>NC_088175.1:14055990-16555990 GCF_028769735.1 Zonotrichia leucophrys gambelii
TAACTAATGTAATTTGGGACAAATTCTTCATGCTTGATGACTTCTGAACTTCTTATCCATCACTGAATCAAGTCCATATTTGGTCCAAATTATTTTACTGTTATTAGTATTTATTGTAAGTTATATTTTTCCCCTTGTTTTATTGCCTCCTGTAAGTACCTGCAGGTCCAGTTAGTTCTCCCTGGCAGCATTCTTTAAAGTTTAGTCACTCTGTATGCCCACACTATCTCATCTCATCTCATCTCATTTCACCTTGCCAGGCACTTCTATGTGACTGCAAAGGGTTTTTATTGAAGAGGGAGGATTTCACACTGAAGATTGCTTCTTGTGAATTCATCCATGAAGTGTTTTTTTCCTTATATAGCTATATATTCACATTCAAATTAGTCATTTTGCTGGGGCACCAGAAAACAGCACAGAAGCTAAAAATAAATTCCCATTGTCCCAGACTGTCCCAGGTACTGGAACTTACTAGGACAGATTTAATTTTCTTCATTTTCCATTTTTCATTGTATTTCTTTTTTCTTTTTTTGTGTCTTAGTATCTTTGCTTTCAACTCTTCAGTTTTATTTTAGACTGGAAAATTTATATGTGAGACCCTTCAACCAGAAGAAATTGTTCTTTCAAATTTTTTTCAAGATTTTGACTATTTTTGTGTACATTCCTGTCTCCAATCAGATGTGATTTACAATGACTTGCCATTATTTTTCAGGCTTTGTTTCCAGCCTTCATGGTGGCTATCTTTGAGGCAAACAACTTTTTCAAATATCCTTCCAGAAATGGTCCTTAAAGAGAAAAGAGAGAGAAATTGTCTAAATTAGCTCTCATATTACTGAACAAATGTGTTGTTTCTGTTCCTCATCAAACTGTTCATGTGTTACAACACTGGTCAGAAAAATCAGATTCAAAGCCGTAAGAGGTGCCAAAGTACTGGGAGACCTCACAGTCTTTTGTGCCAAGAACAAAGGCAAGAAGTGAAATGAACTTAGGAAGACATCAAAGAGCTGAAAAGAAGGACCTTCTATGTCTCAGGTTTATACTATATTACCAAAGAGGCTTTCAGCTTGTTCTTTGAAATCAAGTAAATAATGGTTAAATGCTGACAGTCAAGGAAAGTTATGCATACTTCTTCCACTAACAGAAGGTGTGTTCAATACAGAAAGGAATCAGATGATATCCACAGTACAATATGAATTTAAAGGTTTCTATACTTAGGCAAAAAAAGAGTGGATTTGTAGTGCTACAGATAAAAATTTAAAACCCCAATACCTCCCACTTCTCTTTCCAGTAAAAACCTCAAGCGTCCCTTAATGATTAAAAAAAATTCTCTGTGTTGAAGCATAACTGTTGAAAAAAACTCTGCATAGTGAGATCATGTTCAGACACATGTGCATCGATGTTCATGTAATATTTTCCTTTAATTTGGATCTTGCAGAAAGATATTATTACCAAAGATATTTTAAATCTGAAAACTGTTCAGCCATCTGAACTGGATTACTGGACAAAATAAATAATTGGAAATATAAGAATATTATCATATTGATGTGAAAATAAAATTCCTACTGAAGGTAATTTAACATTTCTTTGGTTTCATATTGTGCTTAATTTTTACATTTAAAACAAAAAAGACACTGAATTAAATCTTAAGAGATGTAACCAGAAGTGTTTGTAGAATAATTTGGAGACTGTAAACATGGTTAGTCACAATCTGATCTCTAGTACTTATGTGAGATATTGGAAAATTTCAGTGAAGCTGAATTAGTAGTAGAATCTGTCTCATGGATTTCTTTTAGGATTGCTTTCAAAGATCAAAAAACCATAACAATTACATTTTTTGAATTCATTGTCTCCTCCCAATTAGATAAGGTGAATAAGATCATTCCTATATCTTCAATTTTCAGTTCCTATGGCATAGGATCCATCTACCATTTTTCATCTACCTTTGTTGCCATAAAACAATGGATATCCTGCATGCTTACCACTGGCCACATGATATACCCAAGAGGCTCCTGTAAGTATTTGAGCATATATTCATGGTTAGAGTACCAGAAGCATGATGTCTTACACCAGTGACTCAAGCAGCAAAAATATACTTGAGCCTGAATCAAAAGATAATACCTCTTACCTATTTGTTTGACTTTAATTCCTCATATATTGAAAAGCAATCTTGAAGCTGCTTCAGGCCACTACAAATGTTTTTGATTGATTTTGGATTTAGCACTTCTATTTATGCACATATACATATATATGTGTGTGCTTATCTATATATATCAACTAAGACTGTATTTATCATATTATTAATATACTTCCATACATTTTACCCATTATAGCTCCTTCTCTCTCTCCGTGATTCTAAACATATACTGACATGTGTATTTCATAGATATTACATATTACATGTTTTCATTCTTTTTTCTGGGCACTTGCACAAACTTCAGGACAGTTAAAAGAATAGTTTGTTTAATGAAAATAATCTTATATTTGAAAAAGCACTCATTTGAAAATACATCCATTGTCTACCAGAGTTTCAAGAATGTATCTTTATTTTCTTTAAGGTCTCTTTCTCTTTAAAGGTCAAGCGTTAAATGGTTAATGGTATTGATTTATAGCTAATAGTCACTTCATTTCTGTTATGGGAACTCTGAGGACTGGTTTGGTCTCCTAGCTGTGATAAAATGTAGGTTAAATATGTAATTTATTATTTGTTCCTCTGTGATTAATTGATAATTTACAATGCTGATTACTTAATCATCCAAAATGTTAACCAGCAACCAGCTAAACAATAGCACTGGGTTAAATGGTTTTAATATCAATGATCAAGTGGTCACTGAAAGGAAGAAATCCTCTCAATTAAAGAGCTGACTTTAGATTTTGCTGTCAAATGCTCCCTGTTAACCTCACCTTCCTACTTGCTGCTGAAAACTCAGAACTGATCTGGCGTTTCACCAAAATCAGCCCTTTAAAATGCTGGAATCAGGACATTAGTTCAGCAAAAATGCCTGTATTGTTTCAAAATCCGTGGGAAAATCCACATGGCCTGGAAAATGTTTTGTAACACTGTCAAAAGATCTCCTGTATGCAAACAAATAAGACTGCAGTTCTCTGTGTACTGGTCAATCAATGCAATAATTCAAAATAATACTGCAATGATAGCCAAACTTACTGTCTGTTATGTAAGGGAATTCATTATCATTCAAATATATGTCCAAAAAGTTCCACTTGTATCATCTATAGTGTCCGTGGTGAAAAAAAATTTCTGCTTCAAACTGTGTATTGACTTTCTACTTTCCCAGTGAGTATTGGGGAAATTCTCCTTATTGTGGGGTCAGCATAACTCAGAAAAGTGTTTTGCTCATATACTCTGTGGATTGAAGATTTAATGTCCTTTAATGATTAATTAATTTCTGCTATGATCATTGTTTTTTTTTATGTTTATTAAAAAATAGCATTCAATTTCTGTATATCTCTGTTTACTGAATAAAGAAAAATTTTAAAATTATATTACCAATGCAGTTTTTGCAATGGCACTTTACTGAGTTAATAAACATGTCCTGAACTTGCTTAATTATTGTATTGTGAAACACAATAGAGCTTATGATCACATGTTCTGTGCTCTAGTTGATTGTAGTGTATTGTGTACATCTACCTGCAGTAATTTAATGCACTGTGTAAATGCACCTTAAGAAGAGGTAAGTACTCTTAAAAAAGGAGCAGAGTGGGCAGTAAGCTGATACTTTGTGTTTCACTTTGGTTTTCCTAATGAAGTTAGCTCACCTGGTTGGAACATGGTGCTAATTCTGCCAAGGTTGTGGTTTACATCCCCATACAGTCCATTCACTAAAGAGCTGGACTCAGTCATCCTTGTGGGTCACTTCCAGATCAGAATATGCTGTGATTCTGTGATAGTCTAAAGTGACAATGACACCAGATGGATCTGATCAGTCCAGAGCTTCAGTAAAAGCCTGGTAATGCAGAGGTGAAATTGCTGAGTAATGCAGCAAACATCTATAAATTCTCATCCTGAGTAGCTATAGCTTTGAAACAGGAATGGTAAAAGATGCTGAAAAGAATTAATGGTGTATATACAAACCAAAATATGACATGAGTGTCAACATTGACTTTTGGGTTTGGTCTGCTGGTGACCATCTGTCCATTTTTGTGCTTGGAGAAATAGAGGACTTAACTGCAGCAGTAGATAAATCCTGTATCCTGTTGGCTTACTGCTTTCATTAAATCTGTGATTAAGTGATTAAATCTATATTCAGGTACACAGAACTCACTCACTCTGTTCTTCATTGTTTTGTTTTTGTATAACTTCAAACTTGCTTTCCACTCCCATATGTCGTTAGAACTGCTTTGTAAACTCCTACAATCTTGAATTTATTTTTTTTTTTCCTGGGGGAAGTTTGAGCTAAGAGGGGCTTTTCCACCATATTGTCTTTGTCTTCTGGTCCATCAATCTGTTACAGCTTTTGGTTTCAGTGGAAAAATGTGGAAAAAAAGTTAGTTGCATTATGATTATAATTGATGACATCAATTAATAAGAAGAGAAATAAAAGTCCTTATCATTTTCAAATGCTTCTGCACGACATGTTGGCTGACTAAATGATAATGTCTGAGATCAGATACAGAGAGGCACAAAGACTCATTTGTTACAGCTCTGTTATTATCCAGTAAATGACATTGTGGTCTGAGTATACTCTGAAATTAAATGGTGATATGGTCAGTTGCTGGAACATAGGCAGACATGACACTGATTCCACAGAAGATTGTAAAAAAGATCATTTTCATAAAATGAAATAGGATTACTTGCCATTACCCTTTTCAAATGGAGGAGAGCAAGTAAGTGCTGTAATAGCTCAGGATTCTAAAATGCAGTAGTCAATGATATGCAGATGGCCTTCTGTCTTCTACAAACTGTGACATCTCCCTGCAGACAGCTCTGGATATGGACTTCAGGCCTCTTCTGATTCTTTCAGACAATGATGTCTAAATATTATTGTCATAAAATAATAAATTAAATTCTATATTAAACAATCTTCCACTCATGTGTATCTTCAACTTCTATTAATTCTTCATCAGAGGAAATTTTCTCTAAATGATAAAATTAAAAATAAAATAATTGGCATTATAATTGGATAATAAAATCAATAATTGGCATTTGGAATATACTGAGATTAAAATGGGGTTTAAAATCATATACAGAACAAAACAGTTTGGGTTGGAAGTGACCTAAAACAATAATCTAATCCACCATGGCCAGAAACACATCCCACTACACCAGGTTGCCCAAAACTCCATCCAACCTGGCCTTGAGCACTTCCAGGGATGGGGCATCCATAACTTCTTGCAACCTGTTCCAGTGTCTCACCACCCTCACAGTAAAAAAGAAGACATTTGTATTCAAAATATATTCAGAAAGTAGACAGGTACAATTGGCATAATGATAATCAATATCATGTTACAGAGTTTAAGGGCTAATTGTTGGAATATACTCAATAACAATAATAAAAAAAATAATAATTATTGGACTCTCATTTTTTATTACCTTTGTGAAGTAAGTGTTTCATCTTGACTATAAGTTTTTCAGGTTGGATGGAAAAATAGAAAACAAAATAAAAATTAAAAGAAAAGAAAGAAAGAAATTAGATCAATCAGATTAGAAGAATAGAAGAGCTCCCTTGGCCTACTCTGAGTAACTAATATGACATGTAAGAAATAGAAAAGGTTCTAACCAGGAAAAATGTTGAGTTGTTGAGACTATGATGCTTAAAAGAACTACAGAAAAGTTTCATGTATAAAGCAGAGAGGTGATGAATTAATAGCAAAACAAAGCCAAGTCTCAAGAAAATGGAAGGCTAAAAGAAGCAGAAAAAACAATATTCATATTCAACTAAAGTGCAGCAGAAAGGAGCCTGCAAAATGAGAGGCTTAGCTCTTGGTCACCTACTGTGAGGATCTGGCCCAGGAGATCACTGATTCTAGACGAGATCAAGTAGACAGTTTAGTTATTAAACTAAACTGGTGTTACACATGCCCTGTGAAAAAAAATCTGTCTTGACAGGTGGGTTATATTTTTGTCTCTCTTCATTTTGAGGGATGATATCTGAACTTCTAGATAAGGACCTTAGAAAGCTCCATAATTTTCAATTTCTAGAGGAAAATAAATGGATATGTTCAACAAAAACAAAAGGAAATTAAAAAGTAGTGATGATCCACTGGGCTGAATGCTAGAGGAGAGACAATTTAACTGCTGCTACCACTCAGTAAAAGCAAGAATAATCCTTAATGCAGAAACATTAGAGCATCAAAGTGAAACATTCTGCAAATGCATATAACACTCATTTGGTACAAGGATTCAGTGCCCCATACAGAAAGGAACCTGAGCAAGCAATGGAACATAAAAAGTGATCAAGAATCTATATTAACATATAAAGTACCAATATACAAATATTCAGAAAGTAGGAAGGAATATGCTCAGATACTACAGATCACTGAACAGAATAGCTTTTGGATTGCATCACTACAGAGCAATGTGCAAAACTCAAGTAAACCCTGTGACTAATGAACTCATGCCTAAATCCAAAAATGAACAACTGTGTAATCAATGTGACAACAATGAGTCAAGAGGAGTGAAAGCTTTCCACACCGGTATGCCAAATAATAGATGACTCAGAAAAAGACTTTTTTAAACTGAAATAAATTATGTAATACTTATATCTTTTTATATTTTTATATTAATTTGCTACTTCCTTTAAAATCAATTAGGAATTGTCATTTCTCACCTTAAGATGCGAGAAAAGAATATCTGAGTTGTAGTGATTTTCCATTGCAGTATAAACTGGAATTCAACAATGAACTGTCTCCCTCAGAGTTTCTCCCTGATCTCTTGGCAAGCCACTTAATCCTTCAAAACCACAAGAAAATGAGAATAATAGAACTTCTATGATCTGTTTGTAGTTTTTTGATAATAGATTGGTTATACACATACATGCATGAAAATATTTAGACTTAATGTTCTGAAAAACTAGCCTGCAACCATGGTACCTGACACTTAAGGCAAAAGTAATGTAGTTAGAGGGGAAATATGTTGATATTTGGTAGCACAGAAGGGCATTATTGGAGCACATTTGCATATGTTGTGCATGTTTAAGAGAGACTGGTGTTAAAGAGTAAACTATACCTTTGACTAGAGATAAGGTTGTAGTTTTCAACCTACATAGAAATTTAGGCTGAGTCTGCCTAAATGTTTCTAAGGTGAGTGAGTATGTTATTATCCAAAACCAATGGCTTCTAGTATTATGCTAAAAAGCTCAAGCCCAAAATCAGAAATAAGCAATATTGCAAGAATAAGCAATAGGCTATTGCAAGCATGGCCTGTAACTGGGAATTTAAGAAGCAGTTGAAACTTGGGTGAGCTGAGCATCTTTTCACTTTAGCATGTGATGCACCCTTGCACAGGAGCTGAAATAACAAAATCTGTAGGTGGGTCTGTGGGAGTTGTTTTCACTGTCTTTTGGTGGCAGGCATGGGAAGAGGGACAGGTGCGTGGACTGAGGAGAAGCTTGAAAAAGCAATTTATAGTGCCCTATCACATCAACTTAATTCAGATCTCAGTACCAACAAAACTTAAAAATATGAGTGAAGAAAGGCTATTGTGAACGGAGAAAAGTAACCATCTGTCATTGCTGTGGCTTTCTGGAGATGGAGATTATAAATGGGGTTAGTTCCATTGTTGAAATTAGGTGTTCTTTTCTATTAACTTTCTAATTAGTGCTTTTCTCTACCAGTTAAATCAATATTGTTTAACAAACTGCTTGGATCTTCCTGACAAAGAGGAAAATTATTTTGATGGGAGCCTGAATTTTAATATCATTGCCCAAAATGCAGAGAATTTTGCCAGAGCTTTGAGCCAGGACTTTTTGTGGTGACATTTAATTTCAGCCCAGACCTCATTCTTGTCTATCAAGTCAGAAAGGAACAAAGCCTTATCTGAATACCACTGCAATAGGAAAAATCACAGAGTGCCAAAATGTGCATAACAACATCTGTATTTGTTTGGTCATGCCCCACCCTGCAGATCCTCATGAATCTTCACTTCCTCCACACTGATGAAGCACTTGGAATGAATTTGGTGGAATAATACAGCTGAAAAGACTAGGGAGGTCAGGCTGACTGTGTGAGCCTTGAGTGTGCTGCTGGGCATAGGGAGCAGTCTGAGGAGAATCAGGGAAAGCAAACTTTCTGCAAAGGTATTTGGAGTGACATTGAATTTTCTCTGAACTGCTTTGTTTCTGAGCACTTAACAAGTATAAGAGATCCATCTATTCAGTGGGCTTTTCAATTAGTAAAATAAACAACTCAGGAACACTGTAAATCAAATTTGCATCCTTTGATAAGTACCAAGAAAAAGTGCTGCAATTTATTGGTGATCTGGTTAAAAGCCTTTCTCTCTGTCCCTGGTACATAATAGAGACACATACTTAAAAAGTGCTGTCTGGGAAACTTATTTCAAAATGAGGAAGATAGCTGTTGGCAACATAAAATATCTTTTCTTGTATAGAGATTCACTGCTTCCATTCATTCCAGGGGCAATATAAAAGAAACCAAGAGCACCATCTTCTAGAAAAGGAGGAGTCCAGCAAATTGTCACACTGCTTGATGTATTTCTCCTCTCACCTCAGGACTATCTACTGCATAATTGGCAATAAATTGTTGTTACTTCTTACTATGGCAAATCTCTTTGTGACTTTTATATAGTTGGATAGACAGAGGTATAGAGAGAATAAAAAAACCCAACAAGCATAGGACTTAAGTACTATCAATAAAAAGAGAATATTAGTGACAAAAATCTTCTAAAAGATAAAAAAAAAAAAGGCAGAAAGAAAACTTGGAATAAAAACTGTGTCTATACATCTCTGTTCATTTTCTGTCCTCTTGTTAAAAAGGGAAAATAGATCCGGAAAAACGGACTGAGAATTTTCTCATCTTTCCTTAGGAGCCTGGAATTTTATCCATTGGATACCTACAAACACACACCTTGCTCAGGTCTCTGATATAAGCTCTTAATTATTCAATCAAGAATAAAGTAGTTTGTGCACAGGAATTTCAAAACAATTTCTTAATTGCTTTTTTTGATTTGCTTGTTATTTCTTTCTCAGGGAGGTTCCCTGGACACAGTCCAATTAACTTAAAGAAAAAAAAAATTAGACCAATTTTTTTTTTCTTTTGTCTTAATATGGGGTTTAGATATGTACTGAAATGTTCTCATACGAAAAAGCCAATAGCTTTTGCAGCAATATATTCCTTCTATTCATGGCACACTTTATTTTACCTTGGCATGAGAGTAAGAAGAGAATTTGCTAGTTTTCAGATATTGTTAATGACAAAAAACAGTTTAAGAAACTTATATTTGAAATCTAGTAAAGGTACAGATTTATCTTTCAGGACTAATTTTTTCTAGCCCTGATTCTACTTCTGTTCTAAAGGTCAAAGTAAAACTAAAACACTGTTCTTATCTAGATTTTGTGGAAATCATAGACAGTGGTTACTATGGTTTTGATGGAGAGCACATAAGGGTTTTTATTACTGTGTATTTGCCAAAAAATCCTCAAAGAATTTTGTGATATCCTTCGCATCAGCTATGGTCATCTTCTAGAAGAAAACCCCAACATTTGGATGTAATTTTCCATTTTTTATCAAGGTATTCTAATAGTTAAACTGTGAGTGAATCATGAATTTTTTTAAATTGTTTTTGTATAAAACATGTCTATTGTAGCAGTGCATCTGTGGTGACATAATTTTTACATGAAATGTGCATTGTATCTCCATATAGATACAGACATATAGATAATACCTATTCTAAAAAGTCAGTGTTAAGAAAAAGAGGCAACTCTGATGTTGTTCACATTTTTCTCAGTGAGGGGCTCCACTGAATACAGCATAAAGTAGATAAGATTTTAATAGCTTTCTCCTCTCTTTCTTTCTTTGGACCACTAGAAAATGCTGCCTGTGAAATAAATTTGCCTCTTTGACATAATGTTGAATGCAATTATTTTCTTTTATGGAACAGTTCCTGCTAGGAATGCAAATAGCAAAAATATAACCCAGTTTGACCAGAATCAGCTAGCTTGTGTAAAAACCAGGATCATTCAGATTCATTTTGCAGTCAGTAAAGTCCCCACTGGCTTCAATACCTATATACCTAGGGTTTAAAATTCAGCACAAATATCATATGAGGGAACCTTGTAATTTTTCTTTTTTCTTCTTTCTTTGGTTTTCTTAAATAATATAAATTATAGGCTTTTGTATTTCTTAGCAACTTAGTCCTGTTCCAGTATTGTATATGAGTGGAATTTTCAAAAGGCCTCAGATTTGTGTAATGCAGTTTCTGCTGAAGTCTTTGATAGTTTTGTCAGTAACCCACTGGCATATGGGAACTTATGGGATTTTAAGAAATCTACAAAACCCTCCTCCCCTCAACCCCATTCCCCCACTAAATGTTAGGGTTACCTTCTTTCTGAAAAAAATGATCAACTTATTATTTTTTTTACTACTGTACTTTTATTTTACCTAATAAATCAAAGCTCTGTCTTTTAGTTTTGTAGCTTATTTATTTTTCTACTCTTTATAAACATTATAGGTTTGTATCTACAAGAAAAACGGGTTTATAAAAAATATGTGGATCAGTAAATGATCACTAGTAACCAAGCACAAACAGCATTAGATTAAATTTTAACTATTGACTGTATTCAGGAGACTTTTATCATTGACTTAGTCTCTTTGGAAAACTTTTTGTTGCTTAGACAATAAACAGAGTGAGTGACACAGTCATTTCTTGATTTTATTCCTTTTTCCTAGACTTCCATGAATTGTCATAGTTTTGCAGCTCTCAGTATTTCTCAATATGTCAGCATTTCACAACATGCAATTGTAGAACTTGATGGGTTTATGTTGACACTCCTTTCAAATAAAGCAAGAATCATGTAAACAAATTCTCTGCCTGTGGCAAAGCTCAACTGTTGGCCAGGGAGCAATGTGGACTGCAGAAGAACCAGGCTTTAGAGAAAATTAGTGGTTTGTTGCTGTTTTGCAATGCTCTCAAAGCCCCTTTGCTGAAGGGTCATATTGGGGAAATAATGCCAATTAGCAGTTCTGCAGGGTACCTTTTTCATAGTTCCATACATGTCAACATAATACACAGAGGCCAGTGAGAAGTGGGGGAAATGGGGCAAATTCTTGTTTTCTTGCTTTTTTTGTTTCTTTTTTTCTTTCTTTTTCTGTTTTTCTTTTTTGTTTGGGGGGGTGGGGCATAAAAATGCAAAGGAACCATTATAATTTAAGGTTCTACCACAGCTGATTGACCACGTGGTACTCTTACAGTACTTGAACCACTCATTCAGTTTTTCTGATCTGGAAGATGAGGAGAAAGGGGGAAGAGTGCCAGAAAGTGTCTTCTTATCTTAAATGTGTTCTGATGAGAAATCCTGCTGGAAATTGCAACTTGCTAAATTTGCCTTTCTCCTGCTTCTTCCTGTGGATGTATACCAGAAAGAAAAATGAGAGGGGCTTTTTGGTTCTTTTGTTTTTTGGTTTTTTTTTTTTTGGTTTTTTTTTTTTTTTGTTTTTTTGGGGTTTTTTTGATTTGAAAAGCAAAAATAGAAAATAGCTTGTTCAAATACTTCTATTTTTTTTTTTATTAAACATCTGAGATTATTCAGTATAATCAGGTTTTGGGGGTTGGGTTTTTTAAATTTCATTAAGGCATCATCCTGATTTTGCTCAGACTGATTCCTCTATCCTTGATGAAAAGTTCAGTAATAATACAACCTAAAAGTCTAGTCTTTAAAAAAAAATTTATATAGTAGTCATGTTAAAGGTCTGATACATACTTCTGGTTCAAAGCTTAGAGCACTTTATACTGGTTCAAGTGTTACTCAAGTACACACAGCAGAAAGCAAGTTGTGCCAAACATTCTCCCTTCTGCTATTAGGCACTGAGAAGTAACATCTAATTCAGGTAAAACAACTGGTTTCTATTAGCTGAATATTCAGGAGATATCTCTTCCAAAAATTATATTTGTATACTTTTATATTCAATTCTGTATACAGAAAAATGATTAGTAGTGTTCCCAAATCCAGATTCTACAACACTCTGAGTCATCTCTATGAATCTCTTAGTAAATTGATTGAGATACTTAATTAACTTCTGTCAATGCTAAACTTGTATGCACTTTCATTTTCTCCCTGATCATTTGGGCAGATCTGGCATATAAATACATTTCAGGTAGCTCTGGGCCAGGTGCTGTTCACCATTCAAAGAACAGTAAAAATGAAATAAAGGTGAGAAGCTGTGAAACCACACTCTGAAATCAATTCTACAGGCAGAGTCCAATTTATCAGTCAGTGTGCTTTTATCTATGTAACTCCCTGAGAAGCCAGAAGACATTGCCATCTCATTGAGGACCTTTTCTTTTGTCATCTGCATATCCAGTTATGCCCACTAGTACTGGTACTTAAGCATCTGGCTGAACCTTTGTGTGCCCTTTTTATATTGAAATACATAGATGTATTTTCTATGACTTTTTTTTTAACTAAGTCAAGTCGTCCTTTTTACTTAGAATTATGTCTGGAAACATGTCTTAGTGAACTTATGGTAGGAAAATAAAGTAAAAATACTTTAAAAGATTCAATTAAGTTTCATCATTAATTAATGCATTGAAATTTAAAATTAAGTGATTATTCCATAGAGGTAAGTATAAAAATAAATATCCAGAGAGACTTTGCAACAACCAAATAATTGATTGATCAATTAATCATTCTGCATACATTTAATTAAATCAGAAGCATCAGAGAACAGAGTCTTTATATAAATGGAGCTAGAATTCTAGTAATTAAAAATAACTAGCTGTTCTTTTGTTTTCTATAGATACAAATATGCTCTTTTTCTCTGTTTTGATAAATCAACAGGAGAATTCAGGTCTAAACACATATCCTGTTAGAGAGAAATTACTTTAGCTGGTTTTCCACTTATGCTATTTCTTTTCAATGAGAAATACATGATCCTTGGGTTATATTATTATGGTGTAATAATCAATAATTACTTGCAAAGAACCTGCTTTAAGATGTTCATCTGGCTAAATTTCTCTCTAGTATTACATTTGCAAGTAGGTAGATGTTCCAAGAAGTGCACTGAATTGGCTTCATTTGGTTCAGACTTATTATCCAGATGCCTACCTAGAAGACTTGGCTGGTTTCTTTTTCTTCCTGGCTTGTTTCTTCTTCTTCCCTGCTCTATCTTGTCTCCCCTTCCCTCATTTTGCTTCCTGATGGCTTGCTAGCATTGTAATAACTTTTCATGTGTAAATCAAAATTTCCTACTAAAATTTAGGATAATTTTAATATCCAATGTGGTCATCACTACTTTATGAACTTATGAGGAATTTCTACCTTTCCAGTTTGCAAAGTGTCATATATTGGGAGCTAGTTACCAGTGGCTGTTTTAGTGAACTATTAACAATTCTGCAGCATGAATGGTTTAACAACTCCTGTCTATTCCTCAATCTTGGTCCCTACCACTCTCTCTTTGAGGCAGTTCTATATATTGCATCACTCTGACCTGTAAATCTTAGATATGAAAATTTCTTTTTTCTATAAATTGTTTCTCACAGATATTATTTGATTCTTTGTCAGTCAGATTTATTATACTGAAAGTACATTTTATTACAAGTTTTCTCTCTGAGGGAGATTGCACTTTTTTCTGCCATTGCTATTTTCTCCCCTTCCTGCTGTTCATTTCCTGCCTGTGATTCAGGAATCTTATTCACAAAACCATTTTCCATGGTAGAGAACTACTGCCATTAGAGAAGTCCCACAAGACGTTGCATTGACATTTGTGTTTTCTTTCAGGCCCATTCTGAGAAAATTTGTTAAGATTCTGAATTATTCATTCAAGTGGCTAGTCTTAAAAAAATAAAATCATCCTAAATGGTCATATTTCCTGTTGTTTTGACAACATGTCAGATAAACAGTCTTGAATTTTAAGAGAAGGCGTGGGAATCAATACTGGCACATAAGTATATAGAATAGCATGGCCCCTAAATTGAAAAATCAAACCTTAAGGATACAGACAAGGCATTCCATTCATAAGGAGTCACAGAGGCAGTTACTGAGTTCAGTCTGGGTTCCCTTGTGAAGCTTTGTACCTATTCATGTAATCTCTATATACATGCTATGTTATATTTTTATTATGCCAAGATAACAAAAAGCACTCTAAATAAAAAGAACATGCTTCCACAGTGAAGAAAATATTTTATAAAGAAACCGACTTTTTAAGCACAATGAAAAGAAGTTATTTGTTAACACAAACAATTTATTTTTCTCTTTTTTTGGTTACAGGTTCAGAATACATAACACTCCAAGAATTCCATCAAGATCACAGATAATTTCCAAAGATACATCCTTTAAGTTGGTTTTGCCCATCTGGGAGGCCTGTAGCTGGCATTGTTGCTTGGGATTTCTTTAGGGTTTTTTATAGACTGGGAAATCTTCAAAGAAGGTTTTGAGAGTTAAAAACTTTATTTGAAAATTATCTATTTTTTAGTAAATGTTTTAATTTAAAAATGAAAATGTCACAGAGCATACAAGACTTTCCTTCTAAATTTGAAATGAAACTAAAACATGCTGAGCATTTTAAATCACGTATGTAATACTTACATTGACTTCCTTCTGCCAAAAAGTAAATATTTGAATTTTCAATTTTTATGTCCTCTGTAATTCTTGTTCTTGTTTCTTTGTCTCAGTTGTGCCTGCTGAAACCAAGTCTTATGGCCTATATCCATACATTTCCTTAGAAGTAGAAGTGTTAGCTACTAATATATAAATAAAATTCCAATCATGATGATCTTTGTGTATTAATTATTTTAAGATCCTGGAAAGCTTCAGAGTCAGAGGTGAAACTCAGAGTTCTGAAACTCAGAACATATATTTCAGATATCTATTCTGAAATAAATCTTCTTTTTCTGAAAGGAAGTGTGATCCAATAGGTGGTGATAAAATTTGACATTCCATTTCAACAGCATATTGGAGCAGAAATATTTTGTTAATGCACTTTATTTACACACTTAGTTTTAATTTACAGGTCTAGGTGTGTTTCACAACATCATTGATCCCTTCTTTCATATTTTTCTCCTCCTGACACATAAGGGCTGTTAGTTTGGAAAAATGAAAACAAGATCAGTCAACAAATATAAATCAAAGAATAAAATGTAAATCTGCAGATGGAAAACGGAGATTTTCTTATATTCTGTCTGAAAAGGTACAAACCAGCCACTAGAAAGTATCTGAGATTTGCCTCTTTAAGACCAACTTCAGAGAACTTTTCCTATTATTCATTACAAAAATGCCCACTCTCCAAAAGGACAAGTTTTTAAGTTTGGAAGAAATACTTGCAATAGCCGTTTAATATTCAGTATATATTATATATTGTTTGTATAATTATCGCTATAATTTAACATCTGTTCTTGCTAATTTGCTGCCCATTTCTGAACCTTTGCTTCTGAGATTTATTGAAGATTTGTCTGCTTAAAAATTACTTAGCCTTTCTTACTTGGAAAGCTGAGAGTCTCTGGAATGTTCTTAAATTAATAGAAATATTGTTGCAGGGAAAGCCTGTAGGTAAATACTGAGAGACGAGACCTGCAGAAGCAAGTAAAAATTGAATATTGAGATGACAGGAGATTAGTTAGTTGCAGTTTAGAAAAGCTAGGCCCACTGGTTAATAGTTTATCTCTAAAGTAGTGACCAGAGAGCCACAGTAAATTTACTTAGATAAACAGACAATCATACAACATAAGCTCAACTGTGTGCTGTGGGATAGGACATTCTTTTATTAAGTCTGCTTGTGAGATGTGTTAAATTAAGCTTGAAATTGCATGAGAAGTTTGGCTGAGAGAAATTTTGAAGTGTTCAGGAAACAGAATGGTGGTAGGAAATGCTGCAGCTTGGCATGCCAAATGGTTTGGATCAGCACAATTTTACCACGTGTGTAGCAATCTGAGATTTATTCAAAAAACAAAAAGATTTTAACTATTGAAATCTGTGTGTGTTTTACCCCTCTGAATGCTAATGTCTAAGATAGAATTGAGGTCTTTAACTTATTTCTGAAAAGTTCTTGGTATGTTCCCATTCTTTTTTGCTCCTGGGATAAGTTGTTTGTAAGGCATGTTTGACCGTGAGATGGAGAGGCTCTGTTGGTCCTCTCTGTTCAACTGCATGTGATTGCAAGGCAGTGACAGCTCTTCTGAGACACTGGGTGCAGCAGAATTTATGATTGGCAAATTCTACATACCCAGGAATTCTAGACCACTGAAAATACCACACACATTGAATAGATTGTGATTTAACAATAGACCTGGTAAGGATGCAAATGGGATCTTTGGCACATCTGGAAATATTGAAAGGGAAGGATGGACTGCTGCACAGGTATTTAAAGTGTTTATGTATTGTAGCCTAGATTTCCATTACTGACTGACTGAGGAATGACTTCTCTGCTATGCTCACATTAAAGAAAAGAAAAAAAAAGAATAGAGCTTTTTGAAAATTTTATTTCATTGGCTAAATAAATAAAAAGAATATATTTTTAAATCAACTTGTTATCTAATTTTCCAGTTTTCCAAGTATCTTAAAAGTGAATAAATTAATATAATTCCATTGTTAGATGATATTTTACCTTTGAAAAATAATTTTGGATATATGTTTTTATTGAAATAATGTTTTCAAGAACAACCCTAAAAGAAATACTTTTTTAAAAAGCCAAATGAAACTTTAACCTTTAAGCATGTGTAAGCATAGCATACAGGAAAAAAAATAATACACTTTAATGTGAAAACCTTAAGCAATTCCCTCACATCTCTTCAAGAAAGTAATTCCCAAATACCAAGCCTAAGAGAAACAATTTCTGTCTGAAATTTCAAGATGTTGAGAAGAATGGAAATTACTATGATTTTTAAAGGAAAGACACTGGCTATTTCCTGTGTTTGAGAATGAAAAATAACCATTGCTCTGATGTGGAGAGAACACAAAGCAAAGTGATTAATACCCAGTATATTCTTGTTCCAATATGTTATCTTGCCTATCTCTGTACCTTCTGTTAACATCTTCCTCCTCAGTTTTAAGTACAGGAGTATTATACCCCTTCAGATAATATTTCAAGAAGCTGTGAAGATGTATTAAAAATCTTCAATTTATTAAGGTTTTCAAATACCTGTCCAAGTAAAGACCAAGTCCCCGGACATTCACTTCAGTGTTTTGATACAGATCTTTTCCTTGCTTACTGGCAACAGGTGGCCTGTCTAGAAGTGCTGGCCAGATACCAAAACCTAAGACTGTAGGAAAATTGCAGATGAATTTTAACAGAGAAGGAGCAGAGAGTGTTGTAACAAAGTATTTACCACATTTATGGTATGTATGGAATCAAAATCTGAACTATTGGGTCTTGAATTTGGGCTATACAGTACTGTTAAGAGGATTTAGTTTTATTTTGTTTTTAAAATTAAAAGAAAGGTAATTCATGGAAGTATCCATGCTCATCTTGTCCTTTTGACTATTAGCCCTACAGCTAAGAGGACTCTCTAGAGCTATGAAAGAGAACCCCTTTGATTTCTCCCTTAACAATCTGAAAAAAAAAAAATTAGTCCTTGTTGCCATGGTAGGAAAAGCCAGACTATCTTTTTTTCTCTTTTCTTGTTTCTCCTGTTATTTTCTCTTCTTGACAATGCTTTTCAAAGAAATGTGTTGTGAATAAGCATTTATCAAATTATTAAATACTTTCCAAAAATAATGGGGTTATCTTTAAAGACTACCTGTGAAGATTCTGGCTTCATTACTTTAAAATAGACTGAGAGGAAGAAAATGAAGCAGTTAGTGCCTGATTTCCTTTTACAATTCTTATAATCATTGTCTTTATGAACCTACATCTCTTTTTTAACTTGATTGTATGTTTTCATAGATTTCTTTCTAGTCTGATTCTCTGCAAAATGGAGAGTCCATGAAGTTTCTTCATATACTTAACACCCATAAAAAATATTTCTGACTTGTTATTTCAAAATTCATATTAACTTCTTAACCCAAAATTTAGCCACAAATACATTTATACAATCTCTTGCAAACTTCTCAAATATGAATGTATATTAGTGTATGTGTTATCTTTCTGTGACTTAAGTGAACAAAGTCTTTTCATGTTTACAAGTCATGAAGCATGACAAAATCATCTAAAGAAAAGAATTTTATATTTTTTGAAAAATATATTAGCTGAATTTTACAGTAAAATCTCATAGAAGAGTTAATGAAACAATTTGATTTCATGCATGAATAAATAGTGTCTAAAACAATTCATCTTGTATTTTTATTAACTAGGAAACCTGGGCTATTTCTTTGCTGACATATTTTTTCAGGGTAAATAATGTATTTCTACATATTGATTAAATCAAAATTCTGACCAGTAGTAAGTTTATAGATTTTATTTCATCTTGAACTACATGTACATGTCTCATTCTCATGTATTAGATCACAACTTATTGGAAAGTGGAACTTCAGGTGGCTGTGAACTGAACTGAATCCAGAGTAAAGTGTTAAGCTTTGACATGTTACCCTTGAAAGCACTGGTTGAAAGACAATTAAAATTCTTCTGCTGGGAGTTGACTATTTTACACTACTTGGGAGATAATTACTAAGGGCATGTCTGACACCCAGGCCAGTCTCTTTCCAGACCACTTGATATAAACTGCTGAGTGTGGATTTTAAAAAAATTCAATAAGAAGGCTTCATAGAGACCAGTTTTCTAGTTCTACTTTTTTTGATTAAGAAACACAAGGTAATAAACAATAGGGCTGCTAAAGTCATTGTTTTGCTTTGTGACAGTCTTTAGTCAAATGAATGTGCATGTACGAACACACCCACACATCTGTAGTTTCTCTCTACTGATATTGAGTGTTTCTATCTTTTTATCATTTCTTATCAGGTTTAGCCAAATTTATTCTGGTTTTTTTACAAATGCAGTTCCAGTAAATGGCTTATGACAAGACTTTCCAAATACTACAACTATATGTATAATAAAAAATACACACTATAAAGCTCAGTTGGAAAAATTTTGATTTTGCATTATACAACTCAAGAACTGCAGCATAAGTCTGGAGATAAACTGCATGATGATCCAGTCCTAGTCTGCATTCAATCTGTCACTCTTCCTACCAGATGCAGACACTACTCCAGTGCCAACCACAGACCTTGAGTAAAACACCCAGCACTGAGGAAAAAATTTAAAAGACGAAAGAAGGAAAGATAGCTATAAGACATTTGAATTATATTGCATATCATCGATGATAAAAATGAGAATATATGGTGCATAGGATAGGCTTCAAGAAGAAAATCATGGTGGTTTTGAATAAGAAATATTCACATATTTTTACACTATAATACTGTCTAGATGCAAGAAACTAGTAAACAACTTCTGTAAGTACAAAAAAAGAGGATTTTTTTTTTGTACCTCCTCAAGTGCCTTCTAGCTTGCCAGTTACTATGCAGCATCCTCCTAAACATAAGGGGTATTGGAAAGAGCATCCTTAGGAGCTTGACACTAAAATTAAATTATTAGGGTGTCACTTTGCCAATAACAGTTTTCAAAAGTTCAGTAACCCAGGGTGTTGGCTTCCTGTCTACAATGTACAACAGCATTGTCCTGAGCTTTACAGTTGGATGGACAACCTGAATTATGGGAAATCAGTTAAAAATAGCTGTATCTGTTTAATCAGATTGTAAATTGTCAATATTTTGCTTGTTTTTTTTCTGTGAATGAGCAAGTGTGAGTTCTGTAACACAAACCCTTCCATTCATGTACTCAGTCATTGAATATGTGCTTTCCACCTTTCCCTTCAGACATCCTCAATGTGCTCAGATTTTCAGACGAGTTGAAGTACACACTGTGAGTCTGGATAGTAATTTACATCATTTTGTAACAAGATTAAAAAAAAAAAAGTGAGGATAGCTATGATCACAAAACTTGTAATGGAGGTTGTATCACCCAGCTTTAAATGTTTATAGTGTGGGGTTTATGAACAGGCACAGGTTTTTATCCTCCACTCCCTGCAATATCTAAAAGCAGAAGTAAAATTGTTGCAAATAGCTACATTTTTAATAAATATTAATTCTAATTCCTAATGAGGGATACTTGTACTTGCAGTGAATAAAAGCAGGATCTCCTGCTTTTATTAGTAAAAAAAATAAAAATTTTATTAAAAATATTTAATTAATTTTTAAACTTATTAAAAATAAATATTTTTTTTAATTTAATAAAATTTCTAGCTTGCATTTGGAAGATAGTATGCTGATGGTCTTAATGATCCATCTGGCCCTTTACTCAGTTTTTCTATACTTGGTGCAACATATACTTGAGACAAGAGAATAAGCTGGAGGAAATGCAGTTTTAGGATTCTGCTAGTTGGTGATTGTACTAGAAAGAAAACTTTAACAATCAAAATAGGTTTCCTCATTTTCTTCATAAGTCCCTTTTTGTTTCAAAATTATTTGAATTATAAAGATTATAGCGATAGTGATGATCAAACTAGAAAAGTAAGATCATAATGAAATTTTAAAAAATCAAGAATCATAATTCTTATGACAAATGACCAAAAAAGACAGCTTTTTGTTAAAACAAGGAGAACTAGTATTTATGAGCATATCTGATGTGAAGATTAAGATAAGCAAAAGATCAGATAACAGAAGTATCTATACTTAATTTAAGCAGGTGTATTTTCCAAACATTATGCATTGTATCTCCTTTCACATAAAATTCAGTGGTACTTGTGCAATTTTAAACTTCATACCTGACTTTCTACCTGAGGCAAGATATCACTACGTTTGAAAGTTTGCAATGTAGAATTATAAAATACCTGGTTTGTAACTTTTTAATTTATAATCTCTGTAATGTCCTTTCACTAGTCTCTCGATATACACTGGCATGTAAGCGAATACTTTAGCATAACTGTGAGCTACACATTGTATTTTACTTGTTTCTTCTACAGATTACAATTATTATGCTTATCTGTAAAGCATCTTTTTATGCAAGTTTTATAGAAAGGATTGCATAAAATTGTTTTCTTTTCTAACAGGGGACAGGACTTGGTGCCAAGGAGGTCTCTGGCAGTCATATATCCATATAATGGTATTGGAATTCTTTATGCAGAGTGAGCACTGCATGTGAGCTACGATTTACAATAGTTTACACATCACACAAACTGTGCTATTACTTAATCATTTCAGATTACTTCACTGTCCTAGTGAGCCACCTCTGTGTATACAGTCTATAATTTCATGTACTGGCCATAAACTGGCTTCTCATTTGATATAATGAAGATTCTCTGGATATGGGTGGAGCATATCTGTGGGGTACAAGCAACTCTCATTGATCATACATTAGGTAAGATAAAAGGGAATATTTCTAAGCTCAGGTGAATATGAAATCAGAATTTTAGCATGTAACCAATAGGAAGAAAATGTTGGTACTTTGCGATTACAAGTCTTTAATAGGGAAAAAGATATATTAGCATGAAGAGCCTTGAAAGAGAAGGAAGGAACTTTATGTTTTGCTGACTGTCAAAGCTAACAACATAGTGGGAGCTGATCTATACTAGATGTCCTTTTAAAGCTGGCAGGAAAATGAGCCCATGTTTTAAAGGGCCAAAATATAAGATAGAGGGGAGACAGCTTTCCTCCACTTTGTAATACATTCTCCTTGATATGTTGCAGGAAAAAATAAAAAAATAAAAAACCTTAGGTCACATTGTATATCTTCTAGTAATTCAAGGACTCTTAGTTGAGAGTTACCAATCTGCTTCAAAAATCTGGAGTGAAAAATTTTAACCCATGGTACAGTGAGTCTTAATGTCTTAATAGAGTATTCATCAGCACCATATTCTGTGTTATCTGATGAGCTAACTTTCATATTTTCATTTTCTTTAAAGAAGGCCAAGTTGCAATGATGCAGTGCATACGCTGAATATAAAAGCCTATCCTCAAAAGGACTGTCAGATACTGGGGGTTTGCACTTAATACCAACAGGCATGAGAAGACTAACTAGCTAATAGCAATGCCAGAAGTATTGGTGAATCATTGGAGGTCTGTGTAGGGTGGTGACTGGAGTTACTGGTGTCTTGGACAAGAGCAGACTCTATAAATGGGTTTGAGTGCTACAACACTTTCTACTATTCAATGCCACTTAAGGGGTGCATTATGCCTAAGCAAACAAAATGAGTGATACCACTCCTGTCTCCACTGACCCACATAACAAAATGTACACTGCCAGTGTTCCAATCAATTACTTGTCTAACCCAGCTGGCTCTTCTATTCTCAATCAATGAGATCACAGATGAACCGATTCCCCATTTCCTTCATCTGAATTAATATGGATTTGCTCATGAACTGAACACAATTATTGCTGTAAAGACATAGTAAAGAAAAAGGTGTTTTTCGACTTAGAAGGCGGGTGACAGAGTGCTAAATGAACTATCCCATTAAAGTGAAGACAGCAGAAATTATTATATTTATTTTATTTAACACATCACTAGGCATTTGTCTGAGATAAAGACTGAAGATACAGATTCTTGTGAAGGTCTCAAACTTCAGACAACTAATGATTTTTTGTGCATAATGAAGACAGAGCATTGTCAGAAAATAAATAAAAGGTTAAGGTTAATAATTATGGTATCAAGAAAGAAAATAAATAGATATTAAAAAGATGTTGACAAGGTTATGTCTTGATAGTAACATTCCCATGTCCTTTACTGAGCTCAAAAAATGTTCACATTTTCCCCCTTACAGTCAGGACCATTAAAAGAGCATTTTCCTTGGAACCAGCTGGAGCCCAAGGCTGCCTTTTAAACCTAGGGTAAAGTTTAGGGTTGCACCTAGGATTAGAATTCTGAAAGTCACAAAGCCCTGAGCTCCAGGAACACTGCAGCTGCAAAAGCCATCCAAAGGTGAAAGCAAAACTGCCACAACATTGCTTCCTCCACAGCTTTTTCCTCAGAACCAGCCTGAGCCCAAGGCTGACTTGACCGCCAAGGGTTAGTGTTAGGGTTGCGCCGAGGGCTAGGGTTTTGAAAACCACAAATCCCAGAGCTCCAATCACACTGCAGACCCAAAAGCCATCCCAAGGGGAATGAAAAACTGCCATAATACAGCTTCCTCCTCAGCTTTTTCCTTGGAACCAGACGGAGCCCAAGGCTGCATTTACGGCCTAGGGATAGGGTTAGGGTTGCGCTTTGGGTTAGGGTTTTGAAAACCACAAAGCCCAGAGCTCCAAGGGGAATGCAAAACGGCCACAGCATGGCTTCATCCACAGCTTTTTCTGGGAACCTGTCTTGAATTTCCTGGCAGTAAATTTCAGTAGTAAATATATTTTTGTAAGGCTCAGCTAACAGCCATCATTAGGCATGAGGAGCCACATTGACGGATTTCAATATGCCTGACCTGGTTTTCAGAAACGCTGAGCATCATCAACTCTCAATGTCATCAGTGTTTGTAAACAGCTGAAAAGTAAATATATAAATACTCAGGTTGAGTTTAACTGCATTGAGGAAACAAATGCCACACAGCTGCTCATACAGGCTTCTCACAGTTGTATGAGAAGAACATAGAAGGGCTAGAGAACTGGAGAAGAAATATGAGAATATCCATGGGTTGAGAGAAAAGCTTTTTAATAATTGGAAATTAGAGATAATCACCACCACCACAATAGTAATATTGATGGGAAAAAATAATTATGAAAAGGAAAGTAACACCAAGAAATAAGTAAAGCCATAGAAAAAAAGACAATGCAAATGTAAACAATTCCTCACCACTAACTGACTGATTTCCAGACATTCCTCAGCAGCAGCTCCATGGAAAACCTTCCCCTCAGTTTTATTGGTGAGTATGACTTATGATCTGGAATATGCCTTTGTCCATTTGGGATCAGCTGTCCTTGTTGTGTCCCCTTTCAAAATCTTATGCACTCAAAGCCCCTTTGCTGGTGGGATGGAGAGCAGAAAAGGCCTTGAGCCTCTGTAAGCACTGCCCAGCAGTAGCTAAAAAGTCCCTGTGTTACCAACATTGTTTCACCCAAATCCAAAATGTAGGCCCATAGTAGCTACTATGAGGGAAATAAGGACTACCTCATCCAAAATCAGCACAACTTAATACCCAAAAAATCCCCCAGTCCCCACCCCAAGCAATGCTTTAAGTGCTTATTCAAAACACTGTGTCCTTAGCAACCATTCTCTGGAATGTGTGGAAGGTTCTCTTTTACTTAAGCATTTCTCTACTTCTGCAAGGCTCCAGTAAGTTTAAAATGAAATGTTCCTTTCTCAGTAAGACAGTGGCTAACTAAATGTAAACAAAAGAACAAAAGAAAAGCTGGGTCCAAGTAGTGAAAATACAATAAGAAATTTGAACACTATTTGTTACATCCAGTGGTTAAGAGCCTAGCCATTTAGGATAACATTATAATAGCACTGAGACAGAATTTAAAATACTGTACGCAATTTGGTAAGTATTACATACTTTCAACATGGAAATTACATCAGCAATAACCACTTCTAATTAGACTTTCTTTAAAACATGGATGGAAATTGGATTTTGGCTCTGCTCATCAGTCTCGAAAACAAGAAATCCATAAATGTAGTCAGACAACATTTAGAAAGACATAAAATAACTTGAATGAATTCAATCATATTCCACTGTGGGCTGTTTATGCTATCCATTTTAAGCCAAAATAATGTCATCATAATTCTGCTTATAAGTTTGCATTTATAAAGGCTTTGGAATATCCTATGTAACTCATTAATTAGATTTTAATTTTTTTTTTTTAGCAGAAACAGATATGGAAGTCAGAAGACATTTACCGGGTACAAATTCATTGCACATATTTAAGTGTGAAAACTCAAAGGAAACACTACGGTAGCCATGTGGTTTGTGAGAAGTCATCAAATAAATATAAAGTTTTCCCTGGCACTGTTTTAAAACTGCATCCCAAATTCTAATCAGTACAAACATATTGGGATTATCTGCAAAATGGTAGTTATGTAGGCATAGGAAGTTATTTCTATTTTTGTTATGCTTCAAAAAAATCTTTGCTTCACACGACCTAAATTTCAGGCTTCAACTTATAAGTATCCATTAAGGCTCTTAGAAATTACCTAAATTAATAGTTATAGATTCCAGAGAACCATCTTCTCCATTTGAAAAGCAAAATGCTTCTTTTCTGATGCCTAAATGCACCAGATTTTTTGCTGAAAAAGAGAGACAAATATCAGTATAGCAAAGAAAAATAACTAGTAATCAGATGAAGTGGTCAAATGGATGAATTCCAATTTTACATATTTATATTTAATTTTTTTATATTTATAGCATGTGTGCTTTTTAAACTGTGCCCAAAGCTTTTGAATGAGAAAAAGACACTGTCTACATAGGAACGGGTTTCCAAAACAAAGAAACTGAACTCATCCACGTTTAAATCACAGCACAAAAATTACTTTCTTTGCCCAGACATTTCTAGTACAACACCTGATGATAAAGAAAATACTCCCCAGGAATGCTTGCTCAAGACAAAAAAGACTAAATATTTTTGCTAGTCACTGAAATCTGACTAACTGTTCAACTGCCTGCAGTGTATTTGGGTCAGTCACCAGGATGAGCATGAAAAAGACTTCAGATAGAAGGAATAAGTAAAATGAAGGTAAAGAATTGGCGTTTCAGTGATGTTGCAGCTCAGTTGTGCTTCAGAACTGGAATGTTTGGGAGGTGAAAGACTTCTTTAGGCACTTCACCTGTCTTAAGTGTAGACATAGATCAGGTAGTCTTTCTGCTGTGGTCCATAACCAAATACAGGGTAGGTGTAATCCTAACTGATAGCCATGGGATGTTACTGTGCTTATTCCAAGCACATGCTGGAAAAAGTAATGTCACACTCAATAATTTCTAGGCGTGGTTAGTAACTTGCTTTAGAAGGAGTTCAAAATATTGATAAGACACACAGCTTATCTGTGGTGGTAAGAAATTGCCTCAATGATCTGCCTTAAAGCACTTCACAGAGCAGAAAATGCTTAGCATGACAAAAGAAATTTTATATGTGATGTAATATACCACTGCAGTAGAAACTTGGCAGACAATTTCAGATTATTTTTTTTTATTTTCTTCTGACCTTCTAACTGTTAGTGCAATCATCTAATCAGTCAGTTTTTAAAACTAAACTAGACTTTTCATCTGGGTCAGCTCTTTGAACTCATATTCTGTTTTGTTGGGATTGTCTGTATTTGTAGTGTTTCTCTGATCTGTGCTTATTAACCACCATCTCAGCAGCTGAATAAGCATTTTGCAAGTCTAGGTAACAGTTTCATATCAGATAATAATTTTTACTGACTGCTCATTTCAGTCACCTAATAATTTAAAATTTATAAATGATTGTCTTCTATTTTTTTATAGCACAGAGTGAATCTGAAATATGTAAATATCAGATAAGAAGGTTTAAATGTAAGATGAGATTTTTCCACAAGAATCAAGGAAACCACAAAGCCAAAATCAACATCATGTAAAAGGTACAAATTAACATTAAGCTCTATAATTACTTTACAATTTAGAGGCCTCACATATATGCAGAAAATATCCTTTTGTAATGTGGTTGAAATTATATTTCTGAAAACAGATGCTTTCTCCTACCATCTGTCATAAGCCCATTTGTACCCCAGCCTTCTTACTTGTTTGGAAGCCAAAATAAATAAAACAAAAATATGTCCTGAAAAGCACTGGTAAAATAATGTCAGTTCATTAATTTTCATTCCACATCACTTTCTTGTGTTAATACATAGCATATTCTTCTCTCTTTTACTGTGAACAATAAACTTTCCATAATTATATTTATTAGCATTTTTTTGAAAGTTAAAAATAAATGTTTTCTAGTCCGTTCTAGTGAGACTTACCAGACTGAGGATCCCCTCAGCAAAAAGCTGTGAAAATGTTGTGGTCACTTTCTAGCCTTGTGAACCCAACCAAACCTGCAATCAAGGAAGTCTTGAGAAGCAAATATCCTGGTCATGGCCTTTGCAGTAAAAGCCAGGAAAAGGCTGCTCTAGGAAAAAGGTAGAGCTATAAAATCTGTGCACTTGCTCTAAATATTGGTCTTAAAGTCAGAAATATTTAATTTACTATTAGATTTTGTATTGCAAAGTATTTTAAAATTTATTAGTACATATGAAGAGCCCTGATCATATACTTATAAATAGGTAACAGTAAAAAATCTCTACATAGTCCCCAGATTTTATAAATTTATATTTATATTTATATTTATACATGCACATTATCCCTATATCTATCTCAGTCTATCACAGCTCCAATGACTCCATGTGTATTGAATGGGTTTGAAAAATACTGGTTGATAGTTCACTTTATTATACCAGATTTTACATATTAGATAGCATATTTAAGAAGCTTTGATATGTAATAGAACACAGTTGGTGGATTTGTCAGCTCTGCAGGAATGTGGGTTTTTTTCTTTTTTCTTCTGCATCCTTTGCTTTTTTACAATGTTATCTTACTTGAGATGCAGGCAAAAGGAGCAATAAAAGGGATAATAATAAACTTGTGCCTCAACTAGAGATAAACAGACATTTCAAAGAGAAATTAAGAGAATTTGCTCATGAGTTAAATGTTTCAGAACACTGAGATTAATATAAAGTTTATTTTTATCCTTCCAATTTCTGTCTGCAGACTGATGAGAATGGCACTGTAATGTGTTCTGATTTAGCAGTTATTTTATGGCTAGGACCTTACAGTGCATTCGAGTCTTTTTATGACCAGGGAACCACTGTGTGCCTTAGTCTTCACCTTGTAATAAAGAGAAATAATTGCTCTAAGAGAAGACAGTAAGAAGTCTATCAGAGCTTAAAATATAGAGGCTAGAAAATATTTTATTTCTTTCCAAACAGCTGTCTTCCCACTGAACTTCACAGCAACTGACAAAAAGGTACCACACAATCCTGTGTATCTGTGAAAATATTGGTAGGTTGCTAATATTGGTAAAACATTTTAGAATGTTATTACTGAATGCTAACATTAAATCTCTTACCATTTAGCTATAGTTTATATGTTTCATTATTTTTCCTTCACGCATGTTTATTTTGGACTCAGAAGCATGCATTCAAACTTTCTCAAGGGCAGTTTAGCTCCACAGTAAGACAGATAGTACAATTAAAAATTATTTTCTTTGAGAAACTTATACATTTGAAGTCTTTAGTGCCTGTTTATGGCATATCATAAAGTTGTTTTTGTGCAAGCTTGAAAAGTAATATTGTGTAAATAGTAAAGATTAAACAAGAAAAACAATGCCTGCAACTTTCACATATAAATTCCAAATTAAGGTTTTCTCAATAAAAGCAGATTAAATGTAGAAAGCTTAAATACAGATTGCGAGCACAACAACCATTGCAGACTCCTCTACAAGGCATCATGCCAATTGCAGAAATAAAAAGAATTGAAAGAATTTGTATACTTGTTATAAAAAATTGTATTGTTTTTAGACAGTTAGTGGTCAATAGAAATAAAAATATTTACAGTGTCATTCTCAGAAACTTGAATCCAAATTTGGGGCAACAGGACTAAGCAACTGTTTAGAACAAATATCTTAATCGTAGTCTGTAAAGATCTATGACAAATGATCTGATAAATCATTCTCTGACTTCAGGACACTAAATATCATCAAGATTTTGGCATAACGTAGAATCCAAAACATTTAATATTAATATGACCAGACTACCAAGACTGACACTTTTATTAATTTACTGATTCTCCTATAGTCAGTGAGATAGAATAGACAGAAGAATAGGCATTCTTTCTTAACAACATGAAACCATGGTCTGCTTTGGTCAGATATATAAGATATACACAGGGAAAACACGTTCATAAGTACTCTAATACAGTATCTAAGCTGTCAGACTTTGTTCTTATAATACACAAAGCCAGAAAAAAACTTCTTTTAAAAATCTTTACATTATACTCTAAATTATATTAGCTTAATTCATTCTTCTCTACATAAGAATGCTGATATGAGCATTTAGTGATTCTGGTATGAAACTCAGAAAAATCTAGTTTTGCTCATATTCCCTCTTTGTGTGGAAAAGTTTCTTTCTCAAATCAGTGACTTTAGTCTGATTGGCATGCATGGATCCACCCTGGCAATAAAATCTCTGCAAGTATGTGTGAGTGTTTGCATGTGAGACTACCCATGCATATTATTATGCGTACATGAATGCACATACTTGTGTGTGGATACACATTTATATACACACATATATCCATGCTTGATCATTTTAGTTAAAAAAGATGAAATATAGTCTTCTGTTTCTAAAATCTTTCAACAGTTTATAAGATATACCATTGAAATTTCAAAATAACAATTATTGGATCAATTTTTTTGGCAAGAAGCACAGAATGTAAGTAATGGACATTTACCATTATATATGCAGAGTTCTCTGTTTTCTTATATATTTTCATTTTATGTTTTTAATGTTTAATTAACCTTAAAATATTTACGGTCCAAGGATGTATTAGGAAAAAAACAATTTTAAATTTTACTTATGTCATCCACTTGTAAGGGTGGAGGGAGAGTGAAAGAAAAACAAAATAGCAGTCTGTTATGGGTGGGTATATTTTAATGTCAAAATGATGACAGAAGAATTATGGGAAGCTTGGAATCTTATTAAATAGGATCCAGCTGAATTTATTGGACAGAAAGGAGAACAATGTCCAAACAAAATAAAAGGGATTTATAATCAAAAGTTGATCTAATTTTTCTAGAAATATTTGGGTTTCTTAAAATAAAAATATGCATATATGTATCTGTATTTTTTTTAGATAGAGTAGATATGTAAGGTAGAGAAAAATATCCCAAAAAATTCTAAGTTATTTTCTCTCTATCTAACCCCACTTGGCTGACTATAAAACAATATTCATACGAATACTGTGAGAAAAATGTTCTCCTATAATATACAATGATTTCAGGATGGAGAAATGACATAAAGTCTGCAGAAAATATAATTTCTATTCCTGGCTTGGACTGATTACTGAATCAAAGCAATTCAGAAAAGTATACCTTCGCAGGTACTGCCATAAACAAGTTTACATGAAAGCTGGCCATTCCCTAGGCACTTAAGGGAAGATATGTTGACACTCAATGAGATTTAACTGGTATATAGTCAGAAAGACAGCATATGAAGAGTGTATAAAGAGCATATAAAGAGTTACAGAGCTTTCAGTAAATTAAAACAGGGTAGACATTCCTGTACCAAAACAAGGATGACAAAATTTCTTCTCAATATTAAATAATAAAAAAAAAGAACTGGGAATTTATTACTTTGAGAAGGGTGAAGGACCTGAATCATTCTGTGTGTGCCCATGCTGTAGCTGCTGGGTAAGTATAGCCAGCTACAGAGGGAAGGATTTTTGGAGTCCTGGAGAACAGATACACCTGCCAACACTACCTCAGCATATGTAGATGCAGGGTTGCAGTCCTGTCTCCCTTATTCATGAATTTTGCTTGCACAAAAACAATCATGGAACTTAATACATTTTAAGAGAAAAAAAAATCTGAGTTTTACGTAATAATAGAATCATTACTTGAGCCCTTTGTAAGGAGAAGAATTTGACAAATCCTGCTGGGAAAATAAAGACATCATTGTAATCTCATCATTTTAATTCTCTCAGCTATCTCCTATATTTTTACATATTCATTTATTATCAATCACACTTTTATTGCTAGAAATTATTTTTTTAAAAAGGCTGCATCATGAAATATTTGACCCATGCTATTTTCTCTAGTGTGGGTAGGAGATTTTATGTACAACATAATGCAGAAGGAAGCAAGTTTGAAATTCAGAATTCTGTCTTAAATTACCTGCCTGAGCCTGTGCACAGCAGTGTGTGATTTTCTGTGTGTATGGCCATGTGCTCATGTCTGTATCTTTGTGCATAACAGGTTTCAGCTTGCCATGTCTGTACTCTGACCTAATGAGCAAGCTCCAGCCTTATTGCATGTCTATCATGCCCAAGCCAGTTAAGCTCCATCTCAGTTGATCTTATTGTCTCAGGAACAGCACTTGTCTACAATGGCTGAACAGCATCTGGCTGGTGTAATGTGGGCACACACCTATGCACACATTTTTCTAGACACTAGAAACTCAATTCTCTTCTCATCATATAAGTCTAAAAAAATTACCTTAAAAAAAGATTAGTTGGCATTTCTTCCACTTGTTTTTATTGTGAACTGTACATCTTACAAACTTACTTTTTTTGTCACAGACAAGAAGCTCCTTGGACCTTATAAATGTATTGCTGAGTGGCTTAGACTTTGCTGTTTCCTCTTGGTAGTGTCCAGAGAGTTTTTAGAGGTCTTGTTTTTTTCAGGTGAACTTTTACTTTGTATTATTTAATCCCATCCTCTTTCTACTGCCATTTATACACTGTAATACTCTACAAGTGTTAGTCAGAAAACAGTATGATCCTTGAAAGTCCATTTAGTAATCTTGTCACACTCATTAATACCTCCTAGTGACTGTTATTCAATTACCTTTTCTCTAATTACTTAAATTCTCTGTGTTCCCTGATATGGATTAAATCCTCTGATAGACTAGCATCTGAATGACTTTTTAATCAATATTTTATATGTCTTTCATAGATGTAGCCAGTGAGGCTTGTCTAACAGCCAAATGTCCACACAACAGCTCATACACCCTTCCTCCTCAACAGGACATTGGGAGAAAACAGGATTAGAAAGCTGGGTCGAGATAAAGACAAGGATGTTGATGCAATTCACAGTCACAGGTTAAACACAGTCACTGGGTAAAAAATTAATTTAATTTATTGCCAGCTTGGGTAGTAAGAAACAAGTAGATAAACTTTAAATCAACATATTTTTCCAATTTTTCTCAGGTCCTTCTCTTGGCACTGACCTCACCACCCTGAGCAGCACAGTGAGGCTCTGCCCTTGGTGTGTGTGCTACAGTCTGTACATAGCAGTTCCTTTCTGCCTCTCTTTCCAAATAGCCTCTTCCTGTGCTCTTTTGCCTTGGCTTTCCTTTAGATATTGTTCCTTCGTGAAAACCCAGCTGCTCCACCATGAATCCTCCCCAGGCTGCAGTAAATACCTACTCCACTATGAAGTTTTTTCATTCTCCTTCCCTGACCTCTGTATTTTCCTTACTGTTTGTCATACTCTTTGTATCCTCCTCTCTCTTTTCTGAAATTTGTTTCCTCAGAGATGGCACCATGTGTCTCCTCTGGTAGGAGAGAAATGGAACTGGCTGTGTCTGGCAGGCCTCTTCCCACAGAGGCCACCCCTGCAGGCCCATCCTCTCCTGCCTCTGCCTCTCTGCTACCAAAACCTCGTCAACTGCACCCAATGTATTAGTTTTAAACTTTCAGAAATACAATTTCAATACTTAGGATATAACATTAATTTTATTTCAACTATGTTCTCCTTTTGGGACATTTTTTTCCTATCAGATAATGAGGTCTTGGATGAAAAAGGGAGGAGTTTTACCAGTACGCTGTGAGAGGTATTCTTCATAACCTCTAGATTCTGTGGCCAAGAGGTGACTAAATTCCCATGTTCTAATATACTATATAATGCAGACTGCATAGTTCCAGCCCTTGTAATTTATCCTGTTCTGGTCCTAATAAAATATATTTGACTAAAACATATGTGTTTAATCTTAACCTCCATAGTGACTGCCTTCAGTTTGAGGTGACTGTAAGGAATGACAAATTCCCTTCAGTGATATCTAGACATGTGAGAAATCTTAAGTAGTAGTTGCACTGTATATTTGAAGGCATTCCATGAAACTTCATGCAAAATGCTTGTGCTGTATACATACATAAATAAATAAAAGAAATTTTTAAAAAAGAAGTAAAAGCTCACAGAAATATAAAAATAAAAAACAACCCACAAAGCACAACCAGGAAAACTTTAATGATACCTGAAAGATAAACAAATGAAAAAAATTTTGCATGATGTGGGGAAAAGAACAAAGAAACTAGTTTGTTTTCCTCACAGAAAATTCCCTATGCATTCTTTGTAAGTAAAACTTGATGCATTGAACAAATATTAGATTATTTTATGCTTTTTTCTTTTTATTCTTGTAAACAACTTCTGGACAAAAGAAATTACTTAGGAAAAAAACAAAAAACCAAACAAACAAGTTATCCATCCAGCCACATAGTCTTAATTTAAATATTTTAAAAAATATAGAGAATACAAGGCTTTTCTAATTTTGAAAATTCACTGTACTCAGGTCTGTATGTCATATCATCACCTATTTTTTTTTCTACATAATGCATTCTATGTTCAAAACATAATCCATTCCAGTAAAATAAAGAGCAGTTTTCTATTGACATCCTTGACAGAAATCTTCCAGCTCAGCAAACAAATAGGACAGTAGCACTACTACTCAACTAAACTCATGCAAGGGAGTTATGATGATTTACCAAAGCTCTGACATCATACTGACAATGTCTGTAAGTTATATTCAGCCTCAGTGGCACTGTTCAGTCTGAAGTTAAATCCTGGGATAGCTGTCTACCAGGCTGTAGTCAGGAATCTGAAGAGCTATTGAATGAAGAACGAGTGTGAAATGACTGTTGTCAGGCATGTAGCTTTCCCTCAGAATAATCTCAGGTGTCAAGACTGGATAGTGAATACTCAGGCTTCTTAGTGAAGTTGCAATAAATCTGTACCTGGATCAGCTGATCAGATAGAACACAAATTGAGTAATTCCATTGTTGTTATCAAATGAAGTATTTGCATAAAGGACAGCAAATTCATCCTCAAGTGCTTTTTTAAACTACTGTGCTTTATTTCCTAACATTACTAGAAACATTTTGTGTCACCCTCCAACAGTAGGACTAGCCCAAAAGATGAGCAATCAAATGTAGCTTAACTGCAGGTTAAAAAGGCAAAAGTCAATAAAGACAAAGGGCAAAGCTGTTAGCAGAAATTTATTGATGTCCTTCATTGCCTTGTCCAAGCTTTGCTCTTTATTGCTCTACCTCTACTCTTGCAGGAAGGAATAACTCAAGCCCACATATAGAAAATAAGCAGAGCACTTACCGCCCAAATCTCTCTATTTCCCTCACATCATCAGTTGCTTTTTGGAACATGTTGTTTTTGTCAAGTGAGGCTGTGGTTTAATTCCAGAGGCTTTCCTGTAAGTGAAGAAAGCACAGCCAAAGCCACCAGCAGTCTGATTCAACTTTCAACAGGCCAGACAGAGTTAATCCTCAGGAATTGTTACCCACTAAAGGAAGATGAGAGCCCAGGCAAGGGAGCTGGTGTGAACTTGCACCATTGAACAGACACAGAAACAATGAAAAGGCAGCCTGCTCTCTCATTGATGTTACATAGTATTGCTCTGAGTAATGACTGCAAAGAGCTAACCACAAAGACAAAGGGTAAAAGGAAACAAGAAAATGAGGGGATCAATAAAAATTAGAGATGGAGAAACACTGGTTTATTGTGATAAGTGTTAAAAAAAATATGCATAATAATGAGTGAGAAACATGGCTGCTACAGGAATCACTCTTACAAGCCAAGGTATTCCATAGGATCACAAAATCTGTTTGGGTTTTTGTTTTTTTGTTTTTTTTTTCCTAGAGGTTCTAGTAATTTATATGGTTCTGTTTTGATTATCATTAAAATGAAAGGATGATGTTATTTTTACTACAATAAAACATTCCTACTGAGAATTTGCACTCAGAGGAAAGATGCAATATTCTGTTCAAACACAAGGTCTAGGCACTAAAATGTACATTTCTGTAATTCACCCTGCAGTTTGATAAGAATGCAAAAGTTGAGGGACTTTTCAAGAAGCCTAAAAGTACCTCAATGATTTTTAACATAATTTTGTTTCAACAACCTCAGCATCTTTTGACAATCTTCACATAGAAGATGAGGAGAATTTGGAATAGCTCTAGGACTTCACTTAAAAGCTTTGTTACTTTTTATTGCTTGTGTGCATTTTTTTCTTTTTTGTGATTTTTTTTTTTTGGGGGGTGTGGAAATAGGATTATTGAGGTGGAGATAGGAAGGGAAGGAAGAACAACTTTCTCCATTAGATTTATGCAAAGAAGTAAGGCCAATGTTATAGGATGGGGAGAAATTTTAAAAGACATTTGTATTACTGCATTATCAAAAATATTTAAACATATAGTAAAATTACGTACTTATCCTCCGCACACATTGCATATGTTAATGCCTGGCAATTATGAGATAGATGCATTATTTAATCTAAAAGGGTTTACCGAAAAGTTTTGAAAAGATTCATCCTGCTTTGTTAATTTGCAGTGACTGTTCCTTATTTGGTGTGATTTATTTACAGAAAATAATTTCATAAGTAGTGTCATGGTTTGAGCCTGGCACAGAGCCAGTGCCCCCCATGAAAATTCCTCACCCTGGTGTCTGCTGTGAGATGTGACCAGGAATAAGCAAAACAGGCTCTAACTTAAACATAAAGACCACTTTATTACTTAAACTACAGGGACATAGGGAGAGACTATAAGGAAAAGAAAAAAAAATTGAAAACCTTACAAAACCACTTTTCCTCCTCCCCACTCCCTGACTTTCCCAATCCAATACATTCTCTCAAAAAACTCCAACTGCTCAGCCTTGGCCCCACACGTTAGTATACTCAAACATCAGTTCATGAAGAGGAAAAGGAGTCCTTCTTGTTCCATAGGCTTCTCGTGGAGACACACTGAGACCCTCGTGTGCTTCCCTGTCACTCCGGCACCGCCCGGAAAGTCCATTTGCCGCTTGTGACACGTTCCTTCCATGCTCAGTGCTCTCACCACCGAGACATGGATCAGAGCTGCTTTTAGGGTGGTCTTTCAAGGATGCCTTGTCTCACTCCAAAAAGGCACAGTCTCTGCTTTTGGGACAACTGTCCCCCCCATATATTTCCAACCCCCTGGGGCCCGGGGGTCCTCACAAATGAACCCTCCTGGTTTTGAGGCACTGCCTCCCCCTAAATGCAGTCTGTGTCACAGGAACAACTGAGTCCATGGCTACAAGAAAACGTCCAGCCCAAAGGCCACTCCAAATCATCTCTCCCCATCCAATCATCTCCACAAACTCCGGGCCAAGGTCCTTATCTCATATCATCTCTCATCTCCCTTCTTATTCAGCTTCGAGGAGGATTAGCATTTTGCAAGGCCCCAATCATGCAAGAAAGGGTTAAAAGTTTTCAGTCTCTGTCTGTCCTGGGAGATGATACTCCCACACATGCTGCTGCTGCGGCCGGCCGGGCTCTCTCTCTCTCCCCCCTTTCTCCTCCTGGCGGGCTGCCATCACATTCGGTGCCGCCGGCTCTCTCTCTCTCCGGGGGGGGGGGGGGAAAGGGGCTGGCTGCCCGATATCTCGATGTCTCTTGGGGCTCCGCCACCCTTCCATCCTCGAAGCCCCCCCGAAGCCCCCTCACGCCCATCTCTGTCCCGGCCCCAGGCCTCACCGCATGGCTGGCCCCTCCCCCGCCCAGCAGCAGCGGGCCGGGCGAGGGAGAGAGGTCTGAACTCCTCGGCCGCGATGTCCAAAAAGAGGAAATGCCAGGGCAGTGCCCTGCTTTTAACCCCTGTGTATTCTCGGAGGTGTGTCCAAACCCCACTGGCTACACCAGGTGTCAGTATGAAACCCAAAACCTTCATTGGTTTGACCACAGCTTCCCAGAATTCCCACTCCTTCCGGGTCAACCCATGACAAGTAGAAACATCATTATGAAGACAAGGGAATGGTGATTTTATTGACAATTCAGATTAAGTTAATCTATGTATGTATTCCTGTATTTTTTATTATTATTTATTATCTGGCATAAATTTAATTGTCAAATTTTCTTCGCAGGCTGCTTTAAGATTCTTTTCCTCAGAGTGACCATGATGTCTCCAGCCATCATTTTACTCTATTCTCTTAATTTTTAAAGCTTTTGATACTTTGTGTCCTGCCAATACTCAACAGGGGAAATTCTGAGGATGTTTTCCACCTTCCTTTACATACGCATATCTGACTTTTTGAAAATGTTTGTGTTTAATAGGAGTGCAAAGTCTTCTGTCTCTGGGTGATGGATTCTGTATGCACACATGTGTCAAATGTTTTTTTCATTTGAAATCACTGATGCAGATATATATGAACTCGATAAGTGATGTACCTGAGCATAAATTCTCTCTTGTTAAAGACAGTTGAGAGAAAGGTGAAAATGGATCAAAGAAATAGATGTTCTCTGCATTGCATGAAGCTTCAGAGACTTTTAAGGAATCTGGTCATTTAACTAGATATAGAATCAAAATGCAAATCCTAACAAATATTACCAGGTTCTCTGAAGTTAGGACAGGGAACCAATATTTTTGATTATTAATTTGAACAGGAACTCAAAAGGAGTGGTTTTTAATGATTTCTTTTTACATTATTTATATTGTTGCTGTTTCCTTCTTGATTTTATTTCTTACTTGAAGATAATGGTGGAACCACCTGATTTATCTGATGTAAATCCAAAGTGTCTGAATTAATACAGATGTTTGGAATTAGGACTCAGGTTTATCCTTTCTTCATTTTTTTTCTCTCATTTTCAAAAAATGTAATTTATTTATTGAAAGACAGAGTTCCAATGGAACATTTCTTGGGTGGAGATTATCAGATCCAACATGAACTTTCATGTATATCTTTTTCAACCCATCAGAATACTAAGACAGTTGGAACATTCAAGTGGTTGAAACCTAGTTCTCTGTTCCTAGTTTCCCTAAAAACTTGGGAGTTTAAAGATGAATGTCATTTCGTGATGGAGAATCTTAAATAAAAGAAGTTTCTTTGTCTGTTCCAGTGAATAAAATATTGGAAAAATTAGATCTTGGCTAATGACTTATGAGTTGGAAAATTTAATCCTGGATGAAATTGCTGGATGGACAAAAAGCATTTTTCACCACCGTGCACTGAGATTTTCCAAGGAAAGGGAAAGAAAAAGGAAAAGGGAAGGCAAAAGAGAACGAAAAAGGGAAAGGAAAAGGGAAGGGGAAAGTAGAAAGGGAGGAAGAAAAAAAAAAAAAGAGAAGATGAAAGGAGAAAATGAAGAGAAAATAAGGAAAGTGAAAGGAACCAAAGGTTTTAATTTTGTTTTTATTGAGCAGCAAACTTATTATAGCTGAAGAACAAAAAGTTCTAAATAAAGGAACATTCATATAAGCACATTACACTTAGTACCAATATGCAGCATCAATCATTTGAAGACAGATGAATTAGAGGGATTTTAAAAAATCTCCATGAAAATTCTTCTTCTCCTAGTAAGGTCAGAAGGAGAGGACAGGCTTATGATGGCAAAGGGCAAAAAAAAGTTCATCTTAATGTCTTCCTTCCTCCTTCAAACCTGAGAAAAAAGCTTTGATTGTGACAAAGAATAAGGATAAACAAAATAACCTGGATCTGCTTTGGTTTTGAAGTGAAATATAGACTTCAGCACTTCACATTTCCTTATAACCTCGGATCTCATTGTCAGCAGCATAAGATATTCTGTACATCTTTCTTGCAGTTTGCCCTTACCTTCACCTCAGATAAAATCCCTTTCATGGCACTACCAATGGGGTTTTGTGAAGCTCATAACTTCCAAACCCCTTTAAGACAGAATTTCGTGGTGTACAGGATCTGTCAAACAGATTAGTGAAGAGAGATAGAGTGGGTGCATTTGGGAAAGACTGGTCTTTGAGAACACCGAGCAACTGTGAGCATGTTCAGCTCTTTGTCCAAGATGCTTGAATTTTCAAAGTCTGAGAAAAGTTTCCTTGAGGGATATGAATTTTACATGAGCTACCCTATTGTCACTGTATTTGCTTCTTTGACACTGTCACTTTTTAGTTCTTTAATTCTATTTTCAATAAGTGATTTAATCACTAAAATATAGGAGAGATTTGTTTTCCTGTGTGTTAGGTATGGCTCAATAATGGCTCATTTCTTAAAACTGAGTGCCAGCTTTGATTCAGACATGATCCCTAGTGTATCAAGAGTGTTTAGATACAGTGCATTCTTTGCAATGTGCTCTTACTCACTGTTCAACTTATGTCAGGAGCAAAAGATATGAAAGATACTGGCTCCAGCTGTCTTCTGTGCTAGCTTTAGCTATAATTTGCTAAATCAGCTTGGAGAAAATATTGTAATATCTAGTAAAATTTTAATATGTAGCAGACCAACTAAGAATATGATGCGTGAGCATGCAAGTGATGTAGATCAGCAAATCTTGCTGCTGCAGTTCTTCTGAAAATATGCTCAATAAATACAATTTTTCTCTTTTTTTTTTTTTTTTTGTGTTTTGGACTTTTGTTATATAGAGGTATTAAAAAATAGCCATTTCTCGTTCATGTCAGCATGTTTTACAGATCCAATTAAAAAATATTTTATATTTTGTTCTGGACTACTTATTTTTCTGGCTTTTTAAAATTTATGTCACTATTTTGCCTTGTAAACAGCTAATTGACGTCCCTATATATTGTCAAATCAAAAGAAAGAATGTATCTCCTGTCCTGATTTTATGATTTCTCTCTCTGATCTTCCAATGTAAGCCAGCTCAGTTTGTAAAATAGTCTAGGTGATGAGTGCTTTCTTCCACTTTTTCTAATAAGTTCCTAGGACATAATTTGCTGATATTTCAGAATAGAAAGAATTCATGACAGAAATCAGATAGCAGAAACTAGAATGAAAAGATCTCCACAAATAATAGGTTTACGTTGCTACCACCTCTCATCCTGGCATTAAATCTTTAAGTGCTTTATTTTAGTATTGTTCTGGTAGTAAGAGCTTGAACTTCAGTCCTTCCCCTGGGTAACAGTTCTAAGAGTCCAACTAATGAATAATTCATGCATATTCTTTTCTCCTCTCTCCCCTAAATACTTGATAATTCCATGAAAACAGAATAAAATAAAGCAGGGGAAAATGAAAATTGCCGACTTTATGAAATTATATCACATTTAATATTTTCCCATGGAAGTGAAATCAAATCCTCTTGTACTGAAGGAATTTTCACTCCTTGGGGCAAGAAATAAATGAAATAAGGAATATTGGACATCGCATTTCCATTGTGTTTGGCACTTACCCTGTGAACAGACAGATGTCTCTGTATTCCATTTGGGGAATAAGAACCTTCTTATAGCAATGAACAACATATAATAGTCTTCAAAGCAGTTGAGCTTGATGCATCCTTTTCTGACTTTACTCCTTTAACTCTTGTTTGAATCCTACTGAATTACTATAATACCTTTCCTGTCTCCATCTCCCATATGATTAATTCATTCTAGACAACTAAGAAGGAAGCATCTCAGTCAAAAACACAGATGATGGGAATTTAAGGAACTGGGTGCTGCAATAATGACTTGAAGTACTTTGTTCTTTTCAGAATGTACTTCTCAAATTCTTTGTGACTTCATTTGGACAAAATAGTCCTTCCCTACTTTTCAGGAAAAATATCTGCAAGATATCCTCATCCACCCTGCTAGAGTGCATCTTATATCACATCTACCTGGAAGGACAATATTAAACCAAATAGAACTTCGGATTTTTGGACAGGGAACTTACTTGCTAATACATTGAAAAGGCATCTAGTGCACATTCAGTTCATCAGATTTTAGAAACTTAACAAGGAATACAAAATAAAGAGGTGGTTTTCCCAACCTGGGACATTAGACATCAGCAATTCTTCAAATGAGGTGATAAAGAATTTAACTGGCATGCACTTTCTAAAGAGGAAATTATGTTTCTTTATAAATGGATTTAATAATTACAGTGTATTAGTAAAAATATCCATGGCTTATATGGTGTCACTCTTATTGCTACTGTTGCTACTTATGCTCCTATCTAGTACAACTAGTACTAGTACTGGTATTAATAGTGGTATTATTACTGCTATTATTATTGGAACTTCTATTATCTCTCCTTCCAGTCATGAACACAGATTTTATTGTTCTATTTTCTTTTTCTAGTTTAAGGCTCAGACTTCTTTTTTTTTGTATCTTGTGTACAGTGTCAGAAATTCACTTGTTCCCAGTCTATGAAGCCATGAGAATTGCCAAATTTGGCACACAATATTTCAATCTCTAAGAATAGAGAAGGAAATCTTCTAAGGAAGTCTTCTAAATAACTGCCTCTCCCTCTCTTTCTCATGCACATGTTCATTCATATGCACACATGTAACTGGTGAAAATGACACTCAAAGAATCTTTAAGGTGGCTACAGAAAACAAGGAATGAAGGGAAATGTTTGTCAAGGGTGAAGAGAACCATATGCCTTCAAAAGCCTTGGCACAATGGGGAACCACCTAAATAGTTTTCTCAATGCACCCTGTCGTGCCTAGGCATTGATGGACATATGGTACATTTCACCCTGAACTGTGAATTTCCTGAAACAGCTGTAATGCTCTTTAAATGTTTTTCTGGATAATGACATATTCACAGTATACATTATATAACCATTCCTCCCTGACCCTTCAGGTGGCCCATGTATTTTATCAGTCTATAGAAAACAGGATATTAGTGGATCATTTATCTTCTGGTTTCATAAATATGTCTTATTCATTGACATATTTTACAGAGGCTTAAAGTTTTTGGTGACTGCACCACGAGAAGGCTGGCAAGGTATTCAAGATTGCTGTCCTCTGGTAAGATCACAAACAAGCTCAAGATACAGGCACATAAATAGCAAAGATAAGCATGAGAGTAGCTCTCTGCTTTAATAATTTTACAGTTCATTTCCTTACTCTTATTTTTGCAAGACAAATTGGGAAAAATGCATGGGTGTATATGGAAAAATCAAGATGGACACAATTTTTAACATGTTATGAGATAATATGATACTGGTATATATATGTTATGCTCCCCATAGATTTAATTCCTCTGGGCAACCCATCCTGTGACTCATCCTTTATACATGACACAGAATCATTCATTTTTCATTTCACTGCTGACTGGTAAAATATAATTTCTTTATTTTTATGATCAGTTACTGGCAGTGTGTGATCTAACTTATAAATCTGCTTGGGTAAATAGATTGGTTTATTTAGGAAAGAAATTATATTATCTGTAAGAAACTCTCTTTCTTGTTATTATAAAAACCCCAACAGATGCAAAATTTTCAGATTTAAAAACTTTTAAAAAATAATCATTTGGTCTAATAATACTGATTTTGTTACATCAGAAACTAGTGTTCAAATAGAACAGTTTTCTTACAGCTCTTTAGGGGAATTACTGACTAATGAAGGACTTTAGGTTAATAAATTTTAAAAACTGTTGTTTCTTTTTTATTGTTACTGCCCTTTCCTTTTTTATCACCTCTTTTATATAAAATGGACAGCATCTTTTACAAGTCATCCATCTCTTCATCATTCCTGTGAAGCAACACACTGAACAACCAGAATTTGTGTGTGAGAAAACCAATCAGGCACTGAATGGATTAGAGATTGGTACCATAGCTTTACATTAACTTCATCTCTTTCCTGAAACTTTAGTTCACATTTTCAAATACAACAACTAAAAATATGCATGAAAAAAGTAAATAACCAGTTTTCCCACCATGTATTTTATAGAAGTTTTATAGATTTCATTATCTAATCACTGATTCCAGGGCTACATGCCAGATTATCATGTTAAAGCGCTCTCATATGTAGAACCAAACTGTTCCTTTGTTAAAATAACTGTTTCCAGAAATACTGGGATCAATGAAAATACATATAAATTTTCTACTGTTTTACTCCCAAAAGTAAAGACTCCTGAATAATGAAAACCTATTTGGTTGCTGGATTTTTTGTTTGGATTTTTAGTTTCCTTGCAGAGATTATATTTTAGGGTTTTTGTACGTCCCTGAGTTATACTCAATGTGCTGCTCTGAAAATGGATGTTGCTGTTTCCCCCAGATTTTTAAATTAAAATAATCCAGTCTCTTTCATAGGCCTTACTCATGCAAATACTAATTTCTTGTTCAGAGAGTACTTCTACCCACCCAAATTTCAAATAAATCATATCCTGTCAGATGGTGCATCAGTTCTGTCCCAACTCTCTATTTTCACATGACAGTGGCAAAGCAGATCCTCCCCCTCATTTAATTTTACCTTTATATTCTGTCCTCCTGATTCTTCTGGCATGCTTCAGCATTTTCTTGATGCCTGGGTAGTGAAGTTGCAAGGTCCTCCCACCTTTTCAGGAGGAGGAACTGCACTGAGGAGGAATAAGTGATGGAGGGAACAGAATAAAATACAGCAGTTTTCCCAAAGCAGAACTGACAGTTCTTGTCTTCCAGAGGAATGCAATTGTGGCAGGCAGCTGGTTAAACAAGTTTCCTTTCCCTCTCTCAAGAATAAAATTTGTGAAAATACTGGAATTTTTGCTTTTGTATGAAAAGAATAAAAAATATACTTGCCTAATCTCATTGAAAACAGAAAATACAAGCTATATTCCTACAAGGAGATGTGTTTGTCTTCTGCAGAATAATTAGTGTAAAGATTCTGATGACTACAAAGTGGTTAGATTTATACCCAATAGGATATTTTTTAATTATAAAAAAATTTCCTATCTTTCATTGTTTCAGAAAGCAAAAAACTGGAAATGTTCTAAAAGAAAGTCATGATCCTTAAGTGATCTGATTTTCAAATATCAAATTCAAGATTTTGTAATATTTATGGTTAAAAATGACACTAATAATACAAAATCACATTATGATTACTCAAAAAAAAAGTAAAAATCACAAGTAAGCATTACTCTGATAAATTTTTTCACATTGAATTTTTTTCAGGCTCTTCATGCTGGCACAGAAGAACACACCTAATAAGACACTAGTAAGCTACTTTCTCTGGTTTGGATATAAAAAACATTACAGAGAGGATTAAATGTAATTGTATTACACCCTGAGTCTCATTAATAACTTAAATTTATAATTATAGTTTAATAGAAATGGGCTTGTTAATTTCAAACTCAAAAATTCTGGAAAACATGCTTCAAGCTCAGGTTGTTTGATTTTCAATATCTTTAAATGGCTTGGATTGTATTGTCTGCTTCCATATTTTATATATAAAATCTGCACTCAATATAAAAAACTGGCAACAAAAAGTTAACATTTCATTTCTCTCCACTTGTCCACAATTTGCCAACTTTCCAGCACAGTACTTCCTAATTGTATACTCAAACACCAGCTGTCATGCATAAAAGTATTGATGGAAATGAAAACTTCTGGAATTTAGCAGCAAACAAATACTGAAATGAAAGATTTATGAACACAAGTTGAATTTTGACATTGTTAATGTTAGAAAGTAGCTCCATCTAAACTTCCTGTTGTACTCCCAAGAGCTAACCTAAGACCCCAATTGCTGCACACATGTGCAAATTAAAACTACTATTAAATTAGTTTCAACTACACCTATCCACAAATTCTTTTTCAGATTTACATACTATGTAAAAATCAGCTTTGGCAGATATTGAATTTTAAAGATTGTTGTAGATCATGTGAAGACTTTCCCCCCATCCCCCCAGCAAATATTTACTGTAGATAGTAATAGTGTAATAGAAATACAACTTGCAGATTCACAAAGTTCTCACACGGTGCTGATTTTACAGATCCTTATGCTTTAGACAGCAATAATTTTTAGTCAAAATAATCACAGTTGTGGAAAGAGAGAACAAAAAGACAAACCTGTAACTGATTTGATGGCAAATATGTCCTCTCATTACCAGAAATACATCTGCTTGTGGGAAAAGATTGCTTGTTCCTTTGCAAACAGAAAGACAATTGAGAGCAGCATTATTGTCTCATAAAACCAAATCTAGACAACATAGCGGCCCACAACTCTTTCTAATGAAGTAACATTGGTCAGGAAATGGTTAAATTCTTTAAAGGTTCACACCTAGATTCACAAACTCTTTTTAAAAATATTTTAAAAAAACCTTAATATATTTTATAGTTTCACTCTTGTATTCATTTTTCCAATGCAAAGTGGAAAATGAACTCTGTGCAAACATGAATTTAAATATTCTAGATCAGTATCTTCTAGCAAATCATATTCTTTGATATTGGCCTCTGTAAAACTCAGTGCATTATACAGCTCCTGCAGATACTTGCTCAAGAAATAAAATGTCTAAAATGTAAGTGAGACCAGATGAAGCTCAGATATACTTCTGCATTCTCTGCTGGCAAGAAAGTAGTTACTTTTTCATGAAAGAACTTCGAAATTTTGGAAGATATTTATTCATCCCCATTTCATTGCTAAAATCAGAAAAATTTAACTAGCTTTTCATTCACTTGGAAATGCACATATTTTTACACCTATTAGAAAAATTTTGACAAAGCACCAAAATTAACGAAAAAATAGATACATCTAGGTGCTAAAAATGGAGTATCCACAAATTCCTAGTGCCATCTATTTGTAGTAGCTTGGAATTGCAAGTCATTATAATTTGCATAACATTAAATAATTCAATGCTTGAGTTATGGCAACCTACCAGCAGAGAGACTTAAAAAGGAAATAGAGTATTACTGGAATCACTTGCAAGACACTAATTATGGAAGAATATCTTCAGTGGGAGATGTGGGTATGTTTGGAGGCGTTCTTGTCTATTTTTCTAAATTGAGAGTATATTCTCTATTTTCAATAAAATATATTAAGAAAGAACCTAATAATCCCTAACCATGCCAAATAGTACTTTTTGCACTATCCAGCTGAGGACTCAGGTACCTAAAAGCTCTTCACAGGAACACAGATTGTCCATTCCTTTGAACACAGCCCAGCCCTGTATTTGAGTAATGTCCTGTGAGCACATTGGCAGAGGTGAATGATTTCTGGCTGGATCTCTAAAGAGTGGCAACTCAGAGCATGAAACTGCTTAACTTTTACAGGCAGCTGTTTAGGCAAGCACTGGGCTGTATTTGAAATCTGTCTGGACCTGATGCATTCACGTCAGGATTACAGGAGAAGAGCTTCTCTCTGAACCTTGACTTGCAGCTTGAAGACATCCCTTCAGTGTCCAAACTCTGTCACTAGCGTGAATAAGGTCACTTTCATGTGACAGCCCAAATAACTTACTCATGCAGAAAGCAGGAAGCTCATGGTTAGCTTGGCTGGGCTTGCACTCCCAGATGTCCTCCCAGGAGTCTATTTTCCCCACTCAATGTGATTTGTTCTCAGAGCAAGAGGTGGGTGTTCATCTACTGCTCTCACTGAAGATGAAAGGCAATAAATCAAGATTGGGGAACTCAAGAGAGGCTGTGACTAGTACTGTTGGGCAATTGGCTACAAGATGAGATTCTTTGTGTGCAGTTTTCTTTTCAGGAGTCTTTCTTCTTTTTGCAAGAATCTGCCCTACTCTCAAGATGGTTTAGCTCCTGTGGATGCACAGGTCTTTCCTGCCCTGGGCAAGTGCTTTGACCAAGAGTGTATTCAGTGTCAAAGCTAGCAACAATACTGAGCACCAGCATAGGTTAGAAGGGCAGAAGCTGATACCTGTGAGGTGTATGGTGACAAAATAGCTTAGGACACCCAAGAATTGGGGATCTAATTCTCACGTGTATAAGCGCTTCCTTGGTAACAGGCCCTCACCCCTAACGAACCATTCTGAAGGTGTTCCCTAAGTGCACATCTTCAACAGTATAAATATCCAGTCCAGGGTTATTAATTCTTCTCATCAGGAAATAATACAGAATTCACAGCAAATGAATGGTGAAAAGCAATTTTTTGCATAGTCTCAAACATTGCCTTTTGTTTATTCTATTTTCATTGTTATGCCTGATTTTTTGAGAGATAACCCTTTTATAAAATGTAAATAATTTTTAAAGCAGAAATTTCAGCTTTGAAACCAGCTGTCATAAGTAATGGCTGGTCAATTAAAACAATGGATTAATGTTCTTTTTCAAAATAAATAAAACACTAAGAAATGCATCACATTAAAGAAACAGACCAATTTAGGCAGAAATTACCCAGAAATTACACTTCTTCCTTAATATAGAGATGACTTTTCCTTTTTTTTTTTAATAGATACAGAAAAAAAGTTTTGTCTGCTTTTTAGCCTGTGAGGAGAGATTAAAATAATAATTTCCTGACATAGTAATAACACTGGACATTGTATTTACTGACATATGCCACATCTTCATGCTCCCAGTTTCTCAAAATCAAGGTTCTTATTCTGTGCTCAACCCATTTTCACTCTTCTCTCTGGTTTTATTTTCCAAATCTCAAAAGGTGCTTTAGGGAGAATTTCTCCCCCAAAAAATCAGTGTTCTGAGATAGACAAAGCACAACAGCCCCTGAAATGAGCACGTGCCTTTGTCCCCAGCTTCTGTGTTTTGCTGAGAAATAACAGCATCTCTGGTTTTAGGGAGGTAGATAGGGGAGTAGAGGGCCATACTTTAATCCCTCTGCTGAGGTAAACTTATATTTAAATGGATTTTTTCCCCAACAAGAGTGCTTTAAGGGTGATAAAAGGATAAGGTTGGATGTGCAAAACCAGGGACCGTAGCCAAGGACTGCTGAGGCAGAACATTGCAATTCTTGGGAGGCTGCTGTCTATAGAAGCTCTGCCACTTCTGCAATTTTGCCATCAAAATCTCATCATGCTGTTGCCCCAGGAAACTTCTTGCTATGCCTAAGGACATCCCTAGTGCCTAACAGCACACAAGCCAGATTTCAAACTGGCGCTGTTCCCATTCCTGACACCTCTGTTGCATCCCAGCGTCATCATCACTTTGAAATGGCTCAGAAATTACTAGCAGTGAACCCTATAGTGGCTGGGTCTCTTCTGCCTAAAAAGTATGTCCTGCAAAAGGTATTACTGCCTAGTCATCTAATAAAACTTGGCTTAATTCCATCTGGTTAATTCATGTTAGCTGAATCGGATCTAAACAAGTTCCTACTGTAATCGAAAAGCAGGAGATGCGAGTGACAGTCTTTATAGTTCTTAAGGTGAAAATGTTTTCAATTAAGTAGTGTTTGCCTTAGGAAAATGTCACAGATTTCCTTCTGCCCTTTAGATTACTATTGTTTGTTGAAGGCAGCTTTTGCAACACTGGTAAAATGCTTATTTGTTTGGCAATATTTGTGCAATGTTGTGAGTCAGAAATGTTACATCTTTGATACAGAAAGACAAATTTTTGAGCAGAGAAAAAATGTAAAAAGAGCTTGAAACACATTATGCTCTCTCTTTTTTTAACCTTCCTTTTTCACTTGTGCCTACTCCTAAAACAATTTCCAAAGTACTTCACTGTATTTCAGAGAGCCAGTTACAATCTCCATCATGCAAATTGTCCAAGCAGTCATTTAACAGCAACACTTTTTGTGCTTGTCAGACTGAAGGACACAGAAAATGTGCAATTTCCCCATCCCATGGAAGATATTGAAGGGGGTGGGGAATTCACCCAACTGTTAAAATCTTAGCAGATTCCAAATGAGTTATATTTCTCTTTTTTTATCTCCCTCTTTTATTTTTTTTCAATACAGAACTCCTTCATCAAACGTCTCTAACTACAACCATAATTGCTGTACTCCTAGTTAGCAAACAAACACAATTCTTGCAATGCACAATCTCATAGTTGCTACTACCTCTGAATATAAAAGGGGTTGAAAAAAAAAAAATTTGTATTTCCTGTCTTTCACGGATAACTTAGTACTGTGAAAATTATGTTGTAACTAGGGGTAACTTCACAGAGCTATGCAGAGAAGACAACCTTCAAAATAGACATGCTTTATTCTGAAAATATTTTAATTTTTGAGAGTCATCAAAAGAAAAATGTGGGGGCTTTTTTTGGAAACAGTGGCAAAAATTCACTATTGTTACCAAAAAAGAAGACTGGTACTACTCTTGTGGGATAAATTGGTAAGGCCGTTTTACATTTTTTAATTTTTTTTTTTAATATATGATGCATTATTGCACAGATAAAGTGTGTGTATATTGAAATAAAAGCCACATGGCAAATATAATTTCATTCTGACTAAACATTTGTATTGGAATATGAATCCCAATATTACCAGGTAGATTGTGCCTGGGCTCGTCTGACCCTTGCTGCTGGGCCAAAGGCAGCAACTGTGGTGTTTCACCTCAGAGACACTTTTGGCTGGCTGGAGGTTGCAGCAGGGCACTGAAACAAACCCAGGCTTGTAGAAATTCAGTTTACCTTAGGTAGGAAGGCTTCCAGCGAGGGTGAAGAGGAAAAGGAGATGGGTTCTGTCGGAGGGTTTATATCCAGAGTTTTATTCCATGGTACACACACATCTGAGTCTTGGTAACAGCTCCAACAGAATAAAAGAGACATGGTCCAGGCTCAATTTAAGCCAGGGACAGGGGGAGGGGAAGGGACAGATGAGCACCAACCAGGTGGGAGGAGGAGGGTCCCAGGGGACAAGGGACACAGGGACAGGCCAATGACCCCAGGCCTGAGGGGCATCCTTTGAAAGTGACCAACCACACAATGGGCCTTGCTGGAATGTTAAGCCTGACTGACAGAACTCACTCAGCAAGGAGGCGAGGGGGAAGGGAGAGGGGTATTGCCACACCTGGGAAGGGACTGGGAAGTAAAATGGAATGAGCTCACACTGCAACATATTTGTGCTCGTGTTCCCTTCTTCTGGCATGGGACTAGCATTGCAAGCACAGGTACACCAGGGAGCTCCCCTGAGTGATCTGCTGCCCCATGACTGTGTGCTCCGGGATTTTCTGTCTCACAGGGCGTCCTGAGGCTGCACACTGCAAAGTTCCACCTGCAACCCTGTCAGAGTAGCACAGAGAGCTTTCACCTGACTCTGCTATCAAACACAGAGTGGAAATCTGTTGAAGCAAAGGGTTTGACCAACACAAATTTCTCAGGCAGGACTGAGCTTCCTGCCACAAAAGCTATGTGAATTCTGTGCATTCTAACACTCGTGTTTTTTCTAATTGCAGTATAGTGACACTGACATCTCTCTGTTCTTGCTAAAAGTCCTTATTATCATCAATATTTCCCCATCATACTGAATCTCAGGATGAGACTTCCACAGTCACTAGTTTAATCATTCAATAATTTTGATAATTCTGTTTTTAACTTCAGTTTTTTGTAAAAATTTCATTTGGGATGTGAGTTTCTTACATCTGAAGGGAGATGTGAAAATGACATGGTGAATAATCTAATTCGTAAATGTCCATAAGATTGTGGGATGCCATTAAAGACCCTGTTTGGAAGATCATGCTTAGAGAAAATACAATGGTTTAATTCCCTTATTTTTAACTTTCTATTTGGACATTTTAAATCAAGCTACTCCACTTGCTAGAAATGATTTTTTTTTTTAATGCAGTATGAGGTAACACATTTTAAAGAAGAAATTGAGTATGGTGACTGGAAGGATGAGATAGCAGTTCTGTCCTCATTTACTTGGTTATGGCAAAATTCCCAGAGGCCATTCCATACAGGTATTTATTGTACACAGCATATAGAGTACAAATAGAAAACTGCAGCTTAAGAAAAATGAGTGTCAGAAGCTTAGAAATAAAGCTAAAGCTGCTGTTGGAAGGAAGATAAATCAAAAGAACACTTTGGTTTCTTCTATTTAAAAATAAAATAAAAATGAAAATCAATAAACAAATGGCAATAGCAGTTGATATGCTGAATAAGCAAGTGAAGAGCTACAAATACACAGTAGATTTTCTGCTTATCTTCATCCTCAATTTATTGCACTACATGATGCACTACAGAAAAAAGTGACCAAGTTCATTTTTTGACTATATGCCAAGCTATGTAGCAATACAAATCCATTCACTAGCTGCCAGTTTACCTCATTCCTAAGATGCAATTCCCCAGTATTACTTCAGTTTTCCTACCCGCTTTTGGGCAGATAATTTTTTTCACATTTATGCAGCTATTTCTTGAGGTAGGCTAGAGGGCAAAGTGTGGTCAAGATAGCAGACCCATATTAATTTGTTTCTTGACCAAAATCATAATTTTGAAGACAAGACCACTATAAATAATTCCTTGAAGCATATATATATTTTTTTGTGAAATCTCCACCTAATCACAGCTGTGTAAAATATGCCTGGATATTTTCCCAAGGATACCACGTATTAATCCATTATAGCAGCAAGAGGATCACATTGTGTGAGTTATTCAAGGTTTTTTCTGAAGGCAAATGAGATTCAGCAATTTGGTGAAGTATGTCACAGTGGAAGTGTATTGCAAAGCCCACACACAGTAAATATACAGTGACTAGAAGGCAAATATTTCTTGTTTGTTGTAATACTATGTTATGCATGAAGGAGTTGACTTGTGAAAAGCCTTGTAATAAGTATTGGTATCTGGAGGTGGAGTAGAAAGTAAAACTATCTGAGATGCAAGAAGCTGAATTAATTCAAGAATATTTTTGCTTTGATGGGGAACAGATATAACTGTCAATACGTAAATAACTCAGATATTCCTTCACTTCTGTATTAAGGTCAAAGCCTACATAAAATATGCTTAAAATTGCCTGAAAATTTAAAAATAACAGTAGGTTATTTTCAAATTTCAACTCTTTGGGTTTTTTTCCACAGGATCAGAGACTTTCTTTTTCCTTTTTCTTTCTTCTGCACATTCAATTCCTCAGTCCAGTGAAAATCTTAAAACCAGGAATATGAACCAATACAAACTGCTTATTTAGACCTCTAATAGCATGACAGTGTTTATTTTTAGCATTTTAAAAAAGTGAGTTTGAAAACTTAAAATAAGGACCAATATTGGTGGTATTTTTCATATTTATTCAATTTCTGATAATGAACTCTGGTTTCCCAGAGCTGTTATACTACTGCTTGAGGAGGAGGGAAAGGCAGAGACAATGTGTGATGAACTGACTTCAATCTCCATTCCCCATCTCCCTGCTGGATAGGAGGAGAGAAGGTAGAGAAAATCTGGTATGAAATTGAGCCTTAGAAGAAGTGATGGGCAGAAGAGAAGGTTTTTCAAGATGTACTTTTATTTCTCACTAACCTACACTGATTTGATTGGTAATTCATATTAATTTCCCCAAGTCAAGTGTGTTTTGCCTCTGATGGTAATTTGTGAGGGCACTTTACCTGTCGCTTTCTCAATCCATGAGCCTTTCACAAAATTTTCTCTCTCCTTGCAGCTGACTGATGGAGTGATGGAGAGATTTTGGTGTGTAACCAGACAGGTCAAATCACCAAAGTGATTCAAACTGTTACATGACTATTTGACATTTTTGTGGTCTCTAAGTTTTAGTGAACTATGCTTTGGAAGTGTGGTACCAAAATGTTCCATGTCCCTAGTTATTTTGACTACCCACCATACCATGTTTTCAGAGATAAAATTTATCTGGTTACCTATTCATATCTGGCCCTCGATTCTCATGACACTATTCAAGCATTCAGGGATGCTAAAACGTGATGTACTCTGTCTGTGTCTCTCCTAATGTAGTGAGATAATGGTTTATCTACCTTGATGAATGCTCAAACAGAGACTGTTTTCTATTATACTTTCAAGACTTCTGGTGATAGCAAGTGATGAATAATGAAACAGTCTTTCCTTCAGTAATGGCTTTATATAACAAAATCACTTGATAAAGCAAAGAATTTCAGAAGGTGATGGGAGCTCTTAGATTTAAAATGAAAACTCCAGACATGAATATCTCAAGTACATAAATGCTTCATTGCTCTGACAGGGCAGAATGGCTCGTAATTGACTGTCTTAGTAGGATGCAGTATTGAAAGATGATTACATAAGCAGAAAGAGCCATTTGCAGGAGGTCTACACATTGTAATAACAGAATAGGGGTTTTTAACAAGACAGTTGCTGGAGTGTTAATAACAGAGATGAAAAGCTGGTGATTCTTCCAAGCATGCAAATCACTGAGTTTCACATATGTATAGAAGTCAGAGAACTGTCCAAGAAAAACCCATTCTAGATTTTTCTATAGAATTGGAACTGGAGTGAATTTTTAGATTGAAAATAATGCTTCAATTATGTTTCAAAAATGAAAAAAATCTTAATACTCTTGAAATAACTCTTTTGATATGTTCTTCCCTGTTCTTTTCCCTTCTTTTTCATTCTATGGAGAAAATAAGTGTTTTGAATTAAATTTTATGGAATTTCCAGAAAGCAAGTTTTAGCCTTGGAGCAAACCCTGATGAATGATTCAAACACAAAACCATTCTGATACCTGCATTTGAATTGCTAATAATAACAAAATTTGCTGCTCATGCTGCCACTGCTGTTGTTCACTCTGCCAGTCCAGATGTCTGCTACCCATCCTTCTGCATGAAAATAAAATTGCTATCTCTTAGAAAAATTTTTAATCTTGTATGACCACGGCTTTTAACATCCACGACCAATCTCACATCTGATGTGAACTCTGTGGAAGGCAGTAGTTTTTATACTAGGAATGATTCTGATTTGTAACATGAACACAGATTTTGTCACTATCTGCTTTAGCATAAAACTACCTTGAGTTTTTTGGGGTTTTTTTAGAAACTTTTCAGTACTTAAAAATGCAATGTCAAAGGTGGTGTGAATCAATAAGACACTTTTAAACCCTCTCTCCAGCTCTATCCCCCTTTATGTGGTAATGTTCAGATTGGGAACCATTCTCAGCAATAGCATCATGCTGCACTGCTGTGACTCTGCTTTTTATACTCTATCTTGTGTCTGTTTATCTACCTAAGATTTCTCTGACAGTGTCTGTCATTATGTTACATATGTATTTTTTTTTGAAATAAAGACTACACTATTTGAACTGCTAAATGGAGCACACATAGGGTGTTAGCATGATAGTATAGGCAAATAATTGCAAAAGTATTTTCCCCAGAAATCTCACAGAACAGTAACTCCACTAGTTTTGTTAAGCCAAGAAAGGGCTCTCAATTTTATTATTTTACTTGATAATGGACAAACTACTTTGATAATGGATAAACAGCACAACACAACTCTTACTCACCCAAGTCTTCACAGTCCATAAGTAGCATAATCAAGGATACATTCTTTGTTCCATTGTCGTGACTGGAAAACAAAACAGAACAAAGAAAAATCTTAATTTTAAAGGGATTAGGATTTCACTTCACAATTTGGGACTTGTCCCCCTCTCTTTCAAACTGTCAGTAGTCACGACATTCTAAGTATTTTGTCAGATCTGCAAAGTAGTTGTCTTTTCAAAAATTAAGCAAATCTCTAGACTAAAAGAAGGTTCCTATTCAGTGTCTCCTGAAAGTAATGGGGCATTATGTAACTCTGAAAGCCTCCTCAGAGACCAGAGTTGTGCTGCTGCTTGCAGTCAGTACCACTTACATACTCTTAATACACTGCACTATGAGTGAGACCCACGCCTTCCACTGGGGCAACTTGAATGGACAACAAAGTGTCCTGAATTTCTGCTTTTTCCTAAAGAGAGATCTCCGGTCTCTCTCTGCGACTGATAGATACATTTCTTGTACAAAGACCAGATAGATGATCATTGGAATTATTCCTAGTGAAGTAAAAAAATACAATTTTCTTAGGTAAAAGAGAAAAAAGAGAGTTCTTCCTCCCTGCACGCTGGCAACAAAGATGGACAAACTAAGATCAGCACTGGCTTATGATTTGCATTTACTTATTTGTCCCTTGACTCTTAAAAGTAGTCTTGTAGTTTACTGTCCTTCAGGAAAAGATTGATGGATGCTTTGTTTTGATTTAAAGTCTCATTGCACAGTTGGGAACTTGCATCACTGTAGGGATTCTCAGAGCATGGCTGGTGTGATTTGGCTATTGCAATGAATTGGACTCTGAAAAGTCTGCACAACTTTTGAATATTGTACTTGAATCAGTGAGTTTACTACAAGGAGAGCACATGAATCATGAATCAGAAAACCTCAGATGAAGTTTGGTTCCCTTTTCTGCTTGTCAATCAGACCTCTTGAGGTGAGTTGTTGAGTCCATTGAATATTTGACAACAACACAAAATTGATACATGACTTTGTCACTCACAAGAACTCTAGGACCACATAAACTCTCCACAGCTTAGCAAACTTCTCTAGTAACATTTTTATCTGTTGTGTTCTAATGTACTATCTCTAGAGACGACTGTCAAAAATGAAAATATTATCAGATAATGTTTCTAAGAGTCACATAGTTGTAGATTTCCTGCAAGTACCAAAGGACTTAAATAGCTTTGCTGTGTGACTAATATGTCCTTACCCTACTCATATTCCTGGCCATTAAAAACATCACTTGATGTGACATCATTTTATGTCCTTGTTATTTTGAATCTTGTTGGATTGTAAGTTGGCAGCCTGGTTAACAGTCTATACGTGATTTTTCTTCTTTTCACAAATAATATTTTATAGTAATTAACCCATTTTCCCCAGCTCAGCTCAGCTTGCTTTTTTTTTAGGAAAATAATTACTTTATTCACTCTGAGACAATTTCAGCGTGTTTCATATCAAGTTACAGATAATATTTGGCATGCACAGGTCTGATGATAGTTTTCTAAACACATAAATGTTTTTAATATTTAGGGAACAGAGGCATTGATTTTAGAACAATGCATCATGCAACACCTACTACTGACACAAACAACAGCTTAGTTAGGGTAGGATCTGAAGGGTGGTTTTGATCCAGATTCAGTTGTATTAGCAAAAGTATAACAATCCATGGTAAATTACTACTTTGGGAACTCAAAGTACATAGCCATCACAACCTTCTGCATGTGCCAACATGCATCAGTGAGATGTTTTGAGAGGCAAGGGACAATACGTCCCGATGCTCTGCTTTCTCTATATATAACATGTAATAAAAGAAGCTTTCCTTTCTCTACTGCCCAAGACTGACTCCCATTTATCAATGAACAAGTCCTGCAAAACAAACAATAGAATGTCAAAAAAAGCTATAGCACCTTAAAATTCTTTATGTTTCTATTATCAAGAAGTCATTGTTAGAAATAAAAATCATCTATCACAAATATCCCATTTCAGCTCGCTCAGCTGAAATGAGGTTACAGTTCATATTCAAGATGTTGATAGAATAGTCTAAACTTATCTACAGTGCCACTTCAAAAAGTAACTTTAAAGCAATGGAATCAAGTGTTATCGTGGCTCATTGTTTCCCAGGGAGACCATGGCCTGATGCAATGGAGCAAATGCAAAATCTCCCATCGACGTTGTTAAGGTTTTGATAATTCACTAAGGACAGAAGCTCAACCTAAATTCCTGTCTTGAAGTAAGCCTTATTGAACATGAAGTGAGAAAAAAAAATTATTAGGAATTTCTGTGTCATATCTAATTAAGAGGAATTAGTCTTTCTTAAATTAATAGCTCTTTGTTTACATGTCTATGAACTTAAACAGGATTAACTACCAACCTGGGCACTTATTCAGAAACAGAGGTCAGGTGTCATCTCAAATTGCTTGCTTCATTTTCTCTCTTTATTGTAATTTAATGAGGAATGGGCCGAATTTGAAAAATCTTAGACTGCATTCCAAACTTAAATGCTGAATACTTATTTACATTGTCACCCAACTCAATTTCTGGAAACTGGCTTGATTGTGGAATACCTGTTGCTTTCCAGATTGTGACAGAAGAGAGTTACTTCCCTCATGACTTTTGAGGAGCAAAACAAAAGACAGACCTAGCTGCATAAACATCAAATACAGTTATAATAATTGGTGATGTTGAGCTTTGTGGTTTTTTTTGTTGGTTCCCAAATCGCAGTTAAGGGATCAATTGGGAAAAACAAATGTAAATAATTAGGTATTTTTTACTAAAATATTGTTGGAGTAAAATACTTGCTGTATTAAGACCTCTGGCTGAAGGGTGATTTTTCATGGGTATATGTTTCATGATCTTTGTTTCCTATGTTCTTTGACTGGAGGCATTGTATCATTACATACCCATAATGCAGAGATTGAAGGTCAATGTCAGATTGTCATCCTTAAGGTAGCAGATAAATTTTCTCAAGAAAAACTTTGCATTTTTTTCAGGTTATGTCTGGCAGTGACAAGTGAGCTCAGGATCACAATATAAGTGTGTTGGATGTACATATATTATGCAGCTGATCTGCAGGTACACAGCAAGTCCAACACCTGAAAGCTATTCTGTTCTTGTACAGTGACTTTATGCCACATGCACTGTGAAATCAGATATACCAGAGCTGTTCTGCCCAAGCCTTTGCAGTCTCCAGTAGGCTTGTAAACCTGCACTGTGCAAATGTAGAATTCTCCTGTTTTGCAAATTTGACACAGATATGTGATTACATAGGAATTCTTCAGAAAATTCTTCAGAAAATCCAGTCATTGAACTTAAAATTTTGACATTTTTTTATTGTCCATTATCATTGGATTGCCAAGGATATGAGTTTTTTGAGGTATGGTATGTGCACACTTAAAATTTGAGATTAAGTATTTCTATGTGAATAACATTTTTTCTTCCAATTTGTTAAAATTCAGGGTAAACTTAACCTTTTTAATTTTTGTACTTGTTTTCTACCATGAAACTGTACTGTTGTAGCACTGCTAATGGACTTCAGTTCTGAAATTTAGTGCTCTATTATTTTCCAGTATCCCTTCTGTTTGGAATAAAAATTGCCATTTAGGGCATATATTTTGGTATTTTTCCAATATGAACATTAACATGAGGTATTCAAACACTTTCAGTTAAGAGATAAATGTGTTTTGAATCTAGTTTCTTGGGCTGCTTCACTAAGACATTGTTCCATTTACCTCCCTTAGCAGGAAAAAATATTTCTTTAAAACAAGCCCTTTCTGTTAAATGTCTATGGCACTCTGCTTGGCAGCTGTAGACACAATTTGGGTCACTGTGTTGGAATTTGAGTATATATGTGTATATTCTGTGCCACCTCTGACACTATTATGTCATGAATTGAATGCACAAGTGAATAGATGATGATGGTGATTTATTCTGATAAAAGAGACAGAATGACCTGAAGGTAATTCTTTACACTAAGGACACAATATATAATTAAGAACATTTATGAGCTTAAGACCTTTTCCTACACTGCTTTCTGTATTTTCTCAAAACTCTACCCTTAATGACCCCTCTCTTAATTGAAAAAATGGAAAGTCCTCATAGATGTTGGTTAAACTAACTCACCAGTACAGAAGACATACAGACAGTATATAGCAGAGAAAGAATGGAATTACTGTGAGACAGTCTCAGCTGGTATAAACCAGTGTTGTTGTGATGATTTGCAGCATCAGAGGAGGTGGACCAATATTACTTTTATGTTTCATAAGGAACACCAAAATATAAGTACAGCTCAAAAATTCAGTTTCCTGTTCCGAAATTTATAAACTTAAATACAGCATGCTATAGATAATGAGGGCCATAAACAAGTAAAACTGATGAGGCAAGAAAGATTTTCAAGAAGGTAGAGATAAGAGCACATTTCCTCAATTCATGCGTAGCCATTGACATTACCTGATCTAATGAAACAACAATGGAGTTGAGCTAGATGATCTTTAAAAGGTTCCTTTCAAAACAAACTCCATGATTCAATAGGTTGAGAAGGAGGATGATAAGATCCATACCTGAGTTTCTTTGAAGTTTCAGAATCGATGTAGTTCTACACATATAATTACTGTTCTCACTAATCATAATATTTCATTTGGTTTCTTGCCCAAACCAAATTTAAGATACTTTTAATAACTCAGTAACCAGATCTCTGATGTTTTGAGGTTTTGATTCCATCACATTTAGATTCCCCTAGTACTATTCTAGGAATTATTGAAAAAAAAAATCAGATAAAATTAAAATGAGACTTCTATTTTCTAAAAAGTGGTTAGAAGGAAACTTAAGCACAGCATCAAGGGCTCACATTTCCATGTCTAACACAATGAGATTATAAATTTGTGAATATTTTTTAATTCATTAGGCAGTAGGAATTTTTAAGTTTAGGAAAGATACAGATACAGTGCAGATTTCCTTCTTTTGCCTTTTACAATTTATCACTGAACTTGGGTGAACTGCTCTGGGGTGAAAGGACTGAATGGAGGTCATTTAGGGCCACATTTGATGAAAGGCAGAAGATTGTGATCAAGAGCATATGGGATTAGATTTGGAAAAGAGGTTGACATTTTTATGGAATAATGATGATCAGCAAAACTGGGCGTCTCAAAATTGTCGAAGAACTGTTCTGCAGCTAAGTCTTCTTGGTGTTCACAGATTTATAATCTATGGACAGAAAAAAAAGCAGAAACTTTCATGTCTAAGGTATCTTATTTCGAGAAATCTTTGCCATACACTTATAAAATGAGCACATCTTATGAGCAGAAGTGAAACAGACTTCTTAGTCATTTTTATTCTTCATACTGTTCTGCAAACAACCTGAAGGCTCATGAGATCATATATTTGGAAGAACTAGTAACTGCAATAGCAAAAGAATATACATAATTTAGACTCCTTTGCATTTGTTCTTGTTTGTTACCAAAACCTTAATGCCTATTTGCAGTAGGAATGAAATACATGTACCCCTAGGTCACATATTCTTGGAATGCAATTCTTTGAAGCTCGACTGTTCCACTGTGTGAACTAAAGACATGTGAAAAGAACTGTGAGATTTACTTTGAAAATGCACTCCTGAGAACAGTGAGAATAGACACACTACCTCTAGTAATCTACCTATGCAGACATCTGTTGTACTTACTGAAAGAGAAATATGAGGGATAACTGAGAGTAAAGGTGGCAATATAACTGTGATTACTAGCATGGAAAGAAAACAAATCACAGAATTATAGTTTGGAGTCTAATGGGATTATGGTAAAGAGATTGTACATCAGAAAAAATTGATCTGTTTATTTTTTAAAATGAATTTAAAAGTGCTACACACATATATGAATATATATATATATGTATACCTGTGTAACCCCTTCATTGTCAGAGAAACACTTTGGCTCAGATTTCTTCACTGCATAGACTAGGAAAAGCTTCCTCTTTGGGTACATCCTTAATGTAATTTCTTTTTTCCCACTATTTTCTACAAAGTATTTGACACACAATTATTTTACTGTGTTCCCACTAGTTTCCAAGCTACATTTCTGTAATTTCTTTCAGACCCAGATATTTCCTTTGATTCAGAGTCATTCAGCGTCTGGATCTGAAATAGTCTCTAATCCATATCTGTTCATTATATTATTAAATACTCTAACTACAGCAAAATCTATACTGTGAGAATTGTGTGGGGTTTTTGTGAGGGGGGAAATGGGGTGTTTAGTGATTTTTAGACAGTAGTTTGCAATGCATTCTGACAATAAGGTTTTGAGTGTTTATCACTGTTCCGCTCAGTTCTCAGGAGAATGTGCTGGCATTGGTTTTATCAAGCAGTGTCAATATTTCTGAGTTTATGACAAAATTCCATATGAGCCTCTCTCTTCCCTCTGCTGTGTTATTATCCTATTTCCAAAGCATAATCTTATAGGAGAACCTTACAGCCTGAATCATTGTTCAGCATGTAAGACACACAGCAGAGCAATGTAGATAATGAGTGTATATTTGGACAGGATATGCCAGTTCAAAAGGTCTCAATTCTTTATGTCAGCTTCCCACACATTGTCACAGAGTGTTATGCAGCTATTTTTTGGGTGATTTGGTTCACCTTCTTTGGTATTACTGCAGTGCTACCATGTCAATTACAGTATTCACTATTATCAGTTTTAATATTTTTAAAATTATCTATGAACTAAAGTATTTTACAGTAAATCACATAGGAGTTCTGAAATTCTGTCTCCAATTTGAAATGCTGAACACATATAAGAGGAATATTTAATGTTACCATCTACATGAGAGTTCAACAATACAGCATCACCATTTTGGTAATTTTCTTTGAACATTACATCCTTATTCACAAGGAAATATCTGAACCTTCTCCGAAACATCTCTTTCACTATTATAGCATTCTAATTTTTTCACCAACACTCTGCAATACTGATATTGACATCTGGCAGGAAAAGGGAGATGAAACACACAGAGGAAATTCTATATTTATGCTAGTTATATTAAAGAAGCAAAGTGTGCTTTAATTTTGTATCATGACTTTTCTTTGGCAAAACATTAAAAGTTATGGAGGATCACTGAAAAAGATGGTCTTTGGCAGCCTGAAGTCTGGGTTAGACACTTGAGAGCAGTTTTTTTTTACAGTGATTTAGCTGTATCCCTTGTATTTATTGTTTTCTTCATTCCATTGCCCTAATTAGGTAAGAAAATGGATTGTACACATTTTAGAATGTGTACAAGGGGCAGGATGTGTATGGCCTACAAAGGATTTAGGTGCTCAAGGTGTGACATATCAGTGTACTGTCTCCTTTATTGCCATCTGTGAATAAAATACACTGGCTGGACTCCCTGTACTTTGAATAGACAGACAAAATATTGGAAAATTTAGAAGTCTGTGTGCTAAGAGTAACAAATTTAAACCAGCAAATAAGAAATATGAGAGAAGGCTTTGGATAGATATGTCATCCATTCCTGTTTGCCCTAAATCCTTTCCTTCTAAGAGAGTTCAAGTATGTCTTGGAACACAGAAACACAAGAAATAGCAGAAGTACCTTTTTCTAGAGTGTTTCTACAGCAGCCTAAGACATTCTTTTCTCTGTATTTTTTAATTATTCTCATAGCCAGGAAATTCACCTTCCTAAATCTCCTAACATCAATTGCCTTTTATGCACAGCTGTAGGGGGCCTTATTATCTACATATAAATGCCTAAAATAGTAGCGGTCATTCCCAAATTCTCTTGTCCTTAAAGATACATTTGCATTAGTCATAACTAGACTTGGATTTCTACCAGTTTGCTACAGCTTAGCTGATCTACCTCAAGAACCATTCTTTCTTTACACTGTTAGAAAAATGGAGAAAAATTATATGCTAAACACTAAAAAATAAAATTCCTTACAACTCAATTTGCTGTAAAGATTTTATAATATACATTACTTTATAAACACTTCTTCCTGTTTCTTGGTTACTGCCTTTTTTATCCTTGTACAGAATCTTGACAGTTTAGGTTTTGTGCTTTAGACCAATCATAAATGCACTAAACAATACAATCAATCCCGCTTATCATTTCTGGAAGCTAAAGAGACAGCGAATATGGACAATTGAGCAGAGTCACAGAAAAACAGAATAAAATATCTTCAGTACAAAGGTTGTAATAAGACAGTGATGCCTTCCCTATCTGTCGTTGCAGTGCATCTTTGCCATTTGCTTATCAAACAATAGATAATACCTTTCACACCCCCCCCCATTAGTACAGGTTTAAGCCAGCTTGCCACTACTAATTTTTTATTTCTCTGATATTCACTAACTGTGTTGACTCAGTCTTACTATTAAATGTAATGTTGTACATGGAGAGGTCAAAGCTGATGCACATTGTAGGTCAGCAGACTGGAGTCCAAAACTGGCTCTGCCACCTCAGCAGAACTTGAGCGAGGCATTGCCATTTGTTTTCTTTACCTTAATTTGCTTATCTAATGGGAGAAAATTTGCTAAATAAGTGAAAAGCAGCATTATTTATTATCAGTGATACTGGGACAAGATATGTGCGAAGAATTTACATCCCTATAGTTAAAAATTGCTACATATGTATAACTGTTGTGGTAGCTTTCCACAAAGTACCACTTCAAGAACCCCAAAGTTCAAGAGCACACACTCAGAACTTTGTGTAGGCATACAGGGAAAGTGAAAGAAAAACAGTTAATAATAAATATTTAACAGTGTTTAAATACATACTTTGTATCACTCCTGTTGTTCTGATACTTATGGCGTATTAAAGATGTTAAATGAACAGAAGCTTCCATAAGAGTGATATGTGTAAACCACAAATCTTCCCCCTTTGGTATCTCAAACTGGACATAATTTTTTTATCAAATGTTAAAACATAGATGGACTAGCTCCTAAGATAATGAAAATCAAAACTAATAGAAAATGCATGCACATACAGAAGAAGTAAATTTAAAGTATTATGGATTACAATATTTATGGAAAATTAATTTCAAATATTCATTCACAAACCTATGCAAACAGATTGCATAAGCTCGTTTTGTGACATCTATATGCATTTTTAGACTTCTTCCTTTGAATGTCAATTTTGAACAAAACATTTATAAAATGATTTCCAATCAGCTTTTGGGAAAAGCAACTTGTTCTGAGACAAAATGCCTGCGAAAAAGAAGATAGGAAATGGACTAATAGATTATTTATTTTTTTTTTTTTTTTCCAACCTAGTCTTAAATCATTGTGACTGCCCTAATGGCATTTAGCAAGACAGGGAGTACCTTCTCATGGCCTGTGAATACCACTTTATGTTTCACTTTCTTCCAATCAGACTTGAAGAAACTTTCAGAAATGCCTCTCTCCAAAAAAAAAACAAAAAAAAACCAATTATCTCTTTTTCTAAGGATGATTTACCATCTGTTCTCAGACAGAGCTAAAGAAGACCTATATTATTTCTATATATTTAACAGCCTGACCTTTTCAGATTAAAGTCAGAGGTACAGGCATAAATTCCTGACAGCATAGTGAAGAACAGATACCAATACTCCAGGGGCAATATTGCATGTATGTGCTTTCCAGTACCATGCACAAACATGTGAGGAATGCATAGGAAAAAATGGATTTTTTTCTACTTATCCTAAGGGAATACGGCCAGTCTGGCTTTTGCTTTTGAGAATAATGATGTTAAGATCTTAAACAACAAGAATATGAGAAAATCTTCATCAAGGGCAGACTAACCTTGCTTGTTTGCAATATTCAAAAATGTGAAGAAAATAAAAAGAATACTGCATTACACTGCCAAGAAAGAGCAAAATGATTCTGCATATGGTTTTAAAACAGATGTAAAAATTGACATATTTAAAAAGAGGGGGAAATCCTAGTAATAACATACTCTCTTTGCTATGCATTGCACTGTAAAGAAGGAATGTTAATTATTTTTTCCCCTTTCAGTAACAGGAAAGTCCTAATTTCATCTACACTGAAAATATGGCCAGACCACAAGTATGTGAAAGCAAGGGAACACCTGCAAGTCAAGCAAGAATGAAATGGAGACTGCTAAAGGCTGTAATTTTCTTTTCTTGGTTCTTTGCTGTGAAATGCATCAGTGGTATTATCAGATCATTCACTGACATGAAAAAGAGGTACTCACAGATTTCCCTGTCACAAACATAGTTCCTGATCCGAAATCTACTGTGGCCAAGAAAAAGATTATCACTTACTTCAATGGCGAACTATTTGAGGTCTTAAATGTTTTTAATCTTAGTACAGTAAATTCAATATATTTAATCAGAAAAGTTAAAACTCTTAAATTTATATACATAAATATAAATTAATGTAAATTTGGGTGCATTTGCACCTACCTATTCTATTTCATTACAAGTTTTAAGCACCACAGTTTTTCTAATTTAGTACCTTTGACATATTATCAAAATTACTCCCCTCACGAAATGAATCTAATGTAAAATACCAACTGCTTTGCACTTTAAATTTATGCTTGTTTTTTTTAATTAAATTAATTAAAAAATTATTATATTTAGTGTGACAATATAAATTGAAAATATTTTCCAGTTGAATATTTAAGTGAAAACTGTGGGTTTTAATGACTTCTGTTGATTTGGATAAAACAACAGACTTTGATCAATCTGCCTCTGTTTTACTATTGCTAAAAATATTCTGTCCAGGTTTAATTATGTTGACTTTCTAAGGATATATTTATAGCACTATAAGTGCAATATTTCTATATGTCTCTAAAGCTGAATAAATTAAACACAGGGAAAGTTGTTTTTCTGCTATTGCTATGCATAGCCAAAATTTATGCTATGTGTGGCTCAATTTTCAACCTGCTTAATGCTACATATGGGACACAAGCACATGATTTACTCATGCTGGGAAATTTCATCAAAACAATCATGAGTGCCCATGAACCTTTAAGTAAATTCCTTAAATTAGACACTTAAATATGTTAGACCTTCATCTATTTTTAATTTTGTACTTAAATTTCTTATGTAGTGACATATCTCAACAATACGAAGTTGGGGTTTTTTGGGTTTTTTTTGTCTTTATAAATATTGCTGAAATTTGGGAAAATTAATTTTACAAATGGGGCTAGAAGGAGGAAATAAAGTGGATATCCGGAAAGTCACTTTAGCCTTAAAAACCTGGTCTGACTAGGTGCCTGCTACAGTTACTGTAGGGAAAAATGTCCTGTGCTTTGAGGAATATCCAGAATGTGAAAGATGAAACATTTCTGTTGAAAAAGAAAGGAGTTATCATCCCAAAACTACAGCTGACCTTCTAAATATCCAAACACTTAGCTGTTTTGCCACGATGTTACACTGGAAGTCTGAAGCTAAGACTTCTTCAACAGTCATATTTCCTCTCCAGAAGTTCATTTGACAAAACATTCTGAAAATCAGAACTCATATATTCTACATATTTTTTTCATTTATGTTCAGAAAGAAAATATCTTCAAACTTTTCTCAGTTTTCATCTGTATCTGAGTATCTACATGACCAAATGGGAAGATGAAAAATCAAGTAGCTGAATGACCTTACAATAGAAAGCATTCTCTAATATTATTATCCTACACACACATACCCCTAAAATTATTTTTCATTGCGCTGAGTAGTCAATTGCCTTTGAAACTCAGTTCAAGCATTTATATTCACAACTTGGACATCACCATCTCACTGATCCTGAGGCAGGGAAATTTAAGATATCTTGAAAAAACTCTGGCACTTGTCCCCAGATGGCCACCCCTAAATAGGCTTATGTGGATACTCACCAAAACTGCAACAAGAGCACATCTTGTGGTGAAACCAGAATGCTATACCTATTTTTTTTACCAGTACAGCTGATTCCCACATGAAATATTTTACGCATTTTTAGATTTTATGCATATTTAGATTTGCTTATAATGAAAATTAATAGAACACAATAATAATAAAGTCCAGGCTGCTGTAGAATTTATTCCCAACAAGAAAGGCACAGTTTGACAGAACTGAGAGGAAATTATTAATTTAGAAACATGTCACAGACCCTTTTTGGCCCCAATAATTTATTTTTTATTATTATGTACTCCTAGACTAGAAAACATTCAAAAGGGAAAAATAACACCACACACTTGCAGAAACATGCTCATGCACACACACACACACACACACACAAACAGACTGGAGATAAGGTATCCATCAAAGAGATAAGGTACAAACTAACTAAACAGGAACAGTTAGAAATGTTTTAATAAACCTCCAGAAGGGTACAAACTTCACAGAATCCTGGTGATACAGAGGAATAAGATTGAGTGGAAAGTTTACAATACCAAACATAATTAAGAAAAATCTCTGCAATTTTAGTAATGCAGTTCAAGAAGATTGTACTTAGGAAAACATGACAGATAATGCAGGTGGCAGCTTTTGCCGGATATCTGTGATTTGCCTTTGTCAGAAGTGTGATTAATCCCAGCCCTTCCATTACTGCATCTACATTGATACAGTTTGCAGCTTTGAAAACTGAAACTGTGGAAGAACTAACTGCAGGAATTTATGTGGTATTTTATTTCTCAGAGTAATTAGTGCTCTTGGAAAAACTAATCTTAGTGAATCCCATGTGGAGTGGTTTTTTTAAGCTGAAATAGTGCCTTCATTAGTATTCTCGTAGCACAGAAAATTGATCTATTTACTTATTTACTCTGGTCAAAATTACTTTTTTGTTGTTGTTAATTTTTGTAGCCTACTGAAGGCTTCTCTAATGGAAGGAAAAGTTTTGTGTGTCGGGGGATTTTTCTGCAGTGTCATCATTTTTTGTCTATTAGGACTGACTGATGATGGGTTTGTTTATTTCTTCACTGCAGCATAGAATTTCTTCTGCCTTTTTTTTTTCTGAGTGTCTGCTGACATAGAAACAGACCTATGTGAAAATAGGTGCTGTATGTGCTCATATGGCTTTCAGTGATGATTATATTCCTCATGTGCAGCTCCAGAGATGAAGATGGGTGCTGTGCAGACTGCAGCTAGGGGCACAGGCCATCCTGCTCAGTCGCAGTTACACCCTTCCAAAATGTGTTTCAGATCATCGTCAACTGCATTATAGGCATTTTCTTACGGGGAATTTTAGCTGTTTCACTAAAACTTTCTCATCATGCATGAGGATAATGTCTAGAAAAAATATCCCTAACTGTTAAAGATTAATTTTTGTAATGAATAGATTTAACACTGGCATTACAAAGAGTGTCAAAACAGCATGAGGATTACATACACAAATATAATCTCTTTGCTGAATAATTTGGTGATTATAGTGATAAAAGAGCACCTTATATTCTAACATCCACATTTTATATCCTATGCTGTGTTCCTAGGTCACGTTGCACAGTTTCCTAATGCTCCTGCTGTGAGAGTTTTGACACTGAGAAGTGTTGTGTGGGAAGTGTGCTTGTCAGAGAGACACCCTCTGAGATGCTCTTTATTTGAAACCAACCTGCCTTGTCATGTGTTTGGTATAGACCCATGCTGGTTTGAAGAAACAAGCAAGGAATCTTTGTTATCTGTCTATTGTTCTGCTTCAAGACTGTGCTTCTTTAGATGAAACTGCAGCTGTGCTAAGAAGATTACATCTGTGCTGAATTCAGTTCTGTCTTCCCAGAAGAGTTTACAGAATGAAAGAGGGTGATAAATTTCATAGGTCTGGGAAGCTATTTCTCAGGTTATCAGCTTTCTTATAATCTGAATGATATGAAAATCACACAAATCTCCCTTGTGATAACCCAATCTCTCTTGTACCACTGCTTGAAGTACCCATGTATCTAGATAGTTATACGATAAACAGACCACCGGAAGATTTTGTTAGCTGAGCTGGAACTTGCTGAAAATGTGCAGAACTAGAGCTTGCTGAAAAGCAAATGCGAATTTATCAAGAAATATGATTTATTCCAGCAATTAGTGGTGTTTTCAGAATTGTCATCGAAGTCCATGTTCTGTCTGATCAGAGCAGGTGATGGTAAAAGCATGAAGACTGTTCAGAAGAAGAGCCTTTACTGCTCTTTCTTCTATACTGTCCTTCAAGGACTAGTTGCTTTCTACAGGGGAGTTTTCTGTTTGGGCCATAGGCATTGTAATGTAACTCTGTGAGGGTTTATGGCGTTCCTCCAAAATTCACCAGTCCAGAAGTAAAATATATTCACTGCATGTAGAAAAAGCCTAAGGCTTTGCCCTATTATAGTCATTCTTTTTCAAATATGTAAAAAATGCTAGCATCAGAGATTTTTTACAGTGTTTGTGTCCAGTATTTCATACACACACACACACACACATATATATAAATATATGTATTTGAATCCAATCACACTTTTGCAGACTAAAGCAGCAGTAGCAGGCCATGGGGACTAAGTGAAATACATAATATTTGAGGCACAATTTTCTTCTCTCTAGGCAGGTGTGAGTCATGACACAAACTAGTATAAAATTTCCTCCTAGAGAATCAAATGCCATGCTTTTTATCCTCAGGTGGTAAAAACAGCATAAATCAATATAGTAGTGCCAATTTACATAAATTTCTACATGGAATTTGGCTAAATGACAACTCATAAGGATATGATAGCATTCTGCAAGTATTTGAAGGCCATAAACACTAAGCAGGGGGACAAATGATTTAGGGTGGCGTAAGGAGGTGTAATTAGGAGCAATGGGAGGAAATTAGGGGAGGAAAAAATTAGGCTGAATATCAGAAACAATTTTCTGACAGTGAGATGTATTAGACTATGGAAAATAAGTCTCCCAATGGACATTCCATTGCCCAAGATGTTTAGACTGGACAAAGTACTAATGTATATCCAACAGGGACTAATTTTGCAATGTATGGTGCATAGACAAGAAACCAGAGACATTTAATGGGGTAAAAAGAATCCTGTGCTAAGGAAAACAAACAAATAAATCTCTCTTTTTAATCACTTTCAACAAATGTAGTAATATTTTTGTATCTTTTACATATGTCCATTTATACATAGAAACATTGTTTTTCTTTTTTTTTTGTCTAATTTTTTTTTTTTAAAGCCTAACTTCAGTTTAATGGCAAATTCTACAATGGCAACTTTCTTGTCCTCTGCTATCTATCAAATTCAGAAGTGTTACACTTTTTTAGTGTTTTTTTTTAACAGAGGAAAAAAATCCCATATACTTAATCTTTTTGTTAAAAAAATCTCCATTCTATTGTGCATTGCAAAACTGGTTATGCTTCTGGAACTGCATTGGTATTTTTGTAAAATTTGATTGTGGTATAATATTTATTATGAAAATCGTTGGAAAAATGTTCTCAAGTCATTAAAATGTCTCATTTTAATAATTTTACAACAAATGGCTAAGATAAGTTATTGCTTTTTCTGCATCTATCTGGACTTTAATCAGTGGAAGAAATGTTTCCAAATGAAGGCTTGCAAAGCTGATTACAGAAATACATTTCAAAACTCTATATCTTTACATTTTTTAGAAAAATCAGATATTAATATTGAGATATATCTCTTTTTACCTTGGACTGATGTCATCTGAGATTGTGATCTCAAAATTATGAGGTTACATGTGTCTCCATGAAATGTGAATATGAAGTATACTCTGGAAATCCCAGACAGATTTGGCTGCTTAGTATCTAGAATTCAAACTGCAAAAGTAAAATATGCAAAATAGCTACATCTAACAAAGGAATGTGTGAGATGTCAGTTAACAAACAATCCCAGGACCCACATATACAATAAACTGAGCACTGTATTGATGCAAGTGACAGAAGAGAGAAAGATTCATGGATTGAGCTCACCAAAGAGAATTGAAATTACTGAGTCGGAAAGTTATAAGGCTCTAAAATAATAACGATGATGATGATGATGATGATGATGATGATAATAATAATAATAATAAGTAGTAGTAGTAGTAGTAGTAGTAGTAGTAGTAGTAGTAGTAGTAGTAGTAGTAGTAGTAGTAGTAGTGGTGGTAGCAATACCAGTAATAAGTTTCGGAAGTACTTTGTTAACAAATAATTTATTTTTACTGAGGAGCATCCATGGCCCCCAGCGCGTCAAATGTTGTCAGTTACTTGCTTTTTATTATCTATCCTGTTTCCTCCCCTATTTCCTTGACAAATTCCATTAAACATAGTCAGATGCTTAATATAGCTGAAAGTTATAAATTTCCTTATTCTCTTTTTTTCATCATTCCTCCAAACCTTAAGTAGACCCACATAACTGACATGACAGTTCAAAGGGAAGTACAGAGAACACAGAGACTTTTTAGCCATTTGTTCTGTCTACTATTGCTTTAATTTTTCTGTAAAGAAAAATGTCCAGGGAAAATTGTGTCATGGCCAGATGACTCATCTCTATTTTGGAAAACCCTTTCACTATTGTCAAGAAAAACATCACTTCACCAGGAGTTGTGTGAGAAATACAATCTTGAGCACTTCTCTCAAAAAAGGAAAAAAAAAAAAGCTTGGTTCAGTTTTGAATTACAAGAGGATAAATAGCTTCAACATGCTAAAACTGCAGTATAGTCAAAAGCATGGTTTGCAGTACAAAAAGATCAGTTCACACTGTCACGGTCCCAATTTCACCAAAATCCCCCATTGCTCTTGTTGAAAGTATCTTCACAACTCTAAGAAATGTGCATTTGGGAATTTGCACAGACATCAGTCTTAATCCTTGAGATTCAGAAGCAGCAACCAGCTAACTTCCAAATGAATGAAATGAATGTTTCACTCTTTTAAACTGCATTTTGATAACACTGTGGAGTGTCTACATATTTGTGGGTTTTGCCTGACTGAATTCAAGTGTTCATGTTGTCATTACTAAGCAGTAGTAATAACAAAAATCATTGTGCCTCAAGTATTGTAACATAAGGAATCCAGTTTTACGCCATGAGAATGATAGACACTCTTGGTTATATTTACACTAATTCTCGAGTGATGACACCTTCAAGTTTATATCTTGCAGTCTTTATTTAGAAAGTCAAAGTATGCTGAGAAAGAGAGGATCACACCAATGCATTTATTTTATTATTTTAACACCACTTAGGATTGAAAGCTCTGTGATATTTTTACAGTGTAATTGCTTTCCTTCGTAGAAGCACTACTTATTTACCTTCAGAGGAGGCTCAGTATACAGTAGATGAAATGCACTGGATTTAATTGGAAGGCAGAGAAACATGCTTTTTACTAGTGCTCCATACCATAAGTCATCGTGTCTAGGCATTATATATCAGGTTGTTTACACAGACACTTCTCAAAATTTTATTTCTGGGTATTATGTTTGTTTCTCTTTCTTTGCTGGAATTACCTCAGAGAATTTAGATAATTTTAAAACCAAGCCTATTTCAAAATAATTTTTAACAGAATAACATTTTTGCTAGCTCTCATGCTAAATTGTAACTTTTTATTTTAAAAAAATCTATGCTTATAATTTATTAATTTAAACACTTCAAAGCAGATTGAGATCATACAAGAACTATCTTTTGATTTGATTTTTGTAAGTATATAAGATAAATATTTGACAAACTCATGAGAAAGACTTGAATGACACCTAATAAACAGGCACTGCATTCAGAACCCATTGAGGGGATAACCCCATAGTCTGTTATCATCATGGTTAGTGCAGTGCCAGTTGATTAAGCAAAACCAAATTCATGATTATCTTTTCTCTAGAGGATATTGATACCCATTCTTTAATTTCATTTCTGGTCTTGGTTAGATCTCTCAGAATTCAGGAGCTTGATTTACAGAAAAGGGGATGTAACTGAAGAATGCATTGAGATGACAGCACATAATGCCTTTAAAGCTGGTAAGACTCCCTTAACCTTGACAGCTGTAGGCTGATGATGACTTTCTGTTATCCTAAGAAGGCTCTCATAGGTGTCATTACTATGCTAAAGACTGGTGTGTGCCACTGATTTCCATTTCTATAGCTGGATCTCCTGGATCTCCTGATCATACTCCAAAACATGTTCACTCTAGAGAAGAAGTGGGCAAAATTTCTTCATCCTGAAGAAATGTGTTCTTAACTTCAACATGCTTGCCTCAGACCATTTAAAGTTAATATACCAGTAAAGACAGCAATTTTAATTGCTCCAGCTGAGCTATGGGCTCTCTTTGAACCAAAACTGGAGGAGGAAATAAACTTTGCAGACATCCATCAGGTTGCATAGTGTCATTTGTTGTACAGAGTCATTGCAGGTGCTGGAAAGTTTCAAGGGCTTAACCCAACCAAAGATTGAGATAACTTGTCTGACTTCTGCATTAGACTGATTTTATTTACTTGGGTTAGTGAAGCTGAGTTAGAAAAACATTCTTTTTCCTACAGACATGCCCTTTCTGTGTTTTCCTAAGTGAAGTATTTTCAAAGGTTTCCAGAGTTCAAAAAAGAGTTTGAATGTGCAAACAACAAAATCTTTTAAAGAACTCTGTGAAAAATAAATCCCTGCAGCAGCTGCAGTGCAGGATGTTCTGAATCTAATGAGAATGAATAAGTTAGTTCTTGACAAGCTGCAGTCTATCTTGCAGCTTTTCAGGCCCACTTAGTGACCAACATTTTGGCAGGTCTTGAGCTATTCTGACAGCATTTGCTTCAATAACCAATTAACCATGGAAATCTTTGGATTTTCCTCTTTTCTTTCTTTCTTTTTATTTGTTTAATTTTTAAAATTTTCAGAAGACTCTTTTAGAGCATAAAAAATATTTTAAATGACATAAATTACTGGACTCATTAGAAAATGTATAATTAACATAATATAATATCAATTTAGTACTTAAAGCATCGCATTTAAATACTGCAATTGTTCAAGGGTTTGGGATCTCTATGTTGAGACAGTATCTATAGAAAAGGTATTGCCTAAATGCACAGTGAATTTTATAATTTCAAACAACCCAGCACACAATAACTAAAGAATTCATACTTTGCAGTGAATAAAACCATACTAATACCAAATCTCTAATTTCTACTAGAGTTGTTTTAGGATTCTGCACATTGTTGAGCTGTCATAGAATTTTCTATAGAGCTTATCCTTTCTGGAGAAACTTCTGTCCAGGGTTCTTTGGATGTTTTTTCCCTTTCCCTTTCCCTTTCCCTTTCCCTTTCCCTTTCCCTTTCCCTTTCCCTTTCCCTTTCCCTTTCCCTTTCCCTTTCCCATCCTCCTTTGACACTTAACCTGCAAAACCCGAGCCCAGGGTGGAGTGTCATTCTGAATTTCCAGATAGAGACTGTAAGAACAGTTTTTGGAGGCAAGACTTTCTAAGATCATGCCACTCAAAATGCCACTAAATCTTTAATAACAGTCTCAAAATCTGGCATCTTTCCAATGTATTATAGAATTCAAGACTTTGAAGAGGGAAACAACCATTTTGCAGCTAGAAGAGATCTGACACTGTAAGTTTTCTTTGTCTACTGGGAAATTCCTGTAAATGTTTTTTCTTATACATAATTACATGCTGCTGACAAGGTGGTGGCAGATACAAATGCTGTAGTAACCCGCTGCACTATCCCTGGGGAAGACAAGAAATTTCTATTTAAAGAGCACACAGTGCTGGAACAATCAAATGTCTCCCCCTGGGATTTGAAATGGTTGTATCTGCCAGAACATGGCAGGCTGCTTCCCCCAAGGGCACACACAGCCTGGAGGCTGCTGTTGTCAGCTCAGAGGAATCTGCTAACACAGGAATCAAGGGGAGCAGTCTGGCTTGTGCCTGGCTGAATTCACCTACAGCACTAAGCCTAGACTTGGTTAACATGTCCAGTTGGGATGCCATGCGTCTCCGAATTACGGTGGATATTGAACTATATTTTCCTTAAAAGGCTTCTCTTTTTTTCCTTTTCAACATAACATCTTTACTGCAGAGACCTAGTTCTTTTAACTTTCTTCTCCTAGTTATTCCCTTATTTATCTTTCTTCTGGAGATATCTGGGACTCACATTATGAATTATTAACCTTAATGCTTTTTTCCTCTGGAGCTCTTGATAGGTTTTGTACCTTTAAAAACCAACACGGAGTGAGAAACCATCATATTTATTTTTCCAAGGATTCTCCTTCAAAATAGCAGGAGATACTTTAACATCTTTCTCTTTTTTGCTGAACTGGAGTAAATTTGGTGGCAGCAGTGAGGAATGTGACTGAGTTAATGAAAGTAAACTTCTGTTTATTTCTGGGTTACTAGAAGAGTTAATTTATTGCTTATTAATATTAATTCACTGATTTGAAACAATTCCATATACCATAGATAATGAATGTAAATTATTATTTTAAAATTATTAATTTCTTTCATCCTACATAACTTACACAGTGAATAATTCTTAACTGTTTATTATTATTACAGCACAGGTTCGTTGCACCTAAATTTGCCACTTTTGTAACACATAAAATTATGACAAGGACTACAGAAAACAGTGCTTTTGATTGCCCTTTAATGGGTAGGTAGCACTGAAGGCAAAGCTTTGATTTCAATATCTTAAAATTGAAGAACTGAAAATTCGCCTTCTAAGGATCTAATATTCTTCAGTTATATCTATTTGCATTTCTTATTTTACAGTCTAAATTCGTAAGTGGAACATGCCCAATACTGAGTCACTTTGGTTTGTGTGAATTTTATACTGAGATTTATTTCAATAAAGTTGTCAAAGTTTGATATTGAAATATTAAGAGACTTCAAAGTGATTTAGGCATGCATCCTTACCTTTTAATATAATCAGGTTAAAATTCTGTTCAACAAAACCTAAAAGTTTATTTCAGATTTGAAATATTTTTCTCTATGTTTTAACTTACTACTGGATCTAAAAATAAATAATCTGATTTTGCCCACAGGGCTTTGGACTATAAGGCCTTGCTCACCTCTTGATCTACAGCTGTATTTGATGCTCTTTACAGGGTACATGGTCCTTGGAGAGAATATTTTTTAAGAGTGTGTTTCTGTTTCCTTCATCACACATTGAAGAGATATTATATGTTCCAACAGTTTCCAGGCTATATCAACTGCTTATAAATGAAAGATATGGTGTATTAGAAATGGTTGTTCATGTTTCAGCTTCATTTGAATATCTGGCACAGTGTCTTTGAAACCACTAAAATAAGCCTTCAAACAAAACTAAATACAACTCCAAATATATTGTTTAAATTTTGTATTCATTTAAAGAATAAATATGTTAAATATTTGAGTTTTTCTCTAGGTATTTACTATATTTGTGTATTTACTATATTACTATATTTGAGATGTGGAATCAAATGTAAATTCCTTGTAATGAAGACAAGAGATCGTAATTTTTTTTTAGGTAAATTCATGTCCTGAAGGGCTATACAAGTCTCTACATTTTATACAAGACATTTAATCTCTTCTAATTAGTCTTCCATTCCCAGTGAATATGAGTTTATCAGTCTGCATTGTTTATTTAATCACTGAAAGTAGATGATTACAGCCACAGGAGCACAGGCTGTGCCAGCCCAGGGCAAAGGTAAGTGCTGACTCCAGTGAGATGACTTACATTGGAATTTGTGCTCCAGCACCACTGAGTTATTGAACTCATGCAGAAGTACTGGGGTATATGTTTACAAAAAATCTCTCACTTCTACATGTGCTTCTACTTCTTTATTTGTGCAGTCACTGTCTAACAGCCAGAGTTTGGTGTAGAAGGGATTTTAATTCTGTCTCATTCTGCACAAATGCAGAATGGTGTCATCCCAAGCAAGGCAGATCAGAGGGAACAAACATGGGATGCTGGAAAGCAAAATGGCATTTGTTAGCATGGAATGCCATGCCCTCCATGAACCAAATCATAAATTTTTATTTAAAGCAGCTCTGTAACCAAAGTACTAAAGAAACCATTTGAAGGAGAAGTAGCCTTTTTGGAGTATTAACACCGTGAGAGACAGGAAAAGACAAATTATATTAAGTGCCCTGCTTGGACCTATAAGTTGCCTGCTTAACCCAGCAATTTTATCTTTACTTGTCCTTTAATGTTCTTTTGCAATTTTTATTGTGCTAAATACCTTTTTAACAGAAATCTGATTAGTATTACACAATTTAATGATCAACAATAAAATGTTTGCCACAATTAATATATTTATATTAATATATTTTAGAAAGACTTTAAAGATATTTTAAATAGATTAACTTATATTAAAATATTTTGAAATATGATTAATTTTCTTCTTTTTTTTTTCCAAACTATCAACAGAAACTATGTAAAATCACCATCCCAGAAATTATGGAGTGGAAAGCAAAAGCCAAAACTTCTACTGAGCCCTGTGGGTCACGAAGAGACATTTTTATTGATAAATTCAAATTCTAAGACTTCATTTGTCATCCTTAAATCATTTACAGGGAAATAAAATGTGAAACCTCACTAGTTTCTTTCGATGAAGTCTGTTTGTTCAAGAACATCATTACACAACTGACAAGGCTATGCATTTGCTTAATAAGGGATAAGAAATTTAAACCAGATATACAGCAACATTCTTTTATCCTTTATTAAGGTGGGTGTCCATGTCTCTTTGAACTTTGAGTTTTCACAAATAACAATACCAGTAAGGCAGTTATAATATGCAGCCCTTTGTGAGATTTCAGTTCTGATTGTTGCAAAGTTACTAAGAAAAAGAGCAGTAAAAATACAGTTTAAAAAACAAACAAAATTCTAATGTTACAATACCTTCTCTTTGTTATCTCCCTTGTATGCAAAGACATAGAACTCTGATTTTTACTGTGTGGAAACAGAAATATTATCCTGTGGCCTCCTTAAAATAGTGATGGAGCAGATGTTGCTTTGTCTCCTCCCAGAAGTATCTCAAATCATATGAGCAGAATTTCATTAGCAGTTGATCAAAATTTGACATTTTTGATCTGCTTTAGGTTCTGAGTCTCCATGAATGAAGTAGATGATGGCTGATCTAATAAAGGTACAATGAGAAACATACAGTCATTTTTCTCAATCTCAGCTCTTGTTGTAAACTAAACCAACATAATTCTAAAATTATCTTGGAGCTGTTGGCTATTTTGAAAGAATGCGTTTCAGGGGTTTTTCTAAGATTGCAGCCCAATTTGCAAATAGAATTAAAAATCCATGAAAAATTAAAAAAAATCCATAAAGAATTATTTGGAACATGTTCCAAGTTTGAAGATTCTGAAAGAAAGAGTTGATGTGCATCCAAAACTGCTCAAAATGCTTTCTCCCTTCTGGGGACCTTGTCATGATCTACAACTTCCCCGTGTGGGTTAGGGTTGTGTCTTCATTAGATTAGTAATCAAATGTACAATGGCATTTACTCTGACACTGTGGAGAGTACTAAAGATGTGGGTTTGGTTGCGGTTTTTTCCATGACTGTTTCAACACAGAAGACAATAAATTAGACAGTTACATCTGTCTATGTGGTTATGTAGAACTACTTTTATTACGGAATTTTCAAGGATCTGTTTTAAATATTTTTTTTAGCAAAGGGGAAGGATCAAAATCTCACTGTGGGAGAATGAAGTTGCAGATCCAAAAGATTAAATTATAGCACTATTCCATTTTATGTGAGGATTTTTTTCTTACCCATAGTGATTGCTTTGTGTGATAGAAACTTAATCACAATAAAAGGTAAAAACTGAATGCAAATGCCTCAAATTTCAATTCAGCACTCTTAAGTTCAAGATGATCTTTCTCCTGTTGGGAGACTGGATGTGATATTTTTGTTTAAATCACTCTATTTGCACAGAGTAATACAGATATCCCATTTCTGTAAAGATCTAGGCTTGAGTCTTTTTTTTTCTGAGAGTCTAATTAATTTGAAGACATCTGCATTAATTAGAAGTAGAAAACATTAATGATACCACATTAGTCAGAGCAGCAATTAATTACATTTTGACTATCAAACCTTCTATCTGACCTAAATACAGTCCAGTATTTACAGTCCAGTTTGTCTCTGGCATACAAAATATTTGTCTCAGAATCTTCATGTCACACATATTCACACAATTCTTTGAATTAATTTTAATAAAAAATTCCACTGCCCCAAAAGTACTCTTTACTTTAAGTTATGCTTAAATGTAAACATGAAATCCCATTTGAGGGACGAGGTATCAGGTTAATGTTTTTGTTATCTGTTAGATCTTGTTAGATTGTGCTATCTGTTTACATTAATTTAATTTAATATCCTTAAACATACAGCACAAACCACGACTAAACATGCAACAAATATATCTACAGGTTTGTGATGCAAAAAAATAAACCTATATTGCATTAAACTCCTATGCTCCCTGTGGCTCAGAATAGGCAAATCTTTTGTGTTTGCATTCTCCCTTCAAATTATATATGTCATTGTAGATGCCTCAGTTCACATCTTCTCTGCTGGTGCAAATTAGCATTGAAACACCCAAGCAATGTTGTTTATATAAACTGAAGAACTGACACTAACTTTCAGTTCCTGAGCTGAGCACAGATTTGACAAGGTATTTGTTGTGCACATGAACATGACAGATAAAAAAGGGAACATTTTGTTGCTTCCAGTGTTGCATTGTATTGCTATACTGTACAATTGAATATAGAATTATCTTTATTTGATGTTCAACTTCAATAAATAAATTATGAAGAAAAATCATAAATAGATCAAGTTCTGAGGTATTGTCATGCATATGTTTTTAAAAATTACATGCAATTATTGAAAAATTAAAGACACATTCATTTTTAAGACAGGGAATAATATGGAATAATCCACGAACAATGGAATTATATGGTTTTGGTAAATTTTTCTTTATTTGTAGTAGCCCTGTCTCATGGATGAAACAAATGAGACTGTAGGATAATCTCATAGTTTTAAATTGCACTAATATCTAGGTGATGAGTTCTCAGCAATGAGCAATTTTTCCTTGTTTTACCTTTTCTTTTGGGGATCAAAGAAAAACAATAGTTATTAAAAATTATTCATTTAATCAGGGAACTCTGATTAAATTCTTTAGTGTTGTAGTGTTCCTTCAGTTTTAAAGAAATTTTTGGTTTTATGCCAAAGAAGTGGGGTTCACGCTAACACTAAGGAACTTGTTTGGGCCATTACACAATTGGAGACATACAGTAATAAAAAGAAAATAAATAAACAAACAATCACACACATTTTTTTCTGAGATTTATACTAAAACAAAAGAAATCCTTAATTACAGAAATACCTGTAATTTGTAGTAATTCACAGCTGTACAACTAAGACAACAACATGGGTTATTTCAGGTATTATTATTACTAGTTTTAATTAGGACAGCATCTAGGGGCCAATAAACAATTAAATTTGATTATGCTAGACAATGGAAAATAATTTCCTTTCATAGAGTATTGATCACATATAACATTTAGTGCACAGAATGTGGGACATCCTAAATATCACCAAGATAAAAAATGGCAGAAAGAATAAAAAATTCTCTCTTTTTTTTTTTTAAGAAGTACTTGTTAATGAGAGCTAAAATCCATGGAGAAAGTAGAGAAGGTAAAGAGCATGGTTGTAGGTATGTAACAAATAAAAAGGAAATATGGAAAGGAAACCAAAGTGTTGTAGATAAAAAGGAAGAGTTTTTAAGAAGAACCTCCAAGCCCTGATCAGAAAATGTCTTTCATTACTGCAGGAATGGGGAGGTCTCTGTCCACCCAGCCAGCATTGGAATTGCTCCTCATGCAGGAACTCCTCACACAGACCTGTCTGTCCCCCTATCCACAGCTGTGAAAGATGGTCACGAGTACTGTCACCCGTGCAATTGATATCACAGGCATATTTGTGGCTTTAGAAAGAACCATGTTCTATAAATGAATAACACCGTCATTTATTCCTTCTCTAGTTTATTATGTTGGGTAGGCTATTTCAGTTTTGGTTTATTTTTTTCTTTGACTTTTTTATGCATCAGAGCTACTTTTATCATAGAACTGTGCTAAGGAGATTTCTGTATATATTGCTATAGTTATGAGTTAGGGAGAAAATTCTTGTTTATGACACTATAGATATTCTCTTTGTCAGAAAAAAAAACAACATTTCTTCTTTCAACTTCTGAGGTTTTGAGTAAAAGAAAAGTCTTCCAATGTTTTTTATTCAAGATAAAAACAATACACTTTTATTTAGCTCCAGGACATGATCAAGCGCTCCTTCAAGTCCATTCTCCTTTCTCTTCCTATCCAATTTATAGCACTAAAATATATCTTCATTTGTGTTTCTTCTGTTAAGTAATACTAGAAGTGAAATCAAATTGAGGATTCATTTAAAGTAATCCCATAAGCACATCAATCCATAAGCTCATAAAGTCTGGGATAATTCAGGAAATCTTTGATATAATTTTTTATGTAATATAGACTGTCTTCAAGGTTCATTTTTTTCCTCTCTTAAGAAAGAAAGCATTGAAATTTTTGTATCATGGTGCAAGATTTAAAACCTCATGTTATGTCCTGCACACATATAATGTTTTCTCTAATAAATACAAATTAGAATTAGACTCTTTGAAGTAAATCTAATAAATCACCTGAATGGCATCACGACTGTTATGTCTTAGAGTCATTATGTGTAATTGGTTAATGGTGTATTTACTCTTGTGCTATTGGATCACCCTCAGGGATAGTTCCAGTAAGTCTTGAGTCTCAAGAAGGATTTCTCTATAGAGGTAAATTATCTTTGTTTTTTTTTTTCCTTTAGTAAAGAATGCTAGCTAATTGCTTTTATTTAAATTCGTTTGTAAAGCAATAAATCTGTCTTGAGGTCTCACTGCATTTCAAGTGATGAATTTGATGCTCTCTGATGCCTTGAATTTCCCCTTGAGCCAAAAAAGGTGATGAGAAAAGGAAATGAAGCCCCAAAATCCAGAGTTCATGAAATGCAGTATTAAAACCATATGTAGCATATGCAGAGAGGTTCTCAATCAGTGCCCCCTGGCTGAGAATTACTATAAAAGACTAAAATTTTTGTTTAAAATGAGAAGCATAGACCTAACATACTCAAGGCATAGAAGACTTCTCTGGAAGTGTGGAAGGTAGCAGATACTGGGATTCTATTGTCTAATATATAGTGATTCTCATTAAAGGAGTACAGAAGCTATAAAAAAAGCAAAAGGAAAGGGAAAAGAAAAACAAAATACATTTACTGGTCAAAGATATTTTGCAAAAGTAGGTGCTTCAAAATTACTCTGCAACATGTTCAAAGTAATAATTTATAAGATAAAGACATATAATTTAAACAAAAATAAATAAATAAATAAATAAAACAATATAAATATTTAGGACCATGACATTAAGCTTCAGAATTACTAGTTTCTGTTAATTAGTTTCCTTCAGCTGCTAGCTTTAGAGTGTTTTATTGGAAACGTGTGATTTTAATTAAGACAGAAGACCTGTCTGGAGATATTATTGCTAGGTAAGCAGTAAAATTTTTGATATGTGGACCACATACTCCAAATTAATTTGAGGATATCATTAACTTTGAAAGTTATTTTCTTTCTTCATCCTAAAGGCTTACAAATTCACCTTGGAATTAAATTATCAATTTAATAAAACAAGTTGTTGTAATTTTATTGCCATAAAATTGTTATTCAGTAAAATATGGGGTTTATTCTAAAGAGCCTATTGCTTTCTATTCAGTTCCACATTGACAAGTACCCATCTTTTCCATTTTGTTTCTCTCTCTGGGCAGTTTGAAGCAGCAGGATGATGTATAAAAAATGAGTTATTAGAATATCTCTTGATTTCAGTGAGGCTGGTAGAGCTTTTGGTTTTCAGGTGAAGTTTGGAATGTAATCATCAGCTGGAGTGGAAGAACAGAAACTGAAAAGGTAAAATTGCATTATTATGGACAAAAGTATTTCAGCCTGAGCTGCAAAGATGAATCAAAGCTTTTAGCTCAAAGAAAAAAAAAAATCCTGCATGCCTCAGAAAAATAAGGCTGATGTGAAGAGGACAGAAACCAGCTTTTGTAAAAGAGTCGTTCTTTGGACTGTAACAAGGTAAACAGTGTGATTATTACAAACTATGTTGAAGTGGTGAGATGTCCAATGGAACAAGAAAAAGTATTTACCATTAATTTCCCTGAGTCATCTTTGGTACTAAGTGTGCAATAACTTTTAAGAGAGGCTTGGGAAATTTGGGAAATTTTAAATGACTAGTTTATAAAGAATCCAGTTGACAAAAGAGCAGCATATAAAGCTGTCCTTAACTTCTAACAACCTACCTCAGTAATGGTTCTGGATGACTGCAGTGCCAGATAAATAAGTACTAATGATAATGTTTAACCAGATGACCTTTTGAGAAAGTCATGCTAGCTGAGTTTGGTGCACAGATTTGGTTTTGCTCTTGTTGATATATGGAATTATTCTGTTGCTGAGATATATCTTTGTGACTCCCACAGTGCTAGCCCTTCCATACTCTTTTTTCATCAGGCTGAAAGTTTAAAACTGTGTGATGACAAGGATTTTTAAGGCTGAGAGGAGGTGGCTGCTCCTTTGAAGCTAATGGTACTTGTATACATGGCTTTCTTAGGTTCCTGGTAGGTTGCCCTTGTCCTGCAGTGAAATGTTGTGTCACAATTCCTTGTCACTTGATCTAGGAAGGACAGGTTTGTGTTAGTTTATATATATATATATATATACACACATATACATATGTATATATATATATATGAGCAGCTCTGGGATGTTGGCTGCTAGTGGAACTGCACTGTGGTGGGTATGGTCAGGTAACGCGCCACTCGATCTGATGTCTTGGACACAAGATCACAGAGAGGTTGATCTTGGGTAACTTTGCCTAAAGAGAGTAACTCTTCTCAGTTTAGTGGCCCTTTGAATGATCCATGCATGTTTTTATGTAATGTTACATGTTATATGGGTGTCTTCAGAACTGTTTTGACGCTGATTCTGGAAACTAAAAATGCCATAAAGAAGAAGCTGATACATAACACTTTGTTAGGATGAAAAACATCAGACACCATTAAGTTATTTTAGCCCAAAATTAATGAAACCCCTTCTTCTTGGTCAAATCCAAGGTACATTTCTCTAGTTTGTTTGGGCTTTTTTGTCTTCATTGATAGAATTCTCTGACTAATAGAATATCATTGTCTGTTGAAAGTACAGATAATTGCAGTAGTTGCAGTGCATAAAACATATTTCTATATAATTTAAGAAAGTGTTTAAAACTTTATCAGTAGATTAAAAGCAGCAAAAATATTCCAGGCTAATTACTAATGCAGCAAATTATATATCTTTATATTTTTGTTTTAATGATGCAGAAATCTGGAGGTCAATTCCTTTTCTGATATACACTACAGATATACATTACACAACTGTTCATATAAATTGTCTATTTCTCACATCTAGGAACTAAGGAAATCATCACTGAGAGCAACTTTCAAGAAATGTCAGATGAAAGAGAAGACTTACAAATTTGAAACATCTCTTCTGTTTTTTCTTGACAGTCTGTCTTAAACACACTAGAGGAATATGAATAAAATACATTTTAAATGTCTAACCGACCCAGACTTCCTCTGTTTCCAATATATTTCCTTGCACTACCAAATAACAAACAAAACATTAGAATCCTGATTCACACATTTGTAGGTGATCTATGATGCAATCTCTAAGTCCTTACAATTGTTTTTCTCAATCAGCACTATAAACAACTCAATTTTTTGAATATACTTCACAGATAACATATTCAGGTTTGATTTATTTTATGAAGGTTTTGTAGAAGCAAAACATACCTAGGAGGTACAAGAAAAAGTAGGACTTACACACAAGTAACCAAATCATCACTTTTTACACCACTCTAATTCCTTACTTTAATAAAGAAGTGAAATTACAGCAGAATTGATTGTATTGTTCTTTACAGTTCGGTTAACTGAATTTTCTACTGATATATAGATAGTATTGCAACCATGAGGACAAAAATCCCATTGCAATATCTTTTATTTATCCAAAGTCAGACCTTGTGACAGGCCTTTTATTTTGTTAGCTGTCCTTCCATGTCCAGGCACAGAATCTAGGCGTAACTTGGATGCTTCTATCTGCTAAACAGACAAATGTTTCATAGCAGAAGACAGCCATAAAATAACTCAAAGTATACTTACACCGCTTCTGCCAAGATTGCAGATTTTACACATTTACTTTCAATAATTTCCTAGTACTCCTTCCTTGGCCAAATAAAGTCTGCGGTTCTGTTGGTCTCATTTTAGGGAGAGGTGGGACCATTGTATTTGGATATGCTTATGTTTGAATTGAAGGATAAAAAATAAATGGTATTGTCATTCAAAAAATTAAGTTTTGGAAAAGACCTCTTCTGTGTGTTATTTTGTTGGAAGCAATGGACTGGGCCAGTGGCATTTCAGTCCTTGGTGTGAAAGGTAGCTGATATCATTGAAGTGTGAATAAAAGCTCCGAAAAATGCCAGGATATAATACTATAAGCCAACAGGGATCTTTGGGGATTTAACTCAAAATTTAATTTGTCTCATAAAGAAAAGCAGTCTGCCCTCTGACACAGTGAACTTAGATGCTTCTCAGCAAATAAATGCTTATTGTGTTCAGAGAGTTCTCCAAGGAATGACTCTTACGCAATGAGTTATTCCAACTTCCTGTATCTACATCACATCCATTCCTAAATTGTTCCTAGATTTGTGTTGCCTGCTAGAAGTAGTAGTAGTAGAAGGAACCAAAGAAGCTTGAGAGTCTTGAGAGGAAAGGGGAAATGGAAAAGAAGATAAATTCACCAATTCAAACACAAAATTATTGAGAGATAATAAGCACTGGAGCCTTAAAAATGGATTCTTTTTATTCCTCTTCTTATTTATGTTGAAATCAGTAATGCCAGATGCTAGATGGATGCACCTCTCTTTGTCTATAAAGTTGTAATTAGTGCAGGCAGATTGTTCTTACCCTCTTCTTCAAACATTGTCTTAAAGTTTCTCAAGTTCAAAGATGCTGTCTTATTCTCGTAACCAAAGAAAGAAGCAGAAGACATTTGTTAGAGGAATAGCTTTTAAATTCCCAAGGAATTGCTGGGCATCATAATATTATCAAGGAATTAGTGTAAGTCAACTTTGGCACACAGTCAGATACTTTTTACTTTGAGAGCTGGCTTTTCACAAGCCTTAGGGAATCACAAATGTCAGAACTGGGTTACAGTATAGCTTTTCTTGCCTTTTTAAACAGTGTCCTGTGTTAACCTGTCTGGCACATCTGGTAAATTTCAAAAACAGAAGTAAAAAGGCAACTCTATGTGGGAAAAACGTGAGAAAGAATTTCAGAAGCACCATCCTTCTTTTTACAGACAGAGAACATCACCAGAGCGCAGTTGTTATTTTTCATTATTGAGAACATGCAGCAGCTTAGTTTCACCAAGTCTAATTGATTTTCACAGCTGGTGCATGAAAGGCTAAAGATGATATGAAATTTGAAAAGGACCCTTGTCTAGCCCCTGAAGCTTCTGGCATCTGTGGAGACAACAGAAAATCTTTGGAACTGGAATTACTAATGAATCTAACAATTATGCCAGGTCTCTGGGATATTTAAGGTACTCATTGATCTCTCCATACTGCAGGTGATTACATATCCTTTCTCTTAAGAAAATCTCACATATCTCTCACTTATTTAATTTCATGTTACTACCAAAAAGTTAATAGGCTTATGTCACATATGACATAATTGTCTATAGAAGGCAACATCTTACTGAATAAGCATGTTTTATTATTTGTTGCAGGCAAAAGAGATCTTGCAGCTGAGAGAAGTCTTCTATAGTTGATCAAAGGAAGGGTTTGCCTGAAAAAAATAAAAGTCTGCTGTGGAAGGGATTAATCAAGTGCTGCTGTAAAAGTAATTCTTTCATAGCACTTAATCTTATCCAGGATATCAAATTTCTTCATGTGTGGTCAATCTTCCTTACCACTGACAAACAAATCCATGGTATGCACACATTTAGACTGTTGAGATTTAAGCATGTACCCCAACCCCTTCCTGAATGCTAAAGCTTTTTGGTTGCCTTTAGATGCTTAAAAGCAACTCTTGATCCATTTGATATCAGCATTCAATTCTAATAAGAATAAAGGTCTTGAACCTGTTAATTTGTAAAAAAGGAAGGGCAGATCTCAAACTGCCAAAATGTCTCCAACTTGTAGCTATGCCTGGCTTAGCATGAGTAGCATAATTTAGCAAAGTCTCACCTGCTCTATTTGATTGATTAATAAATAAATCACAATGAATCTTACCCTTTCCCTCTTGGTAATTCATTACTATGTTTCAACATGAAGCATTTCCTATTTTGAAAATTACTTTCCATAACAATTTAATATATTAATTAATAAACATATTTCATTAAAACATCTAAGTCAAGGAAATTATTATAGCTGTTACAAGCTGCTGCTTGAAATAATGCATAATGGCAATTGATGATTTTGGATGACCATAGATTTTAGAAAGACTGGTTAAGAAGAATTTTCTATGAAAACCATTCCTGTATTAGTGTACACTCGATCCATCCCACCCCATTCTAGTACCATAAGTTAAATTTTGAAGTCAGTGAGAAGGCTCTGTACGGTGTAATATTGGACATTGATATTTTGACACAGTAAAAGACACAAAGGGTCCTGTGAATGTAGGAGCAGCTTAGAATACAAAATATGTAAAACTCCTAAATGTAATGTGAATGAGATCTTAAGAAAGTTACATTGTGACATTAAAAAAAAATCTCCATCAATAGATATCAATATTTAGACAAAAATTTATAAAATGTCCAGTAAACGAAATGTACCATTTATTTTTTCATAGAAAGATAACATGAATTTGCCATGCAGGAACTTTCCAAATATTTTGCCTATGAGTTACAGAAATCCAGATATTTTTTTACTAACCACTTCTTTCTTTCACTTTTTAGGCAAATATGGCTAAATGTCACCTCTGAGAGACACTTCATAGTTATCTTTTCCTCAGCCTAGACAAAAATATCAGATACAGTTTCATGGTGGCAGTGTCAGGAATTTTGATCATGACATTAGAATTTAGCCTGGATTACACCTCCCGGGACCCAGCCTAAATACATGAGATCAACTTTGTGCCATCTGGGGAGTCATCTGCTCCAGTGCTAAAAGGTGTTCTAGCTGAAATTGAGGAGCCTAATTATTATACCCACAATTTACAATAAAAATGTCTGGAGGGAATTTGAGCTGATAATTTGGCTGGCACCTTTGTAATAAGGAATCCTGTATTCAGCCAGTGCTTCCCCACGTTCACCTGACTCACAGCAAGTTTGATGTCTAGCAAAGACCAGCAACGCACTGATGTATTTTATCAGGGATAGAAAAAAAATCTGCTATGGGGGTTGAGGGGAAAGCTTCATACACTCATTTTGATTAGAGGGAATAACCTTGTCAGAGGCAATTTTTTTTTTAATTGGAAATTCAATGAAACAATTTCTTCTTTCTCTGAGACACAGGGTCAGGTTGAGAAGCTGGTAAACCCTCCTATGCAAAGCAGCAGAGGAGTTACATTTTTAGAAAGGTTTCTAAGGTTGAATTGGGTGGGGAAGGTGAATTTGAGATTGCAAACTTTCTGAGACTGTAGGACTTGGAATAATAAATGACTGACTTCCTCCTTTCAATAAAGCTTCACTTTTTTCTCACACTCCATTTCCTTGCAGCTTATAAACTCTAATGAAATAAGTGTCTTTATATTTCTGTGTTGTACAATGTCCTTTCTCACTTTGTCTCCTCTTGAGGCTAATTTATCTCTCTGATTATAGGTTTATAAGAAAATTACACTCACACATTTTTCATTTCTCTATTTCCCTCTGTCTATGATGAGAACACTTTTTAATTGACACTTAAGAAAAGACATCACAGAGAGATTATAAAAAAGGGTTACAGGACTTTAGACTTTGTCTCAGTTGAAATGCCAGATAGAGAAATTAATTACAAGCACACAAAATGAAAGACTTGTGACCCTCTGAGGCCTAGTAAATAGTTATACACTTTTGATTCTTTGCTTCTCCCTTCCATCCCCTAAAGAGACTGTAGCTAGAGATGGCTCCTTGAAAGCATATGATGGCTGCTAAATGAGACAGTTTCTCCTATTAGACTAATCCATGTACACTAAGTAGATTTAAAAGGATAATAATGCCTGCAGAATGAAAAATCCTTTTTACATTACTTTTGAATAGGGAGAGGAAAAAGGTGACCCACAATAGACACATTCTGTCATTAGAGTCTGCAAATGGCGTCAGTTTTCCACCTGCAGCTAATTTGCAGCTGAGTTTGGCCACATGTGATCTCACATGAATGCACATATCTATGTGGAAACAGGACCTTTTTTGAGAATCAGTATAACTGAGAAGGCCTTTTTGACACTATAAATCTGAAACACACTGCAGTTATGTATATTCAATATATGAAGGCTAAAGGTCTGAGTTTATTATATGAGAGACACTGATAGGGCCAGAGAAAGACCCAAGAGATCCAAATGGTGAGATATAAATGAAATGTTGCATGATACTATGACATACTTTCAATGCCTGAACTTTTATTTTTTGGACTGACTTACCTACTGAAAGCCTCTCTTCCAATCAGTGCTCCTTGAATCAACCTACTATGCTATTAAAACAGAGAAAAAATATTGACTCTCTTTCTCAGAACTACAATTTCTCCAAATCTGGCACAGTTTCTTCTGCTTAGACTCAGAGACAAAGTTAATACTACATTGAAAGAGCAATTCCATAGCAAACATTAGGTGGGGACTCTCTTTTTCTGTCCCATGTTATATCAACATGTCTATCTCACAAGTATCCTGTGGATGGCCTGTATAAGCGTGTCTGGCAATTCATAAAAATGTTGGAAATCTCAAATCCACAGGCTCTAAGGAATAGCCTTTATCTGTGTTCCATCTGTATTAGAAGCCATGCTCATACCTCTGCAGTGTAAAAGGAACGGTGAGTTTAAAGTCAATAATGGCTCCATTATTAAAAAATAACTAATAGTTAGTAATTCTGGGACAATTTCTGACTCCAATGGTATAACTGTCTTAGAATCAGGTCAGAATGGAAGAGGTTTCAGAGAGATACCAGCACTGACAGTTGGTGGAAATAGTAAAATAGGCATTGAAGGAAAGTTCCCAGAAAGTTCCTATGACATGTATTTTCTAAGATGGTAATTAGTTCTCAAGTGTGTTTTACTGTGTCTCTCAGCTCTCTCTGTCTGAGAAAATGGAATATAAATATAAATAAAAAAAATAAAAAAAAATTAGGATCAGAAAGCTTTACCAAAGGGAGTGAAATTCCTCCAAAATGCCACCTTATGCTTTTTGTTTGCTAAATTACATGCAAGCATCTCATTTTAGGTCATCGTGACTGACAGCAGAATGATGAATCTTCAAAAAACTCAAATCACATGGATTTTGTGAAAGAGAGAAAGGTGTTATTGAGCTCATAGACCTGTCACTCATGACTGGACATCCTCATTGTAGATGTCCAGTCACTCTAAAATCCCTTTATAACCACAGAAAATAAGGAGGTAAGTGTGCAAATTAAGGGGTATCACCAATATGAATAACATTCAGAAGTGCAAAATCCCCCTATGGATTATATGTGTTGTTTTGATGCTTCCCTCAAACATCATAATTTCTATTCTCTGCAATTCTACAGTTCATATTTTCTTCTTGTTTTTTTAGTGACTCAAATTTAAAAAAGGGTCACCAACTCAGGCAGGACAAGGACATTGAAGAAAACAACTCGATTCATTGTTTCAAATGCATATTTCCCCTATACTTCATGCATTCACTAGCATCCAGAGTTTAAGAGAGTGAAGATTTCACACAATTTATTCGGTGGAGAAGAGGACCACCGAATATACTCATGCAAGAAAATGAAAACCTACACTCTTTTAAGCACCATATCTGAAATTGGATTGATTTAAGGGAATCTAATGTGATATAATTTACATGGTGAAGCAGTTAGTAAGAAGATTGCAGTAAGAAAATCAAACAGCATAAAAGCATAGACAGAGGTAATCCCTGCTGCTGTAATTAAGAGAGCAATATATTACAATCATAAACATCTCTTTAAATAGTTATGTCAGGTCATTAAGAGAGCACCTGAGTTTGTTACAACATGTCCTCACAAAGCAGATGGGACCCTGTCATTTTGGCAAAAACCCAATGAAATCTGCTGGTAGGCATTATTGCAGCCTCCATGTTGTTACTGTTAGTTCACCTTCAGCTAGGAAGGTAGCGTTAGACAGATGGTAATTAATTCTGGACAGGTCAAAAGGAATTACTGTGAAAAGAAGAGAGAAGTGGTCTGGACATCACAGCTCCTGGGTTAAGTTTCTCAGAACCACTAAATCATAGCAGGGATTAGCCATACATAAACTATAATGTGTGTTACCCACTTGAGGCTCTATGCTTTCACAGCAATAATTATTGATATGCCAATATTCCAGTTTATTAAAAATAAGGCTTTGAAATCTTTGAAAAGTGAAAAAACCAAAAATCTGAACATAGTTAATACTACTTAGTAGCACAGGTTTGTTTGGTTATAGTTTATTGCGGTTTTTTTTTTTGGTTGATCTGTCAGTTTTGTTGTTTCGGGTATTTTTCTGAAATATCTTTGATTGTTTGTTTTACTTTTATTTCAGCTTTAAATCTCAGCTGAACCTCTTCTGAAAGCCTACTGTCCTCCACATCTCCTTGTTAAAACATGTCTCTTTCACTGTAACTATCACTGGGACGTGAGAAAAGGACTTGACATGCCAGTCATGAACTTTAAGTATCTTTTGATTAAAATACAAAGAAGGTGTTTTTGTTTTTTTTTTTTTTTAATCTCCATCTTCTTACTGAAATTTACCTGGCCTACTTATTTCTCCATCACGTGGAACAAGACACTAGCTAGTTTTTAGTAATAAAATAGGATTTTATGTAACTACATGTAAGCTGGTAGAGATTTTATAATTAAGGTAGAAAAATACAGAAATGTATCTCCCAAACAGAGCCTATAAACCAATTGCAAACTTTTCTTTAGTAATGTGACTGTTGACATATTAAGAATAATTACCAAAATTATCACCCTAATTCTCAATTCTTCATTAAATTCCATTTGTTACAATCAAATGCATCCTTGGAATTCACAAAGAAAGCAAGTAGGGATATATTTTATAACTTTTCTTTTTTAGAATGGTTTTATCATCATAAAGATATAAGCTAGCACTTTTATCAGCAAGAGAAATTGTGGAAGATGATAAAAGCAAGCAAAAGAACTGAAAAGTTCCTTTTATCCATCTCCTTGCTAAATAGACATCCAGTTTACACATGTCATTAAAAAAGGCAAAAAATATATCTGTGAAACTCTGATCTAAAGACTGTCATGTTCACACTCTCTTAGTCACTTGAAGCATCTCTAGAACATGGTATTGATTTTTTTCTTGCAGTTTTGTCTATTTAACAGAGAATTCTTTCGTGTTTCAAAACCCATATTCTGATACTCTAAAACATTCAGTAAGCCATACACCCTGTGTGCTCATGACCCTTCATTAAGTTTAATATATCAAGTGTTTGTTAATAGATTTTCTATCCTTCATTTTTCTATTTTCCCTTTAAATAAAAAGCCATCAAATTATATCAATTGAATAGATAAAAAAACCCCAAAACCTCAGAGTACACTAGTACATGCCAAACCGACTTTGCCACAGAGAAATTAAATAAATACAAATACTTTAGAGAAAATAAGAAAAAAAATATTACCAAACATGAATTTGAAAAAAAAGAAAGAAACCCCCACAGCATAATAATACAATAGAAGGAAAGTAAAATCCTGGAATGTTTTGGAAAAGAAAAGTTATCCAATTATCTTCATGCACAATGTGTTTCTGAAGATCTGAGAAGTCAAATTTCATTGCTTAGATTGAAAAAAGTTCACCTTTGAAAAATAGCTTTGAAAATAAAAAAACCCTCTATTGCGATCAAAGTCTTACATGTTGCTAACACAGTATAAATTTAAAATAAAATAATTAAGATGGAAACTATTCCAGTGAATCTGAAAATTTACTTGGAATAATTTGGCATATGATCTTCATCAAATGCATGAATCACAATTAAAAAATAGCCAACCTACTTCAAACCATTGGCAAAACATGAGTTAATGACACCATGTTCTGTCATAAAAAAACCTCTTGATTTAAAAGTTAAAAAAATGCTATGGCCTGTTTTGAAGAAAGCAGAAGAAAACAGTCAAAATAAGAATCTTATTTTGCTCAAACACTGAAAATCCTTAAGAGAATTCCTGAAGTGTGACTGCAAACTGTCATGGTCTGGGTATGTTTCTTTCTACTTGGGATTACACACAAACCTGGCATAGTGATTCAGTCACTAGATGATGCGGCACAATCTGCTATTCCTGATCTCTAGCTTCTAGGGTCTTTGTTGACTCCCTGTAATCCTGACCTCAAACATTCCATTTTCCCACTCATTGCACTCTTTTAATCAGAAAGCAGCAATCACAACACATTGCCCTCTAGCTTTGTTTTACATTAGCAACAATTAGCAAAAAAATATGAACAGCGTCATCAAATTACTACAGTTTATAACTTGCACAATAACCCAAACTGTTGAAGGGGCCATATATGGGTTTCCACTTAATTTGCGAAGTTTACCTTACCTAAATCTACCCAGCTGTGTTGTCTGTGAGAGAGAAAACAGTGTATTCTCAACACAAGTTATACACAATGTCAAATTTTACTAAAGACCAGGAAAAATGTAATTCTTACAAGATTCATATGCTCAGTTAAAGACTAGAGGGAAGTTTTCTATTTTTCTAGACCTGATTGCATTTTTGTAGTGAAAACTATAAACTCTTTAGTCTGCACTGGGATTTTATTTCAAACTAAGCAATTCAAGAACACACATTTTTATAACTGATGGCAAGGCTTTTGATTGCATAAAGTACAAGAAAGTGCTGCAAATGTTTCCATCAAGAAGGTGATTTTTGGAGTCAGGTCTTTGGCAAATCAAAAGTATGTAAAATCATATAAGAGTGCTGCAGATAGATCAGAGTTACATTACATAGCAAAACATACAACAGTTTCAATTGCAATTATTCACTAAAACATGCATTGAAACTTAGACTTGACACTCACCCATAAAACAATAACACAATAAAAAGTGGTCTCATCTGGCACTGTAATTTCTAACAATAATCTTATCATGAGCATACACATATAATGATAAGCTACAGGGCAATCATTTATTCCAATTTTATTGTTCTACTAGTTACTATGTGACCAGGCTGATTAGATCTAAAGATAACACTACTACTTATTTAGACAAGTAAAAGCCTAATTTGAAACTAGTAAGAAAAATAGGAAAGCAAATTAGAGAAGGAAATCACAGATCAGTGTAAACAAAAATGTAATTTCAAAGTTTGATGAGTTAGGACATTCTTTTTAGGTAGTCGCACAGTCTATATGACTAAATGCATGATTGTGAACAGCAGGCATTCAGGCTAGCTTAAACACAAACTCTCAGGGTTACCTAGACTGCTAAACTGCACAGCTCAGCAAAGCTGTGCATTTAGGGCACAGAAATGAGTGCTCCTTCCCTTGGGACACCAACTCCTGGCCCTATAGCAAGAAAGACAAAAGCCTGACAAGTTTGTATGTGACAACTGCAATACATCAGCGATCATATTTGGCAGCCTGAAGTGGGAACATTCGAGTTATTTTAACTGTTAGCAGGATTTGAAGCAAATTATACCAAGCTGCTTTGCCTAAACAAAGAAAATTGCTGACAATAGCGGGAAGAGTAAGAACATGCCCCTTTATCTTCCCCCAATATATACTGTTCCTAAAACCACTGTATTTCTTTCTTGCAACTTTACAAAATGAGATAATAAAAAAAAAAAACAAAAATAAGAAAACAACAAAGAGACACAAAAAATAATCTGTATAGTCCATAGCATCTTTTTCAGACAAAAATCTGAACCTTTCTCTGTTCTTTTTATGCTACCAACAAATACTGCATAATATTAGCTCTTGACTGTTCAGTCAGCCTTTAAAGTGACATCAATCAGTTTATACTTGCTCCTTCAAGGCTTGATCAAAGAGCATAATTATGCTATTTCTGAGCATTTTGAAGTTTCCCTTTGCTTAAGTATGTTCAACAGCATAAAAGTTGATCTAGATATATTAAAACTTTTAAAGTCATCTGCAATTATACTATAGGCCTGGTCTTTATTTCCTTTCTGCATTTACTTGAGTTATCACATTTAACAAACTTTATGTATGTGCATATATATGTGTGTAATCATATATATAATAATCATATTATGATCACATATATTATATATGATCATGTATATATATGTATAATCATGTTGAAACTTAAACACGTAAAAAATTCAATTAAATTATTCAATATCACAGTAGCACATGGAAATTCCAGATGAACTGTAGGACCTTATAAGGTCACTGTCCAGTGAATATTTTCCTTACAATCAGAATAAATAGAATTATTCTTCATGTAGGTTTTAGAATGCTGAGTTGTAGAGATATTAAAAGACCTGTCTGAGATCAAACAATGTACATGCAATATAGACTGGAGGATTCAAGTATGTAATTTAAGATAATCTGTCTTTCCACAAACTGGACAGAGAATGGTTTACAACACTTTCTTCTTTAGCTTTCATATATAAGATCACTTAGAAATTTCCCCAGTATAAATTACCTGTGTTGGAATTTAGGGATGGCATTTATAATGTTAGTTAATAAGTGGGAAAAAGATGGCTTCTTCTCCTTAATGTCATGACAATATATTCATGGAGTTTGAATTTTTATCTATCTGAAGTTCATAGAACAGTTCTGGATAATGTAGGAGGGTTATTTTTGGGTTTTTTTTTTGTTTTTCTTTTGGCATAATGGCAAATAAAATATATGTCATAACGACTGTTTTGTATTAATTCATTATTACAACCATGGGAAAGAGGGCAAGTTGACCTTGGTTATACTATAGAGAATTATATTCCTGATTTGATCCATGTTTGGGTTCAGCTAATTCATCTGTTCCCCACATTTATTTCAAGTAATCAAAGCTATGCTTCTTCATTTTCCTTTTGTACTCTATTCCTCTATTCTTCTATTGTAGCAGAAATGCAATGCAGATCTCAAGAGGTGTGGATGGACCAAAATGTCACCAAGGATTTGCAGTGTAAGTACTGTTGTTACTTAGTACAGGTGAGCCTCAATATGGTGTTTTCAGGAGTGACATTTCCAGAAGAAAAATCTGGCAGTATTAGTATATGGCAGTATTCAAATTAAGAAACCATGGAAGAATGAAAACAGACACATTTTTATTGCTCTTGGAGTTCAAAACACTGCATGCAGCATTCTGCTGCAGCTTAGATTCAGTGAGCAGGTTTCTTTACAGGCTGTCTGTCAGTAGTATTTTTAGCAAATTTTCTTTTCAGATTTTTTTTTAAGAAGATGAGACTATAATTTCTCTTATTTAAATGCTCTGTCTCCCTACTCCACTTGAATCCATACTCCTCTCTTTCTTCTTAACTCTTCTGGAAATAACTCACAAAGTGTTTGCCAAGACTCATTCATTAAGATGCAGTGCAAGAGGTCCAACAAGGTACATCTGAAACGTGTAGTACAATCAGAGCAGAGCAGAGCAAGCCTCAGGTAAGCAGAAGAGTATGGTTTTGTTGATGAAAACAGTAGGAGAGTCCAAGTGACAAAACTGGTGTAAGCAAGACATCATATCCTACTAAAGCAACAGGTAGAAAATATGGCCACAAATTTTTTCTGCTTTTGTTTTCCTTATGAATTTTACTCCTGCTGAACAGAACACCTGCAACTGACTTCAATATGTCTGCTCTGAGAATTCACTTTTGCAAATGTGCATCTGTGTAGATGTGTGTACCTCTTAGGAAAAAATGATTTTTTTATAGCTATACTTCCCACCCTGAATAGAAATCATTTAGGCATTTTTGAATTATCAATTTTAAGCGCACATCTGAAACGCAAAATGGGATAAGGGGGGGGGTATATTGAGTACTGAACTTGAGTGTCTCTTTACAATGCCATATTAGCCAGTCAGATATCTTGCTGCTAAACTACATATGCTCTTAAACAAGCCTTATGCAGACTTTTGGATTTATATTTCCCATTTAAATACACTCAACTACAGTCACATTCTGTTAATAAGTTAAGGCATGAAAACATTCAATGCACATGATGTTACTTGTGCAGCAGTGACAGAAGGATAAAATGAGTCAAATCACCTCAACATTTCTTAATCATGCTGCCAGAACTGCATAAATTCTATGGGGACTTCTTCCCAAGGAGACAAATATAGAGATTTTCAATGAAAAAAAGAAGCCGACAAATTTAAAGACATTGCATCATACTTCCCCCCCACCCAAAAAAACCCAAACAAACAAACAAAAAAGTTATGATTTATGACCAGTGTTCCACTTTTTTGAGCTGAACTTGCAATCTGAAAGAATGCCAAGGCCACAGGATTAACCTCCCATAAATAACAATCAAATCTATTAATTTCTCAAGCTAAAGAATATATATTAAGCAAATGTGGGCTCAATTATATAAGAAGAATTTCCCCACGGTGGACTCTATTAGATTGTGAAATAGTTTCTGAAAGGAAACTGTGGAATCCTAATAGCTGGAAATAGTTTAAACCATGGGGAAAGAAACTTTTGCTGCTTGAGAAGTCTGGAAAATCAGTTTAACCATTGTTTCTGGACTCTATATGAAGTAAGGGGGGAGAGATTCTATGTCCTACTGCTGTGACAAATTGACTCATAAGCTTAAAAATTCAATATGCAAAAGGGGAGTAAACTTGGTAAACAGCAGCAAAGGCAAATTTGGATATTTAATAGTGCATGTTTATTTAGCATAGATGTTTTATAGCAGATAGCTGCAGACAGAAAAAAAAATGAAAGTCTGTATTAGGTTAAACATTGAGGTTGCAAAATCTTCTAAAGTAGAACAACAGTGATCTTTAACTGACAATCCTACTTCACTCAACAAAGCATTCAGTGTTTTTCTCTTTCTTCTTCTTCCCTTTCCCCCCTTCTTTATATTCCCTGGACATTTAATGCCTTACATAGTGGCCGGGTGAGCATATGTTCTTGGTTAAGGACAATTGTTTATGAAATTTTTTCAGGTTTCAGATTTCTTTGTGGCAAGCAGAACACCCAGGCCCCTGGCTGGTAGCAATTGGAGCCATTCAGAAGTATGTAAACATTAGAGTGAGGAATTTATGAGTCTACAGTTCAGCTGTATGGAACATTTCTCAAGGTAGATTTTTTCCTTTTGTGTGTGTAAATAGATTCCTGGACTTCAAACACAGCATAGCAGTACCTTGGTGAAGATAGAAAGGAACAACATCTGGAAATAATAAATACTTAGCCATTAGTCTAATGCCCATAGAAGCGCTAAGATAATATTCACATTTGAATTCAGAAAGTTTTTTCGAATTAATCACCCACATGATCCTGGACTAAGAAAATAAATAGGACAAAGGTGGAAGGAGATATAATTAGGGGACTGTAATAGAACTTCCCAGTTGCTGACTGAATCTGTAAAAAGATAAGCTATCTGTAAAAGATAACTGATCAGTTAAAGATTCTCTGGAAATTAAGGCTGGCAATTAAAATTATATTAACAGCAAGAAAATGCCTTTATTTTGCCATGCAATTTAGCCTCTAGTATTGCAGAATAATATGGATAATTTTACCATGACTATTTGGTCATGGTCGTTTATTTATGAAAAATGTCTTATTCTGAATGATGGGGGAGAAAAGGCCGAGATCAAAGTTCCTTTCAGCCTGCGCTACCACTTCCCTGTTGCTGAATGTCCTGAGTGTTTTAAACTCATCTAAATGGCTTAATGACACAGAAAACAGCTTTTGTGAGGATGCATAAATATTACCTAGTGGATAGAAGTTTTGTCATCATTCCTTAAAGAAAAATAATTCTCAAAGCTGCACATATAAACCAATGGTGACTTCAGAGAATGAGGCAGTTAGCTTCATCATTTTATCCCCCTTGGTGATAAGATAAAAATTGTGAAAGGGACAATCAGTTCAGTGATTTTAGTCTTAACATGAAAAGTTCACAGCAGTACTTTGCCTCATATGTCTTTGGACCCTTAAAATTTAGTTCTAACATTTTAGTATAGTCCTGTTTTAAAGACAATATCTCTCATATTGTATTTAATGTGCTTATTGCTGCCATTCTTTCATTCTACAGTTTCCTGTAGACTAAAGACTTTCCTGTTTTTCATTTTGTTTCCTGAAATGTATACTGAGAAATAAAGAGGGAAAAAAACATTGTATGTACTTGACACATATTCCTCAAAAGCATAGGATAATGGGTTCAAGGTGTTGTCATACCCTTGCCTGTGCAATGTGCATGAAAAAGTCAAAACATGGGGTTACTTATTTCCTTAATATTCCAATGCAGACCAAAGGCTAATATACATAATAAAACTTCTCATTGCAAAAAAAAAATAATAACAATGCATGAAAAGGACATAAGACAAACATTTGCTTTCCTGTAAAAATCAATCCAAACTTTTAAATTCTAAATTCTGAACAAGATAAAAAAATAACTTTTTGTTAAGATGAAGTTTGTCTTCAGACTAACATTTTAGGAAAGCTTCAAACTAGTGCCAAACAATTTACAGGTGCTCATTGGGCAACATTTGATTTATAATTCAAACAAACAATATGTTGCTAATGAGAGTTTATTGTGGTTATATTTTAACCAAGACAGAACTGAAAAAAAAAAAAAAAATGTTCACAGAGATTTGCAGTTCTGAAAACAAAGTTATAAGCATCCCCTTCCATTTGTGAAGATAGTGACAATATACATGAAATGTCTCTTTGCCAGTAGTAGGTATGCTGGAAATTTTCACTTTGGCAGTAGAGATTCATGTGATGCTGAATTTCCAAAACTGTCTAAAGGTCTCCGTCTGTTCTTTCCTAATGTGAGGTTTAGTGGAAATTTGTTGAGATGTACGTATATGATGCTATGAAATTTTTGTAGCAGAAGGGCTTGGAAACTCTCATCCTCCATTAATTCATTTGATTATTTACCTGCCTAACTACAGCAGGGATCTGTTGAAAGGCCTGTCTATGTGTATCCATGCTCTAGGCTGAAATTTGGCATGGGATTTAAGGTGCACTTTTCTTTTTTCTCAAGTTTTGAAAATTCCTTAGTGTCTATTGACATTTCTTCTTCTTTCTTTCCCCTACAGAAGCAGGTAAATAAACAAAAATTTCCTAATCAAACCCCACAGAACTAAAAAGTCAATTACTCCAGATGTTGGTTGGGGCAGTTTGCACCAAAAAAAAAAGCATTCTGTTTTTTTTTCTTCTTTTTGTAATGTTAAGGGTTTTTTGTCTTTGGGAAATGGTAGAAGCATGTGAGCAACATTGATTAAATTCTGTTAATATCTTAACTTTCATATTAACTATAACTTTAACAAGAGACCATTCCATGCAAGGGAACCTGAGATAAGACACAGCTTAGCTCAATGAATTAGAATTTGGGAAATGTTTCCTAAACTGTGGGTGGAAAATAATTTGAAATGTCGATATTTTAAGCCCTGGACACAGACAAGAGATGTATATCTGAGTTAACCCTTTCTCTATACCACTCTCATGGACTGTTAACATACTGTTAGCATCTTCTGGTCCTGAACAATGGACCAAATGTTCAAAGTGTCACTGAACATTTATGGTTTTGGAACTCTTTTATGAGTTTATTTATTTATCCTATTTATTTTTCCTATTTCCTATTTATCCTATTTATTTTTCATGTGTAGTCTCAGAAGCATGTTAAAATAAGACACAAAAAATTCAGTGCTTTGGCTATTTTATGCAAAAAAATCTATTCAATTACCTGGACCCTCCTCCATATTTGAAAATACTCCTGGTTTAAAAATATATCATCTAATCACAATGGAATTTTATGAAAAATGCAGGAAGGCACAGTTATCAGTAGTCTCAGTAGCAAATAATGGGGAAAAAAGGGAATGTTTTCTTTCTTGTATGGCCTGCCTTACTTTAGTGTGAAAGAAATATTCCATAAACACATTAAAGAACACAAATAACAATGATTATAAAATACATATGTAATTTATAAATATATCTGGGAGTTGCTATTTACATTACTGAAAGCAGACTCTGTAAAACCTTTCCACAAAATTTAGGAAGAAATGCAGCAACCAGTTTATTTGTGTTTCCTTATTAATTTTGGGATGGAGAAGGAGAAATGTCTAAGTTATTCATAAGATGAAAGAAGGATTACCAAAGTATGCCAGAAGAATTGGTCTGATTAAACAAATTCCTAATAATTGGAATGATATTATTAATAGGAAAATCATAAATTCATTTACTGACTCTACAATAGAACTTCCTGAACTTAAAGGTTCAGGGAAACTTTATCCTCAATCAGGAAGCCTTAGCTTTGCATGAGTTGTTGTGTTTGGTTCTAGGTTATTTTGTGACATGAAACTGAGGAAATATATCAATATGCTATTTAATTTGTATGTTTCTCATTCCCTCCAAACTCAGCCTAAATCAGGCTCAAGCAATTTGCTTAGCATTGGCATCCCTGAAAACAGTAAAATATATTTCTCTCCATTAAATAAGGATAAAATATGTTATTGTCCCAATTTCTAAGTGGAAATCAGAATTGAAATAGCTCTTCATCATACCTACAGACAGATGCATGCTTATTGTACCTTTATAAGTCTCTGAGGCATAATTATGATGAGTTTATTATCTGTCTATAAGAATATTTAAGAGAACAAAGCACTATTAGATTCTCTCTTCTCAAAAACTTAACCTAATGGACCAGAAAATTATCTGACCTAGAGCACTATTAATGGTCATATCCTTTCTCTCTGCTCTCCTGAGCTCCTGAGGCCAAACCAAAAGATCCTTGTTGAGTTTACATTGTCTCTTATGCAGGCATGACCTTCATTTACTTTAATGGGAGTTTTGCCTGATCTGATTCCCTGACACTTGTGTGATGCAGAGGAGCAGATTGCAGAGGAGGTGTTAGTAATGGCCTTTAAAACTGTCAGGAGCCCAAAGAACAGTGATGCTATCTCAAGGAGGACTTTGTGCAGGAGTCATTTAATTTAGTGTTCTGTGTGACTGTGAGTGCATGAACTCTCTCTCTTTCCAGTATGCACTCAAGGGAAACTCCTCAAAATGGTCTGTGCTTTCCTCCCTCTTGCTGTGGGGTTTGCAACTATCTTTTCACTTTGTGTTCCTTCCCTCTTTGTGTTTCTCCTTATGATAGAAAACGAAATTATGACAGATGAATCAAAATGCCTCACTACAACTGTAAAATTAGTCTAGTAGCTATAAGTAGGGACTTTTCCTTCTTGTGTAATCCCACAATGTTGATCATACATTCAATAAGTAAGTAATGTTCAGGGCTATTTAATTGTTACAGTCCTTCTAACCCTCAAGAACGAACATTATGTTCCCAAATACAAGTCAGGTTGGTAGCTACCTGCAAATTATATATAAATTATCTAACTTAGTTATTCTCATATTCACAGCCATATGTACCCAAAAAAAGTAAAAATTGCAATGTGACTTGATTTGAGAGTGATGGAACCAGTTTGAGGTGCAGGAAGGAACTCTTTTTTTCCTCCAAGTTCTGTTAGCATCCATGGAAATGAACACTTTTTGTCTTGGACAGAGGATTGCTCAGATAATATAATTCTATTTCCCTAAGGTTTAATTATATGTCACTGGATGAAGTGGTTTTTGGATTTCAATCCCTGTAATTGTATGTTGACATTCCATTAAAATATTCATGTTTGCAAGAGTTGAAATATTTTTTTACAAAATATTTTTTCTTTTATTTACTATATGTGTATTTGTCATTTTGTCTTTGTCATAAGATAGACAGCAGGGACTAATGAGTTCAAAATTTGAAAAAGTTGTATTTGCAATGAAAAGTAACTTTAAAAAATGAAAAACTCAAACTTCACAAGTTACAAAAATTCCAAACACACCTGTTTGAGACAGAATTCTTTCTTTGTAAGTTATGTATTCTCCTAAGTGCTTGGAGCCTCTTTTATTTCGAACAGAGAAAGCAATGAAGTACTCCAAGCTGTAGTCCATCATTACAGAAAGTATAACAGATTGGGATATAAGAGGTCTCTTCTGGATTCTATTTTCTCTAAAAGTACAGTAGATTCTCTACATATGTCCCTGCTGTCTTCAAACCACCTGGATGAAAATTAGGAAACTGACGTCTTGTTTTGTCTTTTAATTTTTTCTGGTACAGGAACTTTAGTCAATACTTGGGAAGGGCTGCAGTGAAGTTTCAGTGTGAGGCTGGGCTTCAATTGGCATTGTAAATTACCTGGATTTTTTTTTTGAGCAATGGCTTAAATATATTTTTTGCCAACTGCACTGTTTAAACCTATTCCTCTTCAGATTTACCTGAGTTTTCTTTGAAGCATTTAAACCACTCCATGTGGGCTGAGAAATCACTGTCATCATTGTTTTATTACTCTCCTTTGGTCAAAAGCAAATGAAGAAGTGTGTGTAGATTAGCTAAAGGAATGGAGAGTTGATTTCTGCTAATGCAAGAAGACTGTACAGCCCATATATAAAATTTCCAGTGAAATACTGAGGGTGGCCACATTTCAAACCCTTTAGTTGCCACATAGAGATTTAAATTAAAACAATGAAGTAGAGAATGTACTTTATTATGGTATTGTAATGGTATGTCTAAAAGGAAAAAAAAAAGATTATTTCATTATTAAAAAGAACAAAGGCAGCATCATTCAGGTGGAAATCATTGGTGTCTTTCAAGTATGATGGTGAAGGAGGCAATGGCATACTAGTAAAAGAAAACCTTTTCAGCATGGCTTGGGGGATTCTATCTAGTCTGACATCTTTTATAATTTGACAGCTGCCTTCATTATTAAAAATGTCTAGCATCTGTAAATTTAAGCTGTATCTTGTATGCAAAATGAGCAGTACATTTTCTTACCCTGATTCCACTACAATGACAAACCTGAAATTTTGTAATCTACTGACACACTCAACTATATCTGTTTCAACGGCTACTGCTTTTTCAAAATGTAAAATGATAAAATAAATAACAGGCACACAATACTTCTTGCCTTAACTTAAACATTTTTGGGTACATTAGGCTTTGGGTTTGGATTTTATTTTTCTTCCCTCTTGACATTGGTCTGTAGGAGGCCAAATTGATCAGAATTTATGATTAAAGAGCAATATGCAGCATGGTACAACAGTAGTGTCTCAGAATCTCAGCATATCAATGCTGATATTGTAAACAACAAGAAGGGACTAGGTCATTTTGTGTTGGGTCCATTTTCCACCGAAAATGAAATATGAATTTATTATGGAATTTCCTCTGAAATGTATATCTGTGGAAAAAAGCAAGCAAATAAACAAAAAAACCAAAACAATCAAAAACCTCCAAAACATGAAGGTAAAATTAAGGTGAAAAGGAACCTATACCTTGTTTAAAATATTAGGATGGCTCACATACGAGGACAACAGGGAACTCAGCATGCCTTCTGTGTCTATGAATACAAGATAATTTATTGTTTATGTCAAGTATCTGGCAGTCCAAATGAAGACTTTTGACAAAATAATGGGAGAGCTCAGGGTTTAATGATTGCAGCAAGTGTATACCCAGGCCTCATCAAATCTAGTTTCATCTGTAAATTTATTTAAGATGAAACTGAAGGATTTTTAAACTTTTTGTCACTCCTGGACTACTGTTACCCTAATTAAAGCTACTTTTCAGCAGGTTGTCAGAATTCTGAAAGCCTGGACAAGGGGGTATCATTTCCTCAATAAATATACGTTAAACCCGTGTTTTCTGTAAATGTCAATCTAACTTTCAGGCACAAGGCAAAGCATAACCCTATAGTATTTTCTGAGAGATGCTGAACAGTGGGAAGATATCAGAGTTATGACTGTCCTTGTGGGTGGTCCTATGCAGAGACCAGATGGCAGAAACTTGGTCAGATACTGCAGGAATTCACAGAGGAATTTTTAGGTGATCAGAAGAGGGTCACATGCATTAATTAAAAACACAAGGATATATGATGTCAAACCAACAGCCCATCCACCCCAGAGCCAATCATCGACACAAGCAGAAGGAGATGTTTGGAGAGGAAACACCAATCTAGCTGCTTTTTTCAGTCCAAACTCAGTCAATTGCCACAGGCTGTCATTTAATGGTACACTGTTATTTAGACATTTTAGTAAATGAATATCTAATTATGTTTCAGCTTACTGCGTGCCTCCACCTACAACATCATAGTGTAGTAAGCTCTGTAAATTTGCTATTTGCTGTTTTAAGAAGGACTCTGTTTTATCTGCTTGAAAAGAAACTCCTTCTTTAATCTGCAGAAATTAGTTTTAGTTTGAATATTTTTGAATATTTTGAATATTTTGAATATTTTGAATATTGCAGTCTGGTCAACAACTTCTTATTAATTTCCAGGATTAATAATATCCCAATTTAGTGTTCTTCACCACAAAGGAGATTAGTAGCAATCATAGATTTGCAGATTCAGTGTTCCTTTCTTCTCCGGGTCTCCAAAATCATTGAAGGAGCAGATCCCAGCACCTTCCCTATGGGACCACATTGCATATTCTTCCCCACCCTGGAAAGCAACTGTTAAATCCAATTCTATAGTATTCTGTGTTACGCTATGCTATCCTACCCTACACCTTCTATCATTTAGCCAACTTTCAGTGCTTAAAGGAAGATTTACATGACTTCTTTTCTTTAGTAGTCTTTGGTGAACCTTTAAAAACTCCAAATACATTGGTTCTAGTTTCTCCTGTTCATACTCGTGCTTCCAAGCAAGAACTAGAATAGATTAGTGAAGAAGGATTGCCCTTTACAGAAGATATGCTGACTCTTTCCCAGAAGGTTCTGCTTACTGCTATATTAAAGATCTTATTTTTCTATAATAGCCTCGGAGTCATTGTTCCAGTAATTCCCACAATTCTAGCTGGATGTCTTTTCACAGATAGATAATCTTGACAGTCTTCCTGTTCTATGTGTGTGATGGCCTCACCATGATGTGTTACACACCATGGATGAAATATCACCTGGTGCTGATGACTTATGAATCTCTAATTTATCTACTTTGTCTAATATGTCCTGTATATTTTTACAAGTGATTGAATTTCTTTGACCTATATGCTGCAAAAGGCCTTTGGGTATCTATTCAATATCTTCAGTATAGACCAATTCACAAAATTCATTGTGTTTATCTACTATAACTTTGTCACATGTCGCACCTGAGGTTTTTTTGAAAATGTTGTCACAATATGCTCTCACCAATTCCCTATCAGAAGTGTTTTAATGCACTTTGTGACAGATTTATTATCAGTCTAAGCACACTTTTGAAGATGCCATTCAAATTATTTTTGAATTTTTTAAAATTTCCTGTTCATGTATATTCTGCATATTTTATGGTTTATTTGTAACCCTTCTTCACCATGGAGTTTTTATCTATGTTATCATTGTTAACTTGTATTCTGAGCTCCTGACCTAACAGAAGTAGTTTAGGTCTATTTTGATTTCTTTTATTTTCATTTTTTTTACTTGGACTTCTACTGTAACAATTTTTAGGTAGAATTCAAGATGAAAAGAGTGTTTTAGGGTAGGGGTTTGTTTGGGGTTTTCTTGCTATATTTTCTTGGTTGTTAAGTTGGTTGGTTAGTTGATTGGTTGGTTTGGTTTGGGGTTTTTTCCAGGGTTTGTTCTCCCATTTGTTTGTAAATCTTTCTTCCTTTATGAAAAAAACTCATATTCTGTTTTGGGTTTTTTTTTACCTCTTTCCAGCTTTTAAACCTTCTTCTGGTCACTATCACACAAAAAATCTCCCAATAATAGTTCTTGAAATGGTTTCTCCTACATGGCTCAAGACCAAATTTTTAACAGAATCTATTCCTGTGAGTATTAAGACTTTTTTATTGTTCTAGAAATAAAACATTTATCATAGCAAAAAAAGTAAGTTTACACCTCATTCCATTCAATCCTATCAGATTTCTAGATAGATAATCAGAATCTCTCACACTTAATACTTCTCCCAAACTTGGAATTTTTTCTGTCTCACTCAGCATTTTGTAGTTTTCTGATAAGGGAAAGCATAGTTCCATGCTAGTTCTACATTTTTATTAATAACATTACATTTCCATCCAAAATGAATAATGCTTTTAAATTATGATCATAATAATTTAAAGTTTCATACATTCTTTCTTTCTCCGTTATATCCTAGTCTAGAATCCCTGTGAAGCTGGAAGCCTGGCAATACAACAATCCATGGCTTATCCTCTTTCCAGCAAGTCCCTGAGTTACCTGATATGTCAGGATAATTGTTTAGATTCCAAGAATTGTAATAATTCCTTATATTATTTTCCAGGCTCCCAGCACAATTAAGGAAACACTAGTAAGTTTTTCCCCATTTCACTGATTAATGTTGCATATTTTATGCATAAAGCACTATGCTTCCCTTGTGAATTTTCTTCCTCTTCTGAGAGACACACTTAACATTAGTTTTGATGCCACTTCTGCAGACTACATCAGCCTGAACTACCTATTGTACCTTCTGCAAAAACAGGCTTTCTATTAACTTCTGATTTAAATAATCCTTTTGAGCATTTTAGTTTTGGGGTAATGTTACCATTATGAGTATACCACCGCTGTTTTTTTAATTCTCAGGTTCCTCTGTCCATAAACTTCTACAGTTCCTAATGTATCTAAAACCCTACTGTTTATTCAGTCTTCTGATTGGCTCCTCCACGTATTGAAACTCTAGAGTTCTATCTATATGTAGAATTAAATAGAATTTCAAAACTGAAGAGTTCTCCTACTAGAAATATGAGCAGGGAAGAGGGAAGAAAGTGGTTGAGGTCCAAAATGGACAAAGCAAAAGGTTGTCATCTCAACAAATTGCAAGTTTCTTGAGGCATTCAACTCTCATAGTGACCTTCAATGTGATGAATCAGAGAAATACCCGTGACAAAGTGGTATTATACACAGTATGGCAAACCTAACTAGATTATTATAAACCCATGACTTTTAAGAATATCCAGGATGAGAACAATGGTTATGGATCTTTTCAGTAGGCAATTTTTGGGTTTTTTTTTAATCATTCCTTTGAAGTCCATATTTACAATCTTTTCTTAGCAGTGTCCTCAATTCCCAAACTATGAAATGTGGGAAATATTCTCCTGGAAACATCAAAAAATTATTTTTTTAACTTCCTACTTTTTACAGTCAACTGTACATTTTCTTTTCCAGCCATTAGGGAATATAGTTTTATGAAACAAATTTACTTTAAATCATTCACTCTTTCAAAACTCCATGTTAAAGGCATTTTTAAGTAGAAAATTATGACAAAACAGATTAAAACTAATGAGTTCTTGTTTGTTCTGTGAAAAAATAAAAAATCAACTGGCTTTTCAACATTGCATGGGCAAAGGTACAAAGGGAAGAAAAACTGTTTTTTAAACTTGGGAATGATTTTACTTGCTTGACACGTAAAATACAGTCTAAGTTCTGAGAAAAGTAATAGGCTACAAGTGCACAGAATTGATTTCTGTGTTCTGAAACATCTCTAGAAAAAATTCATGTTCCTTCTCATAGAAACAGGAGGCTGAAGAAAGCACTTCTGTAAAGAAACTGGAAAACAATGATCCAGTTATTTTATTGGAGGGGGTGATTTTACTATAATTTGTTAGTAGAAAGAAAATTCATCATCATACTGTCCCCATATCAAAGTGTACATTGTAGTTGTTCTTGAGAGAGTCAATATAAATATTACAGTTGTTTATCATTCCCCCCAAAACTGGGTCAATGCACTTTCTTTTCTCCAGCTACCATCAGCTGGAAATTTGCAATCTGTTTCTTCTCTTTCAAGACAAAAAACCATTTATTTTAGTGTAATATAAATTTTATCTTTTCCAGAATCACATATTTTGAGAACTATTTTGTGTGTCTATATTAATCCCTTCATATCTTACTCCTTGATTCTTTTAAGCCATCTCTATCCAGCTTGCTAGACAGGAAGTATTAGAAATTTATTGGTGAGATGATTTCTTAATATCAGATAATTTCTTAAGATAATTAGAATGTTCTTTTTAACTACACAGTAAATAGAGCTTTGTCTAAAATGTTTCATCTCGAAACAATCAACATTGACCCCCTCAAAAAATGTTCAAGTAAAGATTCCATTTAGAACATGGCCCTGCAAAACAAAAGCACATTTTTGTGGCTGAATATTTGCAGTTTTTAGGGCAAGCAGTGAGTTCTGAATACTGTGAATAAACCATCAGGTATATTAATCACATTTATCCAAATTGTATATGTCTGAGATTTAGAGTGATGGAACCCAAGCTTTTAAGCTTTTAATTCTGAAGGTGATGGTATTTTATTTCTATTAAAAAGACTCTTTCTGATTTGAGGAAATAGTTTCACACCATGAATGAAACTGAATGCAAAAGCTTATGTGAATGTTGAACTGCTCAGAAAAGATTTATGTTGCTTTTAAGACAGCATCACCATGGAACCTATATCAGATTGAAAGCCAATACAGGCCTATCAAAAGAAGAAATATTTAAACACTGTTTTTCTGTCTAGCATTGAGAATGCTGAACAAAGTATAGCAGACTATATGGTATAATTCTATGCTTGTGACTAGGAATGGTGTCTCAGACAAAGTGTGGGTGCACCAAAAGCTGCCAGGGTTTTCTTTTGTATTTTAAATATGGATTTAGCTTAGGGTGTTACTCATTACACTGTGATCTTGCCACCCTAAAGTGTGAAGGATGTAAAACAGTGCAGATAATTGCACTCAGAGGCTTAAGAATTCATGACCCATCAGCCCAACTGAGACAGGAGTTGCAACATGCTTTCCTCAACCACAGATGAGAAGTCTAGAGAAGAAGTGCTTTTGATTTATGAAATTTAATTGACTCCATTTAATGGAGTGACCTATTTTAAAAATAATTGCATGCAAAATCAAGACAAGTAACATTTAGCTGTGATGACCCATCCTTAAGGGGAAAGGAAGAAATTTGGATTTCACTGTTTGTTTTTAAAGCTGAGTTTTAGATGACAACACAACATGCCTCACAACTTTGCTCCATTTGGTTTTTTCCTTGATGAAGGTAGAATCTCCTCCTAGTCTTCCAGGTGTGTCAAAAATAACATGAATGAAAGGTGTACAGTGACCTGCTGATGCAACTCCCATTCAAGATACTCAACGTTTCCAATTTACTCCCTTGTCAGATAGCAAGGATACTGAGAAGATCAAAGCGCTCCCCCAATAGTGACCCCAGACTCTCTAAGTCAGGCTGATCAGTATTTTACCCCAAGCAATATAAGTAACTGTTAAGTAGCAAGGTAATTCAGAGCCAATAAGTGACAGATTACAGCTTTCTTGTAATTTTTCTCATCTCATATTCACATTAGTTTCCATTTCTGATAGGTTGAAAGTTGACTAGGACCAATGTGTCTACATGTCATTCAGGTGGAAAGACAGGAAATCAAAGTGCCATTTTTACTGCTATTACTCTTATTTTTATTATTGTGTCTAAGGAAGAAAAAAACCACTTGGCATTGCAGAGACTCCAATAAACCCATCACTGATTGTTGCCACCCTTCACTCTTCAGCGAATAAAGACAAAGATTTGATTTCCTGGTCTCCTCAATTTTGCAGCCTGTTGTGTCAAAACTCTTTAATTTTTTTATTTAGAAGCTGTTTCCTGAGAAACATCAGCCCACATATTTCACACAGTTTAATGTCTGTTCTACTAATTGATAAAAAAATACAAACAAGGACTATTTAATGATTGGTTAATATTTAAATATATATAATTATTTGAATGGATTTTTCTTTTCTATTTATATCACATAATTTGCATCTTTAGGAACCGTTTAAAAGACAAGTATGAAGAAGAAAGCTGCAGTACAAGGACAACACTATAGTTCATGATTAGGAATCTGAATCTAGGTCTGGGGGAGCAATTCTATGTCATATGCAAAATGTGTCTGGATAAGCAAACAAAAGGTAGATTTGCTTTAAATGTATAAAGGGTATTTGCTCAATAAACATTATTTCTTTCTATAATCCAAAACTTTTTCAGAATATTTATAAAGTTCCTCATTCATATGTTTTATTCTGCCTGCCTTGAATACTTCCTCTAGATTTTGATATAGATAGTACATAACATCCCCACTGGAAGTAACCTGGTAAAAAAACCACTTTTGTCAACCAAAATATCCTCTGCCAGATCCTAGAATTGAAACACAGAAAGACAATGCAAATCCAATACACCAGTTCAATTTCTTCCTAATTTTCTTTCTCTTTCAGAATAAAGGCTATCTTTTATGTTTCCTCTTAATACTAGTAGGTGCTAATCTAGCAGTAACCCAGACTTTCAGGATCCATGCTTTAAATTTTAAAAGTTTGGTGACAGTCAAAAAATGAGTGTTGGAAGGATGATAAAAGGAACTCACCCTAATAATAATGGAATATGGAGCATTTTATTACATACATGGGTCATTGTTTCACTTTCAGTCCAGGGTAGTAGTGACCTCAGACTGTTACCTTGTGAGAGCTGTTTTATGATCTCTATAAAATGAGTTGCTAAGTTCACTACATTTTCCTGTTGCCAAATATATAAATGTACACTTTGATGCAATCTAGCACCATTTTGCCTAGTCTTACCTGAGAATCTAAGAAAAGAATGTTACACATTGTCCTGCTTTCAGCTGAGATAGAATTAATTGTCATCCTGGTAGCTGGCACGGTGCTATGTTTTGGATTCAGTATGAGAATAATGTTAACACTGATATTTAATTTGTTGATGTGCAGTGCTGTTGAGCAATATTCTTGTTCATCACTTTTTTTTCCTTGAGTTTTCTTCTGTTTCTCTTTTATTTATCTGTCTCCCTTTTCATTACTGTTATTACCGGGAGTATTAGTAGCAGTGTATTTTATTATATTCAATTTGTTAAACTGTTCTTATCTCAGTAATGAGCTTTTTTTCTCTTTGTCCTCTCCTAGGTGGAGCACAGATAAAGAAGCTGTGGAAGAATGCTTGTTCCAGATTAGCTCTGAAGCAAACAGCTGAAGAATCCTGATGTTTTTCAGAAATTACTTTACTCTTCAGAACTCTCTAGAAGTCTTCATATCAAATTTCTCACTAAATTTAATTTAGTTTAAAACTAACTTCTGGACAATTTTTTTTTTCTTGGAAAATGATTTCATTTTATTGTTTGAGAAGAGGGAAGGCCGAGGATGGGAGACATTGTCAATCAAATTTTAAAATATTTGTCTGTCCATCTGAGCAGTCAGGCACCCAGATGATACCTATTTTGTCAGGGTGAAAATTAATTAGTGGGCAGAAGTAAAATGCTGAATGCTTTTGCACCTTCAGCACTCAAAATTAAATATCTGTTCTAAAGTAAAGATTTTGTCTAACAAAACAGGGCAGTGCAATTCTTAACAATTAATTAAGCCTTTATTTGTGTGAACAGTCAAGTGCTAATGATGCCAATCAAGGATGATTCCAGAGATAGAAAAACTCAAAGCTCTGTGGCTGGATCATAACTTCCATAATATTGTTTGATGTTACAGTAATCTTAGGGGCAATTTTCCAAGCAATATGTAAGGAAGGTAAGATCTTGTCCCTGAAGAACCTGCAGTATTTTTCTTCCTTTGAAAGCACATGTGTATAAGATTTGATACAAAAATCCCTGTCAGCACAATTAAAACTAGGCTTTTGTTGAGAAACTGCTCTTCCTTTTCAAACCTGGGAAGAATAAACTTCTTATCACACAGCTATGTATTCTTGAGTTGCATTGTGACATGGCAAAAGGAGAGATCCAACCACACAAGACTCTTTTATTTGCTCTCTGGCTAAAAACAAAATTTCAGAGGGGCCAAATCCCTAAATATACTGCAATTCACACAGCAATTAACCACAGTTTAGTTTCACAAGGCACAAATTATTCAAAATAAAATACATATGTGACAAAAGAATAGTTTGATCCTGTAAATCTCTATATTTTTTCATGTCAGACTCTACATCTAGAATATCTGAGACTCCAGCTAAGGGCTGTGAAGATGACTGGAGACCTGAAGCAGCCCAAATATGAGGCAAGGCTGAAAGAGTTGGGGTTGTTCATATTTAGAAAAAAAAAATCAGCTATTTGAACCTTTTTGTTTGTTTCTGCAAGGCTCAAACACTGGTACAAGTCAATCTGAGAGGTTATGCTCTTGAAAATATTAAAAATTCAACTTGGCATGGCCCTGAAAAATGTTCTGTAGCTGACCCTGCTTTGACTAAGGTGGGTTGAGCAGACAATCTCCAGAGATTTCTTCTAACCTCAGTCAATTTCTGCTTTTGTGAATTTTTGTGTGGTAGTTCTAACCACTTATTAATGTACCAAAGCAATAAGATAAGGAAAGAGAAAGTATTATCTTTTTCCCAGCAGTGGTAGATACAATAACCCTGCAGAGATTGATGTTATGTGAATTAGTTAGCCTTGCTCTAGTCTTGTGTTATATGGTAAAATACCTATTTTACCCATTCTGAGGTCTGAGCTGGGGAAGTGACCTAGTCCTGTTTGAAAAGAGGTACTTGTTCATTGAAAGAGAAATAGGGCTTTAGACTGGAAAATTTCTGGCAAAAACTAAATCTCAATAGTTTTAGAGTTAGATGGTGCATGTAGGAGAGGGATTCCAGAACCCTGCTAGATGTGGGATTTATGCTGTTAAAGCATAAGCACTCAAATTCTGTCTAGGTGGCAATTTCTCAGTCCTTTCAGGAAGCTGATATTTAAACACTTGAAGGCAGATTCCTTTCAGTGGTCTGACCTTTAGGAGTCCCACATGTACATACTCACTACTCTCCAGGGTAACCCAACCAAAGGGCTTTGCCTCTTTTTTCTCTCCTACTAAAGGGGCAGTTCCTACACAGAAGTTAGGACAAGTCCTAACTCCCACCATCCTGTTCAAGCCCATATGCAAAATCTCATAATCTTGTTCTAACTATAGTACACACATGTGCTATGTCAAAGCTGTGCCTGAATTAATCCATATATACATGTGCACAGTGTGCACTTAAAATAGCTACAGTAATTACAGGACAAAAAAAATCTTGTGTAGGTGTGTGCATGCAAATGTAGTTTCTCAGTCACATATGATACCAGCTTTATATACCCAAGGGGAAAAAAAAGGATAAAATCTCTGAAGTTGTCATTCATTTACCAAATTTTGTGAAATGCCAGGCTCTCTTAATGATTACTGCATGCCAGACTGAGGGAAAAATGTCAGCTAGCCAGAATAAATGAAAAACTAGATTGTAATATTTTCTCATTGCCCTGCCAAGTTCTAACAGTGCAAGAATACTTTTACATTTTATGAACCTTGGCTCTGGAATTTTCAAGTGTGACAACCTTTAGGTGTGTGGTTTGACTTAAATACAAACATTCTCCATTTCCTTACCCTATCCTTTTTCAGTGCTACTCTCACATCTGAATAGCCTGACCAGGCAAATGAAGAGTGACCTGTTAATTCTGTGTCTATCATTTTGGTTTAGGTTTTAGATTCTACACTTTATTTTAAAGAGATTAAAAGAATGCAATGTGGTTTTGTGGATACAGAAAGAAAAAGATTGAATGAACAAAGCAAAAAGGGAAGTCTCATATTGTTTTCACTTGTGACCCAATTGCAATTGTCTTTGGGCTGCAGGATTTCTGTTTGAAATTGCCAGGTGGAATTTTCAGAAAAGAAGCTGGCCAGACACACAGGAAAGAGACACATTTATTTTCCCTTTGGAATCAAACCAAACCAAATCAAAAAACAAGAGGGATATCACTTTAATATATTTTCCTTCAAAAGAATGATAGAGAATTTGAATGTTTCAATAAAATTATATGGTAGTCACAAATGTAATGTCATGAACTTCTCAATAATTGGATCATGAAAAGTGCTAGAGTGAGAGAAGAAGGAATAGTAGAAATAAACAATGCCTTTACTACAAAATATTTTTATCTCTGATCAGTTGGGCGGTATGCTCTCAAAAGGGTTTTTTTCCTTTTCTTTTTTTCTCTGGCTCTGAATACTCAGAAACTTGCATGACATCCAGATGGAAAGCAAAACCACTGAGGTAGCTGGAGAAAAGACCAGTGCCAAGCTTACAGAAATGGTGTAATTCCAGTTCAGTTTCAAATTTTGTCAATCCATCTGTAAGAAGATGAAGGAAATAGTAAAAGCACCTGTTAGTAGAATATCTAAACACCTCAAAGGAAGATGGTTATGAATAGTATAATAATGTCCTGCCTAATGCAGGTGAAGATCTGGTGGCAATAACTCCAGGTCTGCTAGTAGTCTTTCATATTTCATGTCTTACTTTGCTCCTCTTGTTCATACTCGACTGCCATGTAAAACTCATGCAAACATTTTGAATCCAGGCTTTGGAATTTGAAAGCTAATTTTCATAATGCTTAAGGGTTCAGATGTATATTGTTCAAACATTCAGATTATATTAAGAGTGAGCCAGTCTGTGTATCCATCAGAAGAAATGAACATTACTACTGCTATTCATTCATTTATTTTCATGCAGTTTGAAGTGTCTGCCTCTGGTTTGAGGCATTTTCAAAGTTATTAAAATGTGCAGTCGTGAACATGGAAATTGACACAAAATACAGAGACAGTCAAAGCTGTCCAGTTAAAATTAAACTGACTATTTCTGTGCACTGAAACCTCCCATCTGAATATCTGAGATGCTCAATGCCACATTGCATGTCTAATTCTCCTGGGAAATCAAGAAAAGTATCCAACTGATTTCAAAGGGCTTTGAATTGTATTCCACAAGTGCAAAAATTACATTTATGTGTTCTGCCATGTCATGTAAATAGTCTGGGCTGAATCAGATCAACAGGAGAACAAAAAAACTAGTTACAGTATGCACCATCAAAGCCTCTTAATTGAAAGCTGTTTCTTATATGAAACATTTCAAGTGATCATGTCTTCCTTTGCATTGCACAAAAGTGATGATTTACAAAACTGTGTCCCAAGATTTCAGAACTTTAAAAAGTAAATCAAACCAAACTAAAATTTCCTGTCACATTTTTCAAAAGCTTCTATATTGCAGAAACCTGTCTATTATGGAGGTGCTGGTTTGTGTAAGCACAAAGGCCTCGATTCAATTTCACTTCTGTTATCATACAAGTGACATTTTAGATGCTTCAGGATCTGTGAGACATTCATGTGAATTGACTGATATGAGGGAAAACTTCTGTTTACCCAAGGCTTTCCCTTATGGCTGCTGGGGTTCCAGCTGGATACTCCTCAATTTATTCCCAATAAACCCCAGCAACTGGATGTCCAGGAAACTGAATCAAGCCTTTAATATGAATGGAGAGTTTATCTTGGCTGCCTTTGTTCTAGTAACTTAAATGTAACATGGATTTTTCTCTGACCTCGGGTACAGAGTGACCATGCTGAGCTAGTATCAATTTTATAACATCCTCTCCTACCTCAGAAAAAGATAGAAGCACCTTGACTGTCTGCTGGTAATGGCCAACATCCCAGACTAGGATGTTTAGAGCATCACTAGCTGCCTTGAAGCAGCCAAAACTTGGGCATGGAACATCCTAGCAATTCATGGGTACGATCAGCCAGCTTTCAGTGTTTGAGTTTACTCCCTGCTTCCTCTCAATTGTCTCAGAGATGTTGACCATGTGTTCAGGGTGTGTAAATGTCACCAGCTGTCAAAGGAATATGAACCTTCATCATAGGGATTCTTTCCAAGGGAACAGGGCAGGGACTGAGAGCCAGGGCCAGCCCATGGTCCCAGCCAGGAGCAGAGCAGGTGAGCCAGCAGGGTCAGCCCAGCCCCAGGCACCAGACACCTCCATGGAGGTGGAAATGGCCAGGGACAGGATGGACTGTGGGTCCACAGATGAGCCAGGCAGGAGAGGATTGTGGAGAGCTGCAGACCAGCCCTGCCACGCTGTTCCTGGACAAGGGCTGATGGCTCTGGGACGCTGACATTTACTCCTAGGTTGCACAAAGGATGCAGAAGCCCCAGGAGAGGTCAGGCAAGGGCAGACAGGACTGTGTAGGGGCCTGAGAGCAGCCTTGTCATCTTCACAGACTTATAGAGGCACCAGAGCAGCCTCCTAGAGGGGCTGTGACTTCACAGGAACTGCACCAGCTCTAAGCGATGGGAGATGGCTGAGCAGCTAATGAATGAGGAGGAACAATAAGTTTACCAAGAACAAATGGGAGTACATAAAATCAAGTCTTTATTGTAAATAGGTCTGTCAGAGGGCCTCTACAAGGCAATTATTAGCGTGATTAAATGGTGAAGAATGAGAAAGTTAAGAATTACGCTGATCTGGCTCCATGGTGAAGCTTGAATTCAGGACAAGACAGTCCTGGAGGTGAGGAATCATGGCAGTCAGAAGAGCCCTTCTAATGGGCTTGCACACAGCTCTGCCTTTATGAAGTCAGCACTAATTTGCTGTCACTATCAGAGCCAAAAATATTTGATATACTAATATTAAAAAGAACATTCCACCACACCAGAAAACCATTTGCTTTCAGGGCTAGCTCTGATAAATTTACTGTGAAACATCCACAACATAATGCTTAGTACAGTATGCTGCTTGGTTTCCAAAGGGCTGCCTAATGGGGACACGTGCCTCGTCTTGCACCCAGCTGTACAGAGGCAGAAATTTAAAATTAAAAATAACCTTTCAGCTGATTCCTTGCATAATTGCTATCTTGTTTTGTTAATACTGTGGTTAAATTATAACTTGCTGAAGCCCTGGAGATTTGTGTGCTGGTTTATCGGCCTGAATTTGCATTGACATGCTTTTCAGTCAAGTAAGTAACTAAATCCAGTGGCCTTGAGTGAGCCTGGCAGTATTTGCACAGAAAATTAATAATAGATTAGGCAGAATGAATATATGTTGTCTACATAAATAGATGCAATGATGAAAATTTTGTGCATCTCAAAATACTGCTGAATTTCATTGAAAGACTGTAGCTGACATACTAACAAACCTTTGAAAAAGCAATATAATAAAAATAAGTGCCTAAAGCCTCTGCTGCAATAGCAAGCAGCCTTTCACTATGGTTATCAGAAATGGTCATGTCTCTCTTGACAATCATACATGCATGAATCCAAGCAGACTAAAACAGGAATTTCAACTGAAAAAGCTGGCCATCATTTCCCATTTAAAACCCAGTGAATTTAGAACTTTACATTTTTGTGGAGCAGATCTGTACACAGAGTAAAGTTCTTAGTTTCCTTGGGCTATAGGGTATTTATTAATTACCTTTTTTCCCCCTTAAAAAAGAGTAGTCAATTTTGTAAATGTTTCATCCTGATTATCACAAAGGCTGTCGATGCCAGAATATTCTCTTAGGAATTTTTCTCCTGCTGGTTAGGAAAGACTAGAAAAAAAAATCAAATTAAGGATGCTTTTATTAATTTCATTGTTAATAATCTTCTGAATGAGGCTTGTCATCACCAGACAGAAATGGATATGTTCCATATGGTTTCAGCCAGTATTTGATGCTTTAAAAGAAATTGCAAGAAGCCTCAGTCCCCTTAAGGTAAGTATCTGGTGACAGGTTTAGGCTTTTTGTTTCCCTCATGCTCAAACCCATCAGGTTTTATTGAATCCTTAATTTTGTTTAATGTAACTGTGGGTATTTTGAAGTCTGAGAACAATTTAAGAAAGTTATATCCATATATCTGGAGCTCTTCAATGAATAGGAGGATTGTCCTCAGAGCCCCTGAGTGCTTTTACAATAATATTTCTGTTTAAGTTCTGATTAAACCAACACTTCATGTTCCTTGAGCTTCTGAGAATTTCTCTTACTTGACTAGAGTGGGAGCAGATGGCTTTGATTAGATCACCCAGGACTTTATCTTTTAATCACCTGCCTCACCCGTTCTGAGAGGGGAAAAGGGCAGACATATGAGTAATCTCATCCTTTCTGCTTCTCTGTCCTGCCAGTTCTCTGCAAGGCATCTGCTAAAACCTCATTCATCACTGTGAAAGCTGCGAATGGATAGCGGCGCAATCCCCCCAGGCTCTGCTGTGGCGGGGCAGGGCCCAACCTCTCCCCTCTGGAAGGAAAGGCTACATGTACTTTTGTCAACCTGTCAGCAAGCACTTCTCTCTCTGTACCCTTTGCTCAACCCTCTCCCCCCATCCCGACCATGGCAGGTTTCTGAAAATGTTTCATTTTGAAGAAAACCCCAGAGGCAGTTCTCATGAGCATGTATTCTTTATGTCATTCCTCAGGGCACAGCCATATGTGAAAGATGCATTTGTCTGCATGTATGTGTGCATGTTTGTGTATATATGTATTTTGTGAACATATCTATGTCTCAAAAATGTGAAAAAGGAGTGGATATTGTACTTCTTTTAGCTATTAAAAATACCAATGATGGCCATTAAATTTAAGTTTTTGGTCTCTGTTTTAAGTGAGCCTGTCATAAAACCACAACCTTTCTTCTCTGTTTTTACTTCAAAGGAAAGTATTCCACAGAATTCTGCAGAACTAATGTATGATATTCTCCTTGGACTGCTGAAGAGTGGCAAGTTAATTCTTTCCAGAAGAGTTTTCCAATATTCTACTACTGTTTCCTGCTGAATGTTAATTTAGAATTCTTATACTAACTCACATTTAACATTAATCACAGTTTTTCAGGGCAAAAAACACCAAGACTGATGGCTGATTAAAATAAATGTCTGAAAGTTGCTTTGATTTGAAGCCAAATTACAGCTTCCTTACTTTTAGCTGGTTTTTATTCAGACAAGTTTATGTTTAAGCCAAGGGATTTTTAAAATTCTGTAAAGCCAGCATTATTTTCATTTTAGATCAGCTGTGAAAGAATCAACTCTTGAAAACTTTAAATGCTTGCATAAAAAATTTTGGAAATCTCAAAAATTATCAGTTTCATAAGATCAGATATTTTAATATATTTATTTAAGAATAAATAATTAACTTTGAGAATGCCTAAGCATTGCTCAGATGTTTCATTGTATTGGCTGTAAGGCTTGTATTCGGCGTATATTGATGTTGTATAAAGAGATGTGTTCTTTGCTTTAAGAGATATAGAATAAAAAAATGATAAGGAGGCATGACAAATTAAACCCCAAATGCTTCTTAATTTCATGAAAACATGAAATTTCTCTTCTACATTGTACTGACTTGTTCCAGAATTCACCAAAATGACACTAAATTTGGGGAGAAAAGGTTTTAAATTCACAGTGTGAACATAAATCCTTGTTTTTTCCCCCCTGCAATATGAAGCTCAACTTTAAAGGAAACAAAGTACCATGAAAGTATGACAAAGTTATATTTAATATCAAAAGGATAGATGCAATATTTGATTCATACCATGAGAAAGAATACTTGCCTCCAAGATACAGTTTACTCCTCTAGCTATCAATGAGCCTTTTTTCATATATATATACAAATGCCAGAGCAGCTCAGCTTCACCATTTCTTCGTAGACATACTGCCAAGTTGACACATTTATACCCCACAGGAATTAACAAAATCATGGATTCATTGAATGGTTAGTGTTGGGAGTGACCTAAAGATCATCTTGTTCTAACACCCCTGATACAGGCACTAGTCCAGGTTTTTCAAAGGCACATCCAATCAGGCCTTGAATGCTTCCAGGGTGGTGCATCCTGTGGTATACATTAACACTCAGCAGAGATTCACAGTTTTTTACAAGGAGCTTCACCAAACTTGTCTGAGAGTTCATAGCCCACAGTGGCCCTGTTACCCTCATCACCACCTTGGAGGCAAAGAACACTAAGGTCAAATTGTAGTGAATTAAACTGAACAGAAGTATTTTAAAAATATAGCAATCATACTTTGCACACAGCCATTGAAAAGCATGAAGAAGTTTGATATTGACAGTTACACCTCAACCTAAGTATCTCTGACATGTATTTGATTCCTGTGTAATAAGGCAGTTGTATGTTAAACAAGTACTGGCACATAACTTACACAGAATAACAGCTATGTATGGGTTATCTGATGGATATCTTAAAAAATAAAATGTCACTAAATATCTTTTTATTAGACTTTTAGCATTAGCATGACCCTTAACTAAAGGGATTTAACTCTAGAATTCCTGATAACATTTTTTGGTACACTGTCCTGATTCCATCTGGGATAGAGCTATTTTTGTTCCAAGTAGCTGGTATAGGCTTGTTTTGCATTTAGGATGAGAATAATGTTCATAACACACTGGTATTTTTGTTTTGTGTTGGTCAGCATTTGGACTAAGTCAAGGTCTATTCAGTTTCCCAAACCACCCCACAAGTGAATAGGCTAAGAGGAGAACAAGAATTTGGGAGGGAACATGGAGGAACAGCTGATCCAAACTGCTCGAGGGATATTCCATTCCATATAGTGTCATGCTTAGCATATAAAACTAGGGGAAAATTGGCTAAGAGGTGGCTGGGCATCAGTCAGCAGGTGGTGAACATGTGAAAGTACATTGTACATCACATCCTCTTTATAGCCTAAATTTTGCACCATTGTTATTACTAGTATCAACATTAAATTTTCTTCTATTTCTGTCCTATTAAACTTCTTTATCTTAAAAATTCTAATTTTTTTTTTCCACTTCCCTCCTCATCCCACTATGGGGACAGTTGTGAACAAGTGTCTGTGTGGTGTTTAGCTGCCTTGCCATCCTAAAGTATGACATAAAGACCACCTTGCATATTAAGTAAGGAGAATTTCCCATTAATTTCAAAACACTGAAAAGAGAACATATATGGTCCACTTTTTAACTTCTGTCTTATGTATGATGGTGATATTTATGTGATAATTTGCATTCTTTATGTTGCCTGGACCACTATATTTCACTGTATGGTGTCTTTATTGAGATTGCTTCTGAGATTTCAAATAGAAAAATGTCTTCAACATATGTTGGTAAAAATGTCTACTTTTGATTTTATCCATCTCAAAACATTTTGTGTGAATTAAGGTAAATTAATTTAGCTTAAACACTAATTTTCCACCAGCCCACAGTACATATTTTGCCAGCTTTGAAAAAATTAGGACAAAAAATCATCAAAGGTCTCCTCAGGTCCAAAGAACTACTTGGTTAGAGTTCAATAAGCAGAAAGCAAGTCCTTTATCTCTGTAGTTCAGCATGTTTCCTGCCCTTTTTCACTAATTAGTAAATTTAAGAGGTATTATTCATTGACCGTATGGACCAAGTATATCTCGTAAAAATTTAAGTCAGAGCTATGGATTCAACTGTGCAAGGGTTTTCAGAATACAGAATTAATCTTTATGTGTTTTGACGCTCTCAGGTGCTTGCATATTGTTCTCCGCTTACCTACCCATCCAGAAAAAGCAAGAGTAAAATCTCCCAGGTAACACAGCAAACTAACAAAATATTCTCAAGGAAAACAGGGTTGCTGCATATACTTTCCTCATTACCCTCCCTTGGAGGGTATTGAACTTTGAAATTGATTTAAAACTCTTTTATGCTTCAATTGAAAACAACCCCCATGTGCTCCCACTTCTGTCCTCAGAGCACTCGTGCCTCTGTAATGATTTTGCTTTTATAAGAATTGAATTTTCAAGATATGGTGCAAGATGAATACTTTCGTCTTGCCAGGGAGTTTTTTCTGGATGTCTCGTGCTCTCTGTTCAAACAGCTATTATTTGTCAATGCTATTAATTGAAGGGATGGTCAATTTGCTGCTAAAGAGTTTAACTACAAAGTTAAACTGGTGACCAAAGTACGAAGAGACACATTTGGTCAGTTTTTGGGGGTTTTAGTTTAATGATATTTTGAAGGAAGAAGGGGGAAAATAATCTCTCCTTGTGAATTGAGAAAGGGATTCAAAAGCACTTACCTTTTCTTCCTACAGCTCCTTCCAGGTTGCTAGGCAATTGAGGGCAAGTGATTTTAATCTTAGTTTCTCACTCTAAAACAGATCTGCTTATTCTAGTAATTCTGCAGTATTTTATAATTATCTAAATATGATAAATAATATTTAATTACAAAGGTAGTAACTAGTTTTCATATTTGCATAAGATTTATGCATATTATAATATTTCTAAGTAAAAATTGCATGAAAACAATACCTTTGCCAAAAGTTGGCTTTATGTGATTTCCATCTTCACTTTTTCTTCATAGAATGTGTAGGAAGTGTGGTCTGAACTGACATGAGCATAAAATCCTTAGGAGGATAGATAGGAAAAGAACAGTGATATTTCAGCTTCTGATGGGTAATAATAATAAATAGATGACAAGATGAGCTAAATCATCACAATGCAAGGAAGGCAAACATTTGTCAGGTTGTGGTGGTTTTTCTCTTCTGCTTAAAGACAAGTGGACAAACAACAGCATCCTATAGGAGACCTAAATCAGCAGCCCCTAACGAAATAATAACAGTGCACCCACGACTTTCCAAAAAGCTTGAGCAGACAGATGACCCTAGGTTTATATTTTGTGTGAGATACCTGACCTCCAACTACACAAAATTAATAATGTATGGAATGACTGGGGTGTATCCCGATTCTGTGTCACTTTCCACAATGCCAATTTTCCCACTGTGAACCCCCCTGAAAATGTTTTACTTCGCTTTCATTCATCAAGGTGGCTCACACAAAATGCTGCACTCTGAATTTGAGCTACAGTGTCAGAATCCAGCTTTTGCTCATATGTGTCTGCAGGGTTTTATCCAAACAGGACTTTCACCATTTCCTGACAGATCTCCTCTCTGACAAATAGATTTTGTACTTTGAAGCTAACCTGACTTTTATGTTTTACTAAGAAATATTCAGTGTTCTGAGAGCAGATGAAAACATCTGAGTATTTCACATCCTCTCCAATTCAAGGTATTGCCAGTGGTGTTGAAAATGACAGCACATGGTCTGTGACTGAATTTTCAACAGCCTATTCTTAATTCTACATAATTGGGACCTGGTTTAGATAGGAGCTTTCAAGTATCCCTTTTGAGATATGGAAAGAGATAGATAGCTCGTGTAAAAAACAGAAAGCAGATAACTCTAGTAAGAAAAACCATGTCCATTCCAGGGGAAGAATTAAGGGCATCCCACGTGAATTAAGACAGACCTCTACTGCCTTTTTTCCATATAACTGATCAGGACAGAAGGATCAAGTTTAAGTGGTTACATTTGCTGATGCTCATGTGAGAGCAGCAAATATAGATAGCTGCCAGAGGCACACAGGAGGTAGAAAATCACTTTGCTGCTGACATACTGTATTTATTTGTTTCAATTTGCCTGATTCTGAACTCACTCTAGGGTTTTGCTTTAACACAAAGCCACTAAAGCATTAGAATAACTTCTGAGTTTGCCTTATCTTTTTCTAGTACTGACAAGAAAGGCTTGTAAGTTTAACCTGAAATTACATTTTTGTGGAAGAAAGGGAAAAAGACAAACAGACCTTTAAATGAAAAATAAAAAACCTAGTTTAGAGTTTGATGAATTTAAGGAATATCTAAACTGTGAGTAAAACTCTGGGACTCAAAGAAACAGCAGTATGCAAAACTGGATATGCTGCCATGCTTTTATTTTCCCATTTCTTCCATATCTATCTGGTCACAGGATCAGTAAGTCTCGAAAGAATAATAGTGTAAGATGCTATCAGGTACTTCTTGATACATTACAACTACTCATATGAGCTCTGCATACACATGGCATCTTTTATGTAGGTAAGAAGATCAAGAAAAAATAGAGTGCTGGTGCTGGAAGTTTTGGTGACCCTTGACACTGAACCTCCCCATGCTGGAATAGAGATTTTTGAATCTGTTATACCACTGGAGCTCCATAAAAAAAAGTAATTACATCAGGGTCTTCTGTTGCATTAAGAAAAAAAAATCCTGGGAAAAAAACAACAAAACAAACCAACAGCTAAATGATAAATGTTCTGTAGAATGAAAATGGTAGTTGAACCAAAATTGAATTCATTTAAAAGTAGGCATGATTCCTCCTAGAGTCAGTGTCATAATAGTGGAAGTTTCAAAATAATAGCTGAATTAATATTTTCTGCATATCATGAAACAGAAAACCTTTTAACAGGTCTGGGAAAGGGACATTATTTAGGGTTTAAAAAATTATTTCTACTGGATAATGGAAGATGAGTAAATTCCCTATCCTTCCATTAAAAAAAAAAAAATCAAACCAGTTTCCAGAATATCATTAATTTATTATATAAAAATCATATTATATGCATTTCATAATTTTCATGTAAACTGAGAACAACAGTTATCATTATAAATCTGGGATGACATTCCTTGGATCAAACAAAAAAAAACATATATAACTGACAAAAAAACATGAATGCATTTCAAGACTATTTAGATATTCAATGAATGTACTACTACTGCTACTTCTAATATTAATAGTAATAATTAATAATAACATCAACAACAAAAAGTAATAATGCAGGTTTCCAGACTAATCCTTATTAATATATGATTTCTTTATTCAGGATTCAAGATGCAAGGCTACATGGGGAAAAAAATCCTTAGCAATAAGGTGTGGAGGCTAAACTGTCTAAACCAGCAATCAAATTTTGAGCTACTTGTGATGAATGAATGTTTGTGAAGTACTTCTGTTAACATACTTAATTCCTGAAGAATTTAATATCTAATACTTTATTTCAGTATTTTTTTTGTTCTCTTTTAATGGAAGTAGGATTATGCAAGTAATTAATGCATAGGAGCATACATTAGTACAAAAAATTGTGAAGTTTTAGTTAGTATTACTCAAATGTTGACTTGTTCTTCCTTTTGATCAGTTGTTCTTTTATCTTACCATTTCCCAGAAACCCGGGACTTGAAGCTAAACAAGATGATTCCAGATAACTACTTGCATTGAATGAAGACTTTTCCCCACAATATTCTAACCCGTTCTGTATTTTTTCACTACTATTTTAAGGTAGTCTTCATGTTTCATTGAATAACTGCATCATATTATGACAATACAGATTGTTTTCTCGTTCTGCCTTGGTTTTGTTAGTTTGCATTAGGTTTTAGTGCTTGAAATTATTAATTTCTTTCACTGTCTTTGAGATTACTTACATTTTTAAGAATATATGAAAATAAGTGTCTCAGACCTGGGCACTATATTGGCCGGGAGTGGGAAATTCAAAGAAAATTAGTAGCATTTTTCTTTAATTGCTTGATATATACAATACTGAGATTTCTGCTCTTGCATGTGTTCTTATCATGGAATTATTACTTATTTTACTAAGTAATGCACAACATTGCTTTATTAATATATGATTTCTTCAGACAGTGTTCAAGATGGAAGGCCATAAAACCCTCAATATCTTTAAACATTAGTACACTTCTTTGTTTTCACTATTCCACAGAGTTCCCTGATCAAAAAATGTCTCTCAAGCATTTTGCCAGATGTTTTTCATAAATTTATTTCCCATGTTAAAACTAGAGATAGTGTATCTTATCCTATTGAAAACCTTATGCATTCACCTTTAGGAAAAAAAAGAAGGAAAGCCAAAGCCACCTAGTACATGAAGAGGTTAAAAAGCCATCTTTGAGAAGATAGCAAATTCAGTATTTTTACATCAAAGATATAATATTCCTTTAATTAGTAGTCCTTCTAAAGACACATAAGCCATGAGAATTTTTTTTTGTGTGTGTAATGAACTTTATAAATTTCCTTGGTTTACAGTATCAAAATATTGGAGTTTATTTTCTTATACTTGTTTGAACAATGACATTCAGGTATCTTACTAAACTTTAAACACTTTTCCTGACTGTCCAGCTTCAAATTCATGAGGGAAATTTGTCGTGTTTATCGTGCTAGTAGCAAAATGGGCATATTCCCTTAAGATGTCTAGTTGAAGTATCCATAGTTGTCTTAGGCTTGATTCCAGAGTTCTCTGTAGGAAATAAGTAGACCTGGATAACTTACATTTAATAAAACGGCTGTCACTGCAGCCATCTCAGATCTCTTTTATTGCAGTAATAACTTTTCGTTCCTGTAAATAAAGTTCCTCATACATAGTTAATCATAATTACATTTTAAAGGTTTTAAAATAAGCACATCCTAAATTCGAAGTCAAATCATTTAGTCTTCAGTTTAATGCATTGCTGGACAACTTTTGAAAACTTGAGGATTATTTTGAAGGAGGAGATATTGCATTTTATAAGTTGATTTAGAACTGGACGACCCTTTTGGAATTTTCATGTTGTGTTGAAATTTTTGAAATACCTGCTAGTTTATTTTTTTTATTTTTCTTGATACGGGAGCAAAAATTATTGTGATTATTTCCACTGAGGAAAAATTTCTTTTTGTTAAGGCATGCCTGTGAATCTTTCTTGGGAATATAATTACATTTTAAGGATTAATATATTACTTGGTTATCTGGCTTAAACACCAAAGGACAAGACAAGGGAAGGCATTTCTCTCTTACACTGCATGAAATAAATTGTGGGCTGCAGTTTTATATGTATCAGCTTCATAAGGATATAACAAAAAGGAAAATATTGGCTAAACAACTATAAAGGATTTTTGTATGGCCTCAGTGAGTAGAAAAGAAGTAAACTTACAATATACAAGTGCCATGGCAAATATGTCAAGAGGAGATAGCTCACCACATTCTTCGAGCCAATTTACAGCAGCCCTAACAGGGAGAGGGAATTGTAAACAGATGAGGACATTCCCACTGCCTGCTGCAGCCAGACAGGGGTGTCATTCCACATCTCCTCCAAACTCTGTCACTTGCTTGAACTGCAGCCTAGTGCAGACAAGGAATCATTTTCTTCTGTGTTTCCTTAGAGAGTTTCTCTTTTTTTGCCCCTTTGCTGGTTTGTTTACAGCAGAAGCAGAACACAGATCATTTTTTATGTTTGCACATCTTTTCCTAAGTGAGAGAGAAATGACAATCTTTTGCTTATTTTTTCTCTTTGCCAAGGAGTGAGAAATGAAAATCTCTCCACACACAGTTAGAACAGTTTGGTCTCTGAAAAGGAATGGAGAAAGATACATTATAAGAGTCCCTGGAATGTGCCATACACCAACACCTCTTTGGAAATTGCCACTGCCTTTTTGCATTTGAAAATTGCAATTCATTTTCACAGTTGATTATGAAAACTGTCACTCATTATTAGTATTAGTACTAGTTTTGCATTTTTTGCCTTTGGGAGTACTATACCTTATTAAAGCAAGAAAATGTAAGCATCCTGCTGTCTCTACCAGGAAAACATGAAATAGTGGAACAAATATGAATAACAGTTATGAAGTCACCAGAAATCACAAGTTATTTGACTGTATCTCTCCAAGGAAAAAGAAAAAAGGTCCATTTTAAAGTCAACTCTAAGAATTCCTACCTTACTTTTTAAGTGGAAAGTCTTCCAGGGGGTATGTAAACCGTACTTGAAACTCCTAATTTAAAATTCTACTGCTATTTTTTTTTTTGAGAGACAGTCAGTAAAACCTTCAGAGTTTTATCCATGGAAATCTGAAAACAGTATCTTAGAAGTACTGAAAAACTAAGAAATTGTATGTTATTATATGTATTTGGTGCAAAAGTACTGTAACTATCTTTAAATCAACACTCATTTTTACATGGAATATATTGCCTTTGATTGGCTTCTGTTTCAGGGAAAAATATCTTTCAAATTTTTTTCTCTGACACTTCCAATACTAAAACATAACAAATATTTGATACTAGAAAGCACAGACTATTAGAAAGACAGACTAGAGAGATGAGAAAGGGAGAGAAGTAAGAGGAAAGCTGAGACACGTAAATCTCTTTCTACAAAGGGTTGGAAACATTGCAATCTCATGTTAGCAGGTGTAATGCTTTTTTTTGCTTTCAGTGGAATGTTGTTTCAAAAAGTCCTCTTTGTCCAAAAGAAAATAGTTCTTTCTAGCAAAACCATGTAGAACATCTTTAAAAACAGCACTGGAAAACAAAACAAAAATTAAACAAAATTAAATAAACAAACCAAGTTTTGATCAAACATCACAGTACCATAATAATTACTAATGTTTTGGAGACTGCACAAGCATTTGTTCTGGATATGTAGAGATAATATGGCAATTGAGTTTCAAAACTAAGTCTCATTTATTTTTGTATTTTTTTCTTGATAATTGTTATTTTAATAGCTATTTTAAAACTTCACTGATTCTTTCACTAGAAGTTATTCCATATGATTTTCCACTATCTTACATTTTTCCTTGCATTGGGTTAAATTATCCAAGGCAAATGTTTCAAGACAAACTCAACAAGATTTCTGTTTGAAGGCTAGCAGAGGATATATATACATGCAGGCGTACTCATATGGCTCTGGAGACACAAATATGTTTTCATCTCCCAGACTAGCAAACTCAACCTCTCTCTGGGATTTTGTAGTTTGTCCAGGAATGTGTCATTGAAAAAAACCCAATCAAACAAAAAACCCCAAAAACAAACAAATAAATACCACCAAAATACCCATAATTGCATTAGAAATCAAGTAGGTTTTTGTCATCTAGTATACTCAAATTTTAAAAAGAATTGTATTTTCATAAGAGAATGTACTTATTCTTATATTTCATAAGAGAATGTACTTATTATTATACAATTCATAAGAATTGTATTTTCCTAAGAGAATATACTTAGCTGCTTTGTTGGATTCTTTTCTTGCAAAGTTGCAATTTTTAGTCAAATTGATATATTACATTTTGTCCCAGAAATCTGGTGACAGAAACATTTAAGCAATGCACTTTAATGTAAAAGTAATTATTAATGATGCACAAAGGGTAAGAAAGAGCTTCTGTTTTCATGTCAATAGTTCATTTGTACTTATTATCTCTGCTTGCATAACAGAGGTGGGTATTATTGGCCTAACTTCTGAAGTGATTTCTGAAGAAAATGTACTTCTGGATTGGAATAAGGTCTTTGTGATTTCCCTTAGTACATATTTTTCAGGGAGTCCTGAGCCGTGTATTCTAATATGTTCAAGAGCCACAGCTGACTTCAAAAATAAAAGTTTCTATTTATTTATATAATAGTAGCTATGGTTTCAAAGTTAGACAGCTCTCAGTAGCTACTATAAGAAACAGGCTACATGAGACCATGTATAATGTTCATTTGAAAACTTGTTTATGAGTGGGATGACTTAAAAATAAACCCAAGCTCTATACAATTTGGTTTTCTGCCACTTGTGAATATAGGTGAACATTGCTTACCTGATTTGCAAAAGTTTTGTTTAGGAATATTTGGAAAGTGGTTTTGCACCTAATTATTAGAAGATAGCATAAATATCAAGTATTGTTACTTTGCTGGAGAAGAAGAAACAAAAACAAGCATGCAGGACCCATTAGTCAAGTAATGAATTTCCCCTACACTTCATTAAAAAAATCAAGCGTATTTAGACATACAAAGCAACAGAACGAATCATATCACACTACTGGAGAACAAGGAATCTGTTTTGAAAACAAAATTCATAATGAAAACATTTTCATCTACCAAAGCAAACTGATAGAAATCTCATTTTAGATTCACTACTGAATTTGACTTTTTTGAATTCTTAAAGAATTTTGCACTGTACTCCCAATAAAATCCTTGCTATCAGTTGTAGTCTTGCATCTCCTTCCCTTGAACTTGAAATAAAATGCACCAAAAAAAAAATTAAAGAAGGGGGAGGGGAAGACACTGCTATTTGCGGGATACATATAAATTTTATTTTCAAAAAAGAAAAATTTGGTACAGAATCTCTAAATATATCAAAGTGGGGTTTTTCATTACCTTAGTGCTGTAAAAAACACCTCACATAAGCATTCCATGAACCAAGGACCTAGAAGAGGATGTGATTATACCCATATCCAATGTGATTTGCCTGACATTTAGCGCAAATCAGGCTGGTCTAGGACCCCAGCAGAGTGACCGTAAGCACATGTTCTCACATAGAGGTTTGCAGACTATCCTACAAAAGCCTTGCCTAATTTTGGCACTCTATAAACTATAAACAAGCAAACAGAAAAAAAGAGTTTATTCCTTTTTAAACAAAGTTGAAAGAGAAAACCTAGAGGGGTCCAAAAGAAAAAGTGAAACCTGAGCAGTGAAATAACATTAATTATGTGAGCTCAAATGCAAGGAATTAATGAAAAGCCACTGTTGCCATTTAAGCAATTGCAGATTGAGCCTCCAGAAGGAATCTGAGAAGTCAGAATTAGCCTGGAAAGTAATAGCCAAATCTTGGTGGTGGGTGCTATGCAGAGGGTCTTCACTGAGATATGTGTCAAGAAATCCTGAGACAGAAAAATTCTGTCTGAATTCAGACCCAAGGAAATGGAGAAAGTGCCTGGGGATGTGATGGCTGGAACATCTGACAGCACTCTGGTAAAAGGCCAAGGGGGGCACCAGGCCAGCTGCCATCACAGCTAAGTTCAGCACCTAAGGAGACAGAAATTCTTCTCTGCCTGTCATCAGAGAACTGCATCTGTTTCTCTAAATGATATACAAGACCTTATGTACACAGCAGGAACCTTTGCCTCAGAACTGAACGTAGCACAAGGGAGCTGGGGAGAACGAGCTGTCCCTGAGGAACAAGGCCATTCACACGAGCACAGAGACAGCAGCTGAGATTGACAGGATTGGTTCTATCCGGAGAGAAGAATCAGCTGAGAGTGCTTTTCTGTTATTTTTTTAATGTTCTTTATCCCTACACCTTTTTATGTTTGTCTTCAGTCAAGTCAGCACAAAGGATTTTCTTTCTATCTGATTTATGCTCTAGCCAGGGGCTGTCTTACTCTAAGCAGGGTCAAGAAAATGGAAGAACAAGCATGGGTGACTTCTTTCCTATCTCATTTAGAAGACATGCATGATGGCTTTAAAATGTACTGCTTAATTCAAAAAGCCTCTCAATAAAAGTTTAAAGAAAGAAACAAATATACAAACAAACAAAAACAACCTCCAACCAACCAGGCAAACAAAACCCCCATAGCTTTCTCATTTCTTTCTAGGACAGGAAATGAATTGAAAGTAAATTATATATCCTTCACTCGGGTGATGATCCCATCTGTGTTTCTCAAACTACTTATGTAAGGCTGTCTTGCTTATGTATAGGGATAATGAATATGAATATTTCTTTATTATGGAGGATGATTAATCACTAATCATTCTGCCCAGAATAAAGCTATAAAGCTGTTTCCAGTTTTCTTAGGAATATCTGCAGAGAAGATCCTCATCAGCAGTTCGTAATGATGATGATTCACTTCCTCACCACTCCCAAACTCTTCCCTTCCCCTATGAAAACATTCAGTCTTGCAAACTCAGTGGTTTAATCTTTATTAGATCCAATATAAATAGATTTGTCTCAGCATGAGAAGAGTAATTTTTAAACCAGGGTCTTGACTAATGTGTTTAATACTGATGGGAAAAAGAGAAGTACATGCCTAAAACCTAGTTAACCATAAGTTAACACCTTAGGTTTTTTAACCTCTACTTAATGTTCATAGCTAATGTGCTATTAGCCAAACTCTTTTGTGACTCACATAATCATTTATTTACCTCAAATGCTCTAAATGGATCATTTCAGTCAATAATTTAGCTTGGTTTCTATTGCTATAAATGCATTTCACATCGGAGGGTCAGATGGGTCTTAAAAATGTCTGGAAGTAATTCAAGGTATTTTACTGAAACCTATGTAACCTCATCATGGTCTGTGTGATACAGGTTTTATTATAAGATGCCATTGATCCTCAGCACGTAAGGAAGTATATTGAACCACAGTAAAATCTATTAATGCAAATAAATAATAACACTTTTATTGTGAGTCTTATCAAATTATTTTTCTCCCTTTTTCCCTCTTTTAAAAGGCCCTCAGATGTTTCTCCAGCTTGCAGAAATGCAAGTTTCCCACTCATAAACATCCTACATTTAAAACATTTTCTTGTGTACTTTGTATTTTTTCCATAAATAAACTACACAATGAAGATATAATTTCTCACAGTGAACCTTGCCTTGGTTTTAGCCAAAAGAGATGTTTTTTGCACTAGACTTGAGGGGTGAAGGCTGGAGCCACTTGGGCATGTCTAAGTTGTTGTTCTGTACCCCCTCACTCACCACTGGGAGTGGAAGTGAGGAACTCTCACTTTCTGGGAGGGAGGTGCATCAGGTGATTATACCAGATGCTCTGTTCAATAGCTCTTTCCCTAGCTCCAACTGGTAACAATTATATTAAAATCTTTATCAAACATTTTGAAAGCCCCAAGTGCAAAGATCTATACATTTGCATGTGTTTAGCAAGATATTGCAATATTTTAATTTTTATAAAAACAAAAATTAATGATCCATCTTTAAGCACAGGCTTGTATCTGCTTTACTTTTTTCCCCCTCTTGATTCCATAAATAGAATCCTATGCATCCCATCACCCTTCCATTTGCCTTGACCAGATCATACCTTGAATGAATCAACAAAATCTGTCTTGGGACCAGAAAAAATGTAGTGTTCATATGCTACAGATGAAACATTAAGTGTGAGAAAACTTTGTTCTTCCTAGGCACATGTTCATACTGTCATTACCAATTTTTACTGCATTTAAAGAGCTACCAAACAACCTTGACATTTATTAGATCATATCCTACTACAGGAGGTCAAATTCTTTCCCAGGTAGAATCCAAGTTGTTAGAATATGCATTAAATTTGTTTAATATAGGGCAAAAGTAAAAACAGTCAGATTATGGCTGAATTTTGGGAGCATACTACCTGCACAGCAAGGTCATGCTTTCAACACTCGCCTGGTGCTCTGCAGGACATGAAATGCTTAGATCAGCATCAGGGACTTAAAAAGCCTTCAAAATGTCTGCATGTAAGAGAAGTACATTATTTCACTGACCAAGATGTTTACCTCAGCACTGTTTTTCAGGTCATGCTGAAACTGTTTTAACTGTGTCTCATACCAGAATGACCAAATAATTCTGTCCATATTCTGTCATGAGTTTGATAATATTGTTATCTATCATAAGAAGGACATATCAGTTTGCAAAGGTCATGAGACCTTTTCCCCTTACAGTGATAAAGACTAATCAAACCATCCTAACTTGGATGAGTGGGTTGCCTATTGGAGTGCAAGGTATTTCATATGGAAGTTATCTTTGTTACTACTGAAACCAAGTGTGTTCTTGAAACCAAGTTTCACTGAGAGAGACTGATAGCACAGAGAATATGACTTGCAAGAGACACATTTAAAAATTCAGTAGTCAAATTACAAAAGAATGAGGTTGACACTTTATGACAAAAAATGTTTCTATCCTAAAATGATGTATTTTATGTTCATATAAGATACTCAGTATGCTGCATCATCACTTAATACTGTGCAAAAGCTTTCAATTTTATGGCAGTTTTAGTACAGTGCTTTCAATATTCAAGATATTCAAAGAAAATTGTGATGCATGTAATTAGTGTTTAATGTTTGCAATAAAAATATTTTCTTTATGTTTCTAAATCATCTGAAATTAAGCTAGTTTTATTTAGCTACAAAAGAGACAGATTATAACAATATCAATGTACTGACTGGAAATCAGGTACAATTTACAACCGTTGCATGTGAATATAGAGCTTTCTGCTAGTTAAATGAAATTCCAGAGATATAAACTTCCAAGAAAATTTTAAAGGATCTATGTACTTTGTCCCTCTTCTTTGAACTACCAGCTACTGTGTTTATGTACTTTATTTCCTCTTGATAGTGTTATTTCATCTTGATATGTTAAAGGATTGTACTTAGGAAGATAAATAATTAGCCTGCAAGAGGGCCACAGTGTGTCATTGGCTTTGAACAGCCCTATGAATGTCACAGAAAATTGTGCTTTAGATAATATTGGTTTTGTGACATTTAAAAAAATATATGAATTTCACACACACACAGACATAGCCCCCTTCTTTTTGAATCTCCTATGTTTTCAGTCATTCATGTTTTATTTACTATGTGCTGAGAAAGAAATAAATACTATGAATGAATTATATAACAGTACTTTGGTGAAGACTGCAGAAACATAAAAGGATGCTATAAAGAAGAAAGAGATTAATTGTACTTCATAGTCAAGGAAGACAGAACAAGAAATAATTGCCTCAAGCTTCAGTGGGAAAAATGTAGGCTAAATATTAGGACAAAAGATTTACTGCTGAAAGAAGAGTTAAACAATGCAATGGAATAAGCTGTCAAGCAAACTTTTGTAACTGCCATAATTGGGATTATTAATGTCTAGAACAGTTAACTAAATAGAAAAGATAAGTTACTGATAACAACAGCTAGTTCTGCCATGATGTAGATGGATCTTGGTGTCTAACAGATAGATTGTGCAGCTGAAATACTGGCACTCTCTTGGTGAAGCAGATCTCTTCTATCCAGGAAGTTTTGGAACCCATCAAATTTCACACACACAAAAAAATTCAGGACATAAATAAATGAACGAGTCAGCTAGTTAAGGTTTGGTTGCCCAAACTTCTGAGTTTTCTCTAAATATCAACACTTTGCTTTGTTCTGTGACACACATTTGTATCTGTATCATTTCTAGGCATTCTCTATGTCTACTACAGCAATATCATACTAGTTGTGAAAATTTACAAGAATTAGGTACATAGTTCTGTAACAATTAAACAGAACAGAAAATGTCTCAAACAAACATAGAATCAGCCCAAATTCCATATCAGTTGAATATACTGCAAGATATTACTAGTCTTTTTATTTACAGTAAAAGATATGCTGATAGGTTTTTTTTTTAATGTTCTGTTTTGTTTGTTTTTTTTTTTACAAAATATTTGGAAATAGAACCTAGGTCAGGAATTTGGTGGTTAAAACTCCAGGTATTCTTGCTTTCCAAGTTAATTAGTATTTATATTTTATATATTCTGCAGAACAATATGAAGGAATAAATTAATGGTGGTGAATTTATTAGAAAATTGTTTTTAGAACACCACAAAACACCAATGGTGATATCAAATCACCAATTACATGTTCAAACTATTGTCAATAATGTTACTTAATTGCATGCTGGGATATTAAACTCAATCCAAATGGTAAAATGTGTATTTGAGATTGATTCATTTATTACATAAATGCATTAGCTAGTTACTTAAAATTGATTAGCAAGGTTTCAGTTCAGTGCAGGAAATTGCTTTTAATCCCAGCACTTCTCTCTTTATTCTCCAATTACATCAAATACATGGCATGCAACTGGTAGAAAAAAATTGCACTGGCTTTCTTCAGAAATTCTACCCATAAATCACAGGACACCAAAGACAGGATGTTTCATGAAGGAGTTTGGCTCTGTGGCTTACAGACATAGGCATGCTGGGAGAGAGCACACCTTTGCAGCCCTGCTTATTTATTAGGAGTGTCATCCAAAGCACTTATGCAGAATGGTGAATTTCAGTTACCCACCTTGAATTGAATTGAAAAATACAACCTTGACAAAAAGCCCTGTTTGATATAGCAGTTCAAAGCCACAAGATTTGGATTTTAAATTCACAAGGTGTTCACTGCTGTATATTTCAGCATGTGTGGAAGGGAAGCATCTGATTTGTCAGTCTGAGCAAATTTCACTTAAATAATGACTTAGCCTGATCAAGGTAGAGAAACCAGATATTGCTTCAGTGGAGAGTCTGTGAGCTGGTGGATCTTAATGCACATTCTTAGTATCGGGCTCTCCATAAAGTAACATCAGTATCTGATATTTTCCCTTAAAACTGTGCTGGTGCCAGTGCACACATTCCAATGAACTAGTTTGAGATGCTTGAATAAATTCACCAAAGTTCAAAAGTCTATGCTTTCCTTCGCTTGAGCTGATGCAATTTCAACATGAAGAGGAGCTAATAAGGGAGAGACTACAAACTAGTAATCGCTTACCATGATGAAGTCCTGCATATTCATGCTTTGTCCTAGTTCTTTTGTATTGTATTGCTCTATTTTTAGAAAATACTACAAGAAATATGTGCTGCAACCAATTAATCTTTCTGGAATCAGATTTTAAGAAACAGGAATAAACTTTATTCACATTTTTGAAATGAAATAAAATCTTTAGATTTAGGGGTGAATTCTGAATCTCAAATAGGATTTTCCTTTAAACTTAAGCTTCTCACTGAAACAATGTTTCAAGTATACATCTGTCTTCACTCTATTTTTTAATGACTTCTTGCTTGCCATCAGGTTTTAGATGCCATTTTGATGTGCCAAACTTTCCCATATAGTTTTAAGTCAGTGTGATGCTCTCTGCTCCTGCAAGGATGTCAAATATATTATAACAACTTATTTTCACACATGAAAATTCTTTAAAAGGCATAACTAATTAATCTAACTCTGAATTTTGAACTGATTGTAAATCTCAAAACTAATTTTTCAATGGAGGTAAGGACAGATTCCTTTGGCAACATCACTTAGATAGACTGATATAGGAAATATCTGAACTTGACTGTTTTTAAGTGGTCTCCAAAATTTTTCTTAAAAATTGTTAATGGACTCGAAGCATCCACTAGTCACATTAAAAATTTGTTGTGGTTAGTGTCTCAAAAAAAATTATGACCTCCCTACTTGTTGTTTGTTTCCTGATGTGTACCTAGTTATTCCAGTAGATATATGAACATTTCTAATAACAAGAAAATATTTGTAAATAACCTTGGTAAATGATTACTATTAATAGTCCTATAAAAGGTCTACAAATCTGGCATTTTTTAGCCTGATCATTCTCATGGTATACTAAATAAATAAAGATGCAGATTTCTTTAGACAAAGTGCACCACAACAAACTTTACCATCTGTGTTGAAAAAGGGAAGCATTCTGTTAAAGAACGGCAAATTTCATGGAAGAGAGAACAGTCCTAAGAATATGGGCATCTCTGAAAACCTACCACTGATATATAAGCATTGTAGCCACTTTCTTTGATGCTCAGCTCCTCAAGGTACATTAGAAATGCCTTGGATAAAGATCTGCAAAGGAAGATACTGGATCATTTACCATCTGGCTACTTGAGTTTTTTATAAGATCCAGGAAATTAGACAGGACCAATACAAATGCTGATTCTTTGTTTTAGAAAAGAAACTGATTTGAAAAATATTTCTTATATATGTACCTCATATACATATTCATATACATATATATATATATAGCTAAGCTCTTAAACAATTTCCTTCTCTAATTTCCTTTGCTTAGAAATACTCCAGAAAATGAGTCTGTTGCCTGAAATATTTTGATAAACAAATCTTTGTAATGAATACTGCAAAGTAGTAGATGAAAACAAATTTGAATTATTTTGGATCATCATCAACACAAGCATCAACAACCTGATTCCAGTATTTTTACTTACTTCTAACAAGGGCCAAGAGGTAATACCATAAATCTTACTATGATATTATAGTAGTATTAATATTAAATGCCTGTAACTACTATTTCATCATTTAGTAACTTGGAAACAAAAATTCATTAATTCAATCCAAGAAAAGGTGAGGTTTTATTTAATGGCAACAAATGATGAAAACAAATCACAAACAAGCAAAAACCATATTAACAAAAATGAGACAAGATGAGTTGGTTAAATTACTGCTTACAAAGCTTTTATCATCAGCAGGTCAGAGTTCATTAATCTCTGCAGAACCAGAAGAAACAAAGCATAGCAAACTGAATAACATCGATTTGTTTACTATTTTCAGTGGAAAAAATTTGAAAACGCTTAGTAAATATTCTCATGTTAACACTTGAGGAATGACTTGGGGAAGTTTTGGACTTAATTTTATTTTAAATGGAAAGAAACCATCTAGCTCTGATGGAAGATGAAAAAGTTTAAAATCACCTATTTCATCTGTGTAGCTTTAAGACATTCTTATTGATCTATTCTATCTTTGTTAGGTTCCTTCAGAGTGTTTAAATGTTTAAAGATATGGGAAAATGTGTAAAAAGGGGATTGATTTCTATATGAGTGTTGCTCTACTAAATTATTTGAAATTAAGTCCAGTACATTTTTTTTTAAATAATATTTTGTATTTGTTGTATGCTGCAGCACCTTCTCTGTTCCTCAAGGTCACTGTCTGTCATTCAGTGTATATTCAGCCCTTCTGACCAAGATTCAGTAGATTCTCACATTGAATCACAGAAAATAACCACAAGCAAAAATTTATGGAACTTTAAAACATAAAATTTTATTAACCCTAGCTACCTTTTAAAATGTGGAAATACAATTGAAACTAATCAGTAGTTTTTTCAAAAAAAATCTAAAATCAAACATTTGGTACTTCCTAATAGATATGTATCGCTATTTCTGTACTTGTTACCTGCTTTTCTTTTGTAGGAGCATAATTGATGAGCCAGCTGATTCCATCTGGCTTAGAAATCCTAGAAAATCTAGATGTGTTTGTAAATTATTGCAAATTAATAATTTCAATTCCATGGATTTAAAAGCTGTTCATCCTGAGTTTTCATTGTGAGTCCCAACTTTGTAACCTGTTATTGTTAGACTGCATTCAGAAGCAAATTCCTGAATGCTAATGATTGCTTATTTTGCAAAGTACACAGAAGAATTCAAATTATGCTGGCTAATAAATATAAAGGAGAAGCTGAGATCCCACCCAGACTCAGTTTGGCTTTTTACCTATACACTATAAACTTATTATGCATCTCAAAATTTAGCATATTCTCTAAATTTTATTAGATCATATTTAACTAGGAAAACCAAATTATTGTTTGAGGATCTTGCTTTTGGGTAGGATAGTGGCAATTAATACACATATATGTAAATTATCATTCATTCAGAATGAACTCCTGAAGAACTCATGGTGTTATAATTAATTTATACTTTAGAATTCAATTATTTGATTAATTCAAGTGTTACTTGAATATTTGTTAGTGTAAATAATACAACCTAATGATCACTATTAATACTAGGTTGGCACCAGTATGCACAAAAATGTAAGCATAAATACAAATATAAATACATATACATATTTTATATGTTTATAGAATTAAATATGAACCTTAGGAATTGTTGAAGTGAAGTTTGTTTTCATGTGTTTATCCTGTAATATAGGTTGGGGTTTTTCTGCTAACCAAGTATGTTTGCAAATCATGGCTCTTAGATTCTGTAAAACATGCTGATAAAAATCTTGCATTGAGTTCATCAATGTGTCACAAAAATTTTTTATAGGCTTATTGCTGGTAATGCACAGCAGGGTTTTAATCTATTTTTTCCTTCCTTTTCACAATGTCATTATGAGATCCTTATGAAAAGCTTCCATACAGACCATATTGCTTTCAATTGTGTTTGAAAAAGATTCAATTTTTTTCTATGTTAAATACTTTTGTGTTTCATGAGCGCATGCTTTCTTTATAGATCTATAATCAATATATTACAAAAGGATGGCTAAGTCAGTCCCAATAGGCTTTCAGGTGCTGCAGCTATGGTGCTTTAATCCAACCTAGCTGATTTAATTCAAAGACAACAAACCCAGATGTCTTAACATGATTCTCAATTACTTTGTTCATATAATCTGGTGACCTACACAACAAAGCAAAGAACTAATTTTAAAATATCTTCTGGAAGAAAATAATAAAAATTTTTCTGGGTTGTTTAAATTCCTAGAAAGTCATTCTTATACCTTGTTTTCTTCAATGCTGGCTTAAAAGAAAAGTTAACAACTCAGTCTTATCTGTCATGTGTTTAAAAGGTATCTAGACAATGTATGCAATTAAATATCTAACCACACAATATCACAAAATTATTTTTTCACCAGAATACATTTAAATCCTGAATACTCAATGAAATTTCTTACTTTGCATGAACATCATTTCCTTGATAGTCTATAATAAAACACATTCTCTTTGTTGAACATTCTTATATTAGTCAATATTTTTTTCAATAATGTACAATAAAGCAAGACCTACATTATAGTAAATACTCAACAGGACTCAAATGATACAATAAATACAATCATCCTAGTTCTACTCATTTATCCCTTATTTATGCCTGAGGATTATATTTGATCATAATACTATACTGGGAACTTTCATTTGACCATAATACTATACTGGGAACTTTCATTCTGCTGCTGGCCAGCTTTTTCTAAAATGTTATCAGTCATGACCATGAAACACTGTTTTGAAATCCGTGTTATGCAGACAGCCCTGTCATCACCTGATAGTCTGTGGGATATTTCAAATATATTATAATTACATGTTTTTCCTTTTTGACTGGACTTTTACAATTTTTTCAAAATTAACTAAAAAAATCATCAGCCAAGTTCTTCTTGGATCGAAGATATAAAGACATGATTATTCAGGATCAGTATATAAAGCAATGTAGACTTGCATCACTCTTTCCTGTAAGACTAAAAACTCTATACTTATAACATGAATACGAATATATGCTCTCAAAACACAGTATAACTTAATTCTGATTTGCTTCAAAAGACAGATAATAGCCTTATTTCCAACTGGTATGTGACCAAACCAATCAAAGGAAACCGAAGGAAACTCTTGTTTGTTATGTGATTTTCAAACCAAATTTTGCATTGTTTCTTCTGGTAACATACAGAATCACAGAAAGTCTAAAGCTGGTAGGAGGCTCCTGAGACCAACTAGTTCAACTTTCCCACTCAAAGCCTGGTCAGTTATAGCAGGATGCTAATGGCTATATCAAGTCAAGTTTTAAATATCTCACAGACAAACAGACAGACAAACTCTCCAGCCAACGGATTCCAATGTTTGACTACCCCAATGACTTAAAACAACAACACTAAAAAAAGTGGATTTTCCTATATTTACATATGTGCCTTCCTGCTTTTTTCATGTCACTGGATGACAATGAGAATAGATGCTATGCAGTCTTCCTCTACCTCACACTAGCGTTTTAATACATATCTTTCCTGGTGCTTTATTAGTTACCTTATCTCCTGTCTCTAGCATCCCGTCTAAGCATTTCTTTATTAGCTACTGACAGCTCTCCCGGCTCTCCATTACTCTCTGTGTATTTTTGTCTGTCTGTATCTGTATTATGGCTATATAAATTGTGTCTTATGGGCTGCTCTAACCTAGCTGATATTTTATTATCAATTCTTTTCTTCTTTTCTCTGTTTCAAATAATAAAACAGACAAATTCCCCAGTCCTCCAAATGAAACAAGGCAGTCTCTGTGTGTGTGTTTTGATGTGTGTTTTGTCAATAACAAGACTGTGGCTTCAGTGGACCTTCAGGACCTATCCATTCTGTATTTCAAACTTTTCCCAGATGATCTGTTCTGGCTATCCTATTGGTTTTGGGGAATGAATTTAAGTCTTTCAAACATGAAATGACACACATTTCTACCTTCATTCTGGTGTCCTAAAAGATACTGTTCATCCATCAATACTACTTAGCTAACTTTTGCAATTGCTTTCAAGATACCAGATTAAGAAAATTTGTCCTGAACCTGGACTTGTTAGAAATCGAAAATTCTTTTGAAAGGTAAGGATCAATTTTTTTCTGAAAGAATCGATTGGCGCATGAAAACCTTTCCTAATGAGCTTTAGTAAGGTGGATGTTTAAACACTCCTAAATCATCATGTTTTATTTTGTCTTTTTTTTTAAGGAGAGGATCAGTGTAGTGTTTTCACTTTTGATCCTGCATCAACAAGTGTGATCCAAAATTTTATCCAAAACCTGATTTGAATTCCTTTGTTCACTAGATATTTAGGTGTTTAAATATTATGGAGATTTCAGTGATCAGTCTTTAATATTTTTCTTGGTGATAGAATACACAAATTTACTTTGATTGGGTTTTTTGACATATGCATAATGGATAGATCATGTTATGTCTTCATTTAAAGTATGAGCGTGAAAAGCAAAAGAGTAAAGAAATTCTGCCTCAGTGGGCTGACATGAGTATCATATTAGCAGTATCTAGACAGAAGCCTGCTACTGAGGGTTCTGGGATTTGAGATTGAAGAGAAGGTAATAAAGACAATGAGATGAATACTCTTTTGAGTAGTAAAAGAAGCATAATACTCCTTGTGTACCAAAAATACAAAGAAAGAGATGTAAGGAGGAGAAAAGGGGAGAGAGAAAGAGAAGGTTGAATGTCTATCAGGTTGTATACATATCTGAGATGAACCATGTAAGCTTTTAGAAGAATTAATTCGGGGCAGAATGTTATCAGCTAGGTCTTATTGTCTAAGGTATTTTGAGTGTGACTAATGTTCTGAATCCAATATAAATAAACCCTCACCTTTCAAAATCAATATCACAAATGACATTGTGCTTCATTTTTGGAATATCTGATAATGCTATCAAGTAAAGACAATTAAGAATAACGATAACTTGAACTTGTTCTGTACCACCTAGATGGTGTCTGAAACACATTGTCATTGGTTCCAAATATCAAGGAAAACTTTCCTTTACTCTTATTTTTCTTTTATCTTTTCCACTGCATGATAATCTCAATTAACAGTCTAATGCCTTTCACAGTTACCATATTTCGTTTGGAAAAAGAGAGGAGCACTTTTAGATAATGAAAAAAATGACTAAGTTTTTACAGGATGCAAAAATTGAAAGCTAAGGCACAGTAGCCTTATATCACAGAAAATGAAGTTGAGAATAAAGACCTCTATAGAGTATATAATTTTTCTGCCATAGTTTAGGTAAATAAATGAGAGATTTCTTTCTAAATTGTGAAAGACATGTGAATATTTTAAATAAACTCAAGTGTAATGCTGTTAAGGAGAAGGAGAGGCAGTTTGCCAAGAAAATGAAAACTTTGAACTACTCACTGTAGAAAAGCAATGTGGGTTTTAATTCCTTCATATTTGAATCAAGACATGTGTTGTCCCATGTAATTCACACTGTACCTGTTGAAGGTATCCTTTATCTGGCTGCTTTTTATAGTGCTATGTGGTCTTGGACAAACTCTAATATTACTTTTGCAGTACAAGAAAGCATTATAACACCAAAAGGAAACTAAAACCCAAGAGCTTAGTTTATTCTGTGATCAAATTTGTTTGCTGCTATTCAACCTGAATAGTTCCTTATGCTGAAATTAATCCCACTAGAATCCCAGGATGAAATCTTGTCAACTTTGAAATCAGTGATAAAACTCTGCTGGATTTTAATGACTGCTGAATTTCATCAGTGTAAACTATCTGGAGCAAAAAGAAAGTCTTAAAAGCATAATGGAAAATGTTGACTTTATGATAGGTGAAATTCTGATTGTTGTTTTTTAAGTCTGCCTAATCATTTCTCCTTTTAAAATCTTATTTTTTTAATTAATTTCCTAGAATTTATGAACATATAGTTTCTAAAGGATTCATGTCTATATGCTCAAAATGGTATTGCTAGAGGAAAAATCAAATACCTATTTCCACAACTGATCTGTACATAAGGTATTGCAACCCTTATTGACTCCAGCTTTGAACATTTATCAAGATGTCTCTTCAATGTGATTCTAACATCTATACTTGCTATTTTCTGCACCAAGCACAGAGGCACAAATAAGAAGAGGAATTCTAAAATTGTATCGAAGAGCCTATGCTGTCTCTAAAGGAAGCACGATCTCTAGACAATTCTGCAGCACAGGAAAATATTTTGTAAAGACAGTGTTTGCAAAGTTGGTCAAAAAGTGAAGGAGGACATTTACCTTTTTTTGTTTGTTTGTTTAATTATAAAAAGCTCCACAGCAACAGGAATTACATCCAGATTATTTCAGTTTCTTGGCAGGAAGGAATTTTTTTTAGGGAAAACAGTGACAGTGGAATTTTAGTTTTATGTAGCTGTTCACACATGGTAAAATAACATGGCTCACCCTTGTCTTCATTATGAAATTGAACATGGTTTACCGCACTAGAATCAGGTTTAGCCAATTAGACCAATGAACTTTTGTCTCTATGTTTAGCAAATACTGAGGTATCATTAGAACAAAGTAAATGTGGAATGTTGTTTATACAAGGAGGTTTCTCTGAATTTGAGCTGCTCTGGGAGGAAAACAGGCTGTGTCAACAGTTTCTTTAAAACTGAATTTATCTATAATATCAGAAACCCTAAAAACACAGGAGCATGGTAAAGACACAGGAGCATGGTGAAGACAGAAAATAAAAAACTTGGTTTCTAATACTGTATGTATATTAGAACAGATATTTGTTAACGTACTTTAGTAGATGAAGTAAACCTACTAGACAACTTCTAAATAACACTTTATGAATTCACAGGTCATTCTAGAGAAAATAAATAAATAAATAAATAAATAAATGAAAGTAGATAGCAATCAGGATAAAACCATCCTTCTAAGCCATAATCTGAGCATAAAGCCAATTTAAATTCTACATTCTTTACATTAGAATATTTTAGGAGCCTAAATCACCGAACTATTTATTGGTTCTTACAGAGGTAAGAAAAAGCTGACAACATAAAATCTGAAGGATTTCTAAGTGTAACAGCTTAGGCTTATGTATGTGCACTGTTTCCCTTCATCTCAGAGCTGATTTAAGAAATCGGTTACTAGGTAGTGGATATCAGCAATCCATAACAGAAAACCAAGAAATCAGCATGAACATGCCAACACCACAGCCTAGGAACTTAGTCATGACTAAATACAGTTTAGTTGTGAAATTTCTATGACTTTAACATGGAATTCTCCATAAGAAAACTTGGTTCACTTACAGACCACCACAACATCATAAACAGCTAACAGTGCCATGTTTCTACACAAAAATCCATGGTTTTCCTAGAGAAAGGAAAATCTATTTACTACTTTTATTAGAAAGTCAAATGGTATCTTAACCATGTTTTCCATGCATTCACAGGACGATAGATTCAATCATCTCTTTCCAATCAAATAAACTGTCTTTTAAAAATATGGATGCCCTCATTTTAGCAAATGCCATAATAACAGGGCTATCCATTCTGCATGGATCAGTATATGCAAGCTTTTACTAAGGTTTTTTTTTCATCCTTATCAATATAGCGGTATTCCAGTAATATGACAAAAAAATAGCCTCTAACTAAGGGAATTTTTGTTTCTTTCTGCTGTTGTATCATTTTTCCCATACCAGCCTCATTAAAGAGAATCAGTATCTGAGTTCAGACTGTGTTGGAAGCAGAACATTTAATGACCTGAGTAGCAAAAAGTATTACATACATTTGCACTAGTGAACCCAGTGGTGCTAAGCTCTATGATGAGGTAGGGGAAATTAGGATGAAATATAATACTGTTTTTTTCTAGGCCTCTGTTAAATGATTATCTTTTTGCATCGCATAAATTATGTTTTCCTGAGGTGAAGTCAATGAACTCAGTGGAGCAGGAGGAGGTCCATTTCTCATTGTCTTTCCATCTTTCCTACTTCTTAAAGTAAATCCTATCCTCTTTAAAATAAAGTATGGATTAAGGTAACATAATCCCATAAAAATTACTATATGTATCTATACATTCTGAATCCAATAAAAAATTGGTTTTATTCTATACATTTTTATATTCCCCTTTGTTTTGTAACACTCTAAAAGGTACATCGATGGCTCTAAATGATGTATAATTATCTCCAGAGATTCTGCAAAAGAGGGGTATTGGTAAGGAGCAGGTATGGGGAACAGAGCAACACACAGTACTGCAAAACTTGGAAACATTCCAGTTGTTATTAGGTCTCTGTAACAATCCAGGGTTTGATGAAAATTTGACAGTGAGCTACCTATGCTCCATTCCTCTTCTGATAGTACCACTAAGGACTGATAAGCTGATTTGATTTTTTTTCCTAAGGAAGATTTTCTGGAAGAATAAAGAGGAAAACAGACTTTCTAAGAGGTAAAAGACCTTTACAAGTTTTTAAAATCAGTTTTTGGGATACAGAGGAAAATATAAAAAGCCAGAAACTCAAGCAAAAACATTTCCTAGATCATTAAAAAAATGAACATAGTTACAACATTGATAGTGTTATGAGAAAGAGCATCTTGATCATAAAGAAGACAATTGGGCTTGAAACATGGAACAAGAAACAGATGGAGATAAAGATCTGCACATGGAAGTGAACATTTTTTAATGTTTAAGCAGAACAAGGGTCTCTATTAACAAGTTTTTATGAGGTGAGAGGACTAGTAGATTTAAAAAAAAAAATCAGTGAGGAATAGAATGTCCAGCTTTGAACTGATTCTGTCTTTTCGTGACATCACCCCCAGGGTCTTAAAGTTAATGTCTTTCTAGTGTTTGTTTCTTATTATGAGTGACCTTAGAGATGGAAGCTGATAGTCTTAGAGAGGGAAATATTTCATTCAGACTGAGGCAAATGTGGACAGTGTGAGTATTCACTGAATTTTGCTGGTTTTTTACTGTCACTGACAGGAAATAAAGTCCTAAAACAACAGGTAGAGATTTCCGTTTCCATGGTCCATACACTGTCCTGAGAAATTGTCATCTTGCTCCCACCACACAGGTAAACTTTAAGATCTATGCACATCTTTATATTTGCATTCTAAATATTGGCACTGAACTATCTGATATCAAAACCACTAATACAGTAACCATTGGCAGGGCTGGAGACTCAGATACATTTTATAAATCTACTACAGCATTTGCACTCAACTGGTGAGGAAAGCTGCAGTGACATTTAATCCAAACTCCAGCTGCAGGTCTTTTTTCATATTTTTTAATGAAACACAAGGATCTATATTAAAAAAGACAGTAGGGAATTAGTATAAATAGTCTATTTTTCAATAAGGATTAACAACCCCACTGTTACAGAGTAAGAAATAGAAAGAAATCGCTGGACATAACCTTGAAGTATCTGGGACGAGTTATAAATCGTGTTTCAAATTAGCAACAGACACCGCAATATTCAATTGCTCATAAAAGAATTATGTCACCAACACTTTGATGTAATTAGCAATACTAGAATTTTAGCTGGATGGCTGTGACTGTGACGCTTTTTCTCGCAAAAATGTCAGCTGTGATTAGCACAATGCACTGAATATGGGAGATTATGTTGAATTAGATATACTCTTCAAAAAGTCTGGAAATTACCTCAGAAATCTTGAGCAAGCTGTTAGGAACTCATGAAGTTAACAAGAGAGGTCAGTCTAAGAGATAAAAGACAAGTACAAACATTCAAGAGAAGAAACATTGGAGTGTCTTACTATGAAAAAAGACCAAATAGGCAGAACACAAACAGGCAATAGTACATACTCAAGCATTGGTCCCAACATTGATGAAATGAGGATGATCTGAATGCCAAAGACTCACCAGAGCCAGAAGAGTCAGAATTCAGCCCACAAACCCTACTTTCAGATTATTTCATCTTCATAGTTTTCTTATTTTTCTTTCCAAACTTCAGGAAAAAAAATGTGACTAAGAGCTTTTGCATTTCAGCTTTTGTAACATGAGTTTGTCTCACTCTTCACTGGTGTGACACTGACACATCAAACAAAGGGGACAAGAGGAACTCTGCCATCTCACTTAATTGGGGCTGTGAACTTTAAGAGCTAATCTCACAAGTGAAGTTAGAATTTGATATTCAAATATGTTATCTTTCCAACCTTCTCAAAAAACTCCAGTGAAAAAGTTCACACACAAATTTTTTCCAGTAAGTCCTTAGCAATCACGTGCTATCAGCCAGCTGAGCTCCACATTGACCTAATGCTTCCAGAGGAACAGCAGTGGCTGATCACACCTTGTCACAGAAATCAACAGAAATTCTCTCAGATGGAATAAAAAATTATTAGTTATTCCAAATACTTACAGCATAGAGAAGCCTCTGGAAGTCTTTTCCAGAGAGGACCTCAGAGAAAGTGCTGTCATCAATACTTTTAATCCTTCACAGAAACGTAATAACTTTCCTTCTGTTTTCCTTCCATATATGTAGCTAAATTAGGTATGTCAATTCCTGACCATCTGTTATTCCCAAATACTCAGAGTATGAAACTGCAGTAATGTAACTCTAGTTAATGTCATATATGTCCTGTTGTTGTGGAGATAATTTAGATAGAGAATATATGGAATCCTTCCCCTAAAATGCATTGTTTATAAACACTCAGAGCACCTCTCATATTCCTTATGCTAAATTTAGGTACTAGCAGATTTTCTTATGCAGAAGAATGAACAGAGGACAATATTCTATACAAATAAGTATAGGCAATCCCATGTTTTATGCTCCTGAAGCATTCAGATTTTTGTTTACTTCCAAACACGCTTCTGAAAATATCAATTGCTTTAAAATGCATTAATATATTTTCTTCCAATTTTACGTATGACATTTTAAAAAGCAGAAATTATGGTTTATTCCTATGGTAACAAGAATAAATTTAATACCTTATCTAAAAAATCTAATATATTAATCCACGATTTACAGACACTTCTGAAGGTGTCAACATACTTATTTTTAGGTCTATTTTGTTCCATTCATTAGAATGGAGTGTTAGAAAAGTTTTTGCTTGATTTAAATTACAGCATTTGACTTTAACATCCAAAGACTGTAAATTCCATTCCAAAAATTAAGAAAGTCTATGCCTTTTTCTAAAGTTTAAATTTTCCAAGTGAAAAATTTTCCACTGAAATATTTCATCTATGAGAAGTATATTCTAGAATATTAATATAATTGCAACTTTACCACTTAATTTCAGTAAATTCAGCAATTTGCATTAGTAGGAAAAAGGGCAGAATTGTGATAATTAACACAGCTTGGCCCACAGGAAGCGTAGATCAGAATATTTTTCATGAGGAAGAGTTGATATTTTTGAACAGTTTCCAAATCCATATCTGGAACTCTACAAACTACACCCAGTCTAACTAATCTATGACCGAGCAGTCAGGCCCCTGCACTCCAGCATCTGGTGCCTTTTCAAATACCGCTAGGTACAAGGGCTGTCATTCCAGAATGTGCAGGATGCCAATGACAACTCCAAAAACTGCAGCTTGGGCACACCACGCCAAGCATAACAGACATAGATCCAAATGTTTAAGCAACAGAATCCCTTTTTGATATCACAAGATTTCACTGGCCCTCGACTGGAATTTATGTTAATTCAAATTTCACAAAACATATGAAGATACCCCCTATCTTCATTTTAGCTTCCTCAGTGTACAATTTTACAAGTCACTGCAGTTAAAACTGTAACCTTATCATTTTTATGATGAAGTTTACTTACATTTAATACTGACTTACATGACTGGACTAAGCATAGCTATGAAAAAGTATTTTTAGAGGTAATATTTCCTTTGTAAATCATTATATAGAGAAGTGGCAAAAACTGTAACAGGCATTTGTTCAAAGATCAACATAATCCTTATCTAAATTACTTGAGTCCACCTTGTCAAACTGCAGATGCAATTCTCCATAATCCAATTATGCAGACAAAAGTGTTTATGAGAATAAATTCCATTTTTGTATCAGTCATGTAATAATCTGACATGCAAAAGTCTCACTTATCATTTTTATTTATTAATATTGTTTTGTTTTCCAGCTCTGGGCGGGGATGAATAAAGTGATCACTACACAGTAAAAGGAATAATATTAACTTGGCAACAAACAATTCAATTCCTTTCAACTATTTTCACACACAGAAAATTAATAGAATTTTAATATCACCTCAGATTACATGCCTCATAAGCTAAATTTTCCCTGTCTATACTGCTAATTAGTAGCTGAAAAACATAATATGGGATACCAGAAAACATGGTTCTCTAACATTTGGTTCTCTGGGAATAAGTGGAATAGTGGGACAATTGCCAGTGAATTTAATTGCCTGAAGTATAGCTTAAAAACTATCACAGAAAAGGTGTGTGACTATCAGAGAAGGTCTTCTAAGCCGGCAATCAATCCTTTCAAGGTGTTTTCTCTTAGTAGATTGTTACATATTGCAATTTTATAGCATTAGGTCAGGAGCAAAATAGACACAGTCAAAATGCTTAAGACTCAAACGGATTTCAACATTTGGAGGCATCAATGACAGCATTTCCTCACAATTATTTCATACCAGTTAAGAGGTTGAGAATCCCCCTGAAAGCTCTATAACCAGTATAAATGAAGGAATTGTCTTCATACTTCTACATAGAAAATGCCTGTCTAATAAGCCACTGACAGATCCAACAGTAGACGATGCTACATTTTCATCATTTACAGTTACTGCATTTGTTCTGATTTCAACAGTCAGCAAGTACTCTGCATGTAGCAGAGAACATTATTAAAGCTTGAGTATTTTGTTCAGATATATAATCTGAATATAGAATTAAGAGCAAATATAATGGAGGGAACCATCTGTTACTCTGAAACTTGCTCAGAAGGTTTTACTGTGTGAAAAAGGATACAAAAACTGGTTTAGGGTGAAGCTATGTTGTAGGGATTTTTCCTTTCCAAAGAATTTATTATTCTGCGAGAGACAGACTTAGTCTTTAAGGAATTGCTTCATAAACTTAATTAAACACATTAATCCTTTAAAAGACAAATTAATGTTCTAAGTGATTGGTACAGCCAAGAGAGTTGAACTATAAATTCTGCTAAGCAGGTGTATTCCATCTTTCTTTTCCTTTTTCGTTTTTTTCTCCCTTTTTAATTATCTTGCTTTGATTAGTGTTTTTATGTCATTCAAAACACTTGAAATTTCTATAAATTGGGAAAACTAGCTTTGATCGTAGCTTGTGGAATTTAAAATAAAGGAATCTATATTTAGGATAACTGTAATTATATTTGAAATATTATTTGCTTCATTTAGTTATTTCATCTTTTTATAATGAAATAGGATAGACAGTGGAAAGGCCAAGATATTTTCATCTTAAGGAGATGCATTTGAGAAGTTTCAGCTGGGATTTAGATTTTTATGACTTTAAAAAGTGAGAGAGAGAAAATGAGAGAAAAAAGCAGAAGGAGAGAGAAAGAGACTAGGAGATGGAGGAGAAGGAAGGGAGGAAGGAATGGAATGAAAAGAAAGGAAAATTAAAGAAAATAACCAAAAGAAAACAAGAAAAAAGGAAAACAAAAAAGAAAGTAAGAAAAAAAAATTGTGTACAAAACGATATAACAAATCTGTGACAAACAGGCAGAACAGCTTGAAAAACAATGATACACAATTCTATAGCTTTACAAGAAATTAGGATTTCCAGTGAGACGGAATGGCTTGATGAATATGTATCTCGTTCTAAGCATCCTCTACAGTGATGCCTACCTTAACCCAATTGTTTTAATTTTTCAAAATTACCAAATTCAGGCAGCTAAACACTAAAAATATAATAAAATCCACAAGCTGAAAAGATTTTGAAATATAGTCTTCCACCTTTGGACGGGTAAATCAAAAGTTGCTGTTGCCTGAAACCATGTGCTTCATGATCTGTTTAGCCTGATGAGCCATCTGGAACTACTGAACTTCCATTATTTTCTGCAACATTTAGCTTTTCATCTTTCCATTTGCTGTATGGATTAAACCTAAATTTTCAGCTAGTAAGGAGAAGATAATGAAAGATTCTTGATCAGCTACAGTATTTCAGAAGTATTTCTAGCAGCAGGTTGTCTGATGTGTTGCTGCAATAATGAAAATTGGCACAACTGTGAAGAAACTATGCTGGTTTTGTTGGGAACAGATCCTTATCTGTGTCATTGCAGATCACACAATAAAAGGAAATTATACTGCGAGGCTTTTTAAAAAAAAAATAAAACGTTAGGTGAAATTTCAAAAATTCATCATTTTGTGATTTAGAAAATTTTCAAGGTATGAAGACTAAAATAAGCATTCTTTTCATTTTAAGCTCATTTCCAACCTCAAACACTGAATCCCCCCGCAAAAAAACCCTAAAGCAGACCTTGAAAATTGTGATATTGCACATTAGCAAAGAGATAAATGGTTACTTATTTTCTTATTGACTAGACCCTTCAGGAGATCCTGAAACCATGAAGAATATAAACTACCATGTTTTGTATACCTGGAACAAGCCCCACTTTTCATTTAGCAAATACTGGTCAAAAGAATACTTGAATATGACATCAGTCAGTTTCTATATCCTGGACTAGTGGTCAGAGTCTTTTGTTACCATACACATTTTGTTACCATACACATACTACCTTGGAGTAGTCTAAAGGAAACTCTAGACTCATTTTGAAGGGATCACAGTAGTTCATATTCTTACAACCAAAGTAAGAGTGAGAGCAAATATAATTCTAAATCCAGGAAATCTGCTCCATCCAAAAACGGTGGGTATGAAATGACATTGTCTTATAAAGCATATTTTATGCCTGTTTATTACTATTTGCATGCAGAAATACATATGCTCTTGAAAAAGTTGATAATTCTATGGCTTTTAGATGAAGAGAGTCAATTAAGAAACTTTTTTAAACAAACCAAAAAATCTGTCTTTGAAAATGTTATACTAGTTATAAAATATTTCCATTTTCCATGAAAGTAGAGATTTAAAGGAAGTTTGCATTTGTCCCTCAGCCTCCATCAATTAAAATAGTAGTACAAATGTTTTAACATCTTAATAATTGCCAAGGTAAATTAACAGTGTGATAGTGTTTTGATGTATGATTTGGAGGCCCTTCTCAGTGCTGGCCTTCAGGAAGATTGAGCTGTCTCCCATATTCCCTGAAAGTGAGTCAATGACTGTTTATTCATTCCCTTGATTAGAAGGCTGCCCTGAAGCCAAACACAAGAGGCTGCTATAATAAATGCAAGACTCATATGCTTTGTTTTGCTTTCTGGATTTAGTGCTAAACATTAAAAGGAATTGGAGATTGATTTTTGTGCATGGACAAGTGCCAAATAAAACATCAAGCAAGTGAACGGCCTTCTTCATAGAAACAAGCCCTGTTAGTATGAGATGCCAGAGACATGGTTGAGGTTTAACTGCTGCTATTGAGCTGCTTGGAGGGGCCTTTTTTAATGTCTCATCAACTGTTGACACCTGCTCACCTGAGCAGCCATTTTGATCAAAAATAACAAGTGGTTAAGTTACATTTCTGCACTAATAATCACGCTCTCTTTTTCAGACACTGAGAGAATACTTGAACATCCCAGTTGTATTTGGCTCCTGTGCCATAAAAGTGTTAAGGAAACTTCCCAGCCTGACCATTCACACCCTGGCTGTCACACTGCCAACACCAGAGACTTTGAGTGCTGGCACCAAGGCCCCTTCGCCTCAAGGGCAAATCCAGGGGTCCAGTGGATCCCTGTTTGACCCCCCTGCACACCCACTCACACATTCCCACCAGGATTCCTCACCACTCCATTCACAGCACAGTAACATAAAACCAGCCCGAGCTGGTACCTCAGAGCTGGTATCTCCATGGAGGAGCCCAGACAAAGGGTCTGTGGACTTCTATCCCCTCACAGTCCAACACTGCACAAATCTTGATCGCTCCTCCTCCCAAGCCTTCTGCTCCTGCTGTGTCTCCCAGTGTCCATTCACCTGGATGGCCATTTGTTATACAAAGGTTGGCAGTTCAGGGCCTCTTGTCTCAGGCTCACTCAGAGCTCAATCTGCACCTCAATCTGCATCAGTTTGCACACTGAGCTACCTGCAGCAGATTATTCAACAAAAGAACACAGATGCATATACAGGAGGTGGGAGAATGAAAGAAATAAACAGTTCTTGCTTCCTGTCCTTTTCTTGTCTCATCACTTGGTGCTGTAGAGGTACATCACAAACTGATTTTTCAGAGCCTGCCTCGTCTCTACTCTTCTCTGGCAGAGCAAGCAAGTGGTTTCAGCAGCAGCTGACAAATTGGCCAATAATGTGGGTAATAGATGCAGTCAGTAGTCATTTCTCTACACTGCAATTTACATGTCAAGTTTGAAGATACTCTTCTTCCATGTTCTGGGACTTAGAAACACATCAAGTAACTTTTTGCTAATGGAGTCTCTGCTAAAATGAATCCAAAATTGATCAGTCAATTGGTAAGCAAAACTATTGCCTTCTGAACGTGAACCTGAGGAGGATGCATACAATTCAAAAACTGTAAGGAATTGTAGGGGGAAAGGAATTGCAAGGAAACAAAGGAATCATTCTCTATAATAAAAGGCTGGACTTCCCCAGAAATTCTCTAGCATGATATATTCAGGAGACCTCATTCTGCTGAAGCAACTAGAATACCTAGAGGCTTAGTGACAGAGTGGTTTTGAGAATTACAGGACTCCAACTTTTCCTGAAAAAATAAGGACATATGCCAACCAGCTAAAAAAAAAGATTTTTTTTTTTTTTTAAGTGAGAAAAAACAGCCAATGAAAAGTGGTTTATGGAATATCAGGACTTTGAGGAAGAGAAAAACAGGAGTGACTTGCCCTGAGCTTTCAAAAAACAGGCATGTGTTAAATGCAAATTAGCAGCATGCAGTTACAATCCAGGACTGTGCTCCCTGTAGAGCTACATACATGTAGAGATCCAATCTGGGCCTTGGAGTTTACCTGGTCAGCAGTGAAATTCCTGGTATAACTCATTCAGATGGAATCTCTTTGATTAGTCCTCTAGCACGACAATCTTTTCTGAATTTCCCTAGCTGTATTTATTCCTTTACTTATTGATATGACACTCCTTTAGAGCTGTTGACAACTTTCTTTGATCACTCCTCACACAACAGACACCTTTCTCATATTTTCCAAATCAAATGGCCTTTTTATTTTTCTTTTAATGTAAAAATGCACTAATAGACTGAAAATTTTCATGGGTGGAAAGTCTTGCTCTTTTACATTTTTATTCCTTCTTGAGCTGCAGACACAGCATTTTTTACAAAGTAATGGATCCAAAAAGAACTAATCAATTTATTATGTCAGATTTATAAAGAAGTCCAAGAAAATAGAACTTAATATTTTACAGAAATTAATCTAACAGAAGATTTTGAGGAATATATTTCCACGTCTGACTATTAGAATCCTTCTCTTTTCACAATTACAGAATTAAAGATTTTCTATTAACTCTGAAATCAACATATTACAATTTTTCACAATTAAAGATATCAGATTTTTTATTCAAGTTAAGTACCATCTTTGTTTAGATAGAAAGACCTGTTAGTTTTAATCATACATTTTTAAACTTGCTACAATGTTTCCAGCCTAATGTTACTAATGTTAGTTAGTTAGTTAGTTAGTTAGTTAGTTAGTTAGTTAGTTGTAATATCCTGGTATCAATTAGGAGCTGTAATATTGCCTAACAAGTTTTTGGTCAATCATTCAATCATAGCAAAACAAGGGCAGAATGAGCAAGTATTAACTGTAAAATTTTGGTATTTGTGTCCATCATTGTACCCAAGGTATTGTGTGCATCTTCTTTACAAACAGACTGGAAACATCATTGCACTGTCACTGAATGCTTGATGTATTCTTACCAGTTTCTAGAAAGCACTACCTTCAATGAAAGCATATAACTTCAAAATATCTGTCTAGTCTATCAGTTTGTTTTAACTTTTCAGAGGAAAGTAACTCAAGGGAACCTAGAACACATGTCAAAGACAGATAAAAGAGCTGATGCTGGACCCCCCACTGCCAGTTGTGGGTGTGCACATGGTACAAAGAAAGCAAGGATTATGCAAGGAAATGAGATGGATAGTAAGCACAGGGAAATAGAGAAGAGCATGGTTTCAGAGAGTTTTAGAAGGTAAGGAGGCACCTGTGGGCTGCAACTTAGAGATCCTTTGGTTAGTGGAATCATCCAATAAAATTACATTTTGAATTTCTGTTTTCAGATCACTGCTTCTGATAGCATTAAAATGAAAGCACATGAATATTTTCTAGTACAATCATTTGTACTAAAAAAATTAAATCACAGGTCCAGTCTATCCTAGGTTTGGTCTGCAATGATTTAGTCTGTGTGCCTTACAACATACATTTTTGTAAACTAGTTCCTTTCTTCATGAATTTAGAGGGGCTTACTAGGATCTATGCACTAGATAAGCAGGGCCATGCCTTAAATCATGGAGTGTTTTCTTTTTGTTCTCCCTATAAAGCTATATTTCTTTAAAATTTCAATATTTCCTTAAAATCCTTTCATGTTGTAGAAAAATGTTGCAGGCAATGATATTATCACTACTTCTTTCAAGAAAAGCAAATTTTCAGTTCATGAGATATTGTTGATATGCCTGATCACTGGTTCATTGAACTCTTGGCTTCTAAATTAAAAATAGAACAAGACTAAAAATTAGAAAGAATTTATGCTTTGGTTTCAGCACTAGTATTTTTTTTCCCAGCTTTATTTCAGCAAAGGAAAAATTATTTCAGTAGTTTTACACTTACATAAAAGTAATACTAAAACAGTGCCAAAGGCCAAAGAACATATGATAATCTTTTGTTGGCATTGTCAGGAAGACTTCAGGGATTCATAGTCTTTTTCTGATTCCATAGGAAATTGGTGATAAAACTAAGTTGCATGAATGGAGCAGTATCAGATAATTCTTTTTTTTTTTCTTTTTTGCTGCTATTCATTAGTACACGAAAGGGACTTGCTTCCCACAGTCGATTTAACATCTTCATGCTCATTAAATACAAGAACTCTATATTCAGGATTTCATCATTATTTTAATCAGTATTAAGTTCAAGTCAATAAAAAAAACCTGCAAAATATCATTTTGCCAGCTTTTGAAACCAATCTCAAAGAAGTACCATCTCACAATGCTTCTTGTTGATTCTTTCAGGGGAATAAACACGTGTCTTCATATCCTTGTTTGAACAGCTGCTGATAACAAGATAAAAGTCTGCTAAATTACTAGGGAGAGGAAAAGGATGTACAAGTCACAGCCTTTGACCCTAAAGATGCTGCTTCAAATTCAGTTCTCAAAGAGTACTGACTGAAAGTCATTATCTCCTAATGACTGCTCAGCTTATGTAAACTTGGTTGTATGCATCTCACTCTGAGTTCCTGGTAAGTAAACACCCGCAGCAGAATTGAACCCCAATGAATCTTCTACAAAGGTCAAATGTAAAACAAATCATGGAGATAAAAACCCACTGTCAGCCATAAGCCCACATTTTTAGGCAATGATTTGAAACCATGTTGAAGAAAATGAGGTAAAATTGACCAGGAAGGATAAAACATGGTCTGTAGTTAAACAGGTTTTAGTAAAAACAACACCATTGATTCAGTGTCTAGATCACCCATGCAGTATCTTACATTAACATCACTAAGATTTTTTCATTTGAAAGATCTAATGAGTTACTTACCTCAGCTTTTTTTCCCTTATATTTACATGAGACAAATATATCAATATATCATCATGTGTGATAAATACTATTCAAAATAATCTTCTGGATTTCTCATAGAGAATTTTTTAGTCTGTTCTATTTCTCCTCAGCAAAATATGGGGTTTTTTCATGGAGCAACCACTCTTAACAATCTCTTAATCATAGTTTTCAAACCATGTGATAACAAACATGAAATTTCAGGTGGCTATATTTACAAAAATCAAGTGGTTCACTCAAGGTGAGAGGGACTAATTTCATAGTACTTTTTGTCTTCATATGTTAACTGATATCTGGACTTGAGAACTACAAATAACTATTGGTCTGTCTGAGAAAATTTGAAGGTAACAGTTACAGAGCCAAAAGGATGAGCTGCTCTCTCCTGCAATGCTGTGTTTATTGTCTTATTTGCATCTAAAAGCTATATTGAACAGTGGGGAAAAAATTCATAAACTCAGTCAAGCTAAATCTCACTATTTTTCAGAAAAGTATAAGTGCAAAATTTATCCAGCACTTTTAAAACTTTACAAAGTTAGTGGTTCATATGGCTTTGATGATAACCAGTGAAAGTTGTTGCATGATTTCCTGAATTTTCTTTCATTTATTTTCTTTTATTCCTTAACGATGTTTCACATGTCTTGTCAAGATGCATCTTAACATGGGTACTGTGTTATTTTCTGTGAAGACAGAGAAGAGAAATGCCTATTTTTTTTTTATTTTATCCCTTCTTTCTTCCCACCCCCACCCCCTTTCTTTTTTCCTCCTCAATAATTGAAATATACAATGTTATATAGAGAATAGTATTCTGAGAAAGTAGCTCTTAGCTATAGAAAATAGAGTTTTATAAGAAACAAGGGACATGAGAAGACCATTTTTTGATTCCTGGCACTACATCTTGGACTGTTAAGAGCAAAGTGATGTTTTTGAGCTCTTAACTAAAACAACTTTACAATCTTAGAGCATCTTTCCTTCTGGAACTGTAATGATTCAACACATCCAGTAGCAAGGCCTCTAAAGTCCATTGCATGCAGATAAGTGGAAAGACTTCTTGTTTGGACTGACTTAAGAATCAATTTGAATGCAAGTACAGCTCTGAAATCCTGAATGAACTCCTTGTCCTAATTAATAAACTGCTTTATTTCCCAACTGTAGAGAAAGAGCAAGACATTGAAAAGTGCTAACTTTGTGGATCATACATGAATTAGTACCCCTGGGACTTACCTAGTCTATTGACTGGTGACATTTACACTATTTCATCAATATTTCATGATATTTCTTGTTTCTCAAATACTTGCACATTGCTTGCACTTGTTTCTTCACTAGCACACTTCTGCATCCTTTGGAAATAACTGCAATTATCTGTGACAGATATTTTCATAGAGTATCATATGGTCTCCTTAACCAGCTGAGTGATGGATGATATAAAGAAAAAGCATGTTTGTATATCTTATTTTCAAAGGCATATCTGGGTCTTAGAAACGCAGAAGGAGACAGGTATGATAAACCACAACTGGCTATAAGTTTCCATTTCTTATTGATAAAAGTGCTAATAATTTCAGGAATGAAGGACTTAATGACACTGCTGAATGCCATGAAGGAATCCACAGGAAACAGCAAAGAGAGAGGTACTGATTATGCAGTTAGTACTTGCGAACCCTAGGCAGTAAAGGCAGCCTTAGGCTCCAGCTAGTTCCAAGGAAAAACCTGTGGAGGAAGACATGTAGTGGCAGTTCTGTGTTCCCCTTGGGGTGCCTTTTGTGGCTGCAGCATGCCTGGAGCTCTGGGGTTTGTGGTTTTCAAAACCCTAACCCTAGGTCAACCCCAACCTTAAACCTAAGTGAAATGGAAGCCTGGGGCTCTGGTGAGTTCAAAGAAAAATCTGAGGAGGAAGCCATGTTGTGGTAGCTTTGTGCTGCCTTTGGGATGGCTTTTCAGTCTGCAGTGTGCCTGGAGCTCTGGGATTTCTGGTTTTCAAAACCCTAACCCTAGGCACAAACCTAACTCTAACTCAAGGCGTGAAAGCAGCCCTGGGCTACAGTTGGCTCCAAGGAAAACAATGTGTTGGAAGCCATGTTGTGGCACTTTTGAGCTCCCCTTGGAATGCCTTTTGCGGCTGCTTTGTGCCTGGAGCTCTGGGCTTTGTGGCTTTAAAAACCATAACCCTAGGCACAACCCTAACCCAAACCCTACGTAGAAAAGGCAGCCTAGGGCTACTGAAGATTCCTACGAAAAAGCAGTGGAGGAAGCCATTTTGTTGCAGTTTTACATACCCCTTGGGATGTCTTTTGCAATTACAGGGTTCCTGAAGCTCAGGGTTTAAAAAACTGTAAACCTTGGCATAATCCTAACCCTAAATCTAACCCCAGGGCCTTAAATCAGCATAGGATTAGAGATTGTCCCTAGGAAAAAGCTGGTGAGGCCAGCTTTTCCATGTTGTGGAAGTTTCGTGTTCCCCTTGGGATGCCTTTCACAACTGCTGTGTACCAGGACCTCAGGACTTCCAGGTTTAAAAACCCTAACCCTACAAGAAACCACAATTCTAACCCTTGGCAAGACAAATAGCCATGGGCTACAGCTGTCTCCCAGGAATAAGCTGAGGAGGAAGACATGTTGTGGCACTTTTGTGTTGTGCTCTCCTTGTGATGCCTTTTGCGGCCGCAGAGTGCCTGGATCTCGGTGCTTTCTGGTTTTCAAACTCCTAACCCTAGACACAAACCTAACCACATTCACTGTGGCTACAAAAGGCTGCCTCCATAGCATTTTCCTTGGGACCATCTCTAACCCTAGGCTGATTTACCTGCCTAGGGTTACATCAAGGGTTAGGATTTTTTAAACCAGGAAGCCCCGAGCTCCAGACACACTGCAGCTGAGGAAGGCATACCAAGGGGAGTACAAAAGTTCCACAACATGGCTGCTTCCACAGCTTTGTCCTTGGAGGCAGCTATAGACGAAGGCTTCCTTTATTATGTAGTGTTTAGGTTCGGGTTGCGACTAGGGTTAGGGTTTTGAAAACCAGGAAGACCCAAGCTCCAGAAACAATGCAGCAGCGAAAGGCATTCCAAGGGGAGTTGCAGCATGAAATGTACAATATATTTTGTGCTATCTTCTATTCTTCAACCAAATTAATGTGTCTTCCACCAGTACTTAAGATACCTGATCTCTTATTTTCTGGGTTTTAACAGAACAAAATGGCAGTAATAACTTTAGATCTATGAGTAATGTCTCTTTAGCTCTCTTAAAAAGAGGGAGGTCACATTTAATTTTTTTTTAATTTAAAGAGGTGAGAGTTCTTTTTTAATAGGTGGGAACACCATTTTTCCAGTATAGAGGTTATTGACAGGTATCACGTGGGGTAAGAGATATTCAATAAGGGAGGTAGTGAAAGAGATATCAATTTCTACTAAAATTAATTCTAATCTGGTGTCACTTGCACAGGAGGTTTTCTCTCTCGAGCTTTTGGAGGGGGCAGCCTCCTTTTATCCCAGACTCCTGGCTGCAAGTTGCTCTCTCCCTTTCCTCATTCCTGAGGCAGAGGGAAGGTACAGCCTTCCCAAACTGCTACCACTCATGCCCCCTTGAACTTACTTTTTTACCCCAAAGCTCAGAAACTCAAGTTTGTGCAGAACCCTTTCTCTGTTTCTGGAGCCAGACTGTCTGAACTCTGTAACAAACCTGCTGCTTGAAGTTAGTAGAGACATTAGGACCCATTTCAAAGATGTAAACACCCATATCTTCACCAATAGAGCTGTTCGTAAATACCTTAGGACACATCTTCTCTATCAGAGATGAAAGAGATACTGAACGTCAATACCAATCATTTGCTTCAGTCTTGAGTTGAAGAAGCTTGTAGTATAATGACTTACTGATTTGACAGTCACTTTACACCAGATTCAGAAGGCCTTTGTTTACATTCTAGCCTCTTAATCTTATCCTTCCACCCAGTTTTGGAAAGCCAATGCAGCATTCTTAACAGCTAATTAGGGGCCCTGACCTGAAACAAGAGAAGAAGGGTTTTGGAGCAAGAAGGTGATTAGGAAGAACTGAAAGTCACAGTATCCTTTTCTATCCTGTGCCTTCCTCACCCTCCCCATCCCTACTGCATCCTTGGAAAGGAAGAAGAATGACCATTTTTGTGATTTTTCCTGTATCGTGAGCTCCCTCACCACACTGACTCTACTATCACCTTTCATCCTAAGTCCATTTGTTTGCTTCTACATAAATTTGCAAAGGAAACAAGCACCATTTTATTCAGATCTATTAAATGTTCATGGGAATTGACAAAAGTTTCTCACAGATCCTTATTCTTTGTAAATTCATAAATCCTACAAGATTACCAGCATTTTTTTCATTAATTGGTTGATTTCACTATTGCAAATGTAAATCAGAAAATGAGAGCACAAGGAGTTTTAGATACTAGTTTAGATCACTTGTACATATGCTTTGTAATAAAATGTAATTTTTAGAGCTATATAAAACCCTCTCAACTGTTCCTTTCAAACTAGATGTCTGCAATTTTTTAGCTAAATTTTGCATAGATATACTGAACATTCCCCAAACTTTTGAGTCATGGGTATGAATACAGATAGTTTCTCAATGCAGATTTTTGTAGCAAAGTCACAGTGCACCTGATTACCAGTCTATGCTAATTCCAGCTAGAAGTATGCATTTTTCAGGATTTGAAGGAAGAATCTCCTAGGTTTACTTGAATCATTTACCCTATAACTCTTTTATAGACTTCAGTTTTCATTATTGCAAAGCTTCTCTAGAATGGACTTACATAAATTTAAAGATCTTATCAGAAGCAATAAATTATTTAAAAAAAAATGAAAAGTAATCAACTGAAACACTATGCTTCTTTTACCCACTCTGATCAGTCTTAAAATTGTTAATCTGTGTGAGGGGAAAAGCCTAGGTAACTTTGTGAACAAGATAAAATTGTAGTTACCTTGCTTAAGAACTAGAAGGAACTGAAAAGGTTTTATTCAGGATCAAGTATAAGATCTGGTTTCCAGAAAAATTAGTGTTTTCAAAGTATAAGTTTAACTACAGTACTTGCAATTCTTTAGAGTGTGTGGGAAACCTGTACTGATTCTTTAAGGCACAGACTAGAGCAAACATGTCTATCTGGGCCAGTTTTTCCATGCTTGAAAATAACAGAATTATGTAGATTTATATTTTTGTTCAATGAAAGATAATAGTCACTTACAGAAGAGCTAATAAGATAACTAATGTGGAACATTCAATGCCACAATAAGTGCTAAGCACAAGAATTTAAATCCTTCTGTGTCTTTAAAAACATTTCTAATTAGTACATGATGCGTAATGCTTTTGCTTATTCATTGCCCCAAAATGTCCTGTAAATTCACATTGTTAATATCTAGAACTGATGTAACCCTAGCTTAAACCTCAGAGACATGTTCATATCTCTGAAATGAAACAGCACCTTGTAAAAGAATGTACACTAGAGAAACACACAATTCTAGATACAAGACTTATGAAGTAAGATATTTTAATTGTTAGTAATGGTAAATAAAGCTACATTTTGTGTATGAGCTGAAATTTTCCATTGAAGTGAAGCTGGACCACAGAAAAGAACACAAATCTCCAAGGCAGCTTAATTCTTCTACTTTCTAATGAATTTCATGCTTAACTTCACACTTCAAATATTTAAAAAAATGGTGTGGGTGTTACTTAGAACTATATTTATACATATGAAAATAAAGCTAATACAATACACTTTGCACTGCATATAAATTCTTCTTCATAGGCTGTCAGTACATACTGGAAGATGCATTCGATAGGACTGTTCTTTCCTTTGAATTTGCAAAGGAAATGCTTTGGAAAGTTTCTATATTCCTTTCAGGAATATAAATTATTCAGAGAATAAACATATACAAATATGTATTTTGAGTGCAAAACAAAATCTGGATAAAACAAAGAACAATTTTCAGGAAGTGATTCCACAGTGAATAAGAGTCTTTCATTCATGAGTTTGAAACTGACAAGAGCAAAGAATAGAGATCCAGTATTTTCAGATGGAAAGGGAAAAATAGTAAACTGCTTTTGTTCTAAAATGCAATTGGTTATTTTAAAATCCAGGTTCAGTTTTATATCTTTATAATTTATGATCATTTTCAAATGCTGTTGTTAATAAAACAATTGTATGAGTCCATTGTTCAGCTACATTGAAATATTGGAACAATAAGTATAAGTTTTGCATTTCTTCATACAGTAGAAAATTATTGTTTGTGAGTAAGGATATTTAATTATATTTGAATTACATACGAAGCTGTAGTCTGTTAGTCTATTTACTTTGTCACAAATTCTAGTGATGAAAATTTTACTAGAGGTATTACAATATATATTTGGGAATAAAACAGCAGTTGTCAAAGTTGGTACTTAGGGGCAGTTAGCTTGTATACAATACTCTAAAAAACAAGTACAGACCAATATTTCTGGTTGCCAATTTCCCCTTCTTCAAGATGATTCCAAGACTGAGGTAACAGTCAAGCGTTAAACTTTGCTAGGCTTTTTTTTAATATTATTATTATTATTTTTAAATGGAAAATGAAGCCTAACTGAAAATTTTATTGTTTTCATGTCTGCTTCCTACATGCATTAGCTCAGGAAGTGATAAAGTTGCAGCAATTACCTATGGCCTGTTCAGTGACTAACACCAAGTGATTTCCTGAGTACTTATAGACAATGGCTCAGGAAATCAGCCTCGTGACCAGGAAACTTTTAATTATTTTTGCATTTTTTTCTTAAAGCTAAGAGGCCTAAAACAATAGATGCAATAAAGTACTGTTCAGTTCATGGTTGCAATGCCTATAAGCGGTGATGGGCAAACAGATTCATGTCTGAAGCATCAATTTTAACTCCAACTCTTTTGTCTGATAGTGGTATCTCAAAGATTTTTCATCATTGCTACTTGTACAAAAACTTTAATATTTTGTTCAAAGTACACCAATATATTTGAATGTCATACAAAATTCAGCACATAGTAATCATAGGCAGAGTTATAAACATAAATTTCTATATGCACCACACCACCAATTTTCACAACCAAATAGAAATTTTCTAGCCAAACTTTTTGTTGTTGTTGCTGTCATTCTTGAAGTCAAACAATTATTTTCTCCTTCACTTTACTTTGAAAATTTTGAATAACATCCCCATCAAAATTTAAGAAAGCTCCCAATTTTTTCAATGGGTTTTGATGACAGTGGGCCTGGAATATCAGCCCATGTCTCTTAAGGTTCAAATGATATTTTAGCTCCTTCTGTTCATAACAGAAATGAGGAAAACAGACCTGGGAGAGAGTTTCTAAAACATTCTAAGCATTGTGATGCACACATCACAATTTAGTAGTTATGATTTTATTTTTTATTTAATTTTAAAGAAGGAGAAAAAACTTTATAAATACATAAGATTGAACCTTTCATTTAAGCTAATAAAAATAATTTGCTGAGAATTAAAATGGCAAGATGATTCCAGGGGAGCTCATCTGTGAAAATGTAAGCTATAAGAAGAACTAGTTAAACTTCAAGCCTGACTCCCACAGGACTTAGAGAATAAATTATAACTGGGAGCAGACAGCAATGAACCATGCAATAAAATGAGTTAACAGAAAGAAACTCTCTTTCCACTACATGAAATAAAAGGATGACTAATGGGAAATTGTCAAACTCCTTTGCCTCAGTTTCCCTAAGAAAGGTTTTAACGACATAGAATGAGTTTAATCTCATTGTTCAAAAAATACTTTGAAGTATCTTTCTTGGTTGATTCTGTAAGAAGTGCAAGTTGGTGTAAATTTTGGACAGGGGTGTTACTTGCACAACCACATGGATAATTAATTTTTTGAGCAGACTAATCTGGAGCTTTGTTTGTTCGTGCAATATTGTGCTCAGTCTAACTTGGTGTTGCTGCTGCCTGACTCACTGGTCTCTGTTAGAGTTTTTGAAGATATGATGGAGAGGGAAATGGCAGAAAAGAGAATGTATAAACACCTTGACTATTCTTGTAACTCCCCCTCCCTGCCAAACAAAAAAGAAAAAAATATCATATTATCAATACAGGAGTTGTAGTTTTGCGAGTGTTAGGTCCTGGAACTTCAAAAAGGAAGAAAAAAAATTGCCATTTTCTTCACAGTGAACTCAGTCCTCAGATCAAGATGTGTTTTCTCTGGTTTTTTTTTTACTTTCAGTAAACAGATGTTTACCTTTACAACTGTTTGTTTGAACTGTTACTTTGGAAACTTACTTGGCACATAGGATTTCTGTAAAATTAAATTTATTCAATTTTCCCATAGAAAATATATCTTTATATGTATTATAGATATGCACTCAATATTATATTTATTGAAAATATAATATATTTTGTTGAATATATTACTGCTTGTAGACAAATAGTCTTGTAAAGTACCAAATTTAGATCATTAAAATTTAACAAATATCTCATGCACTAAATTTACAATCCTTCCTGTATATTTGTATTAAATATTAATATTTTTATTTGCTGAGAGCCTTGCAGGCTTGGAAATATATCAACAGAGAGAGGATAGACATGTCTGAAAAGATTCAGTCTGAAATAAAAATTAAAGAAAACTGAAAGTTCCAGAAAAGACCAACTGTTTCAAAAGGTATGACTCCAGTTGACGCCACAAAGAAATTAGGGAAATATTTGAAAGAGCAGTGTGTGTCTAGAATTTTTCATGGATAGGATGATAATTAAATATGGTCTCAGAGAAAGACAGGGCAAGGGATGGTTCAATAAAATTGTGATAAAAACTCTGAGGATACATAAAGGGCTTTATAGAGAACTAAGACTATATAGCAGTCGAAGAGACTATTTTATTTCACTTTCCCTGTAGCACACATGAAGTTTAAACTAAAATGAATATTAAATAATGGAATTTCCTACCTGTGTAGTAACCAGAAATATAACAAATAACATCATAAACAATAGAATCATTGAAGTCTGATGTCTTGTATTTGCACTGTATTGGTACATGGTACAGCACAAGATCTACTCAATGCTTTTTCCATGCTTCCACCAAAATTCCAGGTGATGTTTCCCAGTTTAAACTCTGTACTATTTCATCAAAATTGTGCTATGTCACAAAGCAATTTTTTTTTCTCTTTTGACTATAATTTCTGTGAAATAAATATGTGAAGAACCTCTGTCTCTGTCAAAGTACTCCATGTGGCCAGTAGACAAACTCTATCATATAGAGGTGAGAGCTGACAGACAGATAAAGAAAAGGGAACAAACTATGATTTCATTTCCTTCAGAGGACAGACCATAAATGACAAAAGGTTTCATGAACACTATCTCAACTTGCCTGAGCCTAAAGAAAGGTTCAGATCAAAATCTAGGCTCATGGCTGGATTGTATTTATTTTGAATTACTCCACTCATTTTAAATATTGTTTTGAAGTAAAAATTGCTATGAGAAACCCCATGTAGTAATTCCCATGACTAAGCTTCCCAGGGGTTAAAGTTTCACAATCTTGAGCAAAACATTTAAATGTTCAGTACTGCTGTCAGCACAATACATCAATTAAAGTTCCAAGCAGTGTCAGTTGCACTTGTTTATTTCATATATTATATTTATCTTTTCCTGGATTTCAAGTACCTTCTGATCAGCTTTCTTATCCTTTGAAAACATCTGTACATAATTGTTTTAAATGAACAGAAACTTACTGCAATATCTATTCAGTTGTCAGACAATCAAGGTCATACAAGGTGCAAAAATGCTTATCTATATGAGAACAGGCTGAAATCACCCCTTACATAACCCCAGCGACTCCAATTACAACTTTGTTTTCAGTGGGGAAAATACTTGGAACTTGTAGTGGACTTTTTAATGTCATCTTTTCCAAGACCCTTGGCTATTGTGCAGACAGGAATGCACAATTTAGAAGAGACCTCAGAGGAGCTGTGATTCCTTACTTTGGATGTTTATGCATTTTTCAGGGGGTTTGATACTTCCTTATGGTCTGAATACAGTTGTATCCATCAGTTGCACAGTAAATTGATAATCAGTTCTGGGATCACTAATCAGAACCAGAAACTTGACCCTTCCCTTCCCTCACCTTCTCCCTCTTCTCCCCCAAAGGCTTACAAAATAATTCAGAGTTCTGCTCAAATCTACAGGATATACCATGTAATGTATAGTATAAACATTGCAATATTTGATGGCTTTTAACTTGTTCACAGCATTTAGCTTGCAAATGCATTTTAGCATCTAAAGTCACTTGCTATGTTCTAAAATTGCACTTGAAACAAATATTTCTGTATTCTCTCCATTTTATTAATATAAACAGAATTATAAAACAATAAAGATCTCATGCTGGGACATCATGCCCTAGTATGTTATAAAGAGTATTTGTTATTCATTATATTTAATAAATTATATGAATTTTTTAAAAAGCAAAATGAATTATATGTTATAAAGAGTATTTGTTATTATTCAAGGAAGTCTGGAATGTGTATTGTAGGGGCATGAAATACACACGTAAATTAGAGAAATTTTCCAAAGGACAGGACCACGAAACTTGTGTTGGATCATTGCCTGTTTTATAGGTGCTGTGTAGACAATAACATCTCATTAAGAGCTATTTCAGAGAATTAAGAGGATAAATGAGTTTGCCTCATTTTTCTTTCCACCTGTCCAAATAAATGTAGGAGTTGCTATAAGCCCAGCTGCCAAGAGCACAAAAAGAGAAGAAAGGTTATAGAGACAACACCCATCTGTATTTTCTATTTTCATTGTGACATAGCTTTGAGGCAAGACAAGTCAGTGCATTTGCAGAACTAAGGACTGGTTATCCATATCTCTGCTCTGGATGCACTGGTGACTTTTCTGAGAATAATTTCTACATGTGCTGAGAAGACATGGGAAAGACATCCAATCTGGGGAAACAAAAGTTCACCCTCCAGCAAAAGGCTGCTGGGTAGGGTTGATCAGGGCACTGCATGGTCAACATGTGAAAGTCTGTCTCCTCTGAAAGGCTGAGTGCGCTGGGGGATGATTACAACAGCTCCATTCCTTCAGGACTCCTCAGCTCAGCACAGAGTTATGACAAGAACGAAGGCATATCTCCCTTTGGCACACCATTGATTAAACCTGAGCCCGTGTAAAGAGTAATAGAACAGGCAGTATGTTCTTATCTAAATAGTCAAAACGCAAAGTCAAACCCGTGTGCTGAGGTTTGGGGTTTATAATGCTAAGGTCTTGGCAGCTTTGTGCTCAAAGCAGAGTGTTCTCTCATTTGCAGATTCATCTATGAGCACACAGAGGAGGGAGCTCTGCAGGCACAAGGCATTGCACACCTTGCATAGTCTGCCCTCACAGTGTTTTTCAGCCTGGGCTGGCTGTTGAGTGGAAGGAGAGAGAGGGGGATGACCCTGCCAGGCTACAGGTGGGTTAAATATCTGCTGGAAATTGTGGGACTGTACAAGCAAACACAACAGAACACTCCTGACTGCAGCCCCTCTGTAACATCCAGCTGTGAGGATCAAGCAGCCCTTGCTCACTGCCCACCTGCAACATCAGGGGAAGGGAATATGGCAAAGCCCTCAGCTGAATAAGGGACAGATAGGAATGAAGGGGACTGTGAAAATGAAGCCTCTTTAGGTAAATGAATTTCATCCTCAGAATAGGAGGCTTAACAAGTCAAGCTAGAAAATTAGAGTAATTACCCCTGAATGTTTAATTACATAAATGCATCTGCAAATACATGCCAGACCTGAGCTTTCCAGCCTGCAGTAAATGCATGAATGTGCCGATCTGTGCATCAAATAAATCACAGCATTTAGGAATACAAACTGACAGAACTGCCTCTGTTGAGCTAGAGGAGGAGGGAAAACATGTAGGAAAATGCCTGCAAGCAACAGCATTGCCCCAGTGGAAATGCACCTTGGCAGCCAGGGAGGTCAATGGGAGTAGAAGGGGCATGGACCAAAGCTTGCCCAACTGATCCCAATTGAAATCACAAGATTTTGATTCCCTGTCCGAAAGCAAATAATATTTCCGTTCGAGCAGGGAAATGAAATCTTGCAAAACAGAAAACAAAGACTTACAAACACTCTGGAAAGGAGATAAGATCCAATGAAATGCAACTGAAAAATCCCCAAAAACACAGAATATTAGGACACTTAACAACTATAAGAAAATGGTCTGGGAGGAAATGAGGTGCAGGAATTGCAAGAACATAGACCAAAACTTACTTATTGATCCCCACTGAAACTGCAAGATTTCATTTCCCTTTCCAAAAGGAAATTTCCTTGTCCCTGCAGCTGATGGCATCCCATACCTTTTGATGTCTTTAAATTTGGAATTTTTTTTTTTTAAGTATGCTTGCCATGACCCTGATATCTTCCCCTCAAATTTGTGTCTTCCTCCTTGGTTGTTTTCCCCTGCTTTTGCAACATCTGAGATGTTAGTTTTGGCCTGTTTTGGTCTTTTGTGCTGCACCTCATTTTCTCCCAGACCACTGTCATGTGGTCACTAAAACTCCCAATTTTCTGGGGTTTTTTTGGGTTTTTTTTTTCAAATACATTTCATTTGATCATATCTCTTTTCCAAAGTGTTTGTATGTCTTTCTTTTCAGGGCTGCAAGATTTTGTTTCCCTTTCTGAAAGGAAATGTTATTTCCTTGAGGGAAGGGAAACTAAATCTTGCTATTTCAATGGGGATGAATTTTACAAAATGACATCAAAACCAGCAGCAAAATCTGTTTTTTAAGATATTTCCTACTTTCCTTCTGAATTATGCAGGGCCTTGGTTTCATCTAGCCAATTTTCAAGACGTTCATTCTTTCTGTTTTTATTTTAAAAATTAAATATCCATTTAGTAGTTGGTCTTTTAATAAGTAGCATCGAGGTAGTTATAGAAGATAATATAATCATATCTTGGTCTTCTTTTTGATTAGAAATGAAATCCTTACGTCTTTCATTCCCAACAAATTTTTACAACTCAGAGAAGCTGCTTCCTACACTTTAGCAAATCTTTAAATTCAGTCCAAAATAAGTCAAGATATCTGTAAAGGTCACCCATAAAATCAGAATTGTGATGAAAATCCATAGTTAGGCTTCAGCCGCCCAGATGGGAGTTTCATTACAGAAGAATTACTTTGAGTCATAATTACTATGAAAACTCCAAATGAATTGGCAACTTGAGAAAATGGGTATTCCTGTCCTATGCCTTGCCTATACTCCTCATCTTGGTATGCATGAGATCAAGGTAAAACACACAAAAAAGTTTATCTTTCTCTTCTAGGCAGTTTTGTCACTGCAGCTGCTTTACTTTACACACTTTTCGTCCTGGCATCTTCAGATGCTCAATCTCATTTAAGGCCTTCTGCTCTTCCAAAGGAAGAAACATCTCTAAATCCAGCATGCATTAAATCCCAACCCCCTGGCTTGAATTCATACAGAACTTAAATACTCATTAGACATGCCAGAAATAGATTTAGATATATTTGGAAAAGGGATAAAGGGAGAAGTTATAAAAAGAAGTGTTTTCTTGGTTAAATTTTTATGCATTCAGTATTCATTACAATCCAGTACAATAAAATATGTGACTATAATCTGTTTCTTAGGTTAGAGCACTTTGCATGAGAATTTAGTGATCCAATTGGAACACTTCACAGGATAAAAAACTTGTAAAAATTTCAAACATGCCTAAATAATTTTGTGATATTTATTATTTCACAACAAATGCCTTAGCTCTGCATGACTTTCTGATACAGGATAGCAGCACAATGAAAGGGAAAAACAGCTATCAGAATTAGGCAGCAATGGCTGCAATACCACTAGCTCTTTCATTGTCATAAGGCAAGTTCCATCATTTAAAGGAACCTCAGTTAGCTCAAAACCTAACTTTGGTCTATTTAAAATCTAGTTGCTCTGCCCTTACTGCATAGACAGCTGGTAGCAGATATTCGTGTGTAGAGATGGGAGCCTTCCTTTTATTTTAGATCTGAGAAGAATTACTAAGAAAGTTATTTTGCTAAAGAGAGGAGAACTATGTGGGTGTTTGCACATTCATCAGAAAAAGAGAAGATGCGATGAAAGACATGTGAATTTATGTGAAAGCTTGAGTAGGGGAAATGTCTAAAATGAAGCTGTGAGGTACTTAAATCTCTTACTAAATTTACCAAAGATTAAAAAGAAAAAATTATGGTTGAACTGAATAACTGAATGCAAGACAAATAAGTCACAACTTCACGTTAACATTGTGTTCTGGTTGTCACCCCATGTACTTTTTGCATGTAAGCAGAGTTTCATCTTGTCATGGTTGAACAGCTATGTACACTGAAAATAAATTTAAAAGAACAAAGACATGTAAAGAAACCATTTATAAACAATTCTGGTGTATGTGCCCATTAAATAGGCATGTGCGTGGTTTCCCTGACAGAGTTTTTTTCCCAGAGTAACCTAAGAAAACAACCATTCTGTTAAGCAGTATCTTAAATTAGTTAGGGAAACATATGGTGTGCCCTCCTATAGAGGCTATATTTGACTATAGCTTTCTGATCTACGTTTTGGCATAAAATATATGCCCAAGGACATACAAGGTCTTTACATGAAATACAACTTGCAATATGCCATCAATAATGATTTACAGCTGTGAATGTTTAGATATTAGGTTTATCAGGGTAGGGTTTTTTATAATTTGGAGAAATATTTCTCTTATGTAAAACTCAAAGTAGAATAACATCTGTTTAGGGGGAAGGACACATTTTTTTGAGTCAGTGTTGGTGGAGATGAAGTACATAGGTGAGGTAAGTGAAGTGGAGAGAACCCAAGGCGTTCTAAAAAATATTCACACTTCATTTATTATGCTCTTTCATGTGAGCATGTTTACTTGACTTTTCTCACAGCTGTAAGTTGGTTGCAATGGCTTTCTCTAACAAAACTGCTGCATTTGGGAAGCATAGGTGCAGGCACATAAATAGAGATGCTCATTAATACTTCATTTATTAGAAAAAACCAATACTATAGTTCCAGTTTACAGTATTATATTGTACAGCCATTTCTTTCTTTAAAGGAAATTCCAATTCCTGTACATATTTTTTGCTATGCTACAGCAATTAAATATCATAAGTGAGTTACCTTTTGTAAAATTTTTTCCTAGTTGACATGGTGGTAATCAGTCAAAGGTTAGATTCAATCATCTTAGAGGTCTTTTCCAGCTTGGATGACTTGTTGATTCTGTGATATGCAACTTGTTCCACCCATTCTTTATGAAGGCATGAAGCATCAACATAATTTTCTGCTCAATTTCCAATCAGCCAGAGTGAGAATATAACTTCTGCTGATTTCTATGAACTGGAACACGTGCCAGAGTCAGCATTGCTTGCTTCTATGCTGATTTGTCAATGTCTCACAGTGCAGGTTAATTAAAATCTCCACATTTTCAAAGCATCTATCAGAAAAGGGTATGGCTAAATATGCACATTCCACAATGGGGTTCAGTGTTTTGTACACTAACATTAATCTTAACAAAACCTTTACAGTGGCATTATTGCAGATGCTAAAATGGACTATTAGGAGTTCCAGGATTTATTGTGCAACAACTTTGCATCATGGTAGAGACTGCACCTGTAGCCAAAACATTATTTTAGCAGTGCTTTAAAAGCCGCCATGGCAAAAGCATTTGAGAAACTGGAGAGAGGAAAGAAGAGCTCTAGATTTTATTCGGAAGTACTAACCTGACATTTTCATGACTTTCTTAGCATGACAATGAGCAAAACTTGTTTTTTCTAGGAAGACAGAGAACAAAGTCTCAACTACTTGTAACGGTCAAGTATTCTGAGCTACAAATCAGCTTTAACTATAAGGTGATAATATCTGCCCACATGAACATTAGGATGCTCCTGTTGAATACGTCAGTGCTATCTTAGTTTGTCAATGTTAATGTACCATGCAAAAACCATTTCCAGCTAAAATTAAAAGAGAAATTTATATCTTCTGCTGTTTGGATGGTGTATTAGCATATAATTTTACACACACACCTCCACATCTATACTAAATTTTTGCTGCTAAAATTTTTTTGCCATTTTTCTTAAATTTGTGTGAAGTCCATTATAGTTTACTTTGAGATAACAGTCTGTTGAGAGATCTCATACGCTGAAATTGGTTTTTGGGTATATACTTAGCAGTTCTGTAAAGCAATAATGCATTAAATCTCTTCAGCATTCCACCTTGGGGTTTAATCCAGTTGAATTGCATGCAGAGCACTAATTGACATTGTCTGGTTTCATGACCCTGGTCAAATGTTTTACAATAATTACAGCAAACAACAGAACCTTGCTGAATAAGCATAATCTGTGTTGGCATCACGAAGACTGGCTGGTGCCTTTTAGAGACTTCTAAGAGAATAGTGACAGATATTTTTGTTCAGTAACTGTTTTTCACTTGCAGCTGACTATCTTCCAGTGGTGTTAAAGCACTTTGTCCCTGCTTGATTTTGTTTTCTCTGGTGTACCATAACTAATGATATTTCTATGCTCATTTAGCATATACAAAGGAAAATGTGTGTCTGAAAGTTGTTTGTAGTGACTGCTACTATGCAGATAATTTCTGCACAAAATTGATATGTTTAATGTACATCCATGGCAGTCAGATCAGAGTTGCTTAGCAGCAGGCACTGAACAGGATTTTTTCACAAGGTAGTTTCTTAAACAATAGCTTTAAGTATTGTGGTTTGCACAGAATAAGTTTAAAGTTTGAAAAAGGCAGTTTGAAGTAATCTAATCAGGTTTTGGCAGAAGCAATAGATATCTTTTTCAACTATGTCAAATTAATGCCAAGGCATTTTCTTTAGTTTTAAGAGCAGAAATCCAACCGTGATAATGAGTTCTTCATTAACTTTGTGAGACTTTTCTCAGCAGGTAACAAGGACCATGAAACAGATCCATGTTTAGCTTGAAAATCTACTGAAGTGTCTTTTATAGCTGGTTTCTCAAAATTCTGGTTTGAGTTCTTTTAGTATTTTGACTTTAAAGTCAGTAGCAAATATATTTCAAAGCTGCTCAAAAATGAGAATCGAAGTGTTTGTAGAGTTCTACTTTATTAGGCATTTAATCAATTATTTATTATCTAACTAATTATACTAATTATATATTTATTCTGATAATAATCATAATAAATATTAAAGAGCATTTCAGAAGGAAAGTCTGCTCTACATCAGGAGCGAACACTTTAGTCTTGTAAAAATATCCTGGTTTACAATTGTCTTTTCTGTCCATAATGAAATTAAGCATATGCACAATAGAGGATTTAAGAACTGCTGTTGTCAGTTAATTTATTTTGACTATACTACTAATAATACTAGAAAGTACATTCTATATATGCTTGCTTACTTTCATATAGGTTGTCTATTGAACCAATTAAGTTCTGCAATACTATAGCGTTGCAGTTCTTTTAAGATGTGTCAGGCCTACCTTGTAATGTGCTTGGACATAAGTTGTACTATAATAAATGAATGTTTACTTAGATTACCATTTCAAATTACTGGTGAAAATCAGTGTTCTCTCTGGCCTTGGGCAGGTACGATGCTGGCAACCTTTCTCTGCCCCATGAAACTTGCTATTGTGGAGCATGTGCAGCAGAAACAGCAGTTAGATCCTGATCTAGCTCTGAAGTAATGAAACATAGCAGCAGCTGCTTTCCTTCTTATTTCATGAAGTGTTTAACTCTTCCTTAGCAGGAATTTAAAAGTCTGAAGAGACTGGAGCACAACTAACCAGTTTTACTAGACAAGTTTTACTAGACAAACTTATGCCAATGCAATGTTGTACTTCCCATCAAGACTTTGTATCAAGTACACTCTAAGAGAAAAATTTGCATAATGAGCAAGTAAAACTGCATAATGATCTAAGTTTCCAGACTAAAGCAGCTGCCCTAAAGGAAGAATTTCTCCTCTCAGACATTTAACTCATAAGCATTATTACGAAGGATGAAATAACTTCCTCTCCATAATAAAGTTCCTGTCAGTTGCAGAATATCTCCTCATCATGGCATAATAAATTAGAAAATGTTTCTGGGAGCTGATACTTCAATAGAAATCACTGATAGATACATACTATGAAGCACTACACAAATAGTTAATCTAATTACAATAGCAGTTAGATAAGAGGGAAAAATAACCAAGTTTTACTGTAATTGGGAGGAGTACAGAACAGGTAGGTAGCAGATGAGTGGCAGCTATACTCTTCTGTCTCAGTCTGTTTCCTTCAGTCTCCCATTCTTCCCTCAACACATATCACTTCTAGGCTATTTTTTCACTAACTTCAGTAACATTTTACAGAAGTTAAGCCAATATTATTGGCTTACCACATATATGCCCCACTATGCACACATTCATACATGAAGAATGTTTGTCTTCCGTTAGATAATTAAACTTAGGCAAAGATACCACATGTGAGGTGGTATCTTTGTGAGGCACACACTTTGTTGAAGTCTACAGATGAGATAAGAGGTACTGGCCTAGGGGAACCCAATCAGAATTATTTAGGCAGTAATTTAGGTTGGTATGGGTGGAAATTAGGGAATAAAACTGGCTTTATAGGGGCATGAAATTTGTTATAGAAGAGAAGAAAAATAAAGATTCAGACCTTTCTCCATATCAAATATGTTACATACACATTCATCATAGTGCTTGCATATGTCTCTACAAGTAATTTTCTTGGCACTCCACAGCTTCTCCACTCCATAGTCACACAGCTCTTTTTCTTTCAAATCAGACTTTTATCTGCCCCTAATATTGCATTGTCCAATTGTCCTATGCGAACTTCAACATTATGATTGGTTGCTGTCTTTTTCTTCACTGCCTCATATTTCCCTTTCCTAAGGAAACAATTCCACTTCAGAGAACAAAAGTTACAGGATCACTATTGTCTATCAAACAGCAACAAGCTTAGGTTAACTCCTCTCCTTAATGGAGTAAAGAAGTGAATGTCCTGGATTGTGTCACCCAGTGAGAATCTTCAAGAACAGAGTAGAGTGGGGTTGTAGATAGTGTTATTGCTTCTTTTCTAGGTTTTAAACCTGCACAATATCTAGCCTCAATTAAGAGCTGAGATGGGGTTTTGGGAGGGGGTTGTGTTGGGGTATTTTCTTTGTTTGCTTTTGGTTTATTTTTTTTTAACAGAAATCTTAGACAAACCATACAGTAGAGATCTAAGTACTTTTGAACTGCACAAATTGATCCAAATATTTTTCTATGTGGATCTTACCTAAGAACTGGGGTTTAGAAGGTACAGCTACTTTGCATATCTTATGTTTACAGGGTTGCAGATACTGTTTGCAAGGTGACACATGGCAAGATTACCCTTATTTGCCCTAGGTCCTTGCCATAGATGATTTATAAATTAAACCCAAGCATACTCAGTCATGAGACAAAGTTTGACAAAAGGAAGAAAAGTACAAACAAGATTTACCATATCTTGCTGGTTCCCATAGATGACAAACTGACCCCTGTGACTTTGAAGTGTTAAGTTAGCTAAGCAGCTGTTATCTATTCTTTGTTCTTGACTCCAGGATTTTTATTTTAAATCCAGTTTCACACCTCATCTTTCTGCCATTGACCCATTAACAAGATAACTCTTGTCGGGTAGTGCACTACTGTCAATGCCCCTCTATTTATCATTCAAGAAAAAAGCAGGAACAACAGACACACAGTCACACAGTGTATCAACAGATTTGGAACTGCTTTTGCCTTCCAAGAATAAACCTATCCTGTTTCTCATCTGAGGCACTCAAATGCTGATCAGCTCATGGCTTATGTTTCAGTCAGTAAATGTACCTTGGAGCAAGTTGCACTTCAGTATTCATTTGGAAAACATAATTCAATAATAATACAATTAAGACAGCCACAGAAATACTTTCTTTTGCCTCTTTGCTGGAAAAAAAAATGCAGTGTGTTTCCTATTCCTTCAGCTGTACGGTTTGTATCTTAGAACAGGTATAGATTTCCTTACAATCTTCCACAATCTCTCAAAGGGAAAGTAATCCTCCTAAAAAAAGGAAGGAAAAACCCTAAATGAAGCTTTTGGGTCAGGAGACAGATTGTGTGTGCATGGGGACCCAAGATGGGGGCTAGGCAGGGCAGTTAGTGTCTGCTGGCGTATGAAAGACCTTGAAAATACATGAATAAGAGATGTAAGCAGTTAGGAAATACATTTAAAGGAACGTTGTAGAGTTGACTCTGCTCCACTCTTTTTGAGTGGAAGAATGTAAAGAAAAGCAGATATATGGTTTATGTAGCTAATCTATTTATCTATTAGATAATCTATAATCTATTAGATAAACAGGCAATCCATATACACAGTTACTATGAAGAGGGTTATATGGTTTTTGGTAAACAGAATTCACAATGTCATATACATCAAAGAATTTCACAGAACACCAGCAACACAAACTTAGTATGTTACATCTGTGTTTAGAAATATACCTTATAAATTAAATTATTGTCGAAATACAGATATATTCAAATTCAATTTCTTAAATGTCAAAATTGAGACTCATATGTCCACAGAGAATATATATTTGCCAAATATTCATCTACCAATATTCCTTGCATACATCTATTCATCCTATAAAACACTTGTCTACTACAGAAGCAAATACCCTAAGGCCAAACAAATCAATACATTTTGTGCAATAAAAACGAAAATGTGTATGTACATACATACAACTCAGTAAATTTATTGTACAAAACTACGTTTTCCTTTTTATTAATACCATATGCAGCAATATATTTGCAAGATTTATATTAATTATTATGGGGGTTTGGTTGATGTAGTTTCCAAACCTTGCTAATTCAGTAAGGTATCCTTCATATTTAGCAACTGCCAGCTCAAGTCTGGCCAATGTTACCATGCAGTGGTCAAATACCTATTAATTTTCATGAGAATCTGATAGTGGACCTGTGCAGGAGTCTCAGATTCACTGTGTTGCTCTAGCTCTATAAACTTTGGAGACTTACCTTAACAATCTGCTCCATTTTCTTATTGGCAGCACTTTCATCCTCCAAACAGTACTTGTGCAATATTGTAGGATGCTTAACCCAAAGGGTGCTTGGTACATAACGAAATGGCACCCTGACATCAGGGTGTAGCTATTGAGTCAAGTTATTAGTGAGTTTGATTATTTCATAAAATCAGAATGCACCCTCCCACTCTAGGAAAACAAACCAACTCAAACTACACAACCAATATAACCTGACCTCTAATTGTCAATTCACTTGACTAGCTTTGGAAAAGCCAAGGATCAAGCATGTGGTGCCAAACAAATATGTGACAAGCAAATAAAATAATCTGTCCACATGCAGAACAGTGATTATTGCCTGATACTGCATATAGGATATTTTCCTGCTCAACCTCTATGGCTGAGTTTGTATAGTTGTCAGTTCAACATTTTCACTCAGGTAAATTCATTAATTATAACTTATGAAGAACCTCTGTGACATGAAACCTTCATTTTTCGCCCCCTTCTAGCAGACATGAGTTTTTAGAGAAAAAAAAATTAAAGATTAGTATAAATTTGGAAATTATACATTGTATTATTATACTATTATATAGTACAATTTTATGTTCTGTTTAATTTTGTGTGTAGTTTATTGCTGAGATCTTTGTTTCATCAATGCTAACTTGAGTGCAGTAAGGCTGGTTCTGCTGCTCCTGTAACAAGGCTTCGAAATTCCTCCTCACAAGAAAAGCTCAGCTTTGACAGGTGTAGTTGGTACTCCCTGGTGGTTGTCAGCCTAATAAATTCTTCAGGTTTCAGATGCTACCTTCCCTTTGGTCTGTTTACAGAACTAGTCAACCATAAAAAGTGACATTAACCTTTATTTTAATTTCCCCTTGATGATACTTCACGAGGCTTTCAGGAATTTACTGAAAAGACCTGGAGTTAGTGTAACACTGCTCTGAGCTGATTTAGTGTTGGCCACAGGATGACAGATGTGGTCAGTCACTAGTAACAAGAAGCAAAGTTGAATGGAATTAACTCTAGTGCAAATTTCACAATGCAAACCTACTTAAATGAAATTTGATGTTTTACTATAATGTTTGGCTGTAATTGTGTACATAGAGTGATTTCATCACTAGACAGCTATCCTTGAAGTAGCTCTGGAGAGGCAGGCATAGCACCAGAAATGTTATCCAGAAGTATTAGTTCACTCCTTGCACATTATAGCTGTTTTAGAATAAAGTCATACTGTAGTTTTTATGTATCATTATGGGTCTGAAAGTTGAAAGGTCTGAAATCTTTTAGTTAAGTCAGCCTTCACTGTACCCTGACAGTTGACAAATATATATTTCAGACCTTTACTGTTTTTCAATAGGCAGATACATGACAACAGAAATAACTGAATTTTAATAAAAATAATCTTATGGTAAACACTGAGACTGCAGGTCTGTGTAGAGAAAACCTTACAAGACAAGGGTCTGTCACCTGAAATTACTCTGCACTTCACAATTCTACCTTACTATCTCCCTTCCACTTATTTGGACTGTTATATTTTCTGTAGTTATCAAAGATTTGGAGTCCTGGACCCAACACTTGCACAATGCGATAAAAACTCCATAGTTTATATTAAAATTTCTTTTAAAAATTATACAGAAATGCTAAAAGCATGATGATACATAGTTTGTGGGCTTGAATTTTTCACAATCAAGTATCAAGTCATATTATGTACAAAAATATCAATGTGTGATGTTGGAAGAATGGTTTTTGTAAAATGTGAAAAAATTAGTTTTGATGTCAGTGGTAAAATTAGAGCTGAAATGTATGGATTTAGAAACAATGTTGGAGTTGGATAGTTACATATAGGTACTCAAAGGTTTCCTTTGAAATCCTTTTCAATTTTTCAAGTGACAGCATATAAACAAAAAGGAATAAAACCACAAAAAAAAAAATAGTAGCAGTATCTAAGCCTTAACATACCAGAGCTTTATTCTGAGTTTCATGCTTTAGCTCATTTCTGCTTCCTTTCTGCTTCTGTGTTTAGGCTGTCCAGTACTTTTTCTGCTTTTTCTACAGATATACAGCAACCCAAGCCATGGCCCCTGATTTTGCTCTTTCTGACACTAAGGAACCTGCCTTAAGCCTTGATCAAGTGCTGCTTAAGGCTTGTCTTCTGCCTGCACTTACAGTGATTACTTCTGTTCCACCTACATCATTTCTGAATAAAGAGCAGTGGCTAGGCCTGCAAAATTCTCATAATGGTTTCTGAATATGAAGGTGCATTTTCATGTAAAATAGAGGTGAGTTCACATTGATAGATTAAAAAAATCCCTCAGCAACCACTAAGAAAATGGTGGTTTCTCACTAAAAAGAAAGTGATCTTTTTAGTAAGGGAAAGGGAACCTAGGAAAATAATACCCCCAAATAAAACACTCATTGAATTATAATTATTTTAAATGTCCATGTAATAAAGCAACAGAATAAAACATTATTTTATTTGATGCTGTGATCCATTTATGTTTCTCACCTTCCAGAGAAAAATGAATGAAGGATTCTGTGTCTATTGGAGCCCTAGTTACTCAACTGGCCTTTGCAAGATTAAGGATACCGATAAATGAAACTCCCAGTTCTGCCTGGATATACAATCCTACCCAGATTTAATAGGATTTCAATAAACATTTTCAAAGATGCCTAAATCCTATCAAATCTAATTGCTCTTAACCTTTTTAATGAAATCCTTCTAACTTTCCAAATCTCAGCTAGCCAGATATAATGAAGTTGTCCAGGACAGTAGGAAATTAACATATCCAGATATGCTTTGTACTTAGTGAGAAAAAGATCAAGTTCCTTAGCTTTTCAATTAATCTCTTACTCCCTTTCCTACCTTCAAATCAAAGTAAACTAGTTTGAAAGTTGTTTTGTGGTATTCCTGTGTAGAATATGATTTGAGACAATGGCTTTATGAGTGTTAATCAGGTACTAGTAGATCCAACATAATAAAAATTACTCTTCCCAGAATTCTCTGAATAACATCTGCTGGTTTTGGTTTTTTTTTTCCCAGCAAATCATAAGTCATTCCTTCAGAAAACTGTATCGCGACAAATCAAATTAGATGTATTTTATACCAACAACACCTACCAAGGGAAGAATTCAGTGGGTCATGCCTGCTATAAAGCAGTAGCTGCTGCTCTTGAAAGGGTGGCTGTGGGAGCAGCTGAGCACTGATATGTGTGCAGTGGTGCACAGCTCTTAACTACATGGGCTGGTTTAGGCAATCTGCACACTGATTACAGAAATACTGGCAGGGGGCTTGCCTGATTAGGCTGAGAGGTGTCATAGCCTTCATAAAACTGCCAGACACTGGGAACAGAAATACCTTCAAAGCTGAGATTAGCAGAGGCAACAAATCTTGTGCTATTGGAAATAAGCATTATATTTGGAAAATAATGTTGTGATCATCTGGAGAATTGCACTGCTGTAATGCAGTCCTTTAGAGAAAGCAACCATGTTTGTGATTAAACCACCTCTTATCCCATGTTATTTTTTAGAAGCTGAAATCATGAGCCATCTACCAAAGTCACAGAGCTGTCTTAGATGACCATTAACTAACCTGATGCTGCCTTCCAGCTAAATTCAATGTGTGCTTTTATCTTGTTACCCGCTGATTCCAAAAGAATTTGTTGTTTATGGATTGGGAGGTCTTGACATTTTATATTGAATTTAATATTAATATGTTTTCCTTGAAAATACATGCAACTTCTGAAAACACATCCAGTGGATAGAAGTAGTAATTGTTAAGGAAATAAGTTATCTTTCATTAAGGTGAGACTTTAAGAGTGCTTTGGAATTAAAACTCAGCACTGTGATTCATACTTCTTGAAAAAGGTAAGTGAGAAAGATAAAGATTCCTATAAAAAGATTATTTCACTAGATTCTGCAGACAATGATGCAGACAGTAAAAAGAAATTTAATAAATGCTATGAGAATATAAGAGAAAGAAAAAAAATTAAATTCATCTATTTCAGACTATACAAAACTTTTGAGTATAGATAACCCTGCTCTTCTTGAAGATAAACTGCATTTGCACTAATGATATTTGCTATCTATTTTTTAATTTCAAAAAAACTAATTAATTAACAAAAGATATTAGGTCTGAAAGGTCTTGTATTTACTACTTATGGTATAAGTAGTTAATCCTTTCTCAGAGTATGTGTGGGAGCAAGATCCAGTAGTTAATAACATACTTCTGGTTTTGCTATCCAACCCCTAACACATCTCTTTCCTTGTAGGTTAGGGTTTTTTTTCCTATTATAATGATGAAGTTTGACATAATAGAAAGTGTTCATATCTTCCTAAATTTACTAAAAACTGTAACAGCTTACCACTTTAATTTTTTGAGTGCCAAGTTTCTGCAAGCCAAGATGAATAGGAATACACAATCCTTGGCAGTAGACAGAAAGGTTTGAGGTTTCTGTGAAGCTCTCTGAATGAGAGGTCAAACTGTGTAACAATACATTGCAGAATCATGTTAAATCAACCTGAGCATTTGGATTGCATCAATGTGACCATGAACAGAATTTATGGATGAAATTTTCAAGGCTCTATGTAACATACTATGTGGTTTCATCCTTCAAGTTTAGTTTATATAGCATGAAGGTAAAGCTGGAGATGAAAAGAGAATAGTTGTGTGTTCTCTGCTAGCATGTAAAGTGAGAAGCATCAAAAACAAGCTTAAAACAAAGAAAGTGGAGTAACTTATCAATTTGGCATTCTACTAAAAGGTAAAAAAAAAAAGTTAATAAAAGACTGACAAACTTAGAAGAAAAATCTCATGTAGCATTTTTAAGTGCAGTGGTATGATTCCTGTTATAGGTCAGAATAGTGGGAAACAAATACGAGAAGAACAGTAAATACTCTACTGTAAATATTCACAAATTGTCACACAGTGCTCAGTATCATGGACTTTCGGTACAGTCACATTTGCTATGTGCAGGACAAGCCCAAGTAGGTGTTTTAAAATGCATTATTCTTCTTTATAAGTAAAAGACCACTATTTGAAAACCATATTTATTTTGTTGTCGGTTGTCATAAATCTGAGAAATAGTACAATAACTGATCTAGCAGAAAGCTTGATATTTGGACCTGTTGGTAGTAGATGTGATTCCATATTCTCTTTGATTATCTTTTCTGGGGAGAATGCATAAAGATTAAAGAGTCAGTGTTTCATTAACTGTGAGACTTGAATAATTTTGAGATTACATTTGTATATATGTATTGCATATCTGCTTGGTTATATGCTATGCAATGTCAATATCTATCTAAAATAAATTTAATATTGAAAATAAAGAAAACTAGATACATCTCGTGAAAGTGCTTCCTGTTTCTGCTAACAACTAGCTGGGGTGGCAGGGTGGACAACACTTGCTGATCTTCTTCCTGAAAGAAAAAAATGAGCAAAAACCACAGAATTCCACCCCTCTCCCCCCCCTCTAAATTATGTTTAAATTGATCTCCTGGTACAAGAGGAAAATTGCATGCTGAGGCCTGGATGGTTTAGATGAGGAGTCTGAATTAAAAAAAAAAAAAAAAAAGAAAGAAAACATAGTGGATTTGCTCTGGTGTTTTGTGGTTTTTTGTTTTGTTTTGTTCTGGGTTTTTTTTCCTGAGTTCATAAGCATATGAATCCTACATATCTAACATGTAAATTCAAAATTATATAGCATTGTCCTGTGCACTGATTTGATTTCAGGCAAGTTTATTTATTTATTGTTTTAACAGCTGCTTTACAAACTCTTAGGGAACCTAAGACTGTGGTTTAAACTCTGTTTTGTAAATCTGGGCTAAATATCCTGCAGCAGACAACACATGTTCTCATTATTCCGGATGTTCTTTGTTACTGTCTGCTTTATTTGTGTATACATGTCTTTGAAAAAAAAATTATGACAAGTTGTTCATATGAAGGTTTTGAAGGCTGACAAAGTAACTCAGCCTAAATCAATTCTGCACTTATATAATTAACAAATTAAATCTATTTATAAAGGTGTTCCTGTCGTGACATTTTTCCACATTACTCTATGCTAATAAAATTCCATTAAAATTCTTGTACTCTACTTGGGCAGGTATCTTGATGATTGAAAGACTGCTGTTTGGCTGTATTACATACGTTATTTGTCATTTATATTGGACTCCATTTTCACTATGGTCTATTCTAAAGGGTTTTTTTTTGTTGCAACCACTTTGCTTTGATGGGCCTTAAAAAAAACAGGACATTTTAGAACATCCAATTCACAGTGCAGAGCACAGTCACAACTGGATAGATTAAGGAGGCAATGGGAAGCTCTGTAGTACAGGTGAGTATCATGCCAGTGAGTGCCCTTCAGTTTAGCCTTCACATTCTTGAAATCTTTATTTTAGCTAAATGAGAATCAGGAGTTCATAAAAATACACAGATTGAAAACTGATTGTGATTGGACATAACATCTAGGCTTATTTTTTACAACATGTATCTGGTGTCCTGGAAACCTATGTTGTTGTTTTCAAAAATGCTACAAAGAGCTCACTAAACAGTCCATTTTATCGTTTTTCTTACACATAAGGGAAGTAAGCTCCCTCTGCTTTATCATGCATAAATACAAATAAAAGTACATTCACAGTCTCGTTACATTATTCATATTTGTCCCTTCATCTGTAGAACTTCAAGCTTAAGTGGAGGACACAAGTGACAGATGTACAGTAGTGCAAAAGGTACCATTTACAAAATGTATCCATCAGACAGCAGGAGAGAGACATGATTTTAATGCCGGGTTTGTCTGCATTATTTACATATCCTAACAATGTGCAGGACAGCTGGGGGCAACAGGAAACAGAGGTTTGAGAGTGCACTGCTCACATTGCTTCCTTCAGCACATTCCACTCGGGAAGAACAATGACAGCCTTTTGCAAGATTTAGTAACTGACTCGCAAAAGAAAAATATCAAAACATGATAGCAGTATGAGAAGACAGCCCTTGAAGGGGAAAGAGCAAAAATGCCTTTTATGTATTGCCTTGCTGGACAGTGGAGGCTCAGCACTCTGGCGTGTTCATGGAGGGACCTGGTATTTCTCTTACCAGATCAAAAGATTCAGATTGCTGCAAAATGTTTCATGTCCAGCTTGATGCAAGTTACTCTCTTGACAGGTCCAGTTGTAGTTCATGTAATGTATTCATTAATGTGGAATGAGTTCTTTAAATAAAGGTTTAAATAAAGAAGAGGGCTTGATCTTGTGTGGCTTTTAAAAGCAATAATTCCTTCAGCTTCAGAGGTGCCTCCTCCAATATCTGTGCCAGTACTCAAGGCAGCAGAAACAAGTCCTTTGTCTTACATATGGAGCAGATAGAAGATGGTTGATTGAAAACAATGCTTTTGAATTCAATTTTTCTTGTAACAAGATAGAACTAGATATTTAATTTTTTAAAATTACTGTGTATGCTTAAGAAATCTTTCTTTCAAAGAAATTAATTTACCTGAACCTACTCTAATAATTAGCTTAGCCTGGTAATTCTGAGCTAGAAGGGGTTAACTATTTTATGGTTATTATCAGTAGATATTAAGGATAAGAAGTTATTTTTCTGGATTTAAAAATAGGACTGCTGCAATATGTAGAATTACATAGAGTCCTGAGTTGTCATAAAATTAGAGTGAGCGGTGGAGTATAAAAATATAAATCTACCTACCTACCTACCTACCTCTAAGTAGGAGATTTGGATTAGGCCAGCTTTCTTAAAAAATGCTTCTTCCTGTGATTATGGTTGTGGTTAGTGTTTAATACGTACATTCAGGTTATGTAGCTATTTGAGCACTGACATATGTATATGCTGTGGCATTGCTTAAAAGATTCAAAAGGAATTTGGAATTATCCAAACTTGTCTTAAATACTGTCAGACTTGGTGTTGTGATCACTTCCCTGGGGAACCTTTTCCAGTGCCCAACCACCCTCTGGGTGAAGAACCTTTTCCTGATATCTAACCTAAACCTTCACTAACACAGTCCATTCCCTCAAGCTTATCACTGGTCACTACAGAGAAGAGATCAGTGCCTACCCCTCCTCTATATTTTCTATTATAGTTACAGAGATGGAAGCATGTAAAAGATAAATAGACAAAGTATTAAAATTTGCAGTACAGAATATCTTTAGTTGCAATTCAAAATTTATTTTAGTAATTGTGCCAGTAATTTTGACTTACACATCTTCAGCAGAGTTGCAGTAATCACATCTTTTTTCTCCTCTTGCAGAATTCAAATAAAAACCTGAAATCTTAAGGCTGACTTAAGGAAGTCAAAAATTGTGTTCTGGACCTGACTGGAAGCATATACTCTGAGTCTTAGTCTTTACTCCAAGTGATTAAAAGGTTTAATTAGATTTGTTTCCTTGATGAATTAAATCAACAAGATAAAGTAAATGATCTTCCTCTTCTACCTTTTCCTACTTGATGCTCTCACTGTGGCTGCCTTTGTATTTTTAATTTTTATATTTTTATAAATTTGTATTTTGTAAATTTGTATTTTGTAAATTAGGTAACATGTTTTTCCTGCCTCTTGTTTTTTCCTCTCTATAGGAATAGCCAAACAAATTTATCAATATATAAAATGCATAACTCAAAAATCACATATTTTGTCTGTATTTTATTCATTAGATTTTCATGTAAACATGTAATATATTGGTTTTCTAAATACATAAGAATATAGATACAACATAATGCTCTGCATAAAACATTTTTGGGAATCTTATTTCTAATGAAGATTCTGTAGAAATCTATGTAATCAACAACAGAATTATAATCAATAACCTGCTTAATTAAGTAGGAAGCTGTTTTCCAAGATCTAAATCCTTTATTGATCATCAGATTTTATTTATAATAATGGAGCCCCAGTCTGAATTTTTCACTTGAGCTTTGCTATAATATACTGATGTAGGCAGATTGTGATTTCTACAGTTAAAAAGGATAGACCACACAAGATGTCTTTGGGAGATATTTTTGCATGTAAAATAGGCCAGCTGTTCCACAGTCCATAAAAAAGGGAGAATATGGAACTGATACGCCAGTGATAATAGGATTCTGAAAAATATTTATGAAATTAGAAAGTAATAGGTGAACCAGATCATATGAGTTCCCTATTATAAGTGAGTGGTCTTTCTGCATTCTCAAAACTACTCAATGTTGTTCTTCAATCTCATCAGACTTTATAAGAATTATAATAGTTAATGATTAGCTCACTATTATCTAACACAGATAATAATTTTAAATTTATGGAAATAAACTCCTAGCCTTTTCAAACTATCTCGAATCAATAAACCTGGAGATGTGCAGAAAACTGAAAATCAGAGAAATGCACTGCATTTTTTCCCACCTTTTGCAAAAGAGAAATTTGTAATTTTGCACTGTTAAAATAGTCTAAATAAATATCACAGAACCACAGAATATTCTGAATTGCACAGGACCCATAAGGATCATCAAGCCCAACTCTTACGTGTACGGTCTATATTGGGATCAAACCTGCAGCCTTGAGATTATCAGCATTGTGCTCTAACCAACCCAGCTAATGCCAGGATTGTTTTCCCATAGATTCATGCTTGTCAGTTACTGAGCTTTGTGATAAGGAGATTCAGTCATGACTCAAAGCAGGTTAAATATTCTAACTTGTACTAACTTGTAATCAGAATCAGCAATTTGAAGATTAAAGGTTTTAGTTTTGTATTTTCCAAGTCTATAGTCCTGTGAGATATAGACAGCTATATTTTTGTATAGAGATATAAAAATATCTCTTTATGTATTTTAGCACACTCTTCTTTGCAAAGGAATGCGGTTAAAAAAGATATTTCAAATACACATTTAAATTTAGTTTTCAAACACCCTACTATGCAATTTGGATTTTGGATACCGCATTTCCTCCCTATACAGAGTGGACAGACAGAGTAAAGGAAGTGCAGCAAAAGCAATTTGTATCTATTGGATATTTAACAAAATTGTGTGTCTCTGTGTTCATAACATAAAGTGTCTTTTTTTTTTAATTTCCTTTGATACATTTGCACTAATTGGAGACAAATGAGAATTGTTATTCAGTTTCAACAGTGCTTTAATGTACTTTTCCTTTCACAAGAGCAAGTGCAGAATTGTTATGGAATGTGAAATTCCCATGTCCTCTGCAAAGCCACAATACTTGCTCTTTTTTTTTTCTTGTAATTTTTTTTTGCTGTTACTTTTATCCTTAAATTTATAGTGTATTGTGCAGTTTTTTCTAAAAGAACTCTTTCTAAATCATGACTAGCATTTCCAATCAGACACCAATGATGAATCCTAAACAATTAAAATAAAGTCAAGATGAAATTGAGCTGTATTCATACTTTATATACAACAAGATATGTATAATAAATATTTTCTATAAGAATACAAACTAAAAATTTCAAATGACAATATTTGTCTTCTACATTTTCGCTGCAATATATTCCAGTACAAGCTGCGATTTCCAAACAGCTGGAAAGTTGAGGTCTACCACATTTAAGGTATTTGCCCTGCTCTTTTTTATCTTGATATAGGTATGTGCTATATACACAGAGTAGATGTAGTAGTTTAGAAGACATGAGCATATTTGAACAGATATTGTTAATACAAAGTGCAGAGCAGCTGCTTGACTTCATTTTTAAATCCTCCGAACAATTCATATGACTTAAAAGACTCAGAAGGTGTGACATTTAAAAGATTTGATTTAGCCATCTCCTAAAGACTTTGACTATACAGTTGCTAAGAACTCTTTTTATGCATAATGTGCTAAGGATAAGGCTTCTGTAACATGCACGAAAATGGGACATTTAAAAATAATTTTATATCATTGAGCAACATTTGCTCCTGAATAACTGGGTGTCATTCTTTTATAGCATAGGGGAAAGAGAGGAAATCAGACTCAAAGTAATAAAAACTTTTAATTATGTACATATTATTCTTCTCTTTGGACAAATTTGTCATGTGTGTGGATACCTGGTAGGTCATTGGAGGCTCACTAAACTCTTTCCCTTGTGTTTAGTCCTTAAAAACATCTTTGTTTTAAATTTTTCATTTGCCTGTGATAAAAAAAATCCATGAGATGTACCATAGGAAAAACTTACCTTTGAGACAAAAAATTATCCTTTTGCCAAATCCATAGCAAAATATTTCTTAATTTGTCGAATGTCGTCTCACTTTTTAAAATCAGCAACTTACAGCAATCACAATGACCCTCACACAGAAAAGCAAGAATATCCAAATTAAACACCTTAGAGAATGAATATTTGTTCTTCCTTTTGACAAATTTAGGGCTTGTACAATTATTTATACTATTTGCTGTGCTAACCTTTTGGGTTAAAATGAGAGTGGATCATGAAAACAACTTCAGCAATATTGAAACTGACTCCCAGTCTTCTTTACAGATTTATGCTTTTTGCAAAGATTCATTCAATTAACTGTACTATCTATCAAGAGAAAAGCATTGTAATTGGAAAGGACATTTCTTTTGTGTTATGCAAGAAATAGTGTTAGCTGGAAGTCACTGTGAAATATATAATTAATCCAAAGAGTGCAGTTTCTTTTTTTTAATAGTCTGTTCAACTTAGACCTAAGAATTGCTTTTCCATTCTTCATCTTGTTTACTATTTACATTCAAAATAGAAGTTTGTGATATATTATTGGTAAGATGTCATTGATTTAAATATATGGCATAGCTGTTAATAAGTACATGAAGTGCAAAGAAATATGAATTGTACTACAAAGCCATAAAAGGACTGCTGTTTGGTTGCTTCTTTTTCTCGTACCATAGTATCCATATTATTCTACTGAGATTAATTAGTTTAATAAACTATAAAGAAGATGCATATATATTAAAATAAATGCATTCTATATATCAGTCAGCTTCATGACAGTCTTTAAAAAAAAAGAGACAAAAAAACCAAAAACAAACCACAAAAAAAGACCCTCAGCCAAACACGAAAGACGCCACTAAAACCAAACCAATCAACAAAACATTTTGGGATTCTTTTAAAGTAGGTGACTTTGTGCATAGTAGTTTTCTCAAGACAGAAAACTGTTCTCAGATTTTGAAAATTTAGCACTTCATAGTTAAACTAAGTGGTTGCAGGCAGCAGGAAGATTCTTCATTTTCTCACCTTCACTTTGAGGACTTCAGTGTTGAAATTTGTACACAATTTAATAGACACAGACACACTAGCTCTTGGGCAGAGAAGATCTAAAATCCTTTGAGATAACTAGTCTAACTCTTCAGGCTAATTAAGATGTCACCCTTGTCAAAAACATTATGTGTCTGCCTTCTTTCAGCCTTCAGACTACTGTATAAAAATAAAAAAAGAAAAAAAAAAGGAAGAAAATCAAACATGAAAATTCAACAGTTAATACTCCCTGGGCCAAAAAGCCCTCTTGGCAAAATGTTCTTGACATCAAAACAAGCTTCTACCAGACAAAGAGATGCACACTTTTTTAGCTGTTCAGTGATATGTGCCTTAGCTAAGCCTTTAGACATACTCTCACCTGTATCACCCACTATTTAAGAGGTGATACATGTCAACTTAGTAATAAAAATAACTTAGTAATAAAATCTTACAGCTGACCCCCCAGAATTCTGCTGGTGAAGATCTGCTACCACAAAAGTTCTAAATGAGCCATTATAACACAAAAGTCTTTTTGGCAATATTCCTATGGCCATACCCATCCATGACATAGGTAAGAGTTTGTTTCTTCCCAATCTTCAATTCAAACAACATCTCTTAACTTAAAGAAAGTGAATTTTATGCAAATTGGGAATACATTATTTCATTGTCAAAATCCCTTACATGTAATATTTGAAGAAATTATTCTTTGTAAACTGTATGTTTATAGATTCTGATGCTCTAAATTCCATAGTCTGTATAGTATCATATGGAAATAAAATCCACAAGTTCTTTACTCCTGACATGAAAATCAGTTTCAAAGTAAATAAAAACACGATTTATGTTCTTTGGGGTCTTCAAAGATTTTTTCTCTTTCTCTCCCTTAATTAAATCCCCTTTTGAGCAAACAAAATTTATCATTTGTGTGGATCATTGAAAAGTTATGTTTCAAATTATTTTCCTAATATGTCATCAGAAATCTACATGCTTCTTCCTTTCATTTTATCATATGACAAAAATTAAATACACGTCAATTTGATGTAATGACCTACCACATGCTTCTATACCTGAAGTAAAACGCAGCAACAATCAAAGATTTCATGCTCTTTCCCTAATCCTTAGCATTCCTTCTTTTTGGTCTTTCCTTATAACTCAGTACTCTGCGCTAAGCACAATTTTATTTTACTCTCACCCTGAATCTGATTTTTCTTTTCCTGTATTGTCACAATAGCAAGAAATGTTCACCTTTTTCAATCTATACCTGGAAAGCAATAATAAAATTAGCTAAAAACATGATGAAGGTTTGAGCATTATGTATGACAGGCCAAAGTTAATAAACAAGAGTTCTTTTTGCTCTCAGCTTTCACAAACATGTTCAGGCTGACTGAAGCTCCTAAGGTACTTGCACAGTTCATCAGCCTCAGAAGGAGATGCTACATCAAAACTGAGATGAGTTAATTAGGATTTGGCCCATTAATATTTCCAATACTGAAAATTTAAAAGTGGACATTGAAAATTCAAAATTTAATAGCACTGATCTAAAGAAACTTGGAGAAAGATTTTCTTTTCCCTCAACTAAAAGAAAAAGGCAGGGTTTTTCTTCAAATAATTTTTTCTTTTTAATCAGGTTTTGTATAGTATAACAGCATAATTGTTTCTGAAATGGAAGTATTATGTCTGTGGCAAAGTTTGCAAGTAGAAAGCCAATAGACAGATTCCAAATAAAGCCATTACTTTTGGCTTCTTTACTGGACTGTTTCTCTTAATGATTGTGGTCTCTGCTCAGCAATACCTAGAACCAGTTTTATCTTATTTATAGTAGAAGTAGTTAGATTGGGGCATGTTATAATCTACAGCTCTTAAAGGAAAGAAAGACAATGTAAAATCTGTCATAGTAAACAAGATGTCTGAGAATTAAAGAGAGGGTGTGAGGAAGAATTAGAGGGACTTCAAGTTTGTTTTTTTGAAGATGGTATGTGGAAATATATTTTCAGCTTGAAGACAGTTCATTCGTTTTTCATTTATTGTTAACTTCCAGGCCTGAATAAGAATAAAAATCTGAAAGCTAGACATTTCCAACAGCCAAAACTAAAGAAAACCTCTACCTAAAATTGATGCAAGGTTTGACCTTATGAAGCTGAAAAGGTCTGTCCCGAAATAACTGATGAATAATCTTCTATCCTATAATTTTTTTCTTAAGTTCTTAATATTTTCTTATTGTATTAATCTTTGTTCCAGTAATGCCAAATAGATGCTACACATGCCTCATTCACTGAAATCTATGAAGGTCTTAAAAATAGTACCATCATTATAAACTTATTTAATGCATGGGCCAGAGACAGTAAGATAAAACAATTTAATAAAAACATCTAGTTCAGAACTTTGGATTCTTTGTCCAGCTGCATCAATAAATCACTGTAAAAGTTACAAAAGTTATTTAGGTTAAAATCTTCCTTGACAAATTTTAAGTAATTAATATTTAGGAATTAAAATTCTACTCCAAGTGAGTCTGTAGTCTTTCCTTATAGTCAGTAGGGATATATGGGCACATCCTAAAGACAATTCATTAAGCTTCTTTGAAATATATTTATTTATTTAGGATTTACCATGAAATCCTAACTGTAGTTTCTTAGTTTTCTACCTTAACTGTAGAATGACCTTATCCACCTATGGGTTATGTAACACTAATTCTCTCCACATTCATGCAGTACCTCTATCTTCATCCACTTAAAAGGGGGCAAAATTACAAAGAAGCAAACTTATTACTCACTGCAGAAATATTTGGATGTGCAAATATAAAAGTGCACTATGAATTCCAAAGGCTTCAGCCTTTCTGTGTGAAAGAGGAACAGAGGTGTCTATCTATGTTGGAATCTGCCCTATGATCTAACCTCCACTTTATATCTGTACTGCAGATGTGTAAGTACTTCAGAATCTAATTACCAAAACTTCTAATAAACAGGGCCTGGGGCACCCATAGATGATGACAAATTTACTGTTGTATCCAGATAATGTTTGGAAACCCTGCATCTTTGCATTTGCTTAAGTTTCTCTTCTGCTGAAACATGCTGTTGTAGGTTTTCAGCCCTTCTCTTTCCTTGAACAGAACAGAACACACTGTATTCTGCAGGTAATTGTAGTTTAAAGGCATAAGCAGTACATTATTTGCTGTAAGTGTTGGGACTTATGTTCACATCTGTAACCAAAATCAATACACGTGCTTATCTATTCCTCTTTCCAAAGACCTCTTTATTTATAGGTGATAAAATTCGGCACTAGGTTTAAAAGGCACTGAATCTCAAACTTAATTAAAGCACCTGTTTATCACCAAACATAACAAGCCATAAATTATATAGATGTTTCAGTTTATTTTGCACTACAAACATGTCACTTTGATCGATATGGATTTGGCTTCTCTTGTGTACAGGAACAGTCTTGAAAGTGACAGCTCACTTTTTTTTTCAGCACAACAGTAGGAAAACTTGATGAATAATTGTCAAACATGATTGACTGGGGGGAAATTTTCAAAGGCACAGGTGCCTGATGCCTATTAGCTATCAGTGGAATGTAGGTGCCTGGCTCCTGTTTGTCTTTGAAAGTCTCCTTCCTAGATATATCAAAAGCCTTAGACAGAGTTATTTATCTGAATTGGAAATGACCTTCCTTACATTTAAAAGGGGCTTAAATGTATAGAAAAATAAAAAGGACTGTGTAGTAGCTTTATCAGTTAGGAAAGTTGGAACTTCTGCTAGAGACGTGGAAACCCTTCTTGCAGGGAATTCCTTCTGAAATTCAAAAAAGGATATATAATACATTAGAGTTGGATGATATGATTTAGAGGGAAAAGTTTCAGGCTCTAAATCAGTATAGAGAAAAACTAATTAAAGAAGTTGATTCACTTTTGCTAACCTGGAAATTGACCTTAAGAAAATTGAATAAGCTACATTCAAAGAGAGAATAACCATATCTTGGAAAGGAAAGCAGTAACTTTCAGTTCCTTCAGGATCATCTTAATATTTTTTTAATGTGAGGAGAGTAGGATATTATTCTGGAATAATAGAAGTTTTTTCTTCCGTGAGTGTTGAGTAAATGGATTGTACTTTAAAAATTGAAGGAATTAATATCATATGCCTATAGAGTGACAGAAAAAAACCCTTTACCCAAACGATAAAAGTGCAAGTGGACTTACCATGCAAGGTCTAGGATGCCCACTTTAACATCCAAATTGCTCACTTTTTTCTTTTATTTACCACCTTATGACTGCAAAAATGAAGTACCTCTGTTTTTTATAGATGGTTTCAAGAGATATCATCTAGAACCTTTGCAGTATTTTTAGTACATCTGAGAGGTTTTGATCAGGCTTCCTATTTGGAAAATGCTCCCTTTTGAGACTGCACAACCCTGTTGGAAATCTCACCAAACTTAGTGTGAATCCAACAGAGTAGGACCTGATGATGAGGGGAAAATTTAGGAGCACTTCATAAATCTGGTTGGTTGAATGCAGTGAGAGCAGCCCTCACTTAAATTCCAGGAGATATGGTGCTTTCTCTTCATCTCTGTTTACCTTTCATCAATAGATCTTTATGGACATAACATCTGAGTTGATTTTTCTTTATAAAATATATTGAGAAATTATTAAATAGGTCATTAAGTAGGTATTAAGTAGGTATTGCTTTTAAATTAAGTAGGTATTGCTTTTTTAGACCATATTTTTCTCTCAATTAAGGAAATTTTAGCCAATCAACAAAAATAAAAGCAGTTCTATGTGATTTTGCTTCCCATCTATTCTTTGTGAGTAGAGCATACTGCAGTGTAGAAATAATCCATTTGGTGGTAATTATTTGAAAATTATTACATTTGAAATCATTTATAAACATTAAGATTAAAGAGATATTTACATAACTTTGGTCATATTAAACAATAAACAAAAAGGGAAACATAGTGCCTAACTGACTGATTCACTTTGTTAATTATGACTCACATGCTCGTTTTGAGCTTTGTGGGCAAACTGAGAGGGAAGGTTTAGTTGAGATACTATGACAAGAACTCCTATACTTTGAGAATTATTTCAGAAACTTCTAAATTTGCACTTTTTTCCTACTTAGAAAAGAACTTGTAAGTCTTCTTATATCAGATGTCATTAAAAGTAACTCCTGAGGAATAAGAGTGAAAGTGTACAATATATTTCAATGTTCTATGTAAATTTACTATCTAAATATTTTTCAACATAATAACATTCAAATGCTTAGGGTGCTTTCAATGATATACTTAAATAAAGACTACTTACACTAAAATAAGATAAAAAAAAATCTTGCTTGTAGTACTACTAACTGTAATTCTGCTTGAAAGCTTTTTAAATTCTCACTGCTGCAATTTTGGGTGGATTTGTCTTCCTCTTTAATGTGATCATGAAATACTTTTTCCCTTCTAGTTCAGCTGGATAGTGAGCTAGAAGAAGTTAGCAGAGACATGGAGTTGTTTTTGAGTTTTTGAGTGTGTTCAGTGTCAGATAAAGGTTTTAGGAAGCTGGATATTTGATCCAATGTTGAATTGAGAAAATTGTTTCCTGGGACATCAGAGCTCCAAAGATGGCAAAAGCTATTTTGAGAGCTGTTTGTACAGGAGAGGGTTTTAGTCTCTTCCTAATAAGACAAGGTATGTCATAAACTTTTAAATTTTTTTTTCAATATTCACTCAATCAATAGCTAAGTGATCCACAAGTTGCTTTTCAGTAGCATAAATTTCTTACGTTTATTTTTTCATGAAAATCATATCAAGGCCCTGAGTTCTGAGCGTTATCATAGTAGCTACTATATATGCATAAAATCTAGACAATTTCTATACTATTGGTCTTAAATAAGGAAGCATGGTATAGAACTTTGAGGAGATAAATGAGAAAGCAAAACATGGGGTCAATCTATTTTAAGTAGCACACTGATGTCTTCACTGCTAAACCACGTAGTCTCTCTTGTCTCTCAGCCAGAACATTTACTCAAAATGGAAACCATATTTACTTAGAACTGCTTTGACATGCTGTCATTTCTAAATTCATTTTTCAAATATTATAAACTTAGCCACATGGAGGTGAGAGGGGAGGAAGAATGAAAAATGAAAAGCAAAACAAGAGCAAGCAACTGATAGGTCTAATGTGGGCCAAAGAATGGCGATGGGCTGTGAAAGAGCAGTTTATCCTGATGAGTTTTATACTGTCTTTTTGTCCAACTACTTAAAGTGTTTTAAGTGCAGGACCTTATGCTAAGAAACAGGCAGTTACAACACTTCATTTTTGTTGTTAAACAGTAGACAATCACTTGGTGTAAGCAATTGTCTGAGGCTTGCAAAAGATAAAGCCTTGTTAGGATAGATGCGTAGATTGTGCAGATCTTCTTTTATACAGCTAATTAAACTTCATCTTTAAATTGTTTGTTTGTTATAGTTTTGCTGAGACTAAAATCCCATAGTAAAAATTCTTATGTTTATGAGATAACACAGCTGCTAGGCAAAAGGCAAAGATTTAAAATGGCTGTTGAGCTGAAATGAGGAAATCAGTTCATAAAACAATAGTTTCTCATGCTCACTCCACTGTGAAGTGTAATCCAAATATCAAGTTAAAACTTTTAGAGGCAGGGAGGAGGGAAAACATCACCAAACAAACAAAACCTCTTCACTTTAATTTCCTTCTGTTATCTCAAGAATATCATCACATTTCTCTAAGTTTGAAATATGAGGTAAAGCTCTAGTAAAGGTTTCTTTTCAACTAAGCACAACAAGATTATCTTGAAATTATTGAGCTATATGAACATAACAAAGATTTCTTATTAATTTACTGGAGTTTAGCAGAGGAGTAGGACTCACATAAAGCAGGAAGTTATTTCCTCACAGGAATATAAAGCTGACAGATAAGCCAAGCCTTTTGAACATTTTACTCCTCTATACCTACATAAAGACCTGAATAATGGCTGCTCCTCATTTGACTTTTTTTTCTCATCCTCATTTATATTATACTCTGTTGCAATAGCCTTTGTTATGAATTTTCTAGTAGAATTTAACAATTGTTTTCTCGTTTCTGTATTCTTTGCTCAGTAAACATCTCCAGGTTTTGATTATTTTTTTTTAATTCTTCTCTTCCCCTTGTTACTGATGGTTGAGTCCTTACAACAGAAGGCTTAGAGGAGATGGCCATAGACAATGTAATTATGAAATTTGGGAAGGATGTGCAGAGTGACTGATCATGGCTGTTTTAAAGGATGCTAAACTCATTGCAAAGGAGCCCAGAGGAGAGCCTTTGCTCTCTATGAATGGCTATATCAGATGTTTGCTAACTGTTAATCCCTTCATTAATGAAAAATATATGTGGCATAGAGAAGTTAAACTGAGAAACAAACAAAATACCTGTGAGGAGAGAACGGTGTTGATGTAGTTTCAATCCATGTATCCTTTGATGTGCTGGGTATGTCTGGTGTTTTGATGATGAGCTCAGGAAATTTTTGCTTTATTGTGATTCAAATGAATGCTAGCATTGCTTCAGTCGGGTAAGCACAATTTGTGCTTGCACTCTAATTCCAATCCATTCTTGCAGTTGTCTGTTAAATCAAAATCCCATGTGACTTAAAATAACTTAAAGAAGTAAATTCTGTATCAAACATTAATGGTCAATTTGTGGAATATCTAAAAGAATCAGATCAGAGTCCTGCACTCTGGCACCATCAACAGTGCAGAACATCCTCCCTGACCGCCAGATTCCCAGAATACATCTATTCTTTTCAATGACTACACTCATCAGAAAACACTGAATTTCTTTTCAGCCCTATGTGAAGAAAGAGTAGAGTGCCTTTCATGTGAAGTTCCTCACAAAACACACTTTTGTTGTGTTATCTCAGATGACATCACAAAAGAAATGATAGGTTGTGTATGCTAAGGAAGGATTGCTCAGCATCACAAGCATATTGTTGTTACATGAAGTGCTTCCAAACCTGTGTGAAACCTTTCTAGCTCTCTTCATTTTCCATGACCCATAATGATGAGTTTTAAGTCAGCCTCTTATCAGTGTCTATGAAATCAAGGAAAGGCAGTGAACAGGTTTAATATCTGTGTCTTGATGCTTTCATGCAGCATTTACATAGTGAAAAAGAAAAAATCTTTTAGAAGTAATAGGGTAGAATTAAAATCTGGCCAAACTTTAACTGAAAAAATTGCTAACACTGCCATTGAATGACGATGAACAGCATACAATAGTAGCACAAGCTCTGAGGGCCTTTCCAGAATTTACTTCCTTTGACATTCTGAAGATAAGCATTTGAATACTCAAGAGGTTTCGGCTTTAGGTGATAAATCTGCTCTTTGCTCTGATCACATGTGTTTCCTAGATCCTGCTGAGAAACCAGCCAAAGGAGATTTTTCTTCATGCAACATATGGCTAAAAGTGAAGCATTCTACCTTAGGAGGTTATGGGGAAAAAGTTCACAGAGGTTCTAAACCTCATTGGTTAAAGTGGTAGAATTCAAAGGAGAGCAACTGAATTAAAGATGAAACCGCACCTTGCTCTGAGAGTTCTTTAACCACAGATTGCTGTCATGTGGTGCAGCCCTGTGGGAAGTATTGGTATATCATTCTCCTGTTTTTCCAGAGTGACAAAACATCTTCTATTGTCCATTTTAAGAAACAAATCTCAGATTATCTTTGCCCTTACTGGTTGACTCATTCATCTACTCTAATGTTTTTTACAAGTCACAGGAAGAAAGTACTCTTAGCTATTGCAAAGATGTCACCTTTGACATATAGTAGTGGAGGGGGCGGGGGGGTCAGGCAAACTGCCTGAACTTACAGGATGAAACCTGCAGACTCAGCAGGCTTTTATTCCTTCCCTCCCACTCTGTTTCCTCTATATCTACTAATAAGAGTTTAAAAAAACTCCTCAAACAACACTGAATAAACTCAGATTTATCTGCCCTGTGGGCAGGGTAGATGTGTACTTAATTCCTGGAAATCTATAGATGGCCTTCTACCATTGAAAAGAGGCCATGGGGAAGTGGGAAAGTGGATGGCAAAGACTTGCCTCCAATCACTTTTTCATCCAGTTCTTCTAAATGTTTTGACTTAACAAAAAAATATTTGATTATAAATCTGTGCTATTTATATGCAGAAACTAAACATGCCAGTAACAAATAGCTGTCTGTGAAAACAGTAGATGACCCCTTAATACAAATACCATGTGAAGGGTACTTAGTTTTATAGATGATTTGTTAGGTGAGGGGATTAAAGCACTGCATGAAATTCCTCAGTGATTTGAATTTGCAACAATATGTAGAAAGCCATATGGATGTTATTGTAGGGGGAGGTGGAAGAATTGGTATCCTTTTGAATTCCTAATGGCTCTAAGCATAAACTAGCCCTGGGTCTACTGAAATAATACATTTACCAATAGGTATGTGACCAAAAAGTTGATTACTGCTTTTTACTTGGCATTTGTCTGATCTATATTATCACTTCCACCACCATGATCACTACAAGGTGGTTCACTAAAACAAAGTATTTCTGTTTTTTGATATATTTTCCAGCTCCTGAATAACTTATTCAGGTGTAAAAGTCATAAATAATTATTTAGAGATATAGCTTATGCTGGCCTGGAACATAAACTGATTCCAAACACTCATTCTCTGCATTTGCTTGCTGTCCTTTGCTGTTTAATGGTTCTCAGAATGCCACTGCAGAGAGAGAAACTAGAAAACTATTGAATGCTGAGATTGAGACAATAACGGTGCCAACTATACCTCGGAGAAAATCTGTTTTCTGGATTTTCCTAACCTTTACCATGCAGTTTGCATCAACTCAAACACAACAATTAATTTTAGACAAAATAGGACACATATTAAAAAGTCTGTTGTTAGTGGAGATTTAAAACATGACCAGTGGTGATTCCAAAGTTGATTGTACTTCCAAAGCACATACTAATACTGGGAACAATTCCAGTATGGGATTAGTGTAGGAAAGACAGATAAAGATTAAAATAAATAGTTCCACTTTCAAATACTATTTAACAGGAAGTATGTCCCTTTAAAAATCTCAGTCTTGGTGAACACTCTGTTGACAAAAATTATAAAGTTATTCTATTTTTGTGCAAGATGTTTTCTTCATGTCTGGCACAAATATGTTGAATTCCCTTAGTGCATGCAAACATTCTACTCAATAAAAAACCTTCGTATATATGATGTTACATATTTGGATAGAACATTTAATATTTTATATTGTGAAGAATTTTCAGTTCATTTGTAAGGCAAATAAACCAAATTCAATGGCATCTGAAAATTGCTACAAAAGAATTAGCAGACACAGTGAATGGCAACAAGCAATTGCACAGCAACACTACAGATTTGGAGAGACTACACTGATTAAGATGAACAGGGAAAATTATACACCCTCACAAAAGGAAAAGCAGGGATCACAAACTGATGTTACTTGACAGCAAATGAAAAGTAAAACAAAGGAAGGTGGGTTTTTTTATACATACATACTTGGCTAAACTGTGGAACTCATTGGGAAAATATTGTGGATTTCTTGTATTGTAAAAAAGTAATAATTAAAATTTGGATAAATTAATTAAAGACAAACCCACCCTTGGGTATACTAAATAGAATGATCAAGTTGAAACTTTCCTATACAGACACTCTCTAACAGTAAAATTTCTGCAGTATGGGATTTTGTTCCATGGAAGTATTACTTTATTCTTGCCCTATTTTTAATATTTTTCCTGAGCACACATGCCTAGTTCAAGTGGACATCAAGTGTTCTAGGTCGAATTGATCTTTGAGATGATCAATCTTCTGTTCTGTTCTTCTGTTCTAAAGGCAAAGATTTGAATCCCAGATCTTCAGGAGAACCTGCAGGAGGATAGATATGCATGCAATGTGGTTCGTATTTTAAGTTCAGACAGTGCAGTAGGTTGGGTTGTATTGGATTCAATTTGTCTGAGAGACACATTTTTTTAAAAAAATTGTGAGAATTTAAGTCTTTGAGATTTTAAAACATAGTCTTCAATGTCTTTAGGTTAGAGAGAAAAAAGAGGAAGCTATTGATTTAAAGAAGGTGGTAGACCTCTAGGAAGGCTAAGTTCAAATACTGGCAAGTACAGATTCGTATCCCTCTCAAGTGACTAAATCAAATAAGGATTTTGACTTCTGTTCTGGCTTTGGTGTTCTGAGGTACCATAAAGTGGCAGAGAAAATACTTCAAATAATAACAGTAATAATTTAATAAATTTGTATCCATGGAATGGGGCAACTTAGTGAAACTCCACAGCTCTTAGAATTTTATTACTTAAAAATCTTATTTTGTTTGCTATATTCAGTTGCTATAACTTCTCTTCTAGTTCATGTATTTATCATCTATGTTTTTAAATTCCTTAAAACAATGAGAAAGTTCTTTTTACCCATATTAGGTAGAAATCCTGAATTAAAAGATTTTATTTATTTAAGTGGCTCAGTTGCGTAGTAACTGTAAAGCCTTGAGTTTACTTGTAGCAGTTATAGGTAAAGCTGCTTTGCTACAAGAAAATAAACCAATAGCTTTACATGAAAGGTTTTGGCTGTCACACAAATCAGGGAAAGAACTGACAAATTTCATCAGTTTTCACCTCACTTATGAAATATTAATAAATAACAAGAACATCCAGGAGAAAATATTTGCAGTTTTTAGTTAATCCTGGATGACTTCATTTCTTTGCATTCTGGCTAAGTTTACAAATATTATCATCTGATTTTCAGGAATGTTTGGTGCTTCAAAATCCTCTAAGATAAAAATTGGATTTCCAGGTCCCCAAAGAGCTACATCATTTGCATTCAGAGGTTGAAATGAGTATGTCTGCAATTCTTTTGGACACAGATTTTTAAAAAATATTTTGTCTAGTAGCAGAAGTTTTCAGATCCAAAATATATGAGAGAAAAGTCATACTTGGGAGGAACCTGATAGTCTATACCCATAAAGGTGGGAGTCTTTACCCTACCATGCAGATGGACTCTGATACTCTCTACATTTGCACAAAATGCTGGTCATTCATGGCTAACACTTTCTGTTTTGCAGGGAACTGCTGCCACTGATTGATCCTGGCAAATCAGTTCCTGAAAAGGATAATCCTTTTAATGCACAGGGTGTGCTGGGTCTGGCATTGTCAGGCATTCATTATTTGCACAGAAACACCTAAAATATTTTCTTGAGAGGGGAAACACCCTCTACTGCAGGTCCAGTAAAACAGGCTAATCAGGGGCAGGTTTCATGTAGGTCTGCCAAGTTAGAAACAGAGCCAGTGAATATACCACATACCTCTGATGCATTCAAGTGTGCACCTGGTGTTGGTTAATTGGGTGAACACTTTTTGCCTTTGGGTGGAAAGGATTTAGTGACAGAAGGTTTTTCTATTCTCTCACTACCCCTACCCACAATGAGAATGTTTGACTGGCTTATTTTGCAAGACTGTTTGGTTCAGGACTGGGGAATGTTCAAGGTTAAAAGGAGAGGTATTTGATTTACAAAAAATAAATAATCAGGTTTTAGGATACATAAGACAAATAGAATTTTTCTCTCAAGTAAACCTTAAATTCTCACTGACATGGAAATTGAGAGTGAAGTAAGAAGATTCATTACAGTGATTTTATTGCTGATTTTTCCAACAAGGTGTTTGGAAGTGAGTAAAACACAGCTGGTTTCTTTTCCCACTGCATGTGTCTACACAGAGCATAGGGGCATGGCTACTGGAAAACAGCACACTGGTTTCTGACAAGCATAATAAATAAATGACAGTGTAAAAACTTTCCCAGATTTAAAGCATGCTAGAAATATTTAGCAAATTCAGATTCACAGCAACCATCTATTTTGGCGCTCTTTTACAAGAGAGGGAATGGAACCATGGAGCTCTGAGTGCCAGATCCTGCACACTGCTCTGGGCTGCAGGAGACCCTGTGGAGTGCAGAAGTTGTAAAGTCCTGTTCAGAGACCCATTGTGACTTACAGGTCAGACATGGAGTCACAGGGTAGGCAGCACAAATGTGCTGCTGCTCCTACTGTATTGGAAGGAAAGCTGTGACCAAGCTAAGGTACAAAATAATGTAACTTGCGAATGTAAGGGGTATTCCTGCTTCATGCCACTTTCCCAAGCATGTTTATTCATACTCATAAATAGTGGGAAGCAATCATTCTGAGTCCTCTTGCTGAAACTAAACTGCAAAGCAGTAAATTATTCAACACACTGACAAAATATGAAAACCTTCTATTCCACCAGAAAAGGTGGGAAAGCTCAGTGTTAGCAATGGAATTGCAGTTTGATTACTCAATCATCATTAACTGCCTAACCCACCTGTGTACTAACACATTGAGCAGTATTGTGAGATGAGCTCATAGAGAATTTCAGACTTTTAAAAATTTATTTTTTAATGTTTCATGAGCAGGTAAAATTACAAGTAAAAGAGCTTGCTAATAAGTAACTGGGAGGGCTGTAGAGGAGATTTAGAAGTAAACCGTAATGATTGATGATACTGAATTAAAAGAATCTGTGGAGTCCCTCAAATGTAGAGAGGGTTATTGGGAAATCTGAAAAGCCTAGAAAGTCAGGTAGTTACAGGCTGTATGAAATTTAACAGAAAGTGCTGCATTCTTCACCCAGGATAGAGCAATCTTTCTAATACATACAAAGAAGGGGAGAAAAGGCTGGAAAGCAGAGAAAGTGAACTGTGGTTTTGGGTTGATGGCAAGTTGAACAAGAATATAACAGAGTGGGTCAGGAACAGCATTGCCTGCCAGTCGAGGTAGGTGATTGTCCCACCCTGCACTGCACTTTGTGGCCTCATCTCAAGTCCTGTATGCAGTACAAGAACATCAAACCATTAATGTGCTCACAGGAGGCCAACCAAAATTGTGAAAGCTCTGAGGTCACCTGGCTTGCTCAGCCTGGAGGAGACAGAAGGGTGATCTCATGGCACCTCAGTGCTTCCCCGAGGGGGCTGTGGAGGGGAGGATGCTGTGGTGATCAGTGACAGGACCTGAAAGAATTGAAAGAATCTGCAAGGTTCACTGCAAAGGGGAGGTTTAGATTACACATAAGAGATAGCTCTTCAGTAAGAGAGGGGTCTGTCACTGAACAGTCTTCACAGGAAGCACTGGAGAAATCCAGGAGCATCTGAACAGCAGTGTTAGTCATATGGTTTAGTTTTAGGTAGAACTAAAAGAGCAGGGAGCTGGACTTGATGATACCTATGGGTCCCTCTCAACCTGAGATATTCTAGGGTTCCATGATTTCTGAAAATGTGGAGCCAGTTTCAGTAATTTTAACTGGTTGCCTAAGAGGTTCCAATTGGTCTGTGTTACTATGAAATTCAAGTAAAAAACTTTTTTTTGTCTTTTTTAAGAGGAAAATTAGTCAGGCCTTACTGAAGGCAGCCCTGTTTGGAAAAACTACATTTATTTATAGAAGGAGGCATGTAGATCAAGTGCTAATTGAATAAAATAAGAAATTCAATTCTCTTTGAAAATGATATATGTTTCTCCACTGTAAAAATTTGATGCAGGTAGTCTTGTCATATTTCTATTTTTTTTCCATTTGCTTTGATTTATATATTTTTTACAAGAAGGTGGAAAAGGTATTAAACTTTTCAAAAAGAAAGCTGTCAGGATCTTGTCAGTATGATAAGGTGTGAAGGTTGTAACCATGCAGGCTGTAATTTTAGGCTGTGGCTTAGGAAAGCAGTTAAAGAGCAACCTAAGTGAGTATCTGAGTCACCTCTTTGGAGTGACACATTTAAAAGAACTGTCTCCTACTTAATGTGTCCTTGTCACTGTACATATTATTCATCATGTAAAATGAATCAACTTAAACTCTGTCCCCCTTCCTAACCATCTGTTCTTCAGCCTGAGAGAGAAATGAAATTTGTGTTAACTATCTGAAATATTAATTTTTCTAGTATGTGAAAAATAATAATTATTATCAGAAGAAATTTTATGAAATTTAATTCAAGGAGTTGTCTCAGGATCATTAAGATACCTACTAAAGGGTGAAACACAGGAAAGCCTACACATTTATAAGTGTCAGAACATTGCAGGTCTCTGCAGTCTTCTATAACCTTCAAATGGATAGGTTTAGGAGAACACAAAAAAGTCACACTGTCCTGGTCACTCCCACCCTTTTAGCATTTTCTCTCCTCAAAGTGCCAGGCTGTAGAGACTCAGATTCAAACTTGAAAGAGGAAGCCTTTTCACTCAACTGCTTAGTTCTGATTCTGCTTGCTCATTCTGCTCCCAGTCTCCCTATTTAAAGATTAGATCAGGAATGAAATTTAACTTACTGTCCCTTCTGAAATAGTTGGTAATATCCTTTTCCTGAGGAGAATCAAATGATTAGGAAAGTCATATATGTCTATGTTAGCAGCATTCAGCAACAGGGAAAAGTGTCAGGGGTTAAGGTATTAGAGCAACTTTTGGGAGATTTTGAAGTGAATTTCCCATCACGTGTGTTTTCAGTCTTTTCAGGTTGACAATCAGATGAAGAAAGCTACACTGCTACATCTCAGCCTGATGGGAGCCCAGAGGACTCTGCAATGTGCTGCAGCACTGGCAATTCTAAGAATTTTTTTACAGATTCCTAATTTCTTTTTGATCTTACAGAGGAGACTGGGATAGTGAATAGTTCAGGCAGTGGTATAAAGACACTGAAAATTCTTGTAGAAAAACAAATAAGGAAAAAAACCAATTTTGAGGTAAGAGAAGACAGGACGTGTTGCCACAACCCACACTTGAAGATGAAGTACTATCAGTAGCTTGGGTGGCTGTCATGATGCTTAGATAACAGGGCTTGAGGGGTCACCTGCACTTTTTACATTTCAAGAATGAAGACAGATTTCAGATTCCACTGGAGCTATGTCTGCTTTGAACTTAGTCATTCACTACAACAACCACAAAAAATCTAGCACAGGAAAGATATATTCAATTAAATATTTTCATCTAACTAAAAAAATAAGAAGGTTAAATCAGGAATCCGAAAATAGGCCATGAGGCTTTGAGGGCAAGTTACAGTGCTGAGATACTGAATTATAACTATAATAATTAAAATGGTGGATTACAGGATACATCAGTCCTTAAGTTATGGATGTATTTGCGAAAATGGACAATCGGCAAAAAGGAAGGGAGACTAGATATTAAAAATTTATTTTCTAATATCAGTGACTTACCTTTTTTATTAGATAAATTTTTTCAGTTAAAAACCTAAATTTTTATTTTTTGGGGTGGTTATTTGCATGAAAAATAAGTTTATTGTTTCTGTAAAAGTTGTGGTCTATGTTCACGCACAACCCCAGTGATCTCAAAGTCTTCTTGTAAACCTTGTTCAAGTGCAGTGAAGCAGAAGACTTGTGTGAAAATTTAAAATGGCATCTAGAGTTTGTGAGGATGCATATTAATATCACTTGATAAAATAAGAAATATTAAAAATGTCACCAATTGGAATTGTGAATTTGCCTTAGGAATGTTAGCATTCATATATAAAATTTATTACAAATTAGTATGGCTAGCCAAGAAGGTCCATTACACAAGTTTGATTGTCTCTAGTAAATACTTAAAGTCAATTTGCTACTTTAGATCAAAAGGAGAAAGAGCAATAACTTGGGAATAAAAATAATATTATCTTTCCATCTTAAGCAGGTTAAAAGCTATTTTTAATACCAGACATACTGCATGTGCCCCAGTGGACTCTCTCCCTTTATTCAAATAAATTTGCAGGACTCCCTTCTCTCCTTTTTGGACACTGGCTTTTCATAGCATGGTTTTCTGCACATCTCTAATTCAAAAAGCAAACACATATTAGTGTACTTTATATATAACACACTTTGAGAAGCAGATCTGATCCTTTGCTTTCAGCGAGTAGCAACGTCTTCCATAGCAATTCCACAAAATATTGTGTATCTGCTCTCTTTGGAGAAAAGTGTTTTATAGAGTGAGAAAAGGAGGAAGAGAATATGGTTTTTGGTAATTGCCACCATTCTCAGGATGTTCATAAACACATACTTAAACATTTATACAGGAAGATAAGCTTTGAAAATGCAGCAGTATAAAATAGTCTTCCAGATGCATTAAAGAAAATTGCAAAGGAAAACAATGGTTCCTTGATAAGCTGACATAAATAATTTCAGTTTTACACTGGAGAACAAAAACTGAAAGCAAATGTTGCAGCTATAGGGGTTCTGCCAAAGCAAAGCTGCCACATGCATTAAAAGTCTCAATATAAGGGAAAATAATTTCTTATATCTGTGTAAAATTATGGCTCAGTCTTTAATTGCAAGGAATTTCTGAATTGAAGGTGCAGAGAAAAATACTCCAGATTAATGTTGCATGCTGGCTACTGGTGTTTAGATTTCATCTTGGTGACCACATTTGTTTGATGTAACTCACTTGAACTAAAATACAGAATGTGGCTGAAGTCTGAAATGATACAACATACAAAATATAGGACTTTATGTCCATTTTGGGTTTTTTTCTGCAATACTTGAAATCACTGAGAAGCTTTGAAAGGGGATTTTTTTAAAAATACATTAAAGTTTATAAAGGTACAGTGATGTGAATACACTGAGCATGACAAGCTATTTGACCTGTGTGGGTTTTCTTCATATTAATCTACCTTCTCAGGTAGATGAAAATCTACCCTTTTCAACCTCAAGCATAAGCTCTAGGAAGGCGCTTCAGTATTTCATCATCGAGGTCATTACACTGTGAGCAGTAATATTATTGGTGTGAAATGTGACCAAAGAGTTTTTCAATCATATTCTTGTTTTCCATTGGCATATTGAAACCACTAACACTTGTAAAATTCAACAACCAAAGGACTCAACACTCAGCACCTTAATTGTCTTGCTTCCTCTCAGGTAAGTATTCTCAATTAATAGTTTTCTGTTAGTCTCTTTTCTGAATAATTTTTTGATTTTTTATTTTAATTTCTGTGGCTGTCAAAAAATCACCAGTCTTTTTCTAAGCTGATGGTACTGTTGTATATGTGTGCACTTCACTTTGGCCAAAGAATTCTGATAAAATTCACAATTCATATGGAACTTAATCAAGACATTTACAATGGACATTTTCAAATGCCCAAACAATTAAAATGAATAATTAAGCCACCTAAAACATCTAGATTTTTTGTCCCTTAATAGTTACCTTGAGGATAAATACAATGAATGATAGAATAAGCTTCTGTAAAATAGTTTTAAATAATTGTTTATAAAAATCTGTCACCAAGGCTTCAGTTATTGTAAAGGAACTAAAATATAATTCTGTTCTATTAAACTTCATTGCACCTAGATGAAATAAGAAGCAGTTGCAACGTGGGTTAAAATATTTGACACATTACAGCTGGTCATGTGCTTCTTAATTTCTCACATCCTTCCTTTCTACTTCCCCCTTCACTTATTACTTTTATCAGAAGCTAATTAGGATGATCACAAGAGGAAATGGCAGGATTTTCCAAAGTGATCACTTTTCCTTTTCCTTTTATGAGAGTCTTCAGCTTTCTATCAGATCAATTAGTTAATTGGGCATCACTCCTCTAACACAGCTCACTTACTAAAAAGCTCTCATCTTAAACAAACTGTCACAATCCTTCACTGCAGATTGAAGGCTGAAGGCTCATAATTGGCCTCTGATTCTGTTTCTTTGAACATTCTTATCTGGGGATCAAACTGCATGTAATGCAATCTCCTTCCACATGAACAAAATGTTACCAAAATAAACCTGCTCTGCTGTCCCTCTCCTTCCTCACTTTCCTTGCCATAGTGGTAGCTGAAAAAGTATATTATTTAAAGCAAAGTAAAAAAATAAGAGCAGGGGAAGCCCTCAATTAGGTTGATCAAGATTGAAAGGGAATTTTAGATTCATATGGTATTTTAACTTCTGTGTTATTGAATCCTGCATTTGATTACATTGTAGTTGTGCTATCAATAATCCCCTATATAAATATACAATATTGTACTAGCAGAGACGTATAAAGTTGATTATAAAGAGGTCACACAGTTTAAAAAAAACCAAAACAGATATGATGTAGCTTAGTGCCTTTTAGAACTTGTCACCCGTATACTTTTACAAGTATTTGAGATATATTTTTACTTGAACATGTTTTTTAATATCCTGTTTCATAGAAAGATTCCTAATAACAAAGTAATCTAAAATGAAGTAGGCTGAATAGTTAAATATTGAGTCATTTTATGTTGGAGTATTAGTGCAGGTGTGATAAATATACTTTATTTACTTAAAGACAGTACACTTTTTCACATGTACTTTTCTAGGTATTTTCTTTTCTTGTGTTTGTGATATTAGGTCTGCTAAGCAAGACTACTCTATAGATTATAAGAATGGCGTTTTCTAAATGTGAACAAGGCAAATACGTGACATTATTGTGAAGCACAAGCATTGCACAAGAGAGTGCCATTTCTCTCCATAACAATGCAGTAGCTAGGTAGTGGTCTGCTTTAAAATTACTATCAAATTTTACACTTTCAGAGCAAAAACCTCATTAAACACAAAATCAGGAGTTTCCAATGTTCAGGCAGACACTCAGTGCCAAGCTCTTTATTAATAGTAATGATTGAAAAATATACATGCAGGAACCTTTTCACTCATGATTGAAACAGAATTGTGTCCAAAATCAAATGTGGCAGCTGTTTATCAGTATGTGTTTTGTTTAGCAGCACACTAAACAAATGTTTAGGCAAGGGGAATCAAAAATATTCCAAAAATTACACTTTGGTAAGATCCATTTACAGAAAGAGATGCTGGAAATTATTGTTTCTAAATGTTTAACATGTTTTTTCAGACATCAGGCTTCAGCTGGTGAAACATACCAGCATTTCCATGATTAGTAATATGTTGGACTTCAGTATTTTGGTATATTGTTAACTACATCCTTAATTTATCAATAGCAAATGGAGAATTTTTTCTGAACCAAATACACCATTACAATAAGAACTGTCTCCAAAGGCCTTACAGCAGTGATAAATGTTTTCCACTGTGTTCAGGATATCAGGTTTTGTCATTGCAGTCAACTGCTGTTTTGCCATTAGTTTGAACAGAGGGTAAGCAAAAGTGTTGTAGAGTCTACAGCTGTGCCAGCAATTATATTTCTGGTCATCAAGGGCTGTGTCTTTGGACTGTCAAAAACATGGATTTAGGAAGGAATTGGGACACAATATTCTTTCCTATTTTACTTGTGGTTGTTGCTCCCAGGAACGAAAAAAAAAAGAAGGGAGGGAGGAAAACATAAAGTAACTGAATTCTATGTTTTAGAGTGTAAAATGACCTGTACTGGGGATAAGGAAGAAATGATGATGTTTTTAACTGACAAGGTGGTTCAGAAGCAGCCAGTGTTTGTAGGGGAAAGGTTTTAATTGTTTAGTAATGATACTTTTAATTGGATATAGCTAGATCCAGATTTATTTAGTAATCAAGATGTGAATTTATTTGCCAATAAAGTATATAGACTGTGAAAATATCAAGAGGTGTGAGTGACACTGCAGGAGAATGAAATGCATTTAAGGAAGTAACCCTAAAGTATTGAAGGATGAAGGTTTTAATAGTGAAAACAGAAACTCTAGGGAAGGAACTTGTATGAGTAAACCTCAACATAGCACTTCTCTCTTCATGTTTAGTCATGTAGAACTTTCATTTAGATTTGACAAAGTGAGAAGGTAAGAACAAAGTGATGTCATACGTATCAACATTCATATTTGAAACAAGCAAACACAAGAAATGGTAACTTGGATATTTATGCAGTGGAATGAGACAATGGGAAGTAATTTTAATTAAGATTTTCAGCATTTCAATAGTGTAATGATATATAATATGCTTTTCAAGCAGACAAAAAATCCCTGAACTTTAGGGAGGAGGTGGAACGTAAAGCAAAAAGAGGTTTTAAGGGAGGTGTATGACAAATAATGGTCAGTCTTGGCTAATCTTCTTCCAAAAATTCAATAGACACCCCTAGTTGACGCAAGTGGCTTTAGTTTCCTGGTGTTGCTGATTGTGGCTTGCTAAAATCTAATTAATTAATTAATTCATTATCTTTGAAATTTTTTCTCCATAGTGATTAAGCAAGAATCGGATTCCAGGAGACTTAGTTCAGCTGTTGAGCACTTAACAGCAATATATTCGGTTGTTGTGTTGGTCTTAAGTACAATTTCTTGCATGGTTTTTGTCTAATCTATTATACTGAAATTCCCTAACTGAAGTTTTACTAAGTAACAAACGATGATCTCCTAGGTCCAGGAATAGTTCTTTCCTATGGTAAGAAGGCAGACAGAATTGTAGATTAGTTTTAAATTAAGAAAACTGGAAGTTTCTTTCATGACCTGACTCGACTTTTTTGACTAATTCTCTTAAAAAAAATTGATTTTACATCTGAACAAATGAAGCTGGGGTGACATTTGACCAGCGTCTAAGTAAGGGAGGAAGAGGTAAAGGCAAATATAGAAAGAAGATCATTGATCAACTAGACAAACACAAAGGATATTTTTAAGAGTATGAAAACATAAACAACCTTTCCATCAGTGACTGCATAATTTCTGAATATTGTCTTGTCAGACTAGACACTGTCTCCATCTCACGCACACATACACACAGATACAAAGAGTTATCTCTAGACAGGTACATGATTCAATTGTTCTTGGGCCTGACTGGCTTCTCTGTCACTTTTTTTTTTTTCTTTTTAATTAATTAGGAAATTGCATTTAAATGTTATCTTAGCAAAATAAGTCATTTGACCAGAAGATTTCCAGAAGATTAAAAAGTTTTAATGCTGTCTTTGACTTTGTCATGTGACAGTAAACAGTCAGTAAACAGTCCCTTGAATTTCTCAAAACCTCCTTTCCAAAGCCTTTATTTGTGACTTACTTGCAAAGAACAGACCTCCCACTTCTTTGTTTGAGAGATTGCTGTAGATCAAAGCTGTCCCATCCATCTGGGTTACTGGAAAATTTTAATTTCAAAAATTGGTCTAAAAGACCACATTGAAAATGTGAAAGGTAGTCTGCCCATTATGTTTCTAGAAGATACTTCCAATAATAACAGAGATCATAGCACAGCAAAAGGTTCATTGCTAGAGGAGATTCCAAAGAAGAAGGGAAACCTTTTATTTCCTAAAAGTGTATTTTGCCTTATCTCACCCTTGTTAAAAATTGATTCATGAAATTCCATTAAACAAGGACTCTACAGATTTTAGCAGTATCTTATAGGGAAAAATAATTATAATTTGTTATTAATTGTACTTACACTGGGAAACTGCATGAGCTTTCACCAAAATTTATATTTTAAGTAACTATATCACATGGAACTATAATGTAATTTGAAAACGTGAAGACTGAAAGTGGAGAAAAGGGGAAAGGAAGAATAAACGTAGGCTAAGAGCTCTCCTCTTAGCCTAGCGCAGATGAAGAGACTGGATGAGAGCAATAAGAACAACTTCTCCTCTGAGAGATGATCCTGATGAGCATTGAATACTTGCAAATCTGGTTATTTGCAAATCTGTGTCTTGGCAAGAGCTAATGTTCTCTTATTCCACTAAAAGTAAGTAACAGCTGTAGTCAATATGTAGCTGGTTCTCCCAACATACATGGGGAAAGGAAGAAAGGAAATTTTGATAGGTAAATCTAATTTTCTTCCATAATCCTTTTCTATACAAGAGATGTAAAAAAGAGGATATATGCCATTCCTTAATTTGTAATGGGCACAAGATTTTGTGAAAAAAAAAAAAAAAATTGGGCTACTATGGCTGTGACTCCTAAGATATTCTAATTTACAGAATTTGACCTCTGATGACTCCAGAGCTGAGAAACCACAAACTGTAATTAATGCTTTTTGCCACCCCTCTGCACTGACTGCTGTGGTGTTCTAAGTGGGGAAGTATAATTATGTTATTTCTAACTTTTGTTTTGCCAATGCAATCTCCTGACCACATAGAAAATAACTCATTCTAACATATTTTAGCAAATCCGCTTCAAAATATTGCTGAAGCCTTTATAAAGTACATTTAAGGTGTCTTAAAATTTCTGAACTTTTTCCTACAGCTGTGAAATATCCTTTTATTCTAGTCTCATTTTGATTCAGGAAGGGCACTGCTTCTGTGAATGCTTTGAACATGAGGGTATTCAATTACTCAAAGATGGATATATCTAGTACATTTGTGACAAACTATTCTGCAGCGTGCTTTTAAATACTGAAAAACACTCCTGTTGGGGCAGACAATTCAGCGGTAAGCCAGCTTGCATCCATAAAAATAACGAAAAAAAGAAATTCTCACATACTGTAAATATTTATTTATTGAAATTATCTATAAAAACATTTGCAATGGATGCACTATTTTTTATTCTATATCACAATGGACTACTCATTAAATCTTTCATAATATTATTATCAGCTTAATCACTTTGCATTGTTAACAACTCAGAAAACCTTCCTTTGTAAAGTAATTTTGGAAAATGAACATAAGAGTACATGAACTATTCAAAAATAAAACAACTCTATGTGGATACAATAATTTTAATTTTTCCCTCTCATTAAAATACAAATTACAAATACGTCCCATGTTACTGCAGCATTTCAATAGTAATATTATCATTTTGCCTAGACAATAAAAAACACCCCAAAGATTTATGCTAATGACAGAAATTATGTATGAATAAGCACATGGCAATAATATATAGTATTTGGTTTTACTGGGATACATGTCAGGAAAGCAGTGGATTTTTATGAATTTAATTGAGATGAGCACAACTCACCTGTTTTTTGTATTGCATTTTTCAAAGCTGTTCAGTATATGTGTTTCTTTTCCTAGTCTTTTTCATAAAATTCTGTTCATGACACACAATGTTTTAGAATAACTCACTAGGCATAATTCACTCACTAGGTCTCATAAATGATTGATTCTACTGAGGATTGCTTTAGGATTGTGGTTTCTGTCTTGGCCAATGCACAAGGCACCATCAGAACAGATGTGACTTGACTTGAGTGCCCAGGTGGAGATAAGGCTGTAACAGAATCATTTTTTCATCATCCTTGGACATGGAAGTCAGATCTTGTCCAACAGTATAATACTTTCTACCATTGCCAGCTCCAAGTGACATAGTAAGCCTGGAGCAAATCACAGGAGAGAAATATTATTTTCTGGCCTTTAGTTTTGGCACTCTTTTCGCCCAGCTTGCATTTTTCTTCAAACCTGAATTCTCTCCCCCTCTACAAATGTTATTACATGGACAAAATACACATAGCCATTTGAACATAATGAGGAGTTCATTCTAGTAATTTAATAGAAGGATGTATGCTTGCTAAATCAAGTATTCACATATCCAAATGTTTCAGGAGTGTAATAGAGAGGAAACGATATGGTTTTGTTAGAGGTGGCAGGATTTGTTCTGCTCTCAAAAGCTGGGCAACACTGCTTGCCATGCAGGCATAGACACAAATTAATTAAAATATACATTTTCCAGTAGTTTGCAAACTCTTTGCTTCTAGGGCTAGTACATAGGACAGTTGTAGGCAGCAGATATTTTGGGTGAACAATGGCAGGACATGACTGTTTTACTATCAAAAGAATTATTTACTGCTTTAAGTACCTGGCTTTCTGAGCAGAACACACATGCAGTGCTAAAGAGCATAACAGCGAGTTTCCAAAGGATCCTGCTCCAAAAAAATAAAAAAAAATAAATTTAAATTTACTCTTGAATTAACAGGTTGTATGTTATTAATATATTTTTTATCTTGCATTAAAAAACCACAAAATTGTTCACAACTCAACAGTGAATATAAATGTCTCCCCTCATCTTATTTTAGCTTTTAGGCATAGTTAAAATGGCTACAGTTTTAATCTCCTTTAAATTTCAATTTTTTTCTTTAAATTCTTAAATTATTTTTCTAAATTTTAAACAAAATACAAGCCACAATATTTTTGTGAAAAGCAATTCAGGTTTTTTGAGAAATTTTAAATTTTTTAATTTCTCAAAGAAGAAAATCTCAAGGTCAAGCATGAAAATAATAAAGAATACTTACTTATGTTGCTGCTTAGTCCTCATTAATTTTCAACACCTTTTAAACTATAAATATTTTTAAATAGGGTGCTTAATGGAAGGCTAAATTTTTGTTGAGTATCTAAACTGCTTTCAGGTAGAAAGGGTCAATTTTGTGTGGTTTGTTTAACTTTCTTCATGAGAAATCATTAATTCATAGAGTCTGTCTCCATTATTTAAATTGTTATTTTTCCTTATTCTTTTATGTAGAAGCATTAGTCTTGAAGCTACTTGTCTACATTTACACACTATAGAATTAAAATTGACATAAATATATTAGAGATGTAGAACCAAAGTTGAGAAACTAACTGGCTTCTCAAGTTCACATGGACGTTGGACAGAATTGCTCAAGTCCGAGATTAATGCTCTATCCCCCAAAGGTGTTCTGAGCTTTGTCAAAGCATTTAACAGAGAAAAGCTGTCCTACCATGAGCTATATAGTAGGTGAAAGGAAAACGAAAAATATGTCCAGACTGGAAAGTGTGAAGCTGATAACTTCTTGATGTATTAGCAAAATTTGAAATATTTAAGTCAATATTCTTGCATTAGCCTTCAACTACAACATGGATTTGAAATCAATACAATGAAGAATGTATGTTGTGGTACCCGTTGGACCAAAATAAATTTATATATCTCATGGAATTTTAGCTGCTAAAATCTGTAAAGACCTAGGATGTGTGGAATAATTTGTAGGCCTGCAGTAATCCAAACTTGAAAGTATAGAGGAACAGATAACAAAGATAAAGGGTGGGAATGTATTGATCAGAATGCTATTAAAATGGTTGAATTTTTAAAACATATCTTTTATTAAATAAATTTGGAAATTTCAATTAATACGATACTTTTAGAGTTCCATTTTATAAAAAAAAAATAAATATTTTTCTTCTGTGAAGAAAGAAAAAGATTGTTTAGATATGAAGACGCAAACCCCACAATCATATAAGAAAAATACTTAAGAAAACACAGCCATAGCAAATAGCCACTACTTTTGTACGGTTCACCTGCCAAGGCTAAAATAGCCATTTTAAAACTTCAAAGCACTTCTTCCTTTAATATGCTTATTATGCTCTAGCCAAGGACCACACAGCTAATCAGGGTAGCAGGCAGTTGGTATTTCCATTACTTTTTTGAAATTGTAGATAGCATTTTCATTTTGGAGAAAAAAAATCTCATCTGGATCTGAGCACGATTAAATCACAGTTCTATACCTGGAGTTAGATCATGACCTAGCCACTGGGGTGAAGAAATGACAAGAAGATCACAGAGATCCCCAAGATGCAAAAGGTCCAAGAGCCACAAAAGTGAATAGGTTGAAAATAGACTTTTTCTGCTACACTTTCCACTTTCCACTTTTTTTTTCTGCTACACTTTCCACTGCCTATACTTGTCCTTTTGTCCACAATCATTGTGCAGTACTAAATAAAGAGTGTTACCTGGACTGATTTCCTTCACTAAATGACAAATCTGTAAACCATTTCCAGAAACCTACAATTCCCTTACAGTCCACAGTTGAATTATGTAGAGAAGAAAAATATAGCTTGGAATTATTCATGAATACAAAATATATCTTGAAAACAAAATTCCTTGACTTCTTTTATTTTTTTTTAATTTTTCCTATAGATTCCTCATCTTCTTTTTTCTCTCATATATATTTTTTTACTGCAGTCCCAATAATACAAGGGTAAACTGGATTCTACCGTGGTTCTTTCATCATCAACAGAATAATAATTTGCATTCTAATTGCAACTGTTTTATTATTCATGACCAATCAGAAAGAACACTGAGTATTTTAAAAACCTCAATTAAATTTCAAGGCTCACAGTGTGAAAGGGGTGGGTGTGGGAGTGTGGAACAGTCATGATTTGTCTCTAAAAACCATGAGCAAATTTGATTGCGCAGACAGAAAGAATCCCCACAGGACCGTTTTATAAAGCATTTTTCCAGATTCTTTTGTGCTGTCAGTCTCTGGATTAGAGAAATAACCTTACTGCTCTCAACCACAAAACTTCTCAGATCAAAGCTGAATTAAAAGTTAACTTTTCATGGAACTTCACAGAATGTAAGTGCAAGCTGTATAATCTTAGTAAGCATGACTTCTTATCAGATACTCCTTGTGATGCACATCACATTCAGATTTAAATACATGCATGTATAAACATTTCTTCATATTTGAAGGGAGAAATGTTCAATCCATTTTCTTTCTGGAATTTCCAATGACTGGTATCTTTAGCAGGGGAAAAACTGGTCAACCCAAAAGATCCCTGCTGAACTCAGTCAACAGGTTAAATGTGACCTTGGCAGCTGTTTCTGTTTTCAAGGTCATTACAAACCTTACGAGCTGTTTTCCTTTCCATCCCTCATAGGATTAAACACCAATATGGTAAAAAACAACTAACTTAAATTTAAGTCTCAAGAGAAAGTTAAAAAACAATAAATACATAAGACAGGGACATATAAGGTTCATAAAAAGGTCCATTCAGGGTCATGTCCAAGGACTATGATTCTTTTTCTGTTTTCTACACCTCTAGCTGAAGGCAGGCTGTTACACTGCGCATTTAGAATCTCTATCCAGCCACCTCCTGACTTCCTTTTTAACAGAACATACTTCTTATAGGATTAAATGAATAAGATAGTAAGAAATCATTATTCTATTAATGTTCTGAACCAGAGGTACTCAGCTTGCAGCCTATGAATTAAGACTGTGAGAGAGAAAGGATTAATTCCTTTCTTCCTTCAAAGGTTTAGAAACCCCAGTCTGAGCATGACAAATAGCTAAGGAACAAGAAAAGCTATAAACAAATGTTTTCTTCACTGGTCACTCAGGGTACACTAGAAATCAAGATAAGAAAATTAGAAACTGTGACTCAAGTATATGTTTGTCCCTACCTAGGCTCAAGCAAATTGGGAATAATTTTGTTCTCTAATAGTGACTGGCAAGCAATCTCTGGAAATAAGTGAAGAAAGTGGACCATTTTTTCACTCCCCACAGCCCTTTAATCTCTTGTACTCAAGGAAAAAAAGAGTCAGGGCTACCACACAGCAGGGAATCCCTAAAAGTAATTTATGAGAGATTTCTGCCTACTTTAGCAAAGTATACAGTTCAAGTAGAGCCAAACTGCTGAGGGAGCCTTGAGCATGAGTCTAACCCTAAGCAGAGCAGCAAAAGCAGCCTTCTGCTGAGGTGCCCAGCACATGGGTGGCGAGCAGAAAGGTGTGGAAGGAGCAAGGCTGGGGCAGTTCCATGTTCTTTCTGACAGGCCTTTTGTAGCTAGAGCTCCCTGGAGCTGACAGCTTTGTGCTTTTCTTAATCTGTTAAGTATTTGTTTAACAGTGAAGACCAAAGGAGACCAAGCCTCTGTAAATGAAATGGATCAGACCCAGAAATGTTCAAAATCTACTCAAAAAATATGATAAAAGCTAAACGACATTAGATGTTGGTGCCAATATATTGCTATATTCTATTTACTACTAAAAGAAGCAAAGAGAATTAAATGGAAAAGAAGAGAGAAAAAATTGATAAAGTTTTTCATGGTGAGGATGGGGGCACAGAGGGAGAGTGACAGGGTTTTGTATAAACCTATCACCCTTCTGAGGTCCCAATGACAGCTGTTTTTTCCCCTCTCTCTGGTCTTCTGGATGGTGAGGTCTGCTGCCTCAGCTGTGCCGAAAGGTGTAGAATCCCATGGATTAGTACACATTTGGGCCAAGTGGGAACACCCAGGTGCCTCCCTTGCAGGAGTCTGGTTTAACACTGTCCCTTGCAACACTGTGGATCTGTTGCATCATTGGCAGCGCTCTGGTGCAGGGCCTGGGTACCCCCTTGTGGGAGGCCTCTGATGGGCTATGGCTCTGCTGTCCTTCACAAGCATTCAGCTTTTCCTGGGGTGAAGGGGCCCCACAACTGGGCTCTTCTGCACAGCCGAGCATGGGCATTCACAGTCTCAAAGCAGAGGCCTCTTCTCTGCACACCCAAAACCTTCCATCCTCCCCAGCCTTTGGTGTGGCTGTGTGTGCCAGCCTGGCAGCTGATAGCCCTGTGGTCTGTGGGGCTGTGGTCTGCACCTCAAAGGTGCTGAGCCTGACCCCTCTGTGAATACATTCTTGTCTCCCCCAGTCACAATCTTATCTCCATCGGGAGCACTCCAGGGCCTCAGTCAGAAGGCCTATTCAGGGTGCAGTGGTCTTCTCTGAAGCTTTTTTGTAATATAGCTTTGCTTAAATAGGCAAAAGTCCTTCGTGAAGATATTTAAGCAATAAATTATAATATTCAGTCTCTGACAAACAGGATGGAAGTGTGGATTTTACAACAGCTTTGAACTTCTGGAATGCTCCTAAGCAGTTGTAGGAAGGTTAAGAATGTGGACCAGGAAGTTTGGAACAGCTACAGAAAATCATCCCAAATTTCCTATGCTTTACCAGCTCATATTGCCAAAGGAATAACATCCTCTGCTTCGGTGCTGTGCAGTGTAGCTGTGTGACTATTCAAAAGTACATTTGAAAACTACAGTGTCAGCAGGCTTCATTTGTATGTGGTTCTGGATTCTTAAGTAGGTCTAATTTAGTAAATACCCCACAGGAATAGGAAACACTTTAAACACATTATATATACACTCACAGACTCATTATATACACTAATCATTATTTCTCTCACTTATTCCAATTTGTTTTGCCTTTTTTTGCCTAATTGATCCTTTTTCTCTGCTCTATCAACCAATGAAATAATTGTTTATGAGACACAATTGAAAATAACATTACACTTATTTTAATACAAGAGTTATTTAATGATGTTATATATTGATGGCATTTTTAATTACACAATAGGATAAAACCCATAAGGGTTATGAATCTTCCTATTTTAAAGCTATTGTTACCTGCCATTAAGAAAGAAATTCTCTCTATAGAAAATACTATATAGCACATTTAGGTATGTATAAAGGATTCCATGCCTCTGCCTGAAACATTGAGATGATATTTATTCATTTATTCATCAATTCATAATGCTTCAAAAGCACAATCAGGAGAACTATTGTACTAGGCCCTGGACAAATGAAATCCCATAATTCCCTGATTTAGAATATTTATAATGAATGATGGAACTGTAGAATTAAACATTCTCTTTCCATTCAGTATCCAAACAGACAATTAAACTTTTCCCAGCATGGTAATTCTGAAAACTTGCCTCAGGTCAGTGAAGTAACAGTAAAGAAAAAGATTAATAATAAGATCAGCTTGTAAATTTTTTAAATTCTTTTTATAATGGCTTCTAAAATTTCCACAATAACTATGAAAGAAATATGGTCCCTACATAGTCACCCAGTACTTGACATGCTCTGCTCAGCATTTCATGTTAAACAATACAGTGAGATTTCAAAACATCAGTTCTGGAACCCGATACGTGTGAAGGAGAATGTCCTTGGAGTGGTCATGCAATGCTATTGGTCACACATATTCAAGCAATACCCACTTATGTGTGGAAAAGAGACTTGTTCTATGTACTTGAATATAAAAATTTCTTTGAATTCTCTTTGCATCCTATTGTTCTCAGAACTGATTTGATTATCTCAGTCTTCTCACTTCCTGAGTGCACACTATTAGCTGGCATTGTGGCACAAAACAATTCTGCTTCTTCCCTGAAGGAGAGCCTAAGATTTCAAGGTACAAGCAAATCCACATTACTCATTTCTTCTTCTATGCATATCATGCCTGGAGATGTTGAGACAGAAGGAAGAACTATTGAATGTAAATGAAAATTTCTAAATTTCCTAAACTTCTTGAAAACCCTGGACTAAATCTAGTAGTTCCATTGCTGAAATAAATTCCATTTCTGACCAAAAGACAAAAAGCCCAAACAAACAAACAAGCAAAAAAACCACAAAAAACCAAACCAAACAAACAAATAAACAAAAAACAGAAAAAAAGCAAAACCCAAACCAAATCTTCCCATACATTTAATTAAAAACTTGACTTAATTTTGCATAGCCATACCACAACATTGTTCAATTTGCCCACATCTTTTGTCTCCATGTTTTCTCTTTTTCTTTAGACAGTACTGTATTCCCTAAAAACTTAATTTCATATCTTTTCAAGACCTTAATTTAAAACTGTTTTTTTATATTTTGACAGATTTCTCTAAAGCACACAAAAAGGTGGAATAGTTTAGCAATACAATAATCAGTGAAGGGCTTGAGGGGGAGAAGAGATTGGAAAAAAATATGTTTCCTAGTCAGCAGAAAATAATTCTGTTTCTTATGGTTTTTCTTTGAAAACCTTACTCTAAAATATTTGTGAACAGAGAAAGCAGAAAAATAGTAGATAAAGGCTTAATGTATGTTAGGTTCACATATTAAAAATAAATATGTGTAAAATGTGAGCAAAGAAACAACATTATTTGGCTTGTGTGTGTGTGTGTGTTTTGGTTTCTGTTTGTTTTGGGCTCTTTTTAGGATTTTTTGTAGGTTTTGGGGTTTTTTTTCCTGTTTTTTTTTTTCTTTTTTCTTTTTGTTTCCTTTTTTCCTGGCTGAAAACTGTTGCCTGGGTCCATTTCCAAAGAACTAGACATATAATTATATAACATGTAATTACTCAGCTTTCCAATAATATACAGCAGGGTCAGAAACTCCCTGCATTTTCATGGAAGGGCTAATAAAATGGGGCTCAACACCTGGTCCTTGCTTGATGAAAATAAATTGATTGAATGAAATCCAAGGGTAGGAATAAAAAGCATTAGTGCTTTGCATTCTCATTTTTTGCCAACTATTTTTCTGTCCTAATAAAACTGAAGATGCTGCAGTAGAATTAGGCTGAAAGTCTCAGAAATCCTGATTGCCGTTATCCTTCTAAGAGCAGGTAAGATACTTAAGGAAACAAAGAATTAAAATTATTTTTCTGATTCTCTGAAGACAACAATACAGCCTAGCATATTCCATTATGGAAGTCCATTACAGGGTACATCCTGAACAGAAAAATAGATGGCTTATTTCCCAAAGAAGATTATTTAATTCTAACCATATATTCCCTATTAGGATCAGCACTTTTCTTTAGCAAAAAAGTTGGTAAGAGTCCATCAGAAATTCTGGAGTAAAGACAGGTCTTTTAGATTCTTTTATCAAGGGATTAATACAATTCTTAAATATTCTCAGCATGCTAATGTTTTCTCCTAAGTTCTTTCTCAGCTCTTGTCAAACAGGTTTCACTAATTTTTCTGAGGTTAAGAGAAGAAAAATAGCCATTTGTTCCTTTTAAAACACTGACATTTTTCTGTGGAGTGACCAGTCACAATTCTACTAATGTAGAATACCAAACATGGCTATTTAGTTCATTGTCAGCTTCCATCAGGAAAAAAATACATCACCTAAAGGCAAAAAATCCTTTTTGTTTTTGTTTATCAGTAATATAAGTCAGGTAAGTGTTGGAAAAAGCAAAAATTCACCATATGTCCCACAAATTCAAAGCCATTTGTAGGAGATGGGACAAAAATTCTGAAGATTTTAACCGTGTTAATGCTGCATCCTTTAGAGCGTAAAGATTAAGTCCAGAATCTATAGTGAAATTTGCACTGGTTAAGAAGGTCCTTAAGGACGCTTTTTTTCCAAGGTATAAAGAAGATACTCAGGATGAAACTCAGAACACTTAGAAAGAAATATCTAAGCCTAAAAAAAAAAAAAAAAACCACAAAGATTCTGTGGGTCAACTACTTCTTCCATAGGTTGAATAAGTGTTGGGATATGTTCTTCTGCCGTCTAACTGATAAGAGGCAGTAACACAAGCAGCTTCTCCACCCAATGTGGTGCTTTGAGCCACTTCTTCCTCTTTGTTAAATCTTATCTTTAATGTATTGTCATGTGTCTAGATTAAAGAGAATTTACATGTAACGATATTCCAGTTTGATTTCTCTTTCTTCCTTCTGTGATCATAGTTATATTAGGATTGCTATACTAGTTTAGATTAGCCTATATTTTTCTCTGATACCAAATTTGATGTTCAGGTCACCATTTGATGTTCAGGTCACCATTCACAGAATTTAAAATCTGTCTTTGGTTTTCTATTTATCCCTTTTAAGGTTAAATAAACCTTTTATAATACTGAGCAGATTGCTAGAACTATTTAGAAACTCCTCATGCATCTGATTCACTCCTCCCACAGTATATTGTTCTTCTACTTTACATTGCGTATATCCCTTTTTAAGAAAAGTGTTTATCATACCACTACTCACTTTAAACTGTAAGCAGGTTTCCTCAGCCTTTGGAAGTGAACTCACAAACATTTCTAACTGCCAAATACCTGGCTTTCTGCTCAAAGAGGGATCCAAAGGCTTGCAATAAACATCAAGTAAGCACAGATCATTTGATCATACCTTGAAAAGATAAAAAAGTGAGTAAAGATTGAAAATCATTGAAATCCAGTATTTTACATATAATTATAGAATACGAATTGAAAACTGAAGGAGAATTTTTAAATTGGGTGCAATTTTAAAATCACATGAGAATTAAAAATACTCACCACCTAAACCAAAGGATGAAATATGGATTCATTTTAAACTGTTACAACAGCTCCCTCAAGACAGTGTTCTCTTAATAATAGGCATATAAAGTCTTGATGTTTTCATAGCAAAAAAAGAAATGAAGTAGCTATAGATCTAATTACTTTTTTGAAATTTATAATTTGTTCATGTTCTCGATGTTATCATAGTCAAAAAAACAACCATGCTTGTCTCAGCCTTTTGGAAAAATCTGCTAAGAGCACTTGCTCCACTGATCTCTCAAAGCTGGTATACATCTAAATAGTTCTGTCAGAAAGAAAACAAACTTTCCAAATACTTCTGGATGTCTGTGGGACTTTAGGATCTCCATTCATAATTTACGTTAAAAAGGTAGTTACAATTTTTTTTCCAGCTCATTTCCTTATTAAAAGTTTTGGGGAAAACATATAAAAGAGAAAGAAGAATGTTGTTTTTTAAAAACAATCTTCCTAACCACATTTACATAGCAACACAAAATTCAATATTTTATAAAACTGTGAAATTGAGAAACTATTATTTTTACCAAAAAAAAAAAGAAGAAAAGGTTTAAGAACCACATGAAGGACACAGTAACATTTAGCATGTTTAAAAATGTCCATGTCTCAATCCATAATAAATCTTTAAAAGATCTGCCTTCCTTGCAGTGGTTGCTTTTATGCAAAGATGCAGAAATCCTCCACAGACACAAAATATCACTCTCAATATTATCATGCCCTGAACAACAGAAAACAAACTGAAGAGAAATAACCACAATTTTACAGGGACTCAGGTTTCTGTGGAAGGTATTGCTAGAAATGGCATATAATTTAATTTTAATGGCATATAATTTTAGGAGCCTTAATATCTTCAATCCAAATAAACTTCATGAGGCTTCAAATGGAAATGTACATATTTGTCTCCATGATTTCAACAGCAACCTCTAAATACAGAAGTAGGTGTCTCTGCCTTTTCTTTTTCTCTGTATTTCTTGCATTGAGCTAAATTGAAAATAGCATCTCAGGTTCTTGTAGATCAAATGGAAAAGAAAATATAACATATGTACTTTCAAGAACATTCTTATCCTTGATTATTTAATGGAGACTCATCCTCCTCTCTCCACTTCTGCAAACAATGGTGTGATAATCACATAATATCTGTCTTCAGTCAGAGAGGTGTAATTACAGAAATAACCTAATAAAACCCAATAGTGTGCTATTTTTGATTATCAGCATAAGGTATCTTTTTAGATGACTATGGAATAGCTACAGGTATTAGTCTTGAAGATTCAAAACTCTGTTGATGAAGGATATTAACACAAAGCAAAAAATATTATTCTATTTTACTCTTGTGTAATAAAGAAACATTTAGAAGAGAGAAAAAATTTTTCCTTCTCTATTTTGCTTGAAAACATAAGCTGATACGTGGTCTGCTATTGCATTTTAAGGATGAGGCAGAGAGGAGAGAGGAAAATAATTTCCATTTGGAAGGTATTTAAAAAGCTTTGTCATGGTCTGTCCTGAGCTGCTACTTCAAAACATGTCTGAAGTGACTTATAATTTCATTTTCTCACCATCTAAGATTCATCTACCTCCAATCTCAGTAGGAAATTGATTATAATTCTAGCAGGACTCCATCATCCCCTGATACTGCCTAGCATTTAGAAATTCCTAGTCAGTGAGGGTATCTAGCCTCATATTACCCAGATGCTTCAACCATAGATTTGATTTTAGTCATTGTTTTCAAAAAGATCCCAGTATAACTTTAGCCTTTTCGCACTGGCTGTTTAAATCATATCATAGTCCACATTGGTAAGGAGTTGTGTTTAAGAACTCTGTTCAGGGGCTGCTCTCCTGCAAGCACGGGTCAAAGTTTCTACTTGGCATCAAACATTCCCAGCTAGTCTTGTTTAAGAAAGAGAGAAATCAAATATTCACAGTTCCTTTCCTCCTTGTAAAATAATTCTGGAGTTGTTACACATTTAGTGGGAACATCTGGATCCATGGATAAAAGAACACAGCTGTCTTTTATGATTTATGATTCCATTTTCCTGTCTTTACCCGGGGCCAATTTCAGTCTTTTTTACTCTCACCCCCCATCCTTTAACTCATATAACTGTCATTCTTTAAGTATTTTAAGATGGTTCTCACTTTCTGACTGTCCCAATAAATCCACCTTGAATTTCTTATGCTTGTTACTGCAGTATTGGTTCAACTGACAGATATATTAATCATTGAACAGACACATTCTAAGCAGAGGTTTTTTTTAATAAAAACAACAAAAGAATGAGGGTTAAAATTGAATTAAAATTTTACTTTTTAATGTTAAGATTTTGCACTGTAATATGCTTCATGCTCCTGTTAATTTAGCTGAGTAGTGTCAAAAAGAAAAACCCTATTTTATCCTATTGACAATTATGCCTCTTAATGATTAATATTTACAGTTGGACTTGATGCTTTCAGAGGTCTTTTCAATCTAAATAATACTAGCAAATGATTCTATAATAATACTTAGGTAAGTAATATGAAAAGTTACCTCTGCTACCATTTTTCTTTTTTTTCTTTATAAAACCTAAACTAATTGCATTCTCCTTAAAAATTATTTGCCATGGGTTCTTCAGCATGTTACTAGCAGAATGTGAAAAAAGTATTTCAGAATGCAATTTTCTGAATTTTTTTTTGTCTCAGGTACATTAAAATTTGTGCTAATTTAATACTGTGACTTTTGCCTGTGCATTTTTATAAAATGCAGAAATCCTGTTGAGGTAAAACACAACCTGGAGCGCAGTTTCCTTATCTGAGGACATTACAAGGCACTTCAAAATCAGCAGAATGCTGTTTCTATTAGACGTTACATCAGTGTAACTATATAGTGCCTGTGTATAATACTGGGAAAAAAAAAAGATGTCTGATCTTAAGATCAGACATTGATAATAGGATAAAGATGGCTTAAATAGCTTCAAGTCTTTGAGCCATAGGCTTAAATCTAGGCTGCTGAAAGGCATTGTAAGTTACAACAGCCTCCTCCTCTGAGTTATTCAGCCTTGAGAGACCGGTGCAGAATCATGCCTGTAAGGAAAGCAATGTGTTTCAATTCACCAAGACTTTTCCATTGTTTACAACATGCACAAGGAGAAATGTGTCATGCCCAGAATTAATTTCTCACATTATTTTGTAGGAATAAAATAACCCATTTAAGTAAATTAGACTACTCTTGATTTGCAACCAGGGAAAAGCTGGATCCAGAAGTGCTTGTTACAAAAGCAAGCAAGCTTGGTTATCTTTCAAAGATGTGTAGTTATGAATGTATCTATATAAATTTCTTGAGTTTTACGATGAGTATTTATTTCTAAATCACTATGCCAGTACATTGAAATTCCACAGTCTATGCTTCATGATTCAGAGGAAAAAAAAATATTGAATCAAACAAAAATTACAAACAATTCTGAAAATACTCCAGTAAATGTTCTTTTGCTGATAGAAAATCTTGTACTGGTTCAGATTTCATTAATTTAATTTAATACAGACCCAAAAATTATAACTATTTTTATAAGTACTTCTATAGGAAAATTGCTTTTTCTTGCTAGACTTGAATCCTGTTTCTAATAAGTCAGTGATGAAACTTCTATGATTTCACCCAAACCATGAGTTGGTTTCTCATGAGAATTTTCTACTTTGTAAAAAGTGGAAAAAAAAGCAGTCTTCTTATTTTTATGGCAGATAAGAGGAAACTACTTCTTTCTATTTTCATGTCCGAGGAATAGCTCTTCATTTTGTGCTTATTGTTATCTTTATATGAAAAAACACTTCCTTGAACTTTCTACCTAAAACCTCCTGATTTCTTGAGACTCTTTAAATTCCAAAGGTAATTTCATGAACTTAAAAGTCAGCAAAGAGCAAATTGTGTTTTTTCCCTCAAACTAAGTGACTGGACTTTTTTATTCACAATGACCTAAAAGTATACCTTGTAATGAAAACCTGCAAAAAACTCTTTTAGAGTTCAATCAGGAAAGTTCATTCTCAACAGCTCTATACAAAAATACTTGGCCAATATCATCTGTTTAACAGACATTAAAAAACTACTACCAGATTTTAGTTATTGGTAACTACTCTTCACCAGAAGTGAAGCCTGTGGAGATGCTTAAGGTATTATTATAGCACCTCACTTTTTAGTGTATATCTGTTTTCCTTGCTTCTTGCATTCTCAAGCTTTTAATGAGAGGCTTAAATCAGCATGAGAATTCAAAACCTGCATTGATAAAACAAAGGTCTTCTTTGAAACCAAAAGGTAATTTTGCTTATCAAAGATCCTGCACTTCAACACAGGGGAAAAAGATTGGCAGAGGTAAGTTGTCAATTTACCAGCACTGACTAAAAGCAAGCCAAGAATACTGTATAATTAATTGGTAAAACAGATCACAAGGGTTTAGGTTCCTGTACTGGTTAAGATTATCTATAACCTGCTATTTTTTACAATGTCAATCAATTTCATTTTTATTCTGAAATGATTGACTGAATCACCCAACTGTTATAAACAGTGTTGAATTTGTTACCTTTACAATTGCTTACAGGGGAGGAGTCAAAATGAAGATGGAAAAATCAAGGAGTGTAATGGTGTTTCTGCTATAATTAAGCTTAATGCAGGCAATATTGTTCATAATAAGCAACAGCCTGTTTAGAAACTTAGCAGATAGTCAAATATGGTCTGTAAAGTGTAAATTAAAAATGTTTTTATTTTTTCATGTGTGGAAGCTTGATTTGAATTTTTGCTCATTTTATCAGGGACAAAAGAATGCATGTTTTTCTTCCCCGCCAAAGAAAAAAAATGGTATGCTACTGAGAAAGAGATACCTTAAAGAGAGGAGTATCTATGGATGTAATATGGGAATGAAAGGACTTCCCCTGCTTGCAAAGGTACAGAGAAGTAATGTGCAAACTGGTTCAGGTAAGTCTAAAATTTACCTCTCTCTTTATGCTACCAAACCCTTCATAATTCACTACTGAGAAAGCTTCACCAAAAGGTAAATCAACATTTTATGAGTTATTATATACTTATTAAATAATGAATTTAACTATTTTTAATGCTATCTTCTTCACAACTTTTCTATTTAACTATGATGGGAATGGGAAGTAATAAAGCACAAGCAGAAACATTACAAACATTGTGGAGGCTGTGTCAGAGGGTGCCAATAATGCCAGTAATGTATACAGATCAGCAGGATACTTGCTGCATTCCAAAAGGTTTATACACAAGACTTGCCCTGTTATGACTATATCAAAAGATTTATGTAGTGTAATTTCTCAAGTGTGGTTTTGATTACTGGCTTTCTGATATGAAATTGTGTAAGTTACTAGTTCACTAGTATTTTATTTCTTCTTCTCCAAGAAGTAGAACTGATATAAATAAGTGCATGATTGCATATATCTCAGTATAAAGGGAAAAAATAACCAAGCCAAGAGCATTCTATCAGTTAAAAAAACTATGTTCCGACCAGACTTCAGCTTCCAACAGCAACAGTTTTCACACATATAGAAATCAGTATTTATTAAGAATGCAGCATCTCATTTCTGCTCTGACCAGAACTCAGTACAGAGTAGGCAAAAAAAAAAAAATTAATTTTTTTTGCTGCTTGGACTTCTGTTTCTATGGCTTATCTGTGTGTAAAAGAGAGCATTGATAACTCTCCCAAGCTAGCAAACAGGAAACAATTTTTATTCTCTTTATTGCTCTTAGTACAGTAGGTTGGTGGCTCCTGGAAAGAGCAGAGTCCTCAAAAACATTGTAGAAGATCTATGAAGAGGACCCTCCCCTCTTGCTGCTCCCAGGGAAGAAAAACACTCAGCTTAGATGGAGAAACAAAAGGGTGACATATTTTCAGACAACTCCTATGAATATTGTTTCATAAAGACATGTTCTGGAGATTGGCTAGTAATGAGGAAATTATTTCCTTCAATGTCTATCAATTATCAAATAATAGACCTTTGCACATACATGTGCATAGACCTATGCACAATATGACTTTGACTTGTGATGTTGGTAAGATTAAGTACCTAAGACACATTTTGCTGGTCTTTACAGCAGTTTGACTAACCTTCCTACTGCTATTGTTCTGCCTTACGTCCTGTCCTTCAGGTGATTCCTACTAGCAGTCAGTGCAAAGAATGAGTCTGTCAGGAAAAAGGAAATGAGCTGATGAATTCATTTACATGTTATATGTGTGCTAAGTTTGGACATATAGCAAAGTGTAAATGACTGTCTTATACTCACAAATATTTTTTTGTTTCTGTGAATACTTTAATATGTTTCTTCTGAAATAGATGCATTATATCTGTTGAGAAGGAAAGATTTGAGAGTGTGTTATGAAGTGTTTATAGCATACATAATAATAGCATTGCAATAATATATATTGATTTAATTATTTATTGATTCATTTCAAAAACTGGCATATTTTACTAGAAGCATTTTACTTTCACTGTTCTTTTATGCAAGGCAAACTTTACGATACATATTTAACTAATTACTTTTGCTGACACTGAGACAATTAGAAAGTGAAAAGCTAAAGACCCTGGGATTTTTTTCCCCTTCTTAAAACATCTGTTTTGACACATTTTTCTTTCTTTCTTTTCTTTTTTTTTTTTTTTAAGTTTTGGGATTGTTTTGGTTTAGATCCCATGCAGAATGAAAACAAATGCCATACACTGAGAGTTTTCATGCGCTGAATCGTTATTCTCCAGACAATTACAGCTATGGTGTGAGTATGCCATGTGTAAATAAATCACAAAGGCAATGAGATATTACTTCAAATACCTTCACCTATGACATAGCTAAATAAAAAGTGAAAAAACACACATTGTAAAAATTAAGAAACTGGATGAGGAGACCTACATTTGACATGAAAAGGAGAAAGATACAAACAACTCCCAAACTCCAGGTGCAAGGAATCAAACCAATGTTGTCTTGCATTCCAGTCACATCTTTTATTGCACATAAAATATAAAAGACCTGTCTCCCTAGCACTTTGCAACAAGTGCCTGCTCATTACTTATTCCTCTGGTATTCAATGGAGGGCGATAACGATCATGATGATCTAACTTGGTTTTACATGTGGGATTATCTACTCTTTCAGCCTAGGCCTAGACACTGGGTTCAGAATATGCAGTAGCATTGGCAGTGTTTTGTTCTGCACAAAGGGATTTTTGAGGTAACACAAGACAGTGCTCTGGCTGTTTCTTTGCATGGCAGAAAAACATTCGCTGGGGTACAAATGGGGGCTGGTGCTCAGGGTTTTATTTCAGTCTCTGAGGCTGGCAGAGGCAACAAGGCTATGGCCCCTGAAGTTCCATCCGCTGCCTCTGTTGCCTGAGAGAAAGCCAGGCTTGGTACTATTTGTGCAAAGTGCATAGACCAGCTACAGACACAATTGTCATTTGAATTGCCATGGGCTGTCATAGGCACTTCCAGCGTCATTTCCCACCTTGGCTACCATTTAAGAAGTGTGTGGGCCTTTGATATGTCTTCAGTGATGTCATTCAACAACAATTTTAAGGCTGCAGCTTCTGGCCATTAACCATTCAGAAGGCACTGCTCTGTAATATTAAGAGAATCAGTTAGTTGTCCATAATGTATGAAAATTTTTTTCATGACAGAAAATTGAAAAGTATTTGAAAAGTCAATTCAAAGTCATGACTCCTTTGGGTTTTTTTTTCTATTTCAGTATCAAAGTTTCTTCAAAAGTTGGAGCAAAGAAGCATTGGGAGTTGGACTTGATAATCATTATGGAACCCTTCCAGCTGGAGATAGTCTATGATTCTATGAAGTATCTACATGTTAATAGGGTTAACACAAGATACTCCTTTTTTTTTTTTTTTTTTCTTTTTTTTGTTCCCTTTATTTTGATGAAGTTTAGCTGCAGCCTGGTCATATAACCTGTGGTCACAAAAACACTGAAGTGCAGAAATTCACATCAAAGAACTTGGTGCCAATATTGATCAATTTTGGTGAGTCAGGTTTCTTCTGGATGAGTTTCGTGTAAAAAAAGACATCAAATGCCTTCTGTGCCCTCACTGCTTTCTTATTTTTAATTTTTTTTCTCCTCCAAGGCTCAAATAGTACAGATTATCACAAAATAGGTATAAATTACTTTCAAGTGGCAAAATGTTGGGGTGGTCACATAACCCTGAAACACTTTATCTAGCTTAGACCCTGTATAGACCATTGAAAGATACGCTTTTTCTTGTTGTAACTGTTAAAACAAACGAAGAATTAAAAGTTAAAGGAATATGCAAATAAAGAAACAAAGATTTGGGTGAACAAGAGAAATTAGCCCAGTTTGTATTTTAGCTCACTGCTTTGGTAAGAGTAAAGGAGTTCTAAGAGAGGCGTAATTATAATTTATGTACTCTTCCAGGAGTTTTTGGGTAAGTTTTTTGAAAGTCTTATATAGATATTTAAAAAACTTGAGGTCTAATCCAAACCAGGGGCTTGGAAGCTGGCATTTGAAATGCCTGAAGCCATCAGCAGCATCAGTGCCCAATCAACACAGGCTCTCATCTAAGTCTCTGTATTTTTCTATTATGAAAGAGATTGTTTATTTTCTGTATGCAGTAACTTTTTATTTTGGCATACACAATCAAACTGAGACTTTAATTTCAACATAAAGGACTCAGTAAATTTGTCTGGATCCTGTTGCACTGTAAATGAAAAACAATAGAGCCACATTTTAATATTTATTTATGAAAGCATTCTATGGCCCACGATAAACTCAAAGCTCTAGTTGGTGCTAAAGAATCTCAGTAGAAATAAAGGAAGTAAAAATTCCAGAGTCACATTTCAAAGTACTTTACAGAATAATTATATAAGTAATACCTTGTCTGACAGTATTCCTAAAAGAATTGTATCATACAATAAATTGCATGACCAAAATGAAAAAATCTACTGAGGAAATTAAATTTTTGACCATTGAAACCCTAAAGCCTATCTGCTTCAAATTAGACACAATAAAATCTATTTTACTTACTAAATCCTTTCATAAAAGGCTTAATAGGTATAAAGACTTTAGGGTGCAACCAACGCTAATTATTAACCATAACTGGCATATAGTTAAATAAGGAAGCATTTTCAATGCAAAATTGCTGGCACACTGTTTTATCACTGTAACAAATGCATTTCAGAAACCCTTGCAGGTTTGTGAAGAGGTTTTGGTTTGTCTCTTTTCTCTTTTCCAGCGTACAAGAACGGTGGTGTTATTCCATAAAAAATAAAGTTTGCCTTCTAGACTCACAGAGATGATCTGCCTTTGCCTATGAGGGACTCATTTCCAAGTTTATTTTTTTCTCTCTGGTAACACAGAACATATGGAAAAAATAAAGGTTGTTCAGAAGTTCAATCATTTCCCCTAAACTCCATACTTCTGTACTCACATTGGCAGAGGTATATTTTAGAGGACAGGGTAAGGAAGAGATGGAAACATTACAGCGGTTCCACAGAACATCTGCAAGAATTTTTGCAACAGAACTGTCAAAATATACAAACTAAACATTATGGAGAAGATTCATGAAACTTAATCATAATTTAGAACTTCAACTCGATGAAGTCAAAGGACCTCCATAAATGTTGAAAATAATGAAGTAAAACAGGAAATTTTACTGGAGATTGTTGTTTAGCTGGTGGCAGTCAATGGGCTCAGTTGCAGTATCATCTGCTTTTTCTTTTAAGGTCCATCATAACAGATTGACAGGTGGGGTCTCTTTAGTATCTTTTAAAGCAAAGCTCAGGAGCAAAAAGTGTTAAGTGGTTTCTGTAACATGAAAGAAAGAAAAGGTACTGTATCATACGTGAACCACACCTTGGATTTATAATTAAGTTGTGCATTTGTTACCAAAACTAAAACCAATCCCTTTTAAAAATAAAGGACACTATCCAGAAGATATTGTTTGTTTGCCCTATGCAGTATGAGAAATTGCATGGTCTGAAGGTAAAGAATAAAGGACTTAAAATTTCTACCTCCCAGTGAATTTCAGAGCAGGGCTTCATAATACCTTTGTCTAATTGTGAATAAAACATTCTGAAAAAACAAAGTAAAAGCAGAAAAGTCAATAAAATTCATGCATAAAACATCAAATATTCTTAATTTATACATGTTGTAAAAATCATAGTCAATTATATATAACTCAAAGTAACTTTGTGCTTTTCCATGCTTCTTTAAAATTAAATTAATTCATAATATCAAAATATTTTTGGTAATAAAAAAATCCCTATCAGTTGAGAATTTTTTTAAGAAATAATTATATACTTCTGAGGATTATATTTTCAATATCCAATAACTGTCGGCTGTATAAATTGGCTGCATTGACTTTCCTTGAATTATAATCTTGACAGCAGGAAATGTAAAATTTCAACCAAAAATAAGCAAGTTATCTCAGTAGAGTCGGACATTATTATTAAACTCTTTCTCCTTTCAAGTCACTATGCAGGTTCTAGGAACTAATGAGGGTACTAGACAGTGCACAGTCTATCATCAGTAACCAGATTTTATTTAATAGCTTCATTCCAGTTGGCTAAGTGGGGGACAGATGGCAGGTGATATGTAATTTTGTGCAGTATTATAAAAGCTAGTCACTTAACATAGGATTTCAAAAATCTCTTCTATTTGGAAAACAAAAGAATTGCATATTATCCAAAGGAACTGCTGCCATTATACAGAAATTAACAGGACATTTTCTTTTTCTCCAGGGCATTGCTTTACTCTTCACTAATCCAAATAGAATGTGTGTGGCATAAAGCCATAAATATAATCTCTTGGGTGTGACCTTGAAGAAGTAACTCAGTTAAATCAATTTGGTATTTATTCAGCCCTGACATTCTTGTAGCATCATTTGTTATGTGAGCCTTTCCGACTTCTCAGCCAACTTAATCCATTTCATTCTAATCCTTTTCTCCTGTCCTTATTTCCATACATCTTCATTACCAGCACTCCAGTTCAAGCTGCTGCTGAAGGGTTAAGATATTTATTAAATGTAAACTCAAACAAATGTTAACATGGAGCAGCTACTGAAAGTACAGAGATAAAAGGCCATTTGTTGGCTTAATTAAAATTAATCAGAAATAATGGACTGTCTTGGGGAGGAATAATATCAACACATAATACTAATCTCACAAGCTCAACTTAAAAAATAATATGAGACTCCTGACTCATTGCTATAATATAACATTTAGGAATAGAGGAAGGTTAGAAGAGATCAGAATAAGTTCTCTTCATGATAAAATTCATAACTTTTTGATTCAAAGTCCTATTGTAATGTTTTAAAACAATTAATTATTAGGAGTTTCCTTCTGACATTGATAACAGCTAGGCTTTTGTAATGTGATCTTAATAGGCTATTAATACCAGGACAAGATTAAGGGATTTGTTCTATCCTTCAGTAGTGCATGTAGCTGCTTCTAAGATGAATGGAAAGTATCTATTTGTATTGATCACTGCAGGAGATGTTCTATGAGGTTCATGCAATCTTTCCATACACCATTTGGGAAAAACTAGCTGCCTAAGAAAGACTGACTGGCAATATTTAGCTGGCCAAACCCTTTGTCAGCTCTTTCTCATAAATAACTGGTTTTCATTTTGTGACTGTTCTGGAATTTAATGTGCCTTTCCCACTTTCTTTTCTACCTCTATTTTCAAATAGCTATATTAAAAGAAATGAGGAAGACAGCCCAAAGCAAACCATGTGTTAGCTAGAATATTTCAGCCCTAGTCTGTTTCGCCTTTGTTGAAACATTGAGTCTCATGTACTGAGTGCAGCATAGATGCTTTGAGAGATTGTTAGCTAGAAAAGTAGAGTTGCACTTCTTGCAAAACACATTCAGTTCTTAGGATTTTTGCATCAGTGTAATTCAGAAAATGAATCTTAAGTAACTAGATTGCATTTGCATCATTATATGGCTGTACAAACACCTCATTTCAGAATTAAAATAGTCCTAGTTCATTTTACCTTACTTTGCCTGGGAAGTTGATTATGTTAAATAAGATTGAGATCCCTTTAATGTATAGGGAAAGTATTCACATAATTGTTTATGTGGTTTAATTAATGTAATATAAATCCATATATTTAAACCATTTAATTAATTTCCTTCAGTCCTTATGACCTTTCTCCTTCTTCCAAGACTGTTCTTTTAATGTTGCGTCTCTTGTACGCCTTTAGGATTGGGCAGAACTCACTGCATTTCTGACAGGCTATTTTGCAAACTATCTCTTCCTGTTTTCTCTTTTGTACCATGAAACAGGTAACTGATATAAGAACAAGATCTCTGTTCCTGCTGGATTATTTTTTTCTTTTAGGAAGCTTTACTCTCACTAGGGCATTTATAAAGAACTGTTACAGCCCTTAGGGTATTGCAGGCTGTCAGAGAGTGTTGTGTTTTTTTAATTTAAGATTTTGAACCTATTTAAGATTGTCCAAAAGAAAGTTCATTGCTGATATTATACCTTTGTAATTGATGTTGCATTTGCTGACAGCAATCATGCTAATTTGGGTATACTGTGCTTTCGTCATAAACAAAAGCTGTATAAAACACATATGTATGAAACATATAGACATAAAAACATGGACATACAGGCCAGTACATGGCCTCTTTAACACAGAACACAGGCAGGAATCTCCCATACCATCCTGTTCACCCACAATATCATAGGCATTAAAGTTGGATGAGCTGTTTGTTAGCACTGTATCTAGTAGCAGGCTGTTACTCTAATGGACAGAGACCTCATCCTGTCTACAGATATTGATGAATAGATAATGTGTTTTTATGTTGGTCTTTGAATACTATACATCTTTTTAACCCAGGATCATTCATAAAGAATCATCCTTGATTAACCTACGTTTCACTGCACTAAGCCAGAATCATAAACTTCCCTGAGATCATGATTGCAATGGCCATTCTAAGCTTCTCTAAATTTTTATAAAAATTATATTTTTGATTGGATACTTCAAAAAATTTTTGTCTACTTTGTCTCTGCTTATACACAGCATCTGGCTAGCTCTAGGATCACAGATTTTTTCAGATTTTGAGAGACATAAACCTCTTCATAAAAGAAGCTGAATCTAATTTTATCTTGAATTTATTAAGTTTGTGATGGCTTGGTGCTCAATCCGGACAAAAGCATAAAAGAAATTAGAAACTTCTTTAAATTGCTAACTGCAAAGTTATTGGTTACAGTCTCACCCTATATATTTTCTAAATTCAATTCAGGCATGGAACTATCTCCAAACATTTGTATTGAGGTGCAAGATGTAATACATAAAGTCAGGCTAACAATGAAAAAAGGAAACTAATTAGTTAAATCCCTTTTTCCTATATATATTTTTGGTTACTGATAAGTGAGTATAAATGAAAATAATTCTCATTAAACACATTTCAAAAGTAGTTATGTAATTAAAAACCTTCTATCTTAAAAACAAAAACGAAAACAGTGGTAAGTTTACATTACTGTCTCATATTGAGAATAGACACTTGCAATGTCTTTTTATTCTTATTTTAAAGAAGCACTGCAAAAGATTAGTGGTCTAAAATTCTACGTAATATAATGAAAGCCTTACTTAAACCTTTCACGTCCTTACAATTAATATTTATATGAATATTATTTCTATTTCTTATATTAATTATACTAATCATATTGATATTATTCATAAGCAATATTTGCTGGAGAATAATTCTGCTGCTTTTTCTTGGGACAAAAGTAAAGCAAATAAAATAAATAGATAATATACAAAAGTCAGTGTATGTTTATACATTGCACTTCAATGGCACACTGATAAAGATTAACTTATCCTCCATAAGAAACGCAGTGTAAAAAAGTGCATAGCGCACTTTGGGAGAATGTAAAATTTTATAAAGAACATAAGATAAAGAAAACATGAGAAAGTCAAGTATTTGGTGAGCTGTCACAAATACACTGAGACTAATATGGAAACATTAATATACCAAAAAATAAGCAAGACTCGTGATTATAAAACTAACTAACTAAAAAATCCCGATTACATGTCAAAGGTGGCGATACCTAAGACAGGTACTGAATGAAAATCTGAATCTTTCAGCTGCAGAAGTTGAACAGTGTAGAAAGAAATATATGTCCAGAGCTGAATATCCTAGGATGCCATTGGAGTCTAATATCTCTTGCATTGCCTAACAGTAATGTTATGAAATTAGGATCATTTATTCTTACTCAGTCTTAGTTTTGAACAGTTCTGCTGTCCACTAATAAGAAAATCTTTCTTTCCCCTCTGAAACACAACACACTCATTATCCTTGTGTACACTTTCTTAAAATTCTTGTTCTTAAATAGGGATTGCCAAACTCTGCATATATCTTAAAAGTATTTATAAAGCAAACCTTTTAATTTTACTGTTTGTAGTGTGTTCCAAACTCCACATCTTCAGAAAAGTTTTGGGGTTTGTTTGGGTTTTTTTTCGGAGATCAGTAAAACTTTCTAATTTGTTGTATATCCTAGGTATGATACCTAATTGTTTCTGCAGGAAAAGCAGTTTTCTCTAAAAGGATAGTACTTTTGTATTGGAACTTTCATAATAAGAATATTTCAATGCCTCAGAACTACAATGTTATATATGTATGTGTACATTTTTGTGTGTGTCGCTGGCCTTCTTGCTAAAGTGCCAGCTTCTTGCTTGGTCAGCTTTTGTTGGAATATGTGAGAGAGAAGAGATGCATGAAATAGTATGATGTATAGGATAATAAAGTGGTATAGAATTTCAGCACCTTTGAGAGCCGCAAACCTACCACAATCTTGCACCTGGAGAAGTTGTCTCAGGAGATCCATTTAATGAAAATGCACTGTAATTGTGAGAACAGGAATTGCTCAGCAAAGCTTTATTGCATCTTTTGGGCTGTCTCTGATTTTAGCTGGAAGATTGCACATGGGACTCTCTATGCATCTTTCAGAAAGCAAACAGCAAAGTGAAACCAAGGAAAACAGGAGAATGATCTCCAGTAACATAATTTGCAAGTCCAGATAGAATCCATCTAAATTGATGGGGTTTATATTTGAAACATTGTTGTGAAGAGCAAGGGCATCTGTTCATACACAAAACAGTCAAGTATTACACAACAGGAAAACGTGATTAATGCTGTGTTTCACTCCTTCTATTACGGTCCCATTTCTCCCACTGCCATTAATCTGTTTCTAATTTTTCACCCTTCTTTTCCTTTCTTGGGCCTTATACAACCTTGTCAATTTATTTTAAATTATTATTTAATTTTTAACATTATTGCTTTTTTAGCATCTAAGTTGTTTTAGAAAATTTGACAGAATAAGAAAGGAGTGGAGTAAAGCAAGACTGGAATGGGAAGCAGAGCTGAATTTTGAACAGAAGCTGCCCAAGACTTTACATGGCATCTTCTTCTCTGCCATATGTTCCACATGCTAAGTTTAGCAGAAGTGAACCCAATAGTACTGCAGCTAACTGACTTTAAGAAAAAGTTACAGTTTGTGGAAAATGCAGTGTGGTACAACAGAAATTTCAGGGAAGATCAGCATATACATGTATTCTAAAATAACTTGCTATTCAAATAGTGGAGAAGCAAAAGACATTGTCCCAGAAAATGGACATATTCTCTGTCTCCAGCTGGATGTAGATAAAAGTATGATGGAGATTAATATCTGACTTGAAGCATCCGCGTTATTCTGGGTAGAAAAAAGTCCTCTGCAAAACTGTAATTAAATTTTTAATATCTATACTGGATGTACAAAATGTACCTTGGAGAAGAGATAAGGTACTTTCAAAATTTCTTTATTATACTGTTAACATTTTTAGCTAACAAATCTGTGAATGAATATGTCTACTCTTTAAAAATTAGATGAAACTTGTGGAAAAGCTCAAGAATTTGTGGAAGTCTCAAGAAATAGGCCTTTGCTATATATTGGAAAAATGAAGTAACACCTTCATCTAAATGTTACATTCCTGCTCACATTTTTGGATGTGCCACAAAGTATTGTTATGGAATTTGAGGTGTATTTTAGGAAAAACAGAAGCAAACTTGTACTAGTGGTTTCTAACAACTTTTCAGTGAAGACATAGCAAGGAAAATGTTGGTATCTTCAATATTAGGAAAAAGTAATAAACAAAGGAATAAGGTAATTAGAGATTACATTGTAATCACAATACTGAGCTTTTAGGGGGTTTTGAGGTGTTTTGTTGGGTTTTTGTTTGTTTATTGTTTGGTTTGTTTTGGGGTTTTTTGTTTTTTTTTTTTTTTTTTTTTTTTTTTTTTTGGTGGGTTGTTTTTTTGTGTTTTTTGGTTTGTTCATTTGGATTTTTTTTAGCTGTTTAATGTACATATTAGCTTACAGGCATCTTTCTGTTTTGAAGCATAAAAACCTATCTCCCCAGAAATTCATGTTCTTGAGGAAGGGCAAAAATATAAATTCTAGATAGGTGTATCTCATGCAGACAAGGTCTTCTAGTAGTCTATCCAAGCTCTTAATCAAAATATGGAAAGTCTCATGTTTCCATCCAGAATACAAAGCAGACAGACCGGTGCAGATTCACTGCTATGTCAAGAATGAGCAGGTACCAGTAAAAACTATTACAGTTATTTGAATATAACATAGATGAGATTATCTTCTACTGACTTCCCTAGTTTTTATTACAAAATTATGTTTTATATAATCTGTGCTTTCCCTTTTCCACTCTCTTTTAAAAACCTTAAACAGTTCTTTCATATATGCATAAATTTGGTTTTCTCTGTTGACACTACCCAGTTTATCCACTAACTGGGTAAATGGCATGACATAATTTTGAATAAGGGAAATAATCAAGCAGATAAAAAATCTGCTGCTTAAGATGATTTTTTTTTTTTTTTACTTCTTACTAAATTATTTGTGACCTTCAGAACTGTTCAGTAATGACTACAGGAAGTCAATAGTTCATGTAACGAAGTTAATTCCAAATTAATATAAACCTTCTAAAAAAAGTTTGAGTTGATACACAAATTAATTTGTGAGGCATTCAAATTATGAATGCTTATTAGACTATAATATTTCTAATTAACAACACACCAGCTGCTAAAATTAATTTTAAACATTCATGTGATTTTTTAAAGGTGTGTATTATCATTTTATGTTAAAGATAGAACTAGTGTAATGAATGCAAAAGAAAATGAAAAAAGTTGTTTTTTATTTCAGCTACATCATGAAAAAAATAAAATTTAAATTTAAATTACTCTCACAAAAATATAAGTTCATATATATTATAATGTATTATATTATTTCTAGACACGAGTGGCAAAGACTGAACAGGAAATGTTCACAAAAACTCAGAAATTAAGATTCTTTCAAAAATCAAACCGAAACATTTTCACAATTTTCCCTGAATTTTCTTCCTTTTCCTTCTTTCTCTGTTGTCTCTCTACATTTTATTTTGTGTGAAAACTTTTTGTTTCAGCTCAGAATGGCACTGCCACACTGTTTTACAAATAATTTGCCTAAGTGTTCATACTGGGAGTTTTGCAATGGGCTGTAAGACTGAATTTGGAGAAGCAGTGGAGGAGGAGAAGGGAAGAGAGATGCAGCCCTCCTGCTGCCCCTGTAGCACAGGATGAGATATGCATTCCATGAATTCCACTACACCAACCCTGCTCTATGAGGATGTGGCTACACCTTACTTTGGGTCTACAGCAAAATTCCCACTGATTTTAATTGTAGTATGATAAAAACTACTGTGAGAGTACAAGATATGTCATTATGTCTCTGAAAACTGATAATGTGAGATTCTGAGTTTTGTTTTTGAAGTACACAGGTGAAGTTAGTGCCAAGAATGTCCAGCCCACGTTACAGCTTTTTCATCCTTGTGTTTCCTTTCACACGTATGTTGAGAATGCTGACATTTTAGAATGGACAAGATGAAGAGGGGAGTGTGTGACACCTTAATGTCACAAATCAATAGACTCCTTGAGAACCTGTAAAACTTTAAAAACATAAAAAGCCTCAGTACTACTGCTTCAGCATGTCTGATTTACTGTGATAACACTCATTTTCACCCTCAAGAGCAGAGGTTCATAGTCAAACAGCAGAGAGTTCCTACTGATCTTTCTATTGAGATAGTCAATGCCTTGAAAAGTCTGTCACAGATTTATACAAGTTGTTTGCCACAAAATCAGTAGTATGTCTGTATATTAGCAGGAGGTAAGCCTTACTTTTGTCAGCCATGAAGAATGAGAGTAAAAATCTGCTACTGAAAACATTGGTGAAAACAGGTCTTTATCTGATTTTTTTCATGTATTTCAGTGAAGGCAAAGGAGTTTGGACACAGAAAAATTATATTTTCTTAGAAAGGATGAGAACAGATTTATGCCCTATCTGAGGTTATATAGCAAGGTCTTTTAAAAGATTTAAAAATCTGCATAAAAATGTATTGAGTTTTCTAGATACTTGTCCCTGTGTTCCAGTCACATCTTGCTCATCCAAATTAGCTGCATGAGAAGTACTTATACTTCTACGCCTTATACAAAGATATATCTTAGTTTCCTTCTTTCACAGGTTTTGTGTGTATATATGTATGTGGTTTGGAGATGGAACATCTGTGTATAACACTGCTCTCAGGGTGATAAATACCAAGAGGCAATAATGTTTTCAGCAGACAGAAGAATATATGGAAAGTAATAGAGTTGAAGTTAAAGATTCAAAATACTTTTTTAATGTTTTGACAATGAAGGAGGGAAAGAAAAGTATTCAAAAGCCAGCATCTGAAAACTGTTATGAGATTATTTGTAGTTAAGTGAAATGCAATTAAAATATCAATATGACATCTGTTGACAAGTGAATAGAATTTAGTTTTTAAAAAAAAGTTAAAAATAGATTTGAAGATCACTGCTGAGTAAAAAGTCTTGTCAGGTAGCTAAAAAAGAAATTGTGTTTATGTGACATTAACCTAGAGGAAAAATGTTCACAAATGTGTGAAAAGCAATCCATTGTCTGACATTGAGAATACAGATGTTTGCCTGGAGATTACTACCAAAGACATGGGCATTACACTATAAATAAAATGTGCAAAGGAATGTTTCTCTAGGATTTATTAGGTGTTAAGCAAAGTAGACTGATGGGCTGTGAGGAGAGGCAAGTGTATCTGCAGCAGATGTGTGAGGTACAGTAGGATCCTGTTCACTGCCCCTTTGAAGAGTCACTTGCATTCATTTCTGTGGGGGGGGAAAGATTTCACTGAGTACCCACCTCAAATGTGAGGAGTTTGGGGTACATTCACTGGAAATAGAGCAAACATACTGCTTTGCACTCTGGGCCCCAGAATCTGTCCTTACAGAGTGAAAACAACTTGGTGATGAACTAATTTGCTAGCATAAACTGGCACCAAAGGCCATTTTTATTCATAGTCCCGGAAGGAATATGACCTAGGGAAGAACATAATTCTGGACTCTCAACCTCCTACAGCTGTTACTAAGCTGACACTACTGATTTATAGCTCTCTCAGGCTCAGTCCTGAAGTCACAAAGCAACAATATATTTCCAGCTGGTGTTTTACTAAGGCCTTAGTCCTTCTGGAGAGTAGAGATTTCTGATACTTCATTAATGTCCTCACAGCAAAGCAAGACTGCATCTCTTAAAACCATTTAAAACTGCGCACTCCTTGACACTGGCCAACATTTTGAGTTGATATAATTCCTTACTCAAGTTTGATATAATTCCTTGCAATACCAAGGAGCAAATTGGTGCATGCTGGAGATCTGGAACACCACAAGGAACCTGAGAGCTCTTGGTGCAAGTGACAGAAAATGATCAATAAAATCTCAAGACTCAAACAAAAAGACAGAAAAATGCATCAAAGTATGCATGTCTTTCAGTAAAGACAGAATGTGCAGACAGAACTATATGGCTAAATTTACACCTGCAAGCATGTTTAAACAGGATTGATGTGCTGACCTAATGCCCAGCTGCTGTCAGAAAGATCTCTCAACTGCAGAGCCCACCCCGGCTCCTGGCCATCAATTCCCAAAAGCTCAAACATTCCCCTGGCTTCTCACTAAGCAGACACTACTCCATAGTTTGGCAGAGTATCATAAAAACATGAAAAGTCAATCTTTTCTGAGAGTTCAATTGTCCTGGCAAAGATCTTAATTGTCCTGGCAGTGAGAATCAAACAATTCTATCAGCCTGGCCATATCAGCTTCATAGGTTTTTGTATCCAAGCCCCATTTCTGTACTGAATTTCCAGAAATATATGCTTGTCTCAAAGTATGTCTGTTTTGAAACCTGGGATCTAATTATTGATGGATTTCCTTTTTGTTTTGTTTATATGATTTCCATTGACTTACAAAGGTCGTTTGATACAGGCAGGTATCCTTCTTCTTTGTGTCACTAAATATATTTGCATGAATTCTCCAATCAGATAATTCAGAAATGAATGGTATCATGCACAAAATTGCTGATTACCGAATATTTTCAAATCTGGTACTATGTTCTCTTATACTCTAGTTTCTCATACCACGACAGAAAAAAAAGGAAAGAAAAAAAGAAAAAAAAAAAAAAGAAAAAAAAGAAAAAAAAGAAAAAAAGAAAAAAGAAGGAAAAAAGAAAGAAAAAAAAAAAAAGGAAAAACAACCAAAATAGATTTTCAAATACTTTTATCTTATGTTTTTCTGTTCCCTGAAATAATTTAAATGAGGAATTAGACACAAATAGAGATACATGGGCTTACAGATCATCCAGGTTTCCATAGATCAGCACCAATCTGTGATAGAGCTAACCTTTGTATAATTTATATAGTGTTGTAAGTTTGGCTGCTTTTTAATCAGTTTGGCTCTCCTGAGCCATATGTGCCTATTTTAGGTAGAATTTGTGGGTTTTTTTCCTTTATAATTGCTGTCTTAGATTCAAACGTCTGAGACAGTAACTACAGTTGCAAAAATTCTCAATACCACAGAAAAGGAATAATGAGTTTGTGAGAATTACAGATTATTTTAAGGCCTCCATCTGAAGGTATGTGTACACCATATGCAGTGGGAAGAGTTTCAAAAGTTGCCATTGTTCTTGGTTCTTCAGGTGATGTTCTCTCACTTCAGGTAGCTTTGCACTGAGACTCAGGGATCCACATGCTGTTTGCACAGTCACTGACTGCAATGTACTTGGTGAATGAATCATGTGGGGGGAAAAAACAGCTGCTTGCAGTGACAGAAGTCCCAGATCTTTCTAGTCCTTTCAATAGATTCTTTCTGTTGGTAAGTGTCTGTCCTTCAAGCCTTTTCATCTTAGATCATCACTGATAGACAGCAATGCATTTTACAGTGCTCTTGGAAATACCTTCTGTAAGTACTTCCTCTTTGTCATAAATGAGAGTCTGGGTGGAATTTACTAGTTTGGAAGGTACTAGCATTGCTAGTTGGGTAAAATATATTTCAGGTTCTTTTACTTATGACTTCAATATGGGAAAAAAAGATGCTGTATGTTTTTTTTATCCAGATGTCAGAGAATTGTTCACTAAGTGCATAACCTTGACACTGTTTATTTATAAAGTTTTTAATTAAAGTTGGTATTCAGAACTTCCTGCCAGCAGCTGTTGAGCAGTGATTTCACTAGTGGCACTGACAGTTTGAGGGTCTAACTCTGAGAGACAGGAAATCAGTCTGCTGCTGTATGCAGACTTGTAGTAGAGGGTTTGTTAAAAATATATATACACATCCTAACTAATTTTTCAAAAATACTTCAATGTTCTAAATTAAGTAGGTTACTTACAGACTTGGAGGAAAAGAACTAAAACCCTGATGTAATCCCAGATGAATTTATCAAAATTCTCTTGACAGCTTTTGAGGTGCTTTAGATATGGATAAAAAGCAGCTGAAGGAGGTGACAGTAAAAATATTATGCTACAAACATTTCAGCATCTAAGTTATTCAGTTAAAAATTTGCCTTTTTTTTTTTTTTTTGTTTCAGTTTTCAGTAGGTATATGTGCAGTCAAGTTCAACTGGCATGAATTATAAAATATTAAAAAGAAATAACTTTCAAATTACATCCAAGTTGAAAATCCTAAAGTGAAATATTCTTTAGTATTTACTATAGAGCAACAATATGATATAGCATACATAGAAAAAAAGCATATCTGATAGTAAAATTGTGGTTTTGAGCTTTTAAACACAAATCTTTAACAATCTGCCATTATCCTCCACCTGTCTGTTCTTGTGATTTCCTCATCTGACAAAATGCCACAGACTCTTTCACAAAAAGTTAAAATCTGTTACTTTTTATATGAATCTGACACCATATCCTTGTGGTCAGTTTAAGACAGTCAGCAAGTCAGCACTTTACATGTGCATACATATCCTTTGACAAATAAAGGGGGGAATAAACAGTCTGCTAATTTGTGAGATGAAGTTAGCACTTTAGAAATCAACCTCCTTCCTTGGTCTAATGCAAATAAATAAGATATAGTCATTTCAGTGCAGATGAAAGAACAGTACTTTTGACTGTTCCCTTCTGTCCCTCAGGAAGGCTGCACAAACCACAGTACCTGTATATTTATTCTGCCTGAGGAATATAAGCCAAGCAGCAAATGGAAGGACACATCTCTGCTTACATTCCACACATACACATGCCAGGATAAGACTTGCTTTCAGTGTAGCTCTGTGAAGCCATTTCAGAACAGTCACCTGAGTTTTACAAAGATACAATTCATACCTGCCCTTGGGGGGGCATATGGAGCCGGAGCTCTTCCTGAAAAGGCTGCAGCAACATCTCATCTATTTGAAGTTCTCGACATCCTTTTAAGGCCAGGAGAAGGAGATGGGTTTGGCAGCTCCACGTGGCTCCCACACTGGAGGGTCTTGTTTGTGCTAAAACATTCCTGCTGCCTGTCTAAATGTTGCACTTTAGATGTGGTCAAGTGCACAGTCAGAAAACAGTGGTGGCTCCTATCAGATGATTTGTAGGGATCAAAGGAACATGATCACTTTGAGACAGAGAACTTTTGAGAAACAGAAACTGAGGCAAGAAAGCAACAATAATTTTCTTAAATGTATTTTTTTTTTTCGTAAGAAGCTTCACATACTGTTCTTTAACTCACATCCACCTGTGACCTCTGCAATATTTTTCTTCTTTAATTGCAAACAAAAGTAGATCAGTCCCTCAATATTTAGATTGCAGATGAATATTCAGTAGTGGTTGAAACCTGAAAAGATGCAATTTGCAGATTAGGTCCAAGACTTTCAAAGCATTATCACTACCCAGTGAACTCATCCGTAAAACTATGTTTCAACTCAGTACACCTTTGCATCCTTAACAAGTCATCTGTCTATAAAAGTCGCCTGGTCCCAATACATATGTGAACTTTAGTCTTCTAGTGCTTGTGAAAGCCTACAGAGACTCATTCATCAGAGGTTGCTCCCTGACCTAGAGCTGACTACAGCTTTAGTTCCCATTACTTTTTCATGAAAGTTCTCACTTAAAGCTATGTGCATAGAATGAAATGTTTCCATTAAAAGTCTTTGAAAACATATGTTTGACAGGACCTGCTGTTCCTGTCTTATTGCATTGGATCAGTCAGGAGAAGAGCAAAGATCTTGAAGAATGTTTCCTGTGTATTTTTGAAGCAGTTTGGAAGGTGTTGTTGTATTTTGTTGCCATCATTGATTGAAGGCTCTCTGTCTCCCCATCTCTTATGTCCTGCTCATGTTCTGAGATAAGGGTTTCAAAGAATAAAGCCTTGTAATGGGTAAGTAAGATCCAGAGAACAGGAGGGTCTCTAATTGCTGTTATTCTCATGGAGAAAAAGTAGTTTAGCCTTCTCTTTCTGATCAAGAGAAAATGCTCTACTTAATGCATACATTGATTAAGGAAATGCCTAGTCTTTGTAGGACTGATTATGGTTTTACCTCTGTGTTGGAGCAACAAGATGAGGTTTCATAAGGCTTACAGTGAGGAGCCAATATTATATCATCTAACTGGCAAATTGTATTTCTTAAGTAAGTTTTACACTATCTGCAAGCCATAGACAGACTATAGGTCTTGAGTTTTTTTCCCCTCAGCATCTGAAATATTTTCCAGCCAAAATCAGACAGCAGAGTAGAGATGAGATGGTGAGAGCCATGCAATGTTGAGGAATTAGTTTAGTGAGATAGGCCTATATAACTGAGCCATGAGGTGTCTGGAAGTGGGGGATGAAAAGTCAATGAGCCGGGGAGAAGGGAGTCAAAGGTACTCAGGGAAAATGGGGGGATCCTTTTCTAAATGATTCCAAATCTGCCAGTCTTTGGGATCTTGCCCAAAATGTGTGCTGGAAACGCCACCAACTGCTAATTTCTTAACAGCTTCTGCTTACATCTGGCCTCTGCTACAGGACAAACCATGCAGCCCTCAGTAGACCTAGGTAAGTGACAACCAGGTGTTTCATTTTGATCTGGGGAACACTCCCAGAGAGTTCAAAAATAACCTTCAAACTTACTAAAGATTAATACAAAGAATTAAAAATATTTAAGAACTACACCAGCCTCCAAGTTGAATTTGAAAAATAACAGATTAAATTGTTATTTACATTGGAAGTGGGGAAACTTATACAGGAGGCAATACTGCAGCAAAGAATCTCTTTCAGAATTAAAACAATCAGAAAATCATTCTAGTTTTATATGCATGTATACATCTGTATATGTATATATATATATATATATATAATACTGATGTACTACTGATGCAGGGCAATACAAATAAAGTACAAAAATAGTCATCTGAGACAAATTTTATTGATTTTTTTTTTCACTTTGACAGACATAGAGAGACAGATATTTATAAATGTGCCTCAATATTTATAAATTTTAAATATAAACAAAAATATTATACTTTCCTCAAAGGGCATTTTTTACTTCTAAGGAGCTAGAAAACTGATACTTAAGGAACAATGGAGAAACAATAAACACATGCAGGATGACAGCGGGGTGGGGCAATATCTTGGAGATATATTTAACTAATCTTTCCTTTTTTTGATGTTTTGCTTTATTGTGGGTTTGAGGGTTTTTTCCCAAAGATATCTACTAGGCAAAGACAATTCCTGTTATCTCCATTGACATCAAATAAATAACTAAAAATAGGATTTCTGAATAGAGAAAATGATGTCATGCTTGGAAGCAATGCTGTTGTGTACTTTAGCTGGGAGAGGCAGTATCCAGTGTGAGTGGTAGATAGTGACTTGGAACTAGATCAAGTCAGCAAACTTTCCATTAGAGCCCTTGAACACTCTTGTTCTGCTTTATCTTTAATCTCAGCAGGCAAGTAGCTCCACCACAATCACTAAAGGGCTTATTCTGGGTTCAGATCATCTCTATGAAGTAACTGTCCTCTCTAGATCCGGATTCTGTTTCACTGCTCTCACATGAATCTGACTATTCCATTACTATGTTCAATGGTGAAACACAACAACTTTGATGAGTAATTTCTACAGTTTAAACTTCAGCGTGTGCTGTTTCAGCAACATGATTTTTAAAAAACCTGAAGTTAATATTCCACAAGGAATCCTCAGACATTATAATTTTTTCATTTATTTTTACCAGAACATGCATAATAAGAAGCCCTAAATAAAAAATAAAACAAGATTCGATGATAATTAATCAAAGTGTCATTAAAATTGATAATGCCATTAGTTTAAGTTCATAAAATGCAAGGGAACAAATTATCTCAGAAATTTGCTAGTTTTTTCAATTTATGATAAACTTCATTCCCGTTCTTTCTCTGTCTCAGACTTTCATTCCCATTTCCCCTTCAAGTAGGAAACAGAGAGCGAAGTCCAGATTCCAGCATCTGGAGCTGATGTCACATCTGTTTAATAATCAGACCAAGGTTTTTCAAGTCTAGGAAGTGTCTGAAGTATTAAAATGTATTTATAGTTTTAAAATTGTCATCTTACATATTGAGAATTATTATGGGAAGATGATCCTGTCAAACTAATACAACACTGTAAAAATTTGCCAGATGAACCTACTTTATACAAATGATTCTTTATTTTCATATACATACACCCATCCCCTCTGTACATTTGAGGATATTTGTGCGTGTTCCAAGTAAACACCATTCTTTTCAAGGCACCATTTTTTTTACTGCGAAGACACCTAAAGCTTCAAGCATCCCTTTTAAGTGTGTATTGCCAGAGCTCCATCACCCCGTTAGTAACCATGGTGTTTCTTAGAGCCCCTCATTCAGGTACCCGTGCTGCCCACTGCTGTACTGGGCTGAATATTCCAGGAGCCAGGAGTGCTCCAAGAGCTTGCTTTATCTGGGGGCGTGCCAATGACCTTAATTCTAACAACCCATCTGAGATGTATGATAGTCTAGCACTTTTCTAGACTAATTAGCAATGTTTTGGAGACAGGTCAATAACTTCCTTTGCAGATGATTAAAAAATTCTCAGGTAATGTCAGGGAGGGGAGTTCATTTGGCGGAGAGGTTGATTTTGGCTCATTATTTTACATTTGAAGCACCTCGTCATAAATTTCTCCACTAGGCTGACATTTTAGATTGCACCAATTATTCTTGATAGCTGAAGTTATCTATATTAAATCCTTACAAGCAGTCATGAGTGGCAATATATGCTTTTACCACACAGAACAAAAAATAAGGATAGTATTTTTCTAGTAGTAAACAAATCATTGGGAGACTGGAGACAGTATTTGGGCTTCATAGCCTCAAATTTGCTTCAAAGCCCTTCATTAAAAAAAAAAAAAGTTATGAAACACTTCAGCAGAATTATTCAGATGAATTATCTTCATTCCCTCTTCTTCAAGTTTAAAATTTTATGAATATTAGGAAAAAATAAAGTGAGTTTTCAATATGACTGTTGCTATAAGCCATTCTAAGCTGCAGTTTTTTATTTCCCTGTAGGTCAAAAAAGATAGAAAAAGTCAGAAAACCTAATTGTCTTTGAAGTGCCAGACTTTTTTCAGTACTGGATCTCATTACTGTTGTGCTTTCATGACTTCATTTTTCTCAAGTTTTGAGGCTGTATACCTTATAATTTTAACAAATTTATTCAAAATACAATTAAGTTTCCCAACAGATAATTATAAAAAGTGACTCTGTCCTTTTATTCATGACTCATATCATCAACTTGTCCATTGTGACATAGTTTTAAATAAAGTTTATTTTCCAGTTTGGTCTAGTATTTAAACACAGCAAGACTTTTGAGACCTGACCTCTCACTCTCTTTGTTCTATGCCAGTTTGTAACTTTAGATTAATACCCTTTCTTTTCACATGTGCAATTAGAAGCTGCAGAAATTAAGGGGAATATTCGCATAATGCAAAGATAAGATATAAATTGATTTCTCCTGGACTACTGTTTTCTTCTAACTCCATTTTGCAACCTGTAAAATGTGCAGTTAGTATTACCCTAATAGCAGGGCTTGAATGATTACTACCTTAGAGTTATGAGACTTTGAAAAAAGCTCTTCAGCACAAAAATAAATCACATTTTTCCTCAGCTCAGAGTGAGACAAGCAGCATGACTTGAGATAATGATTTTATGAAATATATTAAAGGTTAAAATAAAATTACTTATACCATTGGCCTCTCAATGGGTTTTACAGTCTGGCTAAAATTACTGGAGACCTAAAAATCAACTCATTTTGCATTGAACTGAAATAGCTGAGGATTTATACAAAGTAAAAAGGACTTAACAAACAAGTATTTTGGGAAGTTTTATGTTCTTTCAAAAGGGAAAAATATTTGAAATGGAATGAAGCATTTTGCTCAACAAAAATGTAGGGTTTTTTTTTATTTCAGGTTAGTTATCTCTTTTTTCTAGCCTTCTTTTTAATTTCAGTCACATTGAAACGAAAAGTACACCTGTGTAAAAAAAGGTTGAAACGCTTCATTTAAAAACTGTCAAAACAACAATTCTACATCTCCTTTTTTACCCTAACAGAAAATATACAGAGATGTCACTCAAATAATTGTTTTTCAATACTATCTTTAGTAAAGATTCTAAACAGTAATGAAGATTATTTTGCTCAACCCAGCAGGATAAATAAAATCTAAATGTAAACAGAAGAAATAATTGTTCAGATTATCCTACTTTAACCCTCAGTCACAATAATAAACAATTTCTTAGTAATTTCACCTAGAGATGACTGTTAATCATAATTTTGGGTAACTTCAGTAACATAGAGAGGGATGTGAATAATTAAAGTATCTGTTTTCTCTAGTCAAAGTGCATTATCATTTTAGGTAGAAACAGATGCTTTTTTGCACATAGATCAGATCCTTCAATTTGTGGACTTATCATAGAAAGAGTCAGCAGTGAGTATTTCCTTGTCCTTTGGTTTTGAATGAACTGTACAGAATATTTGAAACTTATTTCCTTAAGCTTAACTACACTGAAAACACACTAATCCTAATGTTAACAATATTTTGCTAGCACCCACAGTCAGAATCTGTCATTAGCATATTGTCATTTCATTTATTTCCTATAAAAGTAGGTAAATACTCATCATCTGAGTCATTTCATATTGCACTGGCAATACAAAATACATTATAAAGAACAATCATACTCTGATGGCATTGGATTACATAGTTTATTGGGTCTATTCCATCTATAATTTTCATGATGGCTTCTTGAGTGACTTATGCTGCACTAATCTGCTACTCCATAGTTGAAATGGATTTAGAGCAAATCTTTCTCCACAGGTGGCATTTCCCAGTAATGAATCCTGCCATTCAATTATATAATCAGAGTAATTTCTTCATGTTAAAAAAAGACCCCTTCTTGAGTGGCACATAAATTACCACCGGATTAAATTAGTGCTACTGCCAGGGCTTTGAGATTTCTCCAGTTGACAGACAGCACAGTAGTGCTAATGATGAAGAAAAAACATGTCAAATCAGACATTTTTCAACTTTATTTTTCCATCTCTTCACATTGGTTTCTTTGTACTTGTTTTTACAATATTGTGGGCTTTGGGTATCTTTGAAATTATTGAACCCAGGGTGCACCCAGAGTCACCACAGGAGACTTTCAGTGCTTCTGTTTGGAAATGTTCATCTTTACTGAGGAATGACCAGTTGAGTTGAATAAGAGGAAAGAATAAATTAAAAAAAATAATTTTTAACACTAATAATATACTTGGTTTACAAATGGCAATAAACTTCTGCTGAGTATGTCAGTTTGATTTACACTTCTACATCAAAGCTAGCACAGCATTAAAGAATTTGCAAAATCAGAGCTCTCTCCTGAGTGCAATAGGGTATCATATTTTGCATACACAGGCAGTGGCGAGAATACTAAAAACTACTAATTTGTTAACCTTAGACTTGGTCCCACGGTAAGCCCTCAAATAAAACAAACAAAAGATCTGTATGGCTTGCAGAGCTACTGCTGATGGATTTCTAGCTACTTTGTGCCTGTTGTGCCAATCTTTCAGTGGAAAAAATGTTCCAGTTTGGCAAATAAATAGTAAATATATAAATTAATTGAAAGCATAATTTTTTATTTCTTTAAGTAGAAGTGAAGGGAGGGAACACAAAGTAACACAAGCAAAAATAGCTAGTTGAAAGGGAGAAAAAGGAGCAAATATTTCAGTGTTTTCTATTGCAGTTGTGAAGCATGTCTGCTTTCAGATGTTACATTTTACCACAGACTTCACCACAGCATACTAAAAGTATGCAGGGCATCTGTAAAAAGTTAAGAAACATTGCTGTTGTTCCTGCAGAAGCATCTTAAACTGTACTAGCACTCTTGGTGATAGAGTTGGTGTTACAGCTCCCCTTTCACAGAGAGCTGAGCACACTTCAGCCTGACCTGGTGCACCTGTAGTGTGCATGTTCTCTTACCAGCAGAGTAACACCACCTCTCCACACAGGCTCACTGGGAGCACTGCCTCACTCCTCTATTACCTGCTCCTAAGTTTCAACCCAAAGAAGAAAAAGAGAGTAAGGAAGTCTTTCCCAGTGACACTTCCGTGAGAGCTTCCACTTTTAAATAGGTTTTTTACAGCACAGAGAGGTAAGTCTTAGGTACATCTCTCCATTACACAAATAGTGTCAGAGTCCACCCCACTGATCTTCCTTTCAGCTACTTGAAACCATTATCTATGTGCTTAATTAATGGATAAATTGCTGGTAGATAAAAAACAAACACAAAAACAACCACCAAAACCTGAAAACTAACAAAATAAACAAAACAAACCACACATCTGAAACACTGCTCTTTTGTTCTTGGTCCCATACCAACCAGTATCTGTTAGGACCCCTTAGAAACTTCCGAGTGAAACAAAGGACTAATCTTTGAACTCAAATGTTTCCTTTAAGAACATTTGCTCTTGACAGACTTTTTCAGAATCTGTCCTGTTCCCTAGGGTCAATGCATCAGACAACTTCTTTGAGACACCTTTGACCCTAATTCTGAGACATATTCAGTGGGTAACTGCCTAGAGACTAGGACATAATGCTTCACAGATCTGAGATCCAAACTTTTACCCTTCAGTACACAGCTCCACAAGAATGGCAGTGCCATTGTAGAAAAGCAGTCAGCTTTGATTCATACCTTTTCTTTAGGTACCAGATACTACACAGAAAAAAAACTTCCCAGCAGACATTTAAGAAAAACTTCATTCACACAGAAAATTGCTTCCTGGACTTAGGAGACTCTACATGACCATGAAGGAGAGGAACAGTAAATATAAACCATGGAGGGTAGCTATTCATTAAAAAGTTAAAAGAAATAAAAAAAAAAAAAAAGTTTGAGCACCGAACAAAATAGAGATTATCACTGTTCCAGTAAGTACTGGACAAATACCAGGTCACCAGGGATTTGCAAATTTCTGAGAGTAACAGAAAGCAAGTGTATACACACAGAAAAATGTGAAAGTGATCAGACTCAAAGGGTACAAATTTTTGTAGCTGTAAACTTTTCTTTACGCCATTTTCAAAATCTATCTACTAACTTTTACAAACATAAGTTGAAGGAAAGCTTTACAGTATAATTTTGTTGGTAATATAGTTATTCAAATTACTTTTTAAAAATAATTTATAGTTTATTCAATGCTACTTAATAAAAGCATCTATGCACTTTATACATATGTCTGCTTGTCACATAAAAAAGTGAAATTGACTGTGTCCTGCCCTGAGGTCCCTTCAAAAGATGCTGGTGTGGTTGGAGTCCCCCATGAGGGCCAGGTCTTGAAAACACAAGGCTATGCCTCTCTGTCTGTAGGGGACTTCATTGTCTTGGTCTTCTGGGCCACACAATAAAATCACCTGCCTCTGTCCTCCCTTTAATCCTGACCAGAATCTGAATACCTTTGTTTGTAAAGCTCAGTACTGGTATGAGAATCTGGTTGTATTCAAACATTTTCATGAGTAAAAAAAATTGTAGAAAACCGACAAGCAGGGTGGAATGACAGAGCCATTGATAGTAGGATCTCTTGTTTATCAACTCTGGCTCACATTGCGTGAATAAACTAAATTCTTGTGCATATCCAAAGTCTTTCTTCCCCTTCCTCCCCACTTCCAGCCAGGACCAGTCACTTGAGCACACACTCAGAGCACACCCATTTCTCAACAATTCTCTAAGTTTTTATTATTGTGTGGTTTGGATATGAATTTTAATTAGAATACAAGAAGTCTGACATTCACACAGACTTTTGAAATATCTTCTGCCTTTTGTTGAAATACACAATGTACAATGACATTAAAGCAGAACTTCAGTTTCTCTTTTTCTTAATTGATTGCATTACTCCAAATAAATGCCCAAATATCAAAGTTATGAGAACAGTTGTATTATGACAAAACCAGGCTTATGTCCCGCTTCCCTCCTGCAATAAAACATGTATAAACAATGTAAAATAACTGCTTTGCTCTATCACCATCCACTAGCCATGTCTTATTCACCTTATCTACTTTTCTCATCACATTAATAATTGAAGGTCACATCACATGGGATCTTCCTCGGCCTTTCAATTGCCTGACTGAAAGGAGGAATATAGAATTTTCATTTTGGTGTGGAAGTCTCCTCATTTAACTATGAAGACAAAAAATTGTCAGGAGGCTTTTTTTGTTGTTGTTGTTGGGGCTTAGTGGCTTTTTATTTAATTTTGTTTGGGTTTTTTTGCGGAGGGGTATGGTTGGTGTTGCTTTGATTTTTTTGTTTTGGTTTGGTTTTTCGGGGGTTGTGAGCCAGGCTGGGAGTTTTTTGCTCCCTCTTTTTTTTATACAGTGTGTAAGGAAATTGAATGTGTAACAGCACTCCAGGACAGTTTTTTCATCAGGAAAATGTTTCCAGTTAGTTTTGAAGCAGCATTAATTCATGATTCTGCATAACATTTGATGCAAAGTAGTCTTGCACTATGTAAATTCTCAAACTGTTGGCAGAGTTTTCTGATACCTAAATAAGATAAAGGTAATGACTGAAAAAAATTGCATAAAAATGAGGGTGAAATGCTTACACCAGAATAGAACTAATGATAAAATAATCAGGAGGAATTCATTTTTGATCTTTCTCTCTCTCAAAACTGGCATAGAATGTGGTCTTTATGGACTCGGAGCTTCCCACAGCATAAAATAACAATAATTCCGTAGGGAAAGGAAATATGTAAATTTTAAGAAAGAAAGAATAAAGATCAGCTATAAAAAATATAGCATAACCAATTGAGGAAATGACAAGGTAAGTAAGCAGGAGACAACACTACATTTTTCTCCTTTTTTAATGCTCCAGACCAGTGGTTTATGAAACCAAACTCAAGTCATAACCCTGCCCCTTTTGTAATGGAAGCATAATTCTACATCTAGATCAGGGTTTTATTCTACCATTGGCTTGCTTCACAGTTTTTATTTCATTAATTTTTGTCTGAGATTAGCAAAAATTGGTATATTTAGGGTTGGAATCATTGTTGAGGATAGCTGGTGATTTAATGCTTAAGTAAACTCCTGCAAAGCTGCCTGTACTTAGGTTTTATATTCACAGTAACTACTTGGTAAAGTACAAACATAGGACAGGAAGGAAGTATTATGTAAGAGGAAATGTGAAGCTGGATTGAAAATGTGATTCAAATATGAGTCCGGAAAGAGCAGTAAAAAATGATTGAGTTTTAGATAGTGCTTCTGCTCTGAAGATTTTCCTTGTCTGAAAGAAAACACAGGGCTAGTTTCAGTGAATTTGGCAGCATTAGGATTCTTTTCAGAATAAGTTGTGAGATAACTACATGGAGCTTTGAAGACTAGACATAGCTGAGGTGGTTATAGAACAAAAGCACTGAAATGTGCCATTGGGTTAGGCCTTGCTTAAGGTCAGGGTAGGACCCCTGGGCTGGCATGCCTGGACTAACTGGGGTTTGCAGATGCTATTTAAACCATCATCATCTGATTCAAGTAGGAGTTGCTTAGTTTATCGAGAACTATGAAATCAAATTCAGAGAAGATTTAAAATAAAGCATTCAATTTACCATAAATTCTTTTTGCATCTAGCTTTATTCATAATCCTTTTTTGGGGAGGGAAATAAGTATGGTACTCACACACTGGCTTTCACTTATTTAGTCTTTTTTATTGTGATTCTACCTTCTTTTCAAACAATAACATTCTTAAATCAACTTTTTACTACATGCTGTGAACTTCTTATAAAATGCTTTTGCAGGAAAACCATTTTGTTTTTAGTTTGCCACTGAAAATTTTCAAGAAAATGACAGAGGCAAAAAAATGTCCCAGAACCTTGAACCATAACTCAGTAGTAAACTTTAGCTACTGCATTTCCTTCATATCTGTTTTCTGAGTACTGTCACAACAGCTCTGTTGCCATGGTCTTGTTTTTCTCTCAGCTGAGTTCATTCCCAACCATTGTAAACAAATTAACATAAATTATTAGTTTTCTCATTTTTGCACAATGACAGAGTGGTGTCTTACTCCCAGTCACATGAATGAAACACGTTCTCTCCAGCATTTAACACTTGACAAAGCTTATCTTCCTTGAACTTTACTGAATGCATATGGTGTAGTCATTCTGGATACACTGGAGAAGCCCTTACTCATTTTCAACAACACTTACTCGTGCCTCAAGTGCCAGAGAACTAATCTGGCTTCAAAGGAGTGCCAGCTGTATGTGTGCATCTACACTGCGTCAAGCTGATACAGTAGATTGAGGAATGTTTTATATTATGTTTTCAGATTTTTACAGCTTTGCAGCCAGGAGTGTATATATTTTACATAAATATTGCAAAAAGAAACCAATAGCCTTGATTTTTGAAAGAAGCATTAAATTAAACAATGAACAGATGGAAGACATTTTTTTCCTTCTTCAACAGAATTAGATGATATTTAAAATATTCTAGACACTGAATCTAATCCTTTTCTCTGATAACTGGCATTACTCTTAGCCTTTCATTTTGCTCCTTTAATAAAAGATATAATTATACTAAGAACATTTCTTGCTTTGTGTTTTCATTGTTCTTTTTCTCAGTTTATTTCTGTGGAAATTCCTGAGTGAAAGGAAGCTCTGTTAACCTGTGTCTTCAACACATACACACCCACCCCTTTCACTACATTTCAAAGCTTGATTTTCCTTCTACTGAAATCAAGGCTATTATAGAGACATTTTTTCATCAAACTCTATCATAAATTCAGTGAGCCATGCCATCTGAAGAGGTTTCTTTCTCTCTACTTACTATTAAGTTACTAGCCACAAATATCTTCATTAAAATAAGTATGAATTCCATCTTCAGTAATACAGCCGAAATAAAAGAATGAACGATGTGTGCTTCAAATTCTTTCCTACTTTTTGCCCTGAAGAGTCAACTTCAGGAAATGCATGAACACACTGCCCTATGAACTCCTTCCATTAATGCTCATCTCTTGCAGCTGGGAACCAGAACATCCCAGCGCTGCATATAATAGAGAGGTAGTCGAAATTATGATTTGAAGTTTGATTACTTATTTCCTCTCTTTGACTTCTGGTTTTCACTTGTTCTTTGGAAACATATTTGTGTAGTAGTCAGCAAATAAATGTCTCTGTGTTTATCCACAAACAGAGCCATCTTAATTTCCTTGACCTGAAGACAGGAAACCTCATATGAATTTGGCAGCACTCAACACAGATGGGAGTGGTGAGGTGAACACTTGCCTAGCTCCCAAACTGAGTTAGAACTGTCCATAGAACACATCACCTCCCCTTTACCTTTCAGTGTATTGCATGCCAAAGGATACGTAATCAGATTACTGATATTACAAACCAAAGTGTTATTAAAATGCTACTTTCTGCAAGAATGTCTTCCTGTTTTGACAAGGTCTTTTGTCTCCATGTTGATAATGACCTTTATCTTAGCGAGAAAGAAGAGTATCCAGTTCTCTGTGAAAATCTAGTTTCTTTAATTATTTCCCATTAATTCCACTGCTTGCTAACACATGCTCTGTTATGTTATCCTTTAGGAAAACTGCTTCATGCCCCTGTAAATCACCCAGGAAAAATCTTTAATGGCCTTTGACAGAAAGAAGTAAAAGATTTTACTCAAATAATAAAAAATGTGAATAGTTCACATCTGCAGGTAAGCTTGTTTTTTCAGCCTCTCTTTGCTTCTAGTTATTCTACGAGTACACTAAGCCATTCTTCCCTCTGTATTTCTTAAAATCTCACAACAGAACACAACCAAAAATAGTCTTAAGTTCTCGTCATCAGCTTCCAAACTAATAAGCAGGCAATGGTATCTGAAATTCTTGCACCATATGATGCAGAGAGAGAGAAGAACATGATTAGAAGCGTCTCTCCCTTGGAAACAGTTGTCTGTACCTGGTTCCCTAATTAATGTCTTTAACTGCACTAGTTTCTGTTGAAAGGATTTGTTAACAGTGGCACTAATTTAATTTTTGCATGACCCTCTGTGACTTAAATTTTAGCTATACAAATGGTCCTTTAATGTTTATACTATTGGTCTGGCTTGAGAAAAAGAGCCTCAGGCTAAAAGACATACCACAATAACAAGTCAATTTAAATCACTAGAAGCAATAAATGAAATGAAATTTTTCCACCTCTTTTTTTCTCAAAATGCCTCATTTAGATATATAGTTTTCAAAATCTGCTCTTTTGAAAAGGTGGGGTTTAGTTTGTACCTTTTTAATGAAAAGAGCTATATTGTAAGCATCCAAAGCAGATGTTTATAGAAGTAGATACCTACATTATGTAAATATAGTCAACTGCCCAGCCTTTAGTGGATCTCAGTTAATCCATATTCTGGTATCAGGATAAATTTTGTTTGATGTATAAACAATGCTAATACAGCTATAGATTGCAGTCTATTTTAATGAGTACTGCACTAGTAATCCTTACTTACAATTTAATATGTATATTCAGACTCCTTTTGAGTGTTATTTCTATATATTATGAATTAGACCCAAATAAGTGTTTTTAAAATAGTACTTTTCCTAAGAAAAGTGTTATTCAGGAATTAAAGTAAAAACAGTAATGAGAACACTGCTTTACTGTGATAAAAACATACTAAAGATGATAAATGTGAAAATTTGTAAATAGTTATGTCATGACTTCTCTGTTTCACATAAAAAATAGTCTTTCTCTCTTCAATCAGTAAAAAAGTTTCCCATTACCTCAATGGTACAGCATCAGATCTGTCAAAAACCACAATCCTCTTGCATTATATGTCTGTTCAGAGTGTATTTCATGGGCTGTAAATCATCCTCAGCATTTCTCTGAGAAACAGCTATGTTAACGAGTCTCTTCCATTGCTAAGCAGCAGAAAGCCCCTGCAAACTCTGTCATCAACAGACCAGGAGTACACCCACATTGTAGAAAGAGCATCTGAAAGAGAAGCTGAGGCATGGCTCACTTTAGCACAACTAGGAAGCAGGAAAGAAAAAAAAAACAATAATAGTAATAATAAAAAGAAGTAAAATACTTCCTTAGAAATATATCACTGTTTTTATTCCATAGCCTCACTGACACAACAGAACCATGAACAGCCAGAGCATATATAGAAAAGAAATAAAGTGCCACACAAAAATTGTGATGTATTTTATTTTTTCTTTTTCTCCTAGAGGACTTTACTGACTCTGAAAGGAAAAGAAATGCTGTACTGAAGTTTAAATATATTTCATCCTTTGTAAATGTACACTCACCTGCACAACCTCACTTCAGGAATTACCTCAGATTGATGCAGGCATGAACAGTCAGCAGCCCGGAAAAGCAGCTTACAAGTAAGAAAAATGTAGTACACCAAGCAAAACACAGCACAACATTGTGTTCTATGTGGAAGTGAAAAACCTTGGCCCTTGTATTTATCACCCCATTCCATTACCCGCAGCAGTTTATGCGAGTGCTTGTATGAGTAGGCATCAGAGGTGAATATTAAACACACAAGCAAGCATTACAAATACAATACGGAAATCTGTCCTGGTTTCCTTGGCCCTGGAGGCTCCAGGCACACCAAGGAGGCCCCTGGCTGATGCCCACCCTCCCCTGCAAGATGCCTCCTCCCCACCAAGCACCCAAGCACAGCGGCCCGGTGTAAAGTACTAAATCATTAAAAAAAAAAACAAAACAAAACAAAACAAAACCAAAAACAATGAGCTCACATAAAGGGAATTATAGTAAGCAAGAACTGCAGAGGAAAACTTCAGGCTGAATGATTATTTACTCAAGTAATCATATCCTAAAAGCTGAATAATCTCTTCCCTCCACAGTCATAGGGGACTCTAGATACTGAAGCCACCGTGTCTTTTAATAAAACATGAGGAAATAGAGGCAGGAGCTGCCCAACAGATTACTTTTCATAAGGGTGAAAAATTCCTGAGGAAAAATATTGGAAAAAAAATTACAACCTTTTTATCTTTTTTAGACAAACAATTTCAGGTAGAAATCCTTATGGAGGCAGTCAAACTAATTAAAATTTTTTCTTGTTTGACTCAAGATCAAGATAATAGGTCTTGGATGGTAATGATGATTATTACTGTTCTTGTTGAAAATAGAAGCTTAAAGTAAAAACACGTCTCTTTCCATAAAGTGGATAAGTTCCTCTGTCCAAAATATTTTCTAGTTTGAGAGGAACAGTAAGGTAAAATAAGGAAAACAAATTTTATTATGTTCCTTTATAGGGAAAGAAATTATGCATAAAGAAATCTAACTCCTTTCTTATAGTTAGAAGTTTATGTTAAGGAACAAATTAATTGAAATCAACTGAATTACAGTAGAAAGTCATGTTCTCTTTACAATAAATGGTATGGCCAGATAAAATAGCAAAAATAACTCTCTATAGCATGCATCCAGTCAAATTCTACATTCCATATAGCTTGCCCTAACAGCAAGAAGAGAGTAAAATTTTCAGAATATTAAGATATCAAGTTTTGTAATGTTTCTTTACTTTATTTTATTAAGCTAAATTGTTACTAAAATTTCCTACTGGTGTTTCCAGAGAACACACAACTCTAAAAATAGATCCATGCTGAACCAGCCTCATGGTTTGCTCCCAAATGGAGGAAAAATTTTCCTTTCCATTTTTCAGTATTTCTAAGGGCTTTGCTTCAAAAAGATTCAGCAAAAATTTGCAGTAATAGCCCAAAGTGCAGACAATTGTCTGTGTTTCAGGATCCTGTGAGCTTATCAGAAGCCCTTGAAAGGCAGATTAGAAGATTAGTAATGTCCATTATGACTATTTGAAAAAGAAAAGTTACAGCAATGGATTCTCCAGCTCACAGGATTGCACAACTAGATGTGTAGGATGGATGCACTTCCATCAGTAGAAACTGCATATAAGCACCCCAGGTTTTAACTCATCCCTAATTTACTCAAAATTTTCTTTAGACTTCAGCCTCTACCTTCAAATTAAAGAATGTTTCTTAATATCACTCAGTCTTTATCAGGAAGAAATGAAACAAGAAATCTTGTTCTATTTTGGGCAATTTTGATCACTGTTCCTGAAAAATACATTAAACAAGTGAGAAAATGAAAAATAAAAACCAAAACACTGAAGATTTTTCGAACAGTGAAAGTCATCCTCCCTTTCAATACTTTTGGAGGACTAGGTTTAACTTTATTTATTCCAGATTATTAAAGCATCTTTTATTTATTATTTTTACATTGTACAATCCAATATTTGTACTGCAATAGAAAATAATTTCCATAACTGACTACCAGCAATACATGAGGAAATTTTGTAACTGAATTATTTATAAATAGAAAGGTGTAGTCAAATTATCCATCTGCATTATTATTTCTGTAAATACCTCTTTTTTACATAATATTTTAGTAACAATAAACAGTAGAAATTACATAATGCAAAAAAAAGGTGATATTATTTCATGAGAGAAATACCTCTGACTTTAGAAATTATTTTACTGCCCTGAGATTTCACTACAATCAAGGCATTGACTAACAGGGTTTAATTTGTACTTCTGCTAAAAAGGCAAAGCTGATAGATTGGTGACGAGATCATTAGTTTACTGTTTCTTCAGCTGTGATAAATTTTGGTGGAGAAATTACAATAATCTGAGAGCTTAATTTTCCTCAGCCAATAGTTTCACTTCCAAAATGATTTAGTGTTGGTATACCTGGATTTTTCTAGTCATTCAGGGTAAAAGAATTTATTTGCCAGATGAAGAAGAATGATTGTTTGACTACTGATATTCAAAATTACCAAAAGAATTAGTAGTCTTTTGGTTTTGCAGAAGGTTCTGTTATTTTTCACTTTTATATCTCTGTGACTTTAAATCTTCACATGAATTGCTGATAAAATGGATAGCTAAAATTGAAACAGAAGCCAATATGATGCCACTCATTCATTCTGCAATATCCAGGTGGTGTGGACTGAAAAACAATATCACATGAAGATGATTTACAGCTCTCAATACCAGAAAATTTAAGTTGTGGAGCACAAGTATAAGACAACACTTGAACAGATTTGTCCTAGTCTGACTGGGTGAATGGGTCGGCTGGTCCAGCTACAGGATAAAGATGAGCACTATAGATAATCAGGATAGAGAGATGATTCCTAAGTCAGGATGAGTAAAGTTTCTTAGTTTCATTCAATTTGCCATAATTTAATGGGATGTAGCTATGATATTGCTCACCTATCTGCCTGCAATACAACTGAGTAACTATCAAAAATAACATGTTCAGGGCATTGTTTTTAAGTTTTTAAAAAAGTCAAAGATGAATTCTGAGTGTGTGCTGGGGATTTGGCTGCTTAAGTTCACAATCAAGTTAGGCAATGGCACAAGTGTCCAGCTTTAGAGAAACCTACTTGAAAAGCTTCTGCTGGGAAATCTTACCAGGATTTTCCATGCCAGCAGATATAGGAGATTCCCTGTGCCTGTGTATTAAGCAGAGGTTGCGTTTGCTTTTATATATTTTAAACAAATAAACATAAGGTCCTGTTATATCTGTTATATCTGTTGCTTGTCAAATGTCTGTATCATTCTTTACCTGCTTGTCCTGTGCATAAATATCTGGACTTCAGTTTTGGCTCTGCAAGGCATTGTGGCATAGGTGTAATTTGAAATGCTTAAAGTGCGTAAACATGGACTTTATTAATACCTTTCATATGTTTGAAATTATACATATGCACAAGCAGCTTACTAAGAGATGGCACTATAAATTACATTTTTGCATTCAAATGTAATCCCAGAAATGTCAAATTTAAAATCTTTAGGAAAAAATTAAAACCTGCATAATTACCAAGTCCACTGTGTCAGATCAACAGCCTTCAGGAACACAGTGGTCTAGCAGTCCAAGGTTCATGGGTTTGTTAGAAAAAATATCAAGCTCATGGAAAATTGCCTAACTAATCATCTTAAAAAAGAAGGATAAAATGTAATAACAAGGGCTTCCTGATCCCTCTTCTATATATTTAAATTTTAGGGCTTTTAAGCTATATAAACAATAACAAAACATTTGGGCAAGGTACTACCCATATATTCGACTGAAAAAAACATATAATATATGTATGGAATTACAGAGGTCTAAAAAATCTGGAAGTAGCCATCTGGTAATAGAAAATGTATTTTTTATGAACCAATATCACTGAACTGTGGCAAGACATGGATGTAGACAAATTCTAACATTGCAGGTCTGATTCAGAGTTCTGCTATGCTGAGCTGATAGTTTGAAGGAAATAGGATAGATGGAATCAGATAACTTCCAGCTTTGCATGGGCTTTCTTTCTCCTCAGGGATATAGGCTATCCTTTTGCTCATATTCTGTGGCAGAAACCTAAAGGACTGAAGCAATCTCACTGTGAGGAAGCAAGCAACTCAGATGAATTTAATAAATTGAATTGGTTTATAGCAGGATAGCAGAACCTCTTCTGGAGGGTCTTTCCAAGGACAAAGCAAGCAATTCACATTTGGTTCAATAACATTCGCTTACATAGCAGGAAAGAATAATTACCCCATTGCAGGAATGAAAGGTGAAATTTAATAGCTTAAGTTATTTTGTGGGTCAGATAAGATAATCATGGTAGTTCTTTTTGACCTTAAAATCCATGGATCTGTGCATTAAGCTGTAGAGACTTGTCTAGATTTTTATATACAGGCAAAAAATTGAATACTGTTTGGAAAGATTAGAAACTTTCTTTTCCTCCCACTTGAGGACACGACCAGAGGCAAATACTGATTTTACCTATACTTTTAAAAATCTCCTACATTTTTTTCATCCCCTCAGACTAATTATGATTTTAGCAGCTTTTGCCATCTTTGACTCGATTGTTTTACACTGAATTTAAAAGTCCCAAGCAATGAATACAAGTATATATCTTTCATTGACATTTTCAACACACAGTGCATGGCAAAAAATAATGAATATGAGACACTATTTCATAGGTTCACATTAACTTAGCATGATAACAAAGAAATGCTGAATTACACAGTTTGATTGCCTAAAAATTGGGTGAAAGGAATTATTTTCATTTCTGTGATAATACTTTAAAGTAAATCAATAAATCGTGAAGAGCTGATTGTTGTATTACTTCAAGCCTCTGAAAATACTTAACATCTCCCGGTTTCTGTGAACAGCAAAGGAAAAATCAGAGACAATGACCAGATTGTGTTTATTTTCATGAATTATTTTTCCAACTCAAACTGTCTGCTGTATTCCAAAAGAGTGCAATTTGCTAGAAATATTTCCACAAAATAAAAGTATCAAATGCAAAAATAGTGGCACCCAGTGGTCAAGACATACCTTATTTTTATGCTCAAAACAGCAAATTATTTTTTGAGAAGTGCCACACATCTTTCAGCCAGAATATAGTATATCCTTTTTCAATGAAAGGACCAATTCCTACTTCAACAGCATTCCTTGCCATAGCCTTGGTTTTCTCACGTTCAATAAGTTCCACATTCATTTTGGGATAATCTATTTTGTAAGCAAAGTGGGTCTGAGTAATCAGCGCAAGTTGTTGATTGTCTATAAGTTAATTAATTCCTGAGAGGACACATCTGAAGAAAAGATTGTATTCAAAGATAAATCCAAAATTTCTTCTATTCAAATTTCATATTTTCTTTTCCTTTGTTAAAATGTGATTTTTGGAAATTTAGAAAGAGAAATTGAATAATTCAGTGGTTTACAATGATGATGTGACTTCACTTCAGTTTAGTTCAGTTTCCTGCTTAACTGTTGTACAATGCTTCCTCTACCTTACCAATGCATATTAGTCTATACATGTAAAAGCCTCATCAAAGTCTTGTGATTCTTCTGGTCAAAACTGCTAGCACACCTTAAGCTGCTTATCAGCTCTGGGTGAAGATAAACTACCAGTTCTCCATTGTTGTCCAAATCAACTTTACATAACCAAATATGTGCTTTCACCATTCACTGCAAAAGAATTATGGAGCAACTGAATGTAGAGGCCTTAAAACCATTGTCTACCAACAATAGCTGCTGAAAACAGCTCACCTGTAGGTGAAATTCAAAAATCAAAACGAGAGAATTCATCAGGAGAAGAGGATAAAAAAAGAAAAATAAAAGAAAATGGTGGGGTTTTTTTTCTTTAAAAAAAGAATTGTCATGTGCTATCCATGGTAACAACTACCTCCAATATTGAGTTAACATCTGTTATCTCGCAACATTATCATTATAACTATTATTATGTACAAAAGTCAGCAATCAAAATATTTCTGGGAATATATGGCTCCACAAAAAGTGTTGTCATTGGATGTTTTACACTTTTATTTTACAAACACAAAGAGGATTTTTTCCTCTTTGGAAAATAGTTGTACATGACATGTCTTTAAGTAAAAATGCCATAGAAGCTACAGGTATTTTCTTCTCCACTAAAATGAAATTTTGCTGGTTTTTTTGTTACACCTTGCCTTTAGGTAAATTCTCTTCCTATTTGATCAGCATAACAACCAATGTCAAGTCAAAACTAATAATATTTGAATGACTTCTAAGACATTCTGAACCATACTGAATCAGAAGAAAAAAAAACAAACAAAAACAAACCAAAAAAGCCCAAAATATATAATTAATTCTTTTTATTCAAAATCTGAAAGTATTTACTGAAAATTTACACATATCCTCAAATTTAATGTATGACTCAGAATATTTACTTTTTTCACTGTAGATTGTACAAATATAAAAAAAAATAATCATTCTAGGGGACTGTTTGAATTAAAATAATGGTGAACTTAATTTATTTGAATTACAATTATACTACCAATATTAAGTAGCTAATTACTTTTTATTTTACTCTACATTGATCAGTTTGCTAACAAGTATGCTTAGAAGTTCATATTAGTCAGAATAAAGTCATATATCTCAATTAAAAAGGAACAGAATAACCTAATTCATCTGAAAGTACAGTGAAAATGAGATGAATATGGTATTTTATATTAATGTATTTACATAATTAAGAGGCCTAAAAACAAGATAGGATAAAAAAAATATTTTACTTTCTTTTCAGATTTGACTTACAAAGCTATAAAACAGATATTAACACAGATTCATTTTTAGCTTCATCAGAAGACCTCAGCCCCACTTACAACTAGCTCATGAAGGAAAATTCAGTGTTTGTAGAATAGAAATTAATTTTCTACTTTGTGTTTTTCTGCTAAAATCTTCTGTCTCATGAGGGCAAAATCTGGCTTCTTATCCTGTTAATTATGATAGAAAGCATAATTTTGCAACAAGTATAAATAACTGCAAATGTCTGTTAAGTCCTTATTTAGCTCTACTTCAGGAGACACACTGTGTTTTTCCAGCAGAGCTGTCTGCCTTTGAGACTGAATCAGCTCTGAATTACCTTCTTTCCTACTTCTCTTCCCTTCCCTCAAGCGTCAACGCACCAATGCCTTTTTTTGGTATCTTCCTTTGTGGATTTACCTATTTAAATCATATTCTTTTATTGTTCACTCACATAATTTAAAGCGCGTAGAAGACCCTAGACTGTATTTGGTTTTGAACTTTTAATTTCCTTAGTAAATAAACTGTAAAGAATTTGTGGTTCTTAAATAAGGATCAAAAGTGATGAGCAATATCCAAGTATTCTCATCTTTTTTACTGAGGTGACCCTGGATGCCTTTTGACTACATTTTCTGTGTTTGAGTAGAAAGTTATTGTGGAGACCATTTCACAGAAATTAACACCAAAACAAAACAGGCATTTGGAAATCCTGTACAACTCAAGAAGATGAGCTTCTGAAGAAAGAAATGGCACTAATTAAAGCTGAAAAATACATTTAGCCTGTTTTCAATGAGCTGAACTACTTGTAACTCTTGAAAAAAGGTATTAAAGATATCTGAACTTGCATAAGAAGTCTTTTGTGTCCATCCCACAGCATCATCTACTAGAATATGAGTTCACTGGTTAATTCCAGAGTAAGGTTGCTACTTATTAGAACAACTGATTTTTAATTTTTTTTTATTTTTATCTTCTGCAGAACAAGATCCAGATTTTTTTGGGGAAAAAAGTCTATAGAAATAAATTGCATTTTAAAATAAATAAGTTGAGGTCAAATTTAATACGCTTGAGAAAATAATATGAGGGTTTTTTTAGCACTTGCCAATGTCATGTGTCTTGCTATTGAAATAATATTATTCTTGATCAAAATATAAAATTTCCATTTCAGAGGTCTTTGTCTTCTTGGCTTTCAGAGTTTGTGGAAAAAATGTTAAGGGTTGGAGTAGCATTTTGTGAGATAGTTTTTCCTGGAACATATCTTAATAGAGTTCAGATTCTTGAGCAAATAACAGAACCAGTCACAGTCTTCACAGTCTTTCTTTCTTAGCTGAGTAATAAGTGAATTCTTTTTTTTTTTTTAATGAATAAAAAAGAAATTGAATATGAACAGGATGGGTTGCATCAAATATGTACTGCGCTGTTCTGTGAATCTGAGTTCAAGCAAAGTTCAGTGGCTTACTGCTTCACTGAAGAAAAACATGGGCATGGAATCAAGCTTGCATTAGCAGAAACCTATCAGAGGTATCTTTTGGCTCCTAAACTAACGTGATTTAATATACGTATCATACTAAAAACATGGGCAGTGGATATGAGTTCTACATCTTGCTGAGTGCATTCAACTCCTCCACAGTAATTTAAGACATGTGAAGATAATTCTAAGAAAGATTTTTGGGCCAGAATGTGCTCAGGAATGAAGACAAAAAACCTTTTCTGCATAGCATAAACAGTAGCTTCAGGTTGATATAACTAAAATATGCACTACATGCTAATCTCTGTTGAGTATGTCTATACATTAATTACATTTCAGAAAATGTTTTGAGAAAACTCAATATTTTTCAGGCTAGTATATTTGAATATTGTTTTGAGGTGGTTTTCAAAAGTACTCTTAACAAGGGAAAAATACCTTTTTTTTTTTTAATAAGTTTTTCCTCACTTTGGAGAATTACCCTTCAACATCTCAAGGTTCTAACAGTACAAAGAGCTATTCTGAGCCTCAGGACGATCTGAGAACCACCTATAAATCTGTGACTGAGATGTTGTTGCAGATAAGCTGACATATATTTGATGCTTACAATCATAATTACTCTCTCCCCTTGAGTCCCATAAAATAAAATAAAATAAAATAAAATACACATATTCAGCAGATTTTAAAGTACCACAAAGCTTCACTACTTTATACTTCTGTAACATTTAAAAGAGGCTCCTCTTCATTCCATCACAAGTTACAGCTGATGAATTTAAATTCCTTGCTGTAGCTTTAGGGAGGGAAAATCACAAGCCTGTATTAAAGGAGTAGAATTGCCCTTCACCAAAACAAGAACTCATCATCTATGCTAATTAATGAACATTTATCTCATTCAGGGCTGCCAGAAGGGTTTTTTAGAGGACAAAAACAACAAAACCAAACAAACGGAACCCCCAAAACCCAATTTATTCTGGTCCCTTTATGTCGGGTTTTCTCGGCCGTTTGAGGGGCCTGGAAGGGCCCGGAGGTGGCCTTGGGGCAGCCCGCGTATCGAAGGACGAGAAGAGGCTTCAGTTCTTCTTTCGGTTTTTATGTTTATTAATTGTTTATCTAAAAGATGTTCTTTCAGCCGAACAGAGATCTGCTCAGCAGTCAGCCATGAGCACACTGTCTGCCCTCCGGGGCAGCCACCTATCTTTATACCCATTGTTACGTGTACAATATTTATCATTTTTCCCCAATACCATTTATTCTTATTGTTGGGTGCACTTTCAGTAATAACCAATCCAAAAGTGCCACCATGGCCAAAGAAGATGGAGGAGAAGAAGAAGAAGAAGGACAGGACACACCCCAATTCCTCCATCTTACTCCTCTAAACCCCCCTGTACATAAATCCTAAACCCTGTGTCTCACCCTCTAATTAACTAATCCCTTCACCATTCACCCCGGTGAAGCCCTCATCCTTGTCGTCTCCTGTGTAGGACCAAAGTCCAGCCACCAGACACTTCTGGCAACATTCCAGGACTCCCGAGCCCCCCAAGGTGGTCTCGGTGGCTCAGCACCTCAGGACTGAGATCCTGAGATCCGACACCTTTATCCTCTCTTCTGGCTGCCAATTCCTCTTCTCAGCAGTGCCTGATTCACTCTTTTTTATTGTTTTGTGAATATATATTGATGATGGCTCCAAGTGAAGCCTTTGAGATGAAGGTGAGCCACAATTTCTCTCTCTCTTCAGTGTATCAAAAAGGCTGCTAGCAAGATGAAGTCAAGTAGATATAATATTAGGAGGAAACACAATGGAATCTGTGGTGAAAATTGTCAGTAAGTCACAACGAATGGTAGTTGACTGAGGGAAGAAAAAGATCAGGAGCTCAAGGAGACTGAAAGAAAAAGATATTTTGATCTGATACAGTAAAACAAGTAGGAGGATTCTGTTAAACTTTCATCACGAGTCCTGGAAAAACTTCCAATGACAGATATATTCCAGATAACAAAATAAAGGTTCAAATTTCCCCATAATGTAGACACAGTTCTATAACCATGAAAAATGATTCAATTAATTTTTCCTAAAGTATTCATCTGTCAGTAGTAGGCATGCTTGTGCCATATGAACATATGCGTGTATTTAACACTTAAGGCCTATTGTTACTCTTTTAGTAATATTTTCTTTAAAGGCGACACCTTGCAGTGCTTTATATGGGTAAAGATCTAGAGTCCCATTTGTGTAAGGTCAGACTGGATCCTGTTCAAATAATAGAATCAGTTAGATTTGGAAAAGAAATTTGATAAGAAAAAAGTGAGAGAAAAACATAAGGTTGACTTTTTTTAACTGCAAATTTATTTCAAGTTTTGGTTTCAAAATCTTGATTTTGTTTCAGAGTTAGTCTAATTCTCAGAAAGATTACAAAAAAAAGGATTGTAAAAAAATTTGTTGCTTATCTTTTTTTAGTTTTGAAAAATAAAATGAAGAACAAAATGTGCTATGAGCAGAGGAATAAATTAAATCTTATTTTCTAGGCATCTGTGTCTCTCAACATAACTTCATGAGTCGACTTGATATTTTTACTTGTCTTTAACTGTTCTACAGTAATTTCTCTGATTCTTTCCATCACAGCTCCACTAACCCTGCCTGCGAATCCCAAAGTTAGCTTTTGTATCATCAGATCCTCATCTGGGAAAGAGGTTGGATATATTGTTGTTGCTTTTGGTAACCCAAAATTCCAAGCAGAACTTGATAACTTAGACTACATTTTTCTCAAATAATAGAGCTCATCTTCTGTATCCATCTTAATATTTTTCTATGAAAAAGAACAGAATATCCATGACACTGGAACCCTTCATGTACTTTTTGTTGAGGACTGAGTAAAAGTTTTAAAACTTTTTAAGGTGGGAGTGATACATGGGAAAACATGCTCTGGAACTACCAAAATAATCACCTTCAAGTTATTTCTATCCCGCAAATTGAATATTGTGCTACAGTATAAGAACTCTATAATTTTAATGAAAAACCTTTTTCTCCAAAATTATTGTATTCCTGACAGAAGAAAACACATGGTCTTCAAAACTACATTTGGAACAAAACTCTTGTAAAAGCTGATAGATGTTTGACCATGTTTCTTTGTGAAAACATTGCATATAAGAAAAAATTATATAAAATATAAATAGTCATTGATGCATTCGGGGCAGAAAAAGGAAAATAGCATTTGCAAAAGACCTTCATGGGTCTTGCTATTATTGAAATTCTCTGTTCCTCAAAGGAGAGAATCACTGAGAGTATACAAAATAAAAGTAATTGTGAGGACCTTCCATTTAAACTGGCTTATTCTCCTTTTTCTCTTCAGGCTGGGTCAATATAGTTAGGGCTGAGAACTTGGTTCCACCGTTTAGGGACAAGGTACTCACTTTGTGGTGAGGCCATCTGGCCATCCGTCATTATGTCAGCCTTCAGCTTTACTCAGCTGGTGACTATTTCCTAGCCTTGTTCAGGACAGTGAGTTGACCTGTTCTAATAAGGTTTCAAGGGAATCCATCAGCTGTTTTCTCTCTTATATTATTAATGAGCTCTGTAAGATATTTCTACTGAAGACCTGAGTCTTCACCTACTAAATAGTCATACATTCACAGGATTTTCCTCATATAAGTGTGACTTTTCCTTATTTTCCTGTGTTTAGGTTTTGTTGGGTGTTTTTTGATTATCCATCCATACTCTTTATTGTGATAGTGGCAACAAAAATATTCTCATAATGGAGGATTCCTCTTATAAAGAGTAAGATTTTATTTTTATTATTTTAATCTACTGAATCAAATAAGTAAGCTATCTCTTTTTACTAATTTTCTATTTTTACTTGCTTTAAGTTAAAACAAAAAGATTCACAGATTTGATAAATTTGTTATAGAATTGTCTGGGGAAATACTATAAAAATTTCTTTTCTTTTAAAAATTATTTTTCAAAATTATTTCTGCTGTCACATTTCTATATCTTTCTATCTACTGTCATTTATTGGTACAAATAAAAAAACTCTGAGATCATATAGATATAGCTCCAAAAAAGCCTATATTTTCAGAATGAAAGTTCCCTTTTGTTTTAATTAATATAATATTTTTTATCTCATAATTTGCATTCAATCTTTCATCTTTAAAATAACTCAAAAGCAGTATGTTAAGTTCCATCCAAGGTTTCCCCTATAAAAATAAAAATATTAAGATTACAGTTTTTCCTTAGGAGAGAGAATTTCTATTCTTATGGCATAAATTGATCATGCTAACTTCATTGTTGCTGCTGAAATGGAAATTTCTGCCTAACTTAATCCCAAGCAAGGAAAGTAGTATAGGGTGGGAATTTTAGACAAAATCTTATGTCTGAATTTCACTATCATTTTATATAAACCACTAATAATTTTTCATAATTCCACCACCATTTTCCATGCTTCACACTACATGACAAGGATTGAATACTCCAGACTTGGAAAAAATGCAATTTCACCATTTTGTAATTCTAACCTGTTTTCCAACTACACTGTGCATCAGCTGCTAATGAAAATGGATACTGAAACTTAGCATATATATCATGTCTTGCCAGTTATTTTCCAAACACTTCCACATAGTTTTTCTGGAAGTAAATTTTACATATGAAGAAGCGATTAAATTTATTTTGCAGCAGTTAAAGTCTGGGAAGATCAGAAGAAAAATTGTTCTGTCACTGAAATTGGAGGAAAGCATAGTAACCTTCATTATGCAATCATGCTGCACATGCATTGTATCTAGTTTTTCAGTGCACATCAAACTGCTTTTTAATGCAAAAACATGAGACTTTGTTAATATGACATTTTTTAAAATTGATAATTATGCTATTCAAAGACTGAGGAAATGACAGTTATCCTTGTTTCTTGTTTTAACTATCATACCTTATTTTGTGTCTCTCTATCTTGGCAGACCAAACAGATAATTTGTTCTTTTCCTCAATTCTCAATCTCCGTATTGTCTCTCATTCAGGACTAGGTTGCTTGCCTCTGTGTGTTTCTTTTAGGATTCCAGCATCACTATGGAATAAAGATTGTCATCCTGTATTTTTGGACTTAGGCTCTTGATGTTCCTTTTTTAGATGAGAGCATATTGTAAAAAGACATCCAGCCATGTCATTATTATGGAGTCCCTCCAGAGAACTTCTCTAGCAGTTGGTGAGCTACTCCAGCGGTCTGTCAGCAAGACTGATGCTAATAATTTGGGCCATCTCATGATAATCACCTTAGCAGCACACTTTGGCAAGCAAATTTCAAGTATCAACATTTGGATTTTTTAAAATGCTTGTTTTATACAACAGTTAACTTAATGGAAATTCCAAGTCTATATAGAGAACACTATGATACAGATATTTGAGTGATAACAGTTACTTCAGAATCAGTGAGGAAACATCTGGTCAATATTAAAGTTGTTAAGTCGCTGACCCAATTTAAAACCTTTAAATGGCAGTGATTTATCTTAGTAAATCTCAGACTTAAGGTCTAATACTCACAAATTTTTGTTCTGATCTGGTATGATTTTTTTTTTAATTGCTGCAGGAGATAATGGAAAACATCAAATGTTTTAAAGCCTGTCTCAAAATCATCTCTATTGTCAATAGCATCTTCCTTTGTGTAAAAGGAAAAAAAAAAAAAAAAGTTGTTTTGTGTCTTTCTCTAATAAGTGCTTTGGGCTAATGTGCATGAGACCTTTATTTAGTATTTGTCTAAGCAATTTGGCTGTTCTTATACCTGCACTTAATGTGTAGGAATGAGATTGATTGTTATTAGCTGTGAGTTTATCATTAGCTTTGTCTCTGCCTGTACAAATCACTTAACTTCTTGGTATCTCTACATGCCATTGGCAAAAAAAGTAATGGAATCTAACAAATAGAACAGAAAGTAAATGGACTTCAAGGCAAAGATGTCAGCTACTAGGCCATGAAATTCTTCACTCTCTCTTCCTCCAAAAAATTTTGTGCATTCCCTGAAAACAAATAGTAATATCAGGAGAGGTCAACTCTCAGTTCTGGAATATTTAATCCCAAATTAAAGATCATCTTAATAAAGGGAGATTAACCTCGTAAGCAAAGGGGAGATTTGACCCTCCCCCGCATTCTTAAGTGGATTTTCAGGCAGGAAAAGGGCTCATTCCTCCAGCTGATATGTGAATATTCATTTTGCTTGTCCCTGTTTGTCTTGACAAGACTTTAAAAATATAATGTTTCAAAATTCCAGTACAGTTTGTTTCATAAACCCCAAAATGAACTGGTTTTACATTTCTTTAACATAAATATTTGGATTCAGACAAAAGTAATTACAAATTCAATCAAAATTATAGTTATCTTGCCAGAGGTGCATTGCTCAATTCCACTTGTGACTTTCATGTTTTTAGCAACTTTTATAAAAGTTTCTTTAGAAATTTTGATGAAATCTGTAGTCATATAGAAACTGAATTTATGATTGTTGTTAGCCTCATTCATGAAGTTTTCATTTGATTCCTAAACATCTATACATAAAGTTTTCCCTTTGTTAAGTGCCTCAAAAATTCATAATCTGTGGATTGCCTAAGTCTTGTGGAGATGTATTTATCACCAAAGTGTTTATTCTGTACTTTTTTTTTTTAATAATTTTTGTTAGTGCATCTGGATAAGTTTTTTGAAAAACATCTGTGTTTACAGTTTTATTGTTTTTCACTTTTCTCAAACTACTATGTGTCTATATGAATAGGTATGTGTTTATGCATTATGCATAAGCCTTATGGAACAATACATAATGCATAAGAACAAACACACTGAGTCCTATTCACTACTTACAGTAGAAAACTTGTCTTTAAACCATATCATTAAAATTTTGGTGATGTTTCTTTCAGAATGGAATCAGACACCACTTTGTAGGAAATTTTTTATAATGGCACTTCAGAGAAGCTTTGGGGCAATTCTGCAGCTGTTCTTATGATTATGTATAAAACTTAATTCTGTTTCTGTAAGAGACTGTAATGGAAACCAGAGGATTAATCACTTACTGTTACAAGAACAGTTCCTGTAATTCTAAGAATCGAACACATCTTCATTGTCATATATTGTAAATTAGGATTGTGTGAAGATGATGTACTCTATTCCTCAGAGCGTGTCCACCTAGATAAAAAGAGAAAGAAAGCTGATGGTGCTAACCTTTATTTTAATCAAAAAAGAAGATTGTGAAAGGGAGGTAGTCAATATTCTTCTAACTCACTTTAGCCTCTTTGAATAAGAAATATCTCAAATATTTAAGCTCTAGCCAGATGAACAATGGCATATGAAATAGTAACATTACTATTTTATTTTGCCATTATCCTAATTCTCAATACCATTCAGAAGTTTCATTAGCTGAATATGTGAAAGAAATTATAATAAAATGTGCGACAACTCTACAATTCAGTGATGGAGCCCATAAATATTACAATTCAAATATTCAAAATTAATGACAATGAAATCCACTGTATGAGAGGTTTGAGATTGTAAACTAGGGATGGACATATAAATTGCTCAGCCACTAAAGCAGAAAAAACAGACAGAAATAATCAAAGTAACCCAGAAATATGCATTGAGACACTGGTCATTTTTCATTATTATGCCTCTATTGCTGTCACTAAGTGGTTTTAGCTCTGTATTTATAGACAGTTGCTTTACCAAAATATGTGTGTGTATAAACATATATATATATGTGTGTGTGTGTGTATACAAATATATACAAATACCAAATCAGAATTCATACTTCAGAGATTTGTTGTCTACAGTCCAGATCATGCTGTGAACTTGGTATTATAATTCATGGTGAATCAGTATGCATTTAAATATAAAAGGGATTCCTCCACATATAGATATGAGCCTTCCTGGAATCCCAGCACAAACAGGACTGTGGCCCTGATCATGGGACATCTAAACTGCACCTCTATCTCTCTGCAGTATTTGGTGATTTTGAATCAATCTTATGTGTTTGCATTTATGTTCACATGCAATAATGACATGCACTTGAACTAACTTTTACACAACTTGAAACTGAATTATTTCAATCACTTTCATTTATCAAACCTAATGGTGAAAAAAGTAAATAAGTCTCTACAGAAGGTTGCAATTCAAATGAGGCGGTCTCAGGCCAGAATGACTCAATCTAAAAATGAAAATATATACTGGCTGGAAGTGGTGAAACACATGGAAAGAAAGATCTAATAATACTTTTAGAAATCAGAGAAAAAAATATAAGAAACTTACTTTTTCTTGAAGCTTGTTCATGTTTTTGAACATATTTTTGGTCTTGTTTATTTATTAAACTGTTGCATACGGGTGTTTCGTTTTTCATAAAATAGAATTTTGTAATTTTTCACTTTTGTGAACATTATTAGAATGTATGAATCATTTAAGACAAATAACAAGGCAAAGGATGATAATAAATAAAATAAAATAAAATAAAATAAAATAAAATAAAATAAAATAAATACAGTAAAATAAATAAAATCACTTGCCTTTCAACAGTTTACACTGAACTCAAAAGGCTGAGGATCTGAGTTCGGCTGACTACCATAAAAGGGATTGTGAGACTTTTCCTTTCTCTGCAGTATGCAAAATAGAATGCCCAGCTTTTAAGATTAATTTCTCTCATTTTACCATCATGATAAACAAGCTTCAGAATCCAGTGTACAGAGATAACAGTAGATGGAGATGTCCTCAATTTTTCTCTGTACGTGGATCATTTTGTCATGTTGTTTCTTTCTTAGCTGTCACGTTTCCGTATTTCATGCAGGCACCTGAGCTACTTAGGGAACTTTAATTTCCAAGACCTGGGCAGCCTGCCTACCTTTTCACACACTTAATAAAATCAGACAGAAAGAATTACAGACTTAAAAGGGGAAAGGGAAAAAAATGCTTATGGAAAAAGCAACATAAGGTTGTTATTCTAAAGAGGGTTCACATTTGTTTTCAATATGAAACTTGAATATAGCATGGAAAATTGAAATAGGTTTTTTTCAAGGCTGGACTAACACAAAAAAATTAATAGAAAGCGTGATTCAGGATCGTAGGGAATACCTGGCATACAGCAATATAAGTATGAATTATTTCTAAGCAATTAGTTCTCTCTACTTGGTTGAATTTTCTTGGGGTAAAATAATTTTATTTGCATTGTTTACCCATTTACCTTTTTTTTAAAATTAATTTTTGGTGGAGGTTTTTTCATACCCATATAAGAGGTAATGCCACTTCTATCTTATAAACTGCCTGCTTTTAAATGTTATCCAGAGTGCTGAAGTAATCAGTAATGACAGGAGATAAATGGAATATATGACTTTTTTTAGCTTAGGAAAAAAAGAACTCTGTGAAATGAGTCTTACAAAGAATTTGGAATTCTATTTATTTCCACTTAGATTTGCATAAGTAAGGTACAATAGCACACAGATTTAACTATGTGACAGATGCATCTCTCTCAGAAATCATGTGACAACTTCCAGTAGTTCAATACTTAACATGTAATGACTTTTGTTTTCTCCTGTACTTCTTGCCCTCTCTGGTGTACTGCGCTCTAAAATTGTTAATCCCTTGCTCATTAGCTTTATGCTGCATCCCTGAAATTTGCAAACTCTCCCCTGTCCTCAAGATTTGGCATTTGGTTCTCAAGGTTTCCTTGGAAATGCTTCAATTATTTTAAATACCTGTGATGAATAATATAAGCAATGTCTAAGTCTCAAATAACATAGCTGACAAATTAGACCTAAAGATTAGGATTCTTTTAGCAATCCTTATGGCTACATATTAACCCAGATGTCCTGTGTCCAAGGAAGCCAACGTCAAATATCATGGAACAAGTATAAATAGACTGTTTAGCTGTATGTCACTAATTAAAAATTAGCTTTTAACATCTTGTTTTCTTTTATTCTCAAAAAGACTGGTTCTACTTAAATTCAGCTTCACACTATTTTCTAGTGACGTAAATTTGGGCTTTTTTGGATGTTCCTGATAATGAGTATGAAGACGATACATTCAGTTCTACTGAAAGGACAAGTTTTCAGCACAGAGGGAATTGCTCCTGTTGCTACTGGAAACTCCTACATTCTTCAGTTCTTGCTCAAAAGACTTTCATATCTGGATCTGTGGTAGAGAAAACAAGTTTTATGATACACACACACACACATATATATACATACATACATATAAACTTGTCATGAAATATCAAAGATGATGCATCAAAACACTGTCACTGAACTGATGCACTGAAGATAACCATTTCAGGACTCTTACCAATTTTCAAAACTGTTTGGAAAGGTGAGAACTGTTTAGAAAGGCTGGTCGTCTACATTCTTGGCAATTTGGCTACTTGTGGAACCTAAAACCAATAGAATAAAGGTCCAAGGGGAGAGAAAATAAACAGTATTTCTGATTAAATATTCTTTCAGCAAGATCATTACAGTTTGTTCATTTTTTTCAACCTTTATTTTTTTTATCTGCCAGAGAAACCCACAACCAAATACTCTGGAATGGGTTGCCTGGGGAAGTGGTGGAGTCACCATCCCTGGATATGTTTAAGAAAAGATTGGGTGTGGCACTCAGTGCCATGGTTTAGTTGAGGTGTTAGCACATGGGTTGGACTCAATAATCTTTAAGGTCTCTTCCAACCTAATCATTCTGTGCGTGAAACAAACCTTTTTTCTTCCAATGTTAACTTTCTTCCCCTTAAGCCATTACACTGCAATGACACGATGAAGTTAGAAATAAAAACCCATAGTAAGTCTCCATTAATAGGTAAAATTTAAAGTACTCAATACCATCAATAATAATGAAGGAAAGTCCTGATCATTTTATAGCAGAGCCTGTCAGAGCAAGATTTCTCCCTATCACAAAGTAGAACTGGAAATATGCTTGCGAAAACATTAGCAAAATCATGACATAGTAGTAAGCCACTTTTACTAAATATTTAATTTTATCTTCTTTTTCTGTTTCTGAATTAGTTAATAGTGCACCACAAATATATTTCCTACTTAAACATTCTGATATTCAATTGTGAGTGTAACAGTTTTTCTGCAAGCAATTTATGTAATCACTTTTGAATAGATGCTTTCTGTTTTAATATTTTAATTTTTATATCTACTATCTGGATTTCTCTGCCCATTTCTCATCTGAATAAGTGTATATATATATATATATATATATATATATATATATAATTTCTTTATCTGTAGTCCTTTATGTATTGTTTCTGCCAGGATGATAGTCACCATTTCTCACACTCTTTAATCAGGCACAGGTGGTTTTAATATATCAGCCATATAATATGCTGGAGAATGAACCTAAACTCACAGATTTAATAATAATTGCACCTCTCTCTATATATATAAAAGAATCAGAGAGAGTGTATTCTTGTTGAAAGACTATTTAAAAAACACTTGCTTAGAGACAGATATAAATTACTAGCAGAAATGTGTTTCTTATCATGTATAAATGATCAGGATGGCATCACCTCAGGGATCTTTGCAGCACGGTCTATTATGCTGCATAGGAATAATTACCCAAGTAGACACTGTCCTGTGATAGGAACATGGAGAACTTATTTAGATCTTGTAATGAACAGCAATATTGAGTTTATTGCTACCTACCTGCTCTATCTTAGCAGCTTATATATAACTTGTTTGACTTTTCATGGGGATGAATTCCTTGTTAGTCAAGTTGGCAGAATTTATCTTTAAATCAGTGGTGGTCAGTGAGAAATAAAACCTAATCCTGTGACATTAGAGTAAATGGTAACTTTTTCTTCATATGTAGTAGACACAGGACCATATTAATCATATTTTTTCTGAACATAATTTTGTTCACATTCACAAGAGCCTAAAATTATGAGATATATTCTTTTCTTTAAGTAGACAATTCTTAAAACTAAACAAAAATGGCATTTATGTCACCTCTTTCAGACTGAATTTAAACTTCAATCAGGTATTTCCGTCTATTTTTCTCTTTCAAGAGAAAAGTTGGCTGGAAACTCTGGGATGATGACAGGTCCTTGAGAGTAAGCCAGTGAGTTATGGTGACAAGAACCATTCTTAAGTGCTTTAATAGCAGATCATCCAAGGGGAAAAGAGATTAGGGCAGTAATCTCTAGTGGGTACTTCAATTCACATCTGGCCCACTCGATGCTAGTAAAGGTAGGTTATCATTGTTTAGAAGGCTGGCCAAACCCTCTCCAAACAATTGAAGTACTATCAGTGGGACATGATGGTATGAGTCAGAAATCATCTGGTCTTTGAAGAGGTGAAACCTTTACCTCTTTTTGTGCTGTTTTTCTTTTATCTTTTCTTTTTTAAGCAATTTTAAATGTTGATGACATACTTATTCCACCAATATTGCACTGGGAGAAGGCAACTGAAAAAAGCTGCAAAAAGATTGCAAAGCTGCAGTTTGAAACATAATCTCAAACATTTAGACACTTAAATAAATAAAATATCCAGCTGTATGTCAGCAGCTTAAAGCCCTGGCAGAAGAATAATGAAATGGTCAGCTGAGGAGATATGTGGGTATCAGTTACATAAATCTTTGCATTGCATCCCTCCCTACATCTGGCTAAATCTGAATCCTCCTCCTTTATTTCACTTCTACACTGCTATTTAGCATGGATTTTGGTCCCTGTGCGCAAGACCCAAAGGACCATTGCAAAAAGAGTGGGATTAAGCAAACAAGAGGAAAGATTTCCCTTATTGCTTAGTATGATTGTTGCAAACTGCTTTCTAAACACATTGAAGAAAAATGCAGTAGTAACATCTTGTTCTGATGGCATATTGACTATGCAAATTAGTCTTTCCCAAAAATTATAGCTCTTTCTAAACATCAGTCCCACCTTATAGAGCTGACATTAATATGGTACATTTAGATTACAACATTGACAACTCAATAAATTTTTCTCCAAACTATGTACAAAACAGAACTCACTCATGACTGCAGCACAGATATAATGTCTACAATCACAGTATCAAAAGTACAAGTGCTACTGACGGATCTGCCAAAAAACTGATTGGTAGCTGTCTGCAGTGACAGCCTGTCACATTTGGTCTAGGAAGTCACTACACACAGACTAGTCACAACAGAGTTAAATATAATTGGTTGGTTACACATATAAATTATAAAATAAAATGTCAAAATAAATCAAAGCCCACTAAAGTTATCTGTTTCACAGAGGTTTTGTTCAGTATCTGTGACACAGATCTCCACAAACAATTAAAGGAAACTCCAGGAAGCCTGTGCACTGATCCCTTAAGCAAAGCAGTTTCAGGAAACAGAATCTAGCACAAAAATTTTCCTATGAGTCTCTGCCCCTTCAAAGGATGCCACTACTGAATGCATGCCAAGCTGTTAGTGAAACTGGTGTGTAGGAGACAGTGTACACTGGAAACCTGTGAATTATTGTCAGCCAATCTGGTTCTGGTTGGGCTTTTGTCCAGAAAGGATATCTGGTTTGATTCCCTCTATCAGAACACAACAGACTAGAAAATAGTTTATGGAAAGTCAGCGTAATTTGGTGTTTTAACTTAAAATTCACAGCTGTGCAGCTCTTTTGCATAAATAGAAAATCCGACAAGTGTGTAAAAACTTTGCACCAGAGTTTTTCAGGAGTATGATACCTTATAATTTCTTCAGTGGATGATAATGTAGAATGTCTCTGGAAGACAGAGGTGGTCTAGGTGGTGCTTTCCAAATGCATCTTCCATTTTCAGTTAAAAACTTAAAATCAAAACACTTTGGTAAACCCTGTTCTCTTATCTAAATCAAAAAATTTGAGCTGGCATTGCTTTGTTTTTAGCTGAAAACTTGGGACTTTTGGATATTTGGTTCCAAAGATCATCTTTGAACTGGATAAAATATATCTTGTAGAAAATGTTAACATTTCTCAGAACAGGGAAAGAAAGCTGATTATAACCTCAGTTTCATACACTGAAATAGTTCAGGCAGTTAATTTCAAACACCAGAAGGACTTTAGCTCTCTAATGAAACTGTATTTATTCTTGTGGATTCTGCAAACTGGACTGGGTTGCTAAGAAGGCTGTTGAGATGCAGAGTAATCTTCAAGAACAGATTCTTAAATATGTTATAAAATAAAATTGTTATATATTAAAGCTATATATGTTAGGAATTTAGAGAGTATACACTGTTAGGAAGAAAAGAAAAAAGTGACTGTGGGGTTTTTTCCCATATTTTTTACTTTTGGGACAAAGATACTCCCAATATACTGCAATCAACATCTTCACCTCTGACCTTCAAGATGTAATTCCTCACACAGCAGCTCTAAACCCATAGCTCTGACAGCTGAGATGCTGAGCTGTAAGTAACTGCATTTAGAGCTGTTCTCAGTCTCCCTACATGCTGCTGGGCTATAGACTAGCAGAGCATTTTTCCATACATTTCCCTCTTCCTGCCAGTCCTATTTACTCTGCTAGGTTCTAGCTGTGTCTGCATTTTTTTAAATGCCACTCCTAAGATACCAGTACACACAGCAAGATTTTCCCTGGAAAAGGCTTAAAGTGCTGCAGAATTTCTGCCTTTATGCAGGCCTGAATCCAGTGTCCCTGTGACTGGCAGTGCCCTACAGGGGTCAAAAGTATGCTGATCTGCCCTAGAAATCAAAACCTTAAAGTATACTTGAAAGGAAATCAGAATATTTTTTGACAGATAAATCTGTGGAAGTGCAATCCTACTATTCCAGACAGCCATGGCATGGGGATTCTGTCCAAGCCACCATTTCATAGATGTGCATTAGAGGTTTGTGCTCTGTATCCTATATAGTAGCTATGAAATGCAGCTCCTGCTTTGAACTTAGAAAAAAGCAACATTGATAATGTGTAGCACATGTTAACTCCTACATCCAATATATTTTTTCTGGACTGGAGTGTGGGACTATTATCTTTTTCTCCATCATGTCTTTTTTTCTGAACTCCCTTGTTGCAGCATTCATAGGAAATCAGTTAATGAGTGGGTATTTAAAAAACAAAATCACTGTATAGGGCAATATTCAAGTTAAATAAGAGCTATATTTCTGTAAATACACTCCATTCTGAAACAAATAAATGTGTTAAATTATGAACTCCAAAATGACAACTAGTTTTGAAAGCATATTTTCTATATTACTCCCTTGTGAAGTCATTTTTTTAATGAATAAATGACCAAAAATTTTTTTTTTTTCTGTATGTGTATAAACATATATATTTTTCTATATCGGTCTGTCAAAGTTCTCATCCATATTCCTTGCTGTGTTATAGATGCTATAAAACCCTACCTCTCCCTCAAGAGAGAATTGAATGCATGGCCAGTGTGTAGAGAATGGCAGTGTTTTATGGAACCTGGCAAATGTAGGTGTAATAACAATAGATGTGCCAACATCCATATGTCAACATCCAAAGTTTTTTGGCCAGACCTTAAATCTTTTATAAGCTGGAGATAGTTATTACTCTTTAAAAAGACCCCTCAGAGAACTATGAACAGATGTATTGTATTTTTACATGTTTATTTACTTTGAGTTATAGATATGAATGACATTATTTATAAATTAATCAATAGTAAAAAGAAGATATTTTCTCTTTTTGTCTCCTTTTCATTATTTAATATATCTCTCACATGAAATTATCTTCCTATGAAATAAAATATAGCTGTTTGAATTCACATCATAGCTCCCTCTTCCACAATAGTCTGAAGAGCCAGTGACATCATTGTCTTATTACAGGCACTGATTCTGGGCTGATGTTTGTCATCCTGTCAACAGCAAGTGTGACCATTTGTGTGGCAAGGACATGTTAGGACACCTGGGACACATTTGTATATACAGCCTTTTCCTGCCGGCTGCCTGCCGGCTGCCTAAACTCAATCCCACCCACATTCCACTCTAAAGACCACAGTGGGAGAAGGACAAGAGAAAGAGGAAGGACATGGGGGTGGGGATAAGAGGGAAAAGTGTTGATAAGAGATTACAATGCCTGGAATGTATAAATTGGAAGTGGGGGACAGGAGAAACTGAGTTAAGATATGATGTATGGGACAATCCTGATTTTATCTATGATTGCCTATGTTATTTTATATTTTAATAATAAACATATTATAAAATATTATCTATTCTTTATCTCTATGTTGCTGTGTCTTTGTATATATGTACATGTATGTGTATACATTTATAAAGAGCAGAAAAGAGATTAAATTTTTTCCAGAATGGGCCATGTATAAATCTACTTGTAACAATATGAATTGTATTCCAATGCTTAGAGAAAGTAACGATAGTAACCATATTCCTTGTTTTCAATAATTTGTACATATGCACTGTACATTTCTCTCCCTGTTCATATGGAAAAGCAGCAACATAATATTTGACTTTCAGTTTTCAAGAACAGTCAGAAGGTTAGACTGACCTCTTTTTAAAAACATCTCCAGCAGTGCTCCCTTAAAACCACACAGTGCAATATCAGCTTCAGGATTCATGATACAAATTCAACATTACTAATTCTTTCAGATTCATAGTCTTCCTATAAATTGCTCAATTCAAACTGACCCTTTACCTGTGAATTCTAGTACAACTAATGTTGTGTGTTAGAGGGGGACATCACAAATCTGTCTATGTTAATATACCTTGATAGAAAAGAGGACAGAAAAGGAAACACAGGTCTTGCATAAGAGTGTGACAAAATTTGGAAAAAATAATGTATAGATGTTTAGAAATGGAGAACATTAGATCAAAATGTGCAGTAATTCTTTTGATTTATGAATAAGCCACTCATGTAAAATCTACACCCTGTGGAGTAACTGTAGGTGCCTAATTGACTGCCTGTAAGCAAACCATTACAACTCTATTACTATATCAACTGCAGGGAGGACACAGTGGGGAAAAAAACCAACTTCTAAGTAAAGTTTTCACACCCCTGCCTCGTGGTGAACTCCTCAGCTGGTTTTCACATTCTAAATCCAGAGCATGTTTCTTCGCACAAACTCCCTATCTATGTAGTGCTGGTATACACAGCATGCTCTGCTGTGGCAATTGTGCAGGTTAATTAGAAATAAATTTAGCCCTGGTGTAAGCATGAACACAGTTTCCAACAAAACCACTGCCTTTATTAAGATAAATGTCACAATAAGAAAGAAGTTCTGTGACACTTATACAAGTGTGAATGTGTCATCATACAACATCAACAGATCTCCAGCTCCTCTTGTTTATCTTTTTCTCTCTCTAGACATAACCTAAGAGTGATGATTGCAACAGAAGGTGGGAAAATCTGAAAAGAAATAGGGTGGGAGTGATTAACTATAGTATTTAAAGGTATGTTTTTCTTGGCAATGAATATTTGTAGACAAAAAATCATGTGCATACTAATTTTTTTAGAAATATGAGAAGAAGACCAAAGCTAAAATCCTCCCAGAAGTTACTCTATTCCTTGACATCAAAATTTAGACTGCTTCCTTCAGTTTTCCTCAGCTTAGCTACAGTTTCCTATCTTCAAGCTACAAAAATGGATATATGTAGTACAAGAGAAAACAAAATATGGTTCACTCATTCTAATCTTATGGATATCTAAAAATATCTCCAAACAAGACTCAGTATAAAGTTTACTGATAGTCTGTACCGGAAGTGCAGTGCCCTGTATGGAATGTCCCCCTGTGACCCTATCAGTATTCCAGAGACCCAGAAGACCACAGTGGAGATGCTCAGGAAATGCAGTGACAGCTGGCTTTTCTGAAAAATTTTGAAACTGCCTTCTAATGTTTGTATAAGATATACCAAGAAAAAGGCCAGTTGGAACTCAAAAATGCAAAAATAAAAGTGGGTATGAATATGTATTTATTCACATGCATATAAATTTCTCTCTATATATAATTTTTTAACACTTAAAAACTGTCTTTAAAACTCCAGGAAAATTTGGGACTGGCTTCACTTCAAGATTGAGGTAGTTTAAACAAGTTCTTGTTTCATTAAAAGGAATCTATCTACACCACCACCTCTGTAGATTAATAGATTATCGTCCACAAGCTACAAATTTGACCAGACATCAACAAGGGCATGAAAAAGAACCTCACCAAAAATGGGGTCAGAGATGATTTTTGTCTTCATTATGTGTCTAAGCCAAGGAACAAGGAGAACAGATCTGACAGTGATCAGACTTTTACTTTCTTTATGTATCTGCATAGTTAGTATTAAACACCATTGTGATGGAGGCAGAGAATCACAACTACTGCTTCTGGGAACTCATTTAACAGGGATAACTCAAGAGCTTGAAATCACATACTCTTGCCCTTTTTGTCTCAACATCTGCTAAATTCTGTCTGCTGGACATCATGCCTATGAACTCAGGGTCCTGAGAGAATTGAGGTCTTTGAGATCAGCACACTTGAGGGTTCTGCGTGACAAACCACTCGAGGCACTCTAATTACACTTAATGAAATTGCATGTCTTCAGCTTAGTCTTAAGTGTGTAAAGAAAAAATGAAATAAGAAAAGGGAAAAAGAAAAAATGTCTGAGATTTTATGTACTGAATGAGGGAGTTCAGTTTTTTGAGAAAGAGTTAGACTGAGGCAGTGGAGAGAATAAGTTGTTTCCTTTACTGGTAAGAAGGTTTACAAGTTCATCTGCATCTTTTTTACTACCTCAGTACCCATCTAGTTAGCCTTTAAGAATTTACTCTTTGTACTTACAGCATTTTAAAAAGTTGTAAAGATATTAATAAGAACCCCTGTAAGACCATTCTTAAGCCATGGGGAAAAGACAGACATATTTCTATCCTTTTTCCATACACTCTTTTGTCTCTTAAGGGCTTTCTTCTTGTCAATATATTTTTGTGAAATAGAAAAATAGAATTATACCATTTATTCATTTAGACAGTGACAAATAGTAAGAGAACGATGTGCAACATCTGAAAGAAAAACAAGGAATAAAAAAAAAAAGAGCCACAAACAAAACAAAGAAGCAAACAAGAAACTCTGTGAGTTGTACAGAAACATCTCAAAATTGAATAGGCAGAACTTTTGGAGCTCAGTTAAAAAATTATGAGGTTTTTTTTCCTTAAATTTTCTTTATATCTTGCTGTTTGGGGTAAAATATAAGCTTATTTAAAACTTTTATCATGTTCCAGAAGACAGAGAAAAAATCATTTTCCTAAATCAAACTTTTTATTGCTTTTCTGCTGCACCACATTGTTACACAATGCTAGTTAGATGCTCAAAAAGAAAAATTACCAAAACTCTTGAGCACAGACAAAGTCCAAAAAATGCAAGGTAAAATCCAAAACAGAGTTAAGCACCTACCATACACTCAAACAGTAATTTAAACATATCCAGAAGGGAGATCTAAAGAACTCTATGTACTCACATGTCTCAGGCATCTAAGTTTTCTAACTTGGTGTGTCTCTGCACACATCAGAATATGTCACCTTCTCAGCTGAATGAAGTGCACATCCTCCACACCCAGTCCATCTGGGATGCAAAGCAGTGTGTCGTGCTCCATGTGCCAAGTGGCCCGGCTCCGTAGGTGTGCTCCGAGCTCACACAGTGACAGCAGCAGTGGCAGCACATTGCACAGCTCCCACAGCCACTTCCATTCAAAAATAGGTCAGGAGAAGGCGGAAAGTACTTGCATAGCAAGACTGTTATGCAAAACCCCTTTAGTAATATCACCTCCTCCTCCTCCTCCTCCATCCTCTCGCTGGCTATCTTCTGAAAGAGAAGCGGGAGAGAGCTGTCTGCTGACACCTCATATGACTTACATCTAGAACCATAGGCAAAGCATTTGCAAATCCTAGCTCCACAGAACCCAATTTGGAATATGGATAAGGGCCTAAATTCAGAAGAAACAAAATTTTAGATGCTTCCCTCCCTGGCATTTTCAAATGTGTAGATTAGACATCCACCATCAAATGTATTGGCTGATGTGAACTATGCTTGAGGATTGTACTGGAAAGTTTAGACATCCCATGTTGCACTGTGAATTTCACCCCTCAGGCTTGCATCTAATTTTGAGGCACTGAGTCAGTGAGAAGTCCTCCAGTATTTTTCTTAAGATTTGAACCCTTGACCACATTTTTGAAAATTCAAGATAAAGTGTATTGAACCTTGCCTTACGGATCAGGGTGTGCATGGTGCCTTTCTCTTTGGAGTATCTAAAAAAAGGAAGTTAGATCCTGGTGTTGTCAAAATGGTCACCAAATGATTTGAAAAATGTAGAAACTGCTTTTCCATAGTCTTTTCAATGAAGTCCTGGTCAGAAATTAAAGGATATTAGTAGTCCTAGAAAAAGTTCTATTTAGCAGTTGAAATGGAGAAATAAAGGAACAGGCCTCTTCTATTCTAAACTCTGTGAGAGCTCTCTTCCTCTATCAGCTTCATTGGGAACTGAAAAGTAAAAGCACCAACAGTCTGTTTTGTTCATTTCATTCACAAAGATGACCATGAGCGTGACATCTTTGAGAAAGAATTCTGCTTTGCAAAGCTACCAGCAAATGAAGTATAGGATGAACTGATAAGATAAACAGTCATTTATTTGTACAGATAATTCAGAAAGTAACAGTTACATATAACAAAAAATTGAAATCTTTAATTAATACCATTTTTCTGGTATCTAGCTCAATGTCTGCTTTCTCTCACTTCCTTATAACCCTACAGGCTTGCACTCCTATTGCAATTTTTATTGTAGTCTAACTTGGACTACTGTCACAGTCATGCAGATGCCCAAATTTGTGCTTTTGGAATACTGTTTATGAAATGCAGGCAGTTGCAGTATTGTGACTTTTTTGAATGGGTTGGATTAACTTAATTTCATCCATGAAATTTAGATTCTCCCAACTTTCTCTCTCAGATTTTCCCTGTGAATTATCTATCAATAATTTAAAGTGAAATATCTATCAATAATTCAAGCCAGAATTACTGGGCTATGAAGATATGAGTTTTAGACTACACCACTCATCCTTCACAGTTCCCTTTCAGAACACTATGTGCTATTTTCCCATTTTAAGTCCTCTACAGAAATAAGATATTCACATTTTATTAATCAAAACTCTTGATAAAGAGTGGCACCCATATCTCAGTTTTGTTGCCCTGTGTTAAGAGTGCTGGAACAGTGAGGTGGGACAACTACTCATATCATCACTGAGTGAGTTAGAAGTTAAATCCAACAAAAAAATTTCATTTTATGACCCTCAGACTAAACTTTCCTGCTCCTAAGGCTGCCCTGTATTTCCAAGATCTATTCTTGTAATATTCAAGGGACAGACTTAACAACTTTATTTTTAATGAACAACCAATGCGGTCAGTAGGTATTAACTTGTACAAAAATATTTGTCAAGGTCCATGATAAAGATACAAAAACCTTACTGATTTGTGTGTTGAGTTTGTTGGATTCTTTTACTGCTAGATCAGTTTCTGCCCCTAAAGACACTGAGCAGGGCTCCCTGGAGTCTTTTTTAAAGTATTTTGTGTGGATAAACGCATATCATGTAAGTGCTGATAAACGAGGCCAGGTATATTTTAATAACCTTCAACGTGGAAGGTATTTGTGTACCACTCTTACACACAGTCAGTCACTGTGTATCTTGGCAAAGCAAGATCCGTTTCTGAGGAAAGAGAACTATTTCCATCCTTAATAAGTCATTCCAAGTTTCCTGTGATGTTATAAATAATCGGGCAAGCAGCCGGTTTTATTCTCCCTAATTTGATATGGCAGACTTGGAGAGCAGAAAAGTTCAGCCTCAACATAAGCTCTAGAGTTGGACTTTGACCAAAATTTCCCCCTTCCCTCCCATAATGAGATAAAGTTTATCATAAAACATGCTTACCAAGGCAGCTAAGACAGGGCTCAGGCTTAACATCTATTTCCTAGGAGCCCCTAGTCAGTCCTGCATGCTGCACGCATGAGGTCACAGCCTGCTGGGCTTGCTTGGGGGAGCTGGCAGCTAGGCTGACAGTCTTAGCTAATACACTTGTCATTTGGGAAAATAAAAAAGTGCTTGCAAAACACAGCTTAAATTAGATTGTGAGTAACTGGAAAAGGAAATATAAAGTCACACTGTTTTATATGCGTGTCGGGAAGGCAGTCAGTTGAAGCATTGAGTACCTGGGTTACTGGCAAAGGTCAAGCACCCTCATGACAGATATCTTTTAAAAATTTTGAGGAGATACAACAATCGTCACAAAACTTTCTGCAAAATACAGAGACATGAGAACATAGCAGAGTTTAATTTTATATGTAAAAGAAGGTCAGTTGAAAGGTCGTATTCCTTCATAATTATAAAAGTGACAAGAAGAATTTATGATTATATTAGAACCTGAGAATTTTTTTTTTTATTCTGCCTCTACAAATGATGTTTGCCAATATTTTGGGAAAGTCATTCAAGCTGTTTCTAATTGTCATTCAATTGCAAAAGAAGTTAAAGAAATAACACTATCTGCATCTCAGAAATTCAGGAAGATTAATTAGATAATGTTATTGAAATTGCTTATAGGCACTTAGTAATAATAATGCACACCAAAGCATTCATTGATGTTCATTACTTACAAATATGAGGAAAAAAGAATTTTTTTGTTGTTTTTTAAAGCTTCAGGTCATATTTACAGATCAACTTCATTTCCAAAATGCAATCCAGATGTATTGTCATGGATTTTAAAATAAAATTATAGCTTTAAGGTAAAACATGCTAATAGGAAAATTAACTTGTTCTGATGAGTCATAACATAAAGTAATTTCCCTTTCAAAACAAAACTAAAACCTTACTTTGGTCCATTAACCCAGATGGTATTCCTTCAGAAGAGGTAACTTGGATTCAGCTTGGATCTTTTACTCTTCCTAAGACACTCTGCATCCTTAAAAAAACTATTATGTGGGAATTAAGGATATTTTTCTAAAGAGATCTACTCCCAATTGTAAATCCTGTATTAGAAAATAAAGAAACTGTTAGCTGAGTTACACTTCCCTATCGTTTATATGACCTCTTAACAAAGAGTACCAAGTACTTAATCTGGTCTCTCTTTCCTCTCTCTGACTTTCTATTCCGCAAAATCAAAAGAAGTCTCTCAAAGACTGAAAAGGTCTTCCTGGATAGTGATGTAATTTTCTCAAGTAGAATGAACACTGGAAAGACAGAGTCTGAACAATTTGTTTGGATAGTGAGGCAACCCTGTTGCCCTGCTGTCAACTGGAGCAGAACACTTTCTGCTTCTGCAGCAGGTCTGAGCAGCACAACCTGGCTGCTTTCTGGAATGTGTAGACCTGAATCTAAATTCAACAAAGGTTGCTTCACACCACTCAGGTGGTGGAAATTAGTCTTAAAGTGAGTATAAATCATATTTATACCTACTACAAGGCTTCTTTATACAGCTAAGTCAGTGGAAAGTTGCTTTGGTGTAAATGCACTTTAGGCCCTCATACTTTTAATTTGGCATAAAAAAAGGAAAGAAAAGAGAAAGAAAACCCTTTCAATGTCTCAAGTTAAGATTGGATAACAGCCATGCTGTAACCTAAGCTAAGATTTCAAAGGTGTCTCAGGAAACAGGTCTCCAACGACCATTCACTTTTCAAGGGGGCTGAGTGACTCACTTCCTGAGACCTGTTTGAAACCCTATCCAGAACGATTATTCTGTCTGCATACAACTAGATTGTTTTCTAATGACTGACTACTCTGACAGACCCACTACCACAAAGAGTCTACTTTGGGTCAAGCAATAGAGTTCTTTGTTATCAGCGTTGGAAGATTTTACCTAGCAGTGCATGTGTTCAAGTTATATCTGACAAAGGTATTGGTTTTGCCTATGGCATCACTGTAGTGCCACCTCGGAGGAGCTAATCAGAATAAGGCTTGGCCTATGCTCAAATACTTAAATGGCAGGTCAAACAAAGCACCAGGTGTTAGTCATCCTGCAGGTCTCATTACTCCTTTTGAGTCAACAGTGAACCATTGCCCCAAAATTTCAAAACCAGCCTGTAGCAGAATTACTCTGTGACCAGTTCTTGACTGCAGGGTCAAGGATTTTTGATCCAGATTTACCACTGTTGTTTTCCTGAAATGCCAGCAGCACTCACAAAAGTTGGATCCCATTCTATTAAAGTACATGCCCATGTTTCCATTCTAAGTAAATAGACTGAGAAGTCAGAAGACAGCTCAAAAGGAAAATCACAACAAAGACTGAATGTCGCTAGTTGATAATTAAGAATCAAGTACATCTGCTAAACTAACTTCAGGAAGTTGTTTTGTTTCCCTTTGCAGTCAGTGGAAAGAGGCAGCTACTTGAAGAAGATGATATCTCTCCTCCCTGATATTACAGAAACAGAAGGGATTACTCATCCCTGGAAATTAAATTTTTATGTCCTTTGAAAAAAGAGATGTCTTTAACGATTAATTTATATTAAACAACTCCAGTTTTGGCCTTAAGTGCAATATCATTAAGAGCTTAAGAACTTTAACTGCAATATCATCAAATTTATACTTAACATTGAGAAAATTGTTTAGCAGCTTATATTATGGTCTGTACTTTTAAGGATATTTTTCATTCATGATCCAGTCAACACATTGTGAAATTCATATATAGAGAGATGCAGGACCATACATACATGTGCATACGTGTTGTATATTGAAACAATAACCGAAACGGTCACCAATGCATAACAGCCAAATGTGCTTTCTAGAAAGCAGAAAGCCAAAAGCACAAGGTGATTAATGATGATGGATTTTATTCATTTTATTAGAAAACAAGTCCTCAAAGAATTGCTCTTTGTCCTGTGTATGCAAAAATCCCATCTAAGTATTTTCCAACTTATGATGTGAGAAGCAAGGTCACTAAATGTGCGTGATTTCTTACCCTTCAGTAAGTGATATTAGAAAATATCTCTAGATCCAGCCATCTCAGCCCCTGCCAGACTTTTGCAATATTAAACGTCAAATTCCTGTAATGGACAGGTTGATGTGGAACATCTAAACTGCAATTCACCCACTTGATTTTAATTCTTGTTTTGAAACCAGCCCCTGATACTACTAAATTACAGACATTTTCCACACTTACTGTATAGTCTTAACTATACTAAGCTATCATGGCATTGATTTGGATTTAATACAGCCTTTGCAACTACAAATCTTTAATATATAAGAAACTCAGTATAAATATCCAGGAAAAAACTTTTGGAATGTAAGATGCAAATCTTCTTATTTTCCCGTAACCACCTAAGCTTTAAGCTTCAGTTATAAGCTGCCTGCAATGGGTCTCTATACTGAAAAAGAGAGACAGCTCCTGAAGAAGGTGATTAATTAGTCAGGACCTTAAGAAAGAGAAGAAAGAATCTGGAGGTGTCTAAATCTATTCAGTGACCGTAAATGGAGTCTTGGTAAATAGCTTACTCCTTTAGATGGCTAAATTTAGGAATGATTACTCTCACTCCTACTGTTCATAACTTCTCAGTAAATATCTGTCAAGTCAAGAGTAAAGATTTTGTGCCTTAAAATGGAACATAAGACAAAAACCTACAGTAGAAGTTGATTTTGCACATATAGAATCCTAGAATTATTGAATTATTACAGAATTATAAAATTATTACAGAATTATAGTTTGGTGGAAACTGTTGCTCAGAGTCTTCTCCAAACTCACCTTAAATGGTTCTGGGGATGGATCATTTACCACCTATCAGGGCTCTTTCCCTCTCCTCCCACATTGCATATATTGCAAGATTCAGGAGTGTCTACCAGGTGTGTGCATACTAAAAAGTATAATAGAAGGTTGCTTTGACCTCCATTTTCTTCTGTGTGAATGCTTTTCAAATTAAACAAACATTTTAGGGCAAGCTGCTGTATTCTGCATGTTCCCAATCTAAAGTATTTTAATATGTCCAAATGTCTTCTTTGTAGACTCCAGAAAATATATTGAGCAAAATAAAGATTCAAATGCAGAATCTTGACTTAAATGTCAAATCAGTGTTTCAGACAGCAATGAGTGATTGGAATTTTATTATTTTTGTTGGCAATATATTTCTGTACAGAAAGAAATGTCCCAATACAAAACTCTATTATTTCAAGGTTAACTGATCATCTGGTGCTCTGTTCTGTTAAAATGTAAATTACTGGCTTCTCCAAGCTAGAATCTTGATTCTATTATTGTGGCCCTAAACTACCACAGCATTGACAATACAAAGAGAATCTAACTAGTTATTCCTACCCTTTAGTGCCTTGCCAGTAATAGATGGTACCAAATTTGGCAACTAGAAATAGGGCTCTATTTGAAACAGGGACTAGGATGTACCTTGGTGGTTTTCAATCTGCCAGAGGAGTAGTCTGAACTCCCCTATTTTGTACTCAGAGATACAAATAAAATCCATAAATGAAGCCATGGAAGCCCCATTGCTCTGATAAAGCCCAACTCTGTGGGATTTTCTGCTGTTCTTGTAATATTTGTTCTTTAAAGCCACCACACCATTAAAACAAACAAACAAACAAACAAATAAACAAATAAACAAATAAACATAACAAAAAGCCAAGCAAATAAATAAACAAAAATGTCTATCCAAAGGAGTGGACTTAATTGCAATACTTGGAACAGGAACCATGCCCAGTTTTTTAAAAGTTAGATGCCTTAGCCTGTGATTTGAGACTAAGTTCCATGTCTGTTAAGAACACAAACCAGAAGACACTTTTAAAAGTCCCCAGACAGAATGTAGACAGCACAGCACTGCTAACCAACAGCCAGGCACGTGGCTCCAGCCGGCAGGTCTAATGAACGAGATTAGTGCCTGTTTTATGAATTAAAATTTGAAGTAAAAAAATAGTGTTTCATTTTCTCAGCAACCTCAGTCTAATTATTAACAGCAGGTTCAGTTGGCAAATTTCAGTATTTTTCCTCCTTTCATTTGTAAGTGAAAGACTTTAGCCTCTTATTTATTTTCCTTTTCCTCTAATGCTCCTGTAGCTCCATGCCAGCTGTTTCTACTACTTTCTTTTTTCTCCTCTTTTATAAGGTTTCATTTTCCAGTAAAAGAAATATATAATGTATGAATTTCTGCAAAAGCTCACACTTCCACATTTGTTTATCCCCATTGTTAGCAATCCAAAGCAGCCACATGTTCACAGCATGTTCTGTCTGGCAGGAACACCCGTTGCTTAATTTCCTACTACCACCCTCACAATTCTGGCAGGCTCTGGTCAGTCAGATGCATTTGTTTTCCCTAATTGCCTGATGGCATTTTCAGAAATCCTTTTCATTGAGAAATGAGTGATCACAGGAGACTTCTGCAGACATAAGAAAGACTGATAGTAGGCTGAAGGAGGTCAAAGAGTATTGTTTGCCAGAGCATAATGAGCTCAAAGATGTCTCTTTGTTATTAACTGTTATTTAAACATAATATTAATCTATTTTCTCCATCAGTTCTCAAAGACAGTGTTGCTCTTCACAGTGAGGTCTGCAGCTCAAAGGACATTGAACTGTCAGTAGCTTCAGGGATTACTGGCTTAATAAGTCAACACACTCATTATTTGGAAGTTATGATTGCTAAGAGATGTAGAATAGAACACCTTTCAGAATTCAATAATTCCAATAATGCAATAAAGTATTACACACTAGAAATTTATTGCAGAAAATGTCTCCAGGGAAAAATAATTTCAGAGAACCATAAACCTGTTAATCTTGAAAAAGGCCTTCAACATCCTCTCATCCAGCTGTTCACCCAGAAGCTCCAAGTCCCTAAACTATGTTCCCAAGTGCTACATCTACATGTCTGTTCAATACCTCCAGGGATGGTGACTCCACTTCCCTGGAAGCCTATTCAAATAATCCCCTTGTTTTTTGGAGCAACTTTTCCTAATATCGAATTTTAAATCCCCTTGTTTCACTTGAGATAATTTCTCTTGCTCCATCACTTGTTACTTGAGAGGCCAATTCTTACCCCCAGGGATGGTACACTACCACCTCCCTGGGCTGCCTGCTTCAAAATCTACTCTCCCTTTCTGTGAAGAGCTTCTTTCTCTGGGAAGAAATTCTTCCTAATGGCTCAAACCGAGCCTTCCCTGGTACAGCCTGAGGCCATTTTCTCCTGCTCTGTCACTGGTTACCAACACTCATATGGCTACAGCCTCCTTTCAGGCAGTTGAAGAGAGCAGAAAAATCCCCTCGGAGCCTCCTTTTCTCCAGGTTACACACCTCCAGCTCCCTCAGCTGCCCCTCATAAGACTTGTGCTCCAGACCCTTCCTCGTCCCCGTTGCCCTTCTCAGGGCACACCCAGCACCTCAACAACCTTGTGGTGAGGGGCCAAAAACTGACTGAGCATACGAGTGGTGGTCTCACCAGTGCTGAGCACAGCTGGCAATCTCATTTTATATTATCTCTCACAAATTTCTATGGAAGTCTACATGGCAGAAGGGATTCAAGTACTATTATCACAGAGGCAATTATCAGTCAGTTTTCTAGAAATCTCTGTGCTGTCACCATAGAGTTTAATGGCTAAATACCTTCAAGTGGGACAGTCTGAGATGTTAAACAGTTCATAGAGCTGGTTGGGAGTCTGAAAAACCTCTAGTGCTGTAGATTCAGTTTTATTTTGGTACATAGATTCCTTCATTTCAATGCAAGATTTCATTTATCTGTTGCAGAATTGTTTCATAAGAGAAGATTTGCACAGTATAGAGATTTTATTTTTTTTTCTAATGGAGACACAATAGAAAAGAGAACTGAACCTATCCCTTCCAGTGTGGATTTGTTAACTGATTCTATCCTGTCTTGAACAAAGCCATCTCCACTTGTATAAATGTACTCCTCTAAGAATGTCAAAATCTAATTAATTGATATCTCAAGATTTACCACAATGTTTTTCCTATTGTTCACTTCCTGTGGACACCTAACTGCACATAAACTTTCTCCTTTTCTTCCTTGGAGCCCTTGCCCTTTGTGCTTAGATGAACAAAATAGAATCAAATCCGAACTGATTCTTCAGGAGAGCAAGAATGATTCTTCCCATCAGCTTCGGTATTTTGTATTATTTCTTTTCTTATACTGGAATAGATCAAATAGTATATTTTGCAAGTTGTAAAGCAGACAGTTCATTTCAAAATGAATGTGTTGCTTATAAAAGCTTTTCCAATTCAACAAATTTTTCTAAAATTATTTTTGTTTCACTATAAAATTAATAAAAACCGCACAGTCAATTATTGTACATAGGTACAGGCAAACAGTGATTTAGAAGCATGGCGAGATTAAACATATGGAAATTGATTCTATCTACTTCTACTACAAGTTGCTGTCTTGTGTTCATATCTAAAACTTTGATTTCTTCACTTCAATCTTTATCATGACATTATTATGGCAGTGTTCTTCTCTCTGGTCTAACCTACACAATGTGATTCTCAGCCTCCACCAGCTTACAGTATTCCCTCCCACATCCCAGTTTTACATCACCTTCTGCAAACTTTGTGACAATTACCCAAAATAGCTACACAATATTATCGAGTAAAAAATAGAGAGACATTAGAATGCCTTATATGTTGGGGGTTGGACTTTAAATTACTTCAGATTTTTCGCTTCAAAAACATTGACACAGTCATTCACAAGCAGAGTCAGGGATTAAGCTTTGACAGTGAGCAAATGCAACCTAACACTGATGACTAGTTTTTACAGAGGCATGCTTTTCAAAGTCTAACTTGAGCTACAGCCCTTTCACTACAATCCCTATGCTGCTAATTAAATAATGTGTGGTGTCTGTATTGCTTTCTGCTGTGCCCACCTGCCCTTATGATGTGTCCATCAAATGAGATGCAAACGGAAAAAAGTCTATTAATTTTACATGTGATACAGAGGAACATGGAGAACTTCTGAGTATGATGGTTCATACTTAGTAATTTTTTAGCCATTGGTTATTTGAAATTATATTAGGAAATGGTATAGGCTTTTGGTTCCAGCCAGAGCTCAAGAAACAATTCTCCTTAAATACTGTGGAATTCCTTGCTCAGACTCACATACCATACAAAAATAAAGTATTAAAATGAATAAGAAAAACCAAAAGAAAACCGGAAAAAAAGCCAAAATCATGATGAAAGCAGGTTTTTGGATGAAAGCAGATCACATCTTGAGCCTTTTCTGTATACACTTTAGGTCCAAATCCCAATACTCTTTTCTGTGAATTTAAATTTATTTGGTACTTTAATATTTTATAGATATGGTTTGTGTCTAGATGGGATTAGGGGTGTTGTTTAAAACGGTTTGTTTTTTTTTAATGGAAACTTCATATTTTCTTTATTCTGCTAAGATATCAAGAGACTATGAAGTCTGGACACATATAAATTAGAATTTGTTGAGATTAATATGATGACTAAAAATATTGTGCTAAGCCTCAGGTCATGGCTGTAATATAACGTCTGAGTAGAAAGGAAATCAATCTTTTATACTGCCATTATGTGCAATATAGCAGGTATGAACAAACCTTTTCATGTACAGGAAGAAAAATAATATTTTGCCCTTAAACAAATTTTCCAGTCTTGTTATCTCAAAGCATATAATGAAATAATAATGAAATAAATAATTTAGAAAAGATCTTCCAGTCTTGATCCAGATCTTGATCTAGAGTCAAAATTTTGTTTAATTCTCCAAAATGAATTGTGAGTAGTATTTAATAAGTAAGGTTTTATTATGTTTATTTAATGTTTTATTTGCCTCTTACTTTCTCTGTTGTTTTATAGTAAACAAATGTCCCCTTTTTCCACCTGGAAGAAAGTCAACAGGAAACACTAGAAATTAAAGAAAACTGTAAAGAATATTATTGTGAATAACAAGAAAGTGCTTTGTGGAAGGAGTGTTTTGTCAATGAATAAAAAAATGAGTTTTCTCATTAAGTTTACCTAACATATGTAATTATTATGATTGGTAACACATGGTATTCACAAATCAATTCAGTCTTGAAAATGTGTTTTTACTGTGGGTGGCTTTTTTTTGTGCATGTGTAAAGGATTTTATTCTTAACTGTATTCAAAACTCTGTCGATAATACAGCTGGGCTTTCTCTATTGTTCTGAGGACCTATAACCCCAGCTCATACAATATTGTATTGCTCCAGTGACTTTACAGAGCCATGCCAAATTACTCCAGCTGGGTGCTGGGATCCTCTTAATGAAAGGAAATCACTGTCTTTACAAATCTGTAGTCTCAGCACAGAGGAAGATTTCATAACCATTTTGGTTTTTAGATTAAGAGCTGCAGACATTGTTACAAAGAATTATCACCTAGGAAAGGTATTCTGCAATTCATCTGATAATTTAAAATGTAACAATTGTTCTAGAATGACTAGTGATGCATAGTTCATTATTAAGAAATAAGAATGCTCTATTGATTTAGATTTTACACCAGTCCTGTACAGGACAGAGGCCAAAAACTTTGTGCATGTTGAACATGCTTGAATTGCTGCAATTCAAATCTGAATTTACTCAAGACAAATGGAGCTTCCTATTGTTGGAGTAGGAATACAAATTTAGCGCTGGAGAAAAGTTACATATTTGAAAATTGAAGTGGTAGTAATTTATTCCAAATTATGTAGCTCAAGTTATACTCATGTTTGCTTGCCATGCACACTTTGAAGCACAGAATGAACAGGCACGCAGATTTTTTTCAATCTCTATGTCAGGGACCAGTGCTTTTACTGCTGGGATCATATATAAAGAAGAAAAAAACCCACCACATTATTATAAAATAAAATAAGTAAATAAAAGTCGCACATTTCTTTGTAAAAGCCCTCATGATAATATATATAGGATACATCTGAATACTCCTAGCAGTCTTGGCCCTCTGTATTTAGGCAGGAGAATGAGTGGTGGAGTTGCAAAACAGTTGCTGCAATCTGAGCTGGAGTGAGCTACTTCTGTGAAATTTATCTCAGACACAATTTTATTCCATAAAATGTATGAATATGCTTCCTGTACTTTAACTGGAAGTTAGGCTTTCTCCTGCTTATTGCAAAATTGGAGTATAAATATTCAGCTCTAGGAGGAAAACACAATCCAACTTCCTAACTTTTTAAAGCAGGATGCACAAGTAGAACCCTCTTACTTTTCCTCTGTTTAATCTGTAATCTCTAACACTCTGTTTTCCTCTTCACCAGTTTATTGCAGGTGTCTTGACTTTCAGCCTTTTATTCCTCTCAACTTCTTTATAAGAAAAATAAAGTGCATGTTCACACCCAATTTCCACTAATGCCTGTCTTTGTTCATTGTGTTAACATAGATATGGCTGGCAGCAGTCAGGCTGAGATGCATCTTGTAAATGTGTGCATACTCCCATCAGCTCAGAAAATATAACCTGGAAAAATAATCCATTTAATTAAAGTATCAATAAAAAAAAAATGGACATTTTAAAGCTGAACTGTAAAAGTGTAGAGCCCTTATCTTTTTCTCTTCCACTTTTTTGAATTGGGGATTGCTGAGGGTAGGAGAAGAAAGGAAGTTTGCCAAAAATATTTTAATAGTATATAAAAGGACTGGTAATTAATCAAGAGCCCTTGTCTGAACCTGTCCGGTTTATCTCGGCTGTTTGAGGGGCCTGGAGAAGCCCGAGGTGGCCTTGGGGCAGCCCGCGTATCGAAGGACGAGAAGAGGCTTCAGTTCTTCTTTCTGGTTTTATGTTTATTAATTGTTTATCTAAAAGATGTTCTTTCAGCCAGCAGAGATCTGCTCAGCAGTCAGCCATGGGCACACTGTCTCTTTCCTCCGGGGCAGGCACCTATCTTTATACCCATTGTGACGTGTACAATATTTATCATTTTTCCCCAATACCATCTATTGTTATAACTCGGTGTACTCTTAGTAATAACCAATCCAAAGGTGCCACCGTGGCCAAAGAAGATGGAGGAGAAGAGGAAGAAGAAGGAGGGTAGGACACACCCCAATTCCTCCATCTTACTCCTCTAAACCCCCCTGTACATAAATCCTAAACCTTGTGTCTCACTCTCTAATTAGCTAATCTTTTTCACCCTTCACCCTGTGAAGCCCTCATCCTTGTCGTCTCCTGCGCAGGGTTAAAGTCCTGCCACCAGACACTTCTGGCAACATTCCAGGACTCCCGAGACCCCCAAGCTGGTCTCGGAGGCTCAGCATCTCAGGACTGAGATCTTGAGATCCGACATGAACCCGTCAGTATATCCTTCAGCCTGCACACATCCTTTTGTGCAGATAATACTTCAGGAACATGGGAAACCCTACCTGTCAAACTAACCTGACACCATTTTAGTTCCTACAGGCTTTCCCCTCAGAAAAATAATTGTATGATCATTAATCCTAAATGATAGGATGATTCAAGTCTGAAAAGGCTTCAGCAGGCCTCAAGTCCAACTGTGGCTCAGAACAGGGTCAGATTTAAGGACAGACCAGATTGCCAAGGCTTTGTCCAGTCAGGTCTTGAAAACTTGTGAGGAAAGAGGTCAGTGAGCCTCGCTGGGTTACCTGCTGCAGAGCCTGACAGTCTTCCTGGAGAAACAGATTTTATTTTAATGTTAAGGGAACTGAATCCATGGGATATTAAAACTCAGAGCATTTCTTTTCCAGAATTTCTAAACACTCACACACAACCACAGAAAGTCACACAAAGTGTACATATGGCTAGCTGTAAGACTAACAAAAGCATACACAACACAGGACCCCATACAGGCTTGTGTAATTTTCACAATTGCACAAGCTTCCTCAAATGTTCCATAAGACATTTGCCAATTCACACGAGAGCCATGGTTGTCTTGTCTCATTTTACCCCTTATAAAGTGCCATTTGAACCTCCTCAAGCCTTTCAAGAGTTTCATCAGTAAAAAAACAAATAAACAAACAAACAAGTGAGTAAATTACTCTAGAAATGCAGTTTCCTAACCATGTTCACTGAATGAAACCCCTTCTGTTTCTTTTCTACTTGAAGTGTTCTGAAGGTTATTTTTCTGGAGGGTTTCTTTAAAAAATGTGGCCTAAAACCTGGTAATCAATGTTATACTGTATTAGCTTTCTAAAAATATGATAATAAATCTATAATGATTGGCAAATCAATGAAAAATTATATTTCATTATGTTGAGATGTTAATCTATTAAATCTTTTACTGCAAGGTAAGGAGGAAGGAAGTATATAACAGACAGTAAAGAAACTTAGCAATCACTAAATTTTAAGAACTTTTAAATAACTATACAGAAGAAATAGTGATTTCAATGTTCTCAAACAGTAATCCTGATTCTCAGATGGACAAAACTCTCTGTGACTTCAGGAGAAACTTGAAGATATATTCCTTAGAACATTTTGTTTTGATGAAAAAATCAAATAGAAAATATGCTTAAAAGTACGATGTGTGTTGGCATGGAAACCAAAATGATTAAGCACAAAAAAGTGAAGATGAGACAGCACAAGTGTCAGCTTCTCCTAAAATATACCATCATAATATAAGGCAAAACTTATATCAAAAATCACACAAAAATACTGGATATGCAATAAAAATACCTCCAGAAAGGTTAGTATATATGAAGAAATGGAGATCTAGTATCTTCGAGCAATTCTACCTCTTGGGATCATCATAATAGTCAAAATGACTCGTTTTATCTGGGTTGATATTTTGGGGAAATTACCCAAGAGATCCTTAAAAAAAATGTTTTTCTCTAACCAAAAATTTTGGCTGTGTGAGAGATAAGTCATAAGGGGATGTCCATGGAGTATTGCTGCTAACTCTCGGAGAGATAAAAGGCTTTGTAAGTATTTAGTAAGGGTTCCTCTTGATTTTCTATTGATGTTGGATAATCCCTTGGTTTTCTTAAAGTAATCTCAGGAATTTGAGGTTTAAGGAATTTGACAGGAACGTTGAAGGCCAAGTTTCCTTCTTCCCATGCAGCTGATAGACAATATAAAAGCCAAAGAGTACCTGTGTTAAAGCGCACCTGGACTCCTTCGGCCCACGTCCCAGAGATCAGGATGTGGCTTGGCTCTGCAGAGGAGGCTGTGTGCTGTGTAACACACATGCCCTGTGCTGGGAGGGCTCTCCCAGTGCTCCAGAGCCTTTCCACCACCAGCATCATCCCCCACAATCTCCCAGTAAGTGCCAAGGCTGGTATAATACATGGCTCAATGGATTAGTTGTCTAAAATCTTTTCTACAGACTTCAGGATCTGTCCATCTAGGCTGAAGAGCTCACCTCCTGCTTTCTGACAGCCTCCTCAACCTCATTCCTACTCCTTCCCTTCTGGTGAGTCCAATTTGATTGAGATACCCTCATGCATTGTAAGTTTAATCAGATTCAAAACCCAAGTTTTTCAAGGGAGGAAGTGCAATAAATGGTGGAATCAGGGGGAATGATTGCATTATTCTGGTAGTGTTGGATTAGAATCCTATACTAAAAGATTTACTCAACTTTGCCTGAATTCAACAAGAACATTTAATTGAATTTTATGATTGTTTGCCTGAATTTTTCCTAATAAAATATTTTTTGGGGTTAGGAGTTCTGTTTTGTTGTTTGGTTGGTTGGTTGGTTTGATAGGTTTTGGTTTTTTGTTTTTTTTTTTAGTCTAAGTAGCCAGTGACTGCAGATTTAATCTAGAGGCGTTTTACATATATATGTCTGTAATCTTTTCTTTTTCCCAGTAAAGATGAAGATGAATGTCAATTCATTAAGTTTCTACAGGAATGATGTGAAATTGCATCTGAATCTTCAGATATTTAGATGAAATTCAGGGTTTTCAGTCACATGTCTCCTGTGATCAGGCAGCAGACTCTACAGGAAACAGGAGAAAAGAAAAAAAGGGAGGTGTCTTAATAAGAAATGTCATCATTTCCTTCATTACTTTTAGAGTCTTGATGTGCAATCAGCACTAAATTACTTTGTTTCTTATATTCTCTATCTGTGAAACTGAGAAGTCTCCCTAAATACCTTTGTCTGTATGTAAAGATTTATTGGTTTATTAAAAAAAAACCAAAAGCACTTTGAAGCATCTACATTCCATAGATAGCATCTACACTCCATAGATACTGTACATTAATTTTTTGAGGATTTTTTCCCCTCTTTTTTGTTATGGTTTATGTTGGGTTTTGTTTATTTTAGTTTTGCAAAGAACATGCTTGCCTTTGCAACTATGTGCCAGGATTATCTGCGTCCTGTAGAAATTGCATGTACTTTCCTTTTGACATTCTGTAACAGCTCAGCAATTTGTTTCATTAAGTGCCACTTGTTCAGTAAGTGCAACAAAATTAAAGCTGAAGAAGATGAATCATATATGAGGGCAGGGATCAAGGAGCTGTTTATTTTACAAATGTCTCTAATAGGCATATTTCTTCTTTAAATCAAGGAACTACTTGACTCATATAAATGGAAGCATCAGTATCATAAAAGGGCATCTGTACTTTTCAAGGCTTTGTGTGTATAATTAATTTTCAAAGAAATTTCATCACTTCTTCATGCATTGCTTCTGCATTAAAATATTTTCAAAGTTGAAGTGATTTGTAACTCTAATTGTCAAGGGTATGATTCAAAATTGTGAATTATTTTAAAGGCAAAAAGATAGAAAGAAGGGTCAAGGAACTGCTTATCTGCAGTTCAAGAAAACTTGTTAGGACTGTTTTAAATTATCCAGCAAGGCTTATAATCTAAGCAGAAGTCGGCAAGTTAAATTTGAAAAGGTATTAAATAAATCACTACTAAGTGTTATCTCTTTTATATATTTATTTGAATTCACAGAATGTTAATATGATCATCATTGTGTGAATTCACAGCATACTATACAGGAAATCTGTAAGAGTGCATTCATAATGACTCTAAACGGCCACGTTTGTGTATTTACAGATCACACCTATCTTGGTTGATGTAATACAATGAGTCAAGGTAATGACTGCTGAGTCATAATCACCTGCTTTGAAAGTCATTCTGGCCACTTTGGCATACCTCATAGTGTATGGATATGTTAGAAGTTAAATTTGCATGCAATATACATTATGGCTGAAGAAGGTAGAAGAAAGATATTTTTTGTTAAGTTTTACACCTTGCTTAGGCTTGCAGCATCAGTGGCCACTTGTCTTTCAAGTTAAAGATTTCTTTGGCTTATCTTACCCTAAGTTTTTTCTACATTAGTGCAGGTAGGAAATAATTTCTGAATATATCAAATGGTCAAAATTCCTTGAAAGTTTTAAGGAATATTTATTACTTCTCTATTTACTTTGTAAAAGAGTACAAGAAGTACTTCTTTAATACAGCTCACTGTGTTTGGAATCATAGAAAGCTCCCATAAATATTCCCCTCATAGCAAGACACTTCCTCTGGATGCTTGGAGTGATGACTCAGCTGCAGAGCAAGTGTTTTTCATACAAACCTCACTGAGGTATGACTTATCATTGAATTGTCCATTGTGGTAGATCTCCTTGGAGTTTATCAGGGAATTATTTTGATAGTAAGGAACATCTTGCTGTACCTGTCATCCAAGCTCTTTTTCAGAGCAGGAACAACAGGGACGTCGATTTGCCTTTAGAGATTGATCACGGTCCATAGACACCTTAACATGCCTTCCAAAGGAAACCATGGTGCAGGGTTGCACACTTAGGTCTCATAAATGCACAGATGAGTTGTGGGTATACAGGCATTAAGAGGGTAGGGACACTGTTCAACTCAGTGGCTTGTGGCATAAATTAATGTTTTATACTATTACTGAGCCGCAGTTTCACATTACTCACAAGAATATGATATATACTAAAATGCACTGACTGTTTCTGAACTGAACTGTGTGCTTGGCATTATCAGGGTGAAGAAACATAAAGGAGAGCTTGTCACTATCTTTAGAGAATTTTTCAGACAAAACTTAAAATCTTATAAAATCCATTCCTAATTTATAACAACACAAATAAATGAGGGGAAAAAATGTGAAGAGAAGACTGGATGAGAGTATCTAGGAAGATGTTTAGTGCAACCAGTTCTAAGACATGGCATTTTTTTCATTCTACTGCATCTGTACTACTAGGAGTTTAATATCTGTGTGCAGCTCCAATGAACAAAACATTTTTGCAATTAGCCACAATGGTAACTGTGATCAATAAAAGAAAAATGCCAGAAAAACTGCACTGAGTATAAACTCAGTAATAAGGAGCTGAGTAACAATAAGCTCAGTAATAATGAAGATTGACAATTCTGCATATAATGGTTTGGTAATAACAATGACCACCTGTAAACTTAAAACCAGGAAAAAGGTCTTTGGAGTATATCTCTACCAAAGACCTTCTGGCTTAAAGCTAAAGCAGGGTAAAAAAACATCTAAGGCAATAAAAATTTCTTTAAAGGAAATATAATTTCTTTCCTAATTCTTTATCCTCCCCTCCTGCTAACCCAGGATGAAACTGTATTTAAGCACAGTTTTAGAAAGGAATAGTTTCAGAATATTGCGAACAGAAAAACTGTAGTTTTGGAGAAGGCAGAAAATTATGTCTGCAAAAGATCTTGATTCCAACCAGATGACAGTAATAAAAGAGAGGTGAAATGGAAACAATCCTGTGGCAGAGGCAAGAAGGTGTTACCAAGTTCAAAGTGTTTTTAAAAGTATTTCACTGCAGCTACATTTCAGAAGGCAATCAGACCATAACCTGAAAGTCTGCAAGATCTGTGGAAGTGATTCACCACAGCTGTTCTTCTGCTTATTGCATCTGAAAGTAAAGACTTCTGTCAAAATAAAATAAAAAAATAAAAATTTAAAAAAAGAAAGGAACAGTAATGAGGAAGATCCAGCACCTCAGGAAAACAGCCTGGACAGGAAGGCAAAAGGGAATCTGTTACATTACTCAGGCAGCTGAACAGGCTCTGAACTCTGGCCCAGAGATGGTGAATGTCAGAAGTCTGCCACACACATTTCCTGTTTTGCATTGTTTCATGAATCCCAAACAGCTGCTGTGCCACTGAAGTCAGGAAAAGCCTCACCCAGCTCATTGTTTTGGACAAGATGACAAAAAATACTAATGACGCAAAATTAGAATTTTTCATGCCAGGGCCACCAGTCTGTCCCCTGGACTTTGACATGGCCAGGAATTTATGCTGATTTTTGGTTTACTTCTTACAACTTTAACCTTTGATATTCCAGAGAAAATTTTGTGTCATATCTACTATGGTATACTACACTATTTATTGTAATTTATTTTAATGTAATAGAACATACAACATTAAGGACAGTATGAATTGGTATCTAAAGAGATAGCATGATGGAAACAGGAAAACTGAAGGGTAATTTAATTTCTTGGACAGGAAGCTTTCAAAGAAAAATGAACATTCACCTTGGAAATCTAGTGTCACTAGAGAGTCTTAAATTATATTTATTTGGGTTTTTTTCCTCAATAAGATCATGTCAACATTTTATTAAAGTTTAAGGATTACAGTTTGTAGACATTTTCCTGGAAAAAAATTAGGTCTTGCATAAGAATTTTTCCACCTGTTGAATTAATACAAGAATTCCCACTGATCTTAAAGAGGTTGTGCTAACAGAAGTTGCATTGAATTATGCACTATTTGAATAAAGTGACTAAAGAGATTAGTAGGATTTTTCATCTAGGCTTATTTTTGAGCAAATCAAAAACTCTTAAATATTATCCCTTGGTTTTACAGAATAGCCGAATATTTGAGATTGGAAGGCATTTGTGGAAATCATTCAGTCTTATTATCTCGCTTAATGACAGTTTATCAAAGCAGATTTAAAAGATCAGTTGCTCATCCCTTAATGCAAATTATTTCAGTTGAAAATGTTCTTTCAAGAGAGTACGTATAAATGGATTCTTTAAGAACTGATGCCAATTAAAGATTTTAACTGTAAAGATACAATACGTGTCTCTTTACTAACATGTAATTTTCTCATGCATCCCCTAGGACAAAATCACTTTTTAAATTTATTAATTTTTATGAATATATGCAAACTCCTCTACTCCAGGACAAAAATTTATAGTTATCAATTACAACTAATGAGTATGTTTCTCTGAAGCTGTAAGAAACAGAAAATATTAAAATGCGCTGTAAATAAGTACCAATTTGTAATGTCTTAGTGACAGACACTGCAAAAAGCTTGTCACACTATATTTGTCACACAAGAAACAATTTCTTGGCCAGAGAAAAAGTCATCCAAAGATTTTCTTTCCTTTTTTCATCAACTTTGAGACTTCAGTCATTATGAGGTTTGCATTATTCTTGTCTACTTGGCAGACTGTCAGAAAGGAGTCAATGCTATTAATAGCAAAAGCTACAACAAAAGTTCAAAAGTGAACAAATTTTTAATAGACTGAGACTGCTTTGTTTATAATTGGTTCAAAACCTTTCAGAAAGAGAACTCACACTACTGCAGTACTGGATATTAAATCTTTAAAGTTAATGTGGAAATCACCAATGGAAAGAGAAAGTGAGGAAAAGGGGTGATGAAAATACTGAAAATAAAGACCATCAGGTTATCAAAGTTTTCTAAGTACCTGGTATCAGATTTTATAAACATGTACAGAAATTTATAGGATTCCAGATTTTGTACACACTTAGTGCTGTAAAACATTAGAATTTATCCTTTGTAGCGCTGCAGTATGAAAGGACAACAACAACCAGCAAAAGATGTTCAGAAGACAAAATTAAAAGGATCAACTTTTTCTGATTTTTTGGCAATCAAAAGAAGGAGTAAACTATAAGTAAAATATATCTGTAGCTCTTCTGGAGAATTTACTCAAATATTCAATAAGCAGTCAAATTTGCATTCTGGGAGTCTTTGTATTAATAGCATATCTTTAACCTTGTCAGAAACTTCCAGTCCCAACAGGAACCAAACAAACTAAATACTTCATAGCCACCACTCTTTCAAGATTTTCAGCATTTCCTAATGCATCAGGCTCCACAAAATATCTAAATTCTTTCCTGAATTAACTTTGATTTCACTTTTTCCTGCAAATTTGTCTTCTAAATGGAGAGACATGGATTTGCCTTACAGATGTAAGTAAGGCTGTCATCCTGAAAGAAATCACAGAGGAATTACCAAGAAACTACAACCCTGTAGATGGGTTAGATATCTTTATGACTTTTATTTTGCATGAGGTCAGCCAAAATAATCATTCTGATCCTTCTGATATTAATAGCTACTGCTCTACTTCCTTTCCTTTGTTATTTTATTACTTTTAAATGAACTTGAAGCCAGATCTTAGAATCCCCATTTCTGAATGTTGGATAGCTACCCACCTGGCACAGACTGAGACTGCCTTCTAAAGGTGAAAGGCTCTGCACAGCAGGCTGGTTTTACCAGGGAACCTCACTTGTACTTCAGGGAACTGCTAGCTCAACAGACCTCCAAACAATATGTAGAAACAACTGCAGGTGCTGCAAATGTTTACTTTCATGAGCTTCAATATCATGCTCTGCATTATACTTCCTCTCTGGGTTCACAGCCTTTAATTTTTATTTCTTCCTTTCTCTCTCTTCAGAGCATGGGAAGGCATTGCAGCACCCCTTCATTCAGCCTTCTGCTCCAGAACTGTACTGATTTAGAGAAAGGAACTACATTTTATTTTCCCCTCTTCCAGTAACATGGGGAATTTCCCTAGATTTGAAATTCTATGTAGTTGGGCATATAATGTAATGCTATGCCACCAATTTCAGTAGATATTTTGACCTCTAGAATACCTAGGATCAAAAAGAGTTCTTTACACCATGCTGTTAAAGTAAAGATTTTTCAGATGAATGGGAGGCAAGGCCACAAACAACATTACTTAAAATTCTCAGTGGGAGGAGTAAGAGTAGAAATTTGATTTACGTACAATTATGTATTGTATGTAAACTGTATTGTATTGCATTGTATTTAACTGTATTGTATTGTATTTAACTGAAACTTAGTTTCAGTTAAAGTCTCAGTTCTTACAAAGCTGCAAATCAATGCTGTCATTGGGCCTGTAAATTCCTAAAGACTGAAAGTGCCAAGATACATCAGACAATATTATTATTTCATTTTAGAGGTTTGTGCTTTAGACATATCCAGCTGGACTATGGTCATTTAGAATTCACACCTTTCTGTTAAAAAAAAATAAAACTATCATAGGACTCCACTGCATACCTGGCATCCTTGTATTTTATTTATTTTGAATAATGGAATGGCTGACTTGACTTTAAAAACAATTGTGAATTTTCTCAGGTTGATTATTTCCTTTTAAGCCTCCTGTCATTCTCTTCTGCAATACCACAATCCCTGCAATTGCCAAACTGGACCTTCGACCCATGTTTTAAAAACAAGAGTAGGGATTTCCTCCAAGGAAGATTTCAGCAGCTAAATGTAAATCAGCCTTCCATTCAGGGAGTACTTGAGCAGACAGCTTTCCCTCAAAGGCAGAGAGATATCATCTTAGCAATGTGACTCAAGGACAAAAGGACATAGCAAATGCAATAACTCCAAATATAATCTACCGGCAGTCTAAAACCTTTCAATAGTTCAAAGTTGCTCCTCATTCTAGGGAAGCTTTTTTTTCTTTTTCTAGCTGGCAAAATCTGTTGATAAGGCAGTCAGTTTTGCTATCACAATTTCAAGCTAACCAAAAAAACTTGCAATAAAAGAGAATGTAAAAATATTTCTTTGGGCTTATTTGACTGTGTGTGACTGTGAATAGTGCATCATGATGTGTGTCCTTTTTTTTTTCCATCCCCGGAAGGAGAACAGGATAGTATTCCATTCACATAGATCACTGATTAATGTTCACAGCTCTCGGCATTCACTGGCTTCAGGAGTTGTTTATTGAAAATATGTAGCTGAGTCTCAAAGCCAACAACATTCCCTCAGGGTGCCCATTAAGCAGAAGGGCAGCACAGTTGTAAACAATCTACTTTGTAAAGTCAAAGAATTTGATAGAAAAGACATCTAAGTATTATTTAGTAAATATTTCATATTTTGCAATGTGTAGCTTGCAGGAAGAGAGAAAAAATGGGAAGACAAAAATGTAAAAAACTTGAGAGAAAAAAAATCTAATTGTAACATAAAAATATCTCTAACCTAATTGTAATCTAAATATCTCTCTAATAGAAATCTAATAATGTTTCTTCTCTAAATGCATACATCATAAAATCTCCATCAATGCCAGTGGATGAGAATGGGTTCCATAGATGAGCAAGGAGAAATAGAGCCCAGCAACAGCAGGCCAAAAGAATAAAAGTGTGTGTTGGGAAGGTACTGTCTAAGAGCTGCCCAAGGAGTGATAAAACTGTGCTGGACCCAGTAGAGCTGCTAACATCAGGACAAGAAGAGCATGATGCCTCCATGGAAAATCCCAGGCTCACATGGGCACCCAGTGAGGCTCTGTGCCACATGGCCAGTGGCTGCTGTGCATATACAAAGTCTACAGGAGAGATTCCATAGCCACAGGCCCCCAAGGGCCTCTCCTGACACCTCCCTAGAAGGTCCTGGCACATCTCAGCCAGCCCCACTGCTGTAGGGGCAGCACCCAAAAGGCATCACTCACTGGGGCTGACCTCCCTGCTGTTTCTTCATTCTGGTAGCTGGGAAAAAGCAGGAGATGAAAATGAGCTGCGATAGTACATAAGAGTGCTGTGCTATTGTCTGTTAAAAGCATCAGATTGTTCCTATTAAAAATAGCATAATGCATAAAAGGTGTTCCAAGAAATACTGGCTTTAATCTGTGCCTCCCTTCTCTTCCAATTCCCCATTAGACAGAGGAATTTACAACTGATACATGGTAAAAGAAATGGAGCAAGGAGGAAATACAGCAACATTTTATCACTTAGAGGTGCTACAGGGTCCAGTAAACAAATTGTGGGTCTTTAAAATTTAGGCAAGGAAAGATATTTTGAGAAGCAAGCATGGATAGACAATTATGCTTTATTTGTAAGAACAGTAAGTTCTCTGAAACTGCTATATTTCTTTCATATTTTGTATAATTGCAATAAGATACCTAAACATATATTTCTCCTTCACCCTTTGCACAACATTCTCTTAAAAAATTCTTGAGCAGAAAGCTTGTCTTTCCAAGTGCTTGCAAAGAATTTATCTCCACAGTGTAAAATAAGACTGGTTATTAAAATAAATAAATAATAATAACTGATTGAAACAGATGAAAATGCACGAGCATCTAGCCTCAATTTTGCATGACCTGGAACAGTAAAATTGAATTTTATAGAGCCCCTGTTCTGTCTATTCATTTTATCACTCATCATATGAAGAGATCATCAATGTATGCTAAATGTTAATTAAGGAGAACAATTTGTCTGAACATCAGTAGTTTTAGAAATATTTCTTTCTAAGAGTAATAATTACATCATAGACACATTGTTTTCTCTCTATTTGTTTTTTAATGCCTCAGCAACCAATTCTGATTTGGTGAAATATACCAAGAAGAAACTATCATTTTATTCAAAGCACACTTGATGACTTTTTTTTTTGCTGTTGTTCCATATTACATTTCTTCTAAGCTTAAAATAATGAATTACATCTGTAAAAACTCCGATGTTTTTAAACTTTTAATAATATATCAGCAAACATTCAACATCCATAGTACTAATTGTTTTAATTATTAGATCTGATAAAAATTAACACAAATCCACTGAACTTAGCTTTGCATAATCGTTTGCTATAATGTCCATGCAGCTTCTCTTTTACTCTCAGGGATTTTTACATAATGTTCCATCTAAAGAGTTTTATTTCATCAAATTAAAAAAAAGAATAATTAAACTCCCCAAACAGCAAAAACAACAACAAAAAAACTTTAGCAGCAGAAAAAACTAAAAATTTTCAGTATATTAATTGCCAAATTTATTATAAAGTCTGACAATTAGTTTATTTTAAACCTTGTACTGAAATCCAAAATCAGTGCATTTTCTCAAAGCTTCAAATTTCATTGCAAATCCCTGATAATTCAAAATGTAATGCATATTAAAAATTAACACTTGTTTTGAGGGTTATATTAAACATTAATTTTGTATCTGAAATTTATATGCAGTTCTTGGAGTGTACATATTTAACCTGACAAGATTTTCATTCCAACAATGTCAACTGAAACAGCCTATATTGAATTATTGTGAGGAAAATGTTAATCTCCAGTCACCCACTGCTGATGTCACTCAGGCAATAATACAAATTTGCTGAAACAAGGACATGAAATTTCATGTCCCATATGTGTGCCAAATATTGCCTGGACCTGGTCTCAGACCAGAATTTTCATCCTGAACATGAAACTCTATTTCTGTATGCCTGAGGTAAAGATCTCAGTGCTAAAGGATAGTCTCAAGGCCTCTCTACTGCACTAATCCAAAGAGCCAAGGCAGGGGGTCAGACATTGGCACATGTGTCCTGCTGTTTTTTTCACATCTTCTGCATGGTTATGTTTCATGTGAACTTGGACAATCCCGGGAAATTCCTGAACACCAGGACCTGTTTTCACAAAAAGTACAGATGAGGCAAGCGTGTCCAGGAGGCTGCTATCTGTGGCATTCATTTTTTAGAAATGACATAAATCAAGACCTGGAACATTTAATCTGCCCCCACAGACATAGCCTATGTGACACAAATTTGGTTCAGATCATCAGGGCATTTCTAGCAAATTATTGAGAGTGAGCTGAACAGAGCTTATGCCAGATTTCTGATTTTGTGCCAGTTTTCTAACAGCTGGGAGAGGACATACAATATCTAATCCCATAAGGGCTGTAAGTGAAAATGTCCTTAAAAAATGTTTGAAATGCAATTAAAAAAGCCAGTTGGTACCAGTTAATATTCTCTTACATGAAAAGATCCCTCCTCACTCAGTAACAAATGCCCTAAATTTAGGAGACTATTTTGTTTTGTTTTGTAAACTCATGGCCTGAAAACTTTTTTCTAAGTGAAGATTTTGTGTGCATAAATTCTATGTTTTGTTTGTTCTCTTCCAGTCCCATTTCTAGACTTTGTCCTGCAGTCCAAAGAAGAATTTTCCAGCATGAAAGATAAACGACCTGTGGAAATTCTAATGTATTTTAACTTTTACAGTTTAAAAAAAATTGTGGCAAAGTAGGGTACTAGGAATATTTTTATTAATGAAACTTTTCTACACATAAATTCTATCTATTCTATCTATTCTAAATTCATCACTATTCAGAAAATCAATTAATATCTAATATAGACAGATTTTGTTTATATTTTGTTATTCCAATTTACCTTCAAATAAATAACCATGTATTAATCATGGGGCCTTGAGGAGAGAATCCCCACCACTTCAAATGATAGTCACTGTGTCTCTTAGTCTCTAAATATATATTTTCTTATAACATTCTAATAATGAACTAAAAAAGAAATACTTATTTCAGCTGAGAAAAGCCAACTCTATTAAGCATTTAAATAAATGCAAGTTCCCTCGTCTTCACCTCTGTCTTAAAATTAAGTGTTCTTTCCTCAAACTTGGAAGGGCATCCAGGGTTAAAACAGAATGTTTCTTGAGGATGCAAGTGGGTTTCATCTGATCACTTACCCAGTTTTTCATGCAAAGCTCTATATAGACCATTTGTATTCTACTTTGAAGGTAGCAATGCGATAAATAGCATCAGGAAACCTCACACCTTTTGAGTTATTCTTGTTTCATGAATTCATGGGTCTCAAGGGTATGACTAATAGCCAAACATGCAAAGAATTCTCCAGGTGACTATGGCTGATAACTTTATGTTTAGAAATTGACAATGCTTCTCTTCAATCTACTGATAAATATGCTGAAGTGTCAAAGAGAAAGCATGTGCCAGATTTAGTATCGTAATTATTATTTCAAACTATATTAACTCAGCTTTCAATACATCTTCATCCAAGACAAAATATCTTCTATCTTGTGAGATGAAAATCCACCACGCAACATATATTAATAAACTTAATGTAACATTTTTTACAAGAAATTAATCACAGAAGATATAAGACACAGAGTAATTAAGAAGCTTCCACAGAACCCTTATTGTAAGGTGCAGTAAAGAAGAGAAATTCTTGCCAGTACCTTTGGACTTGTGAATGATAGTTGGACAAATTCTTGTGCCAATTTCTATAAGAATCTGTTTGCTTTTTCTGCTGCTTCTCAGTAAGGGTAACAACCATCCTGAGCCTCTGGTGCTTGTTGACAGAAGTGTCAGAGTCCCATGAAAAGGTACAGTTGCCTTAGATACTGATATACCGAAAAGATTTTAAGAGATGCAGTACAGCAGATCAGAGCAGAGAAAATAATGTGCATAGTTTCTGGTATGTTTGTTCATGAGAATGGTTTGTGCTCTTATGTAAGTAGGAATATATTTACCAGAGGTATAAGTATCTTTTGTTAATCTCTATATTTACTTCAGTCAATTAGTTAAAGATTTAGTTGTTTGGATTAATTTTTTGGGGAGGTTAACTTCATTCAATTCAATAGTTACTTGTCATTGCATATTTTTCCTTCTCAGTTTTTCATTATTTTATTCATTAACTCTCTCTGGAAAAAAAACAAAAACCTGCAAAACTATGCAGTTGTAGATATGACTAACACCTGTCTTGACTGTGTTTCCAGTTTAAGGTTCCTAGCATCATAGTATTAGGAAATCATAGAAACATAAGTGCATCTGTCATGTCTTAGCCCCAGCTGGCAGACAAGCCCATGCAGCCGCTTTCTCACTCCCTTACCAGTGGAACTGGGGAAGGAATCAGAAGGATAAAAGCTGGAAAACTCATGGGATGAGATAAAGACAATTTAAAAGGGAAAGCAAAAGCTGCACAGGGTAGCAAAAGCTGCACACAAAAGCAAAACAAAGTCCTGCTTTCCAGGTATTCAGCCACCTCCAGGAGAGCAGAGCCCCATCTCATGTAATGGTGACATAGAAAAGAGAAATGGTTTCACTCCAAAGGTGCCCCCCCTTCCTCCTTCCTCCCTCCACTATGAGCGTGATGCCACATGGTCTGGAATACCCCTTTGGTCAGTTTGTCACCTGTCCCAGCTGTGTCTCCTCCCAAAATCCCCTGCAATCCCAGCTGCCTCACCAGCATGGCAGTAGGAAGAGCAGAAAAGGACTTGGCTCTGTGTAAGCTCTGCTCGGCAATAACAGAAACATCTCTCTGTTATCAGCCCCATGTTCAGCACAAATCCTAAACACAGCCCCATACCAGCTGCTGTAAAGAAAATCAACTAAACTGCAGCCAAAGCCAGCACAATACACCATACCATACCTAAAATGTACAGAGATCTGTTCTTGAAACTTGTTATTTGAACTGGGGAAAAAAAAAGATTTAATGGGCTGGCAACCATTAAAAACTGAGTGTGTTTGGTAAAAACAAATAGATTTGACTATGGGCAGGATGAGTATGACTAAGGATAGCCAAAACTAGCTACTAAGATAAAATAAAACAATAATAAAATAAAACAAAGAGCCACTGAAAATCAAAATACCACATAACAAATCTTAAGAGTTACTTATAACAAATCTAAAAAGTTCCTCAATGAACAAACTTTGCTGTTGTTCTGCCTCATATATGCATTGCACATGTGGCATGTAACTTTATTTTTACCTTGCTTAGTTTGGAATTGTAAAAACTGCCATTGAAAAGAAAAATAAAAAGTAAAAGAAAAATAATTTTTTAAGACTGTTTGTTCAAAAGCTGAGAGAAAACAAAAAAGGGTGAATCTGTTGTCTCTTCTGTATTCTTACTGATATTTTCTTTAACGTTTATGTAAAGAAAATAAATAATTTATAATTTCATTTTTGTACCTCAGAAAGAAATAACATAATGAAAATTATTGTTCTGTCTAGCATGTTTTCAAGTTCTTTCTTCCCTCTACTTCTTCACCTTTTAAGCATGTAATTACTGTCTTACTCAATATAAGTGGCATTGTTATTGCTATTCCTCTGTGTTTTCAAAAATGTGTGAAAGCATATGAGGGGCAAAAGTATCTATGAACATGTCATTCCAGTTGATAACCTTTCAAAGGGAAAGCTTCATTGGGGAGGGGAATTATTTTTCCATTTTACATTTGGATGCTTACACTAATAATGACAGAAGTACACTGAGTTAATTTTCTTGTAAAAACCTCTAAACTGGCTCTGGATTATGCTCTTTTAGCTAATATTTACTCCCTGCCCCATCCCCATTTGAAACACTGCTAATGCATCTGTCTGCTGTAAGCAGACCTCTGTGCAGTTTATATTTATAGTTTTTTGCTATAATTTTAGAATTTAAACAGAAGGTGAGATGTCCTGTTACTGAGGCTTTGCTAGTGAGAAGAACTTTAGCTGTTTTTCCAAGGAATTCTGGACAGAAAAAATAAATCAGTGTCATAATCAATATTGTTGATTGAAGACTGACTGCACCTTTGGCCTTCTGCTCCTTTGCTTATCCCATGTAAAGCCCTCCTGTCACAGCAGGGCTGTACTGAATAAGCACCAAAGGCCACAGGGGGATGTGTGCACTTTACTGAGCAGCAGGCCAACTGGAGGGTGTCTCTCTCAATCCCCAATAAAAGCAATGGATAGAAGGAAGATATTAGTAGAGGTGAGGAGGAGATAACTGGGTCCAGTGATCTAATGAAGTGTCATCCCTTAAACTAGCTAAAATAATTTGTTTCTGGAAGAAGTCTGCCACTGCTTCTGAGTCAGAAAGAAAATCCATCAGCAGCTGTACAGGATTCCAGCCTGTTTTATCTCTGAGGTAGAGATTTGCCTTCCCTGTAATTTTGCCACTCTGTGTTACTCTCTGCTTTGTCAGTGATAATATGGCCATGAATCTAAGCTTGCACCTCTTGAGGCAGAGTGGGCAAGACTCTGTCCTATTCTTCTATTGCAGATTCAGTAGCATCCTACTCTCAGGATTTTTGATGACTTCCCACTTGCAGGCACAACCAAGTATTGCACTAATGGCCTGAGGGGAGTAGGGAAAGTTACAAGGATATTTTCTATTTTGGTTCATTCATAACTTAAAACAAACTCGTGTAACAATCCATGGATTTTGAAATAACTTTGTAACAAACTCTTTCCTCATGTATTTTACACTCATTTTAGTAGTTACTAGAACATTAATTGGAAAGATTCCTCTTTTCTGTTTCATTTAATATTCCTTAGTTATGTTGCTTTTTTTTTTTTTTTTAATTACTTTCCATGGAAGACGTTCAACTGCTTCTTCTGCTAATCAAGTTGGACCAAAGGAGAAGAACCAGGTGAAAAATAGAAACCAAAAGCATTTCTTAAGTTCTTACAGCACAATTAAAGAAACACAGGAAGGTAGACATCCTAATAAAGATTCTATTGAAAATAATGACATCCTATTGCAAACCTACATGAAAAAAAAGTTCTTATATATTAATTTCTGGAAGAAAAATTGTGCACCTAAGTCTCTAATTCACTAAATTACATCTATGATTTCAAACTGCGTGTGTCTTTGTCAATAAGAGTGTGTGTCAGTTCTCCTAGAACACTTAATTGTTTCTGGCCAGGAATTCTTTATAAGAAGTTCACTATTATTGAAAATAATTTTGTTCTAATTCCCTCAGGTCAGGCAACTGCCCCTTGGGAAGAATAACACTGAGTTCTAAAAGCAGAAAAACGGTCAATATATTAAAAGCCACAATTGTTTTTCAGAGATTTCAAATTGAAAAGCTGTGTCTGCACATAACTTGTACCTGAAACAATAAGTGAACAAGCCTACAGTTATCTGAAGATTTTGGCAATATCCTGAAGTATGTCAGCATAGCAACACAAAACTTTCCTGTCAACTCTCCACCAAATCTTTCATTGCCAAAAGAAATAGTGAAAAATTGTACAATTATGTTTTCATAATTAATAGAACTTATTTCCCTATAAAGATAAAATATCTTGAAGTTTTCCATGTGATGATTGATATTATGGTCTATAATACAGAATTTGGCATCTAAGTAAAAGGCGGTATCAAATGAAGAAAAAACTGTAAAGCACAATAGAAAACAAAATGGATGAAAACTGGTACTCATCTTCTTCCTCAGAAGACAAACAACAAAACTGAACAGGCCAATCAGCATCTGAGAATGAATGGAACACTTTCTAGGTGCTTCACCATCTGAAAGCTGCTATCAATAGTAATGCTAACACATAAACATGAAATTCGGATAAATGAAAATATGTAGAACTGCGCTAAGAAAGCCAAACATCAGCTCCCCAACAACACTTCCAGGAAAAGGAGTGATAAATCTGTCTAAAACAAAGGACAAAAAAGAGGTAAAAAGCTGCATGACAAGACAAGAGGGAATATGTGAGTAATATAACTAGAAGCAGAAACAGCTGCTGTAAAAACATAATAAAATAAAACACTTTATCAACTCGACAAGATTCTAAGTGGTGAATTTACATTAGCTAAAGGATAAACTAGCAAAAAAAAATTAAAAGACTACAAAAGACTACCATGAAATAGATTTGTATACTTTTCTAAGCTTACTCATCATTTTTATATGAAGTACAAGTGTCTTGTCTTCACTTTCAAAGCTCTGTTCACAGCATAAATCCCTCTTGCTTCAGACTTTTAATCTATAGAATAAATTCTCTGATATTTCTCCAGTCAACTTCTCTTGTCTACACAAGACAATTGAAAAAACTCCACCTTGGTCTCAGCCTCTTCCTTTGCTCTAATATGGAGGAGTTCTGTGCAAGTGCTGTGAAAAAAATGGTTCTTTTCCTCCTTATTGCCCAGGATGGGATTAAACTCTATCAACAATAATCTTTACAGACAGCAAACTACTTTTTCCTAAACACCTTTGATATTATCTTATTAAAAAACATTAATGTAATCATGAAAATTCCTTATTTACTTTACTACTTTGTGCCACAGGTAGAGAATGTGCCATTCATTTTTCTTTAGACTTCTTTGTCCTTGAAAATTTTTTCATTTTTAATTGTTTTTGAAACAAGGGAAAATATATTTTCAATCTTTCTACAAGTGTCATGTTTGCCAAGTTTCTCAATTTTTATTGTTTTCCTCTGTATTGGCTCAGGCTAATGCATATCTTCTTGTAATGCAAGGTTCAAAAGTGGACATGATAACAGTGTTGAATATTTAGGTTTTTGCTTCTAGTTTGGTTGTTCTGCAAGAGTTTGTTTTTTTTCTTTTTTATCCCCTCCCCAAATCCTCAGTGAAGTTTACCTGCCTTAAGAGCATGAGCTTTCTGATTCTTCTTCAACTCATAATATAGTTCATAATGTAACTAACTTAAGAATTTATTTTTTTTTCTACTTACCTATTCTTTGCAAGCTATTGTCTCTGAACTTGATGTTTTTTTCAACTGCTTTCAAACTGTTTCAGTATATATAGACTGGACTCTAATTCCACTCCTCGTTGCTCTTGCATTTGCTCACGGTTTCTTATCTGCAAAGACAATAAGGCTATTCATCAAAAATAGCTTATTATAATAGATAAATCAATTTATCTAGACCCAGTGCTGACCTTGTAGCATCCTATACATAACCACTCTGGAATGAAATAACTTTTTACTCCTGCTTCTTTATTTTTGATTTGGCTACAGCTACATTATAGGCACCACATGGCTTATTAACAACAATAAACTAACATTAGATAGATTTTCCAAACAATAGAGACCAAAATAAGAGGTCAGAAAAGCAAAGATAAAAATAGTACCCAATAGTCTGCTCAACAGGATGGAAGTATGAAAATAAAGAAGGAATCTAATAAAATTTCTCAGTTCTGCATTCAAATGTTAAATTAGAAAAAAAAAAATCCAAATATATGAAGCAAGGGTATTCTCACACCCAGAATAACACGTATGCTGATAGGAATGTACAGAAAGACACAAAATCAGAAAGTTGGAAAGCTGATACAAGCAGTTTAAGAAATATCTGTGCAAGAAATCAAGTTATTTAACTTTCCTCCTCAAATAAATAAATCCAGCCTTACAGTATATTTCTGAAAGCTACAAGTTTTCCAAAGGTATGTAGATAGGTGTCTAAATGGCTATGAAAAGAGATATCTCCTAGAAAAGAGATATTAAAAGATATGAATTAATAACAGCTGTTGAGATATGTCAAAGGGTTTTGCAATACTTCGCTTCTGCTGTTATCCAGCATAAGAGATTGAAATAGTTTGACTGTGTGTTTAAAATAAATGTATGGAATCTGTTATAACAGGTGCAACTTTGGGCATCTGGAGGAAGAAGTATAACTGTCATTTTAAAGTCTTTATGGTAACTCAGTTTTGTGTGGCTTAATAGCATATAGATATGTTATCTGTACTCAGCTAGAAAGAAACACAGAGGAATTTTGTTGGGAGCAGAAGAGACTTCCAAAAGAACAAAAGAAGAAACAAGCTTGAATTCTTCCTTTCCCAGCTGGGTCTTGCCGAGGGGCTGCCTTTGATCCTCCCATGAGCTCACAGCTCAGAACAATAAGCTCTTGTGTCTCACAAGGAAAGAGGGTGAAATTCCTCACTATAAGCACATGCCATCAGAGAAAGGTAGGACGTAGTAGCAGGATACTAACAATCAAAGGGATGTTGAAACTGCTTGTCCTCTTTCCAATAAATTTATGGAATTCTTTGGTTCTGGTTCAGCCTCTGTGTTTTCAGCTTTTTGAAATATACCCTACATACTGAATTAGGAGGTTGAACTGAACTAACTGCTATGGACAGTCTGGTTTAGCACCATACTGAAACATCTGTTTCTGTGGTTTAACTCTGTTTTGCCTAATAAGATCTCTTAATCATACTATTTTGATTTTTAAAGGTTTCTTATCAACAATAGGTTTTCACTCAGAGCTCTCAGAACAATTTTGTCACACATCCACTGCACCTGGTCAGATTACTCCAGGCAAACTTTGCTCTTTGTAACTGTGTCTGGATTGCATTGCAACTGGCTTCACCATCCAGCTGGAATGAAATTAACTGCTGAGGTAATAGCTGCATTATGGCATTACATGATTGGCAGCTCAGTTCTACAGCACAACACTTTGAAGCAATTCAGATTTACTAAAATAATTTTCCTCTTCATAAGAGTTTTCAGCATGATTTCAAATACCCCCTTTCTTAGTTTGACATCTCTGGGTCCTAAGACCCTGTATATTGAAGTTTGTTTCCATTTACCATCTTGAAAGTAGGATTTGATTATAGTCTCCATATAATTTATAAAATTTCCTGTGAACTAAGTGCACTTAATTTTACCTTTCCCATAGTTGCCTGACATTGTATATTATAAATTGAAACTGGCAAGAGTTCTATTTCTTTTTCATTTGTTATGTCTTTTGTCTGGATTTTTTTATTTTAATTATGTGCACTTTCTCTGAGCATTGCTTTGAGCATTTCTCTGCACTTTCCAGCCATATTTGCTGTTTAAAGACATTTCTGTGGAGTTGGATCTGTTCCTTTACAATCCACCTTGCAGACTTTAATCACATGTCCCACAAATAAGTCTGTCTCTAGTTAGCAAGTCTGATTCCAGTGCTGTGTGTGGATGCCAGAGTTCTCAGCTGCATAATGGTAATATTGGTTTAGGATGTAAAAACATGTTATCTTATTCCAGTTTCAATCATTAGTAGGTCATAATCCTCAGGAATCTTTATCTGCTGTTCCAGTGTTTCAGGCAGTATCCTTAGTCACAGCATCTCACTCAACTACACATTCTTTTCCCTTCCCAATGAGCTTTTTAAGGAATTATTTTCATTTTCCTTTATTTTTATGGTCACCTTTCCAGACATGATCAGTTTTAACTTTGCACTGACAGGTTTTTTTTTTAGTCATGGTTTATGTTTGTGCTGACCATTCTGATTTCAGTCATGCTTTGTATGTGACTTGGCTCTCACAGACATAAAACAAACATCCATTTTTCCCAGACCTATCCTGTTTTTCCAGGTGAATTATGGTTTCTCTATGAACATTTGCAGATGGGAAGCTCCTACCCAGATATTTGACATTCAGAAATCCTGCTCTCATGGGTGTCTGGCAAAAGCTACGATATATGTACACTCTACTACTGCACGTCTATGCACAGTAAATTCAGTATTTTTCAGGAATAAACAGAAAAACTGTGCTCTGTGGATTCTCTGGGTGCTTTCTGACACCTCCTGGAAGAAGAAAATATTCTTCTCCTTCCTACCTGCTTTCAAGAGCTGGTAAAATTATTTCTTGTATTCTCCTAAACTATTCTGCATTTTGAGCAACTTCTATGTAAAATGGAAGTGTTGGTACTGAATAACTATGATGAAAACACCCTTATGTCTTACAAAAAATTGTATCTTTTATTAAGACAAGTATTTACAAAGGTATTACCCTGGAACTGTAGTCAATGGTTTTTTTTTTTTGGTTTTTTTTTTGTTTTTTTTTTTTGTTTCTCAGGCTTCTCAAAGTTCTTCCTTGTGCAAATTGGGATTTCTCAAAATTTCAGATAATGTTATTACTTGAAAGTAATTCTTTGTTTATTTGAATATGCTTAAAACAGTTGTCAGTCAAATAATAAGCCTTGATTTATTAGAATACTTTTTAATCAGCCAACTGTAGTTGGATATAGGTGTGCTAATGGTTTTCAGTAATCCTAAATCTGAGAAGAATTAGAAAAACTAAAAAGTAAAAACTTGCAGTTGGCTGAGATCTATAAAATAGATTACTTTCAAGGAAGTGTCAATCAAGTACTTAAAAATCCCTGATTCCTTAGGCACATCATCTCATTAAGTTAATTTGTAGGATGATGTTAGCTTTGAAGTGGCCCTAGTTATTTAAGGTATTCCTAATGCCTCTGGCTCTGTTCTGCCAGCTCTGTCATTTCACAGTCTGCCTCAAAACTCTAATACAAGATAATCAATGAAACTAAAGATCTTTTAGGAACAAATGCCTAGACAAGAAAACAATCCCTTGTTTTGGCTTGCTGTTACAAATTGTTGTGCCCTACAAGACAGCAAATCAGTCCCCCATTGAGAGTTAGAGGCTTTGTTAAAATAAATTCCTCCATGATGTGAATGTTATTTCAAGCAGAACATACAGACATATATGAAATTACAGACTTGGAGATAAGAAACTCACTGGGAGAAAATACATGTCTCAGCTTAGCCTGATTTCAAGATAGCAGCTTGGACATTTAGGATTAGATTTAAAGAGGAATTATGCTCCAAACCTGGGCGCTGCTTAAATGATTAGGTAGGAGGTAGGTATAAATAAGTTTTGTTCAAGGTCAGTAGAATCAGTAGTTATATTTTTTCTTATAATATCTGCAATGAACACTGAAGTTGACTTTAAAGAAGACACAAATTTCCTCCACACACAATAATACTGAAGGATAAACAAGAAACAAAACAAAACAGGAAAAAAAATAAAAAACCCCAAAAACAAAACTACCAAACAATTAAAAAAAAAACAAAACCAAAAACAAAAACACACAAAAAACCCTAGCAAAATTCCCAAATCTTACTTTTCTTGGAACAGATGTTGTAAATTTTTGCTGCTTGTTTTTTATTAAGTCATTCATGCAAATGCTAACAAAATTATTATCACTGAAAACTTTCCAGCCATTTCTTTTGACATGCACTTATTTGCTGCATATGCCATAAAAGGGTCTCATTACTTGATTTCAAATAATAATTTGAGCTCAGCCTATGGGTTGCTTATCTTTAAGTACAGTTGTGCGAGCAACGTGAACTCTGAGAAAATATTTCAGAAAGAAAGATTTTTTTTTCTTCCTGATAGAGTAATATTTCATTACAATGAGAGGTTAAAGTTATATAAATCTTTTAATTTCTAAGAAATCTTTTGTTCTTGAAAAACTGTGTGCATGTATGAATCATTTCACAGAACTAGAACTATTTTTCCCCCAACATTGAAATGAAATCTACATGGCAGGTGCTTCAACAGTATGGCATAATAATTTTGGAAAGGAAGAAGGAAGGAAAGTGCTAAAATAAAGCTTTACAAAGAAAGAATGTGACCAGCCATTCAAACTGGAACATAAAGATGGTTGTTGACCTGTTTTTAGTTAAAGCTTTCTTTGTGAAGAGAGTCACATGAAAAGATACCAAATAATTTTGATGAAAAGCTATCAAGCTATGTATTTTAAGCTTTCCATCTAATCAGTCAAGCTGGCTCTCTTGGCACCTAAAACTAAAAGAGATAACATACATAGAGAGATAAAATTTATAAGCAGATAAAAACAAATGATTGTGAAGTACCCTGGCAGATATTTGAAATGAGAAATTTGCCAACAGCATTTTGAGAAGAGATACATCTCCTCAGGTTTTCTGAGATTAGATCTCATGGTCAAATGCTATGGCATAAATTTTTGACAGCCTGATCAAAATAGATTGTTCTTATAGATTTTCTATATCTGAAGCAAAAGAAAGACCATAAACAAGCCTTTAAGATTATATTGCTTTTCATCATGGTATTCAGCAGAGATGCAGAATTTTCCTCTGAGCTGTCACAGGGGCATTCCTGCTGCCAGAGTCAGATCTGCTGAACATGTAGATGCCAATGGCAGGGCTCCTACTCTTTCTCTGGCTCCAGGACAGCAACCCCTCAGGAACTCAGCAGTTTCTCTTTCATTAGCTGTGTGTTTGCTACTGAGCGAATAAACAGACATTGATCAGCCAATGGAGAATATCTCCTTTTCCAGCATTAGTTCTTACAATACACTTAAGACTGTAGCAAGTTTTTAATATAGTGATTTCACACAGAAACAACAGCGGAGACATAAAAGTGAAATTAGGCTGGGAACAGAGCACTTGCCACTGAGAACAAAATCTAGGAATACTGTTGAGCTACAATTCCCTGTTGTAGCTAGCAGGCAAATTTCTTATTAAAACTATGTAAACCTGAAATAACTTGATTTCAACATTTTCAGGACAATCCTATCCCAGTGAAAGCTGCTCAAATGTTACCTTGTTAAATTCAATAAAGCTTAACTATAGTACACATCTTACATAGGTCAATTTAAATAATCTTTCTTTTTGAAAATGCTATGACTGTGCATACCATAGTGCAATCAATAAAACATATCTTCTTCTGCTTAAGACATACAAATAATTTATAATAGTGGCTGGAAATAAAACTTCTGCAAAGTAGGAAGTGAAGTAGGAATCTTGATATTATTTTGGTTAAAGAAAAATATTTGCAGCTTTTTTGTTTCTTTTCTGTAAATCCTTAGTCTTCTTTTAGTGACAGAAAAAAAAACAAACAACAACAAAAAGATGACATTACTGGAAATTTCTGTCTTACTATGAAAATCTACCTGTCTGAAAATAGACCAATAAAAGTTTGTAACACTGGTCTGGTAAACTGAAGATGCCAATTGTTAATATGTATGATCAAGTAAGATTATACAATAATAAAATTAATTTGCACTTTGCAATTAGATTAAGCGTATTTGTATTTCAAACACAGATTCAGTTTTCGTTACTGAAGTGGGGATGAGAATTGCAGCAACAGTTTGAACTGGAAATCTAATGGAAAACATTCACAGTTGACTGCACAAGGAGCCAGTTATACGCTATGAGCTTCCTAGCAGTGATGGTAAGAATGATGCTTGGATCTACATGGGAAAGAGATGAGGGTTTCAGGTTATGCTCTCACCAAATGCTTCTGCTATTGAAGAGACAGGGACAACCTCTAGCAATGTTATAGCTGGGTCTGTTAAAACTAAAGTATCATGATGAGAGTTTCCATAATATTTAAGATAGTAGGGACTGATTCCTCAGTCTGAAATCTTTGTTGACCATGGAAAGACTAATCCAATTAGGTGCAAAATGTCTGAAAAGCTATTAGGAATGCACTTGTAACTTAGAGGAGAGAGAAGTTTTACAAACAGCTACTTAGAGAAAAAGGTCACAGATCACAGAATATTCTCCATTGAAGGGGACCCTCAAGGAGCACTGAGTCCAGCTCCTAAGTGAATGGCCCGTGCAGGGATCTAACCCACAACCTTGCTCTCACTTGGGCCATGCTCTAATCAACGGAACTAATCTCATTACATACCAGTAGTTTTGATGGACTCCTATAAACAGTTTCCAAGGATGATTAAAGAGTTTTGAAATCCTTTTTCTCTTTGGAGGAGTTGGGAAAATTATGTCTTCAGGTTCTCATTATTCCATTCTGTGGTTTGGTGGCAAGCCTTTTGCTATCATAAGAGTATTTAGATAAAATACTCTTTCCTGGTTTTTTTTGTGGGTAAATCAGTGCAGTCTACAACTCATATTTTGACTCCACCTGAAAAAAAATGTGTTTTAAAATATAGGTCATGATACTAATCTGAGGCATAAGGATAAAGTGGAAGTGGAAAAAAAAGGGAAATATTTCTCTCCCAGATTCTGAGATTGGTCTCCACTGAAGCACTTCATGTTTGCCAGCAAGACTCTTTAGAACTTAATCTCTAAGACAGGAATGATATGAAATTGGAGAAAGTCCAGCTGAGCTACCTCATACAGTAGATAGGTGCTTTTATCGAAAAATGGAGAATAAAAGAATGTGTATCCAAAACAGGTTTTAGAGCAGCCTCTTTTGATTTATGTAAAGAAGGTGTGTAAATACCAGTAAAATAAGTCTCCTGGCCCATGATGTGTCACTCACATACAATCTTTTTCAGTGACACTCTCTGAAACATTGACACCAAGAAACATTATCTTATAAATTCAATTGTGTTAAACTTTCTGCTCACATTCAAGTGGCACAAATAGAACTATGGGATTTACATAATCCCTCTAATTTGCATGATTTAACCACATTTTTGATTCTTTTAAACTTTGTAAGCAACTCAAATTTCTATGATATTTACAGAAAATCAATGATTTGTTAGGTGTAAGGCAAAGAAGTGCAGGGGAAGTTACTTGACTGTGTGACACCAGTGCACTTCAATTCTGCCCATTGGTGTTTCAGGTACGTGTCACTGAAGGCCTCACCAAATGTCACAAAACCATCAGACAGTTATGCTTAAATCTCTGCCAATGAAATGAACACGATAAAATCCTCCTTAAGATACTGCACGGTAATAAGTAATATTTAGTGGTATTTAATCTTGTACCTTGCCTTTCTTTTTAAAATCAACACAAAAATTTAACCCAGAACTGTCTGAAGATTCAAATGTACATTAAAATCACATATAACAAAGAGATCTGCTAGAATTTGTCAAATCTTCCTGGAAGCAAATTCTCTGCTATCTATCCAGCTAGTGCACAGTACTTTGGGTAAGACATTACCCCTGATTATTCTCCAAGCCAAGAAAAAAAGAAATGCTACATGAACAGTAGAAGCATCTCCCAGTGAATTGGGAAGAGCAAGGCCTTCCAAAAAACTTATGGTTTGATTGTCTCTTTCCAGTGGTATTATGAAATATGGACAGATATAATTCTGTGTGAAAAAAATAAAACTTCTTTCTTTCCAAGTGCCCTCATACCCAGACACTTACCTGTATTGTGTGATAAGAGAGACTGACAAATTTCCTGAAATCAGGAATGTCCTGGTCACTTGCTGAAGGAGATTTTCCTGTTTCACAGTTTCATCACTTCTGAAGCAAAATGAATCAGAGTGAGGGCATAGAATAGCAAGCATCAAGTTTACAAAGGACTTAAGGAAAAAAATCTTAACCAAATGAAACTTCAGGTCACTCTAGGCAGTTAATCAATCTGACTCCTAATAAAAATCTGGTTCAGCATTTGTTCAACTCTGTTCACAGCCCATCTGTCATCATGACCTGTGTACATTTATGCACTTAGGTTTTCACTCATCCAGATGCTCACAGGGACAATGATCCACTGCCACTGAAATCAAAGGTAAAAACTCTCCCTGGTTTCCATTGGATAAGGCCCAGTCCCCACACATGAAGTTTTACACAGCAAATGTTAAACACTTGCACACGGGAGCAGTTGCATTGAAATTAACTATATTAAGTCAACATGGGATATTGCTCAAAACAAAGGACTACAGACTTCTCCAAGATCACTTTAAAATGTCACAGAACAGAAGGAATATGAAGTAATTTATAAGATACAATCATAACTTAATATGGAAATATCAGAGTACAAAATACAGGTTTTGCACTTCCTGAAAACTTTGAATTCCTCGTACAGTTAAAAAATAAATAATTACCTTTTTCAAAAGATGAAATATGCCTCTGTTTTGTTTCATGATGAGGAAGAAAAGAAAATTAACTTGTCAAATAAATTAAATGCTGTGAATCATTTGCTCGGATCTGTTTGTTAAACCAAGGCTTTTATAAAACACATTGTTCTATATGAAGAAATGCTTTTTCTGTTTCTTCCCAGCTGCATGAAGGTCTTCCATTCAAAATTTCACTTTATTCTTCTGATTAATTACACATGCCATAGAAGCTCTAACTTTAAAATGTTATTCAAAAGGAACATGCTTTTGAATCAATATCAATCACATTGTTTTATTTTCTCAAGGGAAAAGACGGTGCTGAAAGGAAATTAATCTTAAGTTGATACTGACTTGTTTCCCTATAGAATGTGCTTCTGGCATTTGGAAAATCTGTAGTATTGCTCAGTCCATCTATAACAAATTTTCAAAATAACTTGTTTTTTTTCATTTGACTGTTTTGTTTGAAGAAAGGTGGAGAGCAGAATGATATCCTCATAATCACAGGAATGATACTGTAAGTTTGCTGTTCTCTGTCCCTGGCACACCATTCTTGGTTACCCAAATTGCTCTCAGCATCAAAAAGCAGGATGTGGTGGAGTTCTCTAAATGATAAAGAGTGGGTAAGACCAGCGCTGATGTTTCTGCTTCATATTGTCCTTTGCATATTGCTGCTAAAAACAAGATGTTTCAATGTGTCCAGTTGAGTTTTCCTCCTGTATAGACCTTTATATCGCTAATTTTGAAAGTATGATGTTCATTATCATATTATTTTTAAAGACTATAAATCTATAATGTGAAAATCTCATTTTTATTTTACCCTTTCAGAAATAGTTCCTCTCCATGGGGCAGGGCAAAAGCAAGACAAATTTGTTTTACCAAGTATGTCTACATACCAGTAGTATTGATAAATAGACACCATATTTACTGCATCCTATTAAAATTATATAGCAAACTCAGTAGTCTACTACATTTCAGCTCTTAAAAATGAGGGGCTGGGAAATACTGCAAGAAATACATTTTAAAGTAAATATTGCTAGCTTTACAAAGAAATCACTGAATAAACTATGTTTCAATTAGGTCATGGCACTGAGCACCACATCCAGTCTTTCCTTAGACACACCCAGGGTTGGTACACCACCACCTCCCTGGGCAGCCTGTTCCAATAATATACTCACCCTTTTCGTGAAGAGCTTCTTCTTCTGTGAAGAGCTTCTTCCTAATGACCAACCTGAACCTTCTCTGGTGCAGCTTGGGGCTGTTTCCTCTTGTAACCTGTACCTGGTTGCCTGGGAGAAAAGGCCAACCCCCACCTGGCTACAACCCCTTTCAGGCAGTTGTAGGGAGTGATAAGGTCCTCTCTGAGCCTCCTTTTCTTGAGGCTAAATCAGCAGCTTCCCCAGCTGCTCCCCATAGGACATTTACTCCAGACCCTTCACTGCGGGTGAAATCTTAAGGCTTGGAAAGCTGAAACAATTTGCCCCATATTAAATGTAAAATCTTTGAATCAATAAGTTGACATTCCAAGCTGAAGAGCCAAGCTATTCTTTTCAGCCAAGAATTCCACAGGTAAGCCTGCTGCTCCTAGTTTTTTTTTTTTTCCTTTCTTATTTCCATTATTACATGTTATTTTCTATTTAAAAAAATGATAAGAAAAGCAGTATGTCTCAAAGCAAAGCTTATTGAATGCCTTAAAAATGCTATATATCACAGTATGGGAGAATTTTTTTAACTTTTGAACTCCAGTTTCTTCAAAGCATTGCTCCCCAGAATCTATCAAAGCAATGTGTACAATTGCTGTGGAGATGATCCTATCCTTGATGCAGTGTATTTGAAAGAAGAAAGTTGATTTTGTTTTACAGAAATCTTTGAAGCTCATTTTAATGAAAAGTATCTCTTCTATTATTTTACTGATTTTATTCACTGGTTCACTCTTCTTTTATTTTACTGGTTTTAGCTATTTTCTTAATGGCTAAAAGACTATTCCAAGAAAGCTGTTTTAGCAGTTGGCTGCTTAGAACTTCCCTGTTCCTGCTGTTTATTCCTCCCTTGGAGTCACACTCCTGTGTTAAAAGCACTGAACTTGTCCCCATAGCCATTGGTCCTTATGCAGTAAAGCCACACACCACAGATATCAGATGCAATCAGACTGGAAAGCAAACATGCAAGGGGAATGCCAGAAGTGGAACCATCATCTCTTCAGCCTCAACAGCACAAGTCTTAATAACTTAAATCAAAAACTAGTATGAACAGCAAGGTTTTCACTTGCTTCCATAACCTTATAGTTACATCTATGCCAATATTATTACCAATATTAAAGCTGATATAAATAGTAACAGTAGCATCATAAAAATTCACGTAAACTCCCAGTATATCTTGAAGACTCCTTATTCACTGCTGATAACAGGTTTAACCAATCTTCTTTCCCTTTTTCTTTAGGAGATTTTTGTGTTCAGCATAGAGCCAGCAACACAACAACAGTCAGCCTGACGCAGAGCCTGAGTCTTAATATTGGCTCCTCATCACCAGTGAGTTAGAAACTGTTAGACAGCTTGTGGGAGAACAAGTGCAGCTCCACATATTTCCTTCTCTGTCAAATACACCAGCACGAAAAAGTAAATTTATACAAATTTATACAATAACTTAGGATTTAAATTTTTAATGTCCAACCCATTACAGAAATAAAGCAAGAACATTTTGTTTATCTTAGACATATTCTGTGCTGTCAGAGGGGCTGACTTCTGTCTCTAACACACCGAAATCACAGGTTTTTGACTTTACTAAGTCCAATTATTTTACCCATATTTGTATGATCATGGGAAGACTCTGGAAACTGAGCTTTGTGCTCACTAGATCTTCATGACTATTCATCACATTTTGATGCCACCATTTTTTAAGATTCCTTGTTAATATTTGAACCATAGCTATGAAATATCTTTGCAAGAGTGCATCGCATATCAACCTCATGGATCTCAGGTTTTGGGAAAATAGACTTTCTCTGAACCATTCTCAATTACAAAAAACCCTCTTCAATAGCTGTTAATTGCATGGGTTAATTGGTGGGGGTCATAACTTGATAACAACTGATCTATCCATCTCACCATTTCTTTTCAGGTGTGTAAAATTTTACATGAAATTTATTTCAAAAAGTTATTTTTTAGTTTATGGCTTTTCTTCCTTTCTTCAAACTTGAGTAATTCCAATGTTTTTTGTCTGATTAAATTGCAAATATGAACCCAAGAACATTCTGTACTGAGATAACTTGCTTGTATTTTCCCATGAGCTATCTGAAAGTCAAGAACAACCAAATATGGTTGAGGAGTATCTTTCAAAAGAATTTTGAATATGAATGGGATATTTGATTTTAAAAATGACTCAGTTAAACAAGAACATTGAGAATCTTGACCAAAACAACTCTCCTTAAAGATTGCTCTAAGTGTTCTGGTTTTCCGTACTTAAATTTTTCTTCTGTCACTTTCTTTTGTTACTTCAAAAGATAAAGATTCACATCCTTTACATTTGACTGGTAGCTGACTTTACTGTCACCATAAGCCAGGGAAAATTTTTCTAAGTCTATCCTTCTCCCCTTCTAATGCTAGCCTAAAATAGACACTATTTGGAGGATGATGAGGATGAAACAGACCTTTTTCAGCTCTATTGTGTCTCTTGATAGCCTTTTCATCTGCAGATATGCCTCTTCAAAGCCCTGTCTGTGGTGTCTCCTGGATACAATGGAAACCTGACATGGGTAAAGCCAACACTTGAGTTAAATTACAGTGAAAAAGATCTGTATTTTCTTGTGTTCTTGTGTAGTTAGTTACTATGCTTCCTTTTAAACTAGATGTAGCGAACAAGATTGTCATGATCTAAACTACAATCACAGATTCAGTTCCCTGAAATGTCAAGGACAATTCTTCAGTCTTAGGAACACCAGTTTCTTTCTGCCCTTCATGCAGCTTTTAATAAAATGTACTCATTTTGTATCCTTATGTTCAGTGGAGTATTTTTCAGAGCTCAGTAATAAAAGTTTTTAATCAACTTGTGATTGATTTAATGGGAACATTTACTCATAGTAGTAAGCGTGGTTCAAAAATCAGAGATAACTTACAGACATCTGCTCCATTTGGTATTTGAGATATATTCCATCTATAGTTGACAGAAAAAGTCCTTATACAACCCAGACCTAGGGACTCACAGCCAGGTTCAAAATTATTTGGTTGACCACAGTGCTCATTTATACATGCAATTATATCATCCCATTTTACTTATGTGATTTTAAGTGCAATATTAATATATCTCTACATCTTGACTTCACTAATTAAAAAATGTCAAGAATTACAGAATTCTTAAGTTGTCTAAGCAATGTGTGCATCTCAGCAATCCATGCTATAAATGAACCTTCTGCATTGAACTCACTTTCCATGCTCCACACAAGTTTTTTATAAGAAATTCAAACTACTTCTGGCTTGAGTCCAGAATATTGGAAAGATTTTCTGCATTCATGGGAACAAGGTTGAGGCCAACAGTTCTGCTATTTTGCTCAATGGAACTCTTCAATAGAAAGATATATTTTGGCTAAAGAGAAAGCAATGTTTTCTCCTGGATACATTGAAGACCATATATTGAATTGTGATTATTGTGCATAAAATAGGAACAAAGATATTTCACAGAAGCATTGCATTCCAGATAAATGCAACATTGACTTGTGGCTTTATAAAAACAGCAGGACTGAAGACCCCACTCTTCCACCTCTCACCTCACACACTGTAAGGAATCAAATGGTTCAGAAATAATTTTTGAGAGATTAAATTCTAGTATTATTTTTTCCATTAGTGTAAATTCAGATTCACAGGTACGTTCACTGTTTATTTCTAATATATTCAGAATATCTACAACTTTCAGAAAGATTTGAAAGATAAAAGAACTAGAAGGAATGGAAAGAAATTCCTTGGCTCTGCATTGGGAAACAGTCACTTTTATAAAGATGGAAAATGCTTGAAGCTAAACCATCAGCTTTATAACAAAGGGAGAAAAAACCCCAAATATGTAATTTATATATTTGTATCACACCAACCATAGCTTGTGTTTAGGGAAACCTTCTACTGTTCATCTTGACAGCCCAAATCAAAAGGAACTGGCATGTTATGCTGGGATGCCAGGCAAGTGATAACATTCACATTTTTATAAGAATCAAAAAATAAACAAAAACTAAGTATTGAGCAAAAAATTGTTTGAAGAAGCTAGAAGAAAGGCTGGTAGGAGACTTTTCTCACTATCTTGTGAGGTAAAGAATGAAGCTTGGTTTGAAACAATTAATATAAATTAGAAGATGAGACATGTAGCAAGAATTACAGGAAGGTACTACCTTAAATATATCTTTGGCCTTGCCAGATATAAGATTTAAACAATTCAGTGAGCATGTACTCCATTTGAGTACATAATTATAATGATTATATATGCTGATAGGGCAATTGAATTTGCTAATGGCAATTAGCCATTTGCAAATACAACTATTTAATTAATGTACACAATTCTAAATAAAAAATTGTGTCCTTCACAGGTTTTAAAAATCACTATCTGTATTCTGCAAATTTGAAGCAGTGATAGGATTTTACTTTGCTGCTCCACAGTGATCAGCAGTTTTATCATCCACAGTCTTTAATCAGGCAAGCGTACTGTTCTGTATCTAGCTGTGAAGAACAAGAGTGCAAACCATCTCTTCACCTTGTGAGCTAAATGCAGAGAAAGCTGTTTCTGCAATTTTGTCATTCCTTAATGGAATGTTAATCACACTCAAATAATGGAATAGAGGCAGTAACTGCTAGGTACTCCTGCTCTGCTTACAGTCATGATTACTTAAAATTTTCTTAAATGTCTGTTTGATTTTGACCAGGTTAAGCTCTGGAAATCCCTCAGTACAATTCAGTTCAGCAGGCACTTTCCATTCATCATCATCACAGTATCTCGAGGAGCAGACATACATCCCAGCCCTCCTTCAAATAGCTCATCTGTCCATTCTGGCTGTCTTTTTTTTTTACCCCATCTATCTGATCATGTGACACCAATCAAAAATCTGGACAATTCATTATTGCGAACAGTTCCAAGGAACACAGAATTAGCAGAACTGACATAATCATGTCAGATAACAATACTAGGTAAGATTACCAAATTTCAGTATCACATTTTCTATTACAAACAATATGAATCACTTAGTAAAATACAGAAACCCTAAAGCACTTTTCCAAAGTAGTAAAAATCATAAAATAATACAATATAAGCCAGAAGCTTTCACTGTGATCATGTGTGACTTTCTACATAATACTTTCCTGAATATTTTAACTAGCCATTCTTAGCAATTCCTGACGAAGTAGCAGTGGAAAAATTTACTTATTTCTCATTATTCAGTACCTCAGTGGCACACCTGCAAATACAGCTCAAACTCTGGACTTGTAGCACTGTACTTAGTCCTAGAACAAATTCTAATATGATAGGATATCTGAGAAAGAGAAGGAATTGAACAAAATATTTGAACACTAAGTTATTTGCAGGAATTTGTATCCGTGTGCTAACTTCAGTGATTAAAAAAAAAAAATTAAAAAACCCAAAAAAACTCAATTCACACAAACAAAACCAAAATGAAGAAGCAAGCAAGTGAAAAGAAAAAGAATGGGCAGCCAGGAACAGCTGTGATGGGATCTCCACACATGCTTATTCCTCTGGGTGGAAAGATATTTGAACACCAAAAGAAGCCCAAAAAAGTGAAACCTCCATTTTTGGAGATACCCAAAAGCCAACAGGTCATGATTCTGAGCAGTCCGATGCAGGTAATCCTGCTTTGAGCAGGGGATTGGACGAGATGATCTCCACAAGTTTCCTCCCATTTCAGCTACTCTGTGGTTCTGCTACAAATATCTGAGCACCGAAAGCCCTCTGCAACGGATTGGGTGGTTTTCAGAGTTATCAGAAAAAATCACCATCATTTCACTGTGAATACAGTGCAGATTAGTAATTTAATGAATTCTCCTAAAATTTATTAATTAATATTTTAATTATTATTTTTATAAAATTAATTAATATTTTCTCCCAAGCTTGATGTTCATGACACAAAGAGGCATAAAAGATGAAGATGACCAAAGTGCACAGAATATTCCACTTTCGTAATAGGGATTTGGATTCTTATGCTTTATGAAAACGCACCATACTACTTTTTTTTTTAGACATCTTGCCATCGTTCCTCTGCCACTACATCCTGACATGCAGCATGTTCATGTTCATCATTGTTGACTAAGGCTCTGTTGCCACTATTTAGTGAAAACATCAGCTTAGCCTGCAATAGCACTAATCATAAATAACCATCACATACAAGCACTTATGATATCATCTACACCTAGATTCTTAGCTCAGTAGCCAGGTGGTTCAAAATGTATTTATTTTCTGTATATGTAAATGGCAGGGTAAAGTAATACAGACACAGTACAGGAGGATTCTGGTTTTCGTTTTTAGATTCTCTCTTTGTATCTGCCATGATATTCTTATGTTCCTTATAAAACAGTAATAATCTAAGAATATTAATATTTATCTATTTCACAAAAAAATGGATAACCTAATTTTTAATACATGCAGAAGTCTTTAAGGTAATAGGAAGACATATTGATTTTGAGTCATAGTAGAAAAACGCACAAAGATATTTTATTATTGAGGTTGTTATTTCTCACTACTTGCAAATTTAGGTTGAATTCCGCCAACAACTGTCCTTCCCTCTGTTCTAAGAAAAGAAGCTAGGGAGGACTCAGTTCAGAAAATTGATGGATATTCTGCCATCACAGGCTATGTCAAGGATGACAGCCTGCCCTCAGGTTTTGGTGCTATATCAGTTTATTCTCCTGAGGGAGTAACATCACACACACTTCTCACCTCTCTGGAGTGTATGTTATCTCGTTGTGATAAAGCATTGAGCATCAAAAATACAAGGTCTTATGCTTATTGATAAGAATCTTATATTTAAATATGTAGTTGAACTTTCACTGGAGTCATTAGAAAGTGATTAAGAAAGGGCAAAATAAGGTTTTTATGCAAACAGCTGTGCCTGTAGGAGTTGAAAGTGACCTCAGTGTATTGCGTCAGCCCAGTATTTAGATTATCTTGAAACTTTTCTTTAAACTGTTACTTAAATGAAGCAGAGAATGGGTGAGAAGATGGATATCACTTCTTTCTGGTATACAGTCTGCTCATCACATGGTTCTCTACAGACCTTTAAGCCCAAAGCAATTCTTTGAAACTCTATCACTTTCCATAGGCACTGTGAGATGACTCAGAGTATACTAAAATTTTCCCCATTTCTGTCAGATATTGCTGTTTATGTTGCAAAAAACTTATACTTGCTAATTTCCTATCTTGTAGATTATTAGGTTTATGGGCTGATTTAAGGCTTTGAGTTCCTTTCAGTTCTTGCTCTCTGAAAATATATTCTTAATATATTAATTTTCTTCAAGTCATATCTCTGTGACACCGCATGCAATCTCTTTTCAGTGTCAAAACATCTTCATATATTTCTTTTGCCAGTTGAAAACTATAGTTTGTGTTAATACAATCAAGAATCATTATATGATTTTGTTGATAATCTGAAGTTATGTAACACATACTGCATATATCAGTCAAAACTGAGATATCTTCAGTTCTAATGGGTTCTATTTTCCTTTGAAAAAGCCTCAAACCTGACTAATCCAATAAGAGGGGGGTAAAAACATTGTCTATACAGCAAGTTGTTTTTGCCCATGGCTACCTGCAGTGTCCCAGTTCTGATAAATAGCAAACATCTCAAATTTTAGAAGACAAGAAACCAGTCCAGGTGCAACTTTCTTTGCCAAATCACTGTTCAAATTGACAAACTACTTTAGGAGAGGATAGTAATTATCTTTAGAAACACTGCAACATGGGAGAAGCTTGATTTAATTTAATCACTAGCACTATAATTTAAGTCATGATGCATGCTTTAATTATTCAAAGTAAAGTGTTCTTCTCAGAGGACTTTCATTAGGGATCCGCTCTTTGGGAAAACCTAGTCATGTATGGATTTTCTTGCCACAGTAACTGTAATTATCTGGTAGAATCCAAAAATATGAAGGGAACATTTTAACTAATTCTATTTAGCTAATTATTAAATCCAACCGTGTTAGAATTGTATGACTGATAGAATAGTAATATAATTTATTTACAGTGAATTATATATTAAGTTTATGAATTAATGTAATTATATCAATTACAGTTTTTGCAACTCTTTTGGCCTAATTCCTAATTTTGTTCTATTATTCCTTCCCATCCCAATTACTAAATTTCATATTAATATAGACCTCCTTTTTCTGATACAGGCCACTAACTTACCCTTACCACATGAAGACAGTCACACTGCATAAATTGTTCATGTCAAGAAATTAGAATAAAATAACCCTTGCAAGACTATTACTAAAAGCTTGATTTTTGATTCCTAATCAAAGTAAGTCCTAAAACTTGGCAAGATAAGTAGACTAACAACAGCACTAGATTACTGATCATTACATTGCTTCACATTCACATAACACTTCTAAATATTTCATTATATATACATGACTAAATTAAACCTCAAATGCTTCCAAGAGACAAAGGAATAAATTACACTTACCTTGGAACTCTGTGTTCTAAGACAGAGAAATGTTTAATCACTGAATAAAGCTGATGTTTAAAGTGGTGGGGGTGGGAATCCCAGTCTTACACGTGAGCCTTGATCAAACTTGTTCTTTTAACGCTGCTAGAACAAAACTGGAAAGATAGAAATTAACAGCCAGATATTCTGGAAGGTTTTGCTTAATATCTATTATATCTATTAAGTTTCCTTAATGTCATCCTACTCCTGGTAAACAACTCTTCCATCCTAACCCCCACCATCCCCAATATCAAATATAGAAAAATAACCAGTTCTGAAGAAGATTCCTTGCTTTAAATGCAGTCAGTTGTGATTATTATAAAATCACTTTCCTGCTTTGAGGTTTCTTTGCTGTTGATTTTTAGGTAGGAACTAGAGTGGTTTTCATAACGTCAAATATATTCCCTTCATTGCTAACAAGAACCCTAAATCCTGCTCTGTTATATGAAAACAGTCTCCAGCTCTGACAAAATAAATCAACTCAGAACATAATTTACACTGTTGATCTGTGTGTACATCTGTAGCTTACAATGTATGTACAGCTGTTTCTTACTGTAATAGGCCAGTTTCATGTACTTTTGGAAGAAATGAGTCCTCATAAAATGCTCTTCCTCATTTGTTAAAAGAAGCTATCTTTACGGCTAAATTGTACTCCATTCCCAGCCCCCCCAGACCCAAAAGGATACAAAAAATTAGATTGGAGTATTTTAGTACCAAAAGGTTTTTTCACATGCTGTGGTCCTATGGATTTAGTTACAAGTTTCTTATTAAAACCAGTGGTAGCCTCAGCTGTTCAGAATGCCTGAGCTTTAACAAGGTCTAATACATGTTTAATCATTAAAGATATCCTGAAAAGTTTAGGATAGTGATCAATGCATGCAGAGTGTCTTTGGTGCTCACTATTCAATCTCTCTGCAGTCTCTGCAATTGAACATATTTCTTTCTCACAGCAATCAGTAAAGACAATATTTAGAAGTCATTACAAGACGCTGTCTTTTTGACTTGCTTCCCTTTGGATTACACAAACATAGCTAGACCCTATACATGTCCCATGTAGGCTGATTATACCCAGGAAAAACAACATGAACTCTAAGCAGCCATTGCAGATACACTAAATCTGAATCACAGGGAAATAAGTGTCCTTGTGTGTCATTAGGCCCCAGAGCTGGAATGACACTGGCTCTTATGTCTTATGAGACATGAGGACTACACTTTTAGCTACTGGCTGAATAGGAAAGAATTCAATATCTCCAGCTGTAAGGCTGAAATAGCTGGGGGCTTGAAGGGTAGCTCAGGTGGCCAGGGATACTATCATATTCAGTATCTTCTTCTATCTTTCAAAACCTCCTGTCGTTCACATGCTTGAAGCATTCTGGTACACAATGCTGCTAGCAAAAGAGTTCTGCATTCACAGGGGGATCAGAAATGCTCTCTGTTGCTGCAAAATGTGACAGTCTCTGGGGATGAAAGGCATTTCCTAAGTATCCTCTTCAACTCTATTTCTGAGTGCTGGATAAAGAGGGGACATTTTGATATTCCTCCTAGTACTTTTGTGCAATCAAGTCCTCCTTCAATGCTTATTCTGTAGTCACCTTCTAACAAGTGGAGATGCATAATCAGACCTCATAAATGAGGCATGCCACTGCATCATCTATAATGAAATGTACTCTTTCTTATAGCAAAGCATCTTGCTTCTGTATCTTAGTATCAATCCAGCCCCTGCATATTTAGTACTTGATGATAAAAATTCCTGTTAAACTGCATTTCTTTTAATTCTGTGGCAAACGATTACTGAAATGAACTCAATACATCTACAAATCATCTCAATAGACGACTACAAAAGGCATAGAATGTTATGTTAGCTAGAGGAAGTGCCATCTACTATGAGGGACTGCTGTGTAAAATTTATTTAGTGTATGCACGATGATCATATAAGCCAGGATATTACAAAACTGAAATCAATTACTAATTATGATACACAAGATTCAAAAATTAAAAGCAATTTGAACTGCGCAGAGGAGGATAAAACAAGCTCATAAACAAGCGGCTTTCCTAAACATATTCAAATGTGAATGATGATGTGGTTTTTATTGTCCCCTCCCCCAGATATTTCGCTTTTGTATTCATGAAGGACATTAAAAGTCACAAAATAATGAGTGGGCCAGGATACAAAGAATGAATTAAAATTCCTGAAGACAATTAGCCAAATGTTTTGTTTTAAAGCTGTCATCTAGAAACTTGAATCATTGCTAAAAGCATAGTTCCCTTTTTTGCCCTCAGCTTTTCTCTCCAGATAGGCAGTAGAAGTTTTGTGTAATCAGATATTCAAATGGTTTATTTCTGCATTCTGTCACAAGCAGAAGATTAGGTTTTAACATTTGATAAAACCAAATCTCACTTTGGGTTCATGTCACACTAGTAGAGGACAATATCACCAGCTCTGATTATTGCAGTGTAAGAATTCGTGACACACTGAATGTGTAAATGGTTTGGGAACAGGCTTCTACAGAAATATGCAGTCACCTCAGATGAACCCATCCTTCACTCCATACTAATTGCATAATGTTGATGACATGAGCACTTACATGTTATGGGTTCAGTCACCCCCAGGGAACAGGTAGAAACAAATCAGGTCTGTGTTACCTGTAGTGCAAGTGATCAGGAAATGACATGCTGTGAAAAAGAAATAAGAATTCAATGCCTTGCCAGAATACATGACTGGAAAGTCCATCACAGTAAAACTGTGCTGCATTTAAGGTAAAGCTGGACAGTCTGTGGGCAAGCTGAACTCCACAACAGAGTTGACATCTCCAGTTGAAAAAGAGCACTACATGTCTTCATGAAGTATTATGTAGAGCCACCTCAAAGAAAAATTAAATCAGACCCAACAAAGGCAGATTAACACTGTGTTATCTCTTAACATTTCTGCTCCTTACCTTAGAGATATATTGCTCAAATGCATAAACTTTTGATAAAGTACTGCAATGTGTCAGATGACTGAGGTGAGAAGCACATGTGATTTTACCATCTTCTCCAACAAAAAAATGTGATCTTCAGTGATCTTCCTATGTCCTTGTCTCTAAAGTACTAAGCATACATTTTATTTTTTATTTTCTTCTTTGCAGTTTTCTTCTTTCTTAATTTTGCAACTCAATGAATTATTCTCACTGTTTCTGTCTGGTCAGAATATTTCTAAGTGATTCTCTAACATGGCATCATCTCTATTCACCTCCCCCAAATTCTCCTTGTGTTTATGAAATGAGTTTTCTGGGCTTATAGGATAAAGTTCTTCAGATTTATAACTCCAAGTACAGTGAAGTAAGTAAGTGAAGTGAAGAAGATAAACAATCTGAATTTGAGGATAAATGACTCTGTGCATCAACAATTTTAGAATCCATCATAACCTGCCAGTCATATGCTCTCTGAGTATGAAATGTGTAAAGAATATAGAGCTAAAGAGTTTTTCACATAAGACTAAAAGAATCATAAGCAAATTTTGTTCACAGTTACAATCATTTTAAATTCATCTTCTAGCAGAAAAAAACAAGTCAAAACATGCCCAGTGAAATTTAAAAGGTTGATCTCTTTGCCTATGATGTGTATTAAAACCTTTGGGCTTGTGTAGAAATAGTCTGGGAATGACAGATAGTCAGCTGCTGCATGTGAGCTCACAGAACAGTGGCATTGGCCTGGATGTCAGCACCTTCATAACCCCCCTGAAAGGAATCAGCAGAGCAGGTCTGGTTGTGCTCTGAGCATATGCAGGAGAACAGAGTACTTAATGCCTCTAATTGCAGGCAAAGCAGAGGCTGTTAAAGGTGGTGCAAGGTTATAAAAAATCTGAGGTCTTTGAAATGTTAGATTTTAATTTGAATTAATAAATAATGTTTATTCTCCCTGTGAATTTTATTTTTAGTGTGAGGATGTCTGATTGGTTTCAAACTATTTGGACTTAAAATCAAAGTCCTGACTACTGTATGCACTTTTAAGATATAGTAGAAATTGAATTATTAAATTAGGCCTTCTATAATGGACTTTTCACAAGGAAGATGATATTCTGGCAGAATCTTGTAGTTGTAACACATTTTTTACAACCTTTAAATTAAAAAAAGCAAATATTTTAAACTCAAATTATACATTTTTAATTTCCTATACATGGTTTTTTATTTTCTGTTTATAAAACTATCTGAAATATTTCAATCTAAAAACACAAGTCTATTTAAAAGAGGTTTAATTATGTAACAAATTGAAGTGATATTTCCACATCCTATCCATTTTTTTCTCATGTATAAACCCACTTTTTCATATATATTTTGAATATATAAGATTAAAAATTAATCAGACCTTTTACCTAACCTACAAGCTTACTTGTAAAGGACACTAAAAAAAGCAACAAAAAACCCTGTGTAGAATACACAGATATACAGTTATTGCCAGTATTTCTATTGTCCAATGAATGCAAAACCATTGTGTTTTGCTGAATCTATCCAGTTTATGTGTGTGGAACCTGGCTGTCAATAACTCCTGACAATTTGGCAACAATGAAAATCCTCAGCAAGTGGACTTGCACATCCTTTCAGTGAGTTGCTATGAGATATACATTCCGAAAGTTCTCTTTCATCAGGAATTATTTATCTGTATTCAGGGAAGTCTTACAAAACCAGGGGTATCACCCTGTTTTCTGAGCTGGAACTTGCCTCTGTCATCTCTCTTTGTCCAGATGATCTGAAAACATCTGTCTTAAAATCTATATCTTATTCCTTTCTACTTCACTCATAGACAAAAATAAAGAGAGGGGAATGCTGAGATTTTTCATACATTCCAACAGGTGAGAGATTGGTTTTGCATCTTTTTCCTTCATCTTCAGGGCAACTGAAACACATAAAAGCTGAATATTTAGGTTCAATAATTGAAGAAAATAAAGTATATGGGTCCTTAGTTTACAAGAATGCTCATGTTTAAGTTCCAGTGCTGCCCAAATCAAGTATTCTGTAACTTTATCCCTGATAATGTTGTAGTAAGAGTAACAGCTGCAAGGGATATTTGAGAATAACAGAGAACAAATAAATTATGAAAAGACAGTATATTATAGACAGTATAATAATATATTTCAGTTTTCTCTCAGATATAAAACAGCTTCTAGAAAGAATACTGAAATCAGCATTTTTCTCATAGCAATAACAGCAGAAAAGCATCCTCTTCTGCCCTGTAGATCATATACAGAGGGTATTCTGATTGCAATTTTATCAAGAACATTTACCCACAATTTTAAATACCATCAAGTAAGATGATTTCTCATTCACACTCCTATCTACATCCTATGTTATATCCATTTGCTCTAGACTTTTAATTTTTTTTTCAGTATTTGAGCATTATTCACTTTGATATTCAAGCAAAACAAGCATACCAAGAATTGATATTTTCATAGATTCTGGTTTAATGTTAATAAAATAGTATCATTTTATTGCATACATACACCAATGTATGTAACCAAGTTGGAGGTTTGTCTTTTTGTGCTTTTCATCATGCTTCTTTCCTTTAGTAATTTAAATGAATAGAGATACCTCTGCTGTGGTAAGAAGCTCCTAGGGGTGGTGCTTTGACAGCTTGTAGACTAAAATCTAAAATTCAGATCCCTATTGACTTTCTCCTCTTTCTCCAGGTGCTATTCTTACACTATTTCAGATTCATGTGGCAGATTCTAGTACTAAAGGATATAAAAAACAGTTTCTGCATGATAACTGTTGGAACCTCTAACCAGAGAAACAAGGTCATGGAGATGTAATGGAGTGTCTTGTCCTATAATGAACTGCCCTTTTGTCCATAAAAAATGACACAGTATAATTGCAGCTGAAGATTTGGCTATATCTGAGGTCTTTCAGTTAGAGGCTTTGGAAAAATAAAACAAAAGAAACGAAAAAACAAATCACCAAAATATTTTTCTTTCTCCTTTTTTTTTTTTTTCTTCCAAATAAGACTTCAGTGGAATTGAAATATAATGCAAATTGGGTTTGCAGTGCTGGAGGGGACACAGAAATACAAATTCTCAGAGTACAATAAAGATGCAGAAGATACACCTCCAAGTGCTCAGGACAAATTCATAATTTAATATTAGTTCCATTGTTCATACTTCTAAAATGAAAATTAAAAATAGCTGTAGTTTAATTTCTTGAGAGTGCAAGGCAAAAGATTTCATAAGGATGAAAGATCACTAGAAAACAAACAGTAAAGAAACTGACATCTTCTGTGGACCCTTACTGAACTCTTTGTGGATGTCAAGATAAAAATGTGGTATTTTTCAAATAGGTATCTTTAGTCATATAGTGTACAGCTTCCTTCTTCTTTTGCATCTTTTTATTCCATTTGGCTGCAAAAAGCAGTAATTCAATGATTTAGATGTGAGAGAATTCCAGATCTCCCTCAAACTTGATTAAATGTAATAACCACAGCGCATTTGCTTAATGCACTTATGCACAGTCAATTGTTTTCACTTACAATGCAACATTATAAGATTAAATTTAGCAAGGAAAATGTGCTCTGCCTGCTCTTTGGATAAAGTGTGCAACAGTGTCTTTGGTAAGTTTTACATCCTGTATCTCATGTTATAATTTACAGAGAATAGAGTAAGAAACAAAGCAAGAAAAATCTCTAATTTTTTTCTGATAGCTTTAGCTCTTGAATGAATTGTGTGCACACTGCATCCTATCATGTAGGTAAGGAATGCCAGCATTTATTTCCAATAAATCTGTAAAACCGCCCTTGGAATTATAGTACGGTGACAGAGAAAACTAACAAGGAGACTTTTAGGCCACCTGGCTCAAATTTCACTTTGACTGGTGGTGGGTCCAAGTCATCACTGCCCAGTGTCAGTTTTCCAGCCCCTCAGTAAACCATAATGGTCTGATCAGTCACAGGAGGATATGGGGCTCATGGCCTTCCAGCATCCACTTATTTCATATAAAGTGGGAAATAAAAACCTCTATTGCAAAAGCTAACATGCAAGCAGCGGTGACTTAGTGCTTACTCCTCAGGATTTCTGTAGGCTACTACAAAGTTATACCAATAATGAATAAGTTTTCTCTTTGTTTAGAGTAAAAAGAAGAGTAGGAAAAGCCATACCCAGGTTTATCTTTCCCGTATTGGTCCCTGCTATTAAATGTCTTAAAGCCATGCCTTTTTTAAAAATTAATTCAATCTGTGTTATTAAATAGTGTCTGTAAGTGGATTACAAAAATACCACTCATGTTCTAAGCATATTGTAATATCACATTTATAAAAAGGAAGAGAGGAATATGGGTACCTACATGTTCTCATGCCATGCCTGAATTTCAGTAAGCAAATGTACATTTGAATGTCTTTAACATCAAGGAGTTGCATGGCCACAAAATGTACGCAATTATTTGGCAATTCATTAGCAGAAACTAATTAACTCAACAAGCATAATCATTGTGTACAGGTGCAGGCTCTGCAAATTGACCTGCAGTCAGTGGCACATCAGATATGATGAGTTGTAAGTCCAGGGGAAAGAAAGGCTGCTCTTTCAAATAGCTGAAGGGCACATACTACACCATGAAATTGAAAATGTTGACACAAAATAATCAAATTAATCAGCAAAATCTTCTACATTTATGTGGGACAAACACCCATTGGTGGAATATTCCTGGCTTTGCCTTTAAATCAATGAAATTTATTAATCCAATTGTATATTAGCTATAATTAACAGAGGCCAATGAAAAAGCAAAGCAGGACAAAAGTTTGACCAACCAGCCCAAACCATGTTCCAGTGTGCCATTGTGTGCCTTTTTAAAATCTGAGCTGTGTGTCCAGATCGGTTTATGTACAAGGGTGAATGCAATAAAATTTAAAGTGGTATCTTAGTGAAGTTATTAATCTGTAAGGAATTCTGACAGAAATTCCATGAAAGTCCATCAAGAAATAGTAGGAATAACAAGACAATCATAAAAGAAAAAATTTGAAATCTGTTCTGAAAGGAAATCAGCAAACACTTCAGGTATGAAATGCTGGGATGAAAATATGAAAGAAGAAAAAAAAACAAATACCCCCCCCAAAAAAAAAAAAAAACAAACTAACTAAAAAACCAGTTTTTAAAGCCTTGTGCTATTTGATTTTTGCTTCACTGAAATGTGATCTATTGTCCAAAAACTTCTCCCATTGTAAGCTACTTCAGTCATAAATCTCAGCTGTATGTCTAAATAGGCTAAAGTCAAATCTGAACACAAATGTAAATAGTTGTATCTGTAATATTTTACCCCAGAAATATTTCAGGACTCTTCAGATTTCAGAAAAAGGTGATGATGTATTCCCTATTCCATGATAAGGAGACTGCTTTGTGATTTCTTCTCACTGCTTCAGGCCAGAAAAAGATAAAGCCAATCCAAATCTAAAATTAAGACAATTTTTATTGTAAAAAACTATTAACAATTTTTAATGGAAAACACAAAATACATTTTTATATCCCAAAAAAAGTTTTCTAACTTTTATTTCTAACATTTTTCCTAACTTTTTCTAACTAAAAAGGCTAGAAAAAGGCCAATGAAAACTAGAGGAAATAATTTGTGGACAAAAGCTTCTATTTGCAAAATGAGTTGAAAAATAAAGAATTGATTGACCATTCTTGTTATTAAATAATTCATTTTTTTCTCTTTTTTGTAATTTTTTTTAACATTGGAGAATTAATTCATCATGTTTCAATTCATAAAAATTCAGAAAGCAAATCTGAAAACCAATACATCAGCTTTATAAATGACAGTGTGACTAACTTGCACCTGGGGATATTTTTTATTTTTCTAAAAACTTGAAAAGATATTTTTATCTTGTTCCTATCACTCTTTTAAGAGTTTTGTAATCTGACATTATTAATGTCTCTCATTAATCTAGGATGAATTAGGGAGCCAGGATCTTTGAGGCTCAAGTCAATTATGTATAAATAGAGTCCATTATTTACAGCACCATTATGTCCCCAGCTCATTTATTACATAAATCTTTTCCTATCATCTGTAATTTATTCATCCTTATTAACTAACATTTCTGGGTAAATAAAAAAATTGTGACTGAGGTAAATCACATCCCACTAAATAGAACTAGATAAGAGTCTAATTTATTTCATTTCTCATACTTTTGACTGCTTTTGACTCTTTTTGACAGAAGATGATTTTTCAAAACCATTAGAAGCAAAAACTCTGTATATGCATGGCAAAAGTAGTTTCAAACACATGCTTTCCTCTTGGAAAATAAGAGGTTGTGTCCCTGAGACCCTTATTAGCCTATTATGTGATGTCATTGTGAATCTTATCAGCAAAATTTTAAAGAAGAGCCAGCCTAATTTTTTTTTCTGATATTTTGGATAGTTACTCTGTTATTTTTGCCCCTGCTTGAATTGTGAAAAACCCAAGACATTGATCAAAACAGGATAATAAACATCACAAAAGCTGCTTAGCAATTTGCCCTTATTTTAATTAACCAGCATAATAAAGACAAGAATACTGAGCAATTTTCTTGATTGGTCCTTTTTTTATTTTCTCTTTTTTATCTCCCAATACCTGCAACTACAATTATCTGATTTTTATAACTATAAGTTATGGTGTGGAAATATGGAAAAGAAGTGAGAAGCAGTGATATGTATGTTCCAGATACTGTTCATCTTGGGTTGGGTGAGAAGCAACAGCAAATTCTTTCCTTTAGTAGTTCCTAACTGTAAAATGGGTTTATCTAGCAACAGAAAACCCTGTATCAAGTCCAAGTGGGAAGTCTGTTGTGCATAGAAGATCATCATGCCCCTCAGAGGGCTTGATAAATTTCACACATGTACTTTAGCATAGAGTATTAACTGATGAAAATGAAATAATATGGTAAGTGATAAAATAGTACTACTTATCATTACATTGTGTCTGTGCTTTGCTTTATAAATTTTTTTAACCCTCTTATGTTCAATGAGTAGCCCTCTTTTCATCCATCACCAGTCAGAGGCTTCCCTAGCCACATGTTCAATTCGATGAAATTTCATTTCCTTCTCTTCTGTCTTCACTTCTGTGTCACAGGCTGCAAATCAAAATAGAGAAGATCTGCATTGGTCTGTCTTCAAGCAGAGCTTGAGAGATAGACAATGATGTCTTAAGAATTTAATCTAGCTTCTAAAAGGTTCTCAATCTTTGTAAATTTTGTATATTTATGATTTTAATGGTAGAGTGCCAGCACTGTCTATCATTTATGAAAAACACGACTCAAGGATTCATTCATTGTGACTCTTGATGGGCAGCTCCTTGTGTGTAATGCCATTCTTTGCTCTTTAAATAGAAAGAGTTAATTTTAGGGAACAAGAGGAATTATATTACAGGGTCTGAAGGCTGTATTTAATTTATAGTGAATTGTTCATGCAGAGGAATGGGTTTTACAATTAAATGAGAGATTCCAAACCTTTCAGCTGCTTAATAAACCATATAAATAGAAGGAATGGGTTGGGATTGAACATCTCAGCCCACCTGCCTACTTGCACATATGGCTGAAATACTCTTGGGTAATAGAGAATAAAATAACTTCTTTCCTATTCCTATAAACTAAGACGCTCATGAACTGTGTCTGGCCTGATAGGCCAATCAACCAGGCAAATGAGCTCTGCTGGTGGTGGGATATTTCAGGGGACATATCTTTGGTCCACTTCACAGTTCAATTAAAAAATTTTTGAGAGATGGACCACAAGGTTTAAAATTTCATGTATATGGATTTTTATTCCTTATTCTGACCATAATTTTGCATGGTTGTGTTCCAATATTTATCCTATATTTGGTCTCCCATGGATGATAAAAAAAAAATACACCCACTAACAATTTTAGGAATTAAATATGATATAATTATCTCTGCAACAAATATTCACACCTTCTCCTCTCCCTCACCTCCAAAACAATTGTTTGTAAGATGACAAAACAGAGTTTGACCAGGGCCATTTTAGTATTCAGGTTTTGTACCATGAGGTGAATGCATTCTATCAGGTAATCATAACAAATCCTGTTCATTAGTAAACAGCCTTATTGAGCCATACACTCCTGAATGTAAAAGTGCAGAGTTAGGTCCCCAAACAATAATTTGAAAGGAATTATTAATTTATTTTCTTTTTTTTTTGGGCGCTAAATTGTCTCCAAACCCTTTAAACTTTTCATTTCATGGTATTCAACTTACAAAATCAGATGCAGTAGAGAAAAATTTCAAAATGTAACAGGAAATTTCTTTTTTTTTCATACTTTTTTCCATTTTGCCCAGGATTTTTTACTCTAAATCTTTTTAAGGTACATAGGAGTGTCAGAAATATATTAGTATTTAGAACTATCTTAGGTGACCACCTGCTGTGAATGCTAAACACCAAAATTGTTATTAATGAAAATATTATCGGTCAGTGTGTGAATTAACACATACAGGTAACCAAGGGCAACCATCAAAGCACAGCTAAAATGCAAACAGTGGGTTTATTTCATTACCTCACTAGCAACATCAGGTGGCAGAGACACACGGGGACCCAGGTTCCATTCGGCCCAGCTCATCCTAGCAAGGGAGGGGGATCCAGGGGCTCGCTGCAACAAAAGGCTTTGGGCACGTCTGTGAAAGTGTGTTATCTCTCCACAGGAGTTCCACTTCTCAGAACAGGCAGAGGATGAACAACACAAAGCATAAAAAATGTAGCTTGCTGGTACCGACAGTTTTAGCAGTCTCACCTGCAAGGTCACTTTGAGCAAATTTATTCCCTCCTCTTTGCTGAATGTCACAGTTTTAACCCTTTCTTTCCAACAGTCACTATTCACATTGATTTTTTTGTTAGCAGTATCATAAAATCATAGAATCAAAGAATGGTTTGCATTGGAAGGGACTTTAAATATCATCTGGTGCCAACACCTCCCCTCTATGGGCAGGAGCGCCTTTCACTACACCAGGTTGCTCAAAGCCTCATCCATGAGGCTTGATTTGCTTTATTCTGCTGTACCAGATGCTGGCAGTGAGACAGGCTTCCCAAGCCGGTACATACTTCAGGAGTTCAGTGAATTCTGCCATCCTATCTAGTACATTTTATGTTCTCTGATTTCCTCCTTTATGAAGCTAGGGATTTAACATTGAAAAAAATCTGAAAAATAAATTGCTGAAAATATGGAAACTGCTGATCTGATAGATACTAGCCTGCAGTTTTTTTCTATACTCTTATTATAATAAAGAAGAAAAATATCCAGTTTCCAAAAGGAAGAAAGTGCTCTAAATTGTACATTCAGAATGTGCATGTTTTTATAAAGGACAGCAAATTTTGAAGGAAAAAAGTTTAAGTAAATGTGAACTCTGAAGCTGTTGGACTTTGACCCAATTTTTGTGTGGGAGAAAAGCTATTTATGCTGTCTACCTGAATGTTAGCAAAGCCTATAACACTGCTTCCCACATCATTCTCCTGGAGAAAGTGGCTGCTCATAGCTTGGACAGGTGCACTCTTCACTGGGTTAAAAACTGGCTCAAATGCTGAGCCCAAAGAGTGGTGGTAAATGGAATTACATCTAGCTGATGGACTGTAACGAGTGTTGTTTCCCAGGGCTCAGTAGTGGGGCCCATTCTGTTTAATATCTTTATTTATCATCTGGAGAGAGAGGTCAAGCTTACCCTCAATCAGTTTGCAGATGGCAGCAAGTTGAGCAGGACTGTTGATGTGATGGAGGGCAGGAAGACTCTGCAGAGGGATCAGGAGAGGCTGTATCTGAAGTGACTGAGGACAAACTGTGTGAGGTTCAACAAGGCCAAGTGCCAGGTCCTTCTCTTTGGTCACAACAACCCCTTGAAGTTCTACAGGAAGAGCAGCTGGAAATCTGCCCAGCAGAAAAGGACCTGGGGGTGCTGGTCACCAGCATCTGAACATAAGCCTGACCTTTATCAATGACAGTGTGGTCATTGGGACCAGGGCAGTGATTGTCCCCCTGTACTTGACCCTGGTGAGGCCACATCTTGAATCCCGTGTGCAGTTCTGGGATCTTCACCACAAAAGAAGGACATTGAGGTGCTGGAGTGTGTCCAGAGAAGAACCATGAAGATGTGAAGGGCCTGGAGCACAAATCTTATGAGGAGCAGCTGAGGAGCAGCTTTATACTGGAGAAAAACAACTCCAGGGAAACCTTACCCCTCTCTGCAACTACCGGGTTGCAGTGAGGTGGGGGTTGGTCTCTTCTCCCAAGTAACAAGAGATACGAAAAGAGACTGTGCCAGGAGAGATTTAGATTGGATATTAGGAAAAATTTCTAAACAGAAATTATGCAGGAACAGGATGCTCTAGTACATGCTGCTCAAGGAAGTTATTGAGTCATCATTTCAGGAGGTATTTAAAAGATGTGTAGATGTGGCACTTAGGGACATGGTTAGTTGGAGCTCATACCACTTCAGGGTTAACAGTTGGACTCAGTGGTTTCATTGTTTTTTTCAACTTAAATGAATCTTTTCTTCTTCCTGTGAAGTTTTTGATATAATGCTGACTCACCTGAAACTCACCTGCCAGTTTTTCAAACTAAACAAAATCAATCTTCCATATTTTCCATTATTAAAAGAATTTTGCACAAGTAAGATGAATTTTAATTGCCTTCATTTTGTTTCTCTAACTTCTAATTAACAGATCCTGAAATGGTACAAAGTAATAGTTGAAGGTCAAGGGTAAGGCATTCTACTTGTCTATTTAAAAAAAAGACAGAAGGTATTTTAGACTTCAAAACGTTTTTTTTAAGCTAATAATATACAATATATATATAACATCATGACTTGGGGAGACTTTTGTGTATTATCCATCCAGCTACATTAGGGACTTAAGAAAGGAAAACAGATGTGTTTGGGTTTAAAGGCCACAAACCTTTGAAGCTGTTGTTGCTTGTTGCTAGAAGTATAACTCTCTAAAAGCAAGGACTCACTATATTGACCAGCGGCATGAGCATTACATTATAATGACCCGCACAAAGCATAAGTGTTGTAGCCAACTAATCTCACAGAAGTTCATGAGAATGTTCCCACTTTCATTGTCTTTCCCTTGCTCTTCCACTTTTGTTAGTAATTATGCAAAACAACATAAAAGGCGAGTCCTCCCTGATACAGCAACTGTGTTCTTCCTATAATGTTTTCTGCCACCTAGTAAAAAAAATGACAGGACCATACAAAGATATCAAAACCACATAGCTGTCATTGGTTGTTTTGGCATTAGGATTCCTTTACACCAAGAAAAGCTGACTTAGTAACTGAATAGTTTAGTTACGTCACAAATTAGTATTGAGCCTAAAATATACACAATCAAAAGTTCCTAGAAATAAATAACTGATGTTAAAGTTAGGTGAACTCCTAATTGTATAATCTGAGATGTAATACCACAAGAATGAGTTAGTGCCTCTGATCTTCCCAGGCTCAGCATAAAATATATCAACTATGAGTTACTCCCTTCTTTAAAAGCTGTAGTGTCTTGATACCACATGGAAAAATCTTTATCTTATAAAGACTTTAATCTAATGTGATTGATATTTCTTGTTCCTGTGAAGGGTGTGTATCTCTCTAATTTTACCATTGATTAAAAGGTTTGTAAATATAGAATTTATTCTAGAATGTTACATTCAGGTTCATCTCAACTTCACCATGTAAGAAACTAAAATACTTATCAATTAAGCAGTTCACCACAACCTTCCAATGTCCTATTGGAAATCAAGACAGTGAATATATCTTAAATACAAGTCCCATAGTAATCAGTGGAATGGGTGATCAATTCAATAGCATTTTCCTGCCAGGGAACTACACAAAAGACTCACACAAACCAGAGCAATTACTTTATTCTCCACTGAAACCACTGGAGATTATCTAATACATGAAAAAATGCTGTATAGTGACAGATGATCTTTCATGTTTGTCACACTACTTGCATGAGAAAGAAGCATCTCATCCTGACTCACTTTGAATGTCCAGATAATGAGAGGTATTTTAAGAATGTATTTTCTTGAAAAAAATACTTTCTTTTGAGGTTGTCTTTTCATCATTTGTGCTTCAGCATCAGTGTGTTATTCAGTATTGTGGTTTGTTGCAGTTTTTTCAGGTTGTTATGCTGGGTTTCTTTTTATTCTAATCTTCTACTACAGAGCAATAATTTTAATCTTTGATATGTGACATTTCAAAAGATGTAGTTCCTAAAAGATGTTGCTGTTCTTTTTTCTAGTCTGTGAAAGTCATTAGGAACCAATTCACATATACTGAAGAGAAAAAAAGTGACGAAAGCACAGTCTTGTTCAAAAGGTGAAGGATTATGTTGTAGTAGCATACATTATCTGAACTGTGTTTTCTGAGGGATGACTTGATGATCTTTATTTTGAATACCTGTACTTTTTCCAAATCCCAACAACTTGAGTAAATTATCTACATAAGCCACTTGGAAAAACTTACATGTAAACAAAACACAAAAAAATGTTTTAAATATTTCCATGCAAAGTTCACAGCTATATAGCTAGGAATGAATGGTAATCTCTGAATTACTGAAATACATTTCAAGTAGAGTTTCATCCTGCTCAATCATTACATCTTAGATTTGGTATTATTTTCCACCTTAGGGGGGTCAGAACCACAGCTACCTCCTTTTCATTTCACGCCATTCTTGTTTTGAGTTCTCCAAACTACTTATCAGTAATATTTTGTTCCATTTTTAGTCTAGTGTGGACAGTTAAAACAATTATACTTTGAAGAATGTTAATTCTAAGGAATTGCTGCTTTGACACCTATTGGCTGTGCCATAACAGTGAGGAAGAATCCAATTCAGGCTAAAATTTCACTGAAGTAATTTATTACTTATTTTAAAAAATCACATGATATTGTTTACTGTAATATTTAAACCTAGTTGGCAGAAAATGTCCAGCACAATCAAGATGGTACAATGTAAAAGCAACCTTCTGGTAAGCAATCGTCAGACCAAAAGTTATTATCAGCGAATAGTGAAGATATGTACAGACTAGCTTAAGAAAAGCTATCTAAGGTCTTGAATATGTATCCAGCTTCTCACAGGCAAACCAGGGTCAAGATGTTGGAAAAAAATTGCCTAGAATGAAATTAATGTAATGTCTTGCATAAGTTGGCTTTCTTAGAATGGTTCTCCATTCTTCAGGACGATATATGTAATTTTTAGCCATTCGTAATTAACTGAATGAGGATTGTCCCTCTCATCAGGCTCCAGACTTCCAAAACTAAAGATTTTTTAAAGGTGTTCCAAATTTATATTCTAAAAACTTCCACTACACAATGCAAGAACATTCTTTCCATTCAAAGCTTTGACACCATACAAAACAAAGCACCACATGAGAGATATCAAACACCTCCATTTTAAATTAAGTTCAAACACAAAGGAGGGCACTCATAAACTCAGTAGACCCAAGGAAATGTTCCAGAATGAAAGAAAAATGAATTTTCCAGGACATTTAGTTCCCGTGATGTCACAATAGCTGTTCTTCTCATGGCACGATTCCTAGTCAAATTATTCAGTGATTATTCTATTTCAGTTTCGCTATTGAATATTCAGTTTAATTGCTCAAAGAGAATTGCTTTGCTATTGAATGTAAAAAAAAAAAAAGAAAGCATAATAATTTTTGGCTGAATCTATCTTGCTGCTCTGAAGCTGTAGGCTATAATTTTTCGTGTCCAGCTTAAAGAAAAAATATCTGGCTCCTGCCTTGGCTGCAACCATGAGAGATTAAATGCATTTAAGATATGGATATATTGGATATATAAATGGATATATCAAATGTGTACATTCTCTTTTCACTTAAAGTATGATTGGCCACCCCATGCTTCACTGCCTTTGCTTGATCATCATGGCATGTCAAGACAAATTCAAAGCTAATCCAATTTAATTTACTCCTTAATTACAGGACCAGCCTGGGGACTAACACAAATCTGCTGGAAGAACTGTCTATTTTTAATCTGGCTAACCTTTCTGTAAATGCTATGTTCTATAGAACCACAGAAATGCCAGCTTCTAAGCCAATGATTCCCAAAGCTGTACGGGAAAAGTCCATTGTCAAACCTCAAACTTTATAATTTAATTTCTTTGCCTGCTAAAGAAGTAAATGAACATTTCATAGTTTCATGCACTAGATGGGGAATACACTTTATAAACAGTTTTAAGGGCTAGAATTGTTTCTAGAAAATTGCCTTATTTTCAGTTGGTCAATAATATCTCTTCCAGAAGTAGAAATTCCACAGAAAGCAAGAGAAAAGACACTTATGTATCAAACTGAAGGTGAAGAATATGAAAGGTAAGTAAAAAGTATTAACAATTATGAAAGTGTTACAGAACACATCAAACTGAAATGCAAAGTAGACAGCACATTAAAGAAATTTGAAAGCTTACATGACACACAAACAATTAAAACTACTTTGTCCAATTCTACATTTCTGAACTGAATATTTCTTTAACCACATGACTTCTTAATTTATGCTATAAACCCATTAAAGTATAAAACTCCTCACAGCTCTGTAGAGGGACCCAGGCAGACTGGATAGACGGGCTGAATCCAACAATACAAAGGTTTCAGAAGACCAAGTGCCATTTCCTGCACGTTGGCCACAACAACTCCCTGCAGCACTACAGGCTGGGCACAGAGGGCTGGATGGGGGCCAGGCAGAAAGGGAGCTGGGGGTGCTGATCAACAGCCAACTGAACATGAGCCAGGCTGTGCCCAGGTGGCCAAGAAGGACAATGGCATCCTGGCCTGGATCAGCAATGGTGTGGCCAGCAGGGCCAGGGCAGTGATTGTCCCTCTGTATTCAGCACTGCTCAGTACCTAAATGGTTCTAAGGTAATTAAACTGTTTTTCTTAATGTGAATACTATTAAAGCTGTAGAGTTTCTTTATGATTTCCTCACTTATTACTGAGAAGAAAAATCCAAAAATATCCATAAAAATATCCATTCAAGCAAGATTAGTTATTGATATTAACAGTTATTGACATTAACAATGAGTAACCTTTATCTTTGCCATCATTCTTGACTTAAAGGAAAAGAAACTTCAAGAGACATCAGTGTTAGGGAAATTATTTTTAGCACAAAATTCAAAGAAAAAAAGAAGCTCCTCTTAGATTTCAGAAATCCTTTGAAGAGTAAAATGAGAAGACAGGAGAGTGAAGATGGCACTATCTTGGTTTCTAACTTATATATGATAAACAGTGATATGTGCCAGACAGATGCTGAAATCTTTTAACAAATGACCAATTTGAAATGGATGTTTTTGTCAGCACTGTTCTGGAAGACTCAAACACAGACAGTGTAAACATTAACTTCCTTACAGTCAGTCCTTCTGAGGAGGAATGAGGGCTGTCTGGGATCTCCTAAAAACTAAGATGATTGTACAGAGTTGCTCATGTGCAGCAAGTCTGTGATTCCTGAAAGCGCCAGACATACCGCACACATGCATCACAGCTGGCCTGTGCCTGTGCCATAAAACCAGTCTTCAAAACACACCAATTTTTTCAGGTATGTGATGTACCAGGGAGTCACACATGCACAAAGATATACCTGATACTTCCCCAGCTGTCAGGCATATTGTACAGGCACATGGCAGCTAGGCAGTGTAGGTTCATTAATCACTGCTTCCAAGACATAGCACATTCTCTACACGTAGCGTGCTGTTAATCTACTCACAGTCAAAAGGATTGTTCAGGATTTCCACCTTCTGGAATGTTTATTGCAGGCCTGCTGCTTGTTACACATGAATGAAGTTTTTGGATCTCCAAGCAATTGTGAGAAATCTTCCTGAGTTTCTTGAATTGATATTTTAAAAGAAAAAAGAAGTCATGACTAGCAAGTGAAAAATGAGAATAGCTCAGGCAATGATCTTGCCAATGTCTGAAATAAAGATCAGCTGGGTCAAATCAAATTATATTTTAATTTTTTGCTAAGTCCTAATTATTTAAAGGTGTTCAAACAAAAATACATAGATTTATATTTATTTAAGCTAGCTTATTTATAGGCCTTTTCTTTATGAAGTTTAATTAAATGTGATTTTAAAAAATGGGGTTTCTGAATGTTTTAGACCACAAACTGCTGAAAAAGAGAATTAAACCTTTTAGGTTATTGATGTGTTAAGCCTCAAATAGATACTTCAGATTTCAAATTGTGTCTCTCCAAGCATTTATAATGAATTCACAAGCCTGGTGGATTACATCTGAGGAGACCAATTCTCTCTAGAATTGACCATTAAAACCACGATCCTTTTAAGTAAAGTAATATGGTCAAAACCTATTTTATGGATGGCCCATGCAAATTAGATTATTTAGTATTTTATAAAACAAAGAATTTGACATCTTCTAATAAAAATATGAAGCTTAAACTGTCCATAAGATGGTCAATAGACTGATATATTTAATAGGTGTATTAGTGCTGCAAATACTAAATTTGTCATATTTGAGAAAAATCATCTATTCTCCCTTAAGTGGTGAGAGGGGATGTGTTTTTGGGTTTTGTTTCATTTTTTGTGCCCTGCAGATTAATGTGTCTGTGGCATGAAGATCATCATTAAACAATCTCATTATCTCTGTTTGAATGAATAAGCAATGTTGTAGAGCAGCAAATTTCTGCATACAGATGGTATATTATCTTGTATCCACTATAATGGTGATCATTGGGTGTATTTTGTATGAGCTTTGATGCTGAACTTCCAAATGCTGAATTATTTTTCCTCTCCTATACTCAGTACTCTAGAGTTCCCAGCCAAAATTCCCACAGATGGAGGTACAAGAAGAATGATGGAATGCCCAAATCATCCTCTAACATCATCCTATCAAATGTACAACAGAATTCCCTTACAAGCAGCTCCCAGAATCAAACACTGGCTCACTGACAGCGTGAAATACTCTAGTACTTCAACAATGAAAATAAAAAGAAAAAAACTGCTGGTGGCTATACTGAGTTTGAAATGTCCCTACAATGATTATAAAGAGAACCTTGGGTAATATGATCAGTTTTAGCTGTAGATCCCTGTGGACTGATGGATAAAATTTTGGTTGGATGGTTGCATTCAGAGCACATTGGTTAATATCTTAGAGTCCCAATGGTTACCAGTGACAGGTGGGGGTCCCTCAAGGGTCTGTATTGACAGTGTTGCTCAATATTTTCATTAATTACATAGATTAAGGAATTAAGTGTACCCTCAGCAGATTTGCAGATGACACCAAGACGAGTGGTGTGTGACACACCTGAAGGACAGGATGTCATCCAGAGGCACCTGCACAAGCTTGAGATGTCAGTCCATGGGAATCTCATGAGCTTTAAAAAGAGCAAGTGCAAGGTGCTGCATGTGGATCAGATACACTCAGTATCAAAACAGGCTGGGGATGAATAGATGGAGCAGCCCTGCTGAGAAGGACTTGTGGGTGCTGGCAGATGAGGGGCTGAACATGACCCAGCAATGCGCACTCACAGCTCAGAAAGCCAGAGCTCAGCATCAAAGCCAAACCTGCTCAGCATCAAAAGTAGCCTGACCAGGAGGCAGTGATTCTTCCTCTCTCTCCCCTCTGGTGAGACCCCAACTGGAGTGCTGCATCCAGCTCTGAGGTCCCCAGCATAAGAAGGATGAGCGCCTGTTGGAGCAAGTCCAGAGGAGGGCCACCGAGTTGATCACAAGGTAGGGCCATCTCTCCTATGAGGAAAGGTGAGAGAATTGGAAAAGATTAGTCTTTGGGGTGACATAATTGTGACCTTCCGGTACCTGAAAAGAGCCTACAAGAAAGGTGGAGAGAAACATTTTACAAGAGCCTGTCAAGACAGGACCAGAGGCAGTGGCTTCAAACTGAAGGAGAGTAGATTTAGGTTAGATATATGGAAGAAATTCTTTCCTGTGAGGGTGGTGAGGCACTGGAACAAGTAGCTCAGAGAAGCTTTGGTTGCCCCATCCCTGACAGTGTTCAAGGAGAGGTTGAATGGGGTTTTGAGCAACCCAGTCTAGAGGAAGGTGTCTCTGCCCCAGAGCAGAGGGATTGGAATCAGATGCTCTTTAAGGTGTTTTGCAACCCAACCCATTCTGTGATTCTATGATCCTGTAGACACTGATCAATTTCCCTATAGGTGAAATACATCACAAACTTAACATTTTTGATACAACACTACACAGACGTTAATTAATGCAATAATTAGCAAATACATAGTTACAAGAATGTGTTAATACGTTTTAGGTATCAAAGGTTCAGAATTAAATGCACATGTTCATTGAGAATAGAGTAAGAAACACTGCAAAGTCCTCCAAATTTTCTATGGCAAATAAATAATAACCTAGTAACTAAAGCTTCTGTATACATAAGCAATAATGACAAGTCTTAGAGTTGAAAAGAACTGCTTGCCTTAGGAAAAAAACCACAATATCTGATGAAATCATCAGTCATCCAACATAATGAGCAGTTAGAACAGTTAGAAAAACACATAAAAACTAAATTAAATAATTTTTCTTTCTTAATCAATTTAATAAAAGGCACCATCTACTCCTGGGAAATAAAATATCTTAGTTGTTGTCCAAAGCTGAATTCTGAAAGTTAGTTTTGAACAACAGGTAGGATTATGATTCTTTCCCCTTTTCCTTTTTAATAAAGGAAGAAGATGCCAAGAAGACTTAAGCAGACTCTGCTTACAAGTGAGGTCAGAAGCAGCTCACCCTACTCTAATTATGTTTATAATTTTTTGTTTTTCAAATCTGTGTTGACCTTTTCTGAGACTCTCTAGCAAGAAACATCAACGTGATGTGTATCTTAATAATGGATATATTTGTGTTGGGAATCCTAAGAAAAAACCAAATCTGCTATTCAGTGACACAGTTTACAAGGGCATTTGGTTAAAATTTTAATGATTTTTTTTGCTGGGGATCCATGAAGTTGAACTGACTTAAGGACAAATTTCTCTTGCATCAACAAAAAGGTCTTTTTTATGCTAAGGCATGTTAGCTTATGTAATAACTTTATCAGCAGTAGTCTGTTTACAGCAACAAGAACTTGAGCCTTAACAAATGTCTTTTCAAGCTTCTGAAGTGTTTCTATTTTTTGAAGTTACTTTTATATTTTCCTATAATTACTGATAATTTTGTATTGATAAAAAATGGCCACATAAAATATTTATCACTGAATGGAGTGGAGGCCATTAAACAGTATGTTGCAGTAGTTCTTCACGGTGGGTTTGGTAGTCTTCCCAAACTAGCCACTTCTGGAAAAATTAGCTGCTTTGTGTACACATACTAATCTACAAGAGCACAGTCATGTCTGTCAAACCCCCAGAAGAAGTAAATGGACAGATTTTGTAATAGTGTGAGTAGTATATTAGGGGCTCTTCATGACAGGTGGGTGAGTGACTGGTTCTGCATGAATAAATAGTAATGTTTCACTGCAAAAAGAAAATTTATACAAGTTCTCCACATCACCAGCATATATATATGTACATATGTGGGTGGGAGACAGAACACCTAAAGTGAAGATGGTTATGTGTTCTATGTGAATGGAAGACATTCAGTTTCTAGTTGATGACAAATTTGCATTCAGCATGAATAATAGATATTCTACCCTCAACAACAGGGGACAGTTTCAGTCTCATGCAAACGTTCACTGACTGCATTGTGTCAGTTAAAACAGATGGGGTAAGGATGGAAACGAGTTAATGTAATGGAAGGGAGTTAATGTATTTGGGAAAGCATTCTCCTTTTTTGGGGGAAAACGCAGTATTCTTTTCATGATATTTTTTCCAGTTTCTGAAACCATGATGCTTTAAACAGAAAGATCAAGTCTGTCATGTAAAAGCCTTTTGCATTGTTCTTGTTGCTGTTTTCAAGATTTATGATACTAAATATAAGCTGGCTAATATTTTCCTCATCTAATGGCAATCCACAGCCTGCTTGGCATGGGTACAATTATTCACAGCTGTATGCAAGATGTTGTTAAATGCAGAAAAGCATCTCTAGCTGCCTCTTGCATACTGTTAACAAAAAATATTCAAAAGATGAATCCTCTCTCTAAATAGATCCTCTAAATTATCATTTTTTTTCCCCTGAGATATTCAGGTATGGCAGAATTAAAAACAAAACAAAAAAACACCCAGGAATAAGAAATAAATGTCAATCTGGTCCCATTTTTACTTTAATCTACAAGAAATAAGATGTTTCTATGCTTCAGGTCTGTTTTGTTCAACATTCCAGTATAATTTTATTTTTCATATAGATTCAGGTGAGTATAACCTAGAGAGATTATTTAAAATGAGATGGTTTCAATCATCCAGTTACTCAGATTAAAATTAATATTCATTTTCTCAGTCAATTCCCTCTATGCTATCTTTTCTATAATCACTAGAAGATAATTCATAAAGGTCTCTCTGAATTATTGAATTATTAGTGCAAAGGATTTATGTTACTAGAAACTTACCCCAAGCAAACTTGAGTACCTTTTTTTCCAAAATTCAGGACATCAGTTTTAAAAAAGTAAAATAGCAATGAAACAAGAAGTAACCCCAAACTCTTTCATCAGAAACTAGAAACTACTTTTCTGGGGAAAAAAAAAAAAAAAAAAAAGTGTTTTGGTTTTCGTTTCAGTTTGGGGATTTTATATTTGTTTTTTATTTATTTTTCTTCTAAACACCTCTCCACATCCCTCCACGCAAATAACAAAGGCAATAACAAGAATTTATTTGGGTTTGTTTGGCAAGGATTTGGTTGTGAGTGGCTACAGCATTGGCTTCTGTGAGAAGCTTCTTGAAGCTTCCTCCATGTCCAGCAGAGCCAATGCCAGCTGATTCCAAGACACGTGTGCTGCTGACAAAAGCCAGGACAATCAGAAATGCTGATAATGCCCCAGTGATGACGTATTTAAGAAGGAAAAAAAGTTCTTTGGCAATTGCAATTACAGATCTGGTTACACAGAGCCCCATCCAGCCTGGCCTTGAACACCTCCAAGGCCGAGAATTCCACAGCCTCTCCAAGCAACCCCTTCCAGTGCCTCATCACTCTTATAGAAAAGCATTTCTTCCTACTACCTAATCTATTCAATAATGCCTAATACATTCAGTTTAAAGTCATTCCCTCTTGTCCATCACTATATACCCTTGTGAAAAGCTCTTCTTCCTTCTTTCTTGTAGGCCTCATTTTGGTCCTAGGATTTGCTATAAGGTCTTTTCAGACCCCCCCTTCTCTAGACTGAACTGTCCCAACCCTCTCCACATGTCTTCAAAGAAGAAGTATTCCAGCCCTGTGATCAACTTTGTGGCTCTCCTCTGGAGTCTTTCCCACAGGTCAGCATCTTTGTTGGGTCAGGAAAGATGGGTATTGACACAATGCATGGAAGTCTAAAACCCATCAGCTTTGTATTTGAGACCTCAGAAGAAAATGTATTGAGAATGCTGAAAAGCTGTTTCTTTTAAGACAGGACTTGAACTGAAATAATATGGGACATAATAATATAGTGACAGCATATGTAGCCTAGATTCTCTGAAAGCATCCTTTTAAATTCCTAATTAAATAGAATTTTGTTCCTGAAATTCTTGTCTAATACGGATTACTTCTTTGCAGTTGGCAATTATTTTTTTTTATATACACACTAAATGTTTTGTTTTGGGTATTTCAAAATTTCAACACTGAAACTTCTAGGCTTTGGCTACAGGTTGGGCTAATTTACTAAACAAGGTTAATGTCATAAAATTAGGCATTCAGTCTGGAAGTCATAAGGTTTAGCAGCATGCTTCATTCCATTACAACTGGTTACAAGCTATTCCCCAAACAGCTGTTCATTCAAATGCAAACATGAGGCAACTCCTTCAAAAGCAGTATCTTCTCCTAAAGGAAAATGGTTCAATCAGGTTGTTTAGAAAAACAGAGCAATTTCTGGTAAACACTGAGGTATTTAGCTTCCAGTTGCCTCAAGTCAACTGTGAGGCAAAAACGTTCTCTTTCAGAAGCTCAAATTGTCATCACATATGAACATAAAGCAACTTGCATTGAATTCAGCAAAGTATTTAAATAAAAGTTTCCTAAAAAATATTTTTTTGAGTTTCAATATTTTTGTTGTGCAATAGATACACTGTATCTGTGCTGGCTTTGCTCTGCTAACCCATTGACACTGATGGTAGCTATCAAACATTGAAATGTGCAGTTTCACACAACTGTCAGAAGAGCTAAAATATTAGCTGTGGAATTGGCAAATCAAACTAATTTAAAACTGATCTGATATAAGTGATCACATATTATATTGTGCCATTGGAGCCAGGTTTTCAAATACATGTTAATTTCAGAAGAATTCATCTCAAAATTAGGCATCAGGATCAAAACCTGTTTTAAAAATGGTCACAGCTGAAAAAAGGGGCTACCACTTATATTTTGGCAATATTTCACCAAGTATACATCACAGGCAAAAATTTTAAACCAAATTTAAGAAAGTTAACAAATAATATATTTGGATCTGATAATATTTTTCAGATGATTGTGCAGATATATATATCTCTTTTTGTGTAAATACGTCTATCCCTTCAGCAATTATTTTGAGTGCAACAGCTCTTCATTTTATACCACAATATATAATATAGTTAGTTTAATCCTGCATGCTCATTTAGTCTTGTGCTTATCAACATCTGGCTATTATCTTACTATTAACTCCATTACTAGACTTTCAATAAAAAAAGACTTCAGAATTCACCAAGTTTTATTTTGAATTCTCTTTTTTTTTGTTTTTTTTTTCTTTTTTCATTTAAATACAAAAAACCCCCAGCATTTAACAGTACAGTATAATACACACATAAAACCAAATTTTATTTGTATTGCCATGAAAAAAGATTTTAAATATGAAGAACCATCCTACACATGGTGAATGTCAGTACACAAATCACCACAGCTGTGTGCAATGTTGTTCTCCACTTCTGTGGACTATACCAGTTTGAGTATACGCCAGTATATTAATACTACATTTTTAAAAGTAATTTAACACTCTTTAAAAATGTAGGTTCTATATATTATCCTTTTTTTTTTAATACAATATCTTCACTGGATACTGGTGGACACAATATTTTTGTTCGACACCCAGATGAATAAAACAGAAAATATCTTAGAATAGTTCTTTTTTTCTCTCAATTTGTTTCTGGAGAGGTATAATGGAGCCTGAAGTACCTAGTACATTTTCAATAGAAAATTTTAGTAAAATGCTTCCTAAAACAAGCAGGTCAGATCAAAATCCTCTGAATTTCAAAATAACTGTACATTTTAGTTTTATGTAATTGTGCTCAGGACAGAAAACCTAGAATAAAAATATTTTCCAACATGAATAAGAAATACCAAAACATGCATAGCTCACAGTGCTGTGGGAATTTCAAGTGCACTTTAATAGTTTTTTGACATTTTTAAAAAATTTTTAGAAGAATTTCCTAATATATTCAGCAGATCCCCTAATTTAAAACACTTTCCAAAGTTACTCAATTTAGCCTGTGTTCTCAAACTTATTCACCATAATTTTTGAATAGTTTCTAGAGAGATTAATAATCAGCACAATTCCAAGGTTGTAGTTATGATCTGCAAAAAAAGTCTATACTTTGAAGACCAATCAGAGTAGGATTTATTTGCACTTTTGGGTCGGTTGTGCATGTTTCCACAGATTCTGTATAAAGCAATTCTATTACATATATTTCATATTTTCTTTCCAAGTGCAAATATGGGATACATCCAATCTCAGTGATTTTAGGTGATGAAAGTTACCAATATTTAGAGAACAAAAATAGCAACTTTATTAAACTGCACAAAAAATCATTTTCCCAATGCAACAAACTGCAGTGAACTCAAGACAATTCTAATTTGTGCAGATTCATAAGAGGCTTCAAAGTACAACATACAGAAAGCTAAGACAGGTACAAAAGTAAGTGCACTGAAGTATGCACTCAGGGCCTGCCAGTCCCATTGCAATTATGAATTAGTGTGTCATTGAACTCTTTCAGGGATAGTGATTCAAACACTTCCCTGGACAGCCTGTTACAACGTTTAATTGCCTGTTCAGTGAAGAAATTCATCCTGATGTCCAGCCCGAACCTCCTCTGGTGCAGCTTGTGGCCATTTCCTCTTGCCCTGTTTGCCTGGGAGAAGAGGCTGACCCTCACCTGGCTGCAGCTTTCTTTCAGGTAGCTGTAGAGAGAGTTAAGGCCCCTCCTGAGCCTCCTTTTCTCCAGGTTAAGGAACGCCAGCTCCCTTGCCCACTCCTCACAGGACTTGTGCTCCAGACCTCTCAAATCTTCATTGCCCTTCTCTGGACGTGCTCCAGCCCCTCAATGTATTTCTTGCAGTGAGGAGTCCAGACCTGGACATAGTACTCGAGGGGAGGACTCAGCAATGCTGAATAGAGGGGGTCACATAAAGGTTTTTGGTTTTACTCTGTGTGAGATATTACTCTTGAAATGATACTTTGGGTTCCACCAAATATCAAATCTCAATGCAATGGCATGACAGTTTTAACAAAGCAGAAGAATTTCATATGAGTACTTGAAACAGAAAAACAAAACAAATCCCTAGAGCTAGTACTTCACACATTCACAAAGATATCCTACACCTCTCCTCCCTTCCCCCCTCCTCTCCTGTTTTGAACATTTCATGTGACACAGTCTTGGAAAAACTTGAGACTCAACACAGTTCAGGAGCAGAGATGGTCTGCTGGGATTCAAAAGGTAACGTTTTCTGGGATGTTTAAGAGCCGCTAATGTGTGCTGTAAGACTATCAGACACTTCCCTAAAGATTATTTGAGCAAGTATGGTTAACCATGCAGGAAAGCACTGAAGTGTTCTGACTTCTGTAATTCCCATTTTTTCGGTGCCAAGTGCAGTGTCAGGTCCTGTGGGAGCAGCTCTGCTCCCTTCAGCCTGAGCTGTCACTGCTCTCTGTATGCTTTATGTCACCAAACAGATCTCCTTAAACAATATACCAAGGAGGTTAAAGCTGAATCCAAACTAAGGGAATCACTGAGGAAGTAAATCTTCTAAATGAATGAACCTTTGCCAATATCTGATTTATACAAATCATACAAATCCCCTCCAAATCTTTGAAGTCCTTTTCTTCACCTCTGGGAAATGTAGCACATTTGTAAGTTCATTTCATTTTGGTATGGAAATATATGAATATCTATCTATCAATGAGGTCAGGAAAATGCATAATTTGTGAATAACTTGATAAAAATCCTAAGTGTTAAAAATCAGCAGTCCCAGATGGTCATTTAATGACCATCTAATCTCTTCAAAGAGTAAGCCTGAAATGAAAATTACAACCTTTTCAGTATCAGGTGGATCCACCCTCTTGATTTCTAAAGACCTAATTTACAAATACCAAAACTGTGGCTTTTGTGTGTTTCCAACCTATTTCAATAGTGTCTATGAATCCAACTGCGAGAAAGGAAAGACATTAAACATTAAAGTAATCTCCATTACATTTCCAATCAGCATGAATCAATTGGAAATGCATTAATATCTGTTCTAACACTGCAACTGAAGTCTCAGATTGCCATGTGAAAAGCTCATTTTTTTTCTTTCCTAACCCATTTATTTTCAAAAGAAAAATGTTTCCAGGGAAAAAAAAAAAGCTGAAAATTTTATTCCTTATTTATGGGGAAAGAAAAGTAAAATCAAATTCTGCTCTAAAATCTTATTACTTCAAGATAATATTGTCACTTCTAATGCTTTGAATTTATATTTACCATAGCAGTTATCAAGTTAAGTGTTTGCTGAAGCCCACACAAGCTTCTCTACATTTTAGCTCTGCACATAGATATACTTGTCAATTTTCTAAGACATTTATTCCATTCTGTTCATACTTATACAATGTTATTGGAAAAACAATATAGGAAAGTGATGGGACTGCAGTGGTGCATTAAACAAGCTGTCATTGGCAGTGACAAAAATAATGCACAAGACGAACTTTTAAGTTGGATTCAGAGAGATTTTCTTTCCAGTGTGGAATGTATGACATGTGAAAGAGTGAACAGGTGTCATAGGAGGAAACATCCAGTATAGGAAACAAAGAGCCAGGGCCCTTTCAACTCTGCCTTAGTTCTCAAGTTTCCAACAATAGTTTTACCAAGCTGGATTGTCACACACTGGTGGAACACTAATTTGTCTCCTCAGCAAGTTTTTGCAGTAGGGCAGGGCTCCTTCTGAATATAAAGATTATATAAACACTAGCACTTCTATATACTCTGTGTTCTCCAATTATTTTTTTTTTACTTGGTTTTGGTTTTGCCATTTGTTTGTTTGTTTTGATTTTTGATGTATTTTGGAGAGGGCTGTGGGGGGGTGGTGGTGGTGTTCTGTTTTTATTCCACAGATTATAGACTTTCCACACAATATATTTTCTCCTGTATGTGGTTATCTTTTGATCAAATCTTTCTTAGACATCGATAGGTTATCTAATTGAAAGGCAACAACACTAAACTCTCAGAATCAGAATAAAAACATTGATTGGTGCAGGAATCAGTGAAACAGAGTGAGCCAAGCCAACTACTCCAAGAGTATCAAAGAAGACCAATTGTCCCTTGTGTAAAATCCACCAAGATACATCATTGGGATAAACTGGAGTCAGAGGGCCACACAAACCAAAGGAAGATTATTGCCTAAATGTGAATAAGATTTATTATGAGATCCAGGAAGAAGAGAATTTTAGGATGATACAAATTGGACAGGCTAATGGCAGAGTGAAGGGGGGTGCAAAAGTGAGAAGCATGTCTCAGAAACAAAAAGGTAAAAGGCAAGAAACAAAAAACGGTGGTGTGTAAGCAGGTTGCTGGTCAGCATGCCTGTCTGATTTACCCCTGCTCCTGATCACCTCAGTTTTGTCTGTCTTAAACTCTGATGATTTTCCTCGTGAGTGTTCTCTTTGCTCAACTTAAGTGTGCATTTATAAGTTATATGTCTATAAGCACTCTGTGTGTGTGTACCTGTGATTGAACCAGCATGTTTGTAGTAGCTCCCCAGCATTGCTACCCAGTGGACCTGAGGGCACAGAGCTGGAGCAGAGAGCTTCCCATCTATCAGACTGAGGAGGCATCACTGACTCTAAGAGTGCACCATAGTCAGTGAAAGTAGGCTGGGGAGGAAAAATTTCTTGGGCCCTGAAGTCCCCTAGATCTAGCAACTTTTAACCAAATTTATATTTATTTCAAAACTCACTGTCATCTGCATCATCAAGTCAAAATTTTCTTTACCTTTAAAATACATATTCAGGAGCCTGCACAAAATATTACAGTAAAGTTCCTTTGCATAGGACAGATTAACAAAATCATTGCAGCAGTAAATGAAACAAAAGACAAGTGACACAGGCTTCTCCTGGCATTGAAGGTATAATTGAAATGAATTTTGCATGCTCCAGTGAGTCGATGAACTGGCTACTCATCTTCTAACCATGCATAGCTGAAACAAGTTTTGTTTATTTTCAACCTTCTGCGTCCATTGGCTCTCTCAGTTTCAGTAAATGGGTAAAAAATACTGTAAACATATGCTTTGTACTCTTCTTGAGCCAATTATTTTCAATTGCTATTTCTTGGAAAGCCTATCAACTTGAATTGGAATTATTTGGAATCATTTAGCTGAGCTGGGATTAGTGAGATTCAGGTGGTTTATTCTGAAAAGGTGATTCAAGAGAGCTGAACAGCAGCATGGGTTGCTCTGTTTGGACCTACAAGCTCTAGCATGAAACAGTAAAATATTGATCTGGTAACATTTCTCACTGTGCTGTAATACTTAATTGGAGGAAAAAATTGAAGAAAACCTACTTGAAGCAATGAAATAGAACAATAATTAGAATAAAAAATCCTTTGAACTGTAAGCTTCCCCTCATCTGATGTGACTTTAGTACAAGATAAAGCATCGCACAACCTGTCACAGGCCTGTTATTGTGAAAGTCCTCCATGCTCAAGTGATAGCCATGTATTTTGACCAAAAGGCAAGGCTTTTCTGGTTTTAGCTATGTGATTACAACAGGCAACTAAGACATTTTGCAATCTTCAAATTAGTAGAAAATATTATTTTATAATTAAACATACTTATATCTGATATTTAATATAATTCCGTTCCTGAAATAATCAAGTGACAATGACTCAAATAAGAAAACAGACAGAACAAAGCATTGTGATTGTAGAACACTAGTTTCATGTCTAAAAATAAATAATAATAATAATAATAACAATAATAATAATAGCAACAACAATTATTATTATTATTATTATTATTATTATTATTATTATTATTATTATTATTATTATTATTATTATTATTATTATTATTATTATTATTATTATTATTATTATTATTATTATTATTATTATTAATATTAATACTAATAATAAAATTCTCCTTTGGCCAAAGTTTTCACACAAGTTAAGCTGATTCCAGACATCCTTTAAATAGAAATTAGAAGACTGAACAACATTTTATAGTTGCTAGTGCTAAGTTGCTCAGAGTCTGCAATATAGATCAAAACTGGCAGGCTACATTTTTCTCAGTTTCTGTGTCCAATATTTTTGAAGCCAAGCATCTTCTCAATGATTAAATGGATCTTTTGCTCATTCTCAATGATCTATACCAGACTTACACTGCTGGGAGGTAAAATTCAAACTCAGTTTCGGATAAAAAAAACTTTAAATTCCTTATATTAATTTACTGTCTGAAAGCTCATCATACTTTCTTGTAAGATGTGCAGTATATGTATTGACCCTTGACCAGATAAGGAACAGAGCAAGATCAGTATAACCAGTATTTTATCAATAAGCAACTGAAACCAGAGAGGCTGGCACTCAGAGGAAAACATACCCTGATCCTTTTGAAGACTCAAGACACTGAGCTGGGATCAAAGCTTGGTGATGTTGCTGGTTCAAAATCTTCCTAGCATAGCACAAGCTATGGTCAAGCTAGCCAAGACTGACACAATAAATGATATCAGGAAGTAGTGAAAACTTGACAATGGCTATCTATAAGGTCTTTGGAATTGGATTTTAGCATTAAAAGAGGTAACTGCAATGCTGACTATAAATACACAGGAATTTTATCCTCTTTAAAACTTAAAAAAATTTAATGCAACAGGTATCTGTCCATCAGTGTCTTGAAGTTGAGTTAGAATAGGGAACAGAAGGACTCTGTCTTAATATTACTGAATATTGGTCTTAGCTTAGCTTAAAACTCTTGTAAGTTTTATTTTAATCAAAATGAAAACAGATACTTTTTCTCTATGTGGCTATTGGATAGCTTAAAATATTTCCTTCTCAAACAAGTTTTCAGGTGAAATGTTCTAGTTTTAACATTCACAGTACTGACAAACTGGCTGCACCGCTACTTCTAAGCTTGACTTACTGTTATTCTTACTGCTCCGTCCAATGTTGTTTTGCCCCAGAACCTTGGCCGGAATTATTTTTCTCTGTAATTTTACAGACTGGAAAAAACTGGGCAACCTACACAATGATGGCTACTTTAGCACTTGAATGCTGCACAAAAATACTTAACATATGTGCAACCCCCTACTATTTTAGAATGCTTTACTAATATCATCTGATTGTTTTTTCACTCTCTTAAAAAAATATATCACAAGTAAACAGTGTTTGAGCCATTTAAACAAAGAAAATAAATATTCTCTTTCTTTCTAAATAAGTATATATGACGTTTACAAAATCCTTTTAGAACCTCATGCTAGGCACTTACATAAAATGGTTTTAATAATGAAATCTCAATTAAAAAGGAAACAGTCCCTTGATTTCAGGAAAACTAGAGATTTTTGACTGTGTAACTCTTCAAGAAAAAGCTGATGCTTCCAAATCCCAAAATCTACACTAGCTAGGAACACAGTAGAACATCAGAAATCTTCATCTATGTTTATTATAAAATCCTCTGGAAAATCAGTTTAAATTGTGAGCCTTACATCCTCTTTAGATAAAACAGGATCACTATGGGACAGGAAAAAGGTTATTCTAAAACAGAAAAAATAGGAAAAATATTACTGAGAGTTAATATTTATATTTTCAAGGTAAACAAGTGAGAGAAAAAGAGATGTGAATGTACTGTTAGTGACTTTGCTTAGATAAAGTAAGTGGAAAACTGTTTCACAGACAGACTGCACTGAAGCAAATGCAGAAATAAGTCTACTAAAAATCTACCATTTGGATTATAAAAAATTCTGAGTAATTAGTCTGAAATGGAAAACTGTATTAAAATATTTGTTTCCAACTCCAGGCAAGGATGGATCTTGCATGTGTTTAGTTTTGTGCATTGCCACACTCTTCCCTCCTGCTCCCTGGAGGGACTCCCAGAACATGCTTCCATTAAAAAAATTTACTTTTGCTTATGAAAATATTGATGGTGTAAACCAAATATTTTTTAATATTTATGCTGTCATTAGTTTTGCCCCTTATCAATATGATCTGTCTTATAGGTAGAAGAAATAAAATAATTGGCTCCCAAATTCTAAGTGGTAATGCCAAATTAATAACTAGATTTGAAAGTTGCAGATAATTTGTGATTCCTTTTAATGAAAAGTTTTGAATGTTCCACATATATGAAGATCACGACATCTAAATAATAGAAATGTGGATTTGAGAATGTAATTCCTACTTTTTCATTTAGGAAATTGTATGTACTAAAAACCAGATACATTTTTTTTTCTGACCAGATTAAAAGGAAGATATATACATCTATAGCAGTAAATATTAACAAAAAAACATGTAATGTTAGGTATTTAAACATTTTTAGGGTTTTTGTTGTTTTTTTTTTCCAAAATACCAATTTAGAAAGTACTTTCAAATAACACCTTATACAGTTTTAAATATAAAGTCTAATTTCTAACACAGGCTGTAAATTTTAAAACAAATACTAAAATCAAAATTAGCATCATTCTTATTGAAGCACAATTCCAGGGATTTCTCAGTGCATTTTCTTTTGCATAGCCCCAGACTTCTTCCTGCACTGGACTGGTGAATTCCTTTCCTGTGGCTTTCCTGGTGATGATGAGAAAGGTGCCAATTAGCCCCTTTGCAATGTTCATACAATAACCACTACAGTTCAACTGGTACTGACAGCCTCACATGCCCTCAAGAGATGGAAAATTTAGTTGCTCTTTTTAGGCAAAGTTTCAGGTGTACCATGTAATTTGAAGGAGTTTGGGGCAGGAGGGCAATTCTTGCTTTCCACTCCTTGCCTGTTTTGTTTTGATGACATTGTTGTGGGCAAGATAAATTATATAATATGATCAAGGACATGGCAATGTTTGCAGGTGTTTCAAGAGGTTTAGCACATTGACAGAATGAGCAAGAATGCTTTTGCAGATAAAAGGAAATAGCTAGCAACATTTCATTGAAGCAGACATTGACAGTGATGAGTGCAGTAGTTTGCAAGAATGTCACTAGTGAGACAGATATTTTGGCTGTTTACAGTGCTGTTGTATTCCTGTTTTAAACAGTGTTCTTGCATGAAATATGCCTAAGCAGATCTTCCTTGGAAAACTAAATACCTAAATGCAATTGATCTGGTAGTTTAAAATCACTTCCAATTTGAATTTTATTCTAGAAACCACCCTCAAACTAAAAGAAACAAAGCCAAAAGATAGAATTTTCAAGTTATATTTTTTCTTTTCACAAGGATCTTCCTTTATAAGAAATCATGCTGTATAAAATTTTACTGTTTCACAGGCAGTTTATTTTGTAGCTTTATTCAGCTGCCTCAGACTGCTGAAACTGAGACTTCATGTCAGAGCTTGTTGCCCTGCTATTGTAGATTATTGATTGTCTGCCTCATGGGCAAATACTGAAGCAAAAAAGTCCTAACTGTGTCCTTTTGTCCTTTTTATTACTGTCCTCCCTTCTGTCCATCAAAGGGGCTTATACTGTGATTCCCTATGCAGGATTTTTGGGAAATTTTACCATAAATTTTTTCAAGTGCAAAAAATATTCTCAGCACATGTGGTAGGAAAGCAATTGTGAAAGGTGTTACAGAGGTGTCTGTATTTCAGTGATTTATCTGTTGTCTTCTCTGGAAGGCAAAAGCCTAGACTTAAAGCACAAGTCATGATTTTTCCCACATTTTTTTCTGACAAAATAATGTTGTCTTAAAACAATTCCAGACTTTAATCAGAATTATTTATTGATAATAAATGGTGGTAGACTGGATTTTGCCTCTCCAGATAACAGGTACCAGCAAATTCTAAGAAAAAATATATCCTATAAAACAAGTAATATACACATGAAAGTGAATCCTCCATGTGTTAATATGTGTTCATATATGTATATTATATTTCATATAACTGAAGATATTTTCAGATATATTACTTAGAAAATTGAAGTATTAAAACTATGTCAGGAGCAGTACAAGGTGTATGGAAATGTTATAAAGTGTAAACAAGTGGGTCTAGAAATATAAAAGAGATATTTTTTGTCACGAACAGGGTAGGAAAATAACATTCCTTTTTTGATATCTAGTATAATACAAATTAATACTTGCACATTAAACTGCAATGAGAAAGGAAAACAAAGACAGATGTCAAATAAGAATTCTTACATGTCCTTAGACCAAACCACTGACTAGATATCTCACATTCCCAAGTACAAGCAAGCTGTACTCTGGATTGCACTCTGTAGCAATGTCTCCTATGCAGTAAGAGGAAGGACTTGATTACCTGTCCCAGGAACCAAAATACCTTTCTTCATTCACTGCTGACAGCTTCAGGTCTAAAACATCAACAAGACAATACTATCCATTTAGGAAAGTTAAACAGAAAAGAAAATTATTAAGGAAATGGAGAAGAAAGGGTACTTTAAAGACATGAAACCTAAGAAATTCTTCTAAATGAAGGCACAGGTACATGAAAAGTACGTGCAGAAAACTAAGTAGCTGTTATATGTATTTCAGTCTTATATATTGTAGGTATAAGTATAAATGGTCAAGGGCTAGTGAATATGGAAGACCCAAATTCTCATAGTTGCTTGACCAACAAGTCACTTTTCATGGCAGGAAGTACAAAAGCACTTAGAAAGCAAGGTACAGAAAGCCCTTAAATCTGTATTTCTTCATTATCTGCCTTGACCTGCTTGAAAATTAAGGAATAGGTTCATAAAAAATGACACAATTTAAGTAATTGAAAAAAAAATAATAGCTTTAGTACTTGGTATATTTTACAGTCATGGACACAGTTAACACCTGTGCTGCTTAACGACAAGTTTGCATTCCTTACCACCAGGAAAATGCACTTTCAAGACCAGAGCAATAAAACATACTAAAAGAATTTCCCACCTAATGCATATGAGTGAGAATTTAGATCGTCAGCTTGTAGGCATTTTTGGAAATATTATTTCTTATTGAATGAGATATAGCATTGGGGGTGGTTTTATAGCTAAAAAGCCTTGCAAATATCTAAATCCTGGAAAACCTTGGGTAATCTGCTGTGGTGAAATGAAGTTCTCTAACTCCTTGTAGGTAGTTCTGTATTTCTGGTCAGAGGTCAAAAAGAATGTCTGTTTAACATCTCAAATCTTGATCAATTCTATGTTGGGAGAAATGTGGCAACAAGGTGTTGGGCTATGGGAAGTGGTACGACCACAGCTTGAAAGATGGAGGAAGCGTCACTCAGCGTCCCAGCGCCTGTGAATTAAGTCCAGGTGTTATGTGTTTGTTATTACAAATTGTTTCAAAATCTTAAAGGCAACTTTTATTTGCTTTCTTGCTACTAAAAGTGGGAATTCCTAATTCAGCTGAATTTTGAACTATTTTTTCTATGAAGAATATATCATATTTCTAAATCAAAGGTATTTAGGTTGTGAGTTTTGTGTCCCAAGTATTGGAAAGTATACTTTGAAAGAATTTCAGAGACAATGGAATGATTGATGTATCCATTGTTCATTTTGCAGCTCAAATGGGAACAAAAAGAATCTTTTAAATCACAAATATGAATTCTGATACCTATAATTTGAGATTGCATTGTGGCCAGCAGCTGAAATTCTGCTTCATTTTCAATAACTCAATATTCATATTGAACAGAAGCAATGGGTCTTACTTTAAAGGCTTTAATATTGTAGATTTGATTATCAACTCTCTCACACACACACACAAAATAAACAAAACAATAGTGGAGTAAGACTAAACAAACCACCCAAAAATCCACTTCACAGCAGAATTTTTAATTGAGCAGCTCAGTGTACTGGAGATTCTGAGATGACAGAAAAGCTTTATGGAAATTAAATTAACAACAATTCCAAATATCATCTATCTCATGATAGAAGGTGAAAAATCTAGACTGTGTGAAGGCTGAAAATGAAGCAGCCATGAAGAGAAAAAGAGTGAGTTTTGAAAAAGTGGTGAAATGAGGTGATAAATGAGATATGTAAGTTCAGCAGAATGGGTCCCCAAAGTGTACTGGCCGCATCATGACGGTGAAGCAGTGGCACAGGCTGCCCAGGGAGGTGCTGGGTGTCTCATCCCTGGCACTCAAGGTCAGCTTGGACAGTGCTCTGAGCAACCTGGTCTGGTTGAAGATCTCTATGATTATTGCAGGAGTGTTGGACTAGATGACTATTAAAAGTCCCTTTCAACCTAAACTATTCTATGATTCTGTGATTTAACCTGTAATTTAAGAGTTAATAAAGTTAATAATTAAAGACAAAAAGAATGAAGACAGTACCCCACACTGTCCTTGCAGGACCAGGCTTCCTCTATCTATTTTTACTTCTCAAAGAGAGAAATCTTAGAGACAGGTTTATATTGGATTGATGGCATGCATGAGACAAGTATCTGTGACAGACCGTAAGGCAGTATTTCAATAATCTTTTTGACTAGATAGCAGAAAGAGATTAAGTGGAAATTTACAGTAACAGATAAGTATACCCCAAGAGATTAAAAAAGAAAAAAAGGGATTTGTTGACCAATTAAATGAAAAAATAACAAAAAATATCATTACTTAAAGATAACATTTTACCAAACTGAACTTTAGCTGCAACACTGCATTAATGATCTGGGTGTGGGGGACTAAACAAAACATGATTACATTATAGGTTTTCCAGTCTATGGATAAGCATTGTTGACATTTGCAGGGCAAATTTTTTGAGACAGGAGCTTACAACTCCATGTTTCTTTATCTGAGGATAATGAGCACAAAGTGACATTTTAGAAAAAAGGAAACATTTTTGGGGAAGAAGAAATTCTAGAAAACCTCCCTTAATGATTATTAACTGTGCAATAACTTCTTTATAGTCAAAATTAGTTTTGAAATAGTTATATTTGCTTATCAGTTCATTTTAAGAGGTCATAGTTTTCTATTAAAAACATTATTGTTCTCAGTATTTGTATTTTTGATTTCATAATGATTTTATTATTTGTATTATTTTAAGAAGAAGAAGTTTCTCCCAAAATCAGAGTCAAGAACACTGGGTTCATAGGGTCTTGATACTCATAAAGTCTTCACTTCATAGGCTATTGAACTTAGACCTTAAATTGTATAAGTAATATTCCTGTCTCAAAGGCTATATCTTTGAACTGAAGAGAAGCATATTTTTGAAGATCATATAAACAGAATATTGCATAGGTGACAATTTACAGTTAGTTTGAATTTGAATTCAGTGCCTTCAAAGTAAGAACTTCTGCCTCTTAAGGGCTCAGAACAGTTTCAAATTTGTTGATAGCCCCATTAATACACATTAAATATCCATATTTTCCCAGCATAAGGGGGAAGGCCTTATAGCTCAAAATTATTTTCTGTTTAGATCACCTGAGAACTTTGAATAGAAATGTAAGTAAATGAAAAACAGATTAAATAGCACTTGAAATATTCTCCCATTTACGTAATTTAGTCTGTCTAGCCTGATAGTCACCCAGGCTGCTTTCATAGCAAATAGAGAGAAAACCAGAAATGGATCTCAGAAGAGAAATTCATTCAAGCCTAAAGGAGAGGTTAGGTTATCTTGAATTGACTCCCAACACAGACCAGAGTAATTGCCTCTTGGAAACACTTTCAGTTTACCAGAGAGGTAGTTGATGTGGTAGTTTAAAACAGAAACATGTTTTAAGATTTCCTTTATAAATCCACTTTTAGACAGTTTCTGAATCCACTGCTACACCATCCAACTGTACTTCAGTTATTGTTATAAATAATTGATTTGGAATATATTATTAAGTATATTTGCTCTCTCTCTTTAAACTTGGCTTAGTAATTCTTGGTTTGTTTTTCTCCCAAATAAGGATTTCTATATTTTTTTCTCAATTTTTATTAAAATCTGAATAATCTTATTTCTCTAAGGTTTTGATCCCTCAGTTAAAAAAAAAATATTATTTTTTGTAAAGAAAAAATGTAAAATAATCTAGGTGTGTTTTCTGATATTTATTGTTAACAACAAAAGAAGAACTGCACAGACCTGACATTAAAAAAGCCCAAGAAATATTTTCTTTCAATCCACAGATTATGGGAACCCGCAGTTATATTTAGTAAACCTCTCAAATTCCATTTCAATAAATTACTTTTTGAACTTCTGCTTCTATGAGAACCATTTTCTATGCATTCTAAGCTCCAAAAATAATTACTTGCCTCTTAAGAACTACAAAGTGTATTATTTCTTCAAAAATAAAGCAAATTAAAGCATTCTGATTGGGTGTTTTGAATTTCTTATTATGACATTGAACAACAAAGCCCAAAATGTAATAAGCTAGGTAATGCATTTGAGATTATTTTCTAGTCTTTCCCCAAAGAGGTTGCTGGATCCATTTGGTGTAGCAGCATAAAATATAAATGAAGTCATTTATGAACTGCTGTAACTCAAATCCTGTTCCAGGCCAATGCTGAAAATGAGACCTAGTCTCATGCTTTCCTCATATTGGAGAACATAAATAACATTGTTTTCTAGCACATCAGCAAAATATTACTAAGTTCAAAAGTAAAAATAAAGGAGAAAAAAAGTATTGAGCTATTTGTAATTGTTATATTAAAATACAAAATCATCCTGAATGTCTTTCCTCTCAAACAGCCTATGGCTGTTTACAGTAACTACATGATATGAAAGCGAAAATTGTGCTCTCTTGGAGAAAATAGTCTGAACTTAGGTTGGATAAATCATGAATGCTACAGAATGTAGATACCAAATTCTGTTCAGAAGGATTTATACTGAGATGCAGAAAAGCAGAAAGAGGTTGTTGGATCTTGCTTTTAACAAGGTCTTTAAAAACTAGAAATTCAGAATCATGATGTAACTTCTTTATTTTGTTGTTACTTTTATGAGACATCCAAGGAAAGTCCACATTTGAAGAATAAGAAGAGGTTACAAACTCAGAAATCCTCTTGACATTCAGAGTTCAACTATGAATTATATTTAATACAGTGGCCCTTGTTTTAATTTGTATTGAAAATATTATCTGCTTCTCAGTGCAGTTGCACTGTAAGATAAAATCATCCTTTGTTTTGTTTTTTTTTTTTTCCCCTGTATTTCATTTACATTCACCTTACATTTGCAGAAAGTCTTTGACATTGCACGGTCTACTTACTATTAGTCTGATAGCTTAAAATGATAGTTTCAATAAAATTACCATCACAATCTGAAAAATCAAAACAAGTCTTATTCTTCAGTTGGAGAGATATATAGGTATCTGCTGCGAACATCATTTTACAGGGAGAATGGGAATGGAAAGGAGTCCTTAAATAATGGAATACTGGTCCAGACCAGACCTTCATAAAGCATCCAGTCCAGTGTCAGAAGAGGAATATCTGCTAAATCAAACATAAGAAAATAGATCAGCTTGCATTGGGTCTTTCCATCCAAGTTGTGAAGATCTCCAAACATGGACACTCCCCAGCCTCTCTGAGCTTGTGCCAGTGTGTTACCACACTTACAAGGAAGAAATATTCTGGTTTTCTTTTATGTAACCTGAATTTCCTTTACTGCATTATGTGGTCATTGCTTTTTATGTTTTTGATGTAGACCATCACGTAAGGTCTTTTCTTTATCCTCCAGTTCATTGAGTGAAAACAGACATTAGATCTCCACTTAATCTGCTCTTCAGCCTGAACAAATTCTATTTATATATCAGGTGCTCTGACCCCTTATAAATCTTGATGGTCTTCCACTGACTTTTTCTAGTCTGTCAATGTCTTATTTGCAGTGACAACCCTAAAATTTTATATGATGTTCTAAATTTGGTGTCTAAGTGTCAAAGAAGAAGAAATAAACACTCTTTTTGACCTACTGACTACACTCTTGAGGTTAGCCTTCACTGGTGCAGGGGTACATTGCTGATCTATGCACAATTTTTGTCTACTGAGACTACTCTGTCCTTTATACAAAACTATTTTCCTGCTGCTCAGTCCCAAGCATGCACTGTTGCATGGAGTTACTCTGCCTCTGGTGAAACAATGCATTCATTTTTGCTGAGCTGTGTGAGCTCCTCTTAATGTCACCCATGAAACTGCTGAGAATGCAGTCTATCCTAGTGTCTAAGTTGCTAATGATGATTTTAAATAGCATTGATGTCACCACAGTCCCCATGAGAAATGTCCTCATTACTGGATACCTGTCCAAATTTGAACCCTTAACCTCCACCATTAGCTGCATCATACAGACATCCCCCCCCAACTGATAGTCCAACCATACAGGTCATATGTCTTCAGTGTGAGCACTCCTGTGTCCCTGTCACATGAAAAGGGGGGTTGTGTCTGTTCTTAGTGTGGGGAGATTTTCTCAACCCCTAGTGTTTGATTTTTCTCAATCCCTGGGAAGGGCAAGACTTGTGCTGACTAGTCCTTCAGAGTCCTGCTGGGAAGACCCTCCACTCAGCAGTCCTGCTGGATTGGAGGCTGGTTCCACTTAGGGACATACACCAACAGTGCAAAGGAGACCCCTCAGTGGGTCTTTCATTTTTTTTGATAATGCTACCCACTGCCAGTGACTGCCAGCACTTAGGAAGGACTCACTCCAACAGTTTACTGAATAACACTCTATTAACATAAAATGGTGACAGGTTAAGGTGAGAGGATTGGCAGTGATAATGTCTGAAGTGTGGCTCATCTCCAGCAGGTATCCATATGGAGAAGACAGTTTCAGCCTGCTGACTGATGCAAGCAGTTGCAAGGGAGTCTTCCTCATCTTCTCCCCATTCTAAGTAAGTATATTATTTATATACTACTTCTCTATGCTTAGGTGGATCAAGATTGACTATAGTCATAAACACCTTTGTCACTTGATATAAAATCTTTTCATTTCACTTTTAAAGATACCGTAAAAAATACAGAGCACATTCCCAGTGAAGGGTGGACATACACTGAGGGCAGGTAAATTTGGGGGGGAAGCGTGTGTCAATATTATAATTGGGCTATGATGAACCAAGTTCATCCAAGGAGAATGATTTTGCCACAGCGGTTGACTCAGCAGCAGGATCTTCTGTCTCCCTTGGCTGACAGGTTTTATGCAGTTTCTCAGCTGCAAAGTGCTGTCGAGTTCCCCTCCCTACAAGGATTTCAACAGAACCGGGCTGGGAATTTCTGCTCTGCTCCACCCTCTGTTCCATTACCCTTTGCAGGTGCTATGGTTGGAGATTGTTGCTGTAGGGAATCACAGTTTCAGGGAATAGTCTGTGAGCGTGCCAACTGCGTTCCATCCAGGAAGTAGCAGCTGCATTTCACTCTATAATTTTATTCTATAATTTTGCTCTATCATTTCCGTACCTTTATAAATTCTGTTAGGATGTGAATATAACCTCTTAGTTTCCCCTAATTTTATCCCCCAGCCATTTTTCCACACGGTCTCCAGCCATCTTTCTACAGTTTCTTAATCAGTAGTCTTTCAAATTTCATTTCTAATCTGTAACGATTCACAGAGGAGGAAGTTTAAGTTTTTATCTGAAGGGAATATTTGCTTAGTCACTGAATGAATTAGAATACCTCTTTTCTATAATGCAATCCCTTGAATATGTGATATAAGAAAGGCAGAACTGCTTAACATGTGATAGTAATAGTCTTCAATTTCTTTTTCTGTCTATCCATTTGGCTTTCAAAAGAAAATACATGAGGCATACTTAAAGCAAATGGGGCACCATGATTAATAAGGATATCACACAGAGAAACATAAAACTGCCCTGTCTCCTTCATCTGTTCTTTTGGTGCAGTGATTAACCTTTGAGTTTATGAGTATTTTTGCACTTGTCTCAGATAAAATATTTTATGACTTCTTACCTCCCAGGCAAATTGGATTAAACTTATCAGGTCTGGGGAAGATAGTGGCCCATAATGACTGTTCCCTCAGAAATCATATCTACCTCCCTACCACATTATCAGATCATTTTTTGTGCAAAACAGATGGAAACATCAAGACAAGAGACAAGACAACTTGTTAAGGTCACATTCCACCTTCCTATACATCATTCATGCTTAATTGATTCCTGACCCTTCCTGAGATAAATTGCCATACATTATGAGAGCTGAGAATATGAAAAGATCATTTTCTTTTCCCCATTAATTCTCATTTAGAAAGGACTCTGTCTTTTCTAAAGGTGCTTTGACAGTCTGCTTGCTAATGACTTATCACTGCCTATCAACAAAGAAATAAGGCAGAAACAAGTACACTTATTTTTTGACAAAGTTATTTCTCACTGATGCAGTATTTTGTGTATTCTGCTCTCAGTGTCATAAAGGAAAAAATAAATAAAAAGTAACAAACAAAACAAAACACAAACAACACTAGCCCCAAAATTACTCCAGAGAAACTAAAGACATTCAAAATAAGTGACAGGACAGAACCCAAAAGATTGTGCAGGTGAGCAGTTTAAAATATACTTAGAAAAAGTTTCATCACTGTTTAAGGAAAGCTGCTTAGCTTCCCCCTCACGCCTACATGACACCTCCCCTTCTACACTGTATAAAGAGGAAGTCAATCATTTTGATGTATATCTCCTGAACACAGTGGATGAAAAATTGAGTATCAAACCTGAACTTGCTCTAGACCTCCTAATCATTTAGGGACATTTGAGGAACATCAGGGACAACAACAATGCAAGCTGTGAACATTGTTACCAAGGATCTTGGATCTTTCTGACTTTTCTGAATATATTTTTCCTTCTAATTTCAAACAAACATAATGTTTAGGATTTGCTGTCTATAAAGCTGTAATATATTGACAAAGGAATAGCCATATCAAGGAGAATGATAGACTCAGTCTGCACACAGGACTGCAAAGTTATCTTCAAGGATCTTAAAGGTGAAGTTTCCTCTAGCTGCAACATTCAAAACTATAAATGTCAACCCAAAAATTACAGGGAGCAGAACAGAGAATATCTTATTTGTAACCCATACTAGTATAAAAGAACTGCATTCTTGGAGGTAGAAAACTGGTGCCTGGAAGTGAATTACTCATTCCATTTCTCCTCTGCTCAAGATCTTTTGCTCAAGCTATAAGAAAATAAGTGGATAGAAATCTCTGCTGGCTTTATAGTGCTTCAGTTTACATAAAACATTGAAAAGCACTGAAAGTTTTCCTGGCCTTTGTAATATTGTCAGGTTCTATTCAGTAGGAATCATGAGTAGGTTAAATTTGAAAATGTTCCTACACATGAACAGCCCTGCATCCCACTTTGCCATCAGCTGCATTTTGAATCTTTGGGCCTGAACTATCATTTCAAACCATTCTTGTGTTTTCAATTTGTACATTAAAAATTGCATCAGTACATAAGAATATACCAAAGATCACACATAAGGATTACTCTCTATATTGTGCATTTCCTCTTTTGGAACAGAAACCAGATGTTCCTTGGTGGGGTAATTTGGAAGTAGAATGAAGTGGAGACAAGGGTCTTTTTTGGTTTCTGTTACTAACACCTGCTTCATTTCCTTCAGGAGTCTCAGGACCCTTTCATGTACACTAAAAAGAAGGGGAGAGGACAAGGAGGAAAACCAGGGTCTCTGTTTGCTCTATCCATTTCAAAGAGCAGCTTCACATATCAGTTTGCTACGGAGAGAAGTATCATCTTTGTACTTCTGTTTCTGGCAGAAATATAAAGCGTAAGCTGTGAAAGCCTTCTTGTATTCTCCCTAGAGCACAGCCATTTAGATGTAAGCTCTTACAGCTTCATTGCAAGACGCTTCATGCAGAGGAACTGTCAGGTCAGAAGAGGAGAAAAAAATGAAACAGATGAATTTGCTTTGCAGTTCCTCGGTGGGAGAGCTCTGCTGAAATGCTAGTCCAGCTCTACTGGTTTCTGCATCAACAGATGGCAGACAGCATTCCTCGTGTTTGTGTCCCATTTGGTAAATCACAGGTCACATCTGGTCTGGCCTCTGCTCTATCTGAGCAGATGGAAGTACACATTAGTTACCGATTGCAGCAAGGAAATGGGGAGATGATAGAGAGGAGTGAACGTGGTGGGGGCAAGGAAGGTGAGGAGGAGTTAGAAATAGAAGAGGCTAAATGAAAGAAGATTTAATAAAGAAGAGAAGAATTTAAAACATCCAGTACCAACAAGTAACACAACTGGTGATAACTAAACATGTCAAAGCATCAATGTATAGATAAATGGCTATTAGAAATTATTTAAAGATGTAATGTGTTTGACATTTTTTATGTGGTCTCCTACCAAAGGCTATTAAATGAGAAATTAAAAACCTGTTTTCAGGCATAATCTGCCTCCACACAAGGTATAAAATAAAAATCAGAAAACACACAGAGAAATTCTCTAAGACACTTGCAATCATAACCTATATTTTAGGAAGAGAAAAAAATAAAAACTCGTTTTATAACTCCCTTGTCATACATAAGTATATCAAAAATTTTTAGATATTCTCATCTTTCTACTAAAATTTTGTCATTTCTGATTTTATTATCTTTTAACTGGTTTATGAAAGTGTGTGAATTTTTCAACTTTTATTGCTACTTTTAAGCAATCACAACTACATGCAAAATTAAATATTTCTAGTGATTTTAAGTAGATATTTTAATTATAATTTTTAATTATAATTTTTAATTTTAAATTTAAATATCTTAAACTTATATTTGACTTTCAAAAATTGTGAATTATATAAAGCTTGAAAATAAGTCTGCTGTTAGAGCCTCAAAACCACACAGAATAAACCTTTATAAATACAGAAACATTCTTGTTAGTAGGTAAATGTACACATGAAACACAGAATTTGTAAATGTGCACACAAAATACAGTTACTCTTGATCCTTAGTCTAGGTACAAATATTTTTCACATTATCAAATACTGCTATAATAAAATAAACTTTTTATTTTTGGTGTCAAGAGTCAAGGTAGGCATAAATAACTTGGCACAAAACATCATTATTCAGACATTCCAACTCTCCAATCTGAGTTATGTATTAAGAGTCTGTGTCCTCCTATAATGCAACAACTTCAATTTAGATAATTTTATTTGAATGGGGTCTTTTGAATCTGGCCTCTTGTTGATTTACATGTTTATACAGTCTTAAGGAATATTTTGACATGTGGCATTAATTGATCACACTATCTAATACTACTACTACTGCTGGTCATTTAAACATATTTTAAATAAACTGTTCAAGAATTTTCCCATTTGGCCATTCATGTGTTTCTGTTTTCCTTCAGCTCAAGCAAAGCATGATTTAGGGTAGCTTTATAAAGGATAACACTATTAACCATGTTGAAAAGGCTAGAAGCTTTCCAAACTAGACTAGGCTACAACAGAACACATATAAAAGCTTTTTTTTTTTCTCTTTCTTTTGTTTCATGTCAATGTGAAATTCGGCACAGATATTTTTACCTAAACTTCATCTTATCTTAGCAGCAATTCCAAAAGAAAAACTTTTTCTGGGAATATGACACATATTTAACACATACTGTCTTTATCATCCTAGTATTTCCTGTTCTTGTAGAAATCCCCAAAAGAGGCAGAAAGTTTATTTTTGCTGTCAGACCATTCTGTTGAGAGAAAACACTTTTGTATGCTTATAGAAAATCAGAAAGAAGCTTAAACACCTTCCAAGATAACATTTTAGTCTATATGATTTCACTGTACTTTTAAGAGTACAACTCTCAACTCTCTTCTACTCCAAAGTGAAAGAACATAAAAATATACCTGTCCTATTTCTGGATATATGGATCCAATATGATTCACCAGCATGTGGAAAATTTACCAATATAATCGGCTGAAAAGATTACACTTTTTAGTGGGTGGTGTGACTTTCAAACTTGATAATACACAATAAGCAAAAGCCATCTAGTTATTCGTCACTAGAGGATATGCCAATAGGGCCAACCCTGCCCAATCAAACCTTTTGTGTGTATGTGGAAGGGAACAAACTTCCCATAGATCTTCCCATATAAAAATATGCTAGGGCAAGCAGTCTGGGTTATTCCTGCTTCAGGCAAAGGCGAGACTTGATTTTGGGTGAGGGTAGTGAATGAATTCAATTGTACAGCACTGACTGCTATATTACACTGTATGCTATCACTTCTATGGTGAACTACATGCCCATCACTGCACTAGGTACCCTGTGGCACTGGACTCTGCCCTTACACATTTGGGGATCTGAACTGATTCCCTTTTGATTGCCCTATCAAAGATTACTGCAAAAATCACCCAGATTAATGAAAAATGAGTTTTGATTAAGCAGGACCATCCCAGTGGTGCTAATTTTGCATTTCACTTCTCTCAACCTGTTCACCTCCACTGAGACATGTTTTTATTTACATGAATAAAAGTCTGGTTGTAAGCCAGAAGAGAATTGAAAAGACTTCACATATATCACCAGGATAAACACTGGAGAGATCAGAAACAGATGGAGGAGAGCACCTGCTTCTTAATCTACACAGAGTCTGCACAACTAAAATTAAATGTACACCATCTAACTGGCCTTGAGATATCTCTTACACTCTCTTCTGAGAAGGAAGGGGGCATGGCTTAGGCTCAGGAAAAAAAGGTGGCACACAAAGTATCTACTATTTTGTTCTTTGGGAGCATTTTTTTAATGTAAATCCTCCTCTATTTTTTTGTAATTTTGTTTCTGTTTCTGTTCCTTTCCTTATCCCACTGCTATTTCCAGTTTTTTTTTTTTTAATCTCACCTTGGGATATCTGCCTTTTGTCTCTCTCACCAGAGGTGTGAGGTGGTAGGGAGAGGTGAGAGGGGGGAGGGTGACAGAAGAATTTTTCTGAGACATAAAACTTTTTCCCCTTTTCAGTTCGCAATTAAGAAAATCTACTAACCTTGATATATAAATATATAAACATTTATTTCAACACTTAAAGGGATTTTTCCAGCACTCTAAAAGGATAAACAAATATCGCCTGACAATTCAGAATGAGAATCAAAAAGATTCTTAGGGCAGTTAGTGTTCTTCCTTAGACATAGTGTAAGCTTTGGACATAGCTTTCTACCTTTTCTAACCAGAATTTATTGCTTTTAATTGTTTCATAAATCCATATTATCAAGAGATGGTGGTGCATGTAATTTATCAAAAAATTAAAAGCTTTTGTTTTGAGTGTAGGAGAATCCTTTTCTCTTACTTGATCTAAAAAAGGAAACACATAATGACAAATTTGAAGGTCTCCACTGGTGTGGGTATAGTTATAATGCATAAACCAGACACACGTCAAGAACTAACTTTACATATCACAATGGACTTGAGGTGCCACTAATCCAAATGTGCACTATTTAATTCCTGGAAAATTCAATCTGCACACAATTTAAGTGTGATTTCTGTTTTCTTTTTAGAAAGACATAGTAATTCAGATATACTTTATGGTTTCTCAATTGCAAACAAATGGATACATTTTTATCCCTACAGTCTTTTAACTGTTGAAAACCTTTCTTGCCCTTAATAAAAACTCACTCTCTATAAAACATCATTCATCAAAGTTTTAAAATACAATTTAAAACTATTTCTCAAGCCCCTGTTCATAAGTTATGGGGAGTGCTTTCAAACAAACTGCTGCCCTAATCATATGTTTTCTTCTGCCCTAATCATATGTCACTTGTTTTCTGCACTCCTACCATATTAAATACTTTTTTTCTTTCTCACAGAATAATTTTTTCAAAAATTAGTAATTATTCCTATTATAATAATAACAAGAGATTGCATAAGGAATAAAACCTGCAATTTTCATTTTGTTATGAGATTTATCACATTAGTGTCTGAATTATGTGTCCCTCTTGCATGCTGATGATAGAATACAAAATTATCCAAACTGCATTCATGACTTAGTTGTACATGATATTTATTCTATACTGTTGTCATTTGAGAGTTAGCCATGGGTCCCTGTTCTTGAGAAGTGACAAGTGTGGTAACCATTAAAAGTTGAAATGAATAAATTCTGTGAAAATATATTTCTGTTATTTCTATAATAACTGAGGGCAAGAAGACCAAAAGTGAGGGTCAACCACTCTAGCACTGGCAATTTAGATAGTCACAGTTTTTGGGACTAGAAAAAAAATGGTTCCATACTGCTTACTCTATAGTCATTTAAATGTATCACACAAATGTGAATTGAAGCATCCAGAAGGATTTTGAGTTCTAAAAAAATTGATGTGATCTTTAGACACAAGTGTAGCACACATACCTAGTGACTAAATACTGCAGTTCCTAGGTTACACTTCCATATGCCACTTAACATAAATACTGACATGCTTAGACTTAATAGATTTGATTGCAAATCAGTGGGCACTCTTTTTCTGAATCAAAGTGCTTCTTTATTCCTTTTCTTTCTGAATTAAGACCTTGATATAGGCTGATTTAGGCTGAGGTTCTTGTATTTGTAACAGGAATTACACACAGGGAATTGAAAGCTATAAATTACTTTGGAACTACAAAAAGTCTATGTGATGAAGAAGCAGGTATATTTCAGGTACCCTGGAATAAGAAAGCAGTAACTAAGAATGATTAGAGTATCTTATTTTTCTTCTCTTGTGGGTATACAGTACAACTGAATTTCTGATTCAGAATACCTATGACTTCCTTCCTACATGGTATACAAACCTTTACCTGTTTTTAAGCTGTTTTAGACATTTTTACCACCAGTTTTTTATTATAGCCCTTATGATTTATGTACTGCACACTACTCAATCCTTTACCCCTTACAGCCCTTCTTGCTTTCCTTATCAAGTTCTCTATGAGGCTGTAGTTTCCTTCACAGAACCCTGTATTTCCTCAACATCTCTTTCAGCTTATGCATTTAATATCCATGTGAAAAATAGAGATTTTTTGGGAGGAAGGAATTTTTTATACAGAGAGATCATAGTCAAAATGATCTTTCTAGGTACAGATGTTTAGATATTCCTTGCCTTTGTACCTAACAATTCACAATATTCAAAGAGTTCAGAGCACAGTGTTGTTAATTTGTGGCACTACCAGCTTGTAACTGCAGCAAATGGACATCCAAGTCCTCTTCTGAAGAAATGAGGGACCTGATTCTGAGATTAAACACCAAGGAGAGGTTCCATTTCAGGTATCCATGACTAGTAAAGAAATAGAAAACATTTCCCAAGATTCTTGTCAATTGCTCAGATTAGAAGTGTTAATTGGATGCTCCTAATTTCATTTTCCTAAAATCAAATCCTGAATAATTTTCCTCCATTTTTAAACTTTTTTCTCAGGCCCAGTAGTGCCTGCATCACCCTGTTGTATACTGTTCTTAGTCCTCCAATTATAGCATATGTCACCATATTTCCAAAAAAATTCAGAACCTACATTACTGCTGATGATCTTCCTTTTTTTTAATCATTGTGTACCTAATGTTCTCTTTCATAATTTCTCACTTCCTTGCATTTCTCCATCTGATTCCCACTGATCTCCACCCTGAAATGCATTGAGGCATTTAAAGTAGGCTATTTCCATCAGTGAACAGCAGTTTGTTTGAAAGCACTCCCCATAACTTATGAACAAGGCTTGAGAAATAATCAAATAATTTGTAATTTAATTGCTGTTGGTAAAACCATATAAATAAGACACAGCTGCCAAAGAAGTCACTCTATCTCATTTAAAATACTTACACAGTAGCTAGCCCATTTAAGAAAAAGCGCACTTATGTCCCTCAGCTGTGTGGTCTGATTCAGATTCTCATGTGTTTTTAAAATCAAGTGCTGTTTACACTTCAGAGATAAATGTTCCCTCTTTTTCTTTTCTATGGCTAAGGCTTTCTGGGACAGCAGCCTGGCCTTTCAGCCTGTGGAATGGAGCACACTGAAATACTAATTATGTTTTACCTATTAAATGAGTAAACAAAGTGTTTTGGTGTCAAAGGGTGCTAATCTGGCAGCTTTCACCAGTGGCACAGTTAGCTGAGAAAATATATGCCTATGAACAAAATAATATTAAAGTTTTCCAGGAAGGTTTGACACCTCCTTTGAACACTGGAAAAGTAGAACTATGTGGGGAAACTATTTAAAATCAGATTGAGTAAAAAGCCGCATATGCTACATTTCAGGAAATAACTTTCCCCTGTACAACAGAACTATTGTTTCTCAGTTTTTGTGGTGGTGCTGATGTTTGTTCACAGTTTTCTTGTCAGAAAATCCTCTTGCCAGCATAAAAATCGAACCAGAATAATTCCTTTTAATTAGAAAAATCTATCCAGGTTTGAAATCCAGCTGCCTTTTACAAAATGTTTGTTACAATTATTTTAAACCTAAATAATTTTGCCTTTGTCCCTGTGGACTTTTGTATCATTTCTGCATTATATTCCCACACCACACCACAATCCCTTCTATTGTAAGCCTGCCCACAGCACCACAGGCTTTGTCCTGATCATGCTGATAATATGCAAACATTCCTGTTGCTAATTCTGATTCCAATTAAGTGATACAGAAGGAGACTCCAGGGCCTCAGACAAAGGTCTCCTCGGAGCTGTCTTTAGTGCACAGACTTTTATCTCACCAAGGCATTTTATTATTTTTGCAATGGGCTCCTCCGGACCAAGTTGCTTTTCATGTCTGGCTTCTCCTCTCCCCTCCTGAAATTTTGAACAGTTCAATGAGAGTCTAAGGGGAAAAAAACCCAAAAAAATAAAGCAGGGAAAAAACCACACCAGATAAAAAAGGGGTTAGAAAGCTCAGCAATTCACACAACAATCAAATTCTGTGTCTAGATTAGAAGCACAGCAATTAAATTGATGTTATGACCATTAATAACATTCACATAACACAAGAAAATCCAATCTTATATTAAGGCATAAAGTAGTATAAGAATAATAATTGGAATATGATAGATTCTCAACCCAACCCACAGCACCAGATAAAGGCCTAGAGGTAAGCTGCTTTAACTTAAAATAACTCTGTTTCACAAGAATTACCATGGACAGGACAAATACAACTACAAGCAACTTACACAATCATCTCTAAATGATTAGGAACAATGACCACTTATTTGCCATGATTATGTCAAGTGCTTGTAATCTGCAGATTTTCAAAAGCCTAATACTGATGAACTAAGTTATCTCTGTTGTTCAGATAAACAAACTGACGCTTGGAGTATGCAATAACTCCCAAAAAACTCAAGGACCTCAACTATCAGTCTTACCTTTTGTTCATGGTCTCAGGATGTCTTCCCTTTGTGTTATCTACATTTTCTGTACTACTCAAGTACTGAACAATGATACAATGAAGGAATTAAGTTTAATATTTTTGGAAGCTTTATGATACTAATTTTAGACTGGTTGCTTTAGTCTTTAAATAACTTGCCTGAGCATGATTAATGAAATTCCTGCTAAGAATCAGATACCTTTGTCAAATTTCTGTTTGTGTCTAAAATGACTCATCTGCACAGTAATTCTGCAGTGCTTCTTTGCCATCCAATTCTAAAAGCTAGCACACACAGTCTCACACAAAGCTGAAAGTGGAACAATTCCTCTTTCCTGTTTATAGGTAAAATGTGATTTTCATCACATACTTCAAGGCAATTTTCTTGTACATTTTTCTGACTGCAAAATTCAATACGTATTTATTAATACTTTAAACATTTCCTGTGAGAGAATGCTAATCATAGCTAAATCAAGTCTTCCCTCCCACCACCTGCTGAAAGTGGGAAAAAAAAAAAAGTCAAGCAAATGGAACTCCATAACAGCTGTTGGGGAGTAGTTCCTTCTCCAAGATCAATAAGGAAGGTTTCCAATCACGCTTTCTTACAATGTAAGAACATTTCTTTGGTTTCCTTTTTTTGTCTCCACATCTTTCTTGCACTCTTTTATTTTACTTTTTCTTTTCTACCTCACATTCAAATTCTTTGGACCTTAATTCTATGGACTGATAAGGTTCAAACTGATTGCAACAAAGTGATAGACTTTGTATCTGTGTCATCATTTTTTTAAAAGACATGGTATTAGGAACTGTTTACAGGTGTTGTTTCTTTAGATTTTCTTGAGAAGATTAGAATCAATTCTCTGTATTGCTGAACTTCCTATTTAACATTGTGTATGTTTGCTGCTTTCTCAGCATCACTGGTAAACTGACTAGCATGGTAAAAATTCATGTGACATTCACTTAAGCTGAATGACATTCAATTGTGCATATATAATTTTCAGATATAACTACAATTTTGACAATCTGTTGCCTGTACCCACTGGTACTGGCATTTTCTTTAAAATTATTTTCTAAAATTTCTAAAAACCTCATCTTTTTTATCACACTCTCTATTCTGACTCCTTTTGTTGAATCACATTAGAACAGAAATCAGGAATTTTCAGTATTTTAAAGATTAATCTAGACACGAAACAAGTTAAAAGAACCCTGAGAAACAACCCCCAAAAACCACCTCCTTCTCCTCAACTACTTTGGAGAATTAAAATATGATTATTGTCAAGAGGAAATCTGGACTAGATAAAGGCAAGGAGGAAAGACTGAAGTAGGTTTTATATTGTATACACAGGGTATAGTACTGTAACAGGCAGATTAAATATGTTCCTGTTTCTATTTACATCAAAGAGAAAATGTTCTTTGGAATGCAGTTTTGCAGGATCAGGACCAGAGATACATAGGCAGACAGTACTGTGATAAAATATGGAGTCAAATGATAAATTGTATTTACTCTGCACTTGTGACCATCTCCCATGTTCGGTTCACCAATCTGTCTTGCTTAGGGCTCTTTTTGACATAACGAGCCATAAGCAACTTCAAATACATTCCAATTTTATTTTCTAAAGAAAAATGACATGTCCTTTCTTCCCAGAATTATCCTAACCCAAAGCTTATGGTAAAAAAGTTTCTCTTTTACATTAAAGACAGTTAGTTTTAAGGATCAATATTTTATCACTGTTTCTGGATAACAGGTGTGTATTTGTACACACAAAGTACATCATTACTGAATCTTTGATAAGAATTAGACTAATCGTGATTTCAATATGCAAAGAAAATATTTAGAAATTTGCCAAAATACTATTTAGGTTTAAGAAAGCAAATATATGAAATAGAGTGTATGACAAAGCAGACTGAACATCATTTGTAAGGTGGTGGACTTATAAAGCTGCAAATGATATAATAATCAACACATTTTGCCTTTATTTTGCTTTCAGTAAAAAAATATTCTTCAGTTTTTCTTGCTGTGGCTCACAGAAAAATCCTAAGTATTCATACCACTATATTCATAATTCTGTGAAGGTGTTCAGAGGAACTTTACATTAGCTGAAAATGGAGAATTCCAACTTCCAGGTCAGTCTATGCAGTATTGTTTGGGCTAACAAATTGTTATTGTAATCATGTAGCTGGAAATTGTGAGCCCTCTGGAAACAGAATCAGTGAGGACCTTTTGTTCCTTTCTGGTTTCATTTGCTTATCTTTTATAAAGTCTAGCTAAAAAAGATTTTTGAGATATTTTGCAAAATGCTTTCTGAATTTGAGGGGATATTATATGAACTATACAAGAGAGTATTTTCATGCAAAACATGGGCAGGTGTCCATTTCAGACTAACTTTTTGTGTAAAGCACATGAATGTTTACCAATAAGCTTTCTTTTCATAAAATAGTACGTTGCCCTTTATAACTAGCTTTGCATATAACGTTGCAAAGTAGTAATAATGTGAACTTTTAACACCACTTCATGCTGGTAAAACCTGCATGTTACAAACCTGGTTAGTTCCACAGTATCATGTTTTAGCGTGTCTTAACCACTATAAAAAGCTTTTTAGCTAAACATGAACTTTATCTCTGCTGTTGGGCTCAACAGAATGACTGTAACATACAAGACACAGAAACAGCTGTGGATTTGCTATCTGAGAAAATATGTACTATGCAATAACTTACATTCTTTCGACCCGCTGCTTATAAAATTTCATGAACACAGAATATTTTATAAAGGTGAGCATAGTTAGATTACACAACAATATTTAATTCTCAGTGGTGCCACTACACATCATATCTGTGTGTAACTGTATGTTTTGAACATGTCTCTTTTGAGATGTATGATTTTCTTGCCCCTCTTTTTTTTGCCATCCAGATAAACTGGCTACTAAAATGTTTGCTGATGGTAACAGGAGGTAAATGGCACCCCAGAAATGGTATTTTCTAAAAAAGGTTAAGCTAAAATGACCTGATAATTAGATTTTAATCCTCTGATATAAACACCATCAGTTTAAAACTGGGAGAGTATTTCACTCTCCATCCTCGACTTTGATGTTCAGATTCCTTTTCAAATTCCTTTCAGGCATTCTCTACACTTACACATACAAATTTCTTTGTTTTCACTCTGAAGTTCAACAGAAGCTCATTCTGGGCAATGATAAAGCGAAATTTCAATGTCCCAGATTCCTAACAAAGCTGTAAAGGACAAACCACTCCACAACATATTCTGGAATTAAGATCAGCTGTATAGGACAAATGCGGGGGCAAACGAGGGAGTACAATACTCTTCTTCCAATTCTGTAATAGTTGTCTTATGTTTCATTATATTTAAAGTAGTGTTCTACAATGAAAAGTAGGTGCTCAGATCCTATGAACCATGTTTTCTCTTTCCCAAGTTTCATCCAATGGTTTGTGTTAGGGTAGCATTTTAGGGTCTAGGAAGAGATGCCATTAAGTAATTTTAGAAAAGAAAGTAAACTGCTAGTAGTCTAGTAAAAGAATGCCTTCCCACATCTGCAGTTCACTTTGGTGAAACAACTAGGCTTTACTTTATTGACATTGGGCCAATAAAAGGCTATTTGATCATGGTCATCACTTAACAAGATGTTGCTAAGGACCTTGGAAATTGTTTCTTCTAATAGATATTTGCCTGTGCAGTTTATCGACCAAGAGATGGAAGACTGAGACTGAGACAATGAGAAAACAGAAATTTCAAGTAGTAGCTTCATTCCACAAAACATTATTTGAAAAGTATAAAGCTCAGTTCTAGAAACTAAGAGAAATTAAACATGTGATTGATGTGCTTTGTCTCTGAGAATATTACCAAATAGTCTTGAAGCAGGGACACATATATCTGGAAATTCAAGAATTCATGAAAACAGATACAAAAACCATATAAAGAGTATGAAAATATTATATACAAAGTGGATATGGATTTAAGAGTATTAAACCCTTTGTTGGTGTATTCAATAACCCATATTTCATTTTCTCACTGGTCCTTTTCACAATGATAATATATCCTCAAATGGCAATGAGTTATTTATTATATGAAGAGGTTCTGCATGTAGTGAAGGCCTTATTCATTTTGCATAGAAAATTACAATATCTTATCTATTTGCCTGAGCAGTTATTTCTACAGTTCAGAACTGTTCATTAAATTTGCTGGGTGTCTTCTATAATGTTTTACAAAGACTAATTCTGCAGCAAACAAAAGAGTTTTACTCATAGAAGACAAAACAAAGGCTAAACAAAGAAACCATCTCCCATACTTCTTTTTGCATTCTTTCATCATCCCTGTATCTTCCCTACAATGCTATTTCTTCTATCTTTTCTTTTCCTTCATAGTATCTTTTCTTCAAAGAACAGTCTTTGCATATCTGGTGGGGTTCAGATAATGAAAGAGTAAAGAGAAAGCAAGCAAGAACTTGTTAGAAATTACTACAACCTGGTTTATTACTAAATATATAGGATTAACCTTCTTACAAGTGTTCTAGGAATCCCCACCAGCACCACCAGAAATAAATGTATGAATGACAGACTGCTCCATAAAATCCTGTAACTAAGCTTGCAATCTTTGGCACCAACCATAAATTCAAAGTGTGAAATGGGATTAGTTCATTCCCAGTGAATTAGTGTCTGTTTTAATAGAGTTCTAAATATATAATCATATAAATGCCAGTAAGAAAAATCTTAAACAGGCTTTCACTGTGCAGTTATTTCCAATGTGGACTCGGGAAAGCAGCCAGGTTCATTCACCTTTGGGAGCAATGCTTCAGACTTCTCCATGGTTAGACTTTCTGTCTAACATTCCAGGCAGAAAAAACAGGCAGGTCATGGGTTTTATCAGGCTTTGTCAGATCTTTAAAGCATCAAAACTTCCTTAATTTTTTCTGTCTCACTCTTGGATTTTTGTAAAGCAGAGTGCAGATGCCAAAAAGAGAACCTGCAGAGAGTGTTTGATTTGGACCATAGTCAACTTCTCAAATTTGGTAGGACAACATCTTATCCAGAGAGTGATACAGTTCTCCACAGGTACAGAAAACAACCTTCAGCATTCTTGGTTTCTTGAATTTGAGCCAGAACTGTCTGTGACTGTCTTGGTCAGCAGAATGGAGTTTCACCTAAACAATGCACTTCAGAAAATCACAGACTCTGTTTGGAGAGTTCAAAATTACTGTTTTCTCTTGAAAGACTCTCTGAAGCCCTAAGTTTTCAGTTTGTGTGAGGCAGTCAGATGAGCTCTTTTGGGCTACTTGAAGAGCTAGTGTACACTGAACTTTGAAATGTTGTGTTCCAAAATAGTTAAACATTGGATTTCATTCTACAAAATGCACTGCTGTTCAGACAGAGCTAGTGTTCTATCTTTGGCTTCCTCCTTTTTGTTATATTTTTTCTCATAAATATATATACATCCTCATCTTTATTTATACATTCAAATCAACATTAGAAAGTCTTTAGAAAGGAAATTCTTAATTAAAAACTATTAATTACCTGATTAAAAGTAGTGGGGGAGGAATCTAGATTATATATGTATCCCAGAGAGAATGAAAGTAAGTGTGTAAACAGCTTTCTGAAGTACCTGATTTTTGTTTCTGTTTGAACTAGTAAATCATGTCTTTGGAGGCAAATATTTTATTGAACATTAGGCAAGTGAGATTTGTGATTAACTGTTAGGGAGAGAAATAACTAGTAGAATGACAAGCAAAATTACACAGGCTAAAGGTTAAAAATATTTACAGCATTTTCTAACTAAAATTTCTGAAAATTTTGTATACACATGATTTATTTCTTGCCACCAGTCATTCACTATATTAATATTTAAACACACATATTGATGTCAGGAAACAGTCTAATGAGAAAAATATTAACAAATACTACTAGTTTTACAAAAAGGAAATTCTAAATTACTGTATCCTTGATTATAAATATTAAGGGAAACAATTAGATGCTAAGTTTTTTCTCCCCTAGAAACATACTGCATGCATACACAGCTTTTCTGGGCAAAATTGTTGATTAAGAATTAAATAAATAGCTATTCTTTTATAACAAATTAAGAAAATCAGTTATATCTAGATGCAGATATAAAAAAAAAAACAGCCCTAACCTCTGAGAAATTGCATCTAAAAGTCTTATTTCTGTCCTCTGGCTGAAAGGGAAATCTAGTATGCATAGTTTAGGTACTGAAATCAACAGTGTTAAGTGACATGAACAAATCTAACTCTTTAATTGATTTCAAAATCAAGGAAAGTTTTGGTGGTTTAAACACATTTTGGATAAATGTTTCTTTTATCAACAAAGTCTTAAGATGTCTGTATTATATTGTTTCATTTTTTAATTTAAGACATTAATTATAATGTCACAAATAAAATAAAAATTAGCCTGTAAAATAAATTTTTACTGAGAAAATACTGAATGCTTTTTATCAAATACAGTTTTTAACTTTAAAAGTCTCTTCTAATAAGTCTCTTCTCATCATTACACATTTTTTTGAGAAATTAGGAGAAAAAATTTGCTTTCCAGAAGCAGTCTTCACCAGTCCTTCTAGCAGATATGATATAACAGAAATTCAGAAACAATCCTGTTGAAGTAATTACCCTTTTGTAAGTGAAATTCTGGGTCTCAATCTGTCCTAGCAAGCTCTTTATTTTGATGAAAATTTAATTTATCACACATTTCTCAATGGAATAGTCCTGAATTATTCTCAGTTCCACTATTAATCAAAACATTCTATGCCAGCATTAATTTTTTTTGCACATTTTCTGATTTGGTCTTCTCCAAACAAATCCTTCAGTTTATTTCTGAATTCCCAGCTTCCACCAGCTGTTTCTACAACTCATATCCAACAAGTGACAGATGGATAAACTAATAGTATGTCACAAAGAACAAGGAGCTTTTTTAAAGCTGTACTTTCTTTTCTTGTGTACAGAAGCACTATGGAACTTCCTTAGGCTACGTAATGAATAAATCAAAATAACCAAGTAAGGAAGGAATTAAGTGTATGTGAAAGCTTATGGAAAGGGAGATCCTCTGAGATTTCTCAACCAGTCTTGACCTCAGGAGTTTTCAGATGTCCCAGTCTCTCTTTAATACCAGTCTCTGAGTCTTTACCTGCGTTTCTAGCATTAGACAAACTCTATGTTTTACCTGTAGTTAGAAAATGATACTATGGGATATATTGCTTTTAAAATATCAAGGTAAATAATTTATCCTTTGACAATTTTTCAGATTAATACTTCTAAATTATTATCTCTCATCAAAATTTCAGTGTGCAGAGAATAATTTATTTTAGAGAGTGTAGAGTATCTGCAGTGATATGGCAGAATTTGGAATTTTCCCAAATATATTTATGGAACTCCAAAGATGTATCAGATTTCAGAAGCCATATCAATCTCAAGAATCTGCAAAGAGAGTAAAAAATGGAGAGTAAAAAAATGGAAACGGAGAACAGAATAATAGAATCATTGGGTCATAGAAGTAGATACAAAAATTAACAAGCTATGCTAGTATACTAGCTTAACCGTGATCAATTACTGTAATATTAGATGACTTTCAATGGCATCTCTTACAGGCTTTAAAGACTTGTATTACCTGTGTAGCTATTGCTTAACTGCTTTCAAGAAATATTTGAAAGGATACAACTTCCCTTTAAAAGACAAGAAAAAAAACCAAGGATTAATTAACACAAAAAATATTTTATATGGACTAAAGGAATTGCCTCTACATTGTAGGCAAATCCATTCGATTTGTTTTCCTTTCCACTCATGTATTTTGAATCAAGGTGTGCTGCATCTTTACAGTTATTAAGTGATGGATAGCATTTGGTGCTACATTTAGCTATGAAATAAATCAGATGCTTCAAATGAAATCAGAGAGCCAGCAGGCTGAATTGCAGAGAACACAGAAACAAGCTATGGCATTAGAAAATAAAAAAGAAATCATAAATGCCTTTCCATATGTTTTGTCATTTACTTAGATCAGATCACAGTCCCCTCCAGTAAATTTAAGAGGTCTGAAAATAGTTGAGATAGAACATAATGCTGAAGGGTTTCACTCATAAACTAAAAAAAATAGATGTGAAAAGACAGAGAATACGAAATGTGAGAGAGCTGTGGAGGAAGGCAAAACGTTCTTCCTCAGGGAACACATAATACAGTGAATAAAAGCTGAAGACACAGAAATGACAGGAAAAAGGAAAGAAAATATCAGGTCACTGACAATGCAACACACAATGTCTGGAGAATATCACAGATCAAAAAAAGTAAAATAAATTAAATTGAGTAATAAATTGAATTTACACCATTGGTTTGCCTTTAATACTAAACCCACAAAGACACCAAAGAGCATAAATCAGTGATGATTGGCTCAGATTTAGGTGTCTCCAATTTTCACTAGGGGACATTCTGAGTCTGAGGTTTTGGAAAAGATTTAAGGATTTGAAAATAAATAGAGATGCAGCAAATTTGGATTTTTCATTGCAGCCGTCATTTGAAAAAAGTGATACCTTAGTATTTTCCATGGCTTTGAATGAGAAAAAATACTCAGTGGTTCCAGTTTTTAAAAAGAGAAAAGAAAAATTCCTGAGAGGAGATGGCAGAATGCATGGCTCTTGAGGACAGACTTCTTTAAAGTAATTATTTTGGTAACTTCTGATATGACTGTGGGAATCACTTGAGACATACCTTGACTCCTATGTCTCGCTTTAATTTCTACTTGCTAGTTGTCTGAAATAAATATAAAAGGGCAGCACCCTCTCACTCTCCAAAACTGGCAGTGTTACTGAGCACTGAAAGGGTAATTCTGATTGTAGCTGCTCTGTAGCTTCACTTATACCAAACCAGAGCAACAGTACAGCCAGCAGCACTATTACATTAGTGCACCAAATTCAGTCACAGAACGAGATGTAATGATACCAGCTATTGAGAGGGAAGTACCAACTCTTAGAATGTTTCCTGATGTTTTGTTCAGTCTTCAGTTTTGTTCACTTTTCAAAATTTTTCAAGCAGTGTAGTTCCTGTTTTCTTGTGATAGCTGCTCTTCAATCCACTAATTCTCACCTGGACACTTTATTTTGCAGACTGGTTGTATGGAAAGGTTCAAGAGCAGTGTTTTACTCATGACGGTAACTCCACGTGTTCAATCTTTCAGTGCTGTTCTGATGTGATCACTAGTTAAGTCTGGAGCACCAACACCCACAAAATAAAACTATTGCACTACAAAACTCACTGCAGTCCAGTCTTCAGAAGATCTCCCACACACAGATGAAAGATTCTTCATTCCAGCAACTGTCCAGAAAAGTTACTAAAATCCTACTCTGCTTAGTATGAAAACACAGAATTATATTCTTATTAGACAAAGTTCTTCCTAATCTATTACCCCAGACTACCTTTTAGAAAGTTGTTAACACTGATTATCAGTAAGTCACTTGTTTTTTAATCAAAGTTGGATGGAAAACATGATAACAGCAAACAGATAACCAAATATTTTACAGCAAAAATTGTTAAGATAAAATTTTAAGACAGTTGAAATAAAACTCAAAATAATAATTTAAATATTAGTCTTACTTATATCTCTGTAAAACCCTACTCTTTCTTTTGAATAGGAAATTCATTTGTAAAATACACCCTTTTTTTTCTACTACTTACACCATTTCACTGAACTTCCTAAATATGTAAGGTATTTTGGTGTCTATATCCACTTTTTGCAATGTATTTCAAATACTGTTTTTTAAGTCCAGGAATAAAAGATAAACATGAATGAAATTGTATCAATTTCATCTTGAATCACATTCTTGGTTCAAGATTTTTTGATCAAGTTTTAAACCTTCAGGTGTTTAACTGAATAACTGTGAAGGTTTATAATTTGAAAGAGAAGGATGCCTGTGTGAAACTCTTGAATCTTTTCCAAAGCCATGTGTTTAAACTGACTTTTTTCCTAACACAGGGTCTTTGATCACTTACTGGTGAGGATATAGAAGGTAATAAATGTATCTCCCATCTGTCACTAGTGCCTGCCTACCACAAAAAAAAAAACCCAAAACAAACATAGAATTCTAGCATTGTTTCCCCCTGTGTAATAATATAAATCAAGCTTTTATGAAGAATAAAGTATTCACAAATGTAGGACATAGATCCTTTCATTGCTTAGATCCTTCAAGGCAGAGTATTGGACTGAATAAATGAATGATAAGGAAAATGTGATTTTCATGAGTTTATGGGATAATAAAAGTTAAATAATAAGCTCTCATGAAATCAAATCTTAATTTATTTGGCTGCTTGCCCTATGCTTAAGCAGGTTTTTATGTTTAGATGCTGAAGGAGTATCCAGGATATTTTCACTGTGAGGAGGACCAAGCAGTGGAGCATGTTCCTCAGAGAGGTGGTGGAGTTCCAATCTTTGAAAGTTTTCAAGACCTGATTGGACAAAACTCTGGGCAATGTGGTCTGCCAACACAGCTGGCCCTGCTTAAAGCAGGAGGGTGAGATGGAGAGATCCTGAGCTGCCTTCAAACCTGAATTGTTCATAACTTTGTGAACCTGTGAATTGTCCATAAGGCAGTGCACACAATAGTTTCAACCCCTTTCTCTTTAGGTCAAATCTCCTAATATTTGTTTAAACAAATGAGTTAACTGGAAGTCATAATGAGTTATCTTTTAGCATATTTAGCATGATTGAAAAAGGATGGTCACGATTAAGAGCTACCTATAAGATTAAACTCCTGTTGGCTTACTGGGACACCTATCCTCACTTCATTTTTTAGTTTGTTGTGTTACATTGGTACACTGTTACATTGGTACCTTGTGTTACATGGTACTTGCTTCCGATGGGAGAACTTTTGATGAACCCTTTCGATTATGTTAGGGAGTGCTTTTGTCTCTCCTTTCTGTAATATGCTCAAGTTGTACTGTTTTAGCTTCTCTCATCTTGTCCACATGATTCAGTAAGATTCAACTGTTTAACTTATATATATTTGAGTTCACCTACTGGACATATTTCAGGTCCTTATGTTGTTCCTCAAAAGGTTTGTTTGATTTGGGTTTTTTGTTGACATTCAAAGAAACCATTGGAGACAGGATGTCTATTAAAAGAACCAGCTTTAATAAGTCGGCCTATGTCTTGATGCTGCAAGTCATCTTTTTAATTACTGCAAAGTCTCAATGATTGTTCCTGGTTCATTGATATCTTTTGTTTCAATGCCATACCTTAACAATATTCTGGTATATTGGTTCACTTCCTCCTTACCACAAAGAAAGTCAGTGGGCATCACACTGAAATTGTATCCTAAAGCAGTTTGTAATGAAATATTCCTGTGGTGTGCAATCAGATACTTCTGTAAATAGGCAGAACTACAATATCAAGAACCGACACTGCACCAATTAAAATTCAGCTCATGCAGAATCTCTTCTCCCCTCTGAAGTTTACTTGGTTCAGAGTGTTTCTTCAGCAGACACAGTACTGGATGATTAATATATCAACCTCACAGTATGAGAGCTGATTTAGTTATGAAATACATGAAAGCTATACAAATGTTTCTGCCTTAAACTCTTCATTTAACATTTCTCCATATGGCAGATAAGCCACAAAATCTGGTGCAAAGATTCTGATTTATTGATATATTTCATTCCACAAATGGAATTTGTAGCAGGTGTGCTTGAAAGTCAAGAAAGCATGAGGAAAGCAAGTTAAATCTATATGCTGCATGTCACATAATACTAGTTTCCAGTGCTTACACTGGAGCAAATTTCATAAGCTTGTGGAAAAAATGTATTGTAAAAATGAAGGCAGATAGTCCATTTTTTTTTTTTAAGAAAGCCTAGAGAAAAAAAAAAAGAAAAAACCAGCAAAAAAACCAAAACAAAACCTAGAAACAAAACTGCAGAGAAGATTCAATTAATAGGACATCTGGTAATTTTTGGAAAACACTGAACTATCTCCTCTATAATAGGAAAAAATAATCAGAAGTGTCAAGGCTCTGGCCTTTCTTTAACACCATTCTTAAAGTTATGTTCAGAGAGGCCAGGTCGGATGGGCTCTGAGCAATCTGATCTAGTGGAAGGTGTCCCTGCCCATGGCTGGTGGGTTGAACTAGATGGTCTTTAAGGTCCCTTCCAACTTAAACCATTATATAATTCTATGGTTCTATAGTTGCAATAATTTTATATTCACAGAACAAAATATGAATTGTCAAAGTATTAAAAGCACAAAAGATATTGAAAAGGTTATCATAAGGTTAATTTAAACCTCTCACATTAGTGACATCACACACCAGGATCAATCTGAAAGCTTTTAGATGAGTTTTCATGGTGCCCAAGTTACAGTTATTGCTGTGATTTGTCCTCCTGAGCAAACTTTTTTTCTGATTATTCATGGAGCCTTGAAAAACTAGCTAAGCCAGCTGATATTTTAAGCGTGCAGCACTTATCATTCCAGCACCAAAGATAGGCTTGAGTGAGAAAGCAAGTTGTATTTGTAGCTTCATTATCACTCCAGAATTTTGATATCTTCAAATCTAGTTTCACACAAAGAAAAATATGCACTGATCTCACATATGAATTGTGATTGCCAAAATGTGCTTTAAGAGTGGAATGTACGGTTCAACATAGCTAGAAGATTCATGCTGAAGCAATTCTTTTTCATATCAATATATGAAAAAAACTCACTTTCTGGAGTCAGCTTTGCATGAGAAAGTGAGTTGATTGAGTGGCCAGTCAGACCTGGAAAAAAAAGACATCTGTGCCTGTCAGCCTGTATATAAGAGTCAAAAAACCAGAACAACTGAGTTTGAAAACAGGGGACCAAGTTATGAGAAAATTTTGTTTTCATTATGTCCAACCTCCTCCTACCCACTGGTGTCCTATCTGACCTGTGATAGCAGCACTGATGTAGCTTTCACAGCCTCCCTCAGGAGTTTAGCCATTTGGCCATACAGCTCAAAATCTTTTCTTAATGTCTAGCCTAAACATTTCCTTCCTTAGCTCAGGTCACTGATCCTTGTCCTACATCTTCTGAGACTGCGAATAATTTCCTGCATTCAATTTCCACTGCTGTATTGAAGGCATGAGACTGAGAACAAGAAAAGAGAAAAAAAAAAGAGGACAAAAAGTCTCTCCAGTCTAAACCTGCCCCCACTTCATATTTCCCACTGTGAGTTACAACAGAATTATCAAGATTTTCATACTTTCAGTTTTATCAGAAAGTTGTAAAGATCAGCCTATTATATAGTACTATTAAAGTAACACTATCCTGGATTAAACAAAAACAATCAATAGATGAGGCCCATCAAGCACTGACAGGGAGCCTTTTCCTTTTTTTCTCTTTCCACTTACTGGAGGAGAGCCAGCCAGCCAAATATACTCTAGTCTAAAAGAGATTTTAATGAAAAATCTTTGCAATGTAAGCTTGAACACTGCTGTTAAGGCTAAAAAAAAGAAGATAAAGTACTCTGTCATGAATTTATGTGAGGCAATTAAAATTCATTTCCACATTGTATAAACAGATGACAAACTGGTTGTTTCAAAAAATAACACAGGGATGAATTGAACTACAAAGCTTAAAGAATTAACCATTTGCATTAGGATGCCAAGGGCTATGGAAATCTGAGTCAGATCACAAAGGCAATGAACCACCGGGCATATTTCATTATTCATTACAGTGGACTCACAGTTGGGGAAATACTGTAAAACACAGATCACTAGTACGCGATATCACTATCTCCTACCCCTCTTCCCACCCAAGAAAAAAAAAAGAACAAAAGAGCATTCAAAAAAAATCACATGCAGTGATTCTGTGATTCTATGAATTGCAATTAATGGATGTTGGTTATTTATCCAACATTTTACTTGAAATATTCAATCTGTTACAAGACTGTATAATCTGTTTGAAGCAGCAATAAACTAACCATACCTCAATGGGAAACAAATTTTCATAGACAGTTGGGCTTCTTATGTTCATGTGATATTGCCTGAGCCCATCCCATGTAGGATCAATGCATCAAAGTGCAGTTTTTTATTAAAAAAAAAAAAAAAAAAGAATGAAAAGTGAAAATTTTTGGCTTATTATCTTCACTGCATTCTGGGGCTGTGGTGCTAATATAATTTTATGGCACATATGTTTTCTATTACTTTGGTTTAATATGCTATATAGCCACCACAGTCAAACAGGGCAAAACACATCACAATTTAAATTTTCATGAAGTGCAGAAGCACTTACACTTCACACCTAATGTGTAAGTTGATATGACAGATAATCTTCCTCCACAAAGATCTGTTATACAGGATCCATCTCAGAAATTTCAACTAGAGTTTCCTCACCCATCTCCATCAAGATCTTTTTTACTTCAGTCTGTTTCTAAACTTTTTTAAATGTTGATATTTGTGGAGATGTACCCTGAGAGAAAAATTTGGCTGAATTTATTTGGTTATGATGATTAGATAGTTGTTTAAATCTATTCATCTATGATTATTTATTTCTATTCATTCAAAATGACAGTGTTCATTACTAAAAAAAGAAAGAAAGAAAATACAAACAAACTTGAAATTTGAATGGAGAGAAATTCACGTTTATCAATGACAAATCATTTTGAGCCAATGTAGTATACTGTATTCTACATTAAGGCTTTGACCAGATTAGATCTATAACTGTTTAAGTGAACCAGGCAAAACTAAAGAGGAGGCATATCAATGCAAACATATTTTGTCTTTGATGGCAGAAAAGGCTGAGGTATTTGAGACATTGTCTTGGTACTGAATAAAATTTTATCTTTCAGACCATCTAGGTTCTTCAGTTTAATAGATTTAGTGGCTTTCCATGACACCTGACATCTTATCACAGAAGAGCTGAGCAGGACTGTTTCGGATTTGTATAAGAGGTTTACCACTTTAATATGGATCATATCGGCCTCCATGTATACCATTGACACCAAAGAGAAAAACATCTTTATTTCTTACTAAGATGAAAATGGTAAATTAGCCATATTGAAACTGCTTTTGGATGCATTCTCAGTTAAGCTGTGAGCAGGTTGGAGTCTGTAGTGCACAAATTAAACCTATATGTTAGAAACATTGTTTTTCCTGTAGGTATTCAGAGATGGCTTTATTTTGGTTTATTTGTTGTTGCTTTTTTGTGAGTGCTTAAGTCTCAGTTTGAAGAGATAAAACATTTTTTAAAAATCTATAATTTATACTGTATGTATGGGAACATCTTCTGTATCGAGGTTTTCTCATACACCTCTGCCTCAAAGTAACAATGAGAGACAGCTGGATGTTGTTCACTGTTTTCTCTAGCAAGAAAGGATGGAAGCAACATTGCTCAAGAAATCAACTTTCTTCTGATTCCTGAAGAGCAAAGAGGAAACCTTACACTAATTGCAAGTGGGGTGTCCTCAGACATTTATTTCCTCTCATGTTACACCCAGCCTGTAATAACTGACCACAATAACATCGTCAGGAGAGGCAAATGATGAAGCAGCTAAAATAACATTCCCTAAACCATTTAAGGCATTCATGGATATTCCAAGGAATTCTTAAATTTGCTACTTTGAGATATGCTTTATCACACTTACAATGGTGACATTTAATGTAACTTATTTGCTACCTAATAATGGGCCAAAATACATTCAAAATTTGTGATATTAGCAGGAAAATCTGCAATATTATCAGGAAAATATGCATGGAATTTCAATGATGCATAACACATAGGGATAACGTAACAAATTATTTTAAAATCTAATTATTCCTATTTCTACTTTTTTAGAGAACAGTCATGTTCTCTATTATAAATCATCAATCTGAGATACAAGTGTAATCTGAGTCCAGATATTCATGCAAGAACATGACTGCAGATCCTAGAGACTTGTAATAGGAGTTAGGCTAGGTTGCACAATCAAATATTGTTTGGACCCTCATTTTGTCCCACATTAGAAAGCAGAAATAGACACATACATCTTTAAGAAAAGAAGAGGGAATCTGTGCAGAGGGAGTTGTTTTTACATTTATGGATATTGCATAGATGCATATGGAAACAAAGAGAATGTGAGCTGGAGCATAACTGAAAATAAAGCTTCAGGGGCAAAGTAGCCCCTGAAGATTACTCAGTAGACTGAGGACCCTTCATCTACATTCTGCCCTTTACATCAATATTAGCCCTTCCTCTATTTTCATTGTCCATTTTGGAAAGGCCTGCTTCATTGTCCTTCTCAAAATGAAGCACTGACCCATCTTCTAGCTGTTATTCCATTATATTTTTTGAATTATATTTTTTACAGTATTTTAATTTTTATTCATAATATCCTTCTACTGTTTTATTATCCATTAATAATTGCAGAAGCTTTTGGTAACATTGTTTTCATACCAGTACAACACAGAAAGTGAAACACTTTTCACAAAAACTCAATGGAGCCTGTAAATTAGACTGTGTTATATTATCTATCTCAGATTCTACTTGGGTTTGAGAAAGGGTCTTTCAGGATCTACCTGATGCCTGCTGCTGAATAGTGGTCACTGCAACTTGATTTTCCTGCAGCAGTTCCATCCTTTTTACATTAAATGTTATTACTATCTTTCTATAAAACTTGCATTTCCTCCAGTATGTGCCGGCATAACTTTTTGAAAGGGTAACTGCAATTTACTTTGCAGGGACAAATAAAATCAAGTTGCCTTGCTCAACCTGCTTCAAAATTAAGATCATCCCACACTCCTCATGCAGCAGAGCTGAGAGTAACTAAATCCTAATTTTAGCATTTCCATACACTTAGAGGAACATGCACAGTGAAACTGTGATACCTTTGACAGCACAGTCCATTCATGAATCCACAGCCTTCCCACTCCACATCAGAAGCACCGTCAGAGAAGCTGCTGTTTCAGAAGAAGGGGGAGTATAAATGGATCAAGAAGGATGCTGCTGTCAGTCCAGAGAGCTCATGGAAGACTGGGGTCAACATTCCTGTTCTGAGCTGCTTTTCCCACTTTGTTCCAGTTGTGTAACACCAGCATTCTGACTCCTCTTTGCCAAGCTGTGGGCAGGAACAGATGGAAGCACTTGACCACTTCAGTGGCATTTAGACATAGATTTTGCTCCAAGGTCAAAGCTTCACTGGGGACTCTCCTAATTTCTTAAGACATTAAGGAAATTAATCCTGTTTTGTGCAAAGAATCCTTGCTGCATTATTAAATTAATTTCCAGTACTAATGTTAGACAATTTTACTTGTTAAAAACAAAAGAAATGGAGGAAAAAAACTAACCTCAAACAGTAATAAAGAATATATAGTATGTTATGGAGAAAAATTTAGTGGCAGAGATTTATTTTTACTGTGCATTTCGAGCAGGGTTTGTTTTTTTCTTTTCATTCTTCATGTTTCTTCCATGTTGTTTGCATTTAACAACCACACTTTTCAAAAGCTTTGATATTTATTAAGTTTTAAATGAGAGTAATTTCCTGCAGACTCTGATATTAAATTGCTGGATTTTGTGTGTTTTGTGCTGTAAACATAACTCTGTAGACACAGAGTGCTCTCAATGATCATGCCCACACAAGATGGACCTGGACAGCTTTCAGTCTTTTCAGATCACACAGGTCAGCTCAGGTCGATCTTAAGCGCAATACATCTTTGAAGTTAGCTCAGTGTACTCCACAGTGCACTTAATACACAGCACAGATGAGTAATTCCTGGTGGAAAAAAATAGCCTGAAAAACAAGAAAGAAAGCTGAAAATATGACATCAATAAACCATGGCCTATCTGGGATATTTTCAGCCAAATAAACATGTTTCATTCTGTACCATGTGGCTGTATATATCTCCACAGTTCTTGCACGTTTTCAGCCCACATTCTCTACTTTTGTGCATGGTATGGTAATCCAGATATCTCATATTCCCCATATTGTCCAACACAGAATCTGCTTCTTTTTGCATATACCACAGAAATGTTATTTTCTTTGTTTAGTTCCCATGTGTCCTGGTTTCCATCTTCTTCTGCTCCTAAAATGTGAGTTAGTCTCTTACCTAGATTCTTCTGTTAAATGATTGATTTCATAAAGTGGCACAGGCAGCAATAATGTAAACCAGTGGATAGAGGAAAACAATTCAAGCTGGTCCGAGCCATACTAGCAGACAAAAAGGAAAATATGTTTAATTCCAAAGCATTCATAACTGTCATTCCTCAGGCCAGGTTTCCAAAGAGCAGGGAACTTAATATATTTCAAAACAATCGTCTGCCAGGGTGGCTGCCCACTGTTCTTCCTGCTCCCCCACAAGTGTCAAACACAAATTGCTCTGTAAGTTTTTTTTATATTGCACTTCTAGAATGTTTTTGTTATTAGTTACAGCAGGTGTAGCAGCCCTGAGCTTTACAAGAAATATTAATTATGATTAATAATAGCGTAAAAGAGATGAGTGAAATAGTAATGCATACCTAAGGGAGGATTGGCTTGACTTCATTTTCATCATGAAGTTGGGATTTATGAAATGAATAGGTGTAATTTTTGTGAAGTCAGCTAAAAAAAGTTAATCTTTATTTTACACTGAAGGTACATTTAAGAAAAGGGGGAAAAAAAAGCATGTTCTCACTTGAAGTTTACTCCCCTGCAGTGACATTCAAGGGGAGAAAAAGGCTTAATCACCAAGAAAGTAAAGCCTTAAAGAATCCAGTTATGTATGCATTATTCACAAAAACACAGTCAGTGATTTCATAAGCAACCAGACAATTAAGGAGTTCAACAAAAACTCAATAGGGACCTTTAACAGGGTCAAAGATTGGGTTTCTAATAAGGTTCTGAGTCATGACTTCCTCAGCTGCTTTCTTCATGGGAAAGAAAGGGAAGGAGAAAGAGAGAGGGTAAGAGACTGAGAACGGAAGGCAATAAGAAAGAGAGCAAGGTAGGAATAAAAATATATATATAAAAAGCAAAATTTCTTTACTGGAAGATTTATATTATGGAAATTTAAAATAAATTATCCTAATATGAGACTAATTGTGATGTTCTGCACCTTTAGTTATACAGCTGACTGAACTAGAAAATTAAATATATCATAAATTTTAATTATTGACTAGTTTCTAGGAAACATTTTAAATGTTAAAAAGAAAATTGAGAGAAAAAAACACTCATTTTTTACATTTGCATGATATTTTTCTCTTTCTAATACAACATACATTGGAAGGAAACTCACTCCAAGGGATATCATCCTTTCATTCCTTCCTGCTCTGGTAATAATACCAGCAGCAGTCTGTGATTCAAGATTGCAAATAGTGACTGAAAATGTTCAGGCTGAGGGTTTGTGACTATTCTTTCTGGACTTTTCAGGTTATTGGTGACACGTGCACTTTGAATTTTACAGAGTGCTGTGTAATAGTCCTTTCCTCCCTGGAGATAACTCCAAAGTAATTGGAATTGCTGCCTGTGACCTGATGCTGCTGACACCAGCTAGAGGAATGGAGCTCTGCCTGAGAGATTAGACCACCAGGGGTACAAATGAGATAGAAGAATCAAAATAACTATGAGAAAGGAAACAGGTGAAAAAAATCTGCAATAGGAAAAATAAAAAACAAAAAAACCAAGAGAAAAAGGTGCAGATAGATGCCCTCTAATGGATACTCTGAAACATCTCTTCCCCTCCAGACTTGCAGTCTAGCACACTCTATGTAATGCACAGTATAGGATTGGGGGCCAGTTAGATGCTGTCCCTTGTGACACAGAGGGCCTTTTGCATCATCCTGGGTGCTCTGGTGCAGGGTCTGGGGACCCTTTTGGGGGGCCTTTGATGGGCCATGACACCCCCTCTGTTGAGGATAAGCTTTTCCCAGGTGAAGGGCCCCTCAGCTGGGCTGGTCTGCACGCTGGAAGATGGGCAGCCACTGCCTCTCACCAGAGGCTTCCCAGCACACATCCAAAGCCTCCCTCCCCACCCTTTGATGCCGGAGCCTGGCAGCTGATAGCCCTGGCAGTCATCTCCTCCCTGAAGGTGTTAGGCTTGTGCTTTGTGGATGTTCCCATCCCTTGAGTTGTTACTTTATCCTATCTGAATCAGTGAACAATGTAGGGTTCCACTTCAAAGGTCTATTCAGAGTGTGGTGGAATTCTTTGCAGCTTTTTTAATACAGTTCTAGTATAATAGACAAACATTTTTCCTTAAAATATTTAAGTCATAAACTAATATTTCAGTCTTTGACACACATCCCATCAGTGGAGTGAGTGAGCAGCTGTATGGTTCTCAGTTGTGGGGTGGGGTTAAACCATGAGTGTCTTATGTATCTAAGTTTTTTTACAGTTAGAATTATTTTTATGAGTCATAAAATCTATATTTTAAGACCTTGTTTCAGAATGATACTTTTAAATCTGTGAGAAGTTCTGTGACATTAACTTTTAAGTAAAATATTTATTATATTTCTTATTTATAGTGCCACAGTATCACCACCTGATAACCACATTATCTGCTTTAAAACTACATATTTTCACCTCAATTGCTAAACAGTGAAATAATGAAATCAAATGTGCTCCTCAGGCATTCAAATGTAACTCTTTGTCTGAATATAGAGAAAACCTTTCTGCCTCCACCCTTTCAGAAAAGCACCACAATATCAGAAGCCATATATTCAAATTGCAGAGTTTAGTCACAAATTTTATGTAAACTAGTGGGGTCAACAAATGATTAAATTCTGATATTTATACACTTTAAAAAATTCAATATTAAGTCTACCAATATCAAAAAAGCATTACATATTTCATAAAGCAATGCTTAATACAATAGTTTTGAAACTGTTACAGAACAAAATTACTATGTGCAATTCTGAGTAGCAGAAAATATCACAGGAAAAACCCCATTTATATAGAATATCACTTGATATAAAATTTGTTTAATATTTTTAATGGCAGTATTTTTTGTAGTGTTGAATCAGATATTGGCCAAGATGTGAAAATTTAATAAATTAGTACTTGGGGATTGTAAGACTCAGCATCAGGTTGCTCCTATGAACGTTAGAGGTGGGAAAGATCATGGGAAATAGTATTGGATAGGTTCAATGATTTTTTTTGTTGCAGTCCTATAATTGTAGCCAGCCTTTAAGTAGTTATATGTTGTCCAAGAATACCTGCACCCCCATATGACTGATAATCAACATTTTCCATTAAGCTTACTAAAGTAAATCTGACAAATGTAAACCACCATAAAACACCAAGTGTAGTGATTATGCTGTCCCGCAGAAAGACACAAAATTTTTCAAGTTCATCATTCCCATGTCCATAATAGCTGAGAATTTGCCAAACCAGAGCAGCTGCTCCCTCCCCCCTGCATTTGGATTAGATTAACACAGGGCAAATCACAAACATCAATCCAGTCCTTTGTGTCTTAAATATGAACCTCCACAACAGCCAATGTAACCACTAATGTCACATGTACAGAGATAATGAACAAAAAATCAATTACAAAATTTACTCCTGCAGCACTTGAATCTTAAAACATATTTTATCTTTTCCAAGTTTGAAAGACCTTTGCAGTTCCAGCTGATTAGAGATCTGCTAATTTCCAATTGTAACTTTATACCTGAGCCTGTCACATACTTGGTCAGGCATCTGTACTGACTTTTAGGTTTAAGTAGTTCTGTTCCTTCCTTGACATATATACCTTCACATCTGAATTAAATCAGTCAACCCCAAATTTGTTATAACTTGTTTTTCTAGGTGAGGTTGTGTAAATCAAGTTCTAAACCTCTCTTGCTAAGATAAATATTGCATTCCCCTAATAACCATAATAGCTGTTTCCTACACCTGCTCCTTTATTATGTTAATCTTGAACGTAGGTGACCAGAACTGTATGTGACATTGTGAACAAGGTCTTAATCAGTGCTTTGTAAAATGAAATTAGTATAAACCTGTTTCTGCTTAAAACATTGTTCAACCTTTTCCAGAATTTCACAATACTCTTTTTACTATTTAAGCACCACAGCTATTTGGTCACTTGTTAGGTCCTCAGCTAAAAAAAGAAAAAAAAGCATTGTTCTTAAATTTATGTTTTATGTACACTTATTGAATTTTCATTATTTGAGGGATCATGTTTTGTTCAAAGAATTGTTAATGTATAACATAAATAGTACTTTTTCTCATTTATTCATAGGTTATTTGAATAAAATGTATCCAAAAATATGAAGATAAAAACTCGCAATGCCAAGGAAAGAGCTTTTTGAAGATATTTCAGTCTATTTCCTGATGAGAGTGGAATTGCATCCATTCTGAGAATTTTTTTTAGAAGAAACAGGGAATAAGAAAAAAAAGTCAAGAATCTTCAAATTAATAGACAAATAATAAGCTATTAAATATACCACACCAACTCTTAATGCATTCCTAGATTGCAGAATCACCTTATAGTGACTGCAAATATTCTACTATTTTTGGTGAAATATGGATCACTTAATCGCCTAAGAGTTTGGAAAGCCTGTTAAAAGCTGGTGACATCCCAGCAATGACTTTTCTCACTTCCAGAGATCATGAAAGACAGACATATTTTGCTCTGCAAGGAAGAGGAGTACAAGCTTGACACTGTATAAACTTCTGAGCTAGAGTATCTGTCAACATAATGTTCCTTTGAATGACTGGCATGACACTAATGAGCCAAAAGAAGTACATCATTCATTAATGTACAGTGTACAATAAAGAATGGCAAGATTTGAAATCAGAAAATAAACTCTTATACAAAATTTGAAATTTGAAAGCGTCCAGAACGCTTTCTTTTTTCTTGTCTCAAGCTATCTTTTTTCTTCTCTTAGCCAGCAGATTTTTTTCTTTCCTTCTCAAAACCAGACTGCATCAAACTGTGAAGGACTCATAAATCACACACATTTGCTTCTTCCATTCCTGCCGTCATCTTCTTTCACATTAGAAGTTTATGGATCTAGTTTTTTGAAGACTCTTACAAGCTGTTACAGACTGATTTTTAGTTCAGTTCCTAGTTTAGATCAGTAGATCTTTCTTCCAATGCACGATGTGGGGCCACAGTCGAAACACTAGAAAAACTACCTCAGTCTGGTAGTTGGCTTCTCCCTTCTTCCTCGTTTAGTGCTTCCTCACTTCTTCCTTGTTTAGTGCTTTTCCAACTGGCTTGTGGCTGTGCTCCTTAGGAACTCATCACACAGCAAATCTGGGTGAACAAAATCAAACTCAGTCTTTTGACAGAAAATACAAGCATATTCAGGAATAGCTGCAAGTGAAGTAACTGCAGGGCCTTAACTGTCTTTGTTCCTTTTATTTACTCTATTTGATGAAAAATCAGTATTCATATAGGTGTTGCATTCCTACCTGTTCAAGATAACTATGACCATCTTTCCAATGGCATCATCCAAAACTGTTATTGAGGTCCAGATTAGCACATTATTTCCATACAGCATTATGAACAAGAATAACTATATCTGATGTTATAAAAATCTGAATGACCGATCCAAATAATGTCTTACAATAAAAGATAATTAAAATCTAATGTCAAGCTCAGGATGCATGTAAGGCCCAGGATGCCTTCAGGCTGTTTCTTATTCCCAGCTATAGTCAAGGAGCATTTTCATTCTGCTGTTTTTTTCCATGAAAGCTAATGATTTGTCATAATTGATAAATATGTCCTGCTAACAGCCACCTAAAGAATTTATGCTTATTCTTGGACCAAGATACAAAACTCTTTGCCATTTCAATCATTCAGCTCAAAATGAAGTATAGCTGACATGAAACTCATTAAAACACTTTTATTACCCTGTGTCATCCATAGTTCTACTATGCAAAACATTAACACTGATGAAAAAATTTAGTTTCTAGCATGATTTTTTCCTTCCTTCCTTCCTTCCTTCCTTCCTTCCTTCCTTCCTTCCTTCCTTCCTTCCTTCCTTCCTTCCTTCCTTCCTTCCTTCCTTCCTTCCTTCCTTCCTTCCTTCCTTCCTTCCTTCGGTTTCCTTGTATTTCTACCAGCATGTTTATTACAATTAGTTGGGAAGAAATGTCCAGCTTTCCTCAATAAAAATCTAAAGAGCTTGGTCCATTTTAAAGAGATTACTCTGAGACAAGTCTACTTATCTGCTGGACAAAAAGCTCATGTGCTCTTGAAGTGTTAACTAAAAATTATTCTTCTCTGAAACTGTTTCTGAAATAATAATCTTTTACTCATGTATTATAGATACTGTGCAGTACATATTACAGTGAAATCTTAGTCACAATTTATAGCCAATAACAACATGCTTAAAATGAATGTTTATGTATTTAATATAAATGTACAGGTTGTTGATTTTTTTTTTTTTGAGATAAAACTAGTAGGAAATCAGGGCTACAGTTTCAGCTGAATGAGATATCTATAAAATTACAGATGTCATTTACTTATCACTTAAACCACTGAAAGTTAGATTCCAGGACCAGTTGAATTGTTCACCATTATTTTATATTCCACAAAAACTGACAACTTCTCTACAGAATGACTAATTTTTCTATCCTCATGATCTGGATAGCATAAAACATCTTCAAAAGTGTCTATGTTTTTCACTGAATATAGAATGGCCTTAAACTAAAGTTCCAAATTTTTTTTTCAGATTATTCCTCCTTTTTTTCTGTTTATTGAACTCTTCCTGCATTATCAACCACATCAACCACACATACAGGGATAATTACATCACCCTTCATGATTTCTGATTGGGCATTTAAACACTACCTATTCCCTGTCTCTGCATGGAGATAAGGACACCATATGCTGGTTTTGTTGATACCCAGCAGAGTTGGTTCCTGTGTCAGTGCTCCAGAAACTGATTCAATATGCCCAAAAAAAAGGTGTTTCTATATATGCAAAATTTGAGAGGGGATAGCAGAGAAGCTTATCATTCAGGTTCATGTAGTTCCTTGCCAATAACATACTGAATAAACACAAAGATATTTTCATCTCTTTTGCCAGTTGCTTCACTGCTGTAAAATTTTGTTGCTAAATGCAGTGTCTTAACAATGTCACAGTGCTAATATACAGTGGCTGGTAATCTGGCCTACTACATGAATAGCTGCAAAATGGTTTTAGGAGGTTACAGAGCTGTCATTTTTCACTCTAGATTTGGCTGTTTTCCTGTAATAAGAAGTCCTTCAATCCAGGCAGTATGGTACCACCCTTAAATGCAACTTGAAATACATTAGCTCAGCACAGTCACTAAGTTTGACATAGATTTTCTCACAGAATACAAATTTTAAGTCTATTTGCATTACAGCTTTATTAATTTCTCAATGTTTCCAGCATGGTTTTATTGGCATACTTTGCAAGTCATTAATTGTGCATTCTGCCACTCTAGTTTTAATGACATTGTAATTTATTCCAAGACTGCTAGAGAAATGAACTGTATAGTTTTCATTAAATGGCCTGAAAAAAAGTAATAAACACACAAATAAATACTTATAATAAACTGGTTATTTACAACCATTTCAAAACACTGGAAATATCTCTTGAGACAACAACAAAAGAAGAAGAAAAAATACAAGTGGAAGTTTGAAGTCCAAAATATCTTTTACGGGCAAAATAAAACATCATAAATTTTATCAGGGCTTTCCATCAAATTATTTGTCTCTTACTTTAAAACTATGGTACCAGTGTAAACCTGAAATTCTATTTGTTTTGAACTATTTGTTCATAGTAATTCCTGGCCTTATAAATACAAAGAAACCCTTGAAAATCTCTCATGAAAACCTCTAGATGTAATTCCTTTCTCATGGCCTCTGAAATTTTAAATAACAGTAATATTAATTTCAACCTTCTTTCTGCACGTGGAAGTCATTTGATAGGAACATTCAACAGAAGTCCAAATACAAAAGCAAATTTTCAGTGGTGCATGGGATAACCTAGGAAAACATAATAAGGTACATCTCAAGACCTAGTAAGTATGAAAAAAATGTGGGTAAAAAAGAACTCAAAAGAAATCTTTCAGGCTACAGTGAAAGTAAAATGAAGAGTTAGACTGGAAGAAATACATTTAGCTGAACAAATATAGTCAAGCATCTGCCAGCATTTAACAGAATGGAGAGGGTAGGAAAAAAATTAAAGGACCTGAAAGCCTTAAAGGACTTATTTGTTTAAGGGATTTAAAATGAAAGTTAACCTACGAATTTCAGCTTGAGTACTGTTTTATTAATTATTTTATTTAGTTATACATCCTATTTCTTTTTTTTCCTTCCTCCCATCCTTCCTTTATTCTCTTCTTCTTTTCTTTTATATGGCTTTGATCTGGAATAGATTCTCTAGTTTCAAAGTGTCTCTTCACAACATAAATTTGTGTTTGAATAAAATCAAACTGGACAGCACTATAGCCATTTTGGGGGCTAAGCACATTTGGTGTAAGAAAAGTGACTATACATGTCAGCAAATTTCCCAGAGTCAGTGTAGCAAAGTAATTTTGTGATTATTGCCTTCTCTGGATCCATTTAGTCCTCCACAGAAAGAAGGTCCCCCAACACTTTCAGAGAAAACAAAATACAAGTTTCAGGCTTTTAAAAGAGATAGCTATTTTTGATCAGTAGAGAAAGAAAGAATGGCAAGATGTAATAAGTCTACAGCATCTATTTATTTTTTGATTACAGACTATATATTAAAAAAATAAAAAAATATCCTTGAAGTCTGCATTTTGCATAAAACTCTAGAATTGTGAAATTTTCCAAATGTTTGGATTCTGCCTGAATTTGGCATTGGCACCGTACTGGTCTGTAGGCTACGGGTATATTGTAGGTCTATTACGTAGGCTACAGGTATATAATAGGTATATTGCTACACATTTGCATGATTATGTTAATATGGCATTTTTTTACACCCTTATTGCTTTCATAAGCACAACATAATGCAGATATATCTGAAACATAGAATTTTAGAATATTTTAGAACATAGATATATTTTAGAAACATAGAATTATTTATGTTGGAAAAGACCTCCAAGCTCATTATGTCCAAACATAAACTTATCACTGCCAAGTCCACCAATCAACCACTTATCTAAGCACCATATCTACATGTCTTTTAAATACCTGCATGGATGGTGATTCAATCACTTCCCTGGAAAGCATGTTACAGCACCTGACCACCCTTTCAGTGAAGAAATTTTTCCTAATATTCAATCGAAACCTCCCTTGGTGCAACTTGAGCCCATTTCCTGTTTTCCTGAGTATTGTTACTTGAAGAAGCGATTGGCCAGCCCCCTTTCAGGCACTTGTAGAGAGTGATCAGTTTTCCCTGAGCCTCCTTTACTCCAGACTAAACACCCCCAGCTCCCTCAGCCGCTCCTCAGAATATTTGTGCTCCAGACCCTTCACCAGCTCCATTGCCCTTCTCTGGACACCTCCTCAATGTCCTTGTAGTGAGGGTCCAGAGCAGAGCACAGCATTCAAAGTGAGGCCTCACCAGTGCCCAGTTCAGGGGGACAACCCCTGCCCTGGTCCTGCTGTGGTGCTGATACCGGCCAGGATGTCTGCTCTCCACATCTGGGCACTGTTGACCAACACCCCTGTTTTTAAAAAACAATGTATTTCAAAGAAGACTTAGCAGCTTGTTTCTGGCCTAGAACTTCTTATGTGACATAATTTTGACACCAAAATGATTTTTCACAAAAATTAACTGCCAGTATCTTCAGATAACAAGTTGGAAGGGCTAGTATTTCTTCTGAATTCTGAAAAGCTTTGCATTAAATTCATCAGCTTATATGGCCATTTCTATAATTTCTACCTTCACCTTTATTCCCAGGTTAGTACCCGTGATTTTTTTTTTTTCAAATGTCCTTCCAAAGCCCTGAAATCTAGCAATAGTAACATATCGTAAAGTTTATTTCTTGATACAACACACAATATCAATTATGCCTTTATTCTATTTCCTTTGGGCTCTTTCTGATAGTGTCTGAATTGCTTTTGAGACACTTGATCATACCTTTAAATAAACTTTATTGTCCGTCTTTATAATTTTGTGATCCTTCACAAAAATGTTAATTTTTGCTTATTAAGCACCTGTTGAGCAGTGGAGTCTCTTATGTCACTTGCATGACTTCTTCACACATCAAAATTTCAAAATCCCCAAATTCTTTCCTGTCAGGCTACATCTTATAATTCCTTTAATACTGTTTTGAGATTTCTATTTCCCTTAAATTTTCTATGTCTTTTTTTTTTTTTTTGCTTATTGTGACATTGATTCACTTTTCCTTACCTGTTGTCACCAGTATTATCAGCACCACTGCTATTGTAATTTATTCATTTTAGCTATTCATCCCCTCTTTCTTTTTTTTTTTTTTTTTGTTACACATCTTTTAATAATATGCAAAATCCTGCAACTCACTTTGGAAGGCACCTACTTCTCACTAGAATGCATTTTATAAGAGATTGTAAAAAGAATGCATTATAAATAAAATGCAACATTATTTATATTCTTTTCCCTAATTTTGTGCAGGCACCAGCTGCTGTTCTTGTGAATAGAGTTATTAGGAAGCTAGAAGTGTCAGAAGACAAAAAAGCAAGAAATTTCAATAGGAAGATATTTTTAAATCATTTAAAAGGCCAAGGCATAAAAAAAGCCAAACAAAAACCCCAGAAACCAAAAACTGAAATAGATTTATAACTATTCTATATAATAGATATTCAAGCCCTATCTAAATTTTTAGAATTTTGGGGAAGAATTAATTACTCAAAGAAAGCCTGTATTTGATGAGTTGTCTAATAACATGCTAAAATAATTTCTAAAGGAGTTATTTTTTACCTCCTATCATTAATTCAGTTGCAGCTGTCTCCCTCCTTTGTAATATTCAAGCTCTAATGTTTTCCTTTAAATTCTATGTTTATAGGGATGACTTGTGTTTTCAGGAATATTGTCTCGTGAAAAGAAAAGAGAATATATCCAAGAATTTTCTGTTCATACATAGCACATCAATCTTTCCTTGTTTTATGGTTACTACTTCTGCTTCCAGAAAGTAAACCATTACTAGACATTTCAGAATTAAAATATCATTTATGTTTTAAATAATTGCCAAAATGTCTTTCAGTCATCAAATTTTGTCTTCATAAAAGGCTTGCAGGTTTACTGAAAAATTAAAATTTCACACCATTCATTGAAGTGCTTTTGAGAAAGACAATATCCTGAAGGTATAAATCCAATTACATAGTTTCCATGAAATTAGCATAGTTAAAGTTATTTTGATTCCTGCGGGGATAATTTTTTACTTTTCTGAAAAAGGAAAAACATGATACAGTAAAATTTGCAATGAAGTAAGAGGAAGGCCAATTTCAGACACTTGTACTCTGGAAAATCTCATAGCTGTAGTCAAAATCTGTGATAGTTTCAATAGAATCAGATAGAATTTCTGATTGTTCCAACTTTGTATTTAACTGCTTTTCATAAGTAATTTTTATTTCTTTAGAACAAATTGATCAGTGCATTAGTTATAAAGTAGAGCATGATAATATGTTATTGCAATGGAAAATTTTCTAGGAATTAGGAAAAACTTAACACCAGAACAGATCAATCATAAAAGATCAAAAAAACTGTTCTAATCTAAATAAATGCTCATTAAGCTCTCCAAGATTCAAACATATATATCCAGACTAACCTAATTGTTTTTCATATAGTTTTAGCATTCATGTCTGGAAGGCCAGGTATTGGGCTTCTATTGGGAGGCATGTGATGGAGAAAACTTTGAAAGGAAAAAAATTCAAAATAAACCAATACCAAGCAAAACTGATACCTGATTTATTTTTAATAAGTATCAAAATTCAACTCTTCTTTCAAAACATAGAAAAGAGTACATAATACAGAAAATTGATAATTATTCTTTCAGTTTTCTGTAGATAACAGTGTGGTCCTGTTTGAACCTCCTCTTTAACAGGAGAAACAGCTCCAACTAATTTGATTTTTCCTCATAAGACATGTACAACCTTCACAGACTTTTCTGCTCTTCTCTGGGCATGAGAATACATGAATGTTTTTACAGAAATGCAGAACAAAACCTAAAGATTCAGTTGGACAATAAGAACTTAATATCTTTTGAAGAAAAATAAATGCAAGAGCTGCAAAAAAGTCATATAGGTAATTTATATTTTAGACATAGGAAATGATAATAACTTAATATAAACTTCATGTATCTGCAATGTAAATTCCAACATTTGGTCTAGTCTATCTTCTTTTCTATTTAATTTAATGGAGTGAATAAGGCTTTTCAGGATTATTTCAATAAATGCTATCTGACATATCTTTTTTAAGATTAGGTACATTACGGCTAGATCCAATTATAGCTCATGTAATAGCTGATTATGATTATTGTATGAGACAGTCCTCCTGACCATTGTCCAAATAGTTTTAGGAATGGATAATTACCATAGTGGTCTTTGTGTAGGCATATCTCCATTCTTCACAATAAATCTGTGAAATCTATCATAGGCACATATGGTAAGTATATCAGTTTAAAATTTGACTACAGATATTTCTGAGGCTGTGCAGAGGTAATGGTATCAGTCACTAATAAGTTTTTAGAAAAAAAGCTGTAGAAATTCTCTGTTTACAAAACACTTTATTTTTGTTATAGGTCTTTAACAAAAACTTCAGATTTGGATCTGAAAGGCATCAAAACTCGGGGCTTTTGCAAGGTTCTATTTTGAATTAATTTTATTGTTTTTACAAGTTAACCAAAACTAACTATTCATGCACTAAAATTGATAAATTATTATTTATTTTTCTGTAAAAGAGAGAAACAAGAAAGAAAAAACCTGTACTTCTTTGAAATCTCTGAAAAACTCAAGAGGAATAGTTTTAGATGAAAGTAATTCCATGGTTTTTTTTTTTTTCAGAAATTAAACTTGAGACAGAACAGAAAATGTTTCATTTTATCTTAAAAAATTGTGACATTTTAATAATTATGAGAACATGCTGACCATGACTCATTGTAAGAGTTTTCTTTATGTGCTAAAGCCCTTTCTTTCCTCACAGTTTATAAGGCCATTAATCAGCTCTTGAGCCTCTGCTTTTAAGTTTAGTCCATCTCAAAAAAATACATCATATAATTTAAAAGAACATACAGATATTTAAATAAGTAACCTGGACATTGTACATTAGGACAGAAATTATTGCCTCCAAGAGGCAATTTTAAACAAAAATGCCATCAAATCCAGACATGAGAGGAAAGGAGACAAACCCTCAACTTTTCTAAAAGCTATTTAAACTCTAGATCTACAGATCAACCAATTGATCAAAGATCAGCACACATCCAAACTTCTCCATATAGTACATCAAATTTACTCATTTTTCATATACACTTCTGTTAAGTGTAACCTTAGTTTTTTACAATGCTCAGTTATTTTTAAGGGGAAAATATTCTGTAATAAAATTTGGACTCCTCTTGAATCATAGGGATGGATACAACATGTTAATGATGTAAATCTTCTCAAAAACATTTGGTGCCCTACTTAAATGTAGATTTTAATGGCAGTGTTTAAATCAAAATCCATCTCAAAATACCTGTAGAAGCAGCAGGAATTCTAGTACTATTCTAACACATATTATAAACCACAGTGTTTTATAACAGATAATACAGAAGTTTATAATTTAGGAAGCCAGGAGAGAATTTTGTTTTGTTACAGTGTCCTATGCCCCACTTTAAGGAACACATTCTGTGGTGTCCTTTATGCAAATGTATCAAGATCCATATTTAAGCTGACTTCCCTATTAGAAGACTGTTTCAAAGTCGCACTTTTCTGATAGTTAAAAATTTCAAATATTTTTTTCGCTCTGAACTGATTTGTATGTAATTTACTTGCCTTTTCTATACATGTACACAAAATAAGCAGGTACTTTGGTCAGAACATTCTCAGGGGCAATAAAAAGTCAGACAAATCTGCGTTCACCAAAACCCTAGAAAGTCTGTTTGATGCTGAAGGAGAGGCATGAAGAACAAATCAAGTTAGTATGCATGTTTCCAACTGCGCAGCCTGTTCATAACCATCTCATATGCTTTGTTTCACTGGCAGCCAGACACTAAGACAACAAGCTATCCCTTTTTCTGAGAGAATGTTAAGCATAATAATATATTATATCTGTAGGAATATGTGACCCCCTGCTGCAGTAAATGTTGCCAACACAGGAGAAAATATATTGAGATTATTATTTATTTTACCATATGATTGCCATATTCAGAAAAAAAAACCAAAGAGGTACTTTATTACCTTTCTGTAGTTCACTTGGATGAGTAGTTCACTAATCATATATCACAGATTATTATTGGCAGTGCGACACCCAATTTTGCAAAGTTTTTTTATACAGTATTACATTTGCCTTTGCAGTACTGCTCTGGTTCTTTCTTTTTCTCCCAAAGAAAGCGCTTTTGAAATTAAGTTTTAGTAACACCAAATCACCTTGTTCACCATGTAATAATTTTGCAAATTAATAAATCATTCTCTGGTAATCACTGTCTTTATAATGTTTTTTTCTTCAAAATGGACAACTGAAACACATTTCAAAGTATTGAGCATGAGTCTCAGAACATATTAATATTTCTATTATTCTGAAAGTTTTTAATTTTAAAATTAATGAGGATAGAACTGGATCACTAAGAGTAACAAATTAATCAGACAATAACTTGTTCAGTTAGAATGATCTTCCTTAGAGAAAAGGTATCTAAAATCTCAATCAACTGAATGTATGTTTTGTCAGATTGAAGGTTAGTAACTCAAGGAAAGTATGACAGGTTTTACAATCTGCTATTTGCTTTGGCTTCCTAAATGTCAGGAACTGTTGGCAATAAGAAGTACAGTTATTCTGTGATAGATACAGTTTTGTAACATCACAGTCAAATTAATATTACAGTTCTTCTGAAACACCAATTCTTGAGGACAAATCTCAGTCAACATATGAAAAGTTAGTTGGAATAGGGAGTGTTTGGTTAACCTATCCTGAAAGTTAGGTTGCAGATTATGAAGAGCTATACAGACAAAGAAAACAAAATATTTTTGTTTGGGGTTTTTGCTTTAACTCTGCTTTTCCAGAGGCATACTGGTGTGTCATGTCCAAATTTTTCTCAACATAGTGGAAGGAAGCTAAGTGGAGGCCACCCCAGCCACTCCCAAAGTGTGGATTCAGGCTGCAGAGACAACATATACTCAAGAGGCCAAATCAAATCAGACAACTTTCCTAGAGTCAAGGACAAAGAACAGAAATCAAAGTTAAATATTCCCCTTGAGGGTACAGAAGAACAATGTACTTTGAGGGCTGGTGAAAAGAGGGAAGTGCAGATTTAATAGATTTGAAACACTGAAATCTTGTGACACTCTAGAAGTGAAACATGACAAAAGTTTTCTCACTGGGCATACAGTTCTCAAAGGTCAGCTGAAGGTAAGCTCTTGACACTCACTTGTCTGAGTTTTTTTGTCATGCAGTAGAAAATAAAAATTTTCAGTGGTGTAGAGGTTAAACTACTTAGTAATCAAGGTACACTAAAATTTTCACTGACAGAATGCTGGAAAACAAGGTAATGTATATGACTGAAATGTCTTGATAACAAGATACCCTTGATCCTGAAAAAAATATTCCAGAAATAGTATCCTTGAAAGGAGGAAAGTGCATGGAAAATGGGTTCTGATTCATTGCAATAGGAGAGATGTTTGCCCACTACTTGGCTTATTGTAGTAGAACTAACTCCATATATTGGGAATATCTAAAGCACATGTAAATTCAGTGCAGTAAGAAAAAACTGATCCAGACACATAGGAGAGACAGACAAGTCTTTTTTCTGTCAACCCCATGGTGATATCACTCCCTAGACTGTAACTGCTCAAAAATAATGTCCATGAAGTTTTACTGATAATATTAAAACAAAACAAAACAAAACAAAATAAAATAAAATAAAATAAAATAAAATAAAAAATAGCAAGTTGCTATAGCTTAAGTGTAATTATATTGTATAATTATAATAATATGTAAAATTTTCTATATGGAATTATTTGATAATTACATATAATATGTGTGCATAATATATATATTATTGTTACATACACACAATATGTACACATGATATATAAAATACATATTATTTACATGCAGTTATATGTATTTTATAATAATATATAATGATGTGTTACTGTGCAAAATTATGCTACAAACAATTTTTTAAAACAAAATGAATATATCATGAGAACCTTAAATTATAGTTGAAGTGCTTATATCCTGATTAGAATAACAGAAGTATATCATGGAATGCAAGTTTCAGTAAAGTGGGTGAGGGTAAAATATTGCACTAGAAAGAAATTTCCAGGGGACCTGGAAATAATCTAGGAAAAACAAGCAACCAAAATTCTTGAGGATACTGCAAAGTACGGTTAGTGATCCCTGCTAGGTTTACTCAGTTTTAATTTCCACAGAAATGCCACATGCTGCATTTTGGAACGCAAGCTCTCTTCCCTGAATTAACTGGTTTCTTTGCTCTTCATTTGTTTTGGCTTAGATTGGTCCAGTGTATGGTTCTTGCTAAATTCGGGGTCTGGGCAATCACCAGCCATATGTACTTCTTAACCCAGCGGGTGGCTGGGCACTGGAACAGGGTCCCCAGGGAAGTGGCCACAACACCAGCCTGACCCAGCCCAGGAAGCATTTGGATAATGCTGTCAGGCACATGCTGTGATTCTTGCGACTGTTCTGTGCAGAGCCAGGAGTTGGACTCAACAATCTTTTTGGGTGCCTTCCAACTCAGGATATTCTGTGATTCTATAATTGTATGATTCCTCTAAAGTTTAATTTTCACTTCAAAGAAGAACAGCTGAAAGAGTCCCTTGTTACAAATATCAGAGCTAATAAAACTGCCTGCCTTATAAATGAATTGTAAGTTTCAAAAAAGAGCTTTAATATTTTGTGCATTTTGACAGGAACTGACTGCTACCTTATTCTCACTTCAGTTTCTGATAGTCATAAAAGGAATTTCAATTAAACATGATTGTGAGCACTAGGATAAATATTTATGCTTTAAAATATGAGTTTGGTCAATTGGTTTTATTTCATTTGGGTTTTTTAATGTTCAAATTGGATACTAATATCACTGTTGATTTTTTCTTTTTTGATATGTTATTGCACACTAGATTTACCAGTGTCCTGTTACTCTTGATCCATAACAGTAAACCTGGATGTGACAGCAATAAAGAGCAGCTGGAGGAAAAAATTGGTTCATATTTCAAGCAAATGTAATTGCCACTAACAGTTGGAAACCATAAGATGCATGTATTTCTAATAATTAATTAAAAATTAAATGAATTCAAAAATTTCATTATATTTTGAGGCCATAAGTAATTCAAAATCTTAAAAAGAATAAATGAAGAGAGTTCTCTATGGATACTTGTATGAATACTTTTGAAAATCTTTTTTAGTCTATGGGTTTTAAGTAGGGCTGAAGTTAACGGAGTTCATGGAAACGTTTTGCACTAGTGTTCTGTTAGTTTGTTCCAGGTAATAGTTAAAATATTTTAAATCTGAATACCAGATAAGATGATTCTCACTTTAGAGTGAATTTTTTTCTAGTTCATGGTCACGGCTTTTTCCACTGTGAGAGTACCTTCTTTTCTCAGGGCTATAAGCACAGAACTATAGTAAAAATGCAGAAAAGAGGTTGTGCAGCAGCACTGGTGAAGTAAATTTGGTGATTTTAGCATTGTCTTTGTAATTACACACACTGATTGATACAATGGTCTGTGCAAATTTTATCCTCATATACAAGTTCTGCGCCTGAAAGAAAACTCTTCCAGTAAGAGCAGGCTACTCAAGCTATTTTCTGTCTGCATGTAGGGGCACATCCTCCCCCACCTCAGGATCTCAGGAGCTCCTGATGAGCCTTAACCAAACCATCAGAGCAGTGAAGAACTCCTTCAAAAAAGAAGGAACCATATAAGAGGTTTGCCTCAAAGAGTGATTCTCTGCAAAGTTATGCACTGCAGGTGCAACTACACAGTTTATATACTGAGCAGCTGTCATCCCTAGTGAGGAAGAAACAGAGGAAGAAAAAAGAAAACTTAATATGATCAGAAATTGAAATTAGAAGTATGTATGAACTACTAAGTTGTAGACAAAGTTCTACATACATGATTCTATTTAAATTGATCCTTATTTTATGTTGTTGTTCATACAAACAGACACATGTGTAACAGCTTTAACTCCTGACTGCATCAAGGGTTTATGGAGCCACTAGATGCTCACAGGATGGTCTCAATTCATGAATAACTTCATTAACTCTTTGGGGATCCATTTTCTCCAAGGTATTAGAAATTACTATGGAAAGGAATATGGATTGCTATTCTTAACTTGTCGTGGTCCTTGCAAACTAAATACACTAAAAAAAAAGTTTCCATATATCTTACTATTTTACTTCTGCTTTTTGCTGACTTTCAGTTTGCAAAATCATGCCTGGTATGTGAGAACTATGTTGCTAGCTTTCTTTTTTCTTTTTTTTTTTTTCCACGTGAAAGTTCATTTATCACTCAGTGTACTGGACCATCATAAAAGCATACAGAATTGCCATGTAAAAAAATCTGATTAACATCAGCTTTCTTACCAACTGCAGCAAGCAGCTGATTAATATTTGCAGTTCTTGTGTACCATAGTTCTATCAGTGCAAACCTATATGAAATATAATCTAGAATGTTTCTCCCATGCTTCATAATACTGAAATAAATTAAATTAAAAGTGAAATATAATAAGCATACCAGTATTTGGAAAGTAATGCCAGTTTCCTTATTAGTGACCTGGTTGCTTACAGAAATGACAGATAATCATTTGAAGAAAATTCCACTCAAAGATTATTTTCATACCATGAATGAATATGCAAAAGTGCAATCAGAACACTTCTTGTGTGCCTCTAAATATAATAATGCTTCCCATAGAAGTGGGAAAACAATCTTACAAAATATTCTTGAGGTTTGATTTTTTGTAAATAAAACACAAATGGCCTCTCAGTATATCCAACTGAAGGGCCAATTAGCTGCATTTTAGAGTTGCTTTCAAGATATTTTAATTTTTGCTAACTTTGTCAAATGCTCTTTCTGCAAAACAGCCTGATTGCAGTTCCAACTAAGGTTGATATAGATACTTCCTTCAAGGTATTATTGGCAGACATTTTAAAGGAGAAGTCTTCCCTGTTAATACATTTATCTTGCTCATTTATCACTATAACTAATCACAGATTAGTAAGAACATTAGCCACCTACCGGAGAACAGGAGTGTTACTGGTGAGTTTTCATTTGGAAACTTACCAAAGTGTAAGTAACGAAAGTGTCCGTTCCACAACTAAAAATCCATAACATGGAAAACTGCTCTGATACCCCTCATGATTCCAGGATACCAACATAAATTTTAGTACCTGCAGCCCGTGGATCTCTCTGGTTTTCTGTTCCTGGTACAGCTCATCCCTTTCTTTCTCCCCTCACAGGGATGTATAATGATGCAACATTCATTATATACCCTACAGTAGGAGTGTACTTTCGTCCTCACTTAGGCCATGTGCAGCAGGAGAGGAATCTCTTTAAGTCAAGGAAAATCCCAAGCTTTCTGCCTTTTGTTGTTCAACATGAAGAAAAGTAAGAAAGATAAATTGAAATATTCATGTTTCAAATAATTATCACAGGAGTTCGGAAAGAACTAGGAGTAATTTAAGCATATTTCTTGAAACATTGCTCTTTCAAGCACGTAGTCCCTTATATTTCCACAAATGTGGTAAAGAACCTTGGGCAACCTGAACTTGCCCTGACGCAGCTTCAGGCCATTCCATCCTGTCCTGTCACTGGTTACCAGAGCAGAGATGAGTGCCTGCCCTTTCTCTTTCCCTCCTGAGGAAGCTGTAACTGCAATGAGGTTTCTCCTCAGTCTCCTCCAGGCTGAACAGACCAAGTGACCTCAGCCACTCCTCATACAGTTTCCTCTCAAGGCCCTTCACCATCTTTGTGGCCCTCTTTTGGACACCCTCCAATAGATTGATTTTTTTTTTTTTTTTTATATTGTGGTGCCAAAAACAACACACAGTCCTCGAGGTGAGGTTGCCTGAGTGTGGAGTAGAGCAGGACAATCCCCTCCTTCACCCAGCCAACAACGACACCAGGACATGGCTGGCCCCTGCTGCCAGGGCGCGCTGCTGACTCGTATTCAACATTCCCCAGCCAGTAAATACTTTCAGGATAATCATTACTTATTCTTTTGTTTTCTTCCATTTTAATTTAAGCTATTTTGTCTATAGCTTTTCTTTTTTTTAGCTAGCTTTTTCTCTGTTAATCCAATACTGCTAAATTATTGATGACTTTATCTTTCTGATTCATTCTCTAAAATACTCAGAGAACAATAGTGTCCAAGTGAATTATCTATGGTCAGCTTAAATTTGAAAGGCTGAAGAGATCTCCTTCAACTCTATTTCAAGAATTAAGATAAAACACTGATTCACGGTAAGTGGCTGTTGAATACACAGAAAAGACCTGTACCAGGAATACAAAAAAGGAAAAACTGGAAAGTATTGACAAGTTGAACAGGCAGAGCTCAACTGGAAAGTTATTCTCAGATGTCTGAAATTTTTACATAACTTTTATTAAATTATTGCTTCACTTATATTTTTAGATCCTTAGTGTTGCAACGCTGACTCCCACACCTAAGACACTTTGCCTGTAGTAGTAATATTGTTTAGTTTTTAATTGACTTCTGCTTTTCTCAAGGACATCCCTCTTTTGAAAACTGGACTGGCTCAGAATTTCTGCAGACAGCTTGTAGAGTACTTTTGCCTTTATGACTGTGAACATCTAAGTAATGGCCACATACTTATTTAATTTAGATGACACCATTTTCTTTATATATGTCATTTTAGAAAACTTAGAAATGGTTCTCTGAAAACAGAGGCAGAACATTTATCCAAAAAAATTAGCTGATGGATGGTATGAAGGATAACAAATCTTCAAGGATCTTCCATCCTGAACTTCTCAGTCTATGGCCATGGCAGTTTACTTGGTGCTAAGCCTATTAATGGCTAGCTCTAAGTGGCAAAATACTTATCTTGAAATAGAACATGTTTTGCTTTCAAGAGAGAATCTTTTGTAGCATTAAAAGTACATAAATGCACAAAGGCAATAAGACACTCTCTAAAAATTCACATTTTCAAGAGCAAAAGGAAGGAGTGAGCCCAGAGATAAACTTTTATGTAACAGAAGAATGCTTCATTTAACAATCAAAGTTTAGCAAATGCCATGCAAGGAGCCTGTTGCTGCCCTTCCAAGTTGTTTGTGCAACAGGAAGCATCCTTGATTTCACAGAATATTCTTAGCTAAGAGGGACCCACAAAGATCATTGAGTACCACTCAAGTTGAATGGCCCTTACCGGGATCTAACCACAACTTTGGTATTGTTAGCACCATATTGTAACCAATTGAGCTAATCTCAGGGTGTGTAGTCCTTCCTTATGCATTATTTAGCATCTATCCAGTCATTGTGAACATCCTACTACCTTTGTCACCACAGCTGTGCCTGTGTGTATGCAGCTTCTCCAGAGGTGAAGATATACCAGCTATAAATCAATGCCCAGTGTCAGAAAATAAAAAAAAAAAACACTAACAAACCAATTGGTTGAAATTAATTTAGAAATCAGTTGGCTCCTACTAAGTCATTACAGCTGCCTAATAAGTCAGTGCAGTTGAGTTCATTATGGCCTGTGATGGCCCATCAGCAGAGATGAGCACCTTCAGGCTGGTGTGAGTGTAGTTCCCCAGTAAGAGACTTATCAAAGTTTAGTTCACTTGTGTGAAGACAAAAAAGCAGTTCCCACTGCTTGCAGGGTTTGCCTCTATTAACCTTTTTGTATGCTTGAATTTACTTGGTTCTTTTATGTTTTTTGGGGTTTTTTTTCATTATTTACTTAGTTTGTCACATTTTGGATTGCTTTCCCATTAATGTTTGACTGGTTACCTGCATTATAGTACACCTCCATAACAAGCTCCCATTGCTCCAATCTGCACAAAAAGGTTAAAATGTTAAAGATGTTCTCTCTTTGCTCATGACAAGATTCTGAGTTTAAAACTATTTCAGGGTTAAGTGCTTGAGACTGGTAAAAAATAAACCTTTCTGAATGCTAAATATCTTCCCCCCATGTCCCCCTGCCCTCGTTCCCAAGAAAAAGCATAAAGATATGAGGATGTCCAGTTGTCAATTTTAACTTCTTCCTTGATATTTTTGGGTAATACTGAAGTATGATGAAATAGATGTGAATGGCTCAGGAATAATATTAAGGTGGAAACTGGGAGAATATTTCAAGCTGCAACACTCAAGTCCATAACAGTTTTCTAAGTAAGGGAGTTACAACAAGGAGCTAAAACTTTTAAAGATTGCTCCCCAAACTTAATTAAACTGATTATTTGTCAATGCAGAAGTGATACTGCAGATACCATATTCAGCTTGCAATGGGTGATTGACTTTTCTAATTCTGAGGGCATAATGAAGGAAGAGTTGAATTATGTTTTTGTATCAATATTTTTATACTATATTTCTATCTCAAAATGTATGCTTCAGGGTCTCCCAGACAAACTGCCAGATAAAATAAGGATTTTTGTTCCCAATTACCAACACCCTCCCACATTTAAATTTAGAGTGAGGAAAATATGAAGAAGAAAATTGTCTTTTGAAGTATTAGAGTTTACAGCTAAACCCAGAAGAAACCATGTTAATGATTCCAGCAGAATTACAGTTCTGTTGTTATTTAGAAATGCTTTTTATTTAGCTCAAAATGAGAGCATCAGAAAGACATTAAAGGAACAAATTTTATTCTATTCAAGTTGTCAAGAGAATAAGATATATTTTGATTTTGTGATTTATCTTTCTCTCTGTCATAGAATGTAGTCTATTCTAGAAGGAATGTAGAACAGGGGAGATGTTTTAATGTCTTCTAGTTTATGCTATAAAACTAGAATTTTCTTCATAAAGAATGAAGGAAGTTCTTGGTTGTTTCAGGGACGAAATTCTTAATGAGCCTTGATGGGAAACTTAGAAGCTCTAGAATTCCAAGTTTTCTTAACGTATCATTGAGAAATGTGATATCTAAAATAGCACATTGACTAGGGGAAGTTACTGGTATGAAGTAACAATAGGTATGACACATATGTTTGCTCAGACCCAAACACCTCAAAACATAATGAATGTGAACACCTGCTAAAACTGCCTGATGTTATCCATTGTACTTCAGAGTGAGAGTTCTCCTTTTCTGGGTCATGTGGAAACAAGCAACATCCCACTGTTTGAATACTCTTTTAATTTAAATTTTGGATGCAATAATGGTGGTTTTGTTTCTTTTTCATTGTGTGGTTTATCAATAAGAACCAAGTAGCAGAGGCAAGGTGATGGGGTAGACAGACCTTGATTCTCCCTCCATGTTACTAGAAATCATTTTCAGCAAAGATTTTTTTGTAGAGCTTACTTACTGTTTCAATTCAATGTATGCTAAATGGCATAAACACACCAGTTCAATGCATTTTTATTGTTCAAAATAAAGATATGGTGGTTTTTGACAGTAGTGAGGCTCTTGCAGCAATGAACTCCCTAAAGTGTTGGACTGGAATCTCAAAAAATAAATAGTGTTATTTTTTTGGAAAATTTGGGTTTAAGTATCAGTATAGAGCTTCATTTTCTAGCAATATTGTAAAGCTTTTAGATACCTAAACTTCTCTCAGTTAATTTTGACTCTCTTAGAAAGAGTTGCTTAAATAGCTTGTGCCAATTCATTCAAAGGAGCAGCCAGTGATAATTACAATTAAGCCTGTTCTACTAACATGAAGATACTTATGGCAAAACTCATGTAATAATGGACAGTGAAAACCAGGCTGAAATTAATAATTAACTGCATAGGGCTCAGAAGACTTACTGTGAATTCTTCTCTTTGTGCCAAATAGCTACTAAAAGTCCTGGATCCTGCTATCAGTTATCTGCAAGCTGTTCTGGTGGTTTCCAAATGTTTGTGATTCCCAGCTATGTTTCTAATGTGCAAAATAATGAAGTCCTGTGAAACTGATACTTTTTTAAAATGCCAAGTTTGAAATAACCCAAAACTCTCTTTGCTTGATATATCACACCTCCATTCCCAAACCTATAAGCAGTATGGCTATGTAATTATCTTGTCCCCTATATTTGTTTTTTTTTTTTACTTCAAGGGGTTTTTTGTGAGTTTTGAAAAATACTGATGCTAACTCTCCTGTCTCTGTATTTTAGTTCCTCAGACTACCATAATTTGGTGTATCTTCTCAGATGTCATTTTTGTAGGTATTGTTCTGTTCTTTCTCTGTGGACTTGTACAAAACTTTAGTCACAGGACCAAGTCCACTTTATATGTGCAGCTAGTGGATTGCATGACAGTCAAGCAAACTAAGCCAGTAAAAGTAAAATAAGAAAACTCTTCAGTAATACATTAATATTTTTTAATTTTAATTTTATTGGAATGATTTTATATATATGCCTCTATTTTATTTTTTCAATCAAGCTTCAGAATGAGTCCAACAAATTTTTTTGTAGAATCTGAAATCTAAAAATAAACATTTTTATAAACTTTCTATATTGTATGGTGGTTCCTCCTGCCTGAAACAGTTCCTATAAAACAGTTAATATTTTAACGACTGGATAATTTGAAGACAAGTATTTATAAAATGTTGCTTGTTATCAAAACTGTATTGTTAGTACATTCTTAAGTTTATTCATAAATCTCTGCAAGAGATCCACGTTCTGAAGCATGGAACTATTTATATTTTCTAGTTACACCATTACTAATTTGATAGTGTGTATTAGAAATAATCATATATGGAAAAACTTAAATCATTCACTAAGTCTGAAGATATGGCTGTTTCCAATGAACAAATAATTTTCATCTGACCAAATTTTTCATTGCTCTAACAATTTACTGCAGCATTCACTGTGAATAATAGACTAGTTTTTTTCAGATTCTGTGCTAAATTTGGCAAAATTTTCAATTAAAATAATCTCCCTAGTCAAATAATTATGTCTGTATCTTATGTCTTAGCAGAGTGGCTGCCCAGGAAATTTCTGCTCCAGACCCATTTCATGTGGCAAACTAAGCAAAAGAAAAATAATTGCAAATGAGTACTCTGATGCTCTGGTCTTTTTTTTTTTTTTTCAGATGTGTTATGATGTGTTATAATACACTAAAAAAAGACAAATAGATAATGATTGTCAAATAAAGTATCTGCCATTTATGATAACCTACCATAATTAACAGTTGTAGTTAAAATATTACATGTTAAAATGCAGAAAAAAATCTTCAATAACAGGTATAAATCCAAATGACCAGAACTCTTGAAGATCTTCAGTCATGGTTGCTTTTATTTTAGGAATAGAAGATATATCACTGGCTCTGTTTCATGAATACACCAAATCAGCTCTTCTACAGGAAAAAAAAATCTGTTTAAAGAACATGAAATAACTGAAAATGCCATAAATTATTCAAACTTCAATTTAAAACTTAAACCAGTCACAAGTCAGTTCAGTCAATGAGAAACAAAACCCCTTTTTTAATACTTTCAGCATTACAAAGTTCCAGATAAACCAGCCAGTTATCATTAAAATATCAGCCAAAACATGTAACAGCTGGAGCTCGTTTCACACTAACATTACTCAGGCATTTTGCTTAAAGCAGTTTCCTAAACTCCCTAATAACAGAGGTATTGGCAGATAACAGCTTAGGTCATGACTTAGGTGTTTATATCTTTCTAGTGATTACAGAGGAAAGCAAATAAGCAAAGTAACTTAGATGAGATGTTTAACTTTTGATGGTTAATGCTAGGTAAGACTAATCCTTTTTCCATTATCTACTTTTTTTTCCCAGATATTTCTTTCTAAGAGTCTTATTGCAATAGATCAACTTTGTACTTTCTATGTGCTTGAGATATTGGCACAGTGATGTACAGTGATATACTGCCTTCTGCCTGCCTTCAGTAAATTATAAATCCTTTCACAAAACAGTCTAGAATAAGATGCTGGAGTAGCTATTCCCAATGGAGTTATATCGGTTTCAAATTTCAAGGGTTTTTTTTTAGTATTGAACTCATTTGGAAGCATATCAGCCATTCCAGAATAAGCCAAGCAGCATGGTAAAAAGCTTCTCAAAGCCGAATTAACTAATGCCTGAATTAAGAGTTATAGAGCACTCTCAGCATGGTACTAATTAGTGCTGCCTAAATCACCCACATACATCTATTGTAATTTTAACTGATGCCACACTAGCAAGAGCTACAGTTCCTTCAAAGCTATTTGAATGGTGTCTATTCTGCATTTTGCAGTACAGAAATGCCCACAGGCAAACATATTAGAATCTACATTGAACCTGTGAGAGGGGTGAGTTCAGAAGCTTTCCACCGGACTAAGCAAATTCCTTCTTTAGTTTCTATTCTGAAAGGCTGCGCAGCCTTGCTATGCTGTTCTGTCACTTGGAGATCTCTGTGCTTGGAAAACACTGTTTACATTTAAGTCATTTTTATTCCTTCCAAAGTTTGTCCCAGACAAAGGTACTGCAACACTTCAGATGCCCTCAGGGATCTCCAACTCTAATTATTTACGTGAGTGAGATTTTAAGATGCTAAGCAAGATTTTACATCTCTAAGGAAAGAACATTGTAAAGGTTTTAAATGCAATGCTGAGAGACTTCAAAAGAATTCCCACTAAGTGAGACTTGTCTCAGTCAGACTAAAGTGGAAAAAGCTGGAATTTTAACTTTAACTCTGGGAGCTCTTGCTTTTGCCTATTTTTGCCTGGATCTTTAATTTTACTTGTATCCTGTGATTTAGTATTTTATTTAGGCTCCAAGTAATGAAAAGCATTTGGACCTGAAATCTCATCAACATATCCAATAAAATGCTATTAAATTCTGAATATTTCAAATATCAAATAGTTTAGGAGACTTATGTGCTTTTAAATATTTAAATGTGAATAGGTAAAAATATATTTTTGAAGTTTAAGGCAAACTGTCGCACGACTGAATTATTTTCCATGTCTAACTCTTAAGCCACCTCTTCTTTTTTTACAAAATATTTCATTTTGGCTATTTTATGGATATAAACATATAGTTCTGAAAATTGTTTGAGAATTTAATTTGTTTATTAAGCTACTTTGGGGTGGGATAATCAGGGGTTTAACTATTTGCAATTTGGCTAAAGTATATTTTAAAAGAGAACTCTAAACAAAATCTGAACAAATTTCATCAACTTTAAAATTATTAAAATCACTTAAATAATGGGAATAATGACTACATGTGTGAATTCAACTTAACCAAGTATACTTGTTCTAATTCAAATTTGGCTGCAAAGCAAAGCGGAGTTCCTCAGTGGGAAAAAAAGTCAAAAAACTGATGTTAATATGCTGCTAATAATATACTCAGACTAGAAGTATTTTTTAAATATTGAGAAAAAAATGATTGAATACTTTTTTAAATAAAAAAATAAAATATTTTCAGGGTCTGATACCAAAATATTTTTCTAAATAGCTGTATTCCAGACCTATCTTCCCAGGTTATTTTTAACCTTTAATTGCAAAAAAACCCACAAACAAGGTCCCAGCCAACCAACCAGAACCCCACAATCTGCACACACGCAAAAGCAAAAACAAAAAAAAACCAAAAACCCAGACAAACAAACCAATCAACCAAACCAAAAAAAAGAGGACCAAAAAACAAATCAAAACCAGGAAAATACGAAGCAGAGGAAAACAGCCTTTTCAAGGCCACGCAAACATATCTTTGATGTCAACTGTCCTAATGAAATTGCTGATTCTAGATCTGCAGACAAAATATGTACCTCAGAGTCACTGAGATAAGCATCTATAGATATCAAAAGTGAAGAATAGATGTGCGAGAACAGGAAATCCCTACTTATATTGAAGCAGTACGTATAAATGTACTGAATGTATAGAAATACTGTTAGCACTTTTTGAGTTCATAAAAGGTCACAGTGCTCCCTCTGTAATGTCATTCTGGGAATTTCATAGATAAATCGGAGAGAACAACTTGGTGATTAAATTAGTACTGAGCTCTAACAACATGACTAGGTCTGCTGTGGTGTGTTTTGTAAGAAATACATAGGTACTTCAGTTTACTCATCTGAAAGTGACATGCATTATTAATTCTTATTCCCCAGACAGTTTATAAAGGTGATTTAAAAATCTTGCCATGCTACACATCATAATTTTTACTTTACCAAATAACTGTATTAAATATAACAGGGACAAAACATGTTCTCATTGTGTCTGCCAAATACTATTCCAGAAGGTTTCACTGTATCTAATCAGACTGAGATACCCTGCCATGAGTTTGTTATTGGATAGTCATTCAAAACTTTCAAAGGTCACCATTATCTTTTCACCTACTTTTACAGTAATTTTCCTCTGTTAATTTGTTAAGGATCATTTTTTTAAAAGTACATTTAAATTCCCTTCCTTTAGGAAAGGAAGAATTTTTCCACAGCAAACTAGGGGAAGAAAAGAGGTTTTCCTTCATGGCTACATTTAACGTTTTTTCCTTAAGTAACAAGAGAACAAAAATTTACTTAATAAAGAGTAATATCAGCACCACATCAGTGGAGATGTTCCCAGAGGTATCAAAGCTAAGGGTGGGTAGCGCAGACTGAGACTCATTTCTTTGTATGACAGCATAGCACTGATAAATCAGAGCCATTTACCAATCAGGAATATTACATACCAGCCTTTGTTACTCACAGATTATAAGATTTCAAATGCCTCTAAACCTGTATTTTCAGTAATTTTTAGTCACTTTGTGATTTCTGCATAAAGATATTTACTTCTATTCTGTTTGTCTTTCTTTTATGTAGAAATTATATATAGTGGATCCGAGGACAGTAGGTAGTTTTAATAGTGCCTCAGATAATAAATCTCTGAGTGATGTAATGAAATGACAGCCATGTGAAGCATATGAATGAACATCATGGCCATATCCACCACCCTACAAGGTTTTCTCTGTGTTCTCACAGTGAACATTTTTAGATTCCATATGGACAATAGCATAATGATGGTTTCTACTTCTATTCAGTAGTGTTTAAAGACCAAGCTAACAAAATTTTAATGTAACAAAAATGTATTTGTTTTTATTGAAGAAAAATCATTTTCTGCCTTTAAATGTGATGTTAATTCTCCAAGTAAAGAACAATAAAATGACATTCCATAAAGGTAAGGAATACAGCTTAATCTGATGAAAGACTTTAGATAACAGGCTCTTCAACTCTACAATCTTACTGCTATTCAGGCAAACCTAGCCTTTCAGTCAGTGAACTAGTCAGGATTTTGTAATGTAGATGAAGATTTGCACACTTTCAGTAAAACTCTTCTCAAGCAAGTGTAAACAGTTTTTCATTCCTTGTTTTCTCTTGCAAGCAAGTTGCACTTTGACAGTAGAGGAAATTACAAGTTTCTTTTAGGCTTTAGAAAATGAAGTTAGTTTCACTTTATTTCATTTTTGTTATCTTAAAGTGAGATACCTATTCTGACTGAGATAATATAACATCTCTCTGTAATCAGTGGTAGCTAATAAACTTTCCCATGGGCTTACCCATGCTATCCTGGAAAAGAGTCTATGATAGCCTCAGACTTTCCGCCTATAAAGCCATGCCAAAATCATAGTTCAAGCTACTTGAAGAATAAATTTTTAGTTGTGTTTGGTCTTTATTCATCTTTATATTTCAGTAACCTTTGGTTCTTATTTATGTTCCTGAATAAGAAATAATACCTTCTTTAGGCAGTATTAAAAAAAAAAATATTACATGGTGCACATAAATATAGTTTAACCAGTGACAATAATTTCCCAAAATGCTACACTCTCCTCATACACAGTAAAGTATGCATTAAAGTTCATGTGCTTCATTAAAAAAGAGCAGGAGTATAACTTGGTTCCTTTTTCTGAAAACTGTTTTTAATGAAATGCGGATTCTTTTACTTATAATCTCCTTCAGAGTAGGCACTTCAGGATACACGCAAAACATGCTACTCCAGAGGGGTAGCTGTCCTGCTTTCCTCAAACCTTCCTTATGAAAACAGCACTGAACAATAGCTCCAGGTTTTTGTTATTGGGTCGAACCACATCAATGAGGTCACTGTCTTCTCTGCATTTAACCCAGAAATAGCAACACCGAGAACAGAATCAATGTGACTAAGGCTAGTCAGTTCAGTGATAGAACAAGAAAACATGTTTGCCCTGAATCTCATTCCAAGTCTCTAAACTAGGCTGTTTCCAATAAGGAAAATGTAGGACAGTCACAAATACCATTTGATTCTCTTACTTTCAAATATTTCTTTACAGAATAGTAAAGAAATATAAAATAATCACATGCAGACAGAGATACAAAGTGAGAAAAATCTGCAATTGCTGCAAGTACATATTCTGAGCAGTTCCCTGAATGGGGCTTTTTGGAAAGGTTTACCTCTTGCCTAAAGAACTGCTGATATTAGAAAATATTAAGGAAGCAGCTACAGGAGATGTAAGAAGATTTTTAAGAAATTCTCTCATGTATAACAACTTTTTTTTCTGTAATTCTAAGATCTTTTTGGGGTTCATTCCTCATAAAGAATGCATACTTTCCCAATGTATTTGAGTTGGTTGCTTTGTTGGGGTTGGGTGGTTTTTTTGGTTTATGTAGTCTCTAATTGCAATGTGATGTAGACACAACAGAAGCTGAAGTTCCAAGTTTCTGTTAAACTGCCAGGTCCTAATGTTTTGTGGTTAACCATACACCTCTAAAGTATCTTTCAGAAAGTATTTCTTTCACAGTTTCCTAACAATTCTGTGCACATAGTAACAAAAATAAACTCTGGTTTCTGCTTCTTTAATAATCTTTCAGCTCTGAATTAAGTTTAAATTTAAGTACTTTCAATATTTGAGCATTTCTCCAGCAGAAGTTGAAGAGTGAGTGACTATAAGTGACTCACTGGAAGACTATTTCATATGTATCAATTCCACATACTGTGTTAATGAAAGGTATTTTTTCATACAGTTTCCTTTCTTCAGAGAATCTTTCTGTATGTTTAATCAAAGGACAGAGGTGGTGTTTTCCCAGATCTTACAAAAGATTTACCAAAAGTTCTCCAACTTCACATATCTCCTGGGCACCCTGAGACTTCTCATATATCTCTAGGTAAATATCTGTCCATGTTTCTTTTGTCATTCTGAGACTTTTAAGTTTAAATGTTTCCATTATTGACTTGATTTATATGTTCCCAAAATATTTTTAAGAATTAAGCATCTGAGAACTGTGGCCTATATAAGTATTTTCTTGAAAAACAAAGCACACTTTGAAATAAAAAGAAATTCTCTAACCTGATTACTTTTCTTGGAAAATCCTTGAGTTGAAGTGTAACAGAGATGGTACCACTTCTCAAAGAATCCCATTAATCTTTTATAATTAAAAGTGTTGGGAAGCTAAATACAGTTGTCATTTCCATCTGTTTCTATAATAATTCTTTTCACCTCAAAGTGATTCACAAGTTGAGCCTACTTCCCTCATCACAGAATAAGGATTTCCAGTTTAAAAAAAATCAACTGCTATTTTAAACAAATAGAAATATCAGAGATACTTGAAGATAGAACTTGAAACAACTTCTTTTTAAAAGAACCAAAGAAATTTCTGCAATACCTCTGCTACAAAAAAGGATATTCTTTTGTAAAATGATAAGAGATGTGAAAAAGTATGCTAAGTATCAGTATCTTTCAACTATTTCCTATAAACTAGAAAGCAGTGATAGGTGTATCTTCTGTACCATTTATTGCTTAATTGGTACGATAACAAAGCTGTTCTATGTCTAGATAAACTGTATTATTCTTTTCTATGGATTAGCATAGAGTGTTGCAAAATGACCACCAAAAAGAAAAAAAAAATTCTGAGCTAAGAGTTCTTCATGTTTCAGGGATTTTTCACCTCCAACTGTGTATGAGGAGAGAGAACCACTCTAATTCAAGTTCTAGTTATCAAAGAGGGGATAATGTGCTAGAAAGGTAATGTGCCTGCCTCCCTACAGTTGCCAGGTTAAGACAAAGTAAATTAAACCATTAAATCCAAGCTTTCAGGATGGTATTTAACTGCATGTAGTAGGTCAGCAAATAGCAGGTTCTCTTTTAAATTAAAAAATTATTAATTTATTTAAAATTAATTAATTTTTTATTAAAAATTAAATTATTTAGGTTTGCTATATTTATTAGGATGAGGATTACTCAGTACTGCAAGAGATTTACCACAAAGATTCATATAGATTTTCAAGGTAATTGTTTGGGGTTTTTTTGTGTTGCCTCTCATATATACTCATGCACAACACTCTATGGACAAATGTTTAATATTGTGAATTCTGGAAATTACCTGATATGTAAAACTGATTTGGTTTTCAAGTGATATCGAACAGAAAAAAATAGTTCCTGACTAGAAAAGACTATCTGGGGTTTTTTGTTTGGTTTTGTTTTTTTCAGTCAATTCTGCATATTTTGTACTTACAGCAAGTGCTGTCATAATGCACTTCACAGCAGTTCCCATGGAAACTCTGTTGCATTTCTTTGTGTTTCTGTTTTGGTTTTTGATTGGATGCAGTAACAGCTGGTGGTCATCCTCCAAGTTAAATTAAATAAATAGTTCATTGATTTTACTGCCCTCATAGTCTCTTTCTGTCTCAAACATTGACCTTCTCTTCATATATTGGCTGAGAAGCACATCATACTGAAGGACATCTGTATGTCCCCTATGCATTCACTTATGCCATATGAGCAAGGTACACAAAGGAGCACTAAATTATTGGTAGGACATGTGGAAATAAACTGAGCATTGAAAATGACATTATGAGAGGGGTGAACTGGTACCTAAGAAAAAGATATGGACTTTGCATGTGGCCAAGCATAAATAAATCAGCTTAGGTACAACATGAACTTCAACCAATGCTTAGGTAAATGCTATTTTTATTCAAATAATATTATAAAACCTTGTTTAAATTGCCGTGGGCAAAACAGACTTCAGGGTTACCCTGCCTTGGTAAGGGTCACTTCATGAGCCCAGTCCCTCTGGGGTTGTCACCGCCCCGGTCCCTCCACAGGCTGCACTCTCTGTAGGTCCATTTCTGCCCTACTGCGGGATCATCCCTGGACCCAGTCCCCCAGGGCTATCTGTGATCCAGCAGGGGTTCCCATGGACAGTGCCTCCTCTGCCAAACCCCAACTCCTTCCAAGAGTGCATTTCAAGCACGTCTTTGTCAATGTCCCCTTACACATTCCTCTTCCATTTCAGTCATGCAGACAGAGGTCTTCATATTTCTCTTCACGTGTCCTGTTTTTGTATCTGCCTGTGCCTTCTCTCACACCTCCTACTGCTTTCCCTTTTCTGTGCTCTCATGTGCATCCTGCAGCAGTGTGTACCACCCTTCCTCATACATGTCTGAGCCAGTGCACTGCGTACTTCTCTAACAGGTTGGTTTTGCTGCATCCAGTGGGACAATCTGTGTCACGGGGATTCCCTTGCTTTCTAAATTAATTTCTGGTAACACTTTTGTCCCTTTTCAGACGCTTTCTTAAAAATAAGAAACTCAAGTTGGTGACACAGCTGAAGACTTTGGGATATGGGAATCAACAGAAGTCTGGGCACTTCTAAGTCATAACCATGCCAGACTAAATTAAACTCATAGTGAATTAACCTTCATTTTTATACATATGGTCAATATTGGTTCCAGATGCCTTCTACAATCTCCTGTGACACCTCTTAAACAACATTTTGCAGTATTCTCTGCTACTTGGCCCTCATCTTCTCCCCCTCTCAACTCAGACGTAGAACTCGAGTGGATAGAGCAGGCTGCAAAAATTAGGGATCTTTATTTTGAACTATTATGAATTAATTTATTTATGATCCAGAGACTTTTTCTGTCATCCCTGACACATATCTGTGCACATGGATTGGCACAAAGTATAATTTGTAAGGAAATGCTTGCAATAGCCTGGTAAAACTGAAAATGAAATGCCATTTTGGCTAGTGAGGATTTTGCACGATGTCTCCCACACTCCAAGCAATGGAATTTTTTTTAAATGTAAAATTATATAAACTTTCATTTGCTAATCCCCCACTGATTTTCTATCAATCACCCAAATAGCAGTTACAATAACTTCTTTTATTTTATTCTTGGTCTAATTACGTTATTTTGAATCCCACTGTCAAACATTTTAGGGATAATTCAGGGCATATTTCTATCTCTCTTCCCTCACCCCCATCTTTCCTGCAGGTTAACACCAAAGCAGAAAGTGTGGGAACAAGAAGAGCTAGGCAATTTTGTTAGGCGTGTTATAACTTCTTTACAGGCATCACGACACTCAAGAGGAATGAACTCATGACCTTTTACTGTGCTTATTAAAGGAACATCTTTATTACTGGCTGTAATATCAGACAGTAAAGTAAAGATATAATTCTATACACCAAGAGATAATTTCAGGTCTTATATTCACAGAAGAGTAGATTAAGCTGAGGGTGACATTAGTTACTGCAGTAAGGTCTGAAGACCTTTCACAGAGAAAAGAGCACAATTTCTCCCCTCTTGCATGTAAGCTCTCCATACACATATGCCATAACAGGCAGAAATCACTCTTGGCTTTTCATTTGCCTACTCACAATTTATTATTTACTCTGTCTCTGGCTGCCTCAGGTAAAAACATTACTAAAATTATAATTATATTGATTGTAACCATTGTTTTATTATAGTCAACTAACTTTTTACATAGGTATGTTTATTGACTATGAAAATCAATCAGAAAAGATGTTATCTTTCTCTCCAAATTTTACTTGGTTTCTAAAAATCTAGCAGCATTACATGGGTAACATACACTATGAAAAGAAAACTTTAAAAGTAGGTATATAACCTGAAAAAAAGCTGAAGTACAATTTGTTGCTAATTGCATTTTATTCTTTTGAGAGAATCTTTCTCTTTCAAGGGGCAACTTTAAAAACAGTTTTACCCTGTTGGAAACAACAAGAATTTTATTCTATTTACTGCACAGGGAAATAGGCCACACACATGCCAAGTACTAAGATCTTTGCTACCCTGAAAATTTATTTTTTGAATTATCATTCGTATTCAAACAGATGAGATAACTTTTAAATGAAAGAGAGATTCTTCTGCAAACATCTCTCTGATATATTTGACTTCCTTGGATTATAAGGATGTAGAAGTACTTTTAGAAGTGGAGAGCAGTAATAAATGTAAGGTGTCTGTTCTGAATTCTCTACTTTGAAGTTTTACTTATTAAACCAGACAATTTACACATCTATCCTATTATCAGTGGAGAGATAAGTTATAACATACACAGGTTAAAAAATTATGGCTGCACAATATTTAAATGAGTATGTGTGGAAATGTTGCTTGTGTGGATATCCAGATGATTGCATGTTTGTTTTTTTAAAATAATCAACCATGTCAGCATATCACTATAAAAAGCATAAAAGTCTTAAAGCTTTTGGCGTCATTGCTTCTTTCCCTGGCAGCTACAGACATGAGAATTAAACCTCATTCCACTCTAACCCAATTTTTCTTCAGGACTTCTCTTCCATTTCAATGATTAATTTTCCCCCAAAATACCTTAAATGGAATTAAAAAAAAAATTGACTTATTGTTACATGTAGTGAAAAGACTCTGCCACTCACAAAATATTGAGGATTCTGTACTATAATTGTTAGTGAGGATTGTATTGTTGCAGTATAGATAAAGTTGCTTAATTTAATTTTTCTTCTTGTCCATGAGAATGCTTTTAAAAAAACCCTACTGATGCTACAGATATAACAGTCCACCTGTGCAAATCACATAAAAAATGACTGGGAGTCCAAGAACTGTCAGTGAATACATCTATCTCATGTTCCTTACAAATAGATTTCCATGCTAATTTTCATAGTTACTAGGTACTGTTTTAGATGCACAGATGCCCAAGCATCTTATGTGCCTGGTAAGCAGTTACTGGACACACACAGGTAGACTAGAGGTGAGCATTTGCTTCATCTGTGTCATCGTGATCCTGTCCACTGGAGCTCTGACAGAGGTTTGTGTCCTTCTCTAATATTAGAAAGACTAATAATTTCTCTTTTTTCTTTCTTTTTCTCTCTTTTTCTCTTTTTTTTATTTCTCTAATAATTTCTTTTTTCATCTTGATCTCACTCTAGTCTATGTGACTATTTCTTCAGACATCTTTAATCTGCAGCTGTGTAAACTACATATGGGAAGAGCAAGCTTTAGGAACACTGTGCTATACACTTCCATGAATGCTGCCATTGTGCTCTGAAAACGTCATAGCCTGAGATTGATAGATGCTGTGTATTTATCTTTCTAATTTGAAAAAATATTCTTATATTGTAATAGCTGGTTTTGCATCTGTTAAAGAGAACAGAAACAGAACAAAAAGGATTTATCCTAGTACCAAGGAAATGTTAAGGAAAAAAAGTAAACAAAAGACAAGAAAGAATTCTTAAATAATAAAAATATTTAATATAAATATCTTTTCAGCAATATAAGTGTTTGTGAATATCTCTGTTGAAGCACTGGATAAATGAAATTATATCTTTCTGCTGAACAGGTATGACGTGATTTAGTCTATCTTTTAATCAAGATCATAATCCATTGATAAGAGACAATGTTTAACAACTGGAAAACCTGACTGGAATCAGCTAGTGACATTTTATAACAAATTTTGATTTGTATTATAAATTGCAATGGGCAATCATTGCCTAAAGATATGAAGAGATGTGCATAGATTGAGAAGACAAAATGTTCTATTTTCTCTCTGAAAAAGGCATCTCACTCTATTACTGTTAATTTTAAAATGCTTGTTTCTACACTACTCTAAATTTAATGTATCTTTGAATGCTGTAATGTGAACCACAGGCATCAACTTTCAAATTCTTTTGTAATCATTCATGTCAAGTGATTCTACAAAGATTTAGAGGTTTCAAACCAGGGTTGGAGTAATGCTTTCCTTTGTAAATAGGTTTAATTCAAGAAACTTAGGTTATTTTAGACACACAATGACCACTCTTCAGGCTGGCATAAATCTCTGTAGTTCAGCTGAAATCAGTGCATCCACAATAGTGCAATCAGGGCTTTACAATGCATTAACTGAAATCCTTACTCCAAACTCTAGAGACTAAACAAAAGTGCTGGAGAAAGTAGTTACTTGGGAGTTAATAATGTGGTGAGAGTACTAACAGAGGCAGCCTGAAAATGTGGAACATCAGAAAGGATGTGAAATAAAAGCACAAGTAATTGTTTAATGTAGATCAGAAAAGTCTTTTACAATGAAAGACAGGAGGCTGGAACCTCACAGCCCACAATATAAGAAAGAGAGAATGGGAATAAACAGAGATACAGGGGACACAGGAGTGAATGGAGGAGCAATAGAAAATTAGGTAAAATACAGTAAATAATGGTATGCTTTTAATCAGCCATCATCTCATAGTTTTATGGTGTGTTTGAGGTTTTTCTTTCTATTTCTTGCAGAAACTATGTGGAAATATCCTTAAGCCATCCTATAAATATTCACTAAGGCAGCTTTTGACTCAGATGCTGTCTTTTGAAGTTATATGAATATTACAGGGTTTTGTTGCTTGAATTACCCCTATTTCCTCTTTTATGCTCATATATCGTTTTTAGTTCCAAGGTTTCTGTCTGCCCAGATTGAACAGAACTCCATATGGAAATCTGACCATGAGCTGGCTCCGTTTTTATACCTTGGAGCTTTATGTTTTGGCCAAACTTTCCCTTCATACCGTGTGATAAGATTTAATTACATATGTGCATCTTTTTGTGTTTCCAAATCTATTTATGTTCTATGGTTAATATGACATTAATTTGCATAATTGATCCAATTACCTAAAAGAAATTCTGTCAAACCAATATTCTTATAATAGCTTTATAAGATAAACTGTAGAATAAATCTAGCTGCAGGAATCTTGTTGTGGCCTTTCCTTTAGGTATTTTTCCATGTAATATCCAGTACCTCAGTTTGATCTCATGGTCTTTCTGGCAGTATCCCCATCATACTCCTGTTTAGGGAACCCTCTCTACAGAAACATAAAGATTTTTTTTCATACATGTTAATTAACAATATTTTGCCCTGAAAGAAAATTGTATAAACTCCCCAGACTTAAAATAGAAGGCAGTATTATGTTAATTTCTGATGTTTCATTTAAACTAAATCTTTAAAAGATCTCCTTGGTACTGTAGAAATACAGTCCAAAAAAATCCCTCCAATAAAGCACTAGAATTTCTCTCAGACATCCCCTGAAAGCATTTAGAGTAATTTGTTTCAACATCTTATGTGGTGGAAACAAATTTTAGGGGAAAGTGCATTTACAGATTGAATTTTGGGGTGATAAAAAGTCACTAAATTAAATTTTTAAGAAAAAAAGGCATTAAATTAAAATTTTAAGAGAAAAATAAAATCTGAAGCAACTCCCAGCAAAGCACTTAACCACTGTTTAGAGTTAGCATTTATTACAACTGCCAGACCATTTGAGTTCCTTGTTGGACAATCAAAACTTTACTCTATGCTTTCAATTTTTATGTAACAATTTGCTCTATGTAGATAAAGACATACTGGGATTCATGATTGTGGAGAGGCAAATAGAATACATGAATTACGAAATAATATCTTTCCCCCAACTATTTACTATATCAGCCCTACTCCTTGTATATAATCTGACAGCTTTGCATGTTATTAATATTTTCCAGAAATATTTGCCATGACTTTGTATTTCTTCAGTACTCCAAAGGCACATAGCAAAGGCAAAAACATTTGGCTTGTTAGATAGTAGTTATCATTCACCATAAGAGTGCAGATGAAGCACAGAACCAAACCTCTTGTAAGAAATACGCATCTTTAAGAAACTGTCAGTAGGAAGTGCAACTTGCAACTTGCATACTATTTACAAAATTGATAACAGCGCCTTTTTCTTTATTTCTTCAAATTGTGTGCAGATGATGTCTACCTACCTCACATTTTACAGAACCTTCCCACAGAAAATAGAAGTGCCGGACGGAAAATGGAAATGCAGTGAAAATGTGAAAAGACAAGCTCATAGCAGTGAAGAAAGGGAAAAGACAGGGCTTTGTTTTTTGTTTTGTTTTTTCATAATCTAGGTGTTTAAATCTCTTTTAGGGTAAAAGGTCTCTGTAGCATCCATAATACATGTCTGTTCTACTGTCATTACCCACTCGTAGGGACAAACAGAGGGTGTCTCCACTTAGCTAACAATGCAGAATGTATGCAGCACACACACACAATCCTACAGTCCAGGATGCTAAAATGCATCTCTGCCTTATGAACAAACAGCTCCTACTCCCAGACGTCCAATTCCCCTTCTATCAAGGACTTAACTTTTAGTTCATATCCATGATAATTTCCTTGTGTTTTAAGAGTCAGGCTTGTAAAACAGCAGAGCCAATCTTAGTAATTGAGAATTAAGGATACCCTATGCAAACTCTTTAAAATCTTCATTTCTATGGACTAATTGCATTGAAAAATACAGGAGGTACCGTGAAATTGGATTTTTTTATGAAGGGGGACTTCTAGCTGATTTCCTGGTTCTCATGCATTCCTGTTAGACTGTGTTAGGTTTTTCTCAATCACTCTTTCATGACCATTGTTTTTTTTTCTACAGATTCCATCCACTTTGGTACCTAAGGAATATGTGCAAGAATATGTACTGAGGCAGCAGATTTCTTTCTTCTTACATGTGTTCTGGAACAGAAGAAATGGTCTCTTAGACCAATGCTTTGGCTATATACTTTTCATAAAATATTGCTACTGTAATAATGTAAAGGTTCAAGTGCTCTGAGACTACCTTGTAGGCATAAGGGTACTGATGATCTTACTGATGGTTTTTTTTTAAGTCTTTCGTTTTCTTTATTGGGTACACAGTACAGTATCCTATTCAAAATAGCTACCTTGATATATCTCAAAATATCACAAGGTTCTAAGAGGTATCAGGCTAGGAATTTTTTATGGTTTCATAGCTGAAAAAAAATTATGAAGAAAATAACAAATATATGTGAGTATACAGGTTGTAAGAGAATAGTGGATGTTTCTTTAAAAGTCAGTTCCTCTGGTGGAAATGTTTGCTTGGGTGAAAAACTGTTGGCATATTTGTAAGTACTTCAACAGGATTTTCCTCACACTTAAACTCTGTTACAGTAATTTACTCATGCAATTCTTAGGGAGAGGAAGCAATAAAGGCCTTGAAAGGTATTTACTAAATATTCCTCTGCAACAAGAATGATTTGTGGCTTGCTCATTGTTATAAATGATCAATCGAAACCCAAATTATCAAAAATGTGAAAATTTTATTTGTTTTTTTTTTTTTCTTTTTGAGGACCAAAATATGGTCCTCAAAACCAGCACAGCCAAAGAGAGAGCGTTGAGCCCGGAATCGGTGCTGGGTGAATCTGGATCCGACCTCTATGGCATTGAATCCCCTGTTCATGAGAGTCGCTTCTAGCGATGAGGTTTTACACAGTTTATTGCGCCCAAAGCGAAGGAGTCCAGGTTTCTTTTGTAACTCTTCACATTCATAGCTGGTTCTTCCATTGTGCAGAGCTGGACAATCGCCGTCTCCTGGCTGATAGCCAGCATTGATCGAGTTTGGGGAAGTCATGTATTCACATGTATGTTCCTGGCTTCCCTGGCTATCTTGATTGATGTTATCCACAGGGATCGCTCTTAGGCGGTTTCCAATGACTAGAGATACCAGTGATCATTGTGCTGGGAGCGTCTATTCTTACACTAAAGTGTCGATCCTTATCTAGCAGTCTCCGGGAATCTCAGGGTTGGAATAGACATCCGCTCTCAGGCCGTGTGTGTGGTCAGAGACACGTTCGGATTTCACAATCCTTATAAAATACATTCTTTGATAGCATTAATTATTTCTAACATATATTACACTCATACATCATTTTTTCAGAGGCAGCTGTGTCAACTGATGCGTCTCACCCAGTGCCAGCTGTGTGTTGCTGCCTCCTGCCAGAGGTTGCCGTGCCCTCAGGTCTGCCAGGGCTCTGCTGCTCAGCTCACTCAGCTCTTCCCTACCCCACTGCAGTCAGAATAAGATGGTAGCAGTTCCCCATTTAAGCTATTTGCAACCCATATGGCAGGCTTCTACTTGAAAATGCTGAGCAATGCAACTGGAAGGAAATCACTGGCCTTCAACTGGGAGGTGCTTCAAGGAACTGATCAGTTGTGATGGGCTAATGAAACAGGTTTACATAAGACCACAGAGGCCCCTTTGAGCCTGATTTTCTACAATCAGGCAGTTCTCAGGTGCAGCAAAACAGAAAATAATTTGAGATTTAGGTTGATAAGTACAGTGCATAAAGAAATTTTAAAAAAATTAACTTTATATTAAATGAATGTGTAAATTTTTCCATATAAGAATAACCTGAAAATAAAGCAAACATTCTGCAATGATTGCCAATTTCTATAAATAATCATTATGATTGAAAAATCATAATTTTTCCAATGTTTCTGTTGCAGGTAATACATACACAAGGTGGTGTGTGCATGTACATGAATAGGCGCTGTGTTTCGATGTCAGTGATCACAATTCTGTGAAATAATATTTATCAACACTTACAAAAAGTGAAAAAGTAAAATTACAGTAAATGAAAAAATATACTCCAGTACTCAAGACATAGCTGAAAACTGAAACAAATTCTTATTGCTAGAAAAATCGATATTACTTTTTAAGAAAGGGACTTTTTCCTTCTTTCCATTTATATGTAGCATTCTGAACTATCCAGTTTTATTTAGAAATTCATGTAGCTTTTATTTTAACAGATAAAACCAGATAAGCGAAATATGATAAATTAAGTTTTGATTAATGTATTTAATTAATTAATATTAATGGAGATATTACAACAACTTTGAATGTGAAACTGAAAATTAATCTACATGTTTTTCAAATTATAGCAAAAAAACTTTGCAAACACATTGAGCAATGGGATTAAAATTCAAACCGATTCTGATAATTGGAGAAGTGAACAAAAATTAACCAAAAGAACTTAAATATATAGAAATACAAAGAACTACACCCAGGAGAATCAGATGAATAAATGCAAAACAGAATACTTGGAGAGTTAGACAAAAATATTTATATTGCAGTGGAGAAGGGCCAAGCAGAGAACAGCACTGCCATTGGAAATGTATCTTTTTGGGTTGTATTAGGAGGATAAAGAACAAGAAGAGAAATTGTTCTGCTCTGCTTAGTAGTGTGGAGACCTCTGTCAGAGTATTGCAGCCATGTCTGGCAGAGACTATTCTGAAATATTTCATCATGTAGAAAGTCATGTAGAGGTTGTAAAATAAGCTCTTTCTCTATTTCTGGATGGATTATCTTTTTTGAATTCCATTGTTCATGAAGAATAAGAAAATTAGTATCCTTGTTTATTCATGTCTGTAATTTCTCCATTACAAATGCTTGGAAATCAAATATGAAACCCCCCAAAAATTGCTACATTTACATTACAAGAATAAAACATGAAGAAAAACATGAAAACATTTTTTAAATTTTAGAGGCTGTTATAAAAAAAAAATAACGTCCTGTACTCTCTGCTCAAGTAGATAATTATTTATTTAATTTTTAGATAAAATTTAGGATACAAAAAATATTTTACCTAAAAGGTCAAAGAATGGAAATGAACCAAGGAGAGGCGTTGAAGAATTTCCTTTATAGTTTCGATAGCATATTGATAAGTATCCACCTTAGGCAACCCTAAACCATCTTTAAACTGGAGGCAGGTTGGATGGTCTTTTGAGTTTCTTCATAGTCCTCTGGTTTTGTTTTTCCTTTAACTTCATGAATCTGATACAAAATGTTAGAGATTTAAACATCTTTCAGATTCCTGCAGGGCCACAAAAATTACCAAATTTTAATGAGTTTATATGACTAGAACTTCAGAATTGCCCAAGGCTTAGTTGAGGTTATTAAAGACCAAACTACTATTTAGCTTCAGAAACAAAAATTGTAAGGGAGGTTTTCAAGTAGAACCTTAGTAATTTTTGCCTTGAGTGGAGCCTAGAAGAGCAAAGAAAATGAAATGAAAAGAAAATGTAAGGAAACTCTCTGCAAGTTCAAGCAGAAAAGACAAGTTTAACATAGTTAATGTCTATGTGTTATATAAACCCTTAAAAATGAGTGTAAATTTAGAATTTTAGCATCCGGTAAATAAATCCTGTAAGAAGAACAAAGGAATGCCAAAATAATACATACATTTAATGTAAGGCATAATAGATGTGCTATGTACTAGTGCCCTGGAATAACAAAACCTATAGTGTCAAGGCAAAACAAAAGAATAGACCATCCTTTTTTATTGTAAATAAGACTTTCACCCAAATGCAGTGATCATGCAAGATGCATTCCGTTTAAAATAATTTCTTACAAAGATTTTGGTTTGCTTATAGTATGTGGGTACCCAGTGATTTGCCAGCAGCAAAGTGTAAGTAATAAAGGAATTATTTTTCATTTAACATATTTAAAAAACACAGTATTAAGTTTTATGGCAGAGAGTTACTAGAGTAGGCTTATAATTATATGAGAGTAAAAATTAATATGAGGCATCTTTCCAATGTTTTTTTTTTTCTTCGCCACTTTCTTTTCTCCATTAACTACCCCACAATCTAGAATGGACACAATTACTAGAGGCTATGTCTATTCTTGAAGTTATTAAGGCTCAATCATTGTTTGCATGGTTGTATCTATGGCTTCATAGAAAGGCCTGATTTTTTCTTTCTATACAAAAGCAAAATTTGAAGTTGATTAGCATAACTTGTATTTTGAGGAGGGGATTAGTGCCTCTTCTAAGTATTTATTTTTCAGAATTTATTTCTAGGAATGATGGTTCCTGTTACTGGGAAACTGCTTAGGTCTAATGGCATTTAATATTTAGAAGACCAAATATAAATCTGAAATGATATCATTATTGCTATTTAAAATATTGTATATTATGTGACTTCCTTTTTTTCTTCTTCTCTCTGAGGCCATTAAGCTCTAAGTTCACTAGCTCCTGTGCTTCTCTTGACAGGTAGCAAGTAGATTGGCTAAGTCAATAGGTGTCCATAGGTTTTAATTAAGTTTTCTAGCTGTAGTCGTCTTCTAAGACTCAGTTTTGGAGTTTTTTTAGAAAAAAAAGCTATACATTTCAAAGACTAGAACTTCATATTTTACGAATATAATGATACCTAGAGAGGAAATTATTTTGACATTTGCCATCCTCTTCTTAGTTCTTGTAATTAATAAGAGTAGAATAATATACTCTCAACAGGGAAAAAAAAAGATTAGTGTCAGAGACTGGTTTTACTCCTTCAAATTAAAAACAGAAATGCATTTTTGTTAGTTCTGAGATATGAAGCTTAGCACACCTAAAACACAGCAATTATCTTTGTCAAAAAACCATGTCAACGGCTTATACACATAAAAAGAATTATTGTTCTCAGATAAAATTATCTCTTTTGTGTCTTTTAAAACTTTATATCACAGAATCACAGAATGGCCTGGGATGGAAAGAACCTCTGTTTCATCTCTTCCCTGTGAAGTTCATCTGGTTTCAACCCCACTGACGTGTGCAAGGACAGTTTCTGCTAGACCAGGTTCCTGAGAGTCCCGTCCAGCCTTGCCTTGAACACTTCCAGGGATGGGGCACTGACAACTTCTCTGGGCAACCTGTTCCTGTGCTACACCGCCATCATCATAAATAATTTCTTTCTAGTATTAAATCTAAAACTACTCTTTTTCAGTTTGAAACCATTCACCCTTGTCCTGTCAGTATATGCTCTTAGAAAATGTCTCTCTCCATCTATGATGTTGCACACTGATCTTGAATATTTTGTGCAGTTTTGGTCACCACAATATGAGAAAGATGCAAAGCCATTAGAGAACATCCAGAGGAAGGCAACACAGGCACAAAGATGGTGAGGGGCCTTGAGGGGAAGCTGTATAACAAGTGGCTGAGGTCAGTTGATCTGTCCAGCCTGGGGAAGAGGAGGGGAGACTTCATTGAGGTCTTCAATAGCCTTACCAGCAGAAGAGGAGGGGCAGAAACTGGTCTGTTCTCTGGTGATCAGAGACATGACCCAAGAGAATGGCGTGAACCTGAATCAGGAAAGGTTTAGGTTGGATATTAAAAAAAGATTTTTCACTCAGAGGGTGGCTGGGAACTGGAACAGGTAACCCAGGGAAGTAGTCACAGCACCAGCCTGACAGAGTTCAAGAAACATTTGGACAATTCTCTTGAGGATGGTGCAGTGCATGGTCAGGACTTAGACCCCATCATCCTTGGGGGCCCTTCCTATGAAGGTTATTATTTTTTTGTAGGCTTTCCCTGTGTACTGCAAGGCCACCATTAGGTCAGGCTTTTTCCTTTCCAAGCTGAATAAACACAATTCTCTTTGCCTTTTCTCACAGGAGAGGCACTCCATCCCCCTATTGAGACTACTAAACCAAGCTAGTTACTTAGTGTGAAAATACTTTTTTTCCCATCAGTAAGGACTTAATTACAATCAATGCAACTGTATAAGGCTTAGACTACCTGAGAAGTTAATTCATCATTCTTTGATAACTAAAAATCCCAAATGAGATTTTTAAGGGTCTGGTAGAAACCTATAAAGGATAATTACTTAATTTATTTATGAAAGTCACCAACTTTTGGATATATTGTTTGGCATATGGTAGAACTACCACTGGAATGCTGTTTCTAGATAAAAAATAGGGAAATTAACATAATCAGAGCAGCTTATCACAAACTGAAATGAAGGAAACATCCTACAAGCATTGTACACTCTTTCAGAAATTGCCTTGTGATATTTATTAATCCATAAACACTGTCAGCTATGTCTAAATCAAAAAGCCTCATCTGGCTTTCCTTGATGTTTGCTGTGACAGCAGTGTTTATTGCATCTTTCTGCACTGTTTCCTCCCTTCCTACTGATATCCTCTGCTTCATCTCTTCCCTGTGGCCAAATACTACATTTTTCATTATAGAATCTCAAAATTCCAGCTTTCCAGAAATACGTTTATCACGAGTTAAAATTTTTATACAATCATAAGTTTTTACTTTTTAAACCTGAAATTTTGATAATTCATGACCTTAAGAATAAATTCAGAAAATTGCAATGGCATCAGTGTTGTAAGGTGGGTCAGATGAATACATTAACATATGCAAAGACAGGTCTTTGTTTCAACTATTAATATAATTGTAATTGCAATAAAAATAGAAATGTCTTTAATATTAAAAATCTTTATTCACAGATTTTTGTGGAATGATTTTTCACTCGTACGTATCTAGTGCCTCCAAATCAGAAGTCAGAAGTATAAAAAATGAAGAAAAAATGTGCATGCAACTATAGCCAAAGATAAAAGAGTACAGATATCACTGCCTAAGCCAGTGAATCTAGTCATATCTCACAGCTCCAGAGTCCACTCTTCTCCCCTAAAGCCCACACACCCTGGACTGCATAAAATGCAGCGTGGTCAGCAAGGAGAAGGATGAGGTTCTGCCCCTACTCTGCTCCTCTGAGACCCCACCCAGAGTGCTGTGCCCAACTCTAGGATGCCCGACATAAGGATGTGCCCAACCTGTTAGAGCAATTCCAGAGAAAGGCCACAAAAATAATCAGAGGACACATGGGCACTTCTCCTTTAAAAACAAGATGAGAGATCTGGAGTTCTTCAGCCTGGAGAATAGGAGGCTCTAGGAATAGGTCTAGGAAGACCTTGTACCTGAAGAGAGCAACAGGAAAGGTGAAGAGGAACTTTATGGACTGACAGGTCAGGGGGAAATGGTTTCAAACTGAAAGAGGATAGTTTTAGATTAAATATTAGGAATAAATTCTTTAAGGTGAGGGTGGTGAGGCACTGAGACAGGTCCCTGTGGATGCCCCAATAGCTCATCCATGGAAGTGTTCAAGAACAGGTTAGATGGGGCTCTGAGCAACATGATCCATTGGAAGGTGTTCTTGCCCATGACAGGAGTATTGGAACTGGATGGGTTTTTTTAAGTCCAACCCAAACCATTAAATGACTCTCTGGTAATTTCTCCAAAAACTGTATTTCAGAAGGAACAATAAATGTTGTATAGATTTTAAGGAAAGTAAAGTCTATGTAAACAACACTCATAGCTAGTAAAATATCACAGGACATATATCTTTGCTCCCAACTATTATTTATACCATTTAATACAGCAGAGAGGACTTTCACTGTGCTATTCCCTGAAATAATGTTTTTGCACCATGCAACCAATGAATTTCACGTTGTCTTCGTGGTGTTCTTCATTGCATTTTTAATCAGTGTAAATAAATGTTCCCCTCAATTTTTTATAGAAATTATCTTGCTAAGAAAAATAAAATGACCCTAAAGTGAATTCAACAAAAAAAAAAGAGCATGAAGCATCTGAGTACAGTATGTTTGTATTCTTCTGTGTGGTAGAGTCCCATTAGATATATAGACAGCATCATGAGAGCATCCATCTCACTTCCTGAAAGGAAAAGAGTGGGCAATGAATCAATGACATTCCAAAGCAGGGGAAGGCTGTTACACATTAGAACATTTCACAGCATGCAAGATGATTAACAGCATGTTAGGTAATGATGTAAGTGCCATAAATTAGTTTATATTGTACAATGTAAATACTCAGCACAACTGATGTCTGAACAAAGTAATCAAGATGGAAAATAAGAATTTGGACCAAATCCAGTGTGCTTTCCAATTACTTGGTTTAGATTTGTTTTGATGAGTAAGTCCAGAATAATTTCTTGAATGTATATATAAAATATATAATGCATTTTTTTATATGTATACATATTCTTTTTTCTAATCCAAGTCTCTCACTCTCTCTGAAAAGTTCTTCTTCCTTTCTGCAGGTGAATAAAATTTATTAATTTTTTAACCATTTTTTAAGTACAAGTCTTGATAACTAATTTTGATTAAATACTACCACATTTATCTTAATAATTTGAATAATTAAAAATTAAAATATAGTATATGTAAATATTTTCTGTGAATGTATGTCCATAAGTAGCACTGAATGAAGTCAAAAGGTCAGAAAATAATTCTTTAAATAGTGCATGATTAAGCTACTGACCATACTGAAACCAAGGATTCTAACAAGGTTTAGATATCACAGGGAATAATGAAAACAGAAAAATAGCATAATGGCATACTGTAAAAAAAATGGAGAAAAGTATACTCACAGTTCTGTGTATAATTCAAATGCAGTTTAATAGGTGTTTGGAGGGCATGTCTATAATTACTCACTCTGAGGGTTTTGGAATGTTTTTATTCAGATGAGGGAGGGTAGAAAACTGGTAGAGAATCCAGCTAGATGCATTTCTGGTGTGAAATACTTTTGTTACACTTCTCTTGAGATTTAGTCTTATAAATTTACACCTCAAAGGGTGACAGGCTTGTAAGCATTGACACTGTATATAAAAAACAGTCTAGCAGACTTACAAATATGGTACCAATGTGCAATAGCAACAAATGTGCAACCATGGAAAATTTCTGGGTATGACAGTGGCTGCTGAATTAATTTTTTGGTGTCTATATTGAATTTCTTTTCAGTTAGGTAGCCTGCAAATTCCTGTGGCTTGAGCATGTTTTGCAGGATTTGAAAGAGGGTCATAACCTTTTTCAAAATTGTTCCCAAGAAGTGCTGGAAAGGAATGGCTTTTTTCTGAGCAATTCTGACATATCTGTATGAAGTGTCTCCAAATAAACTGTGTTTCCATGTCCAAGATTTAAACTTAAAAAAAGGAAAATCCACATTTGAATAATGTAACATTAGTGAAGGAAACTTATTCTGCTGTGACAAAGCTCATACAAATCTATTATTTGCTTCACTGCAATGGTCCCATGTTCTAAACTCTTGAAACATTATGCCTCTAGAAATATGGAAACTTATTCCAGTTCTTTCAAACCCTGATTCTAACCCTGGAACTATGAATTCTCTTACACCTTTCAAGACCAAAAAACACTGATTACAAACAACATAAGTTATTTCGGTGACTCAAATGGCTTTTAAAAAATAAAGGTTATAACTATCTGCAAAAACAAAAGATGGCCTTAGGTGTAGGTATCGTGACTTTCAAAATGGTACTGACATTCTTTTCTCAACTTGCTACAATATTTTTTAGAAATGCACTTTTCTTCATTGAAATATGTCACCTTAAGAAAAAAAAAAAAGAACTATGCTGCTACTTCATATATTTTATTCTGCCCTCTATGTACAAAGTAGCTTTATTTGTAAAGTTGCTTAAGGAAACAAAATATTAAAAAAATTAAAGCAATTTTATTCTTCTTAGTATAAATTTCAAGTCTATCTTTCAAACACAAAACAGTCACTACGTGTTAAATTTCACCAGAGAGGTAGAAATAGATTAAGAAAAGGTCATTCAATTAAAGTATGACATTCATATTAATAAAACAAAAGAAATGAGATGGCAGGAGACACCAACATTACAATGGAACAACCCAAACACATTAAAAAACCATATATTCATGTGATGGAAGCCCAACTTGTAGACGAGTACAGGGGTTGAATAGGTCAGCAAAATTATAGGTAACCAAAATTATTTAGAAAAATGGAAATCTGTCAGAACATACAAACCTGAACTCTGTCAACATAACTATAGTACTTCTGCCAAAGCTGAATAAAGGAACAAGACCCATTTGCAAACTGGCTAAGAAAATAATTTCTGTTTTGGACATGTTTGCACTGGAGCTGCTACAAAGCCATATTTACATCCCTTTGTTGAGAAACCCTCATCAGGTTAATCCAGGGATTTGATTTTATAAGAGGCTCTGCAGTTTCACATAGGAAAGAAAGAGCTTTTTCATTAAAATAAAGATTCCAAGAATGGCTAGATAAACAAATAAAAATAACCTTAACATTTACTTGGATGCAAATAAGACACCGAATAATCAGAGTAATTCAAGAAGTCCAATAAAATATTTGTAACATATTCTTGCTCAGTAGGTGACTCATTGTACACTTCCTGGAGTTTCCAAATCCTCTTATTTTTTATTATTTAAATCAACAAATGGGTTTATCTTTATTCATCACTCTGTTCTATCTATTACATCATGTTCTTTTTCTATCACCTAGAGTATATTAAGCAGGGGTCTTTTTCCTTTTTTCTTCCTTCTTGCTCCTTCCCTCCTACTGTCTCTCTTTTTCTAGTCAGATAATTGTTACATTTTATTAGTGCTTGTTGAATTGAACTCTGTTCTTGTCTTTGTCCTAGAATACAAAGAGGTCATATTTTAAATGTGTACAAATGGATAAAGCTTAATTCTCAGAGTATCACTTCCTAATAGTCTGTTGTAGTGTTTTAAATGGAAATTTTTGACTATGGCAGTGGCAGAAAGAGAAGAAATTAATAAAACCTAGGACAACATAAAGTTTTTCAACACTGAAGACAAAATAAATAGCAAAAAGCTTAGACCTGTGAAAAAAAATTGCTGATAAAAGTTATGCAGAGATTCCTTTGAAACAGTATTTTCCTTTTTGAGAAGGTGTCTGTCTGCTTGTAACAAAAACACTCCTCAGCTGTGAGAAGCAGCATGGCTGGTGAAATCATCCCTTCCAAAGCACTTTGCATAGCATCCATCACAGATTAACTCCCTTCATTTTAAACCTCTCTCCCCCATAATCAGGAAATACCATGATCACAAATTTCCTTTTATATAGCTTTTACTTTCTTTTTATTTTGATGTCATAAATACATTATAAACCAGTATTAAAAAGGCAACAAAGCTGAATGCCATCATATCTGGGGGGTAATTCATGTTTGTATAATTTACTGCCATGGAAAATCTGTTCTTTTTCTGGCTTTAAAAGACTTTTTAAACGAGTGTTTTATGATGTTTCTGTTTACACAGTATTTTTACAACTGTTGCAAATAGACACAAATATCATAAATTACAGGAAAAATCATCCTCAGCTTCCTTCAGTCTTAATATGAAACAGTTACTAAAAGGGGAAACGTGTAAGTGCTGCTAAAGCCTGTTTGATGAATTCCACATGAAGAGTCGAGATCTCAAGTCGTTAGAGAAATATGAAATTCCATACCTATCTCCATATCTTATTTAAAAATAAACAAAATCCAACTATATATATTCTCATTAATTAATCTGGATTATATTTTTCTAGGGAGACTTTGATACTACAAAAACTTTGTGATATACAGGGATTTTAAAAAGTCTGCTGATCTCTTTGGTCCCTAATACCTGACTATTACTCGGGAGTATGATAAGACCACGAACAGTACTCCTGAAGAATGGAGAGGCCTGGACCTAACACAGGTAGAAACCTAACCTCATTTTCACTAACTGAATTTAATAAATGTATGTCCAGGTAAATGTTCAGGTAAAAAAAGTGATTCATATACAATTGAAAAGGTAACGAGATAATAATCAGTAAATGTTGATGAATTAGACTGTACTAGAGGAAATAGAAGATAATGCATCAAAGAACATTGAAAGGCTGATCTCAGATGAGCTCTGCCCAGAAAGCAAGATGAAAAGCCTTTACAGGAGAAGGATTCAATACTTCAAGTAGTTTAATTGAAGTTCCTCTGAAACTATTAATCACTCTCTGTTCATACAAAAGGCATAACAAGGCATATTTTTGCAATATGTTTGTAGCATGAGGTTTTTTTCAAAGTTCTGTTATTAGCACAATTTCCATCCTTATGTTCATCAATTACTTTTCCAATATGATTGACAAAACAGCTCTCTGGAAATGCAAGCTTTTATTTCGAATATTCAAACTCTTGTTGCTGAACAAGGATTTGTACAAGCTCAGCTGAAAATCCCAGCTGTGATCCATAGAGCAATTCCAAATCTGGAAGTCCTTCCTATTCCTGTTATTTGATAAACACAAAAGTCTTTAAAAATATAATATTTTGCAGCGTATTTTCATTGCCAAAGATTCAGTATCTATGAGCACTATAGCTGCAATACCTTCTGCCAAGTATAATTTATCCCTAAAATATTCATGTTCAAGTAATATTAAGTCCCAAAAACTCAATAGTTTTTACCACTTAAATCTGAACATCTTATGCACATCCATCCTGTATCTTTACTAGCCACTAGAATTTGATCATTGTTGCTGTGGGCAGGGACAAGACATGAAAACAGAATCATCTTGTCTCCTTAGTAATCTTACAAGTTTGCATATAATGAGCTCTACAAGTGTCCCAGCAGAAGTGCGTGATCAGAGAGGTGAGATTGTCCACGGTAGAAATGTCAGTTTGAAGAGTGTTGCAGAACAGGATAGGAAGCTAAAAGTCATTGACTGGCACAGCCACAACTATATCAAAGAGCACTCATCATGCATTCTCATTCATCTCAGAGCAAGCAGTTTTAATGCATTTGTCAGTGCATCTTTTCTTCCCGCCAGCTGCAACCTTCCTTTCTTTGATCTCCATCCATGGAAGACTCAGTTTCACAAAAAAAATTGCCAGTTTCAATTCACCACTTTGATAGAAAATTCAGCCATAAACCTGCAGGAAATTCATAGAAAGCTGAATAACAAAAAGCTTACCAACAAATTAGGTGTATGCGTACTTATAAGCTGAAGATTTCTGTAAGTGAAGCCAGTTGTAAAGTGTTATTCTCTGCTTGTTGATGATGTATTTTTTAATTTTGAAGCATTTCTGGGATTTGACTCTTTTTACTTATTGGTCGTCTCAATTTAACTGTGATAATATAAAACTTCCATTACTCATCTGTGATTGAGAAGGTGAATTAGATATTTTTACAGTTTGCATATAAAGCATGTCTTCAGAAAAAAATATGGTTAGCCTTTGCATAAAAGGTGCGTCCTACCGCTTGAAACTTTGACATACTGTTCAAAAAAATACACTAATAATTCAAGAGAGTAAAACAATTGTTCGTTCAAAAGACTGCAGGCAGTGAGTGCTGTAACAAAGAATGGAAAAATGTTCAGATGGACGAAAAGTAACATTTTTCTCTTATAAAGACAGATATATACTGGGACAAGTGTATTCCTAGAATAAAATGTAATTTTACATTTCCTGACAAGTTAAATATTAGAGGAATGGATTAATTATGAATACAGAACTTTCCATGCAAGTTCTGAAGGCTTTAAAGACTTAAGCTTTATAGCCAAGACACTTGAAAGAATGTTGTCTTATAGATGCTTTCATACTGTGATTGCAAAATTTCCACAACATGGTATCTGTTGTAATGTAGCAATTTTCTGAATCATTAGCCTAGAATTCATTATTTCAGACAAGTTTTGTTTACTTCCCTCTCAAAATTATATGGCACCTTGAAATTTTCGTGAATGGACTGAAATTTAATTGTCAGCAGTCTGAACAGTCTTCTCCTTTAAAATACTTATCCATGTCTGAGAGTAATTCATAAGACTACACATCTATATCTATCCATCCTATCCATAACTACTGCTGAAGTTATTCATAAACTTACGTTTTGGAAAGGGAAACTAAATCCTGTGGAACAGAAAAGAAAGACTTACAAACACTCTGGAAAGGAGATATGATCAAATGAAATGCAATTGAAAAAAAAAAACAAAAAACCCAGATAATTGGGAAATTTAGCGAGTACAAGAAAATGGTCTGGGAGGAAATGAGGTGCATTGCAAAGGACCAAACATGCCAAAACTAACCTCACAGATGCTGCAAAAGCAGGCAAAAAAGTCAAGGAGGAAGACACAACTTGGAGGGGAAGATATGAGGGACATGCCATGGATACTGAAAAAAAAAATCTTTGCCAAAGTGAAAGCCATCAAAAGGCATGGGATGCCATGAAACGTAGGGACATGGACCAATGCCTGCCTAACTGACACCCACTGAAGTCCTAAGATTTCATGTCTGAGGGTTTTTATTAATGTCTGAGTGTGATTCGTAAGGCACAGCATGACATGTTTGTAGTTTTAAAGCCTATGACAAATATTGGCATTACAGAAAGTAGACTGGGAAATCCACGACATAATTTGAATTTCTTTATTTTGAAATGAACAAATAGGAACTCTGGGAGTCATTCAAAGAGCAACTGATATCTCTAAGCCTTTCTCACTACTTGGGTAAGAAATTAATTAATAAAAATAAATAAATAAAAATTAAAACCAAGCTGTGAACCAACAGCAAAAGAACCAAATTCAAATAATAAGAAAACCAGAAATAAAAGCATCCATTTAACTGGTTTCCCTTAGTGTAAGAGAACTTCTTTCATTGTTGTATAGATTACAATATAGGCTACTATTAGCAGGAATCTTCCAACCACAACTACTGTAAATAATATAACAGATTTGCCTTCCTGCAGTATATTTAGTATATTCACATCAGATTTTTTTTCTTTCTGAACATGAGAAACATTTCTTTAACTGCAAAAATCATTAATACTTCAGCATACATTAAGGTCCATTACTCACATTCCTGACTATTTGCACAAGATAGACCAGTATCTGATTCTACATCATATAGAAAAGGCAAGAAAAAAAGAAAAGAAATATGTAACTAAATGCTCCATAAGTCAATGAAGTATATTCTGCACGTTAATTTGTTTATGGAAAACAAGGCTATGCCTAGAGGCAAATTACAGTTTGTGTCTTTTTTCAGTGTACAGTTATTTTTTTTTGCTTTATCACTGTATGAATTACCATTATAAACTACTGTATATTTGATGCTTGCCTATGGCTATCTCTGCTGATGGAAGGCTGAACAGCATTAGGACTGCATTAGAAATAGCATGTTTTATTTAGGGACTAAGTTAGTAACTTAGTACCATACTTCCTTTTGCAATTTGCTCACCCAAATTTCAAAACATTTCCTTCTTTTGCAAAAGTGCAGCTGTTCAAATGCCTACAGATGAGGCAAAACAGGCCCTAGTAATAATAACACACTTGCATTGTTGACTCATTGATGGCTTTTGCACCTTTTTGCTATGTTGTCCAATTTATTTCTTTGGTCTCAAAAGTTTCAAATATCAATCGTGAGACTGTATGACTCATGAATAGACAAAGCATTCTGAAACAAGCAGAATTCCTTAGATCTCTTAATTTTAACAGCTCAGGACATTCAAATGACAAAGGTAGAAGCTAGCCTTTGGAAAGCAAAACTTCTTCTATGACCTGCTTGAGACTGAATTACATAACTTAAGGAAAGAATACATTTTCTGGAATTCAAAATGTTCTTAGGTTGTTTATTTGGAGTTTTATGCTTGTTTGTTTGTTTGTTTGTAGTTTATTTTTGTTTTTTGTTGGGCAGGGGTTGAGTCATAATCCTTTCAGTTATTTTCAGAGACCCTGTATGAACTCCTATCTGACACATTTACTAGAATTAAATATTTATTCTTCAACAGACACTATAATTGAAGTCTGTATGAGTCTGGCCTGAATGCTCTACCTTGCAGTCATTGGAGGCAACTTCATCCCTTTCAAAAACTGACTTCAGCTGACTTTAGTTCCAGTGATTTTTAATCTGACAGACTATGAGCCTTATGACAAAGCAATTTTTTTAATTTGAATGCTTGCTGGCAGAAGTTTGTATTATCTACCCATTGCCAAAAACTTTATTGATGTATTAACATTGGGCTTGATACAAAATGACATCTTAAGGCAAAGATTAATACTAAATACATTTTTTGCCTGAACAGTGAAAAGATAAACTTAATGAAATTATGAACTCACTGGCATGAGACACACTTTTATATGGCTTGAGATCAATGGCAAGATGTGGAGGAGCATTCTATAATGAAACACAATTAACTACTTGAAAATTGCTGAAACTTCCACTTGTTTGCATGCTTCAAAGATGGATTATAAAATCTCTAGGAAGCATACTCAATAGAGCAATCCAGTGTATGATGAATGGAAAAAGGAGGCCAGGATCAAATAATTTCATAGTTATAAGATATTAAAACATCACATAATTTTGCTAGAAATGGGGAGAAAAAAAACAAACAAAAAAATACATTGACAAAACCCAACAATTCATGCTAGAAAAACTTCACATTAGATGTTAGCTGCACATTCAAAAATTGCAATTTTTGCACTTTAGATAAAGTTAATGTAATAAACATAAATTTAAATAAAAGAACTGTGCCTACTTTTTGTTAAAAAAATCTCATTTTCATTCCTGCTTCTCAAGTATCATCAATGGATGGACTTCCGGCATGCCATGGAAGTCCATCACTTTCAGATTATTATCAGCTCAAAATTATCTTCTGCTGGTATAAGCTGCTATAGTGTGCTTTAAAAATCAATAGCTGCTGGCAAAAATTTGCTGCACATTAAGTTAATGACCTACTTGTGTAAGCTGTACAGTATATATGACAGTGCTCTATCAAAGACAAAATAGAACTTTTGCTGCAAATACAAAAACAAGAGTCATTCACTTCCATAAGTCCTTCCGAAGCACTTCCATAAGTCCTTCCAAAGCAAGGACACATTCTATTGGCACATTCTATTTCTTTCCTCATCACAAATTATGAAATCATGATAATATTTTGTCACTATGTTGGTTTTAATCCACCACAAAAAATGATACTATACCAGCTGAATGAAAAGATTGGTGTACCACCTGAGACCACAAAAAAAGATTAAACATTTCAGCCAGTTATTTGCTTTGCATTCAACTGTTCTAACATGAATCAGAGAAATAATAAGCCAGGTGATGTGGGATTTTGCAGTAAAGAATATTATGGGTGGAAGTAAGGATAGGGATTTGTTTTTCCAGTTGTGAGTCAAGAACAAAGCCAATGAGGAATGTCACCTATATTTATATAATTTTCTAAATGCATAAAATGTATATGCTTACAGTATTATTATATAGATATGAGAATTGCATGAAGAGATATCCTTCATCATGACAGCTTTAAAGAGAAATGCCTTGTTCTAGGTGATATGGTAATCAGCTTTGCTGATGGCACTTTTGAGGAGATAATGTGCTAGGTGAATATGTCGTGGGCCAATCTGCTAATATCTACACAGATCCTATGTGGTGTATTTGAGATTAAAAATGAAGGAAATATTGTTTTCAGAAAGGTTGTAGCATCCCATGAAGCCTCTCCCTTTGGTCAACCCCCAAGCCCTCAGCCCTGGAAACATCAGTAACCACTTGCCATAGAGTTAGCCCTCCCAAAAGGAAAAACAGACTGCCCTGTGGACTGGGTGTCACAACTACCTCTGGTTTCTCCTTCCCCTGTCACTGGCTCGGCATCCCTGGTGGCCACCCCCCTTCCCCTGGTGGCCAGTCCCCTCTGTCCAGCCCTTAGATCCGCCCCCCACCCCCTCCCCTTTACAAACTGACTGATCCACGTTGTTCATCCTCTTTTCCCGGAATTTGCCCTTCAGCTACTGTGTTACTCTGCTGGAATAAAACTGCAAAAGAGCCTTTCTTGCCTTTATCGCTGAGCCAGCTGTGGTGGGTGTTGAGTGGAGGTTTGACTGCGTTGCCTAATCCTTAACTCAGTTTGCCTTTTGACAGGAGAGGCTTGCTGGGGGCAAGAGAGATGCAGCAGCACCTCCCGTTCTAACACCCACATTTTTAAAAGGTAGCTCAAGGAACACTGCACCAAGTTGCCCATATACAGTTATAGGCTGCCTCAAGGAAAAACAGCATGGGCTTGGACAGGAGAACATGAGGAACGTACACCAAACAATCACAAGCATCAGCAACCCAGGAGCAGCTCACCTGCTGAGTAACACTAAAATTTTTCCAATGTGTAAGCACTGATTCTACCTCACCTGAAAAGGTAAAAATCCAAATTTCCATATTCTTTCGTTCTTACTGTTATCTTTAACTACAGCTGGCTCAGGGTTAAAAGGGTTGACCACCTGAAAAGGGATTAAATTTTAGAACACTGCAAGAATGGGCAAAAGTTAAGAGAAGTGAATCAGTAAAATAGAAAAAAAATTATAATAATAAATTGCAAAAACAGGAAAGTATCCAGCAGTAGAGTGACTATCCTATTTTCTGAGTTGTTTTCAGTTACATTGTTATCTGAAAATTCAGTAGAAATGCTAGAAATTTATAGGATTTTTCTTATTAGAGAATACATATTTGTTATGATGATTTAAGGTGTACCGTTTTTATCTACTCTTTGTCTCAGAGAAGTCAAAAATAAATATTTAGTAAAAGCTGAAAAAAATCATTGCTGATTCTGCTCTGTTCTTTAGCTTCACTGTTTCATTATTATAGGAGAGATTTAGGATTATCTTACTAGTTGAATAAAAAAAATCTAAAGAATTTCTGAAATGAAGAATAAAAAAGATTTGACATAGTGCTATTATTAAATTTTTATTCCTTAAAAGATGTACAGAATAATTTCTACAGGCAAAACATTTTCTCAAGTATCTCTTGAGAGTAAGTAAAATTTAAGTTGTGCTGCTCACAGTTATAGAGTATACTCTTTTCTTTCCCTAATAGAATGCAAATAGTCAAGACTCCATTTTTTCCTTTCAGCTACTTCACATTTCTTTGCAAATTGCTTCCAGCAGTTTTTTTCCAATAGCTATTACTGCTGGGTATTGTCTTTATTTTTTGGTGTGTAATTTTACTGACAAAACTATTGTCAGTTATGAAAATAAGAAAGATATGTGCACTAAATGTCAAACTAAATGAGTCAATGTGCTTGCTCAGTAATGGATAGGATTATTTTCCTTATTTAGATAACTCTTTCTCTTCTTGTTTCATGATTTACACAATCAATAGAAAGCACTTCTGCAGCTTTGCTTAGAGAAGAATAGCTTACTGCAAAAAAAAATTGTAAAAAATTTATATGTACTTATGCACCTAAGAATAAAAGAAATGCAATGCTGAGTACGTTTCATGAAGAGATTTGCTTTGAAACTGCAAGTCAAACCATAAATGCACAGATGTTTGAAGGTTTACTTCTGTGATAACTTGAAAGATAAATGATTTATATATTTTCATTTTATAACCCTCTTTATGATGGGAACAGAGTGAGGTGAACTGTTCTGTAAGCAATAAGTTATGAGATGTTGAAACACATGCTGAAAAGCTCAGTATCTCGAATTCCAAACTCAGTTGTTCTGGCTTGTTCTTTACAGTTGGGCTCACATAACTTCTGTTTAATATATTTTGCATTATCAAATATTCTTATTAAACCCTTAAGAAGATATTCAGAAACAAAATCTTTTACAACTTCTATATAAAGACAGAAACAAAGCTGCACAAATTTTGTTAGCTCTATTTCAAGGAAACCTGGTGACATAAGGAAATATTAAGTGCTAGTGAAACCAAGAACTGGCTGAGAAGGTTTTTCACAGAAATATGTAGAATTTTGCACACATTCAAAATCTTCAGGACCTTTAAAATCTCCACATGAACAGACTATATATTGCACATGATGCCAAGCCAAATGACTGCAGTGTCAAAAGAGTTTCCAGTAACATTAGAATATTTTCATTTTCTGGTAGACCAATAAGTTAGTGTAAGATTACAATGTTGCCAAACCTGTGTCATTACTTTGATGTAAAAACAAGAATAAATTATATAACCTGTTTCATTAGAAAGACCAGCTGTTTCTGTCTTCTATTACTGAACATGAACTTTTTCTTTCCACTTTTCTTTCCTTTTTTTTTCTTTTGCCAGTCATTTCTCCATTTTTTCTCTGCAAATCCCAGACTTACACCCTCCTTCAGTAATGATCATTTATCTGTGGAAACAAAGAATAAAATGTTGCAAGGGTTTTATTTTTAATATTTTTGTTTCAGGCTAATTTTACAAGTATATCTCTCAAAAATTCATGGAAACAACAATTCTTTCATTCTTCCAATTGATTAATACATGTATATTTCCCCCAATTTTAAACACAGTAAACATAGAACAGGACAAGCCCTCTGCTAAAAGCCAGTAGGATAACACCAAGACCAGTCATGTCTGGTAAATACTTAAAATTCTCTACTTAGGAAACTCTTTCAGCTCACTGAAGTAGGGAGAACTCCCAGAGAAGGATGCAATTCCCATCAAAGCAGAAGAAAACATCATAAAACCACAAAAATTAGTTAAACCTGACTTGGAGGCATTTTGCAATATGTTTGATGCTCTCCCCAGAAATTATATGGTACTTTGAAAGTTTACCAGCAAATAACAGAGTCTTTCAGCTGAAACCAACCATATCAGTTCTTCACAAGCCTATTGTACTCCAAGGAGAACAAAGTTTGGTTCTCGCATAAGGGGCAAACGTTCATGAATAAGTGAAGCAAAGTGTGACTGGGATGTTTTCTGTTTTGATAAAGTGCAATATCTATTTACAGGTTTCACTCCACAATCTGTGGAGATATGGTTCTCTAGAAGGATTTCTTCATTTAAAAGGAAAGTAAAAGTAGTGTATGGTTTCTGGAGTAGGAAACACTGATGGTTCACAGAGATCTTTCTATAAGATTCCTATGATGACCTGCCTGGTGGATGCAGGAAAGGTTGTGGATGTTATCTACCCAGACTTCAGCAAGGCCTTTGACACTGTCTCCCAAGGCATTCTCCTGGAAAAGTTGGCAGCTCATGGCTTGGACAGAAGCACTCTTTGCTGGGTTAGGAACTGGCTGGATGGCTGGGCCCAGAGGGTAGTGGTGAATGGTGCTGCATCCAGCTGGGGCCAGTCACCAGTGGTGTCCCACAGGGGTCTGTGCTGGGACCAGTTCTGTTCAGTATAGTCATTGATGATTTGGATGAGGGGATTGAGTCCATGGTCAGTAAATTTGCAGATTACATCAAACTGGGAGCATGTGTCAATCTCTTTGAGAATAGGAGGGCCCTCTGGTGAAGGGCTTGGAACGCAAGCCCTGTGAAGAACAGCTGAGGGAGCTAGGATTGTTTAGCATGGAAAAAAGAGGCTTAGGGGTGACCTATTCACTCTCTACAACTACCTGAAAGGTGGTTGTAATCAGCTGGGAGTCGGTCTCTTCTCCCAGGCAACCACCCACAGAACGAGAGGACACAGACTTAAGCTGTGCCAGGGGAAGTTTAGATTAGATGTCAGTAAAAATTTCTTCACTGAAAGAGTGATTAGGCATTGGAATTTTTTGTCCAGGGAGGTAGGTGTTGCAGTCACTGTCCCTGGATGTGTTTAGAAAAGGGCTGTAAATGGCACTCAGTGCCATGGTTTAGTTCATGAGGAGCTGTTAGGTTAGGTCATCAGTTGGACTTGATGATCTCAAAAGGTCTTTTCCCACTTAGATCATTCTGTGATTCTGTGACCACAGGAGGGTGTCCAAGTGTCACCAAATGTGCATATTAATTCTATGGGGAAGGTACTAAAATGGGACAAAGGCAGGCACAAGTGGTACTGGCTGATGCTGGAAACACAAGGAGACCTTCAAAGCATTAATTTGACATGATGGGGAAAGGAATTCAGTGAAAACAATATAAAGATCAGAGTGATGGTCTCAGTGCAATCAACAAGGAAGATAATTTGACTGCAGCTTCCCTTTAGGTTCTTGAAAAAAGTGAATATAAGAAGTAACTCAGTGGGACGAAACAGAATATTCTGGGCATTCTTAGGGAAAATGAACAGATATCAACAGGGCTTTTACAAACTGGTCGAGAGAAGTATGAAAGATGGGCAGAAAAATTCTTTGCTGTAGACAGAAACAACCATGTGAAAATCCCTATTAACTGTTTTTCACACATAAAAGTGGTTTTTGAATCAGGTTCTAAGTGACAGTGATAAATATGCTAAGGTAAAAATAAAAATCTCTACAAAAGAAAAAGTAATTAAGTGATGCATTTGAACAGAAAGTCTCAAGATTATGAGTTATTATGTTCCTCTTAGTGATGAAATAGCAGAACTGGATTGATGGCAATTTCCATTGTTAATTCTTCATCTCGTCATAACATAGAGAGGAAAAGAGCATTATTGGACTCAATGTCATAACATGTAATATGAAAGTGACAAAATCATAACACTCTTGTTCATAAGTTCATTTATCATATTTATTTTTTTATAAAAGAGGGCAAAACTTCCTCAGCAATTGCCAAAATATGAGGCTCTAACTGATACCTCTCAGTTTGACTTGAAACATAAAATGGGAATTTAACTAAATTTGGGGAAGATTTTGTTCAAATATTGATTTGAAGATGAAGAGACAAGGTAGATCATTTGCTTCAAAGAACATCTTAAATGTGTGGGGTGGTGTGAGGAACAAAGAAAAGCTTTAATGTGGACTGCTGAAAGAAGGACAAAAAGGTCAACACTTACAAAGAAAAGAGAGCATGTTGGGCAAAACTGGTGAATACAAGCTCATTTTACTAATCCACATGACCAAGCTAAGACCTGGGGAGAACTCAGTCCTCTTCAGATTGCATAGGACAAATTAAAATTCCCTTATTTTCACGATTCCTCAATGAAGTGAGGTATGAAAAGTGCCACAGAAGAAAAAGACAATTACTCTGAACTGCAATCAGGCACATCAAGCTTTTGGGCCAATTCTGTCAATATGTTTTTAGAACTGATTTTATTTTTAAGTGGCTCAAGAAGGACTATTTCTTCTTTTCCTAAGAACAGTGATATTTGTTTTTAGAAAGACAAATAGATTAAATGAAATAGAAGTCCATTACAAAAGTAAATGTAATTATCAGTAAAAAATTTGGTCCCACAGGAGAATAAGAACAATCATGCGTTGCTCATAAAACTAATAATTTATATTCTGAATTGTCCTAATGACAAATGAAAAACTCTTCATCTCATACCTCTGCTGATAACAACCTAATTTCCAATCTAAGGGTCTCTCTCATTTCCCTGAAATTTATATATTATCATCAAGATTCATCAGTCCCAGGTGATTAAATGCCTCTCTCTGTAGTGGAATAATCTGTTTTCAGTAGGACTGAAGACATTTGATTATGATTCGCCAAATAAAACTCTCAATTGAACCCAGGCAACTATTAAATTTTGGTTCAATATCTATATGTATATTAAGCTACAATTTTAAACGAACTTAGCTTTTTTATATTTTTTCAGCAGAAGAGTTAAAATACATATTTTGGCACTAGCTTTACCTATTGCTTTCTTTATACAAATAGATTTGAGTAGAAAAACCTTTCTGTGCAAGATGAACGAAAAGTGAAGTTTAGACACATGAAAAAACGCTCAGGTAGCATTTTGTCCAAAGCTGTCCTGGAATTAAAAATGATCAACTCAGAAAATTTGTTTTCAGCCTTGACACAGAAGCTAGTCCTAAAGTTTTACAGTTTGAGGGGTTTTTATTGCAAATATCATGCTGGGCTGAGCATGCTATGCCACACCAGCACAGCACTTAACAAGTGCAGTGAGTCTAAAAGGACTAAAGCTGGCCTAGAACAAAGGAGATACAAATTTCCATTTAGACTCTGATGCAGTTATACTTCAGGCCAAGCAAAATGCAAGCAGAGGAGAGACCATGTTTGTGAGTGGGGTGTATTTGACAAATAACAGGAATCATGTCTGGCTAGTGGAAAGCTTGTTTGCTAAAGTCATTATCCCTTCTTTCTCTTACTCCTGTCTAAGCTTTCTGCCATTCTTCCTCTTAAACCCGAAACACATGCCTTAACACAGAACGTTCTTTTCTCTTTCAAATCTCTCCTATCAGATGCAATTAAATAGATTGCACATATTTTAGGGATAAAAAACAGTGGAAAATTAGTCTCAGACATGCAAAAATCACATATTAACTTTCCCCACCCACCCTTCCAAGAAGTTTTATAATACTATGAAGTGTTACCCACAGAACAAACAATATGATTCCCATCACAGATTTTAAGAGTGAAAGCAACGAGGTGGAGAAAAAAAAGGAAAATGCCAACCTGCATTTTCTCCAAGTGTCTCTGTACATCAGGTTAAATGCATTTCATATGGACAAAACTAAATTTTTTATTTCCTAACCTGGATAATTTTTAGAGAAATATTTTAAATCAATTAATTGTCTTTCCATCAAAGGCCCATTTTTGTTATAAAATCTGCAATTTAAATGTTTTTGGTGTTGCAGAGAATATTTCTTAATAATTGAATGACACTCAGCAGGCAAAGAAAGCCTCTTTGTGCAGATGGGTGGTTTAAGAGTGGCTCTTCTCAAATTCACCTGTAAATTCTCTTCTAGCTCTATGTCTCCATACAGGTCAGTATAATACAGAGTACTACACATTCAGCTTACCCAGCATGTACTGTGACATCTTGAAATCTGGTGAAAATCTCCTAGTGGGCAGAAACCTTTTAGAAAACTTCAATTGAAATCCTATATAGCAGATTGCAAAATTAGAAAATACCTGACTGGGGGTAGTTACATCTCACTTTGTATCAGGCTGTTTGGTAGCATGAGTAATTTCTGCTGTAGAACTGTGTTAACAGGTAATTCATTTTGTTGAAAAATGTCAAGTCAGCTTTCATATTAAAGGATATGTAAATATACTTCTCCAGAAACCTTGGATGCAAATGATTTTTGCCTTATTAGTTATAATAACATGATTATATCTTTTGTCTGAAACTGCTGCCATATCTGAAGCACTGTGTTTTCAGATGATTAATATCCTCTAAGTTAAAAGAATAAAAGAGCTTCAAGTCCCCCATTACTCCTGGTGTTTGGATAAAAAGCAGGGGAAATCCATGACCAATCTACAACAAGTAATAACATAAAAGTAATATGCTGAGCAGTTTCTAGGAATATTGCTAATTCAGTGATGCAGTATAAAATTTGACTCAGTGTTACCTACCTCCATTTGCAATGAAATAATTATCACACAGCTGACTCTGTGTCAGCTGAAATTCACTCAGCAAATGGCTTTTGTTCAATGACCTCAGTGAGCCTTAGAGAAAGAAAAAAACTAAATAGTTTAATAGTTCTTGATGTGCCAATTGCTGTCAATGTCAAGAAGCTGAACACTCTTCATTCAAATGAATAGAATAGGACAATGTAGATGATATTTTCTGAGAAGTACTCTTAGTGCAGCTTTTAGATCCCTATTTTATCTGTCAAGGTTGTGAGTGGCTGATCTTAAATGGAAATCTGGCTTTATTATGGATAGAGGAAAATTTAGACCCACAAAGTTAGAAAGGTTCCAAACATCAGCTGAAATCAATGAGATTGAAGTGTTAAATATTTCTTGTCTGCAGTCTAGATTTCCACATGATTTTATTACTTAAATTATTCATAAATATGTCAACAGATTTATAAATAATAGCATTGTTAAAATGAGATGAAAGAAACATTTTTAATAAAAATATTATAATTATTTTTATAGAAGAAAAATTAGGGATTTAGAATGGTATTTCTTCTGCAGAGAAAAAAAAACTGAGGGTGTAGCAAGATGGGGATCAGCATTTTCTCCCAGGCAACTAATGACAGGATGGGAGGAAATGGCATCAAGCTGCACCAGAGGAGGTTCAAGTTAGACATCAAGAAGAATTTCCTCATGGAAAGGATTGTTAAGCATTGGAACAGGCTGCCCAGGGTGGTGGTGAGGTGCTCAAGAAAAAACCTGAATGTGGCATTTTCTTCTCAGCTCAAAATTCTTTACATTTCTGTATGCACATCTGTACATTATTCTGAGTCAGTCTGTTAGGAAGATTTAGGCTGACACCTGTCTCTCTGAGCATAAAGCAGTATGCTACCCATGAAGTCAGCCAAACTTAGCACACCTGAAAATATTCTCTCACCAATAATTTGAATTCACACTTGTATTTAGCTTGAAATACAAAAGCAAAGAAACAAAATCCAGTTCACAACAAAGGATATAAAGTCTTCAAGTATACCGAACACTGTAAGTTTTTGAGCATGGTTATTGTCACTGCCAGAAAAGCACACAAACCCAAGAATATACCACAACACCAACAGGCTGCATATGCATATTTCATACTCTATTATATAGTTTTCAAATATTAAGCACCCTGCATTGACTTACTTCCCAGCAATCATAGAGGTATCATAACCTCTCTATATGTGTAAGTAAACCACATATTTAAATGAATAGTCACAATATGTGTAAATATACATTATTTGTTCTACGTGAGGCTCATGGCCAGAGATGCTGTCTGTTTTGTTGTTCCTGTCCTCCTCCCATGGCTATTGGGCTGAAGAATGAGTCACCTGAAATTTCTCTTCTAATGGAAAATATAATTTCCAGCAAACAAAAGATTAACTTGTTATTGGGCTGCAAAGATCCATTGATTCGTATGGCCTGAACAATGTTACTAGCTCCAGCATCGGAGAGGCAACAACAACAAAAAAGGAGAAGAACAGAGAGTATAAGAACACAGATGCTATTTTTGACAGGACCTGGATATCTTTCAGCAGTAGGTTCTGACTTCTGACTAGGAAGGGAAGTCTGGTCAAGGTAAGGAAAAATGATGGGAAAAAATTGCAACTTGAAAGGCTTATCAGTACACACCTAAGACAACCCATTAATCTGTTGTTTATTTCAGATAATACAGTATTCTCCTAAACTTTTTGTACATATTTCAACATAGTAAGGACATTAGCAAAACCAGGAACTCCCAGTAAATATTTTGAACAAAAACAGTTCAATTACTGTCACCACCTCATTAATTTGCCAAAGCCACCCTTCTGGTCCCATATTAGTGGCCAAGCTCAATACATCTTAAATTTCCTTTATGTAGCATTGTAATATGTAATTAGAAATTTTACTTCATCTTTGAATTTGCCATTATATTTAAATCGTATTTGAATCCATAATATACCATTTTTATCCTTTTTAATAATTTAAAGATTTTCAAAGACTAATTTAATTTAATTGCAGTTTCTCACAGTAGTGTGGAATGCATAAAAGACCTTGATTCTGTGTAAGTACTGCTTAGTAATAATGAAAACATCTGTGTTAGCAACACTGTTTTCAGCACAAATACAAAACATAGCCCTATACTAAGCACAAGGACGAAAATTAACTTTATCCCAGAGAAAACCAGTGTGCAGTTTAAAGTGTGAAACACATTAACCACCAGAGTGTTTTCTGTGGCTTTTCGGTTGTAAAGAAGATTTCTTTTTCTACTGTAAAAAGGCTACACTTTGAAGAAGCACTTAAGCCTTAGTGGATCTATTGAGTGCTACAGAACACATTTACTATGCCTGATTACAGCATGTTTTAGAAGTACTCTAATAGATAGTGAGGTTACTTTGGGCAGTGCTGTCAACTTGTATCGCAGAGTGCATCTACCATAGGCAGCACAGGAAAACGGGGTAGAGGAAAACAGAGCAGGTGTTGTGTCAGTAACACATTACCATGCTCGCTTCTGGGGCCAGGGATGACTGAGGAATTTTAAAAAGGATATTTAGTCTATTGGAGCAATAGAAGGAAGATTGGAAATTTGTACCTTCTTGACTTGCAATTCTTCTTGACTTGCAATTCTTCTTGACTTGAAATATAAAATGACCTGTGCCATGATGCATATACTTACGCATTTTGTTTTATGGAAGTTCCATTAGAAGAAAAAATTAAATCCATCAAACCCCAACATTTACAGTTGTCTGATACTGCAGAAAGAGAGGATCATACAAAAATATTCTTGTAATTCTCTTGTTGAAGTGGGAGGGTTCCTTGTTTTATGGGAGGTAGATTAAGTAGGGATCCTGGATCCAGCTCAGTGGCCAAAGGTCTAGAAAAATGTATTGCTGATTTTTTCCGTATTTGAATTGAGTCATAAATAGGATGGTATATAGGAGGAAAAAAAAAACCCCAAAGACACATAGAAAGAGAGAGAGGATAAGGGTTTGACATTTCTAGAAATTTTAACTTAAAACAATTTAGGAGCATATAATCCTAATGTCTGGTCAATCCTTGACATTCTATTAATTTTTTTAGGTCAGAATAGAAAATTACTATTCATACAGGTTGTGCATTCCTTAGCATAATTGTTTTACATGTTGCTCCTGAGCTAGTCATATCAAAGTAAGACTAATGATAACCAAATTCAGAACAACAGAACAATAAGCACTCAGTCATGTCACTGGAGCCAACCACTCTTGGATTTCAATATTGGATGCAGGAGATATTCCACTGATACAAAAGAACAATGACTTGGAGTTATTGCAAAAGAATTTGCCTACATAAAACAAGTTACTCTACTTTCATGCAGTATTTGGTCATCTGAAGACACCTAAAATAAGGAATACAGCCTAACTTGCCCCTTGAACAATAGTGACAGAGATGACAAAATCCCAGAATCACATAATATGCCAAGTTGGAAGGGACCCACAAGAAGACTAAGGAGTTGTGTGAAGTCTAGACAGTCAGCACTTTGGGAAAAATTGCATTTTTCTGCTGTGCTGCCCTGTGTGTCCAACCAGCCATGCTGCCCTCCTCTGCAGTCCCCTCATCACAGCTTCTCCAGGACACTGCAGGGCTGGGGCCTTCCCCATGCAAGGCTGAGGATGAAGTGTGGCAGAGGGAAGCAGCCACTTCAGAACTTCCCTCTGGTCCCTGGGATGTGCAGATCCTTCTCCTCCTGTGCAGGCTAAGCTCCCTGAGTGCCCAGGTGGAGAAATTGTGTACAGGTTTATGAGAGGAACTAATGGTTGCTCCCTGGTTTCTGGTCCCAAACTATCAAACAAACAGCACAACTCTCCCTGTTGGGTGCACCTGTGGGTAACAGCACTATAGTAAAAACTCATAAATTTGTCCACTGCATGAGCAATATTGTCAGGACATTTACCAGCCTTGGTACTTGTATAAAGAACTGAAAAAACAGTCACTATTACCTGCATGTGACTTCATTTTTTACCAAATTAAAAAACTATTGTTTGCTTTGTTTTAGTTTTAGAAGAATCAAGCTCATGGAATGAAAGGTGAGAAGTAATTTCATCTAAACTCAGTCATGGTTTCTCCTCAGGATAGCAACACTGCCACAATGTCCTTATGCATGCCATACTGCAAGCTAAATTGTAAGTTCCTGGTTAGAATATTTGTGTCTGTATAGAGGATTTATATGCTTCTCTTCTCAATCATTACATATTAAAAATCACAGTATCACATGAATTTACTTAGAAAATTCTCCTGTATTAGCATGTTTTATGTATAATGAAATGTTAATTAATGTACCTGAATTTTAAATAATAATGCAGGAAAAAAATATATGACTATCAGAAATACTTGTAATACAGACTTTCCATACATGAAAAATTACTGATTAATTCTTATTCAACTTGTCGAGTTATCTAATTTTGACAGTGAGATCTCTCAGTGGCATTCAGCATATCACCTCTCGCTTTGCAGTGAAATTAAGTATCTACTCAAAACTAAAGTGCTTGGCTGTTATTCGACCATGTTTGCTCTTAATGCTTTTAAAATCCATTAGCTCTCATGGACCTTATTCAGATTGACAATGTTGCACAGAATGAACGGTTACCATTAACTGGAAGACAAAACAAAACAAAAAAGCTAGGTGTGAAAACCTGAGAGTTTATATGTATTGATAAGGAAATGCCTGCTACAAAATAAATGCAAAACCACATAGAAGTATAGGAACATCAATAAAATTCTAGGGCTGAAAAATGAACATTTTTATCAGGGTTCCTCAGAATCACTTTTTCTGTTTTCAGAGAATTGAGGGAGTAGATTGATGCCTGGTTTAATTGATTGTGTATTAACACTAGCTGAAGATGACATGGGGGGTAATCATAATGTGTATGATTTATTATGGCTATATACACTGGGTAATGCTGTTACCAACCATACAATTATTACTGGCTCTATCAGCTCTCTGCACTGAAGCTGATCTCATGTTGGATATAAAAGAATTTATTAATCCTGCAAAATCTCAACCAAGCAGACTATTCTTTGTTATTTAAACAAGATGTGAGTCTTTTATTAGAAATTACATCATAGTAAATAAGACTCTTGTGAACCACCTCTAAAATATTAATATCCCTGTTTTGGGAGATGGGCAGAAAATTTTCCCAGATCTTAGTAAAGTAAGTACAAATGTGTTTGGACTTCAGAAAAAATAAACAAAAACACTTCCTTCTCAGAAGCCTTTTTTATTTAATAAAATTCTAAAGATGCTGCAACAACAACCCTCCAAACCTTTCCAATTATTTAAGTAGAGCTTAAAGGTATATTTTAAAGTTATCTGGATTTTGAATAGATCTGACTCCAAAATAAAGCCAGGTGCTGTACAGGCTAACCTCATGGACACTCACAGACCAGGCTCCTTAGCTTACCAAAACCTCTGTAACAACTTCAAACAAAGGCATTATCTAAATATTTTGAAGCCTTTGGGGCACTCTGTATTGGAATTGTCTCCATTATCTTGACCTGCTCTCTAATTTCTAAGGGTTATCCTAAGAAAAAATATGAGAAACATGTATGTTAAGAAAAACTTCATTTAAGACCTCATTTCCATGGAATGATGAAAGAAAAGCTATTACATTTTGCATGTTTAAAGACCTAAGCTTATGGTTTGCTGTTGCTGTGGCATACCATGGCTGCCCTATTTCAACCTTGTTTCTTGACAGTAATTCTTATGAATTCAGAAACTCCATCAGTCTAAATTGTCTAAATTTGGGTTATAACTCTAGATCCGAAATCCCAGCTTTTTCAGCAATGTAAGAATTGAATTTTTTATTCCATTCTCTGTGAAAGAATGGAGTGTCTTGGGCAACAAGATTGAAGGAGGGCTTGGTGACCTGGTGTTGGTACACATCATAGGAGGTGATGTGCACATACTAATAAGGCAGGAGAGAGTCAATTCTCCTGAAACTGCCAAAGGAGGAAATCAGTGCCAATCAACACAAAGATGTGATTAGTGCAGATCAACCCTAGACTGGATAGGGCCAATGTGTACAGATAAAATGTAGATGTTACTGCACTTGCTTTAATGGGAAAGCAGCCTGTCCCTGCTGCACGTGACAGTGCCCTGCTGCTGCCACGGCTGTGTACCAAACTTCTAGACACAGTCCTGCTATGCATCAATTGAAAGTAGAAGTATTTAGATCTTTTCTCTCTAGGATTAAGATAATCAAATTTTCCATGGTGAGCATGGATATTGCTACACATGCTAATGCTATGCATTGAAGTTCCAAGATGCTAATACTTAATGTAAGGAAAAATGAAATTGCATTAAAAGTGCTATGGAAGAACAAGCAAGAAATGAACAAAACATTCAAGATGAGCCAAAGGGTTGTTAATAGAAAGTGGAGCTTTGAAAATTTACTCCATATTTTAAAAATTAATTATTTATTCTAAAATATGAAGATGAAGATTCAACACCTATTTCTGAAAAATTAATTTCTCCTAGATGGGAGAATATTCCCCAACACCAACCCTGGGCATTCTGGATGATCAAGATAAGGTAGTGATCTCTTACACTGACAGCCGTAATGACTAACACGAGTTTGAGTAGTGAAGTTGTAAAATGTTTCCTTATAGCAGAAAACAGGTAATTTAGCTGTGTCTCTGGACAATTTAAGAGACTTCGTTGATAGATAAAGGCAAAGAAAATTAACAGATAGTTAATATAGGCTGCACTTGTCTAACTCTACTGCTAATAAAATTCATAAAGGTGACCCTTAGTATAGAGGTATCAAGAGAGAGAATATGCAGCTGAGCTCTATTTCATTCTCCTACTGCTTTAACTGAACTGGAAACTGCTGAACAGGAACAAAAGTGAATGCTCAGTTTGCTTTTCTTGAAAGTGCTCTTCTTAAGGCAAATTTGACATGACACTAAATTTATGATTTGTGAAAATATTCTTATTACATCCTACGCAGATAAGCATAAACAAAGTTTACTGCAAAGCTGCATACTAAAGAAGAGTTTTGAAAAATTACGGAAAAAAAATACCAACTCTAAGTGTAGAGAATCAAAGTCATATAATCCCAAACTTTATCTTTCTATCCATCACAAGACATTTACCTCAATGTAAGTATACTGCAGACTGGCTCTTTCTTGCAATAACTGGAACAAATCTCCTGAATATAAAGTCCTTGTGTATATGAAGATGCTTTCATAGCATTTTTTGTCATTGATAAATTTTCCCGAGTAACCTTTTTTTTACCTTAACTTTCAGCCTTTTTACTGAGCATCTGTTAGCTAAAATGAGGCCTATAATAAACATTTATGTCCCTCTTTATGCTGATTGTTGTTTACACCTATGTGGCAAGGCTGCAAGAATATATTGAATATTTATGTAGCAAGAAATTGCACCTCCAGACTATTAAATACTGAGTGGAGCATCTGGGATTCTCTAAATGCATTCAGGCCACTAGCAGTATCCATTATTTATCTGCATTACTAGCTGCACTTGCAAGCACTGTTCACTCTTTCTCCTCTAACACCTGATGACAGCAGAATGGGACCACATAATTTTTAACCCCATCAACATCCCAATTTGTTTGGAATTGCATTCTGGTCTGCATTCTCATTACAATGAAGTAGCAATGTGAGAATGTTGAAAGCTACTATCTTCTTTTTATGAGAAAGAAGATATTATGGGGATTGCTGGCTTTCCCCCACTACACTGTTCCTGCTGTGAGATGTCACCTGGAGTACTGTTCCCAGATCTTGGGCATCAAACATAGGAAGAATATGGACCTGCTGGAGTGAGTCCAGAGGAGGAACATTAATAAGATCAAAGGGCTGGAGCACCTCCCTTTTGAGGAAAGGTTGAGTGAGTTGGGGTTGTATAGACTGAAGAAGAGAAGGCTTTTGGGAGACCTTCAAAAAATACCTAAAGAGGGTTACAAGAGAACTGGAGACAGACATTTTACAAAGGCATGGAGTGATGGGATAAGGAGCAATGGCTGTAAACTGAAAGGGAGGAGGCTTAGATTGGGTATTAGGAAGAAATTCTTTATTGTGAGAGAGATGAGGCACTGGAACATATTTCCCAGAGAAGCTGAGCATGCTCCATCCTTGAAGTGTTCAGGGCCACAGTGGACAAAACTCTGAGTAACTTAATCTAGGGAAGGTGTCCCTGTCCCATGACAGGATTGCAAATAGGTGATCTTTAAGGTCCGTTCCAACCCAAATGATTCTATGATTCTATGACTATTTAGCAAGAACAACATGAATCAGAGTACAGTCAAGAAAAGACTTCTCTCTGCAAATATCTCTGGAACTTCAAATTTTCTTTACATTTTTTTCTCATATCCAAGTAAAAGCTCAATTTTCATTCATTTTATTGCAAAGCATATCCAGAAGTTCAAAGTGTTATTCAGTCTATTTCTTTTTCTCAGTTTTATGTGTAGAACTACTCAGATATACATTTCAAAAAATATTAATATAAATCATATGGTAGTTCACTCTTTTTCATGCTTGTAGGTCTCAGAAGTGGGGTCTAGAACCTTAATAGCTAACTCACTTCTTTATTATGTAAAATTCATTAACAGGGTTTTGATTTCCCCTATATGCTTGTTTTTTCACTTGTTTCTTTCATTGCATCTTTTATCTAGTAATACTAAAAATACATGAATGTTAGATGATGTCCCGTTTTTCTAGTGAGACTTGTTAATGAAATTACTTTCATTATACAGTGATTCCTCACCTTTAATTTATTTATGGAATTCTAAGAAATGTACTTGCCCTACTAAAATTCAGACTTTAATAGCGTTTCTGTTCAGCTTAACAAGTGATTCCATCCATCCAGAATCCACTTTCTGCTCTTTGCTGATTTTTTTATCTTGCATGATTCTTATGAAAGCTCAGTATAAAGCTGTCTTTCCTCCATGACAGTGTAAATGTCATTTTTTATTGCATTTGTTGTGTATGTTTAATTGCATATGATATATTACGTATGGTATATTATGTATTTATTTATTTATTTTAGTCCTGATCATACTAGATAAGGAATGAATTTTTATGATAACATATTCTGAGAAGACATTTCAAGGAGGCTTGTCAAGTTCAGCTTAAATACCATCACATTAGCAAGAAATTTGCAATACTATAAGAAATAATCCATTTTTCTGAATCAATGTGATCAGCAAAGAAATAAAAGGAGTGTCTTTCCTAATGCACCTCTTCAATAACTTCTTTAAAGTCTTAGATTTTCTGGTAATGCAAGTAGCAAACTATTTGTAATAGTAATAACTGTTAAATAACTGTTTGTAGAAACCTGGTCTCTATGAAATTAGTAGAAGAAAATTCTTCCACATTTTGATTAACTTCCAACTTTGACAGATGTCTAGCGTTTGAATCTTTTGGAACTACCTCTCAAAGCTAGACAGCATATCACAAGATCACACTGACAGAGACAAAATTTATATTATATGTAGCCCACTATTTTAACAGAAAATAATTTGCTATAAAGGAATAGTACTTCCAACCTTAACAAAACTCTTCATATTTCAGGATGGCATTCACAAAGAGATTTTTTGCATCCAAGCCTTCTTCTAGGTATATTAATATCAAGTTCTTTAAGCACTGACATAGCATTTCTTCAACTGACAGTGATCTTATTAAATTTTAATTGAATAAGCCCAAATATGTAATATGCACTGCATTGAGTAAATATTTGTAGATATATATTTCTGGAATCTCTGTCAGAACAATGAGAATATCAGGGAATCATAAATTTATATGCTTTTATCTTTTCCAGATTAAAAGAGCATTCACTGCACAATTTCAGTTAATTCTTGATATAAAATTCAGGGAGTTTCAAGTCTTTAACTAATGCGTTTACCAGTCTGTTATCCAATTGTAAATATGCTTGTTACTTTTCAGAGCAATCATTTGGTGATATATTTATTAATGTCATTATACCAAAGAGCTTGCTAGACACACTGGGATAGAAGAGATATGTTTGCTATGTACTAGTGTAGCTTATCAAACATTTCTTTTGCCAATACCAATAAAGGCTGTAGGCCTTGTGCTAATCTGACAGTGTAAAATCTTAGGATTTGTCTGAGCTTGCCTTGACTTTTTAGTTTTTTAGCTTTTACAAAAGTATGTAGGTACTGCATGAAGAAGTTGAAGTTGAAGCCCTTGAAGTTAAGCCACAATATTGACAACTCAGTGTGACATCCCATCTAGTCTGTACTCCAGGAACACTGGTATTGTGTCAGCCTAGAATCCAGAAGGATTTTAGAAAAGACTTAGTTATTGGTAAGGCTTTTTTCACAATTTTAAAAAAAAACCTATTATTAAGGAAGCTTTTTCTATACTAATTTGTACTAAGACTGCATCTAAGTTATTAATAGCTGTTTCTTGGTTTTAATTAGTTTGTTAGGATTTTAAGTAATATGAGAAGTTGTTGGCTTTACAAATAAGGTCTACTATATTTTTGCTTATTTTGATATAGTGGGTGTAATATTGGATGCATGCTTATTAAGAAACTTGCAAATTCAAGACAATTATTTGCATCCAGTGGAATGTGTATGCACATTCCTACATTCCTAGAGTACAGGCCTAGAGTATGGAGTGGAATTTGTGTGCGCATTCCTAGGCACTGGCCTAGAGTACATGGCAGCCTTCTGAATAATAGTGTGACTTATGTTGTATGCGTGCATGAAAAGGAATGTTTCAACAAGGTAATGTTCTTCATTAGCCATTTGAAATTGCCCTAAATCAAACAAAGTAGTAGAGAGGGCTAGGTTGACAATGTTTTATCTAGAACAAATCAGAGAGAGGTCACAATTATTCGGAGACCAAACAGAGAGGAAGCTAAGGATGTTAGGTTTGCTGCCTAGACTTGTTCACAAGGATATGCTAACACATCTACTTTGTTCCTTGCAGAGCTCAGTTTGGCATTTGCTGAAGCCTCTGAATCTAGTCTTGACAACAGCTTCAGTCCACAAAACCCCTGAAACCATGCAGACAAACCTACATTCTCTGTATACCCCTTTATATCCATTTGCCTTGAAGTCCTTGAGAAGTACAGAAATTATCTCTCCCAGATTTTAAACATAGGGAAGTAAAGACCTGAAAGGTATGATTTTGACCAAGATAATGCAATGCCTGTTGCAGAGGTCTGACCTAAGCAGTACTTTATGAGGCATTCCTTTTAGGATTATTTAAAAAGAAAAATAGCATAGAAGTTATGTTATTATTTTCATTATGTATTCATGTTTCGATATTGCCCAGAACTCAATTAAAATCAGGCCCCATTATGTGAGCACAATCAAAACCATATATCAGAGAAAAATTTATGCCATATAAATGAAAATGTCTTTAATTGTGCTTTTCAGTGCTGCATATACAGCCTTGTGATAATTTCTACCAAGATTATTTTTACTCATAAGTGGTCAAGCTAGTAACATTTCTAAAATGGAAGGTTTCATTATGAAAGGATAAATGTCATTCTTTTGCTTACAAAAAAGCAGCAAAGAGAACCGGGTCAGGCAATGCTACTTCAGAGAATTGTCTTTCTAACATGATTATTTTTATTATTTGTAACCAAAAAAACGGCTTTAATTATCTGCAATCAGAGCTGTTCATAATGATTGTAATAAAGATCCACTGGACCTGAGAAGATTTTAACACTTTAGAAAAACCAAGCATGCATTCTGTGTTTGTGGCTTTGGCAAATGTTGACTCAAATGCTGCAGTACCCTAACAGGCATTATGTAGAATATACATTACCTCACTTACAATTTTTTGTTCATTTTTAATTGATTGTCTTACATATCCTCATCCTTCTCCATAAATCTGCTCAGTATCTCTGCTAGATCTCTTCTTTTTCTACCTTCACAGACATCCTGGTTTTCCCTCTAACAGCTTTATGCCATTTGCTCTCAGGCTTCCTCCATCTTCTAAATCCTGTCTCTGTTGTTCACTCCACAGAACTGTCTGAAATTCAGCAAAGGCAAACGCAGGGTCCTGCACTTGGGGACAATGACCCAGGGCACCAGGGCTGGCTGAGGAGCAGCTCTGTGGAGAAGGATCTGGAGTTGGTTCCTGGTGGACAACAGACTGTCCATGAGCCAGCAGTGTGCCCCAGGTGCCAAGAAGGCCAATGGAATCCTGGAGTACATTAGGAAGAGCACTGCCAGCTGGTGAAGAAAGAGAAAAAGAGAGAGAAGAAAATTAAATAAATAGATACTTCTTTTTAAGGAACATGGACTGCATTCATCAAATGGTAGATCTGCTGTAAATTCCTAAACTAATTAAAATTTTTTTAAGCTTTCAGCACAGACTCAACTGGCATAGGAAGAAATACATTAAAAATGCACTGATTAGGGAGATCTTTGTGTGTTATTCTAAACATCATCATTGGGAAATCCTGGAAACATCATTTTGACCTGAGAGGGATCACACATTCCTCTCATGCTCTCAGAAACTCAAGTACTTCCAATGTAGTTCCTTCTTATTTTCTTTCTTTGGATCCCTAGTTCAAGCTTTCTACAATGAGTTATGTGTAGCATGATTTCTACATCAACCATTAACAGTGCTCATAATTAAATCCATTTCTCAAATTTTATTTAGTAGAGTCTTAAAGCAATGTTTCCTACTGTCAACAGAGTGGCCACTCATTACATATTTAACATAGAAATAAAAGTTTTTTCAGTCATCACAATTTTTTTTTCTATCAATTTAATTTCAATAAGAGCTGGGCAAGTGAGCAAGATGAAAACCTAAATCCAGATATCTTACTGATTAGAGAGATCTGACCCCCAAACTAAGCTTCATTAATTATCCTAGCTTCCACTTCAGAAAGCAGAAATTCAAAAGTTTTAATTAATTATTTCACTACATGAAGCATCAATATAATTTATGATGTCTATATAATTACAGACTCATTAACTGGATACACTCTTTACTGTAACAGGTACGGTGTCTTCAGTTTATACATGAGGATGCAAATTAGGAGCAAATATAATCCTAGGAGTGTCTAAATGTAAGGATTGTTAAAATTGTACAGTGATGTCTGCAACACTAATCCAAACAAAGGGGAAAGCCTGTTAAGAAGCCTAATTAAGGATTCAGGTTTCTTGCAAATCAGTTTTCAGAATATCCCACAAATTCTATTGATTGCACCCACAAGAGAGAGGCACCTAAAGCACCAACCACTAGATTCTGGTGGATTTTCTACACTAGGAAAATATACTAGACAATGTTTATTGCAAGGTTTTACAGAAAAGATATTCTATTTTTTTTTTTACTTGAAACGAGAAGATGTAAGATTCGATGTGTGACTGAAGTGCACATTCACAACTGAGAAAATTGAAGGGGGAGGGAAAGAAATCCAAAACATATAAGTATCTCTTTTACTTTAAATATTTCTTGAGTCTGTAATACACACATTCATCATTGATTATAGGGTGTAAGAACCAATTACAAACACCTTTTCAGACAACAGTACAGCCAAATCCAGGATCATAAAGATTTTTTCCCCACCATCTTGAAGTGTATTCATAGTAAACTGGTTTTCTTCTGTTATTCTACTTTCTAGATGTTGAGAATATATCTGGCTCTAAGGAAGCCTTACATCTTCTTGCTGAAATGTCAAATGGTCTGTAAACATGTTTTTGTCTTTGAACACAGACTTTTCTGTATTTATTTTAGGTGTATGGTGGCTCCAGCAATTTAAATGTCATTACCATGATGTGATATCTGATGATTATATATTTGTTGATTTCACAAAAATGTGCAATTGCCCATGCAGAAAATTGTTATGTGAAATTTTTTATATTGAACAAGGAAAAAAGACACTCATGAAAGACCAAACAGGAGCATGTAACTCTTGGAAATAGACATAAAATAGTATAAATATAAAATATTTATAGTCCTTAATGGAAATGCATGTGAATTTGCCTACTGAGAAGAGACAGAAAATGGTCCTTCAGCAGAGATTATGCTTCAACCATCCATGAACATTTGAAAGCAGCCTAAAATCAGTCATTCTTCCTCTACCTCAAATCCTGTCCTTTCAAAGTGCTTGCTTAATTGGGCCAGTCGATTTCACCCAAGAAAACATGACTGTTATATAGAAAGTTCAGAAGGCAAGTATCTTTACAATCTTAAGCTTCAAATACATTATCAGGTAAATAACAATGCCTAAATACTGCTGAGCAATTCACCAGATTAACTCATCTAACAATTCATATTTCAGGCTATCTAAAAACATATTGAAATTTCTGCTCTTAAAATAAGTGGTCCTTTGAACTACCACTTTATTTACCATCCTAATTGTACCATCCACTAGTAAAATTGCACAATCCTTACAGATGCACATACACTTCTTTGGATTTGTTGGTTTATTCTATGTTTCTGTGTACAAAATGAAAATAAACAAGAAAACAAACTAAAAGCCCAATCTTTTTGTAAGTGCATGCAGTAATTGCCATTGGGCATCTATGAGGACTTGGACAAGGTAATCAAAGGCAAAATAAAATATTGTTAAAATGAATTAGGTATCAGACTTGCACAGGCAGTACCACTACCTGGTTTTCATGCCTGAATACAGCCAAAATACCATCCACACTGACAATAGGATTATATATTTCAGCCTAACTATTGACTTCATAGTGTAAAGTTGTCACGAATTCTTCTGTATATTTATTGAAAGAGTGATTTCATGCCAGTCCTCAACCCTACATTTTTTACATCCTTATTCATTAAACTATTTATTGGCTGATTGCATGTTTTATCATTCAAATATTTATTTTTGAATTCTCTAATATTTTAGGAATTTTTTCCAAAGTTTAGCTGCAGTCACAATTTGGGTTTTACCAGGCCAATTTAAAAATCTTTTTCCACACATTCTTCCTTGTCTCTTTTATAGCCTTTACTCTTATGTTGTAAGCCGTGCTTGTTGTGCTGGGATTTTTATTATGAAGTTAAAATGGATAGGAGCTAGAGCTGAACTCAGTTTCCACCACTGATTTAGTTTCTGTTCCAATCTTTTGATGGAGAAGTGTACCTCAGCATACAGCCACTGCTTCATTCCAGCTGCCAGGAACACAGTAGAAAATTAAACTGGAGAAGTTCTTTGATAGTTTCAGACATATGCTTTAAACATTTCAGTCCCTCTTAGACACTCTAGTGAAAGCCCCAAGGCCTGAAAGCAACTGTTGGGAGCTGAAAGTAAAAGAAAGCACTTTCTAAGTAAGAAGCAAGCCTTTCTTACACTCAGTGCAGCAGAATGCCAATGGAATTACTTCATCCATTAATGGGTAAGTTTTGTTTCCTTCCCAAAGAGAGACTCATCCATGTGAAAATTTCTAAAAAGGCTTCAGACTTGCTTTTAAACCTTGTGCTCACATTATTTGTCTTCATATTTTACTATTCAATTTGTGAATGTGACTAACTATGGTCACAAAACAGTGAGTGCACTACTACCACAGAATAAGGATCAGCTCAACACAAAAAAATCTCAATAATTGTTATATTTAAATAGATTTTTATTTATAAATATCATAACTGTAAGAAAACCAAGAAAACTAAGATCTATTTATATATATATACATTTGCAACTAATTTGTTACCTTTAGGTCAGATTTTCTTGGAGAATCAACTCAACCATTTCACCTGCAAATATGTAAATCTGAGACATCAAACTACTGAGATGTAAGCATCACACCACACTATCAGCATTCTATCAAATATGTAGTGAAACTCTGGCTCTTAAAGTCTTCATTTAATCACATGCTAATAGTAACAAATAGGATGCAAATAAGCTGTTCTCCTTCCTTACTTTTCAGTATACTTTTTAACATAGTGTTCTTGCTGTGAAAGCACCAGACACATCTACTGAACTCCCTTCCTAACCCCAGATTAGGGTGAGGAGGAGAAATTAAAACTCTAGAGTTAACTAAAAGCTGAAGAAGGTTGTCTGGACTTGCAGGTTTCAATCAGAAACAAAATTAATGCTGCAAAGAAAAAAGTCCAGTCACTGATGTGGAGCCTGCAGAGCCAGTGCAGAGTTTGGCATGATAAATGTGCTGATACTACATGGTTTACCAGTGTCCAGGCTCTTTGGTCTAATCCAGCCCATTAGAAAAGATGTATCTACTCAAGGGTGCTAGAAACATTTAGACATTCCTGGACAAAGTTAGTGAGATGCTAATGTCACATGAGATTAAAAAAAACAGAGCAGCTCTCCTGTTCTTTAGAATAAAACTGCCAGATGTACTTCTGATTGGAACTTTTGGTGTTATTTAGTTCATGGAAGAGAAATGCCACTTTCTATGGTACATGGAAGCCACTTTGGCTTGTGGTAGTATTTGCTGTGCCTTGAAAAACAACAACAGTCTGGACTATCCTCACTAGATTTTAGAGCCTCTCAACTTCTGGTTTCTTCGTGGTACTAAGATGGTCCATGTAACTGTATCCATACCTGAAAAAAAATATTATTAATCTTCTCTACAGACAGAAAGATTGCACAGTAATATTGTCAAAAGCTCCACTGGCGGTGTTGAGATTCATGCAACACGTCAAATGCCACCGAGGAATTGGCTGCCTGTTTTCATTTTCCCATGAAGAGCTGCTTCATCTCTCTTTGAACTATGTGGAAACAAACTCACTGTTTGGTTTAGCAATTCTCTTCAGATGTATGCCATATGCATTATTTAAATGCATTTGAATACTAGTGACTTTTCAGAAGATACAAACACACAAAGATGTGCATCAGTTTCAAAGAAAAGTGAATTTTAGTTTTGAAAAATTTCATCTATTTTAAGAACATCAATGTATTTCAACATAATTTTTTCAGTAATGCTATTGACATACAATGAGTCATCACTGACTTTAAAGGTATTGGTTTTTTACTGTCTGTGTGTACATGTCAGGTACTCTTCTGCCATTAATTTCTTCACACAGAAAAAACTCATAGCAGACATTTCAAGAATGGTGGGGTAAAAACTGTAGTAAAATAAATGTATCAGTAAGTGAAATGGAAAAACAGCAGCTAATATTTAGTTAATTCAAGCTCAATTCTCCAACCACCTGCATCCTATTTAAAGCTGATCAAACCATTGTCTAGGATTTTGACAAGAGTAAATTAGGACAGGTTCCCAACTACGATTAATAGGATGTCAATTCTGTAAATGACATCAAAGACTTTGCTTGCAAAATAAATAAGTCCCACTTCTTTAAAATTGCTTTGTGGTAACTCTGGATTTACAAGGATCTTTTTCTTGATTATAGCTCACTGTTCCTCCTGTTGTACATCTTAGTCAAATTTGCATTATTTACTGAGTTCATATTTACTGTCTTTTCTTTCAAATTGAAGAGAAAGAAGTGATGGTAGGGTGTCTCACAGGCAGCTGGGCATAAGCCTTACCATTTAAAATAGAAATACAGAAATGAAGCATGCATGCCATATACATTTGGATGCCACTACACTGTCTTTTGCTGCCTTCTTTGTATTTTAGATGTGACTCTTGAGAATGACCCTGCATTGTTGCTACTTGGGATTGTAACTGGAATTAGTATAATGTGATTGTACAAAGTGTGCTGTCCTAGGGTGACTAAACCAGGACAGATGCTCAGGGGAGAATCATTTCCCTTGATATCAAAAATACTTCAAGCTTTCTGCAGTATTGTTGCAGGAAGTCTGCTGTGATGGACTCATCCTCTTCCCTATCTTCTGGTAATATCCTGAAATAGCTGTTACACTACATGCCAGTTGTACACATAATCAGTGTGGGCAACTTGTTTGCAGACTGCCAATCTGTCCATCGAGGCATAAGAACAAGGGCACAAAAGCAGCTCAAGTTCAGGGCCGTTTGCTTAAAAAGTGACATAGGATGTGTTCTGGATCTCTTTATGAAGCTCAGAAACACAACCACCTTGTGCAAAGGGAAAACAAAAAAAGGACACTAGAAAACAGCCAGGCAAAATTTATTTCTTTGTATGAGCAAATGCAGTTTTGGCTGTTTTCACTGAGATACAGATCTGCTAATGTAAGATCTTTGTTCTGTATTTCTTAAATTACAAAAGGAAAAAAATTCCACATTAAAATATCACACATGAAAAGGACAAGAATGTTGTAATAGAATTCTTAACAAAGGTTGTAATAGAATCTGAATAGAGCCTGAAGAATTTTAAAACCAGCCCATAAAAGAAAAGAATTTATTTTCTTTTAGTTGATTTATCCCTTCTCTTAAAGAGCTTTAAGTTTACATATTTTCTGGAAAACTTTACTATTGTCCAAAAATCATCCTGTAGTTGTGGTCAGCTCTGGCCAAGCCAAGTCATCTATTGCATATGCCCACTTGTAATAATGATGTGCTACCTATGTGATGAGCAGATGGATGTTATTCCCTGTAAAGAATGCATCACTGACTTGTCCTGGTCTTACATTGGAAGGAGTCTGGAGTAGGGTTGTAACACTGCATAGCACAATGGGTTTTTTTTTCCAAGGATCCTTCAGTCAATCTGGGATTATGATAAAATGCATCTGTTCTTTGGGGATTGGCAAAGAAATTAAAAGTGTAGAAGAGTAAAAAGAAAATTCATTCTTACATTCATTGTGGTTTTCTGGACTAAAAACTCATCCTTGGTTGAGAAGTTCAGCACACAGGACTGTGGCACTGGCTGTCTCTGCGTGTTTGCAAACACATACGAAAGAACCAAGCTGTCCCACTTCTTCATACATATGGATATGCTTTGCTGCAATCATTTCTGTGTTAAGATGCAACCTATTACTCCTATTGTGGCCAGCTGCAGAGTTCATCTGTGCGTTTGACTTACAAGCTGTTGAAACCTACAAGAATGACTAAGGATGATGTACCAAAGCAACACCTCTAATCACAGCTGGACTGAGTGGGTGCTGCTGCCACGCTGTCATGTGCTGAGGGACTGTGAAGAAGTCAATGATGATTTAACAAGATAGAAGGGAGCTAGGCAAAGGAAGATAAGTATTGTAGGAGCCATACATACAGCTTACATTTGGAGGCAGCTGGGCTTATTGCAAATGCATGCTGAATACACGTTTTCCACTAGTGATGGACTGATCTAAGACCTTATGGCAGTTGCTTTATTCTTTCCCTGTCCATTTTGAAGGACAGTGTTGCAATGCCCCAGTACAGATGTGTTACAGGTTTGTAGATTGGATGGGAAGTCACAAGTGTTTTAACAGTACATAGTTTTCTCTCAGCTGGAAAAGTTCATGCATTTCTCTGTAAAAATCCAAGGTCAATAATATATTCCCAAACAAGGAAGATATGAAAGGAAACTTGTTACAAGAACTCTACATCTCTCCTGTCTGACTAGCGAGGAAAACATCTTTCATTTTGAAGAGGAAAGATTATTCTATAAGCATTCAAACATGTATGATGTGGAGATGTTTGGATACAGAAATATCACATACTTTGGGAAAATTATCATTTTTTGAAGAGACAGAAATAAGAGTAAAGGCTTGGGCTTCATTTGCATCCCTTACAAGTGAAAAAAAATTTGTATCAGAGCTCTGAACTACCAGTGCTCTCAACAGCAAAAGTTCTTTTGAAAGCCAATAGAGACACAAAACTGAGTACTGTGGTTTTGTGAAGAGAAATTAAATTTTCTATTTAGCTGATGACACTGGTCTTCCTTGTGCTTGTTCACAAAAAAATCTTTGAACACTAATTTCAGAGGTGAAGGATCACATTAAGATACAAAGACTTAGCTTTATTCCTCAAAGTTTCTTAGTCCAGAACTGACGAAATATATCAGCTCCAATCACATACAGCCAATGTTTTGATCAGTGAGTATCCCATATCTGTGAGATATTTCAGCAGGCCACAAGAAAAGTTTCAGGTTATCTGAGTTCCAGAAGCACCAGTATTTCATATTGAGAAGCTGATGTACAGTGTGACATTATTAAATACCCAGGAATAAAGGTTTTTTTCTGTCTATATGTTACAAAGCTATGTCTTCTGCAGTAGGTTATATTCTACTTCATGGGCTAGTATGATAGGAAGCCCACCCTCTGTTCAGGCAGGTGGTGAAATTAAGTTACAAACACAAAAGAGGCTTTGTAAAGTAGTTAACAGAAAAAGGAGGGGGAATTTTTTTTTTTTTTTCATGGCACAATAGCATCTTTCACTTCAGGACCTCAAAGCACTTTAGAAGCACTGTAATTAAGCTTCCAATCTCTCTATGTAATATAAAAGATTTTTAATGCCTTTTAGCAAGAGAAGAGATTAAAAAATGAGCAGGAAATAAACTGGTGTTTGCTCATTTAATTCATAATGAGAAGAAAAATATGCACAGCTTAATAATTGCTTTTATTTTAATTGTTCATAAGGAGCAATCTTTCTCCTTCCCACCCTAATTATGGAATAGACATGAACCAGAGTGTGAAAAGCTGTAGAGCCTGGGATCACCCATAGCATGACAGGTTAATTCCATAAATGCTTTCTTCCATACATCTTCCAACATTTTATAGAAAGTCTCTTCATCCACTGTTTTCTTCTGATTTAGTGTTTCAATATACCTTCCTTGACATATTTTTACTCTTTCAAGACTGTTGATTCTTTTTTAATATTGTGTTAAGATCTCAACAGAGAGAGGAAGGGGAAAAAATGTGTTGTATCAATTGTAGAATAAAGAATTTAGTGTGACATAGTCCTCATTCAAGACAAAACATAAACATTGAAATAAATGAGAGGAAAATGAGAAACAGCAGCACTTCATGTGGTTATGAAATATCTTGAAACTAAAGCATGAGCTGAAATGGTTTTGTTGTCCTAAAGAACAATTTGTCCTTTCCTCTGCTCTATTATCTCAATAGTCTACTATGAAATATGCTCAGCGGGGAACATTTTTATGTCAGAATGCTGTATTTTTAGTCAATCGATTGGCCCTCTACCAGGGCAGAGGGTTAGCTGCCTTTCAAACTGGAAGAGACTTCTGCAGCCAAAAGAGGAGTCTCTCCATTTATCCTTGGCAAGGCAGGAATGACAGTGCCTACCTTTGAGCACTGCAAGTTCAACGTCTGCTAGCAGGGGTCAGGAAGCATTATCTCCAATCTCAAAGTGCACACAGAAGTTCAGCTCAAAGTTACCCCCAGTCTTTCAGGAGCAGTTTGTGGATGTTCTTTATTTTTCTATTTCTGCACCCAACACACCTATTTGGGTGGTTCTGGGTTTTTCACTCTCTGTGTGTGCATGCATGTTTGTGCATATATGTGTGTGAATATGTTTGTGTGTTGATCTTTTATGACGCAAGACCCCAGCAGAGGAACTGTATCTGTGCTATGATTTTGTAAAACACTGGACACACTGGGAACTCAGTGCAGTTCTCTTACTCCTCTGGTGTAACAAGCCATTATTTTAAACTGGTAAGAACAGCAACAGTATAAAATTATCTTAAGTCACTTCAGTACCTTAAAACCTCCTCAGGAAAAGGCTCATCTGTAGCTATTGCATGCTGGTTTTTACCTTTGATACCATAGCAATCTAACCCCTAAACAATAACAGAGGGTTCTCTACACCTTAAAAAGAAACATCTCCTCTGGGCACACCACTCTTCTTGTGACTGTCTGTTCTGTGAAGTGACCCAGAAAATGTAAAAAGTGCCAGCTTCTATATTATGCTCTATAACTGTCCTGTCTCCTATTATGAGACCACAAATATATGAAGTTTTTTGTGTTTGTTTGGCTTTTTTTTCTGTTCTGATTGATTTAAATGCATTTTATAGTTAATAACTACACAAAATGAATTTATTCAGTGGTAATGGACCAGCAGCAGCAATACCTGTGACTCAGCAGAGATGGGCAGTGAACTAGAACTACATCACAGCCCTGTTGCAATAAAGGGATCCAGTGGCCGGTCCAGCTTCTTTTTCAGACTGCTTCAATGAGAGTCACACAACACTGCTGTCACATGCCAACAGTTTCTGATTTTTTTAACTTGTCACCTTTTATAGCTGGGTTAGCCAACACTCATTCTGAAACTGGATACCCTGAGAATCTATCAAGGGAAACTGGTGCATGAAGAGACATTTAGTTCACATCAGAGCACAAGGACATATACACGCTTAAATTCATCAGTGTTGCATTTTCAGTACATGACAGTTACAGATTTACGGTGCATCTCTTCTCACGTATTGTTTTTCATTTATGTAAAAATAAGCATTCTTAGCATTTTATATATTCTGTCTATTTTTGATTTGTGGCACAATCATTGGAATGATTTACAACTGTATTAAGTATATTTTATATTTAATCATGACATAAACAGGGAGGCTTGCAATGATCACTGGAAGATTGTCTAAATTAACTACACAACTTGGCCTGTGTAAGTCTCAGCGCATCCGAACACAGACTTACTGGTGACAGTTTGCTTTGCATCAAAGTCAATGTCAGGACTTCTGCACTCTTACCCAGTAAATCAGAGAGACAAAAAGCAGCATTTACTCATCCAGCAAATGAAAAGGATCAGCTTTGTGAATGCCCATTTTCACTTATGAAACATATCCCTCCAAATCTGTTTAATATATTTAGAGTCTAGTCCTCCTCTCACTGATGTCATGATAAGCCATGAGTCCCCAGTGAAATCTGTAGGGTTATACCAGAATGGCTCCATTCTCCCTTATTCTATTCTCATTTTGGCAGATTTTACAGTGGGTGTGCAAGTGCCAAGTTCAATGAATTTTCTCCCCATTTCCATTCACATAACTGATATCTCCACCTTGCCTTTGGGGTGATGTATCAAAAGATAAATAAAATAACATATCACCCCTAGCTAACAGAGATATCCTTGTGGGTAGGAAAGATAAAGTTGCTATACCACCAAGCCATTTTTTTTGCTGGACAGGGTGGGTTCTGTGTGTGCCTGTGCGTGCATGTGCGCGTGTGTGTGTGTGGACTCCTCATTTGTAACCTTGTCATCTCAACATCTTAACATTCTCTCTGCAAATACAGATGAAAACTAGCATATCAGTAACAGAAAAAGGCTCATTTGCATGAAGAATGGCAACCTTATCAAGTTCTTAACAGCCCTATGTGATCCATTCAAGTGTATTTGAAGTACCACCCAGGTGCCTAGAGAAAGGAGGGCCCTAAACTGTCAAATCACTTACTGCAGTAAAAATAGGTGAAGAAGATGATTGAATGCAGTTGCTTACTAAATTCAGCTGAGTCTAAATGCAGCTGGAATGTGAATGAATGATAGAAATCTGCATGGGAGTCACTCTATCACCTACCATTGAGAATGCAGTTAACAGAGCACAAAACCTAAAAATCCGCAGATGGATTTAACTTGCCATCAGTGTGACACAATCTGAAATAATCCCTTCTGTCTAGATTCTACATTACTGTTTTGGGTTTTTTTCCTTCAAAAAGATTGATTTCCATACCTCACATAATTAAATATAGAAACAGTAACCAGGATGATGAGAATTGGGATTTTTGAAAAAGCCTAGAAAAAAGAAGGCTCCAGGGTGACCTACCTGTGGCCTTCCACTACCTGAAGGGAGCCTACAAAAAAATTAAGAGAGGCTTTTAAACTCCCCATACTACAGGGTGTTGGGGCTGGTTGTAGCAGCAGTTGCAGGGCGTGGTTGACTAGTAAATTTGGGGGTTTCCTTTTGTGTCTTTTGTGCTCGTTATAGTTTATTTAGGGGGGATGTTGGTAGTGTTTGTTTATTCAGTGTCATTCGCGGCAGATCCCTATACATAATAATAGGAGGACTGGTTTAAAATTGAAAGACAGTATGTTTAGACTAGATATTAGGAAAAAATCCTTTATTGTGAGGGTGGTAAGGCATTGAAACATCTTTTCCAGAGAAGCTGTCAATGGCCTATCCCTGGAAATGTTCAAGGCTGGGTTGGATAGGGTTTGAAGCAACCTAGTCTAGTGAACCTTGTCTTTCACTCAGAATGTTCTATGACTTTATGATATTAAAAGTTCATGGCTATTTTATTTAGTGGTGGTATTTTACTCTAAACTGGGCTACAGGTGAGATTTACATCTTTCAGTAACTCACTTTCAAGATACAAATACTGGGACATACACATGTCCTGCCTCTGCTAAATTACTACATAAACTGAATGCAGGAGATCCTTGATCTGACAGAAGTCAACACAGAAATTCACTTTGGTTAATGTTGAATTTGAAAGATTATATATATATGAAGTATTGTAAAAAGTACATGCATGTTTTGTACCATCAGGAAAATTATACAGGCAGGATGCTCACAAATGAGCTGTCTTCTCCCCTCCTTTTGCTGTTAGTCACAGTGAATATAGGACTGATCAAGTTCTAGGTCAGACTCTGCAAACAGATTCAGTTCACAAAAAATATCAAAGCTGAGTTATTTTTTACTCACTAAAAATGCTAACCAAACAAACTCATAAAACATAGAAATATCACATATTTAAATGATGTTATTTGACTGAATGACTTTTTGTTGTTTTTACAAAGGTCACCCTGCTTGGCACACAAAAAGGTTTTTATTTTAGAAAAAAATAACTTCCATATGTCCATATTCTGCTTCATTCTTTTTGCTTCCTAAGACATATTAAGACTCCCAAGGAAAAACATTTTACATAATGTTTTACATAAAATTTAATAGAATATTTACATAGAATTTACATAAAACTAACTCAAACAAACACTAGTAATTTTAGCTCAGACAGACTACAAGACAAAATGAAGAACTCAAATGATGCTGCATCTGTAGTAAGAGAAATGTAGGTGATTAATTTTATTGTGTATACTCAGTGAAATAAATAAAGAACCAAAAGTATAAAAGCAAAGACATGGTGCATCTTTATACTCTGTCCAAAGTATTTTAAAAGTAGTAACATATAAGGGTTAGTTAAAATGTGTTGATTAAATGAATTCACACAGGAAACATACTTATCTATAGATCTGTGCATATGTGGAAATAACTAAACATACACAACTATTTAGGCATGACTGTGTATTCATAAAGAAGACGCAAGAGAAGAGGAATAGGGCTTGCAATTATGTGTTGTCCCTTGGTAAATGAAAGCCTAAATCTCTGTGAGTCCTGGTTCTGACAGCACAAATGCACCCACTGGTCAGATAGGCTTCTACAGCAGAAAGGTGTCAGTCCGACCTTCTTTGCTGCATGTGGTTCCAAGAAGCTGTGGCAATCTGAAGAACAGCAATTAGAGATTCAGAACCACCTACACGAGTTTCACTCAGGCACCCTTACCCTGGTTTGTTATTGACCTTTGCATATCATACCAGAAAAAGGGGAAAAAGATGAGACTAGAAAACAAGCAAGCCAGTAGCTTTTCATGATTTGGGTTTGCTTTCCACATGTGTATGAATATTTCAAATTAATAGGAAAAGTACCTTTGTAGTCCACCAAACGAAATACAGTATGTGTTGGTTTTGATGCAGAAGACATAATCTTTTGAGAGAGTTATCAGTGGATATAGCTCAATCAATATGTGCTTGAATGGTTACAGTCTTGTTAGTCATGTCATACTGCTTCACAGTCTTTGGAAAGTCCCTCTACCTCTGCAGACCATGATAGATTGGTCTGTCACATGTGCTAGCCTGCATTGCAGTGATCTTGCTTCCTACCTTCATCTTTCCTCTTCTACCCTCTCCCTCCCTCCTCAAGCCATTTCCATTTGATTTTCATGGCAACCATTCATTGTATCAGCAGCTCCCCTTTAATCAGAGCCCTGCTTCCATCTGAAATAGCTGGTTAAATGACTGAGGGTCCATTAAGTGAATTATTTCAAGCTCTTGCCCCTTTCACAAATCTGCCCCTAAAGCAACACAGCAAGTAATAAATTTGAAGCACCTCTCAGTGTGGCGAGGGAAGCAGACTGCACTTTACAACTAGCAATTAGCCTTAGGGCTTCAGGTATTTTTCTTTTCTCACCACAAATGAACGCACTTGGGTTTTTAAATTTTTGTTTTGTTTGTTTTGGTTTTTAAAGGAAAATAGAGACCTTTTCCAGGATTGAGTGTCTGAGGCTGCTAGCATGTCTTTAATATTCTATTCCCTAGTTTATAACATCCTAATATATGGTGATATTCTGGAACAATTTCTATTAACTCAGTGATGGGGAATTATGGGAAATTATGATCCAACAATGCCAAATATCAAATAGATTCAATGCCATCTCCATAAACATGTTTTCTCCTATCCACTGAGGTTCACATAACTTTAGGAAATGCTGGGGAGTATAGGACAAGTATGTACAAGGTAGTTTAGAGAATTAATCACCCTGTAATTTTAATAACAGGATTTTTGTGCTGTAAGCATAGTGGTAGCAGTCATGATAACACCTAGGAGTATGTGAAAGAAAATCCTTTTTACCTGTACAATGTCATACAGTTAAGATTCTTGATCTCAAACAGTAAAATTCAGAAAGAATCACAGACTAGTTTCTTGTCTTTTCAGTATATCATGCTGTGTGTGAAATCTAAGTTACTTCACTACCTTCTTGCTTGGCATTCAAATTTGTCACTCTTCTTACCCATTTTAATGGAAATTACTTTGAAATTTTATTATCCAGCTCACCAAATTTCTATCTGCTTTCTCCTTTACCCTCTCCCAATTTTCTTTCTTTTTTCTCTCCCTTGGGACTATGCATGTGGAAGAATTTTTTTATCTCACTTTTCAGCTTCATCTTGTAGTACATTTTATTTTCTGGCTTTTTTTTTTCCCTGCTAAATATGTATGCCTTGTGATACAGCTTTTATCAGTCTCACATGTACTGTTGCTATTCCTTATTCCTGATCATCTGTTTATATGTCATCAAGTGCACCATGTGCTCTTGGCAGAACATCTGCAATTACTAGATAGTTTCTCATCTGAAAATGCAGGGTGTTACCATCACTGATATAACTGAAGTGAGCTATGGTTATGGACTGTGATTAGGTGTTTTTTTCTATGACAGAGACTATAAGGGAAACAAGAAATGTGGCCCTGCAGTTTTCTGAAAAGACAGAGGAGTTTTTAGCAAGGCTCAGCCAAGCGTAGAGCAGGCATAATATGCTAGAGACTTCAAATTTTATTGTCAGCAGAGAAGAAGCTGTCCATATAAATGAGACAGAAAGGAATTTGATTTGGTACAATGGTTAGTATATGGTTGTGCAATAAAGGTGAATAGAAAAGTGGCTGTTAATTTAGGAGGTATTCACAGTAGACAATGATTTATTTAGAGAAATACTGCTCAATCTCAAATAAATTGTGGTTTAGGGAATACAGATGCTTCTCTCTACTCATACTGGAAGTCAGTAGCCATTAGTCACTTTTTGTAAGTGGGATTACTAATTTTTGGTAAATTGTGCTATTATTGCTTTCCTTTATTACCAAAGAACCAGTGGAATTTAGTAATTAGTAAATGCCTCTTAGCTAATAACTATAGATACTGTTTTAAACAAAATAAAGTTAGATATTGCTACTTTGGCTAACTCAAATAACTACTCACAATGGCAAAGTTCTTGCATTTGTTTGACAGTGAAGCCCACATACATCATGTAGTTTTACCTCTGGAAATTTTTCCTAAAAATTGAAAAGAATAATAAGACAGTAGTAACTCTGGAGCAACTTGTCAGAAAAAAAAAAAATCCAAACAAACATTGTGGTCCTTTCCATTATTTGTCACTTAAAATATCAGTGAACCAGTTTCTCCATCCTCTGCTGTACCAAGAGTTCATTTAATTTCGGGAAATTCTTAATGAATACCTGCTGCATCTGTGAAAACAACCATAGGTTTCATCTTAGATTACATCCTCAAAAAAATACCAGAAAAGGCTTAGTTATTAGAGAGCTTTAATATGTGTGAGAGAGGAATTGTGCTGGAAGGAAAGAGACTCACAGAAGGGCTCAGAGAATTTCACTGAAGGAATTATTAATTTTGTTTTTGAACAGTGTTTTGGATCCCTCTCTGAGTCCAACAATGACAATGGGGAACACAAGTGGTTGTTCGGAGCTGTTATATTTCTAACGTATGTTGATGCACAAGATAAACGATCTGTAGCAGACTTTTCTACATTCTTCCCAGTTGTTAATAGCTATGATTTAGCATGATCCAGACCACAGCTCTTCAGTAAGCTTTCTTTCATTTTTATCTGGATGGAAGTTCTTTTCTGATGCTCTCAGCCCTGAGAGAACTCCCAGGTGGCTTTAAGGCTCCTACATCTCCCTGTCATTAATTGTAACTGATTAACTTTCTTCTTTCTAACACATTCTTGATCAGCTCCAGCACATCATTCTTTCTTTCTTTCTTTCATGCAAAGACTTTTTTTTCCCTTATCTCAGTTAGAAACTGCAAGTGGCATGTGTGGGAGTAAAAAATTTCCTCTATGAACTCTTAAGCTTTTCTATACCTACTTAAAACTCCTTGCCTTTTAGAAAGCTTGTTTTCTATGCCTCGCTTTCCATCTCCTTCTTTTACCAATCTACTCCTTAGGACCCAAATACAGTTCTATTATTTATAATAGAATTGGAAAACACACTTCTAGTATTTATCATCATCTCCTCATTGTCTTCTTTTCACTAGCTCCCTTTGATTTCTGCAATTACAGTGTTTGCAGGTCTGCCATGATTCCAGGCAATGGTGTGGTACCATTCCAGTTACCCAAGGTATCACCAAAAAGTTGCTGGTTTCATTCCATTGTCAAGCTAGCATTTCTGTGTTCTACCTCTGAAAATTCCAATTTCTAAATATGATAATGACAGAGGACCTGGCTTCTACTCAAATTGGAGTAATTACTCCTTGACTACTGAAAATTATTCATTTGAATTCCCAGTGGACAAAGGAAATCCCCATCCATTGTTCTGAACAGTGGGCTTAACAATCAACCAGTAAAAAATAGCTATTCACCTAAAACACTACTGAAAATCTGGAATATTTTATTGCTGTTGTATTTTCCTCAGTGCTGGGTAATTTCAGATTCAGCAGAGACTGTAATTCATAGGGAAATGAACTGTTGCTTGCAGTCCACATGTTATAAAACAGTTACATTGCAATTGTCTCCTTTCTGCTGCTTTTATTCACGACAGAATCCCAGAGGAACTACTCTCAAAAGAGGCATTCCTAGGACACAGAAGGGAGAGAAGTCAAACTTTTTGTTAGGAAATGGAGTAGATGTACCTAGTGCAATGTCTCAGGTGAGACATTCTAGACAGATGTCAGAATTAAAAATAAAAGCACTGTTGACAATCTAGCTACTCATTCTAAACGTGCGCTCAAGTAGTTAATGCCAATTAATACCAGCATTTGGATTAACAATAACAAAGTCCCAAGGAGATTTCCTTGTACTCTGTTTCTTTAAATTCAAAATGTCATTCAAGAGATAAAAAAGGGGCTTTGTTGGAAAAGAAAACATTTTAAAGAGGACAAAGCAGGTATAAAGAGCTGTGGTTCTCCTTGGATATTTTGCTTATCAATTCTAAACTTACTCAAGCTCTAAACTTACTCAAGCAAGCACTAAAGTCAAAGACAGTTTTGCCTTATGACTCTGCAGTTTGCCACTTCAGGGTCCCAAAACAGCTTAGATCCCCAGGACATTGTATACAAAGGACATTCACTCTGAGAGCTCTCACTGAGTGTGCCCTGCTCTACAGAAAGGATTTTATTCATGGGGATCTCCTGATTCACCATCTTGTCTAAGTTAGCGTAACAGATTGTAGATTTTTAACCCCTGAAAATCACATGAGCAGTGTGAATTTGAGGAAGGCAGACACCAGATATCCCAAAAGTCCAGATCCTACCCTCTTGCTTTTACCAAAATAGGCTGCTATTATATTCTGGCTATAACATATTGACTGGTCATATTCAGGCAACACTAATATAAATACAATTAATCTATTCATGGAGAATTTTTCTCACGGTAAGTCTTAAAAACAACTAATCTTAGCTTCAAGAAAATTTTTTGGTTTGTTGAGAGTTAAAGCACCATAAAGATCATTCACAACAAGAGACCATCATACTGGGAAAAGGCCCTCACCATGAGCCCCTCACTTTTGAACGTTTCTGATTCATGCCAGACCTTTGCTCTCAATGGTAATGGAAATTAAGATATTAATTTTTACTGACACTCTACATTGCTTTCTCTCATCTGGTATACTTTATAATAAACAGGTTTCCCTGAGACATTTCCCATTTGAAGAAAAAATATCCTTTGCCCCCTTCAGGATTTTTATCTTTGTTAACACAACCTTACATTGTCCCCCTGAAGAACATAAGATTGGTTTTGTTGTGCCCTGCAGGGTTTCTGCATCCTCAGAATCCTAGGGCAATGGCAGTGGCAAGTTGGCACACTGTAGCAGAAATGTCATTTTTTAATTATGTGATTCAAAGGAAATCTATTATCTACTGCTGAGATGCTGAAATCAGATGATTTATCTCCAAGGCAAGTCTGTCTACCATCTAGAATATATATCTCTTATCACTGCAGGGAAAAAGAATTAAAAGATGTTTTTATTTCTCGTGCCTTATGTTTATAAATTTATTCTTTTAAGTTCTTCAAGCAGATTTGTGGGGGTAGGGTGCTGAGGGGCAGGATATAAAAACTCACATTCTGATGCTTCTCCAGGTTCTCTTGATCTCCCTAGTAGATTGTCTAAGGTCAAAAGGGATCTAGCTGCCCTTCAGTCAGGGTGTCATGCCCCTTCAAGGCAGGACATCATTAACATCCTAAAGGGCTCATGTGCCAACCATAAACTAGCCTGTAAGTCATTGTGTTGAGAATTCCAGGTACCTACGTGCTGAGAGCACTGTAAAAGTGAGCATCAACAAAAGAGCCAGGCAACTTGTTTATCTTAATTAACATAAATACTAACCTCTACTTAACATTTCAGGGTAGGTATCTGCAACAATTTGAAAGAATCTTTATTTCTTACACACTAGGTGTTGTCATTTGAATGAGTAATGATATATCTACCAGATTATTCATAATGACACTGAATTATTTCTCTTTCTTCCCTAAGGTATTGAAGTAAATCAAAGAGTTTAGTACATGTTGATTTTATTTTTTAATCTGCAAAATTCATTACACAAGCCACTCTGTGAAGCAGGATCTGAGCTGGCAGCAGTTCGTATCTATTAACAAAGAGGTACATTCCAAGTACTTTTAACACAATCCCACTCAGGAATATTTTGAATTAATGTATGCTTTCTGTATCCTAAAAAAGTTTACAGAAAAGTTGCAGGGGAGGACAGAGGGAAAGAAATATCAAATATCCCATCAAAAGTGTAATTCTTGCATTGCCCTCTAGTGCACACATTACAGCATGACACCTTTTTTTTTTTAACTTCACACTAAATTGCTAAAATGAAACCTTTAATGTCATTTGATGGTTTACTGCATTTAATTTTGACAGAAACATTATATACAGTTTTTTTGAAATGCCTTGCCCTCACCAAACCCTTCTGGCAAATCTGAGGAATAGTTCAATTCCTACTGCTGCCAGCAATACAGGCCATGTCTTTTCGAAACTACGAATGATTAAAAAGAAATCAGTCCTTCAAAACCACCTGAAACGAAGCATGAATGAATTAGAGGATACCTATATTGTTTACTACATGAGGGCAAAGTAAATTCTGCAGCAGTATGTCATTGGTCTGCGCACACTTACTTTTAAAAGTGAGCTGCCTCCCCCACATACAGAAAGATCAGCTCACACAAGAACACAGGAACCTGCACAATAGTTAAAAGTGACAGAGAATTCACATCACAAGATGAAATCTATCATAAAACATTGTAGAAGCAACCATTTCAGTAGCTATGGATTCAAATAATGCCTTGTTAATTAAATGCTTAGCCAGATGCAATCTCTAAGTTTCAGATCAACCATTTGTGGCCCTATGAATAAATTTAGGAACATATTCAATATATTTAGAAGCAGTAAATTAAGTAGAAATTTCCTCTGGTTTCACATAACTTATCACAGAAAACCCATTTCTACCTGTAATAAGAGTCCTAGAAAAGGAAACATTTTATGAAATATTTCAGGAAAAAAATCACCAGGTTACTGTAAGGAATATTTTAGAACTCTCTTTTTACTGTTGTTATCTGCAAAATGCGCTACTGTTACATTTTGCTTACTACAGTATAGAAAATACTTTTGCGTTTGAAAGTTTTGAGGATCTTATTTCACCAGCTCTTCTCTACATAGTCCTTAAAAGCATAATATATGTAGAAGTTTTTGTGTTCTGGTCCACAAGATCAGAGACGAGAAAATTAATTTTCTTCTCCACCTCTTCCCTCAGAAGTTGTGGACTCTCTATCCCTGGAAATGCAGGAAATCCCCATCCCTCTAGATAAGACTGGATGGGGGTTTGAGTAACCTGGTCACGTAGAAGGCTCCTTGTCCATGGCAAAGGGGTTTGAATAGTTTTTCCATAGATTGCGCAGAATGATTTGGGTTGGAGGATCACCTAGTTACCTTCATGCCACTGACAGGGGCACTTTCCACTAGACCAGGTTTCTCAAAACCCCATCCAAACTGGCCTTTGAACACTTCCAGTGATGAGGCATCAACAACTTTTCTGGGCAATTTGTCTCAGCTTCTCACTACCTTAACACTAAAGAATTTATTTCCAATATTTAATTGAAATGTACCCTCTTTCAGTGTCAAGCCCTGTCCTGTCACTACATGCCCTTGTGAAATGTCCCTTTCCAGCTTTTTTTGTAGGCCCCATTTAGGAACTGGAAGGTGCTGTAAGGTCTCCCTGGAGCCTTCTTTTCCTCAGCCTGAGCAGCCCCAACTCTCTCAGCCCATCTTCATAGGAGCCATCCTCCAGTGCCTTGATCATCTCCATGCTCCTCCTCTTGACTTGCTCCAGCAAGGAGGTCCATGTCCTTTTTCTGCTTGGAGCCTCCAGAGCTGGATGCAGCTACAGGTAGGGTTTCATGAGAGTGGATAAAGGGGCAGAACCATCTCCTTAGATCTGCTGGTCATGTATTTTTTGGTGAATGCCCCAATACGGGCCAGATACCATCAAGGAGTTTTTCAGATCTCTACAGAGAACATGGGGTGAAATTGCAGCACCTCCCCTTGTCACAGCTTTTGCTTTCATAGCCAAAGTTACACAGTAATCACTATAAAATCTCATAATTTTTCAGATGCTATTCTCTCATGAAACTCTAAAATTTACTTGAGTGTAGGAGACATAGCTGCATCTGTGCAAGCAAGAACACTTTCAGAGCACCAAGCACCTGGATAGAATAAAGATTTGAATAGCAGAGGAAAAGGAATGGGATACTATGAAGATACATGTCTGTAATTGCATTGTGTAAATGGGAAAGCATCTACTATCCTTATAGCATTAGTGAAAGCACAGCTGCCGAAAAAGCTCATCAAGTAAATATATTCCTGGCCTGTGTCCAGCATGATATGCAGTCTGCCACTACCAAAGTCAAGAAAAAAATTATACACCACATTAATAATGTCAGACTTTGATTACAGTGTGACACTGTGCCATGATGATAATGTTACCTCTGTATTTGTAGAGCAATCTTTTTTAAAGAGAACTTCTGGGCAACTTTTGACAACTAATTTTGTTCTGACATCTCCAGTAAATGCAGGATGCAGATGTTTTGTATGAAGTTGTTCCTGTAGAAAAAGCTGTAGTAATAACAGTACCTCACCAATTTAATTTGTTGGGATTTTGACACTCTTGTTCTCAATGCTTCATGATTTTTTCTGGACACATATCCCAAAAAAATTAAAAAATTGTAGCAATGTTAGCATAGTTTATAGTTCATCATAATCACAAGATAAAAATGTTAATTTTTAACTTAATGCTTGAAGATATGTTGGCACACAGCTGTTAATGGATCATGAGAGATAATGGAGATTTTTATCAATTTCCATGTTCACAGCTTTGGAACAACCCTAGCAAGAAGCCGGAAATAAAAATCTTAGTAGCATTGTCCTGCCTGTCAGGCACAGCCCTTCAGCCTCTGCTGTCTAGCCTTTGGTTTTCAACCCACAAATCTTTTCACAAGGCAGAAAATTGTCAACAAGCCAACATGGGACAGGCAAGGTGTTTTTATTTCAGAACCCAAATGAGCAGTATGTGATAGTACTTTCTTCTTTTGGTTATCACAGAATTACTTCCTTACATTGACAGATCTATAACTACTTTGTTTAAAATCTCTCATTCTTTGGGCTTACAACATCACGTTCACAAAACCAGACTCTAGTCACACTAGATTGCCACCAGACTTGTTCCCTACATGTCAGGGTTTCATTCTTAAGTCTCCTTCTACCACCCCAGGAAAACAGGGTAAAAATAGAGAGACATCATGATTGGAAAATGGCCACAGCGCTGCTTTTTGTGTTACGGAGATGCTTAGTTTCACACGCCACTTATGTGGTTTCACCTTCTCTTTCTGTGTAACATATTGTGTTGATTTTGACTGGGGTTGAGCTAGTTTTCTGCATTGTGGTTAGTATGGGGTTATGCTTTGGAGTTGTGCTGGAAACAGTGTTGAAAATTCAGGGATGTTTTAATCGTTGCTGAGCAGCACTTACAAAGAGTCAAGGTGTTTTCTGCTCCCTACCCCATCCCAGCATCGAGCAGCTGGGAGTGCACAAGGAATTGGGAGGGGACACAGCCCGGACAACTGACTCCAACTGACCAAAGAAATATTCCAATATTCCAGACCTTATCACTTCATGTTTAGTGTATAAAGCTGGGGGAAGAACTAAGAAGTAGGGGATATTTGGAGTGATGGTGTGCATTTTCCTGTGTCACCACTGCACAGGATGAGGCCCTGCCTTTGTGGGGATGGCTGACCATGGGAAACAGTGAATTAATTCCTTGGTTTGCTTTGCTCAAATGTGTGGCCTTTGATTTACTTTTTAAACTGTCTTTATCTCAACACTTGTAAAAGTGAGTTTTCTGACTTTTACTCTGTCTTTATCTCAACACCAGTAAAAGTGAGTTTTCTCACTTTTAATCTTCTGATTAACTCCTCCATCCCGCCACAGGGGTGGGAGCATGGAGAAAGGAGTGAATGACTCTGTGGGGCTCATTTGCTGGCTGGAGTTAAACCATGACACATACAAGTAGCAGAAAAGATGTCACTGATCGAGGATATAGCTGCTGCTCTCATTATCTTATGCAACTGTTTTTCCTCTCTGCTTCAAAGGACAGTATATTGCATATCACTGGGAAAATCCTGTCTTGATCTTTTTTTTTCTGGAAAATTATTTCAATCTTCCAGACTCAGAGCATTCACACCTTGTAGCTCTATAAATTCCTTTTAAGCAGAGGAGGTTTATATCATTGAAGTGGAAACTCAGCAACACTAGAAAACTGGATGAAAAGTTCTCAAAGAAGCCAATTAAAATAAAAAAGACATAGTTCAATGATTTGAAATCATGAAATTCTACTTCAGAACATCCTGAATGGTTTGAAGTCTTCTATGACTGATCATGAATGCATTAACAGCTAAGGTCTCAAGAATTACTCATTTTTGTATACCTATGTTGTTGTTAGCTATATTTTGGGTTGGTTTATTGTTTGGGGGGTTTTGGCAGGGGAGAGTTATTGTTGGCTTGCTTGTCTCAGGACTTCTTGCCTGTGTTCATTGCTTTTATTTTTTGTCTACTAATCTTCAAAATGTTAAAGTTGCTTTCCCAGCCACCTCAAACTTGGACAAAGACTTGAAACACTGCTTTTATATTGTGAATCAAAAGGCTAACAATAAACAGTCAGCCAGAACTTTTTTTTATCTCCTATTTTACAGACTGTATTTTTCCTATTAAATCTGAGCAAGTCACAGAACCACAGAATCAGCTGAGTTGGAAGGGACCCACATGGATCATTGAGTCCAACTCCCAGCCCTGCACAGTGCCATCATCAAGAACCACACCTGTCAGGTTTGATATTGTGACCACTTCCCTGGGGAGCCTGTTCCAGTGCCCAGCCACCCTCTGGGTGAAGAACCTTTTCCTCATATCCAGCCTAAACCTTCCCCACAAGACCCTTTACCATCTTTTTTGCCTTCCTTTGGACACTCTCTGGTAGCTCGATGCCTTTCTTATATTGCAGTGACCAAAACTGCTCACAGTATTCAAGGTGAAGCCACACATCTAATTCAAGCACTTAACTTTGTTACCTAAATTAGACTTCTGGCAACCTTATCCAGAAAAGACAAGCACTTTCTGTAAGTAGGCCAGACCTTTCATATTCTGGAGTGATTTTAAGAGGAACATCAATTTCCTTTTCTATTCGTTGATTTCTTTCCCCATCTATGTTTTCATTCTGTGTTTAATTTCATCCTGGGATATTCACGAACCATAACCCAGATTTACAAACTTTATCTGTGAGACATTCAGAGGCCATAATTTTATGGTATTTCAGCCTGAAATCCTTACACTTTGTTTTTCTTCTCATGAAAGTAAAATATTGGCTTAGCAATGATAATAATACAAAAAATAATAATGACTTTTTGAATCAGAGTGTTTCCCTCTACAGCAACACTTTTACTCTACCAGTATTCCCACTGATGTACTCTTTTTTCCGTAGAAATGAATTCTTGGCTAAATGATTTTGCTAATGTGCCTTTCATTGGTGTCCAAAAGTACTTTGCTACAGCATGCTATGGGAAAATAGCTTAAATATGGTTTTTATTATTCTTCTCTTTTAAGAAACTCACCTAGCCAGGCCAAAATCAAAAGTGCTTGCTAGCAGGTTGACCTTAGACAAGGATTTCCTCTTTATTCCATGGAATAAACACCCATCTCTCATTAAAGTTACTGAAATGCTTGGCAGAACTCATGCTGCAAAATAAGTTCCTGGTGAAATGACAAAAGCTAATGAAAAGACTTAAAAAGTGAGAAATGTAAAAACAGTGCACATAAGATCACAGAAAAAAGACATGTGGTACATAGAGCAGATTTTCTAAGTGCTGGTATCTGATTCTAAGACAGTGAGGAGAAAGCATAGCCATAAACAAATTGATACTCCCAAAGAACAGCTCGGTGACAGTGAGGTCCCCATAAACATCAGGATGCGACATATGGCATTGTACTAGCTGAAAAAGAGATCCTAATCTAATCCTAAGTGTTTACACACCAGTCCCTATGGATATATGGAAGACAAAAAACCCTGAGAAAAAAAATCAGTCCGTGTCTGTCAAGTTTCTCAGGATTTGCACTGAAGCAAGGCAGACAGGAAATTCCTCTGTAAGCTTTGTTTATTATCTACTCCTTTTCTTCTGTGTAAGACTTAATTCCCAATTTTGCTCTTAGATAAATTTACCTTCTTAAGTGAGTTATTTCATCTGTCAAACTCCTACACAATCATTGACATCTAATTATTCCAATTTTGCCAAGGATGATGGCAAAACAAAAGAGATGATGGGTCATATAGAAAAAGATGTGAGTTTGAGATTTTCTTTCATTCTATTTCTATCATTCTATGAACCTGACAGTTAATGTATATAGAAATATCCTAGAGGTATCATGCAGTCCTGCCAGCATGCCCCTGCCACAAAAAAATTGTAATGTTTTATTATTTGCTTGATCCTATAAAGACCAGCAGTGGGTTATTTTTGCTTTTTTTCTCCCTTTTTTTTTCCTCCCTGCAGGAGTTTTTTTAATGTGTTTTTTTCACACATAAGCAAAGCAGAGAGTATTTCAAAGATTATTTCATAGGCAAAAAATCTGGTCCAGTTGCCTTAAGAAGAGGTGTTCCCCAGGTTCCCTCAGGTTCCCCCAAAACTTAAAATTTCCTCAAGGTTGCTGTTCAGCTCCACAGGGACACAGCCAAATCTGGCAGACTGAGATGCAGGGAAACCTGAAATCTTCTTACCTGACAGAGTACAAGAAATAAACAGATCGTGGGGGAAAAATTAGCACTTCCATGTATTTTGTCACCCTAGCTTTTCCTCTACATAATTTCTAAAACAGCTTCCAAGTGTCATAAAAATAAATATTAATGCATTTTTCAAGCACATTAATACTAAAATCAAGCCTAAGTGTATCCTCCATTCAACAGAGAGGAAAGGGCTTTTCTGCACTGGTGAGAAATTTCTGCAGAAGATTATTATGTAGAAGGCAGTACATACCCCAGAAGTCTAATATCTCTTTAGCATTAACCTTCACTGCGAATAACAGCAGCAACAAAACTGTTAATGTAACTGCGGACAGTGACAAATAGCTAGAAATTCAGATTAAAATAGATGCAGCATTATTTTAACTCTAGGCAAATACACTCTCATGTAAGTTGTTTAAAACGATTTAGTATGAGTCCTAACCATAGTACCTACACTTTGAAAAATTAAAAAAAAAAAACAGAAAAAAAAACAACACTGAGAAAATGTTGAAAATTGGGAGCTTAAGTGGTACAGACCAATGGGTGTCTCAAAATACTGGAACAAATTAATCGCATTATTTCTAGTAAGCTTAAAAAGGATAGGAGATTAGCAGCAGTTGGTGTGGGCTTATCAGGAAGAGATTGTGGCAAACCAATCAAAATTCCTCATATAGTCTGTTATTCTATTACAAATGAAGAGGAAATATTAGTTGTTTTAAACTGGAGTTTCAACAACCCTCTGCCATTGCTTTATATAGTGTTTCCAAAATTGTGCCAAGCGATCTATATGAAAGTGTCAGGTAGATCCCACATGTGCTGCAAAACCACAGTCACCTGGTTGCTACAATTTGTTAAGAAACATCAGATTAGAAGAGGTTTATTTAGAGCCCCAGACAGCTCTGTTCTGAGCTTGGTGCAACTTCATTTTATCTTTAATAACTTGAATGATTGAATAGATGATGCTCTGATTATTTTACAGGCAATGCACAAGACAAGGAGAAGGTAAAGAATCTGAGAGGATTTTCATTTTGAATAATCCTGACAAACTGCAGGAGACAAAAGACTGCATACATGAATAGGAACAAACAGTAAGCTATTTTTAAAAGATTGCTGGCAAGACTACTACACATTCTTCTTTTTCTTCTTTTTTCTTCTTTAATAACTTTTTTTCTCTAATAACTTTTTTTTCTCATTCCAAAGGGTTTCTGTTACTCACAATCTCATCTGCAGAAAGAGTCCTAGTGAAACTGCCTTCTTTGAAATATACTTATCTAACATCAATGAATTCTCCCTTGCCTGTAAGGGGCAGAGAAATTCACCTTTAAATACAAAAAGACCTTGTAATTTATAGCAAACCACAGTCAGAAGGAGTAGTAACTTTGCCTCTTGTCCACAGAAAAGAGGTTCTAAAACATTTTTCCCTCATGGGGTTTGACTCTGTGAAATTTTTAACAATTATATTATGCTATTATTATTATTATTACTACTAGTAGTAGTAGTAATATTAATATTAATATTAATAGCAATATTAATAGTAATATTAATATTTTTAAATTATTGTTGTTGTTTTATCTTTCATCAGCCTTTCAATGGAGTTCAAAAGCAAAGATGGAGGAAGAAAGGATGATACTAGATATTGCTCCAGTTGTGGCATGCTAAAGGAAAAGTGCTCAGTAAAAATAAACTGCAGAAATTAATTACCAATGCTAAGGGTGAATAGGCTGGACACTGGGTAAAAGGGTAACATCAGCTTGCTCTTCTGACACAGAGTCAGTCAATATACTGTCAATTCTAGGACAACAGTGCATTTGAAATTCGGGATAACTAACCATGACATTATAGGTGTCAATTTGAATAAAGTATACTATGCAAATAACCCCTAAATTTGAAGAAAAGCCTTGCAAAGTTTGGGTCAGTTTGCATTCTCAGTAAGTAAAAACACACTTGTGGGTTTTTAGTAGTGTTTTGATTGCTTGATTTTGTGGGGGTTTTTACCCAGAAAGTGTTGTGAATTTGTATTAAAAATTCAAAGCCAATTCTACCACAGTTGTTTCTCAGTCATTTGTACAGGCTCCTTTTAAAAGTCTCCAAGGGAGATTCCTCTATAGATAAATATGTTCCGGCCTTCCAAAACTTACATAATCCCTCTCTGATCTTCAAGCTTATTATCTGAAATTTATTTTCTTAACCATTGTCATTATAAAGAGCATCTTATTTATTTTTCTTTGGAATCCCTTCTTTGTCCAAATATTTTTCCACCTTCCTCTGTTTCCTCTATTCTTAGGTCAGACTAGTCTGGATCCTTCAATTTCCTGTGCAGAGTGTGTTTTCTAAACATCTAGCTCATCCTGGTTTTGCCCATGACTCTCTCCTGATCCAAACTGTAGTGTCCTGCACTCCAGCTGGGTGTGGGGAGAGCCCAGAAGTGTAGACCAGTCTATAAATTTATCTTTTTGCTTGCCCATGGTGTCTTTTTCACCAGTGTCTTCAAAACTGTGCTGTGAGTGTTGTTTCCTGCTGCACTATTCTCTTGGGCAGAAATACTCAATGGACAAAATGTCACTGCTGGGTTCCCTAAAAATAGAACAAAAATCTACCCCCTGACAGAGAAAGGGGTTTAATTTTTCTGCCAGGCACCTGAAGGGATGTCTCCAAAATGTGATATGGATGAGGTTATGTTAGATTTTTTGCTCCCTTCCTGGTCCAGTACCCCAAGATTGTCTCATCATGCTCATCATGCAAATATAGACAGATAAGAAAAGAGAAAAATGACAGGCTGCCATTATTATTTTAAATATTTTCCTTATACAAGTTGTGCCTTATAAATTCTATTTACTTTAGGAACAATTAGTGCATCTTTTATGTTTTAAAATTGCTTTTCCATCTTTTGGTAACAGCAAAATTTTCCTTTATTTTTCTTTAAAAAACGCAATCCCTACAAATTGCACAAAATATGAAATTAACAGCCAGCATTTTGATTAAGATTATGTATCCATACAAAAAGAAAGCAATTATTCATTAAAATTTTCTCCTTCCAGTTTCCTTGCCATCTTCCAATTTTACAGCCCCAGAGCCTTCCAAATCTCAGTCCAGAGCTGTGCACACTGAAAGATGTGCCTAAAATAGAAGAATGGAAGAGATTTGGCTAAATGTCCTTATTTGCTGAACTGAAAGAGATTGTACAGTCATGGATTTTATAGCAAGGAGAAGCAAGCGGGGAATTTCATGACAGAGGTGTATCTTCATCACAGTGCTGCATCAAGTCATGGTCAAGGCAGTGTTGTTATTCCACCCACAAATGAAAAAATCATCCCATAAAACCTGACCAACATCCCCTCCCTCCTTCTATTTTATTTTCACATCTGCATCTGAAGTATACGTCATCCAAATAAAAATACTTCAGCAATTAAAGATTTGAACAATTTGAACAATTGATAGCTTGCACCTCAAGCTAATAAGAACTAAAAGGTAAACCATGATTCACGGTACGTAAATTGAAACATGCAATGGAAAAAATGGAGATTAAATAATTTTAGCTAATACCCTACCTTTAGCTAATACCCTACCTTTACTTACAGATGCATTTAGCAAAGGAACTTAAAAAGCAAGTTAGTGCGGTTTATAATCATTAACTTCAAATATTTGTCTCAGGAAATTCCTTTATGTCCCTGGAAGATTATCACTGTATTATGTGTTTAGAATCATCCTTGTGAATAACTTTGCTATTCAGTACTTTTTCTACCACAGAACCAAAATCTCTGACAAGTTTCACAGCACAAATAAATGGTCTGTCATTTACAGTCCAGGTTTCTTCACTTAAAATTTGTGAGCACATTTTAGAACAACTTTACATGACACCTGCTAATTAGGAACGTGCAGTTGCATTTAGTTAAAGGTTTCTCTAGCTATGGGATGGTCCTTTAGCAAACTCCTGAGATAAAACAAAACTCCAATCTTGCAGCCTCTAAGAGATGAGAAATGCTAAAGATCAAATATTAAGTTGTCAGAGAGTTAGATGGTGACATGATTCCAGAAATCATTAAAGAATGGAACAAACTGGAGAGAGTGGGGCAGAAAAAGACAGAAAAAGGGAGAGGGGTTGATCCTGCTTAAAGGACAACTTTATCTGTAAAAATAAACCAGAAGAAACCAGGTGTATCTTTGAAGTAACTGTCTGGAACAGCAGGGTTGAAACAAGGGAAAACTTTTTAAAAATGAAGTGTTGGGGAAAGTGAAAGCAGAAAACATTGTGACAACGAAAAAATGGAAATAAATAAATGAGCTGATTTTAGACTGAGACATACGTAGGTAAACTTTAATTACAAAGATTGAAATCTGATCAGTAAGGAGGGATTGGTTTTCTGGACTGATACAAAGGAGTATGTAAAAAGTCCCACAGGAAAAGAGATGTCCCCCATACTGCATGAGAGCATGTTAAAAGTTTTGTTGGGCAGCAGATTACAAACTGGACTCTCAAGGTCCAATAACTAAAAGACAACTCCTATTTGCTCTGGAAGAGAAACAAATAAAATATAATCTCAGTTTGTGACATGAAAGTCCTTTCTGCTACAATTTTTGGAAGGTGCATTGCAAGGTCAGTGAAATCAGTATTCTCTCCAATGTACCGTCAATGTTTATTTTTAATTTGGGACTGGTGAATAAAGATTTAATGGGATTTTAATGGCCTGTTGGACACACTTCGGTGTCCAGAGATGTGGCATCATATCCAGGAGTGTCGTTATCTGGATTAATTATCAATAGCAAGCAGTTATCATTAGACAGAAGTGAAAACGAAAGAGGTAGTAAATAAAATTTACTGGGCAGAGAAGCTCAGAAATAAATAAATAACATCTGAGAAGTCACCGATGGATACTTCAAAATGATTTTCTGTTTGATATTTTGCATTACATCTGCCACTTCTTTTGCTGCTCCAGAATCTGTAGTGACTGAAATATTTCCCTTGCCAGTTAGTATAAGCTAAACTCCTTCTTCATAATGGTAGCTGTACAACTATATATTATATACAAAATTAGTATCCAAATTGGCTTTTAATGGTTAATGTGAAACCTTGAGAATCGACTGCCTTAGCTTAACCAGTAAATATTTTATAATGTAATAAAGGACCCTTGCTGATAAGTCTTTAACAAATGACATTTAATGTTTTCAGTGTCTTATTTAAGACATGACTGATAAAACCTACTGTAAATATGGGCTATCCTGAGTGACATAGAGTATTTTGAATGTGACCTAATGTCTAAAGGGTCGTTCCACTCACGTAATTTACATGCATTTTTATGCATTGTTGCACTTTAAAAAAACCCAATCAAACAAACATTCTTTAAGGTTTTTTGACTCTCCAAGGCTTTTAGATAATCTGGAATTTAAGGATGCTTAAACAGTCAAAATTCAGCAATACTTGTCCTAATATAGGCAAAGACTCCATAAGAGGGAAAAGAAGGCAGGTTGTTATCCTTAAGAGAGGGATGTCTACTATAGGAGAAAAAAAAGATCAGAAAGGATTTAGGATTAATCTAACTACTTCATACTGTGTGAGCTTTCACTGCAGGACTTTAATAAAAAGATAAATCAAATACTCCACCTGTCTGCAAACACATGGGCATACATGTGAAACTAATTAGACAATATCAAGTGGAAATAAAAAATTGATACTGTATTTACCCTCTGAAATATTCAATCCACACTTTCAAAATCTGAGTTGTGTGTTCAGAACTTAACAAATAGTATTTCATTATAAGCTCTGTCTCTGTTTGTTCTGCTGTCTCTCTGGAAAAGTATTGAAGAACTACCTGTAACACAAACAGATAAAAATTTCATCAGTGGATCTCTGTACAGTGTAACAACAATTCACTGAGATAAAAACTATCTTCTCCTCCTGCAACATATACCCTTCTTTAGAGGGAATATGATAAATTGTTCCCTAAATACACAGGAGAAGTTCAATGCTGCACATCGGAGGAGGTATGCCAAGAAAATTAAAAGTTTGCCCTACCAGCAATTTGCTCAGAGTTTGAGGAACCTTCTCAACAACACATCAGTCAGCACTTTGCTGCCAGCCTAACACAACTTTTCAGTTTTATTTTTGTCTCCCCTAATGCAAGGCTACTGAAGACACTGAAGGCTAAGACCAGACAGGCCTGTAGCAAGGTTGGTGCAGAGTTATTTAAATTTTTCTTGCTTCTGTGCAACAAAGGAGAACAGATGCACTTGATAAGCCAGAAATTTTTCTGAGCTAAAATAAGGTAATTTACAACTTATAGAGCATTTTTCACTTAAAAACCTTAAAATTACTGTGTTAATGTTGGGCTAAATCCAAAGCAAAAATTCATTTCCAGTTTCAGATTACCTAATTATGCCTTATATAACAAAGAGAATCTCAGATACGAAAATCTGTCCAACCCACCAAAACCTCAGTACTGAACACAAATGGCTCATCTAATCCTTTTCTATGAGCAGTTCCTATCTTTGTAGTAATCTGAAATAGCACAGCAGATCTGCAGACTCTTACAAGGCCATGTGTTTGACATCTGCTCCACTTTTTCACTACCAAAATCTTTTAAGATTCTGGTCCATTTAGTGTTTAACAAAAGAAAAAAGAAAAGGACTATAAATAAATTCTGCCACTTATTTCCCCTTTGCTGAGAGATGAAGATGGTTGACCTCCCAAGGATTCTATATAAATGCTGATTTTATCTAGCAGCAGGCCCTTGACCTTGGTGAGGGTGACAATTACTCTGATCAAATGGATGAAAAAGGCTGACAGACAAAAAGGGACTTCTTCCACCAGAGATCAATAGGTCATCAAAAATGAGACATCAAAATGAACTATGCTAAGGAAATTTTGAATTTAAATGAAAAGGAAATCTAGAGATAGGAATGAATAATTCAGATTAGTAAAGTGAGGAAAATTCCCTTTCTGCTTGTCCACTTGTGTCTGAGAGTTTGAGATCCTGCTTCTCTGGGTTACTTCAGCTTCATTTTAAATAGAGCTATTTTATCAAGCAAAGACAATGTTAACAATGATTGCATATATCCATAAATTATCTTTTTAGAAATATAATTCAGTTATTTTGAATTATACTGTTTGTTTAATGAAGCTTTTTGGAAGTAAATTATTATTTATATTTATATTTGCATTTATATTATATTTATATATGCAATCTTTTTGCAGTATCTGATTCCTAAGTACATTTTTGTGTAATTATGCATTATTTGTGCTGTTGGCAACTAAGATAAAATTTTGAACTAAAATGTGTCAGGAAAATGTAGAAAATGCATTCTAGAAATACTGTAATGAAATCTAGTTTCCATTGAATCTTATTTTTATGCAGTTTATATGTTGGATTTACATTAGCTGGAGTCCTCTTTGATTATAGTATTGTCTCAGTATTCAATGTCTTACTTATATCACTGATGGATGATTATTAACAAAAGCAATAGCTGTCTGTCAGCTCATCAACATCATCAAGTCCATAACATCCCTGAACTTACCATGGTTGTCTATGGGAAATATTGACTCCATTTACTCTGGAGAACATTCCAGGATGACAAGCAAGGTAACTTCACTCTTTCTAAATTCCCTCCTTACTATCTATAGCATGTATCAAATATCTCTAGACTGTGAGTTGAAAGCAGGAGTCGCTATACAATTTTACAAGACAGCACAGTGAGAGAATATGTAGCTGGAAAGCAGTCAGGTTGGTGAGGACAGTCTGCTTAGGGCTCCTTCTGCAGACTCCCATCAAAGGTAATTAGAGATTTGGTCATGGCATGCTCTTTTCTGACCAGATCTTGCGGCTTCAGCAAATCTGTTTAACAGCATAGAAAACCTTTCATAGGCTGCACATTGAAAATAGAACAGAGAGCAAGCTACCCCCATGTATACTTGGCTGTTGTATTAGAATTAGAAATACAGTCTAGACAGACTAGAAAATATTCCTCTCATCGTATCTTATTGATATTTCAAGGTCCATAAAGTTATTTGCCTGATTTTGCTAAATATCAGTGTGCACAGTTCCTATTGGCACAGCTGGCTTTTGTTGTGAGAGAGAATCTTGTAGCAGATGACAGCTTTTGATGAGTGAAGAAGAAAAAAGCTCCAAGTACTTAAAGAAAGAAATAAAAAATAGGGTTGAATACACGCTGAACTCAGATTATATATAATACTATAAAGGGGAAGTGAAAAGGAATTTTTTGTTCTTCATATGAATCTCAAAGCTCAATCCAGTAGGAACATGTATGTTAAAAGGTCCTTTGAAATACCAAGGCAGGGAAAAGAGTACAATTTTGTATCAGGCAGCTCAATGGTTCGCAGTGAATTAGCAAGGGATGAGGAATCACAATGGAGTAAATATATTTATGCAGCTAGGGGCACTTTATCCAGATGCTTGTGGAGCTGCATTGACTGGCCTGTACTGTTTCGTGTTTCTGTGCACACATCAGGATTACAGAGCTATGCACAAATGGCAATTGATGCATGGCTCTTCTGATTACACGGAATTTTACCTCTCAAGTGCCTTTTGTATCATGTAGTCCATTGTGGTTTTGATTCACAAGCTTCAGTCTTTGTAAAATTTTTAGACTGAATAAGTGAAGCATAAGTTACTTTTATGAAATAAATAAAGCTATACACTAATTGCATTAAGTTACACTCCAGCTAACATGCTGTCTTCAAATCATAGGCTTTGAATTTCAGTCTGGATTTCTTCCACTCCTTTCCAAAAATTTGTGGAATAAATGAGAAAAGTTTTCAGCCCTGAGAAACATCCTGTTGCCAAACCAAAATTCACTGATATGAAATACATATGGCAAATTTAAAAGTTATGGCCTATGCTTGCATCAGAGATGACCTGAATATTTTATGAATTCTGCCCTTACATATTTCTCTTTTTTATGTAAACTCAAAGCACAGTTTACATAAAAACCCTGACATATTTATATTGTTCTTTCATTGTTCCAGCAGCAAATTTGTGATGCTCAATAAGCAAAGTTTTGAAAACAGTAGGTAATTTTCATGTTTTCCATGGACAGTGTGTATCTATGGCTAATTTATTACTAGATCTCCCACTCATTACTGATACAGAAGGTTACCTGGTGCAGCTTCATCTAGTCATGATATGTTTTGAGAAAAGACCATTAGAGAAATCTTCCTGGCTTTCTTTCTATTTGGAGTTTTACTTTTCTGATTTACATGGTCTTGTCCAACAGTTATTGGGACTGATGCTCACTTGCCTTAGTCAAAGGCTGTTTGAAAGACTATAAAGTTAATTTATTGAAATGTAATTAGCACTACTATTAATTTTTGCCGTGCTTACTGTCATCAGTTTTAGTGCCACAGATTCAATTTACAACGAATGAACAACATTGTGAGACATTGGTATTAATTCATCTGGTCTTCTCTCCCCCAGTAAATCATACTGTAGGGCCCTGAACACCCAAGGGAGTGAGTGAGAGAACAAAGATTACTTGAAATATATAACTACATGTCCTTGATCTTATTCAACTCATTTACTTTGGCAAAGCCTGCCAATATCCAGGCCTGAAAGTTGAACTCTGCTTAAACAGAGAACAAATGCAGAGGGTCCAACAGTAAATCAGACATGCCTCTCCAATTGTGGTCCCAAAACCTAAATGGAAGGATTTCTCTGTTAGTGCAGGTATTCCCCACTGACCTTCCTGAGCACCTCTGATTATTCCTATTATTCTGTCTAAGTTTACCCCAGTGGAATTTACTTATCCATCAGCTGAAACTTATACAAGTGGTTATTTAGTGTGTTGGTGATCATTTAAAAGAAAGACAGCCTATAGCACTCCGCAGGTTATTTGTCTACCAAGTCTGACTTACTTGACTTTTTTTATACTTTCATAGTATCCAAAAATGAAAAGAAAGATTTTTTAAAATTTTCTGAATAGCTCAAGCAAAGAAAAAAATATGCTTTTAGGAATACATACTGGTTTAGTTATGAAATTAATTTCTTTCTAGTGTAAAAGAATTGTCTTCATTTTGCAGACTGGCAGTGAGACACAGGGAGCCCAAAATCCAGATGCACAGAAATAACTGGATGCTTAATTGCTGCCATAGAGTCACAGCCATTTGTAGAGTGCATTAAGCAGCATAAGTACTGCATGAGTAAGCAGGGCTTAAAATCTCACTCTGGGAGTCACAACAGCAAATAAAATGTGCAAAGATGTAGTAGTCTAATGGGCATTGAGAAAACATCACCTAATCCTCAGTACCTGAAAACCCACCCAGCCTCCTCCATCCCTTCTCCATTGTAAATCACAGGAAAGTCTAGTGTGTGTATTCCTAACACTAGGAACAGACAAAGAGAGTGCAAATCTTGTATGGCAGAGCAGTCAGAAAGTCTCTGAGCAGGAGTTTTAAAAGTTCTAGTTCTGTAATTAGGCTCTAAAGCTTATGAAGTGTTTCTGATGTAGGCTTAGGAGTGCCTCAAGATCCCACAGAAAGGCTAGATCATGGGTGTTTAGGCTGTGAAGCATCCCACCAGTAGCTTAGCAGGGAAAAAAGAGACATACAGAAGAAAAGTCTTCAGCAAATCGGATGTCCCCAGTACTGCGTCTGCTGGGAATGTTCTCCTCTAGATGCACTAATGCAGATACTGCATAGAAAGAAGAAACAAGGCTTTCCAAAAACTTTAGTAATTATCCTTAGTATGCACTTCTCCAGAGCAAATCTGATTTCCATTGTTTACTCTCCCATGATCTGGTTGCCATCACTGAAAGAACCATCTCTCTTCTTGTTTCTAACATCTGTAGTTACATTCCTCTATTTCCTTACCTCACTAACAGTTCATCTATTTTCTGAATTTCTGTTACGAAATCTTTTCTTAGTTGAATTGTCCCTCACTCTGCTTATTTTCTACCAATTTCCTTTTGTTCAGTGCCTGCACAGCAGCCACTAGCTTCAAGAGCACATTTAAGAGTATAAAGAAAGCAAGTGTTTTTTTCAATTTTTCACTTGTTTCTATATGAATGTATACAAAGCTGCCTTTATTCATTTACCTGTACTTAAAAACACATGCTGACAAATGAACATCTATTGAAAATAAAAACCTTGGAAGATTTCTGTGTTCATATCACAACACTTACAGGTGTTTCTCCGACTATGAAATATGTATGTAAATTTCCACACATACATATGGATGTAGAAAAGTCAAAACTGTCACAATTAACTCATTGTGCACTTGAACTTTTATGATGTACACATCATTAAAGCATATGTTGATCACAGATGTCACAGCTGTTTAAAAAAAAAAGAAAATCCAGGAACTTATAAGAAAAAATGTCATAACTAAAATAATAAAATGAATACCCTTCCAGATTACCAAAATGGGAAAAAAAATAGAACTTGGAACGATTGTATGTAGAAATTTTTGTTTAGCTACAATTTCAGTATTACTTAAGTCCAAGTGTATTTGAATTTGGAAAATATTGCCTGAAAACTACTCTTTTTCTTTACAGATAGTATGATGATACAGTCGAAATAAGAGAAGAATGAGGGGGTTTGGAGTATACATTTCAAAACTGCTCTATCACTATATTTCAATATGTACTTAAACCTAAGTTTGAGCTGCCTTGTTTATTTAAGTGGTACATTAAACTCTTTTAAGTGTTGGGTTGTTCAGCTATGCAAACACTCATATTATCAGGTTCATTTTCTAAAGAAAATGGAAGCTATTTTTGGTTTTATGTTCTGAAGAGATAATTAGGAAAATGAAAGTAAAAGAAGAGAAGCAATAGGTATAAAGATTCAGAGAAACACAAGGCTTTAGATGTAGATATTAATTTAAAATGTCAACGGTCAGTGATAACTATGCTTTAAAGATAAAAGGATAAAAATTCAGGATGCACAGGAATACAAAAGAAAATCTGGGAGACCAGAATTGCTCCTTTTCCTAGTTAATGAATGACCCCAGACACTGCTGCCTTTCATCAATACAACAAAACAAGTTACCAGTACAGTACAACACCTATTTTATGCACTGTCAGCCCTGTTCCTTCCCAGCTGGTGCTTGACAACTGGGCCCTCTTAGCAGAGCAGGTGAACTGCTGACATGCAAGAAGTGTCTTCTCTTTTAGCAATTTTAGTACACAAAACAATCAGCTTGAGGAACACTCATCTTTAACATGACTATATTCTGAAAATTTCAATACTTTAGAGAATTTACATGTAAAGTGTAATTCTATTAAAGGTGTCATTATGACCAGTCTATACATCTTATGACTCAAAGTGAAAATGCCAGAAGTGAAGGAGACTAAAAGTAGTTGTGCAAAAATAATTATTATTGTTTTGATTATGCAAATATACTTTAGATTCTATTTTTAACAAAAGCACTCATTCTGAGCTATCATTTGCAGCATCTCCTCTGTGTACACAAGGAAGTTACTTCACATTTCTGTCATGGTCATATTCCACAGGAAAGACAGTATGTAGGGCCAAACACTTCTCCAAGCACTGAAGATAAACTAAAGCCCTCAGGTTTTAATGAGTTTATCTTTAGGTCATGTTCAATCACTTACTGTTATTATTATTTTTTAACTTTGAGGGTGCATCTGATATATTTTGAAGAGATGACACAGAATGATACAAGACCTCGTATTTCTGGTAGTAATGACTCAAGTTCCAGACACCTCCTTCAGTGGTGAACAGTTCTGGTAATAGGACAGGGAAACTCTTTCATCACAATACTGGAGAAAATTCAGATTCATATAGTATTGAATTGTGTATGAATATAGATGATTAGCTCATATTCACCTCATATATATATATATATATAGGGTTATATTTAGGTCATATTTTATATTAAATCATGTTAAATTATAAATGTCAATATATGAGTCGTCCACACAATACTACCACAAATTATTCCTTACCGATAAAAAATGAATTAAACATAATACTCTTGGAAGCTATACAATAGAGACTCTGAGAACTACTAAAACTTTAGTATCAAAATATAAAATGAAAATTTGCTATTCTAAATTACAAATCAGGAAGTTGGCCTCATACTTAATACTTTTCAGTTATCCTGCATATACGTAATGGTTCTACTGTCCAAGAGCAATCCAGAACAAGTAATGGCTACTACCAGGACTAAAATTCAGTTTGTGATCAAGTTCAGTTTCTCTGACTATGGATCTCTGGATGTTTTGAACGGAGTTGTTCTACAATCATCTGGCCCAAGCTAAGATTCAAAAGTAAACCTTGAAAAGTTGGGAAAAATTTCAAATAATCCAGTCCCTTCTAGGTTGGCTTGGTTGATTGATACTTTTGGGATTTTTTCTTTTTTTTTATCAAAAACCCCTGCTAGCCACACAAAAATATATGTAAATAATATATTCCAATTTTTGTATAGTGAGGGAATGCATCTCATGAGCTAAAACCCATTATACTGCATATTGCACCTAGACAGTCCCTGCTCTCAAGTGTTTTCCATTAACCTACAAAAAAACAACAACCATGTGGGCAGATAACAGAGTTCAAAGATGAGTCCAGGCTGATCAGCATCCTCAGCAGCTCTTAAAATTTACCTACAGCCTAACAGATATCAGATTTTGGGACACAACTGAGATGAAACCTCTATTTTTATCGTACTAAAACATGGCTTTGGGACTGTCATTTTGCGTTGACCAACCCATTTTCTATTCCAAGTAAGTCATGGGGAGGCAGTCAAAGCCTGTCAGAAAGTGACAAAATACCATCTTCCCACAGACAATTTATATAGGCAGTGTTTACATGAGAAGCTGAGAAAGAGCAGAACTTGTCAAACTGAAAAGGCCAACAGTAAGTTGTAAACTGAAAGGTCATTTCTGGTGAGGCACAAGGACTGAAAGGAGGTCAGCCATCCCTAATAAAAATTACTTGTTACCTCCAAATTATTCAGTATTTATGTGTTTCAATGTGAAGAGCTTTGATTTTCATGAACATTTAAAAAAAAACCCACACAGCATGTAATACATCTATGAGGAATGGTATGAGTTCAAATTGCTACATTAGACTAGCTAAAAATGTATGAGACATGGATCTAAACATAGAAGCAGGTGTAAAAACTGAGACTAGATGGAAATACTTTTCTCACCTGTAAAAGTTTGGGACAGTTTGCTAGTTTTTCTGAGTTTTGCTTCTTTCTCTGAAAGTCTGGCACTAGCTACTACTGAAGGTAAGACATTGGTTTATATAGCTTTGTTTTGACATATTTCACACTGAAATATAACAAATCAACAGCTAGTCTTGAAAACCCTGATCAGTTTGCACAAGATAAGGCTGCAGACTTGCACTAATATATGGTCAGTGTCACTCCATGAAAGTCAATGGACCATATTTTTTCTCTTCATTACACTAGTACAGCCCCATTAACTATAGAAATCATTAATCATACAGCAACACTGAACTCTGTGATGTTGTGCAGGATACAAATTAGGCAAGAATTTGGCCTCCTGGCCATTTTTCCCCTGGTTCGTTTCTGGCAGGAAATTCCTTCTTTTATTTTGCCACAAAGTTTAAGTCAGCTTGGTTGATAATAATTGTATTGCACAAAAAGCTATATTCCGATAGACAGCTATGAACATGAAAATAAATTAACATAAAAATAAATATTTAGAAGTTTGGCCATAAGCAACTGATTGACTTCTTGTAACACTTTGAATCACTCCCAAGATTTTTCTCTCCCCTCTCCATTTCTCTTGTACAAAATACAAAAAAATATGACAACTTTCTCTATTAAGAAGAATTATACACTAATATTAATAATATTAAAGCATTCCAAAGTTTCTGATATAGAGGCAAGTTATATCCTCTTTCCAACTACATGTGAGGGGTTTTTTTTTTGGTTTTATAGGTTTTATTTGGGATCACTCATGAAGTGAGGACAGAGGTAGGAAAATTGCTTTCTCCTTCAGATCACTAAGAAATTATTTACAAAAATTAAGATCAAAAGTATTAGAAACATTGAATAATAAAAAGATTATGAGCTGGAGCCCATCTAACTTGATAAGGCAGGCAAAGATGTCCCATTTACTAGAAATAGGTTTAATTTGGAAAGAGCATGAAAAAATATCAGTACTTAAACTCACAAAAGAAAGGTTATTTTATTATTTGAATACATTCTGTTATACTTTATCTATAGAGCTCCAGCCTATAAAAGTCTAGACTAGTGTTTCTTAACTAAAGTGACTTTTTTAAGGTGGCGCTGCTTAAGTGCTGCATCACCAGGAAACCTATGGTGCTAGCAGATTGAGATTTATATAAGCAGTATTTTAACCACACCACCAGTTACTGTTAAATGGTATGAAGGTAAGAACTTCCAAAATCAAGCCAGAAACATCAGCTAAAAGACTGACTATTTAAAACCAAACTTCACTTGGCAGAAAAAGTATTTAAAGTATTGCCACAAGAAAGTCACTTGTCCTTACAAAGTGAGAAATAGCCAGCAATCAAGTCATTTTCTCTGTCAGTCATCTGCCCAGACATAAGTCAGATGAAATTAAAAAAAGGGAGAAGTCATTTAATTGGCATCTCTAGTCAGGCAATAATAGAAGCTAGTCATTTTCCCATAGTGTTCATGCCATTTAAAGAGACTCAAAAATAATAAGAAGTAACCTTATAATGGTCTCAATGATTATGCAGAAGGACAGGAACACAGGCTCTTAGAAGCGACTTAGTACATGTTTGTATCAATTACACCAATGAATTGATGTAGAGGTGCATTAGCAACTGTGTATTGCTGGAGCATTAGCAATTATTCAAGCATATTTACTGAGGTTTAAGGACAGTGTAATAGCAGTGTCTGCATATTTCATATGCAGCCATTGTTACACCCCATTAAAGGGACTAGTAATGATCCATTTCTATTTAATTAATATGCAATGAGCATGATATTAAATCTAACATGTAAATTAGAGCCCAATTTCAGTCACTTAATTTTGAAGTGTGATAGAAGGCTTCTTTGGAGCTTGATGGCCTGTGTTTGTTTCCCTCACTCGTCTCCCTCTGCAGAGCTCAGATTATGTTGGGAAGACTCTAGATAGACAAAAGGGAAAGTTTTTATGACCAGAAATTTCAGCACAGTGTACCCTTGCACATTTCACTACAGAAAAAGGAGGAGGCAAAATAAAATTTAAAAAGAAAAAAAAAAAAAAGGAAATGCAGTTGGTTCAGTTCCTTGAACATAAAGAATAATTAACCCAATCAATACACTGTATGCTGGCATGCCCTAAAATATGCAATTTAACTCTTGATGCATCCTGGCATGTAAAAATAGCAAAGAACAGTACAAGAACAAAGAGTTGTATGTCCCAACAGTTTTTTTTTTCAGAGCTCTTAGAATTACTGAAGTTACAATCATAGTCATCAGTCACCAGCTGATCTGTGGCTGTGCTGAGGATCCAAAGGATCAGGGCTATCAAATATTCAGACGTGTCAAGCTGGAAATAAAAGAAACCTGTAAATAAAGGTTTACTATATGTAAGCCTGTAATTTCAACTACTTGCCAGTCTATGGAATACAACCCTTTAAATAACAGCAAAAGACAGGAAAAAAAACATGCAGAAGACAGCAGTGTTGTATGACTTAGATTCAGACTACCTCTAAGGTGCTTTTATATTCCCTCCTATTTCCTGGTCTCCACTTGATCCCTGCTTCTATCCTAATGTACATGAGTGCTTTGTTTTCCAGGAGCCATTAGGCTGGAGCATGCTTGTTGAAGCACGTCACACTTCACTCCTACTCCTCATTTTCCTTACATGTCCCAGATATGTTCCCTACACAGATGGTAAACGGTATCTCCATTTGTTGTTTCACATTGGCACTTTTCAGATCAGAGTGTCAAGGATTTGGAAGTTCTACAGTAAATGTTTCCAAGCCAAATGCTTTACCTACCTCAATAGTTATGCTAATAACAATAGCTTTGAAAACTACTCCAAACCCATCCGTTAAAATTCTAATTTCAGTGTAGCTATATGTTTCTACAATACTAATCCAGCAGATCTTCTTGATTCTGACTGAATGATTAATCATTCTCTTTCTGTCCCAGAAAGAACTATTTACTCTCACAGAAAAAATGCATTACTTCTATTCTCTTTTCCTGGGCACAACTTCTCTTCTTCCCTATCCCTTATCCTTTCTTCCTCTCTCTCCACACAAAGCTTCCAGTACTCATGTCAGTTACCACTAAAGTATTTTGCACAGAACAAAATCACAATGGTCTCACGACTTTCATCTTGAGCTAAAAAGGAAAATGGAAAAATATAGTGCAGCAGTGTCAGAAGTGATTGAGATGCAGCTTGCAAAGTTGATGACTGATCATTTTTCAGAATGCAAATGAATTATTTAAATAGAAGTCTAATTGTTTCATTGCCCTTCACTATCAGTGGTCGTTAACATCCTTTCAGAGTAGTGCAAAGTGGCCCAATCAAAGTAGGAGCATTTTTGCTATATTTAACACTCACCTTGCTAGAACCCTTCGTTCTTCCCTCTTACAAAAATCTGCCAATGTCTGAGTTGTTTTGGGTGTGGTTTTTTTTTGGCTTTTCTTCTCCCTGGATCATAGGGTTTCAAATCTTTGGCACTGTCTAGTATGTAAGCTATCATCAAAAACACATGGACATTTTCTTACATTTGAATCTACCATTGTCCTTAAATTAGAATTCATTTGCATTCCAAAACCATAAGAGCAAGTCACAGACTTGAAATATCTGAAATTTTAAAAAGCCTTGCAGAAGGCTGTCCTAGCAAATCCAAATTTTGGCTGCTTTATATGTCCTCCAAATGCAATTTTGAAGGCAGCAAGAAGGCCTATTAGTATTTTACATTAATTTTTTCTAGTGCATTAAGTGTTTCCAAGACCTTAGCCATACAAGTAACCCATGTGTTTATGTAATTGAGTAAAAATAACAAAAGGTGAGCCACCTACTCTTACAGAGAAAATAAATTTGTGCAAGGTCACATTTCAAGGCTAGCATTTTCCATTAAACAAGCAATTTCAAGGCACTTATGAAACATATTAACAAAGAACTGCATAAATTAATAGAGTATCCTGAGCCATACAGGGAAATTAAAGGTTATAAATTTAGACCAAGTATGAAACATAATAGTGATTTCCAAAGGTAGTTTATATGGAAAGAGACACATTTTGATTGATGATACAGCCATAAAGTGAACATTGCATATGTCTGTTTCTCATATGAAAAGAAATTTATATGGCAATAGTTTAGAAGAATACCATGTATAAGAAACAGATATCTGAGCAGTAGCAATATATCCACACTTAAAACCAGTGTCTGTCCTACCTCTCATACTTGGAAACAGGGTTCATAATTTTTTTCATGCCAACATGTCAAGAAACATTTAATTGCTAACAATTACATTCCTAATTATTTGTTCACACTATTGTATGTGGAATTGAGTATCTTAAAGGGTGTTTAAAAATAATGATGATAATTTTGGATATGCAGGTCAGTTTACTCATGTAAGCTTCCACATTTTGTGTGTGTACTTAAGTATCAATGAAAAATACTACTTAGAGAACTTGTACATTACATGCTCTGGTAAAGAGCAGTCAGTTCTGGATATAAGTGGAGAAATTCTTTACTGAAATATCTGCCGTTTTAGGATTTTATCCATGTTAATTTGAAGAGTTCAACGTAACTGAAAAATCAGTGTTACTGCTGTAGAAAAATATGATATCATGGTCTGTAGAATAGATTAAAAACCATCACACCACCAATTTCATATGTATAATGGAACATTATTTGTTCTCTGACTTTCACTAGATGATTGCCTCTACTCCCGCTGTACATGCTCATTGAAAAAAAGGATCCTTTTATGAATTTGTGGGGTAATAAAAAAGAACCTCACTGGGACTGCTTGAAAATTCACCAATATTATGCAAGAGAAAGTTCCCAAACTGTGATTCAATCCCTTTCTTTTCTTGGAAATAATGTTCTTTTTTTCATTTTCTTTTCCTTTTCTTTTAGCCTACAGACAACAGTGACTATCAAGGAAAAAACAGCTGACTCTGTATAAAATACATAATCATTCTTCAATAATAAAGAAGAGAGAGCTGAATAAATCCCTTAAAATAATAAATATTTATATTAAATGTAACTAATTCAACCTGGAGACCTGAAAAGGGGAGGTCACTTTACATCTGCACTGTTTAGTAGGAGGAGTTATCTAAGTTTCTGAGATAGTATCCCCATTGAAGAGAAGGTATCTCAAGAATCTAGGGGTTGATACATTTCTGTGTGGGGCAGGCCTTAACCAAAGAATGTCAATTTGTTAAAACACTTTTAAGATTCAGTGTTGGAGCAGATGTTTGACTATGTGGATAGTAAATGCCCTGTGAAGACATGGCCCCAAATTACTGCGACACAGGCATAGCCAGAATCTCTACAGACAGCTCACACACTCTGGCTATCAGCTTAGCCCTGCTCAGACAGGTCATCAGGGGTCAGCTATCTCCTCACACAGCAGAGAACTTATCAAATCTGTCATTTCTCAGATCACAGGAGTTCAGTGATTCGGAGGCCACTGTTTTTCACCAGGGTAGGTATGGTCAGAGACCAGCATCAGGCACAATTTGTACCATAGGTAATGTATGCTGAAGTTTATAAGTCCTCTGAACTTTAGTCCTGGTCAGGGCAAAGTAGAAAGGGACTATGGCAATATTTAATGGAGTTCCATACTGCAGAGAAATCTGGATTTGTGAATTATGCCAATTTCGCTCTGGAAATGATATGAGGAAAAGTCTCACTGAAGACAATTAGCATAGCTTGGTGGGAATCATAAAGTGAGGCATGTGTGTGACTGAGTCTGGGGACTGACTCTTGGGGCAAAGATGCCAAAATGGAGGCCTATATGTCACCCAACTGTGCAGCTTCACACTGTGAAGCTAATTTCTAACTAGTATAATTATTATAATTGTATAACTAGCTAACAGTAGACTGATTCCTGCCCAAAAATGCCTGTAAGTTGCTGATAAACTTGACTGCAGAGTGGAAAAGGAAAAATACAAACCCAAAACAACCAAAAAACAGTGGAGAAAGGCAGACCTAGCACCCCATCAGTCTCACAAATAGATCACCTGAATGACCATGTTTTGGAATTTTGGCAAACTACATTGGCTGCAATAATCACACCTCCTGCTGATATTTATTCCGTTTTCCCAAGATGGTGTTTTATTGTATTTCCTCAATAACATTATTTTTAAATCTTTTAACTCATAACTTATGAGCAGAGGGGCATTGCTCACCAAGAACACCTGCAATGTATAATCTGACTGGTCAGGGTTCTGCAAGGTCTTGAGCCAATATAAATTTTTCATTATATAATCTTAGAAACTAAAAACTGTTCTTTTTATGGTCATATCATGACTGGAAGAAATTTTACGTATGTAAAATAGTATTAAGAGTTCAGAAAACAGCACGTTTGAATGCATAAAAATAAAAAAGAGCTGATGATGTATGGTCACATTTGGTTAAGAGAAATTTTTCTGTTGTAATTATATTTCACATCTTTCTTTCATCACTGACCTTTCTACAAGCTTCCCATTCCTTTTTAAGGTGTCATTAATAAAAGCAGAAGTTGTGCAAGTTAGGTCTTTTTTATACCATTTCTGGAAAGTAGCCTGAGGAGAAAGTTAACATTTTCCTCTAGCAAGGACTTCACAACAGAGGCCCCTGTTGCAGGAGAGTGAAGTGGCCCAGCCTTCACAAACAAGTTACACATTTCAGCAGCAAACCTATACTGTCAACCTCTACTTTTGCAGAGCAAAAGAACAGATGTTTCCATTCCACACACAACTCTACTGGGTGTGCTCCACTGCTCTGTGCCTATGTGAGTTGCTAGGGCCTGTGCAGAGTTCTCTTTACCTGAGGTGGGATAGCTGTACCACTCTCAATTAAAAGAGACTGACTAGGGAGACAAAAATAGAGGAATTAATCTGGGAGATGGATGCAAAGAAACACACCTCAGCAAGGTATATAGGGATATAGTAACAGAGGCACATTTGAGAAACTACAGACTGTGGAAGGTTCTGCTATTGAATCCATTCAGTTTTCCATCTGATTAGGTCTTCTTTAATTGCAATCTGTATTTTCCAGTTCATTGCCACCTTACACCACTCATTTCCAGTGGAGAAAATGTGGACATTTTCCAGCAAATTACAACGGGTCTTCTGTATGTCTTCCATTATTTACAACAGAGTCCCTGATAATTTAGATCCAATGACACTATGAAATAGTGCCTGGATATTATCTGGTCAGTAACAAATAAAAATATGCTGAACAATACACTCACCAATGTGTTAATATTAGAATTTATTTCCCCAGAGGGGAATGCTGGGCCATAAGAATGAATTAATATCTATCCTTTATAATAAGTTTCACTAGATTGTTTTTTGTCCATTTAAGCAATTCCCAGAGATGTACTTTGCTTTTCAACAACTTGAAATACATCAAAATAAAGGCAATTGGAAAATGTTTCATAGGACATTCTTTTTTTTCTCCATAGGAAAATGCTGATTCATTGAAACCTAAATATTTTACAAGCAGAAAACTGGTCTAAAATAATCAGAAAGGGACTTCAGATGTGACATAGAATCATTCTCTCAATGGCTGCAAAGAACAGCCTATTTTGAATCAATTGTCTCAGATGACCACAAGTTTAGGCATCTCTATAACCTGATTTTTACTAGGGACTAATAATTAGTTACCTGTCATCTGAGGGAACAGTCTTTAGCAGTTAGAGTGAAACAGAGTTTGGCCTGGTGAATGCTTAATCACTTTAAGAAGTCAAAAAGTTTCCAAGGCACACCTTTCCTCAACGTTGTTTAAGCATACTGCTGGAGAAAATACAGATCAAATCCCTTCCTTGGAGGTTGCAGAATTTTGATCCTTATCTAGAGTATTGTGTGTAATGTTGTACTCATTCATCTTGGTACTTTGTAATTCTAGAATCCTTAGGGGTTTTTTGGGGGAGATGAGTTCTTTGGGAAAGGCTTGGAGGGGGGAGGGTTTGTTTGTTTCTTTTGCACAGGTGGGTTTTCAGATTTTTTTATTACAGCTTTATCTAGAAGAAATGAAAAACACTAGTTTAAGAAAAACAAAAACAAAACCAAAACCAAAAAAAACCAGCCTATCTTACCTATTAACGTAGTGGTTCCATATCAAATGCATGAAAATACTACACTGAGTCCCTATTCTGATACATCCAGGAGATGAAATACAAATGAAAACTCCTAATGCATTAGGATTAGTTTTTACTTTTTTTTGTCAACACATGATCCAATCATACTACAGCTTTCATTCTTCTTATTCCGCTTATAAAGCTAAGGACGGACTAGTAATTCCATCCCTGGATTCACATATAAAAAGAGAAAGATGTTGAATTAACACAGTAGTTGTGAGGCTTCTGTTCTGAGTATATAGAACTGAAAAAATTCTGTGCTAATTTAGGTATTTTGTCTGAAAATCTGTAACTCTATGGCTTTACTCACTTTTGATTTCCCATTAGCATGGAAGGCGTTTCTAGATCTCTAATAATGAATCCAAGGAAAAAGCATGAATGTGGCACACTTTATATGAGATGTATAAAATATATGAACTTTTTTTCCCTTAGCCACTATTCCATATGGAAAGTTCAGCTAAATTTAATTAAGGTTACCAACATTGTAATTTGAATTGTTACCCACGATGCTTTCTGCTCTTTTTATAAAGCTGTCATGGTTTGAGCCTGGCACAGAGCCAGTGCCCCCCATGAAAATGCCTCACCCTGGTGTCTGCTGTGAGATGTGACCAGGAATAAGCAAAACAGGCTCTAACTTAAACATAAAGACCACTTTATTACTTAAACTACAGGAAAATAGGGAGAGACTATAAGGAAAAGAAAAAAATTGAAAACCTTACAAAAACCACTTTTCCTCCTCCCCACTCCCTGACTTTCCCAATCCAATACATTCTCTCAAAAACACCAACTGCCCAGCCCGGCACGACACTTTAGTATACTCAAACTGCAGTTCATGAAGAGGAAAGGAGTCCTTCTTGTTCCATAGGCTTCTGGAAACACACTGAAACCTCGGATGCTTCCTTGGCACTTCGGCACCGCCCGGGGGGAAAAAAAAAGTCCTTTTGCCGCTTGTGACATGTTCCTTCCATGCCCAGTGCTCTCACCACCGTGCATGGATCAGAGCTGCTTTTAGGGTTGTCTTTCAAGGATGCCTTGTCTCACTCCAAAAAGGCACAGTCTCTGCTTTTGGGACAACTGTCCCCCCCATATTTTTCCAACCCCCTGGGGCCGGGGGGTCCTCACGAATGAACCCTCCTGGTTTTGAGGCACTGCCTCCCCCTAAATGCAGTCTGTGTCACAGGAACAACTGAGTCCATGGCTACAAGAAAAAGTCCAGCCAAAAGGCCACTCCAAATCATCTCTCCCCATCCAATCATCTCCACAATCTCCGGGCCAAAGTCCTTATCTCATCTCATCTCTCATCTCCCTTCTTATTCAGCTTCGAGGAGGATTAGCATTTTTGCAAGGCCCCAATCATGCAAGAAAGGGTTAAAAGTTTTCAGTCTCTGTCGGTCCGGAGCGACTCCCACGCATGCTGCCCACACGCTGCCGCTCCGGCCGGGCACTCTCCCTCCTTCTCCTCCTGGCTGGCTGCTCTCCTGGGGGGGGGGGGGGGGCCTGGCTGCCCGAGGGCTGACTCTCTGGGACCTTCCACCCTTCCATCCTCGAAGCCCCCTCAACCCCCACCTCTGTCCAGGCCCCAGGCCTACCGCATGGCCGGCCCCTCCCCCGCCCAGCAGCAGCGGGCCGGGAGGGGGAGGAGATCTCACCTCTTCGCCCGACGATGTCCAAAAGAGGAAGTGCCAGGGCAGTGCCCTGCTTTTAACCCCTGTGTATTCTCGGAGGTGTGTCCAAACCCCACTGGCTACACCAGGTGTCAGTATGAAACCCAAAACCTTCATTGGTTTGACCACAGCTTCCCAGAATTCCCACTCCTTCCTGGTCAAACCATGACAAAAGCATTTCCTTTTGAAATTGTCATGACTTATATAAGCATATAATTTTTTCCCTGTGGCTAGCACTTGGTTGAAATATTAGATTTACTGTGAAATTCCTGCAATTACTATTTCACTCTTATCTAGTTGACTACAGAAGCATTTTCAGGACCCTTTTTTAAAGAATGTCATTGACTGCATTATTAGTTCTGATAATATCTCAAGACTGCTTATCTATGAATACTTTTAAATTGGCAACTTAAAGTAATGCTTCTTTATTCTGTGTTACATATCATCTGTGTCCAGCTAAATCTCATGGGTGAAAGCAAAGTAGATAAAGCAGAGACACTTGCAGAAGATAAAGGAGATGAGACAACACTGATTGTTGAGAATGCCAGACCTACAGGAGAAACACTGGTTCTCCCATGTTTCTCAAAGAAACATGATTTAGAAGGGGATCTCCTAGGAAAGGGTATTGAAAAGTCACATCAAAAGACCCTAGTTTTTCCAACAGCTATATGTAGTTTACAATTTCCTCAGCTCAGATGTTTTGTCTCCAAAATATCAAAGAAATATTGCAAATACAAACGAGTGTTGGTAGAAATACCTACTCTCTGAATTTGAAAGTTCCATTATCTGGTATAAATATTTGGCAAGGCTAGATGATTTGCAATTTACTGAATAACTTCAGACAATGTGCTTATTGGTGATATTTCATGCTGCAGATCTTAACTCAGCATATTGGAACATATCCTGAAATTTTTACTTTGGCTGGATTTTTTTTTCCAGTTTAAATGAATGTGTAATTATGCATTGATCTAACATAGTAAAAAGTAAAAAAATCAAAATATATCTTCAATAATAGCATTGACCAAGACTGAAAATCTGTCTGAAAGTTCAATGGAAAAGTTATGTTTGAATAACGGGGAATGTTTGAGCCTTTCAGCTTCATATGAATACTGAAAACATGGTATAAGTTTGATCTAAATTGACAGCTTCCTTACAGTCTCATGTCACAGAATCTAAGAACAGTTCAGTTTGGAAGGGATCTCTGAAGGTCGTCTGGCCCAACAATCCCTGACCAAGCAGGGCCACCTAGACCAGGTTGCTCAGGATCACATCCACATGGTTTTTTAATATCTCCAAGGATGGAGATTTTACAACATCTCTGGGACATCTGTGCCAGTTCTATGTTACCTTCACAGTAAAAAACCTTTTTCCAATATTCAGAGAAACCACCAGTGCTCAAGCTAGAGCGCATTACCTCTTTTTCTGTCGCTGGGCACCATTGAAAAGACCCTGGCTCCCACTTATCTGAATTCTCCCTTCGAGTAATAATTGTACACATTGATGAGATTCCAAACCCGAGCCTTCTGTTCTTTAGGCTAAACAGTTCCATCTGTCTCAGTCTTTCATCATGGAACAGATTCTCCAGTGCCTCAACAATTTAGTGGCCCTGAACAGGACTCTATTCAGTAGCCTCATGTCTGCCTTGTACTTGGCAACTCAGAACTAGACACAATATTCCAGGTATGGAACTAGGTACAGTCACCAGCACTGAGCACAGAAGGATCACTTACTGCAACCTGCTGATATTGCTTCTCCTAATGAAGCCCAGGACACTATCAATTTTCCTTGACACACTTAGTCCCACTTCTCTTAGCCGTCCAAATAAAGACCCATTTCTATATCACAGTTCCAACTGTCTATATGGATTTGCACTCTTTGGAAAAATTCTGTCAGAGAACAAGAATTGAATGGAAATCTCAATTAATCCTATTTTGATACTAAGTACAAACAAAGAGAAAAAAGTTTTCTTGTCTATAGATTCAAATTCAGATGATCCCAAGATACCAAGGAGTGGGATGGTTAGTGAGGTAGGTTATAAACACCTCTATTTGAAAAAAAAATTAAGAGAATTTGAGAAAAACTTCGGCTGCTAGGGAGGAAAAATAAAAATGGCTTAATTTTAACTCTGAAAGCATATCTTTGACAGAAATGGGCCTTTAATAACCATTGGATTGGGGTTCTAGAACTGCTTATTCTTTTTAATGATTTGGCTTCTGTTGTACGGAATGAGCAGCCTGGCTTCTCTGTTCTAAGAATATCCAGCTGCCATGTCCATACAAACAGGCTAATTCTGAGCCCCATCATCTCTTGAGAAGAACTCAGCACAACAGGGAGACAATTGCTTTGAAAGAATTTATTTACAAATGGGGAAAGTGGACAAGCAGAATCGATTTGTGCAACCCTTCTCTCTTCCTGTGGGACCTCAGCACCTCAGGACTGAGGTGCCGAGTCACCGAGACCACCCTTGGGGGGCTCGGGAGTCCTGGAATGTTGCCAGAAGTGTCTGGTGGCTGGACTTTGATCCTACACAGGAGACGACACCTGTATGAGGATAGGAGGGTTTCACCGGGGTGAATGGTGAAGGGATTAGTTAATTAGAGGGTGAGACACAGGGTTTAGGATTTCTGTACAGGGGGGTTTAGAGAAGTAAGATGGAGGAATTGGGGCGTGTCCTGTCCTTCTTCTTCTTCTTCTTCTTCTTCTCCTCCATCTTCTGTGGTGATGGTGGCACTTTGGGATTGGTCATTACTAAAAGTGCACCGGGCAATAAGGGTAAAAGGTATTGGGGAAAAATGATAAATATTGTACACGTAACTTTGGGTATAAAGATAGGTGACTGCCCGGAGGGTGGGACAGTGTGCTCATGGCTGGCTGCTGAGCAGACCTCTGTCAGGCCGAGAGAAAATCTTTTAGATAAACAATTAATAAACGCAGAGACCAAAAGAAGAACTGAAGCCTCTTCTCGTCCTTTGATACGCGGGCTGCCCCAAGGCCACCCCGGGCCTTTCCAGGCCCTCCAAACAGCTGAAAACCGGACATCTTCCTATCTGATTGGTCTGCTTCATAAACTTGTGAAAGCAAAGTTGGACTGCATCTGTCTAGCACGTGTCAGAAAGGTGGCAGATGCAATGTGATCTACCTGTCAGATAAGCTGGAACATGTTGTGTCCACAGGAGTTCAATGTGTTCTAGACTTATGCCTCACTGAGCATGAATAACAGCACTGGGCTTTCTGGCTATCCAGAAATAAACTTCTTTGCACACTGACACTGAGTCATTGTCCAAACCCATAGGACTAAAATTGGTAGTATTGGAAAATGTGCAGTAAGACTGAAGGGTATAACATTGTTACTTCTTCCTTTCCAGAAGCAATTTTTATCAGTAGTTTTGCTCTAATTTTTCCAGTGCATTTGACTGAGTCAGAACTGGAATATCCTGAGTATACAGTTGTAGTATTTTCTATCTGTCATTGGAAGTTCACAAACTTTTCAGATTTTTCTAAAGTTTGAAAAGTGACAACTAACTATTTTGTGACTGGCTAAAGCCAGGAGCTTTATCAGTGCTTTCCTCATGTAAAAGGTGCTAAACTGTAGATGTTCTAGAATTAGCTGTCTTTTTACTTTCAGGGCCCTTTAGAAATTTGCTCATCAGTAGATCTAAAAAGTAGCATTGGGGTAATTATATCTGTGGAATTGCTCCAACAATAAAATTAATTGTTGTTCTGTAGCTGTAACTTAAAATTGTCTTGGTAGGTGTTATCTGCAAAGTATTTATGATAAGAAGCAATATGTAACATCAACTTTCCTTTCTGCAGAAGAAATACAAAAGGAAGGAAGGAATAAATTGTATTAGCACACTCATTAGTTGCTCTAAAAGTTGCTCTTTTTAAGTGTTTTGCCTTTCACAAAGTTATGCAAATAAAGGGATAGATTTGTAGTTTAAATGTTATGCCTTCCTTCCAAAGTAAACCCTTTCACACAGGAAGAGCATGGATTTCCATCAGGAGATTCTGAACAAAACAACTGGTAGGAAATTTTTTTGCAGAGCAGGTAACATTATCTTTCTGAAGACAATGAAATCAAGAATATGATGGGATCTTCAATTTAGCTGAATAACAAAAGTGAGTAACAGTGGATCTAAAAATAAGGTTTAATATTTTTTCTTAACAATCTCTAGATGCCTGAAAATGTCTGGAAACAAAATAACAAAAAGATGATACAAACATTTGATTTGTATCCTTCTCAAAATAATTTGTCAACATTTCTGTCTTAAAGTTGATTTTCCTAATTTAGTTTTTTGTATAAAAATGCAACAAGTCTGTCTGCACAAGGTTGCTGTATTGGCTGTTGGTATGAAAGGAAAGCTTCCTTTCATTTTGGTTTGAAACATTTCCTACGAAACAGAATGGTTTGGGGTTTTTTCTTCTCCTTCAGTGACTTTGCTGTTACAGAATTATTTGTTCGGTTTGAGTTTAGAGTATTTGTGTCTAATAAAGGGATTTCAGCAAGAAGCTTAATTAGATGAACTCTTAAGTGTGTTCCCCACACATTATTTTTCATAATTCTGTAACAATGAATTTGAATCCTGATGCTTAAAACATAAAGATAAAACAACTGCATATATAAAAACAATGTGATAATAGCAGACAAGACAAAGTTACTATATTCACAGTCCTACTTAGAAAAACAAAAAAACATTCTGCTCCAAAAATGTCAAACCAAAAATAAGAAAAATCTCTTTGCAAGTATATCCCATATTTCTCTCACACATCTCTCCTACTTCCTCAGTATGTAGTAAAATTCAATCCAGCTGCATTTGACAGTAACCTTTAAGGTGATGATTCTTTGGAGGAATTAACTTTGAAAAAATAATTTCATTCTTCACATATCTTGGCTTCAAGCATTTGTCATCATTTACTAAAGTAGTTGAAATCTTAGTGGAGGATGGGGACCATAGGAGACTGAATGAATGCTAAATTTTCTGAGTCTGTGCTTATGCCATTATGCACAGAACTGTAGATCTGTAGTCTCCATAGCTATATGCAGCATTTATCCATTAATATAAGAACAACTCAATTAGTGGCTCTGTAGGGATCAGAGCATAACCCTACTTTCCACAATTTAATAACTACCATACATCATCAAGATCTAATTCTCAGGCTGAGTAGGATGTAAACGGCAGCAGCCCACAGATCTATTCTTTAAAAACTTGAAATCCTTGTGACTTAATACACTTCCCCAAGCCCACTTGTATTATATATCATGGAATTTTGCCTATAATTCACACCTGGAATCCTGCAGATTAAGGGTGCTGACTGTTTTATGGTTACATTATTTGATTTCTTGAAGCATCATTAAGATGAAAGGGAATTATTTGCCATCTAGAATTTGTTTGCATTATCAGAGGTTCATTATCTCAGAAAAGTAATTGTTTGACACATGGCATACTCTGTGTTTTGTGCTTCAAGTGGTCTTCAACGGCATTACTTGTCCAATTTTAGGCTTACTTCAGACAAGGCTGTTGGCAACTCACTGAAGTTCAAATCAAGTAATGTTCTTATTTGCTGCCTTTAATCTGGAATCTAGAATTTATTCCCTTTTTCTTTTTTTTTCCTTTTTTTTTTTTTTTTCAGTATTTCATGAAAAAATTTAGAATATGTTCCATCATGTAATGGAATCACTGGAAATTCTATATTTCAATCATAAGCCTGGACCCAGTGACTGCAATTCTGATTATCCTGTTTTAGACTTGATGAAAAAGATAATGAGTAGTTTGGATGCAGTTAAATGATGGGGAAATGTGAAAAACTTACCTCATACTTTCTATATGAGGGCTATTCAATGCATCATGTACAGCATTGGCCTGAGCCAATACTAAGGAAACAGAAACAGTCAAACTCTGAACACTTGTTAGAGCTTTTTGCTCACTCTGCAGCTGATGATTTAAACAGCGGCGTTGTAAAGAGCTAAAATTTGTTGATGGAGTTGTCAAGACATTCATAGGCTGTCCTGTCCCGCTGTAATTGGGGAATCAGGGAGAATTATTTTTGAGAGATTTCCCAGACGAAAAAAAGCGCAAAAAAGGGCAACATTATATCTGAAAATGTTTTACTGATAAACAAAAATAAGTATCCCTACAAAAGGAGGGACAGAAAAGGGAGGAAAGAAGGGAAATAGAGAAGAGAGAGACACGCAAGATGGGCAGATCGCTACCGCTGTACCTCGGGCACACTGTTGGCATCGGCCCGGCAGCGGGAGCGTGTGCACCGCAGGCTGCCCTGTGTTCATGCGTGTGGAGGGATAGAATGCAAAAGAATATAGTGCAGAAGGTAGTCTCACACCTGAGGAGTGGCAGCTGTACTAATCACCAAAGATTAGCAACAGGCCTGCCCTTAATAGGCCACAGCCGTGTCCTAAGAAGAAGAGTGCTACAAAAGAGTGGGTTAGCTGGTTGAGAAGAGAGATGGAGTTTGTTGTCTGTACTGAGAAGAAGGAGTCAGTGCTGTGAGGAGATGCCCATAAGAAATCACTGAGAAGGTATGGGACCTTTGAAATCAGATGACAACACATGGGCACGATGTCCGAGCAGCAGTGGGCTGTGCGTCCCTCCTGCCAGCCCATAACAGGCTGCCCTGGCCACAGGCCTGATTTCTGAGCAGCTGCGGCTCCCTGGGCCAGGGCGGTGGCTCTGGGGAAACAGCAGAGCACTGAGGGGCCTAGCTGCCCTGGGGAAGCGGCCAACAGGGCAGGACAGACAGACAAGTGAGGACTGGGAAGACAGTCAGGGAAGAGGGAAGAAGGCCAAAGGGGGAGAGGGAGTAATCTGACCCGCCGGGTGAGACCCCACTACCTGCAGGAAACCCAAATCAATGGCACTGCTTGTGTCACTGTTCACTGTGTTTGTGTTCTAAAGCTCATCCCACAGCCCAAGTTCCTCGGCATTTTCTCCTGGACATTTTTCTCGGGCATCTGCCCCATCACCAAGGGTGGTCACTTGCAGCCCGATCGCAGCAGCTTTCTCTGCCCTGCTCGGCTGCCAGGCGAAGCCTCCCCAGCCACAGGGCTCCCAGCACATGTACAGCCCTGAGAGCAATTTTTCATCTCACTTACAACATATGTTGAGGCATAAATAAAAATCAGATTGGTCCCTCTCTTAGACAAGTGCAGATGTATTGCATACATCTCTATCATACTCTAAAATCTCATTGTGTCGAAATACTTCTAAAATGGGAGGTGAAACTCACTAAGGAAACAGGACAAATGTCAACAGACTTTAAGTCTTGATTTTAAATGCCAGTCTTCAAGATATCCCAAGTCCACAAATCTCCAATGTTTCCATTAATGACTGGAATGAAATCTGAGTGTACATTTATTAAATTTCCACAGAATATGAAGGTGTGAAAGTTTGTAAGTACACTAAAGTATGATTTGGAATTCAAATCAACCTTGCAAAATTATCTGAAAAAAACCAAGGATGAGTTTAAGAAGAGCTAGAGTTCTATTTTCACAAGATATAATTTACTTCACAGTGTAAGATGGAAACAAATGGCAAGGAAGCAATTGTACAGAAAAGTTTTCTGAACACTGTACTTATCAAGCACTAAACACGCAGGTTCAATGAGATCACACTTAAGCAGTAGAAAATAGAAAAGGAAAGAAAGCCACCCCACTCAGACTGTACACAGCAATATTGCACATGAAACGCATTAAATACTCCTGCTCTTTTATAGCTTTTGTCATTCAACACTGTTAAACAGATTATCTAAACTACTAAGTCAATTTGGGTCTATGAATTAAAAAAAAAAAAAAGATTGCACTAACTGACTAACTGGATCTATTCCCTCTCATTACAAAAGGAATCATGCACAAAGACACAGGAAGAAAGAGTGATCAAATTGAATAAGAAAGAAAGAAAGAAAAAAGTACTGAAGTAAGATACAGCAGAAAGGTTAAAACATTAAAAGGTTGCTGTAAAAGTAAACACAGTTTTTCTTCTTCACTGTGGATAGAGTGAACAAGGAAAGAAGCTAAAAATCTCCATTATTGGAAGCTTTTAATAAAAATAACTGCCTAGAATAGCTTAAACATAACTATAAAATGGTATTTCCAAAGTCCAGAGCTGAGATTTCATTCACCTTGGAAATGGATGCAGATTCTGATTTCTCCAGCAATTGCCTTTGGGTAGACATCAAAAATATGTCAGTTATATATACCAGGTTTTTTTATATAGTTTTGCCTTTTATTTTAAATTTCTGCTTCTGCCCTGGAAATTTTGGCTTGGATCAGCATCACAAATGCTAATAGACAGCAAGAAAAGTAGATTTCTCTATATTTTTAGTTGACTTTTATATACAATCCAACCTGACCTGCGAGGAGGTGTTAGAAATCTTAAAAGAAAGGCCACTTTTCTTTCTTGGTTTCTTGGTTGGTTGTTTTTTGTTTGTTTGTTTTTTGTCTCAGTAGATATTGATATGATCTAGGAAAAATTTAACTGTTCAGGTTCAGTTTTTGACATTTACTGATCAATTTCTGAAGTTGACTGACCTTCAGTGATTATGGAATTATTTCTCTTTTATCCTGACTGTGCTTAACATTCCTTAGGCAGCCCTTAGGCACACTAGAAGAGGAATGGGTGTTACATAAATAAAATCTGCTTTAATTGTAACATACCTTTTTTTTTTCCCATATACACTTTTTTTGCTTTTATACCATGAGTATAAAAGCAACAAAAGTAGGAAACGGTTTTGATGCTACTCAGCAGCATGATTTAGAGTCTTGGTTGCAATTCTTGAGCTCAGTATACCATGTGCTTTCAATAGATAATTTTTTTTTATTCTTTATTAGAGAAATAGCCCATATATCTACTTATCTGATACTCAGACTCCAAATTCTATTTAGCATTCACTACTCAGAGATTTCTACCTGGTTTGATTACTTGTATAAGTTTCTCACTCAAAGGGTCAAAAAAATTAATCGTGATGATAGGCACAAAGTGGCAAATTCTGTAACACTGAGTTTGCTACAATTTGATGTGTCATGGCACATAATATTTTTTCTCATTTGTGTTACTTAAATTTGAATTATAACACATTCTCTAAAAAATAATTTGCAGTGACTTTAAAATCCATTTAAAACCTATTTTAATCACGTTAAGATCCTTTTTAATTAAAAAATAATTATATTCATTGTTTTGAACACTTTAAAAATAAATAAGTAAATATTGCCAAGAAACATAAGTGGCAAATTACCTTTATTCTCTGCTGTCATCAAAGATTTTTGTGGGCAGAAATCCTTCTCTACATTCACAGCTTTATCCACAGCTTTCATTCTTAGTGTCCTCTAATTCTGTCTAAGGCTTCTCTCTAGAGGAAAGGTCTTTGCCTTGGTACGTTGTTGTTAAATGTGCCTTGAATATCTAATGCTGGGAAATTGTGTTTTATAAATACTTAGTAATAAATATATACAATCAACCTTGCTGTCAAATCTGTTCCAAGGTAAACCCTAAAGGTGTTGCTATGAATGATGTGAGTTATCACAGTACACCTCAAGCAGCATATGCAAATTGAAGATTGAAAAATCATGGAGCAGCTACATGCATACCTGCAAGGTAGCAGAAAACACTGGAAATGCAAAGTATAGGAAGTCAGGCATGAAATCCTAGCCCCAGTGAAGAAAATCGCATACTAGAATTAATTTCAGTGAGGAGCAGGATTTCACTCTAAACAGAGATGGAAAAAAAGAAAAGAATGATTTCCAGTTCCCCAAAGCCATTTGTGATGCCATTTATCCACAGTGCCAACTAATTTTTCCTTATTAAAACTAATGATCCATAATTGCTTCTGGAATGGCAGACCATAATATGGATTGTAGTGTGCAAACCTGATAATGACTGTTTCAGGTTTGTGTCCAGATTTCTCAAGTAATATTTATCTGGACACTAAGTATAGAAACATCCCAATTATCACGATACTATTTTTTTGTAGTTATGCATGCTCAAGCAGTGCATTTAATACTCAAGGAGTTACTTTTGACTGTGTCTATGCAACAGGATTTTAGAGCTCTTCCACTTTTTAGGAACCGTATATGAACATTTGAACTATTCTAATTCTCTGACAAAATGACAACCCAAAATGTTCTATGGACAGATCCTAGATTGGATTTTTGAGACATTTTAATGTTGATATATGGCCACTCAGCCCAAAATTACAAAACATATTTCAAAAGTTCGACTTTCACAAATGATTGCAGACATTCTGAAAAATTATTTTCCCAAGCTGGGCAATCCAGAGATTTTGTAGCATCTCAGAGATATATCAAAAGTGGTAAAAACTATGAAAAGCAAAGTCTATCCAAAATTATTAATATTTTTTGGTGCCAAGTATCCAAATAATAAATTTTATTATTATTTATAATAACTTATTTAAAAATAGAAGTTATTGCCTGGTTCGGTTTTCACCATTGCTGTCTTATTTGGCATCATTCAAGCCTAAAATTTATAACATCACTATTAATAATAATGGTATCAATCCTAATCTTCCAGTCTATTTTAATAAATTTATTAAAATAGGGCCTGTGGACAGCCTAGGTACAAAAAATATGCAGTTTTCATATACTTTAGTCAAGCCACTTTCATACATAGACTATATCTTTATTTTTTAGATTATTTAATCAAAATGCACAAATGCAATTTTCCTATGAGGAAAGACCCACACAGCACTAAACTATTCAAGTATCTTTGTTCTCAGTTTTTAAATTCCTCTAAATTCAGGTCACTGAAAACAAGCATTCATTACATTTTAAGGGATAATTGCTATCAAATAATTTATGGTTGTAAAATGCTACACATAGCAGAGAGACTACAGCTCCTTATAAACCAGTAAATTAAAACTAAACCTTCTATATGCTGAGCATGTTGCATGAGATTAAAATGTATAATATTAGGCTGCTTCCATTATAAATATCAAATGCAAGGAGAAGAGACATAAACTTTGTATATGTATCAATGTAACCTCAACTCAGCAGTTGCTGATTATTTATTGGGCATGTAAAGCTAAGATGCACCTAATCCTGTTGTGGCAGATATTCATGAATATAGAAAGAAGAAAGAACATTTCTGCTGCACATTGCTGAGAAGATAAAAAGTAGATCTTATAAAATGATGATTATATTTGGCGCCTTTTGACTTCAGTGACTACTCAGCACCAGACCAGCAAGAACTTGGACACAAAAAATCATTTTGTCAATTTCCCACCCTTTCAGCTATAAAACGTGTCAGAAAACTTGGAACATGAAGTGACACCAGTTTCTTTAATTAAAATAAAATAGAAAAGTATTCCTTTATTCTTAGTTCCAGATTTTTATTGCAGACTTGCTTTTAAATTGTGGTTTCTCTCTGCCATACAATGAAAATAGCTCATTGTAAGCAATTTGACAAAATTTATGTTATTGCAAAGAATACTTGTAGATGGTTGAGGGGAATTTGTTTCTTGCTATCATGCCATTTAAAATTTCTTTCTATAATTTATTATTTCTTTTGTCCTTGAAAGTCTTGTTGCTATCTGGAAATGAAAACACCTCTTAAAGAGTATTTTTCTGCAATAATCCACATGAAATTCTGCATGTGTAAGAAAACTAACCACATAAAGGATTAGAGGACAATGAAAAACACTTTGGTTATTTTCCAAAGTCAACCTAGTCAGTGCCTTTTTGCCCGTACTTCCAAAAATGGATGGATTGCTAATGCTGACATCTCATCTATGTTCACCTAGAACTTGAAGGAGGCAAAAACTGTAGCATTATGAAATTAAACAAACATGAATTAAACCTAAATTCACTTCAAAATAATCACTGTTCTTAGCTCTAATGAGAATTTATTTGAATCCCATTATACCAAAGAGTGTCAAAAGAAGTGAAATCTCCATTCTGATTGCTTTATTCTGTCATATCCATTCAACATTTCATAAATTTTAATTACTGCCTTCGTAAATAGCTTATGATTTTCTGACCATGTTTCTTTGCTTAATCAGCAGGTTGCCAATATAACACTGGTTTCTTTTCCCTATGACACAATGAAGAAAGTAATCTATTCAGTTAACCTGTCTTGAATTTACAAATTCTCCAGTGTCTTTAATTTCCACTTAGCTGTGTCTAACAAACATATCAATGGTTTGGCCCACCTTCAGGAGCAAAGTTAAGAGTACATGATCAGCTTGCTGTAGTATTGTGTCTCAGTGTCCAGTGACATCAGGCTGCTGCTGTGGACACAGATTAACAGAAAGGCATCAGAACCCCAAGGAATTTCTTATGGGACACAGCACATCTATCAATTGAATCACAAGCCTTTAACAGAACTACTAACATTTATTTCGGCAAGGCATCGTCATACTTTTAGCAAAAGCTGTTCCAAAATTTGGATTCATAAAAGGAAGAGAAAATAGCTAATTGTATTGAATGGAGAAAGAGTTTGTTTTCATACAGTTGTTAAAAAAACATACACTAAAAGCTCTTAACTCAGCTTTTAGGAAGCTGTTTCAACTAATTTTGATCAGCTCTAAGACTTGATTTTGTATTTCTAGTTGTCTGCAGAATATGAACTGTAAATAAATAGAAAGTTAATGGAAGCATTAAAGAGTGAAATTAACTTCCTCTGACAAAATCCAGTTAGTGTTGCCTAATAGAGGCAGAAGGCTAAATGGTAGATAAAAAGTGCTGTGCATTCCTATGACTAGTTTATTGGAAGTGGGTTGGAGGACTTTAAATGTAATACAATAAAATATTTAGGACCCAGATTTACTCAGATGTTTGTTTTCTCTGACTCAGGAGAAATCTTGTTCTAATTCTAACAAAGCATAAAAAAAAGGGGGGCAACATTTCAGGGAAATCCACCTCAAGTATTTTTGTCCTTCCATATTCCTACAGACAGTAGAGCTGCAGGAGGATGGCAAAGCATTGAGAAGAGTTGGAGAACATGCACTCTGAAGTCAGAATCTCAAGGAGATCACAGTTCATCCATGTCAAAACCCAGTTCATCCCATCAAAATGCATTTCCCATGATGGGAAATTTCGCCAAATTTTTCACTTCACTCATACACCTCTACCTTAAAATAAAGGTTGCTAGGGAAAAAAAAAAGCAGTACCAAAAGCCTGAAATTGCAGACAAATACCTAGCAGATATATATCTGGTTGATATGACCTCCAAACCAGTCAAAAATAACACATTTTCCTTCACCTCTTTTTACAATAGCAGGAATAAAAAAATTGATTGGGCCCTTTCATTTCAGATATTTCCCACAGATTTATAGAGTCTGATAAGATCTGCTGCTGTTTTTGGAATAATCTGTAATATGTTAAGTCTGCACAGAAATGCAGGAAATAGTAAAATAATTAAACAAACTGTTAAAAATTACTAAAAGTAGAAAGAGTACAACAACAAAAAAAAAATAAAGCAGGTAAGTCTGTTAAAACTAATCAGTGTCTAATTGCATAGCTTTTTTAATAACAGCTATTGTAACAAAATTGAGGAAGGCAGAATATAAAAATCAGTTTTTGATACCAAACAAAAGTATTGCTTATATACTGTCAGTTATTGACAAAAAGAGAAAGGGCTGGAGAACAAAATTTCTGATCTTCTACATAATGACATAAAACTTAGTATGCATAATTTCCACCTTTTGGGAAATGGTGGTAGCCAATCTCTAAGGGTTTCTGAGGGTACATTGAAGTGGTTCAAAAAACCTGTAAGAATAAGAATATGTGCTGATGTCTGACATGAATTTAAATGCAGCTCAAATTTCTCTCAGGTAATCTGTATGGGCTTATCCTATAGGACTCTGGACATCTGTAATGTGGACACCTACTTCTTAATTCCTTTCCAGGATTGTGTTATAGTCAATGGGGATTAACAGGCAATTTAAGAGTATCTTTTTTTCTCATGGAAGGTTAAAGTAGGCCAAATCAGCAACCTTAAAAAAACCCCCATGTTTCTCTATAAAATTAATCAAAACATCTAAAACCATATTTAAACATCTAGATTGAAATATAAAATGTGTATTCACTCTTCTGAAATAACTACAGCTTTTTAATCTGACAAAAATTTTAAAAAAACCACTCTTCTCTTCAAACTTTTAAAAGGCCATTAAACATTTTTTGCTGACAACTGCAGAGCATTTAGTTCTCAGTCACTGTCAGCAGTTACAGTCTCAAATTTACTCCTGAGCTTAGATTCAGTTTTAATATATGGTTAGCTGTTTTCCAACTTTAAACTCATGAGACTTCTTTAATTCTGAATTGTGTTTGTTTATTAAAGTGCTAATGAAAATGCTTCTTCAAATCTGTTTAGTGTTGTAGCTATAAAACAGGGGGTTCTCAGTACAAATTAACTTTTGGATGTATGAAGGAGGATGGAAAGGTAAGTCATGTCAGAGTTTGATTATGTTTAGAGATTTCTGAATTTATGGTTCATTCTGCTAGTTGAAATAAGAGTTAAAGCAGCAAAAAGACTGTTAAAAATTTAAAAGTAGAGTGTAGCTCCTAAAAAACTCTATTACAGTAAAGGGTGGAATGGACCCACTTAATTTGTAGGATCTCTCATCTGTCTTGGTCAGAGATGCCTGATCACTCATCAGAGAAGGAACAACTCCCATACAAATTTGGCTCTACTATTTTAAGCTAGCAAAGTCTGCTTTTCTGTCTAGGACAATAATCAGGTAGAAAGTTATGGCCAGAATCTCGAAATCTGACAATGCAACTGAAAGAACAAACTTCACATAGAAGTCCTCCACCACAGAGGATGGAAGCTGCTGTGAAAATGAGAACCTATAAAAAGTGTATCCCAGCTTTTTTTGTCTGTTTGTTTTGGGCAAAGGTTAAGGAATTGCAGCACATTGAAGAACAAATGGAAAAAAAAGGACCAAAGAAAAATGGACATACGAGAAGTCAAACTGGATGGATAATTTGGTAGGAATTCTTTTAAAATCTATGCACAATATGTGTTGTCTGAAGTTAAGTTGAAAATGTTTTTTCAGTTATGAAACTAGCTTTTGCATGCACACAGATATAAAAAACTTCAGAATCTGTCAGTATAAAGACAACTAATCATTATAAATATTTTAATTAATTAATTTGACATTCAAGGAAGATGATGTGATCAAGGGTAATTTGTGTGCAGCAGGTTGACAAAAGGAAATTGGAAAAAAGCGCTATTAAGGCAGAGTATATTAAAAGAAAAATGCTTTTAAATGTGTTATACTGATGACTTCAAAAGTCCATCACAGCAAGCTGTTGCAAGATTTTACAGATTAGATTTCTAATTATGTGAGTTAAGATGACTTAGCTTTACTACAAATATGCTAGAATCAAACTGAGCTTATTTATATATTTATAATACATTCTATATAACCCAGTTATCTATCTAGCCATCAGATACTTTTCAACATGAAAACTGTACATATCATTATGCTTTTTGAATTTATCTTCTCCAAAACCAAATTATTTTATATTCTCTTTTAAAAAATACTATATTGTGAAGCAAATCCCAAGCAATATGAGCTTATTTTTCATTTTGTCTTCCTTACCTGCAGGCTACCTGCTTACCTGCAGGTTAATGGTCATTCTATATTCCAGGTACAGTATATTATAAAAATCAGTGTATAGTTGATTATAAAGTCATGTAATTATGTGATTCTTTTATTCATAACCTTCTTTTCTTCTGCTTGCATTTTCATTAAATATGAAAAGAAAAAGGTATTGGATCGACCAAAGTACTGCTAACAGAAGGTACTGTATACAAATTCTTGTAATGGCCCAAGATTATTTGTAATAAGACTGCAATGTAACACATTCTGCTTCCAGAATTTATTCTGACCTTTTCCCAATGGATTTATATGAAGGGACAGCATCAATCATCATCCACTACATTTGGATGACAAGATGCAAATAGAGCTAGAGAAAGTAAACAAGACAATTGCCAAGTACAAAATTAGAGAAGCTTCATACAAAATGTGTCAAGGAACAAATTACCTTTTTTTGTAGTGAAATATGGAAGCAGATTGTGCCATCTCAAAAGGAAAATGAACATTTATTGAAAGTACCACATGACATTACTTTAATGTACATGGGACATCCCCACTGGATTGTCTCAAGAAGGTCCCTGAATAAGCCAAATATAGTTCTCCTGAAGTATAAGCTTACAGTCTTAGTCATTGTCCTGCTCTCTCCTTACAGGATTCTGAAATCCAGGAGCTTTGTTCTCTGCAGCCAAAGCTCTCCCAACCTTCATATCTCCAACCAGACCTTCTTTGTTAGTAAGTATGGGGTTCAACAGTTCACCTTTCCTCATTGGGTTCTCCATCACCTGCATCAGAAAATTAACATCAATGCTCAAGAAATATCAATCATAACCAAAACAAAGCTCAATCACAATATACAGAATGACTACAGAATCTAGGATAATTTGTTAAAATTTTGAAACCCACACTCAAAAAAAAATTCAAACTCCAAATATTACTTTCAAAACATTCAAACCATAAATGTACAATTATTAACTATGAAATAGTATTTAAGGCCTATTTTAGGTCCTTTTTATTTAAGAAAGGAGGAAACCTGCAGAGCTACCCATTCACAACAGATATATTATGGTGACATTCTCTGCATTAAATTAAAAAAAAAAAAATTAAAGATGTTAATTGGCTTATTGTACTGCTTTGGTGAAAGGAATTGCCCTCTTTGATCTGCAGCATAATGAGATTTATTTTGAACATCAAAGTAATCTATAAAAACTGAACAGGGAGATGAGCAGCTACATATTTTCATGTCCTCTGAGGAGAAGGGTAGGAATCAGCAATGCAAATGCCATCTGATGAAGGGACAGTCTGAAAGAAAATTAATCCTTGCAGAAAGCAGCTGAACTTTGCATTCTGTCACAGTGCACTGAACGACCTTGAACGAAGTTTTTTTTTCTCTTACACTGCTATAAATCTGATAGAAATCCATTGACTGCCCTGGACTACTTCTGAATTCATGTTGGTGAGCACTGGGTCAGAATTTAGTCCCTGATCTTTGGGGTTTTTTTATCTGGCTCTATGATAAACAACTTCAACAGCTACTCCAGGATCTTTATAACAGACTCCTAACACCCTTCACGTATCTGTACCAAAAGAACCCAGTACTAGCAAACAAACTTATGTGAGACCCTTGAGTCTCTCACTGTCCCAAGTCATCCCATGCATTTTTCAACACAGCATTTTCATCAGCTCCTCACAAAGGTTTATTTTATCCAGATGTCTTTAAGTGTGAGCCTTTTCTGTCCAGCCATGGTAAGACATAACTAACTAGGTACTTCAGCAGCAGTGTCATTTCACAAAGATATTTATTCCATCCACCTGTAAAAGATGCTCTAGGAAAGGAATACCTGAAAGATAAATCCATTCTCCATATAACATTGAAGAGATTTCTTTTATTAAGAAAACAGTTTGTTCTGAATAGGAAAATGTGGAGGTTTTAGGTTGTATTTCAAATTTATACTGTTATGACATAGTCCTCAGTTTCAAACAGAATAGCATCATACAGCACTATTTCAACTAACAGTTTCTAAAGGAAAAGAATGTTCTTTCTTTTAGATTCAGATGTTCAAATTATCACTATTTAAATTAATTCATGTGCCCTTAATTGAATCTTTTCTGCATGGAAAATGGAGGAGCAGATAAGCTTGAAATTTGGAGATAAGCTCATCACAAGGGCATGATGTTCATATAGAAATATCCTGTGTTCTTTTTCCTCTTAAGTATTATTTTGAATGGATCCTCTTGTGATTTCTAAAAAGCATCAAATATCCAATCCCCACAGATAGATAATGCTGAGTGTGCAGCACTTGTGCAAATCAAGCTATTCATGTGAATCCCTAAAAATAAAATGCTGCATGGTGGAAATGCTTGGCATAGGTTTTTTTTTGGGAGGGGGAAGTAATTTGATTTTTTTTAATCTCTGTAAAGTATTGCAGCAAAATGTCTTTGAGGTAGAAATAGATCAAAAGCTTATGAAAAAGGTCGTTCACAAGAGAAAGTTCACAGAAGTGAGTCAATTTATAATAATTTCAATGATGGGGGAAGATAAATGACATTGCAAATATACTAAAAATCATGTTAAAAAAATTCCATGTTGATATTTTTAGGAAAATAATTTTCTAACATCCACACTGATATGACTGTTTTCCACATGATGCTATAAATATTTAGACATCAATGTCAAAATTTATTACTTATGTTTTACTGAAAGAAAATATTTGAATTATCTAGTTTTTAAAATACTTTTGTTTTATAGGAACTATCAGTGTTCCTCCTGCCTTTCCCCTCTCCTTCTCTCTCCTCCCATCTCCTTCACTTCCCTCCATCTCCTTCACTCCCCTCCCCTCTACTCTTCTCCTTTCCACAGCTCCACAAAAAGAGGAAAAGTGGCTTCCTCCAAGCTCTGTTTTGAATCACATAAATTTTAAAATCAAACTGAAATAATTTATATATACACACACAGCATAGAAACTCTGAAAACTTGGATTTTGACAGCATTTTGAAAAATATAGAAGTGCTTTTTGCTAAAAGGGTACAATATTTGTATGGTTGTTTATCTTCTCAGATTTGATTTGTCATTAACTTCATTAACCTAGCCAAAGTTTATTTACTAAGTTGAAAACATCTTGTAAAATTAAACATATTAAATTATTTATATAGTAACAGTGACATTCACAACTGAGAAAAATGGAATAGCGGCAGCTCACAGGACTAGCTTATCTTAAAAATATATATATAATTCATTTCCCTCCTGGAACACTTTACTTTTATGCAATACTAATGTAGCCATCATTTATTTATTTCTTTTTAAGTCAGGGTTAACAAAAGCCACTAGTTGTTTTTCCCCTGGTGGAAATACTTATAAAGACCCATCTAAATATCTAACAGTTAAGAATTTAACACCAGCTCCGACTCAGCACAAGTCTTAACTGGAGTTATTGATAGATGGGTCAAAATTCATACATGGAACTAATTCCAAATTTTAACATAATTTTCATTATTGTGCCTTCATTACTTAATTTAAGGATTATTATAGGATACCTCTCTAGTACTATATGCCCAGAATTAGTGGTGGTTACCTGTAAGTGTTCTTATAGTTACAATGGCTTTCAGCTGCCATATCTTGACCTCTGGCTCTGTCAATCTACCACCCACATCAGCCACTTCATGATCCAGCAGTGGGATGCTTAATGCTGTGTAGAAGCCATTATTCTATGTCTTGATAAACCCCCCACTTCTCTGCAGGTCCATAATGATCCTATTCTAATTATCTTGAATAATATCTAATTATTCTTGACTACTTAATGAGGCTGCTGCCTTTCAGACTGCTGTCTCTTTTGTTCTAACTTCAAAAGACATGTATCAATGAAAAAGTTAGCAGCAGAGATCCCAAGAATAGTTATTTCATATCTGTAGTTGAATTAAACTGAATATTTGCATTCTGTCATGGCCCTTGCATCTGAGTCATAGATAGTGCCAGGCAATTCACCCACTCAAAAATTCACATCCTTGCCACTTTTTCCACCATAGTAACCACTAAAAATAAGACAAATAAAGAAATTAAGAAATTAAAGTAATAAAATTTTTTTATAATCTTGTGTCTTGAGGAAGATACCCCAAAATAAAAGAACTTCTGAAGTCACTTCTGAGTTTGTCAAGGGATTTCATAGAGTTATGATCTCACCTGTGTTATAGTGGATAGTGTTATAGTGGACAGTGATTATAGTGGACAAGCAGAATTTGTAAATTCCAAAGATTCACACATGGATTTTTGATAGCTGAAGAATGAAGAGTTGCTTGCATATATGCTTTTTGAACTAGATCCTGGTAATCCTTCTGAAGAATTTTCTAGCAATAGTAGTTCTTGTTTTGTTTAAAGTACCCTAACAACAAATACCTTCTAAACCAAAGTCTGTTTACAAGGCTACAGGTACTCAGGGATGATAAAAAGAAAATCAGATTAATGAGATGGAATATCCTCAGTAGCTATAATGTCCTGTATCCTTTGCATAGAGGGAAAATGTTGTCTTTGCAAATTTTTATGTGCTCATGTGGAAACTTTCACTTTGCCAAAAAGTATTCTGTGACTTTAGGCTTTGTGTCAAGCCTCAAAACAGGTACATGTATTAAAATTACTCTATGGAAATATGATTAAAATTTTATGGAAATAAGATATTTCTCATAGGAAAATGTAATAAAATGGTGCTATGATCAACTTCTGTTCACAGGTGAAGGGTTGGGTAGTACAACAGAAAATGTAGCATACATCCAGGGCTTTGTGCAGTGGAAAGTCTATCAAGGACTGATGAATCATATTTTTAATAGGAATGGTATCTAAAATGTTTTCTTAATTTTAAATTAAGCACTTATGAATAATAGTACATTATGTTTATATTATAAATCTTAGAGCAATATATTCCAGTTAGCAGGGAAATTCACTTTGGTGAATCTTTCATACAGAAGTTCCTATTGAATTCACATGGTGCAGAATTAGACCACCAGTTATTTATTATGAAGTGGCATATAATATTATTTATTTAATATAAATATTCAGTATTTAATATTATTTTTCATCCATGGGATGGAAAGCTGATGACAATGGGCTTTTAAGTATTACCTCAGAGCCAGAAAGCCAAAACAAAGACATGCAAATGAAATGCTGAAGGGATTTCAATTAGGGAAAAAAAAGTAGATATGAATAAACACATAGGGTAATATCCATCTTTTCATTTGAATATTTGAATACTTTTCTGAGTTAAAATTCATTTGTATCTGGAACCTGAGAAATTTCAAACTATGCGTGTATTCACACATAGCATTTTCTTATCATCTTATTTATTAATTTGTTACTCCATTCATCCCTCCATAACATCTCCTCCTAAAATCACCTGAGAAAATTAACAAAGGCATTTCACAAATCTCTTGGGTCTGGCTGGGACATAGTTAATTTTATACATAGCAGCCTGTATGGACATTGTTTTGGATTTGTTTCTGAAATAATGTCCACACCAGCATTTTGATTATTGCTGAGCAGTTCTCACACAGCATCAAGGCTTTATCTTTTTTCCTACTCTACTCCACCCAGTCAGTAGAGTAGTGGTGAGCAAGAACTTGTCAGGGGCACAGCCTTGAGAGCCAATGTAAATTGGTTAGAGGGATATTCCCTGATGTGCAACCTAATGCTCAGTACTAAAAATCAAGCAGGGGGGTTTTAGGGAATTGAGATTTTGCTTGGAAACTGGCGGGTCATTGGTCTTCTTGACATCACAAACAGCATTTGCATCATATAAGCATTTGCTTATATGTTTGGGTATTTTTTTCTTCTTTCATCTTCTAATTAAGCTGCCTTAGCTCAACTCAGGAATTTTTCTCACATTTGCTCTTCCTATTCTCTCTCCCATGCTGTTGTGTGTAGGATAGAGTTAAGTGAGCTGTTGTGCAATGCTTAGATGCTACCTGAGGTCAACTGTACAGGGAGCATTTCTGAATACCCTTATAATTTTTAGAATAGTTTTATCAATTTGCAAAATCAGCATTAAATCATCATTCAGAGTCTGAGTTATTGAGTCCATGATGAAACTCCAACTGCCTTCTGATTAAACAGTTCCTGAGGAAGTGGACATGAAGGACCCAGTCTCGAAGGAAATATTTCTTTCTGTTTCTCACTAAAGGAAGAGCTAGAACAAAGCATGTAGAAGTTAGGTGTTTTCCCTTGGCTATTGTCCCTGAGAAGACAGATGCCTGTAGGACCAGAAGACAGTTTTCCTTTTCTCAAAACTAATATCAGTCCTGAAGACTTAGAGGAGTCTTAAAAGCTAAGTTAAATTGATATCTAGATCTTCAGTGGCTAATGCTGTCAGGGAGGATAGTAGCTGAGAAGTTGCAATAAAGTATCACAGCAAAATACAAGAAGTGAGGCCCTCCTTCAATTCTTATTGAATGCAACGGTAGTTCCACAGTTCACGTTGGCGTTGGCATTGGAGATGTTAGGTTTGAGATGAGAGTGAGGCAGGAAAAGAGTCAGGCATATATCCGTGTTTGTCATGGGTATCATTCACTTCTCCCAGTTCACCTGTTTCAACTGCAATTTGAAAGTGAAGCTGGGCAAACAAGTAAAAAGAAGACTCAGAAGACAAAAAAATAATTAGAAGTTGGTAGATGTTTTGGCTAAACAATCTAAACACTTGAGAAAAAGCAAAGATATTGAGAACTAAATGACTGTTGAAAGTGAATGACAGAAATCACATTATTTATTTCTGTGATTTTCTGCGCCCTTGCTATTCACTGAGCATTTTGTGAAATAATCAAAAAAATGTTCCCAAATTGGGTAAATACTTGCAAAGAATTTGAAACCATAAGAAGGTCTTTGCCTTTGTCTTTCTCTGATTATCAATACTAATTTAAAAAGTCACATCAAATCTCTCTCTCGAGGTTTGGTGGTTTTTTTCAATATGGAATACATATTGCACCCCATTAGAAATGCATTTCTACTCAGTTTGTCAAAATGGACATTGCAAACTGGCTGGCAAGATAAAGATGTCTTCATAAGTATGGGAAACTCTGAGAATTACATTCATCAGAGAACTGCTGTAATAGAAACTCAAGCATAATTGAGACATTTAAGCTGCCCCAGTGCAAGAAATCCTCTCTGTACATCTGTGCTTCCTGGAACTTTGAACACCAGGGACTTCACTATAATTTGCCTAATACCATGTTCCTGTCATAATGATGTCTAAGAATTATCCTGTTAATCTTTCCAATGTCAATTTCACAGACAGTGGTCATCAGAACTCTATTAAATTTCTCCAGGTAAATCCACTTTGCAGGAAGACCCTACATCAAAGAGACATTAGCGTGAGCAGGAACTGCACTCAGCTACAAAGCCCTTCTGGGGCAAGTGGCACAGCATGTCCCCTCCAGCCGTGTCCCTGTGTCACACAGACGTGTGAGAGAACTGCAGGACCTGAGTGAAGCTCTGCCCTGTTCCTCAGGCTAAGCTCTGCCGAAACAAGTCAGGCCATAAGGCAACAGTTGTTAGAAAGTGCTGAGATCAGTGCCCACAGAATGAGCTCTGGCTCTGAAAACTAGACCTAGTGAATCCAGGAGCATACACTAAAGAGGCAGAACTACCTCCGAGATGCCCAAGACTTCATCTGTTTTTAGCAATGGTTACACAACCCTGAAAAGGAACAAATAAATTCCCTGTTGCCAGTAGTTACTAACCTGCTTGTTGGTTTTATGAAAACTGTGCTACAGACAAAAAAACTATACAGAATCTTTCTGGTTTCACAGAAATAAAAATTGCTCTCTGACAAGTATCATATAGAGAGCACAAACCTTTTTATACCTGAAGTGGAAACAGTGATCTGAAAAACTCAAAAATTTTGATAAAAGAATGTTTTCCACTTGTCCTTTTACAGCCTCCAAAATTGTGGATGTTTCACACACTTCCATCTGTCAAGAGAAATACAAATGACTCTACTCATAATAAAAATTTCTGGACAATTTATTTTATCATCTGTCATTCCTTCAAGCTCCTCTTCCTTGTTTTACTTGGAAGATGTACTAGGGGCTCAATGCAGGAACCAGGATTTTACTGGGTGTTTCAGAAATTGTTTTCTATCTTTACACAAGCATTAGTGCTCTATACACGCAGCAGAAGAACCAGAGCAGTCTTTAACATTTTAAAAAATGCAATTAAAAACCAGATGCAGTTTCATAATAGAAAATGTTGTTGAAAAATATATTGTCCTCTAACATAGTTTGAAAGGTCCTTTGTTATTTAAAACTGTGACATTTCAGGTAAATTCTCACTTCCTCATAGCAAAATTTGCACAATTAATTTTGTTTTGCATAAAGCAAACAGAATGAAACAAAATTGCTTTTATTTTGTTAAAACCATCCCTAATTGTCACAATGTAATATTCCATGTGTGTTTTTGTGAGGAGATGCAAAAGAAAATGGAGCTTCCATTTAAAATTAAGATTTTAGGTAAATTATAAAATAAGGTAGACATAGTCAGTAGTAACTATAGTCAGTAGTTAGTAATCAGATAACAATTTTTGATTGTGCATAAATCCTATAATTAAAAAAATTCTAGAAAGGCAAAAGTGCTAAAGTAGAAATAATAAAATCACTGAAGAAAATTTTGTTTTCCATATGTTTCAGTAACTAAGTGACTGAACTTTTGTGCTTGTTATCTGAATCCTGAAAGGAACGAAACATTTAAGAAAAACATTGATTCATACTGACAGCAATAATCAAAGTATTGGTGCGAAAACTGTCATGATTGTACACCTGAAGGATTCACTTGTAAAACAGAAACAGTGTATACAAAAAGGATCTCCGGGAAGTATGTTGTCAACAATTTTTAAAGAGGTGAGAAATTGGCCCAGAGGGTTTGTGAGGGAGATGATGGAAATAGCTAGTACAGATAATTGCTCAAAGGGTTGAAGATAATTGCTGCAGGCAATTCGCCCTCTGGAACTGAACCAGTATCCTGACAAAAGCCACAATTATGGGAAAAAAGAGATATGAAAAATCTACAAATCCTGCACACACCAGCCAATATGTAGAGAGTCAGTGTCTAACTACCAGAGTCCAAGACAAATGAGATTAGTACACTATACAAACACACCATCCTTGTGAGCTGTCTTGCCTGAGGACACCCAGAGATCTGGGTCTGTAGACCTGAAGGTGCAAATCACTCACGTGCTTAACAGAATCACTTATCCCATCCTTTGGGACACAATATTATTTTCTTCATCATATTAAAATTATTGAGAACTTCTTTATGTGAATATTTTTTAGAGCAAAAATGTTACTTTCCATTTACTTGGTCAGATTCCAATTTGTTTCATAAAAATTTTCCTTTCAATATCATTATATACAATATTTACATTAATTTTGCTCTGATTTGTGGCATATTGCTGAATCCCACTGGTTACTGCTATTTTCTACTCACAAGGGATATTCTAGTGAAGGGGTGAGATGACATTCATCACAATGGGTTTGCTTTGTCAGAAAATAATCGTTTGGCTATTAAGTGTTCTATGTATATGCATAACCAGTTGTCATTGAAGTCCATTTTAAAGCTGTCACATTTTTTTTATTAGTCTGCCCTTTTAAAATAGTATAAATAATTAGCTGTGTATATATAGAACGCTCAACACAAATATACTAATTTATTTTCTCTCTTTTATTTCAGTGACATCTCATGACAAAGCTCTCTTTGTTACATAGGGAGGCTTTTATAGCAAATAGTAGAAAAAATTAGTTGGCTGACACGAACCTGGCAATGAACAAGCATCAACTACAAAGTACCAGCATAAGCACTCAACCTGACACTATCAGTTTGCTGTCAGTCACATAAATAAACTGAAATGTTACTGCACTTGCATTTGCACAGAGTCATTTTTATTAATGCTAGTAGCAATTCTCTGCTTTGGATCTGAAAGACAGAGTGTGCAGGGAGACCTGACTACGTCATCTCACATGAGCAAGCTGGCATCAACCTGAGCCCCAGATGCCATGGGAAAGAGGATGGATGGGTAGTTCATGAGGTTGAATACTGCATTTTTAACATTAAACTAATTAATTAATGCCTGGACACAGGCCATTCCATGGGTATTAGATTTTTTTCCTCAATGTTACAGTGCTTTTGTACAATTTGGCTTTTTCTTGTCATAGTCATTTAGAATACCTTCCAATTTCCCTACTGCAGGAATTAATGTGTCAATAGTTTAGCTTTCTCTCCATTCAAATTGTGATGCTGGAGCACAAACAATGAGCTGTTATGTGTATCCTAATCAAGGTGCTCTGATAATCTTAAGAAAAAAAATTTTGTTTGAGAACACAAAAGCATGCACCACTGTATGTGTGGCCATGGAAATTAGAGCAAAACTTAACCATAAATTATTTAGAAGCGTCACATCAAGTGAAAATATGCAAATACTGAAATATGAATTTATTTTGTAATTGACATGTGTTTGCAAAGTCTTTTCTGTAAAGCTCTTTGAAAGGCAAATAAGATAGCTCTACTCAATACCAAAATAAACCAAACTCGTAGTTCTTGTATTGGATGCAAAGAGAACAGGGCTGTCTTCCCAGTCCCTTCATAGCTTTTCCAGCTGTGGATTAGGTTTGTTATAACCTGCCTACCCAGGGTGAAAATACCCAGATCTACACTGTAAAATATTTAGTTATTTTCCACTGAGAAATGTTTAATTTTTACCTCACTGCTTGTCAAGAGGGAGGAAACAGATGAAGTAATTCGCTGCTCTGAAGATTTAAAACAGGTTTGTCTAACAAGCTACATATTTTACTGAATGTGCAACTCAAACATACTTCAGACCACTAGTTACAAGAGATGAATGAAGTGATGAGATGCAATTCTCTGCCAAAACACAGCTTTATTTTTATTCAATCAGAATTTCCACAATCTTTGCCTGGTAATGGATGTATCATCCCAGAAATGTCCTCCTGATTCTCTTAAATATATGCAGCTATTATTGCATGAAGTTTAGAGTACTGTGAGACAGGTATATTATTAGCCTCTGTCAATATAGTTACCTATTGTTATTTACATTTTATTCTTGGATACATTTCTTCAAAATTTATCAGCAGCCTGTGAAAAAAAGAGATTGATTTTTTTTAAGGGTCTTGATAAAAAATAAGAAGTGATTATGTAGAAAATATGGATTAATTCTGATTCCATGTCAAACTGCACAGACATCTATTTTGATGAAGCAAATTCAAGGTCAAAATGTAAGAAATAAGAGTAAAAGCTAAGTACACACGACAGAACTTCCCATCCTTGCAAGTATCTGAAAAACTGTGATATGAGATAAAGGCTTTTTATAACTGAAAACCATTCAAGACCAAAAGGTAATTTGAAGGTGACAGATTACATGCAAAATACACATGCAAAATCTGGTATATTTCCTTCTTTTCTTCAAACCCCCACCATAGCTAGAAGTTTTGAAGGGTTGTGATACCTTCCCTTGCAGATGAAACTGAAAAATTAGAGATGTTTCCCTGAAGAAACCAGGACGTAAAAAGATGAACCTGAATTTGAAAGGCAATGCTGGTGATTTTGTTTCTGAAAGGCAAAGCTAATAGCTGGAAACTTGATGTTGAAAAAAACCACATTTTCCAACCTAACAGACAAATGCAAAAAGATCCAAAAGATGCCAGCTGTAAACCGACAAATGCAGATGAGACATTATTTTCATATGTAGGAAGAAAATTGAGTCACCAATACAATTTGAAAGGATTGTAGGGAATTTTCTTGTACTGAATACTTTTTAAAACAAATGCTTGATATTTCTTCTAGAAGGAAATAGCTGTTGCTCAACTCCAGCTAATAGACTTACAGCTTGAATTTCAAGCAAACCAGGCTATGAGTCTAGTATTGTCCTTTGATGCTTCTAATTCTATCAAATTACTAAATTTCTTCCTTGGCTTTGCAATGTCTCCAATTTACAAGATTTTATTAAGATTTATATGAGTGATATGGAGAAATTCTTGGGATTTATTTTGTAAAATGAGGTGAAATTATCTCAAAGTATTTAATTTCTTCTTTTATGACTAATTTTGTGCTATTTTTAGTGGGAAAATCATAATTTTCAACAGACAGGAAGACTGTCTCAATTATCTTTGTATTCAAGAGGGACGGATCACTATTCAGAATATCGTAAACATTTCTTATGTTTCTGATACAATATGTTAATGTTATCTCATAAAATTATTTTAATATAATTTCACAAACATTACATTCTTATATCAATTAATTGCTCTCCCCAAGATTCAGTTATAAAACTTCATTCCTACAAAAAACTGCTATACTAATAATGAATAATATTAATCATTATTTGACTGACTCTTCACTGCTAAGTTAAAATAACCCCAACTTGTTTTTTTTTTTGTTATAGTGTACTGGTTTAGGGCAAATTTGTTAAAGAATCTGCAAAGGAGGGCCCCTCCAGAAAGCGAAACCCACACGGCCCCTCCCCCCAACCGGTTCGGGAAAAAATTCCTCGGAGAGAGGTGGAAAGAACCTGTTTATTTGACTGGCCCCGCACCCCCCAGCACACAAAATGAACAATACCCGATGACACCGCTCTGAGAAAGATGGCAAAATCAGAAAGTCTCTTTCGGGGGTGGTTGCTCTGTTCTCAGTCCCTCCGGTGCTGGGCCAGCCGCTGCAGCCGAACCCTTGGTGTTCCCGGGTCCCAGTCCGGAGCAGGTTCGAGATGGTCACAGGAACAGGAGAGGAGAAACAGTCCAGGAAGCAATGTGGACTGTTTAGCTAGAACTAGCTAATAAGCAGAGGCAGAAAGCAGAGCAGAAGCAAGAGCAGAAAAAGAGAGCAAGCAAAAGCAGCAAGCAAAAGCAGCAAGCCCAAAGCTGGAAGTAAAAAAAAAACAGCTCTGTGTACTGCTTGTCTCTGTGTCCTGATAAGAGAAACCCAAACAAAACTTCCACTCTTCAGTGCCGGTCTTAAAGGCACAGAACAGATGAATGGGGATATACAAGCATCATAACGTCACCCCAGGACATATAGCAAGTTGAAAGACACTTGAAATAGATCTCATGGGAAAGATGCAGACCTGTATCGCTAATTCTCACTTTTAAAATGCATCAGTTGAGTGGATAGCTGCTGCCAGATAAGAACAAATGAAAATATTTGGTTCTAATACTGTCTAATGTCTAAAGGCAAGGCCCCTTTTATAAGTTTGAGGCTGTAATATGAAGTCATCTGAGCAGAAACAAAGGACTTGTCATTCATTTTTTACTTTGAACAGATTAACAATACACGTTAAAAATGAACAGTCCAGCTACAGCAACAGAAATACTTAAAGCAGAACAGGTCACTCATTATATAATGATAACAGAAATCTTAGGTATCCTCTGATAGTGTAATTCATATCTAAACGTGACATTTAGGGCAGAAGAAAATATATGAATTCATCAATGCAAGTAAAATCTGTTAAATTGAAAAGGAATTAATCTGGTTGTAACTACACATCAAAATTCATTGTTTTCTACAGTACTGAAAAATGTAGTATATAGAAATGTAAGTAAACCCAAAGTTCTCATGAATTCATAAAGAAAAAAAACCATATTTTCCATTAATAATAATGGAAATCATATTAGCTAATATTAGCTGCAATACGATTGAGCCCAGATGCATTTGTTATTAATACTTGAAAATCCATTTTAGACATTTAATGAAAGAAATAATATCTAAAATACCTGCCTAAGGAGCAGTGATACTTATCTGTAACAATAAATATCAAGAAAAGTTGGGGAGTTTTTCCCCTTTATGAAAATGGGAAATCATACATATGATTGAAAAAGTATTAATAGACAGCATTATTGTGTGCAGCCACATACATTCCATTTACCTGAAGGTGTACATGTTTAGATGGTGAAAATTATTTTATTGTAGGCTTTGGAGTTGTCTGTTTCTTTTATGAGAACCTATGTCAGAAAAGCATCTGAGTCTAGCTGTCATCTGACTTGATGTAACTTCTTAGAAAGGAGTTGTTATCTATCAGATCTCCTTTCAACAACAGGAATAAAATAAAGACATACACATTGTCTAAAACTTTTCCAATCACTTTATTCACCCCTTATTCACACCTTGTTCACCCCTTGACTTGCTTTGTGAGGTCTACTCCAGTGTCTGGGATTCAGTGACAGAACGTGTGGGTTTGGGTTTGTTTTGTTTCGTTTTGCTTTCCCTCCTGTAGATTAGCAGCCCACTGAGGTGGATTCTCAAGGTATAGAAGTTTTGTCACTTGTCTGCCTGGTATGTACCACATAATTATCCAATACCCTGTCTGGGCTGTCTCTTTATATCCCTGTGTCTTTGCATCTGCAGAAGATATTTATTTTAATGTGTTAAAAAGCATCTATTTTTTAAATAATACTTGTGTCAGAATACAGAATCAATACATTAAATAATTTTTAAAATTGTGTAAACTGTTATGGTTTTTCCTTACATTTTCAAGAACTTCAATTTTTGTCTAAGGGAATTTAAAAATTTTGAAATCTGTTTCTCAATTGTAATGATATGTGTTTGAATATACATAAGTAGCCCATAAAGATAAATTTACAATGAAAGTGGTGGACCAATGAAGCAGTTAATGTGTTAAAAGTGTCCTGTGATATGGACTGTGAAATATCAGGATTGTATCAAAGTCCATTCTCTGAACTTGTTCAGTCTCTGACTGTTGTGCCTTTCTGTTTCTTACCTGTGATTTATTAGCATGCTTTTATCTTACATCTGTGATCGACTATGTCAAGTAAAGTCTTATTCCTCATTTTTATTTTGGTTTATTATATTTTCATTTTTTATTTAATCAAAGTATCAGAGTCCTTCAGTCCACAAGTTCTTAAGCATGAAGTAGAAAATAATGTGTGGAAGGGGAGTTGGATAATTCATCTCTTGAGGAATAATCCAATATAAGATCTTTGTTTTAGGCAAAGTCAGATCAGTTGATCACCCACTCAAAACTCTTCTGCGGAGAGCTGGTATTGGGAAAAATCAGCAAGAGAAACCAGATTTTGGGAAAATGCCCTAAAGATGTGTCTCAATCAGGATAAATATTCAAAGGATAAATAGACTTTGCCAATTTTTACCTCCACAGGTTACCCAGTTGCATAAAACTGCCAGTACATTCTTTTCAGTGTACTGGAAAGCCTCCTGAAATACATACTGAAGCCATTATACACATGTATGCACCCAAGCCTGCCCTGTTCTCTCTGCAGTCTTGAATAGATGTGGTTTCTAAAAGATTATTATTGCAGTTAAAAGGATTATAAATTTCATAAATTCTGATTATGGTCTTGTATTTCTTTTTATTGATCCTTTTTGGGAGGTTAATATAATAACTTAGATGAGGATGTATCTGCATTTGTTGGGAAAATTTGTTCAGAGCTATGAAAATGACATTGTGAAATAGCTTGACTGGTCCTTTGCCAACATATTTCAGGATGATGGGAAAGAGTAAGAAAGACCTCAGAGTTGTTTGCAATGACAAAATAGCAGATAACCATGCTGCATAATTTTGCCCTTTAAAAGATTGAAAATATAGAGTAAACAATTTTTCTAATGCTACCATAATTATGCACTATAGAGCTAATGTTTCAGGATTTTGGTTTCAAGAGGGTCTCAGCATGCAAGGACTTTTGAATATGTAGTCTGCTTCCTTGCAGATTATGTAATATGGCACATGAGATGATATATTGCCAGGGTACAAAGAAGTTCTGGAACAAGTATCTCCAGCAGAGAGTGTGCTCTTCCAAAACTTGGCTTTTGTTCCCTTTTTTGCCATTTGTGCTCCATCTGACCTTTGGAAAGTCTCGTAAGGCAGAACCACAAATTACACTGCTGTTTAAATCCAAAACCAATATTCTCAATATTCTCAGGACCCATTGTAATGTTAAAATTCCCAAAGATATCTCAAATTCTGCCTCTGAATAAGCCTAGAAGTAGGGCAGTTTTTACACAGCTTGGCAGCCACAGCCTATACTTTCCCCTTTTTCAAAGGCAATGGAAACGATGAACTCAGTTGCAACGCGATGCAACACCAGACTGTAAGATACTCTGTGGAATACCAAGACTATAGACTTCATTAACGCTTTTCTCCTTGATTATCTGCTTATTAAAACAAAGAATCCATTCTAATTACAAATTCCTGAATATCACAAATAGAATGATACTCTTTCACCATTATTTTTTGTTGTTTTCTCTATTAACAGAGACATATAAAAGAATAATAGTTATAGAAGACAAAAATTTTAATTCAATTTAAAAAAATGCTACTTATCCTAGAGAGCCCAGCACTCTTGGCCTCATGAGGTAATAGCCACATCAGGCTTCTCACTCAGCCCTGCTCTGTCACTGCTGCCCAGTGGGAAATGTGCACCTTTCCCAGGTGACTCCAGGTTAGAGACATATCTAGAACTTAAATGCATTATTCAATTTCTCAAAACAACCATAATACGGACCAACTTTGTGGGCAAATTAAAGTTTTTATATACTTTTAATATAATGAGTGGAAGTTTTCACAAAGCTATTCAAAACCACATCCCCTCCTACAACCCTTGTCCCAGAGTATTTATTTCTAACATTCACTTTTGAATGTGTTGCTATTCTATTTATTCATGTATAATAATAAAGATAAGTCAATATAGGCAATAAAGAAATTAACGTATCTAAGGAAGGCTTAGGAAGAGATGGGATATTTACATGCAAAAAAGTTACTGTATAAATCCTAGCTGAAACTTGGCAGTCTTCTTGCTTCTCACTTTAGTGTTTCAGAAGTGTTTAGAGTTGGGCATCTTTACAGATTCCATTACATATCCCATTCTAAGGAGATAACATGCCCCCTAATAAATGCACTTTCAAACTATTTAGGACATGGAAGTCCAATATTCTTACCTTCAAATTTCTTACAGCCTATAATTGCTCCTATTACAAAAAACAAAACAAACCAAAAAGGTCAGACAGTTGCCCAAGGATGTTTGGCATGGTTCTCATGAATGAGAGAGGGGTTTTTAACTAGCAGTAGTGATACCTCTTTTTATATAAACATAACTACAATTAATGTTTCACCTGAGAGTGGGATTTACTCTCCCTTCTCACAATTTGAGCTGGGTGGCTCTAAACCTGTGTGTCTCATGTTGTACATATTCATAGGATTTTTTAGTGGAGCCTTTCCAGAATTAATAGTTTGAATGGGCATTTTAAGATTTACTAAACTCTGATATCTACTAAATTCTACTTAGTTTTACAAATTTTTTTACAACCCTTGTCTTTTTGCTACAGTAGCAAGTTGAAATGTAAAGCTATTCTTCTGCTTGAAATTCCCAACTCTCCTCCCAAATGTATTACATTCCTTTTCTATTGAATCCCTTTTCTATTAGTAGGTAGGGGTTTTTTAATATATACGTAACAAAAGCAATTTTACCCTTTACCTCTATCACCTTTTTTTTCCAATGTTCTCCTGTCAGAATTTTCTACGTATAGCACTTTTTATACATAAATCAAATATTGTGCATATACCTAGGAAAAAGTCAGAATATGAAGAAACATGTGAAGGAATTTAATAGCTTTTGCTTAGAGAACTGCTTCCATAGCTCAGGCAATATTTATTTACAAGGTCAGAGCAGCTCAGTGATTTAATTCTGGGAGAATTGCATTCTATGTCTGCTACAGAAAATCTTTGGTTGTATTCTAGCTCCTTTTCCTGGCTGTAAACCAGCTGTTTTGCTTGTACCTTGAATGGATGCAGCAAATCTTTAGAAATCTGATTGAAAATTAGTTTGGTCACAGCTGTCAGACCTGTAAAAAGACAAATAGGGATAATAGGGATGTGTATTAAAAATCCAGTGGTGCAAGAGCAAGTTTATTCAGTCCTTGGAGTGAATTAAATAACACAGATGATATTACATACCAGGCTGCATTTGCATTCCAGTCTTAAGTGAGCTCTAACCATTTCACATCCTTTTGAAATTTTGTATGTTAGTATTTCTAATTTACAACTATGTAATTCCTCAAAACATTATTTAAAATCTTCTTTGGTGTCAGGAAATCTTACATTACAAATTTTGGTAGAGAATATCTAGGTATTCTATATTCTGCATGGTAGTTCACTTACCGGCATAATTATATCAGGCTGATCCATGAGACAGGCTAAATGACCAAGGTTTAATGTATTTACATGAATAGTGGGGTGGAAATGACCAAAGAATGGGGTTCATAAACAAGCAATTGATTTTCCCACTCTCTAAAATAACTATGGCCCCACCCAAATACAATAAAATCCTTAAGACTTATGTTCTTTCTAAAAAACAACTTAATGTTTCCTAAGACCCATACATATTTCAAAAATCTTTGTCTAATTTCAAAAAGCCTTACCCTTAACCCAAATAAATGCAATCTACTTTATAGGGCATTTCAAAATATCAAGAAGATTAAAAATAACAGAGTTTTCTCCTCATCTATAATTTCTATTATAGTGTTACAGATATGTATTACAGAAAATCACTAAATGAAGAGATACTGGCGTGCAAGTCCCTTGACACACATACATCATTCCAATAACTGGTAACAAACATTGCTTCCTCTTTGCAGAGATGAAAGAAAAAATGCTTTTCTGATTCTGAAAGATTTTAGTCCACAATAAACACTGAGATATTTACGTGCAAAAACAGGCTTGGGCTTCACTGAATAGCCAACCAGAGCAGTTATAAACACAGCAGGCAAACAGTTTGTTGATAGCCCTAGTTAGTTCAGAGGCACTGTGCAATTTAGAAATAAAAGTGTGATTACTCAGTGCTTTATAAAATTCTTTATAAAACTTGCAATAAAAAATTACAGAGTGATTCACCCACATTTTAAATACCTCTCTACTAAGCACATTATAAGGTTCTATATAATTTAATTTTTCTGAATGGATCATTTGTAATTTGAATACAGCACAGAGAGTTTTTGTTCTTTATAAAAGTAATGCAATCAAACCTAATCACCATATACAAGGGGAGGTATCAATAATAATTTTAGGTCTGGGGTTTTTTTACAATTATTGCATTCAAGCTGAGATCAAAAGGTTAACTCTCAACACGTTCCACAGCTATGCACAATTTCAGTCTATTGACTGAGCTATAGATCAAGGTAGCAGCAGTTTCTCTCTGGCTAAAAAGAAAAGAGTCTTACTTATTTCCTCATCATTGATTAATCCCGAGTGAAATTAATGTTTAAAAGCTGCATTGTTCTAGTACATGTCCATTTTGACCTTCTTGTTAAAATAAACATGTAATTTAATGGTATTATCAATATCATTTACTTTAAGAATCTTCTAGTATTTGGGAAGAAGGAGTGTGCTTCCAGTTGCTAATAATGGTTCCTTGACCTTTACAAAAACAGTGTTTTGTGCCTATATAAGTACAGTTTTATTCACAAAGTATTACAGATTTCCATTTTTAAACAGGGAGGAAAAAAGACATCTCTAAATATGGAATAATAAAAAAAATGTTTGCATACTGACACAAAATTAAATATTTATGAATTCTCAAATCATAAGCAGGTGAAAAATTCTTTAGCACCTCCAGATTTTAAACAAAAGTAAAGAGGTGACCTACAGTATCTGCTCTTATTTTGCTGCATGGCAGGAATACTAGGAACTAGAATTGCTTTTCAGCAGCTGGACCCATCACTTCCTCAACGGTTTGATGAAAACAGGTGGAATCTCTCACAGGCATAAGTACTGTGATGCGAAGCTGTGTCATTCTTCCAGCCAGCCAGAAATGACTAAAGTGTGTGTAATGAGTCTGGAACCTATACAGACACATAAGAAACACCACAATGTTCAAAGGACATACAGATGGAACTCAAAATGCCTGAGAAGACAGAAGTGAGACAGTCAGTACTGCACCATTTAATACAAGAATAACTTTTTTCTTAATCAGGGCTCAGACCAGTCCTCCAAAAAGTGCAGCGTGCAGACAAGAATGCATCAAAACCTGTGGTGATCTAATCCAGGCTCCATCCATTTTGGAAATATTATTCCAGCTATGAAGGAACCTGTTTCCCTGCTTGTTCAGTTAGCCAAGCACAAGTGGCATCTGGAAATAAAGCTGGATAAAGCACAGTGATGGATCTATTTTTTCATGAAGCACTGAACTAAGCTTACCAGCACACTTCACATCTCTCCCTTAATTGCCTTTGCTGTCTCTCTGAGCTCAGGAGCAGTCACTTTGGGTGGAAAAATGACGAATGGGCACCACAGAGCTCCGAGCCATGGTGAGAACAGGATAATGATGCAGCACACTGATTTTAACACCAGCACGAAATGACACTCCAGGTGAGCCACTCCTCTTCCTCCACCCCTTACACTAAGGCAGGGGACAAAAAAAGGAGAGAATGAGAGTTAACAATTTACTAAAAGCTCAAAGCAGTGGAATAAGACATGGACAATAAAAACAGCAATATTAATAACAAAAGTATACAAAAAAGAGAAGGCATTTAACCCATAAAAAGATATTCACAACTGAGAACAAAATCAGGATGGCAGATGCTCCCTGCAGGATATGTGTGAGTGGTTTCCCCAAAGGAAATAAGGTGACTGTTCCTGCCCAGTGTGCCACATTCCCCAAGCAAAGGCAATAGGGTGGGGAGCTCCCATGGCCATTGCTTCCCCCTGCCCAGCTCAAAAGCAATGAAGAGCAAGGACAGACAAACCCTTGGTCACATCAGCAGGGGCTTGTGCAGCCGCTCCACTGAGCTCAGTTTAACTCAGTTGCTTGCGCTGTCGCTTCTAACACTCAGCTGTACCTGGGAGATGTCCCTTCAGCGTCACACCCAGGAGTGGCGCTGCTGCCTCTCCTCAGCACTAGGTCCTGCAAAAACCTCCTGGAGGAAAGGGAGGTGGGACAGGGCAGAACAGAAGATGGGCTCTGGAATTCCAATGCTGACAGTCATCACTGGAGTGAGCAAGACCAGACAGTGCACCTCTGGCTGGATGCCACAGCTTTTCTTACCAAAACCATGTGCCAGCGATGCTATTGGTGGTGTAGAATAACAGCTTGGTGACATCCACACAGCAGCATGCTCGGCCCTCCTCTCTGTAACCTAGAGAAACACATTTTCAAGCCATCAGAAACTCAGGTAAATTTTATGTGTGCTACTTTCCTCTGACTTAGAGGCACTAAGCAATAACAAAACACAAATACTTTCAGAAAACAATTAGGACAAGTGTTACTTCTGGATTTCTACCCATGTCTGTTTCCAGGGGTGTAGTCATAAAAATACATAACCACCAAAGAGTTTTCCTTTTGTGAATAACACATGCTTTATAAACCTTTACTCCTGAAGCATTAGGCACACTTTTAGGAGGTAATTGTGATCATTCCCATATTACAGCTGGAAAATGATGCATAGCTCCTGTGATTGACTTTGCCAAGGTCAGGAAATGATTTAGTGGTGCAGCTCAAAATAGCTTATTCTAAGTCCTCTGTTGTAACCACTAGTCTCCATTTTCTCCATAAGGAAATTGCCTCTGGGAGGAAAGAAGATTTGAGGATGTGGGAAGAGAACACATACACATTTGGTAGTCAATACTGATGAAATCAGGTAATACTGCTCTACACTGGTTAGAAAACCTGCTGTGCTTATCTAGATGTAATCATCATCTAACGATTATTTCTGGCAGTACCTTACAGTATGTTCTGTCACCTTTCCACTGACAAAGCTTTTATATCTTATTATTGCATTACTTATAATGTCTGTTGCCAGCCCACCCAGCATGCTTCTTAAATAATTATAAGTTGTAATATGTTTCTGGCAGCAGAGACAAAGAACTCTACTCCTACCAACAGGAGATCAGCAATCTCCTTCATTAGCAATTGTAAAAATATTCTGTTATTATGAATTACACTTTTTATTATGTTATTATAATTTAACAGCAAGCTACATGCATCAACATGTTTGAGATGGTAGGGCTTCCATTCTCATGGTAAGTCCTGCCCTTAAGAGCATTTCAGTGACAGGTGAACATCCTTGTTTCTTGTCTGCTTAGAAATTTAGAAATCCTTCACAGGGCTCTCTCAACACTTAACACCCACATGCTCTTTAAAGAATAATCTACCAGACTCAGAGAGTTTCTCTTTCTCACACAGACACAGATAAGTTCCTCTTTTCTATGTTTATATTTTAGGGTCTGTAGGGGGGTGGTTCCCTTCAAAAAATTTTTTGAGAAGAACAGAATTCTGTTTGATTGCTGTTGGTTTTGCTTGTTTTGGGTTTTGTTTGTTTGGTTTGGTTGGTTTTGCTCTTCTTTGTTTGCTGTATTTGCGAACTATTTGTTTTAGGAAAATTAGGAAATGAGAAAATTTTAGGAAATGAGTTTTCATTTTTCCTTAAAAATTTTGTCACCATCAGGAATGCAGAAAGGGAAGATATACTTTAGAAGGCTTTGTGAAGAAACATTGTGAAGAAAGGCTTCGTCTGTTACCACACATAATTGTTACTGAGGGGAGTTCCTTTAGTGACAGGAAGTTTTTTTTTATCCCAGTTGGTTCTGTAATCCAATCACGTCTGCCACTTCTAGACGTAAGGAAAGGAATGACAGGGAGGTAGAAAAAGGTAGCCAGGGTGAGATTACACTGGGGTAAATTTGTGCTATATTTAAAATGAATGGTGGGATAGTGCTCTTTCCTTTGAGAAAGAAATCTTGCCTAAGTTGCTTCAGAAGGCTGAGACATTGGAAAACATCTGTCCTTCTGACTTCAGTACATCCTTAAGCATTTTTCCTGGTTATGAAACAAGATAGCAATTTTAAAATGTCTAGTTCCTGTGCCCAAAAACCTTTAAGCTACTACCTCTCCCTTTTTCTGTCATGGGGAGTGGCTCATACCTGCAGACAGATCCTACTTGAGTGGCAAGGAAGGTGACAGTCCTCTGTTGCAGTCCCAGCCTTTTTGCTAACATTTCCTAGCCCTGGAGGAGGGTCCAATGAGCATTTCAGCAAATACTTTAGGATGCCAGATATTGACATTGTTGGAAATTATCCAGATCCATGTCTCTCAGAAGCATTTATAAACCACATTTATTTGTCATTCCCAAGGGGTTGGTTAGCTAGGGCTGAAGTTTGCAGCAAAGACAATAAACATTTAATTCACTCTAGCTAAGTCTGCTGGCACGATGCTGATACAAAATGTCTTAAAGTACAAAGTACGGAAATGTTCTGCTGTTGCAATGTACGGGAGGAAAATACCCTTCTTGGTCAGGATAACAACTGGAAGTAGTCACCTACAGGATCTGTACACAGTTGTAATTCACTCTCAGGGCTGATCACTGATCACAGCCCTTTCTGAACTGAGAACTGTCATCAAACCAGTCCTAGGGAGAGAATTGAAACCTTGTGCATGCAGTAAGTGGCCATCTATTATTTCAGTGTCATAGGTTTCCCACGTCTTTGCTTCCACTGCCAGATTTCTTTCCGCTTCTCAGAAAGACAGAAAAAGGCATATTTGTATAGTATTATATGACACTGGATCCCACAAGTTGTCCTCACAATTAGGCTCCATTTTCACAAATTCCCTTACTGAACCCATGGGGATTCAGAGCAATGGGGTCTATTAGAAATAAGAGGCATGTTTACAGAACTGGATACAGACACAGCTGGGTCCTTGCCTACATGGGGAACTGGTTGGTCACAACCTAGTTTGTCTGGAAAATGTATTGTACACCCACCCCACACCCCCCTAGGAATAGCAATGCAGGTTATATTTACCCTTAGAAACATGAAATTTAGAACAGGAAAAATGTCAGTGTGGCTATTGGTTGTTTTCATCCATTCTACAGTAGATGATAATAGATATTTCAAACTGAATTTCCAGAAAATGCAAGATGCAGTTATGCAGAGGGAAACCCCATCTGGTTTATGACATACTGTATTGATTCACCATGTCTACAAAAAAATTAATTCAAGCTGATATAGACTCTGCAATCAACTTTCTTCCTTAATGTATACATCCAAGGCTTTTGAAGGAGGAAGCATTAGGTTGGTAGATCTGCTGCTACTCTCTATGTATTCAAATGGATATGGCATTCAGCAAATTAGCTATTGCAAGGTTTCTAGATAGTTTTGTATTTGGCATAATATTGATCTAATAATATATGCATTTTCGCCCTCTACAAAAAATAAATGTATTTTATTTGGTGTTTTCTTTCTAAGATTAAGAATCTTGACTAAATACGCTTCAAAATACTTTTGATTATGAGCTTAGGGCAACTAAACCATTCCTCTGCTGAAAGATATCAGTATTATTCAAGAAACAAAATCAACCTTTTTGCCCAACTGCCACCTGTACTTCAAAGTATGATGTTTTGCTTCTTAACTGACAAATGTACATAAGAAATTACACTTTCAATAGCATTCTCCTTCACTTTTTTCAAAAGGTTTGAATACCAAGATAATAACTCCCATACTGTCTAGAAAATAATGTTTTATATATTATCAACAAATAACCTCACAAACTTCTTCCAGTTCCTGATGCATGTATTTCTTTTCATTATTCAGTTGGAAAAACAGAAGCAGAAAGTACTCCAGTGTCTTACCCAATGAAAAGCACATTCAAGAGATCAGGAGAACCTGTAACCTACTTTCTGAGTTTTGAGCTTCAGCATTTGCAGCTTCATTCACTCCTAAAGATTTCACCTATACACTATCAAATTTTATAACTTAAAATGTTATGTTTGAGAATATAGAACTCTTTTAGTTATTGGAATGTAAGTCAAAGAGTTTAAAGACCTTGAGAATTACTTAATGACTATTAATAAGAATTTATTTATGATGGTGGTGATTGTGGCTGAAGCTGTATTTGGGGTGATAGGAATGCCTGTTTAAAATGGATGTCTGAGATAAAGATCCCAAACAGACACTCAGCAAAGAGAAAGGAAACAATGGTATAGAAGCAACCATAAATAGGAGAAAAAGCACACTGTGGATCCCTGTTTTATGCTAGATAACATCTAATCTCAGGGCAGCTTTCTTTGGAAAGAATTATTAATTTGTTTGTTTGTAACATTTCATTTTGATTGTCTATCTTTGCTTGATTTCATGGCAGTAAGCACTCAAGAGCAAACTCTGTGATACTGCACAGAGCTGTTTATTATGCAGAAATCTGTATTAATGTCAATGTATTAATTTTCACTTTATGAAAAGCACTTGGTTAAGGATGGCTTGTAATGTTTGCAATAAGAGTGCAGACACGTCCAATTCATCTCATTACTGCTCTCTATTAAGGGCAACTCATGCAAAGTAATGGGTCAGTCTAACATCCATGAGCCTCCAAATGTGGATCTAGGCATCAGAGGCAGCAGAATACTTAAGGGAATTTCTGCGAGAAGGGCTGTCAGGCTTGCAAGTCTGCTCCACAGGAACAGCATTTCCCAATGTTTTAAAGGAAGTGAAAAAAAGCAGTTGGGAAAACTTATCTGTGAGGAGATGCACAAGGAAAATTGTAGATGTTCCTCAGTTTAATTCTGTGTATTGCACAGTACTGATTCTTTGGTATTTTAAGTAGATTTTCCAATGCAGTGTCACGTACCTCCTGTACGATGGGAATCGTTCCCACTCTCTTTTTTATCCGAGTAAAATTATCCTGCCTTGCATGTAATAATAACTCTATAAACATGTTCTGCTACTGAAAGAAACTCTGTGTCTTTGGAAGTGAGAAGCTGGATAGGGAAAGAGAATGTGGGACAGCTTGTTTTGGTAGCACAGACAAATCGGTGTTTGTGGACAGCTGCTACCAAACTGAATTAGAGGTAGAAAAGCTCTAGATTTAGAGAGCCACCTTCCTTCTTAAATATTAAACATAGTCAAGATCTTTTTAACTCTTTGAGGACACCTCATAAGTGCATGAATTATGAAAGCAGAACTAAGGAACAGTGAGCACCGTCCTACAGTAGGACAAGCATGTCACACCTACTACAGGAGTTCCAGATGTCAGCTGGCAAAGAATGCAGTCTCCTGTAGGAATGTTTGCACAAGTAAGTCATCAGTAACTCTCTTCTTGGCTTCCCCACCACCTGCCAAAAGGGAGTGGTAACACCTGCTCACCCCATGCTGTGTATTTGCTTCTCTTTAGAATTTCATTAATCAGTTAATGGCTACAAAGCAAACGGGAAATATTAGCAAATATTCACATCAACTCAGAGGTGTAAATTGGTGCTTGCTAGTAGCATTTTCTCACTTTGCAACACTTTGCTTACTAAAGTCTGTCACCTGATGCTATTACAGCTGATAATTGAGTCAATCTCCCCAGGAGTGTTTCAGTGTTTTGGACAGGTTCTCCCTAGGAGGCTTTCGTGCTGAATACATTATTTTGAATGCTAATGATAAGGTATTTTAAATCTATTTCCTATGTAATACTCAAGTCACTCTGAAGGGTCTGCTTTAAGCTTAAAGTAGATACCAACTTGGGCCTTAGATTTTCTGTTCTTAATTTTTTCTGATATTAGTAATTTAAATCCAGATAACACATTGTCACCAAAAAAACTTCCTTCTCCTTTTACCTTAGGAGCAGCAAACAAACAAAAAATTATGATTAATACTGTTTCTTTTTATAAAATCTTTCTGCATTCTGTGGTGGATGCATTAGACCCCAACAATTACCTTTCGTGCTACAAGGCCAACACACTGGATTATTGAATCATTCCAGCTTTCTCTGTTACCCAGAAAAATGTATGTATAATTAATCCCTACATGTAGTAGCAGTTTAATCAAGGGAGACTAATTAAGTCCATTTTAGAAATATCTTGCACTTGTGTGGAACAAAAGACTGATCATTCAGAAATCCTTTACAAAGGACAATAGCTGAGCTTCAGTCTAAATATGGAGGAACTTTTTTTATCACATTGTTTTTGCTTTGCTTGTGCTTTGAAATTGTCTCCTAGATTAGGAATGCACAATCCATGAATATTTTGTGTGTTTGCAAGGTAAACTGTCAAGTCTTGTCAAGACTTTATACTTCTTTAATGAAGCAAAATAAAGAACAAGTTGAAAAGGGTTCTAAAATCTGAAATACTTAAGTAATGTTCTCACAGTGCAAAGTCTTTTGTGACAGTATATGCTTAAGGTGCAACTGCTCTCATTTTAAACCTCACCTTCTTGTCAGCTGTAAATGTCATAGCTTTATAAGAGACTCACTGACAGAGTGAGGGAGTCTGTCTCTTGAAAAAAAAATTAAACAATGTTCTTCTGTGGGTTTTTTTAGTCAGATAATTTTTTTCACTGCATTATCCTTTAAAAAGCTGGTTTTATACAATAAAGATTCAAAGAACAAACAGATGGTGCTGTTTACAAATACAGAATCAAAGACTGAAAGAACAGTTGGGGTTTTAAGGGACTGCTGGAGATTGCTTAGTCCTACCTCCCTTCTAAAACAGGCTCACCTAAAGCAGGTAGCACAGGGTTGCTTCCCGATAACTTTTGAATATATCCAGAGATGGAGACTCCACATTCTCTCTCTGGGTAGTCTTTTCCAGTGCCTTGTCACCCTCAAAGTAGTTTTTCCTCATATACAAATTGAACTTCCTCTATTTTTATTTGTGACCATTACCTTTCTTTCCCTGCTTGGCACCACTGAGGCCCTGGCCTCATATTCTTGACACCCTCACTTCAGACAATTGTATACGTTGATGACTCCCTCTCAGCTGACTCTTCTTGAGGTTAAACAGGCCCAATCCTCATGCCTTTCCCATAAGTTAGGTGTTCCAGATCCTAACCTTCTTTGTTGCCTTTCAATCACTACAACAGCTCCAAGTCTCTTGGCCTGAGGAGCCAGAGCTGGACACAGCACTCCAGCTCTGGAGTGTCCAGGATCACCTGCCCTGACCTGCTGGCAATGCTCTTCCTGATGCACCCAGGACATCACTGGCCTTCCTGGCCACAAGGAAGGGCACACTGCTGGCTCAGGGACAGCTTGTTGTCCACCAGGATGCCCAAGCCTTTTGTTCTGCAGACAACAAAAAACAAAACAAAACAGCAAAAAAGCCAACAGAACAAGAAAAAAAAGCCACATCATAAAACCACAAAAAAAACCATTAAAAAACCCCACTTAAACATCAAAACAAAAATCAAACAAGCAAAAACATAAAAACACTCAATAAAAAATCCCCTATAAAAACAAAAGCAAGCAAAAAACCCAACCAACCAAAAAAAACAAAAAAACCACCAAACCTAAAAACAAACCCAGAACCCAAGTATATACATGCAGCCAGTATGGTCTGAAGGAGCCAGAAGACAGGGTCTGAAGGAAGAAGGAGTGACTTTGATTTAAAATTAATAGATTCAAAAACTTGAAGCAGTTGAAGGATATCATGCTAGAGCCAGAAAAGCTCATATTGTTTGTCAGCAGCTTAGAACTTCACAGAAAAGGAAAACATTGCTTTCCAAATCTTTTCAATTATGCTTGCACCACTCTGCAACACCCAGAGTTTATTCTAACTCCAATTCTGCTCTCATCTTCTCTCCCCATCCTACCATTAAATGTTTCATCCTTCTATTCACAGACTGAATTTCCTGTTCTTTTTTAAAATAAAATATTTTCTTTCTCTTTATTATAAATTTTATGTACCCTTCTGGCAGTAAAAATCCCTTTTCTCCAGTCACATGACTATGGCCATTAAAAATCATATGTTCCTGAGGAGATAATGTACTGTTATTGTTTTAGCATGAAAATATCAATTGTACCTCAGGTACACAATGCAATCTGCTCAATAGTTTGAAGCCAAAAGACCTTGTTTTCAGGTATTCTGTGCTATTACACAGATTACCTTCTGCTTCTGTTGTTGTTCGTGTTGATTGTCCTCATCTGTCTAAAATGCAGGTGTGGCTATAAAGTTCCTAGGGAAGCCTGTCCAGATCCCCACACAGAATTTATTAACAGATATCAAAAATACTATCCCTAGAAAATCTGAGGATATAGCTATGGTTTTAATTAGTATTCTATGCACACCCTGCCAAATGGTCGGTGTTCCAGACCCCACTAAAAAGTCTCATTTCTGTCTACTATATCTTTGGGTTACTTCCTCTATTTTCTTGCTTCTAGTTCTATTTTAGTATGTCTTTTGCAAAAACAAACAAACAAAACACAGAGCCCACAAAAGCCAACAAAGCAAAAAACTGAAAACAGAAGATTGAACTCAGATTGGCAAAAATAAATAATTACAACAGTGTAACAACGTTGATCTGGGCAGAGACAAGAATCAAGCTTAGCACTCAGTGCAGGGGTATCTCTATTACTCTGCTTCTTGTGTTGCTGTCAGCTTTCTTTGGCGTATTTATGTGGATTTTTTTTATCTTTTCAGATTATGGATAAATTTCTTGTTCATGGTTAACCCACTAGTGTATTAAAACATTTTTTCCCAAAAGGTAGGCCTGTGACTAATCCACTGAGGCTGCTACAATACTTTGGAATTAGATTGGGTGCTAGTGCAGGGATGTAGCAAGGACAGTTTAAATGTCACAGGCAAAAAAAGTATCATATGCATGGACAAAGCTATGGACAAAGCAAAGCAACAGGAAAAGCCCATCTCCATGGTTAGGCACTGAGATTACACTGGGGGAACCAAATACTCCTCTTTGGAGTGTGTTTGCCCACCTGAGACATGAAGGTTGGTGGAATACATTTGACACTCCTCAAGCTATTTTCTGCTCTGTTTCTCAAAAAACTCCACTGGCTTTTCTGATGCCAAAGGCATATGAGGTCATTCAGTCAGGCTCTCAGCAGTCGTTATGTCTTTGTAAACTATCTTTCCTCTTCTCTGGGACAGATTTATTCACAATTTGCTCTTCACTGTTGATAATATATGATTGTATGTTTCATATACAGACAAGCAATATGCCTTCAGTAAATGTAAATTTTCACACTAAATTATAAAATTATATTAATTATAAAATTTATTCATTGAGGATTGACAAATTACTTTGACCATAGCTCTGCACAGATATGTTGACTTTTCCTTTATGCTTTCTCATAAGTTTTTATTTCCTGAATTATTAATATCTTTTAGAACTTTTTTATTTTTAAATAAAAAATCTTCTTCTTCATTTCTTTCATTCATTTGATGTATATCAACTGTTGATAGCAGAACAAAACAAAGCTGCCAAGCTTACATTGTCTGCAGCTTTTGATTCAGGATGAGAAAGGTGCTTGCTTTAATCAGAAAAACTCCACTCAGGAGACAGGAGGACAGATTGCAACACCAGGAGGGAAAAGAGATGTCACTTACAGCACAGGAGGTGAATGAAATGTTTCCCTTGACTACTGGTAAGACAGTTTGCACGTGTGCTTCTGTAAGTAATAGAGCCTAATTGCGGACAAATTTGTTCTTACTAGTCCCCAAAAATTTCCTCTGCTTTTGGACATCTTGTTCCACTGTGATCCAGTTCTCTAAAATGCTTGACAGTCAGGGATGCAGACAGAATTTTTGTGTTAGGTGCATAGGTACATGTCTGTTAAAACCAACAGATATATGTGTTGTTGTGTTTCTGTTGAGTATTTGTATGCATGCTTGTGCTTTCATACTTTGGAAATAATCTATGATACTTTGTCCTGTTTATTTCCTTTTTAGTGTCTTGGAACCTTCTGTCCTAGGAGACAACCAAAATCTTCTTCTTTAGAGACTGTGCCTTGTAATGTTTTACACCAGAATTCACTTTGGCCAACATCCAAGCATGTAAGTAGTCTCTCTTTCACAGTACACATGCCTGGTATCCATTCAACTGTTGTCTCTGTTAATCCAAGTAATGGAATCACATCACATTTCCTTTACTCCTGTGGTTTCATTTTCGACATGACTTTGGAATCTCTTTTAAAGATTGTTATATAGGTATGCATGTAAGTAACAAGTACCAACAAATATGACAAGTGCACAGCCGGCTGTCTCCATCCCTAGACATATGTTCCAGACACATATCACGCAGAAATTGAAAATAAAAAGTAGTATGCGCACCATTAAACTGCCCAATCACACATACAATTAATGCAGATTTTCACTGGGACTAAAGCTGTGGCCCTAAAGCGTGATCAGTGCCTAATGCAGCAGTAGGTAACTTCTCATGTGAGGAAGCAGTGCTTGTAGTCTAGATTATTGTCATTCTACCTGGTTGTATCTAACATTTATCCATTCAAATGTTGTTCATCCAGAAAATGCAAAACTATTTTGCTCATTTGCATGAATGCACAGTAAAATGGTGCATTTCACTGCACCTGCAGCCTGCAGAGCACCTCCAGGGAGCCTGCATCCATAGAGCACACAAAGCACCATCATCCTGGAATGACAAACACACTCCACCTGCAGGCAAAGAATTGACATTCCTACAAACTTCTGAAAGGCTCACACTCCTCAGTTCACAGCTCTGGTAAATTGGTTGCTGAAGACATATGTTAAAATCCAAATCCATTTATTGTCTTATGAATATATTTTTCATTAAAAGGCGTTGTGCAGATGAAGGGGGTTATTCATGTATTCATGTGTCTCTCTCAGTTTTCTAATTTGGTTTCTTTTTTCATTTTTTCCCAATTTATTTTTGATTGTTTTCTATTCCTCAGACACCAAAATTCAATATGTAAAAATGCTTAAAAAAAGGTGAATCAACTTCTAATGTCAAATTCAATAAGGTCAGCTACTATAATCACATCACTTAACAATATGAAGAGAAAAGGCAATGATGTCCCACATTTCTACTATTTTCAGAGACACTCTGAATTGAAAATTAAGGGTAATTTACTGCAGGGCTCGGAATTCAAACTGATATTCAGAAAATTGACCTCACACAATGATTTTTCTATCCAGTTTATTTATTCTGAATCCTATAGCCATTAGTGCACTCTGAACTCCAGGGAAGTGAAGGCACAAATGTAGAGTTATTTTTCTTACCTTGCTTGCTGGAAAAGCTGAATTTCAGGTGCTCATAAAGTAGCATAATTAGTTATCATGGAGCTGCTTCTTATGTTTTTACGTGCTTTGGTAATTGCACGCCTGCAGATGTGGCACAGATTGAGGGTCTGCTTGAAGGGGGCATCACTAGGAAGCATCATCTCCAGCAGGCAAAGCTCCTCCTCAGGTTTATCCCAGCTCACAAGATGGTTCTGACAAGTGCAACTCCATGAGGACTGCAGCCCTGCAGTGTGGCTGGCAATGTCCCACTCCAGGGATGGATAGCTGTAATTCTGTTACAGGTGAAATGATCCATGCAGTCTCAATATGACTGCTCAGTCCTTGCCAGTAACCCTGGGTAAGCAATTTAAAAATAAAAAAAATCAGCATGAACATACAAGTATTATGGGAAAGGGTTTTGATAAAACAGAGGTGGATTAATTTCAGGTCATTAAAATCATTATCTAATTTTCAAAGTTAATGTTTCATTTAATAAAAAAATTGGTTTGTTTTTTTTTTAATCTAATATAAAACAGTATGGGGTTTTGCCCTGTGTTTCCCAAAATAAATTATTTGCTATTAAATTCCCCCCACTTTAGATATTGAACAATATATGTTGAATCCTAAACTACAAACATACTTATCCTGCAATTAGGATTCATGAATAAAGCAGGTATTCTTTGCCAAAAAACAAAAGAAATTATTTTTAAATATCATAGGGCAGGTTTCATCTAAGTCAAAGTTAGTCTAGAGACATAAACAATTTGAATAACTAATTAAGAAGGTAATGGCTTATTCCCTAGAGTTTCTTTCTTAACTTTCTATGAAGGGACACTAGAAGGATGACCTTACTCTCAAACATGGAGCTCTTGACATCTGTATAAGCACAGGTGTTTTCTGCTCCTAAAGATTTCAATACTCTGTTCCAAATCTTCTAAGGCGCACATTTACAGAATTTAAAGAGTAGCTCTCTCCTTTCACTTCAGTCAAAACATTTTCTCTTGTGAGTTCATTTTCTCATCTGATGCAGTGCAGCATTAAGCATCTGCCTAAGTCAAATCTTGTGAATATTCTACTTGAGCCCAAGAACTTTGTTTTGTAATGTTTATATTTGTAAGTTCTTTGCTGGATGTTGTTCATAGCATGGATCTTATAGTTCTTAAGAAAACAATCCAGACAGTTCCCATGCTGTTTGTATGTGATTTATTCAGCTCTTGCTCTGATATATTTTTATTAACAATGTCCCATATGTATTTTTTATGTGTACTCTTCAGATCCATAGTGGCTGTTTACCTATTAAGTTCTCTAAATAAAGGCAATCTAAGATTTTTTTTTGAGAATTAAGAATTCAGTTGAGTTTTGTAAAAAAGTATTGTATTATCAGACAATGGTTTTATTTTGCTCTTTCTGTTTAAGTGATACTCCTAATTTCAGTAGTCTTACTTCTAATTTCTGTGTATTTAAAGGATATGAAAAGAACAAGATGTGAATTGTTGTATGACATTATGGAAATTGAATTAATATTTTACCATACAAGAATTTCCACCAGTCATTTGAAGCTGTTTATTGTATGTATTCCTTCAAAAAATATAAGACTGTTTACAAGAAATAATCAACATTACAGAATTATGTTCAATCCTTGGGAAATTGATATTTTCATACCAGTGCAGTTGAGCTCAGGTAGAAAAAACCCCACTTCCCCTTCTACATTTGATTTTAGTGTCTTAATAGCAGATGACTTGATAAAGAACTGTACAGAGAGAGAGCAGATGCTGTAGGGAATCCATACTATAACAGTTGGATTGTTTAAGAGAACATAGACTAAGGCTGAATAATTATGCAAAAGATAAATCATCTAGCCATGTAATTAATTTGGAATTACAATGACAATAAAGGTACAGTTAAATTCTTATTGATACATTAAAATTGTGATAAATGTTAATATATTTAATTGGTATTTAACAAGATAGCTGTAGCAAGTTAATTAGATATCCATTTACATAGTTCATAAATGTCTGCATTTTTAACAATTCAGCCCACATTTAGAGTACAGCACAGCCTTCAGTACTCCTGGATACAATAGCTGTGATAAGTAACACTACCTCCATTTCCCTTCTAATCCTTTTATTGTGGGCAGGATGAAATTAGAATTAAATTTCCCTTCCCCTTCTTTTTCCCATTAATTATTAAGACTTCATAAATATAAAGACAAACTAGACACTAATAGCTTCTGGACAATTTTGGTGTTAATATGTTGTGCCTCCCCTTCACATCTCTAAATTGTTGTTAAGATTCAAGCTGACTATTTACAAATGAAAGAGATCTATGTTCAACATGATTATAACATGCCCTGATAAATTTGTGAACTGATGATGCTAGAAAGTACAGAGGAATTAAACCCAGAAGCTCTGTCAACTTTTAACTAACTACCACACATAAAATGCAAGAATGTAAAAAGTTATGTATGGGAACTTAAGAGTCACTTTAAAAAGCCAGCTGCAAGCAGAAAATGTCAAAATAGTTTGTCAAGTAAGTTTATAACACTTCTTCATTATCTTAATCATAAGGATGCATAAAAATGGCTATGAAGATAAGCAGATCTGCTCTCCCGCTCCCCGCCCTTTTTTCTCCCAGACACTAAGATAAAAGGAGACTGGTGAGGTTTTTAAAGATACCCTAAAATGAAGAATGATGATGATTCTCTCAGATTTGCTTTGAAGAACATCTTATATAATGCCTGCATTACAATGAGAGAGATAGAGACACTTGGATGGGAATAACAGGAGATTGAACAGGAGACAAGGAAATGAGGAAGGGTAAGTTGGGTGAAAATTCTTGATTACTCCCAGGCATTTTCTTCTGATTTATTTTCATGTGACCTAATTGGAGAATATCCTGCCAGTGATGTTCAATATCATGGGCAAGATTTTCAAATCTATTAGAGATTTTAGTTAAAAGATGAATAAAAATATTTAAATAGTATAGAGAAAACGTGCAATGTCTACATGTTCCAAAAATTTTTAATTTATTCTGACATTTTATTTAAGACAATCACAACATGCTTTCATTATTTTTTCTGGTCTGCTTCTGGGAAGCAGATATTGTATATTTCCAAACATATATTTCCAAACCTGATATTGTATATTTCCAAACTGCTAGGTTTACTCAAATAAAAATGATGACACAATTTCTATTTGAAACATTCACTACATCCTTCTTCTACTAAACCTTCTGAGACCAAAAAATTTAGCAAATGAACATTTTTCTTTCCACTGACTGTGTTCTAATATCACCAAAATTGATTCCTGTTAATCTTTCATTGATGGTTCCTTCAGGTTCATAACAAATTTTTGTGAACTTTGCCATATTTCCCTAGATTCTAAGATCATCTTGATGTCAGAGAAATTAGAGAAATTACTATTAGAGTGTTATGAAGTAAGCCAAATTTTACTTCCATCTGGAAATCTGTAAATCTAAACAATATGTCATTTGTTATTTGGCTACTGATATATGGATTTAGTCCAAATTAGAGCCAATGTAATTGAGGGCAAAACTGTCCCTTAAAACACATTCTAAGCAATCAAGGATTAAATGTACTAAGATTATTTTTGTGAATAACTGTACCAATTATATTTTCTACGTCAAAGTGAAAAACAGTAAAATCAAAGAAACTTAAATATGCAATATTTTCCAGAAGAAGCACTTACAAATTTCTAGGATAAAAAGGATTGTATAGAGTCACTAAATTTCTTTACTATGTGTTTTAAAAAGTAAATATGGGCAATGAAATTAATATCCCATTATAAAGAGTGTCATAAAAATATCCATTTCAAATCTTTAACCCATGTTCACACTTAAAAGACTTGTGATCAGTGCAAATATCAATTAGATAATTATCTGCATGAGGAAGGGACATTTTCAGCCCTATATTTTTCAGGTAGCCATGGTTTTGTGCTGTGACCATGATACTTGAACAAGTCTAATGCTGGCAGGATTGCACTGGAACTAAAATAAATAATTTTTTCAATTTAGGCAGAAGTTATTTTTACACTATTGTACACTATTTCAGAATTCATCTGCCATTGAAAAGTGGATGCAATCATAGTGGTAATTTCATGCATTTAAAAATAAATAAATATTTAGAAGGCATGTCTGTAGATCTATATAGATATTTTGCCTTTTTTAGACAATAGAACCCCATGATAGTTTCAATGGAGTTTATGTTTATGTTGGCTATATTGAAATTAGCCAGGGTTCTGATGTGGTATGGTTATCATAAAAGCTTTCACTAAATACATTTTTCTTCTCAGATAACAAAAAATAGCTGCAGAGAAACATTAAGAAAGTTTCCTCTAAATATATCCATCTAAAAAAAGACCTTTTCTTTTTTTATTTGGTGAATTTAATGAGAAACCTAGTTTTCTTCCAACCAGGCCCCTTAATCCCTGTTATGTAACTTCTATGTTTGGTTTAGAAAAGGTATTCTTGTGAGAGAGCATAATACCCATAAGAACTACTGCTCCTTTACAGTTCAACTCTGGTTTTACCCACTCATTTAAATTATTATTTTCTTGTAATCTGTTCCTAAGTTGTTATTTACCATTATTCAATTCACAACATATTAGTAAATTGAGAGAACCATCTCCTTTCCAACCCTAATTGGTGAGTGGAATTTTTGATCTGCTGCCATCAGCATACTTTGAAACCAGGTGGTATTAAACCAATTCGATTTTTTAAATTGATTTTTGCATTTTATGCAGTAAGGGAAATTCATTGATGTTCATTTTGGAAATGAGATAACAATGACTTTTGAAACATTGCCAGCTCACAAAATGTAAAGTCAATATCAATTCATTAGCAAATTAATGGGACTGATTTTATTGTAAATAACTAGCAACTGTGCAGTTGGCAGGTCTGAATTAGTAGTTATTCAGAGCATCACATGCAAGTTCTGAAAGTAATGGAAGGATTCAGAAATAGACTTTTTAATCAAGAGTTTTGTACTGTCTTTGGGAGTTAAATATTTTTCACCTTAAAAAGAAGTGTGTTACAATGACCTTATGGTGTGAATAGAAGAGTTTATATTACACTTAGTCTGTGTCTTTAAACACAGGCCTAAATACAATTGGGTGAGCGATCACATTTCAAATTGAAAAAACTCCAACAATATTTAAATAATTTCAGTTTGCTGTCAAACAATTTGTCTTCACTTTCTTCATGCAGGAAAGGAAAGTTCTTGAAGTAAATGTTGAAAGGAACTGTGGGTTTTCTTAAATGGATAAATAATGGTTTAGTATAAGCTTTTTTGAAATTTCTTTTGCAAATAAGTACTTTCTTCTACTTATTAAGCTGAAGTACATTTGGAATTGAAACATCATTTTGAAATGGTAAGTGGAAGCTCCTGGCGTTTTTCTTGTTTTTCACCCATTTTTCTAGCTTAAACACTATGAAAAATTCAAAATTAATTTGGGAGTTGTTTCAGGCAGATGCATTTTTCACTGAGAAAAGCTTTTGCCTGAAGAGTTTCCCCTATCTACAGTCCTGAATAAAGCATTTCAGGTAGCTGCGCCCATGAGATCTACAGGCAATTGTACATTTTACAGGTGCTTCTCAGGATATAAAACCTCCAGAGTTCTCAGAACAAAATCCACCTTTGTCCTTAAAAAGCTCTACATGTTCTGTATCATCACCCTTTGTATGTCCTGAACTGGAGAATATCTGAAACAAAGGCTCCTTCTCTTTCCCAGTGCTTCTAACCCCTTTTTCAGGGGAGCTACTCAGCCTCCAACCCTAACCAAATGCTTGTCCCTCCAGCACGATAAATTTTTACAAGAACTTTATTCTGTTTAACTTTTCTCATAAAAGTGTTGAAAAGTAGTCAAAAGGGAGAAAATCTGTGTCAGGATTGTATTTTTTTTAATTGTAGTCGTCTGTAGGGTCTCAAAACCTCTTTCCCATCCAAATCTGTTCACTCCTGTAGCATCCATTACTGTACTTTAATGTAGCCCAGTCACTATCCATGAAATATTGTTTGGGTTTGTCACTTATGTAACCTGTGTCTCCTCTTTATTTTGACTGCGAACAAGTGAAGGCATAATTTAACTGTTTGATTTTGCCTCAAAATTTAATGCTGTATGTTCTTCTGCAGCATTTCTGGTATTATAAAGAAAGCACAAAACTGGAAAACCTAAATGCATTAAAAATATTGTATTTAGATAAGAGTAATTTTTTCTGATTGTTCCATATATCAGTAGAGTTGTTTTAGACACTAACTGAAATGTTTGCAGGACTAAAATTTTTATTTCTATCAGAATTTGGAAAAGAATAATGTAGTCATTGATATTTTGCATGCTTCTATTTACCAATTTCTCATTCTTAAACATGAAAATGTATAGTATACCTAAGTATTTATTCAGTTGCCAGTATCAAACCTTCAAACTTTTTATTAGAACCTTAAAAATTGTTTTTTGGGCTCTAATTTTGTTTTGCAGATTCTAGAGAGCTCAATAGGTGAGGTTAACCCTTAAGCAAACAAGAGTCCAGATCCTCACAAGCATTTAGATTCTTATCTCATATCCATGTTGAAATATTTTCAAAGATGCGAGCCTTGAAGTATATCTTGACTTCTAAATAAGCAGAACATGGCATACACTCTGCTTTATTTAGAAATGGTGCTGTAAAAGTGCATTGTAAGGGTTACTCTAGAAATCTGATGGGTTATAGGCAAGTCAAGATTTTCCAGGCACACCAAGCACACTGACTTTCTGAAGCTGACTAGAAGATGTGAGCTACTTCCAGCAATTCAATCTACTCCATTCAGAGCACAGCCAGTGTATAAAGGCATGCAATTTATAAAGGGCTGTTTCAGGGTCACTCTGCTACAGCCCTCTTGACATAGCCAAAAGAAAGTCCTGAATAGAGGATGAGAAATCTGATTGCTGATTAGCTTCAGTGTTATTTCAATCGGTTCCCAGAAGGAAGTTAGCAATCTGCCCAGCACTCAACAAATGATTGCTATTAAAGGGCCATTATGATGGGAACACTCAATTCAGAAAGATTTGGCTTTTGGTTTTGTTTTGTTTTGGGTTTTTTGGGGTTTCTTTTTGTCTTTTTTGGGGGGATTGATAAATCTGGATTTTGAGGAGGGTATTTCTGTTGAGTTTTTTGTTCCTTTTTAATTGGCTTGAGTTCTATTTAAGGATTAAAATACTTTTTTACTGAATTTATGACTTTTTCATTCACACTTACTATGGACAAGCTTCATGGATTATTTAAAATTAAATACTCAGAGGAATTTTCTCAAAGGCACTCCTCCTCCCACAGATAAAGTGTTACTAAATTCAATTGATTAATGAACATCTTATTATTTCTTTGAAGCAAAAGAGATCAAAAGGTTATTATAACTATTTTCATAATAACACAAAAACATCTTTAAGTGGACCTACCCTGAACAGTCCAGGTGCTCCTCACTATCTAAATACACAAAGAAACAAAAGCTTCCTTCCCTGTGATTCAAAATTAAACCTTTATCTTTCTTTTAACATTATAAATGTGAATTAAAGAAGGATGGAATAACCATCTGACTTTTAATATTGACAGGATGAGGGATAATGTTTTTAAATTTATGGAGGATCAATTTAGATTAAATATAAGGAAGAGGTCTTTTGCAACGAAGGAGGTGAAAAAAAATACTGGAACAGTTTTCCCAGAGAAGTGGCACATGACCCATTCCTGGAACTCTTCAAGGTCAGGTTTAATGGGGCTATGAGAAACTTGATCCAGTTTAAAATGTCCCTACTTATTGCAAGGGGGGTTGGACTAGATGACATTTAAAGGTCCCTTCCAACCCAAACAACTCTATGATTCTGTGATTGCATAAACCTGGTAGAGGAAGCAAGTATCCTTATTTTAATTTTTAGGAAAATATTTAATATTTTGATCTTGCTTTTACTCCTTCAGAACAGCAGAGAGATATTACCTTCCTTCCCAGGAGTGTGAGGAAGATTAACACATTAAAACATCAATATACTGAGGCATTCAGATAGTGTGGCAGTGTTAGAAATATAAATATCTTACATTATTACAAAGATTTACAAATTCAAAAGTATAAAGAAACCTACTAAAAATTCATATGCATTTAGCGTATGCATATTCTTAAAAGTGTTAATTTGTACACTTCAATATTCAGTTCCTTCTAGTTGCTATTGGATCAGATTCACATATTCCAGAAGTAAAAAGCTGGCCTTTATCAGTGTTGCAGGTCTGGCCTGATGGTATCTGAATATCTATCACACTTGTGATTAATCTAAAATCACTACTAGTATTGTAGACTCCCCAGGTGAAACACAGCAAACTGTTCCATCAGTGATGTCTGTAGCAACACTAACACACGTAAGGGCTTTGAATTACAAAAAAAATTACCAAAATCATTTTTGCCAGTACAGGGATTAACTCTGACTTGAAAATATGGAGGCAAAATATATTGAGCTGGAAATTACTCTTCTTCTGTTACTTCTCTGTTTTCATTTTTATTGCATCTAGAAATACATAAAAGTATATGGTCAAACAAAGAAAGTCAAGAGCACACTGCATGAGGAAAAGGAGTTTAAGGGGACCTGCAGCATGAATTTTAATGTAAAACAGAAGAGTTATACTCATAATTAAGTATAAATGCCATCACTGAATTTTACTGCCTTTTGAAGGTAGCGGTCGAGAAGAAATTCTGCTCTGAGCTTGTGTGCAGACCCTGCAGAGGCTTGGCCAACTCTAGGTATGGTCAAAAGTGACATTTGGGAGCTAAAAGTGCATGTTAGCAGTGGAAGGATTAGAATGATGAGAGTCTAATCACATCCAAAACCAGGCAAGTTTTGAGGATCTAAATGACAGACTTAAGTGACCACAATGGCAACCCTTAGTGGTCTTCTCTGCTTCTGTTCATGCAAATATACATCTTAATTGACAACTAAGGTCTGTCTGGAGCTTTCTGAGGGAAATTAAAGCACAGTTACAAGTTACAATAGGTACAATAGTTTCACTGCTAATCCATCCTGTAGTCATAGAGCCATTACTTTATCAGTTTAGCTCCAAAAATCTTTCTGTTTCAGTCTTTTCATCTGTCATATAAATAAAAAATACGTTTTACTGTAAGATCATAAGGAAGTTTGAGTCATTAATATCTGCACAGTCTAGTTAGATGATAAGAATAAAACCACTAAAGATGTTCTAAAAATTTATAGAACATATAAAAATATTATACTATAAACCTTTTACAAATAGTCTTACACACTGTTATGGTAAAAGTATCACTTAACAACCACATTTAACAGCTAAGTGTTAGATAATAGAAAAATGTCTCCCTCAGCCTTGGACTCAGGTTTGTGAAAAACAAACACAAAATGGAGATATCAAAGCTCTGGGATCTCTGGTTGCAGATGTAAATGAATGTGTGAGTGTGTATTTGTGTGTTTAAAGATATTTTCCATTCTAGAGCTTTGCATTATAAACAATTGTTTCATCTATTACTGCCAGAAGTCAGTGTATTGGGAGCACTATGAACTAGTCAGGAAATGAGGAAAAAAGGGATTTCTTTGTTGCTAGTTCAGGTGAGGTATTCCACTAGAAGCAAAGGATTTTTGGAAGGTTTTGAAGGTTAATTGCGAATAATGCAGTAAATTATCTAAAAATAAGAATAAAACCACAATTGAAAGTACAATTGAGTAGCATGCTCAAACCGTTTGAACACCACAGAACTTGTTTAGTTACTGTCATTTTTGTTGAAATCTTTGATGGTTTGTGAAACAGGAAACCTCTAGAGTGGCTTGGGATTATGCACTTGGATTGAAAAGAAATTTCAAAAGCAAGGGTGAAGGAGAATGAGAACTGCATCTTCTGTATCTTTCTGTTTCTGATTTCACTTCCAATTATGCCACCAAAGAATCCAACTGCTCATAATTATTATTATAATTCATTGGCATGCGGTTCTGGTGTGTGACAATTGCTTTCAGAGGAAGAATTTGAAACAAGGAAGTTTCACACATGAGAAAGTGAATTACTGTGCTGCTGTCTAGTGTAGCAAACAGAGGAAACAATTCTGTCAGTGCCCCAGCTCATCTGAGGTGTTCTCTCTCCTTTGAGGGAGCATCAGATCAAATCTTTTGTTAAAGGCCCTCTGTTATTCACATGAAGAAGAGTTTCAAAGGTCAAAATCACACATTTTATCCAATCCTGATAGCCTTCCAATAAGACTTTTCTGTCCAGCTTCAGTATGAATTTGCACCACATTTAGGAGCTCCACACAGGTCTCAGGAGATTTGTCTGCACACATTATGTTGTCTCACCATACTTAATAAATGTTCCTTGGGATATTAAAAATCAAAGAAAAAAATTATAAACTTGATGACAAGGGTTCCATCATGCATTCTGTGGCACCATAGGAGATGTAATCTCTCCCCTCAATAAAGACATTAGAAGGAATTAAGATCATAAGGATTCAGTGTGCAATGCTAATATGGAGTAAAACTTACCTTCATTTACAGTTTTTTCCAAAATTCTAAATCCTCAATAAGAAACATACCCAATTAAATTTATCTATTTATTTGACAGCATATTCCATAATGAGAAGAAGTATTTCTGAACAATCCTAACAAATAAAGGACGGTTGCTGAACCTGCTGATGAGGCAGCTTTTACTAAAGTAGTCTTGGGTCCTCAGGAGCCAGCAAGAACCAAGAAGAGCCTCAGGCAGTATTACAGACTAGGGGAGAAGTGGCTTGAGAACTGCTCAGCAGAATGGGACTTGGGGTGTTGGTTTACAGTCAGCTCAATATCAGCCAACATGTGCCCAGGTGACCAAGAAGGCCAATGGCATCCAATCAAATCCTGCTGTAAATGTACAGCTGTATGACATTTTCCCACATTTACTATTGAAACTTCAGTGATAAAGAAAATTGCCAACATTATGTATTAATACATTATCCCATTTGACGGAAAGTCAATATATAGATGACCAGATGGCTTGCTTTATCTTATACCTGACAAGTATGTATGGACCCTTGCAGCTAAAGGATAGCTTAAATGATCAGCAACCATTAAGAAACCATTATGTCTGTCAATGTTTTTTTAATTGCTGAAAATGTGGATGTGAGCATTGGGCTACTGTCATTAATAAATCAATGCCTTTCTCAGTTTCTTTTTTTTTGTCTCTCTGTGTAGAAAACCTGTGCTGTAACTGGAAAGCACCTACTCAGATTTGCATGTACCATTCACAGTATCAATCAAGCTGAGATAAAAGCAGTTTTGTAAATTTTGTAAACCATACCACAGCAATAATATCTCATACTCTACACACTGGGCACTACCTGTGAAGTCCCCCTTCAACACACAAAATTAAACTAAAAATTAAATTAAAAATTTAATTAAAAATTATGAAACAGCTCTATGTGCATACAGGGGAACTGAAGTGCTAATTCTGTCACCTGCTGTCTTAACAAAACTGAGACAAATATTCTCATAAATGCAATTCAGGTATTCAAAAGTAAACTGAGATAGCATACCTCCCACATTTCCACATATATGTCAGTGTTAAACTTGGTCAAATAGGATAAAATCAGGCAGTGTTATAATCATTATATACATCCAGTATGATCCCTGAATTAAAGCAATTTGCACTATTTTTTTCTCTGTTTTGTCCATCTGACACACCAAACTTATTGCAAGGGTTCACATTTTGTCTCTTCTTTCACTAACCTTGCCTCTCTCAATGCATAAACCAGAGCCATTATTCCTAAATATACTTCATCAGTGTGCAAAAAACCTGAGTTCTATTTACAGTGTGCCATCAACAGTGTTCTATTTACAGTCTGCTATTAGCACCCTACTTTGATGACAGAATTTTTATTTTCTTCATGGTTTTCTTCCTAGTGCTCCCTAGAAACTTTTCTTTTGCTGATCTCCTGCAGCTCTGGAAGTACAGGAGTGTGACTTTGTGTAGGTTCATACTCTGCAGGAAGCCTGGACATGTGTCCTGATCTTGGCCTGGCCAGTGTAATGATTCCTTCATCAAACTATTTACACTATCTGATGATGACCTCATTTTGGTTATGGCTCTTCTTGTTCTCTCTGTTCCTAGATCCTACATCAGTTAAATAGGGTTCTGAAACCAGAGCTAGGAAAAGAAATATTCACAGCAAGAAAAAAATATTTCTTTTTCTCTCCCTCCTGCTGCATTATGCAGGCAGGGGCTCAGAATCAGACTTCTTAGACTTTCAGCTGTTGTGTAAATCATTATCTGTTCAAATTATAAAATTCAGCAGACCTATCTTCATTTTATATTCAAAAATACCCCACTTGACGGGGCAAACCCAAAGGTAATGATAGCTTAATATTTTGGCTCTCTGAACTTGAACAGAAATTACTTAGGGATCATCCAAATGGTTCACACCCAACTACAGTGTGAATTTAACCACCAGTTAAGTTTTACTGACAAAGACTCTAACTAAAGTTCAAGGTTAAAAAGTGTACTAGTAAGTACCCAATACACTTTGAACCTCATTTTTTTGGTGTACACAACAGTATATGTCACTTACTGTGTGACAAGTATTATTGATTTTGGTGTGTATTTCTGACAGTTCATGTTTAAATCTCTATTTGGACTCCCAGATACTTCATTATATGCCACCAAAAAAATCCTGAGTACTAATATTTTTCATCTAAGCAACCTTCACAGTGGCAGGAGAGCTGAGGCAGGACAGTTGTCTGCTACTTTAGGCTCTTGGCAATCTCTTGTCTCAGTGTCACCAAAACAGGGGGATCCAATCACAGACAAGCTGTGCACTGAATGTGTAAAGACTTCTGATTAGAGAAAATGGGATATTTTAAAAATAATTATGTTGGAATCAGGTTTCCAGACATCAGAAAGAACAATTTAGACATAATTTGTCATTCTAACCCAAACTATTAGGTCAGTTGGTTAAAGCATGGTGCTGACAATGCCTGAGTCATGGATTTGACCCATGTATGGTCCATTCACTTAAGAGATGGACTTGATGACCCTTGTGGGTTCCTTCCAACTCAGAGTATTTTGTGACTCGTTGATTTTAAAAAATAGGAGGAAAAAATCAATTTCTGGCATCAAACTGGCACTTACACATTTCAGCAATGTAGTTGTAACCAAATCTTCTAAGAGCTTTGGAAAGAAAAGCAGCACCTCAAAAGCAATGAATAAAAATAGTAGTTACCTTTTTTTGACAGAGATAGATTTTTGACTTGAGCAGAGAATATAAATACTTCCCCCATCATTACTTCCATATTCTCTATTTTTGTTGTGACAGTGCTTTTTGTTACATTAAGAAAGGAACTGAATATAAACTTCAGTTCAGAGCTGTCAGTAATAACCCCTCAGCAACACTACAGCCAGCCAGGTGGAACACTGATTCAGTGTCTTGGGTTTCTATCCATAATATCCAAGGAATGGCAAATAGGGTTGCAGTGTTCAGAGGCACCCAGAGCCTCAGTTCCACAGATATTTTCCATGTACTGGACACCAAACTGTAGAAGACCTGCACCAATCTGTTCCTTCCCTTTTCCAGGGGTGTTCAGCATCTGCCATGTTCCTGGGTTTTGGAACAGGACAGAGCAGTTGAAAACCAAAAAGTGCTTTAAGTGCTGCTCTTAAAGCATTGATGTTGTAATTCTTCAGGTATTAGAGGGCTTCCCTTGCAGATGCTTTAATGTCCAAAGAGTGAAGATATAATGTATAATTCAAACCTAAGAACACATTAGGGAGGTAAGGTATACTTAAGGTATAATCCAGGAGTTAACCCATTACCATAGATGTTGTATTGTGATCTTCTAAAAAGGTACACTGGGTCATCTTATTTTTTTTTTTTTATTTCTCAAACTATATAAGACAATTCTACAGAGAAAAATATAGAGGAAATGTGGAACCATGGAAGAAAAATATGGAACACTTAGATTAAGACAAAATAAGGCAAATGTATGGAAATACTTTGTATAATAACTTTTGTTCCTATTTCCTATTTGTGATGTTTTTCAAGTACTTATCATGTTTTGCATGTCTTGTCTTTCATTGTCACAAAGAACCAGCACCTTTGACAGGTCAGTAAACTTAGAAGATACTATCTTTAAAATTATATAGAGGTGGTTTTATATTTCTGTTTCAGCAAATTCAAATTATCGTCTCATTAATCATTATGCTTATAAGTGATACTTGAAAATTGCCAGAGAATATTTAAGATTTCATCTAGGAAATATTTACACAGCTTTACTGTGTGACTATGTCAAGCCATCAGAAGCATTAAAAGGTTTTCATTTGTATGACCTTTTCATATCCACAACCCAGAGTGCATTTTTTGTTTAACACATGACAACTCAGGTCATCTTTAATGCATTTTGTAGGACTTGCAGTCTTAAATTATCTCAGTCAGCATACTCTTTCTGACAGCTGAAGGAAATGGCCAGACACTAAATTCAGTGCAAACATCGTGTATTTACTATTTTAATTCTTACCACAGCCACAGTAAGCAGTCATCAGCAGGGTTGTAAAAAGCTTAGACCATCTCCTCTTGACCTAAACCAGGCTTTTTATAATACATCACATGCTTCCCCCAGCACTACTGTGTGTCATTGTGAGTTCAAGGAATTGACAGAATTTAAGTTGAACTTCTGTTTCAGTCAAAATGGTTTCAGAATGCAAACACTTTGACAGAGTGAAGATATGTTGTTTTTTCTAAATTGCTGTTTTCAAAATTTGTTCTTTTCTTCCCCTCACAAAAGTTAGCTAAAACTGACATTTAACCTTCAAAACCCCTCTGGGTCTTCTGTCCAATGGCAATCTCTGGAAGAGTTAAGAGTTAATCGCACACAGGAAGAAGGAAGGAAGTACCCTTTCTATGAAGCTGTTCAAACCATTAACTGTGTGTGTAATTAAAAACTCTGAAAGCGCACTTCTATTAAAACTGATTCAGTGGAATGAGTCAGAAAGACATCAAGGTAAATGGGTTCTTTTCTTTTTCCCAGAATTTCACCTATGGAGCCTGTATAAGGTCACTGACTTTCTCAGTCATTCTGTTGCTTTATGCTGGAACCAGCAGAGTTGATTAAAGTCTCTACAGAGTTCAAGTCTCAAGTCTCCAGCAAAATAACTAGGATATGTCATAGTTTATTTTAAAAGGTCAAAAGCAAATCTCAAAAATAAAAAAGTGACCAGACTATAGGAATCTACCAAAAGAATGCATTATAGATGGTATCTATATTATTTTGAGATATTACTGTCTGTTAAAAGTCTGAGTGTACATCAACTATTCACTAAGAGAAATCAAAAAAAAGGGCAAAACCCAGAGCTAGTAAGTCACAGATCCTCCCACATTTTTCCTCTGTCTGCCAGGTCTTATTGAGTTAATCCCACAGACTTTTGGACTGATTTTTCAGTTAATCAGCAATTCTGGTAAATTAGAGAAAAAAATGTTTAGGGGCAAGAGTTTGTTTTATACAGAGCCTTGCTCAAGTTTGTTCTAAGAGAACTGAACAACATTTTGAGAAAAAAATATAGTTTGAATTTAAAGTAAACCGAAAAAATATTTCAGGTAGCTAATTCAATTTAAAAATTGCTTTATTTTTTTTTTTTTTTTTTTCTGGGAGAAGCAACTTGGAAAACGAACAATGAACTCACAAAATATTTTGTTACTGACAATTGTCCAGCAACTAATGTTTTGCACAGATTTTTCTAATGATCCTGTTCCTAGAGTCTAGCATCTATGATGACTTTCATATGCATTTTAAATTTCTATTCAACTAGACTGCATGGAAATAAGAAATCACTCTTTCTTTTTTGAGGGCCCACTATATCTTTAAAATAGCTTTTGTATGTTACGTATCTACACAGGCATGATGCAGCATCAGGTTTAGAGCATGAAAAAATAAGAACTGCCCCATCAAATTCATTAGAATCATGACATTTGTTAGTGACCAGAGAGTAGCTACAATATTATTGACAACTAGATCACTACAGTTGACTGGGCTTGAGTAAGGCCCAGCATATGCATGCAATGAAAGATGTCTAATTCGTGTCTCTGTGTACAGTGTATCACCCCACCATGAAGCCTGGTTTCGTAAGGACCTGGTCTTGCAGTTAACCAGACACGTCAAAGATTCACTATGAATGAAGCTGGAACTAGAAATTACAGCATATATGAGAGATAAATAGGATCTTACTGCAGAAAATTTTCCAGCATACACATGATGCACCCAAAAATCCTCAAAACGGGAAAATGACCATGCAGTGGACTCTAACTCCAGCTCATTAGAGGAATGAAACCCCTCTCCTGTGAAGAAAAGATAAGAGAACGATGAATTACAATGTACAAGAAATTGAGCAAAGGGGGTAAGAAACCCACATGGGTGAGCAAGGAACTCCTTGCTCAAGAATAAGCAGGAAATGCACAGGAGATGGAAACAGGTGAGGCTATTTGCAATTAATACAGTGAGGTTGTCAGAGTACACAGAAGTGAGACAAGGAAGGTCTAGGCCCATCTGTCCTGTGGCAGTCCATTCTAATGCATGTAAATGCTTACAGAGAGTTTGTGTGAGCTGACAACATATTCTCTCAGCAGGGACAGGCAGTGTTCTGCTGTCTCCTGACATCCAAGCCAGGAAAACAAGGTTCCTGCAAAGATTTAAAGATTTCCGTTCAATGCTGGCGTATTGTCAATCCAAGACTATTCCACTCTGGCAAATAATGACCAACCATTCTTGTTCTTCTGAGTAAACCATTAACAAAATCAAGAAAAAAAGACATGTCTTAGTTCACATAATTGCTCCCTGAAGGGCTAAGTGATTCCCATATACCACTTGTTTTGTGTAATTGTGTTGAACTTCAATAATCAAAATAAATGGCAAGCATGGGTTCTACTTTATTCTCTTATTTTTTCTCTTACCCTGCCTTTTGCCCAGCAGTGTATCTGAGAAAAAGTCTGAAGCACAGCTGAAGGCCTTGAGGAAAAAAACAACAGGATGTGGGTGAGAGTTTTGAAAAATCACACAGAGAAATAAGTTTACAGAGAGAGAAAAAAAATAAAGATTCTATCTTGGCCTAGGAGATACATTTCAACAGTTTGATGGTGTTTGGAGCACACATCACATTAGTTTTTGAGGCTTGCCTTTACTAACATGACTTCTTGACAAATGCCAGGTTACTGAAATACATGGAATTTTCAAGAGAAAATGATTACACCTCCTTGGGGCAGCCTTTCTAGGTACCTGTCTAGCTGGCCTGGTTTTACTTGACTATTAGTGATGAACCACTAAGAGTGGAGGGAGTACAGAATAGCATTTACTTTAATCAGGTTCTAACCTCTATCAGAAGGAAATGGTTTTCTGCTGGCCTCAAAGGAAAGAAACACTTTACTACTCCAGGAGATTTTTCAGACAAGCCTTCCAGCAGCAAGAAAATCAGGGACAGAAGCAATGCAATACTGCTTGATATTAAGGAAGACATCAGTACAGCCTTGACAACTGTCTGGAAAGTCACAAATAACAGGACATGAAGCCTAGAGGCAGTTGGAAAAAACCCAAACAAATCAAAAAACTCAACCACCCAGTGCCCCAGAAGAGCTGACAATATTATGAGAAGTCACTCTCTATCTAGTATGAGAGACATGCAAAAAGAGGAATCACTTTTTCATGATTACCAATTAGCCTATTTAATTTCAATAAATCTTTTCATATCTTTCCTGCACTGAATTTTTAGGTGCTTTATGATCATATTTAACTTCAACCTGTGCAGTAAAACAGCAGACAGATGTTACTCTCCAGAGTAAATAAAACATTGCAGGAACCTATTGTACCTCTACCAATTTGTGCACATGAAAACAGTCTCTCCATGGTTGTTTCTGTCAACACTTTGCAGCCTGACACAGAAATGAGACTTAAGAAGTACAATGTTCTTATAGCTACTCCTGCAGCAAAGCTTGGAAGTATATTTATATATAAACACATTTGCCATACAAATAAAGGATCTAAAATAGTATATAAATGCTTAGCATCAGTATTGGTGACTGTTTTTCTTGTTTGTTTGTGGTTTTTTGTTGTAGGCAGCAAGAAAAGCAAAGGAATGTGTATTAAACTATAGTTTTGCCCATTAATTTTATCAATTTATTTTGGGATGTAGAGGATCAACAATTATGTCCCTAGGAAAAAAGGATTTTTGATGAGGCATTTTATTTTGTGTTTCCTGTGTTTAAAAGTTTATTTAACTCTGTTGTAATTTCAAGTGATTGTAGAAAAAAAAAATTCAGCAGAAAACTTAAATGTCATTTCACATTGACATATCTTCTGTCAATGGATAAGCTGGGGTAGTTAAAGTAACTGTACCTCTGCCACTGGAACCTGTTCAACTTGATGACCTGGTCAGATGTTCAAGAGCAGATATCAATTTAGGCCTCAGATAATCAGGAAATAATTATCCTGCATTACGAATAAATGACTTTGATGAGCAAATTAAAACAGTATTTTTCTGGGCAAATAAGGAAGTCTATTTACAAAAAAACGAAAAAGCTCAACAAAGCAGCAGTTAATATTTAGCAATTAGAATTTGATTTTTTAAAATTATTTACAATATACTCTCCAAATTGTGCCCTGACCCAATCCCCCAGTTTCACTGGCGGAATGCTTATATCTGCTTGTAGGATTTAGCCTTTCACTGAAAAAATCAAAGTACAGGATTATTTAACTCAAGGGCTAGCTGTGGCCTTTGATATTTAAAGATCCTACAGATTAAAACTGTTCTGTTTTCCTTAGCAAGGAATTAGGGGAAGAAAAGGAGAAAGTCAATAAAGGAAACATTCATGGACAAAGGCACCTGATATTGTAGGGCTGGTGCCAGGCAAAACTGTTGCTGGTAAATGGAGAAGTAAAGAACAGACCAAACAGAAGCTTGCCTGCCTCACTGCTGCTTTTAGCTATCTCTGGTCTTTCTAGCAATATGCTCCTCACTCAGCAAAATCCACCAAAGCATGAATAATTGGTTTATTTTTCTTTCATATCAAAAACAAAGTGACAGACAAGCCATTAGAGGATATGAATATAAAATATAAAAGAAACATAAAAACTTCTGAAAGAAGTTGTTTTTGTTTTTCCCTGAGATTTAGGCACTTAGGCTCTTGGTCATTTGTATCCTTCTGGCTCCAGCTTTAACTGCTTGGATAGGCCAAGCAGGACAATAAAGCCTATACCTTGTGATGAGCTGCCCAGCAGGAGAGGATGGGACGGCTCTGTTGCTTATGTTTGTGCATCTGCTCAAGTGCTTTGACATTTGAATATAAGGTATGAAGTACTTTTGCAGGAGTTAATGTGAATTAGGAAAGCAGTGCCAGGACAGTGACAGACTGATGAAAGTTACAGGAAGAAAATATGCTGAAATAAAGTTTTCTTACAATGTAAGAAATAGGCTTGTGTGGGCATTCCATTTACGCATGTGTGAAAGAAGTCTCTCAAAGACAAATACATATAACCAGTACAGATAGAAAATGAGATATCTGGCTTTATAGAAAATATATTCTGATCTTGGGTTAAAAAGCAAAGCCTTTGCTCCTGCTCTTAGCAGCCGGATTCAACTCATTGATTTGAAAGACGTTTCAGCCATGCATTGAGATTTGAGGAATTAAAGTTACTACCCTTTTGTACTGTAATTATTCTACTCAAATAATTGGCCCTAGGATACAAAAGTCACTGTACCCAATAGCCAGTTGCTGTAGGTCCATTGATATTTCTGACTGCATTTTTCCTTAGGGTTATTATTTCCTTAAAGTGGTTTTCATAGTTTAATAATTAGCATATTTGTGATTAATTTCCTCCTTGTGATCTTTATCCTATTGCTGTGTATGCATATGTTGGTGTATGTGCTGCATTTGGTGGCAGTTTTGCTCTCTGCAGGGACAGATAGTTGTAACTTGTCAGATGAATGCTGGCATGCAGAATGATTTCCCTGAACTTTTCAGGAGTCCAATTAGCATATGAGTGGGGTACAGGGGGTTCCACTCTAGTGAACCCCCTGAGCCACTCTTCCCCAATGTGTAAATGTGCGGACAGCTTGGCATAGCTACAGTTTTGTATAATTATAAATAATTTTTGTTTATGGAGGATTAATGCATGAGATGCTATTATCTTATGCAAAGGGTTACCTTTCCAGTGGGAAGTAGATAAATGTTTATGAAGGTGTGTTTATGGGTTTGGTAAATATTTGCCAGAAGATGAATATGTATAATTCCTAGTGTGCAGTGCAGTGAATATTCAGAGATACTAATCAGTCATGGTGACAGTATGGGACCAATGACATTTCACTTGCTATGAGCTGTAAAGGCAAACCGTAATCACAGAGGGACCTACTACTGAAAATATAGAAATTATGTAAAGATCACCAGCAAGACTGTGGTGTAAAGTGGCACAGCTCTATTAGATGACTGCACCTTAGTCAGCTTCCATTTTAATCTGCATGATACAGAGAAAAATCCTTTCTTCTTTCATTTTAGTTACATAATTTGTGCTGTAATAAACGGTCAGATGATATGTGAGGGAATTGTTAGTGAGGTCTTGTTTTCTCTTACATTACCCTTAAATCAGAAACTGAAATCAATGCTCTGTAGTCTGTGTTTTCCTCGTACTGATGGCAGTCATAAAAGATTTTTTGTGATGGCAATTGCTCTTCAATGAGCTAAATATTAAATTAATATTTGTCTTGTTCTCTGGATCCTAAGTTTGTTCATCTGGATAGCTGATGTTTCCAGGACCTAAAGTGGCTGACTAGAAACCTGAGGAAGGATTTTTTAGAGGGCATGTGGTGACAGGTCAAGGGGGAATGGTTTTAAACTGAAAAAGAGTAGGTTTAGATATTTATTATTGTTATTTTGGAGAGATCATAAAGAAAACTGCTTGTTCAAGATGAGCACTGTATTTCCTAGGTTTAAGAAAGACACAATCCATAAGTTCCTCTTAAAGTCAGTGGGCCTTTGCTGTGATGACTAACTAAATCTCACAGCTAACTGACTCTGAGACAGCAAATTTATTATTAGGTTTAAAGATCCTATAGCAACTCCTCCTGTCCCACAGTTAGCAAAACTAATGCATCAGATGTTCAACATCTGCTGTGTGGAACTAATGACATCCATCATGGTAACACATAAAACTTCATATTTCACCTGATTATGATCACACAAGACAGCACAGTTTCAAAGATGCAGTATGCCACATCCTAACAATGGGTAAAATTATATCTCTTCTCTAAAATACACGGGGTTACACTGAATTGGATAATCTGAGAGCATTAAACTTTGACTTTAAACACAGTTGGCAGAGACTATTTTCCTGGGGAGATATTTTTTAGTTACTGCATTGTGGGGCTTTTTGTTTGGTTGTTTGGATTTTCCCCATGGTGGAGTTAGGTCATTCATTTCATAAGAATTTTACGTTAGTGTTCAATCTCACTGAAAAGCCTACAAAGGGCTAACAGATCATTGCGTATTTTGTTTATACCTCAGTTGGCTAGAGAAACGACAAAGAAGGAAGCTCACTGGTTTTGTTGTAGGGGTTTTCCACATTGTTTTTTATTTCACTGCATTCCTGTAACATTGACATTCATTAACACTGCAATCCTGTGCATACACAGAGATCATACATAGTTCAGCAGCGCTGTGAAGGGCCACAGGTAGAGGGACGTGCTCCAAAACTTTGAATGGCCATTTCAGAGTACTATATTAATCTGCAACTGATGACCTGGTGTTCTTTTTGACACTTAAATAACTGTTTAAACCTAGTTCGAGTTAAAAGACAGTGATGTCTTCAGTTATTCATCATAATTTGTGAACATTTAATACACCATGAACAAGTTTTCTTTATAGTAAACAGGTGCTAATTAATTAGTGCCTGTCATCTTTATTCCTTTCAATTTCACTTCAGTCAATTCTAGGAAAAAGAGCAAAACAATTTGTGGGTAAAGAGTCATAGCATGGCATGTACAGTCCAGAAGCAAGCTTTGCAGATCAAACTATGAAGTGCACCAAGAAGACTGGTGTTGTAATCATGAATTAAGGCTGTGATGGCACACACAAGAGAGGGTGGCATTTTAAACACACAACTTTTGTTCCCAAGGCATCCTGTTTTTAAATTTTCAAAAGTAACATGATCTTCAGAATTGAAGAGTTTCTACAGATCCTGTAAAATTCAGCCAGAAACCTTTACAACTGGGCCTTAAATAGAATATAAAGTCCTCTTAATACTTGAAGCTAAGATAATTTGTATATTGCACAACTGCAAACCTCTTTTTGTTGACCTTTTAGAACGTATTTCCTTTTGCTGTTTAAGTTTTCTTTCCAAGTACAACAAAAACTATTGTGAACATCAGAATTTCTTATTTCATCTAACAAACAAAAAACTTATGGAATTCCTGATCACATCCCCAAAAACCTAAATTAAGTGATTATGCAGAAATTCCTGATCTGAACAGTGCCATTCAATGATGACAGGTAATTACCCATAATCCCTGAATTAGAAACTTTTAATTTCCTAAAATTTTTGCATCATTACAATTAGACACATAATATTGCTCTCAGTAGTCACTTTCGATCCATGCTTTTCAAAACAATTTTTAAAACCACAGTTCTAATGCCACAAGATGGGAAAAAAAGATAAAGAAAAGCAATGTGTCACACCAAAGAGCGCTAACACAGTTCATTACCAAGGCAGGAATAAAACTGAGGTAGAGGTCCAGCACGCTCATATACTGGCCTATCCCTCTCTCTTCCATGCATATATGGCAGAAAAACAGCTTTTGTAAAGTCTTGAGTGTCCTATTATCCAATTAGGTAAGTCCCTGCTTTTCTGCCATTGAGACCAGGAACAATCCTATTAGAAATAATAGAGTTTATCCAGCTATTGTGAGGGCATATGAAACCCTTGTGAAGGGCATTGGTAAACCTGTTCTGTCACCCTCTTTTAACCTTGGTACTCCAAAAGAGAAAGCAATCATTTCAGATTTAGAAGAGGATAATCATGAAACCAGCAAAAAGACTGCCTTTCTTGACATAGGTATTTGTTGTTTAGCACTGAAAAAGTCCTTCAAGATTGATAGAATGGCTTTCTTCCTTGGCAATGTAGAAGGAAAGTAGTGAGCAACAAAATTGGCAAACCTCATAGTGCCTTTATTAAAAAGAGAAAAATAAAAATTAAAAGAAAAAGAAGAAATAAAAATATAATGAGCCAGTGCAAATAAGGATCAATTTCAGCAAAATGTACTGACTGACATGACTGTGACTCTGATAGGAGCTCAATAAGCAGGTAAAAAGCTCGTGATTCAGGACTAGTTTTAGCTGGAACAATAGGAAGAAATGTTTAAAATGGAACATTTTCCAAAATGGAGGACTACTTTTCTTACAGGGAAGTAATTCACCTTCCTCTGAAATACCAAATCACAGGTGAAGGCAGAATACCTGATCTAAATACTGAAAAATTACTGTCAAACATTATGTCCTCTGATTCCTGAGAGTGTAAAGTACTTTAAGATAAAAACCTCACTGCTATGAGCTAAGTTTCTTTCTCATTTTCCTCATTCATATTCAGCTCAAATAAACTGTTGAGGTCTCAGGAAGTGAGAAAAGGAAAGAGGAGTTAAATCCATTAAAATTAACTCAGCTAATGCATGTTGGACAGCCTCAGATTATTAAGAAGCTTTACTATATTGTCTGTTCCCTCTTAACTGAAGAGATTTCATAAAGCCTAGGTTAAGAGCATACTTCATCTTTCTTCCCCTTTGTTCTGTTTGAATGTCACTCTATGAAGCACCATAAATGCAATAAGATGCCATACAGAAAAATTAGATGAGGCCAAAATAAAGAGAAAAGGCAAGAAACATGAATCTTTTTAATATTCTTACTGGGAAATAATGTCATTCCTTTTTAAAGTACATTTTTGTGCGCTGAACTTGCTTTGTCCTTTACTGAAGATGCAAAGTGTGAAAAAAAATATATTTCTTACACTTTCTGTCTCTTTGATATAGGTTGCTGCACAGATGATCTGTCAGTGACAAGTATGAGCTTATGCAGATGTGCTTTGCACTTGGGAAAACTGTAAAGAATAAGGGAGTTATTGCGAATAACAGTGGACATGTCTGCTGAAAGTGAAGTGAAAAACTGAATAAATAATGAAATAAGAGAGGCAGGAAACAGTAGAGAAAAAAGTGTAATCAAACATCTTGGGTAACAGGACCACTGGTCGTGTCACCTTTAAAAAGTATGGAATGGAATTATAAATCAAAGAAGTACTAAAATGACTAGAAGTATTAGAATTTACATATATAACATTTCATGAGATTTGACCAAACTCCCTAAAAATTGCTTAGTGCTTTTGTGCAGCCTGTAAAGAAACTGGAGAAAAGACTACATAATTAAAAAATATAGTTTTCCTGCATGAAATTCCCTTACTCCTGAAGTGAAAGACTTTTCCATATGCCCAAGTCAATAGACCATATTTGATTTCTTGGATTGCTGGATAATCTCCATCCTTTTGACCCTCCAGTCTTCCTTTGAGAGAGGCACAGTGAAGTCAAAGTGCAATGTACTCTTTGCTTTCCTTCCATTGTCTGTCTGTCTGCCGAAATAGAAAGGAACAATGGTAATCCAAATCCAAAAGAAATCAGTCAGTTGAAAAGGACACAAGCAGATATAACTAGTCTTTTAGTTCCCTTTATCAACACACAGTTCTAGTTAACCTCAAAGGCCATTCTTCAGTCAAAGTCAAATGGCATGCCTTCTAGTAAAATTTCTTTCTCTCCCTCTTCAGATTCACTGGCATAAGCATGTGAAAATGTCTTATTTTGTATTCCTTGGTCTTTTTTTTTACCACATTCTCTTTTTTTTTCTCTAGGCCTTGAGCAATAGATCTGCAGCATACAGGCATGCACATCTGAACACTCAGGCTTTAGTAGAGTGAATACACTTTTACTGCTTCTGAGTTTTCCCAGTTACTTCCTTCAAGAAGAAAAAAAGGAAAGGACACGATGTCACAATTATTACAAGGTCTTTGATAGCACTTTGACATTTATGTGGTGTGTTATGTACAACAATCAGTGCCTCCTTCTTTGGAACACATTATCAAGCATAGAATAATCCTTAGCTTGGCCTTTTTTGATTTTTCTTTTTTTCTCAAAGCCCTAGATATTCTCACAGAAAAACACTTCTGCCTTAGACAAATAAACTCACTCCCTTCTCTGTGAACTTCTATTTGCATTGCAAAATTTGTAGAAAGGTATGGTGATTAAATAAAGGTGTCATGTCTTGCACAGTGTCCACAGTGTTAACTTGGTTTATCACAAAGTTTTCATTCCAGTGACACTCATCCATGGGACAGTGAAACTGAAAAAGACCTACCTATGTGAGCAGACTTTCTAAACTATTAATACTTCAGTCCATTATACTTATGGAACAATAATCAAAAAATGGCAAATTATGACATTCAGATTACTTTTGTTCTTTATTAATATAGATTAATATTTTAAAATATCATAGATTATATTTTAATATATAATTTTATGTAAATATCTTGTTCCTTGCAGCACTAGCTTAATACTTTTAAAAAATACTAAGAGTCATAGTCTTGGCCAGATATTCCTTAATTATCCACAAATTATCAGGATGGCTAAGAGTATCTTTGAAAAATGCATGACTTTTCTTTAAAGTGCTGAGGAAGATTCTGCTGGCAGGAAGATAACTGTTTAAGCACTGTCTCTAGTAGCAGCAAAATCTTGGAAAGATTGCCCAGAACATTTTTTGTGTCTTTGTTTTTATACAGTACAACTTCAAGGAGATTAGTTTAAGACTCATCTCTACCAGTGACTCCATGTTGTCTGGCAAGTTGTTTTATCTTTACTGTTTCTTAATGAGTAAAGCTAGTTAGCATGTGAGGGTGTTTTGGTTACTTTCCCCTCACAGAAGATATTATAAGAGAGATCACTTATGATTATTTTTGTTTTGGCCAAAAGTTTTAGGGGACTATTTTAACTTTCTTTCAAAATTAAGTATTTTTCAGATTAAAAAAAATTCTCAGCAGAGACATTTTAAATTGGAAAATAAATTACAGGTTTTCACTTGTATGTGAAAGGCTTTCATTTATAAGCCATGTCATTACTTCCTGCAGTATTCATTCAGCTGGAAGACTCTTTCACTTCAAGGAGGAAAAAAAAAAAGGAAGTTTTAAGGTTACCTCCTTATACTTCTTTTCCACTTGAGACTAAGTTCTCTGTAGTAAAGGTTTTCTACTACCTTTTGGTTTTGATGCACTAAACACATTAACATTGAAATCTGGTTTTGAAATTCCTGGTTCTTTACTAATAAAAATAATTCCTACAATGTCCACTATAAAGCAAGAAAACTTTAGCTCAACTCCTGAGTTCTCCAGCTCTTTCCCATCCGATTCTCTCCCTGATCCCTCTGGTGGGATCTCATGAATGAGCAGCTGCCTGGGGCTTGGCTCCTGGCTGAGGGAATATTAGGCTATCCCACTTCTCATCTCTCCAGCTTCTGAAATTAAGATGCCATTCAAGGTCATGTAGGGATGAGGCACCACCTGATTATGCTGCAAGAAGCAAATATGGGGATAAGAAATGTTTTTCTAATCAAAATGATCTCAGGAGGGGAATTTTCAGTTCACATGAAGACCATATATGTACTGCCTGTAATCAGATTTCAGAACCCTGAGTGAAAATACTAAGTTCTAAATTTTCTCAAATATCTTTTTCCAGAGATGACAGCTACTTATGAATTAAATTGTATTTTTCTAGGATTTTTTTCCAGGGCTTTTTTCTTCACAACTCAGAGTAAGATTTATCATGCATTTAAAGAATATTTTTCTTTTTTATCAGGTTAATTCTGAATATTGACAACTGTAGAAAAGTACAGATTTGTACAGTTAAATGAATTCTTTACTGAAAAGAATTTTACAATTAAGTGTATCTAGTTCTCATAGGAAGAGCTAAGGGCAAATTAATAGAGAAAGCAAAATATAAACATACAGGCAAAGCAAAACAAGGAATTAATTCACTGCTTCTCATTGGCAGGTAGGTATTCAGCTATGTCCAGGACAGCAGGGCCTGATCATGTGTAGAAGTGAGGTAGGAAGACCAATGCCATTCTGCCAAATCCCCACCAGTTTTTCTGCTCTCCCTAGCATGATTTCATCTGGTATGAAATACACCTTTGGTAACCCATTGGTAACTCTAACCCCAGGTGGAGCAGGAAAAGGCACATGGGGGTCAGGCTGGTGCCAGGGACAAAAGTGTGGAGGAAGCAGTGTGGGGCAGCTCCCTTTGATCACCTGTCCCAGCTGTGTCTCCCCCAATCTCCTATGAACAACCTGTGTTCCTCACCAGCATGGCAGCACCAAGATCTAAAAAGCCTTGGCCCTGTGTAAGACCTGTTCAGCAACAAAGGAACCCCTCTCTATTATCAACACTCCTTCCGGTCCACATGCAAAATGCAGCCCCATACCAGCCACTGTGATGAAAATTACTGCAGCCAAAATACTCCTAAAATGAAAGTCCGTATCCCAAAGAGAGTGCAGGGCTTTCACCCCACTGGACAGGAAATAAACCAGACAGCCTCACACAGAGTAATGACCATAACTATGCTACTTTTTAGATGGCAAAGACCTTTGAAGTCCCTTGCTGGCCGTCAATTTAACAAAAAGGTACATTTTAGCATTTGACGACAGAATGAAGACCTAGAGACAATAAAGAAAAGGCAGCTACAAGGAGCATCAGCTGCCAAAAGAATCTGTGCAGGGCAGATGAATGAGACTTCACTGAAGGCCAGTCATCATATTTTTAAGTTTTTTTCATGTCTTCACCCCCGCATAAAGGCAATTTTATGCTTTTAAAAGCAGTAGAATATTGTGGTTTATGTGATACTCAGGACAAATAAAATTAATCCTGCCAATATTAAAGGTTTAATTCCAGTCACTTAATAACTTCATCCTTGTCACAGTAAATGCACAAAATTCACTTTACTGCTTACAAGCAATCACTAACACATTATGAAACTAGAGTATTGGCTTGAAACCTAAATAAATAAAGAAAAACTGCAGCTTTTATGGAGAAAGTGATGTTACTATTTGTCAATCAAATGAATGATGCCAATGCACACTGGTAGGCAATAAAACCCCAAGTATTTTACTGTTGGATCATTTCTCACATATTACTGCCTGGCTCACAGGCTCAAGAGTCTGACAATGCTGAGGAAGGCTGTGAGATAAACTCAGTTTCTTTTATTAAGGCTCAACATGAAGATGATTTTTTTAAATTCTCCTTCACTTGGAGGTGCTTCAAAAGAAACTTGACTGTAATTAAAATCCAAAGTGAAATTTATACCATTGGCTTATAGACTTATAGTCTGTGACAAAATTACTTGGGAATAGAAATGGATTTCTATACCCTGAAAATTATTTTCCCATTCTTCCTCATAATTAATCTGAAGTGGATCAATTCCTCTTGTGAAAAAGCAGACAAAACCCTTGTTCCAGTTACTACTCTGACAGGCCCTGGCATACCATAGAGGAGCTCCAATTCCTCAGACATCAGTTTCTTAATGACAAAAATGTTTCTTAGTCAACTGCCTTTGCATATAACTGAAGGGGGAAATAAAATCTTTTCACAACATTTCTATCTATTTGTATTTGAAACTGTCTTGTGGTTGTCTTCAAACTTACACACTTGGACTGCTGAACTGTGCCCCTCTGGACTCATTTAAAAAATTTATTTAAAAACAAGCCTGGGCAGCTGACTAGAAAATCAGACCCAGGCTGAACAGTAATACAAACAAACTAAGGTCTTGGGAAACTTCGCTGTGATTCTGCCAAAAGGTAGATAACTTTTTCTTCGAGTTCTGGCTAGATTTGATCTGATCAGAAGTCAATCAGTTCAGTTCAGGTCAAAGTATTACTAATACTTTTTAAAAATATGTGTGTTTTAATGAGGAAAAAAATCCCTAGAATCAGGAAAATTAAACACAATTGGTACATCTCAAGTAGATACACAAATATATTGGCCTCTTCTCAGCAAGGATTTAAAGGAACCTGCTGCTTTTATATTATGCAAATGTGAGCTCACTGTTTAAATTACCTATGGTGATCTTCAGCCAACAGTGAATAAAATGTGGTAATTATATCATATTGATATGAACACTCCAAGAGCAAGAGTTATTTTCAAAGGTTAATTATTTACCTAACCCTTCTCTCTTCATCTTTCCTATTCACACAGCTCAGTCTCTGTAAAAACCACATGGAATAAGGCTTATTTTCTTTACCAGTAAAGTTACACTATCAAAGAATACATTCTGCATTCTACAAAAAGTTACTAAGGATGACTATTGAAAGTGGAACTTATTCAAAATAATGCAGGTGGGAACAGTACTTGAGTTTGCACATAGCCTGGTAACATTAGATTACCACTAACATAAGGTGCTGGAATTATCTAAGTTTTTAACCCATTAGATACTGCATCTGTGAATGTATACCCAGTTTTTGTGTGCACTTTTCTGACACTAGTTGAAAGAGTATTTACAAAAGTGATGACAGGAAAGCTGATGGAAATTAGAATGTATTTAAGACAACAATCAGAATTTTATTTCCAAAAATGTAGTCAAGGGTTTTGACTCTGGTTCATAAGACAAAGCAGTCTTATGAATCAATGCTCTTGTGAAGGTTCTTTTTCTTGGCATTTAAAATCACAGGATTGTCGCAGACATCCTTTTCACTAAAAATCCTTTCTTTAGGATTTTCCCTTCTGGGAAGCTGAGACCCCAGATAAAGAATGTAAAGAGTGGTTATCTGCTGCTGTGGAATGCAACAGGTGCATCTGTTATTGGCCCACCTTGGATGTTTACAATTAAAGGCCAACCAAGGATCGAGCTCTCTCTGAGACAGAGTCAGAGAGAACTTCTTTGTTATCACTCTTTTCTATTCTTAGCTTAGCTAGCCTTCTGAGAACTTTTCCTTCTATTTCTTTTAGTATAGTCACAATGTAATATATATATATATAATAAAATAATAAATCAAGCCTTCTGATCATGGAATCAACATTCTCGTCTCTCTCTCATCCTGAAAACCCTTGTGACCACGGTCACATAGGATCATAGAATAGTTTGGGTTGAAAAAAATCTTTAAAGGTCATCTATTCCAACACCCCTAGCAATGAGCAGGGATATCTTTCCCTAGACCAGGTTGCTCAAAGCACCATCCCACCTGACCTTAAATGTTGCCAGTGATGGGGCATCTAGCACCTCTCTGGACAACCTGTTCAGTGTTTCACCACCCTCACGGTATAAAATTTCTTGCTTATGTCTAGGCTGAATCTATCCTCTTTTATTTTAAAAACCAGTACCCCTTGTATCACAGAAGGACCTGCCAGAATTTTTTTCTTACAAACACCCTTTAACTATGTAAAGGTTAGAGCTAGGTCTCCCCAGAATCTTCTCTTCTCAAGGCTGAAAACCCCTACTCTCCCAGCCAGTCCTCATAGGAAAGATGTTCCATTCCTCTGATCATTTTTGTAGCCCTCCTTTGGACCCACTCCAATGGCTCCCTCTCTTGTACTGAGGACGCCTGGACTGGATACAATACTCCATGAGCGGGGATTCATGAGAGCAGAATGCAGGGAAGAATTACCTCCCTCGAGACGCTGTTTTAGACAGTTTTATTTTCAGAGAGATAAAATCTTCATCATTAAGTGTCTCAGTATCAAAGTCAGAATTAGAAGGGCAGTGAATTCACCCCATAATGGCACCTGCAAGTATTATGATAACCCTTACTACCAATAGACATCCTTGAGCTAGAGGACAAAATGAAAACTCTCTGAACTTCTGTAATTAAGGTAAAAGCATATAAGAACTCTATTAGGAGGCTTATAGCCCAAAGAACTGAAGATATGTTCATGATAAGCTTTTTATTTTGATGGATTCTTCCAATATTGCTACCTCTAATTTTGCAAATAAGAGAATAATTTACTAATTATTAGATTTCACAGAATGGAATAAAGAAGAAGATATATCTAATGTATTTTTTATCATGATTTTTAAAGTTCAATTTATTATTATTAAATATGATTAAATTGTATTAGATTAATTGTGATTAAATATTATTAAAAGCTTTTAATCATACAAATTAAGGAAATAAACTTTGATAAAATTGAAGGTCAGTTACTTAAGCACCTGAATCTAAGCAATAAGGCTTTAAGAGTCTAAATTACAGCATCATAGTGCGGTCATATCTGCACAAGAACTCATAATTAAGATCAAGGCTTAATTTGCCTTGGATCAAATCCTGATCTCGGTCATTTAGATTCTACAGATGTGCAAATACCTGTGCATGTATATTAAGTTCATTGACACTGTGTCTCTTTAACCAAAGAAGGTGATGTTCATAGCCACAATTTGCATATATGCTTGATAAAAGGACAGAGATATTGCATTAAATAAGTGCATCATTGATGAATCTATCAGGAGCACACATGATACAAGAGAAAGAGAACAGATGGGCAACTACATTAAGGAGAAAGTCTGAAGAACAGATGTGAGTTCTTAGGTTACTGTTGCTCTCTGATACACCTGAAATACTGAATAAAGTGGGAATAGTCACAAAGGATGACTGAGACTAGTTCCTGAAATTCATATAAACTCTCCAGGGAGCAGCGAGCCAGGAGACAAAGCTTACTGCTCCAGGTGGAGGTAGGGCTACAAAGCACCAAAAAAAGAAAGTGGGACACTCGCATAATTCTTTCCTGACAGCAGCTTCCTCAAGGATACGGTTATGTTACTTTCATCCTTCCCGGAGGCTTAGGGATAGGATTAGCTTTAGGGCCATCCCTAGGGGTGAGAGAGAGACAAGCCTGGAGCTCCAGTTACAGTCATACTGAAAAAGGGATGCCAGAAGAAGGGTGAGCTCTACTAAGAATTCTTTCTGACTTCTTCCTCTAGTTTATGGAAGTAGGTTTTGCATAAATCTTCAGCTCACCTGAAGTTTTGGGTTAGCATTAGCATTAGTAGTGATATACAGACAGACGTTATAGATGCAGTGGGATCACAAGGCAGCTGCCAAAGTCAGGACTAGATTACATCAGGAATTGTCCCTAACAACTTCTTCTGGGTCACAGTTTGTCTTATGATTTAAATGCTAGTCCAGATCTGAAACTGTGGCAAGGTTTGAGCATTAAGAGAGGGAAAAAGACTAGAAATCCAGGTGGTATGGGGACACAAAGGGCCTTCTAGGTAGCAAAAATATTTTCCACTAGCATTTTATATCTCTAGGTGTCGCTGAGAATAAAGGCCTTTGTCGGGGTCGAGCCATTTGTCGGTGAGGGGAGACTCAGACACTCAATATGAGTGATAAGCAAATTCCGTTTATTGAAGAGAGCATCAGACACTTATACAGCGAGTAATAAGCTTATGAATATTCTGTAAGCTAAGCAATCTATTGGTTAAACTATACTATCAACTCTTCCTCATTCCTTAGGGGTTACATCTCTCTTTTCTCATGTATCTTTCACTGTTTCTTATCCTACCACAGCTAGGCCCAAGGACACTGCTATCTGTGCAGGTGCAGGACTTGGAATTAGCCATGGTTTTGTACTTTTCCATTTTCTAGCAGCTAAATTCCCAACATCTAGGAAATCACTCAGATTAGATTTAAGACTAATCTAGAGCTTCAGGTGAAGTGGAGCTGGAAAGGTGCTGAGAGAAACCTGACAAGATAGGGTTTCTGTTTCACTTCTAATCTGCCTCTTCACTAAGGACTTGCTGGGGTTTTACTGTACTGCTTGTACATTGGCTTCCCCCCCAGATGGATGTTCCAACCTTGCCCATTATGGTGTTGTGGGTCTGGGCCCCAGCTGGCAATGCTACTGCCCCTCCTTGCCTTGTTATCACACTTAGCCTCTGTCTCTCTTTAACTTCATTAGCTACTGCTCGGTGCAGCTCCAAGAATGTTTTGAGGTTTATCCCAAGGCCAAGGACAGGGCCTCAATGAATGTTTTCAATACTTTTTGTAGCATTCTTCACAGATTTCATTCCCTCCTTTGGAAGATCTTTTGCACCACCATTCCATTTAGAGCCAGCAGCTTTTCTTCAGTCTCCCAAGATTGCCCTCAGGTGGGAAACTACAGCCTGAAGTTACAGTAATGGCTGCTGGACCATGCTGGGAATTCACCCCTTGGACAAAAAGACAGTCTGGACACATTAATCCACTTCCTGGATCAGTGGGGCATACTAACCATTTTGACCCTGGTCATGGCTAAAAATGTTGGCTTTCTGCAAAGAGGTGCAGACAGGAAACAAACCAACCTCTGAACCTTCTCAAAGTCTGCTGAAGTGTTGCCAGACTCACTGAAGGAAGACAAAGTCTTCTTTGTCCTTTACTTCTCCTGGCTTCTCATCAAGTCCTGAGAAGTAGAACAGCAACAGAAGAGTCACACAGAGTACTCAGCTAAGCTTAAACAAGGAATCAGGAAGAATCCAGGAGGGGATAACCAAGTGCTTTGTGATTTGTGAGTTTCCCTGAGGTGTACAGTGATAGATGGAAGGTTTACAGTTATCAGGGTAGGGCAGACCTTGTGTCCTGAATATCGATCCCCACTTGCTTGAAAATTAAGTGAGCCATAAATCTGCAGCTTCTCTGCCTTTTGCATGCTCAGCAAAGGTACACATTGAGGAGAGGAAGCATGAGCAGGAAAGATGGAACTTAGAAGAGAGCAGAGCATCTGAATTAAAAGACCTGTTTGAAAATAATTTCAAGCAGCTTCTCTGTCCTTCTCTCTAAACATTTTAAGTGTATTAATGCAGTAATTAACAGTAGAGAAAGAGAAGAATATTCCCCAGGCACATACAACAAACCATTCACATTACTGAAGAGGAAGAAAATGTTGTATAGCATGAATTTAAACAGCCTTTCTTTGCTGCTGGCTGTTCACTCCCAATTTAATTCTTTACTTTGTTTTTTTCTCTCCCCAGACTCCAACCTATCTAAATAAGGTGCCCTTCAGAACAATATTTATTTTACTGCAAAGCCTTTACAGATATTAGCATTAGTTTCCCTTTGCAAATGGTTTCAGTTAGTAGAAGTTTTATTTCAGTGTGAGGAACTCCTGTGTATTTCTTTTCTGAAGGAGATATTTGGTAAGATGCAATATGTGTGTGAAATTAATAGACTTTTGAGCTGTCTATGACATGTTGTTATCTATGCTGTAGTGTGCATGTCTTTGCATTTGCCATTGAGAAAGGAACATTCTCTCTGATTAGTAAGCGGAAAGAGCTGTTATAACTTGAATAAGCATGGCAAGTAGGATAGTGAAAGATACTCCAATATTTTGGCAGTCTAATATAATATATTGAAAAATTAAGATACTAATAAACTTCATATTGATGAAAATTGAGAAGTCTCCCACTCATAGAGTAAAATTTTTAACACATTCTAGAGAAATTTGAAGAGTACACAGACCTGACTGCATTTCAAAACGCCCCATATTTAATAGGTAAAATACTAGGAAAATGCTTTATATTCTTTCAAAATATAGAGTGGTCTTTTTCTTGACATAAAAGCCATGCTGTTTTCCAGAGTATTTCCAAGATCCCATTTCTCTTCCTATCAGTCAGAATCAAAGCTAATCATTGCTTTTCTAATGCAGTAAGAGTTATTCCAGGATAATATTTGGAGAGAAAATAAAAATGAAAATGCAGTTGTTTTTGTTTTTAAGGCAAGAGAGACTGGCAAATATTAATTATTTTATTTATTTATTTATTTATTTATTTACTATGACAGCACTTAATCTAGTCATTAGTTAGTTGTGTGAAAATCTTCCCAGATTATTTACTTTTAAAAAGCATTTCTTCTTACTGATTTACTGCAGTCAGGTATAAGACAAATTCTATGATTCCTAATATACTAAGGAAATTTGGGCAATAAAGGGGTTTATTATGTATGAGGAATGAGATTAAAAGGATCTCAATTCAATCATAAGGGTATTCCCAATATAACACCTATGGTAAATCCAGAGAGAAATAAAAGATTAATTCATAGAGAGAAATGGCAGTTGGCAGCAGCATTTTACTGTCAGATAGCCATTTTTACAGTAATGTTTTTTGTTATGCTTCTGCACACAGGCTTGCATTTGCATGAGGTTGCTGCATCGCAAATGAGTTCCCTGATCTTCTTTCTCTATACTTGCCAGAAATTTCCCCTCATACAAGATGAATACTAGCAGTAGCAGTAATAATAATAGTAATAATAATAGTAATAATAATAATAATTCATTAAATTTCTCTTATCTCTGTTATATAAAAAGTTCCCAAGATACTTTTCAACACCAGTGTGGAATGATTTAGAAAATTAGTATATATCTGTCTGCACAGAAACACGGAATAGTTTAATTTGGAAGGGGCCTTTGAAGGTCACCTAGTCGAAGTTCCTGCCCACAACAGATCTAGAAAATCAAAGCCTTGTCCAATCAAATCTTAAACATCTCCGAAGTCAGACACTATACAACATTTCTGGGAAAAATTTGTTCAGCCTTCTAGCTTTCCTCACCACTGCAGCTACCCTGCTCCTTAGACACCTGTGAGCCTATGGGGCCAAGCAGGATTCACACAAGTGGTACTGAAGATGCTGGTGGAAGAGTTCACCAAGCCACTCTCCATCCTCACAAGGGGAAGGGGAGGGGCAGGTACTGATCTCATCATTCTCATGGCCAGTGACAGGACTCGAGCAAACAACATAAAGATGAGATGGAGGAGGTTTCTGTTGGATATCAAGAAAAGGTTTTTTCATCCAGAAGGTGGTTGAGCACAGAAACAGGCCTAGTGAAGAGATCACAGCATCAAGCCTGAGAGAGTTCAAGAGTTTGGACCACACTCTTGGGCATACAGTGTGATTTCTGGGCTATCCTCTGCAGGGCTAGGTGTTTGACTCAATGATCCCAAAGGGTCCCTTCCAACTCAGTATATCCTATCATTTTATGATTTCTCATCAGTCCTGGTTAACCAGAGAGGTCCCAGACATCTGGAGATCAGCCAATGTGATGCACATCTACAAGAAGAGTTGGAAGGAAGATGTGGAAATTTACAGGCCTGACAGGAGGCCCTTGGTGCCAGAGAAAGTTATGGAACAGATTATCTTGAATGTGATCAGATGCACAGGACAACCAGAGGATCAGGCCCAGCCAGCATGCGTTTTGCAAAGGCAGGTACTTGACCAGAGTGATTTCCTTTTATGGCCAGGTAACCTGACTAGTGGCTGAAGGGAAGGCTGTGGATGTTTCCACCTGGATGTCAGCAAAGCCTTTGACACTGTCCCCCATAGAACACTCCTGGAGGAATTGGCAGCCCACAGCTTGGACAAGTGCACTCCTCACTGGGTTAAGAACTCCCTGGATGGTCAGGTCCAGAGAGCAGTGGTCAATGGAGTCACATCCAGCTGGTGGTGTCACAAGAGGGGTCCCCTGTAGCTCAGTGCTGGAGCCACTTTGTACCAGGTCAGGCAAGTCAGGAGCACATAAACCATTGGCAGAGGGGGTGGATGCAAAAGAACAGTAAGAGAGTGTATCCCTGCTCTTTATCACCTCCAACTCACTTCCATTCCTGTTTCGTATCCAGCTCAATCATGCCATTTTCCAGGTAGCTTGAGTGAGCTTCCAAACAGTAGAGATCAATAGGGAAAATGAAAATAAGGCAAGGATCATCCAAACTACACCATGCATTTGGATGCAGGAGGGCAACAGAACTGCACAGACCTCTCAATCTTGGCAATAATCCATTTGTCACAATTGGAATATGGAAAAATTAAAGACAACAAATTTGGAATAAAATTAATCAGCAGAGTTAATGTGAACACCTCTTTCTTTGACATGGAGGGGAAAGGAGTGGCACCTCAATTTTCATACCTTCTATCATTGAATAGATAGAGGAGGAGCTGCAAGATCATAGGTGAAGGACAGCAGGGATGGATGAAGCAAGAAAACACCTTCCCACATTCATATATTCACAGAAGAAATACATAGTAGGGATAGAAAAATGAGTGGAGCAAAGACACAGATGACCATTGCCATTGATGGGGCAGCATCTGGTGGAGCGAAGCTACAACCAGGAGTGCCACTCAGATTCTGGGAAGAGAGCAGGGGGAGAGAATAGTGGAAAAGCAGAAAAGATCTGTCTTCCCCTTCCCACGCACAACTTTGGAGAGCTACCAGAGGGTGTTAAGAACCTAAAGAAGGGCTGCTCCTGTGAGCCATGCTGTCATGAGTGAAGGATTAGCATTGGAGAGTCACAACTAAAATATATGCCAGTAATCATCTGCATGCTGTGTTCTATGTCAAGACATCGTTGCACAGAGAAAATTACACATTCTGAGCTATGAAGTACCGCATCTAGAGTCTTTTTTTCTCCTCCCACTATTCCATCAGGAGAAGAGTCAGAAAACTGTCCTTGGTCTAATGCAAGGTTTCACATTCAACATACTTGAGAGAAATGCCACCAACTTTATGGCCTCAATGTTTCTTTAGTATTGCAAAGTTTTGGGGCTTTTTATACAGAAGGCAAAATATGATTCATCATATCTAAAGCTTGGAGGTACTTCTTTGCTTATTGCTAAAATTAATAAGCCAGCAAGAGGACTTACTGTGGGATAGACCTGTGAAATAAACCGACAGAAAAACCTCAGTCACAAAATGTACTTCACTCTAAATGGCCTGGCAAACCTCCAGGAGTCTTAGTCTACATTGGGGAATTTGTAAATCTGATAAATAGCTAGAGGTAAAAGTATAATTAAAAGATTCAAAGCTAAAGGTTACAGATATTCAGCCATTGAATTCCTGCTGGTTTAGGAGATTACTGACATCATATATAACATTTCAGAAGTCTTTCTGGGGTAGAAGATTAGTGGAAGAACTAATTTTCTTTCTTTGAAATTATTTAGCTGCACAAAAAGTGCAATTTTGTTTCTTTAGGTGATACTGCAGCTGCCACTCTCAGGAACACTAAATTCCAGAGCAGCAGAAGCTAGCTTGGGTTCTTAGTAAGAAATATATTTGATCTTTAATGATTTTTTTCATTCCATATCAAGACGCTGAACTTGATTCAAGAGTTCTTTTAAGGCTTCTCACTTCCTGGAACAGAGTGGGACTGTGTACAAAAGTCTTCCTTCAGTTTAGTTTGCAGCTTTTTCTTATGGTGTTTACAGATCTGACAAAGGTAACAATTCAGGATGAGGCTTGGCAATGCCCCACTTAGTAAATAAAAACTTAACTTTACATTAATAAATTGGTGTACTGGATTTTGAGCTGTTTGCAGCAGCAAAAATTTCTGCATCTTTTGAGCTTTAACATTTAAGGATATTTAAGACATATTTTAAGAAGACAGCTGAAACATGAAACAAATTACTTCTGGGCATTGTCGGCCTCCTTAGATTTACTCTTTTTTACATTAAAAATTCAAAAGCACATACCATAATGTTGTACATGCAGCTTTGCTGTCCATTATATATATAATACCTGTCCATTGATGATGCTCAAGTTATCTTTGGAAAACAGTACCCATTGCTGAAAAAATATTTTCAGGAACACAGATATTTCATTTTCTGTACAGGGCTCTTTGACAGACAAAACTGGTTACAATAAGATGTATGTTTAAGCTTGAGACAACCTTAAAAATAGAAATTATTGATGGTAAAATGCTCACCAACACTGTTGGTAAGTAAGCCAATTTTAAACCCATCTCTTGTAAAAAGGAACCTATTACTATTATTAGTATCATTAGTAATTTATCATGGGGAATAGGAAGGACTATATTGTCAAAACAGAACAGTATGAGTTGTCACTTATCCTGTTGATACCCTAGGGATAACTGGCAATGTAAGGATGATCTTCAGTTGTCTTGAGGGTCTCAATACTTAAGAACCTTCTGAGAAAGGATGGGTAGTCCTTTAACCATTCCATGGGCATTTCTGAGATTTCAAAATTTCAAGATATCTTGTATATCTGTGATAACTAAATATTCAACCTGTGTTATGCCTCATCACTCACCTGAGAAAATACGACTTGGGTGAATCAGGTGTAGGTTGACAGGTGCATTGCTTCCAAATCAGATAAGATCAAGGGATTTTATGCTGATTTTGCAATGGCTATAGGAGGCCAGGTGACGCATTATTCAGGTTCACTTTAATCTGGAACTACAGAGGTTAAAAAATGGATTTACTATACTTTGATTACAGCCTAGGTTTCCTAGGGAAAAAAAAAGTCTTAACTGAGGAAGTCATGCCGCAGAATTGCTTTTAGTGATTGTACGACTTAGTTAGCAAATTCCAGCTCTCTTTTGACTCATGTTGAACAGGATTTGATCCTCGCTTCCACACAAAGAAGCTGAATAAATTACCTTGAAACACATTTGTTATTATGCAATAGTTTTTTTTTCAATTTTCTCTGCTAGAGTAGCTATGTTTTACATGAATATTAATTAACTGAGCCCAAGAGAGCAAGAAAAGAAGGGTGCAAAATTGCCTATATATCCTAGTGATTACAATACCAAGAAGTAGGGTTCAAGACTTTGTTTCAGATGAAACTTATTTATTCAATGTGAAGTGAAAACTTTTCAGTATTCTCTGGAAATTTCCAACCAGTTCTCACTTGGTTTAGTATTTCTGGTCTCTATATTATAATGGTAGGCTGTAAGGTTAAAAAGCAAATATTGTTTTTTGGGTTTTTTTTAAAAACCCTTATCTAAATTACTTATAATGTGGACAACACAAGTTGTTAAAAAGTTCCTTTTCTCTCATGTTATTATTGTTTATACTGAAAAAGTCTCTGTGTTCACTTAGCGTGTGTACAGATGCATCACGATAAACTCCGGTCAAAGGAGGGCATCATGGAAATGATTGGTCAGCAGGAAATACTCAAATGTGTGTCAAATTCTACTTCTCTAGAAGGTTTTAAGGACTGTGACAAAGAAATCATAACCTTCCTCAATAAGATAAGGTTTCTGCAATAAATCTTCCAAATGAAAATGCTTTCCTTCTCACCATTCATGTATCCACTCCCCAAAGGATGTTTGAGTAAGTGATGAGCGACAGAAGAAAGGTTTCAGGTGTATTAGTCCACTAAACCACCATACCATGATTGTTACTCACAGGATACCATAAGTGTGTGTCATTTACCTGCTTTCAAACTTCCAGCTAAGGTATTCTACAACGCTCTACTGAGCTGTCCTCTTTTTCTCACTTAGAACATATGAACTTTTTCCTGATCTGAAATTAATTCTCCACATTACAACCTCTGACACCCTAGACCTGGATTTTCTTCCCACAGCAAAAATAAAATTAAAAGTAATAATATGTTATGACAAAGAGCTAAGAGTATTGCTGTGTGTCTATACTCACATATTTTACCTCTTCCTGCTGCTGGATAAAAACAGCTTCTGATGCCTCAGAAACCCCATACTCAGCACTCTCCCTGCTGGAGTGTATGGAAGGATACTTCATTTGCTCAGTGTACTGCTGTAAGCCCAAGACTTCTGCCTGTTTTTTTTTAGTGAATCTTTTAGCAGGTAATTCAAAATTGCAGAAATCATTAAAAAATTTTAATTTGCACAGGAGACTGATAATTATGGAAGCAACTCCTTCCTCCAACACTATGTCCTGAAGATAATAAATAAAGGCCTGCTCTATTCAGAGCTGCTTAAGCTAGATCAGTTTTGCACTTCTACAGCAACAGAATTCCAAGTTTATATCACTTTAGATGGTGCTTTTAAGTTTATGGTTCCTGACTTTGGTGACAAATAAATAGAGAAATTGGATCACAGCTCTATATATAGTTGCTTAACTATTAGCAACTTTATTGTATTTAAGTTCTCAAACTCTTTGTCTCAGGCTAACCTCAATAAAAAGAAAGATATAAAAATAAAATATATTTGGAACACAATATTGTTCTGGTATTCAACTATTGTGTAGGTCATGGTAGACTGAAATTGAGCACCTTCTGTATGAAAAAATAAAAGAAAAATACATAAAATAATGGTTTTGCCTGCTCCACTATATTGCACATCTGAAGAAAAAATAAAAATGGATCTGTGGAAGAAAGTGATGTAGACAAAGAGGTAGATATACATAAAGCCATACAGCAAAACAGCCTCTAATCTCCTGAATGCTTAGCCATGATCACAGTGTTGTTAAACATCACAGATGCCACGGTTCAAGTATGGAAGAACGTACTGTACCAGGACACACACACCTTGTGGCATAGAAGATATTGGGGAGGGAGCTGTTATTCCATTGTCCATGCACCTGGAATTGTGTGCTGTGTTAGGCAGTGTCAACTGTGAGGTTTGTCATGGTAAATACCCAAGACATCCTGAGCCAAACTCTAATTAGACATCCAATATCATTTCCCAGCTACCAGATTAAGGTTATAGTATGTTTGTGACCTGCAAATGCTTTGAGACCTTTTGTTGCTTATTTTTAAAGCATAAAAATTCTTGTACTTTTGTTGGAATTTGTGTGACAGGGCAACATTTGAAGGTAGAGTGAGGTCTCTAAAAATGTGTTTATACAACACACACGTTTCAGGCTAAATTTGTTCTTTCCTCTGAAATCATTAGTTTTAATCCCTCAGCTTTGAATTTATTGTTGGTTTCCTTCCAGGACTGCATTCTTCCATTATAGACTGGTAATAATAATGCTTGGTATTTATAGAGCACTTTATATACTCAAATCTCTGGGCAAGCATTCATTATTTCATCACTATAAGTTTAAAATAATTCAGTCCTATTTTAGAAGAGCCAAATGGAAGGCATTGAAACACTGAGGACTTCAATCTCAAAACGAGTAGTGACAGAAATGGCAAAAATCAGAGACCTCTGACTTCTGGATCATGGTACCTACTAATACATAGCACTTATCAAAATAGTTACTAAAATTAATCAAAAGGAAAAACCAAAGCAGAAAGCAACTTACAAAGGTCAACATATGTCATAGACTAAACCATACCATTATTACTGAGAGCTCAGTGCAATAATGGAGTTGGAAATTTTGTGACATTTATTTTGGAAAAAAGTAAAAATACAAGTTGTAATTCTGAAAACCACTCATGTACTACTGGTTTGAGGCACATTTTTGAGAAATTGTTTCATGAAATAGTTTCATTGTTTTTCTCCCCCAGGATGAGGGACATTTAAAATAAAACAATTTAGTCAGTTAGTTAGTTAGTCTTCTACTCTTTTTTCTCTTGTTTTAGATGAAACATGCTTTCACACCAGATCAGACCACTAGACTAATTTGTATCCAGTGAGTAGCATGTAGTTGTAATAGCCAATGCCTGAAGAACTGGAAAAATATAAAATACATCCAGCTAATTTTGTGTTGTTCTCCAAGAAAAATGTACTGCTTCAGAGGTTATTTCCAATAGCAGATTTTAATGAAATAAAAGCCATCTGTTGACATTTTTTTGTCTTGGGTAATTGAGCTGAATTATACAACACTCAGAAAATCAGGCAATAAATCTGGAAAGTCAAATGCTCCCCCATTTGTCCGTTCTTCCTCATTAGAAGACAATGAGACACTAGAAGGTGGTTAACTCTCTGGAAGTCAAAAATCTTTACAAAAGCTACCAACAATTATAAACAACCAACTTACCATGTCATAACAAATTACCTTTTTTTTCAGCTGACTCTTCTATATTGATTCCTCACACACCCCTTATTCTTTTGCAATTGCCAAGTGAATTACTTCACTTTGCAGTGGGCTGGAAGCAGGTAGATAAAATGATCTGGCTGAAGCGGTGAATCCGTCACAACAATAGCATGTTTGCATGTAAACAGCTGTGCTGGAGGGACCCTGAGCAAATCCTCTCCCATCATGGGGCTTTGTCTGCCTGAGCTCAGAGCCAGCTGGTGACACTGGGAGGGGCTCCCTGAGACAGCTCCTGCTCCAGGGGAAAGCTTACAAGGGCTGACCCATGGCAGCTGATTTCAGACAGAAGCTCTTGAACTTGGTCCCTGCCATAGCCAAGGCTATACCTGACCATGGAGTCTCTGGTCTGGGGCCACAAACCATGAACAGAGTTTTCAGCTGGATGTCAGTTGTGATCAGGAACTTGCCTGATGCCCTGGTCGGGGGCATCCTTTCTGATTGTAAAGTAAATAGTACTTGCTCTGCCTCTCAATTTTTGGGTACAGCACTTTATGATGTTTAGAATCACATCAGACAGTAAAGTGTTATCCAGAAGGAGTTCCAACTGATTCAACAATGTGATCTATATAGTCAGCAGCTTTGATTTTCATTTTGTCTGTGCAAACATATTTAATAAAATGGCAGATGGTACAATTCACCATATTATTGCCAAAGATATTTTGATTTCAACATGTTTATGATAAATTAACCTTTATCATTCCCTATACAAAGCGTGCATTGTACACCTAAGACACACGGGCTTATTCCTATCTCTCTATTAGATTACTGAAGTAATAAAATGGCACAAAATAAATATTTGTGTTTATTGCTTTATATGGAATTGCTGTTTTCCATACACTGGAGTGAACAAATATCCACTTGATGAATATTTATAATGAGTATCAGAAAGCAGTTGTGAATATAGGTGACTTGAACAGCAGTTCAGACTGGGAAACAGGTTTGAGGGTACTGTGTTTGAGAACTTTGCACCCACCTACCCATCTGAAAATAAACGCTACAATGTTTTAGAACATCTGCTGCGAAATCTCTGAAGGAAATCCTGCAGTGGTAAGACGTATCATTGGCAGTACCTGGAATTTTCCTGTTAGCTGTTGAGGAACTGAGTGCATGTAGCTGGGTTTGCAGCTGCAGAGTGAGCTGCAGGTTGAGCTCTGTGTGGGAGGAGCCCAAGGCCAGGGCCCAGGAAATGCTGACCCTTTGCATGACAAAGTCCTTTGGCCCAGCCACGTGAGGGGCACACTCAGAGACACAGCAGGAGCCAATGACCACTGGCTTTTGTGGGCTTAAACTGGGAGGATATGAAAGCCCGGGTAGCCCCTTGTCCAGGGTCCTTTCTGAGACGCCTGGTTTGAGCTGTTATTCTGGTGTCACACCAAGATTGAATTATTTTATGGATCCAGAGGTCTTGTACTCTGTTATGAGAAACAGAATTGAGCTGGTAAGGAAACCGTGTCTCACTGTGTGAGTGTGGGGTCTGTAGGAGGTCAAGGTGGGGCCCCTGTTGGGTCCCTGGAGCCACACACTGTGAAGGGTCTTCAGTCCCAGCAAACAAAGTCTCTGATTGTGGAATTGTGACTGACAGAGTAGAGCCTGGATGACCAAACAGGAAAGTTTCCTTAACATGGTTCTGTATTTCCAATGTTCACAGAAATATCTGATTCTATTTCCTGTATTATCACATATCAGAATCTCCAAGATATTTTAACTTTGAACATAATTACAAGCAAAATGAGCATCCCAAAGAGAGGGAATGTGGACACCTTCAAAGTTAAAGCCTCTGTGGGGTTCCAAATCACAGACCTCGTTCAGTTGTTAGTTGCGGCTTAGTGTATGATGGAGGGCAGTGGATTGCACAAGGTTTTTATGCTATTTGACATGCATCTGGGACTTTCTGAGAGAAAAAAGGGACTGAAAACTGAAATTAGTTTTCTACCCTGAAGAAATGTGTTGGTATAGAAAATACATCTCTCCAGGTCTGTGACCCGGGCTTTCTTAGAAGATTCCTCTGTGACTTGTGATTGGCAAAAAGGATTTCTGAGAGCACAGAACAATGTGACCACATGCATATGTACCTGAATATTCAGGCTTGAAATCCTATAAAATGGAGGCAATGTGAGGATCAAGCATGATTTTATTAGATAAAAAATGATTTGTTTCCTCCTTTGGAAGACAAAAAGAGAAACTTTGGGAAGGTTGGGAAATTTACTGACTAGAATAAAATGGCCCAGGACTATATCAGGTGCAGAGCAAAGGACCAAAAGATGCCAAAATTATACTCGCAGATGTTGCAAAAGTAGGGGAAAAAGTCAAGGAGGAAGACATAACATGGGGGGAAAATATGAGGGACATGGTATAGATACTAAAAAAAAAAAAAAAAAGGAAGAAATCTTTCCCAATACCAAACCCATCAAAATGCAGGCCATATACCATCAAGTGCAGGCACATGCAGTAAAGCTTGCCAAAACTGATCCCCACTGAAAGCCAAAACAGGAAAGAAGGACTTACAAAGACGCTGGAATGGAGATACCATCAAAGGAATTGCAATTGGAGGGAAAAAAACAAAATTTAGGAAATTCCATGATTACAAGGAAATGGACCGAGATTATATCAGGTGCATTGCAAAACCCAAACCCATGCCAAAACCAAACTCAGAGATGTTTCAAAAGCAGGGGAAAAAGTGAAGGAGGAAGACACAACTTGGAGGGAGAGATATGAGGGACATGGCATGGATACATAAAAAAAAAAAAGAAAAAAATCTTTCCCAAAGTCAAAGCCATCAAAAGGCATGGCATGCCATCAGGGGCCGGGACATGCACCAAAGATTCCTCTCTTGGTCCCCATTGAAATCGCAAGCTTCCTTTTCCCTTCCCGAAAGGAAATTTCATTTCCTTTCGGGAAGGGAAAAGGAATCTTGCGAACCCGAAAAGAAAGGCTTACAAACACTCTGGAAAGGAGACAGGATCAAATGAAATGCAATTGAAAAAAACCCGAAAATCAGGAGTTTTAGTGTCTTCAAAATATAGGCTGTGAGGAAAGGATCTGCATTGCAAAAGACCAAAAGATGCCAAAACTAAGCTCACAGATGTTGCAAAAGCAGGGGGAAAAGTCAAGGAGGATGACACAACTTGGATGGGAAGATATGAGGGACACGGCATGGATACTAAAAAAAAAAAAAAATTAAAAACCCTTTCCCAATATCAAAGCCATCAAAATGCAGGCCATATGCTGTCAAGTGCAGGCACACGCAGTAAAGCTTGTCCAAACTGATCCCCACTGAAGGTCAAAACAGAAAAGAAGGACTTACTTGCTGATTTTGAGGTTCTCATTGGACATGAGTTAATTAAACAGGTCCCAGTCCTACCAAAATTTGATTTTACTTTACTGGTCCAACTGGTGAAAAATTATTTTTAGATGTTTGGCAACTCCCTAAATTGATCTCTAAATACATAAATAATCAGAGACAGTATTTTGAAACCATGTAGAGTTGTGGATGTTCAAAAACCTTGCTGTATTAGACCTTTACTGGTATTTGCTACTGATTCAATTTTCATTATCTATAATCTGAAATGTAAATGGCAAGCTGACTTCTCTGCAAACATCAGTGACAGACACCTAAGTCCCTGTCCCCAAATTATTTAGACTATACTTCGTCTTTTGCTTTGTGTCAATTGTTTTCAGAGATTGAACAGAATGAAGCAACAGCTACAGTGTGATCGCTCATACTGTGGTAAAGATTATGCTACTCACTATTTGCAATTAGATAGCTGCCTTCAGCTTTAATAACTCTTCTTCCTTCTTAATTATTTTTGATCAGCATGATCTTCCCAGGCATGTATGAGGCAATTTTGTTGGGTATGAGAAAGGTGTTCTCTGGCATCAGCAGCTCCATGACTGGTGCAAGTGCTAATAAAATAAAAAAAAAAAAAAACACCACAAGCCTGCTAATTGTGAGTGATTTGCTTTCTCATCCCAAGTTGATGGAAGAATAATTTTCATGAAGGATTCAGAGTCAGGAAGCATCAAGTGAGTTCACTCCAGATTCATTTCCCTTTCCAAAAGCAAATAGTTGCTGCTGGAATATGGAGCTGAATTTTATCTGCCCTATTCATGGGGGCATGAGTAGGCCATACATTTGTCAGACATTTAATTTAATCAATGCAATTTAATTATGTTCTGATGCAAAACCACTGGTGACCTTCCATCTGCTAACAAAATTCACCCATCCCTGCACATATGCACCCACTCATACTGTCTTTCTAGAGAGTTGATAGACAGGAGCTTACTACCTGGATTGCCTTTAAAGAAAGAGTTGAGAAACATCCATTCAGAGAAAATAAAAATTTGCTTCCATTGCCTGATGGAAGCCAAAATGATGAAAGTGACACATTTCAGCTCATGCTGTGCAGAAGAGACATATTAAATGTGGATTTAGGAGTATAACTCTCCTTTTTTATCCATTGAAACTTGACAAAATACTAAGCAAAAAAAAGTCCTGTATGGTCTCTTTTCAGGAAAAAATGTTTAAAGTAACCAGAGAGTGATGGTTTCTGTGCCATCCCTACCTGCCAACAGAGACAAGGAGAATAATTTCTTTTTAAAGCACAGGATTCACTAATTGATACAAGCCCACTCCAGATAGGCAAAGCATGGGACTGGCAGTCTGATCTCTCTTTAGCCCAAAGTGAAACTGGATTTATAAGAGTCTTCTCAAGTTTCTCTTTCACTCTGAAAAGCTGTCCCTAGTAAAAATTATCAATTAAAATTTAAAAGCCATTAAAAAGACTGAATTTCTGAAAAAAAAATTAAGGTTTGAAAGACATTTCCTGTTCCATTCAAATTAAAGTCAAAATAGGGAGAATTTGGATCAAATACAAAGTGATGCATATTTCATACTGACAATCACCAAAGCAAAATATTGCTGTTTGTAATGTCAGCAAAAGACTGGACAGTTATAGAAGATATTTCTCATCAGTCAACTAAGGTACAATGTTCTTTACTATTAATGTTTTCCTATATCAAATTTTGATTTCATTTAAAATATTTCCTAGTATACTGAACTGCTTGTAATAATATCATTTTTCCAAGAATGTCAAAGTAATATAAAAATTTGGTAAGTACCCTGTTTTTTTGCAGGGGGGGACAGTTGTGTTTTTTTGTTTGTTTGTTTGTTTGGGAGGTTTTGGAGATTGCGATATAAGTGACTAATATCTCATAGAAAAGTCTGTGACCAAGATTAGGAGAAAATCTGAATTTCCTGTGATCCAGTCCTGGTAGACTCAGCCAGTAATTATAATTCTGAAACAGAAAATAAAATGAGTAGCGGATCTCAAACAAAATTCCTTTCCTCAGTATTAAATAGGAAGGAAGTCCAGGCTCCTCTGGGTATAGACAGAATGAGCTTTTTACTACTGAAACAGAACTGTGCTAACTATAGATTCTTTCCAACAAGATGTATGCAGAACTCTGCCAATTAAAGAAAGCACTTTCTTATTTCCAAGTTGGGGGTATAGTCACTATTTTTCCTTCAACAAATAAGAATTAAAATGCTCCATTGTCATTTCCTATTGTGTATGCCCTCAGGCATATGATTGCCTCTTTCAACTAGAGAACCTGGAAGCTCTTTCAAAAGTACATGTAACTCACAGGCTGAAATAAAAAGGTAAAAAGAAATCTCCACACCTTTCAACACAGAATTTAAAAAATATCAGCTTCTCTTGATAAAAGAGATGGAGCTTTAGAATTGAACGAGACATTGAATGTTCTCTCTCCCCCCCCCCCCCCCCCCCCCCTCTGCCCGCCCCCCTTTTGTTGTTTGGGGTTTTTTTAGGTTTGTGGCTTGTTTGGGTTTTTTGGGGGCTTTTATTTAGGTTTTTTTTAGGGTTTTTTTTCCCATACTTAAAAAGATCCCATAAGTAAAACTTTGAGGGGAAAAAAGATAAAAAAATAAAAAGATGAAAATGTTTAAAAGACATTTTTAGTGACAAATAACAAGATGAAGTGTTGCATCAACTTTGTGATTTTTTGAATACTGTCTATTTCTGGATAAAGAATAGCTTTCATTTGTGAGATAAAAAGGACAAATTCGTCTTGAGCTGTATTTCCCTGCAGCTTATATATTTTCATATACTGGTGTAATTTGGAACTACAATCTAGTCATAATTCAGTTCCTGTCTTTAGTAAAAGCATGTGCCTCTAATTTGCAACCAATTTCTGTGCTTGACACATGGAAATAATGAATATCCTCATCCACAGCTGGAGACAAAGGGAGAAAGCAGTGTGCAGCACTTTGTGGGCTGGAATGTCTGGGTGTTTCCTTCTCCTAGGCTTTGGAGCCTTGGCATCCAAATCATGCTAATATTGTGCTGTAATAATTGTGTGAAGAAAGATTCTCAGTTTAAAGTTTTCTTCTATCTCCTTTGAACAGACGACTTGAATAATTACATAAACATGAGTGAGAATTTCATGGCACCAGTTGATTATGTAGGGTCTGCCACTGTGTAAAGTATGAAATGTCATGCAGCTTCCAAAAGCAGGTATTTGTGGACATATTCATCTCTAAACGTGTGTCATAGCTGCTATTATTTTTCTCATGGTTTTCTTTTACTGAAAAAAAAAAAAACTTTTAGAAGAAACAATATCTGGAAACAATAATTGTCAAAAATAAATATGTTGTTTTAAATTGTGTTCTTTTCAAGAAGCCTCATGCCTGATTTTCAAGGCATAGCTGTAAAACTAATTTCCCAGTATGCAGAAATTTTGGTGAAGATTTTCTCTGCTAAGCCACTGAATTTAAGAAGATTACATAACAGTGCATCATAAAGAGGTCATCTTGTGTTCCACTCCTTTATTTTCAATGGAATGAGACGTGCTTATGTATTTACCATGGCTTCTTAATGTTTTATTTTATTGTGATAAAGGCTGTGATCTCCAGACATGACCAGGATCCCCTTTCTGTTAAGCAAAGTATGAACAGAATTATGAGCCTTCCTTTAAAAACTTTTAGAGATTATACCAAGTAAGGAGGAGAGAAATGAACAGTGTACAATGCAATTGAAACAATTCTTTACTAGAAATTTCTACCAACAGAATACCCTCTGTAGTTCTAGGAAAAGAGGGTCTGTTTTCTCACTTGCAGCTGTGAAGATCTAAACACCTGTGGAAGAGGGGGAAGACAAAAATGGCATTTCTTGATCATTTCACCTGTCACTAATGAAATCACTGCTAGGCTGGAACATGGAACCTGCTTGATAGCAGCATCTGATTATAGCAATGAAAAAGGGAAGTGTTGCAGGGAATTGGCACAGCAAACACACTTGAATAAAAAGATCTGCAGCTATCTCCACTAAAATCTGGACAGCTCACTACAGCAGACATCTCTGCACTTGTGGCTTTAGGATTTCCTCTAATCACCACAATAATACAACAACAGTAGATACTTGATGCTACATATCAAGAATTTTCTGTAGTCAAAGAATTGGTTAATAGCAAAGGTATTAAAAGGAATGCTTCACAGCTAGTACAAATTATGGCGGTTTAGACTTCCACTAAGAAGGTTCTAAACTGTAATAAATACTAAAAAAATGTTTTGTAAAAAGAATCCTTAGGCCTTTCTGAATCATTTTACCTACTGTGACATAAATAATCTTATAGCTATTCCCCCTAAGAAATATGTACAGGTTAATTATGCAAAAGCTTACAGATGCAATTTTTTTTCTCAATAAGCATGGTTACTAGCTGGGGCTGAATTCTGTGGGAAATAATTAATAGTCATAGAAGTCACTTCTAAAAAAAGCCTGATGAAAGAGAGATGGCATAACTGCTCATAAAGGTGATGCATTGTAATATTAATCAAGAAAATAGATGCCATATAAAAGCAAAAGGTCAGCTGCTGTGAAATGTAGGGGAAAAGAGTGCATCATAGAATCATAGAATATCCTAAGTTGGAACAGACTTACAAGGGATAATTGATGTGCCTGAGACCTTTGTGCAAATGCTTCTCAAACTCTGTCAGATTTGGTGTTATAACTGCTTCCCTGAGAAGCCTGTTCCCGTGTTCAACCACCCTCTGGGTGAAGAACCATGTCCTAACATGTAATTTAAATCTCCCCTGTCACAGCTCCATGCCATTCCCTCAAGTCCTGTCTCTGGTCACCAGAGAAAAGGGATGGGTGCCTGTCGCACCACTTTTCCTCATGAGTCTCCTCCAGGGTGAACAAGTGACCTTAGCTACTCCTCATATGATTTCTCTTCCAGAATCATCATCATCTGTTGCTCTCCTTTTGATGCTTTCTAATAGCTCAGAATCCTTCTTATATTGCAGTGCCCAAAACAGCACACAAAACTGGAGATGAAGCTGCATCAGCACAGAGTACAGCAGGACAATCCCCTCCTTCAACTGCTCATAATGCTGTGCCTGATGTATCCCAGGATGTCATTTTCCCTTTTGGCTGTCACAGCACAGTGCTGACTCACATTCAACCTGACCTTAACCAGCTTTCAGCTGGGGTAGAGGTAAATTTCTTCACAGTGGCTGGTGTGGGGCTTTGTTTAGGATTTGTGCTGAGCACAAGGTTGATTAGAGGGATGTTTCTCTTGTTGTTGAGCAGGGTTTGCACACAGCCAGGGCCTCTTCTGCTTTTTGTACTGCCATGCCGCTGAGGAAGCTGGGGTTGCCTGGGAGGTGGGGAGTAGACAGAACCAGGACAGGTGGCCCAAATTGACCAAAGGGATATTCCAGACCATATGTCATAATTCTCAGTATAGAAAGTGTGGGGAAGAAGAAGGGAGGAATGTTTGAAATGTGGCCTTGAATTTTCTTCCCAAATCACTGTTACCTGTGATGGGGAGATGCTTGAACACCTGCCAGGCATGGGAAGCAGTGAATTAATTCCTTGTTTTGCCGTGCTTGTGTGTGTTTTTACCTTCCCTATTAAACTGTTTTTATCTCCGCTCATGGGCTTTCTAACATCTACCCTTCCAGTTATCTCCCCAATTTGTCTGCTGGGGGAGGGAGTGAGTGAGTGAGTGAGTGAGTGAGTGAGTGAGTGAGCAGCTGCCTGAGGCTTGGCTGCTGGCTGGGGTTAAACCACAATGACAATATAGGAGGTGAGCATTTAAGATACTTTAACTGCACATTGCCTTTCAAGTAAGAGGCTCCTAAAAGTATTTACAAAAAGCATAATTGGTATTACTAAAATTAGTCAGAATTTGGGTCCTTTTTTCCTTCAAAAGACAAGAAATTCTACCAATAACTTGGGCAATATTAACAATTTAGGGCAAGAAGTGACACCCAGAAAGAATTTCGAGTGTGATTTAATACTCCCAATCACAGATTTGCAGCCCTTGCTAACTATTCAGAGGATAGGAGAAATGCTAATTTCTTCCACCTTTCTCTTTCAGATAGGTTAAAAAGTTACTATGTCTGAACACTGGGAAGATATCTTCCATACTGGTTAGGCAATGATTCAAGATTCAAAAAATCAAACCTTAATTTTGTCAGCTAATTCTGTCAGCTATGTCAGCTGTGTTTCTTAGTTACAATATCTTGAAGTATACCAACCTCATTTTGAAGAGTAAACCTTGAAAAAACCAATTTCATCATGGCTTCATGCATTGTCTCCTCTGTTCTCCTCTACCTTAGGCTTTCCATTCTCCACATGCCTATTCTGAATCCTCCTCTCAGTTTCTGTGTCTGAATGTGCATTTTTCTTGGTACTTTTACACTCTTCCTGTTTATCACACAGTCTCATATTTATTTGGAATAATCTCCTATCTCTTATCTCATGTCCCTTCACAACAAATCCCATTTCATTATTAAGACACTTTCATCCATCTTCTTCTTGGCATACCTACTCCAAGCAATTTCTACCTCATGCATTCTCTGTCAGTCATGAATTTTGAAGGTGACTTCAATACTCCAAATGGAAATGTTTGAGAATGCTTCAGCAATGCCAGCCAATGGGGAAATATTCCCTTGACTGTGGAAGATTGGTGAAAAACCCTCAGTGTTCTTCAATATTAACTTTCAATCTCAAAAAATGCTTGAAACATATTAGAAGATTTTTTTTTCTTTATTTATCTCCCAGTGTTTCTCTATTTATTTACTTATTTACTGGCATCAAGTAATTTCACCTAACCTTCAGGGATTTTTGTGTGCTATCATTTCAGAGGTGGGAAAAGAAAGACAAGTTTAAAAATGCATATGTTGTCCTCATTGTGCTGTAACAAGATTGGCATGGTACCAGTGATGTTTGAATTTCTCTCTTAGGAAGACTAAGATAGTTCAAGCAGCTGCACTGAAATTGCATTGGAAATGGATACTTTGCAAATTCTCCCCATAAATGAAAGTTTAAATTACAAAAAGCCGTCTGACCGGTTATCTCTTAGTAAAGTGCTTTACAATTTGCATATAAACTTCATTTATTTTTCTAATTACACAGAGTAAAATGCATTCATTTTGCTTTTGATTACAAGCAGTCGTGCCAAACACCTGTGACTACCACAAATTCTAATTTGTTATTTATTTACTTCAAAGCAATCTTATCATCTAAATGATTCAAAGCATCAAAGACCTTAATTATTGATAGTCAGTTTGCAGGGTTACACTTTCCATGTCCTTGGGCTGAAGGCACTTCTCTGTTTTCTTCTCCTCAAGTACACACTTGGCTGAGCCAAAGGACGTGATTGTGCTACGAAGTGTTTTGGAAATCACAATCTTATTTAATTGCAGCTAGATTTTGACAACACCAAAGAGCCAAGACTGACAGTGACAATTTGGGATCTACTAAAGGAACAACAATAAAAAAAAAATAGTCTCCTTTTTACCTTGAAAAAAAGTTGTGTGTATATCACATGTATTGTGCCAGTTCAATCTACCTCCACAACACTGTTTTGTGAATACCTTTCATTTATTCCAGACAGAAATACACCAATTTACACTATTGCAATAAATGAGCACACGGTGTGCCCTGTCATGACATTTAAGTGGTTAAAAAACTCTTATATCAGAAGGTAAAGGATGAAAAGGTCCTCAATTCAAACAAGACACTTAGCAAATATGCATGTTTTAGGGTGCATAGTCCTAGCTCATGCCTGGGTATCACAATGCAAACCTTCAGACACAGATTCTCAGTTGCCTCTGTCTGCAAATCATGTAATTTCCAGAGTCTTGGACCATCATAGCTTCTATACTCTCATAGTGCCTTGAAGGTGTGGTATACTGGATCACTTTCTAGGAGCTGAGAGTACTCAAGCTGCAGATAATTTAGATAATTTTTAATCACTGCATTAATTAATTAATTAATTTAATCCTCCATTAGCCTCTACAATATTTTACCTTAAACACTTAAGGCCTTTAAATATAAGAAAGGTCATAATGCTCCTGAAGCCTTCATAAAACCGATCATGAAGCCTACAGAATGCATAGTTTGATGTCTAGGTTCCTCACCTGTATCCTTTTACTTTTAAACAAACACCTTAAACTTTATTTCAGTTATGGATTTCCCAGAGTACAAGGAAACAGGATACAATTTTCACTGTTCTTGAAATATATTCATAGAGTATCCTGCAATCTCTCTGCCAGTACTTCCTTTCCCTGGTCTCATTCCTTTTAGACTGGCCTGGCACCCCCTGCTTCATTGTTTGACTGGTAAAACCCAAGCTACCTTGTTTTGACAGGATGCCATAATATACACAGCCCATTCAGTCTGGGGTTGCATGCAGAAGAATCACCAAATCATCTGTTCTGCTCTTGGAAACTTCAAGAAAAGTCTCGAGAATTCCATTGCAATAAATATTATGCAATATCTTAAGTATCTTAGTACTGCTTGCATTTTTAATTACAATATTTTTCCTGGAAATGCAAAAAGATTTTAAGCATATAATCTGTGCATGCCTTCAGCATTAATAGGAAGTGACTAAAAATTAGTCAGAAACTGTAATGCACTTAATTGTTCTAACTCTTGTCTTTCTAGGCAGCACCGTCTCAGGATGGTTACATTTGATGTGTCCTAAAACGGTAAAGAGAATATGGCAACCATAATTATGTGGTAATCCCACAGGAAGATATAGATGCTTTTATTAAACCATGGTTTTTAAAGTTTTAATATCTCATAAATAATGAAACATAGCAGTACAAAAATTGCGAGGTCGAGGTGCAAATTGTGTAAAAATGTTGTGCCTGCTATTGTTGGAGCTTAATCAGAAGCAATGCATGAAATACAGGAGAGAATACTTGAATCTTCAAGCTAAGTTAAGACTGAATAGAGGCCTATATGAGCCAGGATAATTAACATATTACTGTAAGATCTGAAATTAAAATTTGTGTTTAGCCAAAATCCATGATTTTGCAATTCTACTATAGATCTATAAAAAGAGCTTTTCAAGAGTATATAAATACATATGTATATAAGTGTGTGTGTGTAGATATATATATAATGTCTTTTAAGAAATAATCTCTCCAAAGTATTGAAATACACAAATCTGCAAGCTTCAGCTGAGGAAAAGAAAACTGACTACTCAGTTTCCCTGCTGAAGTTAACATGCACAAGCAAACAGCACACATAATGAAAAGCATATTAGATTCTTAAATGATTTTCATCTTAACAAGATAATGTGTTATTGTTAACTGAGGGAAATAAAATTATTTAACTCCACTGCTTTCCACTTCTTTAAATCACTACTTAATTGGATTTTCTAGGTAATTGGTAAAATGATAGTTCCAGTCTCTCTCTTTCTTTCTCCTATTTTCCCATCTATGACTTATCAAATACCGCACAGGTACTGATATGACTGAAATTAAACATCTGATGCAAAGCTCTCTGAAGTCAGTGTAAAGGTGTCCACTAACTTTAGTGACACTTAGATCAAACTCTAAGTAGGCTGCTTGAAATCTCTACCTTTACAGCTGATCCCTGCAAGCAAGAGAAATTGTTGGATGGCCAGTGGTCAAGATTTCCATCCAATATGAGAGCAGTTTTCTTAATTGACCTCTACAGTCTTGCTACTTGACTTTTTGAATTATTAGTATTATTTCATTTTGTGACTAGGTAGTTTTAAGTCTTTATGTATTGCCAATATTACTTACAGAGCTTTCATTTATGGTAGTGCTCAGCATGGCCAAGAGGAATTGTACTACATGAATACAAACTCGTACACCACCTTTCCTCTGCTGCAAAATTTACCATGAAATTGAGTCTACTTTCTTCTCCTGAATCGTCATTATATCATCAGTGACCTTCCAGTCTGATCAGCATGATCCAAATCCACCTTGCTATACCTCTTTGAAGAGAGACATGGATTGTCTAAGAAAATGCAAACTGGTAGACTGACACCTGGACCCCTTGCATTAATTAAGAGTGGAGGGCAAAAAAAAATGTTCTGTACTTAGTTTGCTTCCAGGGAACTAAGGAATGGTTTACAATGGAAGACATGACATAGTGGTCACCTTTGCCAGTCCAGCTCTGAAAGGGAGAAGAGTTTGGCTGGGGAGGGTCCCAAGGGAAGCAGCACCTTTTTTCCTAGTGAGACTTGGTCTCATTGTAGTGTAATCCTACTTAGGAAAAAAAAAAAAAAAAAGGGTGTTTTTGTTTTTAATGATCATGTATCAGTAGATTGTGGACCACAGAGAGGACAGCACAAGCCATGCTTAGTGTCGCTGTATCAAGGATCCTCTCGAGGCAGGTGTCAGAGGATCTGCATTCTACCTAATTTACCTAATCACTTTTGAAAACACTTTAAGACACAGGAGCATTCAGGAAAAAAGCTCTCTTAGGACACAGTCCTCCAAGCAGAACAGTCAGTGTAGCAGTATCAATTGCATCCGTTTTCTGTCTCAGTAAGAAAAAAGAGAAAGAGTTCACTGTCAGTACATAAACTGAGTGAAGAGGTAAGGAGACCACGTTTTAATCTGCGGTAACAGCCCACAGTTTCTCCATTTCATCTTGTAAAGAACATGAGTGGTAAAATAATTCTGAAAGGAGCTGTGAATGGCAGAGAAGTGGTTTGCCACTACTGTTATGTTGGCGGTGGCTTGCACATGATCTGCCACAAGTCCACCCACAGTCTTTCCACGATCAATGAAATTATTTATTTATGCTCAGAGCTGTCACTTGCTGGTGGGAAATTCTTATTGTGTGCCTCAGAACACACACAACATGTACATGATGTGGCACTCAATTAATACACATATCAATCAAAAGACAGCATGAAGATCTCTTTGTCAGTTTCATTGCTCTCTGCCCTAGGTAGAGCCCTTTTATTACAGCTGTTTACTGTATTTGTGCTCATTCTGCATATCAGTTGGGCTGCTTTTCTAAGCCAGAAACAAAAACAGCAAGAGAAGACCCTACACATTTCATGGTCCAATATATGCCTGAAAAGTGAACATTTTTCAGGTTCTTTCAGTTTCCAGAATTTTTACAAAATACTTGAAACAGTAAGGGCTTTCAGCCATCTGGCTTAGACTGAACAAAAGTTGCTTTTCTCATGCCTTGAATTCCTACCTCAGGTCTTTGTTTGTGGGCTCAGCAGGGAGGCTGAGCCCTAAAACTGGTAGGTTTACCTGAAAATAAGTGGGCACTATGAGGAAAAGTTGCTCTCCAAGAGCATCTGTATCAGCCTCTATGAGGATTCCAGTCTGTACCACCATGCAATAATTTTCAGCCCAGTTATTTTCACAAGAACTTTTGTGGAAACTATTTTGCTTTTGCTCTTCACAGTTTCCAGTTTGGCAATTGCAGAGGATTAACATCGGTGTTTTGCTGCGTTCAAAGAGCCATGAAACACTCCTCAGGATATGAAGTATCACGCGGGCAGATGGGCACACAGTAATGTCAAGATGTAACTTGCACAACATGATACAGTTCAAACTCAGAAATTAGGTTTTAATTTGCTGCAAAATTTAACACTATTAAACAGGGATTAACACTGAGGCAATTAAAGTGCAATCGGAAAAGCTCATGCCTATGAGATGGGAAGGGATGAATTAACTTTAGGCAAACACCAGGAAGCTTTGAGAGCATAAAGGAAATGGAGCATGGGAGAGAACATACAGGTGCAAAATCTCTTCCTGCATTGGTAAACCATCTCGACTACACTAGCCTCAGGGAAATGTTTTGGAAATCATTCCACACAAATACAGCAATACTGAAATTCTACTAACTCAAGAGACAGAAGCAAAGGACCAATATTTTGATATTTCTACTAAAGCTGGGTCTTGAGAGATTCTCCTCCTTCCCCTAAAAGACCATTTACAAGCAATACCAACAAAATAGCTTTCAAAGATTTGGATTTTTACCTCAAGGACTACTTTCAATAACCTACCCATACATACCTCTATTCATCTAGTAGTATTCTTGTGAGAAAGTATTTATACATTTTTGGCCAGCTACCATTATTTAAACCCCCTGCGTTTTGCTCCTTCACATCTGCCTTAACTTATATGTTCCCTTGCCTTTCTTTGCACTTTTGGCCCTCTATTTTCTGCCAGCTTCCATTCCTTGCCACATTTTTTTTATGTTTTACACAAACCATAGATTTTTGTTCTCTTTCTTTTTGTATTATGTTCTTATTCATTTCCTAATCTTTAAATGTAGGTGATGATTCTATACCAAAGCAACAGAAGGCTAATATCTTTGGTCTGCAATTTCTTTACTACAGGTTTCTTATAAAATTTTTATCTATGGGAAGATTTTTCCCATTATGGTCATGGCAACTATACTAAATGTTCTTGCAGGTAATCAGCTGTCTTCTGGTGGAGCATTCATATGCTATCCCATCAGTAAGGAATCTACTTGTAACCTTATTTGCACATCTGTGTGGAGAAAAGAAGAGAGATCCAGAGGAATACTACCGGCAAATATTAGGCCTCTAAAAGAGCAGAGAAGTCATCTTAGGCTTGTTCTGTAGTCAGAGGAGAGAGACATCCACACAGCACTGCCAAAGATCTGAATTTACAAAGTAAGTCAAAGAAAATGCCCAAGAGCATTATTAGCTGACTCAAGTGCAAAAAATCAACTTAGCAATGTCTAAAAACTGGACCAGACACTACTGATTTTTATGGTGTTTTTTATGTCTCTTTTGGCCTAAAAATATGGTTGAAGTTTTTTTGTTTTATCTTAAGGGATGCTACTGACTTCTTTGCTAGCATAGTACCCAACCCTGCTTCTTCCAAGATAATTTGCATAGCTGGTCTAGTTCTTCTACTGTGAGATACAAATACGTTAGAGAAAGTGGCAAAGGAGAATCCAAGGAAGAAAGCAAGATCTCACTGCAAAATGAAAAACAAAAAACAAGCCAAGAAAAATTTAAAGCACTCTTCAGAAGTGTGTTTTTACTGAGGGTCACTGAAAGGAGGATGGGTAAGCAGGGAAAGAGCTCAAGGCCCATGGGCTCTGCATTATGAAAGGAATAGAATTTCAGTAAAAGAACAAAATGTAGTGAACTGGGAGCCAAGACCAAGTCTCCACTGCACAAAGAAGTGCAGAAGTAGCTTGCTTTGTGGCAAGGGACTCTGAAGGCCAGGAGATCATTTTCCTAAGTTCCCTGCTGCCTGTGCTCAAGGCTAGCTCAGTTACCTGGGACAGCTGCTTAAATTCAGTTTAGACTGTCATAAAGAAGGAGCAGTTTAAGAGCTAAAAGAAGCCTCTGCAGGCTCATAGTAATGGTTTTCCCAGCAGCTTCATTGGTGTTGAGACTCCTGTCCTTGGTTCCTGCCTGTTTGTATTCAAAACCAGTATCCTTACCAGCTTCTGAGCTTTGTTTCTGTCCATGTCAGAAATCACATTGCTCCATTTATTTGATGGGGGAAATTGCTGTTAATCAATTAGTTCAATTCTACCAGTGCTGTAGAGCAAATTGAACCCTTTGTTTTTCATTGTGAATATGGTGAGAGTGCAGGTTAAAGGAGATGGAAAGTCTTTGCACTAATGAAAATGAAATACACTTCAGCCTCGTCTCCTCTCTAATAGCTTTTATATTCCTGTGGAATCTATTCCCATTTTCTCCCTGTAAAATAAGCTAAAACTCAGCAGCAAACCCTGAAATATAATAAATTTCTTTTATGGAATTCTGTCCCTTCCCTGGCTGAAAGAGTTTTCAGGCTAGTAGATGGAAAAGGCATTTCTCAAGCTAACATGAGAGAAACAGTCAGGTGCAGCGATACAGAATTCACTTAAAGGCAACCTACAAACACCACACTTTGTTCTGTTTAATTTCTTCAGGCTGCAGTGTTTCTTTGAAAAACATCCTGGAATTGATTTTTCACTAAGATTTCACAAATTAAAAATACTGGAATAACATTTTATGCTTACTTTTTATAATTAAAATATTTTTTCAAATAGTGTGTGAGCATCATCACAGAAAAAAATAAATCAGTCAAGAGCCACACTGCGTTTGCAGCTCTTCCCTCAGGGCAGCACTTGCCCAAGTCCCAGTTCAAATGTAAAGGACTATTCTCCATAATTCTGATGGTAAAAACAACAGAAGCAATCATTCCTTGAGCAGACAGAAGATTTAGCATGAAGCAGAGGAGGAAGTGCCTGGCTTCCTTATATTCTGTGCCTGGCACGCCCTACAATGACAGCATTTCTCTGGTCTGAGCCCAGGGAACATTGCACAGAATCTGTAGAAGACACAGAATGATCTTTGTGATTTAAATCCCATGCTGTCACTTTCAAGTCACAGAGGGCTTGTTTGGATAGGCCACTGGATTCCTCTAAATGAAGTCTCTTCAATGAGAGCAGCAGATGCATGTATAGCAGAGGGAGAATTATTGTGCTCTAGTTTCACAGGAAAAGTGTTTCAGTAACACACAAATGTTTCAAAATATTTTCATCTCTAAGTAGGATCAACACTAGCAATTTCAAAACTGTTCAAGACTAAAAAGATATATTTTCAAATACTGTGGTGCATAGAAGAAAGCTTACCTCAGCACTATCTTGAAATGCATAATTTTAATCTGAACAATTTTAAAATACACAAAGTTCCTTTAATTTTCCTATGAAATATAATTTTAAACTGGAAAAAATTGTTGAAAAAAAGTTGAAGCAATACTGAAATTAGTTTTGAAAACCCTTCTAAAACAATCTATGAATTAAAGTGCCTCCAATATCAGTCTTTGGTTCCATAAAATCTTGCTTCAATAAATCAACAGTTGCAGTGAGAAAAGGTATTACAAAAGTCTGACCGAGTATATTCCCTTCTACTATGTTCTAAAATGTGCTCAACTGCCATATAATTTAGTTTTACACCTCCCTCTTAACCTATTTGATCTTGCCTTTGTTTTCACAATCCTAATCATTGGTCTTTGTAGCATAATTTTCCCTTTTTTCTCTGAGACACATCCACCACAATTTCTAGCATCCCAGCTTTAGATTGAAACAGACATCCATGTATACACAGACATAAATTCTCTGGCACTTTTTCTTTTCTTTTCTTTTCTTTTCTTTTCTTTTCTTTTCTTTTCTTTTCTTTTCTTTTCTTTTCTTTTCTTTTCTTTTCTTTTCTTTTCTTTTCTTTTCTTTTCTTTTCTTTTCTTTTCTTTTCTGCAGCTATAAAAATTCAAAGCTCCAGTTGCTCTTTCCCCTAGAGGATTTTCTTCCTATATCATTTAACTTTTCCTGGCATCTTTCTGCCTTCCCTTTTATACTACAAATTTGCCCTAAGCAATGAGAACTTGTATTTGCATCTTTGACAGCAAAGGGGAGACTGACGGATGGAAGCAGTACTCTCTTTGAATAATGCAAGATGTTGTGACACTGACAGTAATAAGAAGTCCTAAATAATAGGTCCTTCTTGATACAATTTAAAAATATGCAGCCTATTGTCTCAGCCACCAGCAAACCTGCTCATAACTACTGCCTCAAGAGTAAGCCTGAGTTCTATCCATCTCAGTGACAGCTGACAACAGGAAACTAATCTCTCTTAAAAATATTTCCCAATCACTTTTTTTGTAATTAAATCAATAGTGTTCACCCACAAGAACGGGAAAATCGCTCTCTCTTTTGTGACATTTCAGAGCAAGCAGCGCGCTTAAGTTTTACTCATCACTGCCCTGAGGGAAGTTGGTTCCAATTAGAGTTGCCTGCATCACCTAATCCCAGTCAAGACCCTGCTCTCTTTTGTGTTTTCATTATTTTTTTCCAGTGGTGCCCACAGATATTAACAAACATGAAAGAAATTGTGATACAATGGTAAATCTTATAGGCTTAAAACACCCATGGGCATAAAACTATCTGAATCCTATACCACTGACACCACTGGCTGAGGATCTCATCCTTAGGATTTTATCTCTGCGTCTTAGTGTCTATAATTTTATTTGGTACATTTTTTGCCACATTAAAAGAAATTAGAAGTCACTTGAAAGTTCTTCAAAAGGTGAGAAATTAGTTCCTTTCAGTTGTACTTTTAATTATGCTTATAAATTGATATAACTTATACCATTAGAGAGGCTTTATTAACTTTTATAGATTTTGAACTACAGTTTCAATGACATAATTTTGTAATTAGTGACTCATAGTCTTTCATTAATGGAATTTCTGGAAAATGCTGTCAGAATTATAAAGAAAGAGAGAAAGATACAAGAAGGGCAAACTGTATTAGAATGTAGTTAATTTTGTATAGAGACTTACGCCCTCTGACAGCCAATGAAATTTTCATATATGCTAACAGTTAATTGTGCTGAAGTTCATAGTTGCATGGAAGATTTGCCATGTAATAAAAGTTTGAACCAACAGCAAAACCGTCTACAGTTATGATGAGAAAAATGCGATTAATCAAGAACAAAATAATGCAACCTACCCAGGGCACTTTTCAAAGTTACAGCCAGGGAGAATATAGCATATACTTTTACATATCTTTGGTGTGGTGTGGTCCTGGCATACCTGAGACAGCATGTCCAGTATGCTTCTACACCTCATATTCAAGCATGTTATAGACCCCCAATGCGAAGCATTATCTGTTACTGTGCAGCCATAGCAAAATTAAATTCAGCATGAGATTTGCTAAATCCCACATTCACTAAGATATAGAACAGCTGATTAAAGTCTGCTTCCATTTTTTTTATTCCATTGTCATTGACAGTGCAATCAGATTTTAAGTTATAGCTGGTTTTCTATTCCTGTCTTTGTCTAGTGCTGCTGAGAATAACTGCATGCCCCCTGCACTAAACAATCCCTTCCCCAGCCATAGCCATCACTTCTGTGGACACAGCTTATCACATCAGCTTTATTAGCTGATGCAGAAAGACACACACAGCAATGGAAAAGTCATATTAGGGTTATCTTCCTCTGCAAAGAACCAGTATTACAGATAGCAAATTCTATACTGTGGCTTCAGGACCTCTCTCCATTGCAGCTGCTTCCCTGATGTATTGCAGCTTGCAGTAGGTAGAGATAAGTAAAGTAAATATAGTTAGCTAAAGCTGTTGTGCATTTTCAAAGGTGTACAAAAAATATCCATGTTTCCTTTTATTTCTGAGAAAGTGGTGTAGATGAAAACATCAAAGGTATATTTCTTCTTGCATAGGAAACCAAACATCTATTTGAGACACTAGAGTTATACCTTTGGTTCAGTTTATGAGAGAGGTCTTATTTCTAATCTTGCCAAAATGTCTGAACCTGAACCACGTTCACTTTAAAATGATGACTACATGTCACTGTTTATACTATATAAGGTTACAAATACATGTAGAAAAAATACTTAGAATAATATAGTAGAAAAAGGCAAATTAAAGCAAAAAAAAATTCCGTGCAATTTTATTCATGGGGAATATCTATCTATGGTGCAGGAGTTTGCATGGTTTCACCTGAAATTGTACAGAAGAAAAGTTCAGAGATAATGTTATAACTCTCTTCTACCATCTCTGCAATGCTTGTGTGTTGGCATTCCCTTAGGAGGAGACTGGACTTCTGATTATTAGACATCTCTGTTGTGCCTGGAGATTCCAACTCAGACAAACGCTACATGGATCTTAAAAGAGTCGTCAATACTTAGTGGATATTAAGGCCACTTTTGGCTCTGTGTGAAAGCCTCATTCCAAGGCCAAGGGAAATGGTGATGTCTAACATGACACAAAAGATCACCACCTCCTTCCTGCTCTTGTATTTAGAGGTGTGGGAGATAAGTGACCCTGTACATGTCAGGACACTCCAACTTTCCTTTTGTCACATGATATCTCAACAAAATCTGCTGCTCAGGTCTAGGGGATTTGCAAAACTCTCTTAGGAGATAAGGTAAAGGAAAATTAAACTACACAGGTACATCATAGCTGGACTTGTGGAAAAGGATCTGCAGTGTCTTCTATTGATCCAAGTTATTCCATAAACATCTGGAGGGCAGTGTCTTATTCCATCTGCCCATGAAGGCATAACAAAACCAGTACTGAAAATAATAAGAAACAGGAAAACATCTTTTAAAAACTATAAAAATTATAACCCTGATAGGACAAAAAGAAATATACCAAATTTATAAGAACTTGCCATTTAAGAAATTTTTTTTTTCATTTAGGAAAAACAGAGGAAAGACGTGTTTGCACATCTGTCTCTGATTTAGCAAAGTTTATTTAATTCTAATACTCACATAACACTCAAACTGATCCTGACAGATATCTGATAATGAATCTGCTTTGAAACTCATCCAGAGAAGAAAAACCTGTTCAGGGAATCCAGTGCTCTAGCTCAAAGGGAATAAGTTTAGATCAGCCTGGAACCAGTTAATACAATTACACTAGTACAGTTCTTTACTTGGAACGTTTACTAAGTGTTTTGAGGCTAAAACAAAATGAACAAGAATTGGCTAGCAAAAACTTTAAATCCTTCTCCTGTCTGCCTGTGAGTATGAGTGTAACATGATTTTTCCCCTCTGAGGAGAGTGGAGATTTGTGACTGTAGATTCCTAAATTTAAAGGAATACCTGTTTGATCTAAAATTTCAATTTAAAATTGTGACAGCTGCCTGTGACTGAAATCTTCTTTTGATTCATCTGCTGAGAATTTTTCCTTTTTATTTTCAAAGTATCTCCCAGTTGTCTATGAGGTTAATTCATTTCACCACCAGATGAAGAAATGTTATAGCCATTCCACTTAGGTTTTTTTCCCAGTTAGAACCACTGAAGGAAATGCTGTAGATGCTTGAAAAGCATCATATCTTTATGCCTTTAAGGTACTACTTCATCATCCTATTACAGAGTTTCCTGAAGAATCAGCAAACAGCAACCTTAAGTTTGTGTGCAAATATGACATTTTATATTTCTGCAACTTCTTTTTTTCCTGCCAGAAATCACATTCACTGATCAGAAAATTCCTGGTCTGCTTTTACACCGCAAGAAAGAGAGGGCCAACTCCATTTTATCATTCCTAATTTTAATGTTGTTTGTAATTCATGGTGCTAACTAGGCTTCAGTCACAATGGATAGGGACTTGTCCAAAAGCAATGAGAAGCACTTGTCCCCTCAGTCCTTTTCAGGCTACTGGAATGTCCAGATGACCTTTTCATGTAAACTTCCCCACCTCACTGACAAGAGCAACACAATCCTCCTCATCTGGTAGGGAGGCCAAAACCCATTGCTTGTCACTCCACTTCAAAGGAAAAGAAATGTGGAATTAAATGTGGCTGCTGAGCTGGCTAGCTCTATGACAGTGAAGATACTCTTCCTTTTAGAGCTTCAATGGAAAAGGCAGAAAGAATTTAATCAGCTTTTCAATACATACTTCTGAAGTAATAGGACAGCTTTCTGACTAGGATAATTTTATTTATAAAGTCAGCGCAGTTTACTGTGTTTGCTTAGAGTAAAACTTTTTAGCTCAGCTCAAGTAATGAGCTTCCTCAGGGATTCTGCAAGAAGCATTTACTATCCACGGTACAGCAGGCAGGCTGGAACTGGGGCAAAGCTCTTTGGTGGCGTCGCCAGCTCTGTTTTGATTGCTGCTGAGTGCCTAGCGGCACGTCATGCGGCTCTTTGACTACGTGTTTGGAACTTGAAAGCCTGAGATAAACAAGCAGTAGGGTGGTAGTTAGTTACAGAAAAATCAGTTTTTGGAACAATTTGCACATCAAGAAATGTTTTATTTTAACCAAGTATAAGTAGAATTCTAAAAAAAATATCACCCTTCTCATAGGATGTAGTTATCCATATTTCAATGTCTCGGGATTTTTTGATGTCCTAGAACTCGAGGAGAACGAAGCACAGTGAGACCAACCTGGGGAGAAGCTTACAACAGAGGGCAGGCAGAACAGCCATGGATGTGGCCTTTGATGAAGGTTAGAGTAGGTGACTCTTCTGGTGTGGAATGAAGTTCCCATGAAGAATAGAAAGGAGATTTGTTTGTGTTATCTAGCACCTGGCCAGCCAAAATGACTGAATAAAAGGCTGGCTTTACACATCTTTTAAGGCTATTGATAAAATGGTCATAGCAAAGCCATATACCATAGGAAATATAAGCAATACAGATTTTATCTAAAATATATAAAATTCACACAAGAAGGCTGTTATGTTCTATCCAGCTATCATGCAGGAAGGACCCATGTTTTTCACTATTTTCATGCCCTTATTTCATACTTTGTTTTGATTTGAGCTGGGAATCTATATACTGCATGGGAAGGATGATAAAGCCAGTATGCAGTGCAAGACAACAAAATAACAGAAAACCAAGTTTCAGTCAAGCCATCTGCTCCCTTTTCACAAGAGCTATGTGTTTAAGGGAAAAAAGAAGGAAAGGAAGCTAGAGCTAAACAGAAATAATGCTAAGGTTATAGAAAAAAAAAATTGGTGGAATAAAAAAGTAAAAAAAATTTCATTATATATCCAGTTAAAAATTCTGCTTCTCTAAAAACAAAAATATTACACTTGTATTGTGGGTTAAAGGATTAAAAATAAACATAAGGGAATTCGAAATAGTCTTTGCTCAAAATGTTTAAACATACTGAAACTGTAATTTCTAAAATTTCTGTTATGATAAAACCAATAAACTTGATTTTAAAATTCAGAAAAATTTACATATTATGGAACCTATACTTTTAGTAGAAAAAATTAACCAAAAATTTGTTTCTTACTCTAATGCTGTTAAGGAGCTTATGAAAAAATGCAGTCAGAATTTAGAAAAAAAAAAACAAAAAAAAAAAAAAACAAAAAAAAAAATCCAAAACTCCCCTTATCAGACCAATATTAACTTTTTACTTAAAAAGAGTAATACTAGTATAGAAACATTAGCTAAAAATATTTTGTCTCAAGGATGAAGTTACAGGAAACCATTGCCCTAGGTTACGTTGAGAGGAACCTGTTAATAACTGCACTGGAGAGAGAAAAGAGGAACTTTTTTTCTTACTAGCAAAATACTGATTATTTTACACAATATATTAAATAGTTTTAGGCAAAAACACATTTCAGAAGGAGATACATCAAGTTTTTCACTTTAAAAGCAGGTTTGTTTCCACCAAAAGATTTATGGTACTTGTTGTAGCTAACAGACATCAGGCTATTTACCTCTAGCTTCTTTACTTTCCAAAACAGAAGTCACAGTGAAAGCTCTTTTCATAGGGTCAAAATAGTGTAGCTGTTTAATCAGTCTTTTGTCCTAAACTGATGTGCAGTGTTTGAAGCCATTATAATGAAGCTCTTTAGATATGGGGGAAACATACCCATTTCCGTTCAAGATTGATGTTCCCATAGTCCTACTAGCTGCTGTTTTTCATTATTAGTGCTCTCTCATCAAGTAACCACTTTGCTGCCCTTTTGTATTTACAGATCACTGGTGACCAACACTGCCAGACCTCAATCAAGTTGTCTGGTGAAGCTTCCATGTCCTTCAGCACCTCCAGGAAAGAAACGATGTGCTATGAAATCCTACAGTTTTCTCATCAGAACAAAAAAAAGTATCATCAGCTGTTTTAAATCTTAGACTTTTAAACCAATTAAACCTCTAGCAGTGTAATAACATGCAAATAAGATCTGCCCATTCAAGCTTTTCTTTATTTCCCATTTGTTTAAATAAAGGCACTAAACCAAGCTGTGGTTCTGAGCATGCTGCAGGAGTCAGGCCTGCTTGTGCAGACAGGAGATGCTTTCTTTGTCTAGCAGGGGAACACCTGGGATGGGTGACTGAACATCCCAATATCACTGTGCCCATGCAACCTGTCAGCATCAGCACCCGACCCCCAATGCTCAAAAAATAGCTGCATGATTCTAACCACTGGCACAGGCTTTCATCTGTGAAAGATGTGCAGGTGTTTCTTCAGATGCATCTTGGTAGTGCCTCATCTTAGAGTAGAGACAGATTTTTGATTGTACCTATGTATCTGTGAAGGCATGGATAAAAAAGAGACAAACCTTGGCTACTTCAGAAGATGTGACTTTTGCCAGACAACAGGGATTCCTCTCTTGGGGAGCATTTTCAAAGGGTGATTTTAAAAAAAAGACAGCTTTGTCTGAGAGAAGGAAAACTTCAGGCAGCTCAGGACAGACTCGAATATGAGCAGGTAGGGTGGCAATCCTTCCTTTATAAAGTTGTATTATATTTATTTCACTAATTCTGTAGCTATCTTTCTGTTCCCTACTTTTAGAGAAATCCATTATTTCATTCACTGCTTGGGTAGGAGGAAAGCTGAATCAATCAGTCAAACAAGTAATGTAACTGTTGATTAAATCTGGTTCTCAGTGTACATTTCAGCCAAGAGAGCCCATTTTTTATTGAAAGAAAAAAAGAAAGAAAGAAAGAAAAGTAGTTTATATAACAGCTTTAAAGCCAAAAGCATCTGATCATTTTACAAGCTGTAGAAAACATGACTCAAAACAGTAACAAAATGCAAAAATAATCTGTCTAGCCCTCCCAAGGGAAATGCAACTAAGATTACCCTATACATGGTTACTATCTATACAATGATTTTCTTAATGTCTAAAGGAAATTTCATCTCTTGTATTCATCAGGAAATAAAAACTGCTGTATTAGACACAACACCGGTATCTACTGGTCTGCTGTGAGTGCAGCAAAAATGGGATCATCCTGATCAAAGCTTGACTCTTGAGTGATGAATTCTGAATTGGTTGAGATACATCCAAGACACAATGTAAGCTTTTATAATAGTCCATCAAGTCAAGGCTCACTCTGTAATTTGAGGAAAAAACTTTTCAGATGAGTAGATTAAAAAATGTTACTGAGCTACTAAGGAGTGAAGTACTCAGTTTTTACTGTTTTGAGTCATGTTTTATGCAGCTTGTATAGTGACCAGATGCTTTTTGGTTTTAAAGCTGCTATATAAAGTTTAACTAACTTTCTTTCTTTCTTTCTTTCTTTCTTTCTTTCTTTCTTTCTTTCTTTCTTTCTTTCTTTCTTTCTTTCTTTCTTTCTTTCTTTCTTTCTTTCTTTCAAAATACGCATTGAGACATACATCAGTCCATCAGCATAAATGCAGATCAAAGTTCAGGGTTTTTTTTCTCTCTAATGCTTGTTCCTCTCTCTTCCTTGTAATGTATGCAGGAGATTTTCAAAGCACTGAGAAAGGGACAAGGAAGAGACTGAAAGCCTTGTGGTAAGAGACTGTGAAGGGATGAACACAAATCCTTCTGAATTTCATTTTCCCAAATTTGACATTTCATAGAACAACTTGTTTTTTTGCAGCAACTAATACTTTAAAACCATGCAGATGTCAACATTACCTGAGTGAAAAGAGATTATTTCAGCTTAATTATGTTCAAAAAATTACAGCAAGTTTATAGGAATAAAGTATAGAATTACATTAGTTTCAAACTGCTTGAATTTTGATAACCCACCATTATTTGCAGCAGATATTGTTAATTTTAACCTTGAAATACATTTTTCTATATACAAATGAATAAGATATGAGAATAAAAAGGTACATTTTTTGTTCAAGTATGGCATAATAGAGAAATATATTATATAGAAAGGTCATTGTTTAATTTTAAAGGCTGTGAATGAAATCTTTTCCAGTACTTTGCTTCATTTACAAAAATAGTTTCAGAATTACAAGGATTTCATAAGGTCATCCCTTAATTTATAAAAAGTCTGATACATTTTCAGAAGTTATATCCCTATATAAAAGTAAATAGGGTTATATAGAGATATGTAAAGGATAATTATATTGTAATCTTATTTTTAGACTGTCTTCATATGTTCACTAGTTAACAGAGACTATTTTAAAAGTATTTTTAAAATTTTTAAGTACAAAAATGATAGGGATAAACTGACATTTTTAATGACAGAATACTAGCTATATTGCTCTCACAATACATTTTCTGAAACAGACATAATTAAATAAACAATCTAGACACAGATAAAAAAAAAACCCTGCCAAGCACCAAGCATCCTCAGACTAGGCGTGAAATCGTGATTAATTAGGAATATACATGTAAGAGTTTTGTGAACATGTTAAACAATTATGTAGTGAAATAGAATAAAAGTGATTATAAGAACCTTTTTAAACATTTCACTGCAACTCATTATGAACATCCATTTGAAATTAATAGAATGTTACAGAACAGAAGACACATGATAGTCTGGGAATAGTGATTTTCCTTACTGATTCTCAGGTAAAGCATAGGGTTTTAATTCCTTTTGAAAAAGTTGTTCATTACACAAAAAGCAGTAGGGGATTTGGAGCACTTTGTGCTAATGATACAGAGTTTACTCTTAGATTTCAATTGTGTGACCTTTTTGGGGACATTTGGCTTTTTTGTGCTGAACTTCCAAGAAAAAAATGCTCTGATTTTAGCTGCATATTACCACTGCTTTCAAAATAGTAGCAGTAGTAATGGCTGCATTATCTGCAGGAGCAGCATTATTATCAGCGATGATCTAGAATTGGAGAACAGGACATTAAGCAAGGCTATTCAAAGCCATAGTAGGCAATACATTTAATAAACAACATCAAGCAAAACAAGGTCTGTGATTCTAGACATTAGGTTGATGAACTTATCCTATCTAGTATGTAACCTTATAAATATTTAAAGTAAGTGTGAGACAGTCAACCTTATATTTTCCCTATGTAAAGCAAAGCCATATGCTTTGAATCAAAAGTAACTTAGGCTTTAGGGATTAAAAAAATAAAATTAAAAACTTGAAAAAACTGCAGCAAATCTTAGAAACCCTCTCAAATCTTCCCTTTTTTTTTCTGAAAATTGCAGTTTTCATTTACAAACAACATGAACTGTCCTGGAAATGCAGCAGTTCTCATGAAATCTTTAGTGAGTGTAAGAAGGAGAGCAGTATTATATAGATTTAACTGAGAACCCAAAAATCAGTGACCTTTTCAACAATGCTATATCTCAGCTTAGAAAGGTTTGGTGGATAGAAATTTTCTCCAAACAAATCTCTGGTTTTTAGTTGTTTTAAAAAGCTGCTTGAGATATTTTAACAATAAAAATACTTTAATGAACTTTGAAACCACTTCTGATTTTAAACAAGACAGTCTTACTTGAGTGGAGTTTTTTCATGCTAAAATTTAAGGGGGGTCTTCAAAATGCATGCAGAATTGATTCTGAGCTTTTCATCAGTATAATTATATTTAATGCTAAGAAGATCATATGAATACTTTGATTTTGGGGAAAAGGCTATTCGAGGAGACCAATTCCAGCAAAATATTAAATCACCGTTTCCTGCCTGCAAATTCACCTATGTGGGAGCTCCATGGCTCCCTGGTCAGTAATCTGTTCCCCTTTACATCATACTGTCATCATACGGCTCGATGGGTCATGGCAGGTCTCAGGTAAATCTCTCTTGCGCCACAGACCAGCATGTGGCCGTTACTTGTGCAGGCATATGCCTGCCTTGGAAACTTTTCCAGTATGCTCCTAACATCAAAGAGATAACAATACTGCAAAACTCCTGCTGGCAACAGGACAGACTTTGAAATTTAAAAGCATGGCTTTATTCTTTCTCATTTCAGGTGCAGTCTGGATATTCAGATTTTTCCTCTCAGTCTGCTTTTTCCATACACCACCTCCCTGAACGTGACCTCCACCACTCCTTCCAAACTTGAACACTAAAAATGACATTTCTTTGGTGTACTTCTCTATTAACCTGCTATACCATTCCAATATGACAGTCTGTGCATGTTAGTGATTAATGGAGAAATTTGGAAGTTCATCTTTTGTGGTTAGATTTGCAGCAGTGAAAGTCCAGTGTATCTGGCCTCTGTCACCTAATGTGTCAAAAAGTCATCAAATGTGTCCTATTTGGAAACACTCCTTTGTTAACAAGCATAGAGATCTTTGTGTAGAACTGTACATTTAGCATTTTTAGGGGCTTTAATGCCACTGAGAGCTCTGGTGGCTGCTGGCCTCTGCCTATATCATCTTCCCACCTTATGTCCAGTAGTATTACATCTTAGAATGGGCTAGAAACTCATTATCTGGGCTTTCTGAACCATGGCAATTCGACTAAGTAAGAGGAAGTTTAGTTATTAATACCAAGAAAAACATGCTTCCCTACCAAAGATGTACCGATATCATGACCAATACCAATGATAAGGAGTCATATATGTAATAGTATATTATTTGGATTCATATTTAAGCCTCAGGATTCAGGAAGATGTCTTAGCAGTCAAATTTTTGGAAACCTGCCTCTTTCTTTGCTGCAGATCAGGGAAATGATAGGAGTCAGTTCAGCAACTGAGTTATTCACACAACAATGAACTACAAGAAAAGGAAGTTTTGTAAAAAAATGTCTTTAAATGAAACATAGTTTTAACTGAATAAATTAATGGCTGCTAAAGCCAGACATAAGTGGGTGTGAAGGTAAAAGACAAGGCAGGTGAGGGAGAGGGACCAAAATGAAGAGCAGAAAAAAATACTTTGTGAAATAAACAAACACCTTCACATGGTCAAATGCACTGTCAGAAGTTTTTGTTTTTCTTGCTCCACTGCACTGATGTATTTTGACAGGATATTTTGTTCTGCCTCCAGGGTTTTTAGGGAAAAGGAGCTCAAGGGCTATTACTGTTCCAGTGAAGAGTTTTGACTGAAATGTTTTGGCTCATTTCCTTGAGCTATGCATTAGCCAGATGGTTTGATGCATGTACCATGCCACCCTGTTTGATCCTGCTGTTGGACTTTAGCTCCTGTTCCACTGTCAAAGGGAAGGATTGTTATGAATGTTCTCATTAATATTCACACTGAAGAGTGATCTGACTGCCACTTTACTCATACTGCAGGTTAAGTGAGGGTGCCCTGTCAAAACAGAGAAAAATCTTTACCTCTACTAATGCAAACCAGTCTGAGAGAGGGTTTTGAGCAGAAAATTAGATTCTAGTATTAAAGGCTTTCCTCTTCTTTGACAGAGATTTACTATGTCAAAATCTCTTCTTCATTACAAAATAAGAAAACAGTCTCTAACTCTTTCAGAGGGGAGAAAATATATTCTACAAGGTTTTGTGATAAAATACTTGAGTAAAAATTAATAGAATTGTGAATTTATGAACAATATTACTAAATTTGAGGCAGTATTTAAAATCCCTGCTCATGGGCAGGACCTATTGTGTGGGGTATGTATACATGTGTATATCACATAAGCCAGAAATTCCTTATGGATGGGTACCCAAAGAAGAGCTAAAAGGTGCAAAGAGACTGGAGCTCTCTGTCATCCATCCAGTTCTAGCAGAAGGTAACACCCCAGAGAGAGGAGGGCAAACACATCCTGTGATAGAGCTGACAGTTTCCCCTAAGGCTGCTTTCCAAAGGTGCTGGGCAAGTTCAGGGACAAAATCATCTGGGTGCTCTCAAATTGAGAAAACATCATGTAGAGAGGTTATCAACATTTTGAGAACATAGCTTTAAAACACAGTGGGAAGCCTAATCCTTAGGCAAGGAACTTAGGTATCTGCTGCATTTCTTAACAGCAGATTCCTGCTGTTCAGAAATTAAAAATGTCAACCTACAATGACCCAAAATGGATCATACATTAAATTTTATTTTTGGATGGCCAAAACTATATCCTGATCTCAAAATTACTTTTCAGGACAACCTTTTTCTTCTTTAGAACACATTGAGCAATACTGTTACTGGTCTTAATGAAGTTAGTGGTGTAAGAAGATGCTGAAGAAAACAATTGCCTCTGTCAGCCTACATAATGAAGCATTTTAGGTTTCCTCCACCATTTGCAGAATTCTTGTGATACTGAATTCCAGAGGCTAACCATAAAACAAGGAAAGGAAGGGATGTGATGGGAGTTCTAACTCAAAGAAATGATTCTACCATGACTGAAAAGGAACAGTTTTATGATTTGGATAAAAGATCTGCAACATTATAGAATTCATTTGTCCTCTGTGCAGGAATGATCTTGAATTTTTCGCGTTAATCTTGGAAGAAGAACTATTCTCTCTGACTGTGTGAGACAGGACGTCAAATTCTTACTCATGGCATAGTCTGCAAGTTCAGTATGAATTAACCTTTTGGTTTTTTCTCATGTAGTTGTGCGCTACATATCCACAGTGCATTAGTTTCTGTTTACTCTAGACAGTTACAACAATGGAAGAGGTCCCTGAACCTCCTACATGCCAAAATATACAGAAAAAACAGTCTCAGTATGAGCAATTATCAGCATATTTTGTGCCAAGATCAACAAAAAAATCTGTCTGGTAGAATATTTATTACCTGATTATACAGCAGTTGCTACATCATAACTGGCTTTTGTTAGAAATAACAGCTTGCATAAGAATCTGGTAAAATATCAGAAAGGTAATACCTTGAAAAGGGTTTTGCTCTCGAAAAGAACTTAAACATGCAAGTGTAAATAGCAGGAAGATTCTTAAACCAAAAAATCATAGTAGAATAGAATAGAATAGAATAGAATAGAATTATAGAATGATTTGGTTTGGAAGGGCCCTTAATGATCTAGTTCAAAATCCTCTGCCATGGGGAAGGAGACCTTTCACTAGATGTGGTTGCTCAGAGCTCTGTGAAGCCTGGCCTTTAAACACCTCGAAGGATGGGGCATCCACATCTTCTCTGGACAATCTGTTCCAGTGTCTCACCACCCTCACAGAAAAAAAAAAAAATTCTTTCAAATACCTAGTGTGAACCTCTTCTCATTTAGTTTGAATCCATTCTCCCTGTTCTGTCACTAAAGATCCTTGTAAAAAGTCTCTATCTTTAGGCTCACTTCAGGTACTGGAAGGTTGTAATTAGGATACTCCAAAGTCTTCTCTTTTCCAGGCTGACCAAATACAACTCTTTCAGCCTTTCCTGAAGAGATGCTTCAGCCCTCTGATCATAATATACATAATATACCTTCAAAAGCTCAGTTCAGCTGCACTTTGACAGATTAAATGACTGCCACCAATAGACCAAGAAATTTTTTGTAAGTGGTCTGCCCTGTCTCTCTGGTAATTTCAGTGGCTTCTCAGGGCTGGCAGAAAAAGATAAGAACCAACTCCTCAGTGACTGTCATTTACAGGGAGTCATAGAACTGCAAGGCCACCTCCATTGCCCTAAATTAATAAACTGAATTGTCAGATACACACATGAGGCTGACACACATTTATCCTTCTGCCCTATTTATCTCTGGCCAGGATAGACTGAAAGCTGAAGACAGCACATTGTTCATACCAGTTTAGCAGACTGAGTGTCGGTCAAGTCCTTATTCCATTCTATCTGGAATCTCCTGTTTAAACCCCTTTAGTAGTCACAAAGTAAACATTTCGCTGAGTCTCCCTCCTAACAATAATCCTTCATTCTTTAGGAATTTTTATTTCTCCCACAAAACTGTGATCAGAGCAAACTCTGTACAGGAGTTCCTGTGTGAAAAAATTTAGGAATAAGAAGACTGCAGTTGAGTGAAATGTCTTCTCAAATGCAAGAGCATAGGACCTGTTGATGTTTTCTGTTTTCTGAGGCCTTTAATTCAGAAAAATGTTTGGTTATCAATTTTTCTGAGTATGTTATAAAACCCCCAATTTAGTGTTGAATGATCAGGAACCTTAAAGTTTAAATGTGACTTTGAGCCTTACATACTTAGGATTTTGCCTGTTCTGAGGAACAAATTTCACTGAGTAATAGAAGTGTTTATAAAATAAGTTTTTCTAGGAATAGAGTATATAGAATGTTAAAGATCAGAGGTGGCCTGTCCTATCCTGGATTTTGAGAGTCTAAATTTTCTTCTGTCTCTAATACGAAAAAAATACAATATGCAATGATATCCAGAATAAAAGTTAAAAAATTACCTAGGTTTTTCTGGTAATGAGAGTGCTGATCAGTTTGGATTGTGATTAGAGGAAAACAGTAGACAGAAGGTTTTTCCTGGGGGAAAGTTGTAGAGCAGAACATGCTACAGAGGTTCATCTTTGTTCATAGAGCTTATGGAAGTAAGCTTTGCTTCTAAAGGCCTTGCTTCAAGCCTTAGATATTTTGGGATATGTCTAGAGTTTGAGTCAGCCAGACTGTGTCAAACACAGGTTAGTAAAAACACAACATATTGTTCTCAAAATGTTTTTCTTGACATTAAACCAAAATTTTGACATAGTTTCTACCCATAGCTCTTTGATGATTATCTCTTCAAAATTACCTTGACAGTGATACATTAGTTATAAATGGTAAATACAATTTTTAAAGAGCTGGCTTCCCAAAGCAAGATAAGAAGGCAGAAAGAGGCTCTACCTCTACTGACACACAGCCAGCGCAGAGCCAGGAGCAAAGAGCCTCACTGAACATGCAGGAATGAGGGGTGAGTTCAATGTCAAGGGCTCATTCAGACTTTTTGCTGCTCTGCCAATGCTTCCAGCAAGTGCCCAATTAGCAGTGACGGCGGTGATGGTGTTTATGAGAAACAAGCCTGAGACTGTCATTTCTTTAAATTTGAAACTGCAGAGAAGTCACAGGGTGGTAAAGCTTTTAAGTTTTTATTGACATGCACCAGAAACTGACCTCAAACTTGTGACTTAGAGGTGAAAGTCTTTATTTGCTAAGTCAGTTTGTCTCCCACAGAGTGAATTTGTAAAGCAAATTCCCATTCCATTCCATTCCATTCCATTCCATTCCATTCCATTCCATTCCATTCTATTCCAGCTTACTTTATTTCTTTTGAGATGAAGGAAGCTCTCCCCTGCACAGCACTAGAACAAAACCCTCCTATCCCCTGCTCTCATGGAGGAAAACTGGGCTGTGAAGTCACACAAGTTATGTGAACAAATTAATCAGTGCATCCAACACTGAAAAGTGAATAGTGGGAAGAACGCAACAACAATGGAAATTGTAAAGTCATTAGTTAAAAACACAGTAGATTGTGGCAGGAGATATTGCCTAGAGGCATTAGTGAATGCAGTGTTTCAATAACTACATTTAAAAGTTTGAAAAAGAGATATAAAAGAGAGAGGAGGAAAAGAAAGAATATGTATTAAATACTTTGGAAAGGCTGAAATAAACACAAAAAATTAGAAATTACTGAAAGATTCCCCTAAGAGACAGTCAGTTAATTTGTTGGCTTGGCTTCTTTTGTCTGCACACACTGATGGGTATTTAGAAAATAACAGTGCACATTAATTTTAAGCATATGGGCTAAACTGCAACTGTAGTTCTTGGTTGTCAAACATCTTACAGTGCTCCTGAGACCATTTCTACTCTGAATCCCACTGCCTTAGAATTTTAAAAAATAATCTGATTCCTATGTAGAGTCTGAATGTGTGGAGTTTTTTGTTTAACTTTGATTGGAGAGTTCAGGGATTGACTGCCTATTGGACAGCTTGTTGCTTTGAACATCTGGCCAAATTATTGCTATTTGCATCTCCTTTTTCTGTTCTCTTTTCTATTGTTTCTGCTATTATCCATTGTAATAGAATGAATCCAGGATTAAACTATTTTTGATCTGACCTGGTAAAGCCCTTTTTCTCTCAGGCCGTGTAGAGAGCCAGTCCCTTTTTTTTTATTAAAGGAATATAGGACTCTCATCTGACATTATGGATGCTTCACAATCTTTTTCCACAGGTAAAAAAGACAAAGTCAATTGCAAAATGTCAGGGAACAGGACTTGCATGGTGTGCCTGAATTGTGGGCCCAAGGTTATTCTTTGTTCTTGTTCTCTGTTCCTAGCTTAGGTGTATTGCAGACAGCTACTTAGGCACCTACAGAGCTATTCCTTTCCAGCTCCTGATCTCTTGATAATAAAGGGCATGTTGAGAGGTGATTTGACTGAGCTGCTGCCAGCCAAGGCTGGCATAATGGTGTCTTTCCAAGATAACATGAATCAGAGCAACTCACAAAAATTATCTGACATATTCTGGGACTAAGGTAGCCTTAGAGATTAGGTCATCACAAAGTGATTATAAAATAATTTCTGACAGCTCTCTCACTGTTCAAAATTCTGTGTTGAACTTAGGAAAGCTTAGCAAAGCTAGACACTTGAGTCTTGCATTTGGAGACCCATGAAACTTTTAATTAAGCACCAATAATATAACCAGTCCCTATCTTTCTTTTTCTTTTTATTATTATGGAAAGGCTGGAAAAGAAAGAATAATGGGGGCAAGATAGGTACTTCATGTTTGTACGCCTCACTCATCTGCACCTGGGCAGTTGTAGCTCCTCTCTTTGAGGCAGTGATTCTCACAATATGTTTGTTCTGTTTTTTTACTGAACTCAGTTTGAAAGGCCTAGCTGTTTTTACCTCCTTTCAGACACTCAGTCTCACACCCTATTTGACCCCCATGCAAAAGAAAATATTTCCTAATATTCATCTTTACTTCCTTCCTTCTGCTAATTCACCTTGCTATATTTGCAAATTCTAGAAAAAAATCCCTGTCTTATATACAAACACCTTCAAGGCTATTATAAAATTCCAAGATATTTGCCTTAGTGTGTCTTTATATTCAAAATTAAAAATTTGTTCTTCTCCACAAGGAAAAGTTTGTGTCTTTGTACTTAAACACACTGTGGAAAATGATTACTGAGATGTCTCTTTTTGTTGTATTCAAAACAAAATTCTTCTTCCAATTTCTAAGTACATATGTATCTTCAGTTATACTCATCTAATTAATTATGAATGTTTGAGCAATCCCATGCTTTCATTAGCTAAAAGCCCATCTTAACTCATTAAACATAATTGAGAAGGAAAAAGAGAAACTCACTACAGTTGTGTGTATTTGTCCTAATTATAGTGCTCTTACAAACTTAAAGCCCTGCTTCAATTATTTGGTTTTAGCATTTTCTTTGTTACTTTAATAGTCTTCCAGGGAGGCTACATAATGATTTCTCCATCCTTGTTGAAAAGAATTATTAAAATTTATTTGATGTAATATTGTTTTCCTTAATACTCAGTCATGAGAGAAACTGTGCTGGGGTTTGGATTTTTGTTTGCGTTTAGAGAAGCTGGAAAGCAAATGTGATTGAGCTTTCTGCTAGACAACATTTACTGTATGTATCACATATGTCCCAGCAGAAAACTGGTGTGCCATCACTCTAGGAGAAGTGTCAGGGTACTCTTCTCTGCAATCTGAAAATAATGTGCTGAGACAGAATTTTCTTGGTTCCTTCAGGATTTTTTTCTGTGTTTTGTTTTGTTGTTGGTTTATGTGAAGCATAATTTCATTTGTTCAGATCTCTGTTCTTAAGAGCTGGCTGCATAACGAAAGCAGCCATAAATTTCAGTAGGGGATTACATGCAATGCCCAGCAACTCATTCAGTGAGAGGCTTTGATTGTCCTGCCCATGGTTTGTGCTCTCACAAGCTGCCAGGCTGTCCAGTGCAAGTTCATAGGCAGGCTGCTTAGAGACATTGAACCTGCTTGTACAAATCCAGCTACCTCTGAACTAATACCTTACTTAGCTATGATCAGTCCCATGGGACACTGAAGTCTTCAAAAGAGGTCTCTGGGTGTAGACAGAGCTGTGCTTGCAGCTTCCCCTGCTAAATGGAAGCTGTACCTAGACTTACAGGCAGCTTTAGAGAACCTCCTTCTGTTATTTCATATGGGATGAGAAACAGTAGATTTTCCTCTTCTGAGGTTCAATCTCCCTACAATCTTTTTAAACCACAAAGTAACCAATCTGGTAACTTACCATCTATGTTCTTACACTTCACTGCACCTCTTAGTCTCAATTCCTCAAGTCCAGAAAAGCTCATTTTAGTTCTTTGTTGAATCACTGGACTGCTCTTCAAACAGACTTCATTACTGATGGAGAAAGAAAAGAGGAATGCCCACATAGCAAGCTTCACATTCCTGGAATGAAAGTTGTAGGCATCCTTCAAGGTTTTACAGAAAATTCAATAATTATGTGCAAACTACAAGCCTTGGACTGGAGTTACTAAATCTTAGATCAGTACTGAAAGTACCCTACAATGTTATTATATGGGCAAGAGGGAGGTGCTGGAGGTTCATGTTCTTCCTTAAAACTGCTCTGGAGAACAAAAAAGTTTCAGACTTCTCCTTGAATGAAAGGACAAAGAAGACAGCAATTCCAAAAAAAAAAAAAAAAAATGTAGTTGAAGGCAATAGTATGACTGATGGAACTGAACATCTGTAAAGTGGGAGATCAGTGTGGGCAAGAGAAATATGGGGACATCCAGCTTTCGAGTCATGAAAGAATCAAACAAACAAAAGAGAAAATCCACAAAGATAACCAATGTCTTAAAAGCTCATTGAGAGAAACTCCCCATTATCCCACGGTGCTCTCCTTTCTCACCAAGAGCATCACTTGATGAGAATTTCCTCTCTGAGAGCTGCAGCCAGCCTCAGGTCCCAGCTCCTGAGGTCTTCTACTGTTCCAGAAAAAGACAGAAAAACAAACAAAAACCACAGAGCTATTTGGCTCTTGCATGACTCTCATAAGTAGTGAAAAGTGTCATAAGCACTTTTTTGAGTGTAGAAAAGAAATAAACCACCAACAATGCACATCTTGCATCTGAGTAGAGCTTTTGGGAGATACTATATTAAATACATTTGTGTTTATGGAGAAAAGTGGCAGTAATTGGACTTCATGCTCTTTTTAAACTTTTATTAACTGATGTTTTAGATTTATTGTATTTTTTAAATAAGATTGTTAAAGTAAACCTCCAGATAGAACCTCAACTTTATTTCTTTGAATCTCTTGTGCTAACATTCCCTGCCAAAAGCACTCTTGAAATTTGGGACAAAATCTTCTAACCTCGGTCATCTCAACTAAACTCAGGTAGTCACCACTTTCAGCAAGGTTTTAGGTGAATCTTGCAACAATTGTCATAGTTGTCACTGGGAAAACCTTACTATCTAGGAGACAGTAAATGGCTGTGCTACATCATGAACACCACAGGAACCGGACTCGGGGAGCCATAAAAACAAACACACATGGAGGAGACCTGTTATTCTCTTATTTTGAAGGACAACCTTATCAAAAATATATTTAGCCCATTATATGTGTCCCATTCTATGACATACACAAAAATGTTTCTGGTATGCTCTCCCTCCCCTCACCTTTAATCTCTCCTCTCTTGTCTTTTCAGTGGACATTTGGAAAGGTGGGACAAATGGAAAGTGCTCCCTGCTTATACAAGTGCTACAACAGCAGTGACTGTAGACAAATACAAGTCATAACTTACCTCATTTCATTGCCTTTCAATGACCAGCATGAAAAGCAACCATTTTCTCTTCATTTTCATGACAATAGGGCAGCAATAGAGGAGGCCCATCTCCCCCTGTTCAGTGCTTTTCCGCTCTGCATCACTGCTAGCCCCTGCACATGCTGACTCTTTGCTATAATTGAAGATGGTGTTACATCTTGCCTAATCCTTGTGATTTCCCAGGTAGCTCAGAAAAGTAAATTTTGGAAATTATGTCAAGAAAAGACAGTAAAAAATGTCTTCTGTAACTAGTTTGTTCAAGATACTCTTTGATGTACAAACCCAACCCTTTTACTGTATTCCACAATGCCTCAGAATTTCTGATTCCCTAATATAATTGAGGTTTTCAAAGGGCATATGCAGATCGTAAGAATTTTAGGGGAACTCCTCTAGGGGAAAACCCTTATTCTAGGAAGAACCTCAACCACCTCTGGCTTTAGAGATAATTTACAGCTGTCCAAATGATCAATTTATGCAAGCGCTGTAAATGGACATTTGAATATAAAATGTGTCCTCTTTGAAGAGGCCAAAACCTTTCAAATTATTCTATCTCATCTCAAAGAAAACTATTTAAAAGATTAGTGTTATGGCATTTACTGCCTGATAGACTGTTGCAGCTGAAATAATTTTTTAAAATTTTATAAAACTAAACCAATAGTATGATTCCATTAACTAAATGGACTCAAAAAATGGTTACCATTAGTCATTATTACTGTCCTGAAAGACAGGAAGACTAATTATGAATAGATTTGATGTGTCTTTGTTAACAAACTTCTACCTCTAAAAGAATGATTGTGAACGCAAAGTAGGTCTTCCTGAAATGCACCACTTATAAGAAAAAAAACAGTCCAGAATTCCAGCTAACGACAAATTGATCCTCAGAATTAAAAACCAAGTTAATAGGCTCATCGCGATTTGTCTTGGATTATTGATTGATATTACATTTGGTTTTGCTTCCCTTGGTGAAGTCAGTGCCATTCCTCAAGGCAGACAGCTCACGCCTTGTCACTTCAGTGCAATGCAATCCGCGATTGGACTCCGCACGCCGCCTGCGGGGATTTATGGATGGCTCGGTCAGTGCCCGCTGTCCCAGGCTCACTACTCGAGAGGGCAGTGACACCTGGAGGGAGGCTGTGGCCCTACAAGTAAGGTAGAATTGGAATAGTTAGAATTCAGAATTGTACCTTCTGGCAAGGTGCCCCTGAGCATGGGAATTCTTATTAACGTGATGGACTTTTAAAAAATAACAATAGAAGCAGAGCGCTCCTGTTGCCTTCTAACCTGCAGCCTATTCTGAGGTCTATGAACATGCAGCAGTAGGCACTGATTTTGCTTTCCTGCATCTGAGCCACAAAGCCTCTCAGCTATTTTGAGATGGGTGTTTAAGATCGTGTTACTTTTTCCTGCAATAGAGAGAGTGTCTCTTTTGCCAGAGTCATCAGTGAGATAACAGGATGAGAAATGGAAAACATTATGAAAGCCATGGAGGCAGCTGCGTGAAGTGTAGGGTACAGCCGCCAGGAGTGGCTCCAGCTGCCACTGCAATGAGAGAACGGGAAATAATCCAAGTGGATACAAAAAAGGGGATATAGTTCTGGGAGAGGCATGAATTTCAGTCATAGATTTCCAAGCTACAGAGTGAAAATCGTGAGACCAGTTAAAATTTTCTCAAAGTTAGGGATATTCTAATGAAAGAGTGTAATTAATTACTGCATCATTGGTGACTGGGTGATTAGTAAACTATTTTTACATGTATCATGCACCACTGTGCATGGTCCTGCAAAGGCATGTGAAGATGGTATAAAAGGTAGACTGCATATTGCATAGTATGTAGCTGACCAAAACTGAGGGCTTTCCAAATCTGGATTTAAATCTTAACCATCTGAAAATCCTATTATTCTCCATTATTCCTTAATATTATTCCCCATTATTATTCATTATTTTTATTGTTTTTGTTGATGTTTTTGTATAATTTCTATTATTATTGTTCTTCTTTTTGTTATTATTTTATCCTAGAATTATTTTTAAAAATAGACTCAAAAAAACAAACTATTCAGTTTCCATGACTTTTCTCACTTCATTTTGTATATGCTTCATCACACAGAAGTTGGGGAAATATTTAAAAGCATCAAATGTTACCCACCATGGCTGAATATGTCCTGAGCAGTTTGTCCCACAGACTTAGGGTGAAATCAGCTGCAATCACTACTCAGAAAAAAATTTTAAAAAAGTCATAGATTTCATTCTGAAGTTACAAAGTATTTGCCTTCCCCTTTCTTTTCTACCTATCTCTTTACTCCTTTCGCTGAGGCAGAAATTGGTGATCACAAATATATCATGGATCACTGACGCCTCAGAGTGTAGATAAAAGCATGTGCATATTCAGTAATATTTTCAGTACTTTTAACCTATAACCCAATCATGCTTTTAGCTTTTTAACTTTCTTCTGCTTGTACTCTTACATGCCAAGCACACTCTAGCTTCTGCCAGATTCCCTCTTTCTGCAAGAAATATATTTCTGAGCTGTTTGCCTTTAGTGGCAGCTGGTTTCTGGGCACATGTCTAGATCTATTGCAAGCTACAGATAACTGAACATTTTGATTTGCTTGGGTCCTTGTTTCTGTGGAGTCCCACGTTCCTTCACTACTCCAAAAGGGAATAACTAGCTCAGGAGGATGAGAGTAAAGGTGAAAAACAAATGTTCAAAAATTTAACTGTAGATATCATTTTCAGTAATGCAAATTCAATTACATTATTCAGCATTGCTACATTCATAAAGTCATACTTACACTAATGTTTCCAAGATCAGAATGTGATTTTAAAGTATATCCATTTCCCATATAAATTTCTTTTGTAAATGAGTTTATGCAGGGGACTTTCACAGGCAGCAAAATAGTTGAAATAAAAGGAGGAGGAAAATACAGTTTCACAGAGGACTGCTTACAGGTGAGGAATCTGGACATTGTGAACACTTGGACTAAAGCTTCAGCCATCCCTTCAGGGAGGTTAGCGGGCTTTCCACACTACAGAAAGGTACACACAGTTACAGCTTGCCACTGATCATGGTGCCAAACCTTCCCCTGAGGTAACTTGTGCAGTTCAGGGGATTTACATTAATGGTGAATGGTCCCCTAGCACAAAGAAAGCTGCTTACAGAGACAAGCAGCAAAGCAGAGTCAGAAAGTAACACAAGCCTTCAGCTACCAAACTATCAAGTGCAACTTAGGTTCATTTTCATGGAGACATTTTGCCAGTCGCAAAATGTCATTTCTCCTCCTTCCACACTGCCCCAGTGCTACTCAGCAGCCCTGAGTACCCCCACACAGGCAGTGATGCCAGGAGTACCTCGGGTTCAGAGTGAGCCTGAGCCAGTTCCTACTTTGGCCTTTGTCAGCTGGGTTCCCACTGCAGGAGTGAGCATGCAGAAAGAGACCTGGACTGCACACAGCGCTGAACTGAGAGCACCACAGTCACATCTTCACTCTGTTTGTCCTCCTTCAGCACCCCGAGAGCACCTGCTGCTCAGAGCCACAATGATTTCAGTTCCCCAGACTCAGGAGCTCCCTCAATGTCTGACCCAGCTCATCCTGTGCAAACAAGTCCTAGGAGGCAACTCTCAAGTTACTTGATTTTTTTGACCAGGGTACTTGACAGTAAGAATCATTGCCTGGCTTCCCAGGTGGGGTGAGGGTTTTTAATATGCATTTTCAAAGCTTTTGTGGTGACAGAAACTATTCCAATTTCACGCCAAGTGGCCATCTTGAGGATATTATTGAAACTCTGCTTGTCTGAATGAAAGGATGCATTATTGTAAAGCAGTACCAGTAAGCAAGCAGTGGAAAGAGAAGGTTCTGATGAATTCCAAAAAATAGTTATAGCATTGTTGCAAATGAGTTTATCTGCTTGTCATAAAAGTTCTGCAGATTTTCAAGATGCATTCAGCTACATCTTTGAAATATGGCATGCATTTATTGATTTATATTTTAAATTATATTGAATTTGGTACTGCAACAGCCATTATTTCTTAACATCTCAGCAGGACATGCTGATGCCCACAGTACTGGTGTAGTAGATCAAACACTGAACAGGCAATTAGTTGTGCTCCTTATTTAGTTGTGCAAGAGTCTAGGAAGGGAGAGACACAATTCAGAGCATTTTGAAATTGATAAGAATGATCTCCTCCCAGTATCATACACATTGACCAAGACTTAAACTAGACATCATACTCTGCTACTTTGCTTCCCTCACAAAGATATAACTAAAAAGAGCTACAGCCACCTAAACAAAGATACTTTGTTCATTCAACTCTTTTGCCAGTTGTCTAAATTAAAATAAAAAGTGAACAAGGAGGGAAATGGTTGCTGGCATAATTTTGCATTATTTCCCTTTGCTTTCCTATGAAGAGGCTGGGGTCACTGTAAACCCAGGATATTCATTATATTTTTTCCCTCGGGTAGTTATGAAAAGGGCACTGAATGTCAGTAATCATCCTCTTTATGTCTTAGTGGCAAGTTTATGATTGAACGATTACCTTGCTAATACTTGTTTAAATGAGGCTTTGGCAATGTTAGTGGTATTTAAAAGAGCTCTGGCATTTGAAACAGTCAACAACAAAAGATTTTGCTGATAAACAGAACCAGGTTCATGTTAGTCCGGCTCTGAGACTGAAGGCTTTAACATCAGCTCTGTTCTGACACTTAGCATTTTTAATTCATAGCAAAAATGGTTGGTATCAAATGTCAAACAGAACATCACAGAAGCTGAAAATGATGGGGAAAATTAAAAAATATTGTCCAAAGAAAAACCATATAAAAATAGTTGATAGGTAGCATCTGAAATTATTTATTATTATTTTATATCAAAGATTAAATTGAACTTTTTGATATAGGAATTCCTTTAAACTCTCAGGAGGGAAAACAGAATCTAAACAGTACAGATATTTTCATTTACATGTTTTGCAGTTCTTCAGGTGTGTCAAACATTTAGCTCAATTAATAAGTCACAGGCAGGGTAATATAACTCATGCCTGCTTGCACTGGAAAGGTCTTGCTAACTCAGTTGGATTCCCTTAAATTAGCAGGTTGTTTTGCCTGCTTGTAGAAAGGAAGCAAAAATGGATTTCTTAAGGGATTTGAAATCATGTCCTTTCAGACTATGAAAATTTAGTCCATTATTTGTGAAGTCCTTTTCAGGCTCTCAGCTGAAATGCAGTATTTAAAAGATGGACATAATTCCCTGACGTCTCACGGTGAGGATGTGGATGATTTACAGACAACATGACTTCTTTGGAAAGGCAATTTTTAAAATTAACTGACAAATCAAGGCTTTCACCTTTTTGCCTACTGTTTTTCTTATTTCTTTTCCCATCATAGCTGAAAATCCTACTTCTACCTTAATTTCTTGAATTTTCTCTTTCTTAGTTTATTAGATGTTTTATTTAATAAATCAAAGGTAGTAACTGCAAAAATATGCATTTCTATCCATCACTACCAAAACAATCTGGGATAAAATTTTATCAGGTCAGAAACCTGAAGCAGTCTCCACTCTGATTCCTGTACTCCACTCCTCAATTCTTGAGTTCTCAGCAGCCCACCAGCACTCCAGTGTGTATATGACACCTTAAGAGAACAAAAGTCAGGACCAGAGACAGATATGTTGCTAGCCATAAGCAGTGGGGGAGTTCTGTTTTGGTGTTTTTTGTTTGTTGGTTGGCTGGTTTAGTTTTGGGGGTATTTTTAGCATTAGCAAGAACAGGCCAAATTTTGATTTGGGTAATTTCTGGGCTATCCCATGGAAACTGAGGGAATGGTAGCATTCCTGTTGCATCTCAGGATGCTGTGTAGTCCAAAAAAGCCAGTCGTATCTGGAATCCAAAATTCATTGACTACAGCACAAAAGAAGCATAATCAAATTTTGTATAAACAAAGGAGGTCCAATACTTGATAATTTCTCATTTGACTTTATCATCAAAATTGCTTTTCTATTCTTGGTGGAAATACTGTAAAAAGCAGTTGACCAGAACAGAGAAAGTGTCTACCTGATCAAATGTAGAGGTGAGAGGTTTCAGATTTTAAAATCTTGCTGGATCCTTGAGGTTTCTGGAAGCAACAGGTTACAAAGGAGTCATTCAGCATTTTCTATTGGATGGTCAATTAGTTTCCATTTGACAGATTTGACAGTAGCTCCTGAAAAAAAGTGCAAACTTGGTAGTTCAATAGGCAAGGTAGCTATTTTTAATAGTTTTTGTTCTGCAAGCAGAATGCTACTCAAATACTGTTTTGGCCAAGATCTTGCATGTCAGTAACTGTTTTTAGAATGATTTTATATCATAAAGGAGATTTAATGTGATCAAAGGGTTAATTTTTCTCATTTCACAAGGTGGGGGGGGACACTGACCAAGTTTTTTTCTTTACTACAACTTTTGAATTAAAAGAAAGGTTTTAAAAATTAGCACTTATCAGCTTGAGGTCCATACACCCCATTGAGGTATTCAACATGTACTGGCAAGGTACATGCACCCAAATTTTGTTTCAAGCTATGGAGTACACTTGTGCTTTAAGGAATCACCCTGTGGCTGTTTCCACATTAAGAAGGGTTTCAAAGGTAAGTGGAATTAATTGCTTCTGGAGATATCTATCTCTTTTCACTAACTATGGAGGAAATCTAGATGGCTTAGCTGAACTAATCTGATGCATCTGATGCTTTGAAGAGTGTGTCTGTGGTGGCATTAGTCATCACAGCTCCACACCTCCAGCTAAAGAGAGAGATGAGAGGAGTTGCCTGTGGTCATGAACACCTACAAACAGAGATAAGAGCTGAATTTAGAAGGGTCAGCATCCTTAATGTGCATGCAAACCTGTTTTGCTTCCCAAATTAGAGGTTAAGTGTGTAGTTAGAAACTCAGAAGTATCAAGAAAGTTGTCTCTCACTATTTCATTTACTTCACTACAAAAAAGATAGCCTTCTCCATACCATGTTTTTCCTTGTTTTGTTTTATTTTTCTGAAAGCAATACTGTCTCTATTTTTCCATTTATTTTGTTGGCTCAAGTGAAACCATATACCTCTTGTCTTTTGTTTCTGATTAAACTTACTTAAGCTTAATAATTACTTAAGTTTCCTCCCTGCACCTATTTCAGATAGCAAGCAGAAAACACTACTTGCTTTTCCAAATTAAAAAGTAGGAGCAAAATGTCAGTACTACAAATGACACATAATTATTTCACTGTAGACTCCTGAGGATGAGGAAATTATAGAGTTAGGAAGCAAGAATGAAATAATTATATCTTTTAAAATATTTTATGAACAAAAGCCTTTTCTTATCTGGATTTCTCTATCAAATTTAAATGCTTCACTAGAAATTAACAATGAAATTAACTGCAGAATTATGGATTATTTTTTAAATAATCAAGTGAGAATATAAAGCTGGGATATTCTCTTATAATAAATCTTGCAGTTGTACAATTTATGCATATGAGCAGATTTTCCAGCTGAGAACTGTTTCAAAATCTATATTTCTGAAAGTGGCAGTATCTTCTAATGCAACCCTAAGAGAAGGTAGCTAAACAAAGCAAAATGCAGAATACAGGCAGTAGCCCTAAAAAGCCAAATTACAGGTACTTGAATTTATAAATAACTGAAGCTACCATTCCTTGCTGAGTGACTCCTTACTGGATCAGGCTAAGAGAGTTAAAATAGCAAAGTTCAAAAGCTGCTAATTCATGAAATGGCAAAGGTAAATATTGTTTAAATTTAATGTATATTTAACCTGGTCTTACATTCTCCACAAATTGGAGACAAGACATTAATTGAGATAGATTTTAAGGCTGACTCACAACAAGAATATGCTTCAGCTGCCTATCTCCTTATGACTTAATCCTAATGCTGTTTAAGTTAATGTGAAGATAATGATACTATTATATAGCTCAAGGATGAAGCTTTTAAGAGCAAAGTTGACAAAGCTTTTTTGTTAAAAAATAGCCACATCTTTCCTTTTCCTCTGAAAGTTCCAAGTATGAGTTATATAATTTAATTAAGCTACACTTCCAATACCTAAAGTATATAAGTTACTTTCAATGCTTGAAAAAAATTACAGGCCACAGTACAGCAGTCCAGAATAAGTAAAGAATGTGTGGAAGTGTTTAGTTCTATCCCATCTTCTTGGTGACAAATGACATATGGAGAAGTTAACTACTATTCTCACTATCTCTCAGTTTCTCTTATATAGAAAAAGTTAGCATCAGGAGGTCATGATGAAAATGTAAAAAACCAACACATTTTTACAGCTCAAAAATATTTTTGTTAGTTTGGAGAGGAGACAGAATCTAAAACTACTGGGAAGAAAAATCTGTTACTGTGGCTTCACAGGTAATAAACTAACATATCTTGCCCAAAAATTAGTTACTGTGCTCATGGCAGACTCTGGGGCCCTGTACTTACTTTAAAAAAACCCTCTTCCTTTTAATTAAAACTCCTAAAGTTAAATGGCATTCTTGAACTTCTGCCAGCTCACAAAATTCTTTCTGCAAGGGGAATACTGGAATAGAGATTTTTTTTATTTTCATATGGACTTTCAGGACCCTCACTATAGAAATCACTAAGAAAAATGAAAATATTGAAAAAATCCTAGCAACCTATGAATTTTATGTTTTTCCCCATTAACAATTATTTAGCAATAAGAAGGAAAACTTGTAAACCTTTTCTCCTGAATTAAATATCCATGTTTATTTTTCTTCTGTTAAACCCCACAATTATTGGCCATCTAAAAAATATCCTTCAAATACAAGATCCGTTAATAGAGAAAAATCAGTGGGATATATTTTATTTTCCAAAGAAATTATTAAGAACAACCAATTAAACAGTTTTCGTTATCTTACAGATCAATAACTAAACCTCAACAGTATTGTTATAGATAAGGCATCTATAAACACATTATCAGTTCCCCAGTCTTGGTCTGTCTTTCCTGCTGAATTGGAAATTGCCTGAAAACAATGATGATGTTTCCAGTGATTTAAACTTTCCATCATTTCCTGCCATGCCTGGATTTAGATGCATCTGTTCCAGGCAAAACACAAGCATGCAGAAGAAAGTGGAAATGAAAGTAAAGAAGACCAAAAAAAAAAAAAAAATCTATGTTTCTAAGCATTAATAGCATCAGATAGAGTTTAGTTCTCAAACAGAAGGAACAAAAAATTGATAAAACAAACAAACATACCAAAAAACCCCAAAGAGCACAAGATAATCTTAGTGAGTGCAAGATGGATGCCAGTGTTCTCCTGAGCTGAAACACCCAGATCAGCTTAGGCAGCACATGTGCTTCTGAAGAGCACTTCTCAGAGAGCTTTTTGGGTCTCTGAACAGGCTGGAAATATTAAAAATGAAGTGGCCCTCAAGTCCTGCTTCTTCTCCTTTTAATTTAAAGCCCCTAAGTGGCATTTGCACAACACACACGGTCCCTACAGTTGAATGAGCTCTTCAGCTAAATCAACAGCACAAACCAGCAAATAAAAGAGTTGTGGGTGAGTCTGATCTTGATTAACTTCTGCTTAGGCCAGTATCCCCAGCTGGCTATGGCAGAATTAAATTTAATCTCTACAGGTTTTTAATCACAATATGTTATATTTGTGCTCAAATACTGACCACCTTGAAGGCCTTATATTTTTTTTATCTCACCTCTTCAGAAACCTACCCACATCCTCACTTTCTCCTCTCCTGAAATAGCCGTTAGTAACTTCGTATTAAATCTAAAGAAGCATGGTGCATAAAAAATTTACCTAAAGAGGACATTTTAAAAGCTTTTACTTGAGAAAAAAAAATAACAAAAATTCCCCCATATAGAAGGACTTTTTTAGAAGTTACAAATTTTCCATTTACAAATAATTAATTTGAACATCTTAGTCACCTAAAATATTTTCCTTTTCACTTTAGTCTTTGCTACTTTTTTATAGTCTAATTGTGTTTCCCCATTTTTTTGTTTCTTGTTGTACCTCTTAGAGTCAACATAATTTTAATGATGTTAAGAATGCTAAGGTAAGTGAGAGCAGGAACCACTTATTACTTCTGGGATAGATCATTATAGAGTCACTGCACTCTTCAGCAAGGGTGTGTGATTTCTGTACCATTTCACTTTTCAGGCTGGGTGTTTAAAATAACATTTTAATGACAAATCCACAAGACAAACAGAGGAGAAGAGTTTGGGTAAAGGCTAGAATTTTTTTTTTCATCTCCATGGAAAATATGAGTGTTTAATGCTTGTGCAGACCTTTCCTAACTCCTTTTAAGCTATTCAAACCATGACTTTTCTTTTCTGTTCCTCAGCCAAGCAAAGGAAAAAGAACATAGGTGATCAGGTAGAGGTGTAAGTTCTAGCCTGCTTACCTCTCTTGCCCTAGACCTCACCCCATTCAGTTTGCTTTGGGGAAGACAAGGGTGCCCATAAAGCAGTGTAGCAAAAAAAAAAATATATATATACATATATATTCATATATTATTGTGTTTCAGTGGGAGTAATTTAACCTATTTAACATATGCTCTGCTCCACTGTTTTCACCTGTGTTTTTCCTGAGATGTGGGAAATCCAGGTGTCTAGATTTACTTTCTTAATTTCAATATTGCTGTCCTAAAAACAGGGCAACCACCTAATTCACACAGGCTTGTAGAGTACAGGAAGCAGCCTGTCAAGAGCAATTTCCTCAGAGAAATTCCTGTTGGACTCAAGTGCCACCCACTGTCTTCTTTCTGAACTGGATTTTGCTTTTTCTCTGTCAGTATCAACTCAAAATAATTCATTTGAACTATGCAATTACATGAGCTAAGGGATGGAAAGTCATCCTTGAAAATCATTCTTCATAGCTCCTCACTATCCCATCTGAGAAAATGCCATCACAGTCTTTTTGCACAAGTGCAGTCTTTCAAGGCAATCAGGAGAGAAGGAAAGAAAAAGTGGAACAGTTTGAAGTGTCATCTACACACACATAAAAGGCAAGGTAATGAAGTATATGTGAACTTTCCTCAGAAGATCCTACTAACTAATTCATCTTTCTTGAAGTAGTTCATGCACCTTATGGTTTTGTTTATTGCAGCATATTACAAACATCTCCCCAGGAACCCTCTGGTTCTCTTCCTGGAAACAGGGATTGGCACCAAATGAAGTTTCAAAGTGCCTCAGAAGTATAAGATGTAAGCACTAAGAAAGACCTTTGGGACCAAATCACGTACAGGCGAATTAAAGTTGCATTACCCATGCCCTGAGGAGCTGAGATAGACTTGTAAACCAGGCTTAGTGTTGTCAGCCTCAAGATGAGATTGGGTACAAGTACTGTCACTTCTTCCCTGGGCCCGTTTTACAAACCAGCTCCTATTTCCTGACAAAGAAAAGGCAATGTTTTTGTCCTTCATGTATTCATCTGAGTACAAAGCTACCCATAAAAAAATATCTACAGAACATCAATGAAAATCTAACATAAACTCCACTCCCCCTCTCTCCTGTGAAACTAACACCCCCTCTTCTCCTCTGTGTTGTTCATTTTAAAACAGAAATAGATTATTTGAGCCAGATTCATGCTCTTTGTGATAAACTGCTGCGGTCAAGCTGGTTGTCATCAAGCTGGAGGATGAACATATCCCACTGGGGTTTGTTTTGGTATGAAAGCAGAAAGCCCCTCACTGCCTGATGCAATTACCTGGTTAGATTTGCTTTGCTTTCTGATGCTGTCCTACCAAAAAGCAATATCTTTGGAAAAGACTGCATACATATCTCTGGCTACTGGCAGTATAAGATGAACAGGACTTGATCTCAATCCAGCAGCAGGCTCTATCTTCCTCACATGCACCATATATCATGATGGAACTCCTCACTGGGGGCAAACATTAACTCAGCTCACCTCAGCCAGCAGAGCCTGCATGCACAGGAACTTCAGAAAGCATCGGGCAGGGTATTCTTACAACACACCTTTTGTCTTAGGCAAAAAACACACATTCTTAAACTACATGTGAGTAAGTTCAGCCTCTGGAATTGGTGGATGCTGACTGCTCCTTTGAGGGAAGTGTTTTGCTCTGTCAGGGGGTGCATCACACATTTATTACATTGGTCAAGAAAGTGGAGGTTGAACAGTGGTAAGCGGGTGCAATTGAGCCTAAGTGAGTGTGAAGGAGTCTAAAGCTGGCTCATTTTACTTGGCAGAGGTGCAGGTTAATATAGAAGACTTCTTTAATTTACACCTTCACACTTCTTCACATCCTCCTGTGTGTTGCAAAAGAGTAATTTCTGCAGCTCTTTTAACTCACACCCTGCCTGTGATTGTGTAATTCACAGTCCTTTAGGCACCACATCTGGGTCCTGCAGGCTGCAGTCTCAAGCCAGAGCAAGGCCAGACAGCTGTTCCCAACTCACCCATAACAGCTCCTGCTCAATGAGCTCCATCTGCACATGAAGAGGAGATTATTAAGGACACAAGGCATAATATTTGCAATTTTTTTTGTTAAACATTCCTTGTAAACCGCAGTGCTGGTAGTTGACTTGGAGCACAAGTTTATAAACTGAAGTTAGAAAAGCAGCCCCCCGTGACTCTGCCACAGATATGTGAAGGCAAGTGTTAAGATACTGGTGAAATCATGAGAATTTCCTCTGATGTCTGGTGAAAGTCCAAGTTAACAAATTTCCTCCTCCACATCGCTGTTGCTATTTTTAATTCTTTTCACACTAGCTGAAGCAAACTCCCACCCCAACAACCACAGACCAGTTTGTTTGACTTATCATATATTCATGACAGGAATGGCTACTGATTAATGAAAAACTTTGTGTAAGAAAGTTTCTGGCACTGTTGATAGAGCCCGTCAGACCTTAGGTTCAGTGGTTATTAGGGTGGTTATTTTTCTTTTTACTTTTGAGGTTTGATTTTCTGGGTACATATTCCCACAAGGTGGGAAAGATGGCAGGCACAGAAAACCTGTTTCACTTCACTGGCTACTTTGCCATTGTACCAAGTGTCATTCTAAGGTCACAGGGCAGTAGAAGGATTTTGGATCACATAAGTTACAGAGACAGCACTATTTGAAGTATTAAACTGGAAATATCCTAAAGACAATTATTTTGTTTTGGAAGGTGGTTGCTTTTTCTTGATACTAAATAAGCATAATTATAGTTCCCACTGTAATTCACTTTTGCTGGGATAATGACACTTTGAACTTACATTACCATTCATACCAGAATCTCAAGGTCCTCAATAAATGCAAAATGAACTCTCCTAAAGCATCTTTTTGATATGGTTCCACTCTATTCTTCTTTGTAAACAAATTGAAGCACCAGATGCCTACAGAGTTTGCCCAATTAAGTCCTGGATCTCTGAATAAGAGCCAGAGGTTCATTTTGCTAGTGTCCTTCTATAATGTAATTATTTGACTTTTTTTTTTAGTCTTAAAAAGCTGCAGAAAAGGAAAATGTATATAGCATAATAAAAATCTAAATTATGTACATATCTTATTATCTATATTATAGTATATATATTTTAGAAAATTCAGTAATAAAGGGCTGATGAGGACTAGTATACTTTTCTCCTTGCTCTGCTGAGTTTTCTGCATATGTAGTTCTTCTGTAATTCTGACAGCAAGTACTTTAGAAAGTGATCACTCTAAATACAATGTACAACATTCATTTGCTTTTCTCTGTCCATCAAATCTGTGCTTTCTGATTCACTTTCTGACTAACTGCAGTTTTACTCTACTATCACTCAACTGAAATCAACTTTGTCTGTCTGGCATTTTACTGTTTCCAGAGAGATGGTCAATATGTGTACAGTTGTGTGTGAGCAGGAAAAGAGGAGAAAGAGAATAGAAAGGTCCTTGTATCAGATTCAAGAATTTTCATTAAATTTTTAACATGGAAGCATTTGTAAAAGAAAATTTGGATTTTTGAGGTGCTGGCTTCAAATTCAGGTCAGGTTAAGGCCAAAGCTGGCTTGATGGACTCCTTGAAATTACTTGAAAAGGTTTTGCATTACTCAAGCCCAGAATCCATGATTCCTGATAATTCATAGCAGGTAACTTCTGTCTTCAGGAGCCTGACCCATGAGCAGGACACAGGAAAAAAACACAGGGAACCTTCAATGAAGTTAATGCCCTTATGATTTTGACTAATAGTTGAAGAAGAATGCATGTAGAAAAGGAAATAGCACCCCACAGGGAAGACTGAGAACTACAATTGGAAGAAATTCTATTTTCTCTAGTTTACCCTGGACATGTGTTTCAAAAGATAAATCACCTGAAATCTAGTTTGCTGATCTGAGTCCAGGACTCTCCTAGATCTTTGTTAAGCTCCTTCTCCTCCTGTATTCCTAGGAACTCCATGGTCCCCGTCAAATAAGAGCACACTCTATGTTCTAGCTGAGTCCAGAATGAAAATAAATTCATCAGGTGAGAAACCAGTTAATCCTGCTCTCTTCATCTTCCCCAGGTATTCCTTTGAAAACTCAGGAGCCACAGAAGTCCAAGCTCTGCTCTTGCCAAAGGTCCATTTGGAAGGAATAACCTTCAGTTCGAACTACAGTCCTGCTGTTGCACAATATACAAGTTTAAGGAGGATGAATAGCTGCTGGAAAGGCCTTTGCTCACTGGTCATTTCGCTGCTGAGTCTCAGTACTCCTCTAAAACTAAAGGTTTTGGCCTGGTCATTTGCTGTGGCTTTGGGACAGGAGGACCCAAACTCATCTCAGCCCAGACGTAAAATCTGAACTTTTCTGCGTTAGCAGAATTTGCCTGTGACCACATTTCATGTCCCCACAGAACAAAAATCTGAAATCAGATAGCTCTGAACATTGTTTTCTGGTTCCCTCCAAGGTTGTCCTCGTAGGAATGTGCTCAGTGACACATTCTTGATTAAAGTCTGCAAAGTGAGGAAGAAGAGGTCCAAAGAATCTTCTGTGGGACTGAGTTGATATATTTTCACATGTATAGAGCTTTGGTGAACAGAATCTGCACTCTTTCTTTGCAGAAAATTAATTTTATTTGTTGAAATAGATTTGAAGACAGATTTGTAATTGATCGTTCCAGATATGGATAAAATTGGAACCTGATTCTCCTTTATACTGCTTGATTTTTCTCTAACTTTAAAAAATAAAATAATCTACAACAGTGGGAATTAGCCAGAAACATCCACAAAAAAAATATCTCTAACTCAGCTCAGCCAAAATTTAATCCTATGCACTTTTTAACCTGGAATTACAGTTCATGCTTGTAATACACATTTTTTAGTAAGACTGCAAACAGAGCTGCTTGACCCTATGCACTGGTACTTTTCCATGCTAACATCAGAAGGAAATAAGTCTTGCAAAAAATAGGAAGTGAAAAATATCCCTAAGAGAGTCTTGAAATGTTCCTCTAGATACATGTATATGCAGATGTGACAAGTATGCAAATGTACAAGCATGTTTTCCACCACAGATGTGAGGTTCTGAGAATAAACTGTAATGTGAAGCCTTGCTCTACTGAGAGCTAGTGCCCTTAGTGCTGAAAGCACAAAATAAAGAGGCTTTTGTGTAAGTGGAAAAAAGTCAGATCATATATTATCATCCAAAATATTTCAAAATTGAACATAATGCTGGCACAGCAGAGTATCAAGGAAATGTGAAAAACCTTGTAAATATTTTCAAAGATTAGCATCATGATCATTGTAAAAGTGAAACACAAGATTGGTTTGCAGTGAGGTAAGCTATACCAGCTGTCATAGAAAGCCTAAAAAAATTAACAGCTGGATATTGGTGGAAATGTCATAAGGCTTTTGATTCAGGACCAATTCTTGCATTATTTTTTGTTAATCCACCATCTCACATTAGAGGAACATGACAAATTTATCTGTTTCATATTATCCAATAGGCTACAGATCAAACCACACTAAATGCAGCTGAAAATCATTAAACACAGAATTGGTGGTGATTAAACATTAAATTGGTGGTGATAGTGACAAGAATTTCAACGGTTTTGTTTTTAAGTAGACATTAAAATTTTATTCAAATATTTAGTATTTTCCATCAACTCCATAATATTCATAATGATTATTTGTCATCATTCTTTTTTCCATTTTACCCATGCAACCAAAGAACAGATCTATCACATGATCTACTACTTAAGGGAGAACAATGACTAATTAAAATGAATAATTCAAAAGCAAAGCATATTGTAACATTTTTAAGGTTCTTATAAACAGTGCCAAATTAAAGACAAGCAGAAAACCCACAGACAACAACCATTGTAATGACATTTTCAGTCATGTTTTTCAGTACTAAACAGCCATTCAGATTTTGAGGGTGTTTATGAAAGTCTGTAAACTTTGAGAAATAAGTGAGCAATCTCTGACTGCTCTAACAGCGCTTAATGCAGTGGATCCAGGAAGGATTCCTTGTGTTATGAAAGCCAGAAGAGCATTTTCTTTAAGATGTCCTGTAAACAGCTCTTTGAACAATCTAAATATGGTAATATTGCAATAATGCTGTGAAGGCATGAGTTTGGGAAGAATTCTGAAGAGGGGTAAGGTGATGAAGGCATCCAAGTGAATGGCTGGCTTGTTTTCTTTTGAAACAGACCCTTGTGTTGCTAATCAGCTTTATAGGTGTTTTCTTAAAGATAATCTCAGAAAGGTGCCTCTTAATATTTCCAATCTAAATATAGAAAATTAACAGCATATCATGAATCAAAGCTATAAATTTCACAGAACAAGTAATATTTTTTACAAATTGACTCTGTTTACCAGCCTCAGATTTGTGCGTGTACACTCCAGTTTCTAAATATTTCTGCATATTCTGTGGGCTCACTATTCATGAGCAGAAGGAATTTGCTGCCTAAGTATATCAGTGTTAACTATGAAGTTATTAATCACACAGTTCAGCATCAAGCATTCCAAGACTAACAGCAAAGCAGGACCAGAAGAGCAATTTCTTTTATGAAATAGTAAAAAGGTAAGAAGGCACTTCTCAATGATGGATGTCTAAGGACTAACTCTATATTCTGCACTTTGGCCAGGTCAAGTAAAAAGAAACGGAGTGAGAAGTAATCCCAAAACCAGAAAAAAAAAATGTTTAAAGCACACTATTCTCCATCTTGCCGATACAACCTTATCTTCCTATCTTCCTGAAATACTAGGTAGCTTTAAAGTTTCCCCACCCTATTAAATTAACTATACAAGTTTATAAGAAGTTAAATGTTATTTGTAGTACAAAGTGCTGCTTGCAAGCTAGAAAGAATTATTTGTGCCTATTGGCACAACTGTGGTAGCTATTTCCAGTATAAGCTTGCCTCTTTCCTTTATCCTCCCCATAATTAATACAGGAGTTGATTGCATCTGGTTTGCAATTCACAGGAGGAAGAGTAATAGCAAAGCAGTGTCCTTCACTATTATCCAGCATAGCATCACTTCATTCAAAAATGCCAATGGTATGCTCATCTGCACGGCACAAATCTTCTGCCAGTGCTTGGATAACCAGATGGTGTTTCTAAACTGTAGTCTTGATTATGTGATTTCTAGATTACAGAAATGCATCCTTAAGGGCTGCCAGTACAAACAGTTAACTGTTTGTCCCTGTGTTGTCGTTTCCTTTTGGATATAACTCCATCATATGTCTCCCATAGCACGAAAAGAGAAGGCAACAATGTAATTTACTAAGAGCGCATCCTTCCTCACTTAATCTGGCAAAGACATCAGGGCTTCTGAGGCGATGACCACAGGATGTGCCTCTATAGCAGAAAGAAAAAAGGTTTCTCTGTTCTTGATATCACGTAAAACAGAAACTGCAAGTTTGGGAAATTGTGCAGGATGCTTTTATGTCAACTGGACACTCAGTAAAATGAAAAAATAATAACGAGATGTGGAAAACTTGGGTTAAGAGACTTGACTAAAAGATACAGGAAATATGTGGCACAAGCAAAAAAAAAAAAAATTTAATTTAACAGCAGATTTCCAGTGCAGAAATTATGGAACTAAAGTATTGCAGCTTGTAATCCCCTCCCCCCATTTCTGTGTGATTTTTATAACTTTGCATCTTTTTCTATATTTTATTTTTAGCCGGCCTCCACCCACTTTGGAAGCTAAGAAATAAGATCTGAAGTCAGTTAGTGTAGGTGTTTGATAGTTTAGGAATAGCGTACAAGGTTTTCCATTACATTTCAGTGAAGAAAACAAGGTCATATCCAGAAAATATGTAGAGATGAACATCACCAGGGACCAAGGAGGAAGAAATTGTTAATTCTGTACTTGATCCTCATCAGCTGCTGTGAAATGAGCACCTAAAGCCTTAACAAAGAAGGCACAGAAGTAAATCTTGGTATTGTGGTAAAGCAGAAATCTTCTATTTAAGTTCTGTGGTTGCCTAGCAGTGGGGTCAGGAAAAATGTAAGACTGAAAAAATTGAAAAATCCCTTTCTAAAGTCAGCAAATACTACTCTGCTTTGTGGCTGCAGCTTTAGGTGAAAGACTACATTAGGTTGGGATTACAATACAGAAGGAAAAGAACAGGTCTTATCTCCAAAGCAGATGGCACCTAGAGAAAATTCAGTAAAAATTTCCTATATTCCTAAGGCAAGGACTTAAATTCTCTATATAAATGTTGGTTTTAAATGGGTATAAAAACAGTAATAAGGTCATTACTATGAACTGTGGAAATCAGCTTATTATGTGCTCCCTTTCTTGTTTGTTTAGTATTTTTCTGTGTTGTGGTTGGTTTGTTGGGTGAGTTTTGCTTGATTTTGGTTTTGGCCTTTTGCATTTCTCTTGTCTTTCAGAATGATTTGTTTCCTTGCAATATTAGTAGTTCTAAAATTAGTGTTTCCACACTAGTGGCTCATACACAGATTTTGAAAAACAATTTCAGCTGAAGTTTACACTTCTCTATAAATTTCATTTACAATTAAAATTTCAATTAAAATTGACTAGTGCAACTAGCATGTAAAAAAATCCCTTCTGTTCAGCAAATGCAGAACTGAGGCAGGAGACCTGCTTCTATATCATGCCTCTTCTCCAGTAACATACTATTTGTGTCTCTGAAAACAAAGCTTGTCTTATTGTAGATTGAGGCAGCTGGTATAAAATAGCAGGCTGGTTTTATCATTGCTTAGCACCATACTGTTATTTCTCAATAGGTCTAAATTCTGCCTCCACCTCAGCCCCAGGGCTGATAACTGTGGGCTGCACTTCCTTGTCTGAACTCAAAAAAACACCCTACTTTCTGTGCTTACTGATCAGAAATTTCATTTCCTTTCAGGATGCTCACGTGAGAGCAGATTAGTCTCCTACCAGATCAAAAGAGCTGGTGCTCAGATCCTTCCTTGGTTTGTTCAGCTAGAGCCTCCACACTTAGTCCTCCAGTATATGTGAAAACGCATAGAAAGGCAGAAACCAGTCATTGCTTATAGCTGGCCTTCAGGACATATCCAGCACCAGATGACACACCAGATTTGGTGTAATTATTACATGCAGCTGCACATATAAAGAAATGGGATCTAGAGCTTCTGAAAAAATAATAGTCAAGGGCTAAGAGGAAGTGAGGATTGGGCCAAGTTCTGATGGGATTAATCATTCCTTATTCAGTCCATATTATGGCTCCTTTTCCACTGAAATCAGAGAAGGTTTTCCTGTGAAGGCATTAACTGAGTAAGACCTGGAGCATTCAGCTACAAGGTTCCTTGTCTACCACCTCATCACCTCTTCTTACCATCAGTCTACTTCAGGATCACCGAACTGACAGAAGAGGTCAAATGGCTCACCTAGCCAGCCTAGGAACGTTATCCTCACAGCAATGGTGCTTCTGTTCCCTTGTCAGGCTGAAAAGGCTTTGAACACCAAGCTGTTGCAGAAAGAAGGCTGTTTTCCTGATAAACATGAGGCATCTTTGGGAAAGGGCAAGCAACAAACCCAGAACGCCCTGGGATGCTCTCAGTTGTTAAAACCACTTGAGAGAGGTGAGGGTAGCACTGCTGAAAGGACTGGCCTGAAGCTCTGTCATTTTAAGATGGGCAGGCAGTCATAACTGTTCCTGAGGGAATGAGTGTGAGCCAAGTTAGGACTTTGCCATAGCAGAAGCAAGGAAATTAGAGATATGGATTGCAAGTCAACATAAACAGAATACAAAATGAGAGAGGGCTTAAGAGACTCCATGGGTGACTAGGGGAGGTTTAGAGTCTCCCAGCATTTGTTTTACTGTCACATTTGAAGGATTTTTAAGTATCAATGGATTCCAGAGGTGGCTCCGCCAGCCAATTAAATTTATGATTCATTGCCATGGAGCTTATCATCATGAGCCTGTAGTATCATTTAGTGAATGCCTTCAAACTAAGAGGATACACTGATTAGCCATAATTAGCACTGCACCATAAATTCATGTAGGGCTTTAAAAACATTAAGAAACAGTATGTCTCCTCCCCAGAGAGCAACAGCTTATAACCAAGCCATTTTCTCAGACACACCACAAGCATGCCTAATTTAGCTATTAGCCAACAAGGACATGATAATTATTTTTCACTAACAGTGACCCATGTCCTTGTGAAAAAAGGCAGTTTTGAGGACAGAACAAGAAAAGAGAAGCTTGGAAGCTGTAGGTTGCATTGCAGTTGCTAAAAGGACAGCATGCCTCAGGGTCACCTACAGAGAAAACTCTTACCTGTACTAGGTTATTTGCCATGCAACATCCCAATGACTGCCTTCAAAAACAGAAAATGTTGGCAAACACTATATTTGAAGTTCGCATAATAAGAAAAATAGTTAATTGTGGTATGTTACAGGTAATCAAAGAAAGCAATAATATTTGGTATTTTATCAGTCGCTTACTCTTACTAATATTTTTTTTCCTCACTCTAAACTACCATACTACATTTGTACTAATTTAAGATGATGATTTGCCTCTCTCTTGAATTTTCCAGTCTCATATGACTTCCTGGTGAAGTTGCTCTTTTCCCAGCCAATTTTCTTGCAACAGCTGATCCCACCACTCATTAATTTACACACTGTTTGACTGAAATTCAGTTCTACCTCAAGTTTTACCTTACTTGTTCAAGGCAAGATGGTAAAAACTTAGTTTCCACAGAAAATATAGTGCTAATCCTTGTATAAGTTCAGACCTGCAGAATTCCAAGAGGAAAGTTGTGAAGAACTGAGTATAGGAGACATTCTTCACTTGTAAAGATGTTTCTGTCACCCTCATTCCCTTCTTTTCTCCAAAGGTTATTTTCTTTTAGCACAGCAAGTAGGCTCTAGCAGTTTAGAGTGCTAAGTTCAGGACCAGTTCTATTATTAGGTTCATTGAGCCTCCTGGGCCCCTGAGGAAGTTTGGTGGAAGCAAGCTACAATGCTACCCGCAGCTTATTCGCTCTCTGTCTTGCTTCTCTTCGAAATAGTGCTCAAAAGGAGACCTCACACATAGCTACTACCATGACTAAGGAGCTGAAGAAGAGGTGCCTTTTGTCTGCAACAAAGGACAAGCATTCAACACCAGAAAGCTTGTGCAAGCTGGAATTTAGCTGGAACAAACTGCACCTCTGTCAAAATAACTAGAGGCTCAGCAGTTTTCTGATTATTAATGTGCCTCAGAAATCTGCTGAGGCTGATTACACACAACCAATGAAACACCAATGGCCTCCTCAGCTTTCAGTTTCTTGGGAGACCAGACATGCTTTACCTCTGGAGCCATCCAGCCTTCAGCATTTAGTGCAAGCAAAACAAATGTAGTGTGCATGCAACCATAACCATGTGGCAAGATTATGCCTCTGCAAATTATCCCATCAGATACTCACATATCACCAGCCCTCATGTTTGCTGAAGGCAGAAAATCTACATTTTGCAAGCATTTGTTGAATGCTGAGATTACTGGAGTGTGAGAATTTTTCCTGCCAGGAGTTTTTCATTAAATCATGTTGACAATTTTTTTTTTTTATTATTTCTTGATGAAAGAAAAAAGAAGTTTTCTAGCCTCTCCAAGTGGTTATGGGTGCCTCATGCTTCTTCCTTCAGAGCTCAAAGGACCAGGCTCTAGGCCTTTCTTCTCTAAGCACAGGAAAAAAAAAAAACCAGAGCAGATTTTAGAGGCCTCTCAGAATTTTCTCTTTGCTAATTTATTCTAAATTTATTTGACAACAGGGTCACATTGGTAGGAGGGCAGCCCATAGCTTTCCCTGACTCCAGTTTTAGAGCTTGCTTAATCCCACAGATTTAGTGCATGACAAAGACAAGTGATTTCTGAACATTCATTTTATTTAGCTTTGCAATACTGAATACTCAGGAGTATTTAGTTCTTTGAGGTAAGAAGTTTTTCTGTGTGAAGACCATATGTTTTCTCTAAACCAGAAGGGTGTTTAGCAGTGTGGTCAGTAATCTCAGACATCTCTACTGTATTATCTGCTAACCTGGGGAACAACAGCAGTCTGCTTATAGGTCTGCCCACAATGGGCAAAGCAGTAGAGCAGCCAGCACAAAATGTCACCAAATTCTCAGGCATGTCTGCAATTCAGGAATAAATGCCTCTGATCTAATATTCAGGGCCAGTGGGCAATCCTACCTCCCAGGATGAGCAAGGACAGGAAATGTAAAGTACCAGCAGAGAAGTAATGCAGAGGACTCAGAGGGGCTGGCAAATGCCCCATCATGGGTAAATGAGCAGCTGAGATTGATATCCCCCCTGATTTTTTTTTTCTTGATTTTCAATGATCACAAAGCAGAGAGCAAATTAATAAAAAATCAGTATCATATGTAAAATGGCCCACCAACAAGCAAAAAGGAGCTGCATTATTCAGCCACCTAATTTCCAGGGTGTACTTGAAAGCCACTGTGATCAGGCAAAACAAGCAGTGTTTCAACAGCAATGGACTGAAAATGTGCTGTGCAAAAGAGGCAACCCTTACATATTAATCCAAAGTGGATCAGCCCTCAGTTATGACAGATTTAAGAATTGTGCAGCACAGCTCAGCAGTCTTCAGCGTCATCTCTAGAGGCCAGTAGTTATCATAAAAACCAGTCAGTTGTTTGGGTGTTTTTAATGAATTTGTTTAACACTGTGATTTGTCTTCTATACATAAACATGTAGAAGGTTTAGAGAAAATCCAAGCTAATTTTTTACCATGAAAATTTCAGGTTAATTTTCTCAGTGGGCTTGCCGTCTCAAATGACCAACCCTAGAGGAAGACATGTATTTGTCAAGCTGAATTATTTTACTAGTATAAAAACATACAAAATAAGAAATAAAATACACAAAGAATCTCCAAAAGGATTGCACATATTTTCATTTTTTTCCAAAGAACTTCTCCATTTTGAAAGAAGATTGGAAAGAAAAATGTGTGCTTCTAAGATAAAGTTAAGCTTTTGGAAATCCAGTGTCGCAAGAGGTTGTTTTTTAGGGTTGCACTTTGAATTGAAAGGAAAAAATATTGAAAAGAAAAATATCCTCTAAGTAGCTTTTGTTAGAAGTCAAATGCAAGCTATTTTTAAGCTCAGAACTATGGAAATCTTCATTGATTAAACTGGTTACCTATTCAGATGGTTTGTTAGTTTTATTAGACCAAGTCCTTGACTGTTATAAATTAATGTAATTCTTGTTCTGATGGAGCTAGAGGAACAATGGCCGCTGGAAGTATTCACTGGACCAAGGTGTAAAGATGAGGAATCTCATGGCAATTAATCTCACCCACGAGGCTGTTGCTTGAGTAAAACCAAGGAAAGAGGAAAACATTTTTCACAACAGCCTTTATATTTCTCCCATCTTTCTAATTAATTGGGGAGCAATTAAAAACTAAATTAGATCATCAATCAAATGAGGCTGTACTAAATACTGTCCCTTCTGCCATGTACTAGCAAAATTTAGCTTGTTTGCAAGCCTGTGTCTTTAATCATGCAATACAAATTAAGGGTTGTGAGGAATGCATTTTTTCATATAATTTCCTGAATATAATGTAATTCTGAGGGAAGAAAAAAAAGAGAAAAAAATTAAAATCCTTCACAAAAAATAAGGTGTTTTAAAATTTTTACTTCAAAATTCAAGTGCTTCTAAATTCTATAACCGCACTGGGGTTCTGTGGGTTCAGTGTTAGCACAGAAGTCCTTAACCACAGATTTCAGTGCAGTTCAAGGGGCTCTTTGCAGAAACTGAATCACTTTCACACCACTATGGGGTTGGAGAGGAAAGGCTGGCTCCAAAGCCTTTCCTCTCTTTGCCATAGCCTTCTTGCCGCAGCAGAGAAAACACTGATTAGAGTAGATAAAAGATAAATCATTGAAACCAACACACTGAAAACAAAAGTTCTGCCTGGCCCACTCTTTCAGCCTAGTTGTTTGCAAAATATGAGAGGCATTTTTTTTACATACAACATATAACATGTAAAACAGGTGTTATGAAATTGTAAGCTGACTCTATATCCCAAAAAATTGTCTGGGTGAGAGGTGAGTTAACTTGCAACTTACTTTCCCAAAATATCAGTTCAATTTTCTTTCTCTTTTTGATAATTTTTTATTCCTTTTTTCTTCTTCACCTCAGCTTTACTCTGAAAATTTACCTCTAACAGATTTTCTTTTTAAAACATTAATAAGTGAAAGGTCATCTCTTCCTTTTCACTAAGGCATCCTTCTGACATTTTAAGCATGATTGTGTATTGCTTTTGAGGAGAGAGAAACATGAAATAGAAGAAAGCAAAAAACCTTCAGTGATGAGATTAAAATAACACATGGAAATATATTTTATTCAAAAGTCTGCATCAGCTTTAGTGGAAGCCCTTCCATATATGTTTTCCATACTGTATTTAGATTGGGCATAAACTGTACAGAATTTCTATCAGATTAAAAAAGAAGTATGATTTATGTGCACATGGAGGGTGAAGTAGTGGTGTACAGATAAATTTGGAATAATTTAGGCAGTGTCATTGTCACTGTCCTGAGATAGGTCAAGGCCAAAAAGATCAGTTTGTCTTATCAGTAGAAGGAAACACTGGGATGAGTTCATTCTGAATCAGAAACGGCATCATCCAGTAATTGGGAACTAAGTAGGAATAGCTGGGATTCCCTTGGAATCAGGAATGAGGGCTCCACTAATCTTATCCCTACAGGGAACTATTTCATAATACTTCTGGTAGAAGGAAAAAAAAAACACTTTTATTGTAAAAAACAGTTACTAAACTATAGGGTCTTCCTGTGGAAAGACCAAAGTTAGGGTTCTATGAGAAAATAAAGGTATTGTTGTATATAAACCTTGTTGTGAGAAATTAGTTTAATAGGTATCCATGTTTCATATGAGACTGAGGCAACTGGCAAACCATCGAATTGAAAACTACTTTGAACAGCAAGTTAGAAATGCCCAGAGTGGCTATTTATAAATCACTCCCTGAGACAGAGAAATTCTGAGGAGTCATTGTGAAAATATAGGTTGTTTATTCCTCTAGAAAAGCATGTTTTTCTAAGAAAGAAGAATCAGTGCATAATAATGGAAGAAATTGATGGGTTTTTATTATAACAGGTCTGACCTTACTCTGTTACTTACACTTAATCTGCACTGCACTGATGGCACCTGCTGCCTTGAATTAACACACTGCTGTACTTTGTTTACTTGGGTGAAAGTAGGAACACCATTAAAGCTTAGGCTCCTGTGTGGGTTTATGCCTCTTTTCTTCATTTTTTGTCTTTTTAATTACACATATAATGAGCAAATTAGAATATCAAAGCTGTAAGTTAAATTCAAGCACACATATGTGAAACAAGCGGTTGCAAACCTCTTAAAATCTTGGTACCAACCCCTCAGTTTTTATATTCACATAATCTCTACTCTATGATTTAGAGTAAAGATTTTATCCTTGGATATGAAACTATTTGGAGCATGAGTTTTTATAAGAAAGTGTCTTTGTAAAGTGCTTTGCACATTTACAGCATGTTGTGAATTCTCCTGCTATTGACAAAATGCAGTCTGTGAAATGTGTGTGAAGTAATAGATAAGGCTGATTTTACCACTTTTCATTTCTTTACCTCACTTATTTCAGGCATCTTATATCTCACTTTTTACTTCTGTGCTAGGGCTGGTACTGCTGACTCAGTACCTGACAACTTGTTTCAACTTTACTTGCTGCTGGCTTAGCAAAGCAAATTCAGTAACAAATGTGAAATCAATTGCAGTTAAGGACACTTTTGCAAAGATGAACAAACAGAGCAGGAGTTCAGCAGCATCTAGATGTGTGCAAAGATAAGTATAAGCAGGAAGCATCAGATGGGATTTTTTTACTCCAGTATAAAACAAAAGTGTCTGGATGACTGGATATTTTAAAAAAGCAAAATCTGAATCAGCCCCTTGATCTCAGGGAGGCAGGCATTGTAAGATGCTGGTGACTGATGGAATAGTTACCAAGCTTTCAGTTGTGATAAAGGTGAGTAATGATTTTTATGTCATTCTTCACAGTCTATCTTCATATTGTTCTCCATCCTGCCAAAACAAGTGACCTGCTTTTCCACATAGCACCCAAATGCCTCAGTGCTTTAACAATAAAGTAATATAAACTGGTGCCACTCTCCTGTCAGCCCGTGAAAAGCTGTCTCTGGAGAATGTGTGGGTTTATATGGTAGAGCTTTAGGATGCCAGTAATAACAACAGCAGGGAGCCCTGAATGGCATGTTCTGTCAACAGCAGAGCCCTTAGGACCACCAAGGGATTCTACCCTCTCCTTCTGAGCTGTATTTGATGTGGACTGACAGGTCTTTCTAGCACCCCTTTCACCTTCTCTCACTGCTTAAATAGAAATGAATTATAAAATATTCATGAAAAGGGGATAAAAGGACAGAGAAAATAATACCAAGTTATAATATCTTAAGAAAAAACCCAAAAGAAAACAACCTAGGCAAGGCAGACATGGCATCTCTCGCACCTTATTTCAGATTCCTCTTGGTCTGGCTTTTCACATGAATGTACAGAGTGATGGACACCGAAAACATTGCTAAGTGCAGTCGACCTCTGTGTCACACATAGGGTATTAAACAGGACCAAAACTCTTGGTCAGTGACACTGACACTTGGTCAGTGACAGTGTCTCTGAAACTGTTTTCAGCCCACACCTGCACCTCTCACAGAAGAAATACCTTTTGTCAATTCACTAGACAACAAAATATAGCAGTTATGTGTTTGAAAATGTTCCAGTTGTTAAAGCTGGTCTGTGGGAAATGGTGCACAGAAATTTGTAGCACAGTGATAACAAGATGCAATCCAGTTTATAGAAGGATCCTGTATGGAAAATTATTTTAAAATCAGTTGGAAGGTATATATGTGATATATGTAGTAAGGTAAATCTCTCTCACTCAGTAAATTGGTGTTATCAATGCTGTATTGAAATTAATAAGTGCACTGAAAGATATACTGCATGTGTTATGTGAGTTGACTTAAGTATATTCATTCACAGAAAATGTACAGATTAATACATTAGATTTTCATAAATCCACTGCATAACACTTTATGTCTTTGGTTTATATATAACCTATAATTTATTGCTTCTTAGAGTCTGACAAAAAATTTAAAAAAGGAACTCTGCCTTTTTGAAAGGGTGTGAAACTTGACATTGAGATGAGGGCAGAGTTGCTGACAATATTGCAGTAGAGATTTTGTCAGGATACTTACTATAAAGGTACAACAGAGTCATTTCTAGTTCAAAATGCACTTTTTAAGAATTTGGTTGCAGAATCTCTCTAGTTTTCACGAGCTGTAAGCATGTTCAGTCAGCTCACAAATGCCTTGTATCAGTGCAGACAGCAGGGAGAACTGCCCACGATCAGAGAGAGAATGAGCCTTTTTCAGGGGTGAACAGCAATTCCCCTGGAATTACACTTCCGTGTTGTCAGATCCTACTGCAATGTAAGATGCAGGATTTGAAAGTGAAAACACTTTTTCTCCTTATTATTTGTTTCTACCCCTGAATCCCATGAAGAGAGAAAGAAAAAAGCAGTAATGCATTTAGATTATGAGAGCTGTGATACTTTGCATGGACTAGAAGGTGAAGAAAAAATTAAGAGAGGGAGGATGCTGGAGGAATTGGGGATTGAGGAGCTCAGGCTTAGAAAGGGAAAAGCAGAGCCTTTGTGACTGTTCAGCCCCTCAGCAGTGCTGTGCTCTCAGCATCAGCTTTGAAGTCCACACACAAATGGGCCTTGGAGATGAGAAAAACAGAAAGCAGATAATAGGGCATAGTTGCAGATACAGAAGAGTATTCCATGTCATGAATGTGAAGGACCTATTTGGACATTACTGTTTTGTTTTCTTGACAAAGGAAAATTTGTGGGATTGAGTATTTTTCCGGGCAACAGAACTTGCTTTCAGAGGTTCCCACAAAGCAACAAGTTTGTGGAAAAAGGCTTCAAAATGGTAGATGCCCACCGTGACCTTTTCAAAATTGAAAATCTTGGGTTTATTGTATGTAACGAGCTTTCATTTGAAAAATCCAAGTTACTGTGATTGAGAGACTAAAATGATTTGAAAAAAAAAGAAACACTTCAAAATTATATAGAAGCCTGTTTCAATTGAATAGGAATCGTGCACTTAACTTCAGTCTATGAAAAATGTGACATTTCATCTTCTAAGCCCTATTTGTGGTGAATACTTTCAATTGGGACAATTTTCCTAAGTGGGAAAAAACCATCTGTTTCCCTCTCCTTCCAGCTGTGGCTTTGCTCTTTCGCATTTCTCTGCTTCAGATCTATAGGCATAGGGTAGCATTTCAATGGGAAATAGGGGAGGATGGAATAGAAGGCCTTCATTTGCTTTTTTATGAGAAAAATCCCTCTATTAAATGTTATGGTCATAAAATCAGGGGTCTGTAATACATGAAATGGCAGAATTTGAATGTCTTTCAGCCTCAACTCAGCCATCTTCTGCTTATATCCTACAATGCATTTCTTCTTTTTATGATCACCTGCTTCTTTCCCCAGAGCCTCATACCACATAAATAGGTAATTTTTGAGTGAATAGTTTTTTCTTACTGTGTGTTATCACCATAATTTAAAATTTGCTTTGACACTTTGAACTGATGCCCTAAGATTCTATTTCAGTTTTCTGTCCTTCAAAAGATGGCTATTTGCTGTTTGTTGTTTGAATTATTTTTAATACTCTAAAAGCAAAGGTATTCTGAAAGAATAATATTTTCTTATATGCTTGTGATCAACGGTCATCACATTTACCTTTGAGCTCTGATATTTGAATGGCAGACACTAATTTAACTGCTTAAGTTGATCTTGTTCAATTAAAGGTACAGGCCAATAAATTAGGTAACTGTAATAGAAGAGGCTGGATCTTGTCTGCAAAAGATGTGGCCACAAAGTTTTGTTGTTATTGTTCTGCAAACCTTTGGGGCAGTCAATGTAAGCTAAGCCTTAGCTTTGGCAGCTACCATCAGCATTACAATAGCTTTGCTTTGAATTTTTTGCTTTGCTTGGCCACTAATGTCAGGAAACTTCACCTTCCTTTTGTACTCCAAAAGCATGAAATATCCAATAAGAAATCCATAAAATGCATATCCAAGAGAAGCAAAGCAGACTTTTCAAATAACAATAAACCAGAGTATTTCAAACAAAAGAATCAAAATACATGGAAATATGTGACCTGATGGTGGGAAAGATTTTATACAACATTCTCACAACATATATATACATATACCCACCTCCTCCTTTGCCAGGTCCTTTCTCCAAAAATAACCTGTATTTCATTTAGGTTGTTTTAGAGGCTTCCAGATAATGTAACCCACACATCCATCTGCATTTGGAATGCAGTGGTTTGTGAATGACCTTTTCATTACATTTACTAAGCAGGATCTTGATCCAAGTATATTCTTTGGCTTGGGCTCATTCTACCCTCCCTTGTGCTTTGAACAAACCACTTCCCCAGGCTCAGAAGGCCATAACTTTCGTTGTTTGAAAAACTCATTTAACACAATTTATTGTAGCATTCCCTTTTCCCCTGTCATAACTTCCTGATTGCTGTTCATCAGTACCAGATGTGCTCTTTACATTTCCAAATTATATAAACTTATTACTCAAAATGGTTCTCCCTCTTTTCCCATCTGCTGTATCTTTATATTTACAGTAGCATGCTAACTTGTATACTATATCACACATTTAACTATTAGGTCTGGAAAAGCACAGGGAATTCCTCTCTTGGAGGTGCAGTTCTTGCCATCTGTAGCTATATCTATCCCATCCTCAGAAACATCTGATTATGTAAGATACACAAGGCAGCCTTAGCTAGAGCAGCCTCCAAGGAAAACTGGAGGCACTGCACAGAGTTATAGTCCTGAAGAAGCAGATGGCACCCTTTGAATCAGTCCTAAAGCCACGGTGCAAGGGTGACATCCTTCTAATGAAAAAACCAGCAGAGAGTGTTGAAAGCTGTCATTTAAATCTGCTGCTCAGTATGAAACTGGGAGTTTAAGTGGACTTGTGTGTATGCATGTCTATTTCCTATTATATCTCTCTTGACAAATATTAACTGGGAGTCAAAAATACTCAGTGATTTAACAAAAATAAACACAAATTCTGCAGAATCAATCTTCTTCAACTCTTCCAATGTAGTAAAAAGGGAATGGTGACTACTTTTCTCATCAAAAGTAAGATTTTTATGGATTTTCAGAAAAGTGATGTGCCTGTCAATTAAGACACTGCCTGTGCATGCACGATACCTCAGCAAAAGTAAATATTTTTCTTTCCTTTATGTAGTCTTAAAACTTATCCTTAAATTCATTCCAGCATTTTTTTTACCATTGTAAGGGAAAATTCCAGTTCTGTATTTATGGGATTATGATAAATGCTAAACCAAAGTATAGCAACATACCGCATACTGAATTTCCCCTCTTTTGCACAATTCTGAGACCCAGTGTATCACCCTAAATCAACACAATAAAATGTGATAATTCACCCACTTTAGCTATTGCTGTGAAAGAGCAGTGGCATAGCAGGGTCCTGACTAGGCCAGCCACGATATTTTCAGTCTGGAGGTAAGACCAGGATAGCAGATGCTGAAGCATATATTTTTGACAGATAATTTTGTCCTGAAAACACCTACTCTGAACTGAAATTCTCCCAAAATTTGCATCTTTTTTTCTATTTTGGTGCCTTTTTATTTTTTTCAAAAGTAGGAAAAATTGTCACATTCCCAGCACAGAATAGAAAATAAGAATGACTTTTTACTGCTTAGAATTGCTTAATGAAATAAGAGACTTTAACGGTTATCTTTCTGCAATGAAAAGATCTCCAAGAGTATTGAATATATTTGTTTGGAAAAAAACCCAAATCCTTCATTTAAATTGCTAGTTAAATTATGTACTTATTTCAGTTCTTCTTCTCTTCTGCAATTTAATACATTTTTAGTCTTGTCATGAGTGCTGTTTTTGTTATAGGATTAAGCACACTGAGGTATCATCTCAAAACCCAAGGCTAAAACAGTAAAAAAACAGGGCTATGAAAGCGCTTTTCACTTTCTAGCTCCATTTGTTCCACTAAAATTCACACAGCATTGTGTGAGCCTGCATATGCATCTGTATTTCTGTGCCTTCATTGCTTGAATCCGTAAGTGATTCTGATCTGGAAGCAGAACAAATCAGGTGCAGGACAAAGTTATTCCAGGCAGTCTGGGGGTTCTGATGACTGTGACAGGGGTGGTGGGTGTGGAAGATGACTTAGCTTTATTTTCTTTGCCCCTTTATCCAATTTGTACCCTTCTGAGAGTCAGAAAACACATCCAAGGCATAGTGGGATTTTCTCAACTTCTCAAGGAAAGTCTAGAATTATTTTTAACTCTTAGCAGTTTTTGTTTTAACTATGAGTGTTAAGTATTTCTCATAGCCTGAGATTCTGCAGTGCTGATGAAAGACAGAAGTTAAATCCCATCCCCTGCCCTCCTTTTTATACAATCACTCTTCAGCAGTGTGAACATCTGTATACTTTATATGCAGAGCTCAGCAATAATTTATTCTAAGTACTTCACCTCCTATTTCTATAACAACTGTGAGCAACTTAGCATTCAAGTGTCTTTGGAAAATAAATTTGGCAATCCTTTCATGGAGAAACTGGTGCTAGTGTAGAATCCTTGAAAAGGGTAAGTATTTATTCTGTGCCAGTGACACTGAAGAGGTGCATGATCTACATCTCTTAATTTTAGCTAAAAATTAGACAGATCCTAATCTTTGAAGAATTAAAAAATGGTAGAAATGTTTAATCTTAATCAAAATGTCTCATTGAAAGTTGTGAAAAAGAAGGATTTATGTAATAAATGTGGACCCTTCTACAACTAATAAATGCAAATATAGAGAAGATGTGTGTTATATAATTCTGCAAGGAGGTTGACTTAGTACAGCATGAAGTTTTGACTTAAAACCTCATGATGTCAAATATCAGCAGAGCACACAGTCAGCTTAACACACAGTCGGATTAACAATTGGCTTAGTGACATATCCAAACATGACTGGTTCACAGATATAATGTTTGATATAATGGATATAATCAAACACAGTACCATTATCCACAGGGGGCTTCTGCAGACCTTGTTACCGAGACAGATGTTATGCAACTCTTTCTTGATTATTTAGAAGAAACATGAAGCTCTCAATGACTAAATTTTCAGATGACACAATAACAGGCAAAGCAAGAAATAATGAGAAGCTATTTGTATCACATAGTAAGCTGGACTCTGATAGAATGGATTGTAGAAAATACTGTCTTTATAGAAAGAATGAAAAACCTCAAAAGTGTAGTGTTAACGCTTTAAATATTCCATTTTAAAAGAGACATCTGACTTAGTTATTTCTTCCCCTACTCAGGGAAGAATGATTTCACATAATCTTTCTACTTTTGCAGATGAAGCCTTAAACTTTGAGAACTATAAAATTACTTAAAACAATCCATTTCATTTCTGTTTACACCATACCCTTGGTTTCATCAATCCCTCAATTGCTCTTTCTACCTGGCCTTGTCACTGCAGCCAAATGATTGTGGCCCTTAAAATTAAATTTGCAATATAAATACTTGACACTTCAAATTTAGTTTGTCTTCTTGGAATAAAACAGTTTTAGACGAGGGCATTTTGTGCAATTGAACTATTGCTAAAGGCTAAACAGCTATATAAACACTTTAATAATCTGTCCACATCTGCTATGGTCCATTAAAACTATTTAATTCTACATTTTACTTCTATAAAAAGTAATTTCATAAAAAAATTTTGGTTCTTTTTTACCTTTTCTTAATTTTATTTTAATTTGTAGAATGATTGTGACTTTAAAAGATCAAATTTAGGAGGTTTTAGGTAAAAACTCAGAGGAAATGTTGATACTTCATTTTAAAAAATAAATAAATTGATATCATACCTCTGTAACTATTATTTTAAGCATGTCAGTAAAATATTGTATTAAGTTTTTATTAATGGGAAATCAAATGCTTCTGTGTAATTTCATACCCTTCTCTCAAGCAGTCCTTTAATATTTATTCCATTTTACTGATGTATCAAGAATTGTAAAGGAATTTAAAGCTTATTGGCATGGGTCAAATATGCAATTTGCTCTTCACTCATGACCTGGAGACTTTCTGCTACTGGATCCATATTGCAGAAATAAATGGCAGCTTCTCTTTACTGTTATTCATCAGTTCATAACACTCAAGGTTAATGTGCTATGGTGGCTTATTCATGAAAAATGTTTGCAAATCTTGAAAGTTTCATACATTTTAACACATATAAGTTGTCCAACAGTTCCTACCAGAAAGCATGGTTGTTCTTTATTCATTCTTCATCATTCATTTCTCTTTCAAAACCTTCAATTCTGCCAATGCATACACAGCAAACTCATATAAAATACAGTGTCTGCCAAAATGACTGGCCACATGTTTATGACTAGACAAGAAGTTAAATTTTTCTATAACCTCATCAACCAAGATTTTCCATACCCTAAAAAAGGCAAGAAAAAGTGAGTACTAAGCATATCATACTGTTTATTCTAAGCAAATAGTTTGGTTAATAATAATAAATAGTTAATATATCTCAAGAAGTAGATTCTGGATAGATGAAAATGTGCATTATATTTCATGACTACAGTCATGGGGGCTGTAACTCCTACAAAGCACAGCTATCTAACTTCTGCATGAATGAACTAACAGACCTTCTACTCATAGGAATTGGCTGTGTACATCTATGTACCCCAAATGTGCTTTTCTCTCTTATTCAACATTTCAGTGGTGACTTTGTCTTACTACTGGTGAATTTTTTTCTCAATTCTGTTCACCATTCCTGAAAATATGCTAAGTTTTTCATTCCTGTTTTCTGGAAAAAAATGTTAATGGACAGGTTTTGAAGGTTTTCTCTTGCCTGAAGGTTTTGACCAGGATCTTTAAGAGAAAGCTAAGGATTCCTAGAGCATTATTCAAAGTAAGATAATTTCACATTCTTATCTAGGTGCTTTTATATTTCTCCCCTTTTTTCTTATATACCTACTGTCATTTGAAAACTGCTAAAAGGCAAAGAATTAATCTTCATTTTTCTATGCAAAATCTGTGCCACTAGACTCTGGCTCTTTTATTAGTAGTATCAGTCACAATGATTTCAGCATGACTAAATGGTGCAGATATTTGCACAAAACTAGAACAATCAGTTACTGACCAAATTTTATCATTCACCAACAACAATTATCCACTCCCCACCACTCTTTACTACCTTTCAACCCTCAATGTTTGTTTCTCTGCAATTCCATGGTTATGTACAAAGTTTTGTTTAGCCTGAACACTGAAGGGAAAATATTATTTTTCTGTGGGAAGTCTTTGAGTTATTTGGGTTGGTTAGCATGGAGAAAAGAAGGATCAGGGGGACTTTATCAGTATCTACATCTGCCTGTGAAAGGAGGTTTCAGCAAGGTGGAAGTCAGATTCATCTCCACAGTTACAAGTGACAGGATGAGAGGAAATGGCCTCAGCAATGCCAGAGGAGGTTGAGATTGGATATTAGAAAAAATTTCTTCACTGAAAAGATGGTCAGGCACTGATTGAATTTGGCATCCCAGAGAAGTGGCAGCAACACTATCCCTGGAAGTTTCAAAAAAAATCTGTGGATGTGGCATTTGGGGTCATGGTTTAGTTGTGAACACAGTAGCACCAAGTTAACAGCTGGACTCAATGATCTTAGAGGCCTTTTCAAACCTAAACAAACCTCCTACATGGTGGCTGAAATTTTGAATTCTACCTCTAGTACTACTGACAGGGTACTTTGCAGTATTAGAATTCTTTATTCAGGAGAGACTTTTCAAAGTTGTAGTAGCAGCAAATGTAATAAGAACTATATCATTTAAAACACCCCAGGGTACTGGTCCAGATGGTTAAAATTATTATAGAAACAAAGTCTCAACACCTTATTTCCTGCATAACTATAGAAAATCCGTCTCTGTCAATTTTTATATAATAAATGCTTATTTCTATTGATAACATCTCTCAATTCCCAACCACTCAGCAATAGTGCTCAACAACAGAAATACTAAGTAAGGAAATTTTTCTCTATTGCATCAATTTATATACCTATATTTGCTATATATAGTCTTTTTACTAAGTAGCTAAGATACCTCTGCCTTTCTTTATAGTTCTTCTGCACATATCTTTGTTTCCCTGAATATTAATTCTTGAATAATTGATATTGTTAGTACATATTTTCACTTCAGTAATTTTAAACTTCTTCGTATAATTTATGTGTATGTTAAAAACTTCTGCAGAGAGATTTCTTTTGGATTCCAATGCTAAGTTCTCACCAATATGAAAGATAATCATCTATGCCTCATTTTGGTGAGATATCAGCACAAATAAAAGTGGTAAAATAAAGTCCTTCATCATTAATTTTTACCAAATGTAAATTAACAAAAAAGTGTAATTATCAATAGTATGCACATGCATATTTAGTAACACTGGCATGGCCATATCAGATCAATGTACAAGTATTTTACTAGGTATATGAACAATGTGATCCCCAGATACAGATATGAATACATGTATTTATGCATTTTCATGGAGATCCAGCTACTCTCTATTCAATCACGTTAAGAAAAGAACCTTGCATCTGTTAAAGTTCATTATATTAGAATATGTTTCAATGTTGTTTTCTCTCCTTTTGTATCTGTGGCAGTTCTGTAAACATCTCACCACTGTCTGCGGTTTCCCCACAGTGTAGAACAAAGGATTGTGCCACTCTGTATAAACACACAAAAGCATCAAAATTGCTTCCATCTCCAGACAAGCTATCAGTTCCAGTCTGTGCTCATCACTACCACTAGAAGCTGTGACTGGCAGGCTGGGCATATGTTTGGCAGAGAGGTTATACTAAAAGCAGGCAGTTTGATATACAGGATGGAAATTCACTTTGTGGCAGTTTCTCAGATGGTCACATCTGCACGTTGTCCTGGAAGATAGCTTCAGCCAAAAGCAAAAGCAAAGCAGAGTCACAAAGAAATCCCCAAGAATCCACTTCACGTGCTTCTGCAGCCCCACAAAAGAGCAATACCTCCTGTCAGACTATCACATCCTCACTCATTAGCTTGCCACTGACAGAGGAGCTCAGCAGCCATAGATAATCTGTACCTGCTGCACACTTATTTTTCTTTTTTTTTTTGAACAATGAGAGGATATACATTACATCAAGTCTGAGTTTATAGTGCTGATAAATCACACTTAAGGGAACAGTGAAAACATCACCTGTTTAATAAATATATGTTCATATCTCATATCTAATTGCTTCCAACGGGATACTAAATGAATCCCATAGAGAGAAAGGAATACATAAGTCACAAAAAGTAAAAAAAAATCTCAGTGATGTATATATTTCTCATGAGTCATAGATAAAGCTCGAAAGCAACAGTTCTTTTTGTCATTTTGCTACTTACTGCTGCTGTCAGGTGAATGAGGGAATGAGAGGAATGAGGGACAAGTCCAGGGAGCAAACAGAGAGGAAAAAGCACCACTAGGAGTTAATATAACATAAATTAAAGCATAAAAGATATTTACTTTTCCCAAACCACTAGATAAATAACTCTTGAATTGACTTACTTGAACAGAAAGGGTAATAAATCCCACTACTCTTACAGAAACACAAATTACTCATGCTAGTTCCACCTACAATTAGTTTGTTTACTTATTTACGTACCTACTTTTAAACTCTCAGGTTCTACATCTTCATACTATCAACCATGCTATGCCATAGGTTTCTGGGAATGCACTCAGTCCCAGAAGTTTGGTCTTATTTCAAGGCTAGTGCATTCAGGCTTTTGACTTTAATGACACTTGTGTTTCTCTTTAGCACAATTTGTTAAAATTCTGCTAGCTTCATCATTTCTAAAATAACTGATCTGAACTGGATCTTACACAGTTCCTCACAAAAGTGGTGAGTATGAGTCACTCACCACCCTCTAGTTCCAGCAGCTGTACAAGCAAGGCTTGTATCAGAAACTGAACATGAGCAAAGAGGACCTGGGCCTTTAGTTGAAGCTAAATATTTCCAGAGAACTTAAGTACCTACAAGTTCTCATGTTCAGCAAAAAGATTCTGATAGACAGAAGAATTAAATAAGCAATATTTTTCTTATTCTGTTACTCTCAAACACAAGACTTCACACAAAACTGTCTCATTAACTTGTAAAATGATCACTGAAAAGGAAACTGCTTTTTTTAACTTCTGATCACAGAGACAGGTTTAGTAGTTTAAAGAGAAAGCAATTCATGTCCATTTTGAATTCTTTAAGGAAAGGTCTATTTTTGCCATATAAAGATAAGGCAGGCTTTAGTCTCCCATCTGTATCAGAAGGATCCTTTTCTCCTAGGGAGGTCAGCTGGTTGCAGATAATGAGGCTGACTGACAGCTTGGGATACACAGGGCTGAGATATTTACCATTTTGGGGTTCAAACATGAACTAAGGCCAGAAACAAAGGAAATGTACTCCTGGTGGCCCTGTATAAGCCAGGCTTAAATTACTTCTTGAGAAGCAATTTAAAAGCTTGGCTGTCATATTTTTAGGGATAGATTCTTGCTGCTCAGGTACCATGAGTGCAAGACTTACTCTAATTCTAAGATCCTCCATGAAGAATCCAGATGCAAGCAACATGAAACTTCATCATACACGTTTGATGCCTTTCTGAGGCAGAGGGAGAGTTAGAAAAGAAAGTCCTACAATACACAGAAAAATATTTAATACCAGTTTTCTGGGGCTTAGAATCCCTTTACCCTTATCTTCTACAAAGGTCTTAGAAGTGTCTTGGAACTGTATAAGTCAGTCCTAATTTATTACTTCTTTCTTTTACTGTTTTAATTCCCTTCCTCACTTGACATGGCCCATTTGCCAGGCTGAATTAATGAGCACAGAGCCAGCAAGTAAACTTCTTCACCAGGAGGTTTTGTTCTCAAGACCTCTCAAACCAAGCAACACAGACTTGCTTTTGTTGAATAAATATGTAGGCTGATACCCCATTTATCTTCATTTGCTAGCATTTAAATTCTAGCAAAGGAATACAGCACTACACTAATCAGTAAGAATGATGCTATCATTATGTTGTTCCAGTGGCTACAAGATAATTAATGTTTAGTGATAGACACATTCAAAATAACATTAATTATGTTATTAATGATTTTAATTAACTTCAAATGCTTCTGTGTTTTCCAATAAGTTCCTATATCTAGGAATAAAGCTACCCACAATTTGTAACTCTTAGTCTCTTCCCAATTTTCTTTTCCCAGCAAAGGTTTACACTGAGCTCAGAAAAGGCACCTCTGGAAGTTAACCTGATATTAATTCTAATAACTGTTTTATTCTATTTTGTGTTTGGTTTTGCTTTCTTGTGGGGTTTATTTTTGTTGTTGTTGTTGTTTGGCTGATTTTTCATTTGTTTTTTTATTTTGGGGGCTTTTTTTGTTGGTTTTTTTTTTTTACTTTGTAACAGTAAAATTTGAATTACAAAGAAATTAGGTACATTTATGTCAGTATGTTTCACCATAAGTCTGGTCTGTGGCATGAAGTCAGCTCTGGACAGACTTTTTTCACCATGAGCAGAAAATGAAATTAAATGCCTCTCTAATAACTTTAAAAGGTCATTTAAAGATCTTGGGAAAAAACTTTTTGTTGCAAGGATCAGGCTGAAACTCCTATAGGCTGACTGGTTTATTTGTCATCTGGGAATGAAACAGATACATATTTTCTCCTTATCTTCCTATCAATTCTCATTTAAAAGTACTTTTCTTTCAAAGTAGATCTTTTTGTTGTTTAAAACAGCTCTTCTGACAGTACCATGGAGGTTATTAACTGATACACAAAGGAAAGCAGAGTTCCTAGGTAGTCCAAGCTCTTTTGTAACATATGCCTCAACCATGAGAGCCTGAAAGAAAGAGAAGAAAACCCTATTGTTGTGTCTTCTGATTATGGCTTCTCTTGTAAAAACTATTTCAAAATGTAGATTATTTGGGAGCAATTAAGAACAGTTTAAAGTCACTGAGGCTGGTGATGGAGGAGCTTTTTAAGCAGCATTATATTCAGACTTGTCAAAATATACATAGCTGAATGTTTAAGACCAACTCTAATACAGTAACCTGAATTACAAAATCTGCCTTTTCTGCTACTATTCATCATCTCATTTTTAGATAATAAGCCAATATATAAAAATTAAATTATTGTATATTAATGTATAACCTATTCCACAAAAGATAGAACTGCACTGGCATGCACCTGAAATATTGCTCCTCTTTCTTAAAGATGTGTACAAAAGCAGAGAGTATAGAGGCAAGTTCAGCACTCAAGGTGCCACACAATCCAAGTGAGGGTTCCTTCTTCAGCACTCTTGTTCCAACACACTACAAAGCCAGGCTTTACTCAGTTTCAGGGTCTTCTTCCTCTTTTGGAAAATGGAAACTCTTGATATGAGGAGCTGCTTCGTTGTGTGGGTAAGTGATCAGAGAATGTGGCAGGAAGAACAGAACTGAAAATTGTTGACACCCAAAAGCAGTTCAATGATCAGAAGTGCACAGGCACTACAAATACCACTACTTGCTTTTTATCCCCAGTTCCCAAAGCTCAATAGCACACCACTCTTCCCTTGCGTCTAACTAAAAACCTTGTGAAAACTTTGTAAGTACACCTGCCTCACATCACCTTGATCATTTTGGGTGCAAGATACCCATGAGTGCTCTTTCACACCTAGTCCAGGGTCACAGCAGTGCTTTGGAGGTGCCTTACTTTTCCTGGCAGAACAATTCAGTAAGCCTTAGAAAGAAGTCCTTGACGTAGTCATCCTACATATGTAGAATAGAACTGTATGAGAAGTTCTGAGACGAAAATATACAACATGAATTACATAATCTTTGAGAATTTTGTGCTCATAATCTTTTGTGCTTCAGCAGAACTTAAAATTTTCCACTGTGCACAGCTAACACAGCTATCATAGGGAAGATTAAAACTATATTTCTTTCATTAGTGGCTGTTTTACCTCTCATTGGTTTTCCTATCCACTCCTCATGTTTTATCTTAATCAGATAATGATTCTTCATCTTGTACCCTGCAAACAGAGCTCTGCAAAGAATTTCTGAAATTGATGATTCCACTTATATAAAATGAAGAGATGAGGTCTGATATTTTTAACTGCTTGGAGATAAAGTCATATAAATGTCGTGCAGGGAATGGAGGGCATGCATTTTACAGTAATGTAAATAATGAGTAATAATAAGAAAACGAACATACCTTAAAATCCTCCTTTAATTATGTTGGCTAGGAATTCATATTTTGCATCTTGGTCAAGACAACTGATGAAATCAGTGCTTGCTTTTCCTCTGATAAATTCATTCTTAGATATTTATAAGTTTAGCACTACATTTTAACACACAGAACAAAAATAAAAGACTTCATATATCCATCCTGACATGTTTTCAATATTATTTTAATGTGTGCGTTTTCATTTTATCAACCTCATCATGTTGGGTTTTAGAAACTGCAATTTACTTCCAAAAAAACAACACTATGATGCTTCTGTCTGTAAGACTTTCTCTACTGTTCCAACTGAACAGCGTACGTTAAAGAAAGACTGAAATCAGTGAGCATCAGTCAGTTCTTGGTTTCCATGAACCTGGATTTTACTCTCCTGTAAGCAGACACTGCTCATTCGCCATAGACTTGACAACGCACTTCAGTGTCCTACAGATGTGCCATCTACACATCTCCCAGGACTCCTCGTGGTTCAAACACTCCTACCTGCAGCCGCAAATGCTGGGCCAGTGACTCAGCTACCTCTGTTTCCTCATAAACCAGATTCCTCAGATAAGTCTTTGCTCTGACGGCAGAATCCATTACTGATACTGGGGATCTGTAAAAAGTTATTTCCTGAATACGGCAAATAAAAATTTTATCTATCTTTCATTAGTCCAAGCAAAATCTAAACATAGATCCTTATCAAGTTACTTGTAACTATAAGTAACTAGTAACTATAAGTTACTAGATCAATTCCTTTTCCTCTGTTTCCTGCAAAATTTTAATCTCCCAATCCCAGGGTCCTTCTTAACCTGTCCCTGATTAAGGTCCACATTATTCTTCTTTGGCATACTTAGTGCAGGATTTCAGCTGGCCCAGCTCATTACACTGATCACTGTTGGAATAAAGATAACCATATCACAAAGGGACCAATTTTCATTGCATCATTCAAATTATTGGTGTCTCCACTGTCTATCCATCACTAGAAAATTCATCACTCCCAATTAGAAGCCCTGCTGTTTCTACATCACTGTGCATGTTTGAAAATGACATTATTCATAGCATGTATTCCCACAACTTTTGGTTAACAAACAGGATCTCAGGGGAAACCAAATTGACAGGGTTGGAACCTAGATAATAAAAGCTTAATTATTATAAGCAATGATGGTATTTAATAATTGTGATCTCACTGGGAACAATTTTGAAGAAGAATCACTTTTGCTTCATTACAATGTGTGAGTGATGATTCTAATAAAGGCCCACACGAGGAACTCCCAGCCTGCTTCCCACAACAAACATTAATTACTGTTCCACTAAATGCCGAAGCTGGGAAGTCAGTGAGCAAGGATTTCAGCTGTGCTTGGCTGGATTAACCACTCTCTGTAATATAAGAGATAATAAAGAAAATTAGGGGCTGCTACCTATAGGATGAGGGAGAGCCTTGGATGGTCTGTTCTTTGAAAGTAAGGAAAACCAAGCCAGCCTAAATAAGCCTATTGTCTGGAAGTGATTAAAGTAGCAAGCTTAGAAAATTAATTGCCTTTACAATTAGTAGTTTTAATTAATAGTTATTAATTTACTTCACACTTCCTTCTTCCCATTTTTCCCTAGCTCAGCAGACATGTGACTAATGATGTTTTCTCTCCCATCAAATTGGAGAATAAACATGAATCCGTTCAGTGTGAGATGCAGGCTGGAAATTAAACCCTGCAATTGTGAGTCCTGAAGGCAGGGAAAGAAGTCAAACAGGAACAGATTGGGCTTATTTCGAAGACTGATTCAAATGTCCTGTTAAGTGGAAGCTATCAGTAAATTGGAAGCTATCTGTTTCTTTCCTTGATTCTAAGTATATTTGGCTTCCTGGGTAGGGAGTGGTACAGGGCTACCTAAAAAATTTTAGCTACATTGCCTAAAAAATAAATCAGGCAAATTTCTAAATGCAGTACTGATTATGTTAATTTTGAAATATTTGTTTTCTTATTTTCTTTTTTTTAAATCTTCTGTATAAAAACACTTATGTGAAATCCTCTGCCAAATATATTTAAAATGAGAACTAAATATGTAAAACAATTTTTAGACTACAGCATTGCATGTCAAAGAGAAAAAATTGAAAACTTTTGTTTACCTCTCTGGGTAAAGCTGTTCTGTGGCATTTACTGAGTCAAGATGATCTAGGTGGTCTAAGTCTCTGCAGCTAGAAAAAGATTAATAACATTTAAAAGGCACCAGAGAAATATAAAATAATGTGCTGCAAGATTGGTGTCAAATTTATGTTCTCAATCAAACTTTGTCAATAATTACATCTGGTTCTTTTATTCAGTCTAGAGTAAAAATAGACATTACAATAATTTGTTGATCTAAAGGAAGTCTTCTCTGGACATTAAATGAGTGAGAACAACACAGGACAGGACACCTTTTCTCACAGGGCACAGGTTAGGGAAACTGAGCAATGGGAAATCTGCTCTTAATGGAGACAGACAGGCTACAACCCACAAGCCAAGTGATTCAAATTCTATGAGATTCAGTACCAAAAATAAATCACAATTTTCTTTTAACTGGTGCATGAGCCAGGCTGTAAAATGGGAAATGGCATTTGCACACAGAAGAGCCTTTAAAGAACAGCTATTCTTCATGGAAACAAGATATTTTGTGCATTTTGAATATATACAGACTATTGGACACTTTGAAAGCAGTCATCTCATCCTAAGTTGTGAGCAGATGTATTGAGGAACTGGCCAAGCACACACAGAGCCAGAAACCTGCCAACAGAACTATCTGAGGACTATGTTTATGTCCATACCCTGCTTCCTGAAAAGAACAAAAATAAAGAAAATCACACCAATAAATTCTTATGAAGGTGCTTTTGGATTTTGCTGAGAAATGTTTGAGAAAGGGAAATAGTAAATGAAAGTGGACCCACCACCTCACAAGGATTCTCAAAAAGAGTTCTGGTTTTTTTCAAAAGAATAAAATGCAAGAGGATTTTCTGCATGGGTAAAAGTACATTACCGTCAGTATTACAGCTCGTTCTTTAAAAGAAAATAAACCATAAAAACACCTTTTATACCATAGATGGTTTCTCTTTTGCATTGAAGAATAACTGAAAAAAAATACTATATTTATTCTTAAGCAAAATTCTTTGAATGTGTTGTGGCCCTGCCAAGGTGTGATGGGTCCCACCTAACAAAAAATACTCTGTGTAGATCTCCATATTTTTCAAATCACTATGCAAGAAACAGATAATTATCAAAACTAGCTGAAGTTGATAAATGAGGGGAATGCAATAGATGTATTGCTATATAATCCAAGATCATAAGAGACCAGCATTGCTGGGGCTCATGAAATCACACAGGAAAGATTGATTTCAACTGCATTGAATTTGAAGCACTTCCATAAAAAATGGAAACTGAAGGAATGGCCATAAACAAAGGTCATTGAAAATGCAGATAAACACAGTTCATCACAATGAGCTGGATGGGTCCAGCAATTACCATATCGATCACTACTATTCTCATTTAGCAACTTCATCAGCACAGGGAAAAGAAAGCCAGGAATTTGCTGCACTTATTTTCTTTTTAAGTTTACTTATTTAGACTCTTTTCATGACCCTGTTGCATTTGCCTCCTGCAAATATTCTAGGAGACTAGTTTACTGGAAGAAGTTTACTTCATTAAAATAAAGAATTTTAAATGAAGATAAATGCTTATGGAATACAAATCAATAAAAAACCTTTGGTACTTTCACCAAGAAAGAGGTTCTGGAATCACTGCTAATCCAGTCCAAAATAAAAATAGCCTGACCTCCAAAGGCAGCTTTTAATATACTTTAGCAAATAGCTTAAATGGAAGGAATTAAATATTTGAGCTGTTTAGTTGTCCTCAACCAACCTAAAAGAATAATTACAGGAAAATTATGTCTGAGAAAATATTGTCCTGTTTGTTCCAAACAATGCGTTTTGGAGTTCTGATAGTTCTTTCCTGTTCACATGAAAAAAAGAAAAAATAGCAAAAAACCACAAAGATATTGTTTACTCTAGACCTGTTTCATTAGTGCACTCCTATGCTTCAAAACTTAAAGACCACATAGTTTAGTTTCTCACAACTGCTAAGACTGGTCTTTAACAGGTTCTGGCAGAAATTACTTCTATTCCTTCACAGGGACATATTTTTCTCTTTAATTTCTGGTGCATTAATGACATACTGACATTCCTCTTTGCCATAGTACTTGCCAAACCTTACTTAATCCCAAAGCCTGGATTTGCTTGTTACTGCAGTGATACTTTAAAGAGCCTTCCCCTATTTTATTATTTAAATAGCCTAATTTCCTCCAAAGATCCTGAAAGAAAACTGCATAGCACATTTTTCAGCTCTAACCAGATCTGTAGCTGTGAATAAATCAAAGGCTCACCCCATGATAGTCATTAATATTATCCACAATACTTACTTCCATGGATAATTCAGAAGAGAAAAAAAAGACAAAAATCCTCCTATAAATTATTCACTTCAAATTATTCTCCCACATCTCATTTCCATCAGTAACTAAATAATCTATCTGCATAAGGCTTTTTTCTTCTAAACCCAACACTTTGATATTTAAGAGCTACAACAAATGATGATCATTGGAAAAATAATTTAAGAACAAATTGTGCCACATTGAATCCTTCCTAGCTAGAATACACACTGGAGAGCCTGTGTGGGGATGGAATAGCAGTCCCAGACTATTTGGCCTACCATCTGAGTTTCCAAAAAATGCTCCATAAAGCTTCCTTATCAGCCGAAACTCACAACAATATCTTGCGTTATGAGAGCTCTTCTTGTCCCTATAATGTTATAGATGTTATAATGTTCAATTCATCTTATTGTTAGATTTGTGAAAGAAAATGTTAAATCGACAGTTTTCACCATCTGCTCAGGGTGGATGGATCCTATATGCCATGATACTGTTTCCTAAGCAAGAATAAACTGAAATATTTGCTGCATCAAAAAAAATCAGATTTTTCTGTCTGATACACAGACTTCCATAGACTGGATCCTGTGCATTGACTGCAGTTAATGGTGATTTTTCATTGCAGGCTTTAGCTGCACAATACTCTGGTAAAATGAACATGGACTCAGGCATCACACAGTGCCATCTCTTTCTCTGAGCATCACAGCTTGGCTGTGTAAGCAATAATCCTTGTAGGATCTAGTTCTTGTGTTCTTTACTAAGAGCAGGAGTTTAGCTTCAGCCATATTTTGGAAACAGTGTGTTACATATGAATAACACAAAGTAAGGAACAATATGGTTTTGGCCTATACAGCAGGAATTCTGAATGAACATTCAACAGGAAGGATTGGAAAAGTGATATTCACTTACTGTGGTAAAATAAAAGCATCTGACTTTTGGTTTGCCATTCATAGTGTAAGTATGTGAGAATTCAGATATAGCCAAGCCAGATACTTCCTTCTGGTAATTCAATATCAACTTCCATTTGAAATCAAATGCATTTGCCAAAACAATTTTGATTTAAAATTTGTCTGCTAATAAGATTGTTCTCAAGGCAAATTCTACACTTAAATCTTTTGCAGCTGTATTATTCCTATTTTCTTTCCAATGATTGTATATCTCTGTTTTTAAATAATGTTTTTTCCATAGTTAAGGTAGAGTCTGCTGGAAGATTTTATTCTCAGACCTTTATCTACCATTTAAAAAAAGGTTTTGTAGATTATTTGCAAAACTGTCCATGAACAGAGGAATGGTTTTAAGCAACTCTTATTAAAATCTGGGCAACAAATAATTCCTATCTTCACTCCTAAACTAAAATATAACCCCTACTAATTCTTCAATGAGCTGCTTGAAAAATGGAATTAGTTTTATCCTTCCTGTGGTATAGGAGCCATGTTTCTTTTCAGTTGTGCCCTGAATTGGGAAAACATAATCTTCCCTTAGGCCAACTCTTACTACAGCCCCTCTACATAACATAGGCAGTACAAAAGCCTCTTCAGCTTTAGGCACTCATTGTTTTAACTACATGAGTCAGGTAAAAAACAATATCTTTGATTCCAATGTGCATACAGACTGTAATCATGCAAACATAGGAAATTCATCATAGCCTTTCCCCATGATAAATAGGATATATTACAACAGCATAAGAAACTCCAGGTTACTTAGTCTGGAGAAGTAAAGGCTCCAGAAAGACCTTACTGAAGCCTTTCAATACTTAATAGTGGCTTATAAGAAAGATGAGAACTGATTTTCTGCTTCAGATTGCCTGTAGCAATAAAACAAGGGTCAATGGTTCTAAACTGAAAGATGATAAACTTAGACCAGAAAGCAATATGAAAACTTTTTAAATGAGAGTGGTGAAACACTGGAAAAAATTGTCCAGAGAGGTGGTGGATGCCCCATCAGTGGCAATGTTCAAGGTCAGTTTGGACAGTGCTCTGAGCAACTTGGTCTAGTGGAAGATGTCCCTGTTCATTGCAGAGGGTTTGGACTAGATGACCTTTAAAAGTTACATCCAATGCAAATTATTCTATGATTCCATGATTCTGCTGTGGTACATTCACAGCAGGATTTGCAGTGATCTAACTGTTATAATATAAAGCAAACAAACACTAAATATCTCACTAATTGCCTAGCATCATCAGAATCCTACAAATTCAATGATACTTTAAGTATTACTAATTTTTTTTCTGATTTTTTACTGTTGGCAGGTAGACATATCTCATTACCTGAATGATTGTTTCTAACTCTTGGGAATGTGAGTAATCAACACTATTAATAAAAACTAAGGCATGTAAAAGCTAGTGTCAGCTGACACTGTTTTTAAAGGGGGGCAGAGTTGTCGTTTAGTCTAACAACTGTGTTTGACTTTAAATAGCAGCTCCCTTGCCAGAAAAAGGCTTCCCAACATATTATACTCACACAAAGTTATCTAATAGCTCGATGATTAAGACTTTCAGGTCTAAAACCTGATAGCTGTCTTTTGGGATCCAGATTGCTGGGCACTTGACAAAGGTGTGGAGCTATCATTTTGTTGAAGGCTAGCTGCAGAAGCTGCCAAGAGAGTGAATCTAATACTGAGCTGTCATCCTGCCTGAGCAAGATTGATAGTATCATCAATAAATCCATAAGGTAAAAGCAGAAATATGCCAATCAGTGGCTCTTGTGACAAAAAGGCAAGAGTGAGAACTGAAGGCAAGAGCCACTAAGGAAACTTATTATGAGTTAAATTGCTGATAAATGTTATCTCTGCACTAAAAAAGAGAATAAGCTATGCACAAAGCAATGACTCCATAAGAAAAGTGGGTATCAGTGACAGCTCTTCCTAAGACTAAAAGACTGTGCTGAGGCATGTGACTTCACAAATAATGGCAACTGTTAAAACAGGAGCAAGAGAGTGAGGTACAAATGCAATTAAGCAATGCAAGTCAGATATTTTATCCTGTTCTTTTTCTTGCTTTCATACAAAACACAACAAAATTCTCACCAGCTGAATGAGAACACTGCATGTTTGAAAATGTCTGCATGTTTAAAGGTTTTCATTGCACCAGAAAGCAATATTGAGTAACATCAACACAAGCTATGGACCTGAAAAAATACATTAATGTGAAACTGTTCCTGAGTTAACTAAATTTGCTGCCAGCCTAGTCTTGCTAGTGCAGACATAAGGAGGCTCCACTAACATGGCTGCATTTTATAATCAGAAATATTTTTTGATGTAAAGGATGTGGACATTACACCTATTTAAAATGGATGACTGCACTAAGTTTCACATACAGCATGTAGATGTGCCCACAAATTACAGCATTTTTAGTCCCATCCAGGGAGAGGAGACCATAATTTTTGGTATAAATTCTTTCTGTAATCACAGTGGCAAACACTCCACCTGATTTTGATAAATATTTCAACTTCATAAATAAATTCAATTTTCACTTATCAACATTTTCAGGGCACTTTTTCAGTGGTAACAGACAAAAAGAAATAACAGTAGCAACATATTTGGTTTATACATAAATGCACACACACATATACATAATATCATTCCAGGCAAATTATATGCTGTACATCTTCCCTTCCTTTCTATTTCATCTCTCTGATTCCCTCAGGATGTTCTCCTCATATTTTGTAAACCCTGCAGTTAAAAAGAATAGTCATGATTATTACTGAAAAAATCACAAAACATACAAGAAACACAGAGACAATTCTTCATTGTTGTCCTTTTCTTACCAGTGTAGGAGATGTTCCAGTCATCCAGACTGCAACCCATGGCAGGAGTTTGTACTCTCTGAAAGTGAGACCCACAAGCTGAGAGCCAGATGAATCTGTTTATTGCAGAGATGAGACAGTACTTATACACTTAGTGTGAGAATCTTTGTTCAGTCCTTCGCACACAGCCTGGTTGCAGGCCTGTAATAAATCCATTGGCCTGACAGTTTGTTAGTTTCCTCAAGGTTTGCAGGCTTTCAAGGAAACAAGATGCCTTTCCTGCTCTCAGATAGTGTGTAATCTATTTTCTCTTGTACTTCCCAGGGATTAGCTACAGTGCCAGGCTTTGCCGCTTCCTTACAGGAATTATCTCTCTGTCTGTGACTATAAAACCCAAGAACAATAAGACCTATGACAGTATAAACCTTCAAAGTCTGGATAAGGTGGATAGGGAAGTTCTATAAAAAAAGACATACTAAGTGGTAAGCCCATCATTTAGAGAGCGAGTGCTGTATATTGCACGGGCTTTCCATGAAGACGTGCTATTAGAAAGACTCCAAGCTTCATAAAATGCAGATATTGTAAGATTAGGAAAATCTCACAAAATGTGATTTTTAGATTATTGAATATTTCACAAAAATACTGTAACCAACAGACCAGTTACTTTGAATGAATGGAATTAAGGAATACAGTGGGAATGTCAACTCTGGGAAATACCAAAGAAGAGAGAAAGCTTTCCTCTCATATGTCAGATGCATACAGAGAATTGCATAGAAATGCTGAACAATCACATCTCTTTGACAAACTTTAGATGAAATCTCTTGTACCCTAACACTACCAATATAGTTTCAGCATCTGAAAGGAAATTTGGTTATTAGGTCATATCAAGAAGTCTACTCATAAACAGGAGGTGAGAGGACAATCACTCTTGTGAACTACATAACGCAGTAAAATATTCAAATTTTGTTGAAACTTTGTCTCTGTTATCCTGCTGAGGAATTCCCTGGGGGAAAAGACTAGGGGGTAAAAAGACATAGCGGAAAATAAAGTTGCTACTCCCTGGATGGAACATGGTCAGAACACCCAGCTTCCCACGCAGGGGAGATACAAGAGATACAAGGGGTGGAGCAGAGACAACATAGCCAGGCTCAGTTGAAGCCCTTGCAAAGGAGGGAACTCAGATGTACATTTTTTAGCTGATAAATTACACAACAGCTGAAAATCAAGGCAGATAAAGAACGGTGTTCTGCTGTTGAATCAGTGACATTACTCTCCTTGGAGCAAGGCATGCTCCCAACCTAAGGTCTTTTCAGATACTGTATTGAGATACCCACCCCAAAGTATGACCACTCCTCACTGAGTAAGATGTATGACTAAAGTCACTCAAGCTCCACTGAAACATAAAGAAATAGTATAGAACTGAGTTTAGAATGGGGAGAAATTAGGGAAGATCTCATTATAACTTCTGGTATCAGCGGATGGGCTGAATGTGTCTCCTCCCCCATGGAGACACCTATTGGGTAAGAACCCTACTCTTCTGCACACTGAATTATTATTTTGAGCCAGCTCGTACTGGTGATTCAAACTAGTTTGTATATTGCTTTAAATTGGTATATTGCTATGAATATGTTTTGGACTCAGTGTCATAGGCTATGGAAATACTTATCCTGATTCTGTGAAAGCCAGAGGACACCACATCGTTTTGTCTGCGTTTATAAGCAACAGCAAAGAAACTGCTTTGCTGTTCATTGCAGATGTTTTCTGTCTCTCTGGTGCCATGTAGGGATGGCCCAGGGTCCTGCTCTAAGGTTTTCAATTACATTTGGATAACCCAGACATTAAAAAAACTCAGCAAACTGTAGAGAGAAACCACTGATTTCCACTGCATTGGCCAGAGTCTCCTGTAACTATTGATTTAGGGAAGAGACCCAAAAATTCAGAGTTCATCAAATTAATGTCATTGCAGTCATCAGGTCCTTATGGCTGGGAAAGCAGCCACGCTCTGAGGGTACAGCTAATGCAGCAGCCCAAAACTTGCTGCATATCAATGTGCTGCCTGCAGCCCTGTGCCTTCACTTTCCCAGCAGAGAGCAGTGTGACCACCAAAGTCTTGGCCCTGCTTTCCAACAAGCTCCATAATCTTAGCATAAATCTAAGGACCAGCATTGCCAGGCCTCTTACACAATCTACATTTCCTCAGAACAGTGATACTACCATCAAAACGGTTTTTGTTCTTTTATGATTTAGATAAAAAATATAAAAGGAGTAGGAGGCAATTATTAAGAACATTTCATTTAACCACTTAACAGCGCACATTGCAAATATTGGGATCTGTCTGCTGCAAGGGCAATAAATTGAGAACAGGGCAGCTGGCAGAAGGGAAAGGATGAAAACTCTCAATCTATCTTTGCTGATGAACCAGAAGAACCAGAAAACATAATACAAAGTCAGTCACAACTGATCAGTTTAGTAGTGGTCTTACATCACTTTGTCCCCTGTATTTTCAGTGACCACTAGTTCAGAAGTTAGCTAGCAGAGGTTATATCTACAATAACCCCCTATTATAACAGGATTTTTACCCAGGCTGGTGTTATGTACCATATATCCTTTTTTTCTTCTTTTTCCTAATAAAACAATCATTTTAAAACTGATGTGAATATCAAACAAACAAATTGGATATTCCTGGCTTTGCTGTCCTAAGCAAGTGAAACCTGCTTCCACAGCTGCAGACCTAAGAGACTTTTTGCAATGCAGAAAAGCATATGAAGCTGGCTCATGGAGGCTAGGACAGACACCACTCATACCTCATGCTCCCTTCACCAGTACACGTATGCCTGCATGTAGTCAGTGTTATTGATTCTCTGAGAAGTCTACATATATTTATTGATACAGACACCTGTTTATGAGGACTGTTTGATAAAATAATAAAATTTAATAATTAATTACTAACCTTTGCAGAATAAGGCTGGAGGTTCTGGTGGAGACTGAGCTGTAGCTGAGCCAGCAGCATATTTTTCCACCATCAAGGATAATAGTACCTTGGTTGTATTAGGAAGAATGCTTCCTGCAGGTCAGGGGGAAGCTGATTCTTCTTCAGGTGTGCTTAGGACAGAGGAGATCACACCTGGAGTATTCTGTCCAGTTCTGGGATCCCCAATACAAGAGAAACAAGGACATACATAGAATCATAGAATCATAAAATCATAGGATCTTTTGGTTTGGAAAATATGTTTTAGGACATTCAGTCCAATGATTAACCTAACACTGCCATGCTCACCATTAAATTATGTCCTCAAACGCCACAACTACACATTCTCCAGAGAAGGTGACTCCACCATTTCCCTGGGAAGCTTGTTTCAGTGTTTGAATAGCTTTTCCCTGAAGATATTTTTCCTAATATCCAATCTAAACATGTCCTGTTGCAGCTTGAGGGCAAGTCATTCATTCTCTTGTTTCCTACCTGGGAGAAGAGGCCAAGCCCCACCCCACTGCAACCTCCTTTGAGGCAGCTGTAGAGAGTGGTAAGGTTTTGCTCAGTTCATTTCTCTCCAGGCTGAACAACCCCAATTCCCTCAGCCTCTCATGCCAGAGTTCAGCAAAAGGGCCTGGAAGGAAGACGATAAAAAACCTGGAGCATCTCTCCTGTGACGAAAGGCTGAGGTGGCTGTGACTCTTCAGCTGGGAGAAGAAAAGGCTCAGAGGAGGAGACTGACTTGCTCACTGCCATTCAGTCAGTCAAGTAAAGCCTGGTGTGACTAAGAGCATTTTACAGCTCAAATGAAGGTGATGCCTTACCAAGGCAGACAGTCATTCCTAGAGAATACGGAGAATTTCTAAGAGCTGCTCATTTGATTTATGGACACATTAAAAGTATTTCAAAGTGTTTCTCCACTGTATCCAAGAGTTTCTATTCTGGTAAAAAAGTTAGGTTTGTATTTGTAGAACTGCTCAGTACTGTGTTTTTCATCTACTTCGAATACATTTTGGAAAGGTGTGAGAAGAGCTCTGCTAGCTTTGGCAAGGGTCGTCTGGAAGGAGAATACACTGTAGGAGCCATACGTGGGCTAAGTCACAGGTGGCTGCATCCTCTGCCCTTTGGTACCTGAAGAAAAAGGTAAAGCTGTGAGATACCTTAGAGACACTCTGTGAACTGGTGTGTGAGAACCTGCATGACTGTAGGGGAAGGTGGGGATTGTATGACCAAGCCATGAAAAAAATCAGAGTATGAAAAAATCACAGCAGGGCTATTTTAGGGTTTTGGTGGGGGTTTTTGGGTTTTTTTGGTAGTACTACTGTGTTCTAAGTGACATAAAAGGTTTCAAGATTAATTTTTCAAAAATATTGACTTCTAATCACATGTTCTATGGAGATTTATTTTTAAAAAAATCATATTTTGATAGCTATATAGGGGTTCCATCAATTCATATGAAACAAACAAATTAGTCAAAAGAGAGAACTGTGGGTGACTGATGGATCAGTTTATGTTGATTGCTTTTGCCAAGTTTGGAATCTAGCCAGTTAGACACATATACACAGCAGCTCTGTCAGCTCCCTGGAGCACCACTTAAAAATGCAAAGAAAAAGAAAAAGAAAAAAAAAGCCATACCTCGCACCAGATGCACAGGGAATCTGAAAGACAGGCTTTTGGGAAGCCTAGCAAGAATTTAGCCTGGCACATGAGGTCAAATGATCTTAGAAAATGAAACCAAAACTACACATCTAAAAGATAATAATCTAAATTCATCCATTCCCAGAGACAAGCATGGCATTATGGCTGAGGAATGGCTATTGTAATCTTTCTGGATAGTTAAGACAGTCTCTAGGTCCTCTTACAGCTGCCTGATTATACTTTTCACCTAATGGATACAGTACTGTACATACTGAAGTAACTGAGCAGCAGTCTGAGGGGTAAAGAGACATTGTCTGGCCCATTGTATTTGCTGGAATAATTTCTGTCTCACAGACAGCTGATTGCATTATACAGAAGATTTTGTGATCACATTACTATTTTGTGATCAATTCTGGTGACTAACTGGCTGCCCTGCACCTTGAATTCTTCTGAATATCCCCACAAATAAGTGGTATGTGGAGACTTGAGCCTTGCCATTCCTCTGTTTTCCTTTGGCTGTCAATTATCCTTGCATTCGAATAATGCAAAATATTATCTCTGTTCTGCATCCCCATGTTTTTGCAACATCATAAAATACATAAACTATCTTTCTTTCACCAAGTGTTTTTGTCATGGGATCTTGGTGCTGACTCTTATTCTTGATTACCATAAATCAGATGGCCCCATTACAGCAATACACTGAGACTGGATATTACAAAAGGTATAAGAGTAATGATTTATACTGAGAATAAAATTCAGCAAGAAGGATTTTTAAAAAGGGAAATGAAACTGTCATGAAGAATGCAAGTGTTCAGTGAAAAATGAAATGATAGCATTATTTCCTTGTGACCTTTCTTTTGTGGGGGGAGAAAGAACCGTTGTTGACATCAGCATGTCTTAGATGATGTCCTGAGTCAAATGAAAAATTCATTTGAAACTACAATAGAAATAAAGATTAATACACTCTTGGCCATGTGGAACATGAACATTTCTGTTTGTAACCTGTGTTGGGTTTTTCTTTTTTAGGAAAAAAGCTTTTGTACCAAGGATTCTGCTCTCCCCACCCACATGTTTTCCTTATTATATCAGATCTTAAAAACCATAATTTTCTTAGATTTAATTTTGTCAGAAAGCTCCTCAAGAACAGAGACATATGTGAAAACCTACACAGTGATAAAGAGATGGAGGTGGCTGAATTTGTTTTATTAGACTAGAATGTCAATGAATAATCAATGGAGGAGAGAGGGGCTGGTATGATCTTTTATTTATCAGAAGTTCACATCATCTTTTTTTTTTCTCACTAAAGATCTGAAAAGCAAAATAATAAGATCATTCACTGCAGCAAAACCAAGATCACAATTTTTTCAGCAAATACCATCATTGAGTTGAAGCCATGATTAAATGTGAAATTGCTCCTATCTTTGGCAGTCCAAGCTAATTGCTCCTCATCAGACCCTGAAAGTCTACAGCCACAATACGAATCACAGTGGGTCACAGTTCTCAGTGGATTTTGGCATCCATGTCAGTCACTGAAATTGGAAGTATGACCACTCTGTTTCCTATTCCTAATAACAGAATTCATTGGGAAAAAAGTCTGAACCCTTTAAAGCTGACAGAGCAGAGTGTAGAGATCCTTGGACAGAACTCCAAGTGTGCAGTGGTGCTCTGAGCCCCCAGGAGCCTGCAGTTTGGTTGAGGTGATCTTTGCTGGACTCCTGAGAGGAAACTTTGCACCCACATGAATGAGGCTGTGCACTTGCTGATCTCTGGTACTCTCCCTTCTCTTGGGAAGAGTCCTTTGTGAGACCAGTGCTGAAATGAGAAGAACTGGCAGCTCTGTGACTTCTATCTGGGGGAAGTTGTAACAGACAATTACCCTTTGTCCCTCTCACACGAGGCAGATACAGCAGACAGAGGCATATTCAGTGAACAAGGCCATCACTTTTGTTGTTCTCTTGCTCCTGCTTTTTTTTTTTTTTTTCCCCCGGAGCTGAAATTTTCAGTTTTAGCAGCATTCAAATTGTGTGAGTTTTGACATAAATTATTGGAAGTTACCATGTTGTCCTGTTCACACAAGTTTAGGACAGTTTACATTCCATGCAAATATGCAATTTAAAGAGGGAAAATATGGGTAATGAAGCAAAGGTGCTCAGTCAGGTCTTGGTAAAATGCATCTTTTCTGCTTTTCAAAGTTTATTCATTTAGATAAATATTAGGTACCAGTTCAAGGAAGACAACTTACAGCAAAGAACAACATTTCATTGTCTTATTTTCTAATCAAACAATTTCTCTCTCATTTGAAAACATCTGAAAACATCTACACCTGAGGCTGATGAGATTTTGGGTCTTGAAAGTGGAGTGGAGAATTAATTGCAAAGACACATGGAAGGTTACCATCTTCTTGAAGAGATCTGCCTACAGTACTGCTTGCCGTGCACTAGGATAAGGATCCAGAGAGCTACATCACTCAGGAACACCAGTGTGAAAATGGCTGAATGCATGCTTAGCACAGTCCCACAAGGCCAAATTACGTGTGGCTAAATGCCACTTCAAAACTTTGGAAGACTCCAAATCACTTGTGGCAGCTGATACTGTTGTCTACCAGGACTCTACAGCCACACATTTAACCTGCTAGAATATTTAACCAGTTAAGGAAAAGGATGTTTGGAAAACACAAAATTGCCTGCATTATATTGAAAAGGAATTCAAAAGAAAATATGGTAAACTCAACTGGTCAGAAGAAGGTTTCTTTCAGCATTTAAAATATATTTGGGATAGACAGACAAGCTTAAGCATGTCAATAAATAATATAAACAAAATCCATAGGAAAAACAGAATTAGAGTCACCAAAACTTATAAGGATACCAGGGCCTAAAGTGCTCCTTTCATGGCTCCAAATCAAGCAACTCCAGAACCCCAAGACAGAGCACTAAAAACCAAGATTTACAGGCAGCAAGATATTGGGCAGATCTCATGTTCAGTGACCTGGGTTTCTACAGAGTTAGACATACTGGCTACATGGAAAGCATCTGGGAGCATTCCCAGGCACTGGAACTCAACCATCCATAGTAGAAAACTATTAAAACAGTGCCTGTTACAATTTTGGCAGGTCATAACTAACTTCCTCCCAAGGACAGCTCATTCCAGAGACATTTCCCAAATGGCAGTTCACATGCAGCAGCGTGTTTTGGAGTTTATGAGAATTTGTTAGCACGGTCAATGGGCCATTGTGTGCCAGTTGGCCTAATTGTCTGGGAATGTTTCTGGGAATGTTTAATATAACAGTTTATTTGTGCCCAGTGTTTTTGAGCCAATGTAGCAGCTCACCACTATCAAAAGAGGAGGATTTGTTCCTTCTCCTGACTACTTCTTATATTCTCCATCGTACCAGTGCTGGTGCTTGTCAAGCATTTTTCTGGGACACTTCAACTCTGTAACCTGGAGAAATCCATTTGTTTCCTCTTGCTGGAGCAGGTAACTGCTGGTTTAGAAATTGGAATCATGTCATTGCTCAGTCTGGCAAACACCAACACCAGCTCAAGGAATGCATGGCTGTTTCTGGAAAGGGGAGAAGAGTGAAATCCCAGGGTGAAGTAGAATCTCTGCCCAAAAGTGCCAATGATGCATTAGGCTGTGCCTTGTGTGAATTACCGAGATGAATTCAGACTGTTATTTCAAGAGTGGCCTGAGCTGATGTAAGCCCTCACTACTGCTGCAAGCAGAGGGTCTTTTTGGCTGCTTTTTTCCAAAAGCTCATTTCCCATATCTCCTCCCTCCCTTTTGCCAGCACAGCAATATGTCGACAGCTATGAGGGAGCTGAACTGAGGAAATGATCCTCAGGAGAAAAGCAAATCCTAACTTGCTGTAGTTCCTTGCATGGCAACAAGTGCTTCTGCCAAAACAAGGATCTCGAGTAGGGGCAACACTGTGGAAGTAAAGCTATCAGACTTAAGTAAAAGTTGGGGCAGAAATATCAGGATTCATCAGCTTAACTTGCTTATGGAACTGCAGTATTGTGTATTTCAAGAGGCATCTAAAAACCTTGAGAAGGTATTCAGATTAAACTATAGCAGAAAATCACTGAGAGGAGGAAAGGGCTTGTAGGCATCCTAAATATAGATAAGGATTCATTGTAAAATGAAAGACAGTTTGTAGAGATTTTCTTTATGGTTCCTTTTACTTCTGTTATAAAATTTGTGTTCTCCTAACAGCATTAGCTGTCAGATCCTATAAAAACAAAACAAAACAAAACAAAAAAACCCCCCAAAAAACTAAACAAAACAAAACAAAACAAAAAAAAGCCCAAAAAAATCCAAAGAAATCTATATCTAACAGGATATGAGGCTCAAAAAAAATCTTGAAAGTTGTGTTGCTCTTTATGACAATCCAGAAACAGTTACCACAAACAGCTTTGAGGTGAAACAACCAAATTCATGCTAGTGTGACATTTTTATTACATGCAATTGCATTTTGTAACAGACAGGAGCCATACTAGATTCTTGAAATTTGGATCCAACTCCAGAACATCTCATGGAGTACTTTTCATTATGCACTTGTGTAGGCTTTTTAGTGGTTTGAAACTGTTAATTATTTTCTTCCAACAGACATAGTATCATCCACAGAAAAAGCTTTCTCATGTTTTTTTCTTTTTTTGGCCTTAAGCCTCCCATACATCTTTTCCACTGGGAATTTTAAGACTTGATGTTCCTATTGATAACTTAACTTTTTAACTTTTTTTCTCAGCCCCTTTCCTCTCAAAGAACTTCCCAGGCTATTTAAAATAGTATCCAGTGAAAATCAATACAGTTCTCTTGTTTTAACTTTGCCCTATACTGATTTAGACCACTTGGAAACTATCAAGGACAATCTTCCAGTGCTTGCCACCCAGAAGTGTTCTGCCAGTTGTGTCATTCACTGCAACTGGAACTGTGATGCAACTATTTGAAAATAGAGCAGAGCTCAGGACTTCACAGCACCCACCAACATGCAGATTAATTACCTTGTATGTTTATGAGTGAATTGAAGAAGGCAAAACCTGTAGGCAGAGGCAATAGTTCCTGTTAATCCAGCCCATAAAACTCAGGGGAAAGTGGAAAAAGGGAGGCATAAAAGCTTTCCAGAGCAAAAGTTTTCTTCAAGCCTTCTTCCGAATAACCATTTATGTAGTTTATGTACGTGATTATATTTGAATGAGATTCTTCCATACAAAGCATTTTGTATTGGGATATCAGTCTTGAAATATATTTCCCATGGCACACCTAATAATATTTTTGGTTTTAAAACTTCATTCCTACATGGATATTAATCCTACAGTCAATAACATGAGTAAAGGTAACAGAACCAGTGTTGCATTTACATTTTTGAGATCAGAAACAAAATTATTCCTTTCTCAATTTTATTCTTCTATTTTCTGTCTTCTCCTTTTCTTGTCCTGAATTTCCCTGCTTCTATCTTTCCCTCAATTTCTGAGATGGTCAATATCCATCTTCTTCTTTGGACAATTCCCCTTACTAGTCCAGCAGAACATGTGCCCAGAATAGAAAGTAATTCAATTCTCAGGATATATCATGGAAAGGAGAGAGTACTCCCAGAAGGAATCTCAAGATGGGGCTCAACATTCATGGCCGTTGTATTTGCCTTTGTGAAGGCATTGCCTTCCTGCTAAGATAATTTCTCTTCATCATTTATGCATATAGAAAAAAATCTAACAGTAACTTAAACAGAGCAAGTATCTCCAACAGTTCCATCAGAAAGCACCACTTGGAAGCCTGTCTCAACACAGCTCACCAGATGTTGTGTACCAGCACCTGCTGTGCCCTTCAGTCACTGCCTGCACTCCTGCTGCCATGTGAGTTCAAAAGAGGTTGAAGGATAACAGCACCTCATATCCATTTACTTGCAAGATAACAGCAATCAAATTTACAGACTTTAGCTAAGGATTGCTTTATCTTTTGCTGAAATGTAATCATAGCTGTTGCAGGGGTGACTCTAACATACAGTGTAGCTATAGATTGAGACAGGAAGATAAATTATATTATGAACGTCTTGAATAATGGCAATTTCATTAGACTAAGATCAGCTATCCAAGCTGAAACAGATCCAGGGCATTAGATCTAACATTTCTGCTTTAGGAAAAAATCAAGATCTTCTCTTGCAATAACCATCCAGCATATCATCTGATGTCAGAGCATATGAAGATATGCCAGGCATACATAATTAGAAAGCATATAAAATTCAAATGCAATGATAATCATACAGTTTCCAGACAATAACAAAAAATGTTGAAGTATTCTGCATTTCTCATTATTAAGAATGTTGCCATAAAGATGAACCTGATTGAAGTATCTAGTTAAACAAGCATAGAACAATTCCAGGTTATTCAGCCGATCCCAAGTTTGGACATTCTTTCATCTGTGCCTGGGGTTCAGAGCTCTAGAGAGGGACAGGCTATGCCTTCTCCCTTCTGTTACTGATACCTGCTGCCTTCTGTGTCTCAGCAGCAAATCAAGATGCACACAAAACACAAGAAAAATTATGTCTTCCAGCTTCCGCAGAACCCCAATTAAACTCCATTCAGCAGCTGAGAGCAGCAGAGGAAGCAAAACTTGCATCTGTTACTGTTGCTGCAGTTGGAGGTGCGAGCTACGCAGGAGATTTGCCAGACTCCTCACCCTCTGAGCAAACCAGAAGGGAGAAAGATGAACTGATGCCAAGGCATGAGCTGTTTCCAAATGCAGCAACCTGTGCAGAACCAGAAGGTCACAGTCTGCAGCTGGCCCAGCTACAAGTGAGACAGAGGGAATGGTCTTAACAAGCATCAAATTGCCAGACAGGAAAAAGAGGCTTGGGTGCTAATCTGTTCAGAATGAGGAGCTGGTCTGGGATAAGCTGACAGAGAGGGTGAGAAACATGTGGGAACTGTTTGTTCCTTTGTCTGATAGACACCCTGCTTCAGCATTCTGGTAGACTACTTAGTCTGCTCTATACATCTGGGATATATTCACCTTACACCTCCTTTGAAGAAGGGCAGGGTGTGAGATGATAGGGGCTTCCACTGCTTTGTTTCCCAGACCCCTCTGTTCTGGTTTTCCAGAATGGCCCCCATCTGCTCCTCATCTGAGCTTTTGGCCCCAATTTGGCTGTAGCATTGCTTTGACTGTCACTGACATCACTGGATCACAAACTGTAGTCTCCATGTATTTCCCAAGGCACTGCTTCCATTTGTCTCTGTTTCTTGTAAAAAGCTTTGCAATGAAATTAAAACTTAAGAAACTAGAAGGTATCCTCCAGTTTCAGGGGTCACAATAGGAGTCTCTCAAGTAAATATTTGTCAAAAGTAGAAGCTATTACTCTTAGCCAGTTGGTGTTTTACAAATTCCCTTCTATTCATTCACCTTTAGAATTAAACTGTGATTGTATTTCAAAGGTATATGAACTTGAAGAAGAGATATTTTATTCTCTCAATGCCCATGCTGAAGCTTCAATAAAGAATAATTTAACTCAGAAGAAAAAGGATTTAAAAAGAAGGAGAGAAAAAAATCTCTTAAACAAAACTGCTTTCATTTCTCTTTAGGGAAGCTCTATACAGAATCCCAGGCTGGCTTTCCAGAAGACGAGTACTTATGTTCAGTTTTAAAAAAATCTATGTAATAGATTTAGAGAAGCCTTAGTCCTGAAGCACAGTTATTTAATTTTCTTTTCTTTCCAAAGTAGTTCTTCGCCACATTTTGAGACCGATCAGATCTAGATTGTTTGGGTGATGACCATTCTCTGTTGGGCTGAACATTTGAGCTATGACTTTGGCATACCATGCTCCATCACTAAAGATAATGAAAACTTGGTTGACGTCTTCAGTAGAACATAACCATATGTTTAAGGAGCACCATGGGTTCTTCCATCTAAAGCTGGATATATAAATGCCATATGATCCCTGTGGTCATGACAACACCAGGAATGACGTCATGTGGTCAACTCTTTTAAGGAACAAGCAGTCTGGTTTGAGGAAAGATAACACTGAAGTGCAGCAACAAGTAAGGATTAAAGAAGTAAAGGCAGAGACAGCAGGATTTATGACTGCAGACATATTGACTAAATGAGCCATAAAATAATGACTCAATATTCCTCCAAGTAACAATTAGACATTGCTCTTTAATAGGAAAAGGCAATCAAAATTCACAGACACAGACAGTCTAGGAGAGGCAAACCTGGACCCTACCCAAAGCCTCTGTGAATGGAGTGCACAGAGCTTCATGGAAGATCTCCTTTGGGACCTTCACTGCAAGAGAAACCTCTCATTAAGCAGGCCCTTGTTTTTACATCTTATTAGGGAAGTTAGAAGTCTCACATTCAACTTTCTGACTCTTAGTCTCCTGAACAGTGTGATTTCTTGGCTGTAGCAATGGAATCTATAGAATTGATGACAACTATAGGATTAGAGAACTAGATTTCACCAGTGGAGCCTGGGTATCCAATTTTTCCCACTAAGCCTATCTACTAGAAACAATCCCTTGGCCGAAGAAATCGTTTTCTCTCTGCACTTCAGGCTTTTCACAAAGGCTGATAGACAGATGGCAGACAGCGATATCATTGTGAGCCTGCACTGAGAGGAAGCTCTTTTGTCTGCTGTGAAAAGTTGGTGAGTGCCAATGGGCACCTTTTCACTGAGAAATATACTGATGTTCAGTGAAATTATCCAGGGCATTATATTGATATGCAGTGATCTTCCTTGGTTTCCCTGGATCAGCAGCCAGGCTTTTGGCTATCTCCTCATTTCCCCTTTTAAGCCAGCCCCAATTCTACACAGTGATTAGTGCAAGGCTTCTCTGAATCATAGGCTCACTGCCTTGCTGCTGCTGCATGCACATGTCATTGCTCTTCCCTACAAGTGTCGTGAGGCTGCCCACAGATCCAGGATGGGTAATAAAGGGTTTGTGGGAATTGCTCCATTTTCAAATAAGAATTGTTTTACAGAAAAGAAAAGATATCTACATGCTGATAATAGAAACCTCTTCACCAGTGCTGTACAAACACCCCATGTAAAAAGCCAGAGTGCATACAAGCTTCATATCTGAATACTGTCAAGTTCTGTCCTCCTTTTTACACCAGGTATGTGTCAGTTCACCTCTGTTATTGTAGGAGAGTAATTTTTGCAATTAAGTGGAAAGCTGAAGCCAAACAACAACTAAAATGCCTCAAGAATATTTTAAATTACTAGGATGTAACCATGTTTCTCTCTCCAAACTTTGCTAAAACTTTAGGAACCATTTTAAAGTGTCTGAGCAGAATCAGAAGACAACCGCAGATGTCTGTTCTAAAGCCTACACCCTATCATATCTGTCCCAGCAGCAATATGTTTCACAATTCTTTACAAACGTGGTGAAACCACAATACGTGGTGGTTTCACTTAAAAATTAAGTAATGTATGGCTTCTCATTTTTTAACTGAGATCCAAGCTCTGTATTTTGATATGTAAGACATGTTCCAAGTAATGCCCTTCACTACCTTGCTGCAGCTCGTTATGAATATGAAACCTGTTATGAGGTTTGTTGGGCTATCAAGCTGGAGCTTTGCTGTCCTAATAAATTATGGTTCTTTTTCTTCCCCAATCCTCTTTTTTAGTCATTGGCCTTTTTGATACCTATGACATTCTGCCTCAAAGCCAGTTTTCTGGAATAGAGAATTTGTTGAAGAATTCCTGTAAAATTCCTGACGTGAGAGGGTGCCAATGTTTGACTGATTTCTGAAGTATTGCCATGTTAATAATGCAGCCTACAAATGAATGGCATAATCTGAAATATAAATAATAACCAGGTACAATTTTGCTAATGTAATCCACTACTTTAAAAAACACAACATGAAAACATTCTAAATGGAGTCTGGTATTTTGTTTCCTTTTCTGATAAAAAAGAGGTCAGATTGCTCAGTGCTCTTTCTGTTGCAGGCTGATTTGCAAGCATCACCACCTTCCCAAACACTCACAGATTCTGAGGGTGATGGACCTCGTCAGGAAAGTGCAATGTGTTATCGAGCTGCATAAATTGCTTTTTGCATCCCCTCCCCTGAATGTGTACAATTTACAGAAGGAAAAAAAATTGAAGAGAAAATGCTGAAAAATGTTGCTTTTGCTGGGCACATTCCTTAGCACATTTCCGCTGTATGCACTTCTTTCACTCAAACAAACTCTTTTCATTTTGCCTGTTTCCTTGGTTTATTATTATTTTTCTCCCTACCCATTTTAATTTCTTTTCTTCCTAAAGAGCTGTTTTCAACAGCTGCATCTCCAGCTGTCAAGTGAATAATTCAGGGGAAATTTCTCACCATTTCAAGAATTGTTCCACAAAATACTTTCAACAGTCAAGTTTGTCAGAAAGAGCTTCACATGACAGCTGCATGCGCAGAGTGCTTTATTAGTGGACAATACAGCTCTTTGCAATGTGTGCTTAACCTTTTTTCTCTTTGAGCAAGCAATTTATTGCAGATATACTTACCACTGCTGACAAAGATCCTGCCCCTGAGGGCTTAGGTTTTCAAAGCCCTTCCAAAGGATCTTTGACACGTTTTTGACTCTCAATGAGATTTTTAAAACATACCATCCAGCACAACATACCGTGAAGCAATGTAAATTAATATAATTAAAGAGAGTTCTCTAGATAAGGTATTACAGCTGACTGTGGCTCTCTAATCACAGGGAATCAGCTGTCAGTGTTCAGCAGCTAAAAGGTTTCCAGTACCCTTTGCACTTATTTAGAGCTTAGAGCATGGTTCTGCAGCAGTACTGTGTGCAGTAGACCTCCATGATATACCCCCCATACATATCACATAGTTTAGAAAAGAATTTTTAACAACTGAAATATCTCAGAGTTTTTCAAACCCAAGGCTCCCAAGTTCTCCTGATATAGCAGAGAAGCATAGCGTTTTCTGTGTAAATGGGGATAGCTAACAGATACCATGTAGCACACATGGTTTTTGAATGCTTGGAATTTGGTTTGAGAGACAAATGTGACAAGTTTTCCCTTTCTTTTTGCTAACTGACCCAAATACAGTCCTCAGATCTTTGCACTCACCAATTAGCAGATGCTTTTATTTTATTTAAGGGTTATCTCTTAAAACTTAGGGGCCTCCTTTCTAACAGAAAAATTTTGTCTTCTGTCTAGCCTTGTCAAATACCACTTCTGTATCAAATAGGCCGACATTCAGGATCTGTAATTACTGCTGCTGTTTCCCTCAAGTGAAATAGGATTTTAATAAAAACTTGGTAATAACAAATAAAACTCCACTCAGATCAGCTCTATCAACAATTAAACATGATTCTAATCTTCATTTCTTGAGACAGTCATGTCTCAGGCATGGCTTGAACTTGACATACATTATGATTTTTTTACTACATCCAGTGCTTAGCACGATAATTCTGGTCTTTATGTTTGACTCTGACTTCCTTGAGTAATACCTGCTCAGAAGCTCAGAGCAGATATTCCAGGAGCACTGTGCTGTCAGGGACACTGTAGACTCCTATTTCAAAGGTTATTTTACATGGACAGTGTAGACTTCTATTTCAATGGTTATTTTAAAACTATACAGCTATTCTGCAAAGGCTCCTGAAGAAACAGAGCCACACAGTCTTTGTTTGTGCTTGAATATCTACTGTACATATCACAAAAGTGACCCTGAAGGCTGATAGTGATACATCATCTTACTGCAGGTGATAAAGTTTGCCTTGTAAGATGGACTTTCAGCTACTTTTCAGAAATCAATGAGTCATAGGTACTGTTAGTAAGACACTCCACAGCATCTAAAGCCAGTATTAACAATTCTCAGCTATCACATGGATGGTGACCAAAAGGAAAAGCTATAAATTTCTTCTCTGCCCCTCTTCTCCAGCCCCACACTGAGGCAAAAGCTGATCATTATCCTATTGATTTTGGCTAGCGATGGTGTAGAGTAAATCACAAAATCAGATAACCTTGTTTTCCAGCCTTTGTAAACTAATTATGTCCATTAATCACAGAGACCTCAGAACCTGTCCCTCACACTGGAAGAATTTCTGCAGCAGAAACATCTTCCATTTTCTTTCCAATTTTGTATTGCCTTGCTAAAGCAAAATACATTTCATTATCTTTTCTCAGCAGGTTAATGAGATGAGTGAATCTATTGCTAAGATTGATTAAGAAACTTATGAAAAAGTTTCAAAAGTATCAAAAATCAAAAGTCACCCTTTTTTAGCAACAATTAACTAGAATCCACTGGAAAACATAATATGCAGAAAGAAAAAATATTAGTGTCATCTCTGTTGATTCACACTAAATGGAGGATCATCATGGGCATGCTTCATATTTTTCTCAACTGTTATATGAGTTGATAAGCCCTATTTTCTGCATGAAAAATTCCACTACAGAAAATATTTTATTTCAAAGCAATGTTTTGTGTACAGAATTTGCACAGAATGCTAAGCTGAGAGATCAGAAGCTTTGTAAAACACACTCTTACAGGTTCACTGCATTGCCTCAAGCAGATTCAATATCAGACAGATGATAAAGGTGCAGTCTTTGCTTGATTAAGGTTGACATACATGGACCAAATCTTGAAATGGAGAGCACAGGAATGGGTCTCAAGCAATGTTCAGTGGTGTCAGACAGCCAACTGTGAAATGGGACCAACCATGGAAGAGGACTTTATGAGGCCACAGAAGAATGAGGATACAGAGCAAAGAATAGAACAAGAGAAATGTAAAGTCATTTTAAGAGAGTGTGCAGTGTAATTAGTTGGGGATTTTTCCATTCATTCAAGTTGGGGGTTTTTTTCCCCAGTTAAAATGTTCTCTTTTGCTAAATTTCAGTTGAATAACTTTGCCCAAAACAAACTGGAAGAAGACAAAGAAAGAGGAGAGGAGAGGAGAGGAGAGGAGAGGAGAGGAGAGGAGAGGAGGGGAGGGAGGAGAGGAGAGGGAGAGGGGAGGAGAGGAGAGGAGAGGAGGAGGGGAGAGGAGGGGAGAGGGGAGGAGGAGAGGAGAGGGAGGAGAGGAGAGGAGAGGAGAGGAGAGGAGAGGAGAGGATCAATAGGGCAAGGAAGGCATGGGAAGGGAAATATGTTTAGAGAAGGATTTCTCTGTACATATGTCCCAAAGTTCATCTGAAATGTGGGAATCTGTACTTAAGCATTCTTAGGCAACCTTCTTTGTTTCTCCTTTAGGCAAGTCTGCCCAAAAGGTAAAATCCAGCCTGAAGATCTGTTTCAATTAGGCTGCCAAGGAGCAATTTGACTTTCACAGGTATGTAGGGATAAGACAAGTGACTCCTTAGAAAATTTTCCAGCATTTCTTTCTATGTATTTTAGATTTCAGGATTCTTACTTTAATTTTTAAAGTCCCTTTCAATAGCTGCAATGTCAGTCTCCTATTACTACAGCACAAACACTTCTGTCTTTTTCAATTTGGCACTAAAAATAGTTAAGATTATAGAACATTATCAGAACTATCAGAGATTTCTTGTGTTTATCTCATTCTTGTAGTTTTTGTGTGCTTCATTCAGTCTGTGAATGTTTGTGCCTAAGGAAAACAAGGCAGCCTTGCTACTTGGCTTCCTTACACTAAAAGTCCTTTTTCCTCTTTTAAGTGAAGAATATCTTAGTTTTTATGTTCTGCATCCAGAAATATTTCAATTCAAGTGAAACACAATAATATTTTTCCAGAACTCATTGAAGCTATTACCAAAGTATAATAGGGCATCATGTAATATAAATGCACTTATTTTACAACTATGAAGCCAGTGAATGTTATTGTGGTTTTCTAATATACTCCAAAGAATAATTCAAAAAACCTAAGCCAAGGCTTTTAAAACAGCAATGGAAGTTTTTTTGCCTAGCAGTATCATTTGCAGGAATATATATATAAACTTGGAAATAAGTTAGTACACTATATGTTGATGAAGGCTTACAATTAAAATTTCAGTTATGCATTTCAAATACATTCTTATTTTAACAGAAATTTCAGTGGACTGATAAAAGAAACAAGTCACAGTATTCCAGCAATTTATTGCAAATTCAAATAAACAAGAAAATTTGATAACATTTAGAATTTGTTACTCTACCTATGCTCTCATATATTAAAGATTTTCATTAACTATGGGCCTTATGTTAAACTATTATTAAACAATTTATTTAAATAGACCATATAATATATTTGTGCAAAATCAGTATCAATGAACTCAGTAGTTCACGCTTGGACTGTGCTTAGCATGCTGAGGAGTTGATGCACAATGTTCTCAGGCCTCACACAATCATAAAGAAATAATAGTTTACATCACATCCATTACTCAACACCACTGAAAAATAATCACTCTGAGGTTATCTACAGTCTCTTGTAACCTTATGTAAATGCAAACTTATATCTAACAAATAATATAAAAAGCAGTGAAATTCAATAAAATAAAAGAGCAACTATATTTATTTCTCTCCTGTTTTAGAACAACACTGGGATCCTTAAAATATTTTCATGGCAAGGAAAAAGAACCAGGTCAGAATGAGAGGTAAACATGTGAAATATTGGATCTGCCTTGTCTATCCTGGCGCCAAATCTAAGGGGTGGATGACCAAAAAATTTATCTATATTAAAAAGAACTGCTTGTCAGAGGAGAAGTTGTCTGTGGTAGCTTGCAAAGTGTGGGATCAACAGGTTCTAACTAATTCCCAAGAGAATGGAAATAACTTGGAGAAATCATATCAAACTAGAGCCTTGGGCTGAACACAGGTGCACCTGTAAGTCTCTTTAGTATTTCACTGCAGGGCAGTAGCACATCAATAATCATTCCGCCTTTAATGTAGCTTTAAAATATGGTTTTTTTCAAAGGAGAGGAGCTCTTCAAGAGAAATTATTTTTTAAAATCATATGCTCAACAAAGCTTCTCTCAAGGCCACTGAAGGAAAGTGCAAAGCTTATTGGACTTGCTTGTTTGCTTCTGTTAGCAACCAATAACATACGGTACATTAATGGCACTTTGATGTCTTTACCTGAATTACTTGAATTACTGGAAATATCTGTCTCCATTCTGATGTAAATGTAAACAGGTGTTCTTAAGGGAGCTTATCATAATCAAATAATCCATTGGATTGGAGCTTCCTTGTGGTCAGATATCTTGTACTGTGAAATTTATTCTGCTTCTGCATAAAGCAAAAGGTTCAATAAACTTACTGCAGATGGGAGAGAAAAATCTATAGGAAAATACATTGCTTCTTATTGAAACAAAATTTGTTTCCTAAAGTCTGGAAGCCTGAAATGAACCAATGTCTGTGTTTGATGTTATTGAACTGTTGGCCCATTGGATTTTGGTTTGTTATATGGGGCAGGGGTTATTTTACCATGGAGCAGGAGGAATCATAATCTTCAACTTTTTTTTTTCCCTAGATACAAGAAAACATCAGATTTACAAGATTCTGCATCAGGAATCATATGGTTAGCCTTTAAAACCCCTTTATTTCCCAATTCCATTAATACTGTGTGTGGACCATGGTCTCTCAAACATGTCTGAAGTCCTTGTTGGTTGCTAAAGTATTTTCAGTATGCTGAGGAAAGGCATGGAGGGACAGGTGGGCGGAGCAGAGGCATGTGCGCAAAGAACAATTTATACATAATCTCTTCTGCAAATAGACAGCTCTCCATCATTACACTGAAAATGTATACCTTGGAGAAGCTGACTGCACTTGGAGTTACTGTGCAGAACAGACATCAAGTTATATCCCCTCCTGCATCCTGCACCTACATGTAATGCGCAAGAAACCTGTCATTCCCAGCTCACAACATGATAAAAGGAAGGTTAATGTGAAGGACAAAGGGACCAAGATCAGGGGAAAGCCAAATCAAAACCAAGCAAAGCAAACAAAACAAACAAACAAAAAACCATCATGAAAACTTGGGGCCTGGGAGTAATGAGAAAGGCAAGGCAGTGAACAGTCACAGAACATGGGATACAAAATAAGGAGCCAGGTAGAGCAGGACACTCTGGACAGAAGGCAAGAGATAGTATCTGGAATTTACTCAATCTGCACTGGAAAATTTTCTTTCTGGATATTAAACACATAGTTCCAGTGTGACAAACACCTGGCAATGAATTGATCCACAGAAGTCTACCAAGTGTTGGTACACAGTAACTGTCAGCTGTCCCACTACAAAGCCTGTGGGACTTGCATTTAACCAGCTTCCTGAATCTGAAATCTCATAAATTCACAGACTTAATATAATGATGTAGTGATGTTGGCTATTTGAAAGGAGTATTATTCCCCCCAGTATACTAGCATCCACATATACTGTGGTCCTAGAAATTACTATTCAGATAGGTTTTAGTGGCCTAAATAACTTTTGCTCACCTAAATGTCAATAGTACTTTTGAGAAGAGAAAGGATATAAATTCAGCTCCTCAGTTAATGCCCAACTAGAGTACTATAATGTCCTCTTGTCCCAAATTGCTCATACAGTTCAAACTGCTATTTTTCATTCTGTCATAAACTGTTGCACATATTTGTGTTGTTACAAATTGCTGTAGAGGTAACTAAATTTCAGTAATGCAGATTAAGCACACAAATTTCATAGAGCTATCACCAGAATGCACACATGCTTTCAATACAGCTGGGCTACAGCATTCCATCAAAACCAGCGACAGCATCCTAGGCACACACCTGGGACAAGCATTACAGACCCCTATCTCAGATCCTAATGAAAGGAAGTTGCATTAATTTCCTTGTGAAACATGCAAAACTACCAATTTGGATCAAGAATCAAGATTACCAAACGTTAGATTAGAGAGGTTTGAAAGGTGTGAATTTTTTTCAGCTGATGATTTGTTCCGTGTTACAGAACCACAGCACAAGGTGCACAAGGAAAACTGCCTGAAATCACCTTGCATTTACCACACACAGGAGCTTACTGCTGAAGTGCTGTAACACAAGGTGATTTATGCAGTCTTGTCCCTTAGAGAAAGGCTATTCCCCAGCTAATGACAACATGCTTCTGCCCCATAGTAATTCTGAGATGATTTCAAGTTTACTCCTGTGTGAGAACTTGAGATTTTAACACTGTTAAGGATTAGGAATGAAAGGAAAATTGCTATTTTAGATGATGGAAAATTTGGTGTTGTTCAGCTAACAGTGAACTCAGTCACATAAAAAATAACAGAAGATGAAGGTTTGTTCATTTATAGTGGGCATGGCTTCCTAGAGAAAACACAGAATCATTCAGGGAGAGGGAATCCTAAAGATGAAGATAATAGCTGCTAAATTAATTTTAGCTTAGCATTATATCACTTTGTCTACAAGCTTAGTCAGATTGGTATGTCAGCAGACAGTGAATCCCAGACAACCTCAGGGGAAGCCTTTGGACTCATACCAGTTGAGTCTCATACTTTCTATGGCAGATCCCAAGAGGATTTCTAAAAGATCCACAGCACAAGAGAAAAGTGAGGCAATAGAGAACTAGTGATACAAGAACTCATTAAATAATTCATTTATTGAATACAGATTATTTTTCGTTCTGTAAATTTGTTAATTCTCAAGACATCAAGGTGAATAATTACCCTAATGTGATACATTTCATGCATGTGAATATCAGCTAAGTTCCAAGTTTGCATTTTGCTGCATTTCAGTGGTCTCTGCCTTTACTCTCTCAAGAAGAGCAGCATGCCTGCTTTCCTCTTGTGCCAAAAGATTGGTGGGAGGATAACCGCTATTAGCATCAGATACAAAGTTGACAGTGGCTCACCAGAGGAATAACTCTTCTAATATACTGATGGTTTTTATTATTTTTATTTAGTTAGTTTTTTCTCTCCAGAAGGAGAAATTGTTTATCCTCAAAACCCTTGAGGTTTTATTCCTTCTTGAAAAAAATGACAATATCTTATTAATTAAGGTATGAAGAATCACAGACTATTCTGAGGATGAGACCCCCAAGGATCATCAAATCCAGTTCTTAAGCGAATGGCCCATGCATGGATCAAGCCCACAAGCTTGTTATTATAGCACCATTCTGTCACCAGCTCAGTTAATCTCAGGTTGTGTTCATTATATCAAAATAGTTTATTTGGCTCCTACTCCAAGCCCATCCTCGGCTAGAGTTTTAGGGTGTCCCAGCTTGTTCCCAGACAGACGTGTCTGGAGGCCAGGTGGGCTGACAGGCACACCAGGAGGGAAGGTCCATTTGAACTGACCATCAGCTGCAGCATACCACAGTCCTCAGTGTCCAGATCGACTCGGCTCCAGGGCTCATCAGGCAAACTGTCTCAGCCTACAAATGAGTAGTGCTGCTTCCACACCCTTCAGGTGGTAGCTCATGGAGCTTCGGTGTATTTCACACCGGAATACATCTTTTTTATGTTCTCACTTGTCAGGTTTCAGATGGCATTTCTGACAATGTGGTGCCAGCAGTTTGACTACTGAACACATGCTGAATTCTGCACACCATGTCTCCAGCTGGAATCAAGGGTCGTTGGCAGGTGACACCACAGATGAAATCTGGTTCTCTACACCTAGTCTTGCAACTGATGAGAGGTTTCATGTCAACACTAATCTCACTTCACTAAATGTGTTTATTTTGTAATGACAGCTTCTTTTTACAAATTTCTTTAGCTACTTATTATGCCCCCTCTATGGCTGTGATGCACACTGTGATGAAGGATGAAATGTTGCTGCATGGAAAAGGGGCCATTGCTGTTTTAATTTAACATGCGTAGTCCAGGGTCATTTGGATATTACAGATGTAGAGATTAAAACAGTCTCATGTGCTGAAATATAATATAAAAATAACTATCTGTCTTCTGGAGCAAATTTCCAGAGGATCTTGTGATATCAGCAAGGGCCATCTTTGTAATCATGGAGAGAAGATATTAATTCATGTTGTTTTCACACTGTCAGTTACTGAAAAATTAGTATATGCCTGTCAAATATGTCACCAAAAGCGTTAATAAATCCAGATGTATCAAATATATAATTGATGTATACAAGTTTCTGTGAAAAGAAGAAAGTGAGAGTCTTTCTTCAGTTTATAATAGATGGCTGCTAAAGAGGTAAGAAAAAAGATGGGGAAATCAGGGTTAAAAAGAAGAGAAGGTAATATGACCTGTTTATATATTACAGAATGCTGAGATCATTAGAATAACTGCAAAGCGGAAGCATCTCAAACAATTTCTGTGCCACACAAAGATAGCTAAATGCAGTCTGATCTTGATATCACTTAATTCATTTAAATCAATTTTTGATTTCTAAATTTCTAGCCTTTGTATAGAACAAATAGCTACTGGCTGGTTCTAGTTGCAGTTCAAAAGCAGAATGCATTAAGCAGAATTTTCCTTCAGTTCTTCTCACCACTGTGTGTGAAGGACAGCTACAGTACCAGCCTTAAAGACTCTGGGCTCTGGGAAGATTTTCAGCTGAAGGAACTTGGTATTGTGCCAATGACTGTAATGAAGCTATTCTGATATCTACCAGATGACAATTTGGCTCAGAATAATCAAAGTGGGTGAAAGCCCCAGCACTTTCCTAAAGGAGCTGAGAAACCATGACTGGCAGGTTCAAGCTGGCACAGTGAGGGCTGCAGGCTGCACAGTTTTGATGGATGACTTCGGTTTCACTCTAAGTGACACATATCCAAATTATTTGGTGGGCAAAGGCAGTTTTGCCTAAATACTCAAATGATCACTCTGACTTACATCTAATTGCTTGCAGGGGTGTCTGCCTGAATACCACTCAAACTTATTTTCTTTGCATCCCCATGCTCTTGAAAGCCATCATTGAGCCCCAAAGGGAAGTATTCTTAGCAGATATTTAAAGATGCTCTTTGTAAGTACAAATTTCTCATGCTGTTATTTAGTGTGGAGAAGAAAGGCCATTTCCTCTGTTCTTTGCAGAGAATTAGCTGTAGGGAGGCAGTCAAGAAAGCCAATTGCAAAAGACCCCTTTGCTTTTCTCCATGCTCGAAGGACTTGGCTTTGCCTTTTTTAAGTGAGGAAGGCATTTCTACCCATGGTGAATATAGCAGGAACTCTAGAGTTTCCAAGTGCTTAATGCTAAATCACCTAATCTTCTTATGCACATTAGCTTTTAGTGTCTTGACTCTGTTCCATTAAATGCGAGTGCTGTTACAAGGACAATCCTTGTATCAATTGGCTACGTAATACAGTGATCAGACCAATCTGAGGCACAAAGACTTTATTAATGGATAACCAAAATCATCAAATGAGGGTGTTTTTTTTATTTACAAACTCTTTTAAGAACAGCTAATGAACCTGTGATAAACAGCTAATAAATGAGAACAAAAATTATGTCTGGAAAAGAGTTTGAGGGGTGGAAAGAATTGTTGGTTTCACTTAAAAAGTTTCCTGAAAAATTCACTGCCCACTGAAAAATCGAAGCATGTATATGCTACAGGCTGGGTCCTGCATGGTCAGCAGCCTGGCTCCAGAACTCAGTTATCTCAGCAGAGCACAGAGGTAGTGGTGTCAGCTAACTCTGGCAAGAAAAGCAACACTTCTGTTGACAGGACTCAGACTCTCCCTGCAAACCTGCATGTGTACCAGCTCGCTCAGACCTGGCTTGGGTACTGCAAACAGGGGAAAATGTTGGTCCATGCAGATTTACTAAGAGATTCACATCTGTATTCATTTAAGGTCAGAATATTATTTTTTGTGCCCTGAAGTGTGTAATTCCAACTGGAATGAAAGCAAGTTAGGTTTTGAATATTTTTAAATATCTATGATTTTTCTGCTTTTGAAAAATTCTATTTCAATGAATAATATTTCAAATATTGTGATAGGGCAATCTAAGAGAGTCTTCTATAAGAAACAGACTCAGAAAAGGACAGAGAATTACATTTACCAAGTTTTTAGGAAATTGCTTACAAGTCTTAGAGTTTAAAATGGGGAAATTGAGTATTTCTGTTATATGAACAAATCCTATATGATTTGCTGTTGAAGTCACCCGCATATCAGATATGTCTGTCCATGGTGGCCAACTGAAGTTCAGAAACCCTTTGAAATTAAACCCTCACAAAGTTTGCTGGCTGCCAGAGAGTTCTTCATCTACAGAAGAAATACAAATTATGAATCACTAGAAAGTATGGTAAACAAAACACATGTAAGTGTGCCAGGTAGGATGAAACTACTGAAGCAAGCCCCAGATAAAAGAACAGCAGTCTTGAAGGGTTCACAAATATCTGCTGTCCATAATCCCAGAACACAGTTCTTCCTGCAACAAAATATAAGACTGTAGAAAAAGTCCAAAATTACAACCATGCCATGAGGAGAAAATACAAATATTGCCCGTATGAAAGCAGTCCCCACTGGTATGTTAACCCTGCACACACACAAATAAAATTTATCAGCCAGTCAGCAGATAATTATGCCTAAGAGATTATCAGGGTCTTTCATTTTAGATTACTGCTAAATGCATCCAGTGTCTAGTGCCTTAAAACAAATCTAGAGTTTAGTTAAATATCCTCTGAAGAAAAGGAGTTCCTTCCCTGCCTGTTGAAGGCAAGAAAAACCCACAATACCATTTCAGTCTTTTTGCATTCCTTATTTATCCACACCAAAGCCATCACCAGCTGTGCTTCATTTTCCTACTGCAAAGTGGACGTGAGATGAAATAACTTCAACTGTAGACTGCAGAAAAAGTAATTGAAGACTGCACTTTATGTTCTTTCCTTCAATAGTTTTAACTATGGTGATTTGTCCCAATTTAATTTGTGTTTACTGCAAATTGGACTCCACTCAGGTTAATTGTTGTTCACTGTGGTTTTCTTTGGTCTAGACACAATATGAGTCTTTGGCAATAAACCTTCTAAGCTCTACTTCTTTATGTGGCTGGGAAGTTTATGCCATTTACAAAGGCTTAATAAAGACATCCATCATAATAAAGTCAAAGAAAATGTACAATCTTTGTGCCCTTCTAGCATCAACATTATAAAAAGATTAATATTAAATATCATATAAAGAAAATAATTTTTCCTGACCAAAAAATTATTATTTAGCATACCTATTTGTTTGCCAGAAAGAGAGATTTTTGGAACTCTGCCTGAGAAAAAATTACCAGAAATTGAAGGGTATTTTGTGTCTTGCTCTTTTTGTTCTCAGCCTACTGTGGGTTTGTAACCAGGGTTTTTTTGTGAAGTTACAGGCAAGAATTTCTCTTGTCTTGGAGTGCTGTACATTGCATAAGATGTCCCCTGGGGCCAAGTGACCAGGTGGAAGTGACAGATGGAGTACAAAGAGGAGGCCCAGTGGGACTAGTAGCCCCCCAAGACCAGAAAGAAGCTAAAGCAACTGGTAAAAGAGAACTCTCTCACAACTCAGGATTTATCCCGACAAGGAAGCTACTCAAAATATGTGAAGAACATCAAGACCAAAAGTAAAAGGGTCCAAATGGCAATGACACAGACAGGAGGGGAAAGACTGACCCTCAGATCCTTAGTTTAAGTCTGTCTCCGTTCCTGAGATTTTTTTCTCTGATTTTTACAAGAATCAATGTGTTCTAGTCTATTGCTTTTTGTTCTATCAAAATGTAGGTGTAGAGACTGAAAGTCTGATTTTTTTTCCGCTGTTCTCAAGTTAAGGAAAACATTCACTTCAGAGCTCTTACTGACTGTAGTTCCTGTCACACAACTCAAAATTTATTTTAACAAGGAGGCTGGACAAAATGAAGTAAAATTTTCAAACAGGTGACCTGATTAAAGCACTGATCAGTGTGCAGACACCAAAAATAAACTGGCTTACATGTCTAAGGTGTTCTTCCTCTAAAAAGATCTCAAAGGACTTTCAAATTTTATCTGCGATAGTCACTTCACCCACTAAAATAAATGCCAGGTGCATGGTGCTTAGAGAATGAAAACAGAGCTGAATAGCATTGAATACAGATACAGTCAGCTGAACCTAGGTAATACTTATCTCCATCAGTCCAGAAAGCAACAGCTGGAAATAAATGGAACATCTTTGCTGCTTTCCTGCTCCTATTACTGTTTCTCTATGTAACTCTGGCTTATATTAACAAGTTTCCTAGAGACTCCAAAGTTGTGAATTGCGTTTTTCTTTCAAGCCTCACATTTCTTTTACATAGAAGACTCTATTATTTTAAATATCAATATTTGCATTTTAAAAGGCTTGTTTATTTGCCTGACTGAAAAAATGGATAAAGAGAAGACATGGAGAAATGGAGTGTATACATGGGGACTAGAGTGTGCTGGGAAAACTCATGTAATACTATATTTTCACAAGTATCTTGATAAAAGACCTGGGAGGATGACATAAGGAGATATTGTTTGTAGTAACAATATCCATTTACAAAAAATTTAAGTATACAATTTACAAATATGCTTCTGGGAAATAATCTTTAAACTATTTTCCTCTGTTAAACTTTACAAATACCACACTGCTATTATAACCATTCTAGGTTTTGCAGGTTTTGCTACTACTTTTAGAAGAATTGGTTGTGAAAATTGAAGGTAAAAGAAGCAGGCAGAACTTACCACATTTATGCAAAAACAACAAAAAAGATTAAGTGCCATAGAAGAGAGATGGTAACAGCAGGATTTTTCTATAAGCCGAAAAGTCCAAATAATAAGCAATTTTGAATGTCAAAATAAATGTCTATGTATATTCAATTAATTGTCTTTAAAAGATTGTCTGTCCAACAAACCATAAAATATCTCAAACTCAAAAACAAAAAGTATAATAATTCTAATAAATACTGTATAAAAACCAAAACTAGAACATAAACCGTACATAGATTAAAATGGAACTAAATAACGACCAATGAAGCAGGAGACATTGGTGTTATATTCAGAAGCATGAATACAAAACTTACAGAAGTAGTACAATTTTACCTTGCTTTTCAGAGCATTATTTAGATAGTTAGGTCATACAAAGGACAGATGACATATTATTACTGATATTACATTCAGATTCTTTGCTATTAATTAGTTCTGCAGAAATGAAAATAAAATTGTTTTATTTTCATCATCATTATTCCTCAGTCAGTCACAAAGTTGCTTTAATAAGAAAGGAAGCAAGCATTTTGGTTTTTAGAAGGGATAACTGAACATTTTGAATAGCACTGATTCATAAATTCTTAAGGCTTCCTTCTTCTTATATTTTTGTATGGTTAATTCAATTCTATAGCTACTAAAACTAGATAAATTCTACAGCTACAACAAAAACTAGCCTTTTGAAACATCCAGAAAAGACGTTAAAAATTAATTTAAATTAATCAAAAAAATATATGGACGTCCTGAAAAAGAAATCAAGTATTATTTTCAGATGGAAAAACATTTTAGTGGCTCATACAGACACAGTACTGCCAATATTTCTAGACTCTTCTCCCAACCTTCTTGAAGACTAAAATGTAGCCCAGGTCACCTCGTTGTCCCTATCCAAAAGTACACAGCTCCTCTGAGCAATCTGCCAAACCTCCCAGTACTCAAAATAAAGAAGGTACTTGTAGCAGCTGATTCATCCCTTCCTAAAATAGAATGAGCTGCCCTCTGAAGATAACTGTTAACTATAGAGGACATTCAGGTGATTACTGTTGGTAGGTGTGAAATCCATAGTCATGGCATAAGTTATTCAGCTCCTCTGTGCTTTTATTTTCTGTCACTGGAAGGGATTAATAGCATTCCTTGCTTTTCAATAATCTCTTGTCCAGGCAGAAAAACAAATGAACAAGAACAAACAAACAAGGAAAAAGAATTGAAAACTGCAGGGAGATTAGAGCTGTTTGTGTTATCATTTTGACATTGAACATGGCTTCAACTTAATTTACAAGTGAATCCTTGTATATAAAATGCTACACATGTAATAAAATACATTTTTTCAGAACTTGTAATACCCACTTAGATGTTGGGAGGGAAAAGACTGTTCTTGCTTCCCTTCCTGGCTGTCTAAAGAGCTACTGTCACTTCCTTTGACTGTAACAGAATTGCAGGTAGTCAGTGATGGGCCACCTGTCAGGCATAAATTTGTAGTTTTGGCACTTAAATCAAACTCATCTAAAGTGCTAAAACAGACAGGAAGCTAAAAATGGTGCAAAAGTCAAATCAGACTCTGAGAAAAATATGTGTGTATTTCTAGAATAGAAATACACATACATTAGTAGCTATTACTACAGAGCTTTTTTAAAAAGTGGGAAAATTTTATTTATTCTCTACACAGAAATATTTTCCCTAGGGATCAGGTCAGTAAGAGGATCCTAACTTCTCTCTCAATTCTGAAGTCAAAAGAGACATTGACAAGATGAAATTCAGAACCGTAGCCTCAAGTTCAAAATGAAAAAAAAAAAATCTTCTCCCGATTTACCTATAGTAAAAGAATCCTATCCAAACACTATTTTGGATAAGACTGATTTGATACTTTGCTTGGAAAGAAGGGAATTCAGAAGAGGACATTTTAATGCTGGTCTATGTCTTCAAAGGTAAATAAGATAGTCATGCTGTTTTCATGAGTATTGTCCAGTTTGCCCATCGCCTGTATTCCATCTGTGCCCGTGTTCCATCGCCTTTGGGTGATGCCTGGTATGATATTGAGTTCTCAGTTACTTCAGCAGTACAGCAAGACTGCACAATCCAAACAAAACAGAAATATTCAGAGATTTACTGGTGTGATGGAAACAAGCAATCTGATTCTCCACTCTTTGAGGCACCAAATGTATTTCTCATAAGTACATTCCCATCATCTCTTATTGCTGAGGTCTAAGGATCCTTATTGTCACCAGTTAACATTACACAGCTTTTCCCTGGTATGTACTAAACACTGGTGTTGTTCTGACTTAGTACTAATCTAATATTCTGTTAGATGTATCATTTGAAAAAAAAAATAAAAGGAAAAGAAATTAACCCAGATAAATTATATATCTATATTGTACCAAAAAAAAAAAATCATCTTAATCTGCAGCAGGTAGTTTGTCTCATCTTTGGATCATCATAGCCACAAATAAATGCACTTCTTGCTCTTGACAGTCCTGCAAATGGGGCTTAGGGCTACAGGTTGGAACCCAGAATTAAGCTGATTAATCTACAACTCAAGTCTGAAAACTGAAAATTCATCTCACCTGCACAGGCTTTGGTTTGAATACACTATGACCTCATTTTAGTATGGAAGAACCATCAGATTTTTAACCATCATATCACTTTTGAAGAGGTACAGATGTCCAGATTGACATCATGTTCTTCTTTCCCAAAGAAATGTATGATGGCTTCTTACAGCACAAAGGGCCAACCTGACAATGGAAAAGAAAAACTTGTATAATTCTGTATGACAAATAATTACATGTCAGCAAAGTTTTTATCTAAAGTGTACTGGCCTAAAAGCCCAGCCAGGTGTAATGGTAAACATATACCCTTCATGCTCAGATACCTTTTTAAAACACACACAATACCAGGGATGTCAAGCTCATAAACTGAAGAGATTTGACAAAAACAGAAGGGGGGAAGGGGAAAATGTGAGGCACCTGGGTGAAATAAAGGAAGTCTGCGCTTAGAGCACCGAATTGCAAGGCTCCTTGTGTGCTATTCAACATTTTCCTGTGCTAAAAGGCCACCCTAGATTTATAGCATATGAGGGTGTTTATAGTATAGACTATAAACTGCTCTCTGAAATATTTGGCACAAATGTATTTCCAAAGATGAAAAATGGCTTACAACCAAAAAGAAATTTAGGCATTTGAGGTCATTGCTTTTACATACCTCAGAATACCCTTGGCTTTAACTGAGCATGGGCTTGTGAGTAACATCTGAGAGAAAGCATATCAGATTTTAACTATAAAAATTTATTTCTACTAGTTTATTCTCTTTTCTTTATTTCCATTTTTGTTTTCTAAAAATAAAAATATAAGCTATGTAATAGTCTACCTTTTGGTTTTAGTTTCTGTAGATCAAAGTCAATAGAGGCCTAAAAAATTAACAGAGGAATTTCTCATGCTTGTCCTGGGAACAATTAAGAATTAAATATTGAAATAAGACTGTCTAATTTAAGCAAAATTCAGCTGAAGAAATTTTCAAAGACTGTTAAATGATGGTTCTGTTAGGTCCATCACTTAGCAAATACATCACTTAGATGTATTCTGAGTGGGATAAAGCTATGCAGCTTGAGACACAAAAGATGGTGATATTTGTGGCAATGTTACATTGCTAAAGAACTGTACTTTAAGAATCAATTCATTTTCATGCACTTTCTGTATTTGGGAGGATTGTTTTAATTATATAAATGCAGATAATATGTATCAAAAACCAGAATAGCAAAAAAGAACTTAGAGCTTTTCATCACAGATTTACTGGAAATACTCAGTGAGTTTGAAGACTGATCTAGACTTCAGGTTGCTCCCTGCAAGCAGCAGCCTCAAGGATGAAATGCAGCAAGTACTTAAGAGGCCCAGGAGAGTGCTGGAGTCTAGAACAGAAGATAAAACACACAAACCAGAGGGCCAGGCTAGGTAGCTGCTGCCCTGGGAGTTCATTCATAGCACAGAATTTAACATCTGGCTGCTGCAGAGATCCCATGGCTGCCATCATAGGTCCTCAGTGTCTTTCTTGCAGCTTTTCAAAACAGTCCAGGTTAACCCACTAAAAAGAGCAGATTCTTTCCTGTCTCTGCATCAGCCATGTGGGTTTTATTTCATTTTACAATACTGAGGCTAGGCTGGTTTTCCTATTAATATATTCATTAAGAAAAATAATATAGATAAAATAAGAGGGCAAAGGGAGTTCTTTGTAAGAATTTTGAACAACCACACCACTTTATCAGATTCTAACAGATGTCAGATTATCCCCCAGTAGCAATCTGGTGACTATGCTCACCACTGAAGAACACCAAAAAACACCCTTGTTAATCAGACTAACCAAATTAATTCAGCTCTGTTATGACTTGCTGTGGCTGGATTTTTTTCAAAATACACTGTGTATATTCATTAAATATGAAGAAAGAGCCTGCATGAATATTAAAGTGATGTCATTAAGAAGGAGAGGAGAATTAACACAGCAAAATCACTGTAGTTAAATTTTTTTATAGACCATTTTAAAATTACATGTTCTTTCATATTTAGAGTTGTCCAGAAGGTACATGAAATACCAGACTCATAGATATTAATATTGTTTATAACACTTCTTAAGTAGATTATAATTTCTCATGGCTGCAGTGCTAGTGTAAAGTACTTTGACATAATTTTTAGGCAAAAGTATGTCTAAAGATTTTAAAACATCAGAAGGCTGATCTTGGGACAGACAAATATTGATCCTGAAAGAAGCTTAGGATATTTCTATTCCCTTACATATGATTATCAAAATAATTTTCTCTACAAATTTATCTTCTCAACATATTTATTGATATTGGAGATTGTGGGCCTGAGAGAGGGTCAGATTTGATAACCAGTACACCAGAACTTATCCAATTAATGCTGCCCCTAATGGTGCCTGTTGGCCACTCTTTACAGAATGTGATGGCTATGAATGCACCATAGCTAGCCCTAAATATAGAAGACAGTATTAGCTGGTGCAGGTCAAAGCTCACTCCATATTATGTAAAAAGGTTATATTTCTTAAAGAAATGGCCAGCCAAGAATGACCAGCTAATGCATTTCTGCATTTTCACTGATTACTCCAAAGTTTTATCTTTTTCTTTATTAGCATGATGTCCTTCAGATTCAGGATCAGAAGCAGTTTGGAGAAGCTGGATCATTTTCCTTGGTAAAGATATTTTGCTGTCATTGAGTTCTGAATGCAGAAGATACTAGATGGATATTTTATCAAGGCATTTGGAGTCCCAAACATAACCACAAAGACATATAAAACTCATTCATATGAACATTAGATGAATCAGGACATTTTCCAGTGCACTTTTCCAACCTACATTCACCCTCTCTAGGCTTTCTCCTGAGCAGCGTTTGCCCAAGCAACACATGGTGAGCAGCCGTGTTTTATCCTGTCTCCTGCCTACAGGCACACAAAACTTTTCAGAGCAGTAGCTGTCTGTCCATATCAGATGTTATATTTTATTGTCAGCACAGAGTGTCTTAGCTGAGAAAAGAGATTATCTATTTCTTATGAAGCCACTAAGAGAAGTAGGGTTACGCTACCCAGTTTATTGACCACTCAGCTTGATTTAGTGCAATCCATGCCAACAATAAAAAAGTCATTTTTCCAAATACTGATGTGATATCTCTTTAGCTGCCTGTCAGCATCAATAAGAATGCCAAAGCAGTAGGACCTTTCACCCTAAGAAACCTTATAGAGGAGGTATTAACCTCCTGGAGATGTACACCTGAATTGTAGAATACATTATGCAATAGTGTGGGGCGAAGCATAGTGTCTAGTCCCTGCTAAAATGAAAATGCCATCTACAGGAAAAATGCTTTTGTTTTCTGAATGTAATATGAAATTCTCAATTCATTAATATTTGACTAGACTTTTGAAATTTTGTCTCAATTTCTATTGACTACAGTCCCTATGATTCCACAATAACTCCATCACAATTTCTCTACAATGGATCAACAATTTATTCAATTTGTTAAGTACAGTATTCATTTCTGCTCATGTGGAATCTTATGTGTAGTCACTGCTTTTGTCTGTCTGCTAGCACAGCAATATTGATGGAAATCAATGCTGTAATCAATCTGCTGTTTTTCCCTATGTCTGTAAAAGTTGAGACTTTAGCTTAAACCAAAATGTTAGATGACTGAATCCGAGGAAAGGAGGACAAGGAAGGAATTCACAATCTGAAATAAGATCTTGATGAAATACAGAAATGTCATTTTCATTTCTCAATTATTTCAAATTAAAAGTTTTGGTATCCTGAGCCGATTTTAATTGGCACTAGTAAAGCACTTAGAAGCAATTGCACAATCAGTGTCCTGTAACAGATCATTTTGATACTATTAAAGATGGATTCCCATTTGAGTTTTTGATGTATTTATTCTTACTACTGAAAATCACTGCTGCATTTAAAATACTGCAGGTATAGTGATTAATGTAGTATTTTTGCCTAATTGTATAACCCAGAAATATCCTGTCCATTTTCTCTGAAATATGTAATTCCATACAAAGTTTTATTCTGACATAATTAATCAAAATGCATTTTAGTTTGCAGAAACAATCTGCCAGTGCCTAATTGTGGAGGTATATTGCTCAAGTTATGGAAACCAGGAGAGGCCCATACATGGCATAATGCATTCAGACAGTACACTTCAGAGACTTGGTGTTTGGATGATTAGCAGAGCAGATGTTAAATGAATATTTTTAAAATATGTTTCCTAATTTGTAAATATAATTTCCCCCCTGGTCTTCAATATGATAAACAAAACATTCATGAAGTTGGAATCAGAAAATTCTCTTTGTTGTATAATTTCTGTTTCACCATTGTTCAATTACCTTGCCCCACCAGGCTTAAAATTGCATGGCTAGTGAATTTTAACCAAGATTGTATAAAGACTTCAGGTTTTAAGCTTTCAGATGACTAAGAAACGTACTAAAACACATGGCTTAAAATATTATCTTCCAAAATTCCTAATTTCTTATGTCAATTGCCACTGGAAAATAAGAAACAGGTACCTGATCTTTATCTATCTTCTATCCCTGCCTTCTATCCCTGCCTTATCTTCAGGCTCAGGGATGCCAGGACATACCCCTGCATTTTTCAGAATGAGAAATTTATTTTGCAATGATGCAACAAGCATTTTCAGACAAGAGGATAGATGGAGTAGCACAAGCCCATCAATGGAGTTATAATTTCAGTCAGTTGCTGAAAAACATTTATTCAGACAAAAGGACCTCATCATATAACCCATCTCCTTTTTTTAAGTCCACTCCTGGGATGAGCAAAGGGAGACACTGGGTACAAGCCCTCCCAATAGAATCTTCCTGTGTAACTCTGTCAGTTATGGACTAAAATGGAAAAAGGAAAGGTGTATGGAATGTTGTGACAGTCACAGAGACTTCCCAGGTCACTTGCTGTTCCTGAGTAACAGCAACAGTTTTTGTTTCCAATGGGACTTGTTATAGTCAGATGTGGAAACACACTTTCAGAAACAATTTTTTTTTTAATAATTGAACATACAAAAGCAAAACATAGGAAGTTTATATTTATTGTCTTCCAGTTTGTTCTCCTGGTGAATTTATGACCCAGATAATAAAATATACTGGCTGTGCAGTAAAGCAAGAACTTTGAGTTAGTCAAAAATTACCCATTCATAAGAAAGAGAAACAGTTAAGGAGCATTCAGAAATGCTCAGTAGGCTATTGCTTTGTCTTTTTCATGGATACTGTGTTTTGTTCTTATGTTTGATGGATACCAAAAAGAAATGGGAGGGATGGTGTAGAATAGGTAAGAAAAAACGTCAAACCTCAAGCTCTGCTTGAGCTTTTTTAAGGTTTTAATAATGTTGGCATAGAGCTGCAAAATTGGGGATTAAAAGTCTGCTCTAAATGGGCTCCATTTTGGAAAGAGAATGTAATGGTGTGTTCTCATTACTACAGCACATCCTCTTATTTTATCTGGATATGAAAACTTCAAAAAAAGTGAAATGAGCCCAGCAATATTTTTAAACAAATCAAATATGACTTTTAAAGATTGGAGTGGAAGAACTACAAATCAAAGGAATAAAACTAGATAGAGTAGAAATTAGCCAAAATGGGGACTAATAGGATGAGAAAAGATGGACCATGCCAGCCATGTTTCTTTTTTTTGTTTTGTTTGGTTTGGTTTTTGTGCTTTGGGGTTTGGTTTGGTTCGGTTTGGTTTTTTGGTTGGTTTTCTTCGTTTGTTTGGGGGTTTTTGGGTTTTTTGGGAGGATTTTTTTGGTTTTGTCTGGTTGGTTGGTTTTTTAGATTTTTTTTTTATTTGGGGTTTTTTGATTTTTTTTTTTTTTAATTAGAAGATAGAAATTTGGAAACTCAAATACACTCCTGAAGGATCCTATGGCAAAGAAACAGATGCTTTCTTGTTTCTCTGCATAGTCTTTGGACTCACAAGCCTAAGGACTTCAGTATGTAACTGAAGACCCCTAAGAGCATTCAATAGATTAAAACACAGAAATACATCCTGAGTTGTTTTCCTTTTTCTGTTTTTTTAACACAATCTTGATACCAGCATGGAATAAGACAAACCCACAAAAAGTGTGAAAGCCAGCTTCATCTTAAAAAAGGTCACTGAAAGACACACATGCAAACAAAGTGGGGTGTCCCGTACTGGGGAGGGTCTGGACCTACTGTGCTTAGACTACTTTGATGATCTCTTCTTATCCAATAAATTCAAATTTTGGGACATACAAAACTTGTTTCCCACTGTAAGCTTGCCTTATACCAGTAATTTGATAGATGTATGATCTATTCAGACATCCAAGATCTTCAGGTGTGACCTCAGGGCCAGAACTACTGTATGGTAAGGACACATGTAGAAATCCTAGACCAATGTAAAAAAAAAAATTCCAAGTTCTTTTAGACTGCATTTCATGGCAGGGAAAGAGAATATGCCCAGATTTATTGTGTTTGTTTCTCTCCCTGTTTTGTCAGAAGCTGTAAAGCATTCTCATATTCAGATGTCTGAAAAAGAAATAAACTTCTGGTTTCTACAGAGGAAGATTCTAAGTCAAAAAAGGACTTATATTTTAAAATCTCTGTATAGAAAAACTCTCTAAGATGTTTTGATCAATTTCTTTTTATAGAAAGGCTATATATTTGTGTTAAATCCTTAAGACAGGGAAATGAACTGCATTGCAGCAGTTCAAGGGATAATTACTCTTTTTTTGTGATACAGGTGCACCAATTATAATATAAAAAATCAAATTTGCTCTAGCACTTTTCCAATTAATTTTTCTTTTTCTAACATGTGGAATCACAGAAAATAAGCCCCAACAAAACTTCAGAGAGCTCAAAAGATATTTTCCTTTAACCTCCCTATCTTTTCATAAATTTATGGTTTTTAAAATTAAAAGGCATATCAGCCAGTGTTTTAAAAACAATATGATTTCTCCTGCTCTTTATATATATTTTTACTGTGCTCAGACTAGCATGAGATATTACTTAACTCAGTTTTCAAACACACTTATTAGCTTTAAGTGACTGTAAATTTTGCTCTGTATTTACAAAATTCTCTGCACAATTCACACAAATCTGTACCATGATGTGATTTTGCACTCACTGGCTCCACAGACTGAAGAAAGCAAAGGGTGGAGCTCTGGTTTGGATCTTTCCCCAGTAAGAAAAACTCTTCTACTGAGAATCAAAAGGACAGTGCCAGTTTCCTTCTTGACTTGAATGAGTTCAGCTCCTTCTTACAAACTTTTGCTTCCTATAAAGGGATTTTATTAATGGTCTCACTTACTAAAACCTGACCAATTTTGGGGTTTTTCAGTGTACTGTATCATTAAGAAACCATTAAAACAAACAAACTGACAGAAACACGAGAAGCAGCACTTTAAAATAACAGATTCATAATATTTGAGGTTTGGAGAGTTGGTCTGTTCTCCTTCCAATACTTTAAATGACATTTTCAAGCCAGAAGGGTTATTAACAACTTCATTTTAAAGCTCTTAAAAATCCAAACACTGCCTGGATTAACTAAAAGGGTGCAGAGGACACGTTTCTGTTTCTGACTTTATTCACTCCCATGTCTGTCAGCATGTCTGAATTAGAGCTGAATCTGATTACTGTATTAAAATGTAGAGAAAAGTAGAAGCAAACAAAATGCTGGCTCCAGGGAGTCTCCTGGGTTATATCTAAGTCTGCAGTCCTGTCTTTGCTTCTCTGTTGTTACAAACCTTCAGCAGTGTGAAAGAATCAGGAGTCCTTTGGCTACAGCAATAATGGCATCAATAGGTTGTTTGTGCTGATCCTCTACAATATGGAATAGCTGGGAAAATCACATGTATCACCAGCACTACCACTAGTTCAGTGATGAGATCAGATAGAGAAAAAGGCCTTTTTACCATCTGGTTCTGGTACACCATGAGCAACATGCCAGAGTTACTAAACTATTCGTTAATATTATCTGCAGCATTTATTTTCTAGGGATTTTTTATTTTGTAAACTAGTCTTTCTAAGTAGATCACAGAAGGTGTTTGCTGGTTTGGTTTTATTTTCAGAGGGGGGTTGTTTTTTCTCTTTTTGGTTGTTCATTCGTTTTGTTTGTTTCCACAGAATCCCACTGGAAAGAAAAAGTTTGCAGGATTCTGATGTTTTGCTGTGTGTTAGAATCAGCACAGACTGGAACATGATAGTAACCCTGTATTTAACTCCTGCAGTGGAGGAACATAGCGAGATAAGAAATTAACAAGTCAGGACAGGTCAGGAAAACACCCAAAGCTTTTTGACAAATGTGATGGATGGCATATCCTAGACAGGATTCTGTTTTAAGTATGGGACTATACTTACACACACTCACACAAGAAGAGAATTTTTTAAGGAGAGCTGATATTAGATTGTCACAATGAAGAAAAGACAGACATTTTCTGAGACACAAAGCCACTTTTCAGTTCTAAAACAATGAAGAGTTGAGAAAAGTAGTGAAGACAAGCACAGTTGGGAGCAGCTCTCTACCTGGTTACATTATTTAGAGAGAGGGGCTGACACAAAAATTGTCTGGTTCCTAGTGATAAAAGGACAATGTTGCTTAGGGAAGAGAAGATAGGAAAGGAACTCTATGCTAGAATTAGGAAATATGCAGTTGCTAAAAGCAATGCCCTGGATATGAAAATCTTCACACTTAAGTGGTTAAAAATTAAAAATTTGATTCAGCAATTTGCCTGGACTATAATCTAGAATGGACTGTAATGGAAATCTCCTTTTGGATCGCTCAGGATCCTGTTCATACATCCATATTTTGTGACTTATGTCTGTAGTGAAAATGAAAGAAGAAAGCCAAGTATCTAAATGAATTTTAAAAATTGTCTTGCTGTCTAAATGTCAAGAAAGGGACCTAGTAGAATGATTGTAAGATATATTTATTTAGAAAATATTAAACCTCTGGATTTGAAATATTAGTAAGGTCTCCCATTGCCAGATATTTTTTGATCTAAGGGAGAAGAAAAAATCTGCATAGGAGACTTTTCAGGGATAAACCCAACCTGAACTAGACCTTGAAATACATGCTTGTTTCCCCCTTCACTGATGACCCATGACAAGATTCTGTAAAGCAGCATTTACCATCAATTTGTAAGAGATTATGCAGTTGTCAAAAGAGATGTCAATGTAGGCTTTAGCAATTGCTTCCTGAAAGATTTTGGAGAGAACCACTAAGCTGCAGCTGGGTTTTGATGGCTCTTAACAGCTGTGCACATCTGGGCAGATGCTGTGTTTACCTGGATCTTTAGCTCTGGCTTGGTACGGAAAGGCTGCAATGACAGTGAGGTGTAGCAACCAATTTCTTTATACATATATTGTGATTTCAGTGCCATCCATTATGAACCACACAATCTCTCATTTTTCTTCATAACCATGTCTGGATTCCCATAAATAAAACCATAACTACTGATGCTTTTGTTTAACATGATTTAAAATTACAGCAATGATTATGTCTTCCTTGCTATTATTGCTGAGTTGCACTTTTGCAGCAAGCTTTCTCTGCCTGAGACATATTGTCTCTAAAATAAACATTTTTCTGCTCTATAACAACATCAAGTAGATAACCAATGCAGTATAATTTTTCCAGATTATGCCTATAGTCTTGTAAACACTTTGGTTTAAGCAGTTAGCCAAAACTTGGGGTCATTTATATGAGGAAAAATGAATGATACAAAATAGTCTTTCAGAGAAGGACATTAATTTCTAAAGGAAGAACACAAGCATTTATTTCTCCAAACACAGCTTAAAAAATATAAAAACTCCACTTGGGGTTTTATTCTCTGACTTTCTGTGTCTTGGTCATGATTTTCAGCTCTGCCCGTCCTATCATATCTGTGGCTAAGGATACTTGAGCCCCCTCTAGGATTAAATCTTCTCTGCTGCCCCTCTTTTCAGTTCCCTACTTCAGCTTATGAACCGCTTACCAAGCAGCCCATTACTTGTGGTATTCTAAGTCTCAGGGAAAAAAAATTATAAAGGTAGGCCCATGCCAAAATCATCATATTTTCAGGAAAAAAAGGGATATTTTATGATTCAAGCATGGATTTAAAGCCAAAATTTTGTCTCTGTTTTTATTACATGCCCAGCCAATATTCTTTAATATCACATTCTGCACACAGCAGGAATGAAATAAAAAGCCAGAAACTGTGGTCCAAGTCTTCTTCTAAGGCCTATATTCACTAACTCTGTAGTTAAAGCATTACTTGGGTTGTCCTATGAAATAACATAGCAGAAGGGCCCAACTTTTGTCAGCTTATTGCAAATTCAAATAAACCAAAATTAGATAAGAAGTTAAATGTAATTCATTACAATGTTATTATGAACATTGTCCCAATTTAAGGAAAAACATTTGCTCCTGTATGCGATATTTTTTATTTAAAAGCATATAGCACAAAGTAACCAATTTGTAAGTGAGAATTTTTTTTAAAATGTAGAAATGGGTTGACTCCAGAACCAAACATGGTATACTCCTAACAGAGAGAACTCTGAAAAGGACACAGGGCAGCTTCCCAATTTCTATCTCGCTCTATTTTCCCTTCCCTTCTCTTTTCCTATTCCTTGTCTTGTAATTGAGAAACAAAGCATCAATTTCTATACGTTTTCCTGGTTGGCTGTCCTGTCTGTGTGCAATTGAACAGCTCTTGAGGGGGAAGAGACACACCTCCCTCCCTCTGCAGACACAGACCATGAAGTGACTCCACTAAACCATTCCACTTTGATCCATGATCAGAGAATTTTTTAAAAGGCAGAGTGGTTGTGTGCATGGAAACAGCAGGGAGGGAGTAACTCCCTAAAACCCTTTGTAATGCAAGCCAGCACATGAACTTCTTGCACAAGCAACAAAACTGACCCCAGAAGAATAATAATTTGGGAGTTCAAAATTACTCTGAAAGGAAATACAACAGATTTTTCTAAAAAAATATTTTTTAAAAAATAAAAAATCGATGGGGAGATGTTATGGATTTTTTGTCACAGCATCATCATACAATACAATTTCATACATTTCTCTAGCAGGCTATGAATAAGCTAAGAAAAATGAGATATGGTAAGGCTTTTTCATTGTTGTGTACCTTGGAAATTTATTTTCAGTATCAGTTGATTTGGTCAAGATTTCAAAGAATGAATTCAATCCCAGCTTTACAAAGGATGCACAGACACTGTTTAAATTGTTGCTCATTAATTCTTTGTACTACACAGTTCAAGCTTTATTTCTTAACAATTTCTGTTTTGCCTCATAGCAGTGGTATTTTGCCACCCTTCTTGGAGGAGGCAGCAATGAAATTAATCCAGTTATTCAATTACCACTTTCTGAAAATGTAATTTCTCATATGGGGAGGAGTGGGAACAAATCAATCTCCTCACTGATTAATTAAAGGTGGGTTTTCTCACGCAGCACTTTTAGAGGGCAGAGAAGATCAGAAGGACCTTAGGGAAGTCAGCATCTTCATCATGTCAAAGCGCCTGCTCTCATACCCTGACAGAACTGAATTAAGGAGTGAGATCCTGTTGATTTATACACTTAAAAAAAAAAAAAAAAGGGTCAGTGCATCCTATCCTTTTATAAAAAGTGCTGGTTAGTACATTTAGATGAAATGTATATGGTTTTCTTTTTTTTTTGAAAAGACAAATACTTGACTGAAAAGACTTACAAACAGTTGTTTGCAATTTTATCTGAAATTTATCATTTAAAGAGAAAGCTGAATTTAGGCACTTGTGCTTTGTCTATAGTCATAAAGTCAGATGAGCAATTCAGAAGTGAAGTGAGAACTTCACTGGGATTTATTAATCTTTGAAAGAGCAATATGAATTTTTCCTGTCATTTTGTGAAAGAAAGCCAACATGGATTATCCTGACTCTCATAAATGCTTCAGCAATTTTGCTCTTTTTCTGATGAACAGGCACTTTGTTATTTGAGCTTACACTTTCCCTTCTGTTGCATGTGTAAATTCTTATCTATTTCTAAAAAAAATGTCTAGATGTCTGAGAATATATTTCAAAGGACTCCATAACTATTTTTGATAGAATACTCTGTTAGTGAACAAAATTGATTGTCTGTGTAGTTTTAATTAACTTCTTGTGAAACTGATCTATATTTTTATTCATAAATAATCACATTTCCAATATATAGAAAACTAAATTCTATAAGTTAAACTGATAAGAAAACTTTATTTTTTATACTGTTCTCTAATTATCCTTGAATGATACCATGATGATGGCATTTTTGTTAGCCTTGTATAAATTGCTAATATGCCTTGAAAACAAGATGAAGAAGTGTAGAGAAAGCAATTCATTGAGAAGGATTGGCTGGTATTGTGAAACCAAAATTCATTTCAAAAAAATTATTTTTAACGGTGGCAAGACAGTGCTACACATAATCAATGCTCCCAGGAACAATGAGGGATAAAAACCCTGCTGTGGTCATTGAGAGATTTGCTAAGCAATTCAAAGATGAGGAAAATTCTACTAGCAATCTTTACTCTCTGTTTTATTTTTTCAGGAATTGGATTTTGCCACCCTGACCTAAAATCAAAATATTCATTGCTGTTTTTTCCCTTCAGAAGCATATTGAGCTTGCCTGTCTGACTGTCAGAAGAGTTCATTTGAATTATGACAATGCAACTGAGGTGAAGAGAATTGAAATCTAAAACTGTTCAGTTCTGGTACAAAATGGTCATTATATATAAAATTAATCTAATCATGACTGAACAGCTACATGATGTGTACTGAATCTGACAAGAAACCAAACAACTAGAAAGGTAAGAGAGTTCTCTTGTTCATATTTTACAAAAGGATAGTTGTTGATGGTAATTTTTTCCTGTTTTCTTGCTAATATTAGCCGGATTTCTGTCTATTAATAAAAATAATATTCTTAATATACTGAATGTTAGTTCATTTTTAAAAGCAAGACCTTTCTACTCATTTTATGTGAAACTGAGAAATTAACACTAAAAAAAATTAAATTCAGATGTTTGGGTACCAATGAATACATTTAATATAAAATTATTGTTATTAAGCCTTTTAGGTAATACATTATCCTAGGGTTTTGGGTTGTTATATTTTGCCTGCAAGACTTTTTAATAATTGAAAATATATTCAACAACTTCTAGAAAAAGTATGTGTGGTGAAATTGAAAATAAGAGTCACCAGCCAACAAAGCCTTTAAATATTCATAATTTTGCAAAGTGTCTTTCAATAACATTTCACAGATAATTGACAATCATTTACCCATCTAAGACCAAACTTTTGAGGAGGAAATTGTTTTAAGTAGGTAGCCCCCTCAGGTTCTCAGCAGACCTTAAACACGTGCTTTAAATTTAATCAGAGTTACAAGTGCTGTCCCGAGGGTGAATGTTTTCCTTAACTGTCAGCTGTGAGAAGAGAACTTGTGGGTTTTTCTTATCTACTTTGTACATCATTAAGCAAAAGACAACTGGTAGTTAATTCAGACTTTGGATACCAATGCAATGTAGTTAAGATACAAGGGATACCACTGCTTAGGACAAGCAACATTCAAAAACAAAAAAGTCCATGTAGTTAATAGTATAGCCAAAGTATCATAAGTCTCACCTATATCTTTCCTCCTATCTGATAGCTGAAATGCAAAACAAATAGCCTCCCTAAAGAAAAAAACATACTGAAGACATGAATGGAATATGCAGAGTAAGAACTGACAAATACTGGTCAAAGCAAAAAGATTTTCCTGGAAACTTGGGAAATCACAATGTCAAAAGATCTTTCCCAGTAACCTCCTCCAATCCTTATTTCCCTCAGGAAGGGTCTTGTTCCAGAGGATGTCAACTCATTTGGGTTTGGGGGTTTTTTGATCTAAGATAAAAGTTTTATATTAATATCTTTGATTGGCAGTGGCACAAGGCCAGTTACTCAATATATGAAGTTTCTGAGTGGAAATTTTATCCGAGAATATGTCATTTTTCCTCATTTATAAAAAAAAAAATCAGCAAAATTGTTTGTTTCAAAGAGAATAAAGCAGAGGAAAGCAGAGCTTTTATCAGTGTTTAAACATTTCCAGAATAATTCTGGTGAGATTAGGGGATGCCTTGTTGATTTTACTTTGAAGAAAATTTAATCAGAATTTGGACCATCTACTCAACAAGTCTGGAATCCTGCTTCCACAAACTAAGCCTCTGAAAGTGGATATATTTATTGTTTTATGTGTATATGTATGTATGAAAGAGTCTATTTTGCAGAATAAAGGACACATTTCTGAATTAATTCCACTGTGTAGCTTGAGGTCAAAAATTCCTTCATAATTTCCATAAATGATCAGTTGGCTACACGGACTTACTCTCCTTTTATCTTTCACAGCTTCCCCACAAACAGCTCTGAACGTGCCAGATCTTGAAAGCAGGCTGAAATCTGGCTGGTGACAGTAAACTTAGATTACTCCTGACAGAAATATTCTGCTTGGGAACAGAATTGAATTACGAATTTTGATTGTGATCCAGATTTGCCAGTGGAAGGAAATAATTTTTATAAAAAGACAGCAATTTTGACACACTGTTTTCACACGCCTTTATTTAAAAATAAAACAAAACTACATTTAGTTTTAAGACATTACTTTGAAGTGAATGCCCAAAAGTTTTCACTTTGAAAATACAAATACATTATCCAACCTTTTTTGCAGCCAAGTTTTAGTAAGTGATTCAACAATTTCCCCACACATCGACTAAAACCACTAAAAAATCAAACGATATTTCAAACCTGAACTTCAAAAATGCTTATGGCATTTAAATAATAAAACTTTCAGAAAACACTAAGAAAGGGAAAAGAAGTGGAGGAAAGACTGACAAACATTTTTTTATCTTCTTATGTTTCTCCTTTTTTAGTTATTTACAATACATTACTTTTTTCCCCCTACAAAAAAGATAAAGTAGAATTCACCATGTAAGAAAAGTGAACTGACAAACTTTAATTTTTTTTAAAACAATGAAAAGTTTCATAAAATAATAAAAAAAAGTATATGAAAGAGGTTTAGTAGTATCATTTTAGTCCTGTTAGCTAGTAGAGCTAACAAGTAACATTAGCAAAGATAACGTTGGCAGAAAAACAAAGTATGTGCTTGAACATTTTAATAAATATATATTACATAGTAAAATTACTATAAATTTTTAGTGCATTATGAAGCATTATATAAATGTTAATTATTATGTCTGCTTTAGTAATGTAGTCTCTTCTAAATCTCACTCTTTCAAATATTTTATACTTTAAATACAAAAATCATGCCAGAAAATATATTAATATGCCTTATACATATAATAATAATATGTATTAATATATTAATATTAAGAAATGGGAAATAATCTCCCCTTACTGGCTATTATGTGTAATTAGCTTCAGAGATTATTCTGTTTAAATAGTTTTGTCCTAGGATTTTATGGGTTTTTTGCCCTACTAAACCTAGATCATACACTGAATGTAATTAAAATATAATGTACTTCAAACTGAGACCTAACAACAGGAATTTAGTCTCTGACAATGCAGTATGGTGTCATCCTAACTGATGAGGCATTTTGTTTTAATTTTAAGCGATGAGTACACAGGTGAAGCATGCTTTATGGGCAGTCCTGCAGAGGGAAAGTGTCTCTCTTTTCCCAGAACACACATAAAAGACATAAAATGCCATATAAACATTTTCCACATCATCATGTTTCCCAGTAGGATCACTTCTGAGTGAGAAGTTTTGTCTTCTAGTCTTGTTTAATCTTCATGTTAAATTTTCCTGCAATAAAGGGTTGCCTGCTGTAAGTTGTGTACAGGTGGGGTCTCCTCTCTCTGGTTCATATCAAGTTCACTCCTCCCTAAGTCTTTGTACATTATTGTGCCTCAGGCTCCCTCTTCTTCAAATCCTTCTCAAACAAAAGACACTTAAAAAATTACTATCAGGTTGTCTAGCCTGTTTTGATCCTGCTTAATTTCAAAATGTTATTTTAAGCAAATGTTTTGATAGGACTATCTTGTCTAAGAGTATGTGTCATGCTTATTATTTAGCTAAATAATGGGGTATTTGCCTCATAGTAATTACCTTCCACGTGAGCATGAATGTGAAAGATTGAACTGGGTTACCTGTCCAGCAGACAAGACACAAAGCTTTAATAACTCTGTGAGGACTCTACTACTTTCCTCTCCTGGAGGCCACTGAGGCATGTGCTGACATGTACGAGTAGAATTTAATAGCTCTCAGATCTTCCTGCTCGAATCATGAATAGCCCCAGCTATGCCAAAAAAATAATTTACAGCATAATATGCCAAAAAAATAATTTACAGCATAAGGCACCATTGGTGAGAAACCAATCTGAATTTTCTTCTGGCTGAGACTGATGAGCTAGAAGCCACACAAACCCACTTAGCCCAGCATGTAAGTGAAAATGTTCCTCCACAATGACACAAGAACAACCTTGAATTGGAAAATAATTTGAAAGAAAAATGCATCTTTCTTGGATCTCTGGATAAGTGAAATTATCTATGCAGTAATTGTCTAAGGAGAAGTGCTGCTCAGAAGAAATGCTTCAAGTATGTTCTTAGGGACAAGCCCTCATCCGCTGATCTTCTTGATTCCTACAAATCTGTTTGGCCTCATTTTTTGTTGTTTGTTTTGTTGGAGTTTTTGTCTTCTATTGCTCTAAACATATCTATTGAAGAGTTACCAATTTATATTCATGTCAGATTCCAATTTATATTCATGTATCTGAGTTTTGTCCCTCAGTTTTCTAGAACCAACATATAAAAGTATTTATATCTTCCAAAGCATATATTTTTATGTCCTCAGGTGAGGTTAGAACTGAAACTTTAATGGAGAACATAACTGAAGTACTCACCTACACAACAGGAAATAAACTGGCTCATGCATGAGACTTACATTCCACAGTCAGTAGTGATAGGGGAATTTGCAAGTCTCTTTAAATGAAAATATAAAGATTTCCTTAGGTGTGTACTAAGGAGACAGAATCCTTCACACAAATATGGCTGTTCCTTTGATATACTTATCACTTAAAAAATGTCAAAATGGCTTTAAGGATTCTTACCACAATGATTATTTCAGCATCTTCTTACCTTTCATGCATGAAGTAGCTATATACTCTTTCATGGCAATCACTGAACTTTTAATAACAGTGGCTACTCAGTTTTTCTATTACCCTTTCTTGACTTTCTACTTTTTATTTTCCTGGGTTGGAATATTGCTACATCCTCCAGATTAACAGGAAAATACATGAAATAAATCTGTAAGATAATAAATAATTATATTTTTGTAAAATTAAGCCATAATTTGGAAGAATTCAATTTGAAAAATGCAAATATTACTGAAGAGTCTGAATGACAGGGAATACTAAGAATCTTAGCTATTCTTTAGTATGTTCAATGAATGTTTTACAATAGTCTCACAGGATCTAAATTAAGCCAGAAGAGAAAAAGTTATTAATTTTATTCTATCAGGACGATTAGTCATATTTCTGAATTCTGGGCCTTTCCTACAGCACAAAACAAAAGGAAAGTGCAATATTAGGGATGCAGAGAATGTTTTCTATATTTTATTGGCAGGGCAAAGGATAGAATACCATTTTTTACCTTTCTCCACAGAACTGGACTTTCTTTTTTCTTTGTAGGTGAAATACAGTATCCACTGCAAAAAAAAATCCGAGACTTATCTGGTTTGGTAGTCCATCTACATGAACAGTGAACCTGTCTTGACCTTCAAAAGCCCCAGAGTGCCAAGAGAATAGAAGATTAATGAACCACTGGTAACCCATGGACACCTCAATTTCTCCGTAATCCAGCTTCCTCTCCAGTCCCATCAGATGTCTGCTCAGTGCAGGAGCTGGTGGCCATGGTTCACAGGACACCTAGAACAGGGTGTCCTGGAGAGTGGACTCCTGCCAGAACATAGTCTGGGATTTTAGGCACTACCACAGAGATGGAAGTTTAATGTGGATGGGGTTCCTTTAAGAGAAACTGAGCCTGGATCTCTCACATCCTTGGCAAAAAAAAAAAAAAAAAAAAAATCCTGACGACAAGTCCTGCATTGCAGTCTGAGAAGAACTAGATTTGAAAACTCAAAGCATGTCGCTTCATATCTGTGGAATGTGAACAATCTGTTGATGTAATCACGGACTTAACTTTTTTCCTTCTTTGTGTCACTGTAATCAATCTCAAAAGAATTCTCTGTGAAACCTTCCTGTGAGCACGAGCTTGTTCCAAGCTACTCTGGACGGAGAACAGAGAGACACCCCACTGACCTTCAGTTCCCTGGGCCTCAGAACACCCACATTCAGTGGAAAAGGAGGCAACCTCCCTCAGGAAACCTCATCTGTGGTTTCAAGGCTAACAGGAGCTGCACTACATTTTGTCTAAAGCATGTATTAAGAATGCCTTTCAGAGCAAATCCAACTGGCTAGAGAGACAGAGTCCAGAGGCAACACTGGGTTTAGAGAGAAGCCAGACCTTCAGAGTAACCAACGGTGCAGCACCTCATCAAGCACCTAGGCAAACACTACTTAAAAACTAAGGCACTCTTGGAATCTTAGCATTGCTAAAGTTAGATAGAGTTGATCAGATTTAAAACTTCCTGGCCTAAATCTGATATAAATTTCAAGTGATTCCTCCTATGAACCTGCATCCAAGTCCACAAAGTTATCCAGGAATTCTGTTGCAGAGCCAGAAGATAAATCCCAAGCTCTGAAAAAAACCAAGTCATGTAAACATTAGATGTTTTAGTTGGAAAACTGAACACATTGTTCAGTCTATTCTGATAGCAAATCTCATTGTTAGAGGCTTTCAGGGATGCAGACAGCTGTGCACTATGTGTGTTGAGAGAGAGAACATCTTTTGCTCACCCAAACATTTCTTTCAACTGAAAATCTTTCCTTTAAGCCAGATTAAATGCTAAATATCTTATGATTTCAGCTAATTTTAAAACTCAGAAATATAATTTCAAAATGCCAAAAGGTTTTACTTGAAGCTATAATCACAAACACTCTTATTTTCTGAAAACTGCTTCTCATTAACTTGGTGTTCCCCAAAGGAACTTCGTTGTTCTGTGAGTCCAAAGATAGCTTCTTACCCACTGAACTATTCTTTGCTGATAAGTTTCTGATAATAGCATTATTCTCCCCAAAAAAAGTTCAGCTGAGCTCCCATTGCAACTACTGGCCTCAAAGGCCTTTTAACTTTTCAATTAGAAGCTTTTTCAAATGAAAAGAAAATCATTCTTTTGTGCATTTGAAATTTTCTCAAGGAAGCTTTATATTAATTAAGAAGAAAAAGTTCTTTTCTTTTTTTCAATCAAACCTAATTATAGCGTCTGAAAGTATAGTTTCTTTGAACTCTTGTTTCAAGCAGAAGGGAGGAGGAAATCCTCAGTACTTTCTTCATGTGGAAACAAGTTTTGATCTAATCACATATGGTTAACCAATTTTAGTGGATTTTATGCTTTTTACATGTTCCTAAGAGGTATAGAATAAAAATATTTGAGTAGAAGGGGAATTATAGTAGTATTTATGAATCTTAAAAAAACATAAAATACTGCATTCAAATGAGGGCTCTGAAGTTCCTGTTTTTCTAGGAAATCTCCTTGATCTGGTTATCAAGGGGATAATCTCAAAGGAAAAGTGTTTAGTTATATCTGAAACTTCTGGACCTAGTCAGAATTCAAGGGTGATTAGAGGCTTCCTCTGCTGATTCTTTGCTGTATGGATAATTGGCACTATGTTATCATGGCTCACAGCTCTGCTCAGAAAAATGAAAAAGTGAAAAAGTGAATTCAAAGTGCAACATCTATCAGGCCAGTTGTGCTTTGGCAGAATCTAATGCTCGTCTCTGTAGAACAAGCACCAGACTCAGAGCATTTCTGCAGCACCTGGTGATACTTGAGGATAAGGTGTTTTATGATCATTCAACCAATTGGTTTCCTTATATTCATCCCTGTCCCTGCTAAATATCTCACCCAACATCTTCCAAGACCCTGTGGAGTGATGCCCTGCCTTTAGCCCCATCAGGAATATTCTCAAGCAATGCCACCGGGTCAGAGAGCAGCAGATGGCTTTCCCAGGGAGGCACCATGGGATTATAACAATGCCTACACTTCATATCTGTCAATGTCATGAATGAGGGCTGTTACTGAGAGCCCTGTCCCCACCAAAGTCCTCCAAATGAGGGAGCTCTCTGTTAAAATCTGAGAGGAGTCAAACAAAATAAGCTGCCAAGTCTGAAACATGCTGGTGGAGGAGGGATGGTCTGGGGCAGACAGAAGCTTGAACTGGTGTAAACTGGTGGGATCTTCTAACTCCTATATTTGAACTTTAGAATCTGACCTCAGCCCAGGGCAGCAGTCTGTGGCCCCAGAATAACACTCACAGTGCAGACAAGAAGGAAAAGAGGTGTGCAGAGGCCGCGAGAAAGGCTGCACCTGCCAACTGCGAGGCTGCTACTGAGCTGCAGGTTAGAGTGCAGAGGGAGCCAGAGAGAGACAGCCAGTCATGTCAGACAGGCTACTGAACAGCCTCCAAACTGCAGACTTGAGTTACTAATGGACTTGTAAGTTAATTAACTTATTCAAAGTTCAGAAGAAAGTGTTACATTTTGAGTTGTAAATGCCCCAGAATAATTCTCTCAGTGACCGTTTCTGCTGAAAGGGAGCAGTTAACTCACCTTTGCCTGAGTTTCCTCATGTGTGTAACAAGGTTGATGATTCTCAGAAGTGGATCCCACAGCAACCTGGCAATGCTCTTTCCAAATAGCACAATGCTGAAAAATGCTAATTATAATAATTCTCATGACTATGCCCACCCCAACTGATTATCATACTGCAGAAAAAAAGTGCTTATATTGGAATAACAGCACAATTTATTTATGAAGGGATTGTTTTCTGTATATGTCTCAGTCTTCTCCAAATATAAAAATTCAGTGAGCTGAAGTAATTTCATATTTATCCAGTTTTGAATTTTAATGAGCAAGAATGCCATACAGCCATGAAATGTTTAAAACCAAAAGATGAATCAGATTAATCTACTTCACAGCCCTTCATGTTCTGGAAAGAGGTATTGTGCAAACCTTTAGGTAAATAATGTTTAATGTAATTTAATTATTTAGCTATATAGTGCATTCATTTCAGCTTAAGAGAGCTGATTAAAATGCAGAGGCTGGGAATCCTGATATCACTATGCAAATTTTCAACATATTCTCAGGCAATCATGTTAAAAATCATATAAGCTACCATAATTTTACTGAAAAGTCTGAATTTATTCTAATTTATAGGTGCCAAAGATGATGTTCCAACATATAAGTCACTCCTTCAGTGCTGTCATACTCCTGTTCTACAGAGGCATGACACTAAGCTAATACAACAGCTTTTGTGAGTTCAGAGGCATTGCCAGCCAATTCAGTTGCCAATTGGAAGAATAAAACTCTGGGTGGAGGGAGGATTGCACTGGCTGGGCTGTGGGCAGACCCTATGGCTGGAAGAGCAGAGAACACAGAAGGTGAGGGGGGTTCTACTCCATTTAACACCTCAGGAGCGTGAAGGTTAAAATACTTTGATGTGCCCTAAGCTAGCAGCAAAAGTGAGCTTACAAATGAGCAAGCGAGGGAAGTGTGACAGGCGCTGCAAGGCCACCTGCAGTACAGACACTGAGGGGACAATAAGGTGCTGGCCAGCCCGCTGCCCAGTGTCCCACTGCCTGCTGTCCCACTGCTGTTGTCCCTTTGCCCAGTATCCCACTGCCCAGTGTCCTGTTGCCTCATGTCCCACTGCCCAGTGTCCCACTGCCTGGTGTCCCACTGCCCAATATCCCTTTGCCCAGTGTCCCACTGCCCAGTGTCCTATTGCCTCATGTCCCACTGCCCAGTGTCTCAATGCCTGGTGTCCCACTGCCCAATGTCCCTTTGCCCAATGCCCCTCTGCCCAGTGTCCCACCACTCTGTGCCTTCCGTCTTCTGCCTCAGTCCAGCCCTTTGCTTTCATAAGCAAAATATCTACTCAATAAATCCTAATTAAAATTAAACTCTTTAACTCCATCTTCACTATCCTGACTCCCCATCTACTCAGGTTCTCACCTTGCTTTTAACCCTTATTCATTCTTCTCTCATCTCCTTTTTCTCCCCAGAAAGATGAGAGACCCCAAAGGCTTTGTTGCCTCTCTTTAGAGTGACCCTTTTCTCTCAGAACACTTCTAACAATTTTCTCACGTTCTCATATTTTTAGATGGTAAGCCAGAAGTTTCACTGCACAAGCAAAGAAAGCAATTTACAGCTTCATGTAGAAATATAACTGCTTCTAGTTCATTTGTTTTTCATCTTGATTATCAACACGTTTGTCATCTCTCTGTAATTTATTCATTATCTTTAGACGAGGGATGTGAAAGGGAGGGGTGGGAGTGAAGAAGGATAAGTATACTTGTCAAAATGGGAAACAGATGTTGTAACAATGACTGGAGACAATGAATGTTCTCAGTAGGTATCAACAGACAAGGTCCATGGATTGCTTCAAATTTTTGCAGCAAACAGTCTTCTGGAAAATGCAAATACAGAGGTTTTATTTTCCAGGCACGTGAGAGCATGTCTTGTTTGTAATGAGCTGTCTTAGGGAACTTCACATTGCTTCTTGAAAGTGTGGCTGTTCTGATCATTGCTGGCCTAAATAATAGCACAGCAATGAAGGGGAAGCTGGGCACCTGCTAGAGAGCTAATGAACCTGTCACTGCTCCCTCCCTCTGCTTCAGACACAGCATGCAAAGCAAAGCATTTAGCACATGTTTAACCTTGAATTGCTCAAAGTCAACAGCACGTAAGTATGAACCTAAAGCAAGTTGCATACTTTGTGATTGCCAGGGTTGGCATGCAAAGGTCTCTGCTGCACTGGGCTCTTTCATTTCTCACTGAGGAATGACCTCCCCTGCTACAGCCCTTAAGGGACAGCTCTTCATCCAGTCTCCCATCCAGATAGTACAGCCAAGGCTAAAAAAAAAAAACAGATAGTACAGCCAAGGCCTTATGATCAAACTTTAATCTGTATCACTCTGGGAAATACTGCTGCAAAATCAATCACAATAAATAAATATTATAAGACAGAAAATAATCTACAACGAATACATGTGATCTGATTAGTAGCATTTTTAATAATAGTTTATTGTTCCATGCCACATGTAGATTTCATATTCTCTCTCGGCACTCTGTCAGTTTAATTTTCCCTTCTGCTGTTCTGTTATCTGAAATGATCAAACACCTACCATGCCCTGGAAAGTACACCAATTAAGAGCTACATTTAAATCTGCATGAATGGGCCTGTCACAAAGTTAATTGGAATAAACACATATTTGACATGATATTGTTTGAATTCTGCTTCAAGTCTGACTATTGTCCATTACAAACTTCCTTTTTAAAAATTGTTGTTCTTATTTTTCTCTCTTTTCCGCATCTGTTTCATTGCTGATTGAGCAATGATAGCAAACAGTAACCTTAGAAGTTCTTCCTCTTCTTCCACCCCTTTCTTCCCAGCAGCCTCTCCCCCCAGCTGGGCAGAAAGGGCAAGGCTGCACAAAGGGCAGCTGCTGATTCAGGTGTCCTCCTGAGCACCCCCTCAGCTGTGGAAAAGGATTCCTTCTCCACAGACCACACTGGGCTTTCAGGTTTAAAAAACACCAATGAACCTATCCAAAGGCCTGTTATAACAATACATGGCAGTGAGTTGTATATTAGAAATAAAATAGTACATTTTTACATGCTATGAAAAATAGAACACTTTTTTTCTGTTTGCCTCATTCCTGCTGCCATGGCTATTATAAAAAAGACTAGTATTTACTTAGTGACAGTCAACTAATGCTCTAATTTTCTTTCCAGTGGGGTGATTTCAGCTAGGCATCAGCACTACAAAAATTAAAGATAGTGAGCATGGTAGTCTGAGGTCACTATTTCATAAAGTCTGGATAGATTTACAGCCAATTGATAAGATAAATTGATATCTATAGCAACAGGAGCACTAAAGTTTGATCAGCATATAAATTAAACACTGTTTGAGAGAAGCATGGCAAAACAGAAATCCTTGTCATTCTACTGTCACTGGGATCAGGGTCTTGGGGTCTTCTAAGGTGACAAGATTTAACTAGTCTAAAAGAAGCTGGAATGCTAATTTCCCTCTCTAGCTTCTTATCTTCTGGAGTGAATCAGCTATCCAAATGCATGGCTGATTAAACTGTGCTGCTATCACTAGACCTATATCAGGAGCAAATTTTATTCAAGGGATGTATTATTCATTTAAATGCTGGGGTATGACATTTTTAAACATGCAAATGTGACTGAATAATTTTTAGAGGGAAGACATCTGGGAAAGGAAAGAGTTTCATTTTTGCTAGTCGTCATGATTTTGTGGCATCCATGCATGGTACACAATATGAAATCAGTGAGAAAAAAATCCAGCTTGCAGTTCATAAAGACATGGCAGCTCCTCTTCATGCATGCAATGTGTATTTCTTCTCTAACAGTAGTTCAAGTATTGAGGTAATCTATTTTTCATTTCCAGCACAGACACATTTATTAGCAGAGTTAATAAGACAGTTTTTCTCAGAACATATTGTCTGTTGTCAAGATCTAAGGATTAACATTGTATTGCATGTCTGAATAGAATTACTTTTCCGTAAGACTTGCTGTACCAAGTTAGTTACATGGTCCAGTGAGTCTGGTGCCCTGCCAGATGGCAATAAATAAATGACAAATAAATAAAATTTCAAAGAAAAGTTTAATTCTCATACACTAACTCACTCCAACATACATTATGTACCTTGACAATTGTTGCAGTACAGTGGAGGAAACATTTTCTTCCGACCTCTGTGGACAATTAATTAATGCCCTAAAACCAGGCATTTGATTAGGATTATCTGCCAGGAATAGCCACAAGCACTATTACCAGAGATTCTTTCATGATTACAACAGTCTTATCACATATCTGATTATGATAAGGAACACTAAAGCATTCACAAACCTCTGTGGTAATCCAGATGAATTAGATTTCAGTAATAAGAGCTTGAAAAAGGAATATGTTCTCCTAGCCCAAGTCACTCATAAATATGTAGACTCTAATAACTAATTATCTTAGATTTTCAGGAGATTATTTTTCTGGGAATCTGTCAACAGCAATTTTATTTTAGCTGTTGTCCTAACTTCTCAGACAGAGTTAGTTTATAGTTTCCAGACATTTAATAAATGCCTGGAGGAAAGTCTTTTTTACATTATGTGTCTCCTTCACTCTGAACTAATTGTTCAAAACTAATTGTTAGGAACATGGAAAAATATCTATTTTGCCATGGTGTTGAACTTTTCAGACCTTTTCATTTGAGGGATCAGAAACAATCCAAATAAACTTCTTACCACCTGGCTCCTTCACATTACTTTTTGCAGTGGTATTATAAGAAATTATAATTTCCATTTTGAAAATAAAAGTGGAAAATAATTATTTAACAGTGACCTGAATGGACCCTTGATTAGTGATCTGTGCTTGACTAAAACATAGCTGATTTGGTTTTTGCTGAGTTTCTGCTCATAAAATTGGTAGGTGGTGTGGGCTCTTGTGGAAAGGCCATAGGAGAGGGGGAAGCAAGGAGGACTGGGTTTTTAACCCAGCAGCATCCCCTACCGTTGCTTTTAAAAACAGGAATAATTCACTTCCAAGGCGTCTCCGGGCAGTGCCCAGCAGGGAGGGCAGAGCAGAGCAGCTCCCGGGGCTCGACAGCGACCTGGAGGGCAGCAGTGAGGAAATAGAGCCCGTGGGACTCACAGCTGACTCTTTAAGGGAAATCTATTGCCCAAATAATTCAAAATAATGCACATTTCACTACCATAAAAATATCAGTGACTGGAGTGTCACTTTTCTAAGAAGCCTTGACCACAAGAGACGCTTACTAATTTAAAACAGACTGTCTTGACCTATTGCGGTTTCTCCCCGCGAATCCTATCCCCTCACAGAACATATGCCCATGTTTCTCTTAGTTATGTGACAGCTGTCAGCCCTAAATTGGCTTCCAGGTGTTCATAGAAAAAATGAGTCTTTGAGTGTTCTCGGGATCTTTTTGGTTTGTTTTTTCTTGCAAATACCTGTATGCCTACTCATAAATTTGGAACATTTCTGGATGCCATAATACTGAGGTGTTCACTCACTAAATCCTTTTCTCCCAAAGGGAACATGTATGCACTATTTTCAATTTGCATTTCTACGGGTATTGAATTTTTTCTTTATGTATGAACAAAAGTTTGGAAAATATATACGCAGATAGACGCAGGACTCTGAATATATGTCTGCTGATTTCTCTGCATCTTGCTTTCTTTATCTATTACACTGGGTTAACAGTACTTCTGCACATCCCAGGAGTGTTGTGAAAGCTTACTCATTAAAGTTTGTATAGTATTTTGAGTTCCTTGTTGGCAGATGCTACACAAGTGCAGAAACATATCACTTGATAGATACAAACAGTAATTTACTCACAGCCTCAACAATGTTCAGTAGGGGAGTAACAGAAGGATATCAAATGCTGCAGGCTCAAATGAAAACGAGCTCATCAAAATAAATGATTTACCAGAGGCTTCCTACACCCTGCTTCCTACAGATGAGATGAAGAGTTCATCCCCTTCTCTGCTTGACAACAGAGAATAAACCATAGCACTGCACATCACTTACAGTGATAGTAGCATTATTCTCTGTTGGAGAATTTCACTTTATTGTAAAGCCCCATTAGCTGATGAATTGAGGTCAGAATGGTTCATGTTATCACTGTGAGTACAGAAAAAACTTGGCCCAAACATGGAAACCCAACTGACTTTCATAATGAAACAAGGCTCATGGCAGAGGGATAGTGATACCTGTGAGTATTGCCTTATAAGAGTGTCTTTTTCTTAACCTTTTACCTAGTCTAATCAAAGAAAAAGCTTGTGGAGGAAAGAACAAATAAAACAACCCCCACCCAGCTTTTGAATATGAGGAAAGGATCGCTTGTATTTCTGCATGATCTACAGAAGGAAAGATTTCTGCATCTTCAGTACTGTGAAGAGCAGCCAATCTGAACTCTTCTTTAATTTTGAGGGTTTATACTGACAGTTATGTGAGCCCTTTTTGCACATAACCTAAGTCCTGAGAGCAGCAAAGTCTCTAGCAGATTCATGAGTCCTCAGTGCTTCTCAATTTCTGGAATTAAAAACTTTTTATGAGATAGGACTTTCTGATTCCATCAAATCTCTACAGAATTCCTGTGCTTGACACCTATTCTGCACAAATTGACCCAATTTGCCTTTTGAACAAAAATCTGATAATGAAATTTCTAATACTCCCTACAGCTAGAACTAGAACTAATTCAATCACACCTGACCTTGTGACAGACCAGGTATCTTACATCTCAAACCAAGTAGTAGTTTTATCTATGTAACTAGAAAAGAAGAGTGGAAAGAATTTTAAAGCACACCAGAACATAGGAATTTTGGAGCCAGTTTTTCTTTTACTCAGAACCAACTAGTCCAACTCCAGTACAGCTCTGTAACCCCAGACATGTTCTACAGTTTGAATCACTCTTAATCCTGAGCACCACTGTAGTTACCCTAAAGGGAAATATCAGTGTACAGCTTAAATAAGGGTCCTGGTCTCAAACCTCAATGTGAAATCCTTTTGAATCTGTGGCAACTTTTTAAATAGCTTTGAACCAGAACTTTGGCTTTTAACCAATTTGCTACACTGATGGAGTTTCAGATGCCAAATTGACAGATAAGAGGCACAGCTTATTTCCTAATCACCTTCTACTCCTATTGATTTCTCAGATTAGGCTGAATGAATGCTTTCAGTATGTTTCTTACCCAAAATGCAAGCAGTCTTAATGATGTTATTCCCAAAAAGTTGGCATAAAGGACTTGTGGACAAAAGAAACCTTGAAAACTGAGAAGGAAGATAGCTTTCACTTTAGAGTCTTTTTTTTTAACTTTTCACAATTCACGATCAAGCAACTTACTCCTTTCTAGTCCTTTCTTCAAAGGAGATTAATTATTTTGATTATTAACCAAAAGGTTTTCTTCTAATTAAAAGAAATTATAGGGCATTCACCAGTAGCATGATTCTAGTCAATAAACTAATTATGGTTGTGACAAATGAAGGAAAAGCCATTCAACTGATCTAAATACCATGATTGAAAAAACATTAAGTATGGGATTGTCACATTCCTTGAAAAAACAAAGTGGATCTTGCATGCACTTTTAGTCACTGTTGAGACTGTACAGAAAGAAAAATCAAAATGAGCACATTGCCTCTGGAAATTTCTAGCTTCACAGCCTACATTGACTTGGTGTATCCTTGTGATGTCATTTCGGTTTGAGCAGCAGAAGAAGAGCATTGAACCTCCCTTTCTTATTTTTCCACTGAAATTTCCTACCGGATGAAATAAAGTCATTGCAAATAATGAAAGTGGCATCCTTTTGCCTACAAAATAACATTAAAAAAATCAAATGTTATAAAGACTTCATTGATTTCTCCCTTAAAAACACTGCTATCACCAACATCATCATCATCATTACAGCAATGAAAAATATTTTTCACAACTTGGCAATGGCTAAGAATGTTACATTAACTGTACATTGCAAATAAAAATTTGAGAACAAGTGTAGTGTGTTGTTTTTCTGAAAACTAGATATAAAGTCACTAGTCAAGCCAAACTTCAGTTCAAAGGCAGGTACTTTACCTGCAACTTATTAGTTCTCTCATTTTTTATGCAATTTCAAGTTGAATATAAGAGCACAGCTGGACATTACATAAAAACTTGTGATTTTTCTCAGCAGAATGCACCTGTTGTCTAGGCACAGACTTGTACTCTACTGCAACATAGAGCAGAACTGGCTAATGGATGGGTTCATCGAATCACACACAGATCAAAGAATGGCTTGGGTTAGAAAGAACTTTCAAAGATCATCTAGTTCCAATTCTTCTGCCAAGGGGAGGGACACCTTTCACTAGACCACATTGCTCAGAGCTCCATTCATTGGGGTGAGGGGGAGGATGTTTTGTTTGGTTGATTTGGTTTAAGTATTGGAATATAAATGTTGACATAGTCCATAACTCCTTCTCGTTCCTGGTGGTTCCTCTTGTTTTGAAGCCATCGTGACAGGGTTGCAAGTGTTAACATGATCACATCCTCAAACTTGGGGACATAAAAATATTTTTTAAAGGGTTGTGATGAAACAAGAGAAGGAAAAATATTTAGTCTGGATTTTGAAATAACAAAATACTTTACCATCATAATCTGAAATATTTCAGCCATGCTGCTAATACATCTGCCTTCCTTTTTGATAGCTTACCTTCCTCATGCCCGCATCAAATCTTCCAAAATCTAACTGCATTGGAAGGTATTTTGAGGTCATTTATACAATTCAACTATGTCAGGTAACAGTAATAATACTTTAACCATTGTTAATCATCAATATCTATTCGATAATTTATGCATCAAAACATACATTCTGTATTTACTGTTGGGGCTTTCTGATAAAGATTTAGCATTCCATTTTGAATCAACCATTCAGCAAAGTGGACCAGGCACTAAAGCTGCTAAAATTTCAGGAAATTTGTTGTGTAACAAGCATTTCTGAAAATCTTTTGGAGTGGTAGGACAGTCTTTGACCTACTTATTGACTCTTTGCAGCTACACAAAGATTTAGATTGGAGAGGAAACAAGAACAATTGTTATCTGAAGACGACACTGCCATTACTCTATTAAAAATGCAAAACAAAAGCCAAGTTTTTGCTGCACCAGGAATCATTTCCATTTTCTGGAGTATATACAGGACCAGTCTGGATGACAAGCTGGAGAAAAATAGATTGAGATCCAATTTACTTTCACCATTATGAGTAAAATTGCAATGAGGATCAGACTCCATTATTTTCACACAAGAAAAGAATTCGGGGAATTAGGGAAAAAACTAAAATTTTGGGCATGACTGAGACTACTTCACACTCACTGGGCCTTCTTCACAACCACAGAGGCATGCCATCAGCAGCTGCTACATAGCTGGTCCTCAGCCAGCTGAGCGAAGACATCAACAGCAGCAGTCATATTTACCTGGATGCTCCAGAAAACAGGGAGAAAAATAATTGTTTCTTTTCAGTCCACTTTTCTCCTTCCTTTTCATTTTCCTATTGCACTTGTCTTTCTTGGATTAATCCTGCCAAACATTTTTCCGATGGCGCTTGAACTTTTAGCAGTGACTTTTCTGAAGCTGTTTATTGTTGCTCGCTATTTTCCCTTACATGGACCACTGTCTGCAATCTCAGGCTGCATTACTGGCCTTATTTACCAGGTAATGGCATACAACGAGGCCTTTGATACTAAGCAGTTCCCTTGGAATGCCATCAGTGAATGTCTTTCTCCATATTTATTGAGTTTCTACTTTTCCTGCTACCTTCAAGTCTCAGCTCAATTCTGACGCTTTCTGTATCTCATCTATCATCTGACTGTTTTGTTTTTCTGTTCCTTACCACTGTTTGTTCCACCTGTTAATCCTTAGTCTCTTCTTACTTACAATCTTTCACATCTCACTTTTTATACAGCCTCACAGACTTATGACAAAAACCTCTCCTCTCTGTTCTCAGTAGTTACAACTTTAAATCCTGTCTAATCTAGTTCCCACTGATCCCACAGCAGATCTCATCTTTGTCCTCACACAGTTGCCAGTCCTTTCCCTGTTGTGTCTCAATTTTCTCTCTCTTGACTTCAGGGGGGAAGTGCAGGGACCTCACATGCAGAGAAAGATTAACTGGGATTTACATGTCTAAATTCAGACATGCTTGTCAAAATACCCAGCCAGCTGAGACTTAACTTTGGAAGAAAACAAATTCCTTGAGTGCCTCTAAATTAAACTGTGGGGCTCTCCAAGAGTTATAAGCTTTACGCCGCTCAGATGAGTGAGTTTGACACTAACTATGGGAAGATTCACATACAGGATATTTCTTTTGCCTTTCCTGCTCAACCAGCTGTGATCTAGTTGACTTTCTGAGAAGCAGCTCATCATAAACTCCAGGTAGTAAGGACTCATTTTAAATAAAGAAATACTGGTTTCTCATTTATATGTTTCTTTTGGGGAGGGTCAATTGTTTGTTTTTAATAATACCAGCAGGCAGAATAAATAGATTAAATTTTGTCTACTATCTCAAAGAATACAAAGCTACACCTCCCAGCCCTCAGAGGCTGCTTTAACAGAATTTGTCTGTCGTGAACACATGAATGTTTGCCATCAGCAGCCAATCTGCTGTATAATTTAGGAAGGATGAAAACCTTGTCTGAACAAAGATTAAGAAAGCAAATATAGAGGTTGTTTTGAATAATGGTCCTTTTTGCAGTGCAGCCCCACACACATTTAGAACATCCAGCAGAACAAGGCAGCCCCTTCTGCTACAGAGATAAAATGAAAGTGTTGGAGGAAAAAGTGAGAAATACCCTATAGCTATGGCTTTACTTGTACAATGCCAGTCTAATGTTAAGCTATTTTATGTATGTATTGTCCAGTTCCCCGACTGTCCTTTCAAATGGGAATTCCTGTAGGCATCAGAGTGAACAATGAACAGAGGAGGTTGTAATGACAAAGTCTCTGCTGATGGTTTGAACTACTCTGTGAAAGTGTAGATGAGCAAATGAATGCACAGAGAGCATTTGTGACAAAAAACCCTAGATAATTAAGCCAGCTTTACAGAGCAATGAAAACTAGCAAGAGCAAGGACTGGGGTGAAATGGCAAAAGCAAACTAGTGTGCAAAGGTTAAGAAAAGAAGCTTAAGCTCACACTTGAGTATGGCCAGATGGGTGTGAAGAAATGACAAAGTCTAAAAGACAGCACAGTGAGAATGTCCTGGCTGCTCAGGAGCATCATTATTTGGATCACACTCCCACCCAGAGGCTTCACATTAATATCAGGGTCCCATTGTGCTACCTATTGCACAAAAACAGCAAAAAGTCCAAAGTCATAATCACAGGAATAAGCAGAGAAAAAGCATCAACACAGCAGCATGTAGGAGGCAGAGCTTGGATGCTCACGGAGCAAAGTGAAAAGGTTTCATGCCAGAATGACTCTGGGTTTGCTACAAAGGATCATGAACCTCTCAACGAACTTGCAGCCCAGTGAGTTCCATGTACTTCCAGGTGCTGTAATGAATGTTTCACAGAGATAATTAACCCTCCTCACCTGAAAGCTCTGCAGTGCTAATACTTTTCAGCACAATCTGTCCATGACACCATGGTAGAGTGCAGAGCCAGCTTTATTATTTCAGTTTGTTCTGCTCCTTTTTACTGCTACTGCTCTCTAAGGTTAATTGTACTCCCTGTGCTGATGCACAGTAACATCTATACATAGACCTCACTGTATGGATTCTTTCTTTTCTTTTTTCTTTTTTTCCCCCTTTATAATCAATAAGAAGTTAAAATGCCACACAGCTTTCTCAATAAAATGCCAGGAGTCATCCAATGAAGTGGGAAAGGGCAAGAGTAAAGGAGCAAACCCTTGACCCCCTCTGACTCAGCCCACTCTACTCTTGGGCTAGAATAGGACTCAAAGTAGATGAAAGAAAAGAGACAGGATCATCCAAATGCAAGCCTTTTCCTTGTGAAAGGTGTATAGCAAATGACTGCAAATATCATGGCTCAGGTTTCTATATCTCAGTCTGCTTCCAGCCCAAAATCCAAGATCCAGCTAAATACCTAGGCTGTTCTTTCTCCAGACTACTGAGCTCATGTTCACTTCAGAGCTATCTGGGAGATCAGATCAGTGGGAGTCTCATCAGGGGTTTGGAGAGATATCATTTTTGGGATGGGCTTCAATCAAAGTGACTGCATGCATACCAGGAGTAGCACACACATCTGATCTTTCTCTGTCCCAACTCATCTTGTAAACAGGTATATAGAGAAGCAGAAAGAACAAGACAAGTCCCTTGTAAATGACTTCCTATTTCAGTAGCTAAGTGAAACCCCAGTTTTGGGTTTAAAGTGGAGGCTCAGGTTGATCACATGCTAATGTAAATATTCTGCTGGTTCAGCTATCTTTTCCCATTGGACTCATGGATGGACTCATGATCACAGTATGAAATAAAGAGAACCAGTGATGCTTCTCAAGATTCAGGGCCATCAGAGAGGCTCAGTCCTGAAGTCATCATGTCCACAGCATCCCACAACCAATTGAGGGGAGGACAAATGTACGTCTTATATTGTCTTGTTAAATGAGAGAAGCTCTGTCGTAAAGAGCAGCCTGTCCACATGGCTGCTCACAGCATTTGTTCTGCACAGGGTCACCTTTCCTCAGACAGGATATCCTACAAATGTGCAGCTCCAGCAGGTGTTTTGCAGTCAGTCTACAATTTTCTATAGATCAGTTTCTCAGGAGTCCACAAACCAGCACAAAGTTCATATGCCAGAGCACAAGTTCAAAAACATAAACGTTATGACAGATGCCCTTCAGCACTGAGACCACTTAGCCAATTAGGTCAGGAAAAATTATCTTTCTCTTATTAGGTGTACTGCAAGCCAAGTGTACAAATGTCTGTCAGATCATTCCAAGCTGATGTCTATTACAGTATGTTTCCAAGATAACCATTTAACACTGCTCAGTTTTAGCAAGTATCTTTGAGTTATATTTTTAATTTCATTTTGTGAGTAAAAAGATTGCATTTTAACAGGGATCTGTAACATATTCATGTCAGTAAGCAGTGAAGAGTTAAATCAGATTATTAGTTTCATGCTGAAATCAACCTATGCTGAAAGTAACCAACCATCCTTGCTCTCTTTTGTATGATCTTACTTCTTCCCTTTCTTTGGAACAGTTAATACTTAACTTGAACAAATCTCTGCTTGTTTGGACATTTAGATTTGAGGAACAGACCAAGACAGATGGTTTCTATTGATTAATGGATTGTACTAAATGGTGTGACATGCCCTTTAAATGGAATTTACAAGTAATATATTGTATGGCAACTGCATTATTAATGATTTTGATACCTGGTATTTGTGTCTTCCTACTCGGAATTCTTCTTATTTATTCTGGTGAAGGTAGAGGGCAAAAGCTGGTTTCCTCCTGCTTGCTGGCTTTTGTTCTCACAGTCATATATATTCCTAGGTTTATTCCCCTTATTCACATTATGTCTAGCCTGACAATTTTCCTAACTGTATGCAAGCCCAAGAAGGAAAAAAAAAATTTCTCTTGCAAGAAAATTGCCAAAGTCTCTAGATAAATATACCTATGTAAGAATTCAAAGTGACTGGAGAGTTCACTCATCATTATTAAAAGATGTTTACAGTCCTACATAAAAAACAAACAGAGAGAATCAATCCTGATTTTCACTTGGGGATTTTTATTAGTTAAAACTTTCTCTGCTTATTTTTCCTGCCTTTGAGAGGCAGCTTGCAGTGCATATATGCTATTTTGTTTACAAAGAAGTAGACTTAGGTATGGAAGACTGAAATAAAAGGCAAAGTGAAATTAAAAAGCAATTAAACAAGAAGGAAAACTTAAAAAACAGTATTGTTCGGTTCTTATTATTCAGTCTTTTTAGGAAAGAATTTTGAACTCAGGGAAACAGAGGGATAATTCACAGAAAACAAAGACATTGCAGAAAAAAATTTAGTCAGTCTTCACAGGCAAAGGCATCAGGGAGATGTTTACTTCAGACCCTTTCCTAAGTCATTGGAAGAAAAAATATGGTGTAAACCTGATGAATCAAACAACAATCAATCATAAGAATCTGGCTGACACACTGAGGAAACTTCTTAGCAAAGTAACTTGCAAGAGTAGAAGTGGCACATCCTACTCATTAAGGTATTTTGCTGTTATCATTAAAACCAAGGACCTGGCTCACAACAGGTAAGCAGACCAAGCAGCTTCACAGAATACTGAATATCAGATACTGAAATCAGTCTTTGCTTAAACAGGTTGGAATGATTCAAGGAATGACAGATTAGAGCTATCACCTGGCATGTGTAACTAAATAAACATGATATGACAAGGACTGGAAGTAATTGAAAGTCAGAAGTGCAACTTGGGAAAATTTGAATTTGTAAAAATAATTTACCCATTTTGGAATAAACATTCTAGCTTCCAAAATGAGAGAATGGGAAATAAAACCCATAAGCAATTCCCTGAAAAAACCAAAACATTCAGTGCTACAATTTTCCAGGAAGTCCCAGATTCTCACAGGGGCATAGTTTAAGTTCACCTCCATCTCCAGCGCTGCTGGACATAGGAACAGACTGGGAATGACATGGACACAAATTTTAGGAGGAGCATCCAGGGACAGACACCAAGCTCAGAAGTCAGGGATCTTTCATGTTCACCTCTGCAGCAGGAATCTGGCAAGCCTGATCCTTTGAGCCAGTCTGACGTGGTAAATTTGTCTCAGAATGGAAGATGCTTGAAGGGCTCTGAATGAGAAATCCAGACAAGTTAAACCTTTTTTTTTTTTGAAAATAAAATTCCCCTACTACCATGCAAAAAAAATTAAAATTAGCTTTTTTTTTTTTTCAGATTAAAATAGTCAGTGTTATGGAACAACATATTGGTCCAACAGAGAAAGGAAGAGAAGTAATTACCATTGGTGACGGGCATGTGTAAAAGTGTGGGTGTGCTCTCTGCTGAGCATGTCAGTACACAAACTTAAACCCTATGAAATAATTGTACTGTTCTACCCCATGCCATGGTGCGACATACAAAATCTCAGTATTTCAAAAGACCACTATAAGAAGAACAAATACTGAACAGGGCTGTAAAAGCTTTGAACGATGAAGTAAAAATAGATACAATTCAATATTCATCAAAGTAATTTCAGGGAAAATTGCTGCATTCCAAGAACAAATATTACTTACAAGCATTTAATTCATCTAGAGAGAATTTTTCAAACCATTACTGTCTCAGAAAAATTCACCTGAACGACATCTTTTAAAAATTAAACCAGAGAAGGGAGCTTTTTCTCCACCAGTTCCTCAGTCTCCAAGCAGTGTTTGAACAGTCCACAGAAGACACTGGAAACATTTTTGTAAACTCTGCAACTCTTCACATCTTGTGCAGCACTTTAAGCAAACAAGGACAGAGAAGAAGATGAGTTTTTAAGCCTAATCACCTTCTCAGGTGTTTTCATGCAGAAGTTGAATTTTCTTGAATCCATTTATTGAGTGAAATTTATTGAATTTCCTTAAACTGGAGATTATTTTGGCCTTTGTTTTTGCATCATTAAGCAAGTTTGTTTTCCTGTTTAACATCAGGGTTTACACCATTTTCAATAGCATGGTACATGTCTTCCATGTTCCAGTTCAATGTCAAACTTCCTAGGATGCCAACTGTGCTTAGGTGCACAAAACTTCATCTCTCACACGTGTATAGCTTCACAGTAAAATGAAATGTTACTCACAAAGCAACAACGTACATTGGAGAAAAGATTCCCACTATGAAAAAACTTACTGGTTTTGTAGGATCCATAAGAACTGGATAAAATAAGAACTCATCTGATATGCAAGGTCAGTCTATATAGAAACTTACCCAAACTACTTCAGGTTTTAAAAATTTGTTATAATCTGTTTTCCAAGTTGCATTAATTGATTTCTTTTTACAATCTCTTTATTTAGACCACAAAAAAAAAAAAGTGTCTTATATAAAGACAGTAAGTATAAGAAGTTTTTCTAAGAAAATAAACATGGTATTATGGAATTTTTACATCATTAATGAAAATACAACACAAATTACAGTTTCTAATCTAACAATGGAAAGAAATGGAAAAAAAAATGCCTTGAAAACTTATCTGGACAAATTGCTAAGCAGGGATTCTGTAACATTTTATCCACTTATCTGCAGGGTTTTTTACAGTAAGCCATTATTTCAAATGGATTTCATTGACTTTTAAGTTAAAGATAAGTGGTAAAGTTGAAAACCTTTTATTCCTTTTTCAACTGAAGTAATGATACCAATTGAGGAACATGATAATTTTTTTCCAGAAGTGTGCTATTTCCTTATAACTCACAAGATTTTTATAACAGAAATTAAACTGACAAAGAAAAACATGGAAAAGAAATAAAGTAAATTTACTGATGGAATCACTTTCAGAAAATGTGTAAACAATCTGGTGTATTTAATTACTTTTTCAAAGATAACAGAGCAAAGAAATGTGTTTCTTTCATTAACCTACCCAGTCCTATGTTTCAGGTTACTGCTTAGGAGATGCTAATATATTTGTTTGTTGAGTCTAGAGCTAGCAGATGTCCATGAAGAAAAAGGAAACAGTCTCCTCTATCAAAAGTTTTCTCATTTGCTTCTTAAAACAAAGTGAAGAGTCATATTACTGTCTTCAGGAAGCTAACAAATTATTTTTAATTCTCCTGATTTACCACCATTGCAAATTGAACTTACATGCAAACAAAACATAATTAACTATAGGTTTTCCTATAATAACTTATTTCCATTCACCTCTAAGTCACTTCTTTGACCCAAATGATTTCTTTCTGAACTGATTTTTTACACATTCTCTAAAGATTTCTTTTTCAAGGGACAATACTTGTAAAGGAGTGCAGATTTTCTGAAGCTCACTTTACACAAAGACAAAAATATAAATTCTACAAAAATATATACATAAACTCATGTATATACAGTGAAAATACAAAAATCAGAAGTTTATGGACACTTCACTGAAGAAATAATGGTGTCTAAAATTCAAATTCCTATCTTTGGACCTTCTGTGGACAAACTCAATGTCCACAAAGCAAAAACCCCACCATCACCACATCAGAAATGAATGTGGCACATGGTAACCACAGTTCTCATTGCCAGAATGATTTGGAGGTGAAACACTTGCAGCATGTCACATATTCCCAGCACCATTCCCACTAAACAGGTGGTGTTGCTATGTCGGAGTGAGCCATGGCCACAGTCAGCATCCTGGTGACAGGGTCTAGTCTGTGAGGTGCCATGGCAACTGAACTACCTTTCCTCTTCTTCATCCTACCTTGCCAAAAAGCATTAGCAGAAAAAGATTCGCTGTTGTACTTTTTCCTTCATAACAATGTTGATTTTAAGAGGATTTAAGTTTGAAGAGAAAGAAGTCAGCACCCTGACTTGAGAGTCAGGGATTGCCCCAAATGAGAATGCCCCATTTCTTTCAGCATCTCTCGAAAGAAAAATTACCTCTTTGTAATTAATACATTTTTGTGTGCTTTTGGAGAAAAAAATCAAACAAAACACACCAATCAAAATAAGACAGAGACAGTAATCTTCTTCTCCATGGGACATGTTAAACAATGCATATATATATATATATATATAGTATTTTTATTATCTTTATATATATATATATATATATATATATATATATATAAAGATAATAAAAATACTAAATATTTCATCCCCTTTGAGAATGGGAGAAAACTATGAACAAGGATAATGGAGGAATGAGACAACAGACAGAAAGATTAAAATTTAAAAAAAAATGCAAACCTGGTAATTCAAAATAGACTGTCACTGGATTGTAGCAAGTTTTATATTTAAGAAATGCCTGATTGCATTTAAAACTCAAGCTGAGTCCCATCTACTTCAAGACCGGAGGCCAAAGATGTTTAGCCTTTCCTCCACTCCACCACAATGAACCCCTCTGCGTGCTGATTGCCCAGGCTCTGGCTTGTACTGATAAATAAGCAGCAGGTTCCTGCAGCATCATCACTGCACACCCCACCAGCACTGATGTGTCTGCAATGCCAAATTTCTGTGGGAATCGTGCTCTGACCAACCAGTCCAGAGCATTGTCCAGCCTTGGGAAAACACCTGCTCTTCCCAGGGGTGCCTGAGACCTTTTGGTGGGGTGAAAATGGCTCCAAAGTGCTTACAAAGACAGGAGGCCTCCCTCCTTTGACTTTGAAAAGAAGAAGTGCTCTCCCTTTCCTCAGGAAGCAAAAGGTCAGGAAATATGTACATTTAAATGGAAATAGTGCTAACACCAGGAGCAGCTCATAATTAAGGATTATTATCCAGCAATATGGAATGATTGATACAGAGTTGAACCTAATGACTTTAGAGATGATTAGGTCATTTTGTCACCAGAAGTTTACTCTGTCTGTAGACACAAAAATCTGTTTTCCTTAACCACTGCAAAGCTCTGCATGACGCCTGATGGGTAGGAAAGAGAGTTTAAACTGTGACTCTGTAATGCACTGTGATATAAGCTGAGCACATGGGAGATAAATGTTGAAACCAAAGAGAAAACTTGGCATTTGTTTAGGTAAGCAAGCTGAAGCACAACTGAGGATAGGTTTGACTGTCTTTCAGGAATTTCTGCATCAGACTTGAGTGCCACATCTGAAACCTGTGAGGTTTGAATTGAATTTACTGTTTTCAATAATTACAAGAACACTTTTTTCCATTAAAATTTTTTCATTTGAAGCAAAGTTCAGAAAATGTTTGGAGACAAAAATGTGCAAGCAAAACAACAAAAAACCTTTCTAGGTGAAAATGTCAGAAATACCTAAATGAGGTGATAAAGACTAACATACCTGTAAGAAATACAGTCTTTTGACCTGATTCAATACAGAACAGAAAAATCTACTTGTACTTTTAAAGGCAACAAGCCCTAATCACCTACTTAATCTAATTATGTTCTCGCATGCTTCCCTCAATGCAGAGGAAAAAATCCTACCTAAGTGCATTGCTGAACCAAATATTCAATAATGACCTTTGAGTCGTTGCAAATGAGTCCTGAGTGAATGTTGAGTCAGCAGAGCTGCTGGGACTCCTGGGTCTTCTTCTTCATAATCAAGACAAATACAAGCAAAAATGAGCTCTTCTCCCTTTGCCCTCAGAGGTGGGAGGTATCTCACAAATCTCACCTATGAAATCTTCATTGCTGTGCAAAGTGCAACACACCTCCAGTTGCTTTATACCCTGAGCTCAGGTAGGTACATGAGCTGGACACCATCACTCCAGGAATGGGGAAATAATCAGAGGAGATGATGCACTGGAGGGCAGCCCCCCGAGGGAGAAGGGAAGAACAGGGAGGTATCAGGAGGCCGTGCCTGATGCCATCTGTCATTACTGCAGCTGCTTCATGGAAGACACTGTAATAGAACCCTACTAATTTCTTTGTAAAGTATCTCATTAGTCCCTCCCTTCCCGAGCTGCCTCTCTATTAAAATGTGATAAATTAATTCTGCCATTCCCAGTTCCAGCCTGTCCCCTGACTGAGATGTAGATGAGTCATGCTGGCCAGGACTCAAGATGGAGATAATTATACAGGGCCAGGGAAAGTATTTCATTTGCTGGCTGCTGAGCTGCCCTGTCAGTAGTGAACTCAAGATCTCCCATCCCTCCTTTTGCTCTAGGAAACTCTGGACAGAGAATAAGAGGGTATGGAAAATGAATGTTCCCTTGTGAAAATATTCCATACCCAGGTTCTGCATAGCAATGCTATTGTAACAGACATCTGACTGGCCAGGAGCAGTGAACTTGAGGGGTTTGATACTGGGACCAGATTTCAGTGCTGTGCAGGGTGTTCAGTTCCCAGCTGGGTCACACAGTGACCCCTGGGTGCAGGACAGTGCCTGTGAGTGCTATGCACTGATGCACACGCTGGTGTGAGTGCTCTCTGTGCCTCTCATGGGGGTGCCTGCCTGTGCCAGCTGTGCAGAAAGGACATGCTGCAGGGCTGCAGCCAAGGCTCTGACCTTCCCCTCTGCAGTTAGTGCTGCTTCTGAGAGCAAAACTTCCCCCTCTGTGTGGGTATTTCCGACTTCATCACACACACACTCACACACAAGCACACTCTGCTGACTTCCCGTGGGCATTTCATTCCTGGCAGGCAGTTTATGGGTCATAGTGAATCTGAGGATTTGACTGATTTTTCTTTTAGCACATTGCTCTCTTAAACACTGACAGGATCTCAGAGCCCCTGCTACTTTTCACAGCCAGCTAAGTGATGCACTGATGTCTCGCCAGCTACATTTGAATTCAGTTTTGTGCAAGACAGAAGCATCTCTTAGATGTGCTGGATTTTGGTTGCATAAGGAAAGAAAAGCAAAAAGTTATGAGTAATCTGAGGAAAAATAAAGCACCTTATTTTATCCACGCTAACCTTCATTAGCAAAAATAAAGCAACCTTCTTCACTACGATAATCACTGTCCTCCCTTTTTTTTTTTTTCAGGACAAGGAATAACTGACATCAGAGCTAAAAAAGATTTTTTTTTTGTTTAAATTTATATATTATGCTTCATTTACATCAGAACAACAGCCACCCTAAGGAAAGGCCTCATATTTCCCACTGTTCTACTGTGCAATAGTTGAGAGAAAATTAAATTCACAACAAATGTTGTATATGTTTGAATAATGTCTATTCTCCATATCTCCCACACTTTAAGTGTTGCCCTTAAACAGAAGCAGAGTCATTTCATATATGTATGCTGCCTTTAGCAGGCAGGGCCACTAGCAAGTGTTTTACAGGATACCCAGACAGAGTCCCCCAGAGTGGAGGCTGCCCAGGAAACCTGGGATTGTAGGAACTCTCTGGTAGAAATAACACTCAAATGTATAACCAAGTAACTGAAAAAATTTTATAAGAGATTTAAAAAATCAAATCGACTACAGTACAGATGTTCCCCTCTTTTCTTATGTGTCCCAAAATGTCTTTTTTCTCTTTTTATTTCCTTTTGTCTTTTTCAATATATTCTTTTATATACGAAGTGTTTTCAGTCTAACAGTGCAACAAACAAGAAGATCAGCATGGATCAGCACACAGCAGAGGCAATGTCTCTGGGAGAGAGCATGGTTCTGGTGGATAATTCACCATATAACAGAAAGAAACAGGAAGAAGAAATTGTGAAGGCAAATGTCTCTGACCCTCTCAAAGATGTCTCTCCACCTCTCTGTCCACCTTATTCCCTGCATTTACCATCCAGGCAATTGCTTTGGTGAGCAAAGAGTAATTCTACAGCCTGCCCAGGAACCTGTAGGGGTAAAGCTCTTCCAAATATCCATGACAGCTTTCCCACATCACACCCAAACTGGCTGTTTGCTGGGTGGCTGAGCCAGGGTCACAGCACAGGGACCTCATTGTTGCCATCTGTAGAAGCAAAGACATGGCCAGTGAATCCTAGGGAATGCAAGACACTGAAACAATGTCTTCATGTCTGAGCAAATATAAAACACACAGTGGTGTAAATGATATGCAAAACTGAGAACAGAAAGGGCATCATCCATTCAGGGAAAGAACGGGAAAGAGATACCAAATGGGAGGAGACTGCAACCACTAAGACAATTCAGCTGATTTAGAGCCCTGAAGTTTGCCCTTAAAATGAACACAATAGAGAGAAATTGCTGCATGGTTTACAAATTATTAACCTTTGGTATTCAGATTCAAAATAGAAGCCATAGCTGGCAGTGGTCTGCTGGTTTCAAGTAAATATTTTAACATGGTCAGATCTTTTTTCTACACTCTTCCAAGATAATATCCTAATCACTAGCTTTATCTCCATCTCCAAATCTGTTCTAGATGATGTGACATAGCCACTGGAGTACAGAAAGGAAATATCATTGTTGCACTTTGCTAATTCCCCAGCTGCTGAGCTATCCATACTTTTTTCTGGGTTTTCTTCCATATTGACTTTATAGAATATTAGAAAATAAGGCTTGTCTATGAATACCTGTAGCATTCATTCATCTTTTCGTGTATTTGCATGCTCTACACTGGGTGTCATGTGCTCACACTTACCAGTAGAGAGTGAAGAAAGTGGGAGGTGATATATTATTGCAAGGTATTCTGTAATTTTCACATAAGTTGAATTTTGAAAGTTGCTGTGGATAGAGGTGTTGAAAGGGTGCTGGCTTCTAAGTGCATGTGGGAAGTTTGCAACAAAGACTTGCTTTTTGATCTCCTCTTGAAATCTCTTCTCCTTTTTAAATAAAAGCAGAACCATGCTATGAATACAGGTAGGTGCTTTGTGAATTTTCAGTACACTGCTGCTTCTGTAAAACCTCTACAGATTAAGCTTCCAGACCTGTAATTTTCATTTCTCTCCACATATTAACATTCCTAGATATATGGTATGGTCCGCTACTCATGTTTTCATTTAACAATTTCACTCTATATCCTTATGGAAATGTTTTGTCTAAATAACATGTATACACCAAACTGCAAACTACAGCCAGTTTCATTTGTCTGTCTCAGGAGGGTGGAGAGCTAAGAAAATTATGATAGCACATAACTCAGTACATCCAGAGAAGCTGAATATTTTGAATTGGATTGCTGAGACACAGGTGCCAATCCCTTTATTCAGAAGAGAACCTCTGGATTACATTTGGGCTGTACCTTTTGCTTTTAGCATCAGCTGCACAGAAAATATAATTGAAGAGATCTGAAACTAAATGGTTTTGAATTAAGCTTTTATAAGAAATTAGACCTAAGAATTTGAACATTGCTTTCTCCAGATATCACATGGTCAAGAATATGCGTTCCCTGCATCCCTTCAGCTCTCCCTCCCTTCCTGTGGAAGAGACTTGGGATGCTGAGGTAGCATAAAGGGGCTGTACGAAACATCCAGGAGCAGAAAATTCTCCAGTTGATAGGAAATGACCTTTCAATCCCAGCAATCACAAGCTGATTCTTGCCTTGTGCCCTTTCCCTGGTACAAAGAAAGGTGATATCTCAGGGCCAGTGGCTGTGACAGAGAGGAGTTACACCATGAGTTTTTGATGGCACAGAGGCTATTAAAGGGTGCCAACCAAGCATTGGAATTAGCGTAGCACAGGCAAGCAACATTTGAATTTGGGCTGGCCCTCCTCATAAAGGAAACATGAGTGGATTTATGAAAATCACACAAAGATTACAGAGGGTGGGTGATGTCTGTATTCCTTGATTTGTTAAACAAAATCTTTCTCTTTCCATTTTTTGCCCACAACTTGCATCAGTATTTATAAGTAATTCCATTTTTATTCTAAAATATTGTGACCAATGTGATTACATCACTTCTGTTCTCCCTCCATCTCTGCCTACATTTTCATGGAGCAATCTACCCTCAAGTGGGGATGAGAAGAGAGAACAGGCAGAGAATGAAAGCACAGTTGTTTAATATAAAAAAATCTGCTATGTTGGATTCTGTAAATGTATGTATAGCCAATAATTACTAGAAATGAAGCATAGATCCTCAGAAAAAAAGAAAACTTTACATATGTATATGTTGGTATATTTATATGTGTATATATACATATATATACACGCACATTTATATGTGTGCGTGTGTGTGTGTGTGTCCTTTTATACTGCAAACAAACAACTATAATTTTCACTAATCAAAGACAAATCAAAGACATTTCAGGTAGAGGTCCAACCTGTGGCCAGCCCCACACTAGGACAGGCTTCAGATATTGCCACCTTGAGAAATTACCACTGCCACAATAGTAACATATTTTTCCAATTAGTTTCAGGGAGGAAATGAGACATTTTTCTTTGCTAATGCCTCTCTCTCTTCCTCTGCTTGCCCATCCATTTCATGCTTCCTGATGGTGCTCAGGAGGCTGTCAGGTTCCCTCCAGCACACTTCCTGCTTCCACCCAGCAGGAATAAACTGTTAGCGCTTTGTTTGAAATGATTCCTGAGAAGTCTGATTCCTCTCACCAAAATGTGAATAATTGTAGCATTTGACTCTTGGCTTCCTCCTCGGGGATCCTTCTGAGTTAAATAGTTATTGAATTTATCCTTACAGAGATTGCCAAGGAAAACTTTATTTGAAGGACAGTGGGGGGAACAAACTGTTTGCTGAACTGAAAAAAGTTTGAAATACTATAAAGGGAGAGAAAAAGTCCCATAATGGAAGGTGGAAATCTAGGACAGACAAATCAGGCCATAAAATGTAAGATCAACACAGCAGTGGGAAGCAGGAAAGCATATCCTGGGCCAAACACACCAATGGAGACTATTACACACACTGACCTCAGATGTCATGAACAACGTGCATCTGCAAACCACCTCATACTCCAAAGTCCCACATCACACCAAGCTCAGCAAGTCCGTGCTGGAAATTAAGAGGCCTGTGTCAACAGCAGTTAAGTGTTCAGCATATGAATCTAAGATACAGACATCTTCAAACCAGTCTCTCATTTCTAAACTAAGGGCATTGCTTTTCCTATTTTAAACACCAAGAATGTGGCTCTAAGTAAGGAAAAAGTGATCGTCCTTCTCAACACATCTGCTTAGCGTATGCCTTTTAATTGCACAACATCCAGTCCAGTGAAGAGGCAGAAAAGCATGGCAGAAAGAGCACAGCTCTAAGAAAGGGGGCTGAACTCTCTCCGTGAAGTACTAACAAGGCTCCTTGAATAACAGTAACTGTTATTCAAGTGAAATGCTAATGAGCTCCATCCAACACAGGCGGCTTCAAACTTCCCAGTCCCTTTCAAGTGCAAAGCTCAGATGTGATTTTCAACCCTTCTGGTTTCCATCTGAAAAAGATGAGCATAAGTACTTGGAAGAAAGTTGCTTTCCAGGTGTTCTAGCAACAGTCGTCTGTAAAAGGTGTTGGAGCAAAAAAAGCCTGCTTTCTGTTGTATTTTTAGTTTAGCAGTGAAAGTTGGTAGGTGGTCCCCTACATGGAGGAGTAGCGTCACACTTTGGCTTGCACATAAACTCTGTCACCCACCCATAGTAACGACACGGTAGCAAAAGCCTAACAGAGGACTCCTTACAACTGAAATATCCTGATTTGTTCTATTCTATTCTTTTCTATTCCTTTTTTTTTTCCCCCAAGTGAGCTGGTCAAAAATGGGAGATAGCATACAGTCCTCTTTCTACAAGGCACTGGGAAGTACAAGACTTTCAGCTTTATCTCAGCAGGCCACCTTTCCAGGTGTTTCCTCACAGCCACAAGATGTGCATATATGCAACATTGGGTTACAAGATTTGTCTCTGCTTATGCAGGAATACTGTGATTCTGATACCTGTGATTATGTTAGCCACAAAAGGCACTGACTAAGCTATTTCAGATTTGCTTCACCACAGAATCTGAACAGCTCACAAACTGATTGAAGTACATATCCTCTCATTTTTATGGTGAGGTAAAGGAATGTCAGCCTGGAACTTAGCCTAATGAGTGGAAAATAATGCACCATCAGACACAGGCCCTGTCACCTGCCCCATTGTACATACTAGAGCCCATCTGCAAGCACTCACAAGAACCCTGACAACAACAGTGATTTTCTCCATTGGCAGATGTTTTTTGTGGTGAGAACCAAGGCTGTATTCTGGTCACCAGGAAAGCATGCTTCTCTCTCATGGCTTTTCACAGTTCCAGACTGGGCCCCATAACTTCAAGGTAATATATACACCTCCACACTCACAAGTCATTTTCCTCAGTCACAAGGAACTATTGATGGCACAGCAAAAGTCTCTGCAGACAAAGACTCCCATTTTCCCCTGAATTTTCTGCCGCAGCTGACACATCTCATAAGAGTTCACAGATCCTCTGAGAGGCAGCAGAGAAAGCATGGTGGGGGGGAGACCCACCCTTGCTGACAGAATTACTGTGCAGTTTAAACCCACCATAAGACATAGGGAGGGCAATGGAGGATCAGTAGATGTGTGCTAGAGCTACAAGCCTGGGGGTACCTTGCATCTTCACTGAAGTTTAACTAAATAGTAGGATTGCCAATTGTCATCAAAATGAAAATACTGGCAAACATTGTAAGTGCTGATGAACTTTCTTCTGTGGTCTCCAGGTATTTAACTTATAGACTCAAGCCCTACCTCACTTTTCTGCATTCCTTTCTTCTGTTCACATTGTATAGACCATTGGAAAACCTACTCTATTGACAATAGGATTTTCACTGGTGTGGTGAATCTCAAAGAGAAAAGGAAGTATTAACACTTATATTGAGACTGGAAATGTGAAGTTTTACAGTCAAGCCCATAGAATATGAAATCTTTTAGTGCTTTTTGGAGTAATTTTTGAGCTTTCTACTGAATTGTGCAAATAACTTAAAAACAGGACATTATAAGCAAGCGAGTTCACAGTTATGCCACAGTTTGTGGCATATTTTGTCATTGTTTTAAAGGTTTACCCTATCCTCTCAAGGGATCTCTAAAAAGAGTTCTGTTTGTGTGTAGGAAACACTTGTGACAGTGGTCAGAAAATGGAGGTCTTACTAAGAGAAGGAAGAGAGACAGGGAAATGCTAGAACAGATTTTTATGGATTACAAAATCAAGATCAGGATCATATATGCTTTCAGAATTATTTCATTCTATATGACTAAAAATACCACTGATGACCAGGTGCTTTCCACAAAATAGTCTTCCACATTATCCCTTCCATATTCATCTGGGGGGATGAATGAGTGTGCCAAGGTGTACAGAGGAAAGGAGATGGGTCTAGGCTGTGTTCATGGTGAGTTTAGAGAAACCACTTGTTAAAGATTACCCTCTCAGATCCCAAATATCCATAAATATGAAGAAGGAAACCTGAGCTGATGACCTCCTGAGCAATAGAGTGAAAACAGAAGAAAGGAGAGGCCATAACTGCTGTCCCCCTAAACCACAGCATTCTCATGCTGATCAATATTAAATAAGGAGTGCGTTTTCAGCAATGGACATTCAAAACCAGTCCCTATTCTATCCCAGAGCAATCACAACTATACACAAATTTATAAGAGCAGTCATGATACATCAGATGAAAGGTCACTCTCTGCTAATACCTAGGGAGTAGAATGCAGCAAATGTGATTTCCTCAGTGCCTCTTGCAAGCTTTTTGTAATGTGAGACTGAGAGACTTCTGAAGCCAAATAGCATTTTTGTGAATACGATGATTCTCAATGGACTCCTCTTGCAAGAACTTATCCCATCTTATCTCAAACATACACAAACTTTCAGCCTGTGGCAAGGAGCTTTGTTCTCCAAGGATTTAAGACCCAACTCTGATCTGACATAGTTTTGTCATCTTGGCATGGAGTTCTCAGGAAATCATCTCTGGAAAATGCTGTGAGAAATTCTTCAGAAAAAAATGACCTTAAAGATAAGAAAGGGAAAATTGCAAATTACCCCTGGGCCAGGGACAGCAGGTAGCTCAGAGGTTCAAGTGAAAAAAACCCAAAGTGGAAAGGCATAGAATCCTAAGGGAAAAACTAGGAAAATGGAACCTCCTGATCATAGAGGATTAGCTTGAGGGAGCAGCAGAAATCAATCCTTCCCCTCCTGACCCATGCCTGCTTTGTCAAGAAAGACTCCTGGGGTACTTTATCAGCTGGTAAGCCTGTCAGCATTTTGCCTCGTAGTTCTCTAAATTCTCTCTCTCACTCAGGTGTCTTATCTAATAAACATTTACTTTTATACTTTTAAGTCTGCTTGCAGAGTCTTTTTGCAGACAACTAAGGTTCCAAAATGAAGTATCTCAGTGCAGGAGGTTTGCACTGTTCAAAGTATAAGAAAGGCGTTCAGAGGCACATGCAGAACATTAGCAGATGAATGAGCATGACCCAGGATCCAACACTTGAGACTTCTAAATGAATAAAGCCACTATGTCTTCCTAACCCACAATTTTTACCCAGTATTTATTTTTGTTTGTTTTTAAGACACTGCACAAATAAGAACCATAATCTTGGGCCACTACCAAGCCTGACAAGAGGGATGAACAATACATAGATTTTAAGGTCAAACTCTGTTTGTGGGAAGCCAATACCATTATGGAAGCAGTACAGTACTGTGAGAATGAACACTAGTTTCTCAAGGAAATAAAATAGATGCAAGACACAAGGAAACTGTCACTCTAACATACCCACATCATCAGATGGAAATATCTCAGTCATTTGGAATAAAACAGCAGACAGAGGATCAGTGTTTTTTCCTATTCTGGCAATAGATGCTTTGCCTTTTATATAGCAGCAGGATATTATCATCTGTCTTGAACACATTAATGCCTTAGTCCATTGTCATTATGCCTTGACTCACAAAAACATTAGAGTTTGCTTTCATGGTGAAAGTCCTAGTTAAGACTCTTTGGGAGACAGATACATATGGGGCACGATGGCACAGAGCGGGGAAGGCACTGTTTCAATATGTCAGCAGGAGAATTTAGCTATGTTTGCATTACAAATGTGGTAAGTGTTGTCATAAAAGTCTCTTCCAGTTAATAATTAATTTTCTAAACACAAACATGTTCTCATCTCACAAGAGAAAATGCACCACTCACTGAAGAGTTCATGCTTACTCAGATCTTTCCCCTTTATCCCTCTTGTACATCGTGTCTACCCAAATTCTTTTGTAGCAGTAAACTTTAAACAAATATCCATGTGCTGCTGATGTCACCATGTTCAGGAAGGATCTCAACCAGCTGTTAGCCATGGAGGGTATGTGCCATGTAAGATAGGAATAAAAACATTTGCCAATTCATTATCATATCTGCCAGCTTTCTTTCATGTAATTGTCCAAAAATGATTCTTGAAGACACCTCTGGATAATCACTGTGTACAGTCAAAAGAGAAAACCTACAGAAACATTGAACGATACCCTCTACACAAGTTTGAAAATGTTTTTAATGTCAGTGAGTGTTATTAGTAATTTCTGCAATAAAAGAAAGAAAATCAAGCTTTTGCCTTGTACAAAAGTACAGGACTATATATACTGTGCATAGAGATATATGTGAGACAAGGCACCTGCCTGCAAGCTCATGGCATCCCACTTGGGGTTTCTGGCTTTGATGGAAAGTAATGATAGTTTGGCAGCTTTGGTCAAGTATTTAAGTGCTCTTGTAATTGCCTCACAACCCTCCAGTCAACCTGCTACAAATGTGTGTCTGGAACAGCAGAGTCCCAGAGCTAAAGCAGCAGAGTTGATGTTAAGTCAAAATTGACTTTCACAGCTTCTGGCTATAGTGACCCTCATTCTTGCAGCCAAGACTCAATACCCTACCAACAAAAATTACTAAAATTTATCTTCAAACTGCTAATACAAACTGAGGAGAAAATGCCAATACAGTAAACCCTAGGATCATTAAAGCACACAAGAACATCCTTAACACGCTCCATGTACTTCAGCGAGTGATCTTGTGGTGGTTTCAACCCAGCTGCAAAGTAAGCCCCAGGTAAGGGACTCCCTCTCCCTCCACCCCTCTCTGGTGAGAGGGACAAAGGCAGAGACTACAGATTGACATAAAAATTTTCTGAAAGCAAACAGTAATGGAGAATAAGGAACCCACAATAACAGCAACAATACTAATAATGAAAGCATGAGAAAGAGAAGGTGCTTTACACACAAATGGTGTTCATTACCTGAGCTTAGTTCTGCCTGGCCACTGAGACAAAAACAAGGTGGCAACGTTCCTGCAGCTCAGCAGTGGCACGAGCTATTCCCGAGACAGAGACAAGACAGCAGGTGCTCTCCATAGCTAGTGCCGTGTGGTCTCCTGAGACAAAAAGACAGTGAGTGCTCTCCACAGCTGGCATTCCTCAGCCCCAGGCCTAAGACAATGAAAAAAAAATAATGGGTAAACCCCCAAAAGGCCAGATCATCCATGTTGCATCTCTCACTTTCCAAACCACTGCTCTTGGCTGTGGTCAGCAGTACTTGTCTCGGCTTGGCTCCTTGCTGCTGGGCTTGGGCTGGGCTGGTTCACAACCCAATACCAATGATCACCTTAGAAGCAGTCTTTCTTCAGACATCCAGTTGCCTGAATATTCCTGGATGGCAGGAATCAGTGTGTGAGCTGACCCACCACGACAAATTTGTGACCCTGCTTTGACTGGGGCTGCATTTAACAGGCTCTCCATCCCAGTGCTTTCTAACACACTCATCACTGTGACATGGAGCACATTTTTTGCTTCCTCCATTGTTGTGCAGGGAATACATTCCTTGTATGAAAGCCCTGATGACATTTATGGTTTTGCACTGAGTGGAATAAGCAGGTGTATTATTAAGAACATCTCATTCAGGACGTAAGAAGAAAGAAAATCTAACTGCCTCCTCCAACAGCATTCAACTTTCTGGGGATTCATTTATTTCTTCCAAACCTAAGCTGAAGCACAAGCAGCTACTTGAGGCTGTAATACAAACAGTTTGCACATAATGACCCAGTCTCTTCCTTTTCAATTTTTGCATCAAATGCAGGTGCCAGTGAATGCTGTTTCCCACCTCTTTTGGCATAGTGTGGCATCACAAATCATAACTTTCCCAATTCCAGTCTAAACTGTCTTGTAGGCTGCTGGCAACAGACATAAGAATCTGAAGGCTCTTTCCATAATTCTCACAATGTCAGAGGAATGTAAAGAGACTGAAATAGTATTGGACTATTCTTTTCCAGCTGTTCTGGAAGCCTATATATTCTCTTGATGCATTAACAATGGAGCATGAGGACACTAAAGAAATCCATGAATCACAATTGACAAAATGAAGCAGCTTTAGGCAATGAAATGGAAGATCACAAAAAGCAGCCAGACTAGTTAGGACAAAGGAAATTGTACTCTAAATTTGTTCCCAAACCAACTGGGCTACACAAAGGGCTGTAGCAGGTTAGCAGAAACCAGGAACAGGGAAGGTGCATTAGGGCTGCCAGCACATCATGGCCCCAGCAGGATTGCCCTCTACACAAGACTCCCTAGCACATCTGAAAGCCCTGTTTAAATAGGGCAAGCAATGGGTCTGTTGTAGCAGCTTCCTTCAGGGAAATGATTTCACAATCCCAGTAAATCTTGCCATTAAAGACTGCTTTCTGACCAGCACAGTGACTTTTTACTGGCCTTGATCTTCGTGCACACAAGCAAGTTCACTTAGCCCTTTTTCATTCTTCTCTTACACAAATCACTGCAAAAACAAGCAGAGGTTGTAAAATTCTTATAAGAAGGGGTTTGGAGTTGGTATTTTTGGTCTCTTTAATCCCACCACAAATGAGAAATTCTGTCTTTTTGACTACCCTCACTCCAACACCTTTGCCTTTAAAGTCCATCAAAGCTCTCACATTTTATTCTCTTTTTCTGAGTGATGTGACTGTCATCAGCCTTTTACTTCTTTATCCCATTATTACCTACACAGCTTGGCTTTAATATTATTTTTTTCTTTTTTTCATTTCAAATTCTCTGGCCCTTTGAATAGCTTTTTTTTTTCTTATAGAGTTATTTCCTTGTAAGATTATAAACCTTAATCTCCCTCAGTGTATGGCATGTACATAATCCAGTATGACACAGATAGATAGACGGCATCCCAAACTAAGACCTCCCCAGTGACCTCCCATGTAGTTTTCCTCTTTGAATATATTGATTTAAAATATCTTCCTTGGGGAAAGCTTCTAATTATTTGTGCCTTCCTGGGGGTGAACCCTTTTTATTAAGCAATAACTAACATTATTAGTGAAGAAAATAAAGTCAGATTTTTAAAGAAAATTAACGCAACCAAATTGTTGTAGCTGCAATTTATATTTATCTGGGTGTCACATGCCTCTCTCATTTCTTCTTTATTCCAGAAGGTCAAAAGCAAACAGCAGCAACAAAACCAGATAATCTAGCTGTGTCTGGCACTAAAGCTTTAGCCTTTCATGATCCGCACCTTTCTTCTCTTGGCTTACTAAAAATATAGAAGGCAATACCATTTTTCTTGGTAGTATTGAACGAGAGTCACCCAAAAGAATCTGCTTTTTGCCCTAAACCAGAACAAATATGTTCAATTACTTCCTATCTTTCAGTCTTCCTCTGCACCCAAGGATTGTGTTTGGTTGACTCTAGTCAAGTTAGATCCAGAGTGTCAGCTGCAGGGGGAAATAGGATCGACCATCACCTACTTGGAAAGGCATATCTGAGCTTTAATTTAAAGTTGTCAACAAACATAACAGCTTTTCCATAATTTTGCAACTCTTCCTCTTGTAAATTTCTCAGTTATTCTGTTCTGATTTTTCTATGTACTCCTTTCAGTGAAATTGGCAATGGCTTAAAAAAAAGGTCTATTTGATGTTTTGTGCTGTTGAAACAGAAGAACAGATGGTAGCAGAAACTAACAGGAGACCTCTGCAGAGTTCTGAAAAAAAGGGCAAAAAATGTTGTTTCAACCACCAGTATTAACAGAAAAAGAAAGAAACAAAGAAAAAAGTTACTGTAATCTGTCTCTAAAATAAGCTTTTTTGCCACAGAAGCATATGTTTGTATTGTATTACCAGTAATTTCATGGCAGGAAAAGCTAAATGATCTCAGATCTGACACAGGCTAAAAGCAAGATTTGCCATGGCTCAGCTGTCTTTCAGGAGCTTGTTCAGCTGCACTAAATCATATATTTAAGATCCAACACAGATTAGTTAATCCAACAAAACGTTCCAGTGCATTGCACTGTGCTGGACTTCAGCAGAGCAGAAGGGGAGGAGCCATGCTGACCTCCAGGACTGGCTATTCACGGATGTCTTTAAAATTTTCTGCCTAATTTCTTGCTCTGTGGAGTGCATCTCAGAAATCTCTGACTACAAGACAGATTCCTATTAGTTAAGTGCAGCAGGAAAATATTATTACTAAATCTGCTCTCTAAAAAAATTTTAAAATTGCTTTTGCACTACATATGATCATTCTTTCCGTATACCATACTGCCATATTATCTTAGAGCTGCTTCTTTATATTCTTATTGTTGGTTACAAATATCATTTGAGGTCTGAAAAACTTCCCATTACAATTTTCATCAAATCAGATAACTTCTTATAGAAATGTTTATTTCAAAGATAAAGCATCTTCTGACCAGCAGAAGAGTTTTATTGGGTTATCTCTGTGTTAGCATCATAATTTTCCAGCCACAAATTGTGATGAGGCAACATATTTGACTTCACATTGTGGAAAAATGTATGATTGCTGTGTGTAAGAGAAAGAGTAGAAAAGAAAGTGCAAAAGCTGACAGCCTGGCAGCAGCTTACTCTCTGTTATGAGGCCGTAACAGAGAGTAGCATGAAGTACTTTGGCACACAGACCATTTCTCTCCATTTTTTGAGTCAGCTACAAGAAAAAAATCTCAACACTCACTTAATTCAATTTTATCAGGTTTTTTTTTTTTTTAATTTTCACAGGAGAAGTTAATTTTCAAATAAATTCAACCACACACAATGACCCAGGCTGCTCTATTCACTTTCATTTCCAGTCAACTTTTAATCTGCATTCCTATTACCAATAAATACAACTAATTGCACCTGGTCAGACGCAAAGAATTATTTTTCACCTTCTCAGATCTCTGTCTTTGGACTTTACCAGCAGATACTCAAAGGAAACACACAACAGATAATGTCTAAATTTCAAGGGAGGGCTCATGAACATGTAACCTCCAGGCATCTAATGATTTCCAGGTGCACATCACCAAGTGTCTCATCCTTATTTAATTAGCCAGCTGGCCTGGTTTGTCAGGAGCACTAGAACAGCACAGGCACATCTTGAAGGTGTGCTGAGTGGTTCCAGTTCTGTCTGAGGTTAGAGAAGCAGGCAAAGTGCTGCTACAGAAAGAGAGTTTCATACAAGTAGAGGCAAGCTGAAAATCCAGTTACAAAACTCCAGTGTCTTCCATGAAAAGTATAGCAATAGTCTTGTTCAAAGTCAAATGCATCAGTAATCAGATCAAGGAACATATAAATTGCAACAGGAATAGCTGAAAAGTCCTCAGGGTAAAACACCACATCCCGGGGCAGAAAACTCACTTTTCTTTAGAATGTGATAAATGAGAACATTTTAGAGTAGTTTTCTTATTCAGTTTGTTTGTTTACTTTAGCTTTAAAATTACACATCTCTATTTTTTCTTCATTATACAAGCTGAAGCTAGAAGGAAATTATTACCACTTGTTAGAGATGTTAAATGTTAGAGATGAACCACTTGCAAAAAAAAAGGAAAGTACTGCAAATCTCTCAAGAAAATGGCTTGATGATCCACTGGAGCATGAGAATATGAATTAAGTATAGAGAATGGGAAGTGCAATGAAAGCTTTTGGAGCAACTAGATCTATGCCCATTACTCAACAGAGGGCATGCTGTTAAAAATTATCACGCACTGGATACCAGTGATTTACCCCAACCAGAAGTTAGAAACAATGCTGGACCGGTAATTCAAATGAGTTTTCTTAATTGCAGTGGATGGAGCTCAGTAGAATATGAAATCAACTAATTCAAAGCAGTCGTGTTTCATCATGTTTGCTACAACCAGAAAGCTCTGACTCTGGGAACTGGAAACATCTCTAGATTATTTAGCCCTTTAGAGATTTATTATTTTTCATTACTGTTTAAGAAAACATCCAGGGATTTCGAGATAAAACATGTGACAACTGCTTTTTGTTTTTACCAAAACAGGACCTTTGACTGAGGCTTGCTTGTTCTGGTGTTCCTAGGGTTTAGTTTCCAGTTAAGCAAATAAACCTTGCTTCTTCTGGTTTTATATTTAGCTGGCCAGGGGTGGATCCCAACAGACTCTCTTTTAAGTAAATTACATTTTGCTAAAGGAAGGAATATAGTTCTGCTTTTGAGGCATCAAGGAACAGAGAATCTACCACTGCTCTTGGTTAAGTTTTGTAACTGCTCAGACCTTCTGTTTATATGTTATTTGATTAGATTTTTTTTTTTCTCCCAGCTTTAGTTTATACTTTCTGACTCATTATGTTTTCCTCTACTAGATTAAAGAACTATTTACTACCAGGCATTTTCTTCTCACTTACATGCTGCAATCAAGTCACTCCTTTAGGAAAACCTCTTAAGGCCCATGGTATAACATTTTGCTCTAGCACTTCAATTATCTTTTCAATGCTCTCCTTAAAATGTAGACACTTTGGCTAGACTCAATATTCTAGTAATGGCTCTCTCTACACTGTGTACAGAGTAAATCCCTCTTTAATCCTACTTGTTACTCTTTCTTAAAATCCTGGGGATGGAGCATTTTTTCTGTTTGGTTTTATTTTCCCTATAGGAGTGTTCTGGTAGTCTCATGTCACATTGTTTTTCAGATCTAAACCCATGTCTTTTCCTGTGTCATTATTTTCCCAGGAACAGAGCCTGATTCTGTAACTGCTGCATGTATTCAGTTTTCTAGACAGAAGCCTCTGATTTAGTTTAGTTGAAGTTTTATCTCTTAAATCTTTGAATTTGAAATTGTCAAGGATTTAATATTTACTGCTAGAAGATTGAAAAAAAACATGCAAGTTGCTTCCATCTAGCACTGATCCTCACACATCCCCAACAGGAGATCATCTGTAGATCTGGGCTACAGATGGGATAGTGAAAACAAGTGTCCTATTATCCCTTTAACCTTGGAGTGAAGGCAAGGCAGAAGCAGAATTTACTTTAATCCATTGGAATTGATTCCTAACTGTCAAACGATTTCACAGCCCAAGTAATCAAAAAGAGAGAAGCAAGGAAAACAGGGAACTGTGCTTCTTCTTGTGTCTCTCATTACCTCAAAAACATTTTCTCATTAAGATGCAATACTTCTGAATTAGAGGGATTTCAAAAATTTATTTTAGTATCTCACACTTTGCATGATTTCCTCAAAAGCTGAATCTATATCCCATTTGCCCTCTCCTTCTGAGGGGCCAGAAATCTGGAAATGTATATTGCACCCAGTAGTAAGGAAAGGATGTCTGTGACAGAATAAATGAAATATTAATTAGACAGAGAAAACTGAAGGACATAAATTTACCTTAGTTCTTTAGAATCAGAAAGTGTATAACTCCCATCCATCAAGAGACTCTGCAACTCAAAGGTGATTCTGAATGGAAGTGGCTTAATCTTGAGATAATTTGTATGAAAATTTTAATGCTTTTGAAAAAGATGTCAGTTCACAGTAGAGGTTTTGTAACTTCTACTGTAATAATTGTAAAAAAAATCATGTAGAAACAAAATATACTCTTTTGGTTTGCTAACTGCTTATCAAGGAGGAATTTTCAATATGATTCTGCTTCCAAAAGAGAGAAAACAAAACTGGCTCTTGCCTCATAACTCCATTGCATAAAATGTGGTGTCCTGCTCCTAAAATTCATCATCCGTCTTCAAGTCCTAATGGTAATTCAGAAAATGAGAGCTAAGACTCCTTCAGTTTGGCATCCTACATGCAACTCTTGAAATTGGTGCTGGTATACTCCCCTAAGAGTCAGCTCTTGTTCTTTCCTAAATAGTATCTTCCATAGTAAACTCATCTGGTTTTATTCTAAATTATCTACCATTACAGAATAACCTAGGGAATATTTTCATTGGCTTTGTGGAGAAGATTAAAACCTTTTATTTCAATGGAGACCTATCACATATGTTGGTACTTTGGCAGCTTAATGTAGAACTATTGAAAGACTGATTTTGGAAAATAGGGATGCAAGATTCAATTTCCTAGACTATCTTGAAAGAGTTTTCTCGTTTGAAGAGTAAATTAAATATACTTCCATAAAGTCACAAGGGATAGATATCCAGGAGATCTGAGTCTGGTTTACTGTGGAATTGCTTGTTCAAACATTTATCTTTAGTATTTCTAGAGAAAACAGCTCTGCCACTGAGCAAAAGAGATTTTTTTTCACTGATTTTAATTACTCTGTCTCAGCATCTCACTTAAAAAAAAAAAAAAAAAAAAAAGCCTGTGGGCTTGGTTTACACAGGTCAATTCCAGTTTCAGATGCAGCCAATTTCAGCTGATAAAATGGCCACTGCATTTTGGGGGGAATATTTTTAACTTCTGCTGTTAAAAATGGACTTGATCAATAGTCCTGAAAATCTGGCACTGTACTCTGTGAAGATGAGCACCCAAAACTGAACCATAAAATTTCAGAATCCTTATTTGAAACCCTTGTCTTAACTGTGATTTTCATTCTTCAACTGCAAAACAATGTACTCAGATTGTCCATGACCTACCTTACACACAGCTTCCCCAGCTTGAATCTAACTTATTATTAGAGGGAATAAGTTATTTTAGTCTGACATCCCAGAGAAATGTCCTGATACCATTACTGATAGCAATAATATCAATGATACTGATATTATTAGCTTGCTTCCTTGGGGAAATAGATGGTCATTTTCCTTTGAAGTTTTACTATTGTGTGCTATGTGTAATGGCACAGCAATTCAATGCATGCTCTACCAAAGCTGGCAAATAATTTCAGAAGGATCACATTCCTAGACATCCTCCAGGCTGAACTTTGTGACATTACATGTAAATATCACAGTGGAAAGGAGCTATTTGCCCACCTAACCGTAAAATTTATTTTGAACACTTGAGTTAACACTTTCCTGTTCCAGTTTCTAGTCCACATCAGCTCCATTTAATCCCATCTTGGGCTTTCTTGGGCTATCTGCCTTCTTCAGAAGGTGCTTTGTGCTCTCATGACTATATAGAAAGCCAAGGCTCCTAATTTAAACTTGCAATACATACCACAGAAACATAGAATGCGTTAGGCTGGAAGGGACCAGAGTGGGTCATCTGGTCCAACCTCCCTGCTCAAGCAGCATAGTCTTAGAGCACATTGCACAGGATTAATCCAGAGAGCATGAGTAGCTCCAGTGAGGGACACTCCACAATCTCTACGGGCAATCTGTTCCAGTGCTCGGTCACCCACGCAATAGGCCACAAGGAAAGGCACACTGCTGGCTCACAGACAGCTTGGAGTCCACCAGAACCCCCAGATCCTTCTCCCCAGAGATGTTTCCCACCAGATCAGCCTCCAGCCTCTGCTGGTGCATGGGGTTGTTCTTCCCCAGTGCAGGACCCTCCATTTGCCTTTGCTGAATTTCAGACAGTTCTTCTCTGCTCATTGCTTCAGCATGCTGAGGTCCTTCCAAAGGGCTGCACAACACTCCAGGGTATCAGCCACTCCTCCCAGCTGTGTACTGTCAGCAAACTTGCTTGCCTCATTCAAGTCATTAATGAACAAGTTAAACAGCACAGGACTCGGTATTGAGCTCCAGGGGACACCACTAGTGACAGACCACCAACTACCCTGAGCCACTGATGCAGACCCTCAGGTGAGTAAATTAATCAGAGAGAATCTCAATCTCTCCTCCATGCCCTGATCACCCAAATTTTTTGAAAGTCCTCAGATTCTGCAGTGGGATTTTAAGCTGGTTTTTTCAGGTTTCAGACTCAGCCTGCAATCAATCTGTAATAATTTTTCATGTATTTTCCTAATATTCCTTTTTGTCTTCAGAGCCTGGCAAGTCCTGAAGAGAGAGATCCCTGGCTTAGCCAGCAGGAAAAATCCACCTCCTTATACCTTCACAGTAAAATCTTAATACTTTTACTGATTTGAATAAAGCCATTTTCAATTCTGGCATCAAGGGACATGGCAAAACAGAAAGAATTTCTCTCAAAACACTTTGTGAGGATATGTGAACAGTGCCTGATTGTAAAGCTCTCTCAGCCCTGGGGTGGGAGAAGCAAACAGGAATTATCTGTTGATACCAGACAGCATAAAAAACTATGTCAGATTTCAGGCAGATTGCATTTTCCTGTCTTTTTAAATCTCTCTTGGGGGAGAGAATGGAGATTTGTGCCTGAATTGTTTGCTTTTCTCCTTGTCATTACCCATATAACAGTTTAAACTCTTCCCTTCTTAATCTGAGGTGACTTACAGAGGTTTCCTATCAAACACAGACACTATACAACACTATATTAGATTATACACTTTGTCAGAAAATTGGCACTTTATATACTAAATGATAGCCTGTGCTCTGCAACCATGCTATCATTCTTGCTCTAAGATCTTGTCAGAGCCTATAAATTAAGTGGGATTTGGCCCTGGAGTTATATGAAAGGGAGGGCTGTAGGAAACAAGAGGATGCTGCCTCAACTCCCAGGACTTATTTAAAGAAAAATTCTCTTCCATCTGACCCAGGGCTATCATCTCACCACAGGCTGCCTATTTTAACCTATACATTACAGAATGAGCAGCAGCATTAGGGTACCACCTCGTGCTGCTCCCTGACGACAGCATGTTTAGTGTCTCCATCTGCAGGAGCTGCATCTCCTATTGTGATGCTATGCTGCTATCAAAGCTAAAAGAGATGCTCTCCAAGTATGCACAGATCTGAAATGATAGCCTTGACAGCAGCTCATCTCTACAAAGCAGTAGGTCACTGCTTTGAGAGGCTGAGACACCACTGCTCAGAAATAGCACCTAAGTTACTGCAAGAAAAGGAGGATACAGTGAGCCAGATCAGCCCTCTATCACACTCATGTACATTTTTACCCCATGGAGGGGAACTGAGGAATCCTTGCACTGCAGCCCCTTGCTAGCCACCCCTGAGGATGTGGAGGAAGGCCTTTGACACTGTCTGTAACTAGAAAGACTCAATCAGAAAATGGACAAAAAATGATGCTCTCATGCAATGTTCTTGGGACCTCTAACTGCTTTCATTTAGCAGTGAATATCTCACAGTAACTGGGATAACTCTGACTATAATTTGGTCTGGCAGCTTCCCCAGAAGGAGAACTAAATGCTGTCTTTCACACCTGCAGGTATGTTTACTTCAGGAGCAGGTAGCTGAACCATCTACCTGCCCCCCCATCACAGTTCTTCGCTATTCTTAAAAAAGGACACATCCAATTTCAAAGTAATTATTAGGCTTGCATGGTGCATTGGTTTCAGGCAGATAAGGTGCATGCAAGCCACATGGATGATCACAGAAAACCCCAGTAGTGCTGTGCTCCTGAGCTGTTCAAGGACTCAAAGCAGCAGTAGCTCTGCTGCAGAATGCAAGTGAGGCTATATTGGGGTGCAAAATAAAGGCAAAAGAAACATGAATATGTTTGTAGGAACATATGAGTCCTTCTTCAGGTCTGAAACAGAAGCAATGAGATTTTGAGTTAATGACAGAAAAGGAATATTTTTTTCAAGTGTAAGTGAAGCTGGTTTGAATAAAAACGCCTTGTAGACAGGAGGGAGCAGGGTGTCAGAGCTCCCTGGTTTGGGGCTGCACTCCCTGGGTCCAAGCCCAGTGCACAGGGCTGTGCCAGCATCCGGTTGCCCTTCCCAAGGCAGAGCTGCTCCTCTCCCGAGAGCCCTGGCAGCGCGGATTCACGGGGCACAACAGGGGTAAAGATGGCACAGAGTCTTTACTCTTTACTCCGGGCCTCCTTTAAGGGCCTTCCTGCCGCTGGCAGCCCGAAGGGGAAGCAGCAGAGCAGCAGCGGAGCAACAGCAGCAGCAGCAGAGCAGCAGCAGAGCAGCAGAGCAACAGGAGCAGCAGCAGCAGCAGCAGCAGCAGCAGCAGCAGCAGCAGCAGCACAGCACAGCAGCAGCACAGCAGCAGCAGAGCAGCAGAGCAGCAGCAGCAGAGCAGCAGAGCAGCAGCAGCAGCAGAGCAGCAGCAGCAGAGCAGCAGAGCAGCAGAGCAGCAGCAGCAGCAGCAGCAGAGCAGCAGAGCAGCAGCAGAGCAGCAGAGCAGCAGCAGCAGCAGCAGCAGCAGCAGCAGAGCAGCAGCAGAGCAGCAGCTGCAGCAGCCCCTGCCCGGCCAGCGCGCAGTGACAGTGCTCTCTGGCGGCAGCTGGAGCCTCACCAGAGCCTCAGCCTGCAGAAAGCGCAGGGTGTGCTGGATTCCAGCCACTCCTCTCTGGGTCAGTGCGAGGTGATGAAGTCTAGGAGCACAAGTATATAGGCAAGCACAGATACGCATTTTTAAACCTATGGAAGTGTTGGACAGATAAAAATCCAATTAAAAGTCTCAGCGCAGGAACAGTGTTAATTTCAAAACCTTTGTGGAAAACGGGCTTTTCTGCTCTGTCATACTGGCACTTTTTGTTTGTTTGTTTGTTTGTTTTACATGGCAATGGATGCCACAAGCTGAAAATAAATGTTTTCCTGGCTCTAAGTTAATGCCCACATACCAGTCTCACCAGCATGAAAACTCTTAATACAGAATGATACAGCATTATACAGAACAGGGACTCCCATAATGCCTTTAATCTGCAGATCTCCAGATAATTTACACAGCCCTCTGATGAGGTTTAGAGTACCATAGTAAAGGAAATATTCATATATATGGGAAAGCTGTAGAGAGGCCAAGAGACTTGCAAGTTGAAGTATAGCAAGGAATGTTGAGTTTTTTCTCTGCTTCCAACAGAAAGGACAGACTCGCAAATACCAGAAGCCACATGCCAGACATGCCAGATTTTCTTCTCGCACTGTCATCAACTACAGGTCACAAGGGGTTTATCAACACAGGTGATCTTGTGTTGGAAGGGAAGACATATTTAGAGGTCATTTGGTTCAACCCCACTGCTGCTCAAGCAGGGTCACTTAGAGCTGGTTGCCCAGGACTGTGCATTCTCTATTAATGCTTCATAACCTTACTGTAAAAAAACTATTTCCTGATGTTCAGATGGAACATCCTGTGTTTCAGTTTGTGCCCATTGCTATTGTCCTGTCAGGCATATCCTTGCATGTGGTAATGTACACCATTATTCCACATTTCATGGCACACAAGCCTTTTCTACATCCAAACCCATCTGCACTGGCCATTTGGATGCTTTAACCTAAGACCCTATTGCTGTGCGCAGAAGCACTTGACCAAAAACCTGTTAGAGGGAATATCTATCCTTCACAAGGGGGTTAGTACGTTTTCTTTTGTTTATATGGGAACCAGGAAAACACAAAGAGTTCACAACAACTTAGTGAAATGTTGCTGTGAAAGCTTTCTTTGCCAGCGGGATGGTTTCTAATACATTAATAATTGTAGCTGTGTATTTTCAGTTCTCAGCCTTTGCTCTGGCACCTCTGCCAGGGGCTTGCTGGCAGCCTTGAGCTTGCACTGACTGTGCACTGAATCAAGCACAGACAAGTGGGGCCAGAAGCAGAGGCTGCACATAGATATGCTCAACACAACCTCAGCAAACAGAATACTGCCAAAGGAATGTGATGACATGGTTTTGCTGATTTGGAGGGCAGGCAGGCAGCACCTGTCACAAGACTTCGATCTATACAGAATATAGAATTAGACATTTTAAAAGAAAAAAAAAAAACGTGCTAGAACATACCCAACCAACAATTCTTGAATTCAGTCATGTACCTTTTACACCAGAGAAACTCATCTGAAGCCAGAAGACAAGCAATAGGCATCATTTGAATTCACAAGCCTGTAACTGAATGAGGACCTTACTCTCACCTGTGTGGGTGAGACTGAAATAAGGTGGCTGGAGAGCTAAAATAATAAGAATAATAATCTAAATATACAGAGTCAGTTCAGACTCAAGCTACCTGAATCCCACTGGCTGTTCAGGTACAGGCTCACAGCTCAAAGCAAATGACAAGATCTCAATTTCCCTCACAGTCAAAAAGACTAACATTATACTAAAACTTTTTGTGCTTCTTGTACCTAAGAGTACCTAATCCTACCCCTAATCTTAGCATAGATGTCATTTTTTTTTTCCTCACCAGGTCAGTAATATTCCCACTGAACTCCCTGAAGTGGATCTAATTAAGCCAGGCAAGCTGTTTTACATTAGCAGGATTTCACTCTCCACAAAATACACATACTTCTTCAAGCATTTGTGTGGTTTGCTTTGAATACCCAATATTAAAAATTAAACATTTCACACTAGTTTCTTTCAAATAAGTCATAAAAAAAACCCACAGCCATTGCATGAACAATCAAAGAAAAATAGAACAGAAGAAAATTGTATTAAAAGATATCTGTCAGAAACTCTTCACTTGTTTTTACATTGATCTCTCCAGAATCAACCTGGTAGAGTTGGGACAAGGACCTTAATCCCCAGAAGAAGATATCAGCAACACTTCAAGCTGTAAGATTCACAGCAGGTTTTACTGTTGCTATGGTTATTCAAATCTTCTGTTCAACAGGAGAGAAATAAATTCTCCAGGTCTCTGCAACACAAAATAACACAGCCATCTCACTTCCAGGCTCTCCACATGGGAAGGGGCTTCAACAGCATCACCCTAAATCTAAATATTAAATATCAAATGGAGGCTTTTTAAATATTTAATAGAAATTAAAAGCAACAATTACTTAATATAGAAAATGCAGAGGGAGGGAGGGAGGGAGGGAGGGAGGGAGGGAGGAAGGAAGGAAGGAAGGAAGGAAGGAAGGAAGGAAGGAAGGAAGGAAGGAAGGAAGGAAGGAAGGAAGGAAGGAAGGAAGGAAGGAAGGAAGGAAGGAAGGAAGGAAGGAAGGAAGGAAGGAAGGAAGGAAGGATTCCTCATGGGTTCCTTTCAATTCAGCTTATTTTGTGAATCTGTGGTTCTTTATTAAGGAAGGCTTCAAATCACACTTTTCTCTGGTGACAGAGAACTTTCTCAGGTGCCTTCACTTCATCATGCCATGTTCGGAGGGCTGTGTTGTGCAGTGTTTTCACCCCCATGATTTAGGCTCGACTCCCAAACCAGGGATGCATTTAATGGTTTCATCCAGACTCCAAAGTACCCCATCACTCTGTAGGGTCATACTCTCTGCTTTCCTGCTCCTATTCAGCAATTTTCTGCTTATTCATCTGAGGTCACATTAGTTTTCAGCAACAGCATCACACTGAGAGCTCTTGTTCAGTCAATTATCCATCCTGACTTCTAAGTCCTTTCAGGGTCACTGTTTCTCTGGAAGCAACCTCTGCATGTGAAGCCTATTATCCTTGTTCCCAAACACACAACCTTGCACTTCTGCTGGTTAAATAAGACCCACTTTCCAAATTAACTAGCTTGTTCTGTCAAACTGATCCAACTTTACCACTGTTTACTCCTACTAATGCTGTGTCCTTTGCCAATTTTACAGGCACTGATTTCCTCACTTGTAAACCATTAATAAAACCTCTGAATTTTATTAGACTGAAAAAGAATCCCATGGAACCCTGCTGGAAATACCCTCTGTGGATGATGATTCCTGATTTAAAATTCCTTTTTTGAAATCCATCTGACAATTATAATCTATTTATTATGTGCTACATTAATTTTGCATGCTTCTAATTTTTTAATTGGAATGTCATGTGGTATGAAATCAAGTGCTTTTGAGAAGTGCAGGTAGATGTCAACACAGCTCCTCTTACCAGGCTATCTTATCAAAAAATAAAGCTGTGCATGCTTAAGCAGATGTGTTCTCCATAAAGTGAGATATGCAACAGTTCCTGCATAAGACTACGGACTCAAAAAATTCTGGATTCTTAATGAGTAATGAGAACTGTAGAAGCCAAATTTTAAATGGGAAACTGACAAGTTGCATTTTCTTACTGCCAAGCCCAAAGATTTTCAAGTCCCTGTTCACTGCATTTTTCTGTAATACATACTGTAAATGTTAAAACTCAAAGTGGATAAAGGACTTATTTGGGATCTCTCATCACTTCAAGACACAAACACCTATTCTGCAGTATAAGGAGATGAGATGGACTGAACAGCACATTTTGTTACTCCCTCCTCATTCTGTTTAACTAGTTCCTGCCTATGATCTCTAAGGAAACCTTGTGGAAGAAGAGTCTATCTCAGCTGTCTCTGTGGAGAGAACATGTCCTATAAGGCAACAGTACATATCTTGTCTTGATGACATTCGATGAGAAATCTAGAAGATCATTTCAGCTTAAAGGTGTTATGGACAGGGGAGAGAAAATAGAATGTAGGTTCATGGGTTGAGATAAGGACAGGGAGAGATCACTCACCAAATACTGTCATGGGCAAATTAGGCTAGAATTGGGGATATCAATTGAATTTATTACTAACAAATCAGATCAGGGTAATGAGAAGTAAAATAAGACCTTAAAAACACCTTCTCCACACCCCTCCCTCCTTCCCAGCTCTACCTACTCACCCAGTGGCACAAGGAGACAGGGAATGGGATCACCTGTTGTTTCTGCTGCTCCTCAACAAAAGGAGTCCTTCCCCTCCTCCACCACGGGGTCCCTCCCACGGGAAATATTTATCCATGAACTTCTCCGAGTCCATCTCACAGGCAACAGTTCTCCATGAAATGCTGCAACACAGTTCAGTCTTCCATGTGGTGCAGTCCTTCAAGGACAGTCTGCTCTATCAGGAAACCTGCTCCAGCATGGGTTCCTTTCTCTCTGGGTCTGCAGGTCCCTTCCAGGAGGCTGTGCCTGCATAGGCCTCCCATGGGATCACAGCCTCCTCTAAGGCATCTCCTCCCCTGGCCTGAGTCTCTGTGTGGGCTGCAGGTGGATCTCGGCATCTCCTCCATCCTCCACGGGCTGCAGGGGCTCAGCTGCCTCACCATGGTCTGCACCACAGACTGCAGGGCAATCCCAGCTCCAGCTCCTGGAACACCTCCTCCCCCCTCCTTCTGCACTGACCTTGGTGTCTACAGAGTTGCTCCTCTCACGTATTCTCACTCTGTTCTTCTCTGGACACAATTACAACCATGCAATCACTTAATATTTCTTTTCTTTTCTTCTTCTTAAATATGTTAACACAGAGGCATTATCACAATTTCTAATCGGCCCAGCATTGGCCAGCAGCACATCTGTCTTGCAATCAGCTAGAATTGGCAGAAGCTTCAGCATCTTCTCACAGAAGCCATCCCTGTAGCTCCCCTGCTAACAAAATCTGGCCACACAAATCCAAGAGCTGGATACCCTTAATTTGGTCTTGACTTCCTATAGAGAAAAGTAAAACATAACTGAGAAGAAATGAGGAAGAAAACAGATTAATAATAACATTTATAATGTTATAAAACATTATAAGCAAACTTATAACCCACCTAAACCTTCAGTACCTAATTATGGTTTCACATGTCCTGAAGCCCTTTATATAACGATGTTCTTCTACTGTATAGACATTTGGCAATTATCACTATAGCTGCTTGTTTAAAAAAAGGAAAATATTGAAGTAGATAAATAAGGCCTAGGATAACAAAATATATCATCCAGCCATTATCCCTTCAATGTATGCATCCTGCTGGCATGGTTCAGAGTTCATTTACATGACAGATGCTTCTACTTCAGCCTAAAGCAAGGCTTGTCTTCATGTCATTTCCTGCCAGGATTTGCTGGACCTCAATTATTTATTTGAGATAAATGATGCAATAAAAACACACTTTGCAGTCCAAAAGCCACCTTCATCCACTGTAGAATGCCTGGCTTACTGTTTGATTCCCACCCCCCCACAAGACACTTGCCACAGTAAAATAAATTATTCTGGTACCTAAGCAACACAATATCCACTTATTTTGCTCCTCCTAAAGAGCCTGGCTGCCTCAGCTGTCAGAGCTGCTTTCTTGTTCCCTCTGCACCATCCTAGCAAAAGGTAACATGAGAAAGAGAGGAAGGCAACTTGTAAAGCCTGTGGCCAAGGCACCAGCTGAAGGAGCTAAAACTGGTTAGGCCTTATTGTAGTGACCCATGTTACACTCATTCCTCTGCTCTACTGACTGGGGAACAATCTAAGGAGCAGAGAGGAAAGGGCCTAGAAAAATTTCATAACAGTGACAACTTCTTTATCTTGTACTTTATCCAGCCTGCTGATGAAGTGAATAAGGGCTCACAGGGCTGACAAAATTCAGCAAGAAATTAAAACCACCAGAAATCAGCTAGTTCTGTCACAGAGCAGTACTCAGTGAGATCAAAAGCTGTACAACAACAAATTAAATTCAAGTCTATCTCCTCTGCGTGCAGTTTCTCACTTTATGTATATAGGAAATGCAAAGGAAAATACCCCATGGGGTGTGGCAAAGATTAATCTAATAATGTGTTGTATTTGAAAACCTAAAGTGCTATTAAGTGCTAGACTGATTATTTTAATCAACACTGTTTTCACACCATCTGCAGTTCCATGGCTACAAATGTAACAGTGAAATTACATTCCAGGTTTACAGGATCTCTCTCCACCTCTCAATTCATATTTCATCATTAGCACAGCATCCAAACACTTACCATGAAATCAGATTCAACTGCAGGATGAAACATGGAAGAAAATGCAGTAATATCACATTTCTTCTTCTGAAGGGCCCAGACAGGTATTGTTGGATAGTCAAATGATCATGAGCCAGTTTTGATGTACATAGTCTTGATATTCCTGTGTAGGAGCCACGAGGAAGAGGGTGAAAAATGTAGGCTAATTTTCATTTTCCTCAATGATACAATAACTGGGAAAAGCAAAGTTTAGGCAGAAGACTTTCAGTTCTGAAACAACAGAAAGTCACATACTTCGTATTTTGTATTTACCGATTAACACTTTAAAATAAAGAGGATGAAACGTTTTATTAATTACACACACTAAATACCTTTTTTAACCTTAAGAGAAAAGCAGGAAATAGATAAATCGAAAGAGAGAGGGTTTAGCAAGAAATCTGACAGTGCTTGCTAAAGAAACAGCCCTGAAGTGCTAAGGAATTGCATCCTGAATTGTGTCTGGTGTTGCTCTGTACTGATAAATAGCTTTGGATCGTGCTCCTATATGTTACAGCTGTGGTAAAGATTAGCTCTTAACCTTCATACTAGAGGGTTATGCTATTCTTTATAAAGCAATCTATGGATGAAAAGCTAACACACCCCCACCCCATCCCTGACTCAAAATGACACCTGCCATGGACAGAATGGCACCTGCACCAACCCTTTTCATACAGCCCAGTCTGCAAAGCCTGGCGAGCTAGAGGGGAGAAGACAAATTAACAAACACCCAATCATGAAACCTGTGGTTACAGAGAAAGTAAAGCTCTTACAGGGGTACAAAACCCATGTCAGTTTGAGCAAGTAAGGGGAACCAGGGTGCCAAAGAGATGTAAGTTTTTTCCCTTCCCTTCCCCTCCCCTTCCTTCCACTCCCTTCTCTCTTTTCTTCTGCATTAAGACGTATTCAAAGATTCTAGAGTTGGAGTCCTTTTTCGCCATGGACAAATATATCAAAAAGACTGTAGATTTCTAGCCAAAATGCAAAAAGGTTAATTTGTTCCTGAATTTACATCTGCAAATCTTCACACGAAGCAATCTGTGTAACTCCCATGAATTAAACATACTACAGTCAAAGGCTTTTGGCACCAGCTGGGGATTAATGACCAACTGGAAAGATGGCTTGAAGAAAGTGGAGCCATCATTAAGCCCATGTTCTAATGCCAGGGTTATTGCCATTATAGGACTTTTTAAAAGCACAGAAGAAAATAAATATTAGAGAGCAAGTAGTTTCTTGCATTGGGCCAATACCCCTCCTAAGGGTTTCTGCAGTTTTTAAGAGCGATGCTTTTAGTCTTGACACATTTTGACAAAGGTCTTTAGGAACCAATGCCTGGATTGCCTCATACTTGGCATGTCTTCCAGAAATGCTGGAGGAAGGACTCCAGAAATGAGCCAGCGCTTGTTTTGGTTCAGATGGACCACTGTAGGTTATTGCCAATAGGTAATGGTTGGAAAAGTACCACTTCTAAATCCAGTTTCTCATATCCAAATGCACTATCACAGTCTAGAAAGTCTGTTTCTTGTTTGGAATGATTTCTGGTAATACCTGTGGGTCTGTATAAAATTTAGTGACATTACAAATGCTGAAATGCCAAGCTTTTGCAAATGGCCCCATCTTGGCTATATGGACAAGGGCTGGATGAACAAATGGAAAATACTTAGTGATGCTAAATTGCAAAAGAGATGATCAAAATGTTACAGTATCTTTCTGTTGGCATAAACATAAGATAATTATTGCTTTTTTAGACCAACACAAATGAGAAAAAATTAAATATATATTCAGGTTATTAATTTGTAACTCTTTATGAGACCATTTTTATCTGTCGTTATTCCATACTCTTGCATGCGGCATAAGTAGCAGGGAACAACAAAAAGTGCAAGTGCAGAGTCAGGGGAAGCCCAGTAGAAGTCAGTGGTACACAAACAGAACTCCTGCTATGAAGGGTTCTCTTACTGAAACTGCACTTTGCCTTTAAAATGATGCAATCCATCTTACTAACACTGTGATGTGTTCCCTGTTACTCACTCTTGAAGCAATTATTGTAGCCTTTGGCTTTGCTTCTCCGTTGAAACCTTTCTGAATCCATATCTGAACAAAACCATGATTTCATGAGAGGATTCCAATGGTGTTTCCCTAGCATTGAATCCCAGTCAAGAAACTCAAATACCATAAAACAAGTACGGCAATTATATAGATTTAAAATTATAATTAAAAAAAAAAACAGGGAGTGATAAAAACAGTATCTGTATATCAGTCCAAAATGTTGAGCCTTCCTACGTGCAGCCTTTTCCTTAAACTCCTTATTGTCCTTTTTCTTAAATTACATGTTGTCTCTCAGACTTTGAGAAGTTAGAAGAAAATGTGCCTCATTCATGGGTAATATGGCAGGACCGACAACAAAGCAAGAATTAATATATGCCTCTCTCTTTTGAACAGCTAAAGCCATATAAGAATGAGAATATTTTATCTAGGGACAGCCTTGTTATCCATGGTTAAATCAACCTAATCAAATAATTGAAGAAAATAATTTAGGTCTTTGATGTGAGAGAGAAAAGATTTGACATGCAGCCTCATCTGCTTTTGGGTCTTCTGGCAGTCACAGTTATTTGAAGCATCTCAGCTGTTGGCTGCTACAAAGTTACACAACACCACTCACATAGGAATAAAAAACTTGATTTAATTCAGAATTGAGCTAACTCTAAAACTTCCACTAGCATTTTCCCACCACTTCCTCACCTATATATTGTCCCACTCCTTTTATCAGCTACTGGAGGCCAGACAAGAGCAGAAAAGAAATCATTCTAGAGACCTTTTGAGCTGTTCACTCTTTCTTCTTTTCTTTTTTCTTATTTTTTTGGGTTTTTTTTTGCTTCCTTTTTTAAATATTGTAAGCCTTGAAATGGGTAAGGGTAGGAGATGAATCATCTGGGATTTATTCTGTCTGGAATATGAAGAGGAGAACAGTTTCTACAGGAATCAAAGTAAAATATTCATCTGACAAAAATTCAAGCTAAAGCACAATTTAGGTTTCTAGAGAAAATCTACAAGTTTGCAATATTTCACTTTTTTTTTAATAGGCCCTTCATTGGACATGTTAGGTGGCATATTCTTCTATATTATTAATCTGTTTCAGTCCTCTTCTCTTTGCTTCACAGATATGAAGAAAAATGGGTACCTCATTAATCAGCTTCAGTCCAGTAACAAGTAAGGCAGAAATTTCACTGACTAGATTTTAATATGTTGGCTAGAGAAAAAAAGCAAACATAAAAATAAGCAAAACTGAAAATCTTCTGATGTATAACTCCACCCAATACAGACAACTAAGTAGTCTTAATCATTACTAATTCCTATAAACATTTCAGCCTTGTGGTTTTTTTTGGTTTTTTTTTTTTTTTTTACATAAGTCCTGTAGAAGTAAAACTCCTACCTTTTGAAAACTATAGGGATTTCACATTCAGTCAAGGTACACTTATGGTAACAAATGATAGGCAGAAATTCTGTACCAGTGACACAAAATAAAGGAAAAATCAAGGTTGGTGAGGTGCTAGGTGGCAATTGAACCTCAAAGGGCTCCACTAGCAATGTTACAAGTTTAGCCCATTACAACCTGTTTACTTTGCTTTAGTCAGCTGCTTAAAGAAATCACTGCAGATGCCTGTGGGGCAAATAAAATATGTTCATAACAGCTAATTTCTGAGAAACAGTCCCAGCAATCACAATAGTCACAAAAGTAATTAGAAAAATGTATTTCTCAAAAAAATCACTTTCTACATATTTTTTTTCTTCATCTTGGATTAGGCATGGTTGTCATGACATGGAAGCTTAAAATATCTGCTGCTGGACTTGGTAAGTTACTGAAAATGAAACATTTAAATAAACAGCTTTTATAAATGTAAGGTATTGCAGAAAGATCATTCAATGCAGCTGGAATCTAATGCAGCATCTTCAAAGGTACCAGGAAGATAACACTATTGTAAAAATGATGCAATTACATTTTCCCAGCAGGATTCCAAAGACCAAGTTTATCTTTTTCAAGATCCATAGTGGCATCAGCTGGAGAAGACAATTATCTTTCATGATATATTGTACTTGTCTGTATCTCTTTGACAGGGACCAAGCAGTGCTCACTTACAACCCTGTGAAGTGGTAAAGCACCACCCACCCCATCTTCTAGAGAAGAAAAATAAGGCACAGTTGGGATAGTGAGAGAAACAGGTATAGTAAGTCAGTAGCTAAACTGGGAAAAGAACCAAGCATTTTCTACCCTAATTTGGCCTTTGTCACCTAATGAAATAGGAAAACATTACTGGAAGGAGACAAGTGAAACAATGTAGGTACCTAATAAATACTACACAATTACTTCATTGTCTATGTCTCCAAGTTCCATTCTCTGAAACCCCTACTGTCTTCTCGCCCATGTCTTTCTCTCTTCAATCAGAATCTGAATAAAGATCTAAGTAATCCACTTAACATTCTTTCCATTTCTAATCTTCTATTGAAAAGATTAGCTAGTTGACATCAGTGCAACTTCTTTCAATGCAAGTTACTGTCATAACAGAAGAACAATAAAATCATTACATGACAAGAAAAAAACATCACTGACAAACGAGAAGCCTTTGTATTTTTCTATGTCCCTCATTTTCACATTTCCCATATTTTTTTCTTTCCCTGTTGAATGTCTGCAAAGAATCTCATCTATTTCTGTCTTAACATACTACTTATTCCAGTTCAGTCACCTCTCTTCTCAACCTTTTTTCATGTGTTTATTATTCTTTTACATGAAATCACATTCTCTGAAAGTCTGTTCCCAAGCTGCTCATTTTCAGGTGATTTTTATCATACTTCCTGCCAGTAACAGAAAATTGTCTTTCTTATGTTATGTACTAGATTATGCACTTCATAATTTAAGTTAGTTCATGCAGGGGTCACCTCAAAATTCCCATTGTTTCAATTGGAAGAGAGTCTAGACCTGATCACACCTCTTCCATATTATTCATGACTTTGTGATTTGATGTCATTCTAAAACCCTCTTATTTTAAGTTCCTTGCAGAAGCAATTTCTTCCTGCTGTAGCTGCACAATCTTATGCCATCCTGTACTAAGTAACATTGATAACACTGTTCACCTGGGGAAACATTTGAGATTTCTTGTCTGGCTGAAAAGCTCTCTAAGAAACACAGACAAATTCACTAGACTGCAAAGAACTTATATAAAGTTATCTAAAATATACATCACAGAAACAAAAGAAAGCAGAGTTGAGCTCTTTTTTACTATGTCACAGGTCAGATTGAATAGTTACCTTGTTTTTTTCTAGTCCTTGAGAAATGCCAAGTGAACACAATGTGTTGTAGGAAAAAAAAAAACAAACAAGCACAATATGAGTGGGCTAACTATAGGATCATTCTGTTCAGCCATGAAAATGTTTCTATTTTACTTTTTTTTGATTCAATAATTCCAAAAGTCTCTTCTACATGAAGACCCTTTGGAGACCTCCACGAACAGAATTCCTGATGAACCTATGTTGCAGAGAGCATTACTGGAGGTGAGAACACGAGCAATATCAAAAGATAGAAAGCATCCATATGAAAGTGGCAATTGATCTACGTCTTTAAACTTCAAAACATACAAACTCTCTTTGTACTCTGGTCAACAGAAGCCTTCCCTTTTACAGCTCTTCTTTCCTGAAGCAGCCTGTTGATAGGGCAGCAAGCAGGCTATCAGTGCAGCACTTCCCTGAAGAAAAAAGGCAAATGTTAATTACATTCTCAGACTCTATAGCATCTCAAACCTTACTACAGGAGAACTAGCAAAAGTGGCTGAACTGCTCTAGTCTGTATCTTACTGCCAAGTTTGGATGCTTCTGCAAATACAATAAAAACCAGTCTTATTGACCATCTGGAATTAATGGAGAATTATTGTGGAAATTCTGCAGAGCAATAAAAGATAATTCAGTTTTAGAAGAATCTTGTCCAACAGCATAAGCCTTTCTCAGTAATCACCCAGATTCATATATAAGGCATATATACGTAATAGACCAAATCAAGCAGAGTATAGTCCAGAACTGGGCAAAGGGAAGTTGAAATGCATTCCTTTAGGAAGGGAATGGAGCCAGAGTATTCAACATATTCAAGCAATAGTATCCTTTTGATTAGTTTATAGAGGCTTGTCATTTACTGACACAAGGTAGAGCTGTCAAGGCAGCACTGTTGTTTATACCAAGTTGTCATTCATGTCCCTCACATTTGAAAGCAAAATGGAAATCACAGAATTGCAGAAGCAAAGAAACACAGAATGGTTTGGGTTGGAAGGGACCTTAAAGATCATCTAGTTTCAACTCCCCTGCCATAGGAACAGGCTGATTAAAGCCCCATCCAACTTGGCCTTGAATACTTCCAGGGACAGGGTATCCACAACTCTTGGGGCAACCTGTTCCTGTTCCTCACAACCCTCATAGTAAACAATGTCCTTCTAATATTTAATCCAAACCTAGAAACAGGACAAGGCATAAGCTATTAAGCGAACTGGTCAGTCAGAAACAGAGCAGTCATGTAATTGGATATGGTGAGCCTTGTGGGTCCTTTCCAACTCAGGATATTCTATGATTCTATGATTCTAATCTCTTTCCAATGCATTTTTTAAAACACTCAGACAACACAGCTTCTTTTCAGTACTTGGTGGAATAAGTAGCAGTTATATCAAAAAGAGATGCAACTATATCTCCAGTCTGCTTCAACATTGATTATGTCAGCTTCTAGGTTTTATTACGTGCCTGGCTTGTATGATAGCTACAAAATCATGCATAGATGAATGGTCTTTAAGTTCTTGAACCCTTAAGCTCTGGGGCCTTTAAACTCTGGAACTGTTTTCCCAGACCTCAAAACTAACAGCTTTCCTTAACATAATGTCTGTTGATTATCCGGTGGCTTCATCAAAGGGAAAACGTTTCACACTGCCACTCATAGGTATTTTGTTGAGAGTATTACAGCTTAAAAACTGAACTAATGGGTCAAACATACCAATTCCCTTATTTCTGGAAATTTAGTCTTTGGCTGAAAGGAATAACATCTTTACAAAGACAATATTTTTTTTTTTAGTGTTTTTGCACTTACAATAGTGAGACACTTTGAGGAAGCAGTTTCCACTGGCATGCTCAAAGACAAAGGCTACTAGCACCTGATTCTAAAATCTCAAACTTGAAGAAAATTAGAGAAATTCCTGAACTGTTCATCAGCCCAGCCTGGCACTCACACAAATATTAAAAGCAAAAGAGGAAATGGAAAGAAATAAAAGTGCTAAGTGTAGGATAACCTGGAAGTTTAGAGAAATCTAGAAATTTAGATAACTGTGAGATTTACTATTGAAGAAGCAGTTTTTCAAGTCACAGCTTCATGAATAAAATGAAAGCACTGAAGAAAGATGCACCACATGGGAAACAATTAGATAGGAATCATGTTATCTTCACATATATGTACTATAATCTTCTGATGAAAGTGCATTTTGGACACTGGAAGCAGAAAGTCTTTTTGAGTGATTACTTACATCTGTAATCTATGCACTCCAATACTGTGGGCCTGAATGCCACAGACCAGTTAGGTCTGCCTTGGTTCCTGTTTTACCTCCAAGCATTCAAAATGAGTAGTGAGCAGCACTAGTAGGACGTTCTGCTGGGCACCTGCAAGCACCCACGCAGTACAAGAGTGTCTGGTTTTCGGCTGTTTGAAGGGCCTGGAAAGGCCCGGAGTGGCCTTGGGGCAGCCCGCGTATCAAAGAACGAGAAGAGGCTTCAGTTCTTCTTTCGGTTTTTATGTTTATTAATTGTTTATCTAAAAGATTTTCTTTCGGCCCGACAGAGGTCTGCTCAGCAGTCAGCCATGAGCACACTGTGCTGCCCTCCGGACAGCCACCTATCTTTATACCCATTGTTACGTGTACAATATTTATCATTTTTTCCCAATCCTTTTTATTTTTATTGTCGGGTGCACTTTCAGTAATGACCAATCCGAAAGTGCCACCATCACCATAGAAGATGGAGGAGAAGAAGAAGAAGAAGGACAGGACACGCCCCAATTCCTCCATCTTACTTCTCTAAAACCCCCTGTACATAAATCCTAAACCCTGTGTCTCACCCTCTAATTAACTAATCCCTTCACCATTCACCCCGGTGAAGTCCTCCTATCCTCATACAGGTGTCGTCTCCTGTGTAGGGTCAAAGTCCAGCCACCAGACACTTCTGGCAACATTCCAGGACTCCCGAGCCCCCCAAGGGTGGTCTCGGTGGCTCGGCACCTCAGGACTGAGATGCTGAGATCCCACACAAGAGAGGGGGCACCTTGATTTAACGCACTGCCCTGGTAGCAGCAGAAAGGACTAAACACAAAGCAGGCCAGCAGCAGGAGGGTGCCTGAGAGGAGGCTGTGAGCCCATGGGAGGGCTGTGTTGGAGCAGGGTCCTGGCAGGGCACTGCAGACCTGTGGAGAGAGGAGCCCGTGCTGGAGCAGGTGTCCTGGTAGGACCAGTGACCCCGTGGGAGATCCAGAGGGAAGCAGGCTGTGCCTGAAGGACTGTACCCTGGGAAAGCCTGACCCACTTTGCAATAGCTCATGGAGAACTGTCTCCTGTGGGAGGGACCCTACCCTGGAGCAAAGGACTCGTCTCCTTGATCAGCAGCAGAAACAATGTGAAGAACTGACCATAAACTCCATTCCCTGTCTTCCTGTGCCACTGCAGGAGAGATAGTAGAGCTTGGGAAGTATATTTAACATTTATTTTACTTCTCATTATCCTGCTTTATTTTTATTACTAATAAATTCAATTGATAACCCAAATTTGAATCTTTTCTGCCCATGTCAGTATTTGGTAAGTGATCTCACCCACACAACTCATGATCCCTTTGTTATATTTACTCTCTCCAGTTCAGTTAAAGAGGGGAGTGGGAGAGCAGCTTTGGAGGGGGCCTGGTATCCAACCAGGATCAACCCACTACAATACCCCAGGTTCCTGAGGCTGGAGATTTTTCACAGTGTATCATAATCTCAAATTTCAAGAAGAAAAATAGCTATAGGAAATACCAACTAGAAGTAGATTTTTTTTTTCCCCTAGAATGTGGAAAACATTCTTCATTAAATAAGAAGTTCAGTCACATTCCATTTTCCTGTTGAAGAATTTATCAAAACATATAAAAAAGAAAAAGCTGTTTCACCATCATCTTTCTTGCCCCATGTGTCCTAAGTCAAGCCTATGAGCAACCAGGAAATAACAGGCTTTGTCTAGAAGAGTGATAATATCATAACTAAGGGAATTTGTTACAATTTTGATCCCAATTTTCTGAACAGCACATGCTGTAGTCTTTCACATGTGCAGCCACAGCTAAATACAATACAGAGGAACTGCTGTCTAGCAACATGCACAGCTTGTGCTGATCCACTTCTAAATATTGATTCATTCTTAACAAACTTTTGGAGACTTGTGCAAGAGACAAAAAAAAGCTTCTTTCAAAACTTCTGAAGTGAATTGATTTGTGTGGGGAAAAACCTTGCAAGTATCATCTCAGTTCTTCCTCAATGTGCTGTATAATTGTAGTCTGGTCCCCTCCCCCTGCAATGAATATAATAAGCATCTGAATATTTTCTTGTTCTTTTATTAGTACTGTTAAACAAAACAATCCTTAGAGCTCATATCCAAAACTTATTTAAGAACATTAAATGGTACTTGTGTCCATTAAGGACTGATCTGGGTGATATTATGGTGCTTATATTTGTTATCACTGTATGAAAATTATTACAGTAATAAACCCAGATAGTTTTCCAAGTTATTCCATTTAATCTCAGCAAAAACAAATAACTTGTCATGCAGAGCACTTTACATTACTAATCCACTGCCGATAGAAAGCCAGAAAATTCATAACTGCCATTCCTCATTTACTCCTTCATGCAGACTGATCTGAATACTCTGCTTGGAAAACTGGCATTGAGTGAGCCCCAGCAGACCTGCAGGATCACTTTGAAGGCAGTCAGGTGCTCAGAGCATTTGAGAGCATATCCTAAAAAGACATTTATAACTCTGCAATGAGAACAGGGATGACAGTTCAATGATTGGGTGTAAAGAGTCCCATGAATAAACAATAAAGTGGTACAACAATTTCACAGATATCATTATTCTCATTTTATATTCAGAAAAAGTAAGGCATGGCTTCTTAAATTTTTTGGTCTATTTTGCAGCAAGTCTGAACTACAATAGGAGGTTTCTGCCCTCAAAAACGGAAGTTATGTGTCCAGCAGAGTGATATGTAGATTTCAATACCAGAACATTATTTAAAAGAAGTTTTCTTATTATCATATTCTTCCATGTCCAAAGTTACTTTATTTTTTGAATCTATATGCCTGAATTATTTTAGACCATACCACTGAGAATTTGGGAGTCACTGCCTAGTGCTGTACTGATCACTTGGCTGATAAATGGACCTAAAATACTGGCAAGAATTGTGTCATATAAATAGAATCAAAGTTTGTTGTATTATCACTATCTACATTTGATTCGGGATGGTGTTTTCAGATCAGTGTGCTTGAAAGGAAATGTCTTTGAAAGGCACCTCACCCATCATATGATGAAACAAGTTTTAAAGAAAATACTTGTGTCATTTCTCATCCAAAGCCTATGGGCAGCCATAGGCTGATTTAAGCTGAAGAATATATTTGAACTGTACAATTTTGCACAGCTTTACATTTGAGATAATAAACCATGCCTTTTACAGTATATGAAAGTGTGACTTTCATTTTTCGTCTCATTATATAGAAGAGTAGAGCAAGATTCTCTCCAAAGGCTGTCCCTAAGAAGGCTCTGAAGTGAGTTTTTAACAAGAAGGAACTTGCTTAAGGCCATGTGTCACCACACCAGTGGAGACAACATGGGAGCATTATGACTTTCTCCCCAGCACCTCATTCTAACCAGTGGATCATAGTCCCAAATTTCTGCAAGTCAGTTGGCCCTTGTCTGTCACAAAGACTTTCATCCTTTTATGGACTGCTATCTCATTGCTACACTAAAAAGAATGGTTAGAGTAGAGTTAGTAATTGGAATTTATTACTTGTATACTCTATTTTATCACTTTTCCAAAGACTCATTAAATCTCTTTTATGTGTATTTTTCCCGGCCTCATACTTTCATTAACTGGAAAAAAAGAGAATAAAGTCGCATTTACAACACCACTGCAGCCATGCAGGATCCTTGCTTGACTGATGTTCTTCTAATGAATTATATGTATTGTAAATAAGTACCGAAAACTAGCCCAAGGTCTTCACCATTAATTTTTCATTAATGAAATGCACCACTTAGCTTGTTTGACACTTAAGTGATTCCCATAAATTTAAAATAGAGGTCACCATAAGGAAAGCATTTGAAAGTGTCATTGAGGGAACAAGATAATGAACTATTCACCCTTCCCCAAGCACTTCTAAATTCACAGGCTAGTCAGTTGTAAAATTTGAAAATGAGCAATATTTTAATTCTTAAAGTAGATGCCAAGATTTAATGAAAAAATAAGTACTCTAATAAGAGAGCTTTTGCTTAGGGTCTTTTTGTTCTCTCCTGCTTTCTGCTTTTTTCTCCTTTTACATTCTATGGCAGGAAAATTCTTATGCCTTATTTAGCTTAGTATGTCTTGAAAAAATAATAACACCTACATAAGAGAGGAGCAAAGGATAGAGTGGGCTTGGGGTTAACCTGTAACATCTTGCTTTAGCTGACTGCAATTGATGGTGGGGCATATGAGGCCATTGCTAATAGGCAATATATCTTCCATGTTCCAGACAGAGGAAAACTCAGTCATAAGCTTTGACACTGCTTTCTCACAGGAAATCTCTCGAATACAGGCCTTGATCCAGGCATCATTTTCTGCTAGTCAGCTGCACAATGCTAAACAGTAGTTTCTCCCAGCTCTATCAGTCAGGTCACTTCATGATGTAGTTGCAATACTACAGTTAGGTAACAGACTTGAATTGCAACCCTCTGGGCCTTAAAGTAAAGCTGAAACATTGATATTTCCCTCCAGATCAAAATTTATGTGAGCAGATGTGAAAAAACCAAAAACCCACAACCAACAGTAATAAACCCAAAAATTATAGAAAAACAAAAACAGACCAAAAAAAACCCAACCAAAAAAAAAAAAAACCCAACCAAAAAACCCTACCAAAAAAAAAAAAAAAAAAAAAAAAAAAAAGCAACAGCATGGGGGATAACACAAGTAACCAGAAACCCTCTTTTGGGCAGAAATAACACTACCTACTGTGAAAGCCTGTCTGCTTCCCAAGGCTGTTGTGAAGGTTGGCATGTCGAAATACAGCTCACTAACAGGCTGTCTGAGACAAGATCTGTGCAGTGCTTGCAGCAACCTGGTGCTGCAGTGGTGGTCCAGAGGTTGGCCTCCAGGAGGCTGAGGGGACCATTTCACTGAGTTGTTTCCTATTTTCACTAAGGATCTGGTTTTGACACAAAGTAAATATGTGGATGAAGGCAACAAACCATGGTCCTTCCTGTGGACTTTCTTTCAAAAACCTCAAAGCATCAAAACCCAACAAAATGGAGAAATGTACAGAAAACAACAGCTCAATTGTAAGGGCCCCACAAGAGCCTTTACTCTCCTGATAAATAAATGTGTTGTCTGAACCTCCCCTATCATAGCTTTGAACCATTCCCACACATGCTGCTGAAGGATGCCAGGGAGAAGAGCTCAGCACCACCCAGAGCACAGTGAAGCTGTTCCTCAGCCTACTTTCCTCCAAAGTAGACCAGCCTAGTCTAGTGTACCCAACTGCAACCCATAAAGTATTCCTTCCAGCCCTGTCACCAGCTTTGTTGCCCTTCTCTGAACACATTCTAGGACCTCCACATCCTTTGTAAACTGTGGGATGCAGAACTGCACAGAGCCCTTGGGGTGAGGCTGCACCAGTGCTGCAAGCAGTGGGATGATCACCTCTTCTGGCCACCTGGTTACACTGTGTGGGCATTTTTTCTGGTATTTTGGAAATGTCAAGTTTTCAATGTAAACAGAGATCCGAGGTGTCCTTTATATTTCCTTGTATAGCTACTGGATTGAAGAGGCACTGAATTTTTGGAAGCATTTCTTATCAAGACTTGTGAAACTGGGACCTTAAAACACTTGAACGATTACGTACTCTGGATCACTTCCTAATTTGTGTGAAGAATGATGTTGTTTAAAGCAGCCTAATGAACTACAGCCTACATAAAACCTCTAGACTACTTTCTTGGCTTTTCTTATGTTCTCAAGATCTTCAACCCCTAAGGAAAACATATTTTGCATTACTGCTGAGCATTTGTCATTTTTTCTCATCTTCCATCCAAGAGAATTCCATATTGTTGCATGCATATTTTAATTGTTGGTTGTGAGATTTAAGAATACTGAGAATAACTTCTAAGGTGTATCAGATACTATATGACCTATAAATGAGGGAAAGAAGTTTCAATGAAGCCTTATCCAACTCTGATCTGTTGATGGGGTTAACTTCAGGTTTATTTGCAAGAATTGCAGTTCAAACATCATTAATACATTTGTCTCTACAATCTGGAACTGCATTCTCTTTTTAGGTGTGTGAAATTGTGAGAGAGAAAAAACTGAGAAAAAAACATGCTCTCACTCAAACTTTTCTAGGTATTTTGTCATCCTCAGTAAATGTAACACTATCCAAAAACAGAAATAATTAGCAACTAAAATTTAATGTCTTGAGAAGTTTGTGTGTACAAGAAGGGACACAGGCACAAAAAATTGGGATGCTGCTTTTGCCACAAGAGTAAGATAGTAAAAGTGCAGTCAACTCTCTGGGGAGGCATTAATTCCATCTAACAACAAAGCCTGAAATATTAAGGTCATGAAAATATACATAGAAATACAGTAGGAATGTGTGCCTCTCACATTTACTTCTCATAAATGAATATTAGGCTATTTTTAAAAAATAATTGAAATACATTAAAATGATCAGTCATTTCAATGGCCCTTTCAAAAGCACCTCCTTGTTCACGGCTCATTTTCTTTGGACAGGTGTCCACCAGCACAGAAATGCCAGAACTGTGACTGCTAATCAGTTCTCTTTTCAATAATCTCAGAAATAAATGTGTAGGGCAAGATCTCAAATCGAAGCATTGTCACTTTCAGCCTTTCTAAGCAGGATTTAGGCTTTCTGATAACTTAGATGGTGGTAATATATTCTTTGCTCACTCTCTTTCTTTTAGGGTTAATAAATAAAAGTTCATAGCCCTAAGGGGCCCTTTTGCAGCAGCAATAAATTCTGAAGGCCATGAAGAGATGGTAATAATGATTACGCCTTTCACACTTGCCATAAATACAGAGCAAGAGGATGGAGGACAATCATCATTAACATCATCTGCTGGTAGCCCAATTCTGTGTGTGAAATGAGCAGGTAGGTCTTGGCCTTCCTGAGTGCTGAACAGGTGAATCCATAAAAAGACCGACCACAGCTGCAGCCAGCACTAATTGCCTCCCTTGTTGACTCTTTTAGTAAAGACAACAACTAATGAGCAAGAATGAATGCTGGACTCCTAAATACAGCTGCCTGCTAAGGTTTAGTTATGAACAACAGATTCTGAGCATACAGAAACAATCTACTCTGATTGCAAACCAAGGACTCCCCTCTTTTAGGCTGCCCTAGTTGGCATCAAAGGAATTAAAACTGAAGCCACTACCAAGATTGGAGCACAGGTATGTCTCTTGAGGTTAATAAGGAGGGATGTGATGGTGTTGCTAGCAAGCAGCAATGAAGAACAAAAAGCTTGTTGTAAGTCTCACCTTAATGCAACTTCAGATTAAAAAAATACTACTTTGTATTTTAAGTATATATTCTGCCTCTATCCATTTACCTCAGATCTTTATAATAAATCTTGCATTACTGTATGAATGTCTGTTTACATCATTCTAAATTTTCATCTCTTAAAACCAACATTACCTTGGGAAAACTTGCCATACAAATCACAGTATTCCCTCTCACAGTTCACTGCACAGACTAGAGAGCTATTTCTTGATGAAATCCTCATACTTTACTTAAAGCTGATGAGACTTAGTCTGCATATTTGACAGAAGACTACAGAGCAACATATTACTTCAGCAGATGCAGTTGGTGATGAAAACTTTCCTATCCATTCTCCAACAAAGTGTGCACAGCCAGCTGGAGGTAATGATGGCTGTCATATGACAGAAGTTGGGCAATTTTCATACAGAGTGGTAGTTCTTCAGTCCCACTAACTGATACAGTAGAAAAGAGCAGCTGAGGTACAAAAGCCTTGAGTTGTTTGCTGTGTGCATCTTCATCACCACTCTGTCTGTAACACAGTTTAATACTAGGTAGTAAACCAGTGAAGTTTCATCAGCTTTAGCATTCATCTCCCCTTAAATAACCTAACTCAAACCAAATGACAAAAGAAAAACATATTTTCTGATTTTACTTTCTCTTTCCCGAAGTGGGACATCTAATAACTGGGATGGCCTATGCTGGTAAAGCAGAAAAATAGTTTAAAGATCACATGTTCAAAAGTTGTTTTTAAAGCAGGTCTAAAGTAAGACATAAGTAGGTGCTTTGTACAGAATATCATTTTCTCTATTAGTTTATGGAGCTGGTATACTGTTTCAGCTGTTTCTCATTTGTGAAGAAAGGACTTCCTTCTTCAAGGCATTCAATTCAAGATCCTTCTGCCAATTTCACACTCACCAGCACAAAAAGATACATAGCACACATTAAAAATGAAGAACTATACTCCACAGATTTGGGAACAATGTGGAGGAGCTGAAAGTTATGGAGTGCATCCCCCAGCACCACCTTAAAGCTACATAATAAGGTGTACACTATGGAACTCCTTACACTGAAATGAGGACTCACATGTTATAGTGGATCATGCATCAAAGCAGCTGACAATGTCTGTGAAAGCTGGAGGGATTACCCTTAGTACTTGAAAGCAATACAACTGGGCTGACTACAGAGAGGAAAAAAAAAGCATTGACAGAGCTGAGAGGTAAGATCTGAGTCTAAACATAAAATGCTTTAGCCTACAGACTTCATTGAAACAAGCCTCTTCCTCAGTAAGGTACAAAAGGCAGACAACAATAAGAACTTCACTGGAAGGAGAGCCACTGTATACCCTTCAATGAAATTTGATCCGTTTTGTAATTGGGTCACATCAGTAAAAATGAATGCAAATTTATGGGCTTACAATGTGTTATACAGTAACGAATGCCTAATAAATCAGCTTTGAAAAAAAATGGGTTTGTATTCTCACCCCAAACCTCCATCCTTCATTAACCAGCCCTATAAATGCCCCAAGGCAGTATGGTATCAACTATTGACAGCACACATGCAACAGAAATCAGAATGTAGCTCAAAATTTACCTTTTTAATTAAGAGTTTATGTTCTCACCTCCTCCCATCAATGCAGGTAGCTCAAATTAAAACAAGATGAGTACTTAAGAAATCAGTGCTTTGGGGTGCTGATGTTATTAGTAGAAAACTCCACTGGAAAGCCAGGCATGATGTGGATTCCAGTAATACAACACTGTAAAAAGAAGCTTCAGTCCCACCTTCTTTTCAAAAAGAGGAAGAAATCACTCAGAGGCCTTTAAAAATTATTTTATTTTAACAAGAGAGAAATCCATTTCCTCTAGACTTTGGAATGTAGTTCTCAAGGAAGTAGAAAGTGTTTTCTATGATGGAATTACTTATAGGACTGTATGTCAATTTAACAGGATAAAAAGCACTTAATGTGGAAGGAAGTACACATTATGTAGAAGGAAGTCTTTTGCTCTGCCGTGCTTGCACATAGAAGCTGAACTATGTTGAATTTCACAGAAGCACAAAATATTCTGAGCTAGAAGAGAATCACAATGATCATCAAGTCCAGCTCTTAAGTGAATGGCCCACATGGAGATCAAACCCATGAGCCCAGTGTTATTAGCACCATGCTCTAACCAACTGAGCTAAAAATTTATTCCAGTAGACACCTCTACTTCTTGGAAGGTTCCAGTCTTTTCATCAGAACTCTACTTTTAGAAAAAAATCACAATCATTTAGGTTGGAAAAGACCTCCGAGATCATGGAGTCCAACATTTGACCAATTACCCCTTTGTCAACTAGTCCATAACATGAAATCACACCTGCAGTCATTTCCTGAACAACTCAAGAGATGGTGACTCAACCATCTTCTTGAGAAAAATCTCCTGAGAATTCTCCAGAAAATTCCCAATGCTGACTCAAAAGAAATTAAGTTCCCAAATATTTTAGGGTCCATCTATTGTGTTTCCAGACAACACAATAATCCAACACTTGCATTAGTTTTGGATAAAAAGAGATCTAAATCACAATTTCTATTCCTTTGGAGTTTCATCTGTGGGGCTCAGGCTAATAAAATTAAATGCTAGACACATGAAAAGAGCATTTTACCCTTCCTTTGACTTCAGAGGAGCCAGTTCCCTCTACTGCAGTCATTTTTCTTAAAGCAAAATTAGTTCTGCTGTTGCATCTGCAACACATTTGCAGAAGTGGATGGCAGAGGATTTAGCAGCACGCTTCTGTGCTTCTGTGCTGCTAATGTGCAATGAGTTCTTTCATGCACCATTCTGTGTTCATTTCTCAATCTGTACAATATGAACCTCACTAAATCACAGCAATATTCTGTTACCCCAAATTTGCAGTGTAAATAAATATTTACACAGCTAATTTATCTTGCTATAAACTGTATGATTGCAATACGTATTTTCCACTGTTCCACCAGAGTAACATCCAAGCAGGGTCTTGGGGTTGTGCTCTTTGCTCTAGCTCTGACTTGCTGTGTCACTGGGGGGTAATCTTTTAACCTTTGTGTGCTGTGTTTAATCTAAATGTAAAATGAACTGATGTTATAAACTCCCCTGAAGTGTTTCCATCCCAAGTGTGTTGTAAGGCTTAATTAATTAGTGTTTGTGAGGCACTTCATGTGCAAGTTCTTCATGTGAAAGACAATGTATACTGAGGTACTGTGATTGCTTATTGATGCTGAATAGCGCTAGAAAACCATTTCCAAAATATATTTTCCATGTATTTTAGAATCTGGTTCGGCAGAATTGTTATAGGGAAATTTCTGACTGCAAGACTAATTCACGCATTTTTCAGACCTCTGTCTCAGCTCTGGAACATCTCCTTGTACTTGGCTCCCCAGCTGGCTCTCACAGGTCCTCTGGGCACCCAAAATCCCCGAGCACTTCAGTCTGATGGGGTCAGGAGGCTGCCTATTGCCAGAGCTCAAGGCATTCCCGGGAAACTGTCTAGATCACCTAGAGAGGTGCTAATGTGCCAAGGGGTTCTACTGTTTAAGGGCAGCTTTTCCAGAAAGAAAGATGCTTTGAATTCAGTTGTGTTTCAGAGTATGGAGATGGACTGCAGCATGTACCACTCAGACATTGGAAGGGATTAAAAATAATAATAAAAACAGTTACTACCAGGGACTAGATGATCTTTAAGGTTCCTTTCAAACCAAGCCATTCTGTGATGATTCTATGAGTAACCTGGTCTGACTTCTTGCCCAACTTTCATGATTCTCTCTCCATGCTTAGATGTTTCCTTATGTCATTGATGGTAATCTTCTATCTGCCTCCCCAGTAGGCTTGTTTTTCTGTCACTGAGTTAACATGGCTTTTTGTCTCTGACTGGCAAAAATGGTCTGGACTGTCCACCAGAGAGAGATTTTACTGTCTATCAGAAAAAAAAAAAAAATTATCCTTACAGAAAAACTCCTTGGAATATTTTTATGAATGACTGCATAAAATCTACCAGAATTTATAAGAGGTTCATAGGCTCCCTCAAATCATCTCAGCACTATCATAATGTCTTCAGATAGCAGATACACAAAGCTTCCATTACTGAGCTTTCTGTTCCCTAATCTTTTCTATGGATCATATAATTTTACTCAGGGCAGTAAACAAACTTAGAAGAACTAAGAATATTAAAGTACATAAAATTAGGTCATAAACTATGTGGTACCACAATGGCAGGCTGCAGTTCTATTCACTGAAGAATCAGAGATTTAAACCTGTAATAATTCTGTTATGTTGTATATATTGATTTTTAAAATGTTTTGTGCATTAAATATTCACAGATACCTGTACATATATTCTAAAACTATCAAAAACTTTAAGGATTTTATGAATTTTTACAAGAATTGTAATACATACAGTACTCCCTTTTGTCTAAATGATGTCAGAATGTTAATCATTTAAGAAAATACAACAGCACCAAAGGAAAAAAAAAACGATGTTGAAATTTCAGTTATTGTTCTGAATAAAAATATTTGATCTCACAAATATGGAGTCATAGAGCATCTCAATTATTTTGTTCTTTTATTTTGGAATAAATCAGACCTCAAGTGTGAGCAAGTGTTTAGTCCATAGTAATTAGGTCAGGTGAGATCTGAAAGAAATGGAAAGCCTCCTGGAACTATCACCATTGTGTCCATTTCACCTAAAATTGATATGAATAAGCTCCAACAAGTTAATGAGCATTTCAGCTATCATTATGAACAAACTCATTCTTTTCAATTATATATGATCAGATTAAAAGCTTCCCAAAATGATCTACAATTATTAGTAAATTATTAACATGACAAATCCTTTCAAAATATTTTAGGCAAACTAATACTACTGGGTTTTCACATAGCATTTTGCTAAGCTTTTAATGATGATTTTCCTTTACGGTTTTACCAAAATAGGATGAATATTTTCTGTGTTAAAAGGACTGCGTGTCTGCAGTCATTTAACAAACAGCACCAGCAACTGAGCCCCCATGGAACACACAGATGTGTGTGTGCACACTGTCCAATGGACACTGTCACAGGCTGGCAGGCAGTGATGTTCCAGTGCCATGAAACAAGCCAGGAATCCTGATCTGCAGTTCCTTCTCCAACCACAAGCACATTTAATCCTGGCAAATCCTTAAACATCTTTTGAAGGTCACTGCTTTTAATGTCACCCACTTATTGTATTAATATGGGTTTATTTATATGATTGCTTCCTCTGTGGTATTCAAAACTAGCCTAGATTAAACACAAGAATTTATATAGTACTTAAATGCACAGCATTAGCATTGAATGACCTATGAATATGACATCTTTTAATGGAACTAATTCTTAAAACAAAATCAAACTTCAGAGCTTCTAGAAATGTTACAGTAGCTCCTATAGAAAGGGAAAAGCAGTGTTCTGTTAGGTTTAAGCTTTCAATTAATTATTTTGGGTTTGAGAAATCTGTAAAATGAAAAGGTTTCCCCTTTCATGGGATAACAATCTGACCTCTTGTGACCATCCAAACTACTGCTCTGTACTGCAATATTTCACATCAGAGAGGCATTAAAGACCTTTTGTTCCCTGTGTCAAATCAAAACTGCTGCGTTATATTCTGGGTTCCTGCTCCTTAGGCTAAACTGCTTAATTCCTATGCTTCAATTGGAAAAAAAAAAAAAAAGTTAGCTCAAAACTCAAGATGAGAATTGACATTAATAGAAAAGATATTTTGCTGTGAAAGTGAAAAGTCTGAATCAGCTGACATTCTGTAAGTGCTCTGAGATGTTCAAATGAAAGTTGCCAGCACTAATACCAAGTAGACTGTATTACTATTAATGCCATCTAGCAAAAATTGCTGTTTTAAGAAAGAGGTTTTGCTATTTTTACAGTTAAGCTACTACTGCAATTGGCTAAGAGAGACAAATGGTATAAGAAACGATTTAAAGAATTACTAGAAAATAATTCCACTGAGTGGTTTAGGTGACATCTTTAACCATAAGAGATCCACCTACACACAATTTCTAAATATTTATAACAACACAAGGAGGAAATTAATGCTATGTAAATCCCTGCAGAATACTTATTTTGCTGGAAATTATTATATTGTAATAAGAAATTCTAATTTACTTTTGTGAATATATGAAAATTAAATCATTAATTATTCATACAAATAAAATGAGAAAATTAATATAGGCTGTATATTACAGTTCCAATATAAAATAACCTGATCCCCTCCTCCATGGACATGGAACCTGCTGCTTTCCCAGCTGTGCAGAAGTGCCACACAAAGGTTGGATATTTTCAAGCTGTGAAATTTTTCTCAACAATGCAGGATACAAGGTTTCAAGAGTCCAAGCCTGTTAAATCCATTTTGTATGTACTAATGCTCAAGAGCTAACTGCTACCCTTTCTCTTAGTTCTCATCTTATCCTGCCACTTCAAGGTTTATCTGAAAAGCCTGACCCCAAACAGGTCACTTCAGAAGAAATCAAGATTTGCAATATTACCAAAGCTTGAGGTTTTACCACAGTCTTCCGTAGCATTTCTTGTTAAGTTGAAACATCTGGTAAGTCTGTAATTGCATGTGAAGTTTCAAGTTTAAAAGAAAAAAAGTACTTCAGGGATAAGTTTCTGTGGAGAGGAGAGGGGAGGGGAGGAGAGGGGAGGGGAGGCAAAAAGCTTCATGCATTTAAAAGCAAGAAAAATGCACGTAAAAGCACTTCCCCTAGAACTGCAGAAGGCCAAGAACACTCCTTAGTCCTGGCATCAACTCTCAATGGCTTATACCTCAGTGGACTGCAGTGAGACAAGCAACACAGACAGGAGCCTTAGACCCCATGGTTGCTTCATTAACAGCACTCCAAATGATCATTGAATATTTAGAAGGAAAGGTAATCCCCATTAGGATTTTATAGACATGTTGATTGTTTGCTCATGGCCCTGGCAGAGTAAGAAACAATGCTCTGAAAAAAACATTTTCTCCTACATTTATTGTTTCTGTCTCTGGGCAGGTTGAGAAAAAAGTTACTAAAGATAACCTAAAAACAGAGCCCTTTGTCAAACTGTCTGTGGCTCAAGTTCATGCAATATCAGCTGTGTTTTAAAGATCTGACTCCTGTGGCAAGCTGTGCAGCAAGTCTGCATGCAAGACTAAATGTTCAGAGTGATGATTCTGTATTCCCATTAAGCCACATGGAAGGAAAAGAGGACTGAATCAATGGCTCAGGGATCCCATGTGCCATGAAGATTTCTACCACTCACAACTGACAGATTACCTACTGCTGTCACATCTGTATGTTATTTCCAATACATTTACATTTGCTCTATTAACAGGGTGAACTACAATTTTACTAGGGGTGGCTCAGGTGGCACATCCAGCGTTGGAGCTGTTATTGCCTTAAATTGTTGATGGCCAAGATCTGCCTGGATCTGCTGCAGCTGCCTTCAGCTGGAAAGGTTACCAAAAATGACTGCAATGAGAAGACATCACTGTACAGACCTGTCACTCTCTCTTGAATCCGCAAATGCTGGCCAGCACTGGTACCATGAGTGATGCTCCATCACAGCTCAGCTGCCTCCCATCTGCTGTAAACACTGTATAGCAGTATTAACATGAAACTGCCTCAGCACTCAGCTTCAAGTTTTCCAATTTCTTTTTTTTTTCACACTAGATATTTCAATGTTTTCCGGTGGACAGATGTAGACTTTCACAAAGGATTAGTAGTAAGAGCAGGTTTCCTTTTCCAGATTGGGTTGGCCATCCAAACAGCAGTGTTGCTTAAGCTGGCTCAAATACCCTCTGCTTTTCTTGTCCCTTGTCCCCCCAATCAAGTTGCAAGGAAGCAGGAAGTCTGGCCCAGCTGATAGATAACCCAGGTGAAAATAATCATTATACTGTTACTAGTTTTGCTGCTTTGCAACTGAACCAGTTTTCTAGACCAGTTCACAGAATGGCTGCACAAACACATATGCAGAACCAGCACAGGGCCAGTAGCACACAGCAGATTAATAAATACTCAAGGCAGAACTCTGGCTGAAAAGCAGTTCATTAGACTGCCCTCTTGCTTGAAAGGTTGCAATCTGGAAGTCACAGTGTACATATTAATACAATGCCTTCTAAAATCAGTCAAAATCTCAGGGAAAAAACATCCAGTTGCACTTTTTTGACATTCATGCCATATGCATCCATAAAATTGATGCTTGAGACAACACAGAAAACAATATGCATGATTTAAACACTTCTTGTTATTCACTGTGTACTCCCTACTTAGTAAGAAAAAAAGAGGAGGGAGAGAGAGAGAAAAAAAAGAAATAATCTTGACAGCTTTTTGTTCTGTTTTGTTTGCAGGGGATTAAAATTATTTTACCCTATGCACTGGGGATTTCATCTCAGGCAGCTGTACATTTTCACCTGCATTAAATCATTAATGTGTTCTTTGCAATTTAAGACCAGCATTCTGGTCCCTCTGTAAATACAGGGAATTAAACTCTATTCAATTCTGGTGCTGCATGCTGAGTAAATCTCCAAGTAGTTGAGTTGTTAATTTTTTCTGTTTTGTATACCTTACCTCTATTAAACCAATTTTTTCAATCATGCTGCCCAGTCACCTGCTGCCTGCACTCTGAAGTAACTTGCTGGCCTTGGATGGTGATCCCTCTGTTGCACTCTCCTCACAGCGTTTCTAACAGTGGGGTACATTTCCCTTTGTGGTATTTTTACTTGCTTCTAGAAAGACATTTTGGATGGACATTTTCCAGCTCTCTGCCAGGTTCTCTCCAGCCCTCTTGTACTACTCTGAGATGAAAAGGACCTTATTGGGAAAACCTTATAATAATTGAATAAAGAAAAAACAGTCCTTCTGACTAAACCTTTGAATTTTAAAAGACATAGTGCTACCTGCTATGACATTCTTTTTCAAATGCACTTTAGACCAGGCCATGAAAAGAAATATACATTTGTACCAGTGCATTTGAGACAGTTCCTTTTTTTGAGGCAGAAACACTTCAGTGCAAATAAGCAGAGCTAAATGAAACTCAAACTAGGGTAACAGGGTGAAATTATCCTGAGAAAAGCAGTAACAAAAATGCAAGGACAAAACTTTCCTCATCTTCTAAGTTCTTAGAGAGCTCTTGACACCACCAATGACTTTAGCAAAATGTCACTGTGACCAGAAAGAAAAATAAAACAAGGGAATTTTCACCCAAGTTCCTGAAACTCAATCACTCACACAAATATCTGAGCACTGAGAAGGATATGAATCACAAAAGTTATACTGCTATAGAAGTGACAAGTGTCTAAAATTGTTGGCATCCCTCACTGGTCATCAAATGCACAAAATTCACTGTATTGCCCCAGAAAATACAAAAATTAAAGTACAAGATATGTAACTGGCATTATTTTAATCTCTGAAGGTGCTCAAGTTTTATAAAAGGTTTGCTTTATAAAGGAGACACAACCATCACTATCTCACACAAACAGCCCTGTTTTTAAATATTTTACTTGTCAGAATACAGCTTTTCTCATTATTTTTAAGCCTATCTCTGTTTTCTAAATGTTTATTTAGCCACAGATTTCCAGGTATTACACATAAAGTTCAGCTCACATATAAATATGTGATTTTCTAGAAATTCAGTCCTAGTACAAACCAGTGCCTCCCTTCTGCTGAGCTCTTCATTCTTCATTTTCTTGCATCAGGTCTATTTTTGATTCATTGCTAGAAATTCATCAGTGTCCTTTCCTTAAAATTGTCTACTGTATATGATTAGACCTTTTTCAAGGAATTCACCCTGTAATGTTGTGCTGAACTTTATCAAAGTCAAGCTCAGGTATAACTGATCAATCAGTGAAGCTGTTCTACCATCCCACTGCACCCCTTGCAAGGATACAACTTGATAAAACTTCCATTAGTCTAATCTTTCAATATTCAGTACCAAAATCTCCATGTCATTCCTCTTCTTTACCTACCCTTGGAGAACTTCAAACAGTCTTTCTGTACATGACCTGTCCACCTGTACATTACTCAATAATGTATATGAATGTGCAGGGTCTCCAGATAATGGTTTTTCACATTTAATTTCTAGGGAATGTCAACTTCCATCAAGTGATACACAAATTGCATGTTAATAAAATTCCATGTCTATAGGGGCTTGAGTGTACCTACCTCATGAATATGCAGGCAGTTCTGGTGGTTTTGGGTAAGACACAAGCATATTTCTTAACAGATAGGGAGTGCATTTATGTGTATATACTTTCTTCCTCCTTGTTCTTTTTTGCATAAAGCAGATGAGATCCAGTGTTTGCCAGAGCAGACATATTTTTTCCAAGGTACAACAGAAGCCTAGAGCTAGATGATAAAAGTTTGCCTGCCATCCATATAATGCAACTGCAGTTTGAGTGTTCTGGACTTCATGTTTTTGTGTTGCACAAGCATAAAGCTGAAATCACAGGCAGGGTGATAAATGTCAACAATTTATTCAGGGTTTGAAAACACTGAGAATCAGCTCTCTCCCTTGGTCTGCTTTCATTCAGACGTTTAACACCAGAAATGGCTATCAGATCCCTTGACCTTCTGTGTAATACATGCCCTAAAATTTTACCATCATCTCTGTATTGAGCTGGCTTTTCTTTTCTTTTCTTTTTACTGAAATATATCTTCTAAAAATGTGGTTTGCATTGCTCTATTTTTATTCAAGAAATAAGGACTCCATATCCATTAATATTTGTTCCAGTGGTTAATCAATCTCACTCTTAGAAGTGAGGCACTGATTCTTAATTTTAATTTCTTTGGATGAAAAATCCAGCTATTCATTTTCTTTGTGTCTTTCCCTGCTAGATTAACGAGGACATTATTATTTGGTAATTTTTACTTTTGAAAGTACTGATGTCTTGCAATAAAGTCTCTTCTCAGTCTATTTTTTGTTCAGCTAAACAGACTTTTCTCTTCAGGTTTTTTCTGTAATGAATTTGCTATTTGTTGTGGTAAAGACTTATCTTCTGCATTTTTTAAACTAGGGAATCAATCCTTTAAAAGCAGTATTCTTGTAACATGCTAATGATACAAGGCAGCATGTGTCCTGGTACCTCAGTTACAGATGTGTTCCAAGTTAAAGCCTTATTTACATCCACAATTCCATTCATTCCTCACAGACCTGAGAGAGCAGAACTTGAAGTTCTAGGAGTAATTCTTCAGTTTTCAAGACTGGTAACACATTCATACTGTACTATGCATTCATTACATAAATCAAACCTGACAGTAGACAGAAAGTGAAGGACAAAAGAATTAAGAGTCCTTTCGCAGAGTCAAAGCTATGGAGAAATGGGCTGAGGACAGTATGGCACCCAATAATGTAAGCTGCCTGCCTTTCCCAGACCCCATCTGCCCTTTCCATAAATCCTTTAAATGCACTTAGTGACACAAAAGATTCTGGAATCTGAAGGTTTCTTCTGAAGTTTAACACCCATAGACCTGGTGCAAAAGGGGCCATATTTCCATGAAATCTGCTAGGTATAATTTAGATAATTTGCAAGAAGAATAATTCAAATCATTATTTATGAAGAAGAAATGTTTGAGGAAATCCTGCCTGTAACAGGAACTCTGACTGAAACCACAATTACTTTTGGATCTTAGATTTCTGCAAATGGCTTATCCTGTCTGTGAGGTTTTAAAGTAGTGAAACTGCTTTTTCCCACACTTTCTAGTTTTTCCAGAGGCAAACTGACAGCACCATATTTAGATAAAGGTGACACTCTCACATGTTCACTACTGGGATGGGACATAACCTAGCTGACAAAAAATGCGTTCAACTAATAATCAGTATAGAAATGTTTCTCATTAGAAGGGTATTTTTTTCTACCAGAAAAGAAAATCCTCCCTTACAAGAGAATTTTTTTTTCTTTTAAATTTTGTTGGTTGAAGCCTAACTCTAGGCTAAAAAGAGAACACAAAATGAAATTCCTATAAAGACCTAAGCCAATAAAGTGGCTTAGATTTGATCTGCCCTGGCACAAAGAAATTCCATCATGGATAACTAAGATAAGTGTTGTGACAGCAAACCTGACCTTAGGTCTCATCTCAGCATGTCACATTTTGCTAAGAAGGATGGGAGACACTTTTGCTTATCTGTCATTTTCTTTAATCAGGGCCTTAATCCTTGACAGAGAATGCTCGAAAAGGACCCTAATGCTACACTGGAGCTCTAGAAGATACACTTATAGCTTGTGAGGGCTTTGAGTCCTGTCCTTTGGTCTTCTCATTTGTCAAATTCAGAGTCCAAAGAGTGGTGAGATGGTTAAAGCCCTTTTCCTCTAATGCTTTTGGGCAGGTGAAAAGCTTGGTTTCTTTTCACAGCAATCACATTATTTTTTTTTTCTTTTTCAAACTTTGTACTATTTAAGCATGTCTAGTTTCACTGGCTTTGCACTATATGGGGCTACTATCAACATAAGGAAGAGTTGTAAAATAAGTCCTCATCTCACTAGGTGAATTTATTGCTATCATAAAAATAAAGGCCCCCAAGGTTCATTGCATCCAATGTACTGAAGACACAGAGTGCAAGCTTGGGGAATTTACTGTAGTACACCACTGTGTCATTGTACCTACCTGAAAACTTGGCTCAGCTGACGTCTGAAAGCATTATTAAAGAAAATGCAACCTAAGGGGAAAGAACCAGGGATGTTTGATTCATCAAAAGAAAAATGTACATTATTATGCAGTCAGAAAGCAACTTATAAGCCCAAGTGAAGATGCTAGCTGGGCTTTATTAATGCTTTCATAAATAATTTGCTGAAACAGAGCCCTTTTACAAACTGCCTACTTATTTATCTGGTTTGGGAGTTGGCCCCTTATGAGAAGCAATACCATTTGAGCAGGAATTTGAAAATTGTTTCAAAGCCTGTTTTTTTAAAGGTGGTTATCCTGAAACACTCAGAGATGTTTTGTCCAGTGAGTTCAAGAGAGGCCAAGAGGAAACCCCAGATTGCCTCTAGCGAGAACAGACTGTGTTCAGGAAACCTCCCTTTCTGACCCTCTGGGAGCCACTCTGGCAGTCACACTCCCAACACCTGAGCTGGGACTGAAACCCCAGCAACAGCCACAACACCCCACGCTCATGCAGTGAGTCAGATCAGCTTGCCTTACTAGCTCAGCCTTAGGCTTCCCAGATCAGAGTCTCAGATATCTCAATCCTTAAAATAACTTCATCATGGCACAACCACAGAGTGACATCTCAAGCTGGGAACCTCCAAGGAGGGCCCCCAAACAAAGGAAACCCTGGCAGTCAGTGCACACGAAAGCCTGGGGACATCAGCTCCATGGAGTGTCCAGTGACCTGGCTGGGCCATGGGTCCCTGTGCCCCTTGCTGTGCAGAGGGTCAGCACCAGCTCATGGAGCCTGGCCTCAGGCTCCCAGCACCCAGAGCTCAACCTGCAGCTCACACTGCAGCTGCACACTGAGCCACTGCACTAAATTGATTCCTCAGCAGACTGCACACCATGAGGAAACAGCAGGTGTCAAGAAGCTTTGGGATATCCAGCAAACATTCTTTGTCAGGCATGTTGCAAGACTGGAGGTGCTTGCTGAGTAAAACATGTTTGCAAGCAGCACTGTCCAGGTTGCTCTGCTGCTAATGTAGGTCACTGGAGCACCAAACAGAAAATGAGACCTAAGTATGCAAACTGCTGTTGAGTCCCAGAAACAATTCCAGCCCTGAAGACAGTATACAATCTAAAGAAAATGGGAAGGAATTTTAGGGAAATAGAAGTAAACATAGTAAAGTGAGTCTCCCATGGTTGTACAATACGTGAGTGGTGGAGCTCAAGGGGAAAAAAAACCAAAGAGAAATCAACCTGCCTGCTGCCTTTAGAGGACAATGCTATCTTCTAGATCAGCAACAGTATCACCTGAAGGACTAATCCCCAGTTTCAGGATTCACCCCATCTAATTTAAAAGGCCTACTTCTGAAAGTGTTCGCTATATATGTCTTTATGATGAACAGACAATTATCATCAGAACATCTCACATGTTTTTCACGTATTTCTAGGAGGAATCACAACGTAGATATCCCCAGGGTTTTGTAAATACAGCAAGAAGAGACCTACCCAGCATAAGGAGGCGAAGCATTACTGGAATCCTTTGATTCAATTTGTGGTTGAACACGAAGAAAAATCACAGCTGATTCTAGAACTTGAAAAAGGCAGAGAGAAAATGCATTAAAGTAAAGAAAAAGTATTCTGCTGACAGCAATTGTAACTGTGCAGGCTGTTTAGAGAAAAGTTCTAATTTTCAACTGTTTCATGTGATCATGTGTACTATCAGCAAAGGAAAACCAAGTATGTTCACTGATATTCCTGGGAAACTTCCCTGATGATCCTAATGTAAACACAGAACTACTGTATATTCTCAAAATAAACATACAACTCAATAGACTGATCATACCACATGAGAACACAGCTTTAAAAGCCTGTGTTCTAGACATTTCTGGCATGAGAGACTGCTAGGATAGAAATGAAGAGAGACTTTGCCAATTGTTTCAAACTTGTTGCAGAAACATAGCCTAGGCAGAGATATAACTGTATCCTGTGTATATATATGAGGAAATACTTTCCTTTTCCTAATACAATCTCTTCCAGTATTAGTACATATAAATATATATCAAAATTTTAAATCTCTTTTTTAAAAATTAGACAATTTACAAGCCTGAACACATGGGTTTATTTTCCCTCAAGACAACTTTCTCCTATTTTCCCCCTCATCCATTTCTAAACATGAAGCTTTCTAACAAAGATTTCCATATTATTCCAAGTCTTATTAGCCCATGTTCATATAAAACAAACAGAAGTGTTCAAATAAAGATCAAAATTCATAGATTCCTTATGCTAAGACAGCCAATATATGGAACACATAGCTGGAGTCATGCTACAGAGGTGAACTTCTGCAGAAAGCATGTGTGAGTGGCATTACCTGATGGAAGGACTACATTATGTCTTTCCATCATTCTTTTGCTGTAAAAGATTATCCCAGCTGTCCTGTGAAAGTCCCACAGCTGTAGGAGGACAGCTTCACTCATCCACTGCAAAAAGTCCACATGTTCCCAGGGATAAAGAAGCCAAGCACGTTGTTCAGCATCTCACTGAGGCTGAGGAATGGGCTGGAAGCTCAAGAAAGACTCATGGGAGCTGTGAGAGGTCTGGACACCTGGCCATCTCTTCCTGGAGCAGAAACAAACTCGAGTGATTTTGAGCACACATCAATGATGAACCACTCAAAAAAGCTCAATTTGTTAAAGCTATGTATTCACAAAGTTACTTTAATGTGGTGTGAAGGTAACTACTGCAGAGGTAGCCTTGTAAACCCAGACAGAAATTCAATGTGTTGTCAGCTGAATTTTCATTGCTGCTTTGATGATAAATCAGAGGGAGCCTGTATCAATTCAGCTGAATATGTCACAAACCAGCAGGACTGAGATTACCATTGTGCTCTCATACTGCAGATCAGACATCAAATTTTGTGCTTCCCCTCTCCTGCATTTGGTCAGGACAAAGACATCTCAGACTGCGGTTTTCAGTCTGGAGTGCTATAAAAATGAGGTATAATGAATACCACAAAAAAGCAGGAGTGAACAGAAAAGCAGCAAGCTGAAAATTTTCAGCATTAGTAAGTAAAAAGTAGTGATCATCTTTAGTGGCTAGAAAGGGGATACTGGAGCACCTGTCATGGCTTACTTGTGGAAGCTTTTTGTATGAAAAATCTGTTCTTCAAAGAATTCCAAAATCTGTATGCTTTCTTAAGATGCACCTACATTAGTGTTTCAGCTTCAGCTCAGGCATAGCTTTGATACAGCTCTGCCACCTTCCTGCCATCTGTGACCATTTGCCTGTCACTGATCTCAGTTTCTGAGTGCTTTTGGTGCTTGCATGCTAAATTCCTGTCAAAGGAAACCAAGTGAACATCTGTGCTCCACATGTGCTTTGTCATCTAATTGGGCGCACAGAGCTGCGAATGACCCTATGGGCCAAGCTACTGCAAGTTTTCCCTCAGGGTTACATAGCACCCATCTACCATTGAAACACTCTTGAACCCTTAAAAGATCCTGTGACAATCTGCTGCATTTTACAAAGGACCTAGATCACTGCTTCCATCTGGCACCAACTGCCAGCACTCCACTGACTATTCCAACTGATCTGTTAGCTATTCCCAAAGATGAAGACACATTTTACATGTTTGCCTACCTCTTATCTGGTCTCTGAATCTTTATTTTACTTCCCTTCTCCCCTACTTTTTTTTTTTTATTTTCTCAGCATGTTGGCGCCTAGTCCTTTTTCTCAACAGAAAATCAAAAATGTTGCAACTTGACAAAAAAAGGAAATATAAAATTTGCTTAAAGACTGGAAAGATTTCCTTAGATGTTAGCATTACATGATGTCAGCCTCCTGTTGATTGCTGAGATAAATGGTGTTCAGTATTCACTTACATTTGGACAACAAAAAAAGGGAAGGCAGACAGAGATGCAACGTGGCATTGAAGGTGGCAAAATGTGTGCCCATTTGTTGGGAGCTCTGTGCTGAAACTGCATCTTCATTGGATTTACCGTTCTCTGCTGTCACATCTGACCCCATGACACCAGCGCCGAGAGTGAGCCAACAGCACTTCCCATCTTTGTGCCCCCAAAAATCCACTTGCAATAATGCAGCCCAGGGTGCTACTTTATCTCGCCCAGCCTACCCTCACAGCACCTTTAACAGCTCCCAGTACCAAACAAGTTGGATAGAAAAGCAGCACTGACTTTCTGTTCACGTTTACTCCAGGCTGGGATGGAGAAAGAAGGATGACTGGGATATTTTGTAAAATAATAGTGTTGTGCTCCAAAATGCAGAGAAGTGCTGTATGTCAGAAAGCAGAGTGATGGCAAAAGCTTTCACGCTTCTGAAAGCCATTGTCCCAAAGCCACAGAGCAACTCCCTGTGTAAGGAAATATCCGCCCACTCCCTATCCTCTCTGAATGCCAGGCTTAGTCTCAGCAGCAAAAAGAGCCATGAATGTGGTGTGCCATGATAAAAGAGCCCTGCTAGACTTCCACAATAGCCTGTCTTTGTGAATGCCCTGTCCCTTGTAGGAAGCAGTGCAGTTACCACTACTAAAGGCATAGTTTATACCTCTGCATTGTTTTGTACTTAATCCCTTAGCCAGAAGGATTAAGCAGGTTAAGAGAGCAAGAAAGGTTCTGCTGCTCCTGAACGCCTGTTGTGTGCATGCAATGTGTTGACCTCTGAGCACAGCCGGCAAGCATTGTGTTTTCCCAAGCATGTTCAGTTGTTTTCCTTGATTTCTATTTCTTCAGTTGGGCAAATATCATGTTTTCTTGAAATTGAGCACTGCCAGTATTTTCAATCAATGGAAAAGGGATTTATTTGTCTGATAATGCGGTAATTTGTGCAAAGTCTTTGAAAACATATGAAGACGATTGTTCATATCATGAGGCAAAGTACAGCCCAAACTATAGAAGCCTACAATGACTCTCCAAATCTCAGTTATGTTCCTAGGCCCCTTGCAGGACAAGGTGTGATTTCCCACTCAGAGACAGAGAACATTAAGAATGCCACTGGTAATCTGGAAGAGAGCAATTGTAGTGTGAGTGTGTGTCCATAATCAAGACATTCAGGACAACACACCCCCATGTGTCACAGCCATGGCTCTGACTGCCTTCTCCAGCTAAAATTTGCATTATTTATTATATCTTCACTTACCAGAGGTACCCTACTATGGACAAATGAGACATTACATGGTACTCCCAGTAACTGTTGCTACCTCCAGGAAGAGAGCTAAGATTTGCCTAGAATATTTTCACTATATCTCCTCATTGTCAAGAGTTTGTGTCTGAAATTATCTTAACTTTAGATCATTTCCTGATTTACATAGTGTAATCTTGATGGTGTAGTTCTTGCTGAATCTAACATTTTAGAAGAAAGTATATACTATTTGGGAACTATAACCTTACATTGATGACATTTTTCAGCAACATGTAGACAAAGACAGAAACTGCAAAAGAGGAGCTCATAAAAAGCAGTAACTACACCCAGCTCTGTGCATTTCATCATTATCCATATTATTAATGATCTGGATTGCTGACAGAAACTGTGGTTATATTGCAGGTACAGGACCTTATAACAAAAATTTTGTGAGAAACAAAGGTAGTCCACAGACCTATGTGCAGCAGTGGTCACTGCTTCTGAAACTGTGAAAGAAAAAGATAGTAGGGAAATCTAGTCCTAGTAAGTACTCTAAATGATGTTCCAAACATAAAAGAAATAATTTTTAAAGGTATTAAAAATTTTGGAAGATGAATTTTCATTAATTAGATTTTAAAACAAAGTGAAAGCAAAACAAAAACTAAGGACTATAAACAAAATGTGAAGCTGCTAAGGCCTTTCCATGGAGTACTGAGGATTTTGAAGTATATACATTAGGCACACATTGCAGGACAGGAATGCATAAAAAGTAGAATAAAATGAAATGAAATGAAATGAAAAAGAATGAAAAGATTAATTTATAAATTAAGAAAGGGAAGAGAGATTTGTCAGAAACAAAAGTCAGGTGCCTGCAAGCAGCAGGGTGAAACAATAATACAAAAGAGAACTGATGGTTTTGAACAACTGGAAAGGACTTTCAATTCAATAAAGACAGCAGCACCTAGAGAAAAACATACCAAGATATTCTGCTGCCCTATCAAGCATCTGGCAGGCAATTCCATTACACTTGAGACAGGAACCAAAGACATTACAACACTAATAAAGGTTGTTACATACATTAGGAGACAAGGAGCTAACAGAGGTTCGTGTCACACTGAGACATTTCGACAATAATGGAATTTCAGTAATCAAACCACTTGACACAAAAACAAAATGTCCAGGCAGTTTAATATCCCAGACAGAGGATCAGCACAATCTATAGTTACACAAGTTTTCAAGGAAGAAATGCTGCACTTCTAAGTGGCACATGAAGAGAGAAAACAGGACCTTGAAAGCAAGGCATAGAAAATAGAGTACACCTTGTTCCATGCATGGTTATCTGAGGTCCACAGGGAAGCTGCCTTAGTACACTGGCTCCTCTTCTTTATTCCTCTCCTTAAAATCCACCCTTCAAGCTTCCTTAATCTTAACTCTAGTGAAGCAGAGTCTACCTTAAAGGAATGAGGATTAGCAGAAAAGTCCAGAGTATTGGAGCTACTCAGCATGCAAAATTGGCTTCCTAACAAATAGTTCCTACCTGTGAGCTCCAGTGAATTATTACAGCATTTAAGAACAAGAGAGACAAAGTGTATTTTTAGCATCAATGTACGAAGAGTAAGACACATGCCATTCATTGATAAGCAAGACAGAAAGACTGTACCAGAGCTGTGGTGCTGCAAGATGCAGTGTTGTTTTGCCAAGCTTCTTCTGCTCATTTTCCCTTCTACTGTCACTGATTCAATGGCATTATCTAGTCAATGCATGCAATTCATATTAGAAGTATGTGTTTTTATACACTGCACATTCTACTTGCACATGTATAGCCTGTAATCAAAAACAGTACAGCTGAAACACTTGAAAACCTCAGAAAACTGAGTTAGCTGTAGCTTGTGAGGCTGGAGCTGGTTAGCAATGTGCTCCTATATATATTTTAAACATTAGAAAACATTTTTGTGCTATTCCAGAAAAAAGCAAGCAGTCATCCATTTCCTCCCTCCCATGCTCAAGGCCATTCTTGTGAGGGGAACAATGAAAATACAGCAGGAATTACGTGCCTAGCAAGGTACTTACATGATACAGCAGCCTGTATCACTAAACAGATGATTCTTCCAGAATCCCTTCTCAACCTGTTTCCAAATCAAGAAGTGAAGCTGACATGTCCCTTCTTCAGGCAGCTTGGGGTTGCTGTGATATATATTCAATAACAGTGCCTTTCTTCAAACACACATACACAAAAAAAATATATATCACTTTTCTTTTCAGGAGCTCTGTATATTCCTGGATCCAACACAGAATTGTTTGTTCTCAGTCCACAGCAACTTAGTTGTGCATTTATTTGGTATTAGACTTGGGAGCAACCCCAAGGTTTATGAAGAGAAGAATTCAGTAAAATTCCTGATTTAATCTAGGGAAGAACAAACAAAGGTTTAGTCACTAACAGGAACTTTCCACTCCTTAAATAAGCTGTATGAGACTAGAAATGTCTCAACAAGAAATAACTTCTCCACAAGCCTCCTTGTATTTGTCCATTAGCTATTACCCAGAAATATGACTAATCTTTAAGGTCTCATTTTTCATTTAAAAACTGAATATAAATCCTTCAAAATCCTCTAATGAGTTTCCAATTTCATTTTTACATACTTCTACTGTCAATTCAGTATTATTTACTATGATCAGTCTCCTCTGACTACTCGGAGCAGTGTTTAAGGCCTGTTAAAGAGAGCTTACTATGCTAAACAAGAAAGTCAACAAAATCTGCCATATAAACCAGTTTAAATGACAACAGCACTTTGAAGAGAACATTGTCACTCATTGGGAATAATCTTTTACCATGAAGATAAGAAATTCACCTCTACAATAATGAACAAATTTGTGAAAACCTCACATACTGCTGTTCCTGATATGACACACTCATTCTTCACTGCAATGAGAAAAAAGACCCCTGAAACAGGCAACCTCCTTCTTTCTTTTGTTTCCAAGCACCAGTAACAGAAAACGTCTCCTCACTAGAAGATATTGGTCATACCAGCCTTGATGTAACAGCAAATTGTATTGCTCTCCATAAAGTACCCCTAAACCATCAGTACCAATGCAATTCATCTTGTCACAGATTTAAGTAGTCGGAGGCTTCAGAAGCTGTTCAAACCTCTTTACAGATCTGGATTTGACATCCATGTAAATCCAAACTGCTTTATAACCATTTTCTGAGTGATGTAGAACCAATGAAATAAGCCTCATTAGCAGCCACTCTCACCTCAAAGAAACACCAGGTTGGAAATGGCTCTGCGACCTTTCATTGCAATTGGCATTTTGTTTATAAAGAATATAGAGAGTGAAGCAGAAGTTGACCTTTCTGTTTGGCATTAAGTTCTCAGCTGGGCATTCTGCTAAATGGCATTCTGCTAAATGGCATTCTAATGGTTGATGCAATGCTGTTATCAGCCAACTAGTTCTGGTTCTGACTTAAGCCACCTCTTTCATGCAGGTCACTCTCTGTAAGGCTGACATGTAGAAACATTTCATTACAAAAATGGATTCATAGACACAGAGTCAGGACCTGAAGAATTTCATATCCCATTTCTAAACTAGTAGGCTCACTGGAACACAATAATTTCACATATGGCAGATATGTGATATGGCAGAAAACCTATTAAAAATGCAGCAACTGAGGAATCTTAGCAAAACCACAGAAGTGCCACTCTTTCTGAACCTGACTGTTTTATCAAAGCTGGAAACAGGAAAGAAACTCTCTGTGACAAATTTAATGAAATTACATTTCTGTCCTTACAAACTACATCAACAAGGTAATTTTACAGACTACTTTGTCTTTTCATCTTTCTGACTCTGGGCGAATTATGGCAACATGAGAGAAAAGGAATTTTGTGATCCCATTTCTGATGGAACACATCACCTGAAGACATCACCGTTGAGCTCTGTTTAGCGATTGAAAGTGTGGATAAACCACCCACAGAGTAGCTCACCTAACCCATGTAACAGTAAGGAAAGTAAGAAAACTGCTCCTTACAATCAGGTTTCAGGAAAAATTAAGAAACATCATTAGATTAAAGTGAAACAACATATGTTAGTATATGACATTAAACTTGTTACTTCAGGGTTTGTGAAAGCATCAGAGTCTTTTTCACACATCCTAAAATAACACATCTGAATGATAAATCAAGGGACAAACTATGTTTCTGAATCTCTGGCAAAGCCCCCATCAATGAGAAATGCATGCAATATTCTGGCTTTACAGGTCTCACTATGTTAAATTAAATATTTGGCCATGGGACAGCTGAAGTCTCTATTTTTCCATGAAAAGGGTACCTTGCTGAGTTTTTCTCCCTTTTACAAAAGTTAGGAGCTTTGAATCTGAGCACACTTCAAGTTGATAACTATTAGAAGCCCAAAAGCCAGCATAATATCAGGAAGAATATATTTTTCTTCTGCAAATCTCTCCCTCTTATGACATTCACATTTGCTTTTGTTTTCACACTTTTCAAGAATGGCCTTGAAAGCTCTCTCAAGTGTCCCTGGGGCAAAATGACACATTTGTCTGAAATTTCTTAAACTCAAATTTGAAGAGCTGACTGCTCCTTTGGGGCTAGCAGAATCATTCTTCATTTCACTGCATGAACTGATTTTCACTACAAATACCAGCACACATTGAGAGAAGACAGCAAAGGGAATGGTTGAGGACAACACAATGAGAAGCAACAGGATGCACAGAGGTGATACAGGGCTTGGTGTGAATCACCAATTGAAAAACAGATACAACACACTATCTGAAAAAGAATTTTTAAAAAGATGTGTCAGAATTCAGGTTTCATCTTTCTTATATTTTCACGGCTGCTACTCATTACTTGAGTTACCTTGACTTCAATATGAAGCAATGAAAGACAAGCTGAAAAATAGCAGGTGTTTCCTCCTAGAGAGGAGGACAATATGCGAAACAGAAAATAAAAATCACATTTCATACAGTTATGTCCAAGCAACCCTCACAGTAATTACTGAATTTTACCACATAATATTCTAAAGTCTGAAGGAACAATCCTATTCTGTAAGAGGATTGCTCAGGAAATAATGCAGGGAACTCTATGGGAGGGACTACATGGTGAAAAGTCATCTTAAATACAATCAAGTGATGCTCAGCAAGATGAACAGACTTTTGCACTATCTGACTAATTCCAGACTGACAAATACAAATTGTGGCAAGGAACAAATCAGGAATATTGTTATTTGTGTATTGTTATTGTGACTTTGCACACAGCTAGGCAGCTACCACAGGGCAAGTTTCAGATTAACTGGTTCAGATTAAACCTCACCCTTTTCACAGGCTGGCAGTGTCATGGTACTGCAGAGGGTCTCAGCCTCTGGACACATGCAGTCAGGTTTTGTTTATTTTCTTTTTGTTGTTGACTGGAACAATTAAGAAGACAGAATATGTAATATAAGCCTGATGGGTCCAGTAATAAACCCACAGTCATTGATGATGTGCTCTGGTTGTAGCAATGAGACCCTGACAACTGTCAGGTTTCAAATACGTCAGATGCCTATCGCGAAACATAGAGAGAATATCCAAGGCCTGTTATGATTCTTAGTGCTGCACACACCTGGCCTTGGGAAGTCTGACAAGCCCTTTGGAATTATGCATTATGCATTAATTAAAGAATTTTTACAGACAAGGAAAGATCATCTTCTTGTGGGATTTGCATTCTTCCTGGATGTGCAGCCCTCAGCTTTATGGCAATCATGTGTCTGCAGACTCTTCCTGTGGGACACGGAGACTACCTCCAGGATCCAAATAAGGATTTTATTTATCCATCTGCTTGGAATGCAGTATGAGAGCACAAGGAGTATATAAATAAGTATCACAGGACCTGATTCTGCAAAATCTTCCATATGCGTGTAAAGACACGAGTACTATAAATTTCTGTTTACTTCAGAAATGCTCAGACACCAGGCTCCCATCACATGCATGACATATAAGGATAAGCACAGCGGAAGTAAATGGATTCTAAAATTCATACTTCAGGAAATTATGGAGTAGACCTTGAAGCAAGCACATGCATATTTTTTTAATGACTAGGGGGGAAAAAAGCAGAACTGGGCTTCAGAATGAGGTAAGAGTAGGATCATTTTTCCTTGGAACATATTTTGGGTCCATTTGGGACTGGCAAAGAGATACAGTAATTCAAATCCCAGCCAAGCCATCATATCAATCAAGGGCCGAATTCTAAACTTCATTCTTAATTCCTGCCTTGATGATGGTTGAGTGATAGAGAACAATTTGATATAGTGTAACTGTGTCAGAAACACATGCTCTAAGAAATAGAGTTTCTCCACATTAGAACAGAGTAAGCCAACAGTTCCCTCTCATCACTGGTGTCTCTATTTTGATCAGTAACTGCAGACTGTATTCTCAGCTTACAATATCCTTCAGTTTTTTTCCTTTTTTGTCAATTTACTTCCACTACTGCCTCAATGACATTAAGGAAGTTGTTTGGCTCTTTTGAACTGATTCTTGTTACTACTTCTGTCCTGAAACACAGAAAAGCAAGTCCTTCTAACATGCTAAGGTAGCAGTGAACTGATACAGACAACAAAATCAGCAAGGACAAACCTGAGTATCCCATCTGGAGGAGCAATCTATCTGAAGGACTTGCTACAGAACTGTTTATTCCATTGCTGGAACAAGCTATTAGTGGGGCAGGGATCCTGGCACAGTCTCAAATCCACTCTAAGCTCATAATGAAGGCCACTTTTAGTGTTGATTTCGTACACTGTATACCCATAAGAGCTGCCGAGAAAATGAAGATAATTTCAGTCACAAGGTTCTCAAAACCATCCTTGCTGTTGCAAATCTGCTCATGATGAAATCCATGATGAAAAGACTAAACTGCAAGTTTTTCCAAAAGTTAGCATGATACTGATTTTTTTTCTTTTTTTAAGAATACATGGAAAATATCTATTTTTAAATAATTCATGGAGATGGGTATTGGTTTTTGCAATGCTGTCTTATCAACCAAAATGTTGCAGCAATAGACTGATAATTGAAGAGTTGAAGGTGGCCTGTGTACCTTGTGCCACACAATGATGGTCAGTGTCCCTGGTTTACCACAGACCTCAACTCAATGTCAAGAACTAAAGGTATTAAAAAATAGGAAATCCTAAGGAAAAGTGGAACTACTTCTTCAGTTGACCAAACAAAGTAGTATTTAAAAATCAAAAAAGGCTCTTTCTACTGGCAAAAATCCAAACTAGATTATTAAAAGTTAAAAATAATAGTCTAAGTGACTGTATGCAGCTTAAGGTGAAAAAATTTAAATGTATTCGATTTTAACTTTGTAGCTTACTTAGGCTATAGCAAAGCACATCTGTTCACGTGGGAAATACCAGAACATGTGATAAAATCATTAATGGGTTTGTTTACAATATATATGTGAAAGATAAATTGTGTATGCTTGCTTGTATGAAAAGAAGTAACACAAAACTTTGTTTGAAACAAATAATGTAAGCTACAAGGTGCCTTAGCAAAAGTATTTATGAAATTGCCTTTTAATATAAATGGATTAATGAACACTCTTTGGAGATAAACAGGATAATAATAAAGATGTATTTTGAGGATCTTCTCAGGATCTTTCTCAATTGAGAAATGAGGGTTCCAGACATGACAGAGTGTTCCCACAGGACACATGAAAAAATATATTCTTTGGTATTAAAAACACAGCTAACACTTTATAGAGCAGAAAATGACATTTGTTTTCAGTCATGTAAACAGGAAGAATGTTATTTAGTGTCAAAATGTTAAGGTGAAGTCTTTTCTCCAGAACTTCAATTGACTTGTGGTTGAATAAGATTTCACCTCCATAAGTGTCCTGAGGTTGCAGGACAGAACTGACCTTGGTGAAGCAGAATGACACTGGAAGAGCTCTTTTTGAAATTAGACAAGAACATATAGATTTTATGGCAAATTACAACACAAGACAAAGGTCCATCTAACATTCCCAAATCAAATAGATCTCTGTGCTGTTAAAAAAACAGACTAGCAAGTCTAACACAGGAAGGGTTACTCAGCCTAGGAATATCCTTGAAGAGAAGGTAGGATAAGAAGTGAGGCGGGCAAGGATGTGCAAGGAAAGCAGAGAGATGGGAGTTGAAGAGAAGAGGTTGCACTGGACAGGACCTTAAATATCCTCTAGTTCCCTGAATGTCTCCTGCAACAGTGACCCAGAACAGAATAATCCTCATCACTTCATTTTAGAAGGTCTCTGCAGAAAACTGCTGTCACCATCTGGACTAAGACATGCAAGCCTGGCCCTCTCCTCTCCAGGAGGGAAGCAGGTTAAAGTGCACTGATATCAACCTGTCCTACACACGAGTGTAGAATTGCAAAGATAACTCATCCTTGTAGTTACAGCAGCTGTGGACCTGCTACCTCGGCACTCAACTTGGAAATATGGCATATACATGCTGAATTCCAACTGGCCTTCTCTGCTCATTTAATTACTTCATTTAGAGAGATTTAGCTTGAAATGGATGAGAATAACAATGTGCCCTTTCTACCACCACAAAATCCCTCACAGCTAGTTCATCAGCTGCTTGCCATAAGTATAAGAAAGATAAGTTCAACCCTGTTTAAATGAAAGCAGTAAGACAAAACTAGATTTGCCTGGGGTGGGCTATTGCTAGTACCTTGCAGAACTGCTGGGTAAACTTTCTTCTCAAATGTCCTGTGCAGAGTTCAGTACTGCAGATTATACATGCTTATATCAGCAGTGTTGTAAAACAGATGCACAACCCTAAATCTGAAGAAACCTGAAGAAGGAACAGATAAAAAGTGTAAGATCACACCATTGCTTGGATGCTTCATGATATTAATTCTGTAAAAGCATAAATATTTTCATGAAATCCACCAAGAGTTAGTCACACTCAAGATTATGTAGTTCACTGATATCTCTGATACTTAAATTTTGCATGGTTAACCAACAGTGCCAGGCAATGCATTCATGAATCAGCCTTTCTGCAGACTAATTGTGCACCAGGTATTATAATCCCATGGACTGAAATGGTGTTTGAAAAGCTAATTCCTATAAATCAACCCACCAGTTTTCAAACTCTGGGCTGAGTGTTTCTGCTGTAATTTTTTACCAGGTAATGTTGGATTAGAACAATTTCTTATCTATCAAATCAAGAGCACTGTTATATGAGCATCCACTCCATTTCTGCCTCCAGATACCAAGAAAAAAATAAGCAGCAATCATAATTACTTAAATTAAAATAGCAAGACATATACAACCATCCCTTTTTGGACCAAACCAGCTCCTAAAATGACAACTGATGCAAAAATAATTAAAGCAAGACAGATTGGGGGGGGGGGGGGGAGGAGAAATACTGTATTTAGAATTTGAGGAGAAGTAATTAGTTTTGGCAGGTTAGTTATTTATATAATTGAAAAATTAGCTGTAGCAGACACAGGCAGCAGACACAAATTTTGCTCTCTACTCACATCAGAAGAAGAAAAAAGTTATTGCTAAATAGCCTACTGGATTTCAAAGTCTGTATTTATCCTCAGAGAATTTGTAAGTGTTTTCCATAATGAAATATCCCTGGCCAACAAAATATGCCAAGAGACATTCTTGTTGTATCTCAGAGGGCTTTAGGATTTTGCTTTTTTTTTAACCAGGGACATTTGACTCATTTTCATTTTCTGTAGCAGTTTTTCAGTTCTTGAATTACCATTGCAGTGTACATTGTCTTCTTAAACTTTCTTACAGTTTAGAAAATAAACTGAAGTGTGACTCAGGAATATAGCTCTGTGAATGGATTAGTATTGCTCTCTGGAGAAAAAAATAGATTAGTATAGGACACTTTGTTTTACGTTTTAATGATGCTATAGTCTTATTCTTACACCTCCCACCCCTTTTGATTAATGTGCCCTCTGGAGACAATTTCGATGCCAAAATGAGAAAAGTATTTAACTTCTTGCTGTCAGGTGCTATTCTCTGCGTGTTTACAGAGGCACAGTGTATTTTTAGCTAACATTAATAAGCAGAACTGGAGAGGCTGTTGTTAAACCAACAGACAATCATTTTGTGGTAAGTTACCATTCCCCAGTTTCAGAAAGTCACAGAGCATACTGAGTAGGAAGGGAGCCATCAGGATCATCCAGTCCAACCCCTGGTCCTGTACAGGACACCCCAGCAGTCACGCCCTGTGCCTGAGAGCATTGTCATGATCCTTCTTGAACTCTGCCAGGTTTGGTGCTGTAACCACGGCCCTGGGGAGCCTGTTCCAGTGCCCAGCCTCTGGGTGAAGAACCTTTTCCTGATATCCAACCTAAACCTCCCCTGACTCAACTTCAGGCCATTCACTCACATCTTGTCACTGCTCACCAGAGAGAGGAGATCAGTGTCTTCCTTTCTTTCCCTCACAAGGAAGCTGTAACTGCAGTGAGGTCTCCCCTCAGTCTCCTCCTCTCCAGGCTGAACAGATCAAGTGACCTCACTGCTCTTCATAGAGCTTCTTCTCCTTCACCATCCTCACTGCCCTCCTTTGGACACTCTCTACCAGCTCAATTTTATTTTTATATTGTGGCACCCAAAACTGCCTGCAGGACACAAGGTGAGGCTGCACCAGCAGGAAGTGCTCCTTCAGCCTTTTCTCCTATTGTTCTGTCCTTGTATCTATGTGAAGACCTATGCACACCACCACAGACAGCATTTTAACCCTCTATGAGGAGGTTAAGGCACCATCTCCCTTGGTAGAGGAAGGATCAAACACCAAGAACAATTCTGTCCCTTTTTTCAACATATGTTGCCTTTGTTCTCAGACTCCCCACTGTGACCATCCACTAAACCTCAAATTTAGTTTAGAGTAGCAGTTCATCCAGATTTTCAAAGATTAAATCAGAACTCTTTAAGCAGCACCTTCAGACAGACTTGGGGACTTATATTCTGCTTTTAGCACCACAGTCTGGTAGGTGATACAGCATGTCACCTCAGCACCTCCATTTCCTGATTTGCAGATTTACAAAACATGCATGCTTCAAGGCATGCTTAACATCTGCTCTCCCCAAGGAGATCAACAGCCCAAAGGCAAAGCTCTAAATACAAGGTAAGAAAAAAAGAGTAGTTATTACTGCTATTCACATTCACTGCCTTTGACCTGGAAAGCCTTTCAACCTTTGAAGCACACTTGAGTTGCATTTCAAGTCATTGCAGTCCACTCTTTCTGCTCAAAAGCACAAAATAACAGGCAGCAGAAGGACTATAAATTGCTTTATGGATGCTATAAATACAAATAATCCTCACCCATAAAGTTACATTGGCATTACAAAGATCTAGTCATTTATTTAATGCATGGCACAGCCACGCTGCAGCACTTGGAGGAGGCGGATGATCATGCTGTCACAAGGATTCCATCTTTAGCATGTGAAATGTCTCTCTGACTCACATATGAGAAAAAAAAAGCTGAAATGCAAGCACCAGCAGTCCACAATAGCCTTAGAATCATGAGAAGCAATAAAGAGTGCTCCTAAGTGTCAGCACTGAACCTGGACAGCTTCATCCTGTGATTTATATACTATCACACACAATTTCTGAAATCAGTGTTTAATTGAATTTTTGTTATGTACCATTTTGTCTGGATCTTCAATGCTGTCTACAAAGTGTGTAATCAGATAAAAGTCAGCCAAGGCTTGTGAAAAACCTACTCATAGAATTCAAATAACACACTAATAACTTTGATTATTCCTGTGGAAACTAAGGTAAATCATCAGTAAGGTTCTTGAGTAAGTTATATTAACACTGTTAATAAACCTAATTATTAATATATAAGTGTATCGTATATATATAACTATATAGTTATATACATATATAGTTATATAGTTACATAATATATATGTAATATATATAGTATATAGCTATATATAGTATCTAGTTATATACAAACTATGCATATATATACACTGTATATTTTATATATACTATACTATATATAACTATATATAGCTATATATGTATAATTGTAAGTTATATAATTCAAAGAGCGGCACATATACACACAGCAATTCTCCTAGGATTCATAACTGATATATTTTAATGTTTGCTAGGGTATATTAATTTTTTTGCTTTATTGATAAATTAACAATCTTGAAAATCATTAATATCTATTATGAAAAACTGCCCACATCTAAAATTATACTTTCACCCTGTAAGGTCATATTCACAGGCCGGATGGTGCCCACAGCACACCAGAGAAGGCCAGTAAGCAAGCCCTTAATTCAGCATATTCCCTTCTTGCATTTGTGGGCAATGAAGTCAGTTAAACATGGAGCTTTGAAAAGAGAAAATAATATTCTCATTGAGGTTTACCAGTCCTTAGGCCATGCATTCAGTAACTTTCTTCTAGGGGGTCTTTAGAGGTATCCTGTTTATTTTTTACTTTATTAGAAGTTATATTTAGCCTCCAGGGAACCTAAATTAGGCAACAATTAAAAACATTCTGACACTTACTTTTACAATTACTAAAAATAAGCCATGAGACTACTACCCAGAATAATTTAGAGTGAGTCATTTGGGTTCCCAAAATTAAAAACTGCCTAGTTTGAATGAATAAACACAGCCCCACTTTGAATGATTAAACATCCCACATTTAAAGAGCTAGCACAAGGAAGACAGACTGAGATATGAAGTGTACCCTAAATTCCTGAGTATAGAACAGTCCTGTGGCTGATGAAGTTAGTAACTAGAAGGTGAGCATGGACACCTCTAAGTGGCATTCAGGTATCTAAGACATTTCATGGCTCTTGCCTCTGATTTGCTAGATTACTCATTCAGAATTCAGTGCTATTCAAATACGCAGTTGTGAATATTCACCTAGCACAATTTCCACAGTCCTTTCCTGCAACTTGTCATTTAACAACTCCTCTGTGAAATTTCTGAGTCTTCAATCAAGGCATTCTGAAAGTAAAATAAACCAAATTTTCATTATTCAGACAAAAGTAATTTGTCCTTGCTTTGAATGACCTAGAAAGACAGAACCACTTCCTCAGGTAGAAATTAGCTGCCATAACCAAGAAACCATGCACTGGTTTCCCTACTCTCTCCTCTCTCTTCTGCTCACCACCTTCCAGTATTTTCAAAGTTTTACAAAGAAAACTCCTAGCATAAAGTTCTGTGCTCCAAATGAGGCAGAAACCTTACTACCAGAAAAAGTGCTTCAGTGTCTCTGATACTGACATGCATCTAACAAAAGGAAATTAATTGCATGGACAACTTTCATTGCCTCACTTCCCAGCTGCCTTTTGACAGCTAGGCTGCCCACAAATTAATGTTCTAAAGTCACTTCAAGTGTTTGCATCAAGTGTTTGCATCTAGACATGACATTGACTGCAGCATTTCAAAGTCACAGTCATAGATGAAGTTCTGATCATCTCTCAGAGGTATACTCTCACTGCAGACACAGAATTTAGCTGCAAATTTCTACGCAGAATCTGTAGAAGATAAGCAAATGTTTCCGAAGATTTTCTCAGGAAGCCAAACATTAATTTCTGAGTTCAAAGCAGCATGGCATTTAAAACAACTAAACTACATTCTCCCTATTGTCATTCTCAAGAAACACAGAGACATTTAGGATAGTGTATTCAAGAACTGTATCTGCATCAAGCTGACATTCAGCATGGAAACAGTTCAGACCACATTGTTAAGTCTGACAACTGAAAACTGTGTCTTTTAAAGGAACTGACCTTTAAATAATATATGAACCTCAACCTTGCAGCTGCTACAATCGGCAGCTCAATCAGACCCACCTACAATACCTGGAGTGCTAAGGATAAATGTTAATTCTTTCCTTTGTTCTCTATGTGCCTGTGCTTTATACTCTTATCAACTGAACAGAGAATTGAATATATATTTTAAAAAAAGAAGCAAACTTGAACATTATACATTAGGAAGGAAGTGAAATAGGAATTTGTGACATGAAGCCCATATGTCCCACATACACTACTGCAAAAAGCCAATTTGTCTCCAGGCTACCTGCATCAGCCTTTATGTAAGAAGTCTGATGACTTGGTGAGTAGTAACATGCTGTTGTCTGGATATTCTTCCCACTCCAAACAGTGATGCCATACTTTTTACCTCACTTTTTAACAACTACACAGAGGAAGAGAGTTTTCCTGGAGTGCTTCCACTACATTTGGATCAGTTTTTAAATTTCTATCCACTGACTTCTTTCCATCTCAAGGGAACATTACTTTAATATACCCTTCTAAAGAGATCATTTGGATAAAAAAATAGATATAGGTTGGTCAGAAAAGGCTTTTTAAAGGGCTGGAAATTCAAATCAGGGTTTATACACAGGCCCTGTCAAGATCCAGATTCACCGAGTATTGCTCAGTCAGAGATGCATAAAGCAGTGCCTATGATGAAAGGCCAGCCAGTAACACCTGTGAGAGCTACTCACCTGCTAAGGGAGGAACACAGCTGCTGAGAAGCAAAATACAGCTCTAGGGGACCATGAAGGAGGAAGTGCTGGTCAGAACAATGTACTGCTAAACTCTAGTCATAAGGTGAGATCCTCAGCTCTGATGGTTTTAAGCTGTAAAAAAAAGGTTCAGCACAGTGTAACAGTACCCTAGTAGCTGCAGTTCCAGTCAGAGAAAGATTCCTGTAATACAGCTGCCTGATGTCCAATTAAAACATGTAGCCAATCATGTTGGAGCTAGGCTTGGAAAAAAAGCTTGTTCCCTAGGCAGAATCTCCATGCTTAAAAAACAGCACTGGAAAACTTGCAGAGGCGTAAGCTGTTCTCCACAAGGTATTTTTTATAAACTCAAACCTGAGAAGTTAAAAAAGGGAAGGAGGGTTTCAAAGAGAGCATGCATAACCCCACAGTGATAGCCTGAGGTCACTCAGCATGTGTGTGTCAGATTTGTCAGCAGCAGTCTCTGCGCTGTTTGACACAAACGGCAGCTGCTCTTCAGCAGAGCAGCCAGGGCTGCAATGCCAGGTTTTGCTCCAAGTCAGGACAGCACTGGGCACCCCCAGCACCAATTATCTTCCCCCACACCCCTAGCTCAGGGAGAATTCCCTCCCCTTAATATCTCTCTACCATAACAATTTATGAAGCACCAGCGAGAGATGAAGCTCAGCCAACACCAGAAAGCTATTATGGGGGAATTGTAATGTATTTAATGTAGCTCACAACTGCAAGGCTTTTAAATGATAGTAACATTTGTTTTGGGACCTTTGCCTGGAATTGTAGAAGATCTTTTAATAAATGTGCTAAATAAGATGCATAATTTAGCTTCTTCTCAGCAGAATGCTGGCTGGCTGCCAGACCTACTCTCAGGTTTGACTCAATGTCAGGGCTGCCTGCTGGCCCAGTACAAATAGACTCATTAAAAAATGGTTGCTGCTGTGTGCTCAGGCTCTATTTCTCCCACTAATGGCTCAGTTTATGCCTCCCCCTCTTGAATAAATAGAGGAGCAGCTTCCAGAGAGGAAAATATTCTTCTGTACACACATTCCACACATATGAATACAGGCAACATGCTGGGAGGTGCAGAAAAGCAGAAGAGAAATGGCTGCCCCTTGCAGGAAAAGGAGGTCATTTAAAGTAGTTATATCACATAACATGGACTCTGAGTGATCATGATATTTATTAATCAGAACAGAGACAGTTCACTGCCCAGTTCACTGTTTCCATTTTGACTGTGGTAGAAACACACAGAGCCCAATCCAGAGGCAGAACATGACATCTGAGCCAGCAACATGGACAAAGCCAAGAAAATAAAGTTACCAAAGGAGGCAGGTACACAGGGGAAACACATGCCTCTGTTCTCAAGTCCCATCAAGCTTTGTTTCTTCTCTTGATTCAAGAGGGTTTGTGACTATTATCAAATAGTTTTTCAGCAGTCACTCATTTTCAGATTTGCTCTACTAAATTTCCTTTCAGATGTGTTTTCTTCTTAATAGCAAAAATAATGGTACAGCTAAAACTGGCTTTTTGACTTAATTATAATAGAACAGCAAAAAAAAATCCCAGTTTATAATCCACCTGGACCTCTGGCAATGTCTAATATCATTACTGGAAATGGGGGATGGGAGTGATCCTATTTAAAGCTTTTGGGTTTTTCCAGTGGATTTCCAGTGGATCAGCAAAAGGCTGATCCTTGCCCTGGAGAACACAACATTAGCACAACATGTTTTGTATGCTGGCTCTGATAATATATCTTACTTTAAAAGAGAATGTAAATGCAAAGGCTTAAATAGTCTCAAAACACCTCCATCTCTTCACCAAAACTAAAAACTTTATAACATCTAAAACTATGTTTCTGATAACTCTGCAAGCACTGGTAACACCTGAAATGGTCTTTAAACAAACAAAATCAAAACTCAAGCTAAAACAAATTAAAATCATTCTCCAATCTCACCCACTTTCTATTATTTGTAAGAGTCATGTTTGGCCAGATAATTGAAGGCATTGCACACCCAAACAGCAAAATAAACTAGTTTCCACATTTAACTCAATGGCTGTATTTCACAACAGTGGATCAGATCTCTAACTGTGAAGCTACAAAAATGGCACCATCCCACCCTCTCTGGCCCAGCCAATCATCATTTCTTTTCTCCTCTCACCAACAGTCAGAAGCACCTGCTGTGTCTTCCCACATTGCTGCCTCCTGGAGTAGCCTCTATCCCCACATTCCCTCCACCAGATTAGTTCTATGAAAAAGTAGCACATGAAATTAAAACTGTTATGGTTTGGTGTTGAGTAGCATAGTAAGAATTATAGTAAGAATTATCAAGCAGAAACCCAGATAGCCATCCCTGACCTTTCAGGTATTTAGTGTTTCCTCATTACTCACTCTGGACCATGCTCCATCACCCAGCTTATGCTCTGAGGTGCCTAAATTTCTTTGAGATCCTGCAAAGCATCCAGGAATCCAAAACAGACATCTGTCCACAAAATTTTTAGGTTCTAGGTGTCATTTACGTGTCATTTTGTCACTCTAGGTGCAGTGACACCTAGAGTCAGTGACAGAACAAGGGTACTTCTTCATGCTTAAGCTCTCTGGCTCTGCTCAAGCCTGCAGTGATACTGCAGCATGCTGAATTTCAGAGTTGGAGTCTTTGATTCTATATTTTAAAGCATTGCATACAGCTTTTAAAAGCTCTGCAGTTTAAATCTAGTATACCTGAATCACCACCCTGTTAATTCCACTCTGAGAGCATTACAGCTCTGCTGAACTAACCTAACACCAGACTGAAAGAGTCCCTAGATTCTTAGGTTATTTCTTCTGCAGCTATACACTTCCCAAGCACACACTGTTTGTCTACAATCCATTTCCCAGGCCTCCATTACCTCTTTCACGTATCTTAACCTTTGCTGAAAACATACTGCTTAATACTGCTTCTGTATTTTCTTAATATAAAAAGCCCTTGATTTTGTTTTAAAAAGAGGTTGAATGGTCACACCCACTAATCATTAGTACATTTCAATTACATCTGACCTTCCTCTAAAGGGGCTCAGCTCCTCTGAATCCCATCTGCTCTATTAAAAAAAATCAAGCCCACAGCATGCTATTAGGGTAATTATGGACAATTGCTATGAAGAAGATGGTAAGACAGTTATTTATTTTTTCTGGGTGTGTTTTTGATGTACAGCATGTAATGAGAGCAAGTGTACTTACAAAGGCTTATAAATGTATATGGGATGACAGACTAGTGGGTATATAGTACGGAATACATATTCTGCACCTTGTTTACTATACATTGCCCTGTCTTTGCCATTTCCATACAGCTAAAATAGAAAATTTTCAAAATAAAACCTTCATAACTGAGATAGTGTTTTATTAGAACAGGTGAGCTATCTTGGTGAATCAAAGAAATCAAGATAAAGCTCAGTTTAAGGCTATTGTTTCTCAAAATACAGTGTTACCAACTCCAGATAGTCCATTTTAGTCCTGGAGAACTGATATTCATCATACAATTGTGTAAAATACTTTACTCTTTTAATTTTTGTAAAAATGTTCAAAACTTTTATAAATTCTTCTTGATTCCTGTATAGCTCAAATTAAGACTTTAAATTCTGTGCTGACTGGAATTCTGCCACCACAAAAGTTTGTCTGTGTGCTTTCAGGTACCAATACTTCATTTTAAGAATATATAGTACATAGTTTCCCAATTAGATGTTACACCAAAATCAATGGAGTCCTTCTTTGCAGCAAGATAGTAAAGCAATATTCCAAAGCTTTATTGATTTTAAAAGGGCTTTGCCAGCACAGAAATACCTATTTGTGTGAAATATTTTGTGGGAGCAGAGACTGGAGTTTTGAAAAGGTCTAAAAGGAAATTGCTTTCCTCTAAGGGTTATATGCTTTTGTGGGGAGTGCAAAGGATGCTTTGTAGCTCGAGTGTTACTGCTGCAGCTATCTTATCCCATTTGTCACTGAGAATTACAAGCCTTATTGACAGAAATATACAGTGTTTCACAACTAGGATTTCAAAGCTGAGCATACAAAAGAGAGTCAGGCTTATCTGATGTGTGCCCAAATGTCTCCAATTCTCAATATGCTAAACTTGCTTCCTTCATTCTCTCCTCCAAGGAAAGTAATCTTTGAGTCAAGTTGTAGAAAAATTCCCTCTCGTCCAAGTTGCATCAAATTATCCACAGTGATTCTGAGAGAAAAAGATTATACTTCTGCTGTGCCAGCATCTGGAAAGCAGCCTGATTGGCAAGACTAAAGAGCAGTGTAATTACATGTTCAAACACTTCAACTCTGCCCTTCCATATGGAATAAACATTCATTTAAGAACAAACAGCAAAAATTCCCTGTGAGAGAGGTGCTGGAAAGATCACCCTTCAGCAGTATTAGATATCCAGGGTAAAAATTGTGTAGGTTTGAAAGCCCATAGTCTTACAAAAAGACTTTTAGATTCAGAGAGGCTGAGTTTGAACTATTTAATGAGATATATGTGCTGGCACTTATATTAGCTGAATAGACTGAACATGATGGTACATATTCAAGTATTCAGAGAAATAATTTACAGCCAGAAAACCTGCAAAGTCTTTTTCGTTACAAGGGCATCCTGGGACAAGTCCAGAGAGAACAGAGCAACAGCAAGGCACTTTATTTTGCCAAAAACTATAACATAGTCATAGGAAATCCGGAGTTGCACAGCATAAAAATCCCTCATCATACCCTCATCTCTGATTAGTAGGAAATGAATGACAGCAGTGGAGCTACTCAGTCTAATTATCAGTTTTTCTGAATTTCTAATAAGCTCTTAAAATCTAATTTTGGAAGCAGGACTTTTTTCTCCTGCAGGGAATGGCTGATAGAAATGAGTAAGATTTCGGTTTGTCAAGTCTGGTCATTTCTCTGGCATTTAAGTCCTCAGTGAATAGGCAGGTTGGGGATAAAGCAGAATTTGTGCAAACTCTAATCCACTTTACCACTATTTTCTTTAGCTTTCTAGGGATACAAACCACTTCCAAGTTTAAACATGGCCCTGCCAATTCCAAGCGCCCCTGCTAAGGCTGGGGTATTTATGAGAATTACTCCATTGCCTCATTCGTGCCTGTTGACTGGGAGACAGACTGGCCATCAAATAATTTCTGACAGTCACTCGGCAGTAATAGTGAAGCTCAGAACTTTGACTTACATAGCAAATTAATGTTTCATTAAGCTTTAGGAACCATTCAGAAACAAATGCATTCATAATTACACTTGCTGTAGCAACAGGAATTAGGCTTCTGGCTGTTCTTAGCTCTAATTTCTCTTCCCTCAGGCTATAATTCATCACTAGGCTTGCATGAAAAAGCACCAAGCCTCTCCCCTGGCCAGTGATGGGTCTTGGAGAGATGTGTCTGGGGACACAAACCAGTTAATGACTGCTGATATGGACGATTTTCTGATGGCTATTTGTGAACTCATTCGCTATTAAAAGTGATAGTTTATTACAAGGAAAGCTGAGATTCCATGACCGAAAGGGAGGTCAGGTGGCTGGCTCCTTCCAGCACATATACATCTCCTTTGGTTATTAGAGCATAGGAAATCAGAGAAAGAAGTGTTGGATTAAAGCTCTGTAAGTGTTATTCAAATCCAAATTCAAGAAATGTATGGGAGGAAAGGAAAATGGGAAAGGCTTCAGAATCTCCTCTTTTTTTGCTCCCACTTTTTCTCATATTTTGTAAACTGTCCAGGAGACACAGCAGGGTTCTGAGACTGCAGTCCTTGGGTTAAGGAGAGTGTGAGAATAGGAGGAAGAACCTACAGGGCAGGCCAGGCCATTTTCCAATCTAAACTGGCAACTCATGGTGAGCTCTGAATTGTTCAGTATTAATGGAGAAATAGTGGATTTCCCTGTATGCAAGAGGTACTGTTTATGTTTCCAAAGGCTTATATCAGAAAGGATCACATTAGAGCAATACAAGGGTAAACCTGACTAGAAAAGCCATGACCAGTGCATTACAGTCACTGAGAGACACATTAATTGGCACTTGCTCATGTTGCCTCATGTCAGGAAAGAACATTACTGATGGCTTCACTGTGTGCAAGAGACAACCTGCACCAGACTTCACTTGACTTTTGGAGTTTTGGATGGAAGATGTAGCCAAGCAGCAGAACGCTGATGAAAAATGAACTTATGTGTAAGTTAGACTAACTACATTTTCTGCATTGATGAGAGTAATTACCTCTTACATAAAATTAGAAGTGAGTGGGAAGAGGGTTTGCAACCCTGAAAAGAAAAATGCTGATTACAAAATATTTTCTCTTCCAAAATATTTCAGTTTGGTAATTGCAAGTTATCATTTTTTGGTACTTTACTATAATTAAAATTGACTTTTACAAGTGGAATAAGTATTTAAGAAGTAAAATGGAAACCTTTTCATCTGAAAATCCCAGAAGAGGTATTTGAATTTTTTAATATCTATTTTTAGGAACATGTGAACCAGAACAAGCAATTTCCCCCCTTCTCAGTCTCAATAAATGTCTGTTTTAAGAATCTCTCCATTATTACAGGTACAGGGGAGAAGACAGACATCTGAAGACTTCAAATCACCTCAAGGAAACATTATAAAAATCCATCTTGATAATATGTACCTACCTGCAGGGAGAGAGAAAGCATATATAGGAGTCTGCCTCTTCCAGCACACTATCTTTTTTAGGTCAATGTCAGACACTGGGTGTTGCCTTCTGGTAAGTCTGTGCCTAGTGTGTCTCAAGAGCTAAGTCACTCATACTTTGCCTCTTATTATATTTTTGTAGCCCTGAAAAAGAATGGGATCACTTCCTCCTTATTCCTTTGCTCCATGTGCTAGCCAGACTCTCAGGGAAGTTTGTTGCCTTTCTGAAGCCCAGATTAAGTTAAAACCATCTCACTGCATCCAGCTCTCAGATCCCCAGCACAGGAAAGACAGGGAGCAGGTCCAGAGGAGGGGCAGAAAAACGGGGCTTTCCTCTCCTATGAGAAAAGACTCAGAGAGTTGGGGTCACTCACCCTGGAGAAGAGAAAGCTTCAGAGACATCTTATTACAGCCTTTCATTAATTAAAGGGGGGTATAAGAAAGCCAGGGACAAGTTTTTTAGCAGGGCCTGTTGAGATAGTATCAAGTGCAATGGTTTAAACTAAAAGACAGCAGATTTAGACTAGCTATAAGGAAATACCTTTTTATGATCAGGGTGGTGAAACACTGGCATAGGTTGCCTAGAAAGGCGGTAGATGCCCCATTCCTGCCAACATTCTAGCCACGTTGGACAAGGCTTGGGTAATCTGGTATAAAAGACCTTTAAAAGGTCCCTTTCAACCCAAAATATTCTATTTGGAACAATCTAGAGGCCTGTGTTTGATTTTGTCTCCTAGTGGGACTAAAGAGTCTGATGTATTCAGTCCACAGAGAGTAGCTAGAGGGAAATGCAGCAAAGACTCTTGGTGAGAAGAACCTACTGAATAGTATTTTTTCATTTCATATGTGACTTCCTTTTTTTTTTTTCTTACCCTGGCCACTACCATCTGGAAGCAGGGCTGTGTCAGTTCCTAACTATGTTGCTCTGGCAACTTCTAAAACAGTTTTATGGTCAATTATACTGTCTCTAGAAGATTCTGACTTTTTGATGCTTCTCAGAACCAAAGATCCAAAACATCCAGAATTTCATTAATTTTAGTTTATTGCAGCAGTGAAAGCAAAATGGTATTATTTTATTAGACTTCTAAGATTATAGAAAGCTAAAGCACTGTGATGTTTTAATGATCCTATGAGCTTCAAAGTTGCTGTTTCATATTACAACTGTCTTCCCCTCAATTCACCCTCACAGTCAAATTACCTGGTTTACTTTTCTCTTTGAAATACAGCAATCAATGTGAGGCACAAGCTGAAGATTTCTCTTAAAACAAACTGATAGGGATACAAAATTAAGACAGAGGTATAAATACAAAATAGCTATTTTTCAGAATGTTCTAGACTTACAGCTTGTATAGTAATGAAGCTGGGTGGCTACACAGGAAACCTCCCTACCTCTCTCCTCTTTCAAGATCATAACAATTTTTCCAGAATTTGGAAGCATTACTGATTAAACATTTTAAAATCTTAACTAAAATTGGAAACAACAAATGTGAGCAGTACCGGGAAAATAAAAAAGAGTGGCAGAATATTTAGAGAGTTCAGAGACTTGTGAAATCAAAGGGCAGCTGAATGGAGTTTTCACTACTGCAAGCTTGAACTTCATTGTAGCATCTTAAATTTCATTTTGATGCCCTTATCTTATTCTGGACATTGATATCTGAAAAAAGAAAGATTTACACTAAAACACTAAGCATAAAATTTCAGCATTAAACTCAAAATAGTGGGTAGGAAACAAATGCCATAAGAATGGCAGCACTAAATTTAGTAAATGGGGAAGGAACAGAAGTAACTATGATATCTTTATTTAAAATCAGTCCTGTCTGATTGATTAATGCATTTCTTAGGTGAGCTGAAAATAAGAAATGTATGCATCTAAAATACAAATTAATCAACACTGCACCACTGTTCTCTATACTGTATTAATTAATAACACCACATGGCGGATGCAGAATTAATCACTCTGTCTGAAGGATTTGGGTACAGAAAGCAGTAGAGAAAAGTTGCATTTTACAAAATTTATGAATGTTCTACAATCACTTAAACTGTTGAAAGATTCTATGAGATGCTTTTTCTGACAGATCTTGGGGAAAGTCTTCAGCAATAATTAGCAAAGTTTGTACGCGTAGTCATTGATTTATTTCAATGCAGCATTTTCAGTGGGCTTAATTAGGAGCTGTTAGAATTATGACTGGTTAGTTAAAAAGTACAGCGAGATACTTCATAAGATAGAAAGAGATCTCTGTCTAGATCTGTCTGAGCGACCCTTATTTGCTATAAAATTGATTTTATTCCAGAGTATTACAGGGAAAATAAAACTTTTCCAAAAGTAACTTGAAAATCCTCAGGTTTTCCTATGCCTTTCACAAAGAATCTGAATTCCATACCATTCCAAGTGTCTCCACCTGTGAAAAATGCTACACACTGGAAGGACTCCTTCAAAATCCTTTTCTAGATCTGGGTGGTAGCTCAGTCCTTTTACCTTGCTATCTTTCCAGTCTTATCCCCTACTCTGTACCTAGGTTTCATAGGAGCAGTTCTAGGTTAAGAGTCAATAATTTAGACTTTTTTATGGATTGCTCCATTTCTTCTTTTATATACAACAAATCCAAGACTATCTGTTGCTGAGTAGCACAGTAGCCATTTCTTGCCTCACAACACATTTAGTTCCACTCCTCCTACTTCAGCAAATCAATATTGTATCACTTGAACTCAAATCCTGATTTCTATCTAAAAAGGATTTAGGAAACTTTGATCAAAGAAGACCTGTGATAGTGATGGACTTGCATTAGAATGTAATCATTCTCTCCATTTGTGCCTCTAGAAAATATCCTTAACAAAGGCATTCAACAATGAAAATTCCTAGTCTGTTTGTTCAAATATTTTTCCAGGTCTCCGGCTGGCTGAAAAAACTTCTCATTATACTACTGAGTAATGAGACAGTCTTCAAAACAGATCTTAAACTACCTTCTGAAGGTGGAGAGCTGCAATAAACTTCACTGAAGAGCTGAAAATGAGCCCCTAATGATTTGGAATATATTCTCCCACATTAGGCTCTATCTTTATTTGCTGCCACTGAATAGAGTCTGCAGCTGAAATGGAAAACAGGAATGTGAGAAAGAAAAGGACACATATGCAGAAATTTTGCATTATAGAGCAAGGAGTTATTAGCTTCTTTATCTGTTCTTTCAGTGATTGCATTTAAGATAAAGTATTTAGCCCCAAACTTCCTAACACAAAGACCTAAAAGAACAAAGAGAATTAGGAAAAGATGAAAACTGAACATATAGAGAGACTGATTTAAAGGTAATTATATTACAAATGACTTAATATTGGTGTTGTTTTATTGGAACAGTTTCATTATATATCAGTCACAGGAAAAAATATTCTAAAGAATATGCTGACAAGTTCTCCTTTTTCCCCATTTCTGACTTGACAAGCAGATCATGATTTTGTGGAATTAATTCGCTATTCAAGCTTATTTCCAAGTTAAATATAATGGCTCATCCACAAGTACTTATCTGTAAGGATTTGCTATTTGAAATTCCAGCTGTGCTGTTCAGATTTGATAGGCTACAGCAAACACATGGTGTGCGTTTGTTCCTAGGAGGATGCCTGTAACATCTCTGCTGGCAAGTTTGGCTATTAAAGTATTTTTGGAAAGCAGGCACAAAAGGGGCAATAGCAGGGACAGAAGATTGTGTTCAGACATGCAGAGCGTGTTTTCAGGGGATGGTTCTATTTCAGGAGCCCATCTTCAAGCAAAAATATCCCTGAGGTCAGGGAAGTGTCAGACAGCTGGCACACCCAGAGCAGAAGGACCTGAATGTTACCCTGCCAGCGGCAGAGAGGCCCATATGGCTGTGATGGAAAGGGTAACAGGTACTGGTCACGGAGTTATCAGCCATATGGCAGCTGAAACTGACAGGAGACACTACATGAGCATCAATAACAAACACACAAAGTGTTGGGATAGGGACTCCTTTACAGCCTACAAATAAAAAGCTGAATTAAGCAAAGCAAAACTAAATAGGACAGGAAGAGTGTAAAAACTTGCTATTTACAGGGCTAAGGAATTAGCATAAGGAATGGTGGCAGTGCCATCACTTCAGAAATTCAGAGGGGACACACATATTGCAAGGAAATACCCCTTTTTATTAATTGTGAGATGGATGGGCAAGAGATAATTAAGTATTTGTGTACCAGATTTGCATTCAAGTATTCAGAAGAATCAATACTTACAGATTTTGTTTTTAGGCATCTTCTCTATTCTTTTTACAGAGAGTGAAATTTGCATGCAGGGAGTGTGTTTAAATAACTTGCAGCTCATTTCCATTTAGAATGTCTGTTTAAATACCAATTTGACCTCTGGCTGTCTTTGGTGTTGGATAATATGTGTAAAATTGTCACCAAAATTGTGTATGAAGCACAAGTTGAAAGGAACATACTGAATTTTCTTAGTTTTTTAACCTGATTGCTTTGTTTTCTCCTTCAGGATGTCAAAAGGAGAGAAGATATAGGGAGCAAATCAATAAGGGAGAGAAGAATCAGCATATTTGCCACAGAAGATGAGGGAAAGGAAAGCTGGGTGACTCATTTCATCATGTAAAATATGCTCTTTCTGATCACTCTCCAGGAACCAAGAATGCAATACTCTGTTTGGTGCTCAGATATTGTGCTAAAGAAGTAAATACAGTCTTAAGTAGCTCAGATCTAAATGAAGTTTTGTACAAAAACTGAAGGTTTGCTACCACAGAAAGTGATGTGCTGTTTCTTCTATCATTATTTATAATAAAGATTTCTTTAATGCAGACTTCCCCCTGAAACACTGGAAACCAGAACATAACAGGAGGAATTGAGAAGTTACTATGTCCATGAATAGCAAATGAAATTCTGTGGGCCATCCAACTGATGAAAATTTTTGAATTTTTGAATTTTTTGTTTCTTTTGGTTCATTTGGGGATTTCTTAATTTTTTTTTTTACTTTTTTTATATTCTCCCTTTTGGTTTTTTTTTTGTATTCTCCTTTCCTTCTAGAGGAATTTCTTTAAATTCCTCTAGATTTGAGGGTTTTTTATGCAAGGCACATATCAAAGATGTATTCATAACTATCTTGCAGTATAATGGTAGACATTAAGACTGTCTCTGTCCCACCCAGTGCTAAATACAGTAGTGTGTAACACAGAAAACTTGTGTTAAGGTTCCAAACATTTCAAATGCAGTGCAGAACACTCAGTCTTCACAATATCCCATATAAAGTTCAGTTGAGACATAAAGGTTTTTTGCCCACAGGAATCAACACCTTCATTTAAAAGTAGAACTAAATTGCAAATTTTCCTATGTGAGGCAAATCATTAACCTTTGCCAAATCATTACCTCAAGAGATAATTAACAGAGATCTTGCAGAAAATGTAACTAATAAAAAAAGCTCTCAAAAATTACTATGAAGAACAAATGTGGTCTGCCTCCCAGCTAAGGGACTACTAGTGTCCCTGGAGAAACTAAGTTTCTATGGACTTAAAAAAAGGTCAGGTGAAGCAAAAGAGGATTATTCTAATCTATTAAACCCCCAAGTAGTGGTCATCTTAAACTCAGCAGTGGAGTTGGAGTGGAAATTTTATCTCAATATCAAATAAAATCTAGGTTACACTAATTAGACTATAATTCAATTAAAAATAATAAAACTTTTCACTGATTATTCAGTAACCAACCTGATTTGCCTAGTTACATAACAAAGTTAAAGGCTTCACACAGGAAGCCAATGTCCCTGGCTTGTCTATTGACTTCATTGTTCACTTCTGATTTTCTCTTTTATTGGTCTATAAATATGTACATAAATATTGAATTAATTTACAGGAGTATTGTAAAGATAAATACATGCTAGTACAGTCCACCATGTGTAGCACAGCTTATGTTCTCTTACCTCTTGGCAATTGCATGACCTTTATGAAGTTGCAGGAAAAATCACTGTGATTTTATCACTTTGTGTAATCCTTCCATACATTATTTATAAGATTCTAGTAATATGACACTTTGTTTCATTATATAACCCCATAAATAATCAAATAAAAAATAGACTTATATGTGCATCAGAATCAAGCAAATTGAACCAAATACTTACTACAGTCACGAAGGCTCAGGAAATAAATTTTTTCTAACAGATTATGAGTTCTGGTTTCAGAACAGTGTCACAATGGCCTTTTCCTGCTAATTAATTAACTCAAGGAATAGCGGCTATAGTCTCAAGAAAAAACAACAGCCTCATCACCCTGTCTGTCTCATTTATTGTGTACTTTTTGTTACTGCACCTGTCAGTTCCTGAGGGGAAAAAATAAGTGAAAATTAGGCCATTCATAAAAGATAGGTCAATACTTCTCAGTAATTCCACGTGCTGTTATTGGGTCCTCCGGGGAGCACTACGAAATTTCTCCCATAGTCCATCTACTTGATGAAGTCCTGTCTCTCCTGCATTTCGGGTCAGTCACAATGTGTAAGGTGACTGCAGCCAGGTATTAGCTGGGCCCCTGGAGCCTCCCTTCTCAGAGCAGTGCAGGACTGCTCTGTGCAGGGCTGACGGGGCTGAAGGCAGCTACAGCCATCCTCCACATGGGCTCGTGTCTCAATGAACCCACATCAGTGGAGAACAGCCACAGCCACGAATATGCTATGTGTTTATGGGAAACCACAGTGTATTTCAAGGTAATGTTAAGTGCTGAGGTCTCTGACATTTCTCGTTTAGGCAAATCATCTTCAGCAGCTATTAGCAGGACAATATCTTGTACACTTAGAAACAGCACACATCATTTGTAAATCTGAACAATACAAAATAAAACTCTGCTAATGACCCAAGCCTAAGAAACATGCGTTCTCCATCTTTTCTACCTCTGACTCCTCTTCCTCAACTAAGACCCTGGTACACGTTTTTTCTCCATTTTGTACACAGCTCCCTCAGTGAGACAATGACATGGGCAATGTGACACTGAAGTCAATGAGACTTGAAGACATGGGCTTCCTTCCCCCATTTACTGCAACAGTGAAATGTATTCCTATGTTCTGGCTTTTGTATTTTTGGGCCTTTTCACAGGCAAATCTGAAAAAATACATGGAAATGACAGCTCTACTACCAAACCCCTCTTGCTAACAGAAAGCAGTGACCATGAAGTCACAGCATTATTGAACCTGTTAAAAAAACATTTGTGTAATCAATAATTGCAGGTCTTTCAAGCTCTTTAAATTGGGCCTAGTAGTTTTCTGTGAGTCTTTTAGTATTTGCTATAGCTACAAATGAGGAAATTTGAATTTGGGGTTATTCACACGTTCAAGGGGTTAAGCTGGGACTTATTGGACTGCTGACTATCTAATTCTTCTGATAAGCTTCATGAGGTCTTTATTCCCAGACTGGATAAACACTTACATACTTCTGGATCAAAGACTTGCATTAACAAATTTACCATTAATTTTCTTCTAAAGCTTTTACATGTAATGGGTTTTGATGTAATTCCCCGTTCCTTCATGATGTGAATCTTTAGGATACTCCCTGAAAGCCATGCAAGTAGGTGAGCATGTGAAAAGTGAGTGCATTCAAAAACTGACTGAATGCTGGCAGGCAATTTCTATGGTATTTTGCAACTATGCATGGAGTAGAAAATGATGTATTCAGGAGAAGAATAGGGCAGAATAAAACCAAAGGAAGTATCAAATGCTGGAGAGTCACATTGATGGATCGAAACAGAATGACCTGAACTTATAAAAAAAAATCTAACTATCAATAGGAGATGCATAATTATAATGAACTCCTACAGCTAGAGTAGAGCAACTAAAGCAAATTTAAAAATCCAGGAGACTTGTTCTGAAAAATTTTAGCTGATGTAACTTCTAGAAGTGGCTTTGTAACACATTGAATTTGCAAGTGTTATGAACAACGTTATATGTCTAGCCTCTCCCAATTTCAGGTGCCTCTCCCATATTTATTTGCCAAATTATTTTAGTTTACTCTCAGAATTTGATTCAATGTTACATCAACAGGTAATAAATAATTAAGAGTGCAATCAATGTCAATATTGAAATAAATAAACTCATTAATGATAAAGAGCATCTAATGGTATGAATATGGAATTAGGATGGAAATTGAGACATTCAGTAGGATTTAAGAGATGATAATAATAGGAAAACGAGGCTGAAAGGAAGCTCCAGGGGCCAGATATTCCATCCACTATAACAGGAAGAATCTTGTTCTTTTCACTGGCCACAATTGAAAAGACAGTTTTCCCACACCACAGAATTTCATAAGAATTTTAAAATTAAATTTATAATTCCATATTGTCCTGAAGATCTTCAAAATTTTTTGAAGAAATAAAAACTAAGATTCTCTGAGCTGATAAAGATATAATTTTAGCCATTTGTTCATATTTTGTTTAATAATTAATTTTTTAACAGATCTCCATCAAGTTGTCCTTTCTAGCTCTGGTTAATTCCCTCATTACTAAGCTATGACACCGAAGGTGTTTCTCTCTTATATCTTTTCCACAGTGTAGAACATCTCCAATACAATAATAATATAAAATAAACTGATGCTTTAGGAAATCACTACATTTCAAAATGAATGAACCTTTTCGTAAGAAACAAGCAGCAATAAGGCTTGAACAGGATTTCCTTTTTCCTGCTGCCCACAAAATTCACCCTGTACTCAGGAACAATTTTCCAAATCTAACTGTTATCCAGCCATCTAAGTTACTAAGTGAAAATACATGTTTTTACCAAATAACATTTCTCTGGTTCTAATGTTTCATCAAAAGCACCTTGAATTTCATTGCATCTGTGTGTTAAAAGTTATCAAACTTGAAATATGTCATCCCCAAATCATCAGAACAATTACCATCCCAGAGAAAGAACTTCCCTGAGTTTTTTAATTCAGCACCTTTTGGTGGTACTTTTCTATGTAATCTGTGTAGGTATATATATTACTGTTGTATTGTATTTTTTCTATTTTTACAGAAAATGTCCATTTTTAAAGTTTTAAGGTACAGAGAACTGTCTATCCATTCTAACTAACCAGACCAGCTCTGAGCTAATGTTCTCAGGAGTAAACAACCAAAGTAAGGTGAAAGTTATTCTCTCTATATGGAAGATGATAGTGCAATCTTCTTCAAAACAGCTGTGAAATGACCACACAAGATGTTTAAGAATCAAAAATAAATAAGACCACAGACAGGGCTATGTTGGAAGTAAACAGAATCAGAGAATCATCAAATAGAATATTCTGAAGACAGAAGTGCACTTGTGCAGAGAAGCGCACAATGCACACGCCAACCTAAAGACAAATTCTACCCACCAAAGCCATGTTCTATCAAATAGAATACTTCTTTGTAGAAACTTCTTGTTAGGTAGACAGAATCACACCATAAGCCCTATACAGTCAGCTCCAGGAAGATGTGTAGAAAGTCAGACTATAAACTCTCCTGGATGGAGGTCATAACATGAATCCTTTCTTCAAATTCTCTTTTCTGCTCTTCAAATTCTATCTTCCTTTTCAGAACGCCTAGAAAAAAATTTGTGTACATCCCCACACATCAAACAGTGTCAGACTGTGCCTAAGCAAGAAATGCAAGATTTTACAATGGTCTTCTCATATCCACAACAAAGTATGTCCACCTTTTCCCCGTTTCAAAGGACACCCAGAGTGTAACCCACTTCCTTCAGTCCATTACATACCATCATAGAAGCTCTGCAGATTAAATGAAACAACTGCCTATACAGAAGAATAAACTTTCTCAGAGCAATAAGTCAGAAATTGCCATTTACAAGGAGGGTAATACTCTTCTCCAATCAATCATCTCATCCAGACTCTCAATCCCTGATCTTTCTACACAGAGTGGCAACAGAAATATGCAAAACACCCTTTAAAAGACAAGACTAGGAATGAAAACCCATGACTACTAGTATACAAATGCCTTGATTTTAAATCACAGGTTTAAGACACCCACCTGGGTCCATGTCCAGATGCAAGTGATACTGTACATGCTGATGGGAAAACTGAGGAATTGAGATCCATTCTGATATTCCATCCTGATGCTAGAGTGACAGGGCATCATATTTATCATCTACAACAAAAGGAAGATTTATTCAAACATAGCATTCCTAAACTGACTGACCTGGATGGCTTTCAGTGCCCAAGATTTTCAGTGAGCAGCAAGGATCAGATGCTGCACAAGGAAAGGAGAGCCAGCAGTCAAGTGTGACAATGAAGTCTGTGGGAGCAGTGTCCTGAGCACCAAGAGGGCAGGATGCAGAGCAGGGATTTCAGCTGTGAGGAGACAATGACCAAGAGTGATCAGGGTCAGACACAGCGCAGTGAGCACTGAGCAAATCTGCAGCAGCCAGGCAGACCCAAGGCCAAGCCAGGAAGCCAAACCAGCAGGTCCAGGTCAGACTTGCAGAGGTGGGAGATTGGGCAGTCATAGTTGCTGCACAGATCTGGTGTGGCGTGGGCAGAAGCAGCACTAAAGTCCCAACTAAAGGATGCTCCCAAGAGAAAAAAAATTCGGCAGCCTTCACTTCCAGGTCTATTTGCAACAGCTCTTAGAAGCTACATTCCCCAGCTGAATTCCTAGAAGGGAACAGTCTCCAGGACCTAACAGTCTGAACATTATCAATGGCTTTCTTAAACCATAAATGTCAATTGGTAACCATTTCTATGAGCTAAGAATGGAGAACTGCAATTAAAATCTCAATAGCCAGAGAGGGAATTTTTGACCAGGAAGTCTCAGACATGCTCACTGAAAAACTATAACACTATGATGTAAAGATTTTTGAACAGAAATATGGAGTTGTTTTGAGAAGACAGAATTTATTACACAAAATTTCTGCTTCCTCCAAGTTTTACTAGATTGGTTGCCTAAGGGCAGATGAATTACTGTAATATAATTGGACTTTTTGTCAGCATTTGATTTAGCACTGCAAGAAATTTGTCTTAATATAAGATTTTCTTAATCACCCTTTCAGAAGTAAACTTAATATTGTAAAGCCTTGCACATGTGCTTAAATAATATTAAAGAAACATATATGAGCAAAATTTTTTACTCCAAGATAGCTGGGTTTTCCTTTGATACTTTTTAGAGAAAGAAATGAAAAAATGGGAAGAAGACACATACATGATGCACTTCAACTAAAGTTACTTGGTTAAAAATTTTAAAATATATATTTTGTCTCTCTTTTTGGAAAAATTATGTATTTTCTCTTTTCACTTTCATTTATTTCACAGTTTTTCAGATGGATATATGATATAGTCACCTCACTGTCACTTCTTTATTTTTAATACAGTCTGGCAGGTGCTCATCACAGGCATGCAATAGAGGCATTTGTTTTCACAGCACCCCTTTGAGACATTCAGTCTGTAGCCATGCACAGTACAATATCATTTTTTACCACTCAGGAAGGCTAGAATTCAAGCTAATAAGACCAGTTGCAGTAAATATTTTGCAGTAAACACGTTTCCAGTGTAGAATATAGATATCATTGTCAAGTGAGAAGGATGCAAATAAAAAGCCATCCTCATTCAATCAATAAATGAGGTCATGAGGGAGAGTTAAGCTGGGCCTCACTAGCAATACACCTAGTTCAATATCCTGCTTCTGGAAAGAGCCCACACTTGGTACTTCAAAAGAATGAAAGGCTATTTACAGAGCCCATATTATGTGACAGAAGACTCTTTTCTGACTTGTTTAAACAACATACTTACAAATGGATGCTGATCTCAGCATGAGCAGAGGGCAAGGTTCAAAACCCTTCAGGAGCTGCTTGCTCCAACTGAAATACATTGTTCTACTGTCTATTTTTGGGGGGTTTTTTTACCATTGTCAAATATTTATGAGCTCATATAATGAGGCGTTGCAGCAAATGACTGCAGCTCCTACTGGAAAAAGCAGTGAGTGTCAGCAACCAGAAAGCCTTAGAGGCTCATCCCTCTTCTCTGCTTTCAGCCATATTGGTCTGGCACACAAATTAGCACACTCCAAACTGCAAGCTTGGTCTTGTCAACAAATCAAACTGGAGTGCTAATCATTAATAACTTATTCTGAGACAATATTGACAGCTGCTTTGCTTTATTACCAATGCCATCTGTGCCCAGCAACCCACAGTCTCCTTTCTACTACTTCTTAGCTGGCACTCCAAATGCTTTTCAGGCTGAAAGAAGCAGAATGGAAATAACAGCTTGAGCTTCTTAAGAAATATCACCAGCCAACTCAGGGAGCCCAAAAGATAAGGAATAATATGATTGTAGCCTACTGAGTTTTCATCATAAGCCAGATTTATGAATAACATGCTGCCAGATGCCTTTTCCTACTAGTGATCACTTCCACTGTTTCTGAAAACCAATATTATGCTCTTGATGTTCAACTGGTCTTTTTCTATTCTGAGTAGTACTAAAGCCTCAGTGAGATTGATTAGAAGATAACAGTATCTGAGGCATTCTTGAGTCTCCTTATTACAGTCATAATGCTATTGCTTTTGTCACAGACTTCTCTTAGCATCCGAAGACTAAAACAATGCTATAAAAAAGCAGCTCCCAGGCTTCTGCTGGGCCACTTGAAGATTTTTCATTTGTGAGTTCCCAAGGTGTTTGCACTTCGGTACAGAATTAATAATAAGACCTTTCCTTTCTAACCAAAGTGCGTTCCTGTGAACAAATGGAAAAATTTAGATTTCAGAGGTAAATTTAGCTTAAGTCATCAAAGGCAATCCAGTTTTAAACAGACACCTACCAAAATTATTTACAAACTTGTAAAGAAAAATATCTAGGAGTGTTCATTCAAGCCTTTTTTCTGGATCAGCTCAACTGGGGTGAAAATGTTAAGAGATAAAATATATAAATAGACATTTGATTGTTCTGTAGTAACATTTTGGAAAAAGAAGAGAAAACCAAAGATTTTCAAAAGACCCACAGATAAACTTTTAAGTGTGAATAGCTTTTAATTTTTGATGGCTTTTTGATTTTTCTATAGTGCTATTTTGCGCAGAGGTGGAACAAGCCCAGAGGTCTACCATCTTCTTCGGACAAACTGTCTTTTGTCTAAGTGAATTTTATAATTTGAATTTTTTAAGTCAGAGAAAAGAAAAATATAAACTGTGCTTTTTTCACACCTATGAATGTATGTAAATGTAAAAATTCAAGTGCAAACTCAGTCCAAAGCAGAAAGGTCTGGAACAGATGGCTGAAAGACTTTGGAATGTCAGTTAAAAAGAGCCTGTCAGTGGCAGACAATGATACCTTCACTGAAAAATGAAGGAAAAACTCTACAACAAAGAAGGAGTTTAGGTAACTTGTTAAGAGCACTTGCCAGGAAGAGAGGTGAGTGCTTTCTGGGTGCAGAAGGTACATTTTTAATCATATGAGGAAGGGAGTGGGAATTCAGAAAGCTTGTCTGCTCTTACCAACCTGCCACAGATCTAATGAAATACCCTATCTCTGCAGAACTCGCCTCTATTAGATCCCTAGAAACCATAGGTTCAGCAGCCTCACACTACCAGCAAGAAGAAAGGGGCTGCAGAAGGTTGATTAGAGGCTGCCACTTCATGGTAAGGGTTTTGCAGGCCTGTGGTGACTGGGCTGAAAAAGATGAACAATAATTACTGCAAATTCAGTGTATGTCATTATCTCACACAGATGACTTGCCAGAACTGATAACATGCTGACAAATCTAACACAAAACTTTTTTAGCTTGAATGGTGGGGGCTGGCATCCATGGTGTGTGGTGCTCAGTGAATGACCACAATCCCCATAAGGGCTTTGCTCATTGTGCTTCCTCAGCACACTTGACCCCTGACTGCTCCCATTAGTGGTCAGCAGAAAGAAAACTGATCACAGTGACCCTGCCTCCTGTGGTATCACAGAACTGACCTCAATAGAAACAGAATCTGCTAGAGGATTATAATGCTTTCAAAACGGGATGGTGTGGCTCTACCCACCTGTAACAGGACTGACCCTACAAAATCAGTGTCTGTCTCGTGTTACCCAGGCTCTCGGGATCACAACAGGGGACGTGATGAAGAGGGAGCACACAAGAGGAAACCCACCTATCTGATGAGAGCTAACAGCCTATCAGGGCACAATGCCTGTTCAGGAGCTACTCCTCTCCAACCCTAATCTGGGATTCCACAGGAGGCTGCAGCTGCAGGGGAACAGTGTGAGACTGGCAGGTCCACTTTGGAAAAGGAGCAGAAGAAAGACTCTTTTTCATTTAGTCATTACTCTGTCTGTCACACTGACACTGCTGCCTTGAATCGTGTTTTCAATACCTCACACACCTCAAAAATGGTTCCTGTTAATTTTAGAGGTTAAATCCAGGGAGCATTTGATGTTATCTCTCAATTCTCCATCCCTTTCAGCAATTCACAGCATTAAAAATATTTCAAACCAGCTTTCTTTCTCTGGCAAGTAAAAGAATTAAAACAAATTTAATTGAGTATTTCAAAAATACTGAGAACACTCAGGTATAAGGACTGAAAAATCCATCATTAAGTAGAATTCTAATTAAGAGAGTGATTAACATATTAATAACAAGATAGAAATCTTAAGGATAAAGGTTTTGTTATTATTGTTATGATTGCTTTGATCTATTCTATATACAGGAAGATTTATTTATAAATTCTCTGATGTACATACATTTAGTTTCATTTCGACTAAGTTATCCCCTTTATTTCATTACAGAAATCTCATTTGCAGCCTCAGATCGAACAATTATCCTCTCCCTTCAGGCACAATTTTAATGTCAAAATAAAAGGCTTTACCAATGGTCTTTAGGATTTTAATTGTGTCTTTGGAAATTATATCATATGCCGTGGATGGAAAAGAGAGTGTTAACTGTGTCTGTATCTAGTCTAGCCCAAATGGTGTGTTAAGGATGTGTTTATTGAACTTGAAACTTGCCAAAACAGACTGGCATAAGGTCCTATACCAGGTGTCAGATAGAGCAAGCTGAACTGCAGAGATAGAAAATGTATTTTCTTTTTCTTTTCATTTTAGGTAAAAACACAAAGCTCTTTGACCCAATTTGATTTTTATTTCAGAAACAGCAACTGAAAGAATTTCCAGGTTTTGCTGGAGAACATTTGAGGAGGCAGTGAAAGTCAGTCTGTCTTGGTTAACAAATACTGGATCGAACATTGACTGAATGATCTCCAAGCCACTATGAGGGATCTCTTCCCCATACAGATTTGTTCTTTAACATATAGAAAATGTGAATGTAGGCAAATGGTCTTAATACCAATAAATGTAAAACTTGAAGGTACCAAACCTGACCTGTTCCAGGGAACTCCCCAAACCTGACATTTTGCATTTCTACTGTCTTTGAGGCTGCTTAAACCTGTGCTCAGAGAGCTTAGAAACACTGCCCATCATTGTAGAAACTGATGCTGATTCTTCTAGGAAAGGACCCAGTGTCATCTGGCCTGCTGGCCATCAGCCATGTAGTACCTCTCTGAGAGCAGATGGATTCGATGGAAGCTGCTCAACTAGGCAGAGCCTGGAGCTGCTGTGAACAACATCCAAGTGCATCCTGGAGTGGTGTGCCCTGGGAATTTGCTCTGGCTTGCTCAAGAGGCAGCCCTGACAGCGTACCCAGCAACAAATTCAGCCACGAATTATACGGGTCATTACTCGATATGAATGTGTGCTTGGTCTCAGGGACAGAAGAGTGCCAGTGCAGTGACTACTCTGAGAGGCTGAATCCTCTCTTTCTTTAAGCAGTTTTAGACTTGCTGAAATCTCCTGGGCTGTGTCATGTAGTAGATGAAATTATAATAATGATAGAAAATAGGTCTTGAAGGGATCCGAAAAAGATACTTAATTCAAAGCAGAAGTAGCTAGTTTCCATTCCTATAGATTTCACGGTCATTTTTCCATTGCTTTGCTTTCCATTTTTCTTACAAATAGAAAGCCTCTCCTACTGCCTAAATTCTTTGTTCTTTCTCACCATAAATGCTAGTCTTTTAAAAATTCTATATGCTGTGTTTTAAAAATTCTAAGTATTTTTAATTTTCCCAAGTAGACTTTCTCTCTGACTAGAACCTTTTGCTCAAGTGACTGAACAGGGCTTGCAAGGGTAAATCCACTCCACATTTAAGAGCACTAGATGGATCTCATGAGGAGTGGCAAGGTGAATAACCAAGGATCAGTTACCACACTGTTTTTATCCAAGCTGTAATATAGATTTCTGTGGAACCCCACTGATTACAGCCATAGCGTAAAATTCCTCCTTACATCATACACAGTTCTATTATGTGCAAGAATGTCAATGGCTTGCTGTTTGTTCCAGCTTGCCAGTGCACCTACAGTTTGTAGGTCTTCATGGAAAGGCTCTGAAATTCCTGGTCTAAAAAGGGTTTTACAACCATCTCTCCCTTAGTCTATGCCACTAATGTATCTATCACAGAACTGTCACCAAAAATAAACCTAATGCAAATGCTCATAGGTAACTCCATCAAACTTTGCTACCATTTGATTACTGCTTGGTGGTGAAATCACTGGGCATTGTTGAGGCTGGAAACAGAAAATACAGGCATATCTAAGTGCAGGTACAAAACACCTGAGCTATTTCCAAACACATATCCACCTGCAGAAGCTGACCAATTATCTGTACTAAGACCATGAGACCATGATAAAAGAAAACAACAAAAATAACAAAAAAAAAAAAAACACAAAACAACCCTATGCCCATCATTAAAGTAAATTCCCGGACAAAATTTAAATGTTACTGTTAATCTGCTTCAAAGTCAAAGGAATCATATTAAACAGTTCTCATTTAGGAACAGAAGCTGTACACAGACATCTGGGAAAATGACTACATGGAAGCTGTTTCATGCCAAGATCTTCTGCTTATTTCCACTGGCATAGTGGCCTTTCTGGTCAGAATGCCAAGTCTTCCATAATCAGCAGAGTTAAGGGCTCTCAGTGCTTCAAAAGGTTGAGATCTAATTGCTGCAAATTTAGTTAATGCCAAGGGAGAAAGACAGGCATCAAGATTTGGGCCTTTGCCCCAAAAGAGAAGTGCAAATAACATCCATAATCATTAGACAGTTGTCAAGAGAGTGCTGAGAACTGGGCTGTACAGAAGCCTGCCTGAAAATTTGATGAACTAAAAAAATTAATGAGCTTTGGGTTCAAAAGGTTTCCTTTGATGTGCATCAAGCATTTTCATGAAATGCAAGTAACTACACAAATGTGCTATTTAGTAATAATGGGTCATATCAGAGCTGGATATCCCTTGATCTCCTGTTGAGATGACAGCATGCCCCACACATTCCTGCCAACACAAAACAAGTGTTAGCAGATTTACTCTTAATGAGCTCATCACACCAAAGTACCAGTTAAAGGGAGTAGGTCACAGATTATGTTTGTTTGGTTGTCCTGATGTGTCTTGTTAATTCCACACACAAATACGGTGTTGGGGGAGGAAATGCCCCAGTCTACAGTGCCTGACTATCTTCTGCACTGACACCTATAAGCTTTCTGTCTGCCTGAACCTAGGGTAAAGTGGCATAATCCTTCGTTCCCTACTCTTCCCCCCTTACCTACCCTTAGTTTTAATTCATTTCTGCACAACAGAACATCCTTCACATGTAAAGTAGGGCACTTGCTAGAGGAAGACCTTAAAGACCCAGAAGCTCTGCTGCATCTCTGTATTTTTTTGTGCATGGGAACAAGGTTTACTGGTACCAGGACTTCATTTCTCTGTAGGGAAATGCTTAAGATTTGATGCTCAGTCTTGATCCCTTTCTCCTGCACAGGAAGACAGTGTCCAGCCCTGTATTCATGAGTTAAGGCATAGGTTAAGATGAAATACCTTCATATAAAAAATTACATACTAGTCTGTTAATTTTCTTGAAGAAGCATTGTCTCTCCTGCTATTCTCCTAACAACATTCTCACTTTAAATATTTTCTATGTTGGATTTCATAGAAGAAGCAGTATGTGATAATGTTGTATGAACACTTCACAGCCAATGCTATTTTCACAGAAATCAATCTTGTGTCATAGCCCATTAGATACCTCAAGGCAATGCAACATTTGAAACCACAAAAGCTTTAGTAAGGCACATAAATTACACAATAGACTCTTACCCTTGTCAGGATATGCTTAAACTGAAACTTTGATGGTAGGGAAAGCTAAAAGGGCTCCTATTCTTCTCTTCAATTATGTTTATAGAGCTGTCTTGGAAACCACAGCACAAACACAGTTTTGGACTAATTCATCTTAAAAATAAAACGTTCTCCTTTTTTTTGGTAAAGCAGAGCTGAATCCAGAACACAGTGGTGTAACACCACAAGTAGCTGTACTGGCACAGAAAAGGGACAACAATGCTGCATGAGAGCACCAACAAGAGAGCAGGAACTCCTTAAGCCACTTTGAGTGTTTGCAGTTGGTGCCTTGTTACTTAACAGCTATGCAAAACCTAGTCCTATCAATGACTAGCTCTTGCAATTCAAAGCACATCTTGGTCAGTAATCAGGTTCTCTGATTTCCCACAGGTTTGTTCCCTGTGATTCTAAATGTATACAGTGATTTTTCATCAACTAGGACTAAATTACACTCCAAAGAAGCAATTATTTGGAATGCAGATAAAACATAAGAAAATGCTACATAATAATGGTGTCAAAGATGGCTTCCTTTTGAAAGCAAGAATTTGGCATTACTGGTAAATGATCCACTTCCAGAGCGAAAGCAGTTCACTGATAGAAGGAATTAAAACACAACAGCACATTAGTGGAGCAGGTTATGGTGGCTACACAAGTCAGAGTTCAGGAACAGTAAGAGCAGAACAAAGAGAATAAAAGTAGCATGAAAGCTCTTAAGACAAAAAGCATAAACTCCTTCATCTGGAATTCTAAGTTCTACACAAAAGATGCTTTGAGAATAATATTTGTATAACAAGAAAGCTGTAGAAGCAATAACACTTATCAAGTGTTGCCTCTGCTTCAAACATGATGTTTGGATCCAAAGTGTGTATATTCCACCTTCACTTCAGACATAGCATGAGACTTCATTATCCAGCTCCATAGTTTTCATCATGGCTATTATTCCAAGTACTTTTCTACTTTCCTTCTCCAGAGCTGATTGGCTCAGCTCACAAAAGGCATCTTTGGCAGCCCCCCATATGCTCTCACCAAAAACCTTTTGCACTGCTGCTTCAGACACCATGGCTCATGCTCTGTCATTACCTCACCTCTTTCCAGATGTCTTAGTTCTTCTTCATTTATACCTTACTTAATTTCAGGGACTGGATTAAACAAAAGCATTCAGTTTCTTTCCCCTCTGTATATTTAACCAATATACACATCACTGCAGTACAACCACTGAGGTTAAGTTTGTGTTTATCAAATAACTCTGACAAAACTTGAGGTGTTTGGTCTGTCTTTACACACAAATGAAAGAGAATTGGGCCAGCTTAGGAGTGAAAACTGAGCATTAAAGGTAATTGAAAAATACAGGTACTGTAATTCATTTAGTATTTCAGCATCCCTAATTGCCTCATATTACACCAATTTTTATGTGTTTCTTTAAGGCAGAAACACTTAGAAGTATTTTTACAAGCATACATCCTCCTTAGCTTTTGCATACTTGTTACCTAAATTAATATCCAAGTAATTAATCCTACACTCAAAGTCTTAGGCATCCTTACTGTCTTTTATCTGTAAACACATCTTCTGATCATCTCCTTTTTCTAATTGCTCTAAGGATCTCAGGGGAGACAACATCCACCTCCTTTCAGTGCCCTTCATTCCTACTCAAAATGTGTCAGAAGTTATGCTGTTTCTCTTACAGACTCAGACCTCTCAGGACACACCATCCTGAAAAAAATAATCACTTAATTCTGTAGTTTTGTGCTATATGCTTCAAGAATTTGTCTGGAATATATTCACATTGTACTTTGAAATCCCTGGCATTTATAAGATATCAACTTGAATGCAGAGTACAAGAACTTAAACACAAGGAAAAAATACCTATGTGAGAAAAGATCAGGATTCTGGACTGGGATTTGAAAGATCTGGGATTACTTCTTGGTTCAAAAATTCTGTGTGTGATCTCCAGTTCCAGCTGTATCATTATAAAACAGCAGTTTCTAAAGGGATAATGAAGTTCTGCCTTCACTCATCCTCGCTTCAAACCATCGCCTTGGAGATGAATTGGAGAGACTCTGTGTGCCCCAGGGTGTTAATGTATTGGCATGATATTTGAACACCCAGATGTTTGAACACATTATTCCTGTGTGCTTCAGAAAGTACAGCTCAGATCTATATTTAGTCTGCAAATTTGTAATCTGTACTTGCAGCTCTTTAGAACTTCCTTGACCCAGTGGTGTAGGTACAATGTCATCTTTTTTACCTCTTTCCCTTGCCTTCAACATCACTTTTCCATCTGCTCAGAAACACAACTACTGATACCCTTACTGTGTAAAAATTCTTAATAAGAGAATACTTAGGGTTTACATACAAATAACACTAATTAGGAGTTTGAAAAATCTTCAAACAAATGCCTTATATTCTGCACAAATTCAATGACTACTTCCAGCATGTAACTGATTTTCACTTCTTAATATTTTCAGTACAAATTTACAGCCTCTTGTATCAAGCACCCTTTTTGTTACATACCTCACCTCCATTTAAATATAAGTATGAGGAAAAGTTTCATTCTTTAAATTATTTTAGAACTGGAGAAGTCTGATCCCAAAATGTTTTCAATTCACCTTAGCTTCAGAAGCCACTGTGCAGTGTACTGATCAAACTCACTAAACATCCTTAGACCTGTGTTGACACCAAAAAGATCACTTAAAGCCTAAGCAGAAATTTGGTAACAAATGAAGACTCATCTGAACAGACCCCATGACACCCACACAGCAGGAGACACTGAACTAATAAACCTGCATTAATGATCTTTTGGTAGTATTGGCATTTACATTAGTATTAAAATAAAGTAAAACTAGAGTCTCCTTATCCCTTTGTTTTTTATTTTAACTGGAGAATGGGATTGAGAAATATACACTAAAAGAGGCACTTGGGGCACATCACAGGGTCTACAGGCATTGGTGATCAGGACATCCCACCTCTGCCTGAGGGGACTTCCTCTGGCTACCCATCAGACAGTCCAGCACAATGTGCCCTGGTACCAAGGACACAGAGTTAAAGCAAGCAGCAGAATCTGAGTCCCTGGAATTCATTTTATTAATCAACTTAATTAATTTAAATGGATTAAATTAAATTAATTGATTGTTTTAATTAATTTAAATGTCATTAATCACTTTACTTCATTTCTCCAATGACAGAACTGCAGTGAGAGCCAAAGAAGCACAAAGCAAACAAGCAATGTGAAAATTCAAGTCAAATGCAAGGCAGTTAAAGTTAAATTAATGGTGTAAACACAGCACATTAGTGTACTGCAAGGTCACGGCTGCTCAGGCAGACAAGGACTGCAGCCACCTTAGCTTTTCATCATTTGATGAGGGATAAGTATTCTGAAGGGATGAGAGCCTGTCTCCTCTTGGCTGCTATGAGACTCATGTTATGACTGAATTTAACCAACGAATTCAGAACAAGAAATTCACATTCCAGCAGTGAGTACACATTTGCCCTGGAGGGTAAGTGATATTTATGAAGGACAGTTAATGGTCCATCCTGTCCCTGTCTGGCCTCCCTGGCCCATTCCCACATCCCTGCCATGACTTAGTGGAGTCCAAGCCCCTCCTCACTGGGTCTGATCCTGATTTGCTACATCCTGACCCTGTACCTCTCACCTAACCACGGACTTCCCTGATTGCTGAGACACTGAGCTGGCTCTGGCTGCATCTCCAGCCAGTTCTCTGCCTGATGCCTTGTGCAGTGCCTAAGCTCAACCAGGAGGACAAAGGAGGTCACTTCAGATCCACAGCCTTTTCAGAGGCTCATCAGGAAAGTCTCAGCTTACCCAGAATGAAGCCCCACTGCTCTGAAGCAGTGGGATGATGGTTTCTCCAAAGAGACTTCAGGAGTCTCCTGTAAGTACTGTCCATGTCCTGCCACAGCTAGGTGCAAAGCAGCAGCCTCAAAAAACTGCCAGGATCCAACCACAGCAGTCTGGTTATGTGTCATTCCAGAGACACACAGGTGGTGAAGAGGCAAGGTGACATCCAGGCATAGTCAAATTAGAGGGTACTGGGGATACCCAGAGACTTCATAATCCAGTTTTATAAAAATTCAGGTGTTTCTCCTTTAATTAGTCTGTAGAGGTGTTCCCATTCCTAGTCTTCCAGTGACTAGGTGACACTTACTTGTTTGCAGAAGTGGAATTTTGGGGTCCCAGCAAATCCAAACCAGTACTGTAGATTAAATTAAACTTTTTGGGAGGTTTTTTGCTTGTTTTCTCTAATGGGATGCCAATCCTGACCATATTTGCTACACTGCCTCCTTCTTCTCACACTGCTGCTCTGCCATTGTCTGAAAGATCACAGGCAATGGAGGGGACACCAGCAGAAAGCTCTATGCTGAGCCTGTTAAATGAGTTCCAAAATCAGTTTCCTTCAGAAGCTTTGGTTCTGTAGGAACTGCACATTTGCATCACCTGTTTCAGCTGACTTCTGTGGCCTGATCCATGCTCCTCTGTAGGTGGAACTTACTCCCTTCCATGAGCTCTACTTCAGAGTCTCTGTTCTAGGGACTGAATTGCTCTAGTGGATTTTTAAGATCCCAGTACATCCATTTAAATGTTTTAAAAACATGTATGGACTGTATCTGCCAGAAAAACTTGGTAACGGAGCTGATTTAAAGTCCAAGTCTAAGCACAGATTTGCTTATTCTCTTCCCCACAAAATTGTCAAATAAAATACAGATAACTAATTTTTTTAAATGCAAGGCACCACATTCTCCTACTACTCCTCCCCACCTTTGACTTTTAATTGCTCTCACTAAATTAATCATGTAATTTTAATGAGTAATGAATACCATCAAAACCCATTAATAAGTAATGTCAGAAGTCAGGTAATCTGAATTCCAACACAAACAGCTGATCTCTTAGGATGACGCCATCATTCTCCAGCACAGACTCACACTTTAAAGCTTTGGACACAGATATAATGATGTTTTTTCCCAAAGCAGACAGCCATAAATATGTTAAATACTTACTATGTTATCTTCGTAATTTTCATTCCTTTGGATTGAATTTCACTCCTGCCTTGCGGGTCAAAAGCAGTCCAGGAGCTGCTCTGAAAAATAGCATTGTTGGTATGTAGGCCTGTACCCTACATACCTGCATTAAATTTAATCATTTAAATAACTGCCTGGCAGTTTTCTGCACTTCGGTGAAGCTTACAAAACTGAATCTTATTATTTTTTAATTTTATATAATATTTTCACAGAAAATAACAGGTGCTTTTTTTTCCTGTCCTTCTGTTCCCCCTCCCCCACTTCGGTTAGTAAAACCAGTATTTGGTTTAACTTGAGATTTGATGGAAGATAGCCAGCTGGAAATATCTGTTTGGATTGTCTTTAATTGTAACTAAACTTAGAAACTGCTTTGGGTCCTACTTGTCAGAAGCATGATTGTACCTTAATTACTCCAGAGTTAAAAGAAGATTAAAATTTGGACATGGAAGCCAAGGAACAACTTCAGCATCTAGGTAAGTACCAGGTGTGGTTAGCCAACACTTTGGTACACAGCATAAGTGATCTTGACAACACTGTCTTCTGCCTCTGTGAAAGGATGATGAAATTGCTGCTGACAAAGAACACAGGTAGTGGGAGCTTTAGGTCTCACTTGTAACAAAAATGAAGTCAAAGGACTGAGATATTTAACTTTGAAGACATCAAATTATCTGTTCAGATGTAATTCTGAGCAGCACATATTGCCAGGGGCTAAAGTGAACTATGCAAAAGAAGGGAGGAGCAGATCCAAGCTCTATGAGGACTTAAATCCTCCATAACTGCAGAAAACTGGGAAACATCCAAACAGCTTTGTGTGCTGTACCTGCAAAGAATACATAGATAGATAGATAGATAGATAGATAGATAGATATATACTTCACAATGAGTGATCTTTGAGTCATTTGATGTGGTTTAGCAGCTTCAATTAACTCAAAGTAGGCTCTTTGTGAAATCCTAATACAGAATCATGAATTCCAGGCAAAAGGAAACACAAAGGCTGCAAAAACAAAAGGAGAATACACTAGATTTTGTAAGTGAGAAGCTAAAGAACAGATATTGTTTTTTCTGAGATTAAACACTAAAGAAAGATCATCTCACAGTAGTGATCATCAATATGATCCCAAAGGAGGCACTACCAAGTGCTGACACAGAATTTACCCAGCACAGGCAGTCACCCAGCCCCATAATAAAGTGGTTTAGGGGACAGTAGCCTTCTGGCAATATAGATATGAAAATAACTGTAAAAGGGAGATCAAGTAAGAACCCAAGGAAGCACAGTACAGTGAGATGAGAAAAAGACCAAGGTTTTCATTTTCATTGTAAAAAAGAATATTCCCATTAGGAGTGAATGATTGTTGTCCATCTCTTTGTACAGTGGAAATCCAAAGCAATTAATTGAAAGTCTCACTATGTTTCCATGTATGATAAGTAGCCTTATGTTGAGTCTTGTTAAAGAATTAGTAATTTTTTGTGTGCTTAAAAATCAAGATTTTGTTAAAAAATCTCCACTGAAATTCTTTAAGACTTCAAAGGAATGGTATCTGGAAGGCAAATACAGGTGCATAAGAAAAGAAAAATCTCTTGATTATTACATCTTGAAATGCTACATTCAATCCATCATAATGAATAAAATAACCTACAATTTAACAGCATACCAACAGCATTTTTAAGGAACCAGGTGGAGAATCTACAAGCACAGCTGAAAAATTGTGTGGCATGTTTCATCAGGATCGCTCATGAATATTCATATCACATATTTAGACTAATGTAAAAGGCCACTGTCAAGCAGAAAGCATGAGTCAGATCCCAGGAGCCTATTCAAAGTTCCAGGCTTCTTTTTCATTTTTGATATTGTTTACTTTGCACCTTTCAGTCATCTCGATATACAACCCTAGGCTCATCTTGATCTGCCCACAGTACAGATGGCCAGAATCAGCACCTAAAATTCAAATTACATTTGGTAGACATAGGATGGATTAGAGGTAATTAGGACCTCGTTTTGTTGCAGTAATTATAATTCTGACATGCTAGAAAATTCTATCACTCTTTAAGTCATTTTAATTCCTAAGGGGAAATAATCCCCACCCGATGATTTGCTGTTGTCGCAAACAATTCCAGCTTGACTCACACTTTTCACACTTCTTTACAGAAGCCACCAAAAAAAAAAAAACCACTGTATATTCAGTATGGTGTTTATCTTGAGTACTGAACTGTGGAAGGTGTTACAAAAGAGAGTTCAGGGCTTACCCCATAGATAGTTGGCAGGAAGGATCCTTGTGCAGCGATGCAGAGCTGCATGGGGAAACGAGCAGGTGGGCTGCAATTCTGGAGATGACTCCTCTGACACCACTGGATAAACAAACCCCTTTTTTCACCTGACAAAATTCTGGAGCAGAGATTAAAAGTCTGGAGACAGATCAACAGGACAATCCCCATTCTTTCTGCTCTAGAGGGAGCAACTTAAAAGCACTCCTGTATGGCTATAGGGAATCACTGCTAGAACTTCAAACCCCTTCTTACGGCAAAAGATCCCAAACCAGTCCACTTTATCTGAGGAACAATGCAGTGGAAAGCAGCAGGAATATCCAATTAGATGATAAGGAAATTATTTTGATCAGGACTACACAGCCTGCATGGAGTCACTCCCTAACAATGTTTATCAAGCTGATAGTTGCTGGCTTTCTATCCTCTGATTTACCTTAGAATTATCCAATTGTAGAATTATTTAGGTTGGAAAAGGCCTTCTAGGTCACCAAGTCCAATTACTTCCCTAAGACTACTAAGTCCATATTAAACCATCTCCCTGTGCAGCACAGCTACACATCTTTTAAGTACCTCAAAGAATGATGACTCAGCCACTTCCCTGGGCAGTCCATTCCAATGGTTGACAGCCCTTCCAGTGAAGAATTTTTCCCAAATATCCCATCTAAACTTCCCCTGGTCCACCTTGAAGCCATTTCCTCTTGTTCTACTAATTATTACTGGGGAGAAGAGACTGATCCCCATCTCACTGCAGCTTCCCTTCACAAAGCTGTAGAGAGTGATAAGGTCTCCCCTGAGCTTCCTGTTCTCCTAAACAATTCCCTGGGCTAAACAACCCCAGCTCTCAGCTGCTCCTCATAAGTCTTGTGCTCTGGACCCCTCACCAACTTCATTGCCCTTCTCTGCAACACTCTGGCACCTCAAGGTCTGTCTTGTCGTAAGGGGCCCAAAACTGAATACAGAATTCAAGGTGTGGTCTCACCAGAGCCAAGTACAAGGGGATGAGCCCTTCCCTTGTCCTGCAGGTCACACTATTTCTGATAGAGGCCAGGATGCCATTGGCCTTCTTCACACAGACTCACGTACAGAAAGCTGTTAACCAGCATCCCTAGGTCCTTTTTCACAGGGCAGGTTTCCAACCATTCTTCCCCGGCCTGGAGCAGTGCATGGGATTGTTGTGACCCAAGTGCAAGACCTGGCACTTTGCTTTGTTGAACCTCATACAATTGGCCTTGGCCTACTGATCCACTGCAGAGCTTTCCTACCCTCCAGCAGGTCAACACTCCCAACCAACTTGGTGTTGCCTGTTACTGACTGAGGGTGCACTCGATCCCCACATCCAGATCATTGATAAAGATATTGAACAGGACTGGCCCCAATATTGAGTCTTGAAGAAAACCACTGATCACCAACACCCAGCTGGATATTACTGCACTCACCATCATTCTTTGGCCCTATCCAACCAGACAGTTTTTAATCAAGTGATGAGTGCACCTGTCTAAGCCATGGACAGCCTTTATTATTATATTTAAGAAAAGAAAGTTATCTCCTCTCTTCCACGCCCTTTTTTACAATGCTAGAGATTGAGTACTGATAAAACAGACAAATTAAAACAGATCTGTAATGCACTTAATATTCTGATGTGTCACGCTGTAGCCCTTCTCTGCAGTAAGCTGACACTCAACCACAGTATTTCCCTTTCTTCACTGCAGACAGCTTGTAACTAACGCAGTGATTTTCATTACACATTCCTCTGAATACAGCAAAGAATATATATTAAACTGGAAACACTGGCATCTTGCTTGGCCCTAAAGTCAATCACTACTTGCTTAATTCAGCACCATCATAGCTGCATGGCAACAATAGCCCTAGAGTTACAAAACATAAGAAGGAATCAAGGCCAAATCCAATCAACATAACTGCCATGTCTCCCAGGCACCTTCCAGACCACTGAGGAATCTCTCTCTAAACCATTGCACAAGTTTTGCTTGTCCCTGACAAAAGACACTTTTGTGTTGCTCACTTTCCACGCAGGGTCAGCTGGTAAACCAGTTCCAAAGAAACCTAAATCTCCTTCCATTACTCCATGCAGTTTGGGAATCTTCAAGTGGAGACCAAAATCTATGAAGCAAAGGAACTCCTTCACCGCAATCTAAGCCTCAAGCTACAGAGGACAGAATTTTAGCTGTGCATTCTGAAAATAAATAATAGTGAATAAAAAGGTACTAATGAAGGAGCTAGGAACTTCTGCTTAGACATTGCAACCATCCTAAGCATTTTCCATAGGTGTCATTATGGGCTGTTCATATGAAGCATAAAGGATAGTCTTTAGTATATTAGTTGTTCTAATATGAGATACTCTGCCAAATACAGTGTTCCAGTCAATTTGAATCTCAAGGCCCTTCATAATCACAGTGAAAATATCTGTACTGTCACTTCTGTCTTCCAAAAGTGATTGCTTATTTGCTTTTCCCAAAAAACTCTAATATACGTTATGGCAGCTGAGCCCAAATAGAATCAGGGAAGAACTTCAAGGGAAGAGATGCAGTTACATGTTTAGGATTCAGTCTTCCCATAAATCTTCTCACCTTACATTGTTCTTCTAAGAAAAGTTAAAAAATGCAACATCCAATTCATTTCTCACATTATTTTTTTTCTAATAGTATTGAAGGAAAGCAGCACCTTAGGAATCTGCAGCAGTGACCAAAAAATATGGAACAACTGTTGGCACCTCCACATTTCATTGATATAAATTATGTTAAATTCATGTAAAGCTCCACTAGGGAGAGATTGAATACAGACAGATCCAACCCATCTTCTGAGTTACTGAACTGCCTCATTGGTTCAGGGAACAGACTTATGTTCTGATTTTGATTTACAAAGAGAAATGAAAAGAGCTTGGGTTTGGTTTGTTGCTACGTGTATATTGCTATAGATGAACCTGATGAAATTCCTTTGCCAAAATCCAGTTATGAAGAAAAGGAGCTGAAGAAGCAACATAGAATGACTAGAAGTTACAGAAAGGTACAAATCTCAGCCAGGTTTGTTAACTACATTATTTTGCACAGTTCTGTAACAATACACTGGACAACAGTGAGTTCCATTCTCTGGGCCACTATAAAGATGATGCATGAAATACCACTTTAAAACTTTTTATCTGCGAATGACTTAGTTCCATGGATTAACAACCCCAGAAAGAAACAGCTTCTGTATGCTGTAGAGCAAGCAGCACAAGCCAAACACAATGTAGGGAAATCCCTTTCCTGGCCTGTGAGCATGCACGGATTTCTACATGGAGGCATCAATATGTGCCAAAAAACGGAATAATCTCTTGGTTGTAATCTAAATATTTCTTTCCTAATATTCAAATAGAAACGATCCATTTGATCCCTTGCAGCACTTACATTGATCTAAACAGATAATGCAAAGTGGAAAGGTTGCCTAAATCTCAGACACAGCCCTGTCTATTTTTCAGTCAGAAGTATTTTGACATGCTACTGTGGACTGTATTTCATAATGAAACATGCTGTGCTTTTGGCAGATGATGGCTTGTACCCATCTGGCAAAACATGAATCACAGTCAGAAACATAGCCTAACTGTTGTTATGAATTTAGGACAAGTCAAAGCTACAGAATTAAAAGCAGCTTTCAGATTTCCTCTGGATGATGTGGTCTCCTAAGCTTCAGTGTGCAAGTTCAAGCCTGTGCTTATTATAGGTTGACTTAAACAGTACTAGTAAACATTGTGGCACTCTCAAGTTTTCAGCAGTCAGCAGGGATAAGTGACTACAAGCAGCAGAACTGAAAATAATTGTCTTTGAGTCTATTCAGTGAGTAGAAAACTGTTGTTATTATATTGCAAGGGTTCCATATTGCTAGAGTTTCATACCTCCTTAATGTTTCTCGTAGGCAGCTCCCCTAGGCACTGACTCTTCCTTGTTCTCACAGCAGCCAACTGACTCCAGTTCCCCTCAACCAACCAACCCACTCTTTTATAATACTCTTATTGGCTACAGCTGTGGCCTCTTAAAGTCAGGCCTGTTCCCAATCTCTAGTAATTGGTTCAGCTGAAACTCCTTGAGGAGTAAGATTACTTTCTATACTACCTTTATTTTCTTATATCGTATCCCCCTGCAGAAAACCCAGTTTGTTTCTTCAAAGCCAAAACTGGCTACAGAATTATAGAATAACATTTCCGTTTATCTATGGGGTTTATGGCTTGCAATTAGATACAAATGTGAAAATCAATTCGTTTAAATGGAGAGAAATGGTGCAGGTTCCCACTGGCTTTTGAATAAGGATTTCACCAGAAGTTGGCTGCCACAACCCATATCTGAGACAGGCAACAGCTGACCAGTATCTTTTTCAGCCATTTCAATCATGTCAAGGGTTTTTAAAGACATCACATCACATAAAAAGAGAGATCTTTTTTCCCTCTATACTATCTCCCTGGTTATTTCCATCCATGATGATATAGCAAAATCTGCTTTTATTTGCTACAGGAAGTGGCAGACTGATTTATCCCAGAGAAAGTTCTTGCTTTCTCCACTAAATTTATCCCCTGAGTAACATCACAGATTTCATAACATTGTATTAAGGAAAAAACCCTGGCCTATCTTCATACGGAATCATTTGTTTGGTGTCTTGAGTATAAATTTAATTACAGACTAGTTGGAAAACTAGGATAGTGACACAAAAGTTAAACTGACAATTATTGGCCTTTCTCTTTGACACATATTTTTAATTTTTTTAATTACTCCTCATTCAAGAAGCACAAGAAAATAAAAATGTTAAAAATTAAATATTTTTTGAATTATGTGTGTTAACACCACACAGCAATGGCATATAGTTAAACCGTATTTCTTGCATATTAATTACACATCCATAAATTTTTTATTTAGAGCACACACTAATACTTTGAACAACAGAAAAGAATGCAACAAAAACATGGAAACTGGAGTGTGTTTGCCAAGTTCCAAAATTACTTGACTAGAATACTCAGATTGAAAGTATATCCTACTCTTACCCTTGTAGAAATGGACCCACTGTTGAATTTGGTTTGACAGACAGTAATCTTTTAAAGAAAGAAGCCTAGAATGATTGAAATACAGAGGCACCTTTGAGTATTTAATAGGATGTTTCCTCCAACTTAAAGTAAGACCATTCTGACAATTGGCAGGATTAAGCCAATTTAAAAAGGATCAGGACTAAGCCTTTCAAGTCTAAAATCAATAATTTGGAAGGCCAAAAGTATTCTGCACATCACAACAGGAAAAGAAAATTTGGTGCAGCCAGGATTCAGATTGAGGAGATATTCAGAAGCTACCTGTGAAAAATAAACATGGAACATTACTGATACAGTTTGAACTAAACTCCAAAAGCTAAATTCAGCAGAAAAACATGAACAGCCTTGAACAGTAAAAAGATTTGACTCCACAGGACTTTGCCACTGAAACTTTTACACCCAGATGAACAGCAATCTCTAGATCCAGAGAAGTTAAACTCATTCTTTACTTGTTCAATTGGGTATTTGAGATAGAAAGAGCTGAGTGAGAATGCTCCTACTTTCTCACATGCTCCTTTTTGCACATAAGACTAAGCTCATAGCTTAATCATGCTGTCCGTGCACAAGTCTGTAAAGAGGTGAAGTTATATGTGGATGTTCAATAATTAATGTTTCAATTTTGCCTTTTTTTCCAATGAAATGGTTAATTTTTCATTTGAATATATTATTGTCATTTTTATTACCCATGTGTTATTTGCACTGTGACTTGGGTTTAATTCTAAATTCATTTACTTCCCAGGATTTTCTAAGTATCTTATTCCCCATGCTCAGGGACTACATTTCTGAGATTTTTAAAATTCTATTAAAACCAAAATAATTGGTTACTTGTACTATTAGAGTGTGCCTGCAGGTAAAATCTAGTACAAGTTCCAAACCCCTAGAAATTATACCAATTAAATAAAGTACATACTGCTAAAATCCTCTGAGCCACTCTGAGTGTTATAAAACAAAGCTTAACAACTTCATTTTAGTATATGCAACAACAAGCTGAATTCTCTTAATATTTTGCCTTGAGACTTAAAAAATAATAATAGAAAAAGCTGCAAATTTGCTTTATTGGGTACCTTTTCCACCTGCAGGTAAGGGGCAGCAAAGCTACCCAGGAGAGGAAGGAGGAGCTCATTTAACAGTCATAGCAAAACAAGTTCCTTTTAAAGGATTTTGCTTCTGCAGAAGAAGCCTAGAAGATAGATAGGAGCAAATAAAGCTGTTTCAATGTAAAGAGCTCCATTAAATGCTTGAATGGCCCTTCCTAATGAATAAAGCTCTCTGGGATGGAGTAGTAAGTCAGTAAAGCAGGTGCTATGCTGAGGGACAGACACTGGAATGCAATTGCCAGCTAGGTTGTCTTTTTCTGCCCATTCAAGATAATCACTTCAGTGCCCATAATGCATCTTTGTGGAAGTTATAGCCACAAATCAAGAGTTTTAAACCCTTTAGCAACAGCTGAAATTGTTCTGTTTGGAGACAGAATGGAGAACACTGAGGAAATACAAATAGCAGAAGAGAGGCAATTCAGTTCTGTTACAGTTTTTCTGAGAAATGAATGGGCTGACCAGGATTAACCAAGCTAATATTACACAGTGCTTTGCCCTTCTCCAGTAGTTTCTATCTGAGCTTCAGCATTTCCTTGAGGAAGGAAAGCATTTATTTCCCTTTTGTGTTTGGACAGCTAAAGAACAAGAAAGGAAGGTGATTTGTTCAAAGCTGCAAAAGTTTCAAAATTAGCTGAATTCATAGCCCTCAAATCCAAATTCCCTTTCTCCAAGTTCACCAGCACTTCCAGAAGGGTAGCATTAGTATTTTTTTCATACCATATACACTGTTCAATTAAAAATATAAAAATTGGTTGATTTTTTAATGAAAAAAAAAAAAAAATCACATAAATTTGTGAGAAGGGAAGTGTCAAAGAATTTGTTAATGCCCAAAAAAACTAAATTAAACCTTTTATTTCATATTGATGTTTATATGTACAGGAGGGATTTATTTGGGCACTTTTGTTGTTTTTCTTAAGGTTTTGTTTGTGTTTAAATGTAAGAAATGAAAGCTGATTTTTCCACTGAAACAAAATGGCTGACACTTTTCAATTAAAATCATGCCTGGTACATTAAAGTTGCCACTTTCACATTTCCTACTTTAGAAAACCACACAACACTCATTAGTTCTCAGAAAGAGTTGGGTTTGTATTAAAAACTTGGTTCAATTGCAACTATTTTTTTCAATAGTAAAACTGCCATCATGAAAGAGTCCAATTCGTTGTGCCATTTGCTTTTTTGTTTGAATCCGTGCTTCATAAGTAGCTCAGTAACTCACTAAAGCACTGGGATAATGCAGTTCAGCCACCTTGTCCTAGCTTTGAATGTGAAGGAGATATGGAGCAAGATTGATACTGGGAGTCTTTGCCATAAGCCTAATTATTTCACCTTCAAAAAACTCTCCAAAATAAGGCTCCCACTGAAAGAAAGCATCCCCCATTCTACCATTATGGCAATCCTGTTCACAAAGGCAGAGAAGCCTGGTGAACTCAAAGCCACAGGATGCTTCTCACCTTCATGCCCCAAATATGTTTGAAATCAGCTTAAAGTTAGCTGTTTGTAATTTCATTTCTTGTGCTATTTGTGAAATTGTGCTAAAAGGTGCCATAGAAGTCTCTGATAACTCCAGGTAACTACAGCAGACAGGATTTAAACTCTGACAGCAGATTAGTCCTTTCAGAACCAATTAATAACTTTTTTTTGTTTTGTTTATATTTAGAATGGTTCAATTGCTGCTTCTTGGGAAAAAGAAATAATTCTACTCGCCTAATACATGTTAGAAGACACGTTGGACAAGAACTTAAATTCTACCTCAGAACTTCTCTTGCCATCTGGGATTTATAATTTTACACTGTATTTCCATTTCTTTGTCCCCAAAATGCAAATAATAAATGTGATAGAGGATAGAGCGTAGAGGATGCTTTGGGAAATCCTACTGAAGAATCTATTTTTAAGATACACTTAACTCTACTTAAACCTTTTTAGCATTTATTTGATTGCAGTACAAGAGTTTGTATGCATTGGTATAAATTTTCTGTGACATGCACATCCCTACTGCACCTGATCAGATCGCTATACCTATGTCCTTTGTTGATACCTCTCACTGTACCAAGAATTCAGTTAATCTGGCTATTTTCTTAAACCACCATTTTTCTCATCAGCTGCTACTCCTCTCTTATTTGGCACCCTGCTGTGTGCATAAATTCTAATTACTGGTCTCTCTTGGCACCTCAGTACTTCTCAGACGTGATGGAACTTCCGCTTTACATTTCATTTCAAAGCATAAGGTGGTTATCTCATCACAGATGAAATCTTTGAATTCTTTTAAAAGTAAACAATACCCTTCAAACTTGGAAATGGAGAAAGTATGGCAGTGATCAGTGATTCACCATGAGGGCTTTTTAAACACTTCATTTTTATCTTACTTGAAGTATTTTATATCTTTTAAATAAAGAAGCTAACATGAGATGAATTACCTTTCTGCGTAACAGCAGTGTCTTGCATTAATGACCAATTACACCTACATCCAAGAGCAGACTTGAGCTAAGAAAAGTAATAGGATTTAAACTTGAATTGCACTGAACATAACTGTAGCACTTTTGCATCTCCTTTCGCTTATATGAGATCTTACAACTGGTATAATAATTCTATATTTAACACAAGACAACATTTTCTAAGTTTACAGCTGTATTAAATGATCTTAAGGTTTTTTCCAACTCTAAATTAGTCTATGATTTTTCCAAGAAAAAATGTCAAGTACTGTTTTTGAAACCCATGACCAGCCAATTCTTTCTGGGCATCAACCAGAGAACCCAAGAAACTGGGCTTTTGGGCTTCTGGGTTCAGTTTTTCCTTGGACTCCTACTAATTCCCTAATGTCACTCAGTGTGTCTCTTTTCTCCTCTGCAGAAAGAGGACACTGCTTTATCTTTGTCAGCACAGTGCTACAAGTCCTACTCGATAGTATTGGTAAATCACTCTCAGTATCTTCAAGTGCAAGGCACTCAAAATTCTTTGGCCAACAGTTTGCTGCCACACAGAAGGAATGTGCACTGCAGTTCCAGATGTACAGATTTGAGTGATTTTTTCCCCCCCACCAAATCACTAAGTGTAATACAGACTTACGCATTTTTGAAATATTTTGTCTTTCTCTATATAGAGGTGGAGTCTTTATTTACTTTTTACTGCAAAACTACTTGTCCTCCATTTGACAATAATTTGGAACAAAAATATATGTTTTCCTGAGAAAGTAAGGACAGGGAAGTACTATAAAAGAGTGTTAAACCAAGGGAAAGGGTGGTTTTGTGCAATTTTAAAATGAAACTACACATATTTATGATGTTATCATTAGAGCAATAAGAGTAATTTGATTGTTTCACACAGATTCCCATGGAAGATGATACTTTTTACCATAGGATTCTTTCAGTCTAACTCAGAAAGACAAAATAAGAAGTAGCAGATTGCCACTTTTTTCATGAACACTTTTTTGAGTTCATAAACTTCACTTATGCACAAGGTGCTAAATTCAATACTAGAAAATCCATGAGAGTCTAAGTGGCCCATGATATACACAGGGCTAGACAGAATGATCCTTCCTGACTAAACAAAACTATGAACACACCTTATCTCCAGCATCCTTCCTATTATCTCACCTAAGACATAGATACTTATCTTTTAATGTAATTTTTAACTCAAAAAATATTTAGCACAGATTTTCACAAATGACAGGTCACTTCAATGACTGGATTGTGATTTGCAGATTCTAGAGCATCTGTTGATAAAAGCCACCTCCTATTCCCATGCTGTCAACTTAATAATGTAATCCTTATTCCGAAAAAACTCCAGCTGTTCTCATGGAATAAGGCCTGAGTGGGGAGAATTACTCACAGCCCTTCTGTGAGCAAATGAACACCTACAATTCTTTCCTGAAACAGCAGGCTGCACTGTATAAACTGCATCCATTATCAGCCAAGTTGAGAGTTTTGCCTGTCATTAGAGTGAAAATTGTCTGGCAGCCTTAGAGGCTGCATTGACATGCACTTGCATGGCCTGAAACTAAGTCTGAATGCCAGGTATCTGCCAGGCTGACCATCATTAGTGCTGTGTAACAAATGAAAAGTTAACCAAAGCCTGTTTCTGAGACTATATCCAAAAATATTTAGTTGTATTAAAATATTTTAGTGGCTGTAATGTATTGCCTTCCTGCTTTGTTTTGAAGTTTTGGAAGGGAAGCTGAGGAATTTCATTTGCAATCACAATGTTGGTCTTTACAGACCTTAGAAAAACTTGTCATTTAGTTAATAAATCTTGGAAAAACTGAAGCTCTCATTTTCAATAAGAATATATTTTAGAGACTTGAAATTTCCAAAGGCCCAGGTTCTAAAGAAAACTTTCCATCATCTTGGAGGCCTTCCAATGAGTCTCTGCTTTGTCCACAACCCCACACTTGTGGTCTGTCAAACAGGAGAGTTTAGACTACACCTGCACCAGAACGTACCTGATGAGGGAATTTCCATGTGTTCCTTCACCACAACCTCTGTAATCTTTCAGTGATGTGCTTGGAGAGATTTAGATTCTGTTCCTTTTTCCTCTAGTCACATTAATGAATATGACGGTATTAAGTTGCCAATACATCCATGGTTCCTGAAAGACAAAAAAAATCTTAATTTAGAAAATTGTTAACAAATTAAGCATCCTAAAATATTGCTGCTCCCATAGTTATTTACCACTGGAATAAAAAAGAATGAGAGTAGTTTAGGGACCCTTGAGGAACCACTGAAGAACTAAAAAAACAAATATGTCAACATTTCACCTTCTTTACAAAAATTAGCCATTTTCCGATACAGGTGACTCATAATATTTTCTCTGAGAATGTTTTCAGTCTTATTTGCTTTTCTTCACCCTTCTCCCCTACATCTAGGTCATGTCCTTAAATGGTCCAAGTTGAATAGCTTGGGTTCTGAAATCTGATTTTGTCCTAGTTTCAGCAATGGAAATGATATTATTTTGGCATTCATTAAACTATTTCATTGCACTCAGAGCAGTCTCATAGATTCACCACAGACACATTCCAGATTTATGGTGCAAAAAGGCAAAGTAAATATATATTTTAATCCTGGGATAGAGATACAGTAAAATCAGTTCCTTGGGCAATTATTATAGTGGTCAAAGAATGGAAGATTCATTGCAGTGCAACTCAGACAATTGACACTGCATGTTTGGGGAACATCTTAGTTCCAAACCCAGTTCCTGAATCACACCGAGATTTCAAACAAACACCTTAAATATACAGGTGTGTACAGATGTAGATTTTATTTTTGTGATCACCCTTTTTTTGTATTGTGAGAGCCTACAATAATGACATATCAGCCAAACTGCTCTACTGAAGCTGAACCTTGCAGTACTTTAGAAGGCAGCACTTGTGCTACATTCTCAGTAAGACATGGACCCAACATGATTGACCCATGCATTCCTACTACTTATGTGAGGCCTTTCACTGAGAACAGTGACCTACCTTCATTCACACTGGTACCACAGAGATTCAAGTCCAAAAAGAGCACACTCAGAATTCAGATTTTTCTGGCACCAGAGGGCAGGCTGGAGCATGGAGACTAGAAAATGCAGCAGGGTTCTGTGGCATGGAGACTAGAAAATAATCTGAGCAGTACAGCTCTGACCAGTCCATGAGTCCACCATTAAATCATGTCCTTAAGGACTCCAGGTTTAGTGCTGGACTTCACAGTGGTGGGTTAGCAGTTGGGTTCAATTATCTAAAAGGTCTATGATACAATGATTTGCTTTCCTACTGTAACATTTGGACAATTGAACTTATCGCCTACAGGACAGCATATGTTTTGAATGCTTCCAAAGGGTAAACACATAATTCATAACAGGACTTATTGATTCCTGCTCGTGGCCTAACCATCGTTTTCTCACTTACTTGTTAGTAGAATTTTCAAGGACAAATTCAGCCCCAACATAAACAGAGACAGGCACCTATTGAGTTCTGCATGGCTGTTACATTTTATCCACACAACTACATTTTTATGGAGATCTGATTATTTCTGCCTCAGATCAGTCTCTATTACAGGAATCCCTGAAAGAAATGTCATTTAAAATAATATGTTTTGACTTTTTTACCTTCAGTTATTCCATAGCTGCTAATCTGTTACAACTTGAAGCTACTGAAGATTTACAAACACGAAAAAGAAATAGAGCATCAAGAGCCAATGTCATGAAACATGAAGGTAAATAATTTTATTTTTTTTTAATCAGAAATCCATTAAAGAGCACTTTCATAGTGATCACAGAATTGTTCCCAATGCTGATCCTTCTTGTGTGATCCTAATATTTCAATATCTAGGAGAAATGAACATCTGAGGTTTCCACTACAACACACATTTTTTATGGATTATTTGGACATCCTTGAAAAACTAATATCCTTTCATTTGAACCAAATGCTATTTTGTAGCCTCCTGTGTCCTACATCTATTAAACAGATAATTTGTAAGTTTCCTGCTGAAACTAGGAGCGATGACATGAAGTACCACTGAGACAACATGTGTGTGGTTTTTCATGTGTCTGCAAATTAGCCCAGCATTTTCAGAATCTCAGCCTTCTCATCTCCAATTAGCAAGCATGCAAACAGAATTATCTCCATTAAGACTAAAAGATCTAGTTTGATGGTGAATCTAGATTTACTAGATATTCAAACCACTATTTTTCTAAAACCAAAGCACTCATATGCCTGCTTGTGTGAGCAGATGGAAAGCACATCTGTTTTATTTCTGTCATTGACCTTATTTTAAAGCAATCATATATTCCTGCATAGTATGTGTGATGCAAGCAGTGGAGTTACATGCAAGTGCACCAAAACAGGGAATTAAAACCAGTGATTAATCAACAGGCTGACTATTTCCATTGCTGAAACTGAGAGATATAAAAAAAGGAAATCATTACTACAGAGGATGAACTTTTTAAACCATTTCCATTACAATAAAAGGAAATACATTATAGCTTTTTTATAAACAAATATATCTATATAAGATTGAGTCAATAAAGAGAAACTTATTAATTTCTTACAGCCCAAGTCTTGCAACCTCACATGTAAAAACCCAAGCCTCAATACCAAGCCAGAGTACCATGAAATTCCAGTCTTCAGGGAAGAACCAGGCAGACACAACTCTCATTTATTTTTTTCTAAGAGTTTCAATTTTTCTCCATTTTCATGAAGTGCTCGTGATCTGGTCCTGACAGTGGGCAATTCTTGTGATTACACACATTTCAGAGAACAGAAGTGTTATCATTTAGCCAATAAATCAACTACACAAATATGAGAGTGTGAAGTGAGATTTTTTTCTCTGTGACACTGAGTGTTCAGTAAGCAGCTAATGATACTGCCCAAGAGGTAGGCAGGCAAGTAAGAGAGAATCATGAAAATACATAAAATCTTGAACTGTTAGTTTTACATTTAGTCATGCTTGCCTGGGCTCTTTTCCCATAATTAACACTATGCAGCATCAAGAATTAGCAATTCTTATTCTCCTGTTCTTACTGCAACCTTTATGTCTTAGACTGAAGAGGAATTTAGACAAGTTTTCAGTATATTTAATGGAGAATAATGCACCCCTTGAGATAATTAATAGCAGCACAAGAAATCCTTGTAAAAACACATGCCTGCTTCTCATGCTGAATTTACTTTTCCCTCAGTATACTTCGGCAAGGAGTATGCTGAGCATTAAATGAGTTTCTGATCACCCAGGGCAAGGTCAGTGAGACTGTCACTGGTGTCCCAAGTGGAATAATAGAGCTATCAATAACAGTTAGATCAGGGTTAATAAGTGGAAGATAATGAGAGGGAATGGGAGGTCACATTGAAACACTGCAAATGTCTTGGTTTACAAAAATGTTCTCAAGCAGGGCTCACCCTTATTTTCACCTTGTCCATAGAAAGAATCTCCTTTTTGGTATGCTTTTAAACTAATTCAATCTTCATCAGGTGTTCATTTTTCTGTCACCTTCAGGCAAATAAGGGGCAAGCCCTGCTGCATAATTGAGTTCCTCCTGTTCAAAAAAAGAAGGAAATCTCTTTTCAAGCCTCCCCAGTGTTCTGCAGATAAGAATAGTGAAAACATCACCAAAAAGTTATTTAGGTAGTTCAGTCCTAGTGCTGCACTCTTGTTTATACCCCTCATTACTGCATTAGCAATGAGCTCCCACAGACATGTATCTCCTGCATGCCAGTCAATGCAGAGGCAAGAGGAGCCCAGAAATAAAAAACAAGATTGGCAGCTGATTTATTGATGGAAAGGAGGAACAAGACCTCAAACATTAGTGAATACAAAAAAAACAACACTCCCTTCCCCTTACCTACATCCCTTCCTCTTACTTACATACATACCATACAAACCCACAGCTAAATTCTGCGGCTCTTTGAACTAATTACAACTCTGCAGTACTTCTGAGGAAGTGTTTTTAATCAGTGCGAGGATAATTTACTTCTTTTAGAACTACATGTAGTTTAGATAGACATAAAATTCCTGATATGGATTCAACCCTCTCTGAACCTATTTGGTGAAGATATTCTCCTCACTTGAGGATTTTCCAGCAGACCTTCCTAATCTTCTCATTTCCTGATACTTGTTCATGCACTGTCCCCAACCTTCCAACTAAAACCTTACCCTCTCCTGCGTTCCTACCATGTGGCACCCCATCCTGTTTTTTGGGGGGAATCAAAACACAAAGTTAAAAGCATCAGCTGCATTTTTCAGGATCTATCTTTGGTAAAATTTTCATACCCAGGAAAGGTGTAGCTGGGTCGCTAACTCTCAATAGATTTTAATTTATAAGAGCAGGTCTTTCACAACTAAACAAATCAGGAAGAGAAATCTATATTATAACAAGGTCAGTGTTATAAAAGAATTGTGTCTAAGTCTGCATAGACCTGGCACCTAACTGGTACATTTATGAACAGTCCTTCCAAAAAAAGAAACTATAATGCTGCTTCAGACCTGGCTGTTTTCTTCTTGATGATACAAACAATGAAATACAGCTGATGAGACTACATAAATCTGTTCCCAGATCTGAAGTCTAGATCTGACACAGAAGGCACACTGTGGATAGTCCACATTAAACAGGTAACTGGATGGACTTAATTGTTGTCAGCATGGAATGTTTTATATAGGTATTGCTGGTTTTGTTTCGTTGGTTGGGGTTTTTTTTAAGGAGAACTAAGAAATACCAGTTTTAAAGTTCTACTTATGATTTAAAAGAATTTATTATAAATGCATAATATGGTTTGTGTACTTCCATTGCATCTCCTGCTTTCTTGAAAATGCATTGTCACTATGGTACATTATCTTTTTTATATATAATAAACTTGTGATTTAAAAGTCACAAGACTATTATAGGAGAGGATAAAAGCAGATGTTTGCACATGCAAACAAACACACAGAGACCAAAACGTACTCCTACACAGAATATCATGGGGTTTTTTTAACTGTCTGGTATTTCGGCAATGCCAAAGGATTATATCCCCACCCTGATGCCACCCAGCTCAGGGATCCTCTTCTCCCTGAAAAGGTCATTCTGCAGTACACTTCTCTTCCATTTCACTGTGAAAGTAGATTTCCCTCAAAAAACATTTCCCAAGCATGGCTCCACTTTGCATGGTTCTAGGACGGCATCATCTTTGGCCTTACACCAGCCTTATTCAGATAATCAACAGACCTTTCTAACAGGCATCTCCTTCCTCTTTCCCACTCTAGTCTGGATGAATTAGAATGACAGCTTGCCTGTCCCTAGGGAAATTGAACTGTCAATTCTAATCCTGTAGAGCTGTAAGGGGGCACTTCTCCACCAGCTCTCTCCATGATGCTGTCTACGCAGTTGGAACATCCTCTCAGAAGAGAGAGAAGAGCAATCAATAGCACCTCTGAAAAGGATGCCATCACCAGCACGGTAGCACTCAGCCACTGCAGTGAACCACACGCTTCTGATTAAGATGCCCAGGCAGGGGCTGATTGATTTGTCTGGCTGCACAGCATACTAACCACGAGCCTCAAAGTCAGCAGCTTCCCTGCCCTCTCATCCTCCGCCTTCCCCACACGTCTCCTCCTTGGAAAGGAGGGAGCACAAACTGGTGAACGCAGTGCTTAGACCCATACATTGGCAGAAGAAATTCTGATAGCTGATTTCACTATGTGAACTCAGTGACTGGAAGTAATAAAGCACATGACTACAAATCCTGGAGACACATAAGGAGGAGGGAAAAATGGCCTGGTAGATTACACTTAGCCCACCTCCCTGGAGAATACTACACAACAGTGTGTTCTTTAAAGTGACTAGAGTAATTCCTCAGAAGACTATTCCAGACCCTAGCAGGCTCCACTGTTGGTAATATGGGGTGATGTTTTTCTCATTGCTCCTCAGGTTAATCTTTTTCAAATTTGATGATGTCATTACTGCCCATAAGATCCACTTCATTGGACCATACAAAGTCACTGCTTTCTTACAATCCTTAGTGGTTCTGGTGGTGCTTTTGGTCTCAGAAATTTGCCACAGAAATAATTCTATTTGTCTTTAGCTGTTTTCTAAACAATTTTTTAAAAGGTAGAAATGATAAGAAAAGGGTTATTAAGAAAAGTAGGAAGATGGTAGGGCCAGAGACATAGTACTGAAGGGCAGAACCAGCTGAATCATCTGATGTGGCAAAGGCTCTGTTTAGTTTCAGGAGAATATTTCCATATTGGCATGGAAAAAGCTCAAGAAAGGCTATAATTTATTTTACTGAATCAGTTCTGCCACAGCCTTGCATCAAGACTCTAATGCCTCTTAAAAGTCTGCACTTACAATCTAGTTACAGCCTAGCCTAAGAACCAAGCAGAGTAGGTATTTCCCAGAGTACCCAGGAAGCAGGCAAAGGATCAAACAACCATATTGCTTATTTTGCCTGGGCTGACTGCTGCTGCTGCCACCACCAATTAAGAAAAATTAAGGCTATAGGAGCAGTAATTTTGGAGCAGTAGTCAATACAAGATTGATTCCCCCCATCAATCACTCACAGGAACAGCAAACCTGACCCTTCTCAGCTGTCTTCCCAGCATAGCACTTTCATTTTTTTCTTTCTCAGCCTCTTTTTCTCATAGCAGGGACAGTTCAGCCACAACTTTGTGCCAACACTTCATCCCTCTGGGAGGCACAAATTAGTTTTACTAGAACATTGAAAAATGCCAGAGCATCCTTGCCTCTTTCCTTCTTAACTACATCAAATGTGATCACATCTTCCTGACAGCATAAAGGAAACATAGAACTTCAGTGCAGTTACTTCTATGCCCAAAGCGGTTGGTCCCCATACCAACATTCATTGCACCACTTAAAACCAATCAAGGTTCTCAGAAAAGTGCTTAAGCAAGACCTAGATTATAGCTGTCTGGTCTGTTGTCCCCTGTGTTCTTTGACAAGATGGCTCAGCATGTGTGTTTCCAAATCTTTTTGCAATGTACCTCTCAGATGCAATTTCAGATAGAACTCACTACGAGCCATATTTTTGGGCATTACTCCTTTCTGAAGATTTGCGTCTTTCAAAGACTGTGTCTGAGTCCTTCCTACTCTACACATCAGATTCTTTTCCTTCTCACAGGATAACTGTGCATGTGTCCATGTGCCTGGCAGTAACACAGGTATCTATGGAATTGACAGCCTCTCTACAGGCTCCTTTCAAATCAACCTGCCATCTCATAATCAATAAATTTTTGCCTTACATGCCTATCAAATCTTGTTCTTCTACTTCAGGAGAAAGTGATGAACATGGTCTACATACCACCTCTCTCTCCTTTTCACTTCAACCTGAGTTTTTCATTACTTATCTTAGTAGTCTCAAAAAATACAGAGGTATGGGCTTTTGACTGTCTGTATCTGGACTTATTTGAACATATAATATTTAACATTCTCTGTATCGGCAGCACTGTTTAGATCAGCAATGTCTGTCTCACGTAAACAAATTTAGTGCAGCACTTAGCTTGACACCATCTCTTTCCAACTTAGTACATTACTGTTCATTATCACCACCTCTGTCCTCTGCTCCTTAAACCATACTTCAGTCCAGAGTTAACAGAGCTCAGCTCATACATAGAGCTACATCATATTTAAAATAAGCATCTTCAGCAATTAGGGAAAATACAAAGGAAAACAATTCCACTGATTATTGTGAAACATTATACAAACTAAATTCAGAGGCAGTAACACATGTTTGTATCAGTACTATTAGAATACAAAAAAAAATTAGTTTGTAATTATAGCCTTGGGAGCTGTCCCATATCTCAACCACCAGGTGGCAATTTCATCCCATTATATGTTCCATTAAGTAGGCAATGGCCTAAATGGTGTGGAAACATGAATGTGTTTTCAGATGATGTAGTCTGTAGAGGGACAGAGATTTCCATGGCAGGCAGGAAAAATGGCTTTTCATCATAAACGAGAGCTGATATCTTCATATAAGGGGAATAGTCTTCCTTATTTGTGGGTATCTAAGTGCTTCTCACCTGGGAATGAGCACTAAGTAATATTTGGCAATCAAAATGGAAGTCCTGACCTCACTGAAATTATAAGGCAATTACCTCACATTCAATAGTGGTTTTGATCAAGAGAATATGAAGAGAAAACAATTCTCAAGAAACTAAACTAAACCACATTCTCAAGAAAATAAACTGATAACTTCCTTATCAGACTCTTTTCAAATGGAAGTAAAATCTCATTTTTTAATATTACATGGATTTTGAAATTATTACATAGATATTCCCTGACCCTTAACATTTTTTTTACAAACACCATATTCCCTGAAGTCTCTGCTATCTTTCTTCTATCCCAGAGATGTTTGCCTTCATCTTTCCTCCTCAGTAGATCTTCTAGGTCTGGGGCTGAGCAAGAAAGAGAATGTATCTCCTTCATAAGCCACATCATCAAGGAGTAGATTTCATCCTCTGAATTATTCATTCTTGATCTTTGCACAGCATATAACAAATTAACTAATGACATACTTTAGCAAGTCCATGTGGCAGCAGTCAACTCTTCACATTGCAACATCTCACATTGAGCTCTGCTTTGAGCCCTTTTCCAAAAACAAAAGAAAACACAAATTTAACTTTGTTCTGAATTCACTAGTGTAGGTGAGTTAAACTGCTCAAAATCAGTAATGAGCTACATTTCCTATTTTGTTTATAAAGCATATTGACTATTCATTTACTTCTGATTTTTGACTGTTTCATATTCAAAACTACATGGCTTTGATAAGAAAAAGAAGGAGGATTCATGTTTTAAAGACATCTATATATAAAGCAGAGCTTTGTATATGAAATACACAGACATTCTACATCATTGGTACTTGATTGAAAGCCTGCATGTTATCTGTGTTCAGCTGCAATTTTAAATTCTCCTACAATCTGGAAGGGAATAATGAATGTACCTATTTCATATCAATGTGGAAGTTTTGATAAAAATACCCCACATCTATAGAGAAAAGGGTACAAAATAACTCACTTCTTTTCAAGTCTCTTTTCAAACAGGAAAAAGGATATATTGATGTGATGAAGCTATTTTCAAACCTTCAGCAATTACAGATGATTCATTCAGCACTTCCTGGAGTGTTCCTGATCAAGTTTGTCAAGCAGAAAAGTTGTCTAGGAGGCTGTGCTCTGGCAGCGATTACACATTTTCCGCTGATGCTGAAATAGTCAACACTTTAGAGGTAGTAAGTTGTGAGGTTTATGTGTTTCCCTTTGCTGCAGATATGACTGGAGTATTCATGTATAAACCAGCACTGTAGAAAGCTGGCCTGGGGGGAAATCTCTTATTCCCTTATTATATTGCTCCTATACTTGAAGTCTGAAGCCATCATGTATGGCTAACACCTGCAAGCTGAAAAGGGAAGTATTCTTCCACCTCCAGTATCACCGGAATATTGTCACATCAGAACAGACTAGTTTCATTCTGCTTTGGTAAATTGATCCACAAGCTTAACCTTTGTTTGAAACCTCTAGGGCTGTAAGAAAACAAGCACTGTGCTCATAGCAGAAAAGCCCTGTCAATGCATTTTTCCAGTGGGGAAAATTAGCACAGACTAAGGCACTTCCCTAGGAGAAACCCAACAGACTGACAATACTTGTCACTTCCTTAAGACAAATGTACCTTTTTTTGAAAAGTAAACTTAAGATATTTAAAGCTGTATCAGGTTCATGTGGCAAAGTTTTAGTAGCTGGGCTCTGCGAGAAACCCCAGAATTGTTCCCATGTTGTACCAGAGTTGGAGGAAACGGTGGTTTTAGTTTTGCTTCTGTTTTTCACTATCCTACTCACTTTTTAATTGGCGATAAAATGAACTAATCTTCTCCACTTGTTTTCTAGACCACAGAATGTCAGCTTGGAATAAGATTTCAGAAGATCTATCCCTACAGAGAGAAGGCCCACAGAGTCTCTGAAGCTTATTGGAGCTTGTTGCTCATTTTACAACCAGACACCCCAGTGACTCAGTTTTTGACCACCTTCCTTGAAAAGACACCTTCATTTGACAAGCAAAGACTTCCTGAATGACAAGCAGCTCTAGAAAGACATGGCTTAGTGGAAAACATGATGGTGCTGGGCTGGCGCCTTGACTCAGTGATCTTAGAAGCCTTTTCCAACCTTAATGACTCCGTGATTCTACAATTCTACGACATACCAACCTGACAGCGGTTGTCATTATACTGTAAGGGTTCCACATTGCTATAGCCTTGTACCTTCTTGACATTTCTTGTGGGCATCTCCTCCAGGCACTGACTCTTCCTTGCCCCCACAGCAGCCAACTGACTTCAGTTCGAACCAATCCACTCTTTTATAACACTCTTCTGATGGCTACAGCTGTGGCCTGTTAACATCAGGCCTGCTCCTAATCTTTAATAATTAAACCAGCTGCAACTCTTTAGGGGGTGAGATTACATTCTATACTATCTTTATTTACTTATGTTCTATCCCCCTACAGACAGCTCATTCTATGACATAACAACCTGACAGCTCAGACAGAGATGGGGAAAAAGCAAAAATGAAATGGCCCCATATCAAAGGACCTTCTGTATAAATGAGTGACATGTTTGGTCAGTGTCAGCTGCAAATATTATCCACTTGCATTATCTCAAAAGCTATGAAGAGCCTACAGGTGCCTCTTACATCTGCTTTGGGACACACAGGTTTGCCTGCAGCCATTGTCTGCTATCTCATGAACCAAGACTGATGAAAACATTTAGCAACCAGGTGAGTAATTGAGAAAACTTACTCTTGGGATAGCTCCTTAAGAGAGTTCTTATTAGATTCATGAAATATTATGCCTGTAGCAAGAACTGCATCATAAATCCCTCCAGCTCCAGACAAGTGATATTATTTATTTTTTTTCACACTAGTGGCACATTACTGGAGAAAAACCACTCCTACATTCCGCAGATCTGACACTGACAGCTGAACAGACATATATATATATGCAGCTGGGTCAACTGTTCAGTAAATAAGAGGAAGATCAAAGCATGTTCACTAATTGAGAGGAGCTTGCCTAAGGATATATTGTATTTGTTTTGCGTTCTGATCAGATGTGTGCGCTATTCACTTAATAAAATAGGGAGCTTTAAAGTAGAAACAAACTTCCCAAAAGCCTAATCAATCTCTGCTTAATGTTGATGTATATGGAGTTTTTTGGCACTGCTATAGAGAAGAAAATACTTTTTGACTACATGCGAAAACAAAGCACCACCCACCACAAAATTCATAAGCAAGTTCCAATGCATAAGTCCTGATTTAAAAATGGTTTTGATTCATACAGGCATCCTATTTTTGCCCCAACCTTGTTCTCAGTATGCCATTTTAGAAAGGCTGTGAAATGCTTATACAGGAATACCCTGAGAAATACAGGCTATTTCAGCCCAGACTTCAAAAGCTTCTCTGTTTTGTGGAGTAATTGCCGTACATTTTCGATACTTCACAGAAAGAAGGGTTATCTTCTGAATGTATTTTGACAGCATATTCTGATCATCTAGTATGAAAAAAGTAATGGTGATGCCACTCATAACTATAAATAAAAAATATATTAGAGATGTAGGAAATGCACCTGTACTAAATGTACATACAGATACACTTCCTATGCTACATATACACTCTGTGCTATAGACAGTCTTTGGCAGTCTAGGAACTTGAAAACCTGTTTCAACAAATCCATGCATGCCTCTGCATTTATCGCATTCTTAAAAAAATAGTTAATGCAGTCTTGTGTTATTTTTAGACATTTAGAGATAGCCCCTGTAGCAGCAGAAAACATGTAAAGAAAATATGGAAAGGTTTACATGAACACTAAATAATTATTAAAAAATTTTAAGACAATTATTTTTACCAATTTCCACCATTTAGTTGCTATATTTGAGAATTTTAGTAAGCTGAAACTTCAGGTATATTATCAGTATATTTTATTTAGCAGAAGATGAGTTCTTCAGTCAGACTAATGCTTCACACATATATTTCCATGCTTCATAAAAGCATCCCCAGCATTAAGTGGGTTTTAAAGACACAGACTAGAGTCTGGAAGTTACAACAAAATAAATTTTGCCTATTTTAGCCATTAGCAAGAGAGTCCTTCATTGTCCAGAGACCAAATGTGTCTACTGGTGCATATTCTTGAACAGACTTCTCTTCCTAAAATGTGTTTCATACAGCACAAGGCTTTCTGACTTACAAGGTGGGTATTAAATTTGTTATGGATGTCTATTTTCTGCCTGTTTTAGTTGAAAAGTATTGACTTTTCCTTTATCCACATCATCCTGCTCCAAATGTCAGACACCTCTGAAGCATAAAGAAGCAAGTTGTGGCTTTCTCAAATTCATTTAAATGTAGTCTTTAGAAAACAGCCTTCAACAACACAGCCAGGACCTGCCCTGCCACAGTTCTCACTTCCTCTCTCTGCTAGAAAAGTCTCTCATTCCCCCTCTTGTGATTGAACACCAGATTTATTTTGAACTGTGAACCCATTTTAATGTCTCAGATTAAAACAGATAAGCAGCAAATACAGCAAAATTTAGTAACAATCTAATTCACACTCCTTACCCAGCTGTTTCACTTCTATTGATTGCTTCTCTTAAGAGAAAGCTTTGTGCTCCTCAGACTTTTAATGAGCTTCCTACACACTTTTAGTGACTTCCTATTTTGATTCCCCTACAAAGAATGTTTCCTTCAAGATGCTACAAGCTTTTTCTGAAATCGTTGCTATTCAACCATGTGAGAGCAAAGTGCATGTTGCTTTCTCTGTTGGAGGGGAAAGACTGGATGAGTTTCTTTAGAAGTTTGTTTCTCTTCACACAGCTGGACATGTCTTCCTTCAGTAAACTCAGGCTTTTGAAACAGTCTGTTCTTATATATCCATTTTACACCCAGCAGTAGCTCTTTTCAAGATATAAACCACTATCCAGTCTGACAAAATACTCTACTCTTAATCTAAAAGCTTCTGTTATAAAAACATCTAAATTCCCCCTTAATTAGTCACAATGGTTTTGGAAACATCTTCAAAATTTTCAAAGCATTCAAAACATTCCAAAACTTTTCAAACATTTTCGAAATTTTCTAAAAAGAGTTAAATGCTACCAGCATACATTAGTTTCTGTGTAGCTGTTACTTGCATGTTTACCCAGGAGGTCTTAGAAAGAAAGCTATACTTCTGTGTTTGAATTAATGTTAAAAGTTTTTTTCTATTTTTGGGTTTTTTTTTGTTTTTTCTCCTTGGACTATGTTCTGGACTACCCACTGACTATTCAGTTGCCTATAATGTTGGTCTTTCCAGCTTCATAACTTTCACAAGCAGACCACAACAAATAATCTATAATAACTCATATTTATTTTATGACTGGAGAACAGCTGGCTAATCAAAACAAAAGATAAGCCCTCTAAAGCATAGTAAAAGTATATTTATAAAGCAAGCCTTTATACAGAGTTGTGAGTTGTTACAATAGTCTAGTCTGCTCTTGGACCTAACAATGTTCACTTGGCATTATTCTGTACATTTTTTCATAGAATAACTTTTACCAAAGTTGGTGGTCCCTGTAAATTTTCCCAAAAAAAGGGTATTTCCATTGTATACTGATATCCAAAAGCCATCAGGCTGCAATTTACCTTTCTGGCTTAAGCCTCTAACCATGAATACTGCTAAGCTGAGGATTTTCTGAAAGTGTTTTTGTTTCCATTGCCTGGTAGTGTTCTTCCTAACAATTGGCACCCGCAGTGGCTCTCCAGCTTTTTTTAAGCTTGTTTCCCTTAAGAGCTGCACTAAATCCGAGACTGAATTGTTCAAAACGGCCAAAATTGATTTTTTTCTGACTCAGAGTAAGCCCTTTGCTTTATATACACACCTTTCTGTCTGACATTTACCCATACCTTTTCAGTCCTGCTGACACACACAGCATGACATGTTGATTTTCTGGGATCTCATTTATGAGTTCTTTTATATAATCACCCACTGGAAGATTCAGGTCTTCCTTATGATTCATGAACATCACATCACCTGTCAAGGTATTGACTATGATCTTGCATTTCTATAAAAGAGGGCTAAGTGATTGTAAGCAGGGTGAAATGGGCTATGAAAATGTTTTTATAACCAGCATGTAACTGTCTTTGGCATGCTTCAAAGGCAGGCAAACCATTTCATCACATGTATAACTGTGTAATGAACCCAGGTAATTAATGGGAGGGAGAACTGTAAAAGCATTTACTGGAGTCTGGAGTCAATGGTAATCCAAAAAAAAAAAAAAAACCAACCAACAAACCAACTTATACTTTGGCCATATTTACCACATGAAGAGTTTTGGAACAATCTCATAGTCTGGCATTTTGTGGAGCTCACTGGCTAAATTTTATGATTTCTTTTATCTGCTATTCTGATCATGCAAGTGAAAGGAGATGATACTTATGTTAATAGTATGTTAATGCTGTGAACTCTCAAAATAACAGAGGGAAGGGAAGGTGTCATCAAAGTTTTATAGTGTCCAACATAATAACCCCTGCTTTTGTTTAGAGAAAGAAATGGAATATTTAAAAAAAATCCAAAAACTAAAGCTAAACACAAACAAAAACAAAACCCAAACAAAACAACAAAACAAAAAAAAACAAATAAAAAACCCAAAAATAATAGATGTCATAACCAGTTTGAACTTGTACCACAAAGGAATATAATTACTCCTTTTTGCAGCTAGTACATAGCAAGGCACTAATGGTTGTGACAGCCAACTCTTTTTTTGACAAATGCCCAACTTCCCACTCCAAGCCATGCTCTTCTTGTACTTCCAGCTGGGTTCTACTGGCACATTACATCTTTTGAGATAACTGGCCTTCTTATGTGTCTTGTCATAAAGAAAAGCATTATCCCACATCTCTTTAAAGTTGGGACTCTGGTTTAGAGTAACAGGAGGAAAAAACCATGGAAAAATTAATAATTTAAATTCTATTAATATCCTCTTCATTTAATAATCTAAAAATTACTTGCTCTCAGTTCCTCCCCTGAAATTCATAAAACATTTCACCTTTTTTGTATGCAAAGCACAGTAGCCACTGAAAAGCTGGAGATGAATGCCAGTCTGCTATTCCTGCTTTGAGGAGGATGTACTGTGATGCTCTAAGAACATTAAGCTGTAAATAGCTGTGAAGATAGATGCCTGGGTCATGCACTGAAAAAGATTATGGTGTCTTCTTAACAACATAAATTTCCAGTCCCTTCTTTTTACAAAGTCTTTATATACTGAAAGGTCTATTCCTTGTGTAAGTCAAATGTTTCATTTCAACACATTCAAGGTATTACACTTTTTCTCCCCAGTACATAGATGTCAACTCTATGGCACCTCAGATTCTTTCCAAGCACACTGATATAAGCTCCACAGTACCTCAGACTGTTACCATCTGTACTCTTTGGGTAAAGAACTGCCAGTCCATGAAAATCTTCAAAAAGTCCAAAATGTGTTCCCTGTCCTCTGCAAACAATAAAGTCATGAAGAAAATTCCTTTCTACTGAAATGCATCATGGATTCCATTTTCATGAGCTATCAGTGCTCAGAATGCTTCCTTTCACAGGTATGACTGCTCACTCCATAAGGAAAATGACAGAACGTTAAATGTGGTTATCAGACACTTAAACTCCCTGTATAACCTAAACAAACTACAGCCAGGGATGTTTGAAGCAGTTCTTGCTGCTTTTTGAAACAAATGGCACTGAATTCTGCTCATGCAGTTACAGCTCTGCAGTTTTTGTGTCTGGCATGACTTTTGAGATTACTCCAAACTTTTTCACATCTGGACCTTGATAACGAAGGTTATCATTAATCTAACTAAAATTTGGGGTATAAAAAGATTCCCCTTTTACAGAATCTCTGTAGCTTTTGATCTGAGAACATTTTCTAAATGCAGCTGTAGTGCTAATTGCTATCTTTTATTTTTTCTGTCTAGCTACTCCAGTGTCTCCTGCAGCTGTTTTGCTGCTGCTGCTATTTCTGCATTCATTGAAACCCCAATAGAAAGAGACAGGACAGAACAGAAAATGCATGTCACTAAAAGTATTATTTGGATCTACTATATGTCCATCCTTTTTTGTGGATGAGCATGTTAGAGGGGACAAGATTTGCATCTGTGAAACCTCAACTACAAACAGAGGAAATTGTAGATTGACTTGAATTCCTTTATTCTTTTAAAGATACATACTGATCCAGTTGAAAAAAGCCATGACAGAAAAATTCCATTTCATTTATTTTCAATTAGGAGGTCAATCAAACTTTCAAAAACTATCATTGTGGAAAATAACCTTGCAATTCCTCATTATTTCTAGTCTTCAGAAGGCAGTTGGGTCAGTACATGCCTCACACAGATAAGGTCATAGAATAGAGAATCATAGAATATGCTGAGTTGAAAGGGACACATCAGGATCATCACCTGTGCAGGTCACCCCAAGAGTCACACCATGTGCTGAGAGCATTATCCAAATGCTTGTGGAACTCAGATAGAAGCACTGTACTTTGGTACTTTGACCACTTCCCAGCCTGTTGCAGGGCCCAACCACCCCATTCCACTTTTTCCTGTTATCAAATCTAAACCTCGCCTGACTCATGCCATTTCTTTAGGTCTTGTCACTGGTCACAACCTTGAAGAGACTGGTATCTGCCTCTGCACTTTGCCTCATGAGGATGTTGAAGACTGCAGGGAGGTCTCTCCTCAGTCTTCCCTTCTCCAGGCTGAACAAACCAAATTACCTCAGCCACTCCACATAAGGCTTTCCTTCCAAACCCTTCAACATCCTTACACCCTCTTTTGGATGCTTCCTAATATCTTTATATCTCTGTTACATTGTGGCACCCAAAACTGACCCCAGGACTCGAGGTGAGGCTGCCCCAGTGCAGAGCAGAGCAGGACAATCCCCTGCCCTGCCTGGCTGGTGATGCTGTGCACCACCAGCACCCCAGGACATTGGTGACTCTTCTGGCTGTCAGGGCATTCCTGATCCGTGTTTGTTTTGCTGTTGATCTGTACCTGCAGGTCCCTTTGTGCAGGGCTGCTCTCTGGCCTCTCATTCCCCAGCCTGTGCACACAACCAGGGCTGCCCCATCCCAGGTGCAGAATCCAGCACTTTCCCTTGTTGAACTCCATATGCTGGGTGATTGGTCTCTCTAGTTTGCCAAGTCCTTCTGAATAGATCCCACATCTTGTCCCAGTTCTTCCCTTCTTCACCAGCACCCATTTTAGGGCCACTCCTCACTTTCAGCCTCACCAAGCTTTTACATGATGAGGAGACAGATCTGCCCTGGTGAGAAGACCTCTCTCCATTTTTATGCTCTTCAGCAGGCTGTCTACCATTATTAGCAACTAGGAAGGCACTGCACTGTTTTTCAGAGGGATTTTCAGATCACTCCCTCATCAGCTTCCCCCAGGACATGTTATGCTAACATGTCATCTTCAGAGCCCTTCCTACTGTGTTGGGGTTTTGGCCAACAAATGCCCCTCAGCTTTTCTCACCCTTGCAGACAAAGTCCAAATCTTGAGTTTGGTTTTATTCCTAGAAAAGTTGCCTCCTGAGTCCTTCACCAAAGGTGAATTATATCAGTTTGAAGCTTCTAGACTTGTTGGTGTTTAGTACATCTAGTTATTTACCTGCCTGAAGTTAGTAATTCACATAGAATTGGCCTTCTTTTTTCCTCTCCTTTGCGCATCCTTGGCATATCTTTTGCACAAAGCACAAGCTGCAAAGTCCGCCGTGCAGAGGCTTTACTGTTATGAATAACATTGAAAGATCCTGATCATTTCTTCTTTTTTCTTCAAATTCTTATCAGGGCATGTCTCAACAAATATTAGAGAAAATATCATGCTGTATATAACCTTTTGTTTAGCTTTAGCTGCTAAGCTGGGAGTCCTGGGAATCTTATCCTCAGCCTGGAAATAAATGCTTAGAAATGGAAAAACTTAGCAAAAAAACATGCAAAAAAAAAAAAAATCTACTTCTTATCAAGTCCTGAAGTATCTTAAAAACTGAAAGCCTGAAATCAAGTACATCTAAAATGTGGTTACTTCAGCTCTTGCATATATTTGTCCACAAAATTTCAAATATTTCCCTTTCTGAGGTCTCATTTCTTCACAGCTTTTCAGCATTTTTAGAGGAGTCTGGTTTTGAAAGAACTATTATTATTGCACTTTTATTACATATCTAAAATAGATTTCGATTTGCAAGCAGTAAGATGTACAATATGGTTAGAGGGGGTTTTTAATATGTATTGATTAAAACATTTAGAGCTAGCAGAAAGGAATTTAGAGAAAACAAACACAAAGAATGTAGTACCAGCATACAGGCTGCAGACGTGCAACCTCTATCATAGATTCTTCTGCAGGATTTTAGAAATCTTTCTTTCTACACTGCTCTTAGCCACAGATGGTCTCTGGAATTCCAGGAAAAAAAGAGTGTATATTGGTTAATGAGGAAATAAATGTTAGTATGGAGTCCTATATGGCAAATACTATTAATAGCACTGACATATCAAAGGGGCAGATTTTTCCGGAAGAAAGTATTACAGAGTATAAATTGTAACACTACTGAAGGCAATCTTGCTTTGTCTCTGAATTTCTTAAGGATTTCAATAATCCTCTGTTGAAGAGAAAAGCCTTAATGCAAGAAAGCAGCACTTATTAGTAAAGGTAGGTATGTAAAATTTTTTGTGTCTGAACACATATAAATGTAACTGTACAAGTAGTTATAATCAGAACTTGAGCTTTGCAGAAACCCATTTGCAGGATTTTCAGATAGAAGAGAATAAAGAAATTTAAAGATTGATTTTTCCTATTCTGCACCAGGAAAGTTGCTTTAAACTTTTACACTGCACTGCACTTTAAAGGTGCAGTGCAGAGTAAAAATGTGAAAAGTCCCAGAAACATTCAGTGAATGGATGGTGAAGATGACTACCATCCCCCATCACCTCTGCAAGCACATTATACTGTGGAACTCTCCGATTTTTCTCCTTCTTTCTACTAGCAAATGCATTTCACAAAATGTACAACTCTATATTTCTGTGTTACTATGAGATGCAGAATAATAATTTACACTTTTTTCTTCCTGACAGGGACTGGAAATGTGATGATTTTAAAAAGAGAACAGAGACTCACAAAATCACAAAATGGCAGAATCACTGGTAGAAGAAAAGGCCCTCAGCTATTGCTGTACTTTTAACTTATTTGTGGCAGAAGTAGCAATAGGTGACTGCTTCCTGGAAATTAATATTAGGTGGAAGTTGGTTGGAAAGGACCTCCAGAGTTCTTCAGACTCCTGATCAAAGCAGGGTTAACACTGATATTAGGCCGGGTTGCTTAGTTGGTGTCTGAAAACAATGTCCTTGCTTCCCTTTTCAGCTGTGGGAAGGCTTCAGTTTGGGATGGCTTCTAAATCTTGAACACTGACATTGTGAGGCATGGGAATCAAATCCATGCAGATTCACATTGGGTACATGTCGGATCTCAGGATCTCAGTCCTGAGGTGCCGGGCCACCGAGACCACCCTTGGGGGGCTCGGGAGTCCTGGAATGTTGCCAGAAGTGTCTGGTGGCTGGACTTTGACCCTACACGGGAGACGACACCTGTATGAGGATAGGAGGACTTCACCGGGGTGAATGGTGAAGGGATTAGTTAATTAGAGGGTGAGACACAGGGTTTAGGATTTATGTACAGGGGGGTTTAGAGAAGTAAGATGGAGGAATTGGGGCGTGTCCTGTCCTTCTTCTTCTTCTTCTTCTCCTCCATCTTCTTTGGTGATGGTGGCACTTTTGGATTGGCCATTACTAAAAGTGCACCGGGCAATAAGAATAAATGGTATTGGGGAAAAATGATAAATACTGTACATGTAACAATGGGTATAAAGATAGGTGGCTGCCAGGAGGGCAGCACAGTGTGCTCATGGCTGACTGCTGAGCAGACCTCTGTCGGGCTGAAAGAACATCTTTTAGATAAACAATTAATAAACATAAAAACCGAAAGAAGAACTGAAGCCTCTTCTCATCCTTCGATACGCGGGCTGCCCCAAGGCCACTCCGGGCCTTTCCAGGCCCTTCAAACAGCCGAAAAAACCGACAGGTACAGTTTAAATGCCACTTGGCTATCTGGTATGTGACTTTTAAATTTCATTTTATGTACCTAATGCATACACAGATAGAAACCAATTGCAACTTGACAAATATATGTTTTTAGCTTATTTTATCTCAGAAGTTAAGTTTTATTACAACTAATTTATTTGTTTGTTTAGCACCTCTAGGTTTTCCTTCAATTAAATGCTTCTTTGATAAGTCATTTATAATCTGTTACAAAGTATTCATCCTTCATACTGTGTTGAGTTCATCAGTCAGCTCAACAACATTAATTAAAAATCATAGTGTAAGAATTCATATTCTTCTATGACTTTTAAGGAAGCATGATTTCAGGTTTTTTTAAACTAAGCAAACAACCTGCCACAACGAGTCATATCCCAGTGCTCTGGGAAAAATAACAGTACGAGCAATTTCCAGGTGAAGTTCAGCACAGAAAAACCACAGGTTTTCTTGGTGAAGTGCAAGCAATGCAATTAAAAATCTGTTGGCCCAGGACATATGTCCCACAAGCAACAGGACACAGCTAAATATGGCAAGGCTTTTCTGGAAATATTTCATATCTGTGAAAATCAAACATTCTGCAGCTTTTGAAGTACTTGAAATTACTTTTGTTACCTGTTCCAGATGCAATGAACCTTGTTTTATCAACCTTTAGCAAACATGGCATTGTTGGGGCCATTCAATCTCTAATATAACACTACAAACATTATCTGCACTTCACAGGTAGGCCATGTGCACAGACACATTGCAATTTGCTTAACGAAGCTGCTAAACCGAGACTTGAAACCAGATGTCCAAAGTCAGAGCTGTTGTCTGATTTCTTTTCACACTGTCAGAGTAGGTTTTATAGTTTCACTGCCACACTGTACCGTTGGCATCTGACATACCAACTATTTCACTTGGCCTGATAATCAACATGTACTCAAGCAACAATTTGGTCCATGCATTTGTCACTAGCACGTGCTTTTTGTCCATCTGTATGGCCTGCTCCATTTAACTTCACCCAGAAAAATTTTCCTATCCTTCCACTCCTTCCCCTGCTTTTGGATAGCAAAACTACTGCAGGTAATCTGACAGCAGATGATGAATGCAGGGAAGGGCAACTTGTCTCAAAAAAATCTATAGCTAATAAATCCACTCATGTTTTTCCCTTTCTTTGACCAATCAGTTTAAAATTCATTAGCTTGACCCATACCTTTTCTGAGAGCAGTCTCAGCACAAATTAAAGAGCCATCCATCCTCAACAAATAGGAGGGAGTCTGCTCAATACTCAAAGCCACAGTCTCCATAGCGACCAAAACACAGGTTTGTCTTACTATACAATCAGCACAAGGGGTGTTCATAGGGCCCTAACACCATCATATTGTCCTATTTGCCCTGTCACTGTAAGTTTTATTTAAGCCTCACAGAAACTTCACTAGCAGAAGGCATTCAGCATAAACTGCAAATGTTCAAAAAGTTCTCTGATACCTTCAAGTCCAAACATTGCATTTCTTTCCAAGCCTTGCAAGGGTTTCAGGCCTTAAGACAGCAGGTAAAACAAGTGGGGCAGAGTTCCCATGACTTTGCAATCATTGCTGAGCCTTCTCCATTATCTCTTCCATCAGATCGTATTTAATTGAGACAAATGTCTTCCTCTCATGTGGAATTAATGAGAGGTAATGCAGTTAGTTTTCCTGAGAGACATGTCACCTATTAGCAGAAAGCTTCAGTAAAACAATGGTTTGCAAGCTCCTGTGAGGATACAATTCCCATCTTCTGCCTTTAACTGTGTGTCAGTTAAAACACCTACAGTGTTCCTGAAAAAAAAAGATGCAGTTGGGTGGTTCAGCTGGGTGAGCTGTTCATTCAAAACCACATCAAGAGGAGATATATTCATCTCAGGGACTCACAAAGGTCACAGATTTCATGCCAACTCTCCATTTCATTCTTCTAACTAGTAACACCACTGCTGCAAAAGGGTGAATGAATCAGTCAGTGGTTCATGTCTCCTGTCTCTCATCATCTGATAAAGAGGGGGGACAGCTGCAGGGATTCCTGCTCTCTGGGTCTACATGAACATGATCAAGTCATGAACTGCAAGGATAAATCAGCTCAGCATTGACTCCTCTTGGCTCCTGTTGGACTTGTTCCTGGGATATATAACAACCCAAGGGAAGAGAATTGTCTTGGAATGAAAGAAGCTCTGTCTTGGCATAAGAATCTCTGTTGCAGTGCCTTGGAAAGGCTGGGGAGAGAATGGCTCTCATCACATCCTGCTTGTCTTAACTCAGATGTAGCTACCTCTCACTTCCCATGAAAAATACCCTGACAGCAGTATCTGAAGGGCTTTATAACAAGCTTGTTGTAAAGCATAGCTAGCCCTGTATCCCTTGCTTCCAGTCAAAGATCCTAACTAATTCTTGCACCTGATTTCCTTTCCCACTGAGAGTGTTGTGAATCTGACATGCTGCCACACATTTGAAACATCATTATGGAGTTCATCTCCCGACCTGCTTCCCTCTCCTCCCCCAGACACTTTTTGAACTGATCTGTTGTCAAGTGTCTTGTCTTATATTTGTCTTGCCTCATCTTAGGGCAAGTAACATGTCTCTCTCCACGCTTCTAAAATGTGTGTGATTTGATCCCACTCTATAAATGTTTTAGAATAACAATAGTACCAAAGGATGCTTGCACATCTCAGCTGTCAGGGAATCAAAGAAGAACATTTTCCACTCTAAATATTAACTGTTAGAGTCTTCTATTTGTATCATAATTGAAAACCATTATCGTAATTGGTTAGTAAAGCCACCAAAGGCACAGGCCTAAAATGGAAATGAATGAAGCAGCTATGGAAATGACATCTTAATAAGAATAATGAAATTCAAACCCCTACCGCAAGTACAGTGTATAATCCATTACATGGAGATTAGATGAGATATAAATACCTGAAGGATGTAAGATGACTGATCTGATATGTCATCTGGTTTTGCAGCCATAAAATGTCAAACAACAGGTATCTGAACACTGCAAATTGCCTAACTACAGCTTTTTCATGGCTTTTTCATGGAGGGTGAGAAAGGAATTTAACAACTTGCACTTTCAGGTAATGCCTTATTCTATTCTGGGGGCAGCATTTTAACTGGGTTTTGGTCTCCTCCTTTTAACCCAGAAAGTCCAGTCAGGGCATGAATATTTTTTTAATTCCCTGGATCTGCAACTCAGTGGATGAAGATTCAATTCCCAGTCTACCAATAGTGTTAACCTCTTTATAATTCAGTTGCTTGCTCATGAGATGTAGCAATAAAGCAAGCCTTTACCATTTATGGGTGGAGGAAACATTTGGTAATCTTCATGATATGCCAAAATACTGTATCAATTCTGGGTACTGTCATATTCAAACTGCTATGAAACCTCAAAGGCACAGAAGAAGGAAGCAATCAAGACTGCATTGAAGAACATGGGAGCTGGGAGAGGGTTGACTCCTCAAAGAGGTTGCTACTCCCAAGATACTCAGCTGAAAAAGCCAGGGTTTTAGTAGACGTTTTAGAAACTCTAGAAATTCCCTGTTTCTCATTGATTTTTAAGTGAAAACAATGAGGATTGACAAGTCTTCTGAATCCCTTCCTATTGAGCTAGGGAGAAATCTTCATCCACATGTGAGTCATTCCAGTGGAAATTACTTATCCCGATGTTTGTATCATTCCTATTTTTGTTGTGGTGGTCCAGAACCTCATAAACACATAACAACAATGGAGGCAGCTCAACACAAAGATAGGACAGGCATCTGAGAATTGTAAGGGTGGAAAAAATCAGAGATTGTTTATGTTCCTCTGCAAAGCTCATTCACTAGAAAACAAGCAACAGAGCAGGAACCCCAGTGTTTAGACACTAGTCAGATATTCCTGATTTCATCCAAATCATCAGAAGCTCCAAAAGTGGGTGGCTCTAAGGGCATTCTGCAGCAAAGTATGTTTCAATTACAGATACTGAATGCTCATAATTGAAGGACACACCACAATCAGCGTAGCAAAGCTAAAGGGACAACAAGAAGGATGATGCTCCTGCTAGGCATTTTCTCTAGACAGCTTTTAGCCTGAATCTCTCATGCTGTGTGTTTCTCTGTTTCAAAAACACACCAGCTCTGAACTTTAAGTGCAGGCAGTCATTGAGCAAAGCTGGGGGAAAAAGTCTCAACATAAGCACAGGCTCAAATACAAACATGGTTTCTTTACAGAGGGCACATTTTCATTTTAACCATGCTATATTCTATCTCACCAGATTTTGGTAAATTTCTGTCTTGTCTGGGTTTTGTAACACAGCAGTCAAAGGCTCCTGATTAGAAGGATCTATTTAATGAGCACAGCAAAAGACTGGAGGACAGCTAGGATAATTCACTGAACTTGGATAGCCACGTACAAGCAATATCCTTCAGGTACATACAGATTGGGAGTACTTAGCTAAAAGTAATGTCATAATCTGCAATAATCATTAATGGTAAAACCTGAAATCCACAGTCTTACCTCCTTATTCAGTAGTAACTAAACCCTTTGATCTCCAAGACTGTCTCCTCTACTCATAACAGCCTCACTAGCAGATTTATAGCCATAAATTAATTATAGGAATGAATTAATTATTTGGAAGGTAAACTCACCAAGTTATACAGGTTGCTTTAAAGACACTTACAGAAAAGAAGATGACTATTTTCTTGAAGAGTTTCTAACTTTACTCACAGCTTTGGCTGTTGTGTAATATCCTTCCACAATGACTGGAGAAGTGCTTAACATCATAGGAAGGAGCAGTCTACTAAAGTGTGGTCTGCTTTTATGCTGTTCATTTCAGGCTGTCCCCACTTAATCCATGTGCACTTTATATAGACTTCATTAATGTCAGAGCCATTACATTTGTTCAGCAGCTAATGGGAAATATTAAGTGTACTGGAATAAATACAGCTAAGTAGAAGAGGCCTTAATATTTGGCTTTCAGCAAGCTCTCTTGTCAAACTGTCACTTTTTGCATGTTATTGTCTATACATATTGTAGAGAACAAGCTGCAGGAAGGCTGGAATAGGAAGGTACCAGGACACCACTCCAGGGTAGCTACAGGTAACTCCCAGCTAGCTATGTCAGCAGTTGCAAGTGGTCATTTTTAATCTCTCAGTCTGCTAAGTTTAACAGTTAAATAGCTTGAAGGCAACTAGCCTGAAAATTGCCACAGCTTGGAAGCCTGTTTTGTGTTCAAGAGATTAAGGAGAAACTGGAAAATTTGGGTTTCTATCCTTGGCTCTATCAACAGGTTATGCCGTGTGATCCCTTAATGGATTTTTTTTCACCACAATTACCCACATCACCACATCCTTTCTTCTGCCTTCTCTAGTTAGATCATTGCTACTCAAGTCAGATGCTACACCCTCTGCATACCTGAAAGCTTCCTGATGTAGTGGGGATCCTTTCTGGAAAGACAGTCAAGTACCAGAAGGCATGAAATAAGAATATTCCTGATTCTCTGAGTTTTTAGGCATAATCTGATTAAGCACCATGCACCAGCTGCAGTCTCAGTAGAGCTACTTACCACTTCCATTCCTGGCTGCTCCAAAATTTGCTTTGCTGCTATACTACCTTCCTACCTAATTAGGATAATCCCAAGGAAGTGAGGCATTGGGAGGAATGAAGACTTCAGAAAATATAATGGCCTTCAGGAGAAAAAGATTCCCTTGTGAATTCAACTTTTTCTGCCTGGTTTAAATGTCACAGCATTTTATTCTTATCCCACTCACCCTGGCTCCTAGCTTTCAAGTTCTGCAAACTGAATGAGCAGCACATGCTGACACGCAACAATATTGGGTCAGTTTTTATGTCTTTGAGTCATTCACATGAGTGTTTTTCTACCATTGCTCTGTATGATCCTTCTAAGGTTTCAGATTAAAACAGTGGGCTGGCCCCTTAACACGCCCCAACTACCTGACTGAAAAGGCCAGAGAGGCTGGCACGTCCCCTTAGAATTTCAGTCTCTTGCCTCTGAGTTTAACAGATGATGAAAACAATTAAAACCCAACTTTTTGTTTTGTTGGGCTTTTTTTTTATCCAGCGTTCTTAGTGCAGATAACCAGACCAGTAATACAGCTGCTTGGAGTACTTACAGACTTATCCCTGTATTTCTACAATTAAGCCAATATAGTTCATACCCAGACACTGTCTGGGCCATTGAGGTCCATTTTGCCTGCAGATTGTTGTCTGCATCAATTCAATGTTACCATGAGCCTGGTACCAGCCTCTCAGTCCCCTGAGACAACCATTTCTGCAAAACTTTACATGCTGGACTGTGCCACTTTTCAATAACATGTCCATGACAGAGGGAATTAATGCTGCTTTTAGATGTTTTGACAACATATTAACAGATGTGTGAGATCTTTCTCCAAGCAGCCCCAACCACAAAATTTTTCTTCAGTGTCAGCTGTTTAGTACTAGTGTTACCCACCCTATTTTTCATTTTCTTCAGTTCAGCCATAACAGACTTCTCAATTCCCACTCCAGTTTTATTTAATCTCATCTGAACATAGGGAGAAATTCAGAAACTTATACAGACATGCACACAAAAATTCTCACCATTAGCTTTCATAATGGGACCAATAATTTCCTTCTTCTTATGGAAATGCATTGATAATATCCCTCAACTTAGCTGAACCTGATGTTTAAGCAGGAGTTTACTTCAAATTGTTTCCTTTGTTTCTGGTCATGTATTTATCTTAAGGATATTCCAATTAAAAATGTTATTCAAATATATTCCTACAGAGGATGTTTCATCAGTAAACTCTTTCCACTTTACTCATAATAATTTGTCTAATTTGCTAATTATCTACATTCAACACATTGATTCTTCATCAATTCAAATTCTGTTGCCATCATAAAACAAATAACCAAACAAAACCCCACCAAAACCATAATGTAGAGTAGAACAGCATGAGATGTTTGATCCCATTTCCCACTTCTTACATGTATTTAATTATGTTCTCAGATAATATTTTTACTTCTAGTCTATATCGATTTCTTATATAGCATTCTTCCACTTTTTAATTGTTTGGAGTTTTTTTTGGTGTTTGACTTGAAACACAGATTACAAGTCTCCAGTACTTATTACTGAGTCTTCCAACAGAAACATTTCATGCTCTTGAGTTCTGGTTTTAACTCAGAAGAGTATTTTCAATTTTCATTTCTTCATTCTTACTAATCTTTGTCTGCACCCTTAAGATCAGCAACTTCATCACTATTATTTATTACTGAAAACCTGCAGCAAAGTATTCTGTCTGTTTTGAGGAGTATCTAAATTACTATCTCAGTCTCATCCTCACTGAAGAATCATTCAAGTTTTATTTTTCTCATTTTCTATTAATGTTTTAAGAACCTGTTGCTGCTCTGTGCAAGACCTAACTCATCTTGACTCCTCCCATTTCCCTCTTTTCCTACACTTAGCAGATTGTTTTGCTGATTTGTGCTTTATTCCATGTATTTTTAGATATGTTTCACTGGTTTGTTTAAACACACTCCAAATGTACATTTATCTATTTTCTCTTTATTTCTCCTCTTCCTGAACTGTTCTTTGTTCCTGGACAAATAATATCCATAATTCAGCACTAAAATACAGAATAGTTGTGCTGATGATCATTTTAGGTGTCAATCAGGTCTAAGCCCTCTTTTCCATGCCTGACAATCAGAACCACTATTGCTTACACTACAAAGGCAGATTCTCTAGTCATCTACAAAGATCCCTATTTTGTGTAGAGGAGGAGGTTGCCTAAGACTAGCAGATTGTTTTTTGTATTTCTGCAATGAATGTAGCTCAGTGTTTCCTGTGCAGATCTCAAAGATCTCCTCAATGCAGTTCTTACCATTCAGGCAGACTTTCTATCTTCCATCTTCTTTGCACATTCAGCTATCTGTCACTCTCTTTTATACTTGTGTTCACCATTTTCTAAAGGCACTCCTGGGATGTAGCAATGTAGTCAAGTTTGTATATCTGTAAACTGGACTCAGTCTGAGTTCTGGGCTTTTTGTGCATTTTAAAATCTTTCTTAACCTTTTTTCTCCCTTAAGTTGCTTAAGTAGTAAGAAAACTCAAGACTAGGATCTGTCATCTTTTCAATTATCTACATGAAGAATTTTGTGGATGAGTTACACACAGTAAGGACTGTTGGAGGGCTAATTCCATTTTTTGCACTCAGGCTGGTCAGTATAACCTTTACAGATACAACCTTTACTTCTCACAAATTTCTCTTTCAAAGTGGGTATTAATAGGCATTTTAACCTGTAAGAGATAGTCTAGATAATGAAGATATGTAGTTAATTATGATGAAAGTCCAGTCACTGTGCTTAGGGTAATGCTAAGGATTTGGTGGTTACTCTGCCTTAAGGAACATTTTATTTTCCATTTAATTTTTAATATTACTTTCAAATCCCCTTCAAAGTTGTTTCTAATAATCTGAAAACTTTTAACTGCAACTGCATGCTTTACCTCTTGGCATTAGACTACAGATACACATCTCCAAGTGCTAAGTCTCTGAACAGGGTTAGAAACTTACACCAGGCTGAGTGTCTTCATTCATCATTGTAAGCTTGTGAATGACAAGCAGTATATCCTTGGTGGTAGCAGCTGAAAACAATAATTTCTATTAAATATAAAACCAATATTCATAATATAACCCCAGTTTTCTGCCAACCTTTGGAACCATCAAATGCAATTCAGAGTTACTCTTGTTGAGAAATACATCTAGGGCAGGTAGCTCTATTTTGTATTTTGGTGAAGTCTGGTCTCACTATAACTCTCTGAAACACATGGTTCTACAGATTCACAAGCATTTCTAAAGCTCAGTCAGAGAGTGTAGGTAATTTGTGCATATTTTTCTTTTTATGTAAGCACCATCTTAACAAGAGGCTCTCTCACACCCCACAAGAAAAAAAAATTGTCAGGGAGAGGTAATTTCTGACTCCAAAATTATCCACAAAAGTCTTTGATTACGTGAGGCAACTGGTGCAGAAGCCACTGCCTGGGGGCCAGGAACCACCCTGCTTCAAGGAGCTGTGTTTATAAGGCAGATGGAGTGAGGGTATTCGTGGGGCGGGAATAAGCTTGATTAATCAGGGATAACCCTGTCTTTCTGCAGTCAGAGAGCGCCCCGAGTCCAGCAAGAGTAAAGGGCCTTGCACTTACTTTGTTGTTTGTTAAACCATTTCTCTTCTGTTTTGTTTGGTAGGTAAAACTGTCCCGACTCCTGCTCCCAGCTAAAGTCTCTGATTCTCTGTGTGCAGCCATGTATATGCCTGACTTGTGAAGTTATTAATCAAAGAATCATAGACACAGAGTAGTTAGGGCTGGAAGGGACCTTGAAGATCATTTAGTTCCAACCCCTGCAATCTGCAGGTTGTTTCTTTATAAGCAGGTGTTTTAAGTGACAGAAGAGTGAATAAAGCAGCTCCTGCGAGCTCCATACCAGCTAGATTATGCCTGGACATCAGTATGGCCCGGAGCAGTGCCTGAATCTAATCCTGGAAGACATCATCCATTTGGCAGGTTCAATGGCTAAATCCCTTGCTATTGTGATCACTTGAGAGGGCAAAATGATCATACTTTAAAACCTTGTATTAGCTTGTAAGATTACAAAAACACCGCCCTTTTGTCCTGTGGGATCCTGTTTCACCGTATAAATAAAGAAAATTCATTCTCCCCTTCATTACAAACCATGGAGCTGAGCTACAACATTTAAAAACAAAAAAAAAAATATTCAAAAGGGAAAAAAACCCCAGTTCTTCCAGATTTTTCTGCTCTAATACTGAACTGCAGCTTCAGAGGAACAAATAATCAAGTAAGGTATATATGGAAATTCCTTGGTTTATAAGCACGTACGCAAGAAGAAAGGTATTTGGAAAACCAAGAACAAACCAAAGTGCTGTATTTTGCAGGGAAATCTTCTGAGACTCCCAAATCCTCTTGTGCTTATGCATGTACAAGGCTTCTATCTGCCACCCATGTGTCGAAATGTAATAGGAAATAAAATGAAAAAACCTCATGGGTAATTGATATAGAATACGTAGGCGATCTGAAGGGGAAATCAGAACCAGAGATGTGCCAGGGAACAAAAAAAAAAAAAAGATGATATTTAAAATGCCAGCCTCCTGTGAGCCCGTCTGCTTCCTCTCACTTATTTTGCAGCTCTGGGTTCCCACGGTGGACTGCTGCTGCCATCTACTGCCACCAGCACTGCCAGAGGCTGAGCTCCTCTCCTGCAACCTGGTCACGGGAATCGGGGCCAGGGGGGACAGCAGGGCATGAAACATTTTGAGTCAATCAAGGAAAAACAGTTTCCAAGGAGAGAAAACATCACAGCCAAATTAAAAACCCAAGCACAGGTTTTTCCATTAATGATATAATGCAAAAAATGTCCGTTTTCAGAAGAGGGAAAATCTAAATGGAAAATCTTTTGCTTCTAAAAGGGAAGGGAAAGCTACATCTGGATCCACACTTCTGTCATGTAGTGACCTACACCTACAGTCAAGGTCCTAAATGTTATTAGTTTAAGTGACATGGCTGACAGTCTATGTTCAGCTTCATTTGATGATGAAATGGCTTGCACAGCAGGAAAGCTAAGGAAGGACAAACAGCCTGGGGGTAAGTCCAAGTCTCCTAATTCAGTCACCTCTGTTACTCCTGTTCTAGGAACAGAGGGCTTCAGATGCTGCTAATGGAAATCTTATATCTGACCCTAGCTTAAAATTCACATCAACAAAGACTCAGAGAGCAGACAAGCCCCCAGTTATTGCAGGTGTTTCAAAATGAAATCTGGAAGGAAAGCATCCTCCACTGTGTACTGAAAGACTATGGAAAGAACAGGGAAAAAAATTGGCAGGGGACCTACAGCATGTCTGTTACTATCCAGCAAGAGATATGTTGGATTTCATAACCTCTGAATTTCACATAGTCCATTGCAGATGGCAGCAAAGATCAGACCCAGACCTCCCTGATCTCAGATCATATTTCTTCTCTGTTGGTGTTATATAGCAGCTTTCATTAGCAATACCAATCCACGCAGTGGTTGCAGAGATCTGAGAAGTGAAATAAATTAGCCTTTCCCCTTCTCTGTGCAGCTCTTGTGAGACTGTTCTCACTATTTAAGTCAATTTAGTTTAGTAGTCTCTAACTTGAATTTATTACATTACCTGAAATGCACAGTGGAATAATTTTAAGTTGATTTAGCTAAGCACAGTGATAAAGTCATGTTTTTAATCCATATACCATTTATCTTTGATAGCTACACTACACAATGTGAGCCCTGTCTATATGGATTAAAATACAAGCCAGTCTGTATGGCTACCATGCATTTCTGCTACGAGTTCATAAGAATGCAATATCTATGCATGTCATTATCTTTATTATACACAAAGTACTAAAAGCTAAGTTGCATTAGCAAGGGTGCTGTGCCCTAGCAGTGTGACTGAAGCCAAACCACTGTCCACACTGACACAACATTGAAGTATTCCCAGGAATATACCCTCTCTTCCTCAATGTCTTCTAGTAGCTGATCTACCAACACACCTGACAAGAATGGCCTTTGTAGACCTGCCTTGCTCTACACTTCAACAGACAGATTCTCCATAGAGCAGCTCTGTAATGAAATAGGAACTTAAATTCTACAGAAGCCTGCTGGGTAAGAGAGAAGACAAAAACAGAAAACACTGGAAAGCCTTGGGGTTTGTGCTGATATTTTTCTTTCAGGACAGAAGTGCTTCCTCCTAAATCTGTTGGCTGAATATTGCACACTTCATATGGAAGCTGATGTGGGTAGGTGGCCTTCCTTAAGACACTGTCAAAGGCTGATCAAAGAGTAACAATTAATTTGACTGAATTTTTGAGGTCCAGCATAGTTTTTTGATAGGTTTTTTTTTTCTTTCTTTCTAGTCTTTGTCTCTTGCTCAGGTTTCCCTTTCTTTTTAGATTCTGGATTCAGTGTGTCTCTTCCTCATTTCACAGTGGTCAGAAGCTCCCTCCATCCAAAGCTTCTGGAGGACTAAAGGTCATTACAGCTCTTTTACTCAGTTTTACAGTGTCTCAGGAAGATGTATGGGGAAACATTATTTTCCAACAGTTCATGTTAGCCAGGAGAGTTTTGACCTTTGCCTGGCTTAAAGCCTAACCCAATGATAACCCATCTCCATAGATGTTTGTTCCCTCACAGAGCCCACAGAAGTGAGGAGAGAGGGTTGTCTGGCACAGTCTTCTGGCAATTTATCTCTTGGCCACACTAGTGAGCCACAGAGACACTGAAGCCAGATCCAATGCCTGCTTTCAGGATGCAGAATAAATCCAGTAAGAGAGTGATACTGTCCCAAAAGCTGTGCGAGGTAAATTGTTAAGGTGAGCAAAGTATCATCATCTCCATTTACAGGTAAGAAAGGAACACAGCTTGGGCCTCTGCCTTTCCTTAATGACACTTTTACTGTATGATAAAAACTACACATGTGCAATTCCAGGAGACTAATACAGATGCTCAAAAGTGAGCTAAAATATTATGTGACAATGAGCCAATAGTCAAAGATTAACAATCTAGCCAATTAAACTTGCCAATAGAATTAGGCAGCTACTTTAAATTATCCCAATCATGAGTATTCACTGTTTATATCTGCACAATATGTGTTACAGAGAGCCTCCTGGAGATTTCACTAAATGTTCTCCATCACCATGGAAGTATCTATGTAGTACTCATTTTCTGCATGGTTTGAGTTTTTGGCTTGGCTTGCACCTGAGAGCTGAAGTGAGTCCCCACCACTACACAGGGACAACAAAAAAAAGCAACAAAAAAAAGCCATAACTTTTTTCCTCCTTTTAGAATCTGGCTCATACAAATACAGGAAAAACATGTGATTTGTGCTTACATTATGTACACTGTTACCCCATGCACATCCACTAGACCATCACAACTTTCCTAAAAAATTAAACAAATCAAGGGCCATCCACACTAAACCGAAAGATCAAATCAGCAGAGAAAGGGTCTTGCATGTATTTTTGGAACCATGATTCCAGGAAAAAATAGGGGAATCAAAACACCTTGGTTTTCTTCTTCACGCCATGGTGAATAAAAACATGGATTATAATCAAAGCACTCGGGGCATCAAAGGAATTATGTTTTTCAGGAGGGATTTTTTTCCGCTATTTTATTTATCAGTTTGTGTTGTTTTGTCACTGCATTTACATAAAACTGGATGCATTTATAAAAGAATGTGTGAAAAAGAAGTTGATTAATAAGGATACCACAGATCTACTTCTGCCTCTCCCCTCATACCCAGTTTTGACATTTTCAAGCCATTTCTAATATGATTTGGTTTCAAGAACAATGAATTTATGAATTCATAAATTCAATAAAGGTCATCTCTTATGAGTTACTTGTGGTTTGATTTTAAGGTGCACTTTCCTGCATATTCCAACCACCTACAATGTTACAATTATGTCTTTCTTTAAAATAGAGGGGTATTCCCAACATATTAATCCTTGTTTAATAATATTACTTCTGTTGCTCTTCTACTATATGATGGGCTCTTCACCGTATCTCATGCTACTGCTGTGTTCAGTGAAGCTCCTGCTGTGTTTCACTCCAGATATGGATGCAATTCATTGATAACTACAATGATCCTTTTCCCACATTCCATAAATCATCATTGCTGCCTTTCAGACAGTCAATAAAGACTGCCAAAACTTTGAATGCTGAAAATGAAAGGTGCACTGCATATTCAAGCAAATGTCAAAAATAGGCATAAAAACTTCCACTTCCACTCAATAAACTTGGCAGCTTCCTCAGAGCTGCAGATGCCTATCAGCTCTCTGTGATGACTTTACTCCCTGCAGAAGTGATGGGGCAGTTGTGGAGGGATAGAATGTAAGAAAATAAAGATAGTGCAGAAGGTAGTCTCACACCTGAGGAGTTGCACTAATCACCAAAGATTAGGAGCAGGCCTGCCCTTAGTAGGCCACAGCTGTGTCCAATAAGAAGAAGAGCGTTATAAAAGGGTGGGTTAGCTAGGTGAGGAAAGAGCTGGAGTTTGTTGGCTGTGCTGTGAAAAAGGTGTCAGTGCTGTGAGGAGATGCCCATGAGAAATCACTGGGAAGGTATGGAACTTTTGCAATAAGATGACAACAGGCAATAACCAATTTTCTTCTTAGCACCTTTCTGAACTTCATTTTGTTCTAGATTGAATTTATAAAGGTTATGACCCCATGTAGCAGACATTGAGAAGTTATCTTATTTGATCAGTGCATCAGACAATAAAAATTCTGAGGAGAGAATACTACCTTAACACATTTGTCCAATTTAACTTACATATGGTGCAAAAGGGACAACCCATGACAGCTCAGGATCAAATCCAGACATCTTCTCATAAACAAAACAGCCACCATTGTGAAAATAAGGTCTGAGTAAACTTCAGTTCCTTCTTTGTGCCACCAGCTATCTCTGAAACTTTCAAAAATTTGATCATAAGCGTTAGGATTTGTGTTGAAACACTCTTTAAGTGTAGTATTTAAATGTCTATGCTACATTAACACATATTGATGGGAGAAACTCTAATTTCTATCCAAGTGTTGTGTAACAGCTTTGTAGTTGGATGTAATATTCAGGAAGCTGAGTGGCTGAGGGTTGAAAACCCTAAAACTAGTTTCATCACAAAACTTTTCAAAATATTTTTCTTTTCCCTGGAGTATGCTGTCCCTCAGATCTTTCTGCTGGCTATGGGAAAAAACCCATCATGTGCATGGAGCACATTAAGTCAACTTGTAGCATGATAACTTCTAGCATAGAAAATGCCTATTGAATATACTATTCATGATCATTAATCTCAGCCTGAGGCTGTGCACTGAAAAATGGGAATAGAGAAAAAGAAGATGGTCTGGTAGCACCAAATCCTTGACCTTTTCTCATTTTCTTAGATAAAAGAATCTGACTGGTAAAGAGCAATTGAATGTCATTGGCCTCAGCAGTCATCAGGTGGTGGGGATGAGGTTGGTGTTTCAAAGAATATGCAAGACAGATGCCTTTCTGAGTAAATTGTTCATTATTATTTTAGGGTGGCATCATGCAGTGCTAACTCAACTATTTTCATTTCATTTAAAATTATTTTCCTTCCATGTTACTGTACATAAAATATATCTGATATTTTTGATCTTTTTCCTCTTCCATTATACAGCTTCTAATTAGACAACTGCAATTTTATTTTAAAAAGACAGCTACATATGAGGAAAACATCAGTATTTTTCTCAAGGAAGTATATGGCTTTACAGCAAAATATCTCTGTAGGGCACAGAAACCTAAGAGGTACAGGAGAGAAACCTCACAAAAACACCGTTTTTACAGAATGTAAATAGGATGGATTTCTTAAGGTGCCTGGCAGAGAAACATGAAAATTGTCAAAGCCTTAACCAACTACTAAAAGTTCTGGTTTTGCCACTGACTGTCACCAGCTGCCCCAAAGTAACTTGGCACACACAAGACATTTGCCTCAAGCCTAAAGGCTCCCGGTGAAATGCTGAAATGTAAAATTCTCCCAGGCTCTGAGAAGGCTTGCAGAGCATGTCAGAACAGGACATGCAGTACTGAGAACTTGTACTCATTTCCCTGCACCTCAGCCTTCATTTCAAACCATGGTTGTTTGGTTTAGACTTTGAGGAAAATGTTTGAGGAATGTCCCAGAAAAAAATAAAGTAGTGAAACTGGAGGTACTTCAGGAAACTTCTAATAATTTTATTCCTAAGAATAATATTCTATTCTCATATATTGAGAAGCTATTGCCTTCAATGACAACCTGCCATGGTCATTTTCAGGGAGTAATCATTGGTGTGGGAAAAAATAAAATCTCTGCTTTGAATTTCTCAATATATTTCCCTATAAACATTTAGAGAAATTTTTTTATAGAAACATTAGTAAAATTGATATTTAGGACAATCAGAAATATGTGCATCAGAGCACCAAATAGGAATGTTTTTGCTGCATATGTGTTTTTCCCAAGACACTGTTCAACAGTCCTGTATTCCACACAGGACAGATACAGATCCCTATACCAGCTCCTCACTGGCTCATCCCTTATTTCACACTCGACCAATTTTAATCTCTTTCAATTGCTGCAAATAGTAAGACAGACATTATTTCCAGAAGTTATATTTAGGTGGATGTCTTGGTTCTTTCCAGTGAAAAGTAAAGCAATTAAAATTGTGCTGGGGATCTGTACTTGTGTGCTCTCATTTCAGACATGAAAGCCCAGAAAAACAACCTTTGTTTTTTCTTTTAACATGGATGAAAGTTTATTTGGTTTGAGATCAAAGTTATGATTTGTTTTTTGCTAGTGATTCATAGCCAACTGCAGCACCTGCCAATTCAGTTGGCATTTGCTCTTCCTCACCTCATCACCACAATAAGCATTCTGCAAAGGAGCTTGATCCTCAAACTGATCTCTGTGAGGTAGCAAGGATTCAGCTCCTTCTGCTGTAGCTGTGTTTGGGCTACAGCAAAAAGGGAAGCAACAGTTCAATATTAATCAGCACCTATAACTTGAAGAAACTAAAAAAGCTAAATCAGAGAAATTTGCTGCTTTATATTCACTTTTATTATTATTATTTAAACTTCATCTATAGTGTTTTGTTCTTTAATGCTAAAAATTACATGAGAAACCTGCTTTTCTGACATAAAAGGTTTACATAAAAAATGAATAGACAAATTGTAGCTGGTAAAAAAAGCCTGGCAAACAATCAAAACGCATTTAAACTAATAATTTATAGCATTAATATTTGTAGCATTACTGAAGTTTAGTTTCCTAGTGCATACATGGATGTGCATGTGCACTGGCACGAGTGTATATAATGTGCACACAGACATGCAGAGACACAAAGTTGCAACTAGTATTCCAAACTGTGAGACAAATGCATGGACAGAATCCCCTCGGTCTCCTAACAAAGAGGATCACTTTTGATCTCATGTAAATTCACTCAAGTCAGGGGAATTACACCGGAGAGAGGTTTGACCCAGAATGTCAACACTTTTGAGCAAGTACGGATTTATTTATTATGCAATTATTCACACAGAGGGACTTGCTTTCTCTTTTAAGAGGATGTGTCACGCAGCTTGATGTGTGCTGCTCCTTTTTCAGAAACTGCTTTCTCAGTTCAGGCTAAGGCAGAACAAGCAGTGTCAGGGACTTACCTATTTGATTTGCCTGTCTTTGCAGTAGGAATATAAAGTTTGCAAGTCAGCCACAATAAGATACGTTGCATGTCCTAGGACAGTGGAGAAGATGGGATTCCTCCTGCCTGGGTAAATAAAGATAGAGATGAATTTTGATACATCTTCACTGCACCTGTTTCCCTTTTTTTTTTGTTAGAGCTCATCCCTCCCTTTTCCTTCCCTTGGCAATATTTCAGTTTGTTTGGCTACCAGCAGCACATCTTCCCTCTAATGCATATCTAAAGCTCAGTAAAATAGGATCAAGGAGTCCTTTCTGGCACCAAGGCAAATAGTCCAGGCTGACTTTGATTTAGAACTGCCTTCCCTCAAAGCGTATTTGCCATACACATGTTCCATAGTACTTTCCCCAGATTCTTCTTTCAGCTGTATGTGATTTCTCTATGGTTCCACAACTTAATTATAATTGGTTTGTGCACTCCTTCCTGTTGAGAGCCAAAGACCAGACAGACACTTACATAGTGGGGGTGGCTGGGTAGAAGAAATGCTTTAGTGTCTTCTTTGGCCCTCATTTATTTAACACCATGCACATACTGATTTTGACTATTTCACATTCCAACAGTCTCCAGTAGCTTTCTGGAACAGATTCACTAGATGTTCCTGTACTTTCTTGTGCCCCAGCTGGCAGCACAGCTGCCCCTAGCCAGCAGTTACTGCAATTCTACAACTGGATTTCCTCTGCTCAAATATAGAATTAATTCTGAGGAAAACCACTATCAGTGCCTCTCTTTCTTCTTTCACAGTGAATTTATTACCTTGTTTACACACCTAAATCCAAGCCTGCCCCACTTCATCCTAGACATTCAACCAAATTTGCAAATCCTCCTCAGCTGCCCCTGTGTTTAAAGAAAAGAGGTGGGGAGATTGCTTTAAGCAAAGTCATCTCAGAACTGCACTATTTATGGTAGATGTCTGTATTTTTCTTCTAATAATATGGATGCCCAAAACAATTTGATTTGAGCATAGTACTTGATGAATAAAACTCGGACCAAAGGCAGCCCCTAGCAGAAATAAACAGACTCCCACCCTATCTCCCAATGCAGGTAGATATTCAGTGATTCTGGATCTCTCCATCAGCAAATCCTTTCTCCGGGACCGTAATCCAAACCCCATATAAAGTGCCAAATCAAACTCTTCCTGTATCTCCTGGCAGCCACAGCCTCGTGATCCCCGTCATCACTCAGCATATTTGTCACTCAGCTTAGACATCAGACACTTGGAGGTAAGCATTGGTGCCAAAATCTCAAGAAGCTGGTAACAAATGTGAATTCAGAGATCAAACGCTCAGTGGGACCAAATTCCTCTGTAAGAGCTCTGTGCCTTGGCAGATACCATCTCTTGTTTACTGTCTTTCAAAGAATGGAGTTATTTAATAATGAGCAAAATGCAGGACATATGCAGGCTTGCAGACTCATCAATAAGAGACTCATTCTCTTGATACCTCATGGGACTGTTATTGTGCCTCTCATGCAGAGTGACTAAGCAAAGTGCATGCTCTTTAGACTATGGTGATTCCCACTATAAAGAGCAGGTATGAGCATTCCCCACAAATTAAATGATGGAGACAGCAGCTGAAGTCCTGAAGGTAACATTACTGAGTTTCTTATCAGGACTCAATAAAACACAGCAGAAGATAGTCTCTAGGGAATTCTAATACAATCTTCACCCCAAAAAATTATGTTGGTTTGGAGTTTAATCAGTATCTTGGAAATTACATGCAAATTTACAAACTACTAAATTCATAATTAGTGTAAGTGTTATGAAACTATTTCTGTCCCTTGTAAACTGAAAAACAAGTGATGACTTACAAAGAATGCAATCAGTGTACCAGCAGATGTAGGGATACTTCTGATTGTGCCTGCCCATGTTCCAAAAAGGGCTTTTATCTTTACGTGATAAAAATCTTAAATGGCAGTAACGCCTCAGGCTCAGGGACAGTACGGTGTCAATCACGAGATGAGGTTAGAGAGAAATTGCTTACAGAAGCATTGTGATGAACAGATTTATTCTCCAGTAGGGCCTTTGGAATATATATCACAGAAATTATTGGTCTACATAGTCAGTTCAAGCCTTCCAACACAGTACTTACATAGTCCTTTAAACTGCCTGGGACACAGAGTAACCTGACCACAGCAACACATAGCAACCACTGTGGTCACCAATAAAGCAAACACAAAGAAAACAAATAAGTTTTTTAAAAAGTTATCATTGCATAGGGACTGGATTGATACAGTGGCATTCCTTCAATGCACTGTCCATATGGAGTATTTTACCTGTGATTCCTGAGCATTTCAGTGTACCAATCTTCTAAAAGGAGACAAAACTGCCTCCCCCCTCTCCAATATGTAGATACTCTCAAAGATCAAATTCATTTAAAAAGCAGCCCATAATTAAAATTTTTAAAAGTTAGATTTTGTATTATTAAAGCATAATGGGGTCCCCTAGGTTCCAATTAGGAAGCTGATTAAAAAATCTTCGAGCTTAAGAAGCTGCAGGTAGGGAGTTCTGCTCTCAGCTGCCTTGAATTAGCATATTGATGGCACCTCAGCCCTGGCTGGAAGGAAAGGCAGAGACCCTGCAGACATTTTGTCAGGCCAGCACAGTGCTTTGTGAGCACTCCTGCCTCAGTCCAAGGAAAAAATTACTTACACAGCCAGGCCTGACCAGCAACAAAAAAGTTATAGCAAGAGAAATGTACTGGGCAAAGTATTTGCTGGTAGTGGTACTTCAGGGAAAAGGGACTGTGATTGGAGCAACATGAAAAAGAACAAATTCTAACCCAAAACAAAACCTATGAGGTTTATGGCTTGGATTTGAAAGGACATTACTCTATGACCTTGATCCATAACAGAGCTGCAGCTTCAGTTTCAGCATACAGCAAAGTTCTGGCACAAACCCAGAAATTTGTTTTAGAAAGGCCCTTGAAATCTGGGTTAACTTTCATCCTCTTGAAAATTTAAGACAATTAGACACACTTGTTTCAAACTGAAACTAACAAAAAGTGAGTTTAGCAGGATATTTAATTTTTCATTCTGAGCTCTTAAACATTAAGCTGATGCTGGTAGAGTGCTTATACACAGTTTCATCCTAGAAGTCAATTCCCAGAGCACTCAGGCACTTACTGAACCCTACAGAGCTTTGTGAGCACTGTGAATCCCACCTCTGGGAGCAGGGGACATTTCCTACCACAGGTGCCCAGCCTGCTGCTGTACCTGCCCCTTCCTGATCTAACCAAGGCTCTTCAAGCAGAAGCAAAGGAGAAACCCGCAAGGCACTGTAGTAGCAGCTATTAGGGAAATTGCTTAAACAAGGTGCTCAGGAGACACAGTACAAAGTTCAGTCTTGGTGAGAGAATGGAATGGAAAGCACAGGGAAGGAAGGTCTGAAGTCTGTCAGAAGAGCACAGAACTGATAAACTGGTGAAACTTATCAAAGCTTACATGCCGATGACTATTACATGAGAAGAGCATGAAAGTGACTCATGCTTTGGTGGAAATGGGGTTTTTTATGTTAAGAATATCACTTTTGCTTCAGGCAGTTCATTTGGCAGGAGACACTGGAGGGTTTGCACATCATCAAGGATTACTCTGGTGGATAAGGTTTAAGCAATTACAAAACTGTTCCAAGATTTCTGATGACTGAGGTGAAGGGAAAATAATTGGGATTATGGGGTTTTAAGTATCTTGCTTCACTGTTAATAAAAAAAATAATAGCACTGAAGGACTACCTTGGCATTTTCTTTATCCTGGATAACGTTGCAGTCTTTAGGCTCATGAACATAGTGCACTGCAGAAACGTGCCCAAATGCAGAGGGAATCTACCTCGGTTCTGGTTCAAGGACTCCCTGTTCTCTGTAGCTTCTCAGGTTACAAAAGCTCACTTTGACCTGTAAAGTTTTCTTGCAAAGAAGTTTTTTCAGATTTTAAAATGGCTCTTCTCCTAAAAAGAATGTGTGAAGCAAAGGAATAAAAATGCAAAGCCAAGATAGGCATGATTATAGCTACCATGGCACCTGTAACTCAGATGTCTCCAGCACATGAAGTACTTTATAATATTGAATTTGCTGCTGAACTTGGGCCTTCACTGCATGGTATGTACATTATGTTCTAATGGGTTTGACCAGTTAGCTTATAGCTTGTTAAATACTATGGGTCAGCTTTCCATCTGTTTCCTTTCGGTTAGTCTCTTGACTGTACTCTCATCTCCATCACAACTTCTGTCATAGGTCCTAGACTAGATTCCCCTTTAATTCCTCCCCTGAGGAACTAACCAAAATCCACAGCTAAGGCAGTACTTCTCATCTGCTGCTTCTTTTGAGAAATGTTCTTCCCATTTCCTAGAGCAGGTCATGCCTGAGCTGAGAAATGACATTGTGTCTTTGTGAAACACTTTGCTAAGCTGGTATGACTACTAAATACCACACTGCAAGTGTGGGCTGAAACAAAGCCATATTCTGGTGAATGCTGCTTATGAATCCTGAGGTTTGTAGATGCATTCTCAAAACTGTTCAGAGACTACCTAAGTGTTCTGCAAATGAACACTTCCTTTGGAAATGCCACCTGAAAATGTCAAGTGATGCCAACAGCTTCAATCCAGACTCTGAAAGTTTCTGTATGTGTGAATTGCCTTTCATGCACAGAAGGGAAATGAGTGCATGAGTTCTTCTTTCACATCCTGTCATGCAAGGGCACCCAGAGACCTCATGCCTTGTACCTTTGAGCATTAGATTTAAAGGAAAAAAAAAGAGACATAGTGTTGCCTGTTATGCTGCAGACAGCCAAAGTAACACAAGAGACCATTCACATAGGACTGAATATTCAGGAAAAGCCCATTTAAGGAAAAGCAATTCTTTGTGAAAATCCCTGGAGTGTTGCTCACTTCTATAATTGGATGTATGTTCTGAAGAAGATGTACTGAAACAAAAGAGTCATCCTGGTCAGACAAAAGGTTAGTCTAACTCAGTATTATGTCCCTGGGCATCCTGTAAATGCAAAGGGAAAAGCATAAAACCAGGCAAGCACATAAAGATACTTTTCTAAATACTCCCTCATGATTCAGATATTTGTAGCTTTGAAACTGTGCCTTTAAAATACGCAATCCATCCCTCAAGAGGAACTCAGGTCATGAAAAGAGAATAAAAAGAAAGCTGAGTGGATGCACAGATTGCCACAGCAACAGCAGTTGAACTCTTGAATCTATGCACAGGGCAGTTTCTGTTTTGAGGTAGGAAAAGACATGCTCTGATGCTAACCTTGTAGAGACCCTCATGGTTATGTAGGCCAACAGCAGATCTTCACTATTTTCTTTAGACTTATGAACTCATCTAAATTCATAATTTTTTTTATTTTATAGATGAATCACTAAAGTGAGACAGCAAATAGTTTTCTCTAATGTGGAACATTCACCTATAGATTATTATTTTGAATAAAATACATTCATGTCTTAAGTGTTGTTAGTGTGGACTAAGATTCTGCTGACTTCTTAGAATGCCAACTGCCACTAAAGTTGTTTAAAAAACAAGAAAGAAGTTATTTCAGAAAACTGTATTACAATAGGTTTGCATTTATGATGCAAATCAAGTAGTCATCCTAAAAATTTTAGTGAATATATATATAATTGGGAAATGACAAAACAAAATTATGACTTGACAGTCTTTGCCGTCAGTTCTTTTAAGTTTCATATATTACAAGAATTCAGGTACAATAACAGTTTCCTTTAATCTAATTATTTGGAAAGCCAAGGAATACACACAATTATGCAGTCAAATAAGGGTGTAAAAAAATGCCCTTTTATTTTAGCTGTGATGTGCAAGATCCAGAATGGAAAACACATACAGGTTAATCAGGAAGAAGCAGAAGAAGAAATCAGAGAGTTTATTCAATCAGCTCTTTACAGTTTCTTGAAAACAGTTCTGCAAAACAATCCTGAGAATGAGTAGCTGATATTTTTCTATCTTTTTCATCCCTCAATTTTCTGTTTTATTTATCATAATTAGACTGTAATGTCTGGAGTGCAATATGGCATATCTAGTGGCAGCTGGATTATCAAAGAATTAGGACTCCAGTTAGTGATGTTTATGGACACTGGAACAACTGCTTTGCAGAAATCTTGTCTATTCTAACTCTGCTTTTATAACAGTAAACAATGTTACCACGATGGGCTATTATTACTAATTTGTCATCTTAAAGCTGATAGGGCTTCTAAAATCACTTGAGAGGGCACAGAAAAATCCACAACCCCTCTAGCACTGTGCCAGGACACTGACCCAAAGGATGTACATCCCACATCCTGCTGCACTCCTGTAGAGCACGAGACACCCTACACGCAGGTCTGCGAACCTAACAGGAAGAAAAATCAGTGTAATGTCCTTTCGATGTTCTATTCAGGGTAAAATGATTGAAATTACTGAAGCTGAAGAACTGTATTAACAGACAGAATTTTCTTGGGCTGATTATAGTAATCATAAAGAGCCTTATAGTATGTCCTGTGGGGGCCTGTGAAATGTGTGAGGAGAGCTCCAGAAAAGGCAGCCACTCCACCTGAAAGAGAAAGCAGAGGAGGAAAATGGGAGAATTGTGCAAGGTATACTGAGGCCACTAAAATCCTTTCTTGGAGGTGTGTATGTATTGATTCAATATTGCAGTTTATTTCCATTGCTTAAGCACTGTTTATCTTGCAAGACTACTCTGGGGAGGAGCAAACAACTCTGGCTGCAGCTTGTATTTTAACTAGGTTTCTTAAGACTAAGTCCAGAGAAACAGATTGAGACTATTAATGCGACTCAGCTAGAAAGCTCTGGTGTCCTTGTCTCAGTGCAGATGTGCCCCCACTACATGGAAACACATAAAGAGAAGCCAGAGAACAAAAATCTTATTGTTTTATTTGTTTTTTCTTTACAACCTGTCTTTTACCAGATATATTACATACCATGTCATACATTGTTTTCTCAAAAAGTATAAATTCCTAATGCTGGGGAGTAGGAACTACATTTTGGTTCTGTTTGCACCTAATACAATGGAGTAATTAGTACTCTGCACTTCAAAACAGTCTATTTGTTCCTCAGGCCACTGCTTCAAGCTGCTCTAACTTCATTTTGCCAGCCAGTTCTGTTCATGTCTGTAGTCTGCTTAATATGCATATTTGATCTGAGCCAAATCACCTGATATGGGAAGAATCTCATCCCTGCCCAGATGCAATGAATTGTCTGTTACTGTCAATTTATTCAAAATTTTGCAATGGCAGCACCACTGCAAGCAGCCTGTTTTATTAGTTCCCAATTTATATTAATTCCATATGCTGCTGTGTATTAATACCTCTCATCTCTCTTGCCTTTAGAAATAAAAAATATGATTTATCAGCAGCCTCTTTATACTGCCAGTATATAATTGCACATGGGCTAATTGTTAAAGTTCTGAGGGAGCTACACTAAGGGATCAATCCCTTTATTGCTGCAGTAATGAGATTTTAATGGCTGGCTGGCTAGACCTTCTGGCCTTCTCAGGGAGGCAAGCCTTAGCCATACCCTCTCTTTCTGCCCATTAATCATCAGTCTCCCATAACAGTACATCAAGGCAAACAGAACTGCACTATTGCAAACAGGGAGCAAAAACCAAGACTCATTGCATCTCATTATCTCCATTAATACATACCTATAAGAACACTGCAGATAATTTCCTTACATTGTTTGAAAAGAAGCCCTGGATGGCTCATGGCCGTGGTAAAGATACATCAGGTTTATCCTCTTTAGGTCAGTGTTTCCCATCCTGGCCCACGTAATGCTGACCTGTAGTGATTAACAACTGATGACATGTTTAAAACCTCACACTCTGGGGAAGCTTCCTCACATCACTGACAGATGTAACTCTCAGAGCTGGTCACTGGAGAGCAATAGCATTTCAGATTTTTTACAAAAAGCAGAAAAGGCCTTGGCTGTGTGTAAGCCCTGCTCAGCAATAACAAAAACATCTTTCTATTATCAACATTGTGTTCAGCATAAATCCAAAACACAGCTCTATATCAGCCACTGTGAAGGAAATTTACTTCAGCCAAAACTAGCACTGCACCTTGTCTCAGTTCCTGACAGCAGGACAGTGGAAAAGATACACATACTTCCAAGTGATGGATTTATGGATCCAGTCAAATGGAAAGTGATCAAGTAAGCAGCTTTTCTCCAGTTTCTGGGTAGGGTGGTGGACATGCACCATTGCCAAACAGCAGCCATGCTGCACAGTTGTATGTTGTGTACCAAGGAAAGGGTTCTGTACAGTGCAACCAGCAGGTTAACAGCATTTGTATGACCCTGCTCCCTCACCTCTCCATTGACTATGAGGTGAGGATTCTGTGATTCAGATTCTTTTTGGGCAACATATTTTTTATCCATTTGAAGGAACCACACACTATTTTGCAGGCAATAGCAGCACTGGATTGATGGGAGGTCACACACAATTCTTTTATGCTCTGTCATAAAAAACACAGGCCAGGCTAAATCCCACTAGGCTTACTGCACACAGAGTAAGATACACCAACACCTCCTGTGTCACATATTGTTTTTACCAAAGTGCAAAGATTTGGAAGACAGTAACTGATGAGCAGAGTGTGTGTTTGAGGGCCTGGTGTTGAGGGAAGGAAACAGCAATGTGGCTGTTCAACGAGCAGAAATAACATCTTATTTCTTTCCAGTTACTTCATCACCTTACACACAACACACGTAACATAGAATCATAGAATGGTTTGGAATGGAAGGGGCCTTAAAGATCATCTGGTTCCAACCCTCCTGCTATGGGCAAAGACACCTTTCACTAGGTAGCTTGCTTAAAGACCAACCAATGTGGCCTTTAACACTTCCAGGGATGCGGCATCCACAACTTCTCTGGGCAACCTGTGCCAGTGCCTCACCACACTCACAGTGAAGAATTTCTCCCTAATATTTAGTCTAAACCTACTCAGTTTTAGTTTCAAGCCATTCACCCTTATCTTATATTACATGTCCTTGCAAAGATTACTTCTCCAGCTTTCTTGTAAGCTCCCTTTAGGCACTGAAATGCCTTCTCTTCAGTTGTCATGTACCTATCCTTCAAAGAGGAGAACACAAAAAATATTTACAGTCTATTTTTACAGAATAAAATCTCTTCTTTGAATGCAAAGACTATTCTAAATACTACAGAGTAAGAAAGAATCTGGAAACAACACAGTGATTACAAAAATTAAATGGGTCCTCATTATAAAAGTTTAGAGAAGCTAAAACTGCAGTTAAATTTCCTGTCTTATGTGCTCAAATTGACTTCTTGGTGCTTCCTCTGCACATTTGCTCTTGCCTCCAACACACATCCCTCTTGCTCCTCCCCAGCTCACAAATTCTGAACAGTTACAAAACAGCCAAGTAACTAGCACACAAGAAGGCAGAGGGCACTTCTGAGAACCTTTTTGAGTATCTCATGCTGAGTATCTCTCACAGCCCATGTAGCCACCCACAGATATTCTTATCCCAATCCCTGGCACTCCTCCTCAGACAGAGAAGGATGCAAGGAAATCAGCCTGAAGCCACTCAAGAAAGGTAAAGGCAAGGTGTTGTCAGAGAGTGAAGGCACAGTCCTCTGGCTTCAGTGTCTCTATTTTGGATGTAAAATTACAAAAGCAACCTTTTGCACACTAAGAAGATACAGGACCTTTGTGATCTACCTCTTCATGAAACAAAGAAAGCAAAAGACAGTTCTGAAATTATATATTTACTTCTAGTTTGATCATCTAGAGTTTAAATCTCTTTGGTAATGGACAAAATATTTTTCTTTAGTTTTGGTACATGAAGACAAGGACATGATAGAGACAGAAAAGCAGGAAAATGCAGTATCTAATTTTGTTTTAATTTGCTGACCAGAGCAGCACTTCTGTCAGTGTTACTGGTTTGAACACCAGACTCCTGCTTTAGTGGTGTTATGCTCTTTACCTATTGCAGCCATCTGCTGGCTTTCCTGACAAGTGGCCACAGTGCCTGAATCAGACTCTGGACTCACTGCTGTTGTAATCAAAAGTCATTTTATCCAGATAATCCATGGCCTGTGTGCCTGTGCACAGTTAGTCTGGGATATCTGGAGCACGTGGGTGGAGTACACAGATCAGAGCTTCTACACATATGCTGGTTTTCCCAGTGGAAATGTTGACAACATTAAGGACATGGAATCTGAAAAATATATCTTCAACTTTTACACAGATTATATGCTTGGGCTCTTGTGCTTTCCTTTGCACTTCTGGAAGAAGACACACCCATGATCGCCTCAACACTGAACCAGCTGTTCCCTGGGGTTTTTAAAAAGACACAGAAATTCAGGAGCTCCACTGAGGGGGGCAGAGGGTTGAATTCAAAGTAATTTTTCTTATTATCCAGTCACAAATTATAAAACCATGGATATTTATTTTAACAAAAACACAAGACTTAGGCACTGTGGGAAACAAAATAGGCAAACAATTTTTTTTGCTCTAATTTTTTCCCTTATCATTTAAAGCAGAAGAACTGGCAAAATGCAATTTTTTTTCTTTTTGTACTTTGAAGGATAAGTAGTAGGAAAAATCTTTTTGCAAGGACAAATCAATTGGATATTTAAGCTAGATACTGACATAAACATACAAAAGATTACTTCATTAAAAAATTCTTCTGTTCTTATTTACATGCTTTCTTAATCTGCATGGAGTTTATCTCTTGATTTCCTATCTTCTATCACAGGATTAGCATAGAATCCACCATGCTCCACCACCCTGACTAATGGGACAAATTGACAGTAAGCCACTGCTAATGAACCAGGTTTTAGAAATGAACACAAAGTTAACTGAATCAGAATTATCCATGACCCAATTCTGTAACATATTCTACCCTTGTCATTTGCTCCAGTGGAAAAAGCACAGAAAATGAAAACTACACCAGATGGGAACTGATGTACAATTTTTTGAATTATTATTGCTAGCAACAGCATAACAAAGAATTGTGTTCCTACTTTCTAATTTGTTGGCATTTTCTGACCAGTTTCTCTGAAGCTACTCAACTCAAAGAGAGGCAGCATCCAATCACAGCCCTGTCATCTAGAGGGCAATCTGTCTTTGCCTGCCAGCCATATAAATGCATGGCTGGAACACCTGTTTAGTGAGTCAGCCACGATCCATTAAGGAGCCAGAGCCTGAAATGCGAAGAAGAGCAATGTAAGCCCCTGCCAGCCCTGAGCTATGGAGAGCAGAGCCAGTCTAAAGGCAATGAAACACATTGTTAGTGGAAGCTGAGAGTTGAATAAACAAGTCCTGTTCTATCAGACTTTGCTTCTTAAGCCTGCTACTTATTGTGTAGTAAATTGGAAGTCATCAGGATTAACAAGCTTTCTGAGTCAGAAGATGGAATAGCTGGACACCAAGTGTAAAATGCAGCAGTTTAGAAAGCAACATCCAAGCCCTCATCTGACCTAGGAAATTAAAAAGTCATACTTGCTTTCAGAGCACTCACTACGCATCACTTGAGGACAACAATGCCCCCCACCCCAATTTCAAATACATAGAAGTGTATCTTAAAACAATTAGCAATTAATAGAGTTGGCATGCAGTGAAGCAGCAGAAAAATTAGTGCCATCAATCATCTTTCAATATCCACTGCAATATCAAACAGAAATCTCATCTCCGTATTGTGATGCAGCACAGAAACTCAATTGTTAGTACTGTTATTAACTTAAATAAAACTCAAGCTACAGGATTTCAAACTTCCTTTGAAATTCAGTTTATTAAATGCATCTCCCATCAAGCCACTTTCATTATTTAACATCATGCAATAAAAATATTGCAAGATTAAACTTGCCATCTAAGTGATTTATTTGTAAGTCACAAGGAAAATGGTCTCATATCACTTCTAAGCACAGGTTAAAATATTGTTGCACTCTCTACTTGAGAGGACCTTGGTCCTCATATATAGGGGATACATTTCAACCTAGGAACAAGCATCATAATGTGGAAGATTCCCTGTGTTAGCACTGATTCTTGTGTCATGCATAGGCACAGTGAAACAGTACTCATTGAGGAGGACAACCTGGCACAGGTAGTACAAACTTGTCATCATCCCAAGCTCATGTAACTGACTCATGTTACAGGTCAGAAAGATGTACTGACAGTGTTAGGCTCATAGGCCTGAAGATGATTCACATGGAATAATTTTTCTCTCTTTTCTAATGGAGAAATCAAAGGAAAATAGGGGGCTGCAGGGTGCAGAAGAAGTAGCAGTTTTCTTCTCACTTAGTTAAGCTCCTGAAGCCACTGTCACAGAACATGGCAGCTACTATGTATTTACAAGGACTTAGAAGGCAATTAATTGGACTAAATCCCAGAATAAATATCTATCATGATTTAATAAATACAAAGATACTACTTCCAGATGATGAAGTTCTTGATCCAAATATTGTTGGATGCTAGAGAGTGCACAGGGGAATTTTTACTGCATCTGGGCTAACTCAGTTCTTATTGTCATCCCAGGCACCCAGATCTTACTAGTACTGGAATTTTACATTCTTATTCAAGCACTAAAGGGATTCAAGACACCATGTAAAAACTCCAGTTACTTCAAAAAAAAAAAAAGTTGGGGTATTTATACTCTGTAATGCTATGAGAGACAAAACTGTGTTTACTTCAACCTCTAAATTTCACTGCCAAATTAATTTTATTCTGTGTCTCAGGCTCACCTCCATCTCATCTGCAAAGACATCCACTGTTACTTACAGATTATCATATTAATTGGTGTATAACCTGTTGGTGTTTATCACAGCACTAAATCCAAGAGAAGTAATTACAAAGTTCACAGTCTTTCCCACTGAGAGAAGTGGGTAAGTTTTCAGTTCTCCAACTTGCTTTCAGGCTTTCTTCAGAATCAGACCAGATTAAATTGATTTCCACTTTGCTCACTTGCAAATATACAATTCATAAGTAACAGAAATACAACTGCATTAAGAACATCTGGTACTGAAACACATGGATGATTGACAGAAAGTAAATTCTGTGGCTAGAGAACACAAGGCCACTATGATAAATTAATTTACCTTTTAAGAACTCTTGTGACAGGTTCTACTGTTTTAGATGGGTAACTGTATCACAGAGTGCTTGAAGAACAAACTTCCACCTATTTCTCTATGAGGTCTTCCCTTTTTATTTTAAAATGTGCAGCCCTGTTTCATCCTCTCTGTTAGAAAAACCTTTTGCTATAACACTTTGGAGCAGTATGTATCATCTAAGGTCTGATCCAGTCATGGACTCTTTAAAAGATAAACAGATAGAGCTTGGCAGGTCAGCAGAGTAGACTGGTGAGAAGTAGAAGCCCCACCATCTATGTCAAAGAGCAACTTAAAACCAATTTTTACTTAATCTAGCAGAAATCTTCCATGTTGGGGAAGGGACTACCAGTGCCACCGTGAGGTTTGGTCCTGCCTTAGTTCATTAATAAGGCACAGAATTATACACAGAGAGGCTAGAACTGCACATGGAGATTATCTTGCTTTTCTCACAAATACTGAATTTATGACAAAATATAGGGAAGAGATAGAAAACCATAGTATCTGGCAGCTGTATCAAGGGAGTCTCCATGGAAAATACAAACTATGGCTGTATAAATCTGAACATGAAACATATTTTCTCTTTACACGTCATTCAGAAGGAAAAAATCCATTTCAGCTGAATGACTGGATTTTACAACTGGACTCTAGAAGAGCTTCTTAAAAAGGAAAGTCATTAATCTATCTTCAAACCAATAGTAACAGTTAGCTCTTAATGAGTGCTTGTCATAAGAAAAGACAGATATAATCTGTTTTAAACTAAGGTGATTTCTGCACCTACTCCAGCATGAGGCCCCTGTGCAGCATCAGCAATGCATCAACAGCCTGAGGAAAGGTTTGCTGGTGACCTGCAGCAAGGGCACAGATAAATGGCAGATTTCAGAGCTCACTAGGAGGTGGCATCGCCTCCCATTTTGCTTTGCCCGTGCACTTCGGCAAAAGGCTGCAATGAGGAAGTGCTCACTTACAGTCTGTAAAGGGAACTGTCATTTCTCAGCCAAGGTCTGACAGCACTTGACAGAGCCAACAGGTTTGCCCATTGTACTACACTGCAATGCACTCCCTGAGGAGGGCTTTTGGGGAAAAAAGGAGGCTGTAGCCTCATGTGACCAAACCCTATGTGGGCTGATTCTGGGAGAGGCCCAGCTCTGTGTGCCACTTCTTGCACTCCCCATAGTGACAGACAGATGGACAGAGGGCATTTGACCTTAACAGATAATGCAGATAAAAACAGAGAACGGAAACTAACTGAAAGACTGAGTCAGGCTGAATTTCTGAAGCCTTGTTTCCACACACCCATGAATGTTCCCCCTGGCCTGACATTATTCATGGCTGGATCTGAGATGTTTGATGCTGATTCGATACATGCAGTTAGCACAGAGCAGCCTAATACCAGTGCTGTCTGAAAAAGAACTACTAAATGGTTTAACAACTTTTAACAACCACATTTCTGATTTCCTCATTTCACTGGTGTTTATTTTATTCTATTCCTCTTTCATTCTCTTGTCAGGCAAATATAAGTAGGAGAGTTCTAATTAGCTAAGGATATTGCTTTATAAAAACTTTGCTAATGACTTACTCTTGCTTATAAACCCTAGGGCATCAGCTTCTCATGTGTCAACAGCTTCCTGTGAAGTCTCATAATTTTGTCTGTAAACTTTGGTTCATTCTAGAAAATTACCTCATCACTTCATATGAGAACTTTGATAAATACTTGAAAATTAATGACTGACTCATATAGCTTAATGTATCAAAAGAAGGGCACTCAGAACTACCTGAAGAGATCCATTCATTTAGGGATTTGTATGTGCATTTTCTAAGAAAAAGCCACACAACTTAATCACACTAAAATCTTTCTAGTTAAGATTTTAAATGGATCTTTTCTTGTCAGTTCAGCTGTCTTAGACTCAGCTGCCCTTAGGTCTCTTAGCTTTATGGCAGACTTTTTCAAAATGCGTCAAAGAAATGCAATAAAACTGATTCTGCTAGTTGCTCTGTCAAAAGCATCATCAACATCGTGTTATGGATCACAGAAGTTGACCTGACTTGAATTAGGTCCTTTGGTCACATTTTTCCCACCATCTCCTCTTACTTTATTGTTAAAATCATTATTCCTAAGAGATATTTTGCTATAATTGTCCTGAATGGTTCTACTTTAACTCTGCTGCTTACACCAGAGCAAGAAAAGCTTTGCCAACAGAGACAAGAAAGTGCTTTTGTAGGCAGCAGCTGTGCCTGTGAAAGTTTCTCTGAAGTCATATGAAAGGGATTCAACCAAAATGATTAAAGAACCTAAAATATTAGAAAAGATATTCAATTTCTCAGAAGTAGATAACTTATATTTTACAGAGTGATTGCAGTGATATGATATACATATCAGTGGGATTGGCTTGGTAGAATGTGACAGGACTGAACAAGCACTCACGACCTCAGAAAGATGCCAGAACACAAGTAAGAATCTTTACATGGTAAGAGCCATATCAAAACCAAATTTTGTATTTTCAGTCAAGTTGTGGTTTCCCTCGTGTCAAAGCCCGAAGAGGGAAAGGATTACTATTTGGGGTGTATAGCACCAGAAAACCATAAGGAAAGCTGTTTCTGCAGACAGAAGATCAGGTAAAGACTTTCATAAGCTTTCAGTAATTCAGGAATTACATGAAGTGCCCTTGTCTCCAGAACCTCTGAATTATTTCACCTCTAAGACTATATTGAAACCCAGGACAAAATCAGACCAAACAGCTTTCAGCTTATCCTTGAGTAAAGGATGGAAAGCAGGAAATCTAGTTCAATGTTCTTTCTCCAGGGTGTAGTTTTTTAACCACTATATCAGTAATCTTCACACTTACCATACTGTAACAGATTTTTTCCCATGATAACCATGTACAGCAAAAGAATAGAAGACTATTTTTCCTTGTTTATGAGGGGCTACAGTTTCAACAGTAACCAGAACAAAGTAACTGTCACCATGACAAGAACTACAGGTACAAAACCTGGAAAGTAAATTTTACCTATATATATGTTTTTATAAGCTGCACTGGCAGCAGCAGATTGAGCAAATGGGGATGATGCACTTTAACTCCAACAAATGCTTACCACAGTTTCATTATGTCAGACAGTAACTGAAATTCATCTGAGCTTTAGGGAAGGTACAAATGGGAACTTTTAAAGATGTAATATACACAACTGACATTTAAAAAGATAAACACCAAACTCAGAGCAAAGGGAGCTAATTTAATAAAATAAGGGTTTGGCAGAGAATGTTTATTTGTCTTAGAGGACTTTATTTCTTTTTTTAAAGAGTACCATTCACGTTGCTCATCTGCAGTCTTGGTTCATCCCTGATGGATCATTTTCTACTTACTACCCTTATTAAAAAAATACTAAACTATTTCACAGCAGTAGTCCAATCACTGTAACAATACAATGCTGTGTATTTTGCTATTCATCTTAAAAATGCTCCATAAACGTTGAAGACTAGATCACAACACTGAAATCTACCTTGAAGAAAGGCAGTCTACAGTTATTTCAGCCAAAGAACTCAATTGTCTCTACTCAAACACTGCAGTTACCCTTTTGCATCCTTCTTGTTGCTAAGGGTTCAAAGTGAGTAGAAGAATGGTTTTACCTGAGTTTTGATTCCTTATTTGTCATCTATATGAGAGCTGAGGCCCTTTTAGAAATCTCAGCATGACAGTGAATACCACACCAATGAAAACTGGACTTTTACTTTCTAAGGTGTCCATGAAAAATCCTCAACTGGAAGCCCATATACTAAAATGGTTTTTCTGAATTTGAACTGCATCACAATGAACTATGCTAAAAGCCATTCAAACAATGCCTACACAAAAAGCCCTTAAAATTTTTTTCAAATAATTTTCTAAGATGCTAGATCCATTTATAAATTTTCAGAAGAAAAAAACACAGAGAAAGGATAAGAAATTAGCATCTTCTAGTCTGAATGTTGTTTCTAACACCATTCTTTCACGCCAAAAGTGCTATTGAGAGGCCACTTCTCATGAAGACCATTTCCTGCAATATTCAGTCTGCTTCAGCTTGGTTATCAGCAGCTGCTCACCCAGGAATTTGGTCAGGGACAAGAGGGTTAGGAGGCACTTTCTTCCTGCACTAGACTACAAGCACATACTTTAAGGTGGACAGAAAAATTTTGATATTGCTCTAATATTATATTTGGTCTACACAAATACACTCTGTATCAAAGATGAAATTATCATGTTTATAATTCATGTATCATCACAAGGTATATAATCTTGTGTTATTTAGATGTCTACTGCATCTTCAAAAAAAGAATAGAAGAAAGATAAAACTTCACTAATAGACTGTTTATTTTAGTGTGGAAGCATCTACAGTTACATAGATGTTAAAAAATTGCAGCTAACTCTGTTTAGTTGTATGTTATGGTTGAGCACAATTTTAGGATTCATTTGAAGTTAATTATATGTTGTTTTTAAATGCACACTTTTGTATTTCACAGCACGGCTACCAGGAAAATGCTCTTATAAATATTAAAGCCATGTTGATGTCCAAGACATACCAGGTAGGTATCTCTATGAAATGCATCAACTATTCCCCCTCTCAGTTTCAAACACTTGAATAGGTTCTCATAATCTCAAAATGTCAGGCAATACTTTTCTGGAATTCAGACACAAGTAACACTACGGTTGTATCTTCTCTTCTTATGACTGAGCACTAAGAATGTCCTCACAACATTATTTTACTTTATGTAATGCCTCAGGTTTTAGCTTTTATATTTTTCAGATTCTGTACTGCTTTAGTGTGTAGTTCTGAGCTTCACATTAGGGATAGTGAGCTCTCTTCACAGAGTAGGTAGACAAAACAATTCCTTCTCTAGTGGGGGACCAAGGACAAATGATCCAAATCTCAGGCCCAAGAGCATTAACAACGGAAGAATGAAGAGAGAAAAACAAGAAGGATGTGACTTCATAATCTAAAGCTATAACTGGACAATTAACTCCAAATGTTCTAATGGACCAGAACTTATAAAAGTGTGAGACCTTGTGATCAGTTGTGCATTTTGTGACCATTTTGGGTTCATCTTGGGTGTAGCCCTGGCTGGGCTCTTGTGTTGCCCAAGGTGTATCCATTGAGGCCTTCTAATAAATACCTGCTTTATTATTTTACTCTGTCTAGCCTCTGTTCTAGGTCAGCCTTCACAAGGTATCATATGGACAACCACACCTTCAAGTACTGCTAAGTATGGTGCATTCTATGCTTCACAACCTTATGTTACATTAAGCAATAAAAATGGTAAATAATTAGATGCAAAACCAGAAGAAACATTCTCTAGACACTCCCAGTAAATCCTTGCCATAATTACTGCCAAATATAAAGAATACAGAGCAAGATGGCTCAGCTACCTATTAGTTATTAGTAATTTTAGAAGAACTATTTCTCTGAAAGTTGTCAAGAGGGTTTAAATCATGTCTTTGCAAAAACAAACACTTATTGACTTCAAGAAAAACAAATTATAAAAACATTGCATCTGCCATAATTTATTATCAGCATGACATCTCAGAAAAGTTAGCCAGACATCTAAAATTACTTCTCTTTATTATGAAATCTGAACTGTGAAATAATACTTATTCTTCAAATTCACCTCCTTTTTCATCTATCATCTTTTCTTGTATTCAGCATTTTTGATTTCTCCTCTTCCTATTCTATGGCTCCATTCTGGTGAACTCAATAGTTTCTTTTCTTAACACTTGTGAGCACCCTTTTTCTAGATTACTCTGTCGTTTAATTGTTTTAGTTGAGACATAATAGCAAGAAGGAGCCTTTCTTAAAGAGATTTGAAAAACCTCAGACCTCAGGGGAGCCTCTTGAGTCATGTGGAAAATAAGATTTTTTGGTTGTTCTGAGAAAGGCAGAATCAGAGGACTGTACTTACAAGAGCTGTACTAAAAATCACTGGACAACATTAAATACATTGGTGGGCAGGTTTTTTTCTGTTTGTGATCTACAGTTCAAAACTGTAAATGTGCAGGAACATGTTTAAATTATGGAAACTCCTGAAGGGATGCAGCAGAGAGTGCATCCCAGTGCTTGGGATCAGGTTACAGCCATCAAGCTAGGAGACACTCCAGTATCAACGCTGTGTGAAAGAAAGTTCAGTAACTGAGAAGTTGAAGTGGAAGCAAAGTTGAAAGGCAAAGCAATAGCATTGTTAAATGTCAGAAAAATTAGTCAAATATGGCCACAAAGGCTGTTTTGCAGGAAGTACAGGGTTGCTGTCAGGAGTCTGGCTCCAGAAGAGAAGGGATGGGGTAAGAGCAGAGAAAACCCAAATCACTGCTCAAAGGAGCAAGGGTCAAAACTGGGAATCAGGGACCATTGTTTCCATGTCCAGGTCACATGGAAACAATGAACAGCACAAAGCAACTGATGGGTTTATTCTTACACCTCTTTGGAGGTAGCAGATCACACAGCAGATTTACAGAACAGTTCTCAAGTGGTCTCTTTGCTGCCCAAGCCAAAGCCCAGACAGTGACATAAGAGTTCAGTTGTGCAGCCGAAATCTAACAGACAATAACAACCTTTAAATAAATCCTATGGCTTTAAGGACTGCACAGCAAACACTAGTTCTTGTGACTTCATTTTTACTCAGTCATAACTGAAAACTTCCTTTACCTCTCAACGGAGGTTTTAGAGTCATGACACAGACCTCAATGTTCAAAAATTAATTGCTGTGGGATATGAAATTCAGTTAAGCATAACCAGTACTTGGGACACCTCTGTAAGTATTATAAGTTTCTCATTTTGCAGCCCCAAACAAATGGAATCTACTAACCAATAAAATTTACTTATAGCTTTTTAATCCCGTTGTATGGCATTTTTTGATTCGGGGAGGGGGAAGCCAGATTAAAATTTGTATAACAGCAGTTTCCTGGCCTTGATTATAATGGACAAAAGGAGATTTTAGGATGCTGCAACTGCCCTATGCATTTTACACAGAGTATGAACTGCTGGAAAGAACTGTGTCTGAAGGGCTAGGAGGAGATGCAGATCTGTTGCCCAGATTTCAGTTAACTGCTTGTTCTACCTAGAAATCTCTGAGAGGCAGTCTGTCTGCCCGTAAGCTGCCTGCCCTCTGTGGCCTCCCTGTGTGAAGCATGAATTCTTGTCTATTGGTTCTGCTATCACCATTGCCTCAAATTGAATTATTCCATTTAGAATCTCTCTCATCCTCCCAGAAACAAATGCTGCAAGCATGATCTGCATGTAGGTGTAGTTACACCTGCACAGATACTAATAATAGATTAAACTAGACAGATGATTCATCAGAAGTCAGTATCCTCTATAAACACAGATATTTAATGCATAGATAGATGACTGGTAATTGTCTGCTGATAATCTCTGTCAGTTTGATGCAATAGTATAAAGCTTTATTTTGGGCTCTAGCCAAAAGTACAGGATAACCTCAGACTCACCTGGCAACTTTCAGTGCAGAAAAAGGCAGGAAATCATAACACAGCTGCCAATTCATTACTACAGCACAGGAGAGTAAGCAATCTCTGTATCGTAGACTGACAAAGGATAAACTCTGAGATGGAGTAAGGAGATCACAACACCCTCCCAAGGCACACCTGGCTTTGAGCAAAATAATCCCTTTCAGCAGGGTTTTAAAATTGCGTCTCCAACTTCAATTGAGTGCATCTTGATGTAACAGGAAAACAGTTCAGAGCAACTCAAGCAATGAAGTGCTAAAGGATGTTTACATAGCACTCACATCATGAGGAGACTTGCTAAGAACTCTGCTGGAAGGAGTCAAGAAAGAGATGAGCAACTTTAATAAGATCAGGGTAAATGAAAGAAAAATTAAAAGAAACTAAAGAAGAAGAAAAGAAAGGCCAATGTAATAGAAATCTTTTCTGACTACAAAGACTGAAGAGATAAAAGGAACTTAGTGTGTTTTCTACCTTCTTTGTTTTTGGACTCAGATGCACTGGCACATCTCTGCAAATGTCAGTGAGTCAAAAAGAAAATCAAAAGCAGCAGCTCTGATCTGGGCAGTGTGCTTTTGAAAGGGACACTTCTGCTAAGAGTGTAATGTGGCACATCAGGCCACCTGGATAATGAGGGGCAGCAGATGAGAAGGAGGATGACTTATGTCAGCTCCTAAATGAGAAGGCTGATGGCAGAAATAGGTCCATTTTGCTGGAGCTTTCACTAGGAATCATTTGTGTAAAAGCATTTTGGGCCTCTACTTGGGAGCACTCTTTTCTGTACAGAATGGGTGCTGTTGGACATGAAATTTCAAGAATGTAATCTCTGGTTTGGAGCCACAAATGACAAACTCTTACCTCAAAACATTTCCAGAAACCTTGCAAAACACTAAACACTAAGTCCATTTCTGTCTACATTTTCCTAGACTTGCACAGAATACTATGAAGTTAAAGAAAATTGTCTAAGTACTATGACTTATGAACTGCATCTAAAAATGTTGCTTTTTCTTTTAAGGTTGTTAACTGATTCAAGAATTGCTTCTGATACCCAGAGATTTTTGTTATACAATTTTAACAAGGAAGTGATATTCATGTACCAATATCATGACAAATGTGATTTTTCTAGTGACATTAAAAGAAAAGGAAAAGAATTTAGTAATAATTTAACAGAATTTTAAATAAGCTTTTGAAGTTTTGTTGAAAAGCTTTAGACAGCAAGTATCCAATAGAAGTTCAGGAGAAATGTGGACAAGTGCAGTTATTCTAATGAGAAAATAAAGGCCTCAACAGAGCAAGTTGAAAATATCATACAAAGGAATAGCCGTGGTTTCTTCCATTTACGTTTTAGCAATACATTCCCCTGAAGTATTTACCATTACTGTGAAATAAAATAGGATGAATGCATAATCAAGAAAAACTTAGCTTGTGATAAATGAAGAATTCAAACTGTAATGCTATTGCTATTTTTTTTCTCATTGAAATTTGTGGTTTACTTCCACAAATATTCATGTACTCATACGAACATTCAGATTATTAAAGTGTTGAAGGATTTGAAAAGCACAATTGATTTAATTTATAAATAATTAAATTGAAATAGCTAAATAACAAATACAGAACTATATTAAATATTTTTATTAGAAATTTATTTGGTGAACTAATTTACAACTGGACATTGAAACAAGTTCTCTGCCAGCTGATCATGATTTACGAGCACATGACAAACAGGACCAGTCAAGGTAGGTACTGATCAAGCATCAGCATTACATTTTGACCAGTGCTTGGACTACCTCTAATATTTGATTGTTTCCAAAAAATTAGGTTCTTTTTCTCATTAATATTTGTATTATTCTGATACCAAGTTTCACTCAGAACTACAAATGGAAATGTTGGGGAGAAAAGCACACTTGAAAACAAAGCCATGAATGATGGTATTTCAAAGCCCAAGGGATGAAAGAAAATCAAAGGAAGTCTGCTCTAATGAGATTTCTCATCTGAAGATTTTTGGATGCACTTGGATACACATTTCAACCCTTCAGGGTTTATCTATTGGGAGATGAATTGCTGGGCAATCCTCTTATGCTCACAAGTCCAAGTTGTGACCTGGAACGCCTTGTTGTGCTAAAGTGATAAAGCAAGGAAACTGGATAGCTTTAGAGAATTAAAAGGTTGGCACTGAACCAGGAGAAGAAATGCAAGATAATTAATTGGAGCCCATTAACTTTTTCAGGGTGCTTGGTATCATTTCTCAGATGCAAAGCATTTCCATAAAAGCAAAAGATAAGTGTTTCACGTTATAAATGAAGGTGCAATCTGTGTTTATCTAGATGCAGCCACATCAATGCTGGCTTTCATCTGAGGATGCATAATTGAGATGGAAACAGAATGACAGAGAGTCCTTAATTTGTGTTGTCCAGGGCAGAGTGAATTGTTGGACATACACAGTTTCGCTAAAAGAAAAATGCTTTGCTGGCTGACAGCTTTTAAGCACAGCTGCTTTCTGAGAACTAGGGAATTGCACATTTTGCTGTAGCTTTGATATGTTGCCACTTCAGTCCTTTAAATCTCTATCCAAGACAGTAAAGATTTGTGAATGAAATAGTCTAGGAACATAGTTCCAGAATACATTTTTCCTGTCTTAGAAGAGAAAAGTCAACAGGGACTGTTACCAAATCCTGTTAATCAAGGATCCGGTCACAGAGTGAAAATCTGTCCTTCTTCTGACCCAAAAGCTCCAGATGAAAAGAACTGTGTGATACTGAAAATTATTATGGATAGTGATTTGGGGGACTAATGCATGTTGAGATGGAGAGAAAGTTTGAACAAATTTGGGCATACAAATTTCATTTTACAGTAAACAGCAACACTCAAGCACAAATTTGTTCAATGAACAAGGGCTGCCAGGAGTGAGGGAAATTTCTCCATCACCTTTATTCTTTTCTCTTCTAGGTAACAGTAGGACATAGCCCAGAGCAGCAGAGAAACACACAGCAGCATACCTGGAACATGGGGCTGATTTGCAGTTCCCATGAAGACAAGCCCAGTTACTGAGTCATTGAGACAGAAGGGTCCTTTCTCTAAAGTTTCCTTTAAAATTTTGCCAGCCTTCTTATTTTTTAAACAAGTCATATGGTTCAAATCAATGCAATTCTGGTTCTTACAATTCCAGATCCAAATGAAGTGGTTTTAAGAATTAATTCTATCACTGCCTCCTCATGGCAATGAATGGAGAGAAACAATTAAGGGCAGAATCTACTGCATTGCTTGCAAAGCTCAAGGGCTTTCTGCAAAGAAATTCAGGGCTGTGCTAAGCAAAAAATGGAAGAGCCAGTCTGGCTTCTCTCTTCTGTGTATTTGCAATATTCTTCCCATGTACACATACCTTCTTTGCTTGCTAAAACAACCCTTTCCATTATTATCAACCTGGCCTTCCTGAGCAGCATCCTGTGTTTTCTGATTTAAAGACAGTGTGCTTTGAAAGCAACCCTGCATTTCTAGAGTAGACAGGGATTGGTAGTATTTACATAGATTTGTTTGGACAAAGAATGTCATATGTTACTTCAAAGACAGCAGTATTTTTTTTCGTCCAATGTTTGCCCCATATGTTACTTGCCTGAAATTTTTAAGGTCTAGAGCACAAGCCAAAAGCAGCTTTTCCTTGGTTTTCAGCAGTGATTTCATATATTTATTAATTAGAAGTGGGAGAAGAAAATGCAAAATTAAAATAATCCAGACATACTACTTGGATTTTTACATTCATTCCTGCAACTGTGGGCAGGATTCAGAACAAGAACTCACAGGAGTAAGCCACAAAGGAATCAGAAAAACATACTTTCTTCCAAAACTTTTAAATATTATGGGTGAGAGATCCTCTGACACCTGTGTTCACTTTAACAGACCATGCCAAGCAGAAAGGCATTGCAGAGGATCAGTAGAAGGTCTAGGTCCTCAATTAGCTGCATGGATTTTTGCACAGAGATGAGCAAGGGCCAGAAGGATGCCAGATGGGAGCAGTGGCCAGGTGGATGATGCAATTAGTCTGACAATACAAAACTCAACACCAAGTCAGACATAAACATGTATTTATCACAGAGGACAAAGGCAGCAAACAACCGGAAGGAACCACAAGTCCTGATGCAGGACATGAAACTGGATGGTGGGAAACATTAAGGAAAACATAAAAGCATTGTAAGCATGACTGGACATTGCATTGAACAGGATGAGCTGGTCAAAATGATGGAGAACACTAAAGAAACAAAGTGATATGGAAAAAAAAATCCAGTTCATGTCAAATCAGAGGCAGAAACATGCAAGTCAATAATCGTAAATGTGGTGGCTTTATTTACTAGAGGGGGGAAAGTGATATTGGCAACTATAAGGCATGATATCAATCAGGAAAGATATGAATTAATGAATATCATAAGTAAAACACCATGACAGATAACATGATCTTATTTGCTAGGTAGGTGACTTTCTAGGGAAATTAGGTAAAATTTAATCCATCACTTAAGGAAATTGATCAACATAGTCTCAGATGAGAAATCATTATTTAATGTGGAGAAAATACAGAAAAACTGTAAAATGGGTTAATAGCTATCTACTATGAGGGGAAGATTGCTGGTGATTATAGCTCTACAGGAGTCTTATGTAATATTTGAATTAACAGGACATAAAGAGAAGAAAGTTATTTTTCTAGTGCCAAAAATGGAAGAATTGTCAATATAAATTAAAGTTTGGGGGGTTTTAATAGGAAGATATGCTGCTGATAAGTTCCAGAGGGTTGAAAAAACAGTGTTTCATAGCACTGTGCTTCTAGGCCCTCTACTAGAATTACAATGTCTGCTATTAAGTGGAGAATCATATTTTTTAAACAAACAAAAAGAATGTTGTGGAGTGTTATCACTGTAAATATCAAGAAATGTAACTCTGATCTTAATAAGCTCAATTCACAGTATGAACATGGTAAAGTGTTTCCAGTGAAACATACTGGTATGGTACATTTACATCATAAAAGGCTATACCAGAAAAATGTGATTCTATTCAGCCTTGTTTGAGAAAAAAATTACTTTAATTGAAGGGAAAGGAGCAGTTTTTTAGGAAATGGCAACTGTTTGTCCAAGCAAAGTGTGCACGGATGGAGGGTATGACTGCTCTTGTGGAAATAGAGGTGAAAAAATAATACTTTAAGCCAAATAAAAAGGAAAACAAAGAAATATATTTAAAAAACAGGAACAAATACAGGCTTTCTAATCTCTAAAGCAAAGTACCATAAAAATTGCCTAGTTCTATGACAGAGCTTATATATGAAAAATATTTTGTGAAGGACTTCAAAGAGCAAGTACCTGATCTTTGTCCATGCTTGGGTGTGCCCCCCTATGGCTCCAGTGTTTGCCAACAGACAAGAGGGAGCAGATCCTCTCTCACATTGACCCTGGGCCTGTTGCAGAGGCTGTTCACCTCAGTTCTGTGATCAGGATCCTCTCATCATGCAAATAACATTTTGTCAGTGCTCCCCTATTTATTTACATATAAATAAAGAGTTAATAACTTGCTGTTGTATAGAAATCAGTTTATAAATAAAATTACAGTTGCACAGAAGGATTTAGTATTTCTTATTAAGAGACATTCTTGAGCATAAATAGGGAAAGGACTACACTGGAGTCAGCACTGTGCTCTTCCTTAGAGTCACCAGAACCCAACACAAGACAAATATCTCCCATCAAAAACCAAAGGAACACGAAATTTTCATATTTGGAAGAACAAAAAACCATCCAATCTCAAAGAGCAGGGTCTGACTTCTAACTGAAAGGCTATTTCTGCAGCTGAGGGTCAAGGGTATGCAGCTGAGCAGTCTGGGTCCCTCCCACTAAAAGACTTAACACTGCGCACTGCTCAGGGCAGAGTGAAATTGAGACTGATGATTGTCTGCTAACTCCACTGACTCAGTGACAGCACACTTGAAAATTTTATTATCTGTTTCCTGGTACATTAACTGGGCTGACTTATACCCCAAACTGCCATAGCAGTGAGGAAAGTTCTCATGGCCATTATAAACAGTTGCATTGAATTCCTGCTCATTATTCCTCGTGAAGGAAAACCACTATGCCTGCATTATGGCAAATCTGTCTCCATTAAAGCAGTTCTGTGTGAGTCACTGTCTGTGGCAGCGGATCTCCAAACAGCTCTATAAAAATCTCCATGGAAATAAGGCTCTTTAGCACTGGGAGAATGTGACCTGCAGAGAGTTCTGTCCCACAAATCCTTCTTGCCATGGGAGCATGGGATAGGCAACCTCAGACAGCAGTGTGGAAGCTCTCTTCTCAGTAAATGATATTAACATATTCACCTTAGCAGTGAGGCCTATGGGAGCCAGTGTGTTCAGGAGATGATGCACTGTTACCTGCTGGGAATAAATGGAGACTGCAAATCTCAAGAAAAAAACAAATTGATTAGATGCAGAAAGCATGAAAGTGCAGTCAGTATCCCAAGTACCTCCAAGAGTTCCTTTCCCAAGGCAGGCTTAATTTCTCACAGTAGCTGTTTTTATGGACCAAATATGAAAATCTTGTGTGTATGCTACTCTTCCACTGCACTGTGCTCTGACTCAGAGAAGTGACATGGTGTCAACATAAATTTTCTAGAAGCTGTGTTTCAGGCTTTGATCCCTGACATCCTGAGCAGAAAAACTGGAAGCTTCGCCTCTTCATTTCCTCCCTATGCAGTGTGGTTATCTTATTCACAATAACAGATCAAATTCAGAGGATACAGATACTCAGTTGCACTGAGTCTCATGCAGAAGTGATCAAAGAGTACTATGTGTCAACATTTTATCTGATGAGGATGTTGCATAGGAAAAAATTCACTGTTTTAAAGTCAGAAGTTCCACAAAGTAGAAAAACTTTTTTTTTAATAACTGTAATATAAACACATACCTTGTCTTCACTTTCTTTTTCAATGAGGTAAGAGAAAACCAATAATGAATTTAAAAAGTGTCATTTTCTAGGCAGAGACCTAAATTCTGAAAGGCAAAATCATGACAGAGAGCCCAAAAGAAGGAGGCATTCCCCTCAAAAGAATCAAATGCCTTTAAAATCACCAGGGCTTTAATAAGACTGGCTGGTAATGCAGTTGCAAGAGAATTGCCCTGCACCTTGCCCAGCTTTTATCTTATTGCTATATTATGCATATATTGATAACTGAGACAGTTTTTCTTACACTTTCAATTTTTAGAGACCTCAAATCCCCAAGGCTTTCTAGAGGATAAAAAACAAGAGAGCATTTTTTTTTACATGATGATTTTTTCTGAGTACTCCTGCTAGTAAGAATATTCATTTGCTGCAGTAAATCAAGATTCAGATTTTGGGGTTGGTATATCAGCCCAAAATTTCAGGATTTAGGCACCTCTTTCCTTATCATTTTTTAGAAGTGTTATCTCTTTTCACCCACAGACATAACTCTGATTCCCTATTTCCTGCATCATATCACAGTCAAGCTGCTGCACAGACAGGCTGTAAGATTCACCTGACTGCTTCACAAGGATGTTAAAAAGGGGATTCACCCTCTATCTATTGTCATCTTTCAGGAAAAGAGTTTTTTTAATACAAGTCAGCCCCTTCTTTCTCTTAGTAAGGAGGAAGAACCCTATTCAGAGAGGGTTTCAGGCCACCATGGTGCACAAATATTCATATTTCCTTCAATTTATGATTCTTTATTAAACCCATCTGATGAGTCCATATCACTTAGGGTTCAAGGACTACTCAGGAAGGTTATTAGTCCAACTGCTTGGGAATCATCCAATTAAGAGGTATCTCGTTCAAATATAAATGATATCCCTCTTGTGTCACCTCTGAACTCTTTACAATATGGCATCTGCTCTGAGGCACAAAAACAGCAGCAGCACAGCCGACAGTTGTAATAGATCCCGTGCATGAGGAGTGGATGCAAACCCAACAGCTCTACCATTCAGCAGTTACATGCAGAATAACAGATGAGATGTCTAAGCACTCCTAAAGGGATTTGATAAGAGTAAATCATGCCAGACAGGAGAATTCTCCATTTCTAAGTGGTGATCTCACAGAAGCTAGCTGGCTACTTAGCTAGTCAGATAACACGACATTCAGCTAACAAGAAGACCACATGGTAAGTAGCTACAATAGCTGGATTAGATTCCTTCCTTCTTCAACTTCCCTGAACTGAGGGTGCTTAGAACTGCGTGTAGGTGGCAATATATTCTCTGTCCCAAAATTTGTAAAATCAAGGTCCTAAAGTCACAAAAAATCCTTTGAAAAGTTAAATTTTTTTCATTGCTCTCACCTTCTAAGTGACTTCATCTAGCACCATATGGAGCTGAGTTAACATTTGAAAGAACACACGGGTTTTCATATCCTACACCTACTACATACAGCAAAAACACTGCTTAATGATGTCACTAAACTCTGTAAAATTCTTACTTAGTTGAACAATTATTTTAATTAGACAGAAGGTTAATACAAATACCCTTTACTGGAAAATAAGGTGTGCTGACTTATTTGGTGGTTCCTGATTCCACAATTCCTATAACACACTAGTTCTTCACAATCAACATGCATTCCAACATAATTGGAGGGTGAAGAAATATGTGAAAATTATATTAATTGAATTGAAAATTATATTAATTTTCAAAGACAGTCAGTGTTAATGAGACCAACCCGAAAAGTATAGCCAGCTATAAAAGTAAAATAGCAAGATGCTTAACCCCTTTCTAAGGATGGTAATTAGCAGGAAGGTTAGGTTAAGTATTAATGAGGTAGTATTTTTATTTCATTGAGATCAAATTTAACAAGGCAATTAGTCTAGACTAGGAAGGAACAGTTGCTAAATACCATCCACAGTAATATGGAGAGGCAGATACAAAATATACCACTTAAAAAATATAAAGGAAATCTATGTGGAAACCTGTGTTATGGGATACCTCTGGGTATTTTAAGGATATATGAATAACTAAAGAGGTCAAATCCCAGATCTTGTAATCTGAAGTCACATTATTGAATCACAGAACTACAGAATGGGAAAGATTGGAAAGGACCACTCTGTGTGGTCACTGGTCTAAGCTCCCTGCTCAAACTGGGTCATCCTAAAGCACATGGCACAGGATTACATCCTTTTCTTGGAGAGATTCTCCACAACCTCTCTGGACAACCTGTTCCAGCACCCAGTCTCCTGTGCAGTAAAGAAATTCTTCCTTATGTTTTGTGGGACCTCCCATGCATCAGGTTCTGTTGCGTCTTATCCTGTTGCTGGGCACCACTGAGCAGAGCCTGGATCCTTCCTCTTGATATCTTCCCATCTCAGTCACCTCTTTTCAAGGCTTCACAGGTCCAGGTCCCTCAGCCTTTCCTCATGAGAGAGATGCTCCAGTCCCCTAATCATCATTGTTGCTCTCCACTGGACCTGTGTCAGGAGCTCCAAGTCTCTTGGCCTGAGGAGCTAGAGCTGGACACAGCACTCCAGCTGTGGGCCTCACCAGGGCTGAGCAGAGGGGCAGGATCTCCTGCCCTGACCTGCTGATAATGCTCTTCCTGATGCACCCAGGACACCACTGGCCCTCCTGGCCACAAGGAAGGGCACACTGCTGGCTCTGGGACAGCTTGTTGTCCACCAGCACCCCCAGGTCCTTCTCTAGAGAGCTGCTTACAAGGTCAGCCCCCAGCCTGTACTGGTAAATGGGGTTATTCTTCTCCAGGTGCAGGACCCTGCATTTACCTTTGTTGAATTTTAGCTGGAACAGGCTGCCCAGGGAGGTTGTGGAGTCTCCAAGTCTGGAGACATTCAAAATCCACCTGGATGAGTTCCCACATAATCTGCTCTAGGTGACCCTGCCTGTGCAGGGGGTTTGGATTAGGTGATCTCCAGAGGTTCCTTACAATCTTAACGATTCTGTGATTCTCTGCTCATCTCTCCAACCTGTCAAGGTCCTTCTGAAGGGCTGCGCAGAACTGTGGGGTGTGGGCCACTCCTCCCTGCTTTGTGACATCAGAGAGTTACAGAGGACTTACTTCATCCAAGTCATTGATGACTAAGTTAAACAATACTGGCCTCAGTATTGGACTGTCTTAAAACTCCCAGCCTAAAATCTGTGTTCTGTCAGGAGTACATAAATGCACCGTGTGAAGGTAGTATGGGGGGAGTCATTCTTTCCATCCAATGCAACCAGTTCAAAACTTTCCTATAGCCTTCAAACAATTCACATTGCACAGCACAGTCTGATGGAGGACATCACACACTTCTGCCCTTGGCCTCATAGTGACTGTTCAGCATCTTCCACTCTGCAGTTATTTTATATTCATCAGAATGCTATTTTTCAATCTATCTGTATCATGTCTTGTCTCTTCAACAGAGTAAAAAAAAAGAAATCCTCAGGAGAAAAGAGAAATACTATTAAAATGAGTCCTACAAATCATCTCCTTCTCTATTACTTTTGCTCCCTTCCCAAAATAGGCAGGGATGGATTTGAACTCTTTGTGGATTGCTGAGGAGGAGGTTGCATACACTGTGCCCACTGCTTCTGGAAAACAACTGTGTGACTTTAGTTGGCTTTGAGTCTTAAATTTTGACACATTGTGTGATGCTCAGAGTCCCTGTTCTTACTGCATGATGAAGTGTCACGCTCAGCTTTTACCACTAAGCATATCTGTAGCTAGGTGGTGGGATCGGGCATCAAAAAGCACAAACTTAATTCTTCTCTGCTCTTCTCCTATAAGGATTTCTCTTCTTCTGTATGGGCATGAGTCCATATGCATATGGATGTCTCTGGAATGAGGCTTTCCCCAAGTATGCAAGCACACACCAGCAAAAGCAGTGCTTAAAGCAACCTACAGGTTTGGGACAGGGATTCTTCTTGCCACACCTTGTCTATTTCCTTAGCACTCAGCAGAATTGTGACTTCTCTTTGCTCTATGTTTGTATGCCATGAAGAATACACTGTCCTCCTTGGCATCCACTTTGGAATTAAGAGAAAAATTAACAGGGGAAATGATTAAGAGAGAGTTTGTTCAGACATATCAATAACAGATTCTGGGATACCAAGTAGCTTTTGGCTAAAATGTTCTTTGCCTGTCTCCTTAAGTACCTCTAAGTCTCTACACTGAGCACCCTCATCTTCATACTTCAGCATTTGCTCAGGAATATTAGTAATTTTCAAATATTAAATATTATTATTAAATAGCAAGTCCTGTCTATACTGAAATAACACTTCCCATTAAAGTTCTCAAGACCTGAGTATTTGTAAACTTCAGGAATCAGACATCTAGAGCTGTTGAATCAACCTCTTCCATCAGCCCAACCACAACAGATTTTTCTCCAACATTTTTGGGTAGTTAAAACACTCCACAAAGTCTTGTGCTCAAGAGACGATTTTGAACAAAGAATAATGCCATATGTATGGGCCTACTGAAGTACTGCCAGAAACTTCTCACAGTCAGGTCTGCAAAAAACCTCCCCATTTTTTAAATCCTGAAAATTATAAATTTCATTACACAAAGGGATTACTGAAACCTCTAAAGATTGAGAAATTGGTTGTCTCTGCCAATTCTCACACAAGATTCTATTAATGCAGGTTAATGTGGTGATAAGCCATTTGTTAACAGCAGTAATTGACCAATTGTGAGAAAATATGGTGTATTTGATGAATAATGTCAGAAAGACAGTGCACAGAAACCTGCTAGCATTGCTATTCATATTTTTGCTGTCTGTGATAGTGAATATTGATTGGTAAATGGTTGCTTCTAATGGCAATTTGCTGTCAGAGCCCATTACCCCATGAAACAGCAGAACTGCACTCTGCGATAAAGTACATAAAAACAGGAGTTCACAGTAAACTCAGAAGTTTTCTCTATAACAACCTGTACTCCCCAAAGGCTGGAATTTCATATATGATCTTCTCTGCCAAAGAGATTCACTGGTCTTACAGAAGAGCTAACTTTTCCAAACAGTCCAGCAATTCCTCTGTATTAAGCTAGACTAGAAACAAGACCTTTGGGGCTCTGTGCTCTCTTTTCTTGAGTCTCTGAAAGTGCTAAAACATGACGTGGAAAGGAAAGAGGAAGAGACAAGTATTTCTGTAAAAAACTCCCCAATAATTGTCCTATCTCCAAAAGATAAAATTTCCTGTCAATCTTGTCCCCAAAACCTAACAAAATGTGCTTCAAAAGATTTTCATTACTTTTATTCTTCCTCCCCTCCTCATGTTTTTCTTACAATTGAATGCAACATACTAAATAGCATTCAGACTGCCTTTCATTGCTTTCTTATCACTTTTCTCTACTCTTATCTGACAGTACAGCTTTTTGGAGGTAGAAGTCTTGAAATGCCATTGAGAAAGAAGACAGTATAAACAAAATACAAACCCTCCAGTGGTTTGTTTCCACTAATAAAAAGCAAGGACAATAGAGAGAAAGATTTAAAAAATGTTATGCTACTAGCTCAACATCTCTAGTTTTAAAAACTAAACGGAACTTTTAAGTTTGAGGAAAGTTTTGCAAATACACTTTAAAAACTGGCATCAACTTTTGATATTACAAAGACAGTAGTGGCTCTAGAAGCAGTCAAAATCAAGGAAGGGCTATGAAAGCCTGTCAGTAGGTAGCACTCAAGCAGTAGCCAATCTAGATAAGGACTCTCAGCTTGTCAATTTTGCAAATTCATCTTTTCAGATATTCCTAATGAAACAGGATTATCACAACTCCCTCCATTACAGAAGGAATTAAATGCTTTATGTCAAAGAATGAAATGTCATCATTCCATACTTTTACTGAAATTTGATAATAAAAATCAACTTCAGCTTCCATCTGCCTCCATTTTTGCAACAATTCTGGAAACAAAATTCCTGTTTTATGGGATTTATTGTATTCCAAGAAATAATTGAGGATTTCTTTTAGAGCACAACTATCAAGGAGTATGAAATGGTACACAGTGGAAATATGGCTCCAAATTAAGACTGTTTAAGTAAAAGTAAACAGTAAAAAGCTACTCAGCATAATTACACCCTGAATTAAACAAACCAATGTTCCCCAGTCTAACTCTAAAAAGTACCAGTTTTAAAATACTTGATTCTGGAGGCATTGCTAATAAATCTTAATATTTCCAAAGCAATAATGAATAGCTAGTAATTTAATTTTTATTGCACTATTACCAACTCCTATTCTAATCAAATGAAGGCATCAATACCAATTCCTCTAAATCAAGATCTGAAATAATAAAAAATATATTAAAATAAGTAAATAAATACCACCACGTTGCCCTGAAAAAAGAAAAGCCAAGAACACAGACCAAGAACTAAGGAATTTAGAAATTGAGGGAATTTCTGTATGCCTGTCTGTCTCATGTAGATTTGTTCAATATTTTATGCCTGCTGTATTTTGCATGTATTTCACACCAACAAATGTCCTCTTCATGTAAGTGTTAAGGGTTGACAGCTAAGGTGCCTTCTTTGACCAAAGGGTTTGTGAAAGAGCCTTTTCCCTGGGGATGAGATGAAATAAAAGATGCAGGAAGATGAGAGAGGATCACCAGACAAAAGAGCTGCCTCCAAGGGCTCCTCTCCCCATGCTGACAGACCCTGTTCCTGTTGCACCAGGAGTCAGAGACAAAACTCCAACTGACTGCACTGGGAAAGTGACAGACAGCAGGATCTTAGGTGTGCGAATGTCACGTTTTAGGTGTGGCATGGCAAAGTTTAATGGACGGATCACATCAAAAACAAATGAAGGGAAAGACTTTTAAATCTTCCTCTGATTTCTCTGCAAGATATTAATATGTCATTTTTCCTTTATTAGAATAATCTCTAAGGATCTCAATCAAGCTGGAGATCCACTATATTAATCATTTATATGGAGAGAATCCTGGAATATTTTACAATTTAAGAACACAAGGTTGGAAAAAGGAAGAAAAAAGTGGTTTTGTCACATTTTGGATATCAGTTAATGCCAGAAGATTCCCAGCAGTAGATCTGGTATTTGCTCATCCACCTCCCAACAGACAAACTGGGCATGCTAACTGTATAAATGGAATGTGAAGGGCAAAGAGTCTGCACATGCAGCATATTCACACACATGCACAAGCTCACTGAAAAATAGTCAGCTTTAAAAAAAAATCACCTTTGTGTCCAAACACCAGGTACTCCCTCAAGAAATAAGAACCAACCCAAGACGCTGGTAAAATCAAAAGCAGATATCACAGCAACAGCTGTTCACAGAAGGCAGTCCCATGACACAGCTTCCCTGTCACAACTTCACAGGCGCATAAGACACCTCTCTGAGCAGCTGCAAAGTAAGAATCCAAAGTCACCACAAAAAAACCCACCCCAAATATGCTGGTTAGTAAAGCCCTTGCAGATGTTTGAATCTACTTTTCTCCTGGCTTGTCCCTTCCCGCCCTGGGTGCTGCATCTGAATAAATTCAGTCTGTGGTGTGGTGGGGAGCACAAAGCACTACACACGAGAAGAGAGAGTGCACTTTCCAAAGGGACACCAAGCAGAAAATATTCACCCATAGCTGCTGACATGCAGCATCACAGCTCTCTTCCTTTCCCATGAGGTAGCCAGGCAACAGAGCACAGAACCAACCATTTGTTATACAGTGTCAAGACTGAGAGAAGAGAGGCCATGGGAACTGTGCAGCAAATGTAAAGCTCACACTGAGTGTATGAGACTGGCTGAGCTAGACCTAAGTGTGGGAAAAGGCCAGCTGAAAGGTATTCTAACCACTAAAGACACAGGAAAGGTGTAAGGGAGTGTATTGCAGACAACTCATCCCAAAAGCGCTGTTGTGGAAACAAAAACAACTCATTAAAAACATTTTAAAGGGTATTTAGGAAGAAATTTGAAGAAATTTTTAATAGTTCTTGTAAAAAGGGAATAAAAATCAAGTGGTCAGCCTTCTTTTAATTTATGAGGAATAAACTGTAGCCATGGGTGGTATTGTTCAAGTTTCTCTGACACCACAGAACACTCAGGTATGGAAAGCACATCAGGGTCACATCTTTGGGTCTCCTGTGGATGTAGAGCCTATGTTGACTGCTGTGAAGTGTGTGGGCTTGAGGCAGGTTGGCTCCCTTTTGCTCCAGACTTTTATAGACTAAATGTCTCTTACAGAGTTGTGTGAAAACTGGATTAATTCACTGACCCTGGTGATACATTCCTACCCTATGAATCAGTTTCTTACTGCAGGGTTGATGAAGATCAAATTCAACATTTACAGTGATTACATAGAGGATAATAGCATAAATAGTAGAACAAGATTTATCATGTCTGGCCATCACATTAAACATGCTTCTGCTATTTTACTTACATAACACAAGCATAACTTCCTTTGTATTTATAGTTATTCTGAGTTTCATAATAAAGATCAGGGTTAATACAAAGCAGGCATGTAATACATCCTGAGGTTTTTTTGGGAGGGTTTTGAGGTGTTTTTTAATGTCAGAATGCTCTATTTATCATACTTCATCATCTCATAAATAATTGTATACACTGCATTATAAGCCCTAAAGGGAAATTTAACTATTATAAAGAAACTACAAAAAAAATCATGTTTGGAAAACCAAACCACCCATACACACTCCTTTCCTCATAAAAATCTCCCAGACATTTTCTAATCCATTTTAATTACAAATTTCTTTTCAGGAAACAAATGGTTTGTATATTGCACAATGTAAAGAAAAAGAGTCACCCACAGAAATCTTTTCCCTGCAGACTGAGAGTTTTTTTCACATACTTGCCAGCAGGTCAAAAAATGTTTCTTATAGAGTCAATTACAAGCAATGCCACCAATAGTCATTTCAGTCCAGTCTCCTACTCCATAAACACTTTTTTCCAGGACAATTGTGCTTTAAACAAGTATTTCTTTGTGCTTCCTCTACTTTGCACCCTCACTCCTGCAAAATTTCACTTGCAGGAAAAAAAATCATCTCAATGTGTTCAGCTATTACCCAAAAAAAAAAAAAAAAAAAAGTGCATTTCCATGGAGGACTGTGGGATCTCAGCACCTCAGGACTGAGGCGCCGAGTCACCGAGACCACCCTTGGGGGGCTCGGGAGTCCTGGAATGTTGCCAGAAGTGTCTGGTGGCTGGACTTTGATCCTACACAGGAGACGACACCTGTATGAGGATAGGAGGATTTCACCGGGGTGAATGGTGAAGGGATTAGTTAATTAGAGGGTGAGACACAGGGTTTAGGATTTCTGTACAGGGGGGTTTAGAGAAGTAAGATGGAGGAATTGGGGCGTGTTCTGTCCTTCTTCTTCTTCTTCTCCTCCATCTTCTGTGGTGATGGTGGCACTTTGAGATTGGTTGTTACTAAAAGTGCACTGGGCAATAAGGGTGAAAGGTATTGGGGAAAAATGATAAATATTGTATACGCAACTTTGGGTATAAAGATAGGTGACCGCCCGGAGGGCAGGGGAGTGTGCTCATGGCTGGCTGCTGAGCAGACCTCTGTCGGGCCGAAAGAAAATCTTTTAGATAAACAATTAATAAACACAGAGACCGAGAAAAGAACTGAAGCCTCTTCTGTTCCTTTGAAACGCGGGCTGCCCCAAGGCCACCCCGGGCCTTTCCAGGCCATCCAAACAGCCGAAAACCGGACAGAGGACCTATCTGTCAGATTAGTCTTCTTGCTTCTCTTCAGTAATTCTTACTGTCACCATTCTACCCAAGTCCCTGAGAGGTGCTTCTCTTTAAATGCAGCAGGAAACGCAGGCAGGAGCAAATTCCAGGTCTCCACCTGGAAAAACCCTGGAGCTGCCCCAGCCCATGTTTGTCCCCAGCTCTGCCCTCAGCAGCTCCAGCCCCTGCCCACGACAAGGCATGGCTGCTGCCCGAGGCACCGCCTGCCCAACTCAGCCGCTGGGTCAGCTCCTCCTGCTTCTTCCCTTCCACCATGGAAATTCCAGTTCCAAACACATGGACATACAACACAAGAAAGCAAATCCCTGTAAAGCAATCTAAGGATGGTGACCCATTAACATGACTATCCCTCTCGAGCACGCCCTTCATGATTTCCCTGCTACAGAACAGCACAAGTTCTGCTTACAAGCTACATTTAACCTTTATGAGCCAAGCTTACACCATTAGGTCAGCTTGCTAAACAAAGGAAGGGCAATTTTGCAGCTGGAGAAACTAAAGCACTGAAAAGCAATGCCATCCATCACAAAGCAAGATCCTGTTGGAAAAACTGGATTCTTCCTTGTTTTTTCACTCTCCTCTCCTGCGCTGCTACATGCAACACAGAACAAGAAAACTACCATGAGTATGAGAACAGGGAAAATTTAATCTTACTTCAGCCATGTCTTTAAAACATGGGAAATGGGAAAGCTGTATAATTACCAGAGTGGAAACCTCCATATGAGAAAATCAACTTCATGGATCAAGCAAAATGCTCCTATACACAGAATTTGTCTATTCAAACTCACTGATTTATTGTTATAAAGCTAGATATAATTAATATAATTAATTCACCTTTCAGTTGTGCTGATAAGTCCAGAAAGACTAAACTTGGATTCAGAAGTGGAGGAAAACATTTTTTTTTTTAAGTTATGTTTTTCTGCCTGTTGTTAGTTGTGGATACCTCCTTCTTTGCACAATTCTTAAGATAGATTCACATGTTCAAAAGACAACTTTCCATGAATGCATAAGTGAAAGAGAGCCTGTGATAATCCACCTCACTGCATTCTCCTTTCCACACAGGATAGATATTAAAATGAGTTAGCTCTTTGCCACATTGTAAGATCAGGGAGCAAGTTTTTCTCCTTTGAAAAACTTACTCAGTAAACACTCCAGCTCTTAAGGTTGCTCCTCTAACTTCCTGCGCACAAAATCAAAAATCTACATGAACAGCAAGGATCTAAAAGCATTTTCTTCATTATTGGTTAAACATTCATGCTTGATATGACTCCAGCATTTATTGTTTTCTTTATATGCAAATGCTTTGTAATGTAGAGACAGGTAGGTCTGTCTTATCAGCTGACACTATCTCAAGCTGACACTATCAAGGATTCTTGCAGTATTTAACATTATTCTGCTGAGAGCCTTTGGGGGATCTGATTCATGGGGCAGAGAAACAAACTAAATTATATGGAGAGATCCTCAAATGTGTCAGATAAGGAGTGCTAGTGCAGTGAATCTCTCCTTCATGTCATGGCACAGCTGCACCTGCCAAACCTCGCACCAAGTCAAATCAGGGCTGTACGTACCTCAGAGGGCCACAGCCTACGCTATCGGAGGGACTGGGCAGCATTGCAGTCCATGGAAAGGGTAACAGTGCAGACCACTACTTCTGACAGGCATCACTACCACTAGCACCATAATTTTCCCCAGAAACAGAGAACATACTGTTCTTAAAACCAACAGAATATAGCTGAGTTTGCTACGCTACACACTAGATTTTTAGTAGTAAGAGCAGATTTTTAGACATGACATATGAAAGAGGCATTTATGATCACTCATTAAAGAAAAAATATAACACCTCAGGAATACATGTGAATATATTCTCCAGCTTACCCACAACCACTAGTTACATTCTATTGAAGAATAAAGACCTTCTAAGGTCGTTAGTAAACAACTAATTTCTTTGATCTGTTATTTTGGTTCTGGAACAAAGAGTTTCTGAGCAGCATAAAAATTTAGTTCACCCATAATACAGTATGTCAGAGATATTGTTCTCTTCAATGTTTTTCATCTCCCAGCTCAGTAAAAAATATGCCATACCATCTACTTATTTTTTTCTGAGCAATCACATATGGATCCTGATCTCTCTGCACATCACAGAACAGGCAGTGAGAAGCTGCAAGTTCCAAGGAATTAATGCAATAAGCCTCACATTCTACTTCTTTTTTTTATTTTTAGTCTTATCTAAGTCTATTGTATGTTCATAAATTGAAAGCAATACATTTTATTTAGGTTTTATCTTTATTTGAACTCAGTCCAAACCTCTTCTATCTTCTCCAAAATTCTTCTGTATTAGTAGGTATGATACCTCATCCAAACATCAGAGCTAACATGTACTGCGCTATATATTGAACCCATAAAGCACACTGCTGACAAGTACTGACATTAAATATCAGCAGAACTGCAGGAGACATGAGTGCCTGGACTCCAGTGGCAATGATTTCTAATAGCAGAAACATTCTAAGCATCGTGGCTCATTACTTTAATACTTCGTGTGAAGTATTATATCCATTATAGGTAGAGGATGACATATTTCATTAACAGCTCTAAGACAAAAAGCACTTAACTTCTCATTACTCTGAAGAGAGTCATGTTCCAGCACTAAACTTAAGAGCCACATACAAAGCACTCAGCACCTCGTGCTTTCTTGTAGACACTTGCTTTGAATTTAGTCCTCACTTCTGCTTACAGCAAGGATGATGCATTAGAAATTTCACTATTATAAGCTGTCATGGCAGAAGAGTCATTAATTTACTGGGGGAATAAGAACATTTTGCCTCCCCTCCTTACTATGCATTACTTTGTCCCATTCTTGTTCCTTGAGCTGACTTAGGGAATCTATAAAGTCTTTCATTTTTTGCATGAAAAATGTCCTTTTCCAGACAGAAAAATTTCAAGAAAATGTACAAATGCTTCTTAAGGAAATGAAAATCAAACTTTTGGAGAGTTGTGCTTACTTTATGCCAAGCTACATGCTAAAGAAGATGATAAAAAAATCATGTTTTCTTGTGTCACATGGTAGCTATTCTAAAACTGAAGACAGTTTGGAAAAAGGTAAGTCCTGAAAAAAAATGTAAAAAAAAAAAAAAAAAAAAAAAAAATAGAACAAACTTATTTTACTGTACTTATTGGCAAGAAGAAAAGAATTGGCAGATAAGAAGCATGAAAATTACTTTTCTCCCCTACAGAACATTATGCTTTAAAATACATGTACACCAGTTGTTTCATTTTCTAATCTTGTTTTATTTTCTGACAACATCCTGAAGATTTGATTCCTGTACCCTTTACATGCATTTTGAAGCATTTTACTTTGTGATTTCTTCCACTCAAATTCAGAAAAACTATTTTTAAAATTATTGATAGCGTGACTGACAAAACTCAGTCTGTATCTTGCCAAGGTCATAAGAGAGGGGAAAAAAGTGATTTGGAAAATCCATCTTTTTTTTTTTTTTTCTTTTTTAACCTTTCAGAAGCATAGAAACAATAAGGGAAGGAAAATAAAATATCTGGTTGTTGCCAAATATATTGCAGGAGTTGTACTGTCCTTATATTGCAAAGGTTCCAGATCGCTAGAGTTTTGTAACTCCTTGATGTTTCTTGTAGGCAGCTCCTCTGGGCACAAGGACTCTTCCTTGTCCTACCAGTAGCAACTGACTCCAGTTCCCCTCAACCAACCAACCCACTCTTTTACAACACTCTGCTGATTGGCTACAGGTGTGGCCTGTTAACATCAGGTCTGCTCCTAATCCTTAATAATTGGCTCAGCTGCAACTCTTTAGGGGGTAAGATTACATTCTATACCACCTTCATTTACCCATACTGCATCCCCCTACATCTGGTTCTCGGTACAAACCAGAACAATGTAGATGACAGACCTGCATGCTGACTGCAGCTGTCCTCAGGCAGCTGTGCACACCCAGAACCTGCAGAGTATCTCTTTCCCTGTCCCCTGCATTACATGGCTGTGGGTTGGTAAGGGGTTTGGGTCACACCCTCTGCCCAGAGAGACACACTGAGGCTCTTGCTGACCCTGTCAGAGCTGTGACTATAACCTGCTGAACTCAATGCAGTACAGCCATTCTTTTTACTAATTTTGTGCTCATTGCACTACCCTTGTATCACCATCCAAACTACCTCAACACCTGAGGCAACTTCAGGCCATTTCCATAGGCTCTTCAGCTTTTATTCACATAATACGAAAAAGCTTCAATAAAAGAGAAAACTGAAATTTACAGTCCTAATAAAAGTTTATTTCCTTATAGCAGCAATAGCTACTATATTTTCAGCTGTCCAATAAGTTACAGACTTCCTTACTCATTAGCTCAAGAAATAGACCAACTCCTTTGAGCTCAGGCATAGTAAATCATAAACTATAGAGCTTCTCATCACTTCTAAGCTATATAACCTAAATTCTCTCTTCAGTTAAAGCAGCTTCCTCATTACCTGTGCGTGAAATTTTTTGCACCTCAGTTCTTATCTTCTTTGTTCCTTTCCCATCAATTCAGACAGTATTCTGTTTTCTAAACTTCCTCCTATTTTTCTAGACATCATATTCACTGTGCAGGTATGCTCTGATGACAGAGGCTGAAAACATGATGTATACCAGTATCATCAAAATAATTTGTCTTCTTTGAAGTCTCCTTTTTAAGCCAAACATGACCTGAAATGAAAAGTACAGAATTCGAGTATTTCAGTCCTCTAGACTGATCAAAAAGCCTTGAAAGACTTAAAGACGTGCAGGGCAGGGGAAGGAAAAATAGGAGCACTGCCTTGGGGTTGAGGGGAGACAATTCAACTGGATTTACTCTATTGGATGTACTGTTCTTCCAGAACTGTACGTGAATGACTGAAAAATGTCAGAAGGAATATAACATCACAAGTTACAAACAGCAAAGCTTGATTAATTGATAAAGATTTTTTCTTAATATTGTATCTATTTAAATTTCTCCATAAACATAAAAGAAAATGGAAATAGCAATAAGGTGTCAGGTGAAATAGGAATTGGCTAACAAGCAATAGGAAAGAGCTCTCGAGCATAATATTCAGTTCCCCTCACCAGCATATTGAAGAGATGTGATAGCTCCCTATTTTACTCCATCTACTTTTATCACCCTGCCAAAGTCAAAGAATCACTCCATTTTTTTTAGAAATTACAGCTATTGATTTCTCTTTTTCCTGTCCTTGTAGGAGAAATATGACTTATGAAGGGTTTCTCTGGTTGGTTTGGGCTTCGTTATCTTTGAAAGAAAACTTCTCATTCTTCCCTCCCATTTCTTCCTCTCTGTATTCCAAAGAGACCAGAACTAAAACCAAGAAGAAAGAGACACTGACAGGCCTAGTCTTTCTAAGGTCAACCAGCACAGTAAAGAACACCCTTGGTGGTTTCCTTCCTCTACTTGGAAAAAAGCACAGACAAATCACACATGCTCTTTGCAGAGACAGTGCACGTAACTGAATCCCCACAGCCACATCAGATAAAAATATATTTGTGCAGCAGGAATCACATCATCAGCCTAAGGAAAAAGGGATCATTTGGGAAATAAATAAACCTAAACCTCTGGATCAAAACAAACAAATGTGATTACCTTGTAGTTCCAAGCTCACCACCCAAATACAGCTGTTTCATACTCTTTAATTACTAATAAGAACTCCTGGTCCCATGGAAGAATCTGTTCAACCTGCTCATGGCTCATCAAAAGAAGGTAGCATCTACAAATATTCACTCTCTCTGCTTAGTGGGAACATCCACAGGCAAAGAAAGGCTGGCTGCTGTACATAATCAGAATTCATTTTGGTAGGATTTCTCTTTTCTACTTTCCTAGTTTGATTAACATATCATGATTTCCGACTATTTTTAACAAGTCATTTTTATTCAATCAAAGGGCAAATGCTTTTTCAAGAATGTCACTTACCTAAATTATCCATCATTTTATAGTTTCCTGACAAGCCTCAAGAGACTGTACCATAGAAATAAAATCTACAGCTGAATTAACTTAGACTGCTTTATAGGCACCTGCTATTATGGCAGTGCACCACATCTTGAAGACTGTTGAAGGCTGTGGTCCTTAGCACTAACTTTGGTTTCTGCAATAGTCGTCTGTAGTACATGAGAATACTGGGTCCAGAACTTAACTTTTGTTGAATCTACATAAAGCTGAAAGGATTTTAATACTATAAGTGAAAATATTTTGCATTTATAAGAGTAGAATTGAAATCAAAACAATCTTAGCAGAGATTAGAAAACCCCTTTGATTTTAAAAATGGGATAAATGGGTAACTTTGAAAACACATAGACGGCCAGTCAAGTGTTTGTGGTTTTATTGAATTGTTCTGAGTATGAAATAGCAACATCTAATTTCTCAAATTCAAAGCCTCCTGAGAGTGCAAAACCACCACTACTAGTTGAGAATTCTTGCTTGGCTGATGGTTACCAATCTTGACACTTGCTAGTACTCTGTTGTGAATAATTCAGGGATGCTGAGTTGTTCAGTGACAAACTATGGAGGGTAAAATGAGATCCGACATTGCTGCTTCCCTGTTTTTCTTCACAGCAGAATTAATAAGCAGGATCTCTCTTTTAAACCCTGGGATACTGAGAAAAGATCTGAATCAAAATGTCCTCATAAATAGTTCCAATGTTTGCTCCACTCCAGGTGAAAGGAAGAAAGCAAAGAGGGTCTGCCCAACATTGCTCATGAACTCATAGTAATTGTCCAATTGCTGTAAATAAAACATTTGATTGAATTTAGAACAATACTGTTTGCTTCTAAGCCACAAAATTAGAGGGAAAGAAGAGAAGAAATAAATTTCTTCTCTGGAAAAGAAGGAGCTGAAGGTCACTGCCATCGTCTGCTGGACCCAGCTATGCCACTGTTGAAGGGGGTGGTTACCGTGTTCTGCTCCACCTTTTACTGAGTCAAAAACATCTACAGAGATGTCAGCTGAGCCCTTCAACACTTCTTAATTTGTTCAAATGAAATCACTTATGTCATTTTGGGCCTGGTTTGAGCTGACCTGCATGGATTTAGTTCATCTGCATACCCTGGTTTAGAGAGCACTTTCAGCATTGCCCTGGGGTGAGTTTATGATGCTTGTACTCCCATTTGTCTGTTCTGTTTATGGTGGATATTAAGTTTACACCTTTAAGACTGGTTCTGACAGAGAAGGGAGGAGAAGTGCAGAGTTTGTTATCAGAAACTGCACTCACTCCCCCACATCCTGCTCCTGGACTGTGTTGTGTGCAGTACAGACAGATGGGACAGAGCTCTCCTTTGCTTTGTAGGGTTTTTTTAGCTAGCTAAGGCAGTGAAGTTCCCTAGACTGTGGTTTTTCTTTTTCTTGGAACTGCTCAAACCTGCTATGGACTGAAAACCCGGAAGAATACCAGGAGCTCACGTCTGTGAGCTCACATCTGTGGCCCTCCACAACCCAGGATGCTGCATTCCAGCACCAGAGGGACTGATAAGAGACTGAGAGCACCAAACTGCACTCCACAAAAATGATTTTCTCAATTTGCCATCTCTTCAGAACAGCAAGAGGTTTTATTGTTTAATATTATTTAATTTTTATGCTTGGTAATCCTTTGCTTGTTAAATAAACATTTTTTTCCATTTTCTTTCCACAGAAATCTTCTCCCAAACCAGTTGGGGGAGGGGCCACTTGAATTTGTTTTCTAGAGGGAACCCACTTGGAGATTTCCTCTCAAAAATAGCCTTAAACAAGGACCAGCACCTACTCTAAAGGAAGTCGATAGAGTACTTGACAGACTGAGGTTAAGCTCCAAAATAGATGATGTCTCCTTAGGCTAAGAGTACTTGAAGGGATGGAATCTTCATTTACACCTGATGTGACTGTGAGGAATCAGTTATGTGCACCAGGGCTGCATCCTGTCCACATCCCACACTGGGCTCTTTTTCCAGTATGGTTAAGAAGGCCCTAGAGTTCGTTCTTTACAACATTACCTGACCTTAGAAACACCAACAGAAAAACTAGAGCAATGGAGCACAGATGAGTCAACAGCTTCTTCTACATCTACAGCTGGATCCAGAAAATTATGTCTATGAAGGGCTTGGAATAAAAGGCCAAGAACCTGTAGACCTATCTAAGAGTGTGCAGCCAGGCCACTGGTGGAGTTTTTTCTGGGGCAGTTACAAGTCTCAGGGCTTTTGTAACACAAAGGGCTTTTGCAAAGGAAACATTGGCGTGAACTGAACCCCAGTCAAAGCGTCTCTGAGTGTCTATCAGTGTTATCAGCCAATACCTGTACAGATATTGGCTGATAACACTGATAGACACTCAGAGCCTTGTGAGTCTCCAGCATTAAGGGTTTTTCTTTATCTCAGTAATATTTATGTTGACATCACATTTTTAAGGAGAGGAATTTAGGGACCAGATTCATCAAAACACACAAATTTAAAAATGCAAATCCCTGTAGTGCCTTGAGTTTTGGCAACACAAAACAATTGTTTCTTCCCTTTATTTGAATAACAAAGACACCAAATCCCTCTTTTCTCTAAGCCCATAGGGAGGGTTTCCAATGCACTTGAGGCACAGCAAATTCATCCAGTCAGATGGAGCAGCAGAGGGCATTTATACTGCTAAGCTTTCTATAGCACAAGAATGTGGTAGTAAGCATCACTTTTCTTTAAATCAAAACTGAAAAGGGTAGGCTAGTAAAAAGTACCTAAGATTTACAAAATCAAAACGCAGTTCTATAAACCTTAAAGTGCACCTGTTATTACCAAGCATGAGTAATAGCTCACTGCTAAAGACCACTAAAACTTTCCCTGAAGGGTATCAATTTATCTGCATCAAAAATTTTCTCTACAGCATTAGAAACTCAGTATTACTGATGTACAAGACTGAGAAATCTTAAGCAAAGCCAAGTGTCAGCCATTAAGTTGACAATTTTCATTTTACTGCCACAGAGGCAAATGGAGTCACACACACACACAAAAAATCCAACATAAAGAATGAAAAATAAATGAGATTTATAATCCGCATTCTGTTTCACTGATTTGCCTTTTCATGGTTGTAAATTTGCAGCCTGTTGTATCTAGGGACACCATGCAATGTCTAAGAAACATGAGTGTAACAGTTACTGTACCAACATCGTCACTTGATATGGAAGATATTTTGGTTAGAAGTACTTTCAGTAAAAATAAAAATTGTCTTTATATAGTATTTGCAATTAATTTTTTGTCCTCTAAATTTTTATTCCTTGTTTCTTTTTATGATAAGGAGGAGATGCTCCTATCATTAGCTGTTTTAACACTTGCAGTGTTTAACACTGTTTAAAGCTGTTTAACACTTTTCAGGAACACCACAGATCTGTAGCCCGAGGAGACTGACTTTTTACTATGTGTTCACTCCCATATATTGGATGCTGTACACACCCTTGTTAACTTTTAGTTACCTCGGAGTTCTCAACCTCACAGAAAATGACCTTCTGCTGAAGAAACACTTCTGTGTGCAAGATGACTTTCTCTCATTTTTATCTTCATGAACTCTGGCTTGGACAAAGATGTTTCTTAGTCTTGGCAGAGTCTATGGCAAGTTAAGCTGGTTTACCACGAACATTAAACTTCATGAGTTACCAGAATTACTAGATGATTGCAGAGGGAAATTCTCATTATTTACTCACAGCCAAGTAGCCACTCACTCCCTCAGCAGAGTGACTAGGGACAGAATCAGAAGGGTAAAAGTTGGAGAACTTGTGGGATGAGATAAAAATAGTTTAATACCAAAGGCAAAAGCCAGGACCACAAGCCAAACAAAACAAGGAATATATTCACTGCTTCCCATGGCAGGCAGGTGTTCAGCATCGCCAGGACAGCAGGGCCCCATCACCTGTAACAGTGACTTTCGAAGACAAACTCCATCACCCCCAATATCCCTTCCCTCCTCCTGCTTCCCCCACTCTCTATACTGAGCATGATGCCACATGGTCTGGAATATCCCTTTGGTCAGTTTGGGTCACCTGTCCTGGCTGAGTCTCCCCCCAGTATCCCCTGCATCCCCAACTTCCTCACCAGCTTTGCAGTACAGAAAGCAGAAAAGGCCTTGGCTCTGTGTAAATGCTGCTCATCACAAAACATCTATTACCAAGCCTGTGTTTGAAATAATACAAAACACAGACCCACACCAGCCACTGTGAAGACACTTAATTCTACCCCAGCCAAAACCAGCAGAGGGTAGTATTTTTTGGAAAAATTTGACAACAAGCAAGCACAAATGTATCCTTTATTTTTTCCTTACACATACACACATGGTACACATTTATTTGTTTATTACCATCTATTCCAAAGCTAAAAAACTCTAGGAAATGCCATATATTGTCATGCCAACATCTAAAGCTGAAAGCTTGAAGCAAATCATTGGGCTTATCAAATTTCAAGGGAGCTCTGCCTAAGGATCAGCAGTTCTGAGCTGGGCAATAGGACTCACACTTCACACACACCTGCTTGTGCCTACTGAGGGTTCTCATTCTTTTCTGAATTTTCTATGCATATTTCAAATAGACAAGAGAAAAAAAAATAGTAATGGAGATTAGATGAAAAATTACTTTGGCAAATTCCCCCTTAACTCTTGATGTGATACAATGTTAATTTTCCACATCCAGGAGGAAGCCAGCAGTATGTCCCACAGGTGGAATATTTCTTCAGGTTAAAGAAATGAATTTGAGTCATTCTTAGCAGTTTATGCTTTGTGCCACACAATATTTGCAGAAAAGCCCCATACCAGAGACTCAGCCAAGTGCATTTTGAATTTTCCATGTTAAAATTGAAGATGTTTCCTGATCTATTTTTATTCTGACACAGTAAAACTGGTGACCTGAAAGTCAACTTGGTTGGTTTTTTTCCACTTCAGTTCCGACCTGTTCTGTGCTCCTGGTATACTCATAAATTAGGAGATCAAGGAGGAGGGATCAAGTATCATTCCTGCTGCTGCAGGAGTACTGAGCTGAGAAAAAAATCCTTTCAAGACCATTTTTGACCCAGATTCATCCTCAGCTTTGTCAGCTTCTCACAGCTTATATTTGAGGAAGAATTGTGATTGTGATGGCAAAAATGACTCTCAAAGGCTTATTTTGATCAGTGGAAACCTCAAGTAGCCTTTATAACGCAACAACAAAAGATGAAATATTTACATCTTTAAAATAAATTACAGTTTCCTGCTTCCTGCCATGAGTCAGATCGCACATCAGAAATAAGTCAATGCTTTGTAGAGGCAAAGTTAGGCAGGTTCTGCAAAAGGTAGAGGAAAGTGCTACATATCATCAGGCCAAAAGGCCATTCCACATGTCTGCCAGTGAAAGCTCTCTTAAAGATCATATATAACAAATTGCCTAAAAGCCTTTTATTTTTCATGAGACTGTATGCAAAGTACAAAAGAGTAACAAATATTTAGCAATAAGGTGCATTCTTAACTTCTCTGCTATTGTTTCAAACCCACTGAATTTTACGCTGGAGGTAGAGTTAGATTCCTTACCACATGTCACGCCAACATCCCACTGTGCTGTTGTTTCAGTCACGAAAATTATCAAATTAGTATAATAAATGAAATCATATTCTGTATTCAAGGGTAGGTGACGGTTTAATACAATGGCAACTGAACGTCGATCTCTTTCTCCATTTCATTTTGTTGCTTTTGCCTACTAAATTAGTCTAAAGACATCATGAAAAATGACATGGTTTCTTGAAATGAATCTGAATTGTTCTGACTTGTGACTCTCAGAAATAGCATTAGCACATGTTCTCTTCATAAGTTCACAGCTTATGCTAATATGAAAAATAAAATCATGAGACCATATGAGAGTTACTGAAAAAATGAAGCAAAAGGAGAAATATCAGCTTCCCATTGGAAGAAAATAAATAATGAAGTAAAAAAGACAAAGTTGTAAAAGCCACTGCCTACATGCTTCTGATATACCACCTGCTCTGACAATAACTTTTAGATGTCTCCATATCCTATAGGATTTTACTCTCTGAGGTAACTTCTTTCTGTGGAGGATATGCTCCCTGAGAATTTCCTGTACAGCACTGCAAGCACACTCATATTAGAGCATGGTGCTAATAATGCCCAGGTCATGGCTTCACTCCCTCTATGGGTCATTCACTTAGCACTTGGACTGGGGATCCTTGTGGGTCCCTTCCAACTTGGAATACTCTGTAATTCTGTGAAAATGTGTTTACACTATTAATGATGTCTACACAAAGAGCAAAACAGTCCTCAGTGGCTCAGCCACCCTTATTTTAAATTGACAAAAACTCTTCAAAAGGATGAAGAATATACAACAGGATCATTTTGGAGTATTTCCTATTGTATTAAGGCATTGAGTTTTCTATCATAGAATCACAGAATTATCGAATTGCCTCAGTTGCAAGGGACCTTACACATCACTTCGTTCCAGCTCCCCACTGCGGGCAGGGACATCTTTCACTAGACCAGGTTGCTCAGAGCCCCATCCAATCCAGCCTTGAACACTTCCAGGGATGGAACATCCATCTCTTCTTTGGGCTACTTGTTCCAGTGCCTCACAGTAAAGAATTTATTCCTAATATCTAATCTAAACCTACCCTCAGTTTGAAACCATTCCACCTTGCTCTGCTACTACACACTCTTGTAAACAGTACCTCTCCATCTTTCTTGTAAGCTCCCTTCAGGTACAGGAAGGTTTCATTACGTCACGAGACACCTTCTTTTACAGGCTGAACAATTCCAGTTCTCTTAGCCTTTCATGTGGTATTTTTAACCTGTAACATTTCACCTTTCATCCTATGTCACAGACTTCAATTGAAATTGCAAGAAAATAAATCCCTTGTAATAAAAAAATCCACAGAAAACTCAGCTGAGTAAAAAAAAAAAAAAAAATCAAAACAACTTGGACTTTGATATTTATCCTGATTTGAACTTGCTTAAAAGAATTGGGTATTTTCTCATTCAAGATATTTCCCTACAGTAGGATTTTCTAACAATCTTTTTGTTCCAGGGAACAATAAGGGCTATTTTCTTCTATATGCTCTTTAATACCTGGCTTCTATATTGAATAAATGAAAATATTTGAATCTCAATAAATTTGTAATTTGAAGATGTATAGAAAGTAAATAAAGCATGTCTGACTGTAGGACCCTGAGTAATCACATCATCTATTTGCTTGAAAAAGCCCCTTTTTTGATATTTCTATTTGCTTGGACACAAACATGTAAACAGGAACAATGTGAAACTCGAGTTCTTTGAGGTGATCCCACATCACACAAGAAGTTCACACACTGATGTCTTCTGAGAGGCCTGTCACATAGACTGCATTGGCAAAATGATGGCAGCAGCCCTTGATTCTGTCAAAATTTTTCATGCAGAGCTGTGGGACATAGCACTTTCCCTACAGACTGAGGGGTGGAACACATTAAGGTATACTGTTTGGTCAACTTGCTAAATTTTACATGTAGGTAATTTTCACAGATAAACTACTTTTCTGCCTTCTCCATCCATGTTAGTCCTTTTATAATCTATTTCAATACTGATTATCTGTAGTTGTACTTAAATTGTGAGTAGAACAGAAAACTAGCCAAGTTGTCAGCCTGTAAATCCTTGTGTGGATATCAGCTTCAACGACCTTTGCATCGTTTATTTCACTTACATATGCTAATGATCTCAAAAACAGTTCAAACTGAACAATGAACCAAACACAAGGCTGTCTTCAGCCAGCTGCTGCAGTCCTATACAACAGCACACAGCAACTGGGTGCAGTACCTTAAAGAGAAGTGGCTAACAGGCTACTCAAATGAGAACACATGGAGACTTCACTTCCCTGACCTATAGCAGTAACATTCAGCCTAACTGCAATGTTCTCCTCCTTCTCCCGTGGCTTCACTTGGCAGCATTTAGAGGTGAGCCTAAGGTTGTGTCTCCAGCTATAAAGTGTTCAACCAGCACAGCTGTAGTCTTGGTTCTCTGCCCTCCTCGACAAAGCAAAAGTACTTACTAAAGTACCAGAGATTCAAGCTGTTAAGGGCAGCCTGGCAGCAACCTATTCTACTATAAATTTTGGCTCTGCTTACCTCTCACAACATCTCTCTCCAGGGCACACCAAAGCCATGGGAAGCAGCAGAAGTCAAAGCTCAGAAGTGTAAGAAACTAAATTGCTCAGGCAGTACAGCTGATGCTATATCCAACATGGGCAAAACAGACTCATGTCCTTTGGTCAGCACCTGTTCTGCCTAGTGTCTTGAACTGGCTCCAAGAATGGTTTTATGCTCCAAGAATAAACCCTTGACACAGAGAACATCCAACTTCCTAGAAATGCTGATATTTAGCTGTGCTCTATCTGCAGTCTGGTAGTGGGGACAGCCAAGCAGGCAGATGACCTTTCTACTTATAATTGTCTTCCAATAAAATTAAAAGCTCAGATAGCTATAAATTTTCTTAAATTTTTAAAAGTCACTTTCAAGCTTGGTTGACAGCCCCAGCTGGAGACTAAACACTTCCATCCACTAGCTAAGAAAAATATAGCCAGTTGCAATGCTGTCTCTCCAGTGAGATGAGATGAGATTAAATTGTTCTCTCTCTCCAGTGAGATGGCACCAATTCTGTAGATGACAGAGTAGTCCCTAACAGCCAGGGCACCAGCAGTGATATCTTCTCTGGCCTTCTAGTAGTTCAAAAACTGAGCAATGTTCACTGGTGACCTGGACCACATTTGAACTAGAATTCTGTGTTGTACAAAGAGTCTCCACAGCTGCAAGCAGTTCCTTGTCCCCACTTACAGCTAAAAACCAATCTATCCTGCAAAGAAACTGAAAGTTTATCTGATTTGTACATTGTACGATGGTTTTTCCTCACATGTTGACAACAAAACCAGATGAATGAAAACTTTTACAGACTTTTATCCTGTTCACAGGATAGTGAATGAATAAATAGCAAAATTCACAAGTTCACAGGAAGTGACTGAAAACAAAGAAAGTGATGCAAAAATCACAAAATCAAAGGAAGAGCTGAAAAATATCTCCACTTCTGAAAGTTATTCCAAGGTCAGATCAGGTATAACTTAATCCTGACACAGAAAACATAGAATACCTGTGCCAAATAAAATGCCAAAGATGGTTTTGCAGTTTCACCTCAGATTTGCTTGCCATACTACTGCAACAAGAAAGAATTCTTAATAAAATATGTGCTCTTATAGACAATTTGTCTATAAGAGCCTGGCTGAATAAGAGGTGTGTTATTTAGAACAGTTACAATTATACTTCTTCAGTAATTACACTCTGTTGTTTTTAAAACTTTTTAATGATGAATTGCTGGTGGGATCTCCAGAGAGAAGTATAAAATCCCCTTGCTGTGCTGCAAAGTGCCCCAGAAGCACCATATTGCTGAACATCCTGCAGGCACCCACTGAGATGGCTGCCAGGTGTTCTTGGGGCTAAGGGCACTCCAATGATACAACCACCTGTCTAGCAATTGTTGTATCCAATGCCAAAAAGATTTCTTTACATTCACTCACGTGTTGAAACATCATCTATAACATATTTCACCCTCCAAAGCAAGAATTCCCAGAAAAATCAACTACCATTTAAAAAAAAAAATATGCACACATTAAGAGACGGATCTCTGGCACAATTGAGAGCCACTCTCTTAATATAAAAGTGCAATATCAGATAAGGATTTGGTCCATCCAATTTGAGTTCTATAATATATGCATTATTGACAATTAAATAGTTGAACTGTCAGCTCCATCTAAGTGCCTCATTACTGCTCATTCGTTTCCTGTCAGTGTCACAAAAATAGTTTGGAGAAGGATTTTCCATGAAGAGAGAGCTCACAATGGAAAGGGGAGATTTCTGCATGGAAAAGGAAGAGCATGGAGGCAGCAGAGAGATGAGTGCAGGGGAAGCAGATCAGTGGGCCACTCAGTACTGAGGTACAGGATCAAACAACAGAAAAATAAACTATACAAGGGGAAATGAGGCTTGGAAGGTGTTAAGAGTGCAGGTAGCTATTTAAGTAGTTTAAGTTAAATGGGACATTATGTACCAGGAAAGACAAATTTCATGTTCCCTGTGTCCTCGGAGTATAAAAAAGGTCCCTAACAAGCCAATTCTCAACAGTGTAAGGAGACTATACTAATGCATACCCTCTAACCCAGTATTATCACATCTAGAGATCTTTGTGCTGCTTGCAGAAGAAAGCCTCACAGGCAGTATTATGTCATTGAAAGCAGCTCTGAAAACTACCCACTTGGCATCCAATGAATAGGTCCTTATTTTCCTGCCTTTCTTATGCTACAGGCTGTGAGACAGTCTGATCATCTGAATTTCAGAGCATGGAAAAACGTAGCCTAAAGCCATAACACCTGCCTGCCTGTACCAGTAGTCACAGTAATCCCTTACAGTACCCTCCACCATGCTGGAAGGAAACCAGCCCTGTCCCCCCCTTCCCTTTTCAGAAGGGAACAGTCAGCAACAGAGAGCCAGCTGGACAGTGAGAGGACTTCAGAGTTTAATGCTCAGCTCCTGCTGAACCCCAACCAACCTCCATTGCTGCTGTATTCAGAGGAGAGCTGGGGAGAGAGAATCTGTCCATGACAAACCAGATGGGAACCACCCACACTGACCAACCCTGGTCCTATGCCTTCTAGTGGAAGGGCATTTATCTCTCTCCTTTGTTTTACAAGGGCAGTGCATTCATGTACTCTTTATAAACAAAAAATAGCTTACAGCCACATCCTACTGCACAGTGGAGTGCAGCCCCTCCTGATACTAAGCAGCCCAGCAATGGCTTTGCCTTACACCCAGCCTGGAGAAGTGCCATCCATCAGGTTCACTGAATTAAACTCAGTACAGCACATGAATGACTGTAGACCTTTAAACCACCAGACAGCTGCAAAATATGGTCATCTTGGGTGGATGTCTACAGAGTTTATGCACATATGCAAATCCAGCTATCACAAGAACAGATGGCAAAATAAACAGTGAAAATACAATTGATCACACAACTACAGAAGCTCTTTGTTTCTCCTTTCCTAAGTGCTGACTACAAGAGTAACTCTTAAATTTCAGTCATCACGGTATCTTGATTTGGTAATAGCATTTTTCTGCACTGTGAGAGTTTAGAAAATGGAGCAATAACTCAATTATGTCTGATTATGAGACTAATATGATTGATTTTCTGACTAACAAGGATACTAGAGGGAATTCCCTTGGTCCACTGAAATCAGTGCCTAATGACACAATGGCATGTATTGGCAGAAGCACCATAAAGATGTTTCGCATAAAAACCCATAATCTAGCCAGCTTCAGAAATCCAGCTATATCAAGTTGATAGCAACTCTCCCAGTACTACACAATAACACATGGTCATTACATATTGTTATTGTACAATGTTTTCAAACATAGCTTGTTTCTGTCTACGCTGCCAAGAATCTAATTGTAGTAAGTGACTACCATATTACTAGCATGAATAAGACCCTGTTTTTCAAAGGCTGGATTTTTCAAAATGATGAATGCAAATCAGAGTCTAATGCTTACCAATTACTCTCAAATTCTCATTATGTGCCTGCATAAGCAAAGACTTCCAAGGGGTTTCATGGTGCAATAATATGCCAAATGTTGAGAATAATTCCTCTTCAGCATGCCTTCAAAGGGAGGGAAACATCTACTCAAATGCTCAGGAAAAAAACAGATAGAAGGGGATGGCAGACCTCAACCATAAACCAGTGCACTTTGTACACAAGAATTTTCATTGTAGCATTTTGGCCTATATTATTCTCTACCTTAAGTACCATTTAAATTGCATTTTCAGCTTTCCACAGAACTGTGTGTAGAAACATCTGTATGTTTTGCATGGTTCTTCCCCCTTTTCCAAAAATTCTCTTTTCCCCACATGAACACCAAGAACTCACTTTCTGTTAATTGCTCAGTAAAAGAGAGCACCTTGGGGCTTTATTAAGTAAGATTTCTGAGAGACTGAACCTTGTGTGACCTAAATTGGCTACATAAGTGCTTTCTGGAGGGCATAGAGCAGTATTCACAGACATAATCGTCTTTCACCTTGATGTTAATTATATACTTTGCCATTCAAAATAAGTTATGGCCATGAGCTAAAGCATTTGTAAAGTAAACATGTCACGAAAGCAAGATATGGGAGAATTAATTAAAATAGTAAACTCAGCACTATTAAAAATGCCTTTTCTTTTTACTCTCAATCTCTAGTGTGGCCTAAACAGAAAACAACCACTGGTCTCTAAAAGTCAGGCAGCAAATTTTCACCTCTCTAGATTGCTTGGTATAAAAATAAAAATATAATACACAGGTCTTTTCCTTGGAATATGAAAATAAATGGGCCTTTCTGGTTAACAACAATTCGACAAGCAGGAAGTGCCTCAGGGTCTCATAAAACACATTTCCTCTAGAAAAAAAAATGTTTTACATAACCTATAATTTTTACATTTAATTTTCTGTTCAGGTTTTTTTTCTTCCCTTTTTTAAAATCAAGGATATTTATACAAAAACATACTCTTTATTTTTGGACCATGCTCTACTCCACCACAGTCAGTATGACCCTGTTTTGAGAGTGTTTTCTGGTGGAGTTTTTTGCATGTTATTTTAGGCAGGACTATAAGAACCCAGCAAAAATCACCATGATCCAGAAAGCAAAGTCTCCAACCAAAAGAGATTGAAACCACAATTTATTGATTTCCAACAGCAATTAATGATGAGTTTAAAAAAAGCACGTTCCAGACCGAGCCAAATTTAAAGCACTGTTTCAGCTGATACAAAAGTACTAGATTTTACAAACAGATTTTTAAGGCATTTCAGAAAAATCATAAAGAAGAAAAAAAAAATTGTTTTTTTGCTTAAACTTTTCATCTGCCAGACTGTTAAGAGGATACAGTACAGTTGAAGATACAGAACAGATACATCAGGTTTTTCCTGTAATTTCAAGCTTTGAAGCCACCTTGGTTGCTTCCTACTTCGTAGCCCACCTCAGCCCCTCAGATGTCCCACTGGGACACTGCCTCTGAATCCAGGCTGAGCTCTCTTCTACATTGTCTCCTACATCAAACTCCAAAATTCAGTGTGAAGAATTCCACTCCTTATTTACACTCTCTTCTCCATCCAGCATTTTGTCTGCCTGATACCTAAATGCTAAGTCCCCAGTGCTCCTCAGTAAGCCCACAAAAAAAAAAACTAAAATATAAAAATTAATGTCTGTAGCTTCAGAAAAAATATATGACAGATTTGTACAAGATGAATCCACTGAAAGGTTCAGTACCTGGGACAATATTTTGGAGAAGTTTATTTTGTTTATTTTTATGCCTTTTTTCTAAACCAGTGCAGATGAATTGAGTTAAATCAGACTGCTGACACAAATAATCCTTTGATCTGAACTAGCAGGGCTGTTCCTGTGCAATGTCTGTACAAAGCCTCCATTCTCGGCTCACTCTTTTATGTTTCTGTATAGAAGCTAAGACTAAGGTTCTTGCAAAACAATTTTGTTGATATCTGACATAGTTTATAAACTATGTAATATTTCATAAGCCTGTAACATCACCCATTTGAGTCATACTGGATATTAGTTACAAGTATAATAGATTAATTTAATATTAGAAGTAGCATTGTGAAGCACTTTCTTTAAGACTACAATACTAAAGTTTAGATAAAGAATTTCTCACCTCCTTCAGGATATTAACAGCAGACCAAAAGGAATGATGAGGGCATGGACTAGGCATACAGTAGAATAAAAAAATATTAGGGAAAATTTTTAAGCTTCTTATGTTATTATTTTCACTTTCCAAGTTTATTTTCTTTTCCTTTATAGGCTGCAGTTTAAGTCTTAACTCAAACCTGTAGAAGGTACTAGAGTCCCCCTGTACTGGGCACTCCTGGGACCGGGACCACTCACAACTAGGGCATGGAGGTTCTTAAGCATGTCTAAAACAAAGCAAGAAAGCTGGTGTAGGATCTGGAGCACAAGTCTGAGGAGCAGCAGCTGAGGGAGCTGGGGTTGTTTAGCCTGGAGAAAAGGAGGCTGAGGTGTGACTATATCACTCTACAAATGACTGAAAGGAGGATGTAGCCAGGTGGGAGTCAGTCTCTTCTCCTAGGCAACAACTGTTCAGACAGGAGGAAATGGCTTCAAGTGTGCCAGGTGAAGTTTAGACCAGATATTAGGAAAAATTTCTTCACTGAAATGCTGGTCAGACATTGAAATAGGCTGCCCAGGGAAGTGGTGGATTCACCACCCTTGGAAGTGTTAAAAATGCATGTGCATGTTGCACTTGGAGAGGAGTTACTGATAAACGCAGTGGTGCTGAGTTAACAGTTGGACTCAGGGGTCATGGAGCTCTGATCCAACCTTAATGATACTAAGATTGTATGAAAGACATTCTCAGTTTTCATTTCAAATCCTCATCTAAAACTCTCTGCGAGATGCTCAGAGATTTCAGTGGTTTTGTCTTCTTTGTATCACTTTAAGTGACACATACTGCTTGGAAAAACACTTAGTACTAAACTCTCTTAATGTCCATGAACATTTTGAAGTATTTTGAAAGAAGATACAAAATTCTCCACTACAGATTATTAGAAAAATTACTACAGGCTACTCTTATTTCCCTTCTAATTTCACTGATTTCTATATCCTCTCTTAGGAAAAAGCATCAACACCATTACCAAACTGATCGTTTTGCTGACACTTTGGACAAATATCCTCTGTCCCATTATTAATAATCTTTCTGAAATGTATCCTTATTGCCAATACAATACTTTCAAATTGCTAAATAACAGCTGAAGAATCTTATATGTTGCAGTTGATTCCGAAGGATTATCATGTTTAGGTTGCACTATAGCACTTTATGACATCACTATGATTGGTCTGGAAGTCAGCCTTTGCCAGGTCCTGCCATAAAAACTGCTATCTATAGCACATGAGAAACATTTCAGAGATGACTAAGCCAGTCTCCTACTATGATGTTTTAATTACATAAATCAACAACCACCAAGAATAATGATTCAAGGTATCAGGTTCCCACAACAGTGACGCAATTTATTAATCCGCTCACTGCTACTTGCAAAATAAGCAAAGTTGGACTGAGATAAACAAGCTTTTAAATGTCATAATGAGGAATAGTATCTGAAAGAGCTAAATTGCTCATAGTAGAACTGAGACAGAATGGACAGTATTAATAAGTCACAGGCAGACAGACCTTCATTCAGCAGAGTTGCAAGATCATTAACTATTTGATATCACATTCTTAAGGTATCCTAAGAGATAGGTTACTTATATTTAAATATTTTAAGTATCCTTTACTTAGAAACTCTTTTACAGAAATAACTACATGCATGTCACAAAGCATTGATGTAACAAATACATCCTAACTAACCTGTAACTGAAAAAAAAAAAAAGGCAATAAATTACTTAGAAAAGGCTGAAGTAGCTACATGAGAGAGACAGGATACAGGTCAGAACATTTATGTGAAACTAACAGAGTAGCTGGAACTGCATAGGTCCCACAGTGACAAAGGGGGTTTATGCAACTGAAAATGAGAGAGATATTAGTAATTTCTCTGTATTTATTAATATTAGCTGTAGTAAATTATTTAGCACATTTCTGATTAGCTGCATCTCACAAAAGTTACAGCTGCAGCAAATTATTTCAGTGGTCATTCTTAAGAGCAACTTTATCCAAAGAATAAGAAATCATAAACAAATCAATATTTTCACCACAGTCATCTGAAGTACAGATAAAAGCCCTATAATTACATCTAGATATGAATATAGACATCTGGACATGAATATAATCCCATCTAGATAAAATAACATCTAGATTAATGTAAGTACAATGAAAACTATGACATTGAAAGTAGCAATGAAACCAATCTCAGACTGATACAAGAACAGTCTTTTAATTCAATCTTTTACTCTCTTCAAGCTTAAGTCTCCAAAAAGATTGTCTAGGTCACAATTTTAATTAAATATACAAAAATATTCATTATTCATCATAAAGCAGTGTTTTATTTCAGTTAGTTACTAGTACATGTAATATACTTAAAAATTATTATATGTCTTTTTACATTTTGATCCTATTAAATTGATTGGGAGCCTTTCTATATCCTGCCTTAGTCCTGAATGAGATTCACAGACTCCCCAGTGAAAGAATTCAAATAAAACCAATACAAATAATGAAAGGGTGTATGCAGCAAATATATGAAATATATAAAAGCTAAATGAACTAACATTAGGCACAAGTCTGGTTTAGTATGCTGACTTTGGCAAAATGAGAGCTATCTTCAAGAATGAGGAGCCAGATTTCTCTCTGTTCCTCTTCCCAGCTGACAGAATTTACAGCTCTGTGAGAAAAGTTTAGTTCTCACGGGCCATTTGGCCTCTGTTCCCCTGTTCAGAACACTAGCTGGTCTGCAAATTAAAACAACATTTTCTACTACAGGGTATATGCCCCACTCAGTCTACGTAGACACTAGGTGGTACAATCACCTTGGGGAAAATTACCTAAGGCTACTGGGACAATCCCTCACTTGTTGGTATCACTTACTGCTCTTGGAGCAAAAGACTTTTGTACCACTAACCAAACTAAAACTTATAATCTTATTGAAACATAGAGAAACTATACTGCTCATTTACAGTAATGCAGGAAATTTTTCTTATGTTACAAGATATTGTTTAAAAATTACAAACCCATGACTACTCTCACAAAAACCATGAAAAAATACATAGAATGCTTTCACTTGCAGCTATTTTCTAACCAATTGGGATTGAGACCAGTTTCCAAGCACTAAGAAACTGCCATTTCTGACCAAACCAGAAATGTTTTCTGGTCAGTATTTCTGTTCTTGCTCCATTTGAAAGAAGATAAATTTGTATACACCTACTGAAAACATCATAGGCCAATTCTTTAGAAAGAGAATTGAAAAATTTTCAGTAAGCATACCAAGAATTAGCTGATTGTTCAACAACATTGTGTGAAGTACAAAGTAAGGCTAAGGTAAGAATTAAAATAAATAAGCGTTCCTAATAAAATAACTCTTTGCAGCATCCTTTTGACGATTCATACAGTTTTAGCAATTGCCCAGCTCTCTAATTTGTCAAGGTCTCTCAGCAGGACCTCCCTGGCTTCAAGGGAGTCAACAGCTCCTCCCAGTTTTGTATCATCTATGAACTTGCTTGGTATCCCTTCAACTCCTGAGTCCAAGACATTTATGAAGATGTTGAAGAGCACAGGACCAAGGAGCCCTGTGGAACCCCACTAGTGACCAGCAACCAGTCTGATGTCACCCCATTCACTCTAACTCTTTGTGCCCAACCTGTGATCCAGCTGCTCACACATCATATGATGTGTTTATCCAGCTGTCTGCTGGATCCAGAAGGATCCTGAGAGAGACAGTATCAAAAGCTTTACCAAAATCCAATATGATAACATCAACCAGTTTCCATTGATCAACTAGGTGGGTTACCCTGCCATAAAAGGAAAATGAAAGTCCTGATAAGCAGACTTCTCCCTTTACAAAACCATGCTGGTTGTGACTGATGACTGTGTTGTCCTTTATATATTTTTCAATAACTCCCAGAATAATCTTCTCCGTAACCTTACCAGGCACTGAAGTTGAACTACCAAGACTGTAGTGTCCAGGGTCATCCTTCTAAATCTTTTTGAAAACTGACTATGTTAGCCAATGACAGTGTTAGTCATCTGGGACCTCTCCAGACTCCTAAGATCCTTCAAATATAGTTGAGAGATCTCAATCTCATAAATACCCATAAGAGGTAATTCACAGCATTTTCATTATGCCAGTCATTGCCTACAGCTGAGAAAAACTAAAATAAAGCCAAAAGAAATGAAACTATTTTACCACACATATGGGGAGATGGTAGCAGATCTTGGAATGAGCAGTCTGGTTTGCTTTTGAATCATGTAGCCAAAATCACACATAACACCAGGGAAGGCACTATAGTTGGAGTGTGTTACAGTACTATCACTACAACTTGGTGCCACTGATGTCTAAGATAAGAATAAACAAAAAATAACACCAGGATGAAAAGTAGACCTCATTCAATTCTCAGAGGGCTTTCCTCAAGTATTCCTCAAGCAAATTCCAAATATCTTGAGCAGAGTTTTCAGAAGGTCCATTGAGGTCTTCTACAGAACTTTTCCTCTATAAATGAAAATACACTTGAGCTGAAGCAGTGTTTCTGTCGACACTTAAAAACATGGCTAGCAGTTGATTATGACATACCATGCTATGAAATTTGAAGCATACCTGTTGACATTTTAGCGCAAGAGCTCTATTATCATTATATTGCAAGGGTTCCATATTGCTAGAGTTTTGTACCTCCTCGATATTTCTTGCAGGCATCTCCTCTAAGCACAAACTCCTGCTTGTCCTCACAGCAGCCAACTGACTCCAGTTCTCCTCAGCCAACTCTTTTATAACACTCTTTTGATTGGCTACAGCTGTGGCCTGTTGACATCAGGCCTGCTCCTAATCCTTAGTAACTGGCTCATCTGCAACTCTTTACAGGGTAAGATTACATTCTGTACTACCTTCATTTACTTATGTTCTATCTCCCTACACATACCAGCATATTTACTTTCACCAAGCAATTTCCATTAGGAAAGTGACCAGTTTGTATTTATTCATTGAGTATCATTTAAGGCCTGTTAGAGTCTTTTAAACTTTTCCTACCAAGAGAGTATCAGCTTCTTGTTTGAATAAAATTGATATAAAATATAAAATTGGTCAGAAAATTAAATTGCCAGTACATGGCTGTAGTGATAAAGGCCAGTGCAGCACTGGATGACATCATTAAGAGTACATGTGAGAAACAGTCCTGCAGTAGCCAGGACAGGGGAGAAGAAAGAGAGGAGGTGCTCCAGACAATGCAGCAGGAGTTCATCTGCAGACACTGAGGAAAACAATGGTTTAGCAGGCTCTCACTCACAATTTTGTGTCATTGATGAACAGATGTGCCCCTGCAGCCCTTAAGCATCCACAATGAAGGCAGGCAATGCTTTAACCCCAGCCAGAAAAAAAGTGCCATGCAGGGGCTCAAGATAAACTCGTGGCTCAAGATAAAAGTCAATTTACTAGGGGAATCAAAAGCCACACATGCAAGCAAAGCTGGCAACACCATCATCACACAGCCATTGTGACACCACTGGTGATGCTGGCTCTGTCAAGCACTTGCATCACAAAGGGCCCCAGCCTGGCACCCCTATAAAAGCAGGGCAGCCACTCACAGCACCCAGCGAGCTACACCATGGCTGGTTACCGTCGGCGGGGCAGAGGTCACAGGAGCCGGAGCCGCCATCCCCTGCGGAAGACACGGCGCACTGGCCACAGCCGCTCTCGCCGCCGCGGCCCGCGGCCCAGGGCCACCACCCATGGCTCCCCCATCATCGTGCGCCGGCCCCCCAAGAGACGCATTCGTCATGAAGAAGAGGAGGAGCCGGAGGATGAGCTGGATGACCTGGGGGAGATTCCTGAGCCCGTAGACAACTTTGAGCTTTAGAGCCAGAGCCCTTGAGAAGACCAACCAGCACACGGGCCTGGCTGCAACAATAAAGCATAGCAACCTCGCATGATGAGAGTGTGTGGGCCAGGTTCACTGTCCAACAGCAGTGTCGGTGTCTGTCTGTGTCCCAGGGGTAAGGGTGGCCCACAGGTCAGTGTGTCCATGCCCAACAGCAGGATGTGTGTGTCCAGGTGTGATGTTCTGTGTGTGATCTGTATGTCCGAGGATGCTCACACATGGCATGTGCATGTCCAGGGTTGTCTTTGTTTGGGATGAGGTATGATTGTGTCTGCAGGCAGGGCCTGTGGGGAGTGCACATGACCAAGGATACACAGATAACCTCTGCTCCTGCCACTGCTCCCCTGGGGTCCCTTTCTTGGGTCCCTCTTATTAGAGGGTCCCATGGGGCTGAGCAGAGCCCACAGAGAGAAAAACCCTCAGTGCCTCATGCCCTCTCCTGTGGCACTGCTGGGGTTAAGAGGGTAGACGCCAGACATAGCAGTGCAAGTTGCTCTGCCCATCCAACTCCTGACTCTCACCCTGGCCATTCCCCCACATCTGTCAGGGTTGTCACATTGCCCTTCACAGATCTCCCCGTAGAGAGACCCCCTGACTCTGCAACATGCTTCTCAGTGCTGCTGTGCTTCCACTTACCTCCTCCTGGTTCTCTGTGCCTACACAGGGCTTGGGTTGGTGAGGGCTCCAGAGCAAGGAGACAGTGTGGAGAGCATCTGGGAGAAGATGCCACAAGTCGCCCCACGTCAGCCAGCGTAATGCCAGCCAGGTCCAAGAAGGACTCGCCACTGGCCAAGGCTGAGTCCATTCACAAAGGTGGTAGTGCCTCAGAAATAACTTCTTGGGGAATACATGAGAGAAGCAGTTCTGCAGAGGCCAGGACAGGGGAGAAGGAAGAGAGAAGATGCTCCAGAAAATGCAGCAGGAGTTCATCTGCAGACTATGGGGAAGACCATGATTTGCAGGCTCTCACTGTGCAGTCCATTTTGTGCCATTGGCAAGCAGATGCACCCCTGCAGCCCTTAAGCATCCACAATGAAGGCAGGCAATGTTTTAACCCCAGCCAGAAACAAAATTCCACACGGGGGCTTACTCTCCCCACCAACTTGCTGGAGGAGAGGATTGGAGGAGTAAAGATGGGAAACCTTGTGGTTCAAGATAAAAGCTTTTGATACTAGGGGAATCAAAAGCCACACATGCAAGCAAAGCTGGCAACACCATCATCACACAGCCATTGTGACACCACTGGTGATGCTGGCTCTGTCAAGCACTTGCATCACAAAGGGCCCCAGCCTGGCACCCCTATAAAAGCAGGGCAGCCGCTCACAGCACCCAGCAAGCTCCACCATGGCTGGTTACCGTCGGCGGGGCAGAGGGCGCAGGAGCAGGAGCCGGAGCAGGAGCCGCCGCCATCCCCTGCGGAGGACACGGCGCACCGGCCACAGCCGCCCTCGCCGTCGCAGCACGCGGCCCAGGACCACATCCCACGCCATCAAGCGCCGGCCCCCCAGGAGACCCACCCGTCTCATAGAAGAGGAGGTGGAGCCGGACGATGAACTGGATGACCTGGGAGCGTTCCCTGAGGCCATAGATGACTTTGAGTTTTAGAGCCAGAGGCCCTGCGAAGACCAGCCAGGACATGGGCCCGGCTGCAACAATAAAGCATAGCAACCTCGCATGATGAGAGTGTGTGTGTCTGATGCACTGCCCACCAGCAGGACATCACTCGGTGTCCCCCTGTGTCCCAGGGGTGTGGGTGGCAATGTGTCCATGTCTATGCCTGACAGCTGTGGGTGTCACAATATGTGGGATGGTTTGGGATCAGAGTAGCAGGCCACAGGCACATGCACACCTTTTCCTGGACACCCCAACTTTTATCTCAAGCCACAAATTTTATCGGTTTTAGTCTTCTGATTTTACCCCCCAGCAAGCTACCCTCAAACTCCCAGCAGTACTGTGGGAGAGGACACAAAGCGCCAAAAGTTATTCTTTGTGTGGGCTCTGCTCAACCCCTTGGGACCAAGCAACAAGAGGGACCCAAAAATTGACCCCAGGGGACTAGAGAAAAGAGCAAGGACATCTGTGTGGGCCTGGTCACATGAACTGCCCAACAGGGAGAGATTACATGTATTGTTTATATTCATCTATTCATACTTGAAAACCTTCAGAACTTCTGGCTGTATCCCATCCAGGCCTACTCATTCTTACAAGTATGTTTTATAAAATTTATATATATTTTTACAATAATCTATACGTGTATTAGCAGCTATGTAATTTAGTATAAATGTTCTCTCCCTTTAAATCTCCTTAGAATGTCATTCTAGCAGTGGTATTCCACTTAAATATGCAGAAAGTAGTTTACTGATGAAACATTCCATAGATTCTATAACTTATAAAAGTTTGTCTAGATTTAAAAAGTAATTGAAAGGATTAATGGAAGAAAATTCTGTCAGAGGTTATGAAATATAAAGACTTCAAACCCAGGAATTATTGGGAGTATTCCCTGGGGAAGTATCATTACACGTTTGACCTGCTCAAACAGTGCTTCAGCATTCACTGTTGGCCACTGTTGGGCATTCTTTTGTAATTATGTAATAGTATGAGAGGCACAAAACCAGACAAAGAGAAAGAAAGTTCCATCTTTTGCCTGATAAAATGTCAGACACTCAGAAACACTTATAAGTGAGAGCCAATTCTCAGCATATAAAAGAAAGGTTTATTTATTTATCTCCTTTCTGTAGCAAAGAAAGATGTCCTTATCAGCCTGCTACGTTAAATCAGTTCTGGTCTGACATGCAGTTCAATAGATGCGAAGTTACCATGGTGCTGATGGACAAGTATCTTCTGCATACAAGCAATGGCTTTAATTTGAAGTTTGGTGAGTCCAAAAGACTCTGATGAATCAGTGAGGTATAGAGCCTGAACTTGCTATTTAGTCTTCTTGGATTCTTGAAGATGTGATGTAAAGTGCACTGCTGTATGTTGTGCTGCGTGAGCAGAAGCAAGGCTGTCTGGATGAAAACGTTCAGTGCAAAATACCCCTGCAGGCTCAAGGAAAGAAATAAATATGAAGGATGGGAGGAGTGAACAATCCAACACCAAAGAAAATTGCTAGGAATAAAGAAAAGAGCTGTCTAGCATTTCAAAACGTGTATTTCTTCTTGTCTATGTTCAGTATTCCAAATCCACCAACAAACCCAGAAGTCCTCAAGTTAGAGTAGTAGCTGGCTTGTTCCAAAGGAGATCACCCTGATGGATGGGAATATATAGAGCTGGTTTGTCAGTGCGGACTAATCTGAAGCTACAGGGGTGATCTGCCAATTGTAACAAAGATAAATACAGCTTCTGCCTCACAGTGTTTCACAATGCCAGGCACTGGCCATTGGTTTCCCCAACATGATGGATTTTATGGTCAGGTGTGGTGACACCTCATGAGCTAAATAGCTTTCAGAGAATGGCTGGTTTGTTTTGAATGATGATGTATTATACTCCAGAACTCCCTGTGAAAAATTATGTCCCATGCTTGCAAGTATTGCATGGACATGGATAAGTGCCAGCCAGCTCTTAGACTTGGTAAACATCCTGTGTTTTCATTGCATGTTTCTGTCAATATTTTTCCCATGTCCTACAACTCTCTCCTTTGTTTCTCAATCATCCTACATGAATGGAAATTGACATCTTCCTCAGTATTTCCCTGCAGGGTTACATATGGAAATGTAAAGACACTGAAGTCAAAAATACTGCTGAAGGTATGAAGCAATATCTGATTTCAGCTACAGATCAGCTACTGAATTTTGGCCATAGCAGCAACAGTGACTGCAAAGCAAACTGTTACTTTCCTGTGGTATGCCACTGCAGAGCTACACCATTAATGCCTCTCCCTCTTGGGCACCAGTCAAACCTGCACAGAAGTACCACTAGTTATGTGCTCCCATGCCCCCAGAGGAAAATCCTGCAAGCAGGAGTGCTGGGCAGAAAGAGCACAGGCAGGAAGTTCTGAATGTGATGGAGCCCACTCTGCACAGAACCAGACTGAATCCAGCAAATTTCTCCGGTTACACTGTATATACACTAAAGCTAACTTTAGCCCTGTATGCTTTACCTACCAAATGAATGGAAAAATTTACTACCACAGAGTGTTGACACTGCATCAGAGAAGAGGGCCCATATCTGAATTCTCTAGAACAACAGTTCTCAAGCCACATATATATATAAATTTAACTGAGTTGTGGACTTTAATAAGGACTAATGAAGTAAGTTTCTTTGCACTATAGGCTAATGCACACCAGTAATTTCTGGTTTGAACAGAGAGTTCTGCTGTTTTCCTTCTTTTCTGTATTTTCCATTCTATTCTTTAAAGAATATCAGTGTGTTGCCTTTCTCTTTGTTAAGAATAAGCAGCTTCAGTTGAAGGTTTTTGTCTCTCTGAATGTTCTGTGTCATGTTTTGAATATCAGGCAGCATGCTGGCAGCAGGGGAGAGCAAGGAAGCATCCACAAGAAATGCCTAGTTAAGAGGACAAACACCACTAACTGCAAGAAAATAAACAAAATTCCAGAATATTCCTTCCATCTGTTTGCTATACTGTGACAAAGTTCATTTTTAGTGTAACAGCCAAAGGGATTTTAAAAATGCTTCAGTGCTGAAGGATCACATTTCCACTAAAGAAGTTACTGTACCACAAGCAAAGACCTCTTTCCTGTTTGAAATGCATTCAGTACTGCAGTCCTTCAGAAAGTGAGGGACTGTTTGTGGGCACAAGATGAACCCAGGTGAGCATTATAGAAGCTTTTCATGCACCGATTTTTGTAATGCCTGCCTGTGACCTGCAGTACCCAAGCTGCTCCAGTCCTTCCTCAGCCCCTCACATGACTCACATCCTCACATCTGCATCCAGACTGTTGTTGTAGTATCATAAAATCATCATAGAATCCTAGAACCATGGAACCACAGAATCATCATAGAATCATAGAATGGCCTGGGATGGAAGGGACCTTAAACACCATCTAGTTCCAGCCCCCTGCCCTGGGCAAGGACACCTTTCACTAGACCAGTCCTGAATATCTATTCAACGCAGCTCAGCTTGTGCCAGACCTTCTCCCATGATTCATGTCCATACCCAACCTCATTTCTGCAGATAAAAGATCCATGTTACCAGAGCCATTTCAAGCTCCTTAATAAACTAGCTTGAAATAGAGCTGAAACCAAAGCCTACAATTGTGATACAGACAAAACTGCAAAAGAAGTCTCTGAGAATAATTCCAAAGCAATGATTTCCTGTCTAGGTATTATGGCTCCTCGTTCTTACTGTTTTGTTTTTGGAGTGTGTTTTACAGGACTGGAAGTATAGGCACAAGATAATCTCCTTTCTGTTGGATTAGTAACCCTGCAGGCTGGAATCTTATCTGGAATCAGAAACACAGGGAATGCTGGAAGACAATCTTTAATCTCAGTCACAAACCAGCCAGTAATTGTATATAGAGCTCTCTCTGGGAATATCCAAATTCAGCCACGGTCACACTTCAACTTCAGGCTAATCAACTGTACTCCAATCAACCCTGCAACTCTGCTGCAATGCAGAAAGTATCAGATCCATCAACACCACAGGAATTTAACATGACATATAGACAAAACAAGCCCTAACCCAAATCTTCACCAAAGAGGCAGCTCCTGTGACATATCTCCAATTAGCAATTTACATGTACTGCAATATCAGACAGACTCATTTCATCTTAATTTGTTTAAACACAGTCCTACTATCAAGTAAAGGTCTCATTGAGAGCTGATTATGATCACTTGTTCTTGTTCAGCATAACAACCAAAGCTTGCCTTGATATCTGCTCCCTCTGTACACATCAAAACTGTGTTTTAAAAATTTCCAAATCAGGCCATGGGAGCATATATATGCCTTGGGAATTTTTCACAGGAAACAAATACAGTAAATCAAGCCAGTAAATTTATACTAAAGATGTATAAAGATAAGTGGTTTGTTTATAGGTTTTTTCAAAACCTGACATTTAAAAACAGTTCCAGAAACTTTCAGGGTTTGTTTCCTGAAGGGATGGGGAATATTTTACAGCCAAATTCCTCTTTACTAGCTCATGAAAACTGTAAGGAAAAAAACCCAAAATGCCATTCACTTTTATTTGTTACAAGCAGAACTCTCACTGCAGGATGTTTTATATATATTGGAATCCTGATATATCATCCTCTGTGCATGAAGAATAAAGGCAATTGCAAATGAGTTTCCTCCAAATTAACTAAAAAGAAAGAAAGGGGGGAGAGGAAGGGGGAAGTGAAAAAATATGTTTGTTGCTTGCCTTTCTAAGCCACTTAGAAAAAAAGAGATAAAAGTCAAGTTTCCCAGTTGCCAGTGTGCAAGATATTATAGAAAATCCAATGTATCTGATGACAGAAGGGGCAGATGCCTAATCCTGCCTTATTCAAAATGCATAGGTTATTTGAGCCTAAGAGAAATTTCCTCAAGTTATTTCCACTGCAACATGAGATTCAGTAAGCAGTTCTTATTTTATTGATAATGTTTGTCCCTGCCCAGAACTTGTGTATGGCTTTATTAATCTGAAAGACTCAGTAAGTGGTTGTCATGCTCCAAGGTTTCCTTAAACAGACTGATATCACCAGAGCTTTCTAACATTGTCTCTTTTTAACAGAATGGCAACTTCTGTCACTTCAGCAAGAGATTCTGGTGTACTTTATAAATTATGTGGCATTAAAAAAAGCAGGAGGCAGAAAGTTTGTAAGGATATTTGGAGAGTCTTCTAGTTTGCTGATGTTCAAATTCCCCAAATGCAATACTTCATTATGATTTCTGGACCTCATGCAGAGACAAGGGAAAATATAAGATGAGCTGAAGAAAGCAAAAATTAACTTCAGCAAAGCAGGCAGATGTCTAATGGGAAATACATCTTCCTGAAAGGGTAGTGGAACTCCCATGGAAGCAAAAATCAAATTTAGTCAAAGATCAGCCTCAGGACTGAAATTTTAGTAACATTAGCAATTCATGCCCAATAATGAGGAAAAGTTATCTATGCCTATTTAATCTCAGCATAACTATGAGTTACTGATGCAACATGAACATGATCCAAACATGATTCTGGGAGGTTTCAGGCAAATATTAAAAACAAACAGGCCAGTAAAAATGTCACTATGATCTCAAGTATGAATCAGTTGCTGTATAGGTCCTCTGACTATTAACCCTGAGATTAACCCAACTGGTTAGAGCATAGTGCTAAAAATGCCAAGGAGGTCACAGGTTTGATCCCTGTATAGGCCATTCCCTTAAGAGTTGGACTTGATCCTTATAGGTTCCTTCCAACTCAGAATATTCTGTGATCTATAACAGGAGGAAGGGGATTTTTTATTATTCCTACCTCATAGAATGAGATCACAGAAGTAAAGGTTCAGGGAAGGATAACAAAAATTTTCAAGAGATTTGAAAAGATCACACAAAGAGACACTGAAATGGCTTCAAATGTTTGCTTCAGGAAGGGGCTACAAAGGATGAGACAAGATAAAAGTACATCAAATAAGGAACCATAGCAGAAAAAAGAGATAGGGAGTTTCTGTTTTCTGTTGCATAATACCATAACAGGAAGATATGCAATGAAACTGTGAAATATGAGAATTGAAAACCAGCAACAGGAAATCATTCTTCATACATCATGTAGACACAGGCAGATTTTATTTTCATTGGAGGCTGAAGATGCCAGGAACTTAACAAAATGTTGAAGGAACTGGGTGTTTACAGGGCATAATACCATATCTTCTGAAACAATTGAGTTGCATGCACTCATTAGAAGACATTTCTTCCTCACTGACATTCATGTTATCAACCCCTAAATCTGCCTAGACAAAAGATAAACTGCAGGAAATCCTTGGGTGTTACTTTGTATTCAAGAGGTGTCCTTGCAAGAGTCTGACAAGAACAAACTCGTCCCAGGTAACCCAATCCCAATAACCAGAAGACAGCTCTGAAACCAAACTTAACCAAACCAAGCTAAAAATAAAATTCATCTACTTGCAAAATACAAACACACTATTTCACACTATTTTAAAATACAAAAGTTACAGTGCAAACAGTAAGAGAACCATTTGTTTCTACCCACCCATATATAAGTGTTGTTTTTACCCAGGTGACGAGCAAGTCTGAACAACTACTTACCCATGCAGCTGAGAGCTTTCCTTTGGAAAGACCTTTTTCTTTTTTCCTGAAATTTCTGACCGCCTCAGCACTATTAGCAACTATTAGAAATTATTCGCTTTCTGTGAGGTAAATGTGTACTTTTATGCCTGACCAAGCAATGTTCAAACCTGAAGATGAAGCTTTTTCCCACATCAACCTTCATACTGTGACCCTTAACTTTGATATTGACTTAGGTCTTATGAAATCTTGCTAACACACACTAGACTCCATTGCCATTCTGGGAACAACAGAAGTGTTTCTGAGTAGGTTGCTTGCTGAAAAATTGTATTAAACCCTGCATTCATTGTGGCAGGAAAGCTATAAGGATAGATGTCAATGACCAGGGTGGGAGGCTGACATGGTCCAAGAAGAGGAGGTCTGTTGCAGAGTCAGACTACCTGAGCCATGTTTACTGTCCATCTCAGAATTTAACCAGAGATATTTCTCTAAGACATACTTGTCCCCATGGGAAGGACTCCTGGTGCCTCTACTGCCCCTTTCAACCTCTCCACCACTCAGACAGGAGTTATCTGTACATGAGAGAGAATACCAGAATAAAAGGGCAAAAATAATCTCTTGCCTGAGCAATTTCCTTCTCTCTCAGACAAGTATTTTCTGCTTTCCTACACAGAAAACACAGTGCATGCAAGATATCTGCCTCAAGGGTGGATACTTAAGTGATAGGACAGACATTTATCTGCTGTATCTATGGGTAAAGGACAGACCCCAGCCTTAAAGTTTGCTGGCACTTCTCTTTGCTTGTATTTTCTGGACTTCTATTAGAAATCAAATTAAATTAATTTCTGAACTCCCCACACAAACAACCTCCCTCAATATCCCTCCACTCCATCGCCAGTCAAACCTGGCAAACATGAGAATGTCAGGCACAAAATACTTCTGCCAACAGCATGACATCTTCAATGCTTTAAACTACTCCCAGCAAGAATAATAGAAAGGAAGCCTCTCAGGCTGTATCTATCAAATTTTATTAAGCATTTCCTTCAAAGCTGTGAGGCTACTCATTCCCCCATCTAGTGACAGCAAAGCTCTGATCTGGGGAAGTGCTGAAAGGTTTGGGGAAAAGATGAGAGCCAACAATGTGAACACAATCACCACAGCTTCAATCTCACCCAAGGCTATTAGAGCACACATCGCTGGTTGCCAGGAGTCACACAGAAACATAACTGCTCTGCAGACTTCAATATACCTTGAGAGAATCAGATTTTTGTGAGCTGTAGATTGCATTTTTTCCCCCCTCTTCCTACTGGTTTGTTTTGGGTTTTTTTTTTCCTTCCCTTCCTAGTGTACTCCATCACTATTTAAGCAAATTTTATCCTTGTTTTGCAGGCAGGGAGCATTGTACTAAGCATATTAGAGGCCTGGCACACTATGGACTGTTGGTAACATTTCAACAGGGTTGTGATGTACACTGCAGGAACAGTTTCAGTATTTGATGAAGATGACTGAAAAGCCAGTAGCTAGAAATCAGTGTCAGTCTGAACGGGAGGCATAGGAAGAACACGTTACCTTTTATGTGCTTGCAACAGGGCACAGTAACATCCCCTGAGCCACTTGGGGGCTTCGAGATAGAAGAGAGAATGGAATGGACCGAGACCTTGATTTGACCTGTGATTCCTGTGCTCTCAGGAGAACCCAACAGGAGAAACAAATTAAGTGACTTGCTTATCCAAGTCAAAGGACATCTGCAATAGCCCTGCCTTTCAGGAATGTAGAGCACTCACTGAAACTGACCCAAATTAGGCTGTTCTGAATGCTCCTGTGGCAATAGTGACACACCTAAAAAAACTCTGTCCTCTTGTAGGCAGAAATGCCCTGTGGACAGCAAAAGACAGAGTAGGGCCTTCCACCTGACCTGCCAAGTGACAGTCATCTGAATCTGGTTTTTTGTGTAGATTATCCAACTGTGTCATAGATACAAAGAAAGTTCAGGTCCAGATGGATAACAAATTAAGGCACAGCACCACAAACATTTTCAGACTATTTTTAGTATCATCTTGGTTTCCCCTAATGGCACTGAAGAACACCCCAGAGCTGGAACTAATGAAGCCTGCTAGGATTAATTTGGCATGATGCTAGCTCTAGGATTTGGAATGTACAGATATCCTGATGCTTTCCTATGCACCAGCCAAAGGTCACATGCACTTCCTTGCTTTAAACTGACTTTACTCCACAAAGACATCTCAGCCACTCTCCACTCCCAGTCTCCAGGAATGTGTTCTTGAGCCCAAGCTGTCATGTACCAGCAACACCCTGTGTTGAGACTGATGAGTCATAATTGAAATCAGTGTACCAGGGAACATAAGGAAGAAATACTCTAACTCTGGATCCACCAAACATGGTCCACATCACAGTCCACATCAACAGTAATTAGAGCAGTGGGTGCCAAGATTTATTTATGGTGGGAAGCATCAAACTCCAGACCACATACTATTAGAAATGCTATTTCATTTTCCCTGTTTTCTTGGATAGCCCAGCCATCCAGTACACTGAGTTATGAAAAGATTTAAAAATCTGTAAAAGTACACCACAAGTGACATTACATCTGTGGTTTCCAAGGTTTTATCTGCTAAATGTGATTCATTATTGTTCACCTCAATTGACAGCCAATTGATTAAAGAGCTAAATTCCAGTAAGTTCAGTTTCCACTGACTTTCAGTAGAGTCAAGGTAGTTCCCATTTCAAAATTCATAAAACTCTCTATGAAAGTTGCTTAATGCCATATTTTAATATATACAGGTCCTACCTAGAAAATAGAGAGATGGGAAGGTTGTGATCTGTGTACTGAAGTAAGAGATTTGTTTACCTGCAGAAATAGCTGTGTAAATTAGCTTTTCCTTAGCACCACCACAAACCTGGAAGATAGCTCATGACTGATGCAAGTTGAATCATTCTTTCCTCTTCAAATCCTCAACTATATCGCAAATGATATCTGAGAAGGAATATCTGTGCAGCAATATTTTAAAGAGAGCCCTCGATGGCAAGATGAGATTCTGGCTCTACTACCAGTCATAACACAAGCTCTGACAAGATCACAATTGAGATGTGACAGGCTTAGCAGAAGATATTTTGCTTGTTTCAAAAACACATTCTATCTGGTAAGGCTGTCAGATCAGGATTCTTACCCAATGCCAAACTTTGCCCAAAGTAAGCAGTGTTTGATTCAGAAATTTGCTCCTGTCCATAATTCAGAAAGCATTAATTAGAAATGCTTGTGCAGGAGGGAACTGCTCCAAGGTCTGCTATAAAATGGTTGCAAGTCCCTTGCAAATTACTGCTTTCTCAATGCCTTGTTTTTCTTCCCTGAATAATAGGGTGGTATTTTTTAGACTGTGGAACACTTTGAGACATTATGTTATAAAAGTAAAAGAGTACAGACCAAATCTCCAGAAGAAATGCAGCAGAATTATTCTCTCAGTTGTTACCAGTCTACTAAAATTGTGAATGAAAACATTTAGATCTGGAAGTACCATTAATATCCTGCATCGCACAGCATATCAAAGGAAATAAAAATTGTAATGAAACAGCTGTGGAATACACAAATGTGGAAAACTGAGGTCTAGAACAGAAAAGTTACTTGCTTATGACAGCACTGTTGGCAGGACAGCTGACAGCCACTTCTTGTTTCACATCCATGTGCCCTAGATTCTGAACTCTGTCGTACCACAAGCACCATTGGACGCAGCCCTTCAATTCTAGCACTGTATAGAGGATTTAATTCTTTGCAAGCACTTCTGACAGGCCTGATTCCCTAAGTATTCTGCTCAGCTGCTTCTGCATTTTGTGCTCTTCATGTGCAATCATAAGATACAATGTACTCTTCAGCTGCTCTGGTTCTCAGAATGCAGTCACATTAAATTTTAAAGGTGTGAAACTCAAGCTAGCTCACAAGCTCCAGAAACTGGCTCAGGAAATTTCTCATTTCAATGGGACAAAAAGTGGATCTCACTACCCACTTTTATGAGAATCTTCAGAATGACAGCTCTCCATATTTTTCATCATTAATTATCCAACTTTTTGATTGTGTTTGTTTCACCTGATCTTCCTCGAGCATTTCTCTGGCACAAGGTGGGCCAGCTTTCTCCAGCTGAGATCTCTGCTAGCCTCAATCCTTCAGCTGTAAGAACTCACACTCTTGGCCAGCTGGAACAAGCATCCCTTTCCCCCACCTCTGTAACACCAGGCACAGATTGTGGCTGTAACTCTGACTGGTATGGCAGAGTTAGAGTGTGAATGAGCAAGCATCAGAACATGTTTGAATAGAAAATGCTCCTCATCCACTTGTGAATACAGTTCAGATATGACATCACAATGTGCTGTGTTACCTCACCCCACATTCCACCGTGACAACCACAACAGAATTTTATTTCTTTGTAGCCCTTTTATTACTGCTGATTCAACCACAGTGGCATGATGGTGAGCTGCCTCTAGAACACGGCCCATGACCCAGACATAGCACAGCTCAGGGTCACCCATTATTGTTTCACAATCTCAGCAAATTTATCCTTTTCTAGCAGCAAGTTAGTTAAGTCTCAACCTTCCCACAAGGTATTAAGTGAGAATGAATGGCTCTGTGTCCAGCATTCCTTGCTGGAGGGCAGATTCATTTTAGTCACAGTTATTAGTTCCAAGATCTTACAGAGGAAGAAAGCATTAATGAAAAGACACTGAACCTCATCTTAGGCTCCCAGCTGTTTTTTTGCTATGTGGGTGATGAAACAGGCTAGCTAAAAATATCCCATCACAAATATAATCTAACTAAATACAGCTCTAGCTCCTTTATGTGATTTTAAGGGAGTGTACACAGAGTGGAGACCTCTTGGCATAAAAGCTCAGAGGTTGAGCTATAATATCTTTCCTTTAATAAAGCCTTCTTATAGCCATATGCTAAAGAGAACTCTCTTTGAAAGAGGAAAAACAAAACAGAGCAAAAACCAACAACAACAAAAACTTAGAAAATGTATTTTTGACCCTGGCTCTAAAGGGTCTAAAATAATTATACTTGCAGTAACCATCAGGATTCTGTTGAAGTTTTTCAGGTGTAGTTTCATAAATCTTACTATATTCTTCCACAACAGAGATTTTCTTCACTGAGAACTTTAGTGAAGCCACTTTTTTTTGAAGAATGCATTATCTGCTAAGCTGCTACAGCAACAGCACATAGCTAGTCAAAGCAGGAGGTGAAGGAAAACTGCTCTGTCCCTCTGAGCAAAAAGGAGCTTTTTTAAGTTCAAGAGACAGAAGACTTGAAGTCAGAAAGCTTCCATGTACCAGCTTTAGACTTCTGAAGTGTTTGTATTAGACTGCCCTAACCTCTAGTAGGGATTCCAGTAAGATTTTGCCTCTAAGATCCCTGTGTTCTTGCTCTCATCTGCAATGTTACTGAGGCCACTGATGCAGGCAGTACGCATTTGTCAGACGTTTCAGTTGTGTTCCAATTCTGCCTAAAAATAGAGTATGAGAAACTAAGAGTTACTTATATCTTTCATTTTTAATAGGGTTCTCCAGTTCTCCATGGAAATATTCCGGATAGGATCATGGCAGCTATATTCTGCTTCAAGGTCTCTACTCCATTCCAATGCATTGTCTCACTGTATTCTATATGCACAGCAATAAGGATGCTATGCAGCAAAATTACTGCTTCTTTCCCAAAGACAAATTTCAGCCTAGCAGGATGCCATCTGCTTCTGCCCCCAGTGTGTTCCTGCTAACCCTCAAAACACCTGCTTTGTGACACACAGAAAATGCAGAGCTGCCAAGCAGGAAGAAGCAGAAGTCAGGGAGCATGGAAAGTCTTCAGGCATCCCTCTTATGGCATCACCATCCTTCCTGCTGGGCCCAATGTTTGCATGGTCTCTCTTCCCAACAAGGATGGGGTCAGATGCTTGATCAAACCAAGGACTAGGCAGTACATATTCATTCCTGCCACTTAGGACCACTTACAGAGTAGTTCCTGTGTTCCTCCATCTGTTTACTTAATATCCCTGAGCCAGTGAAGGCCAAAGACAGACATGGCCAATATTAGGGGACTGAGGTTCCTTGCTTGGCTACCATCGTGCTTTTACCACCACTCACAGTGTTGCCCCAAATAACCATCAGTTCATTCACATTTAATGCTGTCTCTGCTCAAGGATATTTATAGGCCACTTACAGCATTAAGATGAAGTTGGCTTCCAAGTAAATCAGAGTAAGACTGCAACAGACAAGTGAGAGGTTTTATGTACAAAAATTTTTATAGTCAATCAAAAGGACATAAATTGTGTGAAAAACAAAGAAAAAATATCACATTTTTAGTTTAATTAATGGTCCAGCAAACTAATGTAAAAGTAAGAAATACTTCTTCAATTCAAATGATCCCATTCCTATCATGGATTATCACTAATGTAACAAATGCCTAAAATGAAGCATCCCAATGTCAAGTTCTCATTCTTTCAGTGCAGTAAGTTGTCAGCCAGAGGAATGATGTTGATGGTGAATTTTTTCCTCTCAAGTCTTGTATCCATTCTATGAGTACTCATGTGTGTTTCTTCTCCACTTTGTAAATAGGTTAGATTTTTCCCACTCCTAATGGTTCTTATCATTAGCCATGATTCCTCCTCTATACAAGGTATGATACAATAAAAAAGGGCATGTATTTCTGGGAAAGAACCAAACAAGTAAATAAGTGACATAAAAGTGAAGTAAAAACTAAAGCTAATCAGGTAATAACGTAGCTAAAAAACAAGCTCAGAACAACAGGATAGGCAAAAGCCACCTTACCACTGAAACATTATGCTATTAGAGCTGGGACAGGACATTCAGTAATCATTTGATTCCAGAATTAGATACAGTTTAAGTAATTTTATACATAAAGCTAAAGTATAGCTACAAAGAGCAAATAAACCCAGACAAGGCCTGACAAGCTTTACAGACTGGTATGATTATTTATTATTAGAAAACTTGAGGTCTCTTATCAGCTCTAGAAAAATCAAGCTTCTGGGGGACAGGATTACAGAGCTATGGACAGGAAACAGACAAAGCCAGGAAGGCACCATTTCAAAACACCAGGAAAATACAAATATTAAGCCCCAGTCTATTCCAGCTAATCCACATGGAACAATCCAAAAGGACAAAGCAAAGATACAGAGACCAGACTGCAAAACAGACAGAACACAGGAAGACCAGGGTGAGGTTTGGAATACAAATCCGAATAGGAGCTGAAAAACCACTCGGGAACTAAGGACTATCATGGAAAAGATGAAATTGAGTAAAGTGGCCTGAATTGTTTACAGCTCATAGGGAGCTTTTGTGTAGATCCCCACTTCATGCCAGTGTAGCGCTGCTGGGTTTTGGGATAGAGCAATTCAACACCTTCCCCTCCGCTTGACTGCAAATGCAGTTGCTGTCTCTCCATGCATTTGCTCCAAGGCAAGAAAACAAAAGCCAGACGTTATAGTAGGTCCCCAACAAACAAACAGGCTTTTGCATGATCTCTCATGCATGCTTTGTTTCTAGATATTGTTTAAAGCAGAAAGTTCTCAATTTAAAAGACAAGGAAGGCACAGCAGTTAGCTGAGGACATTTAGTCATAAATATAACCACATTACGTAAAATGCCTCCTAACTGGAAGAAGCCATAAGGGCAGTATCTCTTACATATGTAGATCTCACAATACTTCTGGTGCGACAGCTCAAGCACAGAAAAATCAAGAGAGAAACAATTCTACTTACAGTTCATCAGGAGCAACTTTGATTTTTAATCCTTCCTCATACCTTTGTAACAGCAGAAGTAAAGCCAGAAACCTCTCAAGCAAAGTGGGAAAGAACAATGCCTGTGAGCACCTTTTTCTCCTAATCGGCAGACATACAAATTAACCAATCTCCTCTCACCACTAGGGAAGGGCCACGGATCAAATCCTTCAAGGCAACATCAGATCTAGTTTTGTTCCTGACAGGTAAGAAACACCAAAATAAGATGGGTTGCTTGTCTCCACAGGACACCAGTACTGACAGTGTGGAAAACATAATCCCAGCAACCATTAATTTTAATTCATCCTTTCAGCTTTTACTGACATGTACAGATTTGGCAGAAGAACACAATGCAAACACATAAAGGAAATGTTCACAGGAAAAACCTGCTGTAGATAGACTTTAACATAAAATGCCCATCATTTACCAGCAATTATTTTATACTCCTAGTAAAGATAGGAGAGATCCCTACATCTTGTTTTATGATAAATGACCATGTGAATTGTGACTGGAACTGAGACTCATGAGAGGAAATGAGGGAAGGAAATGGGGCTCCAGCACTCTCCTGGTGTTTTTGTTTCCTTTGTAATTATATTTTTCAAGACAAGACATTTCTATTTATTAGGCATAAAATGGCTTTACCTCAAGGTTACAAGAACTTCAAAAACCTAATAAAGAAATGGACAACACGCAAAGAAGGATATGTCTGGAAAGCAGGAAAGCATTGTGAAATTCAGGCAAAACCATACAAAAATTAATGCATCTGCTCCTTAGAATTGATTTAGAAGGTGATTGAAAAGTATTTATATTCAGAAAGGTATGCCCAATTCCTTCAAAGAGCAATTCTTAGTCAGAAGGTTAAAACAAAATATTCTCTATCTGCTTTAGTAGAGCTCTAATTATTACAAGTGCAAGTTTAAAAAAGCCCATACTACTCAAATGTGTCATTTTTTTCATACTATAGATACTTACCAATACAAACGGGTTCACAGTTACCTCTCTGCAATCACTTTCACATGCAAAAAAGTTCCTTGTCCTGATATTGCAAATTATGCAGGAAGATGTTTATTTAATGTGGGATCAAACTGAAGGTTTTCTAAAGCTTTATGCTTTTTCACTTCCCAAGACATTCACAAGCCTATGATACACACACTAGCACAAAGAACAAGAATGAAACCCTGAATCCAAAGAAATTATTCCATACTGATTGGGCATTGCTGCATAAGAAGCTCAGAAATTCTGCATACAGAGAAAATAAGCTTTACTCTTACTCACATTTCAGAAGGAACCCTGGAATTGTTGTTATGAGACAAGTTATAAAGGGCATATTTCCCATTTACCTTTTCCCTGACAAAATTTGATCACCTTAGCCCTATTTCATTGCCTTGTCCTATTAGGTAAGTGTAGTACTGCTTGTACCATACACACATACAACTAACTCAAAATGCTCCTATTTTAAACTGCATTCCTTCCCCACTGCAGGTGTGAGTAAATGAACTCACTCATGTGAGCAGAGTAGGAGCCAGGCTAAATGGAAGTCAGAAAGAAGTGCTCATCAAAACTTGCTGAAATGCAAAAAACCTGAGCTGGCACTGCAGCCCTGGCAGCCAGGAAGCCTCAGTGTCCTGTGCTGATGTGAAGGGTTGCTGGCAGCAGGGACAGCAGCTCTGGCAGCACTCCTGTGCCAGGGACGCCTGCAGGTACCTGGTGGGTCTCTGGTGCCTGCTCAGGTGCACATTTGAATCCAGGCAGCCAGACCTTGAAACTAAGGGCAAAGTCAAGAGAAACTTCTAAGTGCTTTTCTGCATAATGAGGATATGGGCTTGTTTATTGCTCCACCAGTTAAGAAATACCTCTGATAATACCAATATCTCAGAATTCCCAATCCCGTTCCCCTCCCCAGCCAAAAAAGTTTATTTTCTCTACTGTTTAACCGTCATCCTGATCACAAGATTTTCTCGCTGTGGGTTGGATTTACTACTATTTTAATACAGGCTGGACGAAATGAGGTAAATTTAGCAAAAAGATTTTGCAAAGTAAGATGTGGGCACTGCTTTCCTGATACAGTGCGGGTGTGTGTGATCAGCCACACCACTCGGTGGGAGAGAAGGCAGGTTGGCAGGCTGGTGGGTTAATCAAGGATGGGTTGACAACTCGTGAAGTTCAACAAGAGCAAGTACAATGTCCTGCACCTCAGGAAGGAACAACTCCATGCAACAGTACCTGCTGGGGGCAATCCAAATGAGGTTTTCCTGCAAGGAATAATTCAGCTTTTCAAACTATGTGAACATAAAGGGCTTTTCTGTTAATTATTTTGTGAAACACCACCCATAACTGCCATTCTGTAAGAAGTCGGGGGAGGAGGATAAAATCTCCTTTTGTTGCTCAGGAAGCAGGATAATTTTCTTTATGATGATTTTTTAATCTTTGGCACAAGTTGCTAGCACATATTTGTTGAGCTTCTTGGCATTCTGCTCATGTCTCTGGCACTAACACCTGCTTAGAGCTTGTGAAAAGTGTTCTCCTATTCCTAAAATTTCATCCTCCTTCTCCTGTCCACCCTCAAATCTCAGTAGATCTCATAAAAACTGGCTGTGACACCACTTCTCCTGCTGATACATAGTGAGCTTTCTCATCCAATTTTTCCTCAGCAACACATTTACTAATTCTTCCTTGGCATTGCTTATAACCAGATATTAATAGATCCTGTGAGAACCCAAGAGTCAATGATTTAAAACAGGCAAAGAGGAAGTACATAGGAAAGGTGACTTTTACAGAGGCTTGCCAGCTATCAGTTTTGACCCAGCATTAACCTGTTTCCTTCTCTATTCCCTCTTGTGCCTGGAGCAAGGAGCAAGCTGCTGCTTTACAGGCAATTTTCTGCCTAAATAACTTGAGGTGAGGAAATATAAAACCAAGGGGTCACCAATAGATACCAGTGTCAGCTACAGAAAGATTCCCAGCCATAAATTTTAGGACACACTGCACATGCACACACTCAGTGCTCTTTTCCCCTTATGGTTGAAAAAGGGGAGCTTCATTAATTAATACAGGGACTGGATCCTCAGTGAATCCTCCCTCCATTCTTTCCCACTCAGGTCCCTGCTGCCAGCACTTGGAATATATATATAATACCCAAGCTGTACTGCTCAGTACTCAATCTGGCCCTGCTCAGGAAAGCAACTGTCAAGATACTTTGGAGCTTCTAAATATTTCAAGATCAAATATGTCAATATTAAAAGTCACTCTACTTCTGCTGACTCAATTTTGACCATTCAAGCTGCTGTTTTCATCTCTTCTCACCAGGAATAAAGGCTTCCAGTAAAATGGTCAGCTAAGATCAGCTCTTGTATACATGATATAAAATCATTTGTCCTGCGGTTGTATTAAGCCTACAGAGCTAGCAGGGGAATCACTGAACTACTATTTCACTGCTTTACTACAAGAAAGATGATGTACTAAGCTGCTATTGAGACCTAACTCTACTTATGTCAAGATTTAAACTGGGGAAAATAAAAACATCAAAAACTATGAAAAGTATCAAAAAAATATTTTGTTCTGATGATGTGCTACCATGATTTTCAACATTTCTAAGTGAGACTACAAAACTGGACAGTAGGCTATAAACAATTTCACTGTCTGTTGAATAAAAACGTGTTTCAACATTGTTGAATAAAAATTTAATGATGTGCTTTCAAAAGGAGACACAGTTTAGGGTAGGAAGTTATCTATTACAGCTTTGATAGTTGGCAACATTATTTGGCATGCTGTATGTTTCCATGCATGACTTTTTTATGTGGTTATGAACTAATAACTGTTCATAAACAAGGTAGAGCATTGACATTACATCACTAACTACTGGTTTGCCTATATTTAAACTTGTCAGGAAAGTAGTGAGGCCTTTTCCTTGTGGCTTTCATACACACAGGAGTTATTTCTGTTTTGGCAGACAGCATTCATTTGCTAGCATAAAGGTTTTTCTCGGCCTCCTTAAAATTATTCAGGAGCAAAACTGTTTGCTAATCACCTTATAAATAAGCAAGAGATCTTTCTAAAAGACACTGGGAAAGGTTTCAACTCCCACCAAGCTGGGAATATAGGACCCTCTATTAAACAGCAGAAATCACAGTCATGGAATGGATTGGAAGGGATCTCTGGCAATCACCTATTCAAACCTGCCAAGGCAGGGTCACCTAGAACAGGTTATACAGCAACTGTTCCAGGTGCATTCTGCACGTCTTCAGACAGGAAGACTCCACAACCTCCCTGAGCAACCTGTGCCAGTGCTCTGCACCACCCTGAACATAAATAAGCCCCTGTTCGTGGTGATGTGTTTGCCAGTTATACCACAGGGGAAGATTTCCCTTTCATTTGCATTATTTTCACTACTCTGGAAAATTAAGCTTTGAAGTGAAATCTCAAACTTGGAGGCCTGTTTTTTGAAAGGAAAAAGACTATTCCACTGACTCCATCCCAAAGGCTAGTCAGCAGAGATAAAGCAAAGAGGTCCCTTCCATGAAACGGGTCTCTAGATGCAGCTAGACCATAGCCATCATGAAGGGATTCCAGCACTGTCCTTCAGCTCCTGAACTTCACTGTACAGGTGGCAAAAATTCAGCTGAAAGGAGGAAGTAGAAAGAGAGAATTCAGAGCTAAAGACAAATTGCCATTGGAAAAAAATGCCAGTGAAAATGCACTACTCAGGTGTATTGGCGCAGACTGGATTATTTCAAACTCTGAACAAGGCAGGACTGGGCTGCAGAAGCTATGGGCACAATCCCCAGCCTACAGACTGGCCATTGTGCCCCCCAGCACATGGCCTACATAAGACTGCTGTGCATGCACACTGCTGTAGCTGTGTGTAAATTACATGCTATTTATGTCACTCCTGAATTTGCCTTGTTGCTTTTTCCTTTTAATACAAGTTGGCTTCTACAATATGGCAATTAAAACTAACCTGGCAAGTGGGAAAACACCTGTATAAACCTCTCATTATTATGGCATTCCACATTAATTGTAACACATTTTAAGAATTCAGTTTTGCCTGAGGGTGGACAATTTTTGTGACGTTTTACAGCCAATGAACTTCCACCAGAGGAGCTGACACTCTTCTGATCCCACAGTTTTAACATCACCAAATCCTGATTAGCTTTGTGGATTAATCAGGTTTCAGGCCTAACAGCCAAAATGGATTTTGCCTAAAGCTCTATTCACAGTTGACTGGGCAATACCTGTTATAATTTACAGGCACTGGCAGATCTGCTTCAGATAGCTCCTTGGAAGTAATTACCAGTCTTGCTTCACAGATGCCACGTGTAATATATTCCAAAACATTAAATTACATAGAATTTACTGATGGCTTGAGTTTTTTTATTCAAACTCAAGACTGATCACATTCATCAAGAGGGCCACAGGCCTGGAACCAGTTTTCAAAGAACTGCAGCTTTCTTATCATGCAAAGGTAGTGACTTCACTCTGCCTTCCTGAGAGAACAAAGCAATTTTGATTTGGAACGTGTTTTGCTCAGGCAATCTGAGACTGCGTAATCCTGAAACTACAAAATCCACATCAACTGACTATTTGCCTGAGTTTTGAAGAGAAACCTAGCTTCACAAATCCTGCTATCAAGGCAAATTTCTTTTAATTAAAAACAATCTGTTCTATGTACAGGATGCAGTTATAAGGACTGAGAAATACAAAGTTCTTCTACAACCTCTCTTCTGTTCTCCTTGAGGCCACTAATATTTTGGGCAGGCAGAAGGCACCATGCTGACAGAAAGGAACAAGATACCACAAAGAGGGCTTACCTGTGTTGATACCACAAGGGTTACAACATGGGGGTATTGGAGGCCAGACTGAATGGGGGCTCTGGGTAACCTGGTCAAGAGTAAAGTACTCTGCCTGTAGAAAACCAGATTATCTTTAAGGTCACATCCAACCCAATCCACTCTATGAAAAATTTTGTGCTGCTTACTCCTTTGAGCCTTGAGAGCCCTACATGACCTTCCCCAGACCAGTCATGATTTCCATATTGGGAAGAAGGAGGGAAGCAAGTGATTCTGTGACTATCAAGAAGGGAAAAACCTCTAGTCTCACTAGTGTGATCCTAAAATATCAGCTATCAATGAACAGAAGACATTCAAAATAATCCCTGTTCGAGAACAAAGGGAAGAGCAAGGGACAGAAAATTGCAAGGCACACAGTTTCATTCTTTAGTAGCCAAAATGATGCAAGAGCCACGTGCAAGCACATTATTAACCTCACTACAGTGAAAATAAAAATATTAAAACAACATTATTTGTTATTTGTGGTTTGACAGTTTCTTCTATCTGTTGGAATGAAGCACCATGTGAAATTTGTAAAACTAGAAGTTCAAACATGATTCCCCAGAAGAAATTTAGCAATGTCAACACCCCAATAACCTTGGAATGTTCAAGTAGGCAGCTGAGCAAGGTCCTGCTACTTTAGTAATAGGTCTTGAAGCCTAGTATTTTCAGTAATATCAACTTCTGTCTTTTTGCTCTTCTATTTTACCTATTTTCCTTTATTAGTTTTCCTTATTTTTTAATCTCTTTTTAAATAAGGTTGGCCAATTATGGATTCCTGTGGAAAAATGGACATGTCAAAGTCTTCTTTCCGAAGACAGGTTTCTCATCCAAGTAGTGCAGGAGATGACTTCACAGCAGTTACATTAGATGTCTGGAAACAAGATGAGAAATCAAAACCTCAAATCTTTCATAGTTTTTTTTTGCTCTCAGTGTTTATTTCCTGTAAGAGAATCTGAATCCTCTTCTTAAATTCTCAAAGCAGCTAGTAATGGCTTGGGGTTTGACTTGGTCCAAAAATTCAATCAAGTTTTATGTAACAGAGACCATAAACCAACTTCTGTAACCTACTCAAATTTCACTGGCATGTTTTAATCCAAATTCTATTGTGGGAATTTTTAACAATATAAGCTGTAAATCTGAATTCAAATCCATTTTCCCCCCTATTGCTCAGACCCAGTTTTTCAGTGGAGCCTGCTACAGAAATAAGAGTATTTTAAAAAACCCTCTAGATCTGGATGCTTTTTAGTCAGCTGTTTTTCAAAATCATCTGTTTAAGAATACAAACCTCATACTTCAGAATTTTTGCAAGGCATCAGTGAGTGTCATCACACCTTCTCCCTTTGGTTGAATATTCACCTTTGCATCATCCTGTCCATAGGGAACTTTTTTTTTATTTCATCAACTTCAACTGATCCTGTGTTGCATGCAGGCCTATGTGAGACTGAAGGACAGAGGGAAAGCCTAGGCAAAGTGAAGGAAAAAGGCAGCATCATTACAATTCCCAACAAATCCTCGACAAAAATCCTAAGAAGGATGCAATAGCATTGGGTGCTGACCCTAGCCAGCAACCAAACACCCATCCTTCCTTGGCTCACTCAACTTTCCTGGGAGACAATTTTTTAAAAAATCAAAGCAAGGAAAACAGCTTATACATAGAGATATTGACAATTTAATAAGAAAATCAAGCACTGTGTAAGTAAAACAAAAGGAAGGTATTCACACCTTGCTGTTGGCAAGCAGGCAGATGTTGAGCCACTTTCTGGGAAACAGTACATCTCCACCTGCGGCAGTTGCTTGGAAAGAAAAATGCCACTTTTCCCTGAACTTTTACTGTTGAGCACATCATACAATATGGAATACCCCTTTGGTTAATTCAGGTCACTGTCCCAACTTTGTCCCCACCCAAGCCCCACTGCTAGACTATGCACAGGGGGAAGCCCTGACACTGTGCAAGCAACATGCCGCAGCAGTCAAAACACCAGTGTTACCAACAAAGCACAGCTCCTGTGAGCTGCTATGAAGCCAAGTACATAACTTCATCCCAGCCAGGACCAGTACAAATACACACACCATGGCAGGGTATAAACCCAGCCTAGGGTACTCCACCCTAAAAAGAGTTGGGATTTCTTGTTTTCAAGGAATGCACCTCATGCATTTAACTCCACCTTTCCACAGCTTAATATAACAAAAATGCAGAAGGACAGAACGTTGGGTTTGAGTACTTATCTGCCAAGTAAGTACTACAAAAAATGTTTAGTGTGATTTCATTAAATTAGAAGAAAGAAGTAAAAGCAGGACAACCTCTCATTCTTGCAGATTACTCTTAGACTTTAACACTTTCACTTTAATTCTCACTTTAATATCACTTCTCACTCAACCCACCTCCTTACAATCCCAAGAGCTCAAGCAAGTTAAAGTTGGTTCACCCATACTCAGCACTATCTTTTTTCCTTTAATTTTCAGCCTTCAATGGAAATGCTCTCCATAAGTGATTCTGCTGCCAGTCTTATGCATGATTGCATTAATTAAAATGCTAGAAGGGTTGATTTAAGAGTCTCATCATCAGGCTTGGCATAATTAGACTCCCAGACCCAGTGTCAAATGCTCCCAGGGCTGCCCCAACCTTTCATCCTTCTAAGGCAGCTGTAGGCAGTACTGCACAGCATGCTTTGCAGCAAGAACCATTTCTGAAAAAAAAAAAAAAGCTTTAAGAGAAAGAAGACAAAGCCTTTCTTGAAACATAAAAAAATCTCCCTGGCACTTTTTCACAGAGTCCAGATTCCTGTTTATAACGACAGCCAAAGCAGCCCTAACATCTGTGCCAGAAGTAGCCTTTTTTTTAGTAATGCCAAGTATATGAAGTTGAAAATTGCCTGGTGATCCCCTCTGGAGCAGAACACGATATGTAAATACATCACTATTTATATCCTATATAGGGCCAGTTTCAAACTAAAATGAGAAAATTAAATGGGAAAAAGAGGTCAGTGCACTTAGATATTCTCCAGCACTTGCCAGCATCAATTAAGCACAAAAGATCAAAGCATCAGAACAAGACTGTTTTCAAGGTGCCTCAGATCCTACTGCACTGAGTTGACAACTGGGTCTGTACCACAAAGGCTTGGCACACAGAGCCAGAAGTGAGCTGCTGCAGTCAGTGATATAGGTCTCTTAATTACTACATTTTCTCTTTGTTCTTAGAGATTAGGTTCTAGTTTTTCCTGAGCTATAAGTGCTGTTTTACATGCACTGCTTTTACAAATTAGAGAACGCTGGGGAATCATCCTAATTGTTAAAAACTCTCGTCTGTTGTATAAAGGTAGTATTACTACAAACAAGCAGCTAAAATGCTCGTTTCTGGAAGACCAACTTAAGCAGGACATACACATTACTAAAATCTCACAGCTGGGGCCTTGTACGGAGAACTTACACAGATGTAGTCAGTTTAAACAAGGCACATGGTAGTTTAAGTAAGCAGTTAGCATAAATGATGCATTTTCACCACAGCTGAGGTGCCAGCCTTCAAGCTTTTCTGCACTCCCTATTTTTGTCAGCGTTGTTGTACTGCCATCTGGTGGGAAAAACTCGTAGGAAGAAGGATTGTCATGAAGGTACATAACCAGAGGCACTGCAGGAGTGAGAGTAAAGGAATTCTGCATTCCCTATTCCAATGGGAATATTGAAATATCAGTTGTATTTTAGGATCCAATCCCAAATTAAAATGCAGATACATGGAAAACTGCTATATAGCTTCTACACAGTAAATAAACAAGATCAAGAGACTTGGGCTGAGCATCAGTAAGACAGATGCCAAGGACACCAAAGACTGTGACCAGACCATGAATCAAGCCACATGAATAGATACTGACGTGGTAATATGAATTATCTGAAGGCCTACATGAACAAAAACATTTTCTAGGGGAAAGAGATTTACATTCAACAAGTAAGTCACTAACTGGGAACTATGATGAAAACTACTCCAAAGTGCACTGTGCTCAAAGGGCACACATAGCTCTATGGATGTATCCCTTCTTTGAGTTGGTCTAGTTTTACAGTCAAATGCACTTAACTAAAGGGCAAACTATGGCCTGTTTTAGCCAATTAAACAAATTAGTGCCTTACCTTGTGCCACTGGTTTTAACCAACTTGGGAATGCAATGCCCATTCTAACTCAGAACCTGTAAAAGGTTCTATTTACCCCATATTTCCTTGGTGGGGCTGGTCCAGTAGGGTCCAGAAAGAACCATCTGCCCCTCTTTAGAAGAGTCAAAGGTAAAGTGGAAGTGCTGCTGAGTTCTTTCCTCTGCAGTGTCCAGCCCTAATACAGATGTTGCAAACAGCTCTGTCTGGCTCTGAAGAGGAAGCAGAAGGCATATTTCAGGGTAGACAAAGGTGTCCTCTCACTTCAGAGACAGCCCATTTTGAAAGATGACAAGATGATCTTTTGAGGCGGTTTTAAGACAAAATGTATCCCATCAGCTGCCTTTAGCCCGTGAGTTCCAAGCCAGGACTTGAGATAATGGCATGGAAATGTGACTGATCTATCCATTAATACAGCATGTCACCACCAAATGGTATTAGTATTTATGTTTTATGAGGCTAAATGTGTTTTGTATGTTTCTGAGTGTGCTTCCATTAACTCTCAGGCACAAAGGAACATGCTTGCATTTAGCAGCAGACTGTAGACAGTGTGTGAAAGCAGAAACTGGGAGAAGTGCAGCTGAGGGCTGCCATTCACAGCAACAGGCACTAACTCCACAGCAAATCCCTGCCTACATCCCAGGATAGCATGGTAGACTTTAAGAGGCCAGTGCTTTCACAGATACAAATTTGCTATTGCAAAAGGGCACAATTCATCTCACACATAGAGAGTTGCCAATAGCAATCAAAGCATTCTTCCTCTCTGGGTCATGTCAAAGCAGACATCTGGTATCTCAGGATCTACTGCCATGGCAATAACCAGGTTCTCTGGGCAGGGTATTGTTATCTTACTGCAAAAGTTCCATACCTTCTCGGTGATTTCTTATGGGAAGCTCCTCACAGCACTGACTCCTCCTTCTCAGCGCAGCCATAAACTCCAGGTCCCTTCTCACCCAGCCAACCCATCCTTTTTTAGCACTCATCCTTATTAGACACAGCTGTAGCCTATTAGGGCAGGCCTGTTCCTAACCTCTGGTGATTGGTACAGCTGCAACACCTCAGGGGTGAGATTGCCTTGTGCATTATTCTCTCACATTCTATCCTCCCACAGGTTATGGTCAGTGCTTGACCACAGATTTCATAGAGCAAGGGACTGATTCACTCTTCATCACCCTGCCCTGAGTACAAGAACACAGTGAGTTACTGTGAGGTCTTATCCTGAATAATTTTTTATGAGTCTAGGAAATTAACAAATGACAGACCCGGGGGGGTCCATCTCTATTGCTATTTGAAGGACAAAGGGATGACCTACTTAGGCTCAGTACTTAAGATAATACAAAGAAAATTATACAGAAAACCAAGAATATGGCACAAATTTTTAATAACATCCTTGCTTTGACAGAGTATCAAAAAATAATAGTAGTAAAATAGTAGGGCCCAACCTAATTGGCTAATTTATATTAAATGAGTCAGTAAACTGATGTGCATAGTCAGGATTTGTCCCCATCATTATTTGTTCCATATATTGTATCAGTTTAGAGTCCAAGTTAATTCAGTGTGAGTTTGGTTCTAGGTACCTCAGAGACAAAACCTTTTCTTTTTTGTTTTCCTCCCAAAAATGTGATTCTGTAGTCACTGAAATCCACAGACTCTCCCAGAAGGGCATCTTTTCATTTAACAGGAGAGATTGCTGACAGGCAAAAATTCACACTGCAGTAGGTAAGGGAAATGGGGAATTTTCAGAAAATGGCAATTAACTCTTCAGGAACATCACACAGTCTGTCTGCTTGGCCAGATAACATTAGATAAGCTGAGAAAAACGGCCAGTAAGAACTGCTTGAGTAAGAGGGAGATGTACAAAGAGACCAGTGATGACAAGATAACCATGCTGTTATCATTAGTATCTTCTGCTCCTTGCCTGTGTCTTTAACCAGAAGCAGCTAAAATGCCTACATCTAGAACGGTGAAACTGAGCAAATGTCACATCAACAGTCACTTCAGGAAGAAGCATAAAGGCACAGAAAGGAAAAATAGAAGCAGATGCACCACTGGAACAGAAAAGACCAAAATATGATGAAATGGTACTTCAGAAACTACAGGGAGACAGACAAAAGAATAAGTTTACTGAAGTCAAACATGTATCTCCTCCTGTGGAAGACTGCTGGTCCCAAAACCGGGGAAAAAAAATTTGTGAACTTACTTTTCTTGATAACTATATTTGCTCCATTATAGCTTATACAAAAAAAGTTCCTCACAGAAAGGGTAGGCAGATGAAGCAACAGATAACTTTACCCTTCAGTTCCACTGGGGATGTGATGGATGTTTAAGTATTTCCAGTCTCAGTGCCAGAAAAACACAAGGAAGTCCCTTGCTTCTTAACTGCAAATGTTTGGCAAGTTTGAAAAGGGTGGACACCATGACTTAATGGGAATGATATCATGACAATGGAACAAACCCCAAAACAGCAGTGATAGTCCATTGCTTGGGAACTTTATTGGTTTGGAAGCAGAAATTGGCCAGATTAAAAACACCCAGCGTTAACCAAGATCCAGACCTTGTATTACTATTCAGACTTGTACCAAAGCAGCCCGCTTCTGAATTTTTCAGCAAGGTTCTATGTTTAACAACTTAAATAAAATAAACTTAAAGTTTGTGTTTAGAGAGCAGACAATCCAAAATCCAGATCTGGATCTAAACAGAAATAATCTTGGAAATATCACCTCTTCTTCCAAGAATTTCCAACTGAATAGAATCCACAGAACCACAATTACAGAATGGGTAAAGTTGGAAAAGACCCTACTTGGGTCATCTGGTCCAACCTCCCTGCTCAAGCAGGGTCATCCTAGAGCACATTGCACAGGACTGCATCCAGACAGTTCTTGAATATCTACAGTGTGGGAGACTCCACAGCCAAATCTGTTCCAGAGCTCAGTCACCTGCAGAGTAAAATTTTTCATCATGTTCAGGTGGAACTTCCCGTGCATCAGGTTCTGCCTGTTGCCTCTTATCCTATTGCTGAGCACCACTGAGCAGAGCCTGGATCCTTCTTCTTGGAACCATCCTGACAAATATCAACAGACATTGGTAAGATCCCCTCTCATTTGTCTCTTCTCAAGGCTGAACAGGCCCAGCTCCTTGAGCCTTTCCTCATGAGACAGATGCTCCAAAGCCTTAATCATCTTTGTTGCTCTCCACTGGACCTGTGTCAGGAGCTCCAAGTCTCTTGGCCTGAGGAGCCAGAGCTGGACACAGCACTCCAGCTGTGGCCTCACCAGGGCTGAGCAGAGGGGCAGGATCACCTGCCCTGACCTGCTGGCAATGCTCTTCCTGATGCACCCAGGACACCACTGGCCTTCCTGGCCACAAGGAAGGGCACACTGCTGGCTCAGGGACAGCTTGTTGTCCAGCAGGATGCCCAATCCTTCTCTGCAGAGCTTCTTTCCAGCAGATCAGCTCACAGCCTGTACCAGTAAATGAAAGCTGCTTCCGCCTCTGCAGAAAAATTAATGAACCAACACGTGGACAAACCTCCAGGTTCTCAGGACTTGGGTGCCCCTGTTCCCAAACAATTTGCAGTCTCTGGTGGTGGTGATCCTTTGAGCAGGGCACTCCCCCTTAGACACCCAGACAGGCTTCAGACTCCACGATCCTTCAGTTGGGGACCAAAGCTAATAACAAGGTAAAGCCTTCTGTTCCTCACTTTTAATACAGGAATGTATGCTAGTGATAAAAAGCACTGGGAAATGATCCATAATTCCACTGTGAAATTAACTGGGCATTTACAACCAAGTTGAAACAATTTCCAGCTATTTTATGCTACTCATTTAACTTCAAATATTTCAACTTTAAGATTTGTTATAAAGAGAAGGGACTAAAGGCAAGGAGTCACTAAGTAAAGTTTCCTCCAGTTTTCCACCCATCAGATGGTTATTATCCTTAAAAATGCATACAAAGCAGAAAGCACTTCTCTTCCCACCACTTGATCCAGGATGCATCTTTTGGACATTATAAACTGTCCCCTATCAAAAACCTATTATGTTTGTGCATACCAGCTTTCTCTGCCACCCTCCTGGGCATGAACAGTGCTTTTGAAATGGAACCAAATTAATTTCAGGGAGCTTTCTGTAGCTGTATTTTATTCTTGTGTTGTCATGTCACAAATTAAGAGCTATTTTAACGTCTTTTAAACCTCCCTCTGCAAAAATTCAGTTACTTCAAATGAAAGGAAGGTATAAACAACAGGTACTGTATTTCTTTCTTGCTCCTTGTTACACAGACTTCATTTGGGAATAACAGCCTTGTTGCACATGGCAAGCAAGATGAATAAATAAGGATTCAGAACAGTGTAATATTAGAAGCAAGCCTCACAATATAAAAAGCCTCATCAGTTAGTGTCAAACTACATTGGTATGGGCCAGTGGCTGCACAGCTGCATTCTCCCATCATGAGTCTGGTGCAAAAGAGCATCTGATAGTGTGGCTGTATCATGTCACAAGAACCTGCTAGGTGACCGTGTCATGTCACAAGAACCTGCTAGGTGACCGTGTCAGAAGACTACAACTGATGCTGTCACACAACACTGTGATACCATAAAGGGACACTCCTGAGCCATTGTTGTTTGAGCCATTGTTGCACATTTCTGTCATAAAGGCAAATAATCTCTGGGCTGCAGCATATGGGATCATTAACATCTGATATGTATCCCAATACTGCAGTGTATGGGGAGAAATGCCAAAAGCAAACAGATTTCATATCATCTGATTTTGGGTGCCTAAATTAGAAAGCTAATCACCTCAGATCATCCAGAGACAAAAATACAAGCATTCAAAATACAATTTATAGCTACAGTTCAAGCAATATTGTCCTTAGCTGCCTCCTGAAAGAACCCACTGCTACCACTGGGGGAAAACAGTCTAAGATAAATACCCACATTTAGATGTCCAGAGTTTAACACAGACTAACTTGATTTAAATAACTGTTTGTAAGATTATAATGCACAGGAGGCCCCACCAAACTCAAACAGAAATAGCGATATCTGTAAGTTAACATAAATCCATTTTTATCAGTAGAGCTCACTAGTTCCAGACTGTCAAAAACCACAACACAACTAGTTTGCTGCTGTATTCCCTTCCTGTTAGAAACAGGCAGGCAGTATCACAATAAAGTATACTCAATCAGTAATTAAAAGCTTTTACGCATGAATGTCACAGCATATATCACAGTTGAGACAGCCACATTACAATTTCAGAAAGCTTCAACCCATACACAGTAACACCATAGCACATCAGAAGGCTTCGAACATCTGCCCACACAGAGTAACATCACTTCAGAAAGCTGCAAGCAGCTGCCATTTCTTGTTCTTCAGCCCAACCTTTTATCCCCTCATGTTGATGCACGGCACCTGTGTGCCTCTGCTCCCTTTGTGGTTGGTCAGTGGCCCGGGCCCTCCATGGCTCATTGCTGTCAGTGCTGCTCACCTGCTGCTCACAGCTGTGCCCACTGGGGATGGGGCTCAGCCCAGCCCCATCCCAATCACCACAAACTGTGTGCCTACACATAAATGCAAGAAAAAAGCCTCAGAGATAATTCAGTGCTACATTTGTTGGTATAATGTTTCCTTCATTTTTTTCAAAATGCATTTTTAACAGGATAGACGTGCACCTCACTGACCTCACTGAATGCCCAACTACATTACCACCATTTTAGTCCTGCTGTTAAAAGGAACTGCATCATTTATACATGTCTAAAAAGCTTATCAAACCAAGTTTTCGAAGCAAATAGAATAATCTCTTTGCAGTGTTCTTGAAATACACTGTGGTCCTCTTTCCTTTGAGCTGCAATTCAGAATTATCAATATCTCACATAAGGCTATATGAAAAAGATCAACAGCAGGCAAGCCAAGCCAAGTGCTTCCCCAGCTCTGCCAAGAATTAAACACAGAGCTCCATCAGCAGGAGGGCTTTCTTTGGTAACAAAATCTGTCTCAGCCTGTATGTAAAAGGTTTCCTAAGGCTGAAAATTAAAGCTTAAAGACCACAAGAAAAGCCTCAAGACAAGGAGAGCTCCTATAGAAAAAATGCTATATAGAATTTCCAAAAATAAATAGGTAATAATTATTTCTAGTAACAACAGTAATAGCAGCAATAGTCCCTCTTTTTAATGATTCTCCTTCCCCAGAGATCTCAGCATGCTTTTTAATTTATATAAGCAGCAGTGTGCAGTTCACTTAATATTGAAATCCAGCCATCTCTGAGCACAACTGAAAAAGACAGCATGAAATAACATTTCATTATGTAAGAAAAAAAAAATTGCTATGTTAATTTGAAATCACAAGGGAAGTTTCACAAGACATTTGGAGAAAGCACCAGGGCTACAAACCAATCCCTGGAAAAGTGCCATTGAATATGTAACAAACTGAAATGGTCAAGACTTCTTGCACGTCAAAAGGAAAAATTAGACTGCACCTCATCCCCTAACCCCTGCCAGCACTGCTCTCCATCAAGCTGGGGAGGCAGTTCTTCAGTGATTGAAAGGGAGAAGCCCAAACACTGTATGGGAGTGCTCTTAATAGCAGCTCTTAAAAAGGTTTGAAAAATGCACAGGCAGTACTTGCCCTGGAAATGGATTTATTGGGAGCATGAAGCTGCCTGCGAGTTCTGTTCCACATTGCATGTATGCAAGCACAAGCTGACATATGGACCATGCATCTGACTGATAATGTCATTCTAGTCTGATTTCTCTTAGCACAGTATTAAAGACAAAGGTGCAGTATGATGAATGAAACTGTAGCAGTACAACAGATTTCTGAAGAAAATTAGTCTGATTTGACAAGACTGTGCAACTCAAAGATAAGTATCTTTCCTATAGCAATTCTGCTTATTAATTAGCAGCAGTGAAGAAGGAGATTGAGCATTTCACTTCCTTCCCTTTTTATTAATATGCACAGTAAGTCAAAGTTTCTGTCATACAAAGCAAGATGAATACTGTTAGTCCTATCCCAAAGGAACACATGGACCTCTTGTAATGTAGCACATACAAACACTCCTAAACCCTTCTGCTCAGCTTTTCCACCACCCATCACTCACTCTCATTGCTGAAAGCCACCAAGCATGTGGTATTTCTCAAGTACAGATCAAATGTTACACTTGGAAAGTATCATAATATAAATAAAAAAATATAACTGGAGGTAAACAGAATTAAAACAGAAATTTAATCCTGTTTTCTTTGAAAATTATCCTTGTATTCTCACCAGACCAGAAACACTAGACTGGAAATTCTACATACGCCGTCTCTTTGAAACTCCTGCCATCTTGAATGCAACTAGATTTTACAGCTAAAGAACCCCCACCCCAAACAGATTAAAAAAAAAAAAAAAAAACCACATCAGAAACATAGTTGGGCTCATTTCATATTGTGGTACAGTGGCCAAAAAAAAGGGCATCAGTCCCAGAGCTGATAATCTAGTAATACCCCACCATGATTAAAACATGCTTCATTTACTTTAATATAAAATAGCTAAAGCTAGAAAGACAGAATTGTCTTTTCCTTTTAACCAGCTGTGATGGCTCAACTGGCCTCTGATTACATGAGGCTTACAAGTCATCTGAACACATTTGTATGCAACTATTTAATAACACTACAGTGATTAGGTGTCTAAAGTTATCTTAGCCAATTCAGTGAACATCTAATGCAAAGTGAGCGAAATTTACAGTGGAAGTGCAAAAGCTCTGATTACGGCAAGAGTATTACAGCCATTTCTTTTAGTCTAATCTCCTGTCAAATTGATGCCCATAGATATTACAGAATTGTCTAACAATGAAAAGAGGCCATACTGTCGCATTCTCAGAAGTCTTGCCAGCACAAGGAATGGATCACGGAGACTTAAACTGCTCATTAATGCTCATAAAGTGTCATCTTAAAAGGTGAAGCCCTGATATTGCACTGGAAGGAAGTTTTGCTGCAGAAAAGACACCAATTAGCACATTTTAGTAACTTCAGAAACTTGGCAAGGAACAAAAGCCACAGCTTTTAGTAGCTTGAGAAGATCATGCTGAACATGAAGCATCTTCACCAGGAGGGTAATGTAGCATTAGAAGACATAATCCAGAAAGATGATGGAATCTCCAAGCTGCTTTCAGACAAAACCACAGCTGATCTGATCTATCAGTCCTACTCTCAGAGTGGTGTTGGGTGAGAATATGCTCTGAGATCCCATCCAAACAACTTTTCCAAGATTCTGTGTTCTTGTGAGCAGATGCAGACCAAGCCAAAAATTCACTGCAGCAGGAAATGGTTGCAGGAGCCCTTAGTACAGCAGTAAGGCCATACACACCTGGACAACTCAGGTAAAAGCTCACAAGAGACCTTGTGCAGATGCTTTTGTCAGCAACTGCAGGTTTTTTCAAGACACTGATTTTGGCACTGCCTTCCACCTATCAGAAAATATTTCAGCTGAATGACAGAAGTACAGCAGCCATGTCCTCATCTTTTCCCTGAGACACACTGTTTTGCCTATCAGACATGCCTTTGCTGAAACATGAAGATGTTCCACATGTTCAAGTTAGAAGGGAAGTCTGGCACACCAGGTTCCCTTCAGAACAGCTGGGGCTAGCATGTAGCTGGTTACAAATGCACAAAGAACCTTAGCATAGCAATGGGAGTTCAGTAGAGGAAAAATGCTCTCTTTTGCTGTAACAGTCTTCATGGTTTAACTTTGAAAAAAATTCTCTGCTTCAAAAGCCTTTCATGCATATGAATGTGATTTTCAGCTTGTCTCTCAATTTCACTGTTACAAAGACTTGTTAGGAAAAAATAGTAACTGGAAGGACTCGAGGGTAAATGAAATATAAAAACTGACAAACCTTTCTTGTCTAGTTACACTCTTCACCCTCACTGGTACAAAACATCATTTTTCACATCACTTAAAAATTGTGTGCATTGGACACTTCCGTATATACCAGTAAACATACTTGCATCTCAAACTTTCTTGTAGTCACTGGTATGATTTGCTCTGCAGGGTAAGCATAGTTTTAATGAGGTAGTGCACTTCTCAATACAAATAATTTTTTTTTTTTGCCTTTTATTTGAGTTTTGGCTGCAAGACCTTACAAAGAATCTTGGGGGGAAAAAAAAATAAAAAAAGCTGTGGGTGGGCCTTGCCTTTGAGTGCAAAATTTTTGCCCAATTTTTTAACACCTGATATCCTTCTCATTTCAATAGCAGAAGAGAGAATTTATAATAAATACAGCTCTTGCTGTGACTGAAAAAGTGGAAAATCATTAACTCAAGCTAGCTGTCAGATACTGCAAAAAGAGCACTCAGAAACTGATAAATCTCCAAAATATTTATTCTGTAGTCCAAAATGGCGTGGGCTAAAATTCAGAGTTCTGAATTCTTATGATCTGCTGCAAAATTGAAAAGAACTCTCTTTAGCCCATGCGAACTAAATTAAAAGAGAAGCTACTGAAATGACCAATACATCATCTGTGGCAATCATAGCAGGGTCTTGCTCCCAAATGAAGCATTTTATTCTTCCCCATAATGAAAAGTAATAGGTCAAACTAATAAGTAAGGTATAAATAACAGGCATGAAATATGTTACATGCTAAGACTGGAGCATCTGTTCGGAGTGTTTCATTCTCTAACATTTCTTCTCTTCTTGGCCTTTTCTCCAGTTTGAGGTTTAGTGTTTTCCTCCTACCTCACTTCTCTCCTTGTTACTTTAGTTTCATCTTCCTCCCCCTAAATCCTGGCTTTACATTTTACCCCACATTCTTCCTTAGACATATTTAGGATGTTCATTAAAGTCTTGACAAACTGAGTCAAACCAGCATGCCCAAGCAAACCATACATCTCCACAGATTTTAATGCCTGCAGACTTTATCTAGCATGACTTCTTTCCATTTTAATACAGATTTCTATGAATTATATTTAAGTATGCTTTTTAACAAGAAAATCTTAAAATGTTAAAACATCAGAAGTGAGGGCAAGTCCACCACATTCCCTAGTGAACTGCTTGAAACCACATTCACTTAAATACTGCATCTTTTTTAGAGTAAACTCATCTATTTCATTGTGTTATCGCAATGAAGACTGAAAATTTTCCCTACTAGGGCATCATGTTCTCATCTGGAGTTAATAGTATATTTTAAGTCAACTTTGAGACTCCAGAAACGGAAGATAAACATACCTATGTATTCAAATTCATCTCCAGCTAAGGATCATTTTTGTGCCCTTCTCTGAAGTTCCACCAATATTGCTATGTTGGTTTAGGATAGAAAGTTCTAAAATGAACATAAAAATGTAGCACTCTTACCAGTATTTCATGCAGAGGTAAAACTACATCTGTTTGTTTACCTGCTATTCCGATTTTCAGAAGAGTCCCAGTGTTCATAGCAGAAAGGTTTTGAACATCACTTCAGTAAAAACCTGTATCATGATAAGTACTCACATTCATAATTACTGCTCCAAGTTACTCCCTTTCGGGAGTTTCTTCGAATAGGTATGGTCAGTATTCTCTACTCCTACAGACACTCTGTTTTATTTATCTGTAAAGAATGCGATAGCTTTAATAATTTAGATTACACTGTAATAATGCAGTATTACAATTACAGCATTATTGGCTATTAAATAATTTAAATAACATTTCAGAACGCTGCTGAAATGCTGAATAATATAAAGCAAACAGGATTCCTAAGATACCTTGTCAGAAAACAGACACCCTGTTTTCTCCCCAATAGCCACTTTTTAGATCAGCCATGAAGCCAGATTTTAATCCATCTAATATATAAACTCTTTGAGCCAAATTTCACTGGTTTCCCCCATCAAGATGTTAGAGTGATAAGACAAATGCCTTTCAGAAATTCAAGAATACTGCATTCATTATGCTGTCTTCATCAGCCAGATCTACGATCTTGTCAAGTGATGACAGTTTTGTTTGACAGAACACGTTTCCATAAAACCATCTTGACTGACAATAATATGCTCTTCGTCTCTAACCTTTTGTAGATGGCATCCAAACTGTTCTGTTCTGCTGCCAAGACTTCTGTGAAAGTCGCTATTCTGTTGAGTGGTGGATAGCTCCTTATATTCTCCTAAGTATTTGTATTACCATGGCACTCCTGCATTGTGACAGAGCTTCTCCACTCTCCAATACTCTTTAATATTTAATTAATGGCTCAGAACACAAATGCTAGATTTATTTATCTAGTAGGATTTCAGAACTGCTGGTCATAACACACTTGCTTTTATCCAGTGCTCTCCATCTTGCATTTTGACTATAATGAATAAACATATACTATCTATCATATGAGGGTTGAAAAACAGAGCAGAAACAGCTGCTGAATATTTCTAGCTCTTCTGCATCACTATTTATAATTTTATTTTCAGTTTAGCAACAGATAACTCGACCCAATTTACAGCTAACAACTGGAGGCTGATTCATAATATATCTTATTCATAATATATTTTCATAATCTACCTTAAAAATGCCATCTTACTATTCTTAGATTTTGGTATTCACTTTATCTCCCATGGGTTGCTTTAACATAGGGACAAAGTACACATCAAGTTAGACAAAAATGTCCTTATATCAGTTTTACACTGAAAGAACTGGGGAAAAAAACAGTACAATAAGATTGTCTAAGTAACAATGTACATGGAAGAAAACATACTTCATGGAAAAGAATCAGATGAAACTGCAAGCAAAATTTAGACAACTGCTACTTCAATGCTTTTCACTAGACTTCGAATGTTGGCAATTACTTTTTATTATTTTTATAAGATACAACGAAATACATAAACGTAGAAGACTCTTAATTGTTGTACAATGTAAAAATGGAACTGTCACCTGTGAGAAGCACAGCTGAAAGAAATCACTTTTAAGGGAACCACAAAATGCTTCACCTTGGACACCAACACGCCTGGCACACACTCTCCATCTCATGTTTTTGAAGCAGTGCACAGGGAGTTGAGAGACAGAAAACCTTGCAACCCTAATCTTTCCCAACACAAATAGAAAACAAAGGTGTATTCTGAGCTGTAGTTTAAAAGTGACTGTCAGAGCTGGACAGACACAGAAGAGTTCTGACTCCTTCTCTTGATTAGATCATTGCCTAAGGTTTGGTGAATTTCTAATACATTTTTTTATGCAGCAAAATTTTATTCCATTCTGTTTCCCTGAGGAGTGGGAGGAGATGGTGGAAAGGCTTCCATACCTCTCCCAATATGTTCGGTGCTGTTGTGCTTGGCTGCGCATATGCCAGGGACATGAAGCATATGGCCCGGGGGCTGGCACTGTCCCGTTCAGCAGATGTCTTCAATACATTCTGCCATAAAAATCTTTTGGGGGACTGGTTGACTGCTTTTTATCAGACAATTCTCTCTCTAGCTGATAGCGAGTTATTCACCTTAGCTGAAATACTACTAAGTCCCTTTAGAAAAGTTGTGTAGCTTTCCATATCCAGCAACTACAAAATAAGATTTTACTACTTTCTCAAATTAAGTCTGCACCTAGCAGATAAATTGACTGCAAGCTGACTATACCAGGTGCCACAGGAGGACCTAAATCTTCCTAAAGTAGTTATACTGCTTTGTTTTTTTGGACCAAGGAATCAGAGACAGGAATCAATCTTCAGAGGCAAGCACTCTTCCCCTTGTGGCATTACTCCAAAGCAGCCAAGGATGAAAATACCTGTAATTTGTGCAGGGCTGCCATGCCAGCAGGTATAGAGGAAAACTCACACAGCTTACAAAAAAAACAAAAGAGCAAGAATCTATTTGGAAATCCAATGTAAATTAATCTTGCATGTTGGCATTGTAAGGATTTACCAAATTATTCAAATGGTGAGCATTATTTAATCCTGTGGGCCGTTTACAAGCTTTGCCTGAATTGTTTTATGGACAGTTAATTTCCACTTTGGGTTTGTGTATTTGACAATCCCTTCCCCACAGGGCTTCCGGTGTTTGGCATATCCATCAAGATGATGGACAAAATAATCCTGATAGGAATTATTCCTTTTTGCCTTTGTAGAGGACACACCAGACAGTGGAGTAATGGCTGGATGGGAGAAAAAAATGCTGTTGCACAATATCAATGCCCTACACCAAATCACATGACAAAACTAGAAAGTCAAAGCATCAAAGCCAACCAGCTCCTAGTCAGTGAGCTCAAAGGCAGAAGAATACCCAAAACTGACTTAATTTCTATTTTCTTGCTTTAGTTCTTGTTATAAAGGCTGGACACTTTCACCAAGTATCATGATCTGTTTTAGTTGATCTCAACACCTGTATCACCCTAAAACTTCTACATCCTCACTTACAAATTAGAAGGGAAAGAGTAGCACACTTTGTGATCCCTCATAAAAATACTTTACAAAATAAGACCCAAGAGAGCCCAGAAGAATTGCCCTTCAAGTGTCTCAAACTCGGAAACTGATGTTCCACATTGAGCATCCTCTTCCCCCCAACCAGAGGCAGAGCATTCTTGTTCCCTAGCTGATGATATGAACATGCCAGGCTTCTAACAGGCAATTTTTCTGATAACCATGCAAACAACTCACACAAGGGTGTCGTCAAACACCGATGAAAAATGAAATTAGATTGTCTCAACAAAGTCCACTCTTCAGTGAGCAAGGGTCTGCCTTAAAAAGAAGAATGGGAAGGCTTTTATAAATTACTCAACCATATATATATCATATTTTCAATCAAATTAAAGAAAATCTTTCCCCTTCACCCCCTTATTTCCCCTTCACCCCCTTCTGTGCCCCCCTAGGGTCAGATTCCTTGTGTCTAACTCACAGATTAATCCATCCTTCAAGAACAATAATAAGCTCAGCTCCCCAGTGTTTCCACTACACAGCTGTAAACAGCCCAATGGACAAACTTTTCCACCCCTCTTTGGGAGGCTATTCCCTAGCCCAATACATTTCACCATCCACTTGGGATTCAGTACTCCACAGGTCACAAATTCTGAACAGATCAAGGAAAAAGTGTCTAATTCTCCTGACAAATCACAGTCCATGTAACCTTAACGAATTTTACTGTATCCTTCTCTGAGAAGTTAACCACTTAATTTCTGAGACTTTCACTAGTGTGTTACCATTTTGAAAGACAGCATAAGAAGCATATATGACAAGATTTACATTAGCAGAGCTATTTTTGTCAGTCACTTCCCATTCCTTAAAAATATTTTTCATTGGCCCCTACCTTGCAAAGCACTTAAAAGCACATTCTTCCCCACCTATATGCCCCAAAATCCCAATGAAATAAAGTATGTTTCATGTTTTACATTCAATCCAACACACAGACAAGAGTATTACACATAACTGAACTATTTCAATGTAGTATGAGCCCAACCTCTCTGCCCAAACCACTCAGACATCTGCTGATTGACTAGACTAAGCAGATTACATGAAGAATTAATACAAGTTTTAAAGGTGATTATTGCCATCACCTGTTCAAACTGAGGAGTGTAAGTGTCCATGTAGCCATTGCTATCTACGTAAACCCTTACTCCCTGCAGCCCATGAGCACTATGGGCTATTGGATCCATGATATGATCACAATCTTTAACTGGATATTAGATCTAAGATATGATCACAATCTGTAAACAATCTTGTCTTCTGACTATTCAGCTTTCCATCTCTGTGAAACCACAATAAATCCATGATTTGACAATGGCAGTGCTGAGTGATTGCTTCAGTGACCTCAGAAATGTCACTTACATTTTCAGAAATCAGACATTACTTTAAACATTTCTACCCACATTCTCATGAATAGCCTGGTAAATTGTCTATTCATATAAAAAGCAGAAACAAAATAAACGACTGCCTTGACCAGGATTATTAAAGAAAATAAATGAGGGTAGAAAAAGTGATTTTCTTGATGCAACTCTTTCAGAAAGGAAAAAGACATTTTCAATTAAACTAAAAAGAAAAAAGTAAAGTATGATCTCTGTAGTGCATGGGTAGCTTGACACAAAGTAAGAGAAGGAAAAGGAAAGCAAAAGAATGTCAAGCACTGCCCATTTGTATATTTTCTGTGGAAAGATGCATGCTGGTGATAAACATAATGGCATGTGAATGGAAGTGAGGCAGTGGCAGAGTGCCAGGCTGGTTTGTTTTATTTGAGAAAGCCCTGAACACTGATGTATGAGATCATTTACTAGAGAAGCTGGGAGAGCAACTCACAATAAACAATTTAGTCTCCAAATGTAGCTCTTTTACTATTCAAACTGTCCACAAAGACTGAGCTATTTTATAGATGTTTGCTGTTTCTACTTATTCAGACAAGTATTTCCTTCTAGTCCATACCAAAAACACAGGTCCTGGTAAGTAAAGGATTCAGCACTCACAATGACAGCACTGTGACTGCTCAGCAAGTCAGCTGGCATTTCTACTGCTCCAGTTTAGCTGCATATGCTAAAGTCCTTTGTACAGAACTAAAACTTCTGAAAGTTACATCTCAACATCTAAATGTCTGGGCTCACTTGTCCCAAAATTTATTATAAAAACCCCTGCTCTTTCTGTACACTTCACAACGGATGTGAAGAACATGTCACCATAGGATTTTATTGTAAGGTTAGCCATTTTTTACTTATTTCTGCAGCTCTGCTTTAAAGCACACAGAGAAAAAGAGAATTTAGTAGACAGTCTGAGAGACAAGACAGGTAGAATTAGTCCTTTTTGTTATATGTACTCTGTCCCTTTCCTATATCCTTTGAAATTCAATTTCTTGTTTGCTGATTTAGCATCTCATAAAAGCTTAACCAGAATACACATAAAACATTTCTTCTGCAAATCTGAGATTTATCTTTTCAGAAGGCAGGTGTAAGTGCAAGAGAATCATACAGCTACTTTTTTAAATGTAACTTGATTACAGACCTCATACAGCTCCCAAAATTATGGCATGGTGATATCACATATCAGGCAGGTAATTTTATATACATTCACTGTAGTTCACATGCATACTCTGTTTATTCATAATAAGCTGCAGCTGTTGAAGTACTTATGTATCAAAAAATAAAACCATCTGGGGTTATGCTCTGGGATTTTAGGAACTTGATGGAAAAGAAATGGATTTTTCCCCACAATGAATCTTAATGGAAATACAACCACTTTCCATGAAGACTGTGATTCTTTGGGATAGTACAATTCTACCTACATTACAAGTCACTGTTAGGCACAAAGTTCCCTAATAAAATTGGACATACTGCTTCATAGTATCACACTTCTCTGCTTTCTGTAAGACATACAAAAGTAAAGGTACGAAATAGAAAATAATGTTTAAACATTGTTCAAATCTTAGCTGCTGAAACAGAAAAAAAACATTTGCTGTAATTTGGCACTGGAGAACAGATGAGATAAAAGTAGTAGAAGATTAAAAGAAGACATCTGGAAGTGCTCAAGAAGGATTGTGCTACCTCAGAATTAGAATATTATCAGTCATTAGACACCATGTATCCCTTGACCTAGAGGAAAAGAAAATCAGAGAGCACTGTACTCTGTACTTGCTTCTGGTCTAATAAATTTTCTCTCATAATGAGCTTCTTTTCATAAAATCTGACCCAGTAAAGCATTCACCACACTTTGGTTTTAGGTACAAGTGACACCATGCATTTCTAGGACACTATTCACATCCCATAACAATTCACAGATTTCAAAGTTTGCTTCAGAACATCAAAATAATTAACTTCTTGTATGATTAAACCCCTTACTAAACCTCTAAGGCACATGATTTCACTGGCACAGTGCTAATCATCACGGTGCTTTCTAACATGATGCTTTCTCTCCTGGAAGTCCTGTCTCATTAATTTAATCTTAATCTAAGATTTTTAGCAGTCCTAATAGAAATTATACAATTACTTTTAATTCACATAAAAAGAATCAAAATCTCTTATTTTTTTCCTTATTCAAAAGTACAAATAAACACATTTGCAAGAAGAGAGAAAAATGTTTGAGTGCAGCACCTACTTTTACAAACCTTTTTATGGATTAGAGGTTTTCGAATAATTATATTTCCAAGAGATTACTCAAGGATTACAAAACTCTTTCATATATACTAATCTTAACCTAATTAATATTTCTAATTTTACAGATGGGGTAATTGACATTACTGACATCTTCAAATTAAGTCTCCTATATTCAAATTACTATAGTCACTATATTGAGAACTGAAGGAATGCAGGATCTTTGAATGTCAAGACAATTTTTTTGGAACCTGTGCATTGACTAAGCTAAGAATTATGAGAGTTAATTTTTGGGAATTGTGGTCAATATCATGAGACCATGGATATCATTAGGAAGAAATTAATATCTGTTCAGTAGCTTGAGTAGTGTCTGACTATAATAGCTTTGTGGTCTGCAGGTCCAACTGAGAGGAGAGCTAGAAGTTTCTGGTCTAAAGAAGTTTCTCATTAGCCCATAATACTGAGCCCTGGAACATAGTTGCAGTGCATATGGGTAGTTAGTCACACCAAAGAAGAAAAGCCACTCTTGGTCCAAGCGTGAAGTCAAGGCTCAGTTCAGTAACAAATCCTGGAGCCTAATTGTTTCTCTGTGAACTTTGGGGAAATCTGAGTTTAAAGCAAGGAATCAGCAGGCTACACTGCTTTTCAGTCACAAACTTTCAGCATGGTAGAGGAAACAAACTCAAATGGCTCTAGTCCATTACATCCAGAAAGGTGTAGGACATGTTTGCAAAGTAGCAGTTACACCCACTTAACCACACAGCCTCAAATATCTGGGGCTGTCTCCAATCCCATTTTGCTGTATTTGAAATATGTGACAGTAACACTGATACACAAAGGAACTCTGACCTATGAACTGCTCCTCCTCCTGAGTCACTAAGAACATACCAGTATCTCTACCTTACTGTTCTACACAATAAAATACCCTAGAGAATACATATCAAATAACAGTGCTGCCTTGATATTAATTTTATTTATTCTCTTTAAAGTCTCAGTGCCTTCTGCCAGTCCTCTGCACTAGTAAGTTTTAATCAGCAAGTACAGTATGGATTATATGCTGATCTATTTCTGCCCTCACAATACGCTGGTTCACTTCAGCAGTCAACAAACAAAAATAAACAAAGACATAACATTTGGGATAAAAAAGCCCATTAATTGTTACAAAACTGGAACTGGATGCACTTGGAATGTCAAGATTCAGCTACATCTCCAGCAATACTGAAAGACCAGTTTTAAATCAGACACCAAGACTTAGCAACAGTTACCTGGAATGTGTTACACAAAAACTACATCATTCATGCCTCAATCTCAAATCAGAAAAGAGTGCTATTTCAAAATTACATTGTTTTGAGTTATAAACTGCTTAAAATTCAAAAGTGAAAGCAAAGTTACCTAGTGCATCCCCTTCAGAGAAAATAAACAAACAAAATCCTAAAAAATAAAAAAAATAACAAAACCCACCAAACTCACAAGCTAAAAAACACCAAAGTAAAAGTAAAAGTAAACATAAAAAAGAAAAGGATAGAAACATAAACTGTTCCTCATGTTTTTGGATAAACATATGTCAAACATGTTTAGAGATTAAAGTGTCTGTCCCTGAACACTTGTTTTCATGATGAGGAAATCAGCTATTATTTTACAACTTGGTGAGGCAGATTATGCACAATGATGCCACATGCTCTTTACTGTAATGAAGTCAATTTTGCCCTGCATTGGCTTTCTTTGTGGTGTTCACCCAGAGATTTAAACAGCTTTATTATTACAATACCACGATATCCCTCCACAAGCAAGTTCTTGTTCAGTAGAGAAGTGGTGCATTACTAATGCCATTTCACAGTTGAGCTATGTAAGTCTTGAGAGATTAAGGCAAGACTTCTCAAAAAGTGGACTCTGAACCAGAAAAGCTTTGGCTGTTACTTTTACAGAATGACAGAATGGGGTTGAAAGGGATCTTCGGGAACCACGCCGTCCAAGCCCTTGCTAAAGCAGGTTCACCCAAGCAGGCTGCCAGGATCGCATGCAGGCGGCTTTTGAACAGGAGGTTCCGCAGCCGCCCTGGCTTGCCTGCTACAGGGCTCAGCCACCCTCCCATCAAAGGAATTTTTCCTCCAAAGGACGGAGCTTCTGTGTTCCAGCCGGCGCTTGTTGCCCTCGCCCTGGCGCTGGACACTCCGTCCCTCGGGACAGTCAGCAGCAGTGGCCCCTTGGAGCCGCAGTTCCAGCAGTATTCAGGGTGTTTTCAGACACTCAAAAGGAGACCCCTGGGTAAGTGTAACCGGCAGGGAAACCCCTGGGACACCCAGCGGAGCCTTCCTTCCTTCCTTGCTTCCTTGCTTCCCTCCGCCCGGCCGGCCCCGAACCCGCGCCGCCCGCACCGCGCCCCGAGCACCCGCACCGGGCCCAGCCTGGCGCCGCAGCGACACCTGGCGGCCCCCGCTGGCACCGCGGGCGGCGGGCGGGGAGCCCCCGCCACGGGCCAAGGTCGCGAACGCGCACAAATAAATGTACCCAAACAAAGGAACACAGGGCAGGCACGCCAATCTGTGGAACATATAGATATGCATACATCTAAAATTTCCTAATAATATGTTAACAACAACCTTAAAACACTCTCTGCAGCGTCCAACTGTCGCAGCTTCTAGAAGCTTCGAGGTATCTGAGTTAGTACCCAGCAGGAAACTACAGCAGAGAGGACCCCCAGACAATTCAGGACAAATCTAGCAAGCACATTTCTTTAAATTGTTATTTTACTCCAGTGTTTAGAACAGGCACTGCTGAGAACAACACCCAATTGCTAAACCAAATGTGACATGTATGGCAGCAGTAGCACAGACAGCTTTCTGCTCAAGTCAAAATTATTCTTAAGCCTGAACTCCTCCTGCACAACAAATGGATAGTTGGATCTCTAATCTAGTCAGTTTATAGGCAAGGATGCTGAAATTTGCAACATGAACACTGAGCTCCATCAGAACTGTTTGTATGCTGTGGCTTACAGATCAGCTAAGCAGAAAAAACCAAGATCACAACAGAAGTAAGCTGGTCACCAGTGGTCACCAGCTGGTCACCATTCCTGAGGGAACATTAAGGAGTCAAAAACCACTAATACGCCAACCATTTAAAACTCACAATCACACTAGAGGAAAAGAAATCTGAAGTGTAGTTTGTACTCCTTCCCAATGTGAGAATCATCTGTCCTTCCATGGCGTGAACTGATGGATGCTTGCCCTGAGCAATCCATTGGAAAGCTCAGACTCCTGCAGCAGTAGATGAATAACCTGCCTTAAATCACATCTGACTGGCAAAACCTTAACCTGAGCACCATAACTCTAAAGCCATCTGTGACACCTCTGTGTCCTTTAACAAGGTACAAAATTTATGAGACACATAGCAATAAGAAAAATTAATTCCAATTTATTCCCCAGACATTCTTACAGAATTTTCTTACATTCGTACAAACATTCTTACAGCCATCTCACTTTGTAGCTTGCACTTTTAATTACAGTTCAACCATAAACAGAAGCAGCTAAAACATTAGAGGAATCAGCTTTTTCACCAAAGAAATATTTGCAAAATAAAATAGGTTTGATTCTTTTCCATTATTCTCTCTCTAGACATCTCATCACTTAACCATTGTTAGCGCATCCGGGGCTGGACATGAGAAACACAATGAAACTGACAGCAGTGGAAACTTCATGGGAATCAGTGTGACAATATCATTTGGTGGCAAGGTGCTTTTCCATTCCTGAGGAGCAGAGCCCAACTCATACATTTCAGTCCTGGCTTTCTACTAGTCCCATTTTATATATCCCAAGTTAGTTATCTGATTATGTGCTTCAAAGAATCTTGCTGACATCTATTAGAATTTCTGAATATTCTAATATCAAATATTACATTATTTTACACATAAATTATTTCTACATACATGTTTCTAAATGCACACAAGTAATAATTTTTACCATTCTCTGTTCCCAAATAATCTAATCTAAAAAAAATTCCCCTAAACATGTTCATTATTTGAAAGTATTTGTTGAACCATTTTTCTGAGTAAATTACACTCTGCATGAATGCCAAGATTGTTTATTTATGATTGATAGTTTAAACCTTGTGATTGTTTTGTTTTTTCTACCTGAATGACTCACATTTTCTAAGCAAACCATTACAAATCCTAACTATTCACATTTAAGAGCTAACTCTGAAAAAGCCCAAGAAATAACAGTGTTGGCATACTGTAAACACAAATTAGATACCTGAGAGTTGACAGAAAGCTAGGGGATACTTAATATGGAAAAATATGATGTTTTCAGAGATGCAGTTTTCTTCATCTGGCATTGTGTTCCTGCCAGAATTACATGTCCCAGCTCTGGACATGTTTCCCAGTCAATATCCAGCCCCATAGCTGTAATAATTATCCTGTTTCTTTCCTGATCACTGATGGAGCTCTGGCTTTGGTCTTGGGCCTGCAGTTTGCACAAAAACTTTCAAAAAAAAGGGCTCACAAGCTAGGAAGAAAAACATCAAAATCAGGTCCCACTTGCCCTTGAACCATTTCCATGATGTACTTGTTATCTTGTCCTATTTTCCCTTGAAAGCTTTCAGTCCCGTTGAGGTTTTCTTCTTTTTAAGTAATTCAGGCTACTCTAGAAATTGCCACTAAAATAACTGACACTGCTAAATCCATAACTGCAACTGAAGTGCAACATATATGAAAATTGTAGCTTGCAGGCAGCATTAGGTTTAATTTCATCTGCACTGCAACTCATACAACACTTCTCTGGAAATCATGTGATAAACACACTCATTTTACTCACACTAACTCATTACTCACACTAACACAAAAAAAAAAAAGTCACATATATGTGCATATTTTAATTTGTTTATCAATAGCCTGGACAAAGGGATACAAGTTTGCTGATGATTTAAAACTGGAAGGAGCAGCTGGGAGAGGAGGGGAGGGGCAATGCATCATCGATGCACATTAGTATCTCTAACATGGGTGTCAAGAGGATGGTGCCAGACTCTGTTCAGTGCTGCCCAGTGACAGGACAAGGAACAATGGCCATAAACTAAACCACGAGAAGTTCCATCTCAACATGAGGAAGAACTTTACAATGAGGGTGGCAGAGCAATGGCACAGCCCAGGGAGGTTGTCAGGTGCCCCTCTCTGGAGATACCTCAAACCCACCTGGACAAGTTCCTGTGTCACTTGTTTTACAAACCCTGCCTTGGCAGGTGGGTTGGGCTAGAGGATCCCCAGAGGTCCCTTCCAACACTAACAATTCTGTGATTCTGTTCATAATACAGAAAGGGAACAGACCATCATTTGCCATTTCCAATTATAGACACTTAAAAGACTTTTTTCTTTTCTTCATTTTGTTCAGTTTCTGAAAATTAGGGGCTAGAATAAAATTCTACAGATTTTACACAGCCTTAAAACAATAATCTAAATGTTTTTTTTAATTATAAATACTGTGTTTTCACCAGACTTGAACACAAGTCAGTCTGTTGTCACTATATCTCCAGAGTGGGCTAGCATTTGTTTTGCTGTAACACCTGCAAACTCATTTGTGCTTGCTATTCATTGTCAGCTAAAGACAGGAGCTCGAGCACACAGACAACTGGATAACATTATTTTTAGTGCAAGCACACCAACTGTTCTTGCTGGAGGATTCCCACACTAGGCACCGAGCTGAAGCCCTCAGCACAATTTGTCCACAATTTTATATAGAAGAAATCTATATAAACAACTCAGTCATGCCTTTGGGACTCTAACATTACAATTGTGGTGAGCATCAATGTAATGTAATGTAAGCTCAGGTTTTGTTAAATCCTATAGGAAATCTCATTGAAGATAACTGGAGCTCTTCCCTTGAGAAAATGAACAGGAAAAAAAGCAAGTGATAGAAGTAATTCAATAACAGAGGTAAAACCAGAACCAATACAAAAGCAGCACGATTCCAGGACCTTAAATAAACAAGAGTATTTTTCCTCTATGCCAGTGTAAGAGTATATAGACTGTAAGAGCATCTGGTTCATTAAGCTATCTAGTTAAGGACCATTCCGTGTAATAGAAGTAAGGAGTAGCAAGGAAAACAATAAAGCAATAAAGGAAATGAATACACAAACCTTAATGAGCAGGTAATAAGGCAGACAAAGACCAGGACGTTTCAGTCGCTGATTGATGGGCTGTTAGAAGGAACTACCTAGACACAGGCAGGGGCAAGAGGGAAGGGAGAGCAGAGGAGGGAACAGAGAAGAAATCAAGACTTCAAGACTATGATGGCATATTTGAAAGTCTTTGTGAGAGTGTACCGAAACCATGGAAAAGTAAAAAGAACTTGTGGGGCTTTTGCAAAAATTATAGATTCATTATGAGAAGTGAAAAATGTAAGGAAAGTTAGAGATATGGATGGATAGCAGAGAAACAAACATAGGATGCTTGTTTGAGCCACATGATCAACACGTGATCAGCACATGATCAACACAGCATATCCTTTCTTCTTAATAAATTATATTACTTTAAATTATATGACTTTGCCTTTGTAACCTCACTCTATCCTACCTGAGGGCTACAATGTCCAATTGCCAGCAGCTGGACAACACACCACAGCTCACCAGGTTTTAGATCCAGGTTACAACAGAAAGACTAGAATACAATTGAGATCTGAGTGCCAGCATCAGGGGAAGGGATCATTCCCCAGTGGGGATAGGGTGTGTATTGGTGGCAAGGTCAGCAACTGGAGCAGGGACTGTGGCTCACAGGGCCCATATGTTTAAGTGCCAGCAGTTGGAGCCACCAGACTGTTTGTATTTCCCTGGGGAATTTAACTGTGCATACACCTGTGTGTATGCATATCCATGTGTACACACACATACACTTTGCTAGCCAATCTTAAGCTGGAGTGGCCATGAAATAGAAGACCTGGAAAGACTCCAGCTCTGAGTCAGCAGCTATGTGAGGGACACAGTGTGTATGTATGGACATTGGATCACCATCCAGAGGGAGATCTAATATCTGAGCAAGTGTTCTTGTGAAAACAGTGCATGAGTGCGTGCATCTGTTCTGTACTGAAGATCAAGCCACACTCTCCTGAAAAGTAGGGGAGGCCCCAAATAATGGGTGAGGACCATGAGTCTAGGCATGGATGTTACAGCCCACACTGATATTACAGAGATCTATGAATGCTGGTATATTTGGGAAGCTAGAAAGCAAGAGCTGATGTTTTCGTTGATGAGCTTCAACCCTTACTATTTGGAGAGGAGAAACAGGCCTGAGCTATTTGCATTTCTGTCTATGTGAATGCAGGTAGTTCACAGTGTTGCCTAACCCCTGCAATTTGTTACTGGTCCAGACTGGGTGACAGCTCTTCAAGCTACATCCTTCTTGTTCCTCTTGACTGGTGTCTTCACAAAAGCCTTGGCAACAACCTCTTTTCTAACATATACTGGAAGAGTCTTCCTTCTTCTCTTCATCACTGCTTCTCTCTCCCTCATTCCCTGTGACTGGGCACTTGATTTTACAGACCAGGTGATAGGAGCCATGTAAATGTTCACCTCTTCTCCCTTAGGTTCCTTAAATAACACCTGTATTGTGTCTCTTACTTTGCATATAGGCCTTGCTGGAATCATAACCCTCCAACCGCCATGAACACTGGAGATATAGAAGTATTGTGCTCCTTTTAGTTGTTTTCCCATAAACTAGTGTGCAAAAACTTTAAAAAATATGTAGTGAGGTTTTTTTTCAATCATTAAAAAGCTATGAAAATTAATCTGCCTAAAACTATATATTTTGTTCACTAATATAGAAAAGTAAATCTTTTTTTGCCAAAAGCATCTGTCACAAAGCCTATGTATTTTAGGACAGAAATCTTCCCTGAGAAGTGTCTGAGGCTTTCTCCTTTCAGTTTTTCTCAAGCAAGCTGAAAAACTTTATGAGAACATTCTGCAAAGAGAACTCTTGGGAAATTGCTCTTCAAAATCAACCTCTTCATACCTCTCCCACTTGTGCCATTTTTCATTAAAAAAACACAAGAAAGTTTCTGCAATCAAAGTAAAAAGGAATGTTGGTACAACACAGATAGTTGTATGATCAAAATACATAGAGAGAAGACAAGGGAGAGAATATGAGAAATAATCATAAAGAATACATATCACTAAAGTATTCCTAACTTTACTCCTGTACTTCCATTCTCCTAACTAGAGAACATCCAGTATTACATCATGCCACACAAGCTAAGCAGTACTTAACAGGTCAAATTTAAAAATTTCTTGAAAATTCAGATCAGCTAATAGTTTGAGAAAACATACTAAGGGTACCTGAAATGCAAAGGATGTAATTTGAGCCCTTATCATTTGTCTGGTCACTTGGACTGCTGCATAAAAGACCACAACATTTTGGCACAGAATAGAGAGGAAGAACACTGCAAAAATACCTAAGACTCCATTCAAAGCTTCAGAGAAGAAAATGCAAAATGGATTACGAAAATTAATGGGAATTTTATGGCTGCTGCACGCATAAATGGAAAGGCAGCAATAAATTTACCAGGCCCTTAAAGTGCAGAATATACTAAATTAATCAGAACTAACACAGTCTGCAATATTATCTATTTTTTTGTTGTTGTTGTTGTTTGGAAGGTTATTAATTAATTCAGAAAAAAAAAAAGTCTGTTTCCCCCATTGAATTTTTCCTCTTGTTCCTCCAGTTCACTTAACCCCACACACAGAGCTTTAGATGTAGAATAAATTTGGTTAGAAGTGACCTCCAGAGGTCATCTAGTTCAATCCCTGCTTGCAGGAAGGCTGACTGGGTCAAGTTGAGGAGAGATTTGTTCAATGAAGTCTTGAACAGCTCATGGGCTGGGAGTCCATACGGGCTCTGGGCAGCTGTGATGGGTTGACCCTTGCTCATCGCCAGGTGACCACCAAAGCCACTCCATCACTCCTGTCCTCAGCTGGACAGAGGAGAGAAAATATAAGAAAAGGGCTGAGGGTCAAGATGAGGACACAGAGAAATCGCTCACCAATTCCTGTTAGACTGTCTGAGCAAAACAGACTTGACTTGGGAAAATTAATTATGAATCTAATCAGAGTAGGGTAATGTGAAGTAAAACCAAATCTTAAGGACATGTTTTCCCCCACGCCATTCTTCTTCCCGGGCTTTATTCACAAATTCTCTACCTCTCCCTCCTAGTGGTGCAGTGGGACAGGGAAAGGGGATTACAGTGAGTTCATCACTCTCTGCTGTTCCTTGCTCCTCACAGGAAGGAACTTCACACGACTGCTGCTACAGCATGGGCTCCGTCGCGTGGGAGACAGCCCTCCACAAACTCCTCCATATGTCAAACTTAGGGCTGGTCTGGGCACAGACAAGCGCCCAGCTGAAACCCCTTCAGATCCACTCCAAAATGGCACTCCCACACCTGCGGCTTCGTTCTGCCGAACTTTTTAGCCATGCGCGCTGTTTAGATGTACTGCAGCTAGAAAAAAATTGACTGGTATTTCAGCATTCTGGTACTTAGAATCAGAACCCCTCGTTAGCTCTATCCAAGGCGCTTACACGCTCTCTAGACACCTCCCGTCTGCAGGAGGGCGTAGGCGTTCGTTGCCTGCGGACCCTGCTGTGGCAGGCAGAGAATCCCTCAGCCAGCGCTGTGCGGGGCTGCACTCGCCACAGCTGCTGCCACTGTGTGCCATGGGATAAACAGCGGCTGGCGGCCACTCTCTCCCTGCAGAGCTCCCAAGTGCAGCGCTGTAAGGCTGAGGCGGCTTGACCCTACTGAGACAGAGTGGGGAAAACCCGCTTTATAATTCAGCACAGCACTGTGTAACAGGACAGTCCTGTGACGCGATGACATTTACTGTGTGACAGGTCAGTCCTGTGACGCGGTGACATTTACCACCCAGCCATGCTTCACTCCATTAAAGGCTGGGTTCCTAGTTAGTTCCCTTGCTCGTTTGCTTTTTTTTTTTGGCCCACAGAGAGATGCAATCCCTATGAGAAGCGAACACTTGCGTCCCATAGCTGCACTAAAACTCTTTATGTTTCACATACTCCATCTACACTGGTTTAGGAAGGCAATTTAATGCTGTTTCCATACTCCTAGACAACGAGGCGTACCCCACACCCCGGAATTCTGCGTTCTGGAATGGGCGGGGTTCAGGGCAGCGACGCCGCGCTCGCGCCCTGCGCCGGTCGGCGCGGGGAGTTGTGGGTGACGTAGTCCCTGCCCCGCCGCGGGCCCCGGGCGCACACGCTCCCAGGCGGCGCCGCGGCCCTCGCAAGGAGCTGTGGGTGCTGTAGGAACGGCGCACGAGCCAATGGAAGGCGCCGTTTCGGAAGGAACCGCTGGCGCAACGGCCCTCGCGCAGACACGTGCGGCGCTATTTGCTAACGGGAGGGCGTGGCGGGCGAGCCGGGCCCCCGCCGAGCCAATCGGAGCGGGCCATGTAGAGCCGGCCGTTCCCCGGGGTTGCGTGTGCTGCTGCCAGCGGCCCGTAGTCGGCCTTCAGCGCGGTCGCTGATTGGTGGCGGCGGCGCGCTGGGCGGGGCGAGAGAGCCGGAGTCGGGGGCGCTCGGCGCGGCCCCTCAGAGCCCAGCGGGATGGGGCGGTGGGCGCGCTGGGTGACCCTGCTGCTGTGCCTGGCCGCGCTGTTGGCCGGAGCGCTGCCCGCGGTCGGAGCGCTTCCCGCGGCCGGTGAGTACCGCGGCCCGCCTCCCTACGCCCCCCTGGGCCCGAGCGCTGCGGCGACATTGCCCCCCGGGCCTGCGGCGGGGGACGGGGGCGCAGGGGTGTCTGTGCGGGTCCTGACGCCTGTAGCGGGGCGCGGGGGCGGCGGCAGCGGAGGAGGTGACCCGGTGCTCTCGCCGGGGCTTTGGGGTGCGTGGGGGCAGCGCCGACCTCGCCGGGGCGCTGAGGCGGCGGAGCGGAGCAGAGCGGGGGGAGCGGCGCTCCTGTCACCTGCGGGGCCGCGGGTGGCGGGACCGGGCTGGCTCGGACTCGGCCTCACCGGCGCTGCTCCGTAGGCCTGGTAGGGGTGGGCGCATTGGTCAGTGCGGTGCCTGCCTTTTGGCAGCTCGTTGGGAGCCCACTTCGTAGGGCTTGTACTGCTTAAGACCGAAATGAGGCGTTTTTTCTCCCTAGAACGCATTTTCTCCCTGAGGCGCTGATAATGCTGATTTCAGCCTTATTAGAACGCTTTTCTCACCTCGATACGTAGAAAACATTTATGCGTCCTGTTTTATGTCCCCATAATATTTCTTTTCCCGTCCCTGTTTTGTTGTTATGCAGCTCGGGTTTTGTCTTTTGTCTGATTCTCATGTGTTGTCATCTACTTCCTTTCCTGGGGTTTCTACCTCCCACACCCTGCTTTCCACCATGGGCTGGTGGGGGGATGTGCAGTGCATTTATTTATAAAGCCAGAAGCCACTACCTTAACGACAGCCATATGCGGTGCTGCTGGGGATTTGCTTTTACACTGTTTCAGGAAAGTAACTTAACCTTTTCGCTAGAGGTAAGTTCAGTGCTTTGGGGTTCGTTTTCACACGTGTGCAGTAGGAAGTTGAACTTTAAAGTAATATTACTGGATTATATGTGCTTTGTAGGTCGCTTTATAAGCCAGCAGGGCACTTTTGAAGTTATGGAAAGAGTACACACAAGTTCTATGAAACCAGAGAGATGCAGCCAAACTTTGGAACTATATGCTCTCATTTATAGTGTATATGACGAAAAAAGGGGCTGTGAGTGTCAGATCTGTTGTGTACGTGGAAGTTAGGTGATAAGGGCTAGTCGGGTGTCCATCAGTGGCTGTGCTTCCATGCACCTCTCCTCCCTTGACTGTTAGTCCACTGTCACAAAGTTGTTTTGTGAGCATGAAGTTCTGATAGTTTAATTCAGCTTGTATAAGCAAAATATTTAGATTCAATTGAACTAATACACTTAATAAGCCATAGAAAGCACAGTACACGGATGTAGGGTTAGAAGCTGTTTACAAACTAAAATTGCTACTGTGATGTCAGACTGTTTACTGATGTCCACAGTTAATTAGGATAGGATGTTGGGAGTCCGTAATTTGGCAGAAAGCTGTGAGAGGAATACATTTCCTGCCCAGTTTTTGACAAGAATCGTGCTGAAAGTTGTCCTCATTTCATGCTTTGATTTCCCAGAGTAGCAGTGTGACTTTGTGTCTTTGAGACTGGTATAAGTCTTGGGACTGTGTATTAAATGCTTCCTTGAATGTCTATAATTGTTTCTAATGTCTGGTCTGCAAAGAGTCATCTGGGATGGGAGTATGGTGGGAGGGATTTTAAGAAGAATGAGTAAAAATGGTCCAAGCATGACATTTCCTAACTTTATGAAGAGTTTTTAATGAGGACTTTTTTTTTTAGTAGTGAATATTTTAAATTTAACTTGAGTATTTTAAATATAACTCTATTGTAATAAACTTCGTTTAAATCAATTTATTGAGAACTTGAGTTGAATGCAAGAAAATTCAAGCCTAAGGGAAGGGGCACTGTGTTTTTTAAAACGTAATATTGCTGCAGATTATGAAGGCATTTAAAATGGGGACTGAGGAAAGACATTAAGAAGCACTGGCAAAAGTAGCTAAAAAATGCTAAGCGTGTGTGTGTTCTCCAGATGAAACTGGCTGTCTTCTGGTCACTGCAGGAGTGATGGCCTTCCCCTGCCGATCACTCATTAGGGACATTGAAAAAATCCTCCTTTTTGTGATTGCTGGTATTATTTGATTAGTGGGATTGTTTCCTCTTGTTCACTAACTAAGGGGTAAAAATCCTCTCATTCTGCCTGAAGAGAGGAAGTGATGCTTCCTCTGACTCCTACGTGTTCCATGGCTAACTTCAGCAACAGGCAGATGTTTTTATGCTGTCCCACTGACTGGTGGGACAAAGGAGCACACTCATATTCCTGTAGGGAACTTCAGTACCTGTTCTTCCATAGCACAGAGCTCAGTGGTTTTCCCTCACCTTTCTGTTTTTACTTACCTCATAGAAAAATATTCCCTAAACTCTTTGCTTTGTTGCCTGGCTGGGAATCTCAGTTCCTACTGAGGAACTCCTGGAGACTAAGCTCTGTAACCAGTTAGCCAGCAATTGCAAGGACACTGGAAAAAAGATTTTTATTCAGGGTGAGGGCTGACCTATATCTCAATCTTGTAGTTGAACTAAAATGAATATGTTGCACAGATTGTGACTGGGAACAACTTACTTGCTGCCAAGGATACTTTGGAACTATTCTTGCTGAATAGGTGCCACTTAAGGATTTTACTTAACTCACTGCATGTTTTAATGGGAATAGCATCTATGCTATTGAGTCTGTTTCTGTGCTGAATATATCAGTCGAAAAAATTGATGAGAAGCGGTTTGAGGTAATTTTTTCCTTTAGATTTTCTTCTTTCCTGCAAGAACTGGATAAGCAGAATTTGCTTCCTCTTTCAGTAGACATTGAAAGTCACTTGCACAAAAACAACATTGAAAGAAATTGCCAGAAATGCTACAGAAAATCTCTCACGGGTGCTCTAAAGCAGTCACTGCCAAACCATTTCTGTTCGTGCACCCCTCTCTGGAGAAAGATTTTTGAGCATGCATTTTACATGTATTTTTTTGCAAGTTAAACATTCATATACTCTTGTCCTAACATGCTATGTGCCTCATAAGACATGCACAAAAACACAAGTGAAAGAAGAATGAAATAAAGGTGGAATGACGGCTGTATTAAGAAAAGTTTTATGTATTAACAGTCCAAAAGGTATGTTATTCCTGCAGCCCCGGTGGGTTGGCTGGCGTACTCCCTGAGATGAGCACACCACTGGGGAGATCCCTGCTCCCAGCAGAAGCCCACTGGTTGCTTTGTTGTCACGGTGTTTGAGGCTTGAAGAGCTTGGCAAAAGCTAGAAGGAAACTGACAGCAATAATCAGTTAGGGATTCATCAGAGCTGGGGGAGACTGCTTCATTACTGAGTTGTTGGCTGCTTCCTGAGTGTGGGTGACCGGTTTAACATTGAAACTAGTGGTGTTTCTTGTCTGGGAGTAGCAGCCCTTTAGGTTTGTGGGATGTCAGTTATCTGTTCTTCTAGCGCGGCAAAACTTTGGAACTGTTGCACTCCCTGAAGCTAATGACGTTATTGCTGAATCACACTGCATGGCTCTTCTGGTTTGTACCCTTCTCCCCTTAGTGCTCTCTTGAAAGCAGTAATTCCCACAAAATGGTAGGCGCTTTATCCAGCACATGGTAGGATCTTTTTCTTTAGCATAGGCTGCCAGAGCACTTTTCCTATATTTACATAGCATGCTTGAACACTGGCCTTTCTAATTGAGGAAAAATTAATACTTCTTAAAGCTGATTTTAGTTGTATGTGAGCTGGTGGATGGTTGAAAAAAGATTTTGGTTCTGTGAAGTGCTTTAAAGTCCTAGCTGGGTGTGAGAGCACCCAGCAATGTCTACAGCTCATCACTGTTTATAAGGGAAGCATTCTGTACAACATTGTCAGCTGCACACTTGAGCCACAGGTATCTTTGCCTACCTTTTCCTTTTAGTAGATCATTTTACTCCCTAACTTGTTTTACAAATTGTGAGATTGGCCTTTTAGAGGAGGTTTATGGAAATAGACAGCCTTGGTAACAGATCCAAATGGTATTAATAAAAAAAACTTATTTACTTTTTATAATTGAAGGGTGGAAAAACAAGCTAAACTATCAGCTTTAATCTCTGAAACAGGTGCATAAACATAACATCTGTGACTTCGTTCAATAGCTCAGCCTTGACTAATAAACTGTTCTTAGGCCCAGCTGTGACCTTTCATGGACCTTTCATTAACACTTTCAGAATAGTTTTAACAGTTTCCTAGGAGTAAACACACTTCTGTAAGTGGGTGCATGTTAGTCAGCAGTTCTGTGAAACAACAAGGCTGTAAGTGATCCCTCCTTTAGTCATGCTCTTCATTATCTCTGCAACCTCATCTGCCTACCTTAGAAAAAGTCTCAAAGCTAAGAAAAATTAATATTTTGGTTTTGCTTTAGTGCCTTTTGGAACCACTGTGTGAAAACAATCATTCAACCACAACTTCTCAGTAACAAAGCTGGTTTCTTCAGAGAAAATTTAAATGATGCAATAGAATGGAAATAGGTTTATTTACTTTAGAAGAAGAAAGAGCAAACACTTAGTGAGCTCTAGCTGATGTTACTCAGGTGTCTCTTGACTTTCAGTTTAGTAAACCTTTTGCATATGAAGTTACAATAGAATTGTTCTTTTATATGTGTGCATAGACAATATAACCTATTTATATTTATTTTTGTGTGGTCTTTTGACATAAAGTGAACCTACCATTGCAGATTGAAATCAGTTAGTGAAGCCTTCTCTGAAATGTTAGAAAGCTCTAGTGCTGTCAGGCATATAGGCTGGTTTAGTACGGACAAAAACAATCAATCTAGCTGTATAGCTGTCAAAAAAACCCAAACATATTACCTACTGCAATAGCAGGTACTTTATAAGTGCTTTGTATATATTAGAAGGAGCACACAAGCTACTGGATAGGCTACCCTTAGTTTTCCTGCTCTCCAGAAGCATGTCTGGATATCTTGACAAGCTCTGAAGTTTGTAGGTAGCCTTTGGTCTAGATCAAAGTTATTTAGGTAAATAGAATGTAATATGGGAAACATGGTAAATGACAACTTCATTCATAATTTCAAAATAGAAACACCACCAAGTATCCTAAATATATGTGTACTTTTACTGAATTTAAAGACCAATTGTCATATCATGATCTGGAGTGTCAAAGTTCAGTGGCAGAACTACTTATGATTTATTGCAATCACCCTTATCTGTTTGGTTCCTCAAGCTGCTAAGCCCTGAGGTCTCTGCCAAAAATGCAGCTAGCCTTGTTTGTCCTTATGCCTCATAGTGGTTTTGTTTTTTTTTTTTTCCAAATTGGTGTTTGTTCTTATGCTGTCTTGGTTGCTCGTTGCAGGGTGTGTTTCATCTGGGGTGCCCTGCTGTCTCCACAAGTTTTTCTGAAGTGTTCTACACACTTTCATTTTCAGACCTGTAGAGTACAGCTGCGTACCCACATCAGCTGTTCTAGATCCTTTTTAATTCCACAACTGCTGGCAGTCAAACTCTTTGAGCTTTACATCCTCTTCACCATCCTCAACAGGCTGTTATTTATATGTCTCAGTTGTACTCATCTCATCACCATAGTTTTGCAGCTTCACTTACAAGTCTTCACATTTTTCCTTAATTTCTGTTATGCTGTTGCTGCTTAAAGTTGAATTCTCCCTCATCTTTTCACTTGTTCCAACCAAAGGTTGTACTTCAAGTAACAATATGGAATCTAGATTCCAGAAAGCAATTTCCAAGATTAACCCTTTCATTGCAAGGGTTATAGTAGTAGGCTTTGAAACATGACCCAATGAAGTGTCATGTTTGGAATTTGTTGCTTCAGAGATGGTTTATCTCTGGTAAGTCACTTTACTTGCATGAGAATAAAAATTGTGCAAGTTTTGTTTGCTGCTAAGTGCTTGCAGGAGTCAGCAGAATTCTATAAACTGTTGCAAGTGTTTGTGCAGGTAGCCTTTCATGACTAACTGTAGCATACTAAATGTATCTCATGTACGGGGCATTCGTTTCTATCAGTTTAGACACCTTTTCCAGTCACAGCGCAGGTCTCCAGCCCATCTTTGCTTTGCCACTGCTACAGGGCATTGTGCACCCCAGAGCCTCAAAAAGGAGGATTTCTAACCTAGGAGGAGTTAGTGGCAGCTTTGTTAAGTGGTCTCTTTGTTTTGAGCTTTTATTTTAATGTGAGAGAGAGGGAGGCCTGTGGCATCTTTTTTCAAACGTAGGGAGGTCTGTTTGCTGAAATGAGGTGGTATCAGATACTGATGACTCTGAACAGTCACATCTCAGTGATGTTAATTTTATTCCCATCAAAATGATAGCACTGACCAAGTTGTTTGAAGCCCATTTTAGTTAAAGGAACAGAACAATTGCTGCAGAAAAAATTCAGAAAAACAATGATAAAGCTGTCATAAATAAGCTTTTCTAATTATCTTCACCTTTTTACACGTATTCCTTTAATGTCTGCCTAATAGCCTTTCTTGGTTATCATTTCTTCCCCTTCCAATCTTTCTAATCAAATATCATATAGCTTTTAGACAAGAAAGATGACAGTTAAACAAGACTTGCATCTCTTGAAGAGTATCTTAAAGACAAACTAATTCCACACAGTTTTGAAGAGAAACCTCTATATAAAGGTTTGAATATGCTGCTCAGGCAGAATGAATTGGCATTCTAAAAAGGACAATGTTTAATTATAAGCATGGGGGTATGAATACAACTTTCTGGTCACTACTGAAGCTGTTGGTACTAAGGCTGATTTGGTGACTAAACACCTTATGTTCCACAGTCCTTTTTCACTTCATGAATGCCTTTTTAAGTAGTTCACTTGGACTTGAACCATTCAGACTATGTCTTGGGTTTAGAAAAAACACTCTTTTTTCACTATGGAACACACTGTTGTGTTGGCATAATTTAAGGAAGAGAATCACCCCTGAAACATTTGATTCCTCCTCGTCACAGTTATAAGGCTTTTCTGAAGTGTATTAGTCAACTTAGTACACTAGAATATTTCAGAACTACGGTACAGCATTGTAAATAAAGCTTTGATTTTTGAGGTAGTTACTCATGGAAAAGCATTTTACTGACTTATAATGTCTCTTCTAGATGAAGAAGGAAATCAAGATGAATCACTGGAGTCAAAGGTGAGGAGATAAGTTTCTAGTCATTCTGATTTACCTGTGGAGTGAGAGCAAAGGTCTGAAATTCAGAACAATAATTTGATTTTAGATTTTAAGTTTTTCTGTAGTTCTTGCTGTCTCATTAATTTTTGTGTGCATCAGAGAAATTAATACTGGGTTACAAGTTGGAAATTTTTTTCTTTGAAGACCTGAAAGGGATACAGGCAATGAGAGCTGATAGAGGTAGCTCAGCTTAGTTTTGGTTTGACTGTTTAATTAATTAACTGTATCTTTTAAGAAGTTTTTAAATGGATTTTAAGCCAGCTGCTGCTTCTCTCTAATCTTCTAAATGATGTGGCTGCTTTCCTTCAGACTTTGTCTGCAGAGGACCAGGTAAAGGATCATTCCACAGGAACTCGAGTGGTCGCAGGTCAGATCTTCCTTGAATCTGGGAAATCAGACTCTCAATCAGAGAATGAAGAGAGCTTTCACAGTCAAGAAGAGGAAAAAGAGAATTCGCTGGAAGAGTTGAACTCTCTAGAAATGTCAAATCTATTAAATAAGGATTTGGAAGAAGCAGAAGTACAGAGTCCAGGTAACTGCTCACAGACTTTTGAACAAGTGGCAGCATAGATGAGTAACTCCAGCATGGGGGTGAACACAAACAGTAATTTTGAACATATAAAATAACAAGTGTCTTAACCTTTCTGCAATGGAGTGGTAATTGCTACCTTTTTCATTAGAAATAGCATCAAAATGTTTGAAAGGTACTGTAATTGAAATGAATAGTTATTTTCAGATGCATTTGAAGGAATTTTCTGTTTTTCTTACTGTTTCTGTCTTGCTGGTAAGCTTTAACCATCAAATAGAGAAGGCCCTGATTTCTTCAAATAGAAGTCAATTACAGATTCTGTGCTCTGTATGTGCACCAGCAATACAAAGAGAAATTTGCATCAGTCTTTTTCAATCCCATGGCTGTTTGCCTGGTGAGTCAGTTGACAGAAAAGGAACAAATAGTAATGTAAAGACAAGCTTCCTGGAACAGCATTGAGAGCCACAGGGCAGCATCTGAACTGCATGTTAACTTCAGGAAGTTTTTGAATATAAGTAATATCTTATGTCTTGGGCCAAAATTTCCAGGAAATTCTAATATGGCTTTTTTATTACATAATGTTATGATTTTTTGTTTTGCAGTTGGTAGTGGATAATAACAAGATGGCACAGTTGAGTACCTTAACCTATGCAGCAGACTTTTCTTTTTTTACTTGTCCATAGAAAGTAAACCTTCAATATTACTGAAAAATACAGTTGTGTTGTACTAATGATAGTTGTCTTCTCAACTCATACTGAAATGTCAAAAGAAAGCAGAAGCTATGAAATGAGCTCTATCATGTAATGACTGGGTGTTTTCTAAGCTGTTTCCTTATTAGAGCAGAACTAATATCAGTTTGTGGAAACTCAGTAATAGGCTTAACCATTGCTGTGTTGTTGTTTGATGCTGTGTTGTACAGGAAAAAAGTATGTAAAATCCACTAAATATCTTTCTGCCACAAAACAGTGAGCTAAGCACCATATTTAGTCAGTGCAGTCTATTTCAAAAGTGAACTTGAAGATACTTTTAATCTCATACAAAAATATATCCAACTGGCTTCTCAGAACTAAGGTTTTTAACTACCTATCAAACATACTACAAGTGACTTTCAAAAACCATAAGTTTGACTTGCACAGTTCTTGGAACATCTTGGGAATTAAATAAGCAGTGTGAATTGAGGGGTTTTTCATTTTAAAAAAGCAATTCTAAAAAAAAAGTATGTGTTTTATGTTAGGAGAGAGAAGTGCTAAAGGACAGCTTTACAAACGCTTTTACTGAGCATCTATCTGAAGTACAGATGTTACACCTCCAGATGAGCTGCTGGTGACAGGACTGCATTAAGGGACATAAAAGCTTTTCTAAAAACAGTTTAGCTACTGTGTGTGGTCACAACATTGCATGGAACAAAAGTATATCCTGAAAATTTCCATATATGTTTTATAGGATATAGAAGAAAAAAATCACTTATTTAGAATTAGTGCAAGTAAGGGTTTTAAGTTCCTAAGAAAGTTTTCCTGCTCTCTTGTGATGAGTGATGAGATCGTGTGTAAAGAAAATTATATTTCTTTAGTTATTGCTATTTTGTGTTTTAGAGTTTTATAACACTGAAGTTCCATACTAACAGTTTTTGCTGAAAATTGCTCACAAGTTTATAAAGAGCTGGCAATTCCTGTTGCACTTACTTTCCTTATTTGGAAGAATCTTACCGTAATATTGCCAGTACTTATAAGTAATCTATAATTGGTTTCCTGCAGCTTAAAGTATGAAACAAGACATATGTAAATTAGGACAAATATAATTAAATACCGTGTATTTTATTCAGAGATAGTAAAGAGGGAAATTGCTTCTGGAGCATTTGGACTGACAAAAACTAATTTATCCTCTGGGTAATTTGTTTGCCTCACTTAGTATTTATCAATGTCTAAGTACATAAATAACTGTTGTGAACATTAACCTGTGATTGCATTGCTGTGTTGCTCTTGGGATTAGTCTCTATTATTATTTGGGAACAAAAACAGCATTATGGTTGAATTTAGAATTTAAAAAATGCAAAGAGGGGTGCATTGGGGCAGAGTAATTTCGTAACTTTAGTATGCAGCTACATCTCATGCAGAGCCTCTGTAAAACTGCTTTCCACACAGGAGACAAGGTACAAAACAGTACAAATAAAACCAAGAGTTCTCAAGGAGTGCTCCTGGACTTGGAGCTTGTTCAAAGGACAGTGGTGAGAGTTCCCATAAGTTGTAGTTACATGAACCCTTAGCAGGAGCTTGTATATTACTTTGTAGGTAACAAATGTCTGAAATTATTCCGGGCTAGTTGCATATTAACACATGATTTTTGAGCGCAGTTACTGAAAATAAGAGTTTCTCTCTTCTGATGTAATTAACTTGGAGTGATGTGGTGGAACCTGTGTCAAGTTACGAAGAGCAGTTTGAACAGGTCCAGCTATACCTGAAGACTTTCTTTTGCTTCAAAAAATCAGCATGAAATATTTGAATTAGTATAGTCTTTAGACCTTTCAATTATAAACCCTCAAAGAACTAATTTTCTCTGTAACTACAAAAATTAGAGTTAACTTGAAAAAACTCTATAATTGACATTGTCAGTTGCATGATTTTGCAAATGTTTTCAAATTAAGCTGAACCCAACTGTTTGATTTAGCTTAGTGAAAGAGGAAAGCTTTTATAAAAGTCTAACTGAAATAATTCCATCTTGAAAACCTAGAGAGAGAATTCTTAGTCTTCATAGAAGATTGATTTTTATTTTAAAATATTGTGATATTGGAATCAGTAACATTTGAAGTTTTAGTGCATGAGAAATGATAAATTGTGTTGTTCAAAGCCATTTTGAATGCATCTAAATATATTGGCAAAATGAAATAATGATTTTAATCTTAGTATTTTCAGGAGTAGAAAATTACCAAACTCATAGTGGTGAGAATCCTTTCATCTACATCATAGTGATTTCACTTAAATCTTTTCATATAGTTGTGTGTTCAAGTGTACTCCCTGCTGATACTCCAGTACTTTCAATATAGCATTTTGTCATGTGTGGTGTTGTGTCGTGATTGTGCCTAAAATCAACATAGGAGCACTTTTCTGTTTGTAACATATGATTTAAATTTAGGAATAAAGGAGAGTAATTGCTGGGTGTGTCTTTTCAGTTTTGACAGCTATTGGAGGCACTGCAGATGGTGAACCTTGCCACTTTCCATTTTTGTTTATGGAGAAGGAATATGCAGAGTGCACTGCCGATGGGCGGGAAGATGGCAGGCTGTGGTGTGCAACAACCTATGATTACAAGAAAGATCAGAAGTGGGGCTTCTGTGAATGTAAGCAACCTTTTGGCTTGTTCTTGTTCAAGGAATGCTTTTTTAGGCTCGTGTTTCCAGTCCTCTTAATGCTCTTGATTTCAGGATGGCCACTTAATACCATAATAAACAGTAGTTATAAAGGCAAAGTTTTCATGATGGAAGACGTTTTAAAAAATGCCAATTCCCAGACCTGATTTGGAAATTGTGCAATGGAGGCATCTATATAACTGTTTCTGAGGCTGTAGGAGGATAGAGGTTTGACAGTGTTGCCCATTATACTTCCTGATTTGTTGCACAAAGGCAACCCTTCTCTAGGAAATGTCCTTCTGAAGGAGCAACCTGCACAGCTTGCTTTTGAGCAAGGAATAAAAAGAACATTTTATCAGCAAGCTTATGCATGAGACATCACACAAGAAGAAATCATCTGCTAATATACCAAACACATCCATTAGAGAGCCTTTTGTAATCACTTTGTTTGTCTTCAAAAGCAAGTTTCTGGCTGTACTTACCCTTTAGAATGAAAAGGAATTTTGAGAGGATAGTCTTCAGTGGTATAATTTGAGTTCTTAATGTACACTTTTTTTTTTTTAGCTGAAGAGCAATCTAATAAGAGAAGGCAGATGCAAGAAGCTGAGGATGTATATCAGATTGGAATGAAAATCCTTAATGAAAGTAGTAAAAAGGCTCAGAAGAAAGTGTAAGTATACCTCATCTGCCCCCACAGGAGAAGGATGATATGGCTGGTCACTTTTGCTTAACTCAAAGAACTTGAATGAGCTGTCCTGAGATTTTGAGCTTTATTGGACTCAACATCAAACCATGCAGTGATAGAAGAGAGATAGTAAATACAGGGTATTTAGAAAAAAAATTATGCCTGCATTCCTTTGAATGCAGTAAAAATTGTGTAAGATTAATTTCTGGAGAGTGGGTGTCATCAAAACATTGACTTAATGCAAGGTGATGCTGCAGTTCTCTAGCTCCAGTTTATAGATGGCAACTGGCCAGGAAAAAAACTGAGAATGTGTTATGAGATAATTGCCCTTTTCACATGCTTCTTGCAGTCTGGTTCTCATTCTGCTTCAAAGATGAAGTGGGAAAAATTGGCATCTCTTGTCCTGCTCTGTTTTTTCTCCTGCTTTCTGATGGTTTTGGTCACCATAAAAATAGTATTAAACTTAAAATTAACAAATCATTATAATTCTAATGATTAATTTTCATAGAAAGAAGAGGGTAATGCTTGTAGACAAATAAAACAATTAGAAATTAGTGTTCTGTTCATTCTACTTTATTTTCTGAAGGCATCCAATTACTGATTAAATAGCTCTGGACTTACCACTGTAATTTAGAGTTGCTATGTTAATTTAGATCTTCCTCCTATTCATGTTGACAAGTTCCTCAGTAAGTGGTGACTTCTGCTGATTAATATGTGAGGACTATAACTATTTTAGATTAATTTGTGGGAATAAGGGAGTGTATTTCTACTTTGTCAGGGAAAGTGAGGAACATCTAAAGTTGTTTGCACCTTGGCAAAGACAAAGAGAGGCAATGCCTTTTGGTTTCTGAGTAGCATTTTTAGAATAAAATAGTGTAAGAATTCTAAAACAATATTAGGTATTAGTTCTCTTGTACACCTTAAACTTTCTTAGAAGATGAACTTCTCTGAGGAACCAGGTATGCCTCAGTCTGTCCTAAAGAACAAGAACATGCCTGGGAATTGAAAGGAGGAGAGGTAAATGAAAATCTTGCAGTGCTCTCAAAGGTCCCTGAGGCTAAGCTGGGGCAGGCTTGCTGATACTGTGTAACCCTGTGTGTAAGGTTAGGAGGTTTTTAATTGCTGTGAAATTACTTTGAAGGGCTACCAGTTCTGAGAGTGGAATAGAAAGAGAAGTATCCAGAGATCCCCCTGTTTGTTAGCATGACTTTTTCAGCACAGAATTGATCACATATTCTGTTATCTTGGGCCCAAGGCTTGGTGTTTTCACTGGAGTGGTTTTGTACTCAGATTGTAGAGAATACATCGTCTTTTTCAGGCTGCTTCTCTTTACTGTGATATACAAGACTGTTACAGGAGTGGTTCTACTGGACACCTAGTACAGAAGTAAAAATTGTTGCTACAAAATTATCATTTGAGCTTACATTTCTTGTATGTCTTAGAGGAGAGGAAATGCATACTGCTTTGCCTATGGAGTAGAGCAAACATTAAAATTCAGCTTGTCCGTTAACTAAATCATGTGTTGTTGCTTATGTTGATGATTTGTAGCTGGAACAAACGATTGTAGGTAGATGCATTTTTGGAAAATAAAGGCTAAAACAGAGGAACAAAACCCTCTCCAGAATCTTCAGGTTTATAAATGGAATTTGCTACATTGCTCCAAGTTGACAAAGAAATTGTTTTCTCTTAAGAGCATATCAGTATCTTCTGAAAGCAGCTGACATGAATCATACCAAGGCCATGGAGAAAGTGTCTTATGCTTTGTTGTTTGGGGATTACCTGAAGCAGAACATCCAATCATCAAAAGAACTATTTGAAAAACTAACGGAAGAGGGTTCTCCTAAAGGACAAATGGTATGTATATCCTTAGATCCTACAGATGCTCCTATAGGTTTATAAATGAAATAATATAATCTATAAATACAGTGTTTTAGATTGTACTTCCTCTAGGGTGCTTTTATAGATGGCACCTGTACCCTCAAAGTAAGCACAAACACATCTTCTGTTTGAGTTTTAAAATGCTCAACTACCAGTAATATGAGATGGTACTGGTCTTTTAAATTTTTTCCCCTGTTACATGACTGACAACATTGGATGTAGAAGTCAAAAAAACAAGTATGTGTAGGTGACTCCAGCCAACAAACCTTCTGAAACTGTACTTTTTATGTGTTTTTTTGTGCAGTGTTGTGACTTTTTATTTGCAGTTTTATCTGAGATGACACCAGTTTATAATCTAGGAAATAAAAACTCCTAGGAAACTTGACATGTATTTAGTGGATTGGGACTTGCTTTGTCCCTGTGGCTTTGAACACAGAATTATTCATGCTTACTGTTACAAAATGTCATAAAATATGAGTGTTAATGATTTTAATATCCCCATACCTGCATATACTTATTGTTTAGTTATCACTTGTTTTGGAAATGTTAGCTTCTTAAGGAGCTATTAACTTTCTCTTCTCTTTGGCTACCAAATCTACAGCTGCTCCCTGTTTAATGGTGGAGTATCTATTTACCATAGAAAGTAGGAGCATGTTTTCTCTACAGACTTTATCTCTCAGTGATGAACTTGACTTTTATTGATCTAAAATTCAATACTGTCTGCATGAGATAATTTTTGTGTATGCTTTCAGATAGCCTAGAATAGTTGTAGAACACTGAAACATAGACATCTTTATTTATACACTAGTTCTGTGCTACTAGTTTCTATTCTGAGCTACCAGCTGTAACAGGTGTGATAGGTAGATCAATAACTATGTAAATCTTAAGAACAAAAATAACTTCTGAAAGAACATCAGATAAATAGCTCAGAGCATTCTGATTGTTTATATTTATAGTTGCAAGTAACCAGTGGTGGAGCAGATGCAAAACTGTGGATTTATAAGATCTGTCAATCAAACAGTACGAGTCTTCTGTGCAAGGCTGTGGTTCACAGATGTTTACACTGGTGTCTGAGGCAAACTGGGTACATGAATAACCTGACAGATACTGCTTAGCTTCACTAGAGGGTCTTTAGACTGGGATACTTTGACTGTTTGGGACCTTTGGATCTACACTTGATATTCTGGGAAGTAGTAGTTTGCTCCTTGCATTTGATTCACTTGTCTGAATTCTGGTGAAACACTAATTTATGTTAGCATCCTAAGCAACTGAATGATTTTGAAACTTCATACTTGGAAAGGGGCAGGGAAGAGCATACATATAGGCAGACCAAACTGAAGGTAGAGCTTGGCATACTCTTTGCAGCTTTGAATCTCTGTGCCCATGTATTCCAGGAGAATTAATCTGTGGTTTTTTAAAATGTGTGCTTTTGTATTTCTAGGCACTTGGATTTCTATATGCGTCTGGCCTAGGAGTCAATTCGAGTCAAGCTAAGGTAATTTAGAAATTTTCAGTGTGTGGCCCTTTGTTTTCTCTTGGGGACTGATGTTAAATAACGAATTATTTTTATTTTAAGGCCCTGGTGTATTACACTTTTGGAGCTCTAGGAGGAAATCTGATCGCTCATATGATCTTGGTAAGTAACATGGTTAATAACTTTAAACATGCAAGAGTGTTTTTGTACTTCTGCGTTTTCAGTGTTAAGATTTTCTTTCATATGAATACCCCATCCAAATACTACATCATTTTGCTTGCATTGAGTGGGCAGTAGTATCTTCCCCATTATTCTTTTTTAATTCAAGGATGAGTCTGCTCATTTTAAGCTATGCACCACTATGAATTTAGATGGAATTTGTATGTTTAAATCTCTTGACTAAAATCAGAATTATCAGACTTAAAATTTTTGTAATCAAATGAGAACTATGAAAGAGATTATAGAAAATGCTGTTTTAGTCAGTATTGTGGTATTTAAGACCAAGTGCAGTATGTAAATAAAAGGCTTTACAGGTTCACTCTTAAGCATCATTCTACTTATTTGCTTTTTCTTGAGTACTATCTGAACTATACTGGCCATGTTTAACCTTTAATAGTGTCAGTCATTGGTTTTTTTATGTAGCTACAAAGGACTCGTGGCCTTTGTCCAGCCTATTGTCTTGTCAAATCTTGATCAAGTAATGTGAAAGAAGTTTGTAACATTGCAGGCAGTGTATTCTCAAGTAATTGATAGTCCCATATTTGTCATTTCCTTTCTAGGGTTACCGGTACTGGGCCGGGATAGGAGTCCTTCAGAGCTGTGAATCTGCTCTCACTCACTACCGACTTGTAGCTAATCACGGTAACAACTTTTTACTGGGGTACCATTCTTGACCTTCTGTGTCCTTCTTCACCCTTCAACTAGAAGATACTAAAGTACTTCCAGAGCTAATAGTATAAATAGAGAATTTCTGATATTAAACAAGTTATGGCTCTGCATTATGATATGCTATTTTTATCTGTATTGAAATGTCTTGGAGGGTACCAAAGTAATTAATTCTTTCTTGAGTAACAGCTTGAAGCTCTGTAGGCATCTGGTTTTACTAAGTTATGGTGTAACTTCTGTATTGAAAAAAACTGTCTGAAAATTTGTCTCATCTGTTTTCCAGTTGCTAGTGACATTTCCTTGACTGGTGGCACAGTGGTTCAGCGAATTCGCTTAGCAGATGAAGTAGAAAATCCAGGAATGGCAAGTGGTATGCTAGAAGAAGACTTGATCCAGTATTATCAGTTTTTAGCAGAGAAGGGAGATGTACAAGCACAGGTAAGATTCAGTTCCCCTGATGATATTGGGACATTTTCAAGAATTACAGGAACAGCTTTATGAAATATGGAAAGACATTGGCACGTTAGTGTTCTCTTCATCCAAAATCAAGCTGTTTCCTGTTTCTCCCTTAGTTTTTATGTGAAGGACTTATGTTTTAGTGTGTTTAAGGTAGAACTTCGACAGAAAATGCAAACTTTTTTGAAAACAACTTTAGCATCTTAGGAATGAGATCTTGGTTTTCACTAGAAGCCAGCCAGACTCTTTCAAGGATAAGTTCAGATGTTGTGCAGGAAGGCTAGATCAAAATATGGGCCTTGACAAGGGATTTCAATTTCTCACTGGTCCTGCTCTTGCATGACTTCTGCATGCTGCAGACTGGGTCTCTTCTACACACAGTCCAGGAGGGGAGGATGCTAACAGAGGCAAATTGTCCCAAGCCAACCTGGTCATGTATCACTTAACACTTAGGTAGGCAGGATTCAAATGAACAGTTACTACTTTACATCTAGGACAGTATGTTGCTTCTGTCTAGGATAAATTTCCATTTAGGCTAGTGTGAAAAAGTAGGAACTGTACTGTAGTTATTGAATCAAATCTGTGCCTTCAAACTTTGTGGCATCTTTAACTCTCCTATTGTGTACCTTTGTGCATGTAATTAGCTCACCTGTATCTGTATTGCTAGAAAACGAAGTCCCAAGGGAAAAGTGATTTATTTACAATGTAAATTTATTTTAGGTTGGCCTTGGACAGTTGCACTTGCATGGGGGAAGAGGAGTAGAGCAAAATCATCAGGTACCTTTTCTCTATATCTCTGATGCATATTATGCTAGGCAGAGGGGGAGAAAATATGACTGAGAAAGTGGTGCAAAAGTGTGTAAGTACCACTGTGTGGTATGTAACAATTTCAGTAGCCTTGTTCAATAAAAATCTTTATGGGACTAGAAGATGGAACTGATTTTTTTACATAACTAGTTTAAGATTAACCATCTTAAAAATGAGAATGTCAAAAGTAAAGCCTTATCAAGTAGTACTGGAGCTGGCTGAGCTTTTGTAAATGTGGTACAAACTTCATGATGCACTGGGCCTGCATTAGTGATGATAGTGAAGTTGGTGGCTTGCAAGAACATTTTGCTTCTGTAGACAAAACACTAACTTTAAATACTAAAGATATTAAGTGTGCATAGAAAATAGAACTTGTGCAGATGTAAGGCAAGCTGGTTACCTTGATTATGGAAGTTAAAATAGCTAACCTCATCTTGAACTATATATGGAAAAATTGAGAGCTAAGGATGTGTAGTCCTGAATACAGGAATTATTTATTAGTCATCATATTTAAAATACTTCCAGATGACTGTTTTAGGAGGGTTCAGAGATGATAGTGAGTGGTCAGAAGGAGTATAACCAATTTCTGTGTAAAAGTAGAATAGGAATTGGCCCATCTCGCCTATTCTAAATAGGATTTGATGCTACCATAAGAAAGTAAGATTTACCTGTGTAGCTATTAACATAGCATAGTAACAGTTACAGTTTGTTGGGTTTTTCCTCTTCAGTTTTTTGGAATACACTGGTTAGAGGGATTGCTGCTTAATATTTCAATTATATAAGCGAAAAACCCTGTCACATATATTAAATTAGGTGGGATTGGTAACTTTACTCCCAGAAGAATGTGGTAATCTGGCAAACAAATCTACCTGCCTCTACTCCATTTGCAAGAAAAGTTACTCAAATCATAGTGATGGTGATTAAAACACTTGCTTTCTTTTCTACAGCGAGCATTTGAATACTTCAATCAAGCAGCCAATGCTGGCAATTCCCATGCTATGGCTTTTCTAGGAAAGGTAAGATACAAATACTCTCAAAAGTAAGAAAACTGCCTTGCAGTGAAAAATAGAAAATGTCTCCTATTTTCTGCTATCTGTCAATCTAAAACTTGAATTCTGCAATCTAAGGATTGCAGTTTAGCTCCTGTTTTGAATTTTTCTGCAAGATTTGAGTGTTGTAGTGTCTTATGTCTTGTCTAAGTTTTCCTTTACTTTAGGATTTTGGAGGGTTTTTTAATAGTGCCTGAACCAGGGTTTTGGTGGTTTTTTTAATCAAATAATTAAATATTTGTATGTCCTTTTTCTGTAGTGGAATTCAAAACTCTAAATAGGAAACTATTCTTTTCCACACAATGTTTAGGGGAAAACTATGCTTCTCAAAACTTTGCCCATCAGGAAATACTAAGTTGTGAAGGAAATGGGAAGGAAATTCTTCCAGTTTCATTCTGTGTAGAGAATTGAGGCATCTGAGTCAGAAATGACAATAGGGCTGTACTTATTTTGCACTAAAGCTTGAATCTCTCTGCAGGGTGGGCCTTTGTTTCAGTTATATCAGATTTAAGGGTTTTTTGTCTAAGGGCAGATCTTACCTGACCAATTTGGTTGCCTTTTGTGATGGAGTGAAAACAATGGTCAGCAAGGGAAGAATGTCTGATATCAGCTATTTAGATTTCTGTAAGGCCTTTGGCATGGTCCTGTGCAACATCCTGGTCTTCAAATTGGAGAGACATGGATTGGAAGGGTGGAATATCTGGGGAATAAGGAATTGGCTGGATGGATATAGCCAGAGAGTTGTGATTAATGGCTCTATGTCCAGGTGGAGGCCAGTGACAAGTGGGGTCCCTCAGGGCTCTGTTCTGGGTCCAGTGCTCTCTAATACCTTCACCAGTGGCACACACAGTGAGATCAAGAACAGCCTCTGCAAGAACTGCCACCAAGCTGAGCAGTGCAGTGACACAACAGAAGGATGGGAGGCCACCCAAAGGGACCTGGACAAACCTGAGATGTGGGTCCATGAGAACTTCGTGAAGCTCCATAAGTGCAAATGGGAGGGCTGTACGAATACTGGTGCGGACTGGGAGATGAGCTTACTGAGAGCAGCCTTATGAAGGACTTGGGGGATCTCATGGGTGAAAAGCTGGACATGACCCAGCAATGTGCACTTGCAGCCCAAAAGGCACACATCATCCTGGCCTGCATCAAAAGAGGAGTGGCCAACAGGCTGAGGGAGGCAATTCTCCCCCTTTACTCTGCCCTTGTGAGACCCCACCTGGAGTACTTGGTCCAGGTGTGCAGTCCTCAGCACAGGAAAGACATGGACCTGTTGGAGTGAATACTGAGGATCAAGATGATCAGAGGGATGGAGCACTTTCCAATGCAATCAGGCTGAGACAGCTGGGGATTTTCAGCCTGGAGAAGAGAAGGCTCCAGAGAGACCTCACTGCAACCTTCCAATACCTAAAGGGATCTTACAAAAAAGAGGGAGAGCAACATTTTGCACAACAGGTAGTTATAGGACAAGGGGGAATAGTTTTAAACTAAATGAGGAGAGATTTAGGCTGAGTTAACATTCAGAGCCAAAACTCTTTATTCAGAGGGTGGTGAGGCAGTGGAATGGGTTGCCCAGAGAAGTTGTGGGTGTCCCATCCCTGGAGGTGTTCAAGGTCAGAGTGGTTTGGGGCCTCAGCAACGTAGTCTAGTGGCTAGCATCCCTGCCCATGGCATGGTAGTTGGATCTAGATGATCTTTAACCCAATCTGTTGTATGATTTTTAATTTAAAGCACAATTGGCAGACTGCTGGCAGTGATTATAGTGCACTACTGCTTTGAAGGCTATTTAGGTCACTTGTCTGAGATCTGGGTTGCAGACTACCTTCAGCCTGTGAGGAGCTAAATCCTTATTACTCCGTTTGAGTACCTTCTAAGGTTAGGCTACAGTAAGCACCAGCTCTAGATCATCTTTTTCAGGCTGTCATTGTAGTAGAGGATTCAAAATTAATATCCTTAAAGCCTAAAAAAATAGCATAATATGCTGTTCAAGGCACCTGACAGAAGAGATTGCAGTTCCTGCTTTCTCTATTGGTTGTTCTATCACTAGTTATTGTTGAAGTTAACTGTTTAGTAACCAATTTTTGCTTTGTTTTTGCAAATACAGTTTGATTTCCAATACAGTTTGATTTTCACTGGTCTCAAGATTTTTTCTTGATTGTGTGTTTTTCACTGCGCATTAGGAGAAATTAAAAATGAAGGGTATTGTCCTGAAAAAAATTAATTTTATGGGCAATTAATTTCCATCCACAAGTTAAACTCTGAGTTTTACAGCAGAGATGTATTTTCTGCTTCTGGACAAGTTTTAATGATTTTTCAGTATTGTGATGGAATAATTTAAGTACAGTAACTCCCTCTCAATATGTAAAGTGAGGATGCTTCATGGTCTTCATGCTAAACTGAGTACTTGGGCTGTTCTTCAGTAATGGATTTCTCTTTCAGATGTATTCAGAAGGAAGTGATGTTGTACCCCAGAGCAATGAAACAGCCCTTCAGTATTTCAAGAAAGCTGCTGATATGGTATGATTACTTGTAAGGTGAAACTACAACATGTGCACTAAGTTGATAAGCTCTGAAATGCTGCAAATGCTTCATGTGCTCTTCCATGACAGAGGCAGACACCTATTCCCAGCTCCTCTCCCAGATGAAGTAGCCCATAATCTTGCTTGCCTAAGATGTCAAAAACAACTCTGGCCATGGTGCTTCATAAAGCTCTGTTCAGCATAAGGAGTCTAGCTCTCATGAATAAAGTCTGACTCTATTTCATAATTATGAAATACTGTCCACCTAAATAGTCTGCAATTCTGTGAAGTGCTAGTGTTTGTTAATTTGAAGTTGTCCTGTCACAGGAATTTACAGTGCTTCTGTTAAGTGAATATGTAATAGTTTTATACTTCTCGTCTCATTGGACTGTTTCCTCTTTGGGATGTTGTTTTTTGATCATGTTAATCCCTTGTATCTGTCTTTGATATATACCTTATGGTAGTGTTTGTGCAATTAAAACACTCCAGGAAAGGTGTTCAGCATGTGAAACACAATAGATTAAGTTCTGAAGAAACTGTTGGAAGATAAGTACCTTCATGGTTCTTATATTCCACACCCTGAATGCTGTTCCCCAACTCTGTGCTAAAGTGAGGATCTCTCAATGTGCTCACCCTGCATTGACTGAAACTTTCTGATGTGTCCCGTTGCCTGTCCTGGCACTGAAGTAGTGCCACAGTGCCTGCTTTTGCATGGGCAGTGGTTAGCAATGTAGCCCACAGGACAGCCACCACTTCACCCTTAACATGGGTTCTTAGAGTTCCTGGAGTTGTTTTGGGAACTTCTGTAGCACCCAAAACATTTTGAAGTTGGAAAGACTAAAGATCAGTAAACTATTAATGTCCCATCTTTCTAAGGTTGTGTTCTACATCTTGTATGACACTGTAAACGTGCACAGTAAACTTTCATAAATAATATTGAAAGCTTTTCCCTGTTCATCAACTGTGTAGTTACTGAATAAAAGTTACTGTAAATGCTGTTTCCTCCCTAAATAAGTATTACTAGGAGCAAAAAATTAATTTCTGTTGAGTACTGTATGTTTTCATTATGTTCAAGACATACCAGATTTGAAAAACATACATGTAGGTTTTGCCTCTCTTTTCAGAAGTCTTTTTCTGTGTTTTCAGGGTAATCCGGTTGGACAGAGTGGATTAGGAATGGCTTACCTCTATGGAAGAGGTGTTCCAGTGGTAAGCTTTTGACCGTCGTCTTTCTAATCATAGGTGTTTGAGTGACTTTTTGTTGTCAACAGATTTTTTTTTCTGGAGGGAAGTACTGTGGAAAGCTTAATTGTGAAGATTTCTGTTATGTTGAAAATTCCTTGAGGAAATCTGTAATGTAAAAAAAATGCACCATGGAATTGGCAGCTATGAAAGAAACATCCTGATTTTGCTCTCAGAAGCTTGAAAATGTTGCTTAAGCTGTTAGAAATGCATAGAAGTGCGCATTTTAACAGGAGATTTGAGCTTGTCTCTAATTTTCTTGTGAAAAAAAAACCCAAATCCTAACTGGCCCCATTTTGTGACTCTTGTGGGAGTGGAAGAAACTCTGAAGCTTTTAATTAGTTCATTTGCTTTATTGCTTTTCCCACAGGAAGGTTTCTTGTCAAATGTTTTATATTTAGCTATGCAAACAGATACTCAAAATTTGAAGTAGCCCAAAGTTGAGGAAATAAGTGTTCCAGAACCAGAACAGAGCTTCCATTCTGTTAAGCATAACTGTTCATAGCAATGCTGTATGTGGATACCAGCTTTGAGGTAGCTGCAGAGTTACAACAGGCTAAATATCATTGTAGTCTATTTCATTTTTTGCTTCCAGATTTTGAACAGGGGAATATTTTCATTGGAAAATCTTGCTGTGATTTTTCTGTAAAACAGATCTGTCCTTTCACATATGCACATGCATATTATCTATCTTAAACTTTGGTGTATTGCAAGGCTCTAATGACTGGACCAAATCTTCCTGCAGAACTATGAGCTAGCCCTGAAGTATTTCCAGAAGGCTGCAGAACAGGGATGGGTTGATGGACAGCTTCAACTAGGTTCCATGTATTACAGTAAGTGGCATCAAAACCATTGGCAGGTCTAAGCACCTGCCCTTTCAGTCACTGCTCACTAGGTGGCATTACAAGTGTGTGCATACTCTGCATGTAGAATGGGCTTGCTACATTGAACTTGTATTTCATTCTGGTTTTTCCTGACTTTTTTATGAAGTTTTTCTAGAGTAATTTTGAAGAGTAATAGCTGTTTCATACAATTCTGTTTTGTACAATGCTGCTTTTCAAGAGGAACGAATAGCAATGATTTAATCTTTCTTTTAGATGGCATTGGAGTCAAGAAAGACTATAAACAAGCTTTGAAGTATTTTAACTTGGCCTCCCAGGGTGGCCACATTCTGGCTTTCTATAATCTGGCTCAGATGCATGCTACTGGCACTGGAGTGATGCGGTCCTGTCATACTGCTGTTGAGGTAAGGTCACCTGTTCATCAGCAGCAATAACACTGACTGGCAGGAGATTGGCTGTAACACATCAGCCTGTATAGGACGTTTCCATTTCAGTGACTGCAGAGTCAAGGCTGTCAAAGGGGAAAGTGATATATTAGCGAACTTGTTTGTGTTTTATGAGAAATATCTTTGGCTTTTATGTTAGGTCAGGTTTGTATTTCCTTTATTGACCAAGAAAATAAAAAAAATGTAACGCAAAGCAAGCAACAGTAGCTTCTAAGTACCAAATTCTTCTTTTACACTTGGATTTAAGTGTAACAAAACTAAGATACTAAATAATTCTGAGTAAGCATCTGAATCTTACAAGTTACTATCTTTACTTACTAAGAATCTTACAGGTTGCTAAGCATCTATCTGCTTAGCAACTTGTATCTTAAAGTTAGCTTGTCATGTTTTCATGTGAAATACAAATATTTTGAACAGGCATCAGAATGTTCAAGTGTTACTTCTTGCAAAACCTAAATTTTTGAAGCTCCTGACAGCCAGTATCCTCCCCCTTCCTTTTTCCTCTGCAGTTGTTTAAGAATGTCTGTGAACGGGGGCGTTGGTCTGAAAGACTGATGACTGCCTACAACAGCTATAAAGATGGTGATTCAAACTCCGCTGTGGTTCAGTATCTTCTTCTGGCAGAACAAGGCTATGAAGTTGCACAAAGCAATGCTGCTTTCATACTTGATCAGAGTAAGAATCTGAATATATACTAAAAAGGGTTTTTCTGGAGGTGGCATGTTAGAACTTTAATGACGCTCTTGTCCTCTTTCCTGCTCTTCACACTGGAAAGCAATCAGTTTTCATTTTCACTTCTAAAGATGACTTTGTAGACTAAAAGTTAAAATACATTTAATTTCTGAGTTGGGGATTTTCAAATGGCATAAGCAGAGAGTCTTTATAACATTGCACAGTGCTAAAAATTCTCAGGATTTCCAAAGCACAATTGTAAAATCAGGGATTGCATTAGGTTTACTTTTGACCTGTACTATGCCTAGAAGTCTCTGTCCTTTGTTCTTTCTCTTGTAATGCATTTTCTCAGCACTTTCTTCTTTGTGTGACTTTACTGATGCTACTCTTGAAGCAGGGGTGAGGAACTGGGCAGCTGATTCTCTTAGATTTGAAAAAAAACTCATCCCATGTGTGTTACTGGAACTATATGGCTTGAACTTGGATTTATTAGAGTTTCAAGTCATTGGTAGACAATGGAAGTACAATGGTAAATCTTTCTACAAACTGCAAAACCCAGTATTTTAAACTTTCTCTAAACCAAATCTAGGTCTCCTTGCCAGCTTTATATCTTAGTATTGAAAGCACCTATTGGTGGCTGCTGGGCTAATCTAACATCTTCATTTCCAGTTCATGTTTTTTAAAGGTGTCTGAGTGAATTGTCTTTAGATAAGATGGAAGTGCAAAGAAACAGCTTTTTTCCCTGAGTTAAAACTCTGAGTGTCTTTACTCAGAGATTGATTTAAAATGTCTAGATATGTTTTATACAAAATCTGTGTCAGCTGTGGGACAGTACAGCTGAAACCATAGTTACACTTGAAGTTCAAGTTATAAATTCTTTGAATTGTCTGATAGTTCATGAACCTTCAAATTGTGACATGGAACAACTTCTGAAGTAGCCAAAGCACTGCCATATAAGGGACTGCAGTCTGGCTGGTTAAAGGAGTTTAAGCTTTTGTTTTACCTGACTAGTCCTGGGTTTCAGGTGGCCAAAACTATAACAGGTTGTACTTCAACCTTGTATTTGTCAAAGTCCAAATTATGTGCTCTTAAAACTTGCATTTTCTGTCATTCCTCAAGTATGCATCAGAATCTCCTACAGCTCGGATGGGAAAGATGCTTAGTAAGCCATAGTTCAGGGTGAAATTCTATAGTTTGTTCCTAGCTCTCTTATGTGGGCAGATAAATGGAAAGGCTGTTTAAATGAAAGGGGTTTTTATAAGTTTCAGATGCATGGAATCTTGTTTGTTGTATAACACAGATTGCTTCAAGTTTTTGTTATATTTCAGCAGACTGAAGATAAGCAGCGGTCGTGTATGCATATACCACGGTCGTGTATTTTGTGGTCATGTATGCATATGCCATGGTTCTATTTAACTGGATTATTTTCTTCTTTAGAAGAAGCTAGCATAGTAGGAGAAAATGAAACCTATCCTCGAGCTTTGCTTCACTGGAATAGAGCAGCTTCTCAAGGTATGTCTGTACCTCGCAATTCCAGTCTCTTTATGTTGAGGAATGCATTCAGTGTAGGTTTGCAGCTGCAGTGTGAGCTGCAGGTTGAGCTTTGGGTGGGTGGAGCCCAAGGCAAGGAGCCATGCACTGCCAACCTTTTCCATAGCAAGGGGCCCAGGGACCTGTGGCCCAGGCAGGTGACAAGACACAGCAGGAGCCAAGGACCCCAGATTTAAGTATGAACAGACTGTGAGGGTATAAAAGCCCAGAGATTCTTTTGTTTGGAGTTCCTCCTTGGAAATACAAGCTCAAGCTGGTTTTTGTGTTACCATTATGGTAACACAAGCTGGTTTTTGTGTGCCATTATTTAATTGTTTAAAAGATTCAGGCACCTGAGACTCTGCTCTTGGAACCCCAGGGTCAAACCAGTAAGGAAAGCTTGTCTGACTGTGAGAGTGGCACAGATAGGGAGTCAAGCACCCATCAGCCCTTGCAGCCAAGGCCAAGCACTGCGGAGGGGGAAGGAGCTTCAGTCCCTGCAGTGTCAGTCTGTAGTGGTGGGAGTGTGATGGCCACAGTGCCTCCCAAATGGTCAGACAGGAAGGTTTCCTTAACGTTTAGTAGAGCCAATAATGTCTGGTTTCATCTGTTTTGCTATGAAATATGTAAAGAGGGAAAGTTTACTTCCTCCTGTTAAGAGAAGTTGTATCCCAGATAGGATAGTTGGTGTTCTTCGGTGTATTTTTAGCTATAGTGTCATTACAATATTCTTGCAGGTCTGAGCCTTTCTGTGATTATAAAGACTAAAAGGATTAAAATACAAATGTACTTGGTGTTTCTTGTGTTGTTCCATAAGGAATTATAGAGCAATGTTAAACAACATTAGCAATGTTTACACTGACTTTTCTAAAAGTGTATATGCTTGGAAAAATCAATCGAAAATCCTTCAGAGTAATTTGTTACTTTTCATCATTTATTAAGAAATGCAATTTCCTATTCAAAGTAAGCATTGATGAAGAATTCATCCTTGATGACCAAACAACACAAATTTAAACTCTGGTACTTGTTTACCTACCCTAAAATAACCAATGTGAACTTAATGATGAAATGTCTTGAGATATCTAACTTTTAAAGGGATGCATCTACACTAATGTCTGTCTACTAGTTTTTAACTTTAGAGCAAGACTACCATGAAAATTCAGACTTACGGGGCTTTTAGTTTAAAATTAAGAAATTGAGATGATGGCATGAATGATGAGACACTTTCAAATTTCCAGTGTTACTGCTTTAAAAAAAAAAGTTGATTTCCTTTAAAGGCCATATAGCAAATGAAAAATTTTTCCGTAGTAAGGGACTGATGATGAACATGTTGCAAATTTTCAGCTGATACCACTATATATCAATAAAAATATTGGTAAGATTACTAGGAAGAGGTCTTACCTGCAGATAAAAATTGTCTGGTTTTTGGTTAGCTTAACCACATTGTTAACATAAAAGCTCTTTATGTGAGGGAGTGGTGAAAGATAAACAGTTTGTACACACTTCCAGAAGTAATACTTATGCTCCTTCTGCATCTTCATGGGAGGCCAAAAGGTTCGTTGCCTAGTTATTTTATCCTTTTTTGTTGTTGTTTGATTTATAGGATATACTGTTGCAAGAATTAAACTTGGAGATTACCATTTTTATGGGTTTGGTACTGATGTTGACTACGAAACTGCATTTATTCACTATCGACTAGCATCAGAACAGCAGCACAGTGCTCAAGCAATGTTTAATCTGGGCTACATGCATGAGAAGGGGCTGGGCATCAAGCAGGTGAGTGAGCTGTACACTGAGTCTTTGTTAGAGTACATTTGCTGATATTCAGTTGAGTCCACAACTAGTGGAATGAGCATGTCTCCCAAAACATTCACCAATAGGCAATGGACAGGTATATTGACTTAACTATGTGAAGTAATGATGCATAGACATCAAAGGTAAAAAAAACAAACTATGGTTAATTATTCAAGTTCTTCAAAACTGTGCTTTGAATTTTCTTAACTTTAGGATATTCATCTCGCAAAACGATTTTATGACATGGCAGCTGAAGCAAGCCCAGATGCTCAGGTTCCAGTCTTCCTAGCACTTTGCAAGCTTGGAGTGATTTATTCCTTGCAGTACATACGAGAAATCAATGTAAGTAATGCAGAGTTAAAAGAGAAGAGCAAATGTGTTTTCCATTTTTAAAAGTAGCTTAATTTGTAATTTTACTTAAGTAGAAGTATTGCTTGAACCTTCTGCAAACTTAGGATAGATTTGTTTTCTACTGTTGCATATTAAGAAAGTCACTGAAGCTTTCATTCCTATTTCCTATTTGTGCAACTCTGTGAATCTGAAATGTGCACAGGCAGTGCTCTTCTGCGCTGTTCTTCCCTTGAAGAGAATTTCTCAGAACTGTTTAACTGTTCTTATCCGTGGCCATCTGCTATCAAAATGAAGCAGATTTAACTGACATAATTGCTTAGGGGAAAAAAAAATTATCCCTGATTCTCATGCTATTTTATATTCAGCTGTAACAACCCCATTGTACTTGTGTTTGATCTCTGTGGGGAAAAATGTATTTGTATTAGATAGTTTAGGTATTTTGTATTGTTTTTCCTGAGTGGTGGACCTGAAAAAAAACCTGTCTGGAATTAAAGTGAAGTCTTTCCAATATTTCTCAGTGCTGTGACATCTAACTGCTTTTTTGGATTTTAATAAATGAAAGTGGTATGGAAGTTATTACTACTTAGAGCAAGTGCAGTTTCAGACAATTCAGCAGAGTTTGACAAATTATAGTAGTATTGAGGCTGAGGACAGTCAAAATACTTAAGTCAATCAGGCAAATACCCACGTAGCACTCACAGAAGCTGGTATGCAGAGCGCAGATTTTCCTAGTTAAAAGTCTGCTGCTGCAGTTTTAAATTGGCAGTGACTGTGTAGTATCATCTGATGCAGTGGTGAAGCATTGAAGTGTGTGTTAGCTAATCCTTATGCAAATGGGATCTTACAAAAAGGCTCTTCAATCAAAATTCCCTGTCCATTACCTGCACAAATCTCAGCATTGTACCCTACAAGTGTCCTGAGGCTCAATGCTCTGTCATTCATGGGAAAGCCACAAAACTCCATAGTGAAACTTTCATCTCTAAAATAGAAAGTAGAGTACCTCATTCTATATAGGATGGCTCTTAGTCTCAATGGTGTTTTAGTTCCTGGAAAATAAGAATGTTGCTGATGTGATACTATTTTTTCAGAGAGGAAAAGAGACACTAAGTTTTAAAACTGATACTTGTACATGAAAAGTGTTACAAGTCAAATTTAAAATCAAAGTAATTTCCCATTTGTGTTCTTTCACATGATGTGGACTTTTTCTTTCTTAGATAAGAGAGGTATTCTCACACATTGATATGGACCAGCTGCTGGGGCCTGAGTGGGACCTCTACCTGATGACCATCATCGCCTTGCTCCTGGGAACAATTATAGCTTACAGACAAAGGCAGCACCAGGCAATTCCCAGAGCAGCAGGACTGCGGCCGGCTGTGCCTCAACAGGAACCGCCCCCAGAGCACCAACCACCACAATAGCAACAAGAGCCTCAGTCAAAGAACTGGATTTTTCCAAAAGGAACAATTTTCATTGTGAACTAGGACTTTGGATCAACAGTCCCTCCCCCAAAAGAGGCACAAAGAAGTTTAAAAAAATGTTTGAAAGCTGCTTAGAATGATGCCTTTTTTCAGGGATAAGAAAATTATTTTGAAACTGATTTGAATGTTATTTCAGTGCCAATGGAATAACACTATGGCTTTTTTCATGGAAACACAAGAGTGCTACTACAAAAATGTTGCCTGCTGTATCTAGTTCCTCTTTATTCAGAGTTCTTTTCATCTCCCAGAGAGACAGAAGGCTAGCAGTGGAAGGTTTTTGCCTGCTTGATAGCAGTTGCCCTTTATAAAAGTAATAATTATAAATTTATGGCAAATTTAAGTCCAAGAAGCTGACCTATATTCAAATTCTGAAAAGACTAGGGCTGTTGGGAACTTAAATTCTGATCTACATCCCAAGTATTTCTATAGTCCTTATTTCATTTTTTTAGTATTTCTTAACACTTTGGTCCTTTAGGCTGTCTAGGATGGTTCAACATACATTATGGATAAACCCTGTAAAACTAAGCCAGCAAACATGCTACTCTCCATTTGTGCTTTTTTGGTTTGGGTGTTTTTCTCCATTCCCCTTAGACAGTTTTCAGCAGTCAGTATGTAGCCCATAGGGTGGAGTGGGACAGATGGGGTCTGTAAAGTTTGTCAGTTGAAAACTGTCCACACAGCACCCAGATCTCACATACTCCTAAAGCTTTTCAGGAGCCTGTGTACTTTGCAGTCCTTCATGACATGAAAACATATTGGTAGAGTTCCTAAATTTAAATTTGTCCTAACTAAGAGGCTGAGTCTAGATAGCAGAAAGCACCAGTATTACTGCACACACTGAAGAAAGGAGAGAGCCAGAAATCTCAGTGAGTTAGCTGACTTGCATTTGGACTTGGAAGTTCTGTGCTTGATGTTCAACAAACCTGTTAGTGATTTGCACTGCAAGAAGGAAATGTGTGTACCTCATGCATGCATCTGCTTAATGCATCTACAAAAAAGAGCCACAAAAATGCATGCTCTCTACAGAAGGGCATGGGCGTATGCCAGTGATGCTACTCCAAAGCCACAGGGGTGCTCTGGCTGTTGCCAGCCTCTCTTGTACCTGTCATAGAGGAAAGTCACAAGTAATGTCTCTGGCTGTGCCATCTCGAGGACCCTTTGTAACAAGAAAATCCAAAGAGAAAGAAGACTAGTGGCTTTTTGATGCCACCAGGTCAGTGTAAAGGCCTTTTAATGGGTGTAAAGACTGTGACCTGTGGACTGATGATTTAAGACTGCAAGAGGAATCTTCACTTTGACGATTTTCATTGAACTATAATTTCTGGGGCTGGGGATGGGAAGCAGTGGCAGAATAGTCTAGGAGCATGAAATGCATAAGTGTTTGTTCTTATTTTCCAATGGTAGTGAAATATTGGTTTCTGTACTAGCATTAAACCCTCTGAATATACTCTCATAAAGCTGAATGAATACAAATGAGGAGGCTTTAGCTGCTTTCTGACAGAAGCTGTTGTGTTTAAGGGGTTAAGGGCTTATTTTCATGCAAATGTTTTTCCAGTGTATTGGCAACAACATATCAATACACTTTATTTAGAATTGAGAGTTTGGTATGGTTTCATACTTGGTACATGTGCAAGGAGATCATTGCACAATAGGCCTCTAGCTTGGGATGGAAGATAAACAATCCATTCATTTGTAAATGGAAATGTCACAAATGGCTAGTATTAAAGGTACTAGTATTATAGTAGAACTTCTCAGTACTTCACAATGCTTATGCTGGTCATATGAAGACAAATCTTTTTGATTTCAGTGTGGAGGGTTGCAGCATGTGGTAGAGGAATGCCTTGTTCAGTCTCAATCATCATAGCAGATGAAACAGTATTGAACTTACATGTAGTGTCTTATATGTACAGCATTCCCCAGCTGCATTTCTAAGATATCTGTGACTTCTGAACACTCCCTCTGACATTTTGCCACTCTCACTTAACTCGTTTCAGCTTGGCATGATTAAATTAAAGATTATATGGAAAACATTTTTCAGTTAAATACCATTCATCCATTGGTATTGGTCTCTTAGGCAATTTAACAATTTTGTTACTGCTTTATTAAAATGTTTTGGTTGTTGATCTATTAGAACTAAATTCTAAAAGCTCTCTTTTACTTGCATGAGAATCTCTCATCACTGCTGCTATGTGACAGTCTTGTAGATGACTTTCAGTGAATCTGATGCATTTTTACATCCAAGAAATCAGCAGAAGAAAACAATTGAAGATCAGCAAGTTACTTCATTTAAAAATGCTTTTTTGAAGGAGCAATAAGGAAGTCTTTCTCCTGCTTTTTTCCCTTCCACCAAATTACTACCACTGACTTTTCAGATGACATTCATTTGAATGTGGTGGTAGAAGAAAAAGGTACTTACCATAAATAATGGCAAGTTAACTCAGGGATTAAAGATATGAATAAGTTTTCTAAATCAGTTATCTACACCATGACTTTAGTTTTTGTGACAATCCCTTACTTCTCTGTTCTAAAACTTGCATTTTGAGGAAAGTATATTTAACGCTTACTAGCAATATGTTCCTTGTTGTGTACTCAGTTAATCAAGCTTTTTTTTCTTAAAGAAGCTGAGTTGCTCAGTTTACTGCAGTGAAGTACTTTTCCCTTTTGGTAGCACACAGGTTATCTTAGATGCAGGAGTATTTTAGAAGGCAAACTTGTTTTAAGAGAAACCTTTCTGGGTGTGTTCAGCATGGTTTGAATGAAAAGTTGTATTCTTTGTGTGTAGTAACATAGGCCAGAGCCTGCCTATTTGACCTTCTTAGACACATGCTCTTCTTTCCTTGCACAGAAAATGGAACTACAGAGCAGTAAGTGTTATTGGTGGGATTTTTATATGTAGGAAAACTGTGGGAAAATATGAAGAAATGCATTATTCTGCATCTCAAATTATTAATCAAAGACATTAGCTGTTCTTGCTAGTTAAAAGAAACACTGAACTGTTGACAAAACAGGATTTTAGTTCATCACTGGTGAAACTTGTCCCAGAGCTATCTGTTGAAATAATTTTCTTGCTTTATATTGTCCATAATGGGACAATGTAATAGAAGGTAAGGCCTTTGATACAAACGTCCTCATGAGACTCTTGCAAGATAGTTTTACTCACTTTTTAGTTATCTTCCATAAGTCAGCTACTCTTACTAAAAAAAAAAAAGTTGTAATTTGGGGGAAAAACATTAGGATACAGCTTGTGAAAGGACTTTTTAAGACTATGCATTATCTAATTTCCACCTATTATATGCTAGTTTTGGCCTATAAAAGGGGATTAGACTCACCTTTGCAAGTTGCTTTCCTTTTAGATAGGCAACAGCGAACTGAAATTCTATTTTTTTGTTTCAGAGAATATTAAACTGAAAAGATTTAGTTTGATTTGAACTACTGCAAATGCATATGGCAAATAGGGACTATTGGGGGGAACCCTTTGTTTTTATCAGCTACAGTTCTTTAAAAGGGTCTTGTAGGAGTTTTGTAAATTTATTTTGTATTTAAAATCAGTATAAAGGCTGGTCAAATGTAATATAATTGTGTAAACAAATTCTGTTAATAGAAAGATGTACAGATTCATTTTGTACTGTATCTTTAATCTTGTGAAATAAAGATACCACCTGTGTGGTCACCCTCAGTGTTCACAGTGGTTATGATGACAGAAGATGTGAATTGCAAGTCATATGCACTGGCATGTGCCACTGTTCAATGCATCCCTTCCTATAAGGATTCTCATACTTTCACTTGCATTCCTTAGGAAGGGCCCAGAGAGAGGGGGAATGTCTCCAGCTGTGCTATAAACTTGTCCTCTATGTGTGTGTATGTGTGAGACAGTGTATGCAGTATTTGTACCTTGGCTGGTAGACACAGCCATGTGAACTGCTGTGTGATTCAAGAGTAGTGACCAGTAACTTCAGAATTACTGCTGCATTTTCAACACTGATACAGGGATAATTCAGTCAGTTGGAATGGATACTGGGGGAGGGACTACTCCAAGCTGACAGATTTGTTTGTTTTGCAGGTTGGTTTTGACCCAATCGTCCCTTCAGGCTCCACCTGTTGAGACCAAGTCCTCCCTTGTTAAATTCATTAAGCTGATGGGCTTTCCAGTGTGCTTGTTCATTGGGGAGAAGGAAAATAAGGACTGGGGTAGCAGTAATACCTAGGAAAGGTGTCAATAGGTAAGTGATCCTGAGCATCAGCCCAAATCACATAGTTTTCTGAAGTATTTGGAGGCTTTCCATGTTTTCTGCTCCTGACAATAGCACTTGTTGCAGGTATTAAAACCAGCTTGAGTTCGACTAACAAAGCTCAAGCTTAGTGAGGTCATCCCTCACCTTCCAAAAAAGTCCACTGTTTGAGATGTGAGTGCTGACATACTCGGCTGAGGTGGGGTCAAGTAGATACTTTATTTTATTTGTAGCCTGTAGTCAATGTGGAGCTGTGTTCTGTAGAGGGACCTGAGTACCAGGTAAATCTATGGTGTGGTGTGGGGGAGTGTTAGGGATTTCTGTAGCTTGGTTGTCTTTAAAAGCTCCAGAATAATGTTCATTGAAAACTAGTATATGTGGTTTGGGTTTGGTTTTTATATTGCTATATTTTCTATGTTTTAGTCTTGAGACTAAAACAAATTAAAATATTATTAGAGAGTATCATTTCTAAACCTACAAGACCTGTTTGATTAGAATGTGTTATTTGATATCATGACAAAATGTTCTTCCTCGTCTCTAAACTATCATGATGTTATTGGAATAATGACTTTGATTCCCTTTTTTTTATAAAGAATAATTGAGGAAAAAAGTCACTCTAGCCTCCTTACTGTCAAAAATCTTCAGACAACTGTAATCAATTTCTTCTAAAGCCAAGAATGAGGGAGGGCAGTGTACCATATATCCACATAATGAAAACTGTAACATATAGTGTTAAATTTTATTATCAGAAAGAAAAGTAAGTGGAGATGGAGTACCATTGTAGTTGCACTTCACATAGTAAGAGAGATGGATGTCATTTACCTTCCACAGAGATGGGGTTGCTCACATTTTTATTTCTTTGGCATCCAACTTTTTGAGCTTTCCATATAATGTGTTACAGTTCCAGATTTTTGAATATAACTTTGAAGAATATCAGATTTTTGTGTTGCAAAACTGAATTGTGTTACAATACTGAAATTATAGCTCTTCAATTCTTCTGTCAATCATTTTCTGTATTTCCTTATTTTTATATGCTTGTTTTTCTTTATTCTTCCTCCTAAACATAGGCTGTAATTTATAAAATTAGTTGTTCCAGTTCCCATCTGTTATGTGGCTCCATTTCTGTACAGGATTCATACCAATGTTTTTATTGCTTCTAATTAACTACTTTTGCTGGGGGGAGCAAATGTTGTACCTGGGGTGTGTGTTTGTAGCCACAAGGGGGTGTTAGACAATAACAGCAACTTGGACTTGTTAAATACCTGAGGTCTCAAAGATTGAGAATGGAACAACTTCCACACTTTGAGTCACTGTCATGTCTTGGGAGAATGTGTGTGTGTGTGTATACACACACATACACAGAGATGTAAGAAGTCCTTGGTTGCAGGAGCTTTGGAAACTTAACAAAATTAAATAAGTCATTACTCTTATTTCTCTCATTTGTGGAGCAAAAGTTCAAAATTAAAAATCATTGTAGCTTCTGGTAAGACCTGGTAAATAATTACCTTCCCATGAAGGTAATTCCATACCTTCCCAACTTTTTTAGTATGTAAATCATTCTAAAACGTGACAAACTGTCTTCCAACATTGTTTGGAATATTGTATGCACAGCTTCCAGGAGAGTGGTCTCTCTTGCAGTTAAATCCTTTTCTTAGAGTACAAAATCTTTCCCACTAAAACAAGTGCAAATGTTTAGCAACAGGTGATGAAGAAATTTTTTTAAATAATTTTTCACTGAGATTGTCCAGTGCAATATTTGAGCTATCCAAATAGCTTGAAGACTAATTAAAAATGTTACCTTGTTTGTTTCTGACCAATCTTACTTTAATGTTTGTTAGGCTCCAGGCTTTGCTATATTTGCAATATGTGAAATATTATATTGTATTTGCTATATAACGAGCTTCTATTAATTAATGGCATTTTAGGTTTTGCTTTTTATATGGCTGTATTTTCTATATTTTAGTCTTATTTAGTCTTCTAAATAATTTATTGTTATTGTTATCACTACTACTATTTGGAAAATTTCCCAGATCTAGTCAACAGCAATTTTAAAGGAAACGTCAGTTTGCATTGCTGATATTAAAAAGGGAGATGTGAAAAAGTCAAACACACTTCATAGACTTGAAAGTCATTCTGTTAGCCAATGTTAAAATGACTGAAGAAATATGTGGAATGTTCCAGTTTAAGGGTTCTAAATTTGCATTATAAAAAGGTACTGCTTGAACAATCGTTCAGCTTTGAATTCAAAGGGTGAAACCCTGACAATCTACACGTTGATGAGTTTTCCAAAGTGATTTTGTTATCTTCATTACTGGGGCAGTGAGATCAGGCGGACTTGAGTTAATTCTCTTCAGGTTGCATTTAGTTTCATCTCTAGTTTTCATCCCTAACTAAAGATTTCATATTTTTTACAAATAATTCTGTGTTTGACTTGGTTGTTGAAATCTGGGAAGCATTGCACAGAAGGGAGGTGACTCTAGTAAGAGAATTCAGACCCAGTGAGATAAATGTGATCTCACTGCATGCAGCTGTGTTGGCTTTTCCTGCCTCTTTGCTAAACTAAAAACTTACTGATTTTCCTACTAGGAGTCTGATTTTTTGGAAGGCAAAGGGTGCAAGTAGGTAGGAACTTCTCAAAACAGGGCAAGAAAGGATTTCTTCATTGATGTAATCTCTCAGCTAACAAACTGAACATTGTGTATTAACTGTTTGCTTACTCTGTCTTGCATATTCATTGAATAGCTCCATAGAGACACAAAAAATACTTCGGGTTTTTTGCACATGTAATTGCAAAAAATTAGCCTAATTGTTATGTTTGGGTTTACAAGTGCCAAAAAGTTCACTCTTCACTCCATTTGTCATTCTTAGTTCAGTTCCAAAAGGTAGGTTGATACAAAATATTTCTAAATGTTTCTGGTGATACTAGTTCAGCATCATAATCACAGCTCTCATGTTTAGAATAAACAGTTTGCAAATAATCCTTTGGCTGAAAACTGAAAAACTCTATGGTAAATACTACTAAAACTAATAGAAAAGTAAACTAAAAATAAAACCCCTTTAAGATTTCAGATCCAGTGTCTTATTAATTCCGTTTGGCACTGTGAAAGTTGCTAGAACAAACAATATTCTCTGTCATTTTAAAATACTATTCCTTATTTAAACACAGCAAATAAAATATTAATTTCCACTGTCTCCTTGGGATTTCTAAATGCTAAATCATAAAGACTTTCTTGCAGCTCCAGAAAAGAAAGATTTCAAATGACATAAAATGAGTATGTTTGAGCCTTTAGCTCTCTCTATGCTTAATATAAGTATTTGATGCTTCCAAATTTCTCGACTAGCCATTACATTCCTGGCACTGCTATTCTACAAACTCTTCAGTTGCTCAGATTGCAGGCAGAATGAGCTCTGCAGATACTGGTAATTTGGTTTGCTGTTCGATGGCAAAACAAGGGTGTCTGGTCATTGAGAAATGCCCTTCTATGGGGAAAATATTGTCTGTGAAGGGGAGGTGAGGGTGATGGCTTGCCGTGCTGGAAATAGTGCATTTGTCCCAAAAGTAATTGTTTTAAACTAATCTTGCCATTACTGAGGTGTGCAGTTAAACAAATCTCTCCTGAAGGATGTGATCTTCCAGGCTGGGCTGTGGCAGCAGGAGCAAAGACCCTGCAGGTGTGTGCACATGGTCTGAGGTAAGGGAGCTGAGCAAACTATCTTTTGGCACCACACATTTATTTCTTTCGCTGCTCTGAGTGTCAATATCAGCTCACTGGCTGAGAAGTAGCACTCCTGTGAGACTACTTTGTGATACAGTATAAGGGAATATGAAGTACAGACTTGATTGTGGAAGCAGGTCCAGATAGGTAAAGAACATCTCAAAATGCTTCTGTGCACTTCTGAATGGAGCCTCTGTTGGCACACCACTAAGGGTTAAGTCACACTGCCTTATTCAGTATGATAAAATATATTGAATTCTGTTAACTGACAAATTTAATTAAATTTGCAGTAAAGCTTTCATGAGAATCATGGTTTTGTATTGGAATAAAATAGCTTCATTTTCCAGGGTATAATGAATTATTAATATCTTTATAATGAAATATTAACATTAAAACCCCTAGTTATCTGTCAAGTTGAAAGAACAAAAAGTCAGGTGATACGTATATTCAAAATAAATTAGAACTGGGATCACTCTAGCCTTTAGTTACTCAGTACATGTGTTTATAGTTATGATTTCACATGCTCTAACCCTGTAGAATTATAGAATTATATCATAAATACATATTCAACATCAGTCAGAATATCAGGAATAGAATGCTGTATTTTTATGGTTAATATTGTCATATTGTAGAAAATGGAAGAATATAATCTTTGTTCTTCAAACCCAAACTATTTGAAGTAGGCAAATCACAATCTCCGGAGTAGGTTTAATTTCTTCTTTTTTTTTTTTTTATTTCCCCTATGTGTTTGGTGGGGATAAACACTCAAGTATATTGTAACTTCTCTTTGAATTGTAGGAAAAGCAATGTTCAACCAGAAATTGAATATACTTATTTTAATAGGATAACTTTGGCTCTGATGTAATAGAATATTTCAGTGGAAAAAAGGACCTGTAGTGACCATTAAGTTCAACTGACCATTGCAGGGCTGACCAAAAGTGTTTTCTGTGGTTTTGATTCTGAGAAGACTCAAGAAAATCTAAGAACTCATCAGGTATGTTACCTGCTACTCTTTCCATTTCAGATCTTACTAGTAAAAGAACTTCAGAAATATAAAGCAAAAATTTCTTTCAAGTCCAAACAGAAGAATAGTGCTAAACAGAATTGTGTGATGTTGTGGTAATGATGTTCCTAATTTGGCTGGAATAAATAGTGTAAGAGAATCAAATGTTGTAACACACGTTTTTGCTCTCCCCCCACCTCTGTCCCATTCCTCCTTTTGAAAAGGATGCTTAACACAGGAACTTCAATTTACCTAATATCAGAAAAAGTAATTGATGCTAGAGCGAATTTAAGCCTGGTAATCTGCATAAAAGAAGACAAAGTGCTAAAAAAAATATTATATGCAAGCCTTTTTCCTTTAATGACTTCTTAAATGAGGAAACATCCCTTTCCTTAGCTCTTAAACCATCTAAGGGCTATCAGTAAATATGCTCTGGAGTGAAAAGAAAGCAAAGATGGAAAATGTATTTCTGGTGATTACAGCCTGACTGCTGACATTTCATGCTTTGTGCTTTAACAATGAGAGATACAGCAACCGCTGCAGCTGTTGGACTGTTTGTGACAGTATTAGTAGCTGTCACAAGCCTTTGTGACTATAAGTTCAAATACTGTTGTGAAAAGTTACTCTGTAATAGCTTTTACTTTTATTCAGAAAACAAAGAGGAAAAGCAATGGGGTCAGAACTTGACCAAAACCAGGGAAGGATTGATGGCCTTCAAGTCTTTTTCTAGCCGGGATCTTTCATAGTACACTACACTAGAGGTCAATAATGTAATTCTGGATCCTGGATTTATTAAAGATGGGGAAGATAAAGGGCAACAACTGGAAAACTAATAGTAGTTCTTTTGGCTCATAAAACAATCCTGAGAAGAAACAAAGACACCAGTTGTACGTGAGTAGAACTATCCGTGTCCTTGTTGAATTTGCCCTGTACACATGTAAATGAGTCTGACAGCCAGCCTAAACCCATTTGGGCAGATTATTCAGCTAAACATCTTCCAGGTGACTGGCTTTGTCTGTGCAATCAACATCTACTGCAGGATGAGACAGAATGAGCAAGTCCCGTTGGGGAATGTGCGAGCCGTGTGCTCTTTTCCCCCAGCCGCCTCTAGCTGGCACTCGTGTCGGCACTTTGGGACACGCCGTGTCCCTCGCTTGTGCCTCGGGGGCTTTGGCCTTCGGGTCGAGTGTTCTCCGGAATGTGTCCCCGCACCGCTCTGCACCAGGACCCCTTTGAAAGCCCCTTCGAAACAATCAGCTGAACCAGACATGCCAAGCTGCTGAGTGGATCAGTTGTAATCCCGTGGTTGTCTTGCACTTTGCAGTTGAGATTTTCGCAGTGGTTTTCCACTTTTTAAAACTCTTTAGTTCACCCAGAGAAGAATAAAACTGCAATTTTCCTTTTTTTTTTTTCTTTTTACAGTCAGTCCCCATTCCTAATTAAGGCTGTTATTATCATGTTTATTGCAAATGGTCAATAACATTTCTCAGCTTGCAAGGTTCAATTTTCTAGGAAGCTCTCTGGTGACTTGCTACGCCCTCAGCTCTCCAGAGTCGTTCTGTGAACCTGCTAATGGCTGTAAAAGCACACATCTGCACTCACGTTTGGGCTAATGGTGCACATGTTCATTTTGCATAAGCTTCCTTTCAGCTGGAGTCTCGGAATGGTACTGGGGTTACAAGTTAATTTCTCCATCAAGACATTTTCATATGCAGATTGCTCTCTGAACTATTTAAAGGTAGAAATAAGATTAATATTACCATACAATTTATATGATTAGGTTTGTAATACTCTTACAGTTTAACAGCTTAAGCACAATTTGGTTAATAGGCATTGTATTAACTTTCTTATACTTGCATAATCCATAATCTGCGAAATTCATCAGGGTCCAACAAAAGAAGTGAGGTTAATTGGTGTTAAAAGCGTGCACGCGAATTCACCAGTTACAAATAAATAGCGTTGTATTTAAGCATGCCCGCTGAATAACCCCGAGCAGAAGGATATTTTGTTTGCACTATCGATTGTTATTTGCACATTGCTATTTATTTTTGCTCGTGGGCGAACAGAGACGGCGCAGTCCGTTGCCTTTGAATCGTACTTAGAAGCGGGCCCTAAGAAACTGGGAAGGGATCAACGCCGGGCGTGTGCGGGACGAGGCGGCCGCTCCGCCGCCACCTGTGCGCGGTGCAGGCGCTGCGGGGCGGGCGGGCAGCGGGGCCGGGGCCGGGGCTGGCTCCGTGCGGGGCGGGGCGGGCCCGGCCAATGCGGCGCCGCCGCCTCCGGGAAGCGCCCAATGGCGGCGGCGCGGGCGGGCCGGGCCGGGGGTCATCCCGCTGGGAGGGCGATCGCAGCGCCCGCGGAGCAGCGCGGCCGGTGGTAGGTGCGCGGGGCCGGGGAGCCGCGGGGAGCAGGAGGGGGCCCGTACTCTGCCTTCGGAGCCTCGGGGAAGGGGCGCCGCGGCTCGGGGCTGGCGGGCAGCGCTGGCGCGGTCGGAGCACTTCAGAAACTAGAGCCGAGGAGCCCTAAAGCGAAGGCAGGTGGCCCTGCCGGTGGAGCCGGGGCCGCCGCCTGCCCCTCGGTGCTTGCGGAGCGGGGCCGCCTGAGGTTCTTCTCCGCGCTCCGGCCCTTTCCCCGGCCGGGGTCGCGGCACCGCTCCCGGCCGCGACCCTGTGTACCGAGCGCGGACCCGTTCCCCTCGGGGCCGGGCTCCCTCAGGACCGCTCTCCGCGGACCGTGCCGGTGCCGGGCTCCTCAGGGCCGCTCTCCGCGGACCGTGCCGGTGCCGGGCAGCCGGCAGCCCTCGGTTTGCGCGGCTGTGCGCCTGCGAGCGGGTCGGTGCTCCTCGGCTGCGGAAGGGTTAACGCTCATTAGCAGCAGCGCGGGGAAGCTGGTCGTATCCACCTACCCCTCAGCTGCTCCATGTAATTACTCATGGTTTGGATTTTTTTCTTGCTTGTGTCCGCTGAATTGTGCTGCTTTTGAAACGCTTTTCTGCGGTTCAGATATTGCAAGGCAAACAGAAATCTCTCTCTCATCTTTCTGTTGTCGCGTTTGAATACGCTATGTTAAATTGTAGGTTTAAAATGCTCAAATTACACGTTTCCATGCAAAGTGGATTTTTGTGTTGATACACGATTAGACAGCCTTCTCTCTGCCCATTTGTTTAGTTCATGTGTTAAGTATTCTTTCTGTGCTGCATCTCCACTTTTCTCTATAGATTTTTGTTAATTGTTTTGTGGATTAACTTGTAATCAGCCTCAGCTTTTCCCATTTTTTCTTTCCTATGGCTTAATTTGTTTGAGACTTCAAGTTTCCAGAGACACAAAAGTTTTAAAAATGCTCGACTGCTTGACTAGATCGGGTGATGCTTTGCACCTCGTGTCTTCTCATACTGTAGTTGTGCCTTTTGCTGGGAATATCCTTAGGATAACATTGCAGTATTGGTTTGAGGGCACTTTTAGTATTGTCAAGGCAAAAATTTGGCAAACATTGACATTTCTTGTGAATCAGATATGAATCATTCTTGTCTCCTGTGAAATGTGTATTTTGCAAATTACTAGTCTGGGCAAGTAAACTTCAAACTACAGGTTGCTTGGAAAATTATTGTGTTCGCTAATTCTGGCATGTGACTCTGTTTTTGTTTTTGCTCTGCCAAGGGGATGGAAACATACCTTGCATTACACAGACAAGTGAGAGCTGGACTTTGCCTCAATATTGTACAGATAAACAGGTTTCTTTTAATAAAGTTTGTGTTATCACCAAAAAGCTTAAAGAGCAGCTTCCCACATCTCTATGAGATATATTATGCAAGACTATACAACACATTAGACTTTCCTAAATACTTCATTTCTTAATGGCTAAGTTGTCTCTTCTCCAAGAATTTTCAGATTTGATTGATTATAATTTAAAGCAGTGTTCACTATGAATTACTGTGTTATGTGATGCTTTTTTCAGGTAAATCTTTGACCTTTTCTGTATATTATTAATGGCTTTTCATTATATTCCTATGATGCTTTAAAGTACGAAGTGAGTAGCAGTAACTTCCTAGCAGATCTAACATACAGATTTCCTTATATGTAGGAATACAGCTGGCAACTCTGCTCTTTTATAGTTTTGGCTTTTAAATTATTTTTAAAATATCAGTGTCATCAGGAGCATAACCATTAAACTTTCCAGTAAGAAAAAAGGGTCAGATGTTTTTTTCTTTCACATGATGCAGTGTATCTCAGTTCTGACTAGTTGTACGCTCTTATAATTTGTGTCCTCCGTTATCATTAAGACCAGAACAGCATCCCTTGGTTTTTAACTGCAGAGCTTTCCTTGAGTTCCTTGCATCCCTCACTACACCAGTGGCGCAATTAATACTCTGTGTGGTTGATTTAGATTACAGTGCAAGGGATGCAAGGTAAAAAGGTAACAGCAACATCTCAGTAGTGGCCAACTCCCCATGTCGAGTCCTTGTTTGTGCCACCTATCTTGTGAAGAGCTAGCAGCTGGTACAGTTCCCTGGTTGGGAAATCCAGACTGTGTGTGGGTTGCAACCATATTGTGAGTGGGCTAAATGCACCATGTTTATAGAGTCCATAATTTTCAGCTATCTCAAGTCTGGCATCAGCAAGTGAAGATGAGAAATGGTATCTAAGTGTGTTACCAACCTCTCAAGATGTTTTGCCCTGCAAGGCTTCTGTTGCCCCTGAAGCAGTGACTTTTCCAGTCTGTGAGACAGTTTCCAAGGTGGCATCAGCTGTAAGGTCATGGCTTGTGGACTCTCCTGCTCTGACACTTGGCTCCTGGTAGCAGCCTTTCTTCTTGCAGCTTTCAAACAGGTACTGCACTGAGGCTTTGTGCACTAAGCTAACAGAATCAATTTTGTATTGTTGAAGCCCTGTTAAAGGCTCTTTGCAACACCATCAGCTTTCTCTGGAAGCTGGAAAACCAAACAGGTATGAGGAACTAAGCTATAGAACTATAAGGATTCAGGTGGTGGTGGAAGTCTTCTAACATAATCTTTGCCATCTAAAAGTTGTGTTTAACTAAGGCAATCACTTAAACTCAGCTAGGAAAGGACAACCTTCAAAAGGCAATTCTTGGCCAGTTTATCTGAGCTATTGGTTGCATTACCAAAAAAAAAAAGTATTCAGCTGCAAAACCAGGTTATTTTGTCCTCAGATGTCTTAGTGCATTTCTTTGGAGTCCATCATGACAGATGTTCTCTTACAGGATTGTGAACTCTGCTAATGGATGTAGTAACTTCACAAGTGGTTAACCTCAAGGAAGGAATGCCTGTCATTGGATGTGTTGGGTATGAGCATGTGTTCTCTTCAAGACTCTAGCTGTAATTATGGCCACAAGAATTTGAGTCCTAGGAAATTACAACTCAGCTTGTACATCTGGAAACTTCAGGGATTAAATCTTTGCTCCTTGAAGGTGGTGAAAGATTCACCAGGACCTTAAACAGGGCCAGAAATCCATCTACATGTGTCTATGTGGGTGAGACTGCTTCCCAGGAAGGGATTATGTATCCCCTATTGACTTCTGCCATCAATTTTCGCTGTCTTCTGAATGTTCAAATAAGGTGAATGGTGTGGAACATCCTATTTTTTCAAAACTGAAAAGGGAGTAAAATTTCATAAATTATGATTGAAAAAATTTAAAAGACACAGTCCTCTGACAATAGCAGGGAACACACAGCAGTGTTCCAGATTTCTCTTCTTCTCTGAAAAAAAAACTATAGATGAAAATACATGAGTACATTATTTAGAGCAGGAATGCACTTTTAAAATGAATGTCCTGATCACCTGCATTTCTGCATCTAAAAAAAGATGCACATAAACTGATTCTGTTTGAGCAGAAGGAGGAGCTCATTTAATGTACTCTAAGTGCTAATGCAAATTCAGTCTACAGGATCATTTTGGAGATAATTGTTAGTAAAAAACCCAAAAAAGGTCGTGTGAAAGTTGTGCCCTTAAAGCTAAGTATTTCACTCTACCACTCAGCTCCTATTGGTAAGGTTTTATGCTGTTTACTAGTGTAAACTTAGGATATAGCCTCTTGACCAACTTGACCACCCATTTTTAAATTTGGTATAATCGTTATTATATATTGACAGAAAACAAATTACAAGAAAAAGAATGAACATCTTAGAACGATATTGAAAGGCTTAATAGCAGGCATCAATGCTAGGACAATGTGCCCCTTAGATAAACATAGAAACAAACACTGCTTTTTAAATAGAAAGTTATCTTAAAAGAAGTAGGTTACTGGAATGTATAGCTTTCTTATACATCAGTTCTATAGAGATAGAGTTTCTGAAGGAAAGCCATAAAATTAAAGAGCTCTTGCTCTCATCAATCGTGAGAATTCTTCAATAGGTGTTTTTTTGACAGGAAATAGTTCCCATAACGCTGAAAATATTTTTTAGCAGTGATAATGTAAGGTTTGTCAGTCACCTTCAGTGAAATGTCTAGAAATGTGTGTAAGACTTCCTTGAAGTTTACACCTTTAGATGTGAAAAAGACATGCAAGTCTAAGTTAGTTACCATATTCTTCTTGGAGGAGGATTCACCTCATTGGATCAGGCAAAGGACCCTCTGGAGATGTTGTGCTCCTTCTCCTGACTATAAGCAGAGCCTCAGGTGACTATCTCAGATGTCTGACTGGGTGTCTGGAGTTAAAGGAGGTGTGATTCATCTTGCTTTATTAAGGTAACTGGACTAAATGTCTCAGCACCACTCCTTCAGCTTGAAACAGAGGGCAGAACTGACCAGTGTGCTTCAGGAGCCTACAGAGATGCTCTAGTAGTTAAAAACTGTGCTGATATTCAAAGAGCAGTCAGTGTGCTCCAGAGTTGAGATTCAAAGTGGAGCTCCTGGTCCAAGGGCCAGCAGACCTGCCCAGTGAGCTAGAGAAAAAGGATGTCTTTTTGCTGAGCTGTTTCTTAATTCATTATGCTCTTTTAGGCCAAGTTTTAGTTGGCATTTATAGACATGAATATTTATAGAAACCAGTTCTCTCTGTGGGCTCTTGGGTTTGCCAGCTATGAAATGAAAGAATTATCTTCAATTTACTTTTGAAATAGGGGATGGCTATACAATACAGTAATTTTGCTATCTGAATCAGGGGTGTCTGGTGAACAGAAGGTACTATTTTGCAGAACTTCATGGTGGTTTTGTGGTTATGTGGGTGATGGAAATGCATGAAAAAACATCTACTAAGCATTTTTGAAGAGAAAAGTATTACTAGCTGCAAAGCTGAAATTAGAGCTGGTCAAGCTCCACAGCACAAGGCCTGTTTATTTTCTAACAGAGCAGTTTCAATTGAATAGCTGTAAGGAAGAATTTGGCCCATGAAGTTTAATGATTAGTTGCTGTTTAGTTGCCAGCTGCTCCTAATGACAGAAACTTGCCAACAGAATGCTCCTTTCTCTCTGATCCTTGCTAGGTTGTTTCAAGTTCACCACAGTTCAAGTATTTACCTGGCTAAAGCTTACATTCTATATATAAAAATTATACATGGTGGAAGCATCAGGTGCATGCTCCCAAATTTATCCTAAATTACCCAGTACATGAGTTTAGCATGAGGAATGCTCAGTTGATCTGTGCATGGATTACTTTGGGGGCATTCACAGCCGGAATCTCAAGTGTCACTGAAGAGGATAAAACTGAGATAGAATAGTCTTGGCAGATCTGGGCTTTTCTCTCCTAAATAACACACCTCTGACCTCTGCAATTGAATTGTCCAGTCTCTCTGAATGGAGGCAGCTATGTTAGCTTACCATGCTACATACAGGCTCAGAGCTTGACACCAGCATTCAACTCTTTTTTTTCCCAGAAAAGTTTGCAGCTTCTCCCTGTATCCAGTCCAGGCTATTGATGTGAATGTGCTTGGAGCTGACCATTAAGAGATGATCTCGTGGAAGCTATGCAATAATGTTGGTATTAATTATTTGATGCCTTTTAGCATGAGGTGCAGCCAGTCCTCCTTCCTGCAGTTGGTATCAGACTTGCATTGTCTCCCTGTTGCAGCTTCCTCAGCAAAACACTGAGTGTAATAAAATACAAGTGCCTTGTGTTCTCCATATGCAAGAGGGGCCTGCATCTCTCACCCCTTGTACCTCTGCATCACTTAAAAGATCTCACCTAGATAGATGACCCTGTGTCTTGGGTTCCTCTTTTGGAATGCAAAAGGCTGCCTGCTGTCTCACAGGCACTATCATCAGGGTGCTACCATAGACTACCACTTATTAGTGTGTGTTAGCAAAAACAAAACAGCCCAAAACCTCAATAAAACCAAACAACAAATGTGAAGGATTTTCTCATACCCTCTGTTCTACATCATGCTAGTATACTGTGCTTATGTTTTGACTTTCTATGTTTTGTTCAAAGTTCAAAACTTTCTTATGTTTTGACAACTAAACAAATACAATTAGGCACAAATGCATTAGACAGTACCATTGCAAACAAACTCTTCTTGTACTGTGTATGAACTTGACTTGTCAGGAACTTTGTTTCTACTTCAGATATATTTTTGGTAATATTTTATTAAAAACTGGGTACCTTTAAATTCAATCTTTGCACAAGCTTTTTTTTTTTTTTTTTTTCCTAGGGCTGTTTTTTCATTCTCTTGAAACAGGAGTAGCCATGCTAAAGGAATAGAACCATCATGTCTAATGGGCCTATATTTAGGCTGTCTGAAATAGAGAGTGACAACAAACATGATATTTGTGGGTTGCCCTGAAGGACTGAAGTGTCCTGGCATCACATTAAGTTGCATTTGACTCTTCAGACACTGGAAATGAGGAAAGACCGGTTGGATCATTGAAAGAATTTTCTGCTAGGGCAAGCTTGTTCCCTGTTCTATCTCCTCCAGAGTATTGGTTTTTGTCTGGCTTTAAATAGTCAAGCAGGGTTTTTTTAAACTGGGAGACAAGTTCACGTCTTAATGTTGCCCTTATCTATAACAATCAAGAAGGATCTCCTTTATAACAAAAACCCCTTTTTAAACTCTTCATTGGAAGGGTGCTGCTGATACAGACTAAAAGTTATAAAAGATGTCACATAGAAATACACTTATAGATAAATAATTTATATGTAAATAGTTGTTAGCTACATGGATATACAGAGAAGGCTTGAACAGAAGATGACTTTCTCACTCAGTGTTCCTAATGGCCCTTTTGAGCCAACATTCAGCTCAAGAAAACTTCTTTGCTTTCATTCAGGGCTGCATCACTTCCTCAATAGTCCTTGTCTTCCTGATGCTTGCACAGTTGGATTCTGTGTTTTTCTCTCACTCTGAATCTGTTCTCCCATTCTGTGCATACTCACAGCTCAGACGGATCAATGCCCATCCTCTCTGTAGGCATACAGCCTCCAGTGAAGCATCTCTCTAGAGAATTCAGTTCCTCCCTTGTCTTGAATGTGGCTAGTGTTTGAGGCGTTGACTTCTTTCCTTCTTTCTTTCTTGGAGATTTCTTTTTCTTTTTCTTTTTTTTTTTGGAGTTTCTTTTTTTTCCTCTTCCCCCAGCTTAGTCAAAATGAGAGTTTAACTGATACTGATTGATGGCAAATAATTGTACCCACCATCTTCACTGAAGGTATTTTTACCCATCTTCTAGCATTTAACTTATTTGTAATCAGAAAATAAAGCCCTAATTTCATTTGTGCAGGTGAAACACTCCACAGTGGAATTACCATCCTTACTGATGGAAGCAGGATCAGCTTTTGAGTTGTACAGTGAATATTTGAAATGCAGTAATTTGTTGCAATGCATATAAGCAGTGCTGGAAAGTTAGTAATCTGTCACAACAGGAGGGCATTTCATACGAGCCAGGCTGTGTGTTTTCTGAAGGAGTGTTGGTCATCCAGCATGATATTCCAGTAAACTTATGATAGCTTACTCCCTTCCCTGTTTCTTTTGTCATTAGTCCCAGCACAGAAGAAGGACAGTAAATAGGATTTTATGAGCTGTGTTCACTTCTTGATGGCTGTCTTCAGTGATGTCAGGCTACGATGGCACAGTTGGTTCTACAGTGATTAATTGTAGAACATTGTGCTTTTTGTTTTACTGAGATAACTTAAAAAACCACTTTTATCATAATCACAACAGCAAATAAAATACAGAAGCTTTTGGAGGGTTTGGTAAATGGAATACATCTGGCTAGCTTGTCTGCAGAATTTGAATGAGAACATATGAAAGCATCAATATCAGATGTGCAAACCAGGTCACTCAGTGGGAATTTTCTTTTGAAACACACATTCCTTGTATGACTCACTTTTTGAGGTTTGAAAGAAGAAATAAATTCTTAAACACAGTTCCCTCCACACACTGTGGATTGGAGCATCAATTTTATAGTATTGTGTTGTGCAATAGTTGTGACCACTCCAAAGTCACCATCTTGAAGCAGAGAAGAATCTGTGGCACACAGAGTGGGCAGGTGTTGAAGTCTGGGCTCTGGGTGCTGCTTTGGACTTCTGCCCTGTGAAGGCCTTGAGAAAACAAGAGTAGCAAGGACCCTGAACCCACCCTTTCCTAAGGGGATGTTAGCAACTTCTCCTCCCTTACTGCATTTATATTTCCTGTAGTCTATTATGATTACCAAGAGAATTTTGCTGAACAAAGTAAAACCTGAGCTATTCTAGTCTTTGGGAGGAAAAATCTTAAATTTGTGGTTTTTTCTTCTGTTTTTTCCCCTGTTTATAAAATATTGACTGGGGGGGGGAGTGCCGGATTTTAGAGATGCAAATATTCTGCTAAACAAATTGCCACATTGCCTCTTTGCTGTGATCTTGTCCCAGTCTAGTTTTATTGCACTGTTGCTCTGTATGGTAAGAGAAGCATTTTTCTGATTGTTGCCTCAGATTCTAGTTTGAGTTGAAAGCTTGGCAGTTTGGGAAGTTGTCCTTCAAGTTCCCATGCAATTACATGGCTTCAGTTACACTTTGAATGAATCATGTACCCAGAGTGAGCTATACTGAAAGTCCTGAGATGCAGAACTTCTCTTTTCCTGCTGTGACTGGTGATGTGAACTATCACTGTCAAACATTTTGTCTCACATCCTCCTTTGGTTTTAGCTTGCTTTATATTTCTTCTAATAGTAAAAATAAATAAAAATACATTAAAATTCCTATTTTGTTTTGCACTGCTGGTCTTCTGCAGTGTCTTTCTACATTTCTCATGATTTTAGAGTACAAGTAATAGAGGAGGTTGTACAATTTATCTCCAGCATCAGACTTTGAATCTCTGTCTCTCATTATGAGGCATCCAGAATCCATGAAGTATTTCTGAGGCATGGCCTTGGCAGGAGAGACATTATTGCCCTCTGAACTGCCTAAATATGCTGGTTTTGCCTGCAGGAGAGCATTTTAGGTGTCCTCTCTCTGTGGAAAACAGAGGAGCTTCTGTGGCAGATAGATTTTGGTGCACAAAAAGCAGCTGTTGACCTTCCAGATATTAGCCTTGACACAAATATTCCTGGGGGAGATGCTTGTGACTTTCTTACCAATGCATCCTGTACAGATACATCTCCTCTCTTACTGTCACTAATTGTGAATTTCCAGGAAATCTGGGATGTGTGTTTGTGGCCTATACTTTTATGTGTGCTGGTTGTGCTGGAGAAAATAAGGTCATTCCAGGTCACCTCAGCTTTAACACTGCTTCTGCCACGGACTTGCAGTGTGGATTTAGGCAGATCACTTTGTATCTGCTGGAATAATTGGGAATGGTCATTAGGGTGGCTGCAGTGGGTCCTGGGCTCAGGCAGACCACTAGTCTGCTTTTCTGTCATTGAGTGCCAGACAGCTCTAGTCACCTTCAGTACCTCACTCCACCTTGCCCCATCTCTGTCCCAAATCACCAGGAGACAGCACTGATGACCTCCCTTGTAATGGCACAAGGGGGATCTGCTCTGGCTCTGCAGACACAGCAGGCTCTTGTTACCATTCACTCAGGTGTAACCCATAATGGGAAAAGCCATCCTTTCTCCCAGGGAGGCTGCAGGAGTTCCATAAGGCACATCCATTTGTCTCCCTTTGGGCCCTAATGCTTCCTTTCGTATGGTGAGTTTTTGTTTGTTCTGCTGTTGTGTGTGTGTTACACGCACCAGGTAACGACTGAGTTTTTTAAGCTGCATCTGAAGTCATGGAGCTCATATAAGAGCATGTGTCAGAGTAAGTAAAACCGGTGTAAGATCTAAGACAGAGTTTTATCAGAGACTCTCTCAGGGCAATTTACAAGCTGCAGAGCTGTGTATGTGGAGAAAATATTGTCAATATTACGAATACCATAATCAACCAAATGTAACTTTATTCCTGTCATCATCTAGGTCATTCATAAGGTAAACTTACCTCAGGCATATAGGCAGATGTTGATAAAATTATTTTTTTCAGTAAGAACGATATCTAAATCCACTTCCTTTATTTCATTTGGTTTCTCAAGTTCATTGTTTTGGTTTATTTTCCTGTTGTTTAGCACTGTGTTTTGTTTATGCTGTTGCACCTTGAAGTACTTGGGACTGGCTTTTGATGCTGGAGAACAGAGTTGCAATTTGGAGTTTGTTTATTATTCAGCTCATGATGTGCTGATGGTCAGTGTTTATTTACAGGCCAAGCCGAGAGGAAGAACCATGAGCTCTCTCTCACTTGGAAAGTTTCCCAAGGCAGCAATCATTCCTCACTTCATGCTACCAGAATAGTTTCATCTGTACAGGTTTGCCAAACACATGGTCAAGATAAAATTACTTATTTCTCCTTGAGGCTTTCCTGGTGGGAGTGAAGCTTGTTTGTTACAAGAAAAGCCCTGGTCAGAGTCTTTCCTTTTCTTACTGTCCCTTTGGCTTAGTTTCTTTTCTCTTCTAAGTGAAATTTAACAGCTTGTCTACTTGTTTTCCCACAATGGTCTCCTACAAAACCAAATGCAAGCCACTGTAACCAGTCAATGTTTCAGTTCCTGGAACTGAAGGGAATGTATAAGCAAGAAAAACAGAATCACTGTATGGATTACAGGATTTTTTTCAATAGTATTGCTATGTAAGGCAATAGAGTCTATGCACTTAGCACAAGCTTGCTGCTGATATATTTGGAAAACAAGAAAGCAAACAACTGAATTTCATTCTCAGTGTTTTTATCCTGATTTTTTTCTCCTGTTTTCCTATATAACTGTAACCTAGTAACTCTAGGTAGTGATCAGAAAGCCAACTGCAGCCTGCATCATATGGATGTAACTTGAAGCAATTGGAGAAATGACCTTAGTGCTTAAAATTATTAACTGTGCCAAGCTGTTTCTTCTCAGCAGAGATGAAATCTACTGAGAAACTGTTTGAGTTTGCTGTCCAAACACATGAGGAATTAAATACTTGGAATGGTATGTTTACAAAAACACCATGCAATTACAGATACTTCTGAAATCCATTACTGATACTTCTGATACTTCTAAGCATCAACAATGTCACAAACATTTCTACATACCAACATTAGTACTGTTGGTGTTTGTACTCACAAAGTGTGTAAAGGTCCCTCCTAAAGTGAGGGCTCATTGTACAAGGTGCTAGGTGTCAGACTTCTGGATAATTATGTGTGTCCTTCTCAAATACATGATTTTGGTTTACCAAGATAAAGGGAGAAGGACAATGCTATTCCTTTCATCTGTTGCTGGCGTGGAGTTGTACAAAAGGACAGATGTGTAATCACATCACAAGAAGGAATGGCTGTAGTCTGTGAATTTACATAGTTTTGAAATAAGAGGTTTCTAGTTATCAAAGCAGTTCTGTCATTTTAGAATAAACCTTCATCAGTTTTCAGAAGGGCTTGTATAATCAAAACACTGATGGGACTAAAGAGACACAGAGTTTTGTTCCAACTCTATGATCTCTACCTCCTGGAGACCTGGAAATAACTGTCACCTGCTTGCCACTCATATTTACATGCACCACTGTGAAACTGTAATGTGAAAAAGGGACACCTGAAGCAGAAATTTCAGCTTCTTAGAGAGGTTTTTTTCCTCATGGTCAGGTCACTGCCTTGGAATTGATGGTAAGGATCATTGGGGTGAATAAGTAAAACATTGTATTTACTGTGTAATAGTAGGAAACAAACTTCTGATTCACTTTTTTTTTTTTTTTTTTATACCAAAAATCTGATAAATTAGCTTACTTTTTTTAACCACTTCAGCACTAAATGCTTAGTGCACATAATAACACAAATCCAGAAGTAACGATCTAAACAATCCTGTTAGTGTAGACAGAAAAAGGTTGCTGGTCTGGCCTGGTAATATCTTATTCCAAGAAATGTGTTTCCATCTGCTCGTATTTGGGCTGTGCAGCATAAACTTTTGATTTAATTGTAGCTCACTTAGAGTTTAGAAGATCCATTTGCTCTTAGTCCTAGTAGGCTCCAAAGTTCATTCCTCTAGGAATAGCCAGAGATGTTTGAGATTTCTGAAGAACAGGAAGGAATGCTCTGAAATTCACTTGCAGAGTACTCACTGCAGTGTTTAAATAGTGGTGCTAGCTGCTTTGGTGCAGAGAGGATTCAGGGTTACCCACAGTTCAAATGGTTCCTCTGCAGAGATTTACCTCTGTAGTGGTTCTGCACATTGCAGCATCGTTATGTTAACTGAATGCACAGTGGCACGGGAGTTGTGCTGGCTGAGGCCCATTGGTTCACACTGGGATGGGCTTAGGTCTTTCTTGAAGGAGGATTTTGGAGAGTGAATGAGAGGTGAAGTTTGTGGATGAAGTATTTTTTCCACATAGTCTGCACAAGTGTTAGCTATACATGATTCATAATTCTGTACAGGCATTTAGGTCAAGGGGTGGGATTGAGGATCTTTGGTGAATGTTGAAAGAATGCAAAATTCTATCTTTTTCTTTTTTAACCTAACATATGCATCCTCAAAATGCCTCTGTTCTGAATATCTTTGAAGTTATAAGTTACTCAGACTGCCTTTCTTCCCTTTCAGGCTGCTTGTCTAAAGGGCGTGATAACCCTGATAAGTCAACACAATCTCTTTTATTTACCAAACTGGGAAGTCTCTAGAAAATTCCAGTCATGGGAAAGTTGTGTAACCCTCAATGCACAGTATTCTGATGCTTTTCTGGGCTTATAATGATTACTATCCATTTTAAAGTGCTAGTTTTGCTGTCTGGTACTAAGTGGATTTTAAGAATTTTATTTGTCACAGGGCAGTAAGGTACTAGAGGAAATCCATCTTAAAATAATGGTGTAATTCTCCCACATATCTGTACTGCTGAAACAGTCCATTTTCTTGCCTCCTTTCATATCTTTCTTCCCCTTGAAATTAAAAAGAAAAAGAAATTTAAAAATGAGCTCTGCTGGTCTCTGTGCATACAGGGCAGGGTAAACTGTTTTCTTTCTTCATTTCCTGCCACTTCATGCTTCTGTCAGGACTTTTCCAGGAGAAAGGGCAGGTCAGTATCCAGTTTTCTGAGAAAAGAAAACTTAGTTACAGATATTTAAACAAGACCAAAACAAACAGCTTAATTGGTCACATGAGGAAAACAAGACACCAAGGTCATCCTCTCCTTCCCTTATATGGCCTCCAGATGACCCTAAACATCTGATTTTTTTTTTCCCTTAGCTTGCTTCTATGTTTAGCTTTGTAGTTTCTATTAACAGCACCCAGAATAGCTATTATTCAGGGCAGGCAGGTGTACCTGCCCACACTGCATGGAGACAGGGCTCCTGCCATGGCAGTGGAGGAAAAGGGGCTCGAGTGCTGCTGTTCCTTGCAGGAGGGAATTGGTTGTGTAACAAGGGTGAGATGTGCAGGGTGACTGGTTAGGGTTCATAGCCTCTGGAAAGTCTATGGCAAGGGGGGGTTGGTCCTATGACAAATTGCATTTAACCATCAGGATTATCTCTGAGGATCCTCTTTTGTGTTTGCAGGAAATGGTACATTTTGCATTCTATTCTGCTCAAAAAGATTCATCTTCAGACAGGAATTCTAGTTGTCAGGCAGGTTTGTGACTTCTGAACTTTTGAGGTTTTCAGCTCTTTCTTGACTGCTGATCTGCCTTCAGCTGACAAAGGACTTTGTGGCCCTGAGGAGAATAATAATATTGGAAGCTATTTAATGATCTGTTTCCTTCAGAAATGCTTAAAGATTGAATGCATTTAAATATGTCTGCTTTTTAGGCCTAATTTTGTTAATATGGGGTAAAGTGAAGTCTCGGTGAAGTATCTGTTCTTGTACACTACCATGAAGTTTCACCCTGAAAAACCCTTTAGTTAGGTGAGAGACAGGAGGCCAAGAAACGCTGCTTAAAGCTCTTTCAAATAGGTCTGAGTTTCAGTATTTCAAGTACTTCAACACCATGGCAACAAGAGCTTCAATGCTTGAGATAATTGGGGACAGAATTAGCATATTTCCCTAGGAAGAGTCTTCCGAGAGTTTTGAAGTGATTTGCAAAACTGGGGTGGTCATGGTTTCCAGTCAGAGAGAATTTCTCTGCCTGGACCTGACTCTCCCAGTTTCTAGCTAACAACCAGAGCACTTTCCAGTGCTCCATTCCATCTAGCAGATTCACAGATCTGTGTGAGATGCATACTGTTGAAGGGCCTACTAAATTCAGTTTTCACATCTGTGAAAACATTTGCTGAGCTACAGCAAAATCATGCTTAACTCTGGACAAGGTCTAAGATGTTTTTTCAAATTAAATGTGAAGTTCCAGTCAAGCAGCAGAGTAGAAGGTGCATCTGGATGAGAGGGCAGCTCTCTATACCCAGATCGTGATGAGAGTCATTGGCCACTCATCCTCATTCCAGAATCAGCTTCATAAATGTTATTGATAATGAAATGTGCAGTTTATTGCTTGCTCTGCCAAGGGATTAGACATTGATGGCAGCAAGGTGGGCAAAGACATGTTGATAGCTTGGAGTGGAGATTAAGTTACATCATAATCAAAATTTGCTAAACCTGGGAGAATCTCCTCATCTGCTCTTACTGGGATTACGAGAGGTGTGGCTCCTTGAGTAGGGACGAAAACATTGGTTTTGGTGATGGACTGTTTTAACATGAAGATGATTGCTTTATATGAAGAAGTTGCTCAAGTGTAACCCTCCTCTAAACACAGGTGACGTTCCTGTCTCAAAGGTGGTAGTGCTTTGACAGTACTGTGACTGTAGTACATAAATTGCTTTAACATTCAATATTGTAAAAAACGGTGGCACTAGTTCCTCCCATTTAATTTTATAAAAGAAATCATCTACTTTCTTGTCTTAACAGCAGTTGAAAAGAAAGTGCAAAGGAGGTGTTTCCCTCTGCTGGCTCATCTTCACTGTACCTCTCCCATTCTGCTTCCTCCTCCTTCTGATCCCCGAGTGAAGATGAGTGACCAGCTGCGAATATGACATCTCTGACAGGTGTCATTGCCTCCCACCAGTCCGAGTGGGTGTCCTTCCCTGACGAGCTGCTCCTCCCTGTTCCCCCACGAGGTAAGCTCTCTGATTTTCTCTGGAACTGCTGAGACTTCCTTGTTTGATTTAGACCAAGTACTGGCATAAATCTAGCATATATATGTGATATATGTGGGACAGCTTGCCTTCTAAGTGGAAGCAGTTTGTTCAGAGATTGAATTATCTCCTGTTACCCCTATGTAATAGGAGAATTTGGGCCAAAAAGGCAAATTACTCTCCTTGTGTGATGTAGATCTACTACAGGTTTTGGATCTGTGCTTCAAAATTCAAGACAGTATCCAACCAGCCACGGAGGTCGTCTCACCTATTAAAATCAAGTGCAAGATTGCTCAGTGTTAATCCAAAAACTGCATTAGGTGAAGGAAAAATTCCTACATTTAGTGGTAAATTTTAGATGTTTCAATAAAAAACAATGAAATAATGATCAATCCTGTAAATCTTCTATGTTACCTCTATTTTAGGTAGCACTGAGGCTCCTCCAGTGAAATGTTTTAGTTCCTCTGACACATCTTCAGAAGAGAACCACAATGCAAATGGAGGATTTCAGGACCTTTTCTGCTCAGAGTTGGAGGAGGCAGCTGAGCAGCCCAAGGTGGATTCTGGTAACCATGTGTCTCCCAACACTGATCTGTCATCGTCCATCAGTGCTTGGGTTCAGTTTGAGGATGCACCATGGACCAGTGCTTCATCAACCCACCCACAAACAGGTGAGGCAAAAGCAATGAGAAAGTCTGTTCCAGTAAGATAACAGAGTGCAATGAGAGCATACAGGATTTTTGCCTTGCTCTTTGGCTTCTCAAAGGTTTGAGTAGTTTGCACTTTATTTTAACACAGTTAATATTATCAGAGTTTCAAAACGGGCCTTCTGGATTGAACAAGAAATATTTTATTTTTGTAAAGAAACTGAAAGCCTTTTGTGATTCACTCCACCTGTGTCTTGACTAAGTCTTGGAGATTGCCGAAATGCATTCATGGGGAAAGAGCACAGAGGTGTTTTCAGCAGTGACATTTCTTACATAGAGATATGAAAAGCCATTGAAAGAGTCTAAGCCATATTTGCCTTTGTATTCTGGAACCCAAAGAATGGTGATCACCTCTGTGATCCTAGCCTTTACCTGATCTTAGTTCCCATATGCTTTTTGCCAGCAGTTCATTGAAACCAGCAACTACTGTGCCAGTGCTCATCAGTACTTCCTGCTGTCTTTTGATACTTCCTGCTGTCTTGTGATTTAGCAGCTGGAGAATGACAAAGACAACAGGTGTTTACCTTAATTCCAGCACTGCATGCACTTTTCTGCAAATATAGCAGTTCTTTCTGGCATGCTTTGAACATGCATGCAAATCCCCTGCCTTGCCTCATCAGCTCATGGTCACTATGTGGCTATATGAGCTTCTAGCTTTTCTGCATGAACAGACTTCTGTCCTTCCTTGCAGGAGGTTGTGGAGTAATTGCCCAAGTAAACAACAGTTTACTTTTTCAAGTTTCAATTGAGATTCTCTCTTATTAATTCCACTTTATGACTGCTATGTATTAAAGCAGTTTAAAGAGTTATAGCTTTCCTCTGCTCACTGAGTCCATCAGATATTCCCTGTAACACATGAATAGTACTTCTGTCAGAGAACTTGGATTGTCAGCTTTGGATTGGGTTTTGGATAAACCCCATCTGGTTTTCCATCTGCTATTTTGATGGATGCTACAGACTAGTCCTTTTGAGACAGTGTGGTTGGATCTTTGTACACAAGTAAGGGAACCTTTAGAATCTCTTCTAAAAGAGATTTCTCTGACCTTCTTTATATTTATTTGTTGGTTCTTAGTTGTAAATACTTATTTATCGTTGTGATGTGGAGAGAAGGAAGAGCACCCATGAAGTGTAAATATGTAAAACTGAGATACTCTACCTCTCTCTCTAGTTTCATGGCTATGTGATCCTTATGCTTACTCACACAGCCATGTACTGTTTCAAATGGGGCTGTTGGTTGCTCTGACTTGGTATTTCCTTCCTAATGTTGTTATATCCTTGTTAACTGAAAAACCTATAAATGCGCCTTCTTAATTAAAAAAAAACCTTTTAATTAAATTAAAAATTTTTGCTCAACCTTAATAAAGCTAATCATAAGAAAAAGACTTTCATAAACCAAATTTTATGGTATATCACCTGATGTCCTACCCTTGGAGGGATATGGCCTGGTCTTAAGGTATATGATTAGCAAAAGCACTGCCTGTTGGTGTGTGTTTTCAGTCACAGGGGACACTAGTCTGTAGGCAGAGGTCTAGGACATCCAGATGAGGAGAGTAGAGTAGACTTTCCCAAAGCATTGCAGTTTTGTAGGAGACACTCATTTGTGCCCCTGTAGAGGTTTGTCCTGTATGATCCATGTCACTGAGGGAGGATATTTGCACGCTGACTTTGGCATCTGACTGAGATTAATGGAGGAGGGTGGTTCCCCTAACAGACCAGGATGTACTCCATGTAATTCTTGCATGGGAAACTGTTATTCTGTGAACTGTATAGGAACCCTAAGGAAGTGTTTCCTAAGGGTATTTTAAAATCCTTACTTATGAGCTGGTCCCACTCCTTTTCTGAACCCTGTATGATAAAGGGCCAGACCAGTGCAGCTGACAGGCTCTAAAGGGAAGCAGAAATGACAGGTCTTTGTTTCTGGCCCTTTACTTTGAAGGACACTTGACAGCAAGAGGTAGGATAAACTCCAGCCTAGTTGTTCTCCATTATTGTGCAGATCACGATTTAATTCTACGGGCGGCAGCAAAGCTGGAGAGCTGCGCTCGCTGACACCCGAGTGGAAAGCCCGAGGTGACAGCAATTACTCATTTCCAGTAGCAAACACTCTGCACAGGAACAATAGCAAGTACCCAGCCGGGGGAGGGAGGAGTGTAAGGGCTAAGTGCAAGCAGAAGGATTGGTGTGAGAAGGATGGCCACATTTGAAATCTGTTTCCTGTGCAGGCAGCTGTGAAGAGCAACGTCCTGGAGGCTCAGCACCCCTGTCAGGGCTCCAGCGCTGTTAGGAAATCGTCTGTCTGTCTGTCTTGTCTGAATGTGCTTGAGCAGCTGCTCAGCTGACCAGATAATTACCCAGGCTGATGGCCAGGCTGCCTGGAAATACATTTTGAAAAGGGATTGCAAAGTGGGATTTCCAGAGTGCCATGAGAGCAAAGAGGATCAGTCCTCAGAGGGAGAGATTCTGTACATTGGGGCTACAGTATTTTGGCACAGGTTTCTCCAAAAGCAGATATTTCTCTGAAAATGCTCAGAGTCTAAAAAAAAATTAATTTAAATACAGTTGGAATGTAATGGTTATTCTATAGGAAGTACATTTTAAACAAAACCAAGGCTAATGCTGAATCCTTTTTGTTCTGGGAAAACTGAAGGCATGGTTGGGGGACTGATGGCAAGAAACAGGGCTGAACAAACTGGCAAAGAATTTGGAAGATGAAAAGAAAGGTCAAAATCTGAGGTACAGAAATGGAAAGCACCCATAATAAGCCTCACAGTGAAAACTATTTTATTTAATATGTTCTTGTAAACCCTTCCTTCTGCCAGGTTCAGGTAGAGTAAATGCTAAGCAAAATGTTTGATTCAAAATATTTCAGCATTTGAGATTTATGTCTAGTTAACTGACAGCTGCCAAATCATGTGGATTTCTCCTCAAGAAGCAAAAACTCTTGAGTGAGGCCATAGAAATATTAAGAAAAATTATGTATTGTGGTGTCCCATTCTCTTTTTTCCTTTTGTGGGGAAAAGGAAAAATTTGAATTTTGTTATGATTATTATCAGCCTAGTCAAACTGTTACTGCCAAAGTGAAAAATGAGATTTTAAAGCTGACCCAAATGTTCCTATCACAAATGCTACACAATCTGTAAATGATCACAGCCAGCAGGTGACAAAACATTTGCATTTGTTACACAATGGGCCTCCAGCTCACAGTCTCATATTCTATCAGTGTTAGCTGCACTCTTCAATTCAATGAGGTATTCTTACTCACCATAATTAGAGTAAGGCAAGATCTATTACATCATCCACCCTGCTCAGCCACGCCCACTTCTTCCCAAGAGCTTTGTCTGGTTTTAAATGGCTCAAATTACTTGGACTCTTACCATGACCCTTGAGAGGCTATCCAACAGCATATCTGGGCTTAACTACTTTGTGCTGTTCTCTCTGAAAGTAGGCAATACTTGCAACACAAGATCAGCAGCTGGAAACTACACCTGTCACTAGAAACTGTGATGCTGTGCTAAAATCAGAAAAATCTGAAGTCCTATGTAATAAGAAAATAAATGATGCTAACATGGTTTATTGTAATACAGTGTAGGGATCAAGGAACAGGTCCTCAAAACACCAAAAAGGAATTAATGCTTCAAGGTAAATCTGCATATTAAAAGCCAATCCATTGTTTTAAGCATAGATAAGTCAAGAAAATTAAAGTGCATGTTGAAGGAAACGTTTTTCGTTTTGGGAATCAGTGAGTTGATTTTCAGTATCCAATGCATGCTACAGAATTTGCAATTTAGGGATAGTTCTGGCTCCAGTCCTTCAACATAAACAGATTTCTGAGAAATTCCTACAGCAGAAAGGCTCTGACTCTCTGGCTATTGGCATTAGAGACTGAATTCAAAACTTCTACAAGCGCCCTGCCTCATTTAGGAATTTGGCTGCAGCACTTCCAGGAGTCTGAAGAGCAGCAAGCAGAAGCATCTGAAGAGAGATCCTAAACATGTGTAGATGTTTACTTTTGCTTGTCTTGCTTTTTGAGATTGCTAGATGGTCTTTTGGCTCAGCATAGGAGAAAATGCCCTTTTGCTTGTTTTAATAATTAGTGTTGGGGAACCTAGAACAGTCACAGGTAGAAGGTGACTGTAGTAAGAATTTAAAGAACAGCTGTTGCAGAAAAAACTCCCTGTGGTTTTGGTTTTCCAAAGTACAAAACTCTTTTAAAGAAAAAAGCAAACAATTCTGTTCTTTCAAGATGGCCCAACTTGCCTGGAATAAAATTAATATGCCCTTACATAGAAGTATTTGGCAATGCTAGTCCAGTCAGATGCCTTCTTAGATAAAAACTGAGTTTGGAAAGCACAAAACTAGTTGGCAGTATTTGAGTTATTAGATCTTACATGTTTCTAAATTAGCCTGTTTTTTCATATTGTTGTGACTGACTTAAAAAACCACTGGAAATCTACGATTTTTTAAAATGAAATAATTCCACAGTTTATAGGATATAAAGCACACTTTAAAAAAAATCACTTGGCTCCTGTTAGTGATCCACATACAGAGCTCAGCTTTTCAGTTTGTCCTCTATGTCCAAATAAAGTGCTTTGTCTGTCAGAGCAATTTCAGCTGAAGTTTTAAGGATGGCTTTTCAGGTGCTGTGTTTAACAAAAGGACTGAGAGAGGGACTGACAGATTACAATCATACACTCATCATTCTTTCTCTGCAGGCACCGAGCACCACACAGTGTGCAGTTACTGCAGGGAGGAGGGGTGGGCGTTGGTTCTGTGTCTGACACAACTGATGTCAACCTGACAGAAAGGAGGCAGATGTGCCTTACAGCTCCTCATCCTCAGGGGTGACTCCTCTGAAGGCACTCAGTGTCAGTAGGGTCTCAGCTGTACACTTATAAAAATACCACTGCCTGCTTACCTGAGGCTATCAGTGCAGATATACAAAATAAATTCACATTTCTCAAGAGGCAAGGCAGAGAGCACTGTTTGGATGTTCTGTCTATGCACATATCAAGGTTTCCATAATACGGAAGTGTCCCATCACATCATTTGGATGGAGAGAGAGAAATCTTCTTTAACTAAATTTGTTATTTTTTTCCAAAGTATCTGTCAACCCAGTAAGGGTTGTTTGTTTATTACATACTGAGAAGAGAATCTCTGTGTCAGTAGTTGTTCACTGTAACTGCAAGATTTGTGGAGCATCAAGATCTTTGTTGGTTTAATACAGATGTACTAATTTAGAAAACAGTTACTAAGCTGGTATTAAATTAGAACTAGTCTCTACCTGTACACTTTTCCTTAGTTCAGGAAGACTTTTTTACCATAACTTTCTTTTTTATTAATATTATTTCCTCACTCGAGCCGTCCATTGTTGCTAGCATTCAAGTGATGATGTGGGCAAAGAGCATGCAATACAAAGAGTACAGAATACAAACTCATAGCAGTGGATGTGTGTGATTGTGTTCCGAGCTCTGGGTGATGGTTAGACAGGTCTGAACTGTTTGACATGCAAGTCTGGCAAATGAGAACAGGATTTTTGGTCTACACTGAGCAAAAATGTTATGCAGTATATTTAGATTGGGACTCTACATTCTGCATGTTCACAAACAAAAGTTATTCCTAGTGCACATTAATAGGTCAATTTCAGGTAATTTTTATACTCCCCCTCCATGCAGAGCATTCCTGAGATGATGACTGCATTTGAGTGGGTGTTACAGATAGGGAATGCTTAATTAAATTAAATAAAACCACTTTAAAAAAAATCTGTGGTGCTGTAAAAACTCCAGAGAGTTGCACAACAAACATATTCAGGTCTTGTCAGCAGTGTCAGAAACGTGAAATCTTGTTCTGAAAAGTCACAGCTTCTCCAGTACTTGAGCAACAGGAAAGCATATGGCTGCCTGCAGCATGGAATCTAAGGCAGACAGCTGAGTAGTGCTGGAGGTGACAGTGCCAGGCACTAGCTAAGTGGTTCTGCATTTGTTACAAAAAACCTGTGTTGCTGTGCATGTTGGAATTTGTATTTACAGAGCCCCAGTACACTGGTCTAGCATGTCTTCGGAATAGTTGTGATCTCTGGGTAGACTGCCCTGCATGTCTCTAACCAATGCCTGTTTTTTGCGACCAGTGTCTGCTTCAAAAGCACCCAGCTGGACTTCTCCCTCTTCCAACTCTTCTGAGAGGCAGGCCCGTGCCTCAGAGAGCAGCTGGACAACCAACTCAGAGGACACCAGCAGCCCAAGCATTGCTCCCTCCTACACAGATCTGCAGTCACTGAATACCGAGGACTTGACCAGTGGTAGAACATCTGCAGCAGATTCAGCTGGTAAGAGGGAAGCCTTCAAGCTTCCATCTCAATCTTTTTGATACTATTCAAACTCACTGTTCAGAATTAAGCCACAGGAAATGGATCCAAAGCAGAATAAACTCAAGGATTAGGAAGACTAACATTTTGTTCTATTCTAATTAAAAAAAAATCACACTCGGACTTCACACAGCACTGACATGTGCAGGCTCCTGAAGTTAGAGCCAAATGCAACTGTGCACCTCTTGACAGACTTGGAGCATTTCTGCTTTTGACATGCCACGTCAGCTTAAGCTGATCTAGGAACTAATATGTTATGGGAGAGGCTAGATGGCCTTCCTGAATTTCCATGCAGAAATTTTGTCAGCAGTGTATTCAGGTGAGGCAGGCCCAGTTCTGCTTGCTCCTGTCTGTTCCAGTGAGTGCCAAGACACAGATCCAGTTTGCTGGAGGCATTCTTTGCATAGTGGTTTGCACTGTTACTGAACAGTAAATGCAGAGAGAGTGTAAAACATGACATAAGATGGTTCAGGAGCAGATTTTCACCATTTAAGGATCTTGTATCTGACCTTGTAGGGCTCTATTCAGAAACAATCCTGATTATGGAAAAATGTGCTGCATGGCATTGTAGCTCTTTGCTCCTCAGTTGTACTCTGGGTAATCTGAAGCGAGAGAAATAGAGCAGAGTAGTAGCAGTCATGTCATGGAGAATGGGAACTGCTGAATGACAAAGCTTTCACAGTGCCTAAAAAAGGTGACATGTCAGGACACAGAAAAAAATACACAGCTCCAGGAGGAAGCACCTGCACTATGTTGAAAGCTGTTCAACCCAAGCTGAGGAAGGTCAGTAGCTTCACAGTTTGGTGATGAAAATCAATTCCCTGGTGTCGTGATAGCTCAGACCTGGGAGAGGTTTAATGTGTTTTCTCTCAGGTGGTGAATGTAAAAATACATGGGAAATAAGATCTGTTTTGTGAGAATGGGCTTCCCAAGCCTTGCTGAGGTCATATGTCCCTTCCTTAAGAAACATATGCATACATCACTTGCAAAGAGTATTATTTGGTGGTTCAGTGAAACTGGGTTAGAGTTGTAGGCAGATTTATAAACAGCAGCGTAGTAGGTGCTGGCTCAGCACTTTAGACAAAGGATTTGTGGAGAAGTAGTAGTTACTTTGGATAAGTACAGCTGTTTCTTTTTTCAAATAATGAAGTTACCACAAATCTGTCTGACCATTTTTATTTCAGAATACTCTGCTTTCCTGTACCTCTGAGTTTGGAAACCACTTTTTGGTAGAAAGGTAGAATAGGCAAGTTGGAGTATGTGCTGGATATCGCTATTTTGTGATTTGGTATAGGCTGCTGTCACTGGGGCTGTCTCTATCTGAGCAAAGGGAGTGAGGGATGCCCAGTCCATATATAACTTCATATTATATAGGCAAGTCAAAGACAAAGGGCTGCTGTATATGCCTGTCATTCACATGGGATTATATCCTACATATGGCCCCAAGTGAAGCTGATACTTCAGTAAAAGCTTTGTGTGCAACTTTCTTATCTCAGTCAGTCACAAACTGACATATTTATTAGCAAGACGAGTACAAAAGCTCACTCCAGTCACCTAAGAATTTTACAAGTAAAAAAGGAAGTAATACAAGCAAAGCTGTGCTGTTAGTTAAAACAGAAATACATAAAACATAAGGTACACTTACACTTCCAATACCTTAGTGATACTGAAACTTGAAGTGTGAAATACAGGGAGCCTTTGTATCACCAGGTGTAGAGTTTGCAAAAGAGCAGCATGAACAAAGTGCATCTGTTTGTGCTGTTCCTGGGATGCCTCACAGTCCAGTCCCTGAGGTGGCTGCTGGCATCAGGAGGGTTTGTGGAAGTGGAAAAGCTGAGGATGTAGTTGCTGTGGAATTGTTGTACAGTTCTGGCTGCTCTTCTGTTGTTCAGCCCACTGTCCTCCCATCATAACAGTGCATAAGTGGACAGAAATTGTATGATCATTTTCTTCTCTCTATCCTCTCTGCCCCTCTCCAGAAATTCAGTTCTTTAAACCTGACTTGAATCATGCATTTGATTTGCATTTCTCCCCTCAAAGGACTAGCTGCTTCAATCTGTAGTAAAGTTGAAGGCTCCACCAAGACAGTGAAATGGCATGTATTTTGCCATGAAGGAAAAGAGAGGAATCTTCATGCTCTGTGTGATGATGAAGTTACGTTGACTGCTAAACAGGATGTTGACTCCAAGGTCAAGCTTGCTGGAGGGAAAAAAAAAAATCAGACTAATTTCACTGCTAAAAGCCCTATGAAAATAATAAATCAATGTTTGATCTACTTAGTGATGGTAAAGAATCAGGTCTATGAAATAATCTGGGTTTAACACTGTTTCAAATGAGAAAAACCTAGTGATGAGAAAAGCATGAAAAGTTCTACTCTGTGGTCAGATGCTAAGTAAAACAACTATTTTAGCCATGGTGAATTTTTAGTGCCTAAACAGGATAAAAGGACACTCTATTCCATAATTTCACCACTTGTCTTGAATTAATCCTGCATGCAAAATGCTTAAACACCAGCTGCCTGTGGTAGTTCAGGGCACAGGGCTTTGTGTGGGAGCAGATGAAAGCCTGAGGTAGGTCTGACTGCAGGCAAACACAGAGACGAGTCCCAGCCATAAAAATGTGCATCTTGGTGTCCAGGGCTGGTGGGCTCTAAGCAGGTAGAATTGGCTGGGAATTAACTTTCTCACAACTGACACAAAATGTGAGTGTAAAACTTATGGGGTTGAGCTTATATAATGCATGTGTTTATGCAAGATATGGCCTAGGAAGATATCTGAAGGAGGAAGATTAGAGAGACCTCTCTCGAGTGATGCAACCTGAAAGTCTACCCTTGCTACAGGGGACAGCAGAAAACCTCCTGACTGATGGAGTTGGGATAAGCAGACTGATGTCTTGTAAAGGCAGCAATATTCACAGTAGTGAAGGTAAATGTTGCATGAGCAGAGGTGAAAAAGATTTGCTTTTCTATCAAAGTGCAGCTAAAAGGTGCTGCACTTCATTGCCTGTGCTTGTTTGAAATCTGGCACCAAGAAGCCTTTTATATTATCCTCATCTTTGCCAGCACAAGGGACTCTTTAACCTGCAGCAGCTAGCCAAGAAATGTGGGTCAGGTGATAGCAGACTGTCCATTTACCAGGGGCATGTTTATGTGGTTCTAACAGCAAGCACTTTGCAACAGCTGGGCTTTCACAGTGTGTGTGAAGCTGTGTTTGGTGCTGCTGAAGTGCCCTTGCCTCAGAGTTCTTACCATGCCTCACCACATCGCCCAGCTTGGATCAATGAGCATGAAAAGAAGTAGGAACTTTTGGCCTTTGTGCTGTGCTCTGCAAGATAAGTAACACAGGACATCTCTGTTACTGATACAATACAAGTATTTGTTCCTTCTGTAGCAGATGCCTGTCTCAGCTTTCAAAAAAAGCCAAATATGTGCGAGACAGAGGAGCAACGGAGAGGCCTTCTTGTAACTGTGGTTATGGATCTGTTCTGAGGTTGTGCCCAAATACCTCACCGCTTGATTTAGATTTCTGCATTTCACCATTCTTCTTTAAAATAATTTTATCTATATAAATTAAAATTATATTGTATACAAAATATAGTTATATATGATTAGTATGCATATAATAAAGAAGATATTATATATATTTACATAGCTCATAAACTATTCTATTATAAACTTCAGAGACTATATAATAGAGTCTCTCTGTATCAGATAATAAAGCTGTATATGTCTGTGTGTAGGCATAATTTTGCTCGTAGCAATTTTAGGTGTATTGTTGGTAGTTGTGTTGTTTCTGTTGTGATTTGTATCTTAGCAAAGCTGCAGCTATGCCATGTTTGATGTTAACGGTTCAATTTGCTGACCAGTTGTTCTCTTTGGCACTTTCTTCTATCTCTGGGACTACTGGGAGACTGAGGAAATTGTTGTGTTATTATTTTCTGAGAACATCTGCATGTTTGGAGATAGAAGGTTGCATGTGTGACCCCTAACTTCCAAAAATCCAGACAGTTCATAAATAGCACAAGGAATTAACTCTGACAATGTTGTTATTTTCAACATCATTTAATGGGGCTCTGGTGCTTCTCTTCCAAAACCTGGAAATGGCAATTCTGACAAGCTCAGCTCCAGCTATCTCTTGACAGTAACAGAGGGCAAGTAATAACTTTTCAAACCTTTTCCTATTGCTTTTCTTCACTGTTTCTGTTACACTTCTGTAACTGTAGCCAGCTAGATACTGAATCCTGATATGATGACTGCAAGAATGGTGTTCAGTGAGTTTCAAACAAGCAGCTTTGAACAGATTATATAGCTGTGCAATATGGTTGCACTGAATGCCATGAACAGGGTGCAAGCTCTGAAATTATTCCATGTTATTTACTATGGCAAGAGGGAGAATAGTACATGCTGATGATGACCACCTTCCATCCAGAACTGCATTTCAATTGTGCTGTGTAACTATTAACCAGCTTGTGCTGGGTCCCAGTCCCAGACACATGAAAACTTGTGCATGAGAGGCTGCAGAGAGGAACAACCTTGCTTCAAGGAGGAGGGGACTCCAGAATACCATGAACAAATTGCACCTAAAATATACTCCTAAACAATTCCAAACTGTATGGGCTAGATTCAGCACCAGAGGCAGGGTTCTTTATTTTTAATGTCAATACCAACCACCAATTCAGGAGTTTTATATCCTTCTTGTCATCCCAGATTTTTCTCATGCATTTTTAGCTTCTTGGAGAGTAATGAATTAGTGGGACAGATCTGAGAAGGTAGGTCTAGATAATTCTTGGCAGTAGAAGTGCTGTGATCCCAAGATAGACCTGTGTACTGGAAATCAGCTCATCTTCAGGGCTTCCTGGCTGCAGTGTCCCAATGACCTCTGCAGCAGAGTTCAGTCCTCATCCCTGTGTTGCAGTGGGGAAGCCTGCAGCTTGGTTGTGCAAACTGGACCTAGGTGAAGTAGAAACAGCTTTTGCCATATAGACTGACAACCTTGCTCTTTGATGAAGACTGCAGGTGAAAGTAGTGGGCCAGAGTCACTGTCTCAGTCCTGCCTTGTGGCAGGAAGGAGGGCTCAGAAAATCTGCCAGGAGGATAGGGGAACTATTAGAATGAGGAAAGAACAGGTACAACAATAAACAAATGTTTATTTCTATCTATTCAGTAGAGAGAAATAGAAAATAGTCTTGGTGGGCAGGCATCTAGTTCATAGGCTTTAAGGCCAGAAGGGAGGACTGTGTTGTCATTATTATTGTCCAGTCTGGCCTCCTGCATGTCTCAGGCCAAAGAACCTCACCTGGTCATTTCTGCACCAAACCCTTCAGTTTGAAATAACAGTACAGCTGCAGGCTGTGCAGGGAATGCACTGGGAACAGCCCTGAGGAAAAAGGTGTGGGGCTCTTGGTGGATGAAAAGCTCAACATGAGCTGGCAATGTGGAAGAAACTCTTCACTGTGAGGTGGTGAGGCACTGGAAGAGATTGCCCAGAGAAGCTGTGGATGCCCCATCCCTAGAAGTGTTCAGTGCCAGGCTGGATGGGGCTTGGAGCAAGCTGGTCTAGTGGAAGGTGTCCCTGCTTATGGCAGGGTGGTTGAAACAAGATGATTTTTAAGGTTGCTTCCAACCTAAGCCATTCTATAACACTACCATATCCTGAGCAAATATTTGCATAATATCTTTCTGATTAACATCTGCTGCAGCAAAGTTAGTCCCTGATCAGCCATTTCCATCCCTTCAAAACTTGATTTTTGAAAAGGACTGTCCTGGTGATAACATTTAAAGCAACCTGAGATGTCAATGAGCTCAGCTCTGCCAGCTCTTGTGGGCCTAAATGTAGTCTGCTAACTTCAAAAGGTCCAATATTCTACACCCCAGAAAATAACACTGGTTATTTATCTTCTCTGTTACCTTGCCTCACAAGGAAGAGTGGTTGATGCTACTGTAGGATTATCAGATTCTTGCTTTTTCTTCAGGAACAATGAGAAATATCAGGGTGTAGGAGGACAAGATTTAACATTGCTCTTATAGTAAGAAAGGAGTTAGAAGAAAGCTCAGAAGTGTCTGCTCCTACTAATGCCTACAAGGCTGAGTCTTATGGTGCTTACTCCTGTGAATTAATTAGGCCTTCCCCACTCCTCCACATTGTAAGAAAACCAAGTCTAAGACAAGGAGGAGGCAAAGTGAGAGAAGAGAAAGTGACAGCATTTCACTGAGTCTAATTTTCATTATTGCTCGGAAATGTTACAATTAAAAACTTTATAACATTATGTGTGTATGTATTTTATATATATATATATAACTTTGTTGTAATTTAGTGGGTTTTTGTCTGCTTGCTAGCATAGAATCAGTTCTGATCTTGTGCCATGTCATTAGCCCTCTGCTGCAACAGCTAAATGAGCATCTCCTAGTTCAGGTGCTGAGTTTTCTTCTCATGACTATTCAGAAGTGGAAGGTACAGTAACTGTGGATTTGTAGCAGAATTATCTTTATTATAGAAGAGCTAAATGCTGAGCCTACATGTATACTTGATGTAGTTCACTCTTTTCATACCTATTCACCAATGTTTTTACATAGCTGAAAGGACAGCAGAGAGAAGTCCAGTGCGAGTCACAGGACTGACCTTCTCATCTGCCTTTATATAGGCAATATCCCAAGAAAACAGATATGAGTAGGTGCTTTGTAGTTTGTCTCAGTGAGGCAGACTAGGTGGTATGAAGCCCTTTATTTCTGTTTGTAAGGCTGTGATTCCTCAGCCACAGTGTTTATGTTGGCCCCAGCTGGTCCCCAATGCAGAACGCCACATTGCTGATATGATAAGCCTGAGGAGTTCAGCAGGAGATTTTGCAGCTGGACAGGACATTTCAGTGTAAAGCTTAATTGGAGATGGGATGCTTGAGTGCAGCAGCTGTCTGTGATTGCTGTGTTCACAGAGGAACAGCTTGGTTTATTTGGACCAATTCTGCAGGATGCTAAGCGGCTTCCAAGCTTAAAGCTGCTGGGAGAGAAGAACACCAAGATATCTCCCCTATCTCTTTTTAAGTAGAAAACATCACTGGCAGTTCTCAGCGACATCATCTTGCCTGCTGCATTCAGTTCCTGGCAGCATGCTGCTGTAGTGCTGACAGGAGGCAGGAATGGCACTGTAGCCATGGAGTAGCTCTGGAGAAGCACTGTCCCAGCTTCGTGCTGCTGCCCTACAGCACTGGCTGCCCCCCAGGGAACACGGTTCTGCAGCTCCAGAACCACAGCGGGATTCACCGCAGGAAGGAGTCACCCACTCGAGAAGTGGCATTTCCACCCCTGATTCTGTGTGGCAGAAAAGCAAGCAAGGCTTCACCAATTAACAAGAGCTGTAAATCATTGCATGTGCTCTTGATTAGAGATCCCAGTTCTGTGTGGAATTTCCTGTCTGATTATGAAGGGGTTGAATGGAGCTGGCAGAGTGAAAAAACTGGCAGCAGCAGACAGCAAGTAAGAAGGAGAAATTTCACAATACTCAAATGCATGGATTTGCTTGTTTGTCTCTTGCTGTGACATCATCCAAAGCCTAGAAAGGCAGACTACGCATCACAGAAATTGGAAATGTGATGATGAACACCTATAGGGGATCAGTTATAGAGTCATCTCCTCAAAGAACAGTGTGGGATAAAATGGGAAACGGATTTGTCAAAAACATGAATAGTGACCAGAATAATTTAAGCAAAACTTTCAGCTTCTATGTTCACAACTTATTTTTTTGTGCCCACTTAGAAACTTGTGATAAATGTCAATTTTTATCAGGACTTCTGCCTCCCTTTTTCTTTTATTCCACTCCAGTGTTAGGGACAAAATGTAACACTTTCTGTTATTCCAAGGCAGAAATGAGCGGAGTTGGATGACAGTACCCTAGGGAAACTGCTGATTTATGTCTTTGCTTCGATATCTCTGGTTTTCACCTCATGTAGCCTTGATCAAACCATATAATACTGGAGCACAGATATGACATGAATCTTAATAACCGTGTTCATCTGTTATTAGAAGCAATTTGATCTTAATTGTCCTCATGTTTGACAGATGAAACCAAAATCGTCTGCCTATATAAACTGGTATTTGCATTGTGACTGTGCATGTTACATGAGAGGAACAGGAGACTCCATACTATTTCTTCATTCTGATCTTGCTTAGCAAGAATGAGAATTGTGATTCTGGGTTTTGTCACATGGATGCCAGTCCAATTTACTTGTCAGTACCCTTGTGGTACTGCAGTATATTTCATGGACACTGATTTGAACTAATCACTTAGGACTCAGTTTTTTTAAACTATTAAGAGTGCTCAGTACTTTTTGTGAAGAAGTCCAGATCTGGGTTTTGCACCTAAAACAGTTTCCAAGATTCTCCTGTCCCAGCTATTCTTGTTACAGTTGAACAAAATTTTCAGTGTGCTCCTCTCCAAATCTAGCCATTTAATTTAGTGTCTAAAAGGAGATTAGAGATCCTGCCAACGTATGTCCTGCAGCTCTGTGTTCTCAAGCCCATTACAGGCTTTGTAGAAATTATTTCATTTAAGTGGATACTTTAGTCAACAGTTTACTGAAGCTGCTGCATTTTCACATGTAGACATTTCATTTAAACATCATTCACTTAAGATCATAGGAATGGAATCTATTTCCCAGGACTCTGATGTAAATGTATTCATGACCATTTCCTATCCATGTGTTCCTGTGCCAATATTGTCTTTCAAATAGCTTTTTGCCCTCTCCAGTGTAAGCAGTTTAATATATTTATACAGGGTAATTATCTCTCTTTCTGTGTTCATTTGCTGAACTGAATGAGACAAACTCTTTAGTATTCTGGCTCTCCATTCTCCTCTTCTTCCTAGAAAGCTTTTTTCAGCTCATGCCACTGTTTGAATTAATCTTTCGGGTATGTGGTGTTCAAAACTGTGCAAGACTGAGGTCTCACCACAGCCTGATATCAAGATATTCATTTTCCTATCTTCAGGAATTGTCTCCTTGATACATCATCCCAGGATGTTATTCCCTTTTGAGCCAGTGCATCAGGCAAGTACCCTTGCAGTATATTCAAACTGATAGTGTATATGTGCTTGCTGTGTCCTGCCTCTGCTACATGTGCACTTGTATGATTGATGGTGGGCATGAGTCTTCAGAGGGGCTGGGTGGAAAGGGAGCACATGGCACACAGAGGGAACAGAGAGGCACATGGTGCTCCTGGCAGAGCACACAACTGGAGGGTGTTATTGCATTTGTCACACCAGCCACAGCACCAGTGTCATCTCTCCCCATGCCTCGGGGCTGCACAGTGCTGCCTCCAGCACGGGCAGCTGGCTCCAGAGTGGGACACAATTCACTGCCCTGCCTCTGCAGCAGGCCCTTCACCAGCCAGCCAGCATTAGGATCTGGGTGGGAAAGTTTACATAAAAGGAGTAAGGGGGGCTTTCCTGGTGGCTTTGCTTTCATGAACTCACCACTCCTCCTCCTCTAGACTGATCTGTTTGTTCAGGCTTGGTTGCCTCCAGCAACACATTATTAGTGCGAACTATGGTGTATCCTGGGAGACCTGCAGGATTCCTCGCAAATCTTTTGAGTTTTTTGTCTCCAAGGAGGAAGAGACACAAAGGCATTTCACTCTGTTGATGCAGTTGCATGTGCATTGTTCCCCTTCTTTGAGTGTTGGTCTCTTCAGCAAATGCTGTAATTGGCCTGCTGCACAGTCTTCATCTTGCATCTTCGTCTCAGTGAGTAGATTATGCTTTTCTTGGTAAAGCCACCAAACTGCACTGCTTTGAAGGCTGTATTTGAAACCATGCTTAGCTGAAGAGCAGAGTTGTGTGCTTATTGTTGCACACACAGATCTGTCCTTGCTGATGGTAGACCTCAGGCTTTCAGGGTAAATCTGGCCTTAAGATAAATGCAGATTGTATTACACATGAGCAATTTTCCTTGATTTAGCATGGCTGCAAAGGCAGTGAAGACACAGTGGCAATAGATTAACAACATGGGCATGTTCTCAGGGCGCTGCTAAGACCATACATCTCTGCTAAAATCAATGCCACTGCAAATTCTTTAGATATAGCAAGTGTAATGAGAGCTTACCCACAATGTGATCAAACTCTGCAGGTATGCTTTTGATCTCTGCTTGGTTTGAAATTACAGGACTCAGCTTCAGCTCCTTTGGCTGTTCTGTGTCCCAGGCTTGCAGGAACCAGTCTGTGTGTCACAGCACAATTCAAACATCATGAAGAGCACTTGATTTCCTGATTAGTCACGTATGTGTCCAGAGATGGACAGCATCAGATGAACTGATCTCCCATAAAGGTCAAGGCAGCTTAGCTAACAGAGGTCAGTGCTCCAGTAGAAAAGGCATCAACAACAGATGGCATCTCAGTAACAGAGCAGTCAGAAGCAATGGACATGAGGTTCTCATAAGGGTGATGCTGTCAGTAATGGGGGGCTATTAGAGGGCAAAGGAGTTAGGAAAATGCAGAGAAGGTGTTTTGAATGCAATCTGCTTTCATCAGGTGATTCAGTTGCCAAGAGACTTAGATGTTAAAAAGTGGTGACTGGAGCTTCAGCCCTGTCTTCTGTCCTTCTGCCAAGCTGATCCAGGTCTGCCAGAGGGTGGGAGACTGCTGGGGCAAAAGGGTGAGCTGTGCTCTGCTGAGATTGACAGTCCAGCTGCATCCACAGAACAAAATCAGTTTGTCTCACGCTTCTGAACAACCTAAACCTGAACTAATGGAACAAACCGGGGTGAAAGGAGAAGGGTTTTGCCAGACCCAGTAGCTCCTTGTCTACTGGATAAAATGGGAAACAGGTTCAGTAGAAATCAACTCATCCCTCACCATATGGCAGGGAGAAGAGTCACTCTTCAATGAGCAAAGGCATTTGAGAATAACCTGATAATTCCTGGATCATTCTCAAGGCAAACAGCATGGGACCAGGACCCAGGAGGCTTCTCCTGCTACACCTGAAATCCAGTTCATGTGCCTCTTGATATCTTTCTCCAGGGAAAAAGTAAGGGGGAAGAAAATACAACAACGGATGACTAGGCTGTACTTTTTCTGCATTTCAGTTATTTCTTAGTGAACAGCTTTAAACAGCTTCAACCCATCTCCTGCTTTACAGAAAAGTTTCAAGGTGTCTCTTGAGCCATTGCTCTAAGAAATGCTCTTTAACCCACATGGTTCCTTTTCCCTTTCTTCACCATGGGATTTTCTCTCTTCCTGCCCAATTTTTCTCTTCTGGGTGCTGTTCTACTTCTATTTCTTTCCTGTTCAAAATGACTTAAATGCTTAAAAGCTTTGATGCTGGTGGCATCACCTTGTTTCTAGTGGGTGACCTGCTGCATCCTGCATTCCCTTCTGGCAGAGAAGAGAAAATGAGTAAAGGGACTGTCATTCCCCTTTACTTGGCAGAAGGCCCTTCTGCATGCAGAAGAATTTCTTCATAATCTAGTTCCGAACTTAAATTTCTCTTTGTTGACTGGATAATTGACGTAGCACTGTTGCAAAGTAGTGAAGTAATAATAGTCCTTGAGAAAATACATGCCAATTCTAGCAGTAGCTAATGCTTTACTGGAATGCCCTGCAGTGTCATTTAAATTCCATCAGTGACTATAATTTCTGCACCTTACAGGAATCTGAAGATGCAGTATTTCCCTAGACATTTTCTATTTTGTATGGTGCTGTAGGATTTCTTATACCTAGATTTCTACCATCAAATTAAAAACAAATGTGTGTTATCTTTAAAACTCAGTTTTATGGATGAAAATTTTGTGGATATTTTCATTTTTCTAACTTGATTCATTAAATCATTCTCCCACCTCTCAGAAAAAAGAGTATTTTCTATGCTCAAACACTATGAGTAGTGTTTGAGTATAGAAGTCTTCGCTTAAATTAGCATACATTGGGAAAATGCTGCTCAAGTTGATGAACCAGTTTGGGAGGCAAGTGGTCTCTATGCTTAACATCACAACCACACAGAGTCCCCATGCAGTAGTCTAGACAGACATGTAATACAGCCAAGTTGCTACAGTCACACTGAGCCTGTCACCTACCTGAAATGAAAGTGTAAAATATGTTCTTGTGCTGTTTTTAATCTAATTGCCTAGTAATCATCAGGAGGTAAATATTCCTCACTATCTTTCCTGAAAAGTTTAGCAATTTAACACTCCCTATATATTTATTTAGTTTTTTTTTTCAAAAGTCTTCAATCCCAGTTCTCTTTGGCAAATGCAGTGTTTTATATTTTTTCCATGTAAGTGGAGCTGGCTTTGCAATGTGTTTAATAAAGTCAGTTTCCACATTGACTATGTGCAACCAAAAGGGAAGATGTTTAAAAAGAGGAAAACACTATGATGAATATACAGTAATGGTCTTCAAATTGTATGCTGCATCTGCCAGTACAGTTTACTTTAAAAGTTACTTTAAAAATTTTAAAATTACTTTAAAGTAATTTTCAAGTCAACACTTGTAAAAAACAGTGAACAAATGGTAAAAATGGTGAAAATACAACTTCTGTTAAAAAATAGCTGCTAGACTCACTAAGGCAATGAACTATGGCCGTGGCATGTTTTTTGATATCTCTGTCTTCTGTTATGAATGGCAGGACTATTGAGCACTATAAGCATAAAGTAATTTTTAATTCCTGTGATGAGTTAAGATAGTGGGAAGAGTGAAGATCCTCCAAGATAATTTTTTACTCTGTGTTTTCTCCCACAGAAATTTGAATACAAAGGCTGCCTTTATCAACTGCATGGGGTTTTTTTTCCCCTCAGTTTCTCATACTTTATAATTTGGCTATGAATTTTAAAGAATTGAGCAGAGATTAGAAATTAGCACCCTTTGTGTCCTTTTGAAGGCATATCAACCCCTTCTCCTTAGACACTGCAAAATTCCTTGCTAATAAGGCTGACTGAACAAGTCTTCATTAAACTGCATGTTGCTGGCCTGGAGAATTTGTCTCCATCAGCCATTCAGACCATGACCTGGACAAATCAACCGTGATGCCTCAGATGTGAAAAGCCTTTGTTTGGCTTCTCACGTTCTGAACACAATTAGTAGCTCTGCAACTCATCCCCTTGGCCAAGGTAGAGTCACTCTGTCCCTTGCTGTAACTACTGGTCTTGAGGAAAATCCTCTGAGCGTTCCTCAAGTGATTCAGTAGAATGTGATTTTAACCATGTAACTCCCAGTCCATGGAAATGAGTGGCAGGTGAGAATAAAGCTGGTTACACCCAGTTAGCATAGTCAGTCTGTACTGTCTGTGCTGGCAGTGTAATAGGAAATGCAATTGGACAAAATTTCCACTAAACTGAGGTAAAGAAACTGACTTATGCAATATGTCTGTCATTAAGGTGACTGAGGCTTCTCTCAGCTTCCAGACACTGTGGTCCAGATGTTTACCACCTCTTCTTTCAACCAGGAGTTAGTACAATAGATGTGACTTTTGTGTAACATGGCAGAATACACAAGTCTTTCATTAAAAATCATCTTCCACTTGAGATAAAGTTTTTATAAATTATACAAATAAAGAAGGCAGCTTTTTGTAATAGTCATTAAAGGCTTAGGAGCTGTTTCACAAATATGTAATTCCTTGAGCATGTCAGAGTTTGCTTTGCTCCTGAAGAATGAAAGGCCAGAGTTTTAAGCTTTATTTCCCTCCTCATAAATTCTGAGGATTGTGCATTTACTTTGGCACTGGTTTTGCTGCTTCTTCTGATTATGTCCCTGTTCCCTTCAGTGTTACTGCACTGGAGAAGTGGTACACCTTCTACTCATTATGGTCAGGAGTTAAGATTTCAGATTTTTTTGCCTCAGGCAGTGTTTGAAGCCCTTCTCTGTTACGTGCCTGCAAGTCACAAGGCAGCAGAAGCATGCAGCAGGTGAGCCAGAGTACTCTCTCTCTCTGTCTATGCATAATTATCAGTATTTCTGTATATATACTCTCATTTGTATATTCTTGAAAGACTTCAAACGAAAATCTCAGTTGTGTTTTTTGTTGGAAGGGATGGCTGAACATCAGACCAACCCAACCAAGTTGCTCTTCAATCAGACAGGTCTTAACAGTGCCTTGTGTTCCCCCTGGCCTCCTCACCCACCCATCCCTCTCTATGCACACAGGTCCTGGTCTCCTCAGCCACAGCACAGATTGCTTCACAGCAGCAGGAGAAATGTTTTCTGTCAGCTGGAATCCAACCAGGATGTGAGGAAAATAGCATTCTCAGACACTTCTGAACCAGCCTTGTCATTGGGGCAGAGAGCTCCTGCCTACAGCTCAGAGGCCAGGAAGGGCTTGATCACTTGTGATAGGAGGTGCATCTGAAGGGATCCATTTCAAATGGATTTAAATGGCAGGCATGGTTAGGACACCCTTAGGGTTGAAGGAGGGATCTCTCAGGGTTCTCAGCATGAGAACTGGACCAGCTGGACAGTGATCTGTCACCTGTGAACTTCTCTACACACTTTTCTTCTCACAGACCTTAAACACTTATTGGCAAAAGGCTGCTTCAGGCATGTGGATTTATGTAACAAGCAGAAACTTGTCAGAGACTATGTCTCATAGATTTCCCATGTATCAGTGGGTTTGGCTATTCACATTTTCAGTCATGACAAGTTGTATTTAGCTCTGACTAGAGCCTGGATTATGCCATGTGTTCTATAGCTGAGGAGTATCTGGCTTTCAGTTAACCTTTTCTCCTAATGTATTTTGATGCCTTTCATTCTCTATGTTTGGTTTGTTGGTTTGTGGTTTTTTTTTTTTTTTTTTGCTTTAATTGTATCCTGGCCTAAACCATCTTGTCCTGCTAGGATGATACTACAGAAACCTATTCTGGACTACTGAGCTTTAATTTTGCCAAATTTTCCTCCCAGGGAAAGGATCCTGGAAAAGCAACTGTTCAGAATTCAGTGGTTGCAAAATAATTGATAAACACAAGCCAAATGCTGCTGACTGAGGATTATGTTCAGCCTGGGCTTGCTTTATTCTCTCTTTCTCAACTGCTGCAGGATGAATACAGGCCAGCAGTGACTAGATACTACTCAAGAGCAAGTCCTTATCTGTTATCTATGCTTCAAATGCCTCAGGCAGCAGAGTTAAAAAAGACTTTCGTACAGCTTTCATATTTTGTAAGGATGAATAGAAATAAAAAAATATGAGTGTCAGGTGTGATGAAAATTACACCTTCTCAGGGGTAGCTGGGAGAATGTAGAGACCCCTCAGTGATTTACTCTGCAGTGAGATCCATTAGGCTGACAACAGGCCCCAGCAGCAAAAGCTTTATTTGTTTGCTATCTACAGCACTACCTGCCAGAGAGGTGTCAAACATCCACAGGACAATCTTACAAGTGCTGAACTGGACACACTGTATTTATCAGCTGGCTTTAGTTTTTCTGTAGAGGTTGTTGTAAAGGCATTGTGGCCATACTGGATTTTGACTGAGCTTCCATCAAAGTCCAAGGTGGGGTTTTGATAGACTGGACCCAAACTTGCAATATCAGGGTGGGTAGGATCCTTCTCTAGGATGAGAAACGTGAAGTTCAGGTTGAGCTCTTGTGTAAGGAAAAATAGAGTTGAATTTAGGTTTCCCACAGCCAAGCACAGGCTGAGTTATCAGCTTAACAGGCATTTTGGAGTGAAGTTATCCTTTACATTTTTTACAAAAGCTGTTGACAGTTTTTGAGACATTGTGGTTAGAGATAATAACAGCTCTATAATGCATGTATTTTTTGGAAGGCAGATTTTATTTCTTTCCCCACAAATCTGATTCTGTCTCTAATCTGAGTTAATTAATGTGCACATTTTAAAAGTTTTTTTTGTATTAGACAAAAGGTCAAGGGACTGCCACCTTGTGAGGAAAAAACCTGTTTCCTGAGAAACAAGCTTGCTTCAGTATGTCTGTGACATCCCAGCACCCCATGCAGTGCTCTGTCGTGGTGGCCAGAGTAATTATGGACCCTAATTGGGAACAAGAAACAAAAGAGGGAGTCTAGGGAAAGATGACTTCATCTCCCTGCTCATCTTACATTACTGTTCTGCACAAAAAGATTGAGGCAACAGACAGAACAGCAAACAAAACTATCTACATAGAGTTTTCCCTTGGCTGAGGAGAGAAAGGATAAAATGAGAAAAGGAACACTATTCACCTGGAAAGTCACAAGAGCAGGTCTGAGTTTTCATCTTTTCCAGCCAGAATGTTTGTTTAAGTCCACACCTTTAAAAGTCTTTGTTTAAGCAGTTTGTCCTTGGGCTAATTTCTCCATCTCATTCTGCTTTAGCCTCAACTTGCTATAAGCCTAGGAATTTTTAGGCTTTGTGAAAGAAGCTTTTTCTTACACTGACAGAGAATGCCTTGTCTGCTACATGAAGTTGTTACAACAAGGTGTGGGAGGGAAGTGAGGCATGACGGTGTTGCATAAGGGACAGTTTCACGGTTGGCAGACCGGGGGATTACAAAACAAATGTTCTGCTTCTTCCATTAATTGTTTCATTTCAGTGGAGTAGTATAGGCTAAAACTGGCAATGGCCTAGACAGATAGGTTGCCACAAGTAAGGACAGCATGTGGCCATTCCTGATTTACTAGTTGCTTTGAGTTTTTTCTTGGGAAAGGCATCTAACCCCTGATTCTGACTCCTTGCCTATCAACACAAATGTATCCCTCTAGTAAGGCAGCCCAGTCTCTTCTGCAGGCTGGCAGGCACCAGCTTTGCTGCATGCTGTGCAGCACCTTTCCCACAGGAAAGACTCACACAGTTGTCCCTGCAGTCCCTGATCACACTCATTCCATCACCTACCCTCACCCCCTTTCATCATTTGATTCACAATCACCATTGTACCAACATCCAGAAGTCATAGATTGGCCTCTTGTTTTTGGTTCTGCATGCTGCCACACTCCACCATTCAAACCATAAAGCCATTTACCTTCTGTGAGTAATTTCATGTACTTAAAATTATTTTCATACTGATATAATTTAATGAGTAAATGGCAAATGAATTCTTTTTCTGTATGCTAGGTACTTTTTGGCATTACTTCCCAAGTATCCAGACAACTTTGCCTTCACACAATCTGTTTTCCTCAGTGTGTCAAAATATCACATATATTTTTTTTCTACAAAGTAATCAATATGGAGGAATGAGGAAAACCTGAATAACCCAAGGAATGTCACAGAAGAGCAAAAGGATGTTAGCTGTTTCTCAGAGGCACTGACAGATTGTTCCTGTGGTTTTCAGTCTTACATCTGAACTGCTTGGGGCAGAGGTAAGGGCAAGGAAAGAAAAAGTACAGGCTAAAACCAGGGCATTTGGGAACACCTAGAAGTGTATTTGGCAGGTGGAGCACTCTGTGTTGGTGGACCTGGCTGTTTGGTATGTAGGTTGGGTCTCCTTCGCCTTCCTTTTATGGCAAGAACTTCCTGGATCATTAAGTCGAATTCCTGCTATCAGAAATGGACATATCCTGTTATTGATGTCATAAATTTGTCTTGCTTGGTGTTTAAAAACAGGTGGTTCATTCCTTCCATTTTCCATCTGTAAGATTGCACTGGAATCTCATGTCCTTCCACTGATCAAAAACCACCCTCAAATTTCGGTCTCTTAGTTTGAGAGAGACTCATGTCTATGACTGAAAAACATAGGAAGATGTTTCCAAGGAGATTAGAAATGACTGGCTGACTGAGTTCTTTAAAATGTGATATGTGCTTTGCATTTGAAAGTTATCTCTATCTTTACCCAGCCTGGAGTAAATCCAAAACAGTTTTACCTGAGAGGACAAAAGGAAATCCCAATCCTAAAGCCAGCTGGTGACGGAAGAGTTAACGGGACACAATGGTTCCGCTGCTGACACGGGGAGCAGCCTGCTGCATTTCTGCAAGGTGATGAGCTGAAATGTTTGGCAGTTTGGTTTAGTTTCGGGAAAAAAAAAAAAAAGAAAAAAAAGGCAGCTTTATTACTGAAGCAAACCCAAAACTTCGGGGGTTTTGTTGGGCGGAGTTTAACGTGAAGTTTCGCTCCCGTTTTGCCGGCTGATCCCCGTCCGTCTCCCACCTCCGGCTTTTCGGGGTGTGCCAGACCTGCCCCCAACCTGCACATTCCCCACCTCCCCGCCCTGCCCCGCGGGCGGGCCGGCGCGGGGCGCGCTGAGCCGAGCGGAGCTGGGGCGGGCAGGGCGCGGGCGCCTCCGCTGCACGGCGGGGACCGGCAGCCTCCGAGCGACCCGAGCCCTTCTTCTCGGCCGCCTCGGGTTAGTGTTTTTGCTTCGGTGGGAGGAGGAGGAGGAGCGGCGCATAAACTTCTTTTAGAAGTAAGGTACTGCAGTGGCGCGGCCGGTGCGCGCCTGGGCAGGAGGAGGGATGAGAAAAGAGATTGGGGAAACGTCTCCAGCCCATGAAGTCCAAGGGAACCTCCAACACGGTGTTATTGACTTGGGAAAGTTTTATTTACAGGCAGAGTTTGCTGCTGTGAGCACTACTGGTAGGATGAGGCAGAATGTTGACGGTTCGTCCCTTGAGAACGAGTGACTAAAGAGAGAATTGTATGTTTTATGTATGCAGCTAAATCGGCATTTGATTTCCCCCCGGGCCGTATTCACAGCGCGCACTGCGCTGGTGGGAGCGCACCGTGTTGTAGAGGGGAGGAGGATGTGGGGGAGGAGGGTGTTTGGTTCGTGAACTTTCGTGGGATGTTTTTTCTCTTCTGATCAGACGGAGGAAAAGTTGGCTGTTTCTCTGTAGTAGAAGATAAAATGAAACATACGAAATGAGCTATATCTTCTCCAAATATTGCTGAAATTATCATGGAAATTTTTGTCTGTGCCCACTGAGATGTTCCAGAAAGGGAAGGTCTGGAAGCAGGTTTTGCTGTGAGCTTAACAGCCCTGAGTTGTTCTGTATAGAATTTCAGTGGGTGAGTGAGCAATTCAGATTCGTCAAGGCTGCATTGTTAGGGGATTTCAGTGCCTCGGTATTCGTTGAAAGCACAAGCAGCACATTGCCCTCATGCATGCAGGAATAAGCAGCTGAATTTACACAAGTGTACATCAGGAACCGAGTTTTGAAGTGCAAAAAAGCAAATTTCAGCTAAGTTGTACTCTATAAGAAAGGACAATCACATGTAAACCATTTTATTTCTTCTGTTATTTTCAACATCATTTGGTACTACAGTATCATGTGTAGGATCATGTATGTCTTGAGCACTTTGGAAGCAAGTTGTGTGAGGACATCCTCACAGATGTGTTTATATTTGGCTTTCTGAGTATTGGTCTGGCTTTCTTTGTAACTTGAATTTTTCACTCTTCACAGCCAGTTCCAAGCTCAATTTGACATCAGGTCTCCACATCTAATTTAGTTTTATTAATATTTTTCTGTGAGGGAGCAGCACTAAAATTCATTCAGCTGGTTTGAAATTGATCACACAACAGGGGAGTGAGATGGAGGTGCTTAAATAACCATTGCTGTATTTTTTCCCATGCAGATTAAAAGGTCAAGAAGCTTTAAAGTGATCATGTAGCTGGAGCTTTTGCATATCAGAAACCATAGCACATCCCTGACTTAGTTCCTGTGAGAACTAGAATAATCTCACCTGCCTAAAGCACTCCTGTGACTTCACTGAAGAGGCTTTTTTGTAAATCAGTTCCGTGGTTAATTGCCTCTGCATGGTTTTTAATCTCAGTTTCTCCATGTTGCCTACCAACTACCGCATTTCACTTATTAGATCACAGCAGTTTTTCTTTTATCATTTTCTGTGTAGGTGCTTACAGACTGATTGTTCCTGAATCTCCTGTAGAGCCAATTAAATAGGTTGAGCTTTTGTCTTCTGGTGTGTGGTAGGGTTTTTATTCCTTTATATTGTTGTGAATCTTTTCTGAACAGTTCTCAATTTTTCTGTCTTCTGAATTCTAGACAAAAGATCAGGTTCCGCCAGGAATCATACAAGTGAAATTATTTCCCATCTCCTTCATGTTTTTCTCTTCCTAAATCCTATTATATTGGTTCTTTTAGTCTCAAGATCACATCAGAGATGATAATCATCCAAATCTTCTCCAGAATCACTGCTTCCAAAGGTGCCATCCATCCCATGATGTTGCCTACTTCTCTTTGACCCTCTTTACCTGAGGGAAACCCACGCACATTACCCCTAAGTACATACTACTGAACACACCATTTATGGTAAAACACCTTTACAGTCAGCATTAAATGAGGGTACAAAATTACTTCCATCTAAAAGTGTCTCCTACTGGCTCAGTGTAGCAAGAAAGGCTCCCTTTTGCCATTTCAGCAGAATTGCTGCTTGCAGGATATAGGAGGTCTGCTTTACATATCTTTTATCTGCTGCATCGTGCAAGTGCAGACATCTGAGGAATATATTCACTCAGCAGTGTAATCTGTTGGCATCTGGCCATCCATGGGCAGACAGGGCAATACCCCTTTTCCAGGTGGTCCCTTGTTAGGAAAAGAATGAAGGAATATAAATGAAAAGAACCAACCTGAACTTTCTCCTTCCCAAATTTAAGCTGAACTCCAGAGCTCTACTGAAGCTGGAAGCTGTTCAGTTGAGCTTATTGTCTGTCTTGCAGCTGCCTCAGCATGTACAGGTTCCAGCTGGGACCAAGAGAGAATCACTGAAATGCTGTCAGGAATGCTGATCCAGGAGACTCTGTCCTGACCTGAAGTTCATATACTCTTGTGAGAGCTCCTGTTCTCAAGAGATTTTCTGCCCGCTTTGCAGGTCAAAAAGACAATGAAGAAACACTCAGACTTTGGTGTACTTATATAAAACGTATAGTTTACAAACTGCTGGAGTGGATAGCTGCTGCAGGCAGGATCCTTGTTCTTCCAATCAAATCAAAAGTAAAGCTGGTCTTGGCTGAAAAGGGAGTTGCTTTGTCTGCTTGACATTGTTTCCTCAATTTCTGTACCCAAGCATGACAGTAAATAAGAAGGTAAGAAAGGAAATAAGATAGCAATAGATCTTTTTTTCTTTTTTTTTCCCCCATCAAAGATCACTGAGAAAAGGGTCTTACCTATCACAAAAGCAACCAGAACTTTTCAGTTTGGACAGTGAGACTCAGGTGTGGATTATAAAAATCTGCATACTCTAGAGCTACATGTACATACAGAGACTCAATGTTGAGAGCCAAAAGTTGGAGAAAGCATATAGGATTCCAGTAGTTGCTGTCTTGTTCAACTATACCGTACCTTTACAGAGGATAATGCAACCAATGCTATCTGTATTTATTCTTTGTGTTGGGAAAGTGTTGCCACTTCCATTTAATGACTTTCTAATGGTTCCCACTGTTGCCTGCTTTGCTGGAGAAGGAGATAAAATATGTAGAATTGGTTGAAAATGCAAGCTGTCCACTCAACATCCTTGATCAGCCAGGGCTTCCTATGAAATGACTGTAGCCATGGGGGGGGTGGACCCTGAAGGATGCCAGTTCCAGGCATGCAATGCTGTTAACGTGTTTGGTGCATGTTATTTTGATCTAGTTCAAATTCTGTAATTAGCGCCCAGGCTTGTCTGTACAAGCCGGTCCTGTGGAGCAGCCTGTGGCGAAGACCAGCCCGCAGTGAGTGCCGCGCACCCCGGTACTGCCCAGCCCTCAGCGGGCCGGGCACGGACACCCAGCCCCGGGCTCCTGCCCTGCCCTCAGCGGGCCGGGCACGGACACCCAGCCCCGGCCTCCTGCCCTGCCCTCAGCGGGCCGGGCACGGACACCCAGCCCCGGCCTCCTGCCCTGCCCTCAGCGGGCCCGGCACGGACACCCAGCCCCGGGCTCCCCGCAGGCCGGCGGGGAGGGCAGGCTGCTCGCCCCGCTGCTATGGCAACAGGCCGGGAATGCCTCTGGCTCAGGCGCCCCGCTCTCCGCTCCGAAGCGCCTGCTCTGCAGACAGCTCCATTGTCTGCCGGACAGTGGTCTTTCCATCGGCTTCCAGCGAAATAGCCTCTCCCCGAAGACAAAAGGCTCGGCACAAAGAGATTGAGCAGGGCTGAAAGTTTAAAGGGGAAAAAGAAAATCCCCTTAATTTGTGTTTTAACTGTAGGGGAGAGAGGAAAAAAATAATTCTGGCTTCTCTAAGTGATAGTTGGTGATGAAGGAAAGGGGTCATAAGTAGGTTTTGTTGGGATTTGGTAATTGCTTCCTGATGCATCCTGAAACTATTCACAAGGAGACTGGCTCACCCACGGGACTGTGGCATGGTTTTTACCCCTGCACAGTCAGGCTGCTGCCAACTGACAACTGTTCAGATCATCTAATGAGAGATCTGGTTTTCAATTTGCTTTATGGGTGAACCACTTTTCATATCCAAAATTATGAGAGTTAATCCCAAGAAATAGTTTTGCTTAGATCCAGCTCAGAGAACTCAAGTGCAGATTTGCCAAGTGTCAATAGATACCTTGTTTTCTAGAGTTTCTCCCTTATGTTGTGGTGTGGTGTTGATGGAGAAATTTAGGGGGGAGGATACTGCTGAGTTAGTAAATACAGGATTTAATCTTGCAAGTTGTCAGCATTTCTAGAGCATTAAAATTGTGGTTCAAATAAACACACTCCCAGTACATTCTCTTTTCTTGTCTCAAGCAGAAACATGCTTTCCTGAAGCCAGTGGGAAGGCAGAATTTTCCTTCGTGACTTTAAGTGCTCAAATGTGTGTTTCTGAACAAAGCTTACAAGAAATGCCATTCCATGTGAGAAGTTAAATTCAAACCTTTCCATGCCTGTCCTTGTCCACATGACTGGCCTTTTTGTTTCTGCCATTTGACCTTGATGTGACCTAGATGAGTGGTACAAATCTGCAAACTGAAGAGATGCAGTGCAAAAGATCAGAATACATTACATTCCTAAATGAATTTATATATTTCTTCTAGACTTGTTAACCTAGTGGAAGTCTGCTGGTGATACTTTCTCATCTGCCAGCTATTTCTGATATTTTATAGAAGTCCTTTATCCAGATAGACCAGTGGATGAAAAAAATTTCGCTCGCCCCCATTTTCATAACATACTGAAGCAATTTTGCAGCATTATCTCATGACAAAAAAAAATCTCTTCTCCTAGAACATGATCAGTTCTTGAAATGGTGGAATAGAATGCTCATCAGTGAACCGAGCAGTCATTCTTGTCCACAGCAACAATGTTGTTCTTCTTAGATAGCTTCTGTCAATTTCCTTCATGAGTCAGTTCCACTGTGTAAGATACTGCTTTTGGGTATTTTAGTTACACATTAAGTGTTGCCCGTTTATTTCTTGAATGTTCATTTGATCTTTTTGTAGGAATACATTAAAATATATATTTTGTAATCTGAGTACCTTTTGTTTAAGCTAAGTGAAGTCCTCATTATCACATGTTCCTCATTTCTCTAATCCCTGTTGTTTCCTTTGGGCAGACCTCAGTTTTTTCAGGACTCTTCTGCAAAATCTCACATGGCCCTTCAGAAAGCTGAGCTTTGTTTACAGGGCACAGCAGCTGTGGGGGCCCTGTTGTTTTCCTTCACATTGGTCACATTCTGTGCTCAGCTCTTGTCTCTCTGGCGCCGCCACCAAACCAGCCGCGCAGTTTGGTGATAGAGGCAGTAAGGCTTCCTGTCACACTGTCCGTACCTTTTTTTTTCCCTCCCTAATCTTGTCCTGTACCCTGCATAGATCTGTTAGGTCCCTTCCACATTTCCAGAATGTAGAAGTCTATTTCCATTTAGCTTTCTGTGGTGTATTTTGTACAGGGATTGTCCTGACACCGAGAGCTCCACCCTATCCAGTCCTAGTACCCTGCCTAATTCCTACTTCTGGTGCCTCAGGACAAAAATTTTCAGGATTCTCTGTTCCTCCCCTCTGCATTCCCAACAAAGGAATTGTGAGCATCATTTGGGGATGAAATAGGGCACATAGCTAAGACTAGGTGGTGATGAGGGTTGCTAGAACTTAAAAATCATAAAATAAATCAGTTGTCTGAGAAGTTATTTGGGACTAGCATTCAGAAATTTGCACCTTGTGTTTTGCCTCCAGCCAGAATTATAGCTTGGATTGAAGATGCCTGTTAAAGATGGAAAGATGGGGATTTAAAATCAGCTCAGAGGACTGAAGTATAGGTTTCTTCTTCACTTCTCTCCACAGTGCTGTGATAACATAATGAGTTTCATCTTTCCATTCTTCTCGTGTGGGTCATTTTTGCTCAAACTTTCACACTTAACAGTCCCATGCCTTTCTGTTCTCTGTAATCACACCAACACGGTCCAAGGGAGGGAGGAAGAAATTGCTTGTTGGATCATTTCTGTTTGGCTGCCTCTGTGGAGTGACCCTGAATAATCCTGTGTACCGTGGCAGCTACACACATACATACAAAAAGGAAAAACAAAACTCCAAATGACATAAGATAGGCAGCAGCCCAGTATTTGGTTCTGTTGATTTCCTGCAATTGTGAATAGCTCCACAACAGCTGGGGTTTTATGGTGGGAGCCTGGACTGGTTGTGCTAAGGGAGTCTCAGGCCAGGAGCAGATGAGTCTAGGAAAGGGGGAATGGCCTCATCAATCACAGCAATATATCGTAAAACAAGCCAGTCTGTCATAGCAGCCTCCTAGGCTGGTTGACAGCTGCCTGAGGCTGGAGATGACACATGCTGATAACACCTCCAGGACAATTAATTAAAATGTATTTGGATGAACAAGCTAGAAAATTTTCTGTCTTCTACCCTCTTTGGGAGTCCTTTTGTTATATGTATACAATGGGTGAGCTGGGTCAACTCTGTTATTTTCCAGAGTTGGCTGAAGTTGTTGATGGTACGTTGTGCTCATCAGACTGGCAGGGCAAGCACAAACTCTGACAGCGCAGCCATGCTTTTCATAACACCCTCCAAGACAGCCCCTGCAGCATCACTTTTTTTTGAATAGGCAAAAACTGAGATCAGTGTCACTATAAAGGAGGCTGGAGTTAGGTTACCACCAGTGGGAATATTTCTTCCTACTGTGTTCTGTCTCTGAATTGTCATGCTCAACATATATCCAAAACACACTTTAAATATCTTTAAAGGCCTCGAGAGGTGAAAACTGGCAATGCAGCATCGTGACTCAACCCTGTAACCACCTTAGCAACAGCCCAGTATGAATTTTGAAGACAATAACAGAACAATAACCAAATAAGCTGGTGCCTATCTCACTGTAAGAAGCATTTTTCACAATCTATTACTGCAAGCATTTTCTTTCCAAGGTCTTGATAAACCTTTTTCACTTGCCTCCAGTATTTTTTGGTAGAATCCTCCTAAATAGTGTGGACAGTACCCTGTTTCTTAGCCTGTGGGAGGGGCAAACAGGATGAAGCAAAAGCCCAGCATTTCTCCTTGCAGTTCTCAGCCAGTCCAGTATGTAAGCATTGAGCCTTAGCTGTTTACTCCAGTCTCTCCACCTTTCTCTTTGTTTTAATCCAGACACACTTGCTTGCAATGTCCAGTGCACAAAGAGCTTGACACACATAAGTTTTGCTCAGCCGAGGGCCACATCTTCTACTCTCTAATTGTTTTATTCCCTACAGGAGCTTCCTTGCTTATTCCCTTTATCCTTTATGGTTTCTAGAAAACCCACAGGCTTTCACATGACTTATGATAGCCTATTTATCAAACACACATGACAACAACCATTAACACTTCCCATTACATCAGTATTTTTGTTTTGCTACAGAGAGAAAACTTGTGGAGCAGAGGCTGTAAATTGCTAGCTGATGGTCGCTTAGACAGTCACATGGTTCAGATTAGCACCTAAGACTTTTGCTGCCCATTCCTGTGTCATATTCTTTGTATCATCCTGCTTCTCAGGCACCTTTAATTACTATTTTTTTATTGAGGGTGTGTATGGGTGTTGAACTGGCAGGTTCGTCTTCAGTGATATCTATGTGGGTCAGGCATTGCATGTAGATCATGTCCTTTTTGTTTTATCACACTATTTCTGGCCAGTTACCTTCAGTCCTTTGTGTTACGTGTCAAAAATCCTCCAAAATTAAAAAAACCCGAAATTCAGACACACGTGGCTTTGTTACAGCTCTTCTCACCTTTTCACTGAGCACCTCACCTGTTAGCTCATAAAACTTCCCTGTGGCCTGGAGCTTACATCTGCCTTGAGGCAAGAAGAAGTGGCCAAACTGTCTACTCTCATGCAGTTACATGGCCTTGTCTGCATTTTAAACAGAAAATGTTTGCATAACAAGCTACAGGCATGAAAAGTATTAGCATTAGGCAAAAGTTGAGCACTGCTATCTTCTGTAATTTATAGCTGTATGTCACCTGTGTTGTCTATGAAACACGTTTTTCTCCACAGTTCACCAGGCAACTAAATTATTAAAACACGTGACTGAAATTGAAGTTTCCACAGAATCTTCCATTAGAAATTTCTAAATGGGTCTTTGGGTTTGTTTTAAATATCAGCAAACTTGTAAATCATTTTGATAGTGCTCTGCGTGAAGGTAGTGTATAAATATGAGATTACCTCTTGACCACATGACCTGAGATATGCAGACAAATCTGGCAGACAGGATGTGAGCTGCTGACTTGATATGATATAAAACTTGATCCTGGGAAATGCCTTGGGCATAGGCATGAGGAAGTTATTGCTACTATTTTTAAATGTTGTGAGGAGCCTGTAGTGTTTGCAGTAGTGTTTTTGAAGATGTAAAATATCCTGTCTCTTTCTAAATGATGTGCAGTGTTTATTTTTGTGAGCAGTGGATGGAGCAGTGGTACAGGCTTATTCAACATCCCTGTGTATTGACTTGTCTTTTTATGCTAAAGAATCAGCACAAGACTGAGCAGATAGCTGGGGTGGTTTCAGCCATGCATGAAGTGTCCACCTAGGAATCAGAGAACCAGTTATTTTGCATTGACTACCAAGTTGTCATCAGCTGATGTTACCATTTGTGGTCACTGCCAGTACAGTTTCTGAACTGATGGACTGGCAATAGCAAACCCAGAGTGCTTCAGCCACTTAACACACACAATGGTCTCCTGACTTGGATTTTCCTATAGCTATGGGAACATTCCTCACATTTATTCAGGAGGGCCAGACCCCACACCTGTGCAGTACTGCGGCAGCCATTTGAATCCATAACTCAAGACATGAGGCCATAGTGTGTTGCTTTGCTGTCAAAGCTTATGCTGCTCAGAGGGACCCCAGATTCTGAGGAGATGCAGTAGCTGGCACGTTTCCACCTGCAGTCTGGCACTGCAAATGAGAGACTTGTTCCCTGTGGTATTACCTCAGGTACCCAAGACAAAACTAACAAGGTCTGCAAACCTTTATATTTTGTTACTGGTTCACCATATATTGCTTGAAAAGTTATGGCATAATGAAGTAATGTGTTGTCTGTGTGTGAGAGGTTTAAGTGATTGCCTTTTGCAAAATAGAGCTTGTTCAATGGATGGTAGCATCAGCTCTTCCAAGATGGAGTGGGATTATCTTTGCATTTATAGGGCTGGCTGCAGATTTATCCTTCTTGCCAGATACCAATTATATGAAGCATCCTGGGCTTGCAGATACATTTCTGTTTCCTTATTCACTCTAATTTCTTCATGAGGTCAATAGTCTCATCTCAGTGGCAGCTCCACTATTGAAGGATATGTTGTATGTACTGTGGATTAAAATCAGAGAGGGAGGCAGACATCTGTGGAGAGAAGCAAAGTCCAAAGTACATTGAGGAAAACTACCTTCATTTATCTTTGCCAAAGTACCTTTAAAGGAACCGCTTTTGAAAAATGTTGTGCATGTCTTCTTCTTTGCTCCTTGAAAGATGAAGTAGTGTGATTCATTCTTCTGCAGAATTCTCTTATTGATCTCTCTGCTGAAACAGGTTCATTTGGTGTTTTCCAGCTCTGCTCTATCCCTTCACACACAGGCTTTGCCTTGCCTACCCAGACTGGGAGTGTAAGTATTCCCGTGGCTGTAGCAATGACTAAGTGTAGGGTGTAGTCACTGTCTTGGTAATCTGTGGGCTGAGCACACCTTGCTGAGAGCTCAGTTAGATGACATAGTGGGAAAAATATGTCAGTCATATCTGTGCCATGTCTTCAGGGGTAGAAATGAAGGTGCTTTGTAATGAATCATGTAGGCATGCTTACTTGCTAAGACAATTACTTTATGAATATACCTGTTTGTTTAATAGAAATAAGTTCTCAGGTAGAAGGAGATTTGATCTTTTCTCCACCACTTACGGGAGATCTGTTCACAACTTGGATTTAATTATAAGCAAATAGTATGATGTCACATGGAGCATGTGAATTCTTTGAACAGGCATAGTGTTGACTAAATCTTGTAAAAATCTTGAACACTTCTTACAATTACATTAATGTTAATGTACCACCTTCTGGCCAGCTAATGGAAACACATGAACTGATCTTCAGGAGCTTTCCTGATCTGTGGCTCTCAAATGGGCGAAATCAAGCAACCTCTTTTTCTATAGTAGCTCTGGGACCCATTCACTACCATTGTGTTACATGAGAGAAGAACACCACTCTTTCAATATGTAAAGAGAACAAAAAGTGTTTACCTCAATTTCTTTTTAGAGTAGCCATACTTACTGGAAAAAAAAAAAAAAAGCAATGAAGAAATCTATGTTTAAGTGATAAGCAGTGCTTTTACTTGGAGTATGAAATTACTGCCTGATGTAAAGATGTAACAGTTTATTCAAGACACTAACAACCTTGTCCATTATTTTCATGAGCTGCTGGAGTACACTTACATGAATTTGGAGTCTACTGTTCAAATGATAAATTGGTATGGATTGGAGACACAGGCACTTGCACTTCAAAGCTGTATATCTCTCTTTGCTGGTGATTTTTGGATAGGCTGTGTGCTTGCTCTTGACTGTAATTCTGTCTAAGAATATTAGTAAACTAACTTGCAAGTGTTTACAGGCTAAAAAGTAAGCAGTGATCCATATTCAGAAAAGCATTTTCTGAATATGGATATTTTCTGCACAAATCTAATTTATCAGTTTTGTACACAATATGTTACAGATGCTTGGGGTTTTTTAAGACTAGCCAGACACATTCTGATTTCTTAGGGCACTGCATAGTACACACTGCAGAACACGTAAGGAACTTCTATAAAACTGTAGTTGCAGCCAAGATCTGTACAAGAGAAAGGGGAGTTCACTGTACACAGACTATGAATTGTTGAAATATTTTTTCAGTTGTTCTGTACCATATCTGACGCACTGGTGGTACTGAATTTTTTTTATGAACCAGAGTTCTAACTACTCAATAAACATAACACAATAAAAATACTGAGTGTTTTTAAATTAAATCACTCAAGAAAGTTCTGCGTTGCAAACTAATTTTGTTCTCTTGAACATTTTCTTTATTCAAGGAAGAGTGAAAAGGCTCTGATTTAATTAATTCGTTTCTCCAGTTGAATAAGATAAACAGAGAAGAGGAAAATGATTGATAGCTTCCTGCATAGTGCAGTGAGGCTTACAACTGCAACTACTGCTGTTCTAGTAGTATGAAACCAGTGTCTTAATGGTTAATTCAGTCTTGTTTGTTGGGAAGATGCTCTTTTCCTTCTCCAAGCAGCAAGGGGTGGTGTGACTGGAGGGGACACCAGGCAAATAATTCTGGCCAGTGAAGCACTGTAAGCACAAACACCTGAAATGCAGTAGTCCATCTTTCCTATAAACACAGACTTCTGTGTAGAAAGATAATTGATAGAAAAAGTCAAAACATCATTGGAAAAAGTCAACAAAAGCTTCTAGAGTCCTTAAAGATAGTATGTCAAAGACTGTCCTTTTCAACAGTTTTGCAATGCATGGCTAGTCTTTAAAAGCTGTCTGTTCTTGTTATTGCTTTGTATTGCTGTGGCTTGAAAAATAAATTGATATCATTCACCTTCATATATAATTTTCAATTGTAATAACCCTTAGAACTTGGTTGATGTGTTTTGTCCTTAGATCAGAAGGTTGGGTAAACTTACTGGAATGAGAGGACTAGAATATCAAGTTAGCCAAGAGATTATAATGAGCTCATGGCAGCACTTCAGCTAGCATGATTATTCCCTATTTCATATTCTAAATTGTAGCTGAAATAAAAATTCAAATTGTCTGTTATGGCTGAGGCAGAATGGAAATCAAGCTCATCTTTTTTGGGAACTGGTGGCAATTTAAATAATGACTTAAAATAGTTTGGTAGTGTTGTTGCTGTAAATTACACTCAAATCACAGGTGTACAGCTATACCACAGTGCTACATTTTGCATTTACTTCTTGCTTGTACTGAAGAACAGTGACTTGGGTAAAACATGGGATGTCTGGGAGAAGCAAAAAGCACAAATGCCAGCACTGCTGTGTCATGTAGAACAAACATGGTGCAGTTACAGAATATAAGTTCATGCTGGCTGCTCATTTTTAGAGCATTCTGATTCATTAGCTCAGTAGGAAAAAAACGGAAAGAAGATCATTACATTTCTTAACACTGAGAATTTGTGCTCATTTTGGAAAACACCTTATTACCACTACAACAATCCTGGAAAGAGCTCAGACTGAAATAGCGCACTGTGGTACAGTTTTCTAGGAAGTGTATTGGCAGAGCCTGAGACTAGGAAAATAGCATTCATAGGTGCCCTGTCCTGAGAGAGGATGAGGACAGCTTCCACAACACAAGTTAAAACCATGTTTTTCCTTATCCTAAGATATATCCCTAGATCACAGCTTCACTAAGAGATGTTTCAGAGACATCCAAGGACTGTCAGAGTCTTGCACACTGGGTACAACAAAGAGCCTCTTTGCTGAACACATCCTGGGGAAAAATCACACCTGGGCACCTTTTGTACTTCCATCATCCTACCCCATGTGCTTTTGTGGTAATGGCAAATGCACAGACAAGTACGTGGGGACAGTTTGCAGATGTGCACTTCCTCAATGTTCATTCCTCTTCCTACTGGATTATTCTCTGGAGCAAAGGGTATGGAGAAAAGGGAGCAAAATTGTAATAAGACTGAGGGAACATTCCAGGCAAATAACAGAAGATAACTGTAGAGAAGAAATGCATCCTGAAAGTTTAGAGAGGGAAGTTTTAAAAAATCACTGTGACATATGGTTTCTCCTTTAGGTCATTATGTTGGGATGAGATCAGTACAATCATTGCTATCATTCCTTTAATATGTCTTTCTGGATTCCTTTTCTGTGTTCAACTGTGTATCTTTTAATTAATTCTTGTCAGACTCCTCAGCATTTTAGCCAAGTCTTTTGACTATCTAATTCTTGCCCAACATATGAATAGGCCTTCCTTGAGTGTGCAGACTCTGAGGTTTTTTTTGAGGAGTGAACTAGGTAATTCCAGAATAACTAGCTGAAATTTCCTCCCCTCCCCTCTTTTTTTAAAGACAACTCCTCGTCTCTCCAGGAAGATGAAGAGATAGATATGGAGGCTGTCAACTGGCAGCAGAACAACACCTCCATGAATGGCCATTCCTCTACCCCAACCACAGTTCGCTTTCCCAGCTGGGTGACTTTTGATGACAATGAAGTCAGTTTTGCACCACAGAGCCTTTCTCCCTTGAAAACAGATACCCCACCTGCAGAAACACAGGCTCCAGATGTTAACTTTAATCTCACTACGTCTTTAAAAAAAAGAGAGCGTCCTAAAAGTACATTGGGAGACCTCTCCAAAATTCAAAAACTAGATCTCTCTTCTTTAACCAAGCTGCCTTCTGTCGAAACACCACCATGGAGTGCTACTAATCCCTTTCTGGATGAATCTCTTCGAGATGTCCAACCCTCACCCATCAATCCATTCAGCTCATTCTTTGAGGAGCAAGAGAGGCGTTCCAAAAGCTCTTCTGTCTCCAGTGCTCCAGGCAAAAGCCAAAGAGACTCTCTCATTATTCTCCATCAAGAGCCTGATACCGTCAGTTTCCATGAGGCAAACAAGACTGTAACACACACAGATGCTGTAGAGCAGCTCAAACAGCTCCAGATTGGAGACCCAGATGGCGTGAGCAGTTCTGCCTTGCCTGATGATGACCCCATGATGCCATATGATCTGGATGCAGCTTTATTTAACCTGGCACCAGCTCAGCCAAAGGATGGATGGCCAATGATGCTGAGGATCCCAGAGAAGAAGAACATTATGTCATCGAGGCACTGGGGACCAATATATGTCAAGCTGACTAACAGTGGATGTATACAGCTTTTTTATGAGAAGGGACTTGAGAAGCCTTTTCGGGAGCTCAAACTTGAAATCAATCATGAGATTTCAGAGCGCAAGCTGCAGAACTACGATGAGAATGGAAGGATACACAGCGTGCGGTTGGATCGCACAACATACAAGGAGAAAAAGAAGTATCAGCCTAAGCCGGCCATTGCACACACTGCAGAGAGAGAGCAAATTATCAAGCTTGGGACTACAGATTATGAAGACTTCCTTAGCTTCATCACTGCTGTGCAAGACACACTGATGAACTTGCCAGCTTCATCAACAGATCTGAGCACAGTGGGACTGAATTATCAAGAAGAAGAAATCACTGTGGATGTCAGGGATGAGTTTCATGGCATCTTGGCCAAGGGAGATAGTGGGATTCTCCAGCACAGTGTGCTGACTCATATCTATGTTCTCAGCTTCCTTTCTGGCCTGGCAGAATGCAGACTGGGCCTTAATGATATCCTGATCAAAGGGAATGAAATAGTTGCAAGGCAGGATATTATGCCCACTACTACCACTAAGTGGATTAAATTATACAGCTGCCGCTTCCATTCATGTGTGGATGAGGATGTGTTTAATAACTCCCGTATTATCCTGTTCAACCCCTTGGATGCCTGTCGGTTTGAACTGATGAGATTCAGGACTGTCTTTGCTGAGAAAACTTTGCCTTTTACTCTGAGGACAGCTGCCAGCATCAATGGTGCTGAGGTGGAGGTGCAGAGCTGGCTGATGATGTCCACGGGGTTTTCTTCCAACCATGACCCTTTAACTCAGGTCCCTTGTGAAAACGTGATGATCCGCTACCCCGTGCCAAGTGAGTGGGTGAAGAACTTCCGCAGGGAGAGTGTCCTGGGGGAGAAATCTTTGAAAGCCAAGGTGAACAAGGGAGCCACTTTTGGATCAACCAGTCTGTCTGGTTCTGAGCCAGTAATGAGAGTAACTTTGGGAACTGCCAAATACGAGCATGCCTTTAATTCCATTGTATGGAGGATAAACCGACTGCCTGACAAAAACTCAGGTGAGTGCCACATACCATCTCTGCAGGAATAAACTAAAACAAATCACGTATTTTGAAAGATAAGAAATACTGAGTTTAAATGGTGAGAGATGTATCATCCCCTGTAGTATACCAAAAGGCATAAGTTAGTTGTATCAAGTATTTGTCTGACCCTTCATTGTAATAGTTTTACGTATACTACAAATACAGCTAATGATAAAATCAGTTTTAGGTTTTCTAGATGCAAAAATATGTTCTGTCTCTTCTTGGAGGTATTTAAAAGAGGTAGTACTTAGGGAGATGGTTTAGTGGTAGACTAGATTTGTGCTAAGTTAATGGTTGGACTTGATAATCCGAAAGATATTTTCCAATAAATGGTTCTGTGATTCTGAAACCTAGGCATCAAACATCTGTGTGCTCAGTACTGTGATTGGAAGCAAGGCTTTTTCATGTAACTTGCAGAAGCAAGATTCTATACTGTGGGGCTGAATGACAGGATCAGATATATTGCTGTAGCTCCAGCACTGTGTTATCTTTTCCAAGCATACTAGGACAGTGCTACGTATTTCAATGCATATGCCACAGTTAATGCCTCTGAATTGTCTGATGTGGGGACTGTAGGAGAACAGAAGACATTGCTCAACCATTAAAAAAAAAAAAACAAAAACGTTTCCAAACACCATTTTGTGGCTATGTTTGTGTCATCAGTACAGAGAGGGAATTACAGCTTAAACCTGAAGAGAGAATACCAACATGAAACCCGTTTTGTATTTCTATCCCAAGTCTTTGTATTTCTAGTAGCATGGTCATAATTAAACATGAAAATGATGTAGACAAGCTACTGTTCCCTTTGGCCATTTCTGGTAGTTGTTCTATTTGCTGTCTGGCATCCATAGTGCACAATAAAGCTGGACAAGTCAGGCTTATTCTTAGGTGTAGTAAATTCTACTTCTTGACCTATCTGATCTAGAATTTTACAAATGATACGGACTTTTCAGTATTAATGCTGTAGTAATGCATCTGGGTCACTGGGAGGGTTTCAGTGTTCCCTGAAGGAAAGCTCATTGTCATACCACATTTGGCACTCTCTATATGTTTTTCCTGAGTTTGAGTTATAGTGTCAGCAAAACAGTGATCCAGATATCCTAGTCTTTTGGGTCACGTTTCAGCCCAAGGACAGCAGTTTACACCTCGTGTTACCAATTTGGAGGGGTATCACTGGCAAAAGGGAAGGCTCCAGGTTTGCTGTAGACTGAGGTGGAGGAAGACAGAGCTTGGAAGCTTGAGAGAAATACAGCAATGAAGAATTCACCCCAGGCTGTTTATGAGCAATAACATGCTTATGAAGAAAATCTCAATATGCCATCTGCACCGGCTCTGGGAATGGCATGCTGTGAAATTGGGCCTTCTGTGGTATGTTCTCTGCAAAGATCTCAGTGTGCCATACAGACATCACAGCTGAGGAAACGAAAGCCCTCAGACTTTAACACAATCACAGAACATGCCAGTAGCAAACCAGGAGAAGAGGCAAACCCCTGTCTCTGCTGCCTCCTGCAAGGTGATGCTGCCTTACTCATTGCTACTCTGAGGGAGATACTGATCTGTGCCTCTTGTTTCCTTCTTTCCCATCGTGACTCTTTATTGTATATACACTGTGACAGGGGGAAGGAAATACATTACAGAGTTGTTGCTGCTGTTGGACCCCTGCCACAGAGCATCTATCCATCAGTGTCATCATGCAAAACGCAGGGCACTTGGTATTTGTTTACATCCTGAGAGGAAGAGAGTGTCCTCACCCCTCCGGTCAGATCAGATGTTATTTCAGGGAAAGGAAGAGCCTTGGAAGCACTGTCTTGGCCAAGACACATGAGGTATGTGAGAGGGAGGGAATCCCAGAGTGATGACAGGGCAGGCCAAGTAGTTTAAATCTGACCTTGCCCTTCAGGAACTATTTCTGCTTATTGTGGCACTCCATCCCATGGTTCTCCTTTCTCAAAGCATATGGCAAACAAAGAGGTATATTAAGTGGTACTCAGAGGGATTCATTCCCACTCCCTCTTAGATTTGCCTGATGAACAACATATGCTTTTGTCCAGGTGATAGTCATGTGGGATCTAACTACCAGCCTTGTGCACGTTTGGCTGTATCCAGCCCCATCCACAAGTCATGTAATAACTCCATGTATTTGCAAAGTTGTCATAAATGATGCAGTTCTCAAGCACTAAACACAAAACTATGAGTCCACTGACTCACACTTTATGCTGTCTTACTGTGATATCTGTTACTCACACCTAAGAGCGCTCTGGGTCTTCCATAAATATCTGGCCTGGTAATGACCGGCTTTGATGCCTGGGACTCCAGAGCAGGGGAGGAGTACTGGCATCACACTGGAACTGAGGGAAGTGCTGCAGGTGGTCACAGCCTGCAGCTCCACCTGCCTCCAGAGGCCACACAACAGGCCCACACCACTTGGGGCATATGCATTGCGTGTGTGCTCCAGCACATGTGCCTGCCTGCCAGATGTGCTCACAGGAGTACGTATGTAGGCACACGTTTTGGGACTTCCTGTTCATCCACAGTGTGTGCTCTGACACACAGTCCCTTGCAAACACAATCCCAGAACTCCAGAGGTCTCCAGACAGCCAGCTGGGCCTCCTGTGCTTCACTCCATTCCCTGAATGTGGACTGGTGCAGTCTCTGTGTAGAGTGAGGAGCATGACTCCCAAACTTGCCGTCCCCAGGAGAGCGTGTCCTGCCATAACTCACTGCTTGTATGCAGGTTGTAGCGTCCTAAACTCCCAGATTGTTAAGAATTTATTTCAGCAGCTTTGCACTCTTATCTAATTTTTTTCTTTCTGTGCTTTCTAATGGGATGGGGCCCTTTGCACTCTCACTCTAAGAGACAGTGTTATCAGCACTGTCTGTATTATTTTGTAGCCAAAGTATCTGCTTATGACTGAACATTGAAAAGCATGTGACAAGTGAAGGACAGTGCATACTCTGACTGTGATTTGACCTAAAGAAAAAAATTGGGACTGGATTCTACTGAGCACATTGCTGAAATCCACATAGCAAATATTTGCCCATTTTTACAGTTTGGTAGACTTTATTGCCTGTGACATATTTAGAATTATTATGAACAAAAGATCTGAGGAAGAATGCCTATTTGCAGGCTATTTACAGATCCAGTTGCTGCTGGCTGGGCTTCACATGGTTTTTTTTGTTTTGTTTTTTTTTTTAAATCCACCAGTAGAATACTAGGGAAACATCCAAACAGTCTTTGATCATGGGAAAAGGCTCTTTCTGTGAAGCAGGGATGTAACATCTATGCAGAGCCTTGGATTTGGCTGTGGATCCCAGGCATGCTGCCTGGAATACTTTCTGAAGTAGATTATATCTTTTAATCCAAACATGTTGGGACATTTGGAGTGTCATGAGTCATTTGGAGCACATTCTCTCCAATCACAGTTACACTTGCATATATATTAATTATCAGATCCTTGATTGTCAGACCAAACTGGTAGTAGCTCAAGGAAACAAGAGGTGCAAAACAAAAGTAGTCTGTTGATTCCTCCTGATTTTACTAAGAAGGGTACCTCTTTCTAGAGAAAGAGCTCTGAATGAGCCTGTTGAGCAGTCTATAGAGGTGGTGCCCTGTAAGCCTCATGTCCAGAACAGTAATGAACACTGACGGGCTAGGTAATTTTGCAGTAGATTCAGTGGATCAGTTGCTTTCTTAATCTGTTCACCTTGTTATCTACCAAAACGAGCTGGTTTAAATTAATAACGTTCATAATTTTTATGCAATTGATGGGGGGGAGAGGATGTTACCAAGTATCCAGTTGAAATTATGAAAATTATGAAGAGTTGAAAAGCTCAGCTCTCCAAAGCACCTGGCCTGCAGTGTGCTCAAGCCCAGTTGAACACTTCCCAGTGATACCTTCACACACATCCCCCCAAAAGCAGCTGAGCTTGTGCCAGCTCAGGAGTGCCACAGCACAAGCTGAACGTTCTGCAGCTGTGATGTGGCCTGTACCAGGGAACAGTGCCACTCCTCCTGGGCTGCTGGCATTCTCCAGCTGGAGGAGGGAGCAACCCACAGCATACTAGAGAGGAAAAGCATATCAAAGCAAATGAGCAGGAAGGATTACAATGAGGAGTCTGCTGAAAGTGGCACAGTGTGAGGGAAGAGCCATGAAAGGATGGGGGAGCCTGAGACTGGGGGTTGGTTGCCAGTACTGAGTGCTGAACACAGATTTTCGGAGCCAGTTTTAGGCATCTTCATAATGCAGTACCAGAGAGCAGTGCTGTGTCACCCAGGGGCCCCGTGTCACATCCTGAACTGCGTTGCCACCATGGCTGTGCTCACCACAGCCACGCTCAAGAACTGGCCAGGAGCAAAAGCACTGCAGTGCTGGAGGGCACAGTGACCTCCCTGAGAGCTCCTGGGGCTGCTGCTCTCCTGTGGTGGGCAGGACCAGCAGGAAAGCCTGCTGTGTACCACAGCGCTTGATCCAGAAAAAGAATGTCCATCTATGAAAAGCCAGGCAGGGCTGTCAAACAGAGATCCTGGCTCGCTCTAGAACCAGGGAAAATAAGTCAGTACTCTGCTTGGGATAATTAATCCTGATGAAAAGCAGATGTATTTTCAATGCTTGCAAGAACTTGAGCTTCTGTATCTGCTTGATAACTGCACCCATTCGTTCATAACTTGTCTCCAGCTATGGTGCTGGATATCCTTGGGCTCTGCTAAACTGCACAGCCTCTCACTGCATTTGCTGCACACACATTATTTTACAAACATTCCAGCAGTGAGGGAACTTTGGCTAGACCATTTTGAAATATGAGGCTGACTCTAGATGAAATTCTTACCCAGACTTACGCTGAGTAGAATTTTTTTCCCAGTTCTATTTCAGAAGTCAAGTGGGATGCTGCAATGCCTAAGCCCTCTAAAGACTGCCTAATTTCATCCTATTGAGACAAGTCATACTTCAAAATCCTACATCTTGCTTTTCAGGCTTCAGTTTAACAAGGCTGACTTTGGACTAAGCAGGTGTATTCCAGCTTTTCCCAGTGGGAGCTTCTGGGCTTTCCCCACCCAGTTCTCTTTACTTTGCATTCCTCCTTCCTTTTCTCTGTCCTGTACACCTTGCTGATCTGCATGGAGAAGAATTTTCCTAGTGAACAAGTGTTCAGGAATCCTAAAGCCTATAATAAAGGCAGGCAAAGATTCCATTCATTTACTTATACATTCATTTACACATACATAGATTATGGGATGATTTCAAACAGAAAGCCCTGTGTTGCTGTGAAGGCTTTCATCCTCATTTTGCAAACAGAGAAACTGAGGCAGAGACATTAAATTACTTGCTCAAGAGCTTAAGTAGTTGGCAGCAGTCAGAGAAAAAACAACTTATTTTGACTAGAAGTCCCTGCTTTAATTTTTAAACATCACTGCTGTCCAGGAAAACAAAGAAGAAAGGTTATTTACATATGACAGAGCTAAACATTACCTCCTCTCCTTGCCATCCTTAATGACTAGCCACCTTGTCATGGGTTCCAGTGAGGAATAAATTGTTGTTTTGAAGCTTTGCAGAAATCTGCTTTTTGAACACAAGAAAGTTATTTAACCTTATCCAGTACATTTTCTTCTGTTAAAACGGGGGAAAACAATTTCAAATAAACATCAAATATTTTCAAATTCTGTCTTTCCTTACTGTCATTTCACAGCATTTCAGAAGGATGTGCCACAATGTACTTAGCATGTGAAAGACACTGAGGGAATCAAGAGGACAAATACTTTCACCCTACTGTGCTTGATTTACTTCTTGTATTTTCACCCACTAAAAGCAAACTAGAGTGATTAGCAATCCTTTTGCATTTTGTTTAATTCCTTTGGTAACTTTAGCCACAGTGAAGCAGGTAAGACACTTGCTATGAGCTAATTCACCTAGGGAGATTCTTGGTTTCCTGCAGTTTCATGATGCTGCTTTCTCCTCAGCGTTGTGTTTTGATTCATCTGACACAACTCTCATGACTATTTACTCTCTTTTTCCAGCTTCTGGCCATCCTCACTGCTTTTTCTGTCACTTAGAGCTTGGCTCTGACCGGGAAGTGCCTTCCAGTTTTGTCCGCTATGTAGATGTGGAATTTGACATGCCCACCACTTCCGCGTCCAAAGCCGCTGTCCGCTCCATCTCTGTCGAGGACAAGACCGATGTCAGGAAGTGGGTCAACTATTCAGCACACTACAGCTACAAGGTAAAACTGAGCAGTGCTGATCACCATGGTTACTTTGTGTGCTTCATTGTCTTGAAAGTATTGGCGGACAAAGAAAATACTGTGGACAATAGAGGTGGGAATTTGGTTCATGCCAGGCTGTGTGCAGTAGCTACCCATGTGCAGCTATTGATTCATGGCAAATAAGCAGTGGATTATCTCAGCAAAGATGGAATAAATTTGCTTGCAGTTGTCTGTGGAAGAGCGTGCACACAGCCAGCTCCTGGAGATTAGCTGATAGGGAGAGTTTGAGCAGGAGTTCTGCTGCTCTTCCCTAGTGGTAGTGCTACTGTGGAAGTCCTACTGCAGACAAAAGAATCACATTTCTCTGCTTAAATACTTCTTTCTTCTGCCTGCCCTAAGGAGAGGAGCAGATAGGAAAGTGCACTATGTATGTACCTGCCAAAATATCTCAGTAAATTTGCATGTTACCTGAATACTCAGCAGAGAATTTGGCATCCTACATTGCCTTCTTTGAGAGCAGTGATAAAGAGATTCTGAAAATATTCTCATGGCAAATATTTTTACTGATAATTGTAATTATATTTTTAGTAGTTTCTTAAATTCACTGGAGATAATATTTCTTAAGTATCTCTTTTAAGAATTAAAACATTGGATTATTCCCAAGTTTTTGGAGATGTGGAAATTTAGAACCCAAACATAGATCCCCTTGGCCCTATCCCAATCCAAAGTGATATTTGTAGGCCAAAGCACCTCTGAGCCTGAGGACAGCAGGGAATGTGCTGAGATTTGGGGTAATGTTAGGCACTGCTTCAAGAAGCAGGGAGTTGGATTTGATGATCCTTATGGGTCTCTTCAAACTCAAGATCATTTAAAAACTCTCTTTGCTTTATACATGAGTCTTCTCAGAATTTATAATTAAGGCTGATTTTCTGCTGTCACTTAGGAAGCCACCTATCGTCTGCAGATTTGGTTCTGAGCTTGAATTCAGAGTACAGCTGGGAATGGTAATGAATATAAAGTCATGTGAGTTCTCTGCATGACATTATCTCTTTTGGAAATTATTTCATGACACTGCTGAATTGTAGAACTGCTTAGATTAGGCTGAAAATCCTTATAGTAAATAAAATCCAATTTTCCCTGATCCTCAGTCTGTTTTTCCTCGCAGCCCTCTCAGGTCACCAAGAGTTTCTTCGCCTGAGCACAAGAACACCACAGAGAAAGATTTGTGAATCTTTTGTTTTCCTTTCTCATTAGAAATATTCTTCCTCTTTTTCTTCTACCAGGTCGAAATAGAGCAGAAAAAAAGCTTGAATGAGGATCTGAAGGGAGAAAGGACTGCAGATGTCAATGAATGTGCTACACAGTAAAGGAAGATCAGTCTGCAAGTCCCAAGAGGGTTGGTCAAATTAAAGACCTGGAAGAAAGGATTTGCAGGGCTTGGGTATTTTTCTTCTAAAAAATTAGGGACTACTACTTTTAAAATAATGCTCTGAAGAGTATAATTTTTTTATAATTCCATACTTTGAGAAGAATGTGGTCAGGGTTTGTTTGGGGGGGATCCACGGGTTTTTGCTGGAACCAGTACAGTTGTACAGTAAAGTACAAGCCTGCCTTTTCTGCCTTTTCACCATTTAGGTTCTGCACTCAAGTATGGTCTGGCAACCATCTCAGCCACACCAGAAAACAGCCTTTATCTCACAATCTTGCCCTCCCACATTAAGCATTTTGTTTCAATGCCTTTTGGTTTGGCCTTTGACTGAATTGCTTCCTTCTGAACTGCCAAATAAAATTCAGGGAGGATCGAGTGGAAAATTATATAAAATCTCCTTTCTGAAATGGTCCACAGAATGAAAAACCTGGGCATCATTCTGAAGAATCAACACACTCTGCATCTTAAACAAAGAGAATGGTCTCTGTGTTGAAGGAGATGAACTGCGGACAAGACAGCTGATCACAGAGCTGTCCCTCTTCCTGTCATCCCTGGAGTGACATGTCACTGTGCACATTTTCACAGGGTTTGCACAAGTTGCAAGAACGCCTCTGCGATTTCTTAAAATTCTTAGTTTGTAGTCTGAGCTGTTCTGGTACCTTGACTGAACATGGTCGTGGCTGCTAGTAATAGGGAATGTGTGTTACAGTAGTGGAGGTACCAGAGGGACTTTGCTAAGATTAGATCATTCCTGCCTAGAAAGATATTTAAGGGAAAAACATGGGGGTTTAGTTTTGGGTTTGGGGGTTTTTTGTATGTTTTCTTGGATGGGTAAAATGGGTGGTAATTGAAAATGTCAGAACACAATTACTTTAACAGAAAATGTTGTTTGTTTTCCTGAAAATCCTTGGAATTCTGTCCAGCACAATATTATTTTCATGTTCTATCTTGAACCAACAATATAAGTAACTTGTATCTTTATAATACTCCCATTAACTGGGCTCCAAAATCTCTTTCCAAAAATTAACAAGCTTCTATCATGGAGATTTTTTATCCCCACTTACCTGGAAGTAATAACAAGTCTTAAAACTTCTTTCTAAATAAAAATCACTCATTCACACATATTTTCAGAGAAAACAGTGTTAAAAGTACCCATTTTTAGTTGTTTCTATGGCTTGTGTAATATTCTGTCTCGTAATGTTAAATGTAAAGTAAGTAATTTATTAAATCATTTATCTTTTGAAAGGTTACTACTGACTATAAAATACACATTTGGAAAACTTTGGCAATGTAATTTAAAATCATAATGAATTAAAATGAAAGCTTTTTTATAAATTTATTTCATTTTACATTTAATATAAAAAAGTTAATACACTCTTGACTTACCACTTTCACTGTGACTCCTATAAAAATTATTACAACATTAAAATCACAAATAAATAATGAAATTAATTTCATTGAGTCTGAAACTGGTAGTTGTAGAATTTAAAATAAATTGTAGGGAACTTTTAAATGCCTTTTTTATATGCACCTACATTTCAAGCGTGCATCACCCTAGTGACCCATACTTTGACAGGTACACCACTGTAAATGGTGTACATGTAAATGGTGTAAATATGTAAAGTCTCAATCCTTGTAGGACTTACTGACAAGCCTGTAATACTCCACTGCAGGTAGCCCTCTGGGCCCAGGATGCTCCTTGGAGCACACCAGTTAACACTAAGCATTTGCAACATCTCTCTGTAAATGTAAGAATACTATTAACTTTTATTAAGAATTTTGAGATCAATGGATTAAAATTTCTGGTATTATTAATGATAACTTGTATACTTGGGAGCACAGGGCTGAATTTGTGACTGATTCTCAGCTCTGGCACAGGCTGGCTGTGATGAGTTGCATGGCAACTCCTCTTCAGAATTCACTCCTGTTCAAAGGCAGTCAAAGAATTTCTGGGTGGTCTTCCTGCTTTTCACTGCAGCTCCTAATGTACAGTTTCTGAAATCTCACCATCAAGAAATAATAAAAAAAAACAAACCCAAACAAAAACCAAGCTGAAGCAGTGCTGAGATGTTACTGAGAAAATGTGAGAATGTTTTGTGAAAGAAATGGAGACATTTCTACTCTGACCTGCAGGCTCAGTGTCTGGTTTTTTTGCCTATTGCCCCATAGCTCATGGAAACACAAGTAAGGCAAGTTAGCAAAGTTATGTTGTACACCTTAAGAGGGGAGAAAATAAAAGGAATATAATTTTCCATCACTGTTGAATTGTTAAACTATTCAGCCTCTGTCATACTTGGGCCACAGAATATTCTGTGTTCCAGTAACTGAAAGATAAAAATACCGGACCTTTATAGATTTACTTAATTTCTCTACCACTTCATCACTGTTTTTTTGGGTTTTTTTAAACTCAGAATCAGTGGATGAAAAACCTGACTCTCATCTTTCTTGTGTAGTTGTACACAGAAGTATTTCTTCCAGTCATCATGAATTTATGCAGGCAAAACTGGATAAGTGTTGTGATTTATATGAAAGTTATTTTAATCCATTCTTATCTCTGGAGAAATTTTTAGATGTACCTGCCACTGAATTTTCAAGTGTTAAGGATGAATACCCCAGCCAGAATCTCAAAAGATCTTAATTTCCTTATTTTCTAAGGACTGGACTAAGTAGTTTGATTTTTCAAAAGAGTGCTAATAACCAAAATTTTTAAGAAGTCTATTGTTGGTGTCACCAGGTGTCAACTGAATTATTTTTTGAGTCCAGCACCATTACAAGCATTGAGAATTTGAACACTGGGATCCTAAGTGCCCTTACTGAGGTCTCCACTGTTTTTCATTGATTAAATAGTGCCAATTTTTCAGTGTTACACACTGTCATATATGTACTTTATGTACATATACTCTTCACCCATGGGAGTATAGTAGTAATTTGAACAGACTTGATTGGAGTGAAGGGAAAAGATCTGAGAAGTTTGTGAGTTTGAAAGTAGCAGAAATTATTTAGATACACGCAGTGCCTGTAGTGGGGATTTTTATTTGTTTTTTAATCATGCAGAAAAATATCTCTGACTAGTTTCAGATTACTGCTTCTTTTGAGAAAGATGCAGTTACTGTCCTTTGGTATATTTGAAAGCTTTGTAGTACTCAAACACTCCATGCAGGAAATGTGCCTTCAAGGTAAGCATACCTTTACTCCCTGAAGTGATTACCACTTTCAGTCCTGTTTCTATTTCTCATTAGGGTTTTAATATTTGTACTGTGGTAAGACTTGAGGTATTGTATGGAATTTTGCCTAGAAACATGAAGTGTCTTTGATCACAAGGAGTAAAGATGAACAATATCTCCAGGCAGCTGAGGTTATTTTAGTTAATATCTCTTTCATTTATTAACTATGGACACTCTGCTAGAAAAGGAAAATGGGTGAATTCATCTGAGAAATACTAAAACTGACTGATGTTATTTTGGTTCTTTTATTTAGATTTAAATTTAGTCATCCTATGAAGGAGTCAGATAGAGCAGTAACATTATAAACACTGCAGAAATAATCTTCCTGCTCTGGTGGGTTGCTGGCTGACAGTTACTTGATAGGATGTCCAACATCTGTCCACATTATTTGGTAGCTGCTAAAACTCCCTCTTGAGCAGTCACCTCCCAGGATAGACAGCAATTGCACGAGAAAGGGCATGAAAGCAACTGGAAAAGGTGTATGAAGTGCAGCCTGGAGGTGCTTGCTCTTTTGCTTGCCCAAAATTCTCAGTCATGTCCTTGGCCCTTCAGTGCACTAATCAAGTCCTTGATAGGTCACCTTTGTTCCAGTTGGTGAAAAATTTCTTTCAGTTACTCTTAGCAGCTCGCGTGCATAGCTGTATTAATCTCTAGAACTGACCAACACAAGAATTTACAGCACACAGGGATCACTTAATGAAGTACTTACCCTCTTCTGTCACTAACATTAAATCTACATCATGACATGTCTAAGATACAAAATTTTGTGTGATAACATACATAGGTCTTCCTAATGTTCCTGTTTTGTTCAGTCAGCCAGCCACCCCTCACACATTCAGCCATCCATCCTCCCATCCGTCCTACCCTCCTTCCCTCTCTCTTTTGTACTTGCAGTTTATTCTTTGCACTATTGACATTGATTGGTTTAATTGTTATTTTATAACATGTTCCTACCTTCTTATTTTGTAAAATAAGTCTATACACTGGCTAACTTCATAGAAGTGGTTTATTTTATTTCTTTATATCAGTTGAAACGGGATGTCATGTTTTTGTTTAAACTACATGAAAATTTAAATAAATGTTAAGATGAAACAGCATATCCACACTTTCACTGTGAAATTGAAGTCGTATGTGCTGTATATTCTGATAAATCAGAGATCTTGAATTCAGAAGAGGAAAAGGAATATTTTGAATGGTATAAAGGACAACATAAATTAGAAGTTTAGGGACTACATACGGAAAAGAAATAACGTCATTTGATCAGGCAGCTTGAACAATAGACTGCAAGGGAAATGGAGCAAGCCTAGAGCCTGAGCCACGTAACGGTTTGAAGTAGTACCAACATAATATGGAAGATGGTCCAGCATTTGGAAACAAAGTAATTGAGGATTGTAGCCTCTGCTCAGTGGTCTCTTCTTTGACCACTAAAACCAGGAGTACATGAAAGAGTGAGCACAACGTGTTTGCAAAGCAAGTATCAGGTCTAAGGTACGTAGAGTCCTCTGCTATGATTCTCTGAGTTCTTTCGAAGTTCAGTAAGCCATGTGTCATTTCATACATCTTTCCACTTCACTCAGTCACTGAGACCCACTTCAGTCTTGTTTTTCTCAAAAAGCATTCCTTGTATCAGACTGAAGAGCTGGGCACTTCTCTTGGCCAAATAAAATCAGATACTCATCGTAAGTGCTGTTCAGAGTATTGCTCTGAGCTCAGTACAACTGACAGTAAGTCAACCATTTTACAGTATGAGAAAATGGAGGTATACAAGGTACAATGCCTCATATTTGTTATTCAAGAGTAAATCAGGTCAGCCAGAAGAAACAAAGAAAGTTAAGATTCAGCAGCTGTTAGTGCTGAGTTTTTTACTACAATTCAGATACTCAGTGACTTTTGGAAATGAGCATATAAAATTCGGAGGGTAGGATTTTATTAACCCTGGTAGCTTGCTAATATGCATAATGATTTTAAAAAGAAAAACTTAGAGAAACGCAGGACATTTTAAAACCAAGGAGCTCAAAGTTCTTTGGCAACAGTGTAGTCTTTAGAGGTAAGCCAAAATAACACCCTACAAGAGATGGGGAGGTCAGAGTGCCAGTGCAATGTGTACCCAAACAAAAGACATCACTAGAGGGAGATAGCACAATTTGGAGAGGAAAAAAACCCACAATTTTCTTTCATGCCATGATTGCCCATCCTGACTAGTCCAGATATGTTGTAAATGTTTAAGACAAAAAGTGCTGAAGGTCAGCTGGAGATGAAGCAAAAGATGGAGGAGCAGCCCACTGTTTCAGCTTAGGTGCCGGTGTGGGTCACAGCAGATGTGTCTGAAACCTGAAGTGCACCAGCCCCAGAAAAAACTCTTGTCCTCTTGGTCACAGTATCAGAAGCCTAACGGCAACTGCTGTATATAAAATAGTAATTGGAATAGTATCTTATACACGAGCTATAAAAGGTGTCTTTCTCAGCTCTGAACAATGGGACAGGGGTGACTGTAGTACTGCCTTCAGTAGCACTGGGGTAATGCAGCAAGTGCCAGACACATGCTGGCGTTCAGGAGGTCTGGGCAGACTGGTCCTTGCCCACTGGGGGCCTTCTGCAGCCTCACAGTTGTTAATACCCCAGGGGCTGTAGATAAACTGGGAGCAATCAGCTCAACCTAAAGAGCTTTTGAAGGAAAAGTTGAATACAGGCTGAATACAGCTGAAAGTAACTTCTTAAATTGGGAGGCTCTTTTGTAAAGGTTTTCCTGATGCAGGACTGAAAAGGAGAGCTCACCTCTGTGGAAGCAAACAAATTTCTTAGGGCATGGTCAGTTCAGTAATTGTACTAATACAGAGAGTCCTCAGATTGAAAGGGAATGAAGTGGGAAAACCTCGTGTCAGTGCACAGATGCAGGCAGAATAGCAGAGTTCTGACCTCAGGCCAGCCAAAACAAAAGCAAAACTGCAGACAGTTTCCAACTGAGATTAGGAGTTCAACTGCTATGGCATCCCCTGTGCCCATCTCCCTGTTATCCAAGCCTTGTTTCTCACTGCAGCAGGCAGCAGGCTTGGTTGATTTTTTCCCCCACACTCTTACAGATATCCTTTGCTGTGGCTCTCAGGAAGTGACGGTGCAAGGGGAACACCCAGAGAGAGCTGGTGGCAAAATGGGATTTGCTGAAGTTACAATCTCAGCAGAGAAAAATGTGTACTAATACCTCATGAAATCCTGTGACAAGTCAGGAACTATGCAAAAAAAATGTGACTTGGGGAGTCCCAGTCTACAAATACTGATCTTGGGAACAAAGGAACAAATGCTGTAAAACTTAATATGAATATTACAGAAGACTGGAAGGCTTTTGAACAAATAGAATTAGATTTGGATCTGAACCACAGTGTCAAAATCAGCTCTCAAATTGTTCAGGGCCAGCAGACACAGCATGATGAAATTGTGAGTTGACTGACAGTTCTGCTTGGTGAGTTGGGGTCCGTGGCATGGGTGTTAGCTGGAGAAATGAACCACAGATGGGAACAAGGCACTTAGCTGCGTGCTCGCACTCCATGGGCTCTCGAAGGGAAGGGACTGTCGCTCTCTAGCGGTCACTGCCAGGTTCTTGCCTGGACTGCTGGCCTGCTGAACCAAGCAGCCTCAAGGAATCACAAGCCTCACCGGTTTGCAGGACTATGAACTCCATACAGAATTTGGCCCGTTGTAAATCAGTTGGATCTCAAAACTGGGTGTAAGAGTTGACTACCTCAGCTGGTTTCATGTTTAGCTGAGAAAAGGACAACAGACAAATTAATTTTTCAGTGATGTTGACTAGCCTTTTCATCCAAATATCCTTACCTGTTTGCACAGTCATGCACATACTCAGTTTAAATTTACATCCATAAAGCACTTCAAATACCTCCAACAAAAAAATGCTGTAATAGGATAATGTTTAACTGTTTTCTATAAAAACCAAAAGCATTTGTGGGTGTTGTATAGGCATGCAAGGATATGTACAGTTATGCATTGATGGAAAGAACAATTTGACAAAAAAGTTTGACCTTTTTATTTTCTGGACACTTAAAAGCAACAGCCACTCCTCACCACCCCAAGGTAAGCCGCTGTGGCTCAGTCCAAGTCTGGGCAGCCAAGCCCACTAATCCTGTCTCATCCACCCCCATGCAGCTGCTGCCTCATTCTGGAAGCACATAATTCCCAGAAGCTCTCATAAATTTACAAGAAAGATGTCTGCAAACCCCAACTGTTCCTGTATGTGACCCAAACTACCACAGTCCTATGCAGCCAAGTCCAGCTTGGGTTTTCAAGCAAGGTATTCCCCTACTCTCCCTCTCTTGATTCCAGCCTGCTGCTCTGCTCACAAGGAGCATTGTGTACTATAACGCTGTGCATTTTTCAGAAGACTGCACTGCTGGGAAATGAAGGTGTTTGTTTCTTCTCCTTGTTTGAGGCTACCTAGAGGGTGAGTACAGAGGTGGAGACAATTAAAGACTGAAAAGAAGGATTGAAGACTTTGAGGGTTTAGAGTATTGACCAGGTTTGTCAATCCTTGAGTGCAGTTTATGAAATTCTGTTGAATATATTATATCCTTGGAGCAGAAATTAGACACCAGACCTACCCTCTCCCTCCATCCAAATTGCTTTCTTTTGAGCTCACTGAATCTAGAAGGCCTGTTACCCAGTGAAAGTACTTAATAGGATAAATAATAGCACCACTTGAGGCTAATTCCTAATCTGTTTGCTGAGGTGCTGTGGAAATTGAATTGTTTAAATACATCCTTACAATGTATTTGCTAAGAAGCAAATTGCTATAAAAAGTATTTGTCCAGAAACAAAATTATCTTTCTGTATTAGAGCCTTGCACACATACAGCTATATGCCTTTGAATAATGGGGGCAGTCTTAGTTCCCATCTACAAAAAAGCACATGACAATCAGTTTCAATCTCTCCTGAAGTAGTTTCTGACTTAAATTTTAGGTTTAGGAAAATGATTTATTATTTATTAATTTTCAGCTTACACTAACCATTTAGGATTTACCATGCATTGAGGCTACATTCATAGGAGTTACAGCCAACAATTATTGTTCTCAATGCAAGGGCTACTGCACAGTTTTAGCTCAAAGAAGGAAAATTTGAAAGTGTATTTCTGATTTGTTTTTTTGCTAGAGTTACTATACTGCCATAGGAGTTCTGCCTCCCTCTTGTGGTTACCTCTTTTACTTTCAGCTTAGAAAAGACACATTCACAGTGCAGCCATGATCAGAGTTTCTTACAGTTGCCTTCCTGATATCAGTCTCCTCCTTAAGTTTAGTAGAAAAAGGCCCATTTTCCTATACAAAAAGAAAATAAATTTTAAAAAATCTACCTAAGAGAAAGATTCTTTTCCACGTTTGTGTCACAACAACTGAACATCTTTGATAAAATCAGTGGTAATTCAGGCTGGTTATGTTTTCTAATTGGGTCTGAATATTTGGATTCAAGCCACATGTAGAAGCTCCACCTAGGAGCTACTAAGATATACTTCAGGGGACATGATATTTTCAAGTCATCCAAAAACCCATGGCCTATGTATTTTAGGATATTGCTTTGTTCTTTCCTATTAACTTCTATTTCAATTTTACACAGTCCTTTTAAAACACTAAGAAATCAAGCTATCTGAAGAGTTAAATAAAGAACTGTACCTCTAAGATGATAGGAAAACCAAGACAACATTAAATGGCTGCCTTGGAATGGTGGAGCCCCAGCTGAATGCAGATCTAATGTCCCTCCATTGCTTCCCCAACCCAGAACACCTTCTCCCTTCAAAGTCCTTAGAAGACTTACAGCATTTGCAGGGTGACAGAGCTTGAGTGTGCCTGCCCTGTGCCCTTCATTCTTTTGCAATTTACACTGATATCAATATAGCACCTGATAGCCTGACACACCATTCAGAAAGAGATGTGAATTTTATATTGAAAGCCATAGTTAGAAAGTGGACAGGAGGGACACAAACATTCGCAGAAGTCTACAGTAATGGAAAGAGAATAAGCTGCACAGTTCAAACACTACTGCTGGTCATCTTGCTTTGTCAGGTCTAAAACAAAGTCTCTTCCTAGTTCTACACCACTTGGTTGCATCCTCCAGCTTCATCCCCAACTTCATCTGGCTTTGGCAGCAGGGCAAGAGACTTGCTTTGACCACTCATATATTTACATAACTGGTCAGATGATGTGGATAGAGACCTTATCACTTTGGCTTTGAAGGTTTTGCTTCACATTAGATGTTACCCATCAGCACCTCCTTGACAGCTGGCCAAGGAAAACATTCATGGGAGCTGAGCCCAGCTGAGCTCAAAGTACACACTACCAGGGGCTGGCTGCAGTGACAGCTAGAACTCCTTGGGAAAAATCATCCCTTGTGCCTACAGACCTCAGCCAATAAAGGCAGCATTGTGTCCTCACCCATAACTTTAAAACTTGTCTGCATCTGAACAGATGGGTCAGAGCATGCGTCAGTCTCTCCAGCAAAAATCCAGCTGTGTAAAAACTCCATAAACTGGAAGTTCTCTTTTCTGTTCAGCAGGTGTTCTGCTCATATCATAAAATAGTGCAAGTATTGCAGATGTGATGAGATGCTTCACTAGAAATATTTTCCTTCAACAAAGACACAGCCACACTGGCCCCTAATCTGTTCAGAGTCTTGGTGGGAGAAATGAGATTGCTGATGTCAGTAGGCCGCATTGCAAATCTAGGGGACCTGTAGTGGAAGATGATGTTTAAATGGAAAAACTCCCTTTCATCCAAAGCAGCAAGGCAGGGAGCAGGAAGTAGCTAAGCGAAAATTTGAGTTCCAGTCTATAAGTGCAGCCTCCCATTTTTTAACATGTTGGCAGCTGTCAAAATCTTGGTATGTCAAAGACTCCCAGGTTATATATCAATTGCCATGAAGACTGGAGCAGAGAGGAGCTCTAGAAATGGGTCACAGGTTAGGAATGACAATAAATGCCGAGGGTCCTAAAGCTCCACTACAGGATGAACTGGGCTGGCTCATTCCTCCTGTTTTCCTTTCTCTTAAAGCCAGGTACTCCAGCTGCCCAGCAGTTCTCACACTAATGCAGCTTTGCAGTCAGATAATTTGCCTCAGAATGAGAACTCCTCATTAACCACTCATAAGCCATAGGCTGGTTCCAGCTAGTTTATGTTCACTGTTTCACACTAGGAAAACTAAATTCAGCCAAAATTGAACTGCAGTTGTTTTCTGCAAATTTCACTCAGTCCTGTGAAAACCAACCACATGACTCATTAAGGGAAGGGGACAAAATAAAAAAAATTCTGCTTGTCTGTCTGATGCCTCTCATGCTGGGTCCCAGAGAGGACACCTCTGAACAGGCTGCAAAGTGTAGGGTACACCTATGGTTTTTCCATGAAAGCTGTAGGTTCCTTGCCCTTAAATCAGCTCTATGAAATTCTCAGCAACCCAGAAGATGGTGTGGGATTGCAAGGCCTCTCACCTGGGCACAAAGGAACAGAGTACTAAGGTGGGAGGCAGTGAGCATCTGAAGTGGAACAAACCTGCCTCACACAACAGCATTTTTAGCAGACGTGTGAACATGTGGCTGAAGGAAAAACCACAGAGTAGAATCCATCACAGCACATCTCTGCTTGGTGGCAGCAGCCTGTGTGCTGTCTCCCACTCTGCCAGCTGTGCCAGGGAAGCTGAGGCTACACAAGCACACACACTCCCAAAGGAATCACAGAGTTATCACTCACACAGAGCAGCACCAGGCCATAGTTACACACTGCATATCTGCATTCTGGTGTACCCCACGTGAATCACTCTATCTTAGGTCACCACATAGAGCCTAAGGTACATAAGGCTTTCAAAGGCACACTATATAAGTCACTCTGCAAATTTTTCTCTATGGATATTTCATCCTCTGATGCTTGTATATATCAGGAATAACTTTGCTAAAGTTAATTCAGTTCTGCTGTGGACCTTTGCACATCATACCTGCTGGATGGAATATATGGCAGTAATCAGTAAAAACATTTATCAGTATGCTATGTACAGCTCTGCTTTGGATGAGTAAAGTAGGACATTGTATATGAGGAGACTAATTGGTATTTTAAGTCTAGCCTTTTTTATCTGACTTCCTTGTTACTTGGTTTCACAATCAGAGCCAGCAATATTTTGGCTATTGCTGAAACATCATCACAGCTGAGTAGCTGTGATTCATAACAGTTACAGTCTGAGTGAATAGTGCTACTACTTCAAAAGCACTTCAGCAAGGTACTAATACAGAATGTGGAACCCATAGGCACTTCTTCACCTCACACCCTTTCAGAGAAGGTCTAACCTTCAGAATTTTAGGGACTTTTTTTAGCTATTTAAGCACTGGTACTCTGTATTCAAACTATGAATCATTCAGTTTGTGGAGACTTCAGCGTTATGTCAAGCATGCACACATGTGAAAAATGAAGGGGTAGTCTATGCTCTAAGATCAGTAATCTTTCTGCTACAAGCATGAAGTTTGATTACAGCAAGCAGGGTATGCATTTTAGTAATGGCCAATTCTTCTTCGATAAAAGGAAGCCTGGAGACTTTTCTACATGACAAAGCATTTGGCAACAATGTTGTTTTGAACCATTTCCTCCTTTAGTCACTTATTTCTACTCCTGTCAGCTCTTTCAGTTGAATTAACACATCTTTTGTAAGGCTGCCCTATGAACCAGATCAGGAAACTGATCCAGGTTAAAAATTAGCCAACACAGGAGGGAAAAAAAAAAAAAAAACACAGCAAGGAACTGGCAAAAGCAGAGCGCGGTGGCACAGAGACAGAATGAGCACACAGTGGTATGGGAAGGAAGTACAAATGCCTGAAATTCTCATTATCACTGAATACTTGGGGGTCACGAGAAAACTGAGTCAGTGTCTCAATTAAGTTTTGCCTTTACAAATTCAGTGTAGTTTTGTCAACCAGAAACATGAAGAAAAAAAAAAACCCACAATCTCTGATCCACAAAATCCACGATGGCAAAAACCTCTGCTAAGGTGTAAAATAAATGCAGCACATGGCAAGAGCATGGAAAACCTATTTGTTTCCTCCAGCTACAGCTGATCATTTACTAGAAACAGCTGTCATAAAGACCACGGTGCACAGGTGTGAAATGATTCCTCGAGGAAAGTCAATTTCCTAAGCAGAGGAGGCATGAGTGGTCCTAGAAAAGGAATGGTTTTGCAAAATCTGACATGGAGTTTGTGTATAAGTCAGATAGGGAACTATGATTCTGCTAGAAGAGAAACCCTGGCATTGACAGGAGAGGGTTGAGCAGTTGTTAGTGGCAGCTTTAGAAGAAAATCTCTGATCAGTCCACTGGCTTTTGTGGTGCTGTTCTTCAGTCTTTGAAAAGGTGAGAGATTGTTGAAAACTGATAGGGACAGAAGGAGCTACAGTAATGAATAGTACCTGGTCACCTGCTCATGTAAGTCTTCTATGAAAGTTGCTATTTAGGTGTTTTGCCTGGGGCAGGGAAGATTGATTTCTTATGTTGGTAGCTATTTGGCTCTGACTGGATATAACTAAGCACATAATTTTATGATCCAGTTTAGACATGCCCTAATAAGAAAGGGGTATATATAAGTTGTTATCAAAAAACTATATGTATTCTGACAGTAAACAGACTATATTAAAGAAAAAGATATTTGTATTTCCTACTTTGCTTCAGTAAGAGCAGAGCAGGCCTGAGACTCTACAAAACTAATATTGAAGTAAAAGCTTAAAGTGTAACTCAGAGGCATTCCTTTAATTCACACCCTTTCAGAGAAGCTCTAACCTTCAGAATTTTAGGGACTTTTTTCAGCTTTCTCGAAGGCCTTGCCTCCTCTAGCACTTCAAAGATGAGACTTCACTGAATCATTGTCTGCCCTCTGCAAGATCATGATGCAAAATACATTCCTGTAGGCCGAGAAGGTTTAGCTCTCGTGGGCTGTGAGGAGGGCTGTTGAATTGTACATATACCAGACCCTTAAAACTGGTGTTAGTTGCTTTGGTAAAGTATATTGCTGTGCTTCAAATTCTAGATATGAGAGTAATCCAACTAGAAGAATAGAAGTGCCTTGCAACAAAGGTGATGTGAGCTATTTCATTCCATTTCTGCCTTGCTAAAAAGCCCTTCTGGAAAACCTGTTGCTGAAGACAAGAGGGACATGATTATTGGTTTTAGCTTCCAGCTCCTAGATCATGCTGAGCAGGCTGTTAGGGGAATGTAAATTAATATATGTATTTTATACCATTTAATTAGGGAATTTTTATTCAATAACTGAAAACTGTCTGAAAGGCATATCATGTAAGTTTTGTTATGTGTCAGCCTTCCTTCTGACTCCTGAGGGCTTGTTGCACCCAGAAAAGATTCATTGTGATGTGTCTGCCTTTAACTTCTGCCTGTGCCCAGCATTTTGGATTGTGGCTGGGGCCACTTATTTTCTGGTTTCAGCTCTGTATGGACACCTAAAAACTCCAAAGAATCAAAAAGAACAAATAAAAAATTCACCCCTCACAAACAAACAAAATTTCTAAAATTTCATTTAAGGTTATATTCTCTGGTACAGTGAATGGAAGCAGTAAGAGAAACTTAGAGGAGAAAATAATCTCTAATCTCACAATGTGTGAACATAACTTCAAGAAGCATTTTCCCTTAAGAACATTTTTTTAGACTGCCTTAGTTCTGTGTATGTTCCTGTTTTATCCTTCAACACATGCTATTGCAATCTGAAGTTTAAATGTGTATCTCATTCTTCTGGAAACATGACATTTCAGAGATTGGGTGAGAAGGTTTACTTTTTGGCTAATAGTACAATGTGTTGCCAAAGCCTTCTGAAAAGTGTTCAACAACTTAGCTTGTTTTTAAGGTAAGAGCGTAATAAAGATACTGGGTGAAAATTTGATGCTGTCTTCATGCCTGAAGCAGGAGACTTCACCAGCACAAGAGCAGACTGGTAATGTGGACAAGACAATGATGACACCTCTGGAAGGCATGCTGAGGGTGAGCACCATTCTGTCATCCTGTAATATAGCTAAGACCAATTTTTGTTTTCTTTGTTTGACCACCCCCTCGGAGGGAAGGGGAACTAGCAGACATAATCACAAGTCATCAATAAAACAAGTTTTGTTTAGTTTCAAGAACAAGGAAATTTAAAAACAGTGTTGTCAGCAACACCTCACACTAAGTACTCTATTTTTCACTGTGTGATCAAAAATGATTTCAATTATTTCAATCAAAAATGAGTGTATGCTGATACTGCTCAGACAGTGATTTCTCCAGGTGTAGGAGATTAGGTTTACTGTACTCTTGGGGGCAGACAACTAGTTTCAGATTTTTTTTTTTTTACAATTTTCTCATGAACCACAAAAAACTGAATTAAAAAAAAAAACAACTAAACAACAGAGAAAAATAGAAATTAAGATTGCAACTTAGATTGAATGTGTTTTAACTTAGCATCAAGATTTTGTGGTTCTTTCTTCCAGCTCAGTTGCTAGCTGGTGGTTTTCTGTGGCAATCACAGACACTTTGCATTTTGACTTTCTAGATTCAAGTGTGTCCCATCCCTCCCTCATTAGCAAATACTTATACATCAGTTATCCCTTTGCAAATGTCTTCTTGAAAGATATGCTGTGTAGAAGAACCAATTAGTACTTGCCAAGAACTTTAAAATGGAAGGGTGGTCAACCCAAAAATCATACTGAAGAAAATTTATTTCTTCCTTCCCCACGCCTGCAGCTTCCTATTCTCAAGTTCAAAAATCTCTATTCTAAAAGAAGTAATTCCATGATGAACTACAAAGACGATGAACTATAGATATCCCCCTATCCTAGACCCTTTGTATTAATTTAGCTTATGTGGCAGTGGTAAGTAATTTGCCCTGCTGAGAAGCCAGGGATGCTTCTCAACAGGCCAGGAATCATTCAGGTACTCAATGTAGACTGTGTGTCTGAGAGCAAAATGTTTACTGTAAAAGATGGTTTGTCTTTGTCTCAAACATTTGGTAGAGAAAGAAATATGATTTTGTCTAGGATTGAGTGGGAAATTTTCGATATTATTTCCTTCTTTAACACATCAAGGATCAGCTTTTGATCTTGTGCACAAATTGGGTTTTCCCAACACTATCCCATATTTGGAATGATTTTTGCATTGAAGGAGAAAGTTTACCCAAATGTCATCATTTTTGCTCTTGATGTAATGCCCATCTTCACTATGGGGCTCAAGTCTAGCCAGCCCAATAGCTAAAACAGAAGTGCCTACCCAGCAGTACAGCTGACATTATTGCTAAACCTGGTGAAGCCACCCTGAGTTGTCAGTGCTAGAAACCTTGGGGAGAAAGATGACAGGCAGGGTAACACACAAACTTAGGAAGATTCATGCTTGCCCAGCAAACAAAGGAGAAAGCTGATAAATGCAGATAACTATAAAAGGAATGCTGTTATGTAGCTTATGCCTTCTGATGCTCCCCAGACTATCAGCATTGCTCCTGCACTATACACAAGCATGTGTGCTATTCCAGTTGAACAAAATGCTAAATGAAGTAGAATCTCCTGACATCCACAGAGCAGGCAGCCAGGGTGAACAGACTTCAGGAAGTGGCCAACTCGCTTGGCTCCCCAAGCAGCAGCTGAATTGCTGGGAATTAAATGGACCATTAGTCTTACTCAATGGGGCATTTCTCATGAGGGCTTGATTTTGTTCACAGCAATATTCTTCAGAGGCACTCAAGGGTTTGCAGTGCTCTGCTACAACTGGGTATTAGTGCCTGAGAAACTGTGAGAGGGCTGTGCACACAAGTCTTATCTTCTGCAAGGGCAGTCTGATGAAATATGGAAAGGAGCATGACACCAGTCTGAGGCAGTACTGCTAACATGCCCAAATGATAATTTTTTAACTATTTAGTAAGCCACTCTGAAAAACTGGGAGGTGGTTCCAGGGTAGGAAACTGTAGCTATGCAATGCCTTGTTTTGAGGAGAAAAGGGATATGAGTGATTCCTCCTGATTCTTCCCTGTTAACATGACAGTCATTTTGGCAGTTTTGTTTCACAGTGAAGTACAGACTTTTTGCAAGAGACTACGATATTCCTATCAGAGGTATCAGAAGTGAAGTAACACCAGCATCTCAATCAGTCCCTGTAATTCATTCATCAGACCATGAATTAGGGCAGAGTGGGCAGATCCTCCTCAGTCCTGTTGGCTGTGCTATGCAGGTGGAAAACTCCAGCAAAAAGGTGAGGTGGGACAGGTGAGAATGGTAGAACTTTGTAAATTATGCTATATTTTGGCCAGGGCTCCAGCAATGTGCACAGTGAATAGTGACTTAATTAGTGGACCCACTCTAAACCAACCAGTCATGTCCCTATACAAACTTTGCAGTTCAGCAGGGAAGGTAGTGTGTGTTACTGTAGAAATGAAAGATTTTGAGGAACTGGAGAAGAAGGCCTCCTGTACACACTATACCCACTAACAAACTCCTCCCCATCAAAAGATACCAGACAGGAGTTCCTGAACTTATTGCTAGGGCTAATAAATAGAGAGGACTTCAGGCCGAAGGTTACATAACAAATGTAGTTTACACCAACACAGTTGTTGAAGAGATGTAACCTACTATGCATTGTGTACACCAAGTCAGAATTCAACTTTATTTTTCATTTATGCTTGAGTGGACTTCAGACAAGTGAGTTATTGGTGGAGATCTGAGTGGAGTTCAGAAGCTGTGCTAAGGACTGAGTGAAGGTGGGAGTGGTCAACACCGATGGAACAATACTCAGAGCTGAGAAGATTTTCCCATATTACATGCCTCTCATAGGTTACCATAGAGAAAGAAGATAAAGAGGGAATGGAAGAAAAGACAATAAAGAGTGGAAAATGGAAGTTGAGCCAGCTGGCAGAGCTCTGACAAACTTTTGCACTGATGGGAGATCCTGTTGCCACCGACTCAATGAAGAACTGTTAAAAGCAGCAACGTTGCAGATCAGTAAGCACCTGTGGGCCTTGACGAGACCCTGAGGAAGGACAGCTGTAAATTCTTAGGTTGTGCTCTGTCCCTCTTCCCAGCCACCTCCAGCCTCAGCTACCAGCCCGGATGCTGGCACACTGCCTACAACAGCGGCACCTGGGCCTGGGCAGCCTTTAACAACTGCTTGTGGGGGACAGCACCAGCGCTCACAACGCCAAGCAGGGCTCAGAACCTCTTCCTTGTGGGCCCAGAAGAGCCATCTCTGCCTTGTAGTGATTACTTGTGGTTTTTAATTGCCTTGGAGCAACCTCCCAGGGACTGAGGTGAGGCATGTTAATTTTTGCAGCACCTGGCACAGTTGTGACCCACAGCATGGACAGCAGGGCCTGAGCCACCTCCTCTGTGAGGGCTGCCAGCCCTTCTCCCAGCACCCTGCCCTGGCATGGCCACCACAGCCCAGCCCTGGTCAGCAGCAGCACAGCATGAGCCGGGATGTGCCCAGGTGGCCAAGAAGGCTGATGGCACCTTGGCCTGTACCAGCAGTAGTGTGGCCAGCAGGACCAGGGTGTTTATCTTCTCCCTCTGCTTGGCACTGGTGAGGCTGTACCTTGAATTCTGTGCACAGTTCTGGGCCTCTCACTTCAGGGACGACATTGAGGGGCTGGACCGTGTCCAGAGAAGGGGAACGAAGCTGGGGAAGGGTCTGGAGCACGAGTCTGATAAGGAGCAGCCGAGGGAGCTGGGGGTGTTGAGCCTGGAGAAAGGGAGCCTCAGGTTTTCGCTCTCTACCACCAAGTGAAAGAAGGCTGCAGCCAAGAGGGGTCTGGCCTCTTCTGACAGGCAACCAGTGACAGGGCAGGAGGACAGCGGAGGTTGAGGTTGGCTATCAGGGTGAATTTCTTCACATTAAAGGCGATAAGACATTGGAATGGGCAGCCCAGATTGGAATCATCATCCGTGGAGGTGTTTAAGGAGGTGACACTTAGTGCCCTGGTCTAGCTGACACGGTGGTGCTCGGTCATTGACTGGACTCTATGGTCTCACAGATCTTTTCCAAACCAAACGATTCTGTTTCCCCGTCCCGCGCGCGACTACGGAACGCCCGGCCGCCGCCTGCCGCGAGCGCCCCGTGACATTACCCGCCGGGCGGGGACGGCGCTCCGGAGAGAGGCGAAGCCACTTCCGCCTCGATAGGGCCCGGCCGCCCCGCGCAGCCACTTCCGCCTCGATAGATGTCATGGCGGCGGGGGCGGGGCGACCCACGTGACGCCTCCGGTCCCGGCGCGGTCTCGCGGCAGCTCTCGCGGTGCCTCGCGCCCCCCCCGCCCGCGTCCCCCGCTCGCCGGCCGCTCGCGCAGCGCTCGACTCGCGCTATATAAAGGGGCGAGGCGGCAGCGCGGCGGCTGCAGCCCCGGGGCCGCGAGCGAGCCCGGCACAGGCCGCGGGGCCGCCCGTCAGCCGGGGCGGAACGCGCGGGCGCTGGGGGGACGCAGCCGGGCAGGTTTATTGTTTTAGGGGCGACTCCCCCCCGCGGTTGGGGGCGTCCCGGGGGGCTCGGGACATGGCGAGCTCGACTAACACAAACCCCGTGGTAAGGACCGGGTCGGGGGGCGAGGGGGGCCCCGGGGGCAGCGCGGGCGGAGGTGGCCGGCGGGGCCCGCCGCCCCCTCCCCCGCACTCCCTTCCCTCCCGCCGCCCGCCTCGGGCGGTCCCGGCCCCCCGGCGGGCAGGGGCGGCGGGGGGCGCGGGGCAGCCTCGCCCCCGCGGCGGCAGCCAACTTGTGGCGCCCGGCGGCGGGGAGAGAGGCGGCGGGAGCGGAGCGGTGGGGGCGCGGGGCGGCGGCCCGGGGGCGGCCCCGCGGGGAGGCCGGGGGTCCGGCGGGGAAGGGAAGGAAGGGCCGTCGGGCGGGGGGCGCCGCCGCCGCCGGCGGGAGGCGCCCGGGGAAGGGGCGAGAGCTGGAGGAGCGCGGGCGCTAACGCCCGCCCCGAGACGAGGGGAAGGGGCGCCCGAGCCAGGTTTCGGTTTTGCGGTGTCGGGGAAGCCCGCCTGGGCTCCGCTGGAGCCATTTTATGTTGCTTTGTAAGAAGGAGACGATGGTTGAAAAGCACTTATCCCACTCCGGCCGGATCGGCTAAGCCGAGTGAAAGCCTTCAACTCTGGCGAGCGAGGCAGTATTTATTTTAAAAACAGAGAACGAAAAAAAAAAAAAGGAAAAAAAAAAGAAAAAAAATCCCCAAACCTCTCCCCCGTTCCCTTCTCGTGCTTTCTGCACCTTGGCGGGTGGCTCGCTGCTGCACTTGTACTCACAGAGGTTTGCAACAAGCAGTCACACAGCCCTGCGCTGCCACCGAGCCCCCCCGGCCGCCGCTCCGCTCCCCGGCGCGCCCCCGGCCGCGACCCCCGCCCCGAAGCGCTGGAGGAGACAAACCCGGCGTCCCGGCGGCGGGCTCGGCCCCCTTGTTTGTGGCTCTCAGATCCATCATGGCTTCCCCCTGCCTTTCTGCCTCCCTGCTCCTTGTGTTCCTCCTCCCTGTGGCTGCCCTGTTTATATAGCGCTATTGCCGCTCTCTAATATAGACTCTGCTAGGATGGGAAGGTGCTTTCCAGCCCCACGTCACCGCCTCTCCATTTAAACACCACATCAGCCTTTAAATAGGGAGCGAGCCGCGGAGCGCGGGCTGGGAGGTGCATGCGTCCGCGGCGGAGGCTGGGAGGCAGACGGGCGGCTGGTCCTGCATCCCGGCCGGCCTTGCCCACCGCTCGCTCTCCCCGCCGGGCTGCGGAGCGGCGGTGCTCTGCGGGTGCGAGGCTGTCTCCTAGCCCGTGCAAATGGGCTTTCTTGTGCTTCTACGCATTGCACAAAGACAGTTTTCATCTGCTCCTGTGTTTGAATCTGTTCTGCCCTTTTTACCTTTTTTAAATTCTTTTTTTAATAATTTATTTTGCTTGGTTGGTTTTGGGTTTTGCTGTGGGATTTTTTTTTGTTTGTTCAGGGTTTGGGGTTTTTTGTCCTTGGCGTACAGCTCGCACACGTTCCTGTGCTCCTGTAAAGTCTTCAAAGTAGCTTTTCTGCTGCCTGGGGAAAGCAGTGTTTAAACGGTTTTTAGCCAGTGTATCAAGCAGAGTTGTGGTATTTATTTTATGGCGCATTGCCAAGGTCTGACTACAGCTGTCTCCCCAAAAGTGAAGTTAATATTCAAGTTTTATTCGTGGGTCATGGGCTGCAGATGCTGCTCAATGATTTATGTGTGTTTCTGGTGCCTAAAGTGTACAAATATTTTATTGCATTCCAGGCAGAAGCAGTGGTTTTGGCATATTCACTACTTAGTTTCATTACAGTGTTTGGTATACTACAAAATATACAATAGAAAACGCAAAGTGTCTTAGTTTTCTTTTCCTAATCTGAAAGGTTAGAGGCATGTTTGTGAGTTAGGTTTATGCAATTGCAAGGAAACATCTTCGATATTTTGTCAGCTTTTGTATGAGAAAACTAGGAAAGTAGTCAGCTGTTACACGGAGGGCAGTTACTCAGGAGGATGCATATTGAATGTGTATGATTTGAATCTTAGTTGTCCTTCTGGTTATGAACTTACCGATTTGTAGTTTTATTGTAAGAAAAGGTTTTATTTCTGTGTACTAAATTAGAGGTTTTTCTTCTCTTTCTTGACTGGGGTAGTACTGAATTGCAAAAAAATATGCATGTTGAATAATCTCCAGAGGACTTGTAAATATTTTTGACTCAACAATTTATTAAGACTTCTTTTCTTTCACTGTAATTCTGTACTGGAAGTTCTTTTGAAAGTTGTCAATGTTTGGAATAGTAAAAGCCAAGCTTAAAATGAGTCTGCTTCAGATAGGTATGCTTTAGGTTAATTTTCAGTTAGGTAGTAAAATCGTACAATTTTATCAAGTTGGATCTCATTCAGTAGTAGGAAATCTATTACTTAGCCAAGGGTTGCCAAAGATGAGTAGGAACGTTTTGAAGTGCTGCAACCATGTGACTTTAGGAGCTGGACTAGGACCCCAGTGTGTCAATGGCATTACATCAGCATCTGATCAAATCTGAATTGCTAAAAATCTGTTCTCTGTAATAAAGGACAAATAATAGATGTTAACAGCTATATATAGTATAAGATTTTATGTGTGATAAAGGTAATACATTTGTAAAAGTCCAGAACAGCATAAAAACTCAAATCTTAATGCTTACAGTGTAGATTATATATGTTACTTTTTAATACACATCTTTGGTGTAATTGTGACTAGAAGTAGTTACCTTTACAGTGTTCTCTGCTGGCTGCCTGTGGCCGGTTTACCTGCACAGCTGGGAGAAAGATTAGCATGTTTCAGAGAGAGCTGCAGAAGCAACAGGAATGAACCAATGTCAAATGTACAGAGCATGCTGTGGTCTGTGTCTCCATAACATCCTGGTTATTGGAAATCCACATTCCTGAAATCCCAAGTGTTGTGATAATAATTACAGAGGATTGCAGTTTTTGTAGCCTTGAAGCGGAAGGAATGTAGGAAGTGTAAGCCCCCAAAGACATGTGCCATTTCTTAAAATAGCTTGCTGGTTGCTCCTGGATTTGGAGTTGCGTGTAGCAGTGTCACCATACTCAAGAGTTTTCTTTTCAAGATGCAAAGAGAAAGTAAAATATAATCATTCCCTTATGTTCCTGGAGGGGGAAATAATAAGATTCCAGATTTCTTCTATGTGTTTGTGGTTGTATCTAATAAATCAGGAATTTTAATTGTTGTCTTTAATCTGTAGTAAGTGCTCGGAATAGTGTTTATTGAAGAGTGATTTGAGTATTTTGCTCTTAAAAGAGCTTGACATTTACAGCAATGTACTCTTTATGAGGGAGGCACTTTAATATAAACCAGATGAAAGCACAATTATTTTAATAGCAATCTTTAAAGTTTCCATTTGTTCACATTGCTTTCTCTGACTGAATGCAGAAACTTAGTGGAAAGCACACCTACTATGCCATCTTAAGACTTACTCAGTAATTGTATTGCAGTGTTTGTTTTTTGAGTAAGCGGTGTATGCAAATAGTTTTGTCATTCAACTTGAGACTCTTAGATGGCTTATATAAACAGCTTCAGCATCATATAAATATTGCTTAAACCTAACTCTTAGTGTATGTTAAAAACAGTACAGTATGCTTTCTTTTAAAGTCTGGAACTTAAGACTGTTTTGTAATTTTACTGGATATGCCTCTTTTGAGGTAGGAAAAGAGCATTCTGTGATTCTCTGCAGAATTCCACTGTGAATGTCTCTTGAAGGCATTGCTGCCCCCAGTAGGGGAGATGTTCCACCTTGGCTGGATGTTCAGTAGGAGTGTACAAAAGAGAATTTCAAGTGAACAGGGTATTTCTCAGTATTATATAAATGTGTACAGGTAAAATCAGACAGACACTGTTTCATTATAAGCATGCACATGTTTTGTTTTCTCTTTTCTTCCTCCTAATCACAGAGCCATGAGTGTATCGTGTCTATTACTGTGTGATTAGAACCAGTGTGAAAATTCTGACCCAGTTTGAGATCCAGTGCACTGTGAGGCTCATGCAGAAGGACAGGTGTATGTACAGGCTGCTGCTGGGCTGGGTAACCCTCATGTCACCCAGCTCACTCCAGCCCTGCAGGACTGTCCCCTTTGGGGGAGCACTCACCTGCTTGCTTGGGCTATTGGAAGTAGTGCAGAGGGATCCTGTGTCAGCAATGGCAGAGTGAACATCTGTGCTCTTACCCTGCCTTTCTGAGCTCTTGCTAAGCTAATGCTGGACACTGGACACCAATAACTGCTTGAATTAGTTTTTTCTCTTATTTCTCTAAGGAAAAAAGGAAATTCTCATGCAGACTGTTGGGCTGTGGAGTCCGTTTGTTGTACCTGAATGTTGGTATCTTTCTTCTAGGGCTTAATAGACTCGGAAGGCTCTGTGAATAAACCTTACAAAAATATCTGACTGGACACAGGAGGAAGTAGTTACTGGTGGAAATTACTAGGGCCTGTTTGTGTAAAATCTATTTTATTAGAAAAGTAGACCTAATAGGTAATTTAGGGAGATGAGGATTAAAGGAGAAAATGCACCCTCCATCCTGCAGGAATTTTGATTATCATTTTAGGCATACAGGTAGTTCTCTTGACTTAAATAAAGTAACTCACATGCTTGAGGTTAAGCTTATTTATTTGCAGAATGTGGTTTGGCATTAAGGAACAGATGCTTTTAATGTAATAAGGAACAATATATGGAATAGGCTAAGTAGTATTTCCGTGCTAGTTGAATTGTATAAGCTTTATGCAATTTGTTTAATTATAGAAATAATAGGACTTAATGTTATTAAGTAGAATGTCTTTTTGCATGTTATGAATTAAATGGAAACATAATCCTGTTAATGGTGCTTGGTATTTCTGAGTTATTACACAGATTTAAAATATGAGCACTCAAGAGAAGTCTGGCTTTGAAAGTCTCTTTCAATGTTTATAAACTCAGTTAATGCAGTATTTCAAACCTGGATAAGAGAGTATACACTATGGTATGTATTGGTTTTTTTGAAGAAATTAAGTTGTGGACATAGCTGCTGTAAATGTAGTTGTCAAGGATGGCAACTTCCTCTGTTACTTGAAGCCAGAAATTTTTAGTAGTTTTTTTTTTTTAAACCAATAATAAAAGGATGAATGATAACATTTCAGCTACTTGATTTGCAGCAGCATGTTTTAAAGCTAAAATGTGATTAATAACATGGAGGGGTATGTTGGGTTTTGTTGAGACTTTTTTGGTTTATTTTTGTACTTTTTGGGAGAAGGGGCTGGGGCAGGGGTTGTAACAAAAAAAATAACTTGAGCATGCCCCAGTGCGGAGCTTTTTTAAGCAATAAGGGCATCATGCACTAGGCAGCCATCAGACTGCTTATATCCAGGTTCCAGATATGTTCTTTTATTCCCTTGTAATCTTTATGCATTTTCTCAAGTTTTATTTTCCCTTTTCGCCCTTCTACATCTAAAAGTAAAGATACTCAGTTTCTTTTTTGCGCTTATTGACACCACTCAAATTTTCCCTGGATTAGTAAATCATGGGCTACTAGTCTACCTACATTTTTCCATAATTTAGGTATAACAATTCCATAACATGTGAAATACAATTTTTAGCATGTCTGCAACAAATTCAGCACTTCTGGAATACATGAAGAAAATGTCTGTGTATAAAATAAATGCTTCAGTGCATTAAATACATTTGTGTAGTTCTTGCACCTCTGGACTATCTGCTTGTGTTTGGTGCAGATTTCCTGTGCGTGCATTGGAGGCTCAGCCTTCCTGGAGTACCAAACCCACTGCACTGGTACAGGATGGTTGTTTTCCATATATACAACATTTCTGATGTGTGTGGGATCAGTCTGGATTTATTGCTTAAGGGAGCTGGGCACTGGGGCTGAGGAGAATGACCGTTTCGAGAGAGTTGTGGCTGCTTTTCTTTCTCAGTTTAAAATTGGTGTACTCACAGGCCAAGTAGCAACCTTGGGCAGTGAAGTATATGTGGTTTGCAGGCTGCAAGATTATCAACCATAATTTACAGCTTGTAGGGCTGCCTTGCAGTTAGATAGCACAGATATTTAAGCCTAGCCAAAATCCCATTGGGGTTCATACATACAATGAAAGGTCTCAGCTGTACTATTTAAAAGGTACAGCATGTGCATAGTGCAGTTCCCATGTGGTTTTATGAATTAAGTGTTGTGTTTTAATTGATAATGTTAAATGTTTGCATTCTCTATTTTAAATTGTACCTTCATTTTAAAGTTCACAAAATGGTTGATGTTGGAAGGGACCTCTAGAGGTCTTCTTGCAGCCCCCTTGCACAAGCAGGGCCAGCTAGAGCCCAGGATGATGTCCAGATGGCTTTTGAGTGTCTGCACGAATGGAGGCTCCAGAACTTCTTTTGGCAACCTAAAGTGAACTGACAGTTTACTTTTTTTCATAGCTTAGGTGTGAAAGCAGTATAATAACAGCATATTTTTAGTATTTCCCCATGAGAAGTGCAGAATGTAAAAGCATGAGTAGTGATTGAAAACAGGAGTCTGTCTAACCTAGTATCTTAAGGAGTTTCTGAAAACAAGTATGTAAGGAAGAACAGGATGTTCACAGGAATCCTTCCCATTTTTTGAGCCTTCAGTGGTTTTCAGCTCAAGATCATTCTAAGCCATACTTCATGCAAGTACTAACAGGTTTCTTTTCCTGTCTTTAATATACTTTCAAACTCCAAATGTTCTTTAATGCATTTTGCACTCATCTCAGCATTTTTGCGTGTTTAGCATCTACATTTTCAAGCAGAAAACAAATTAACTGAATGGAAAACAATCTCCTTGTCTCTTTTAAATTATACTCTTCATGGCTTGATAACTCTTGTGCTGTAGTTGTCACAGAATATCGTGAGCAGTCCCTTCCCATTTCACCTTGTTTGAACTGCTCTTCCTGATTTATACCTTCCTGGATATTTCAGTCACTTGGAGACATGTGGTGTATTCTGAAATGCAGTTTTTTGTGGGGGGAAATCTTATCTTAATATTAAAGTGACAGATTCTTTTCAAAAGAGTGCTGACTAGTTGCTGTTTTTTTTAAAGCCTAAATTGTACAGGTCTGTAATTGAAGATGTCATTAATGATGTCAGAGAAGTTTTTCTGGATGAAGGAGTGGATGAACAAGTTCTCATGGAACTCAAAACAGTAAGTTGAACTTCAAAGTTTTTGTTAATAGACCAATACAGCAGTTAGTTTCCAAATCTGGCTACTGTTGTTCACAGTATAAGTACTAATATTTAGTTAATTAAACACTGCAATCTGCATATCTGTATCCCCATGTAATTTGAATTGCACTGTTGTATAGGTAGATCTGCTCACCCTGTTATTTTCCCTAATCTGACAGCAGTCATCTGAATGCAGTATTACTTTGATCCCCAAAACATTGCATTTTTTAAAAAGGCGAAAATATGCTTGTTTTAGAGACACATAGTTCTTTGTTTCTCTGCAGGAAAAATAAAATGCCTGCCCTGTTTGTTGTTTTCTTGATGTTTTTGTCTTTCTGAAGAAGAGTTGCATTGTTAGATATATGGTCAGATTTTTGCATGTATGGTTTGTAGTTTCAAAGGTATTGTCATTTGGGGGGGTTGCTATGTAATAAATCCCACTGTATGCATCATGCTTGCCAGAAGCTCTGATTCAGAATTGTTTTACATGGAGTGGGTTTGAATCAAAGGTCCATAATAAGGGCAGGATGTTAACCTGAGTTCTAGTGGGTCTTCTGTAGCTTTCTTCAAATTCTTCAGGAGTAAAAAAAGCCCTTCATAGGTGAAGGGAAAAAATGGCAAAACAAAACAGCAAAAAGAAAGGAAACTGGGAAAGCAGATGACTTTTTGTATCATGTTCTTCATGAGCATGGTATCCCACATTCACAATATTTTTTAAGTATTAAAAAATGGATGGAGTAGGAAACAAATTTTGAATTTATCTAGACAGAAACAGGTGAAGACTTTTCGCATGAGACCATGACCCGTCTTGGTGAAAACACAGTGAGAGCTATAAAAAAAGAGCTGTGGTATTTGTGTCACAGATGTGTTCTGCAAGTGATGTCAGAAAAAATTAATGAGGAAAGAGACAAGAAGGAAAATGAAGTATTGAAGAGGAGCCCTAAGCAGATTTTCAAATCATGAATCCTGAGTGCCTGTAGTCTTCTAGACTCTTAATGTATTACAGAATACTCTTTGTTGCTCTTTTTACAAGAGCTGCTTTTTTGCATCTCTGTCTGTCCTTTGATGACATGTCAGCTGACATAAAGAACTGTAGGGCTGGAGAAGCTGAATTTAATATTGTGATAGAAACTGTATAAATGATTGTAGAGAGGCATTATATTAGGTATGCTGGTAGCTTCTGTTGTAGGAGGCAGTAGTCTTTTAGCAAATGTTATTGAGGAGTTCCAAGGAGAAATGGCTTGAGGAAAGCTGTAATAAAGAATTATTTTTGTGATTAAAGAGCTAAGAAAGAAGGAATATAGGAAAATGGAAAACTTAAAGTCTTACTTAAAGTTACTAGTTTATCTCAGTTCATGCTTCTGTTAGGGTTGTTGTGAAACTTCCACACTTAGAAGAAAGAAAGAATGTTAAAGTTTAATCTTGGACTGGAGAGAGATATTTAATTCCTTTTCTTAACTCCGTGGAGTTATCTTTTGTCTGTATCTGCCTGAAGGTTTTTTGGGCTTTTTGCACAAAATAAACAGTGAAACTCAGTTTTGCAGAACTGTCATTAAATTGTTACAAATCCTGTAGAGTAAAAGTGATACACAGATATTTTTGTTTCCTTTTCCAAACTAGCTGTGGGAGAACAAGCTGATGCAGTCTAAGGCCGTAGATGGCTTCCATTCAGAAGAGCAGCAGCTTTTATTGCAGGTGCAACAACAGCAGCAGCAGCAGCAGCAACAGCAGCATCATCACCACCACCATCACACACCTCAGCCGCAGCAGACTGTGCAGCAGCAGTCTCAGCCACAGCAAGTCCTTATTCCAGCATCTCAGCAAGGTCAGACTTCATCTCTAAACACTCTGAAGTTAGTCCAGCTCTTTAGCATGTTCTAAATCTAGGGCTGGATGCTTCTCTGGTGGTTAACTTTGTCTTTCTACTTGGCCTCTGTTCAATGGGTCAAGAAAGCTGGGGGAAATGTGTTTTGGTATTTAAATCATATTCTTTAGAAGATTTTGAAAAAGCTGGATTCTTCTCTTGGTCATCTGTAACATAACATGCTTTCAGAATGCACAACTTTCAAAATTCCATTAGCAACTCTAAGTTCAAGCCAGTATAAGCAATTGAGAGTTTAGTCATGAGGCGGTAATGTCATTAGGAGCAAATTATTTCAAAAAACCATTACTGGTTGGCATAACTCAATGCTAGGACACGAAAAATACTTGTATAATAGTCTGAGTATATGTAGATTTTTTTTTTGGTCTTAAAAGATGGCACATTGTGTACATGTGGATGTACAGGGTGTATTTTAGCTAGGCGTAACTGTATTGTTTCTTGTAATAACTGTCTTATGTGTTCATTAATAATTTAATGAAAAATTTTTTTCAGCTGTTATAATTTCAGTTGAAAACTGAAATAAATACTACTGGATTTTACTGCATATATGCTGAGTAAGCATATCTGCCACCTATGAATGGCTTGATTGAGTTTTCAGTGTATTAAATTTGTGACATAAAATACGTACCTGTGGTAGTCACAGACTTCAGTCTTCTTGTCAGATTTCATGGATCAGAAAACCTATGTTGTTATAGGCATGAAAGATAGATACGAATTGATATCCTTCACTGTGTCCACCCAAAACCAGCCGAAACCCAACCACCACGTATTCAACACAGTATAGAGCTGATGTGATCAGTTTTTCCATGATGTTGTTCTTGTTGGTTTTTTTGTGGTTGGTTTGTGGCACTTTTCTCACAGGGAGGGAAACATGGGTGTTGGTTGCTAGTGTTCTTCTTAGAGCACTTTTTATTTTGGCTAGACATAAATAGTTTTGTGCGTTGGGATAAAGTTAATTTTGAGATGAAAGTCTTTCAATTGACACAGCGGCTGCAGAGGCTCGGAGCCCCCGCGGGGGCGCCCTCTGGCGGCCCCTGGGCGGAGCGGCCGCGGCTCCGCTGGCCCGCGGTGCCTGCGCTGGAACATGGAGGGGTCCCTGTGCTCCCGGGGCAGCCGCATCCTCCCCTGGTAACGCGCTGCAGCCTGATTTACTGTTGCCCACTGCTGCGGCTTACAACTAAATGACAGCGCAGAGACTAAATGAAATGAGGTTATCAAAGCACTTCCATGACAGAGATGCAGTTTTCTGCATTATTTGACTTCCTTGTTCCATGGTGGAGATGGTATAGTAGCTCTTCACATGACCTGGTGCAGTCCCAGGCAGGGATCAGGATGATAGACATGGTGATTCCTGCTGTCCTTTCTGTGGTCCTGCCACAGGTTCATTCCTTAATCTTTTGCCCTCCTTCATTTCCCTGAAAATTGGAGGTGCCCTCAGATCTCTTTACAGGTTTTGAGGCTTCCTACCCTAGAATCTTTCCTAGAAACTCTTATTCCTAATATTCTTAAGTGTCATTTGTTTAAAGGATTGGGTAGAGAACAGTTTGTCAATGACAAATTAATTCAAATTGCTCTGTCATTTTGAAGTTTACTGTCACTGATAATAGCAGTGGCAACCTGCTCGTTCCATAAACTTGACCATATGCACTTCCAGATGATCAACAGGTTGTTGGTATAGTTTTGCTAGCCTTTCCTTTAGTGCACCAAAGCTGCTTTGTTGTGTGGGAGTGGTGGTTTATCACATTTCAGCTGCTTTTGCTGCATTCAGGAGACTGAAGATGATGAGCTTAAAGCTATGCTGACTGTGCATAGCTCAGGCTAACTGCAGCATCCCGCTGCTCTTCATCTTGAATAATTCTTGCTTAAGTCTGTTTTAAGAGTTAACTTTTGTTTTTGAAGAACTCTGATATTGGGCATCATAAATTTTATCAACATCTCAGTAATACCTCTAATTTTAGAAATACGTTTTCAATCTTGCTTTACCTAGATACAGAGTAGGTAACTGAAGCCCTTGAAATAAGATCTGTAAAGGCAAAGTAGTCATAACACCCCTCCGAGCTGCTGTTGAATATTGTCTTGAAAGTAAAACTTACTAAGACTAGAGACTGCTTAGTATTTGGTTTTGTGGTGAAGCTCAGCTAATATTTAGGTGATAATCTTTCTAAGTTGCTCTGGCTTGGATGTTATTTGGGCAGATTGTGTATTTTTCATTAAATTCTGGGTTTTTTTTCATTTCCAGCACCTCAGCAGCAGGTTATTGTGCCAGATTCCAAGCTGATACCACATATGAATGCATCAGGCATGGTAAGAGAAGAAGTTTATACAGGCTTACACTGTCATTATGTAAATTGTTTTGATTAAACAGTAAATACAAATTTCTATTAGTCATCAGATGCTTAAAAGTAATTTAGGACTCACTGGCAAACCCGTCTGCCACCTTTCTGAGTTCTGCTGCTGCACTTACAGTCTAGGAGCAGAGATGCATGACTTCTGCTGACAAATCTTTTGCTTACTTTGATCCTTTGCTTAAATGTATTTAACCAAAACTTTTTTAAAATCAGAAATTGGAATACTGCTGGTATGAATCTCCATGATGATATGCTTATATACCAATACACTACCAGTAACTGGTGCAAACATAATGTATTTACTAGATGCAGAAAAAAGCATTAATATGCTGTTTTATGTTAAATGAGAGATGATTTAGCATTTCACATAGATCTTTGCTGGTCACATTAATTCCATTCACTAATTATGTAACAGCATATAGAACTGACTCTGATCATGTATAGTTTTCTGACCCTCTGTATCTCTAGAGGTTAATATTGCTTATCTTATCTTGCTTTAAAGGCCCTGGCTAAATTTAAAGAGAAATAAGTTGTTTGCAAAGCTTTGAAGATAACCCCTAGTATAAGTTTAATTATGTGTATTATGACCAGAATTCATTAAATTCTTGCCACTTCTATGGTAGAAGCCGATGAAGCAAAGTGTCATGATGCAACAAGTTTTGAAGTGGAACCAGCCTTCTCTTACTTTCCTGTTTTCTGCTGATCTTGCTACAGAAAAGAGCCTGAACTTTGTTACTTGAATAGTATGATTTACCTACAAGCCAAGAGCACATAAAGTCACTTTTTTCTTACATTTGATAACCATTTCAGAGGGATTTGTAACTTTACAAATCCAACAATTAAATGTGTTTTTGTCCTGTGTAATTTATCTCAGGGTATAGAAAAAATGACTATGCCAAGCTTTTTAAACTCTACTGCTGTCAAAATGTTGATGCTTTGTCTACCACAGAGAACTACTGTTCAGCAAAGAGTTACAATCAATTTTGAAATATTGTTTATTAGAAGCATTTGAGTTGATATGAAAGAGTGGATCTGACAGACTTTGAGTATTTTGGAAGGCAGAGAGTAATGAGAGTTCATTCATCTGTGTTTGTCGGGGATGTGAGGATGCATAGAGCATATTTTAGTTTTGTGTGGTGATCTCTAATCTTGGGAGATGTAGCTGTTCTATTGACAGTATGGGGAGATACTGTTTCTTCCAAACAGGAAATACGCATTCTACCCAGTAATGAAGTTTAAATCCTTTCAGTAACAAAGAATAATTGGCCATGGTTCCCTTAGAGGAGGGGAAGGTAGCCTTTTCCATGGCAGCTGAAGTGGGACCCTTGAAATAGAGAGGCCTCTAGAGAAGTCCATCATCCTCTGCAAGTTAAGGACTTAATACAGATTTTTGTGTTTGGAGCTCCCCTAACTGTGTTGAAACTCTGTTTGCTTGCAGGTTCAAATCAGTACTCATTGATAGTTCCACTTTATCTTTGAACCAGCTGTCTTGAGAGAAAAAATCAGTCTTTCTGTGAACAGTCAGTACACAGTATGTGTAGGTTCACTCAGAGGAGCTGTGTGATGTGGGACTTGAAGAAGAGTGCAAACCTGGTTACTGTGCCTTGTGAAAACAAGGCAGGCCAACACAATCATTGCTTCAGTCAGTACCTTATGTTCCTTCAGATTTGTAGGCCCATAGCCTTAGCTGCTTTGAAAAAGTGTAACAGAACTTGCCACGGGAGCAATGCAGTGTTGTGATGTTTTAGTAGATCAGCAGAGAAGACAGAGGTTTATCTGCTGAGCTTGCAGATAAAGCAAGAAACCAAGTTGAGTTAGGGTGTGATATTTAGTGATTTTGCTTCAGTCTTCTTACTATTAGAGAAGGAAAATAAAATAATTTTTGTATGTAGTATAATGTACTATGTATGTAGTTGAAATGTCTTCATTTTAATAGCTGCAGGAACTTGTGTGCAAACACCGTAAATGGCAATAAAAAGTTCGGTATGTTCAGGCAGCATGTTGTGGGATGAAACACTGTCAATATTACGTTTGTGGTTAAAACGCCTTTCCTGTATTTCAGAGTGCTGCAGCCACTGCAGCTACATTGGCTCTCCCCGCTGGTGTTACTCCAGTTCAGCAGATACTTACAAATTCAGGTAACTGTCTTAATATTGAGAACAAGCTGTAGTTTTAAGAGGGAAGCATTCTGTGCCTTACTTCCTGTTATTTACTGCTAAAAAGCAGGATCTGGCCATCCACCCTAACAAGGTAGTGCAGTCTCTTTACTTGATTCCTGCGCTTTTTGCTCACTGACTTTCTTAGCAATCTTGTGGTCCTGCCCTAATGGTGTTATAGGTTAGAATCTGTCTAGGTTTTTCCCACTTAGAGAAATTCTAGATGCACAGGGATTGATGTTGCTGTATTTCCCCTTTGTGTATTTCTGAGCTTTGTGATGCATGATCCAAGTTCAGGTACTGAGCTACTATGAAGTAGGATCATTGCTTCTGTGACTTCAGAAGAGTAATGTCCTAAGGTTTTTCATGCCTGCTAAGCATGCAAAGTGGAATTTTGCTAGCAATTCTAGCTTTATTTCATATTTATAGTTTCTAAATACTGTTATGCCAAGCATTTAGAATATAATTAAATGTTACTTTGATGAACAGCATATCTGATATTTCACGTTCTTTCATGTTGTGTTGATTTTATGAACCTGATTATAACTCTATACTGCACAGGAAGTAAAGAAAGGCCTAGGAAATCTCATTTTCTAGATCTAGTTGCTGCTTTTGCTGGAGTAATTCACCTATGCTCACCAGGATCACCTGGGACTTAACTCTCCTGTTTTAAACACTATAATGTTTAATGGTATATAGTTGAAATAAAATTTAAGTGTTTAGCTTTTCTAAAAATCAAAATCTTCTTAGTCTTAAGGAAATTATCTATGTTTGTTATGGCACAGAATAATCTGCAGCCTACATTTGTTACTTTTGTAGTAATAATTCAGTTTTGAACATTTATAGTAATTTCTTGGACTAGGGCTGGGGAAGTCCCTTCTTTCAGGTACATTGAACTGTTTCAGTAAATAGGACTTTGCATTTTGCTGTGAAGGGAAAGCAGGAGATCCATCTGAGAGAAATGTATAAAGTTCGGGATTATCTAATTTAATTTTTTCTCTCTTCTTACTCCACCTTTCTGATAAGAAATGTAAAAAACAAATGATCATATTTAGATGGTAAACAACCCTATTCTTTGTTTCTGGCACAGCTGGAATTGCATACTGTCTTTTCACTGATGAAAGTGAATTGTTTAAGCATTTCTCTCTTTTAATTGCCATTGGTATTCTTCCAGGAATGAGCTTCTAAACTAACATAATTTAAAAAGTGAACTTGTACATTTGTTTAATTTGATACTTATTTTACTACAGGCCAGATCCTCCAAGTAGTTAGAACTGCAAATGGAGCTCAGTATATTATTCAACCACAGCAGCCAGTGGTTCTACAGCAGCAGGTTATACCCCAAATGCAGCCTGGTGGAGTACAAGCACCTGTTATTCAGCAGGTAAAGGAGACTTTTTTTTAATAGGTACACTTGGAAGAAAAAAACATTATAGTAATTACTAATTACTATATTTTTGTGAACAAGTTGAACTAGAACACAAACTCAGAAACAGAATAATTTAAAAAAAGAGAAGGTTGTGTCAAGTGTGACACGGATTTTTTGGTTGTTTTTTTTGTGGGGCTTTTTTTTTTCTATAAAGAACAATCTTGAAATGTTGTTTTTAATGTCACTTTTATTCTTGCCAGATATTGATTGGCTGCAGTTTAAAATTCCTTTTGTGCATCTCCTGATGAGTAATATTATGTGCACAATTGTAGTCTACATACTTTTAAATTAATTTAATTTATTCTGAGTCACCTCACACACAGAATAAAATACCTAAAACTGACACTCCTTGGTTATTTCAGTAGTAAATACAATGTTTTAGGAAGATTGTTGTTCATTGACAGGGTCAGCTGTGTGTCGAAACTGCCTTAGCACAAAGTCACATTGGCACAGTTGTACAGTTTAAGAATGACTAACAATTTGTGAAGAGTTGAATTTTTTTATAAAGAACATTTCTTAAAATAATCTTTTGCTTGAATTAAAACATTCCAGTGCTGTGTTTGGAACTCAGGTGTGGTGGTAGTGCTCATGTTTTAGAATGGACAGACTTTTAAATTTTTTTCTTAAATTTAGTAATGCAGAATGCAGAAAATTTAACAACAAGTAGTGCGAGAATGTATGGGATTAAAATTGAAATTATGTACCTGATATAAGTGGAATATTTGTAACTCTTCTGTAATTAGTTCAAGTCAGATTGATATGCTTTAATTGTTTCCTTTGAGTCTGTGATGTGGTGCTCTGTCACATTAGCAGCCGCAGTACTTACAGTGATATTCCATCAGGTTTTGGCTCCTCTCCCTGGAGGGCTTTCCCAGCAGACAGGAGTGATTATTCAGCCTCAGCAGATCCTGTTTACAGGAAATAAAACTCAAGTTATACCTACAACAGTGGCTGCCCCTACACCAGCTCAAGCACAGATTCCTGCAGCTGGTCAGCAGCAGCCACAGCAGCAACAGGCACAACCACAAGCACCACTTGTTCTCCAAGTTGATGGAACAGGGGACACATCGTCTGAAGAAGAGGATGATGAGGAAGAAGAGTACGATGATGATGAAGAGGAAGAGAAAGAAAAAGATGGGGGTGAAGATGGCCAAGTTGAAGAGGTAAACTTAGTATTATGGGGTTTTTTGTTGGTATTTTAAGGAAAACTGTCTATATCAAATAATACAGTTACTTCAGTGATTTTGAGAGTATAACTTTTACCCCTTTTGCGTTGTGGAAATTGCGTGTGTTAGCAAAGCAGTGCAGCTGGGGAGGGTGTGGGGGACACAGCAAAAATTAGCTGTGACCAGCACTATTTAAACACTTCAATAGGAATATTTTTGATGTTATAGAGAGGTCAGTCATGAAGTCATACAACCTTCATGAGCAAACAGAAATGGTCAACTCTGCTTGGGACCAAGTGTGTACAAAAGCAGGGTGCTAAGATAGACAAAAAGGAGAGCAGCATTTGGTTCAGTGATGGGACCGACAGATGTGGTCTACCTGTATCTCATTGGCTATTCCATTAGTTTTTGTTGCACAGGAGCGAGCTTGAGAACTCAAATTTGATTATAAAGCATCTTCTAGAAACACATCTTACCTTGGTTTAATAAAATAAGGAGACAGGAACAGGCATAGTATTCTTAATTTTGTCTTTGAGTTGGCTTGGTTTTGGACTTCCGCCAGTGGTTCTTACCACTTAGATGCTTTACAAAAATGAAAATCTCATTCTTTTGCATGAACATTTACAATGAAGGAGCAAGAATGGAATAGATGTGTGTTAAAAGGCTGCAGTGCTTAGAATCTGGTCTGGACATTGAAGTTCCAGACTAAAATTCATAAGGGTATCTTCTTGGGAGGGAGGGTAGGACGCATCAGCACTCTGTTGGAAAGTCTAATATTGCATTTTGGGTCCTGCAGTTCATAGACAACACTGTAGCCTCATGCTAATAATTGAAGTAACAGCTCTAATCCTGCCAGCCATCACAACTTTGTGCATGTGTTTCTTTCAGGAGCCTCTCAACAGTGAAGATGACGTGAGTGATGAGGAAGGACAAGAACTCTTTGATACAGAAAATGTTGTTGTGTGCCAGTATGATAAGGTAAATCTTTACAGAAAACAATCAAAGAGTTACTGTCCCTGTTCTTAGTATCAAATTATAATTTTTAAGTAGTATCTTGGTATATATATAAGTCTATACAGACTATAATGTGAGTGGAAATGTAAGAATTACCTATTGTTTTTAAAACAGGTTTGTGTACTATGTTTGTACTTAACTTGGTAATAGGTAAAGCTTAGAAAAAATTGGCTGCATTTTATTTTTCTTTGTAGTGTCTTTTTATGCCCTCTAATAAAAGGGCAGTCTTCTGGGACCAGGAGAGGTGAACTGTTAAGTTTGTACATTTATTGTGGCTATAAACAGAAAAAGTAGTCCTCAGGATTTAGACTTGTGGAAAACTGTTCCTTGATCACTAAAAGTATCTTTTAAGTATCTTTTCTGGGTGATGGAATGGTTACCAGAGGAGAATACTCTTTCTGTGCTATGCATTGTGCTATATCAAATGGCAGTGTGGAATGCTTGTGCTTGTTGTGCTTTAAATTCTGCTGAACTGTCTTGCAAGAATTTAGTCATTACAGGGGATCAGATTTTCCCTGGATTCATCTGTGCTGGAAACTTTTTAAATGTGTCTAGATGATATTAGAGTCTTTTGGCTGAGGTAGTACACAGATTATTTGATGTGGATTTTTTTTCCTTTTTCTTCTGCTGTACTTGATTAATTGGGCTACAACAAATAGGAATCCTTATTAAAGCAGGGGTTAAAAAACCAGTAAGCTCCTGTGCTGCAAAGAATGACTGGGTTAGCAAGTCTTCAGTTATGCCAAGACTCTGCTTAGACTCGCCATCAGATTCAACACAGAATTTAAGACCTACATCCCAGCCATCTGTCTTCTCTAGACTGTAATCCAAAACTGTTTTGAGGCAATTTGTAAGGAATAATGAGGGACCTCAGAACAGCAGGTAGAAAATCTTATTGGGAGCTGCTGAAAGTGAGCAACAGGAACTACTCTGAAATCCTCACCCTCTTAGAAGTTAGGAACTTGGTAGGGAGCAGTGTCCCTTGTTAGCTTCCAGTGCCACATACTCTGAAAGGACTTCATCTCTTTTCAAGAAATCATTATTCAGTTTGTCTCTAAAATGTATAGGAGCAGGCTTAGATCTGAGCAGTTCCCTCCCGCCCAGTGCCCTGCATCAGCTGATGGTAGGTGCTTCTGGAACTATGAGACAAGAACAGGCATGTAGCAATGCTCATGTAGAGCTTTTTACAAACATCCCTCTGTGAACTGTCTCTTGAGGAAGAGAAGGTGCCTTCTTTTCAAATGGCCAACAGAGAATTTTTTCTTCTACTTGTTAGAAATCAATTTGATTATTTTTGAACCCTTGAAAATTTTGCCTTGCAACAAGAAGTTTTAGAAATGTATTGTGTGGAGGATCATCTCGTTTTTGAATTCACTAGTTTGATATGATACCTTCTAGTTCTAAAGAGTCTTTTCTTTTTTGCTTCCTTGGTGCTGTTTATGATACTGCAGATGATCATAACCCTCCTCAGTCATGTCTTTGAAATCAGAGCTGCACTTTATTTGTACCTGATTCAAATGTTTGATTGCTGTTCAAATATTTGATTGCTCTTACTTTCATTCTGCAGATCTGTTTGATTTTTCTGTATCTTACTTGTAAGGGTAGATAAGGTTTAGGGAGGAGCACAGGTAACAGTTCCATTTATTTGCTGGTGTGGCAATGTTCTGCATTAGTTTGTGTATGTTTTTGGCCCCACTGGACACAGAGCTGATACTCTCGTGAGAAAGTCTTAGAGCATTGGAATCTCATTCTTGACTTGAAATTGTGAGTTCAAACCCACGACTTTTATTGTCTGTGTAAATTGAAATTGATTTTTTTCCCATTGTTACTGTCTTCATGTGCCTTGAATGCCACCATTGTTTTCTTACACAATGAGTTAGGGCAGGGACATCGTTCTGCAGCTCTTCAGTAACTGGTTGTATCATCAGTACATTTTGTCATTTTTCAGATCCTTAGTAAGCTCTTAAACTGTGTGGACTCCAACCAGCACAAACCTTAGCTGAATGAACTCTACTTTGCTGTAGAAACTGTGATCGTACCTGTGTTTTCTCATCTTTATTCAGTTATTCATCTGAGGACCTTCCTTCTAACCTCATGGCAGCTCAAATGCTTCTGATGAGGGATTTTTGTGGAATGCCATTCAGTAGGGCAAGTAGTGTATATAGGCCAGACTTTTCCTTGTTCATTTACTTGCTGACTATCTTTTGCCACTGACTGTCTCTTTTTTAGCTTAAAGTGAGAACAGATCATGCAGTACTAGAAATAATGAGTAGAGTGATATGGTCATAAGCTGTTTGGTGCCATGTTGCTGTTTCTACAGCACTAATGGTACATGGTGAGACTTCCCGTGGTTGATAAAACTGGAAAAACTATAGCAGGGTTACCTGGTTTTAGGGCTTACATAAAATTTTAACTTCCTCTAGAACCATCTTTGGTCTAGAATTACATCTTTGTTCTGTCTGCAGAATTTTATGATAACCTTTCCTTTTGAACAGTATTTCAGCTTTCTGAAAAGTCTTTGCTTTCTTTGAGTATCTGGTCATCTGGTATCTTTCAGTCTTTCAGATGCAGTTTTTGATAGATAGCAAATATTTGCTCTGTGCTTAAAGTATGTGGTGGGGGGGTTTGTTGGTTTGGGTTTTTTTAAATTGTGCCAAGTTTAACCTTTAGGCTGAATTTTGTTCAGTTTTCTTTAGTTTTAAGTTAAACATGTAGGCTGGACATCAGGAGGAATGTCTTCACAGAAAGGGTTGTTTAAACGTTGGAATGGGTTGCCCAGGGGGGTGGTGGAGTCATTGCCCCTGGGGGAGTTTAAGGAAAGACTGGATGTGACACTCAGTATTTTTAATAATTCAGTAATGTATGTCTAATAGTTATTTTTTTCTTACCCTTATAATTTACTTATGCATTATTACCTATTTCTGATGCAGAGTAATAGGTTAATGTTTTTGCCTTGTTCTTAGATTCACAGAAGTAAAAACAAATGGAAATTTCATCTCAAAGATGGCATCATGAATCTTAATGGAAGAGATTATGTATTTTCCAAAGCCATTGGGGACGCAGAATGGTGAAGTTTTAAAAGACAAAACAAAAGAACTCCCTGTAAAAGGAAAAAAACAAAACAAAAGCAGGAAAAGTTGAGACTTGGATATATACTCCAATCAAAATGTGTATCTGCACATCAGAAATAAACAAAAGTATTGGAACAAAGGTAAAATGTGGCAACAAAGACACTACTTCAGATGAGCAAGCCATGGACTGTAGCAGCTATAGCATTGTCTGGGAGCTGGTTTTGTGTGTTAGGAATACCTTAATTATCAATTCTACATACAGGTACCTACAGCTGGTATTTAGCATGTAAGGCTTTGTCCCCCCTGCCCTTGATTTAAGATTTTAAAATACTTCTTCCACTGATTGAAGGAACTATTCCCTTTGATAGATTATTAATCTGAAAATGCTTATTGTGTGTACAAATCTTTGCTTTGAACACTTCCTTTTGGTAGTGAGGATGGTCAGAATCTTACTTAAACTGCGTGCAAGCTTTGTACAGAAGGGTAAGAATTAAGGTGTTAAATTTTAAATAACTTGTATAAGGAAAATATTTTTAATTCTGATATGCTCATTAATTATTATATCTATTTGTTGTTTTCGATGCCGTTCCCCATAAACAGGTTGTTGTTCTTAGCAGTTACAAAATGGTAAAATGATTTATGTTTCAAAATTATTTTAATTTCATGTGATAGGTTTTATCTAGGGCTGCATTTTTCAAATTTGAAGCACCTCATCCCCCACAAAAGTCTGATTGTTTAACTTGTTAATTATATTCTTGCTGTTTTGTGGTGGTTCAGCATCACTGAATTAAAAGAGTTTCCCTTGATTTTTTAACAAAAACATTTTTTAAAGGGTTTGGAGACCTTTTGAATCCAATATCTAGGTAATGCCATAATAGATGCATTCCTTTACCTGCTTACTATGTTTGTAGTCCAGACACCCACAAATAATTCAACAGACCCACAGGAATGACTAAATTTTTAATACAGAAAATCACATAAAATTTCTAACGTCATGGCTGCAACTCTTAATCAAAGATCTGCTTTACTAAAAAGTACAGCCAGAAATTACCTGCAGCAGTTAATCTCTCTAAAGTTTCCAGATGGCATATAATTTCATGAAGAGAGCTGCACAGCTTTTAAGAACACAAATTTTGTTAGAGTATCTTTAGACTGTCTTGGTTACAGCAAATTGAGCAGTCAGATGCACTAAACCTTGTGTAGTCACTTTTTCACTTGCCTTTTTTATTGTTTGTTTGTTTGGGGTTTTTTGTGTTCAGTTTGTGAAAAGCAACAAAGTTATTCCCCCCTCCTTCCCTTTCTCTTCTCAGAAGTTGAAGAGCTTTTCTTCCTGCATAGGGCCATGGTTGCAAACCCTGCTTTTGAAAATGCAGTGACTTCTGAATGAGGAGAGGGAATGGGCATTATACTTCAGAAACTGTTGAGGAAGGAATGTTCATGTGGCTCACCATTTCAAAAAAATTTTGCATTTTGTTGGGTGCTTGAAAAGTTGATGAAAAAAGGACACAACAAAGATAATTTTTACTGAATTAGCTAAGACCATGAGAAGCAGACATGATTTCTGACTTTATTTTTGGCTTGAGAATGAGATATTGTAAACATTATTTAACAAAGTCACAAGTGTATTTCAGCAATATGTAACAACTGCTTTAATTTTCATTCTCTGATTCATTTGCCTCCAAGTGCATTTGTAGTCTCAGTAGTATGTAGAAAAATCACAACAAATTGTAAAGAAGGTTTTATTGCTGTGATTTTGTACACCTGCTCTCTCATTGATAATGACTGAAACTGCCTGTGGGCTATGTCTACAGCCATATGGTTGTTTGAAAGCCGTCTACATTCATAAGCTTTATGAAAAGTTAATTGATGATTCTTCTAATTGATTCTTCAGTAATGGAATCATCATTTAGACTGCATTTTTACCTGGGGGCTTTCAAGGTATCTCAAACTGATTGGTGTTTGCTTTCTTCTGAACAACGCAGATATTTTATTTTTTTACCGCTGTTGACACTTCTATGTACAACTGCAAGAAAATCAATAATATATCAACTAATTCCTTCCCTCACTTTTTCCATGTCTGTTACCAATAAGTCTTAAGTAGTAGACTTCAGAAAAATTCCCATAATGCTGCACAACCAAACCAATAAAAGGATAAAAACATCCCTTTAGCTATAGATTCCTTTTTATACTATTGGAAGCCAGTTTACTTATACAACACTTTGTTTTCATACAACTTAGTGATATTTCTCACCCACATACATACTAGAAGCTGCATAGCCTCTCTATTTTAAAGGGTAGCTGAACTTTAAAAGTAATTAAGCTTAGACTGTTCTGAAGGATGTTAGAAGCTTTCTGAACTTGCACAGCCTCTTGCAAGCTAATTGTATGGTATGCTTTTCAGATAGGTTTTGTCTTCAAATACAAATATCTGTGAAGTTTTGGGAAAGCCAGTCAAACCATGCACATACCAAACTGTGCTCTTATTGCTACATCAAGTGTTCCTTTTTTTTAAGTCAAAAAGCATGTTTTAATTTCATTTTATTGTAGCAGCTTGCTGTAAGAATGTAGTTTGCTTAATTTTATTATTATACTTGAATTTTTAATCATGGTTTTAATTATATAACTGAACAGACCATTTCATTAGGTTCAAAAGAAACCATTCCTTTCAGAGGGCAAGGGATTCCCATGTTCATAAGTGATTTTTTCCCCCTTAGAAATAGCGCTTTTTTTTTTCCAATTTAAATAGTTCAGTATTATGGAAACAATTAATGGTTTCAAGAGGGCTTATGTTAAAATTTGCACAGATAATGGAGCACCTTTTTTATGATGGAAAAAAAATGGGGAAGATAACTTCAGAATTATAACCATGATGGCTGATGGAAACTGGTAGAGCAACTGGGCAAAATTGAGTCTTGTGCCTTTTCAGTTTGCAGAATACTTGTTTTGCCAGTATGACAGTGATTCCTGAGAGGGTAAATTTCCCGCAGTGCTTCAATCAGAAAAGCAACTTTTTTGCGCTAATTCTGTTAGGCTTTAGTGTGTGCAATCATTTAAAACCATCTAAGTGGAAAACAAAATGAAATGTTTTCTTTTAAGGAGATAATAGAGAATTTAGTCACATAAGGAACTTTATTGGACTATTTAAATAAAATATGTTTTATTCCCCCTCAGTTGCTGGTTAGCAACAAGATTTATTTGAGATTTCATACTCCTTGTTCCTGCATTGTACTCACAACTTGCTTTTAAACATCATTCAGTTTCCTCAACACTATTTAAAGTGACAGTTGTGGTCCGAGTTTATTTCCAGGATTGATATGTGATTCTGAAGCACATTTTCTAGAAGAGAGCAAAAAATATGTTGTGTCATGTAACTGATTTTTTTAAAATAAATATTTTCTTATCTTTTTGCTGCACAATTAGGAGTGTTAAAGTAAACTTCATTGAGTCTGTGAAAATAATTTCACCTCTTGACAGTTAGTAGTAATTATGTTACCAGATAACACTACCAGAGTAAAATTTCTTAATTTCAGTGGAGTTAAGAGACCTTGTTAACTGAAGTTTATATTGATTTAATCTCTTAATTTGTAAAAGCTCCTTTCAAAACAATAAACCCCCCCAGAATTTCCCCCAAAGCAAAAGCTTCCTGATAGAATGCAATAAGATGTCCAGGAAATGAACAGTGGTTTTAGGGCATCGCACACTGGATTGATACTGGGCTGCCTTACACAGCACTGTGGGATTTACTGTGTGCCATCCCACACCACCCATGCACCCCTATCTGATACTAGAGTTCCTCTGAGACTTGGAGATGAGTGACTATACAAGATGAAGAAACTTGCATATTGTTCTGTATTGGTGTCTGGCATTTAAAGTCTCGTTTTCCCATTGCTGTGATTGGTTGGGAAATGTGTAAAAACCAGTACATTGGTTTCCATGTCGTCTACATTTTCAGGCAGTTCACGCAGTGTGTTTTTTAATTATTATTTGGTGGATTAGATGTTGTGGAACAAAAGGAGCTTTTTGAAACAGGAAAAACTACCTTGGGTTAGCTATATGTACAGTCATCCAATGAGACATGTTCCAGAGTGCATAGGGTACCAATAGATTATGGAGTGGGGGACTATCCTTTTTTGCTGTTCTGAGCTACTATTGTCAACTGCTGTTGTACATATACTGTTATGTGTAAGGGGGTAAATATATTTATTATGTTTGTAAAATTCATTCTGTACAATTGCAGATCAAGGTTGCTCCTCTGTGATATACAGGATATTATGTTTCAAAGGCCATGCTTGGAATACGATTAGAGAACTTAGTATTTTGATGTACTAAGACCTATTTTAAGTTTAATATTTTGCCTTTGCAAAAACTTTAATTAAAGATGTTATTTAAAAATGTTTGCCACTTCATTTACTATCTTGCATGTGCATTTGTTTCATATATGAGGCTTATTACTAACCCATAATAATGTTGAAGATTCTGCATTGGTTTTTATCACATAGAGATAATTTCACTTGTTCAGTTTGCCGTGCAGATTTTCTGTTTAATACCATCACAATGTTATAAAAAAATTCACAGCTTAATCACGGGGCCAGACTTGCATATTTGTTTAAAGGTTTTTCCCTGTGGTAACCTAAGGTTTAGGTGTTAAGATTGGTTGAACAACTTGGTATTAAGGCCAGTGGTATCCTGAGGTGCCTTGGAACAATGGCCTGTAGGTTGAGGGAGGTGATCCTCCCCCTCTGCTCAGCCCTGGTGAGGCCAGTCTGGAGTGCTGTGTCCAATTGTGGGCTCCCCAGTACAAGAAGGACAAAGAGCTACTGGAGAAGGTTCAGCAAAGGGCCACAAAGATGGCCAAGGGCTTGGTTATCTCTTAGGAGAGACTGAGAGCTGGGCACGTTTAGTCTGGAGAAGACTGAGAGGAGATGTCATTCCTGCATATAAATACCATATAAATGGGTGTCACGATGGTGCCAGACTCTTTTCTGTGATGTGCAGCAACAGGAAAAGGAGCAGTGGGCAAAAACAAGAAATTCCACCTCAAATGTGAGGAAGAACTTGTTTACAGTGAGGGTGGCAGAGCAGTGGCACAGGCTGCGCAGGGAGGTTGTGGAGTCTCCCTGTCTGGAGACATTCAAAACCCACCTGGATTAGTTCCTGTGTCACCTGTTCCAGGTGACACTGCCTGCCTGGGGGGTTGGACTGGATGCTTTCCAGAGGTGCCTTCCAACCCTATTGATTCTATGATTCTGTGTGACATCTTGATGTTAGTTCTGTATGTGGAAATGCGAGAAGTAAAATGCAGAGTTCTTGGATGATAAGTGGCCAATGCATAAGGTTTTGTTTTCATCAGTTAATCTAATCTGACAGAATTACTTTCAAGCAAGTGACACCCTTTTAGTTCCCATCTAAAAGCAGTATCTTGAGACATGACTTGTGATTTATTTTTAAATATAGATTTTGAATGTGAAACTCTAAAATAATTAGGAAGAAAATAAATGTAGGTTATACTGCCTGTATGGGGGGTGTATTTTGGAATGTGATTATTTTGAAGTCATTTTTTATGTACAGTGGTGTCAATGTATAGCAAACCAAGCCTCATGAGGAGTGGTGGTGTTTTGTTTTTTCCCTAGTATTCAAGGATGAACCCCTCTCCTCTGCCCCCCCAGTACTTCTCTTTACTCTCCAGCCCTCAACACTTAAGGAAATCTTAAAATAAAATGGAATACTGCTTTTTCTATAAAATTTGCCTTACTTGAAATGGAGTTGGAGTTGATTCTGGATAAATAACTATTTATTATTTAAAAATCCAGTGTTTTTCCAAGAGATCATTGGTGTTGTAGCTTACATACCACATAAGAAACAAACAGGTCAGAAAAATGGCCTGTTGTTCTGGCCAAAAGGTTTTCAAAAGTACCCTGACAAAAGAGGAGAAAAAGCAGAATGTTGACAAATTAGTAGCAAATTTAAGTTAAAACACAAAAAAAGCTATATTTCATTCTCGTGAGAAAATACAAGAGTATTACAATTGAATGTTAATTGTGTTCTCCCAGCTGTGGCTGAGCAAAGTATTTCAGCAATTTTTTAATTTTTGCACAATCAAGTATATTTAAAAATGCATTATTTTTTAATCTGATTTTTATATGGCTTAGTTACTGTCATTGCAGAGGTAGAAGAGGATAAGAATCTTGGGATATTAGCATAGCTTTCAGTATATCCCCATTTATTTTCAACTCTACGCTATTCTGTACAACTTGTCGTAAGCTGCATCAGCTTTTGAGTGTGTATTGTTTTTTTAATGCAGACTCTGGTTTGTAAAATACTCTCTTAAAGACTTGCCCCTTGTTCTCAGAGCAGATTTCAGCACTGTGCCCCTAATGGGATTATGCCAAAATCTAACCCTTTCAGAGGTAAGGACATCTGTAATACTCTCAGATGAACTGCAGTTGAACCACGTTTGACCTTCAGTGTGGATATGTAACATTTAGGAAATTTGGTTTAGGACAATGTTTTTCTTTAGAGTGAAGACTTTCCCAGTTATTTTTGTGCAAAGTGGCTATGTAATTACATTTTTTTACACACTATAAAATGTGTATGCCCTTGTGTGACCTGAAAGAGGGTTACCTGAAATAGACAATATGGAGAGAGAATAAATGCACATCACATAGAAGCTTTATGTTACAAATGATTCTGAATTGCCCATTCACTTCCATAGGTCAAAACTGCACTCTGAAGATGGGTATTCATGAACTGCTATTTTAATATGCTTTTTAATGATAACTGTTTAAAAATACTTCCAGTTTTTGTTTTACTTTTTAATTCAGTTTGGTGAATAAAAATTTACTGAAATTGAAAGCATGGTGTTTAATTTGGATAAGTATATTTCAGTAGCAAATTCAAAACAAGGACTATCATTATATTGCAAAAATAATAAATAATCTCATAACAGCAAAAAATATTATGTATGGATGTGATTCTGTCAGGGTAGAAATGTTTTTCCTTTGCTAGAGGAACCATGAAGGAGGACAGTGTTGTGGAAAAATCCCTCTAAATGTCTGGAACATAGGACAGTTGGAATCCCAAGAGAGTCTGGACATTGGTTTACGAGTACTGGAGCTGCTGGATTTAATGTCAAGGTAAAGAACAGCCTTCCTTGCTTGTGATGGGGAAAACCATTTTGGCCACCAAAATAAAGAAGGCAGTCCTCTCTGCTAAGGCTGTTAGCTGCCTGATTTTTCCATTTCTCCTAGGAACCCTGCTGTGAGCCCCCTGCAGATAGAACTCCTCGTGTGCTGCTGTACCTGCATCTGAGTATTTCATACACACCTTTCCCCTCAGAGGAACAACTGGCTGACTCTAAGTGGCCTGTCTGGTTCCACCAGGTAATATATTCTGGGAAACAAAGTGTTGTGGGAAGTACAGCATTTCTAAAAAGGATTTATTGAAGAATTCATTTGCTGGGACTACTGCTTGTAAGTTTGTTTTGGCACAGATTGCCTTTTGTTTCAGAAAATTCAAATTGTTGTAGGATGGAAGTCCTTTCCTCCTGAGCTCACTTTGTTCATGCTTTTAATGAAGAAAAAGCCCTAATGCTGGGAATAATATTTCTGATGTCCTAGTTTTTGTGAGGTGAATTTGTCCGTCTGATTTTAATAAGTAGTTTCAGTCTTAAAACATTAAATCAGCATCTAGTAAAATTCCCTGTATGTTTAAAGAGTTGACAAAGGGCTTGGTAAGTGGGATGATGATACTGGTGTTAAAAATCAGGTAGCTAAAGGTGAAATATATTCATATCACAGACATTTTTGCATGTATCATTCAAGTTGGTTTTGGGAGGGAGCAGAAAGAAAGTAATTTGATCTGGTAAATTTAAGAAACGGTCTACTGTTAATCTTTGTTCAGAGTATCTTTTAGCTTTCATTTTCTGTCCTAAATGTTTTCATGTCCTTAAGCTACTTTGTTATTTCTCTCTGAGGTTCCTGTGTTGCCAGGTAGCCTAAATCACTTCAGATAGCAGGTGGGAAACGTAAAGTAATTCTTAAAATTGAGTGTGGGGTTTTGCAATAGCAGAGGAAGGAGATGTAAAGAGAAACTGAAACGAGGAAACAGTACAGAGGAAAAGATAAAACAATGCAGCCAGCCCTTAAAAAAAAAAATCAAGGAGAGACTGCAAGCTTACTTTCATGTCAAAGGAGAAGTGTATGTATGAATTGAAAAAGACCTTTTTTTTCCCTTCTGGACTTTTCATGGGGAAAGTGCATGTGCCAATGCGTCAGATGCTTTCCTAACTGCTTCTTAATGAAAATACTGTTCTTGCTGCTTTATACTGACCATTGCAGGGTTTAGTCACAAATCTGTAGTTGGCTAAAAAAGAATTAATTTGTTGTTTCCACAGCTCCCTCTAGGCAGCAGCAGTAATCCACATATAACTTAGGGAATTCTTACTACAGTCAGACTGAAACCAGCACAAATACAGCTTTAGTGCTGTTTGGTATATCACTGCTATCCTGCATGTGTCAGCAGCAGGCTGTGGGGCAGACAGACATTCAGGTAACACCTCAGAGCCTGCAGTGAAAAGGTTTTTGTTAAAACTCATGTTACTGCTCCAGTTTAATTTGTTGCAGCTTTGACTTCATAAAACACACAAGTACTGCAGTTTTTCTTCACTTTTCAAAGAAAAGCCACTGTCATTTCAGCTGAAGCTGTAAGACAACCAGCATGGGCTTGGCAGTCCAGTCAGTTATCAGTCTCAATGTTTGAAACAGAGGCTCTTCCAGACAGACAGCAAAGTAGGTCTTATAAAAACTTTCACAGTATATATATGAGTAACAATCCAGTAGTTTCAGTCACTTTCTAATGACTGTTTAGTGAGCTGTTAGATATAGGTTGTTAATGAAGTTGATGTTGACAACATATTTCTTTCCTTAAGAGAGAAGAAAAATAAAGGGTTCTCCTCATCACAGCTGCATATTGAATAACTGAGAGCCAAAATTAATGGGTTCTTTCTCCTTGAACTCATTATCCAAGCTTCATGAGCTTCCGTGGAACTCAGCAGAACTCCACAGGTGTGTAGCAGTAAGGATATGACTTGAGATGGCCACAAGTGCAAGCCCTGGCGTTGCATATAATTGGGACAGCACAGAGAAGTCCTCTCAAAAAGGTGGGGTAAGATTCGAATTGATTATATTAATCCCATGGAAGTTAAAGCCTTTGAAGGAGTAAGTTCATGATGGCCCCAATGAGATCCAAGTCCAGTGCATGCAGTTCATTTTTCCATGTTTTGGAAGCGTTACCCAATTTATTCAGGGTGGAAAGAGGCCAGGCAGTTACAAAACTACACAGGATTAGTATCATGTCTGAGAACCTAGAAATTTGGGATAATGAGGTAATTCAAACCAATGTGTGTATATGAGGGCACAAGGGGGGCAGGTGTGGAATGGGAATAGGAAGTTAAGAGCTGATGGGTTCTGATAAATACTCTGTGTATTGACCTCATAGAGCATTTGTTTACTTTCACATCATGATTTTCAGTCAGATGGAAGAGACTAAACAGATGAAAAGTATTCCAGCTTTATGGAGAAGTGTTGAATTCCAGGTTGATGATGTTGTCAGAATCTCCCAGTGTGCGTCACTAAGACCTCTTAACCATTTTCTGTTCCAGGGCATGATGAGGGCCCTTCAGCATCCCCTGCCTTAGTCCACAAAGCCTTCGTGTAAGTGCAGTGTAATGCCATGTTTTCAGAATCCCTACAAAGGAGGAGGAGGGTGTCTAAGGGAAAGGCATAATATCCAACTAATTTTGTGCCTCACTGTCCAATTTTAACAGCAACCCAAAAACCATTTGATTACCAAGTGGTTTTAGAGTGCAGACGCCTGGCATCTGTCAGAAAAACAATGCAGATTATGCTGCTATTACTCATCAGCCTTCCCAAACAGCCTGGGAGGGAGAGTTTGGTTCATATTAACACATAAGCATAGGGCTTCTACTCAAACCAAGCTTCTCTTTTTAATGAGAAGCTCTCTTTTTTTAGTACAGATTTTCCTGTAATGTGAGCATGAATACTTTATTTATCCCACAAGAAAGGAAGCAACAGGGCATTTGTGTTAATAGACCAAAATGCTATGCTAGTGATGTGAAATTTATCTTTGGTTGCTTGTGCTGTTTTCAGAATCCAGACACCAACAGCAAGGCAGGGTGTGCTTTATTTTGATTATAGCTGACCTGTTGCAGATGACGTCATCTAGAACCAATACTTACTCTATAAAAAACTCACATCTCTCTGTTGGAGAGAGAGGAGACTACAAAAGGTCACCTAAAGCCATTGAATTGCTCAGAGAAAGTTCTGGGTGTTCATAACTAAGGCCCCATCTCAACTTCACAGCTTTTGTTTCTTTCCGATTATCTTGGATGTACTGAATGATGGTTGTGGAGCCTCTGAGCTGAGCAGTACTACTGCTGTTCCTTTCCATCCCTACTGTACTGTCTGAGATGGCCATTTAGGACATCCCTCTCACAGCTAGTGATGGAGCTAAAACACCCCAAACTTGCATCAGACAGTGTGTCATGGGATAGGTCAGCCAAGGAGAACAATGAAGTTAAAAGCAAAAGAAATGGTATTAACTTCTTTTGTAGGAAAAAAAATCTAAAATTTCCCAAAAAATACTTGTTGAGCCTCTTCCAATTTCAAACAAAACATTTTTATTCCCATGCTTTGCATTATTTCTGAAGTATTCTAGAGAACATACATACTAAATGCCAGAAATAATACAACTTGCTGAGACAGATTTAAAATAGCAAGTACTACATAAAGGTGTGCACAAACCCAAAAATGGCTCAAGGAATTGATCAGACCAGGAATGGAGGAGAATACCTATACGATACAAACATTTACAAGAAAAGGTCTGGCAAATAAATTATTTAAATTGTATTTGCCTGGACCTTCCCAAGAGCTTCTAAAATGTTTTTTACCAAGTTAAACACAAGAAGGACTATGCAAGATAAACTGGAAATATCAAACTTCATTGATAAAGGCAGTATCTCAGAATTCTTTTAACAGGCATAATATATATGCGATAATGAGAGGCAGAAAAGTTCAATAATGTGTAAATATATCTGTCATCCATTAGTAACAGCAAATAGCTGCACTAGTTTACAAACAACCTATACCAGTCCAACATACCACATCTTTCTGAAGTCCTACTACTTTCTGTGAAAGAAATATTCATATTACTTTTAAAAGCACTTTTAACATAAACTTGATTTAGTCTTTCCTTTCTTTCTGAAAAAGAGTGTGATTTAAGCTTGGGTTTTCTTTTTCACTGGTACACTAGTGTCTGTGAAGTCCGTAGGATAAATGTCCATTAGAGCTTGATTGTCTGTGCTGCTGCTGAGGTACTAAATAAAGGCACTCACTCACTCTTTCTCCCTTTAAGGGTTGTTCCAGTATCAGGATGGTGGCAGAACCTGGTAGGGAGGCTGTTGCATCTGGAAACTCCCATGTTTATATGGGATTCTCGGACATGGCCTGAGCATTACAAATGCAGCTGTTTCAAGAGTAAGGAATTTTGCTGATCTGCACACTTAACAAGCTTTAGAAGTCTTTCTGTTGTAACACTGGGCAACTCCAGATTACAGAAGAGCAGGTAATAAATTATTATTTGTATGGATTTCAGCAGTTTTGCTTTCAGAGTTTGCTGAGAATCAACATAAAATGGAAATATGCCTCTCCCCCAAATAAACAGCCAAAGTAGTCTATAATACAATATTGTAGATTTCTTAATGGCATTGACAGTGAATGATTATTTATTTTCTATAAGACCATCTCATGGAATTCATTAATCTAGGCCATTGCTTCTGCTCATTGAAGCAGCCTTCATTTATAATCAGAAATACAGAATCAAATTGAGTTTTAAATACTTGGAAATATAGAATCAAATAGAGTATGTACATGGCATTTGCAATCACTCAGTTTCCAGCTGCAGTAGCCAGCAGTTCAGAGGGCTTTACCATTACAGTTTTTGGATGCCAGTAGCCCATATTATATAATCCCTGACTATTGTCTGATCAATTTAATTTAGTTCCTCAGAGACTATAATTCCATGAAAACCAGCATAGATATTACAAAATTAATTTAAAAATACCTACCTGAAGGCAAATATTCTCACAGTATTTTCCATTCTTAGGCCAAGGCTTTCAAATATCTGAGTGAAATGATCCATGGTAACCTTGGTAGCAGCTCAGCAGAGCCAGTCTGTGGAGCTGGCTGGGACCAGGTGTGATCCTGCCAGCAAAGCCAGGCACTCAGGCCACTCTGGTGTTAACAATGCAGCTGGAGCAGAGCAGCTCCTGCCCTGAGTCCTGGTGTCTGCAGGACGTGGAGGGCCAGGCCTCGTTTGTTTGTTTGTGGTGTAAGAATGAGCCAAGCTTGCCCTTGGTCTGGCCCCACCTAGCAGCAGGTAGGGCAGAAGGATGCTTTAATGCTGTAGACTGGGGGTTGTTCCTTGGGTCTGAGCATGGATTTCCTTAACACACTGTGGAGAGCACATGTCCCAGCTACAGCAGGCTGTGGTCAGCCAGAGGATAACTATGGGATTCTCATAGTTTACCAAGGTTAGGTAACAGATCTCACTACAAGATAGATGTTCTTAAAACATGCTGAGGAGCTAGAAGTCAGTAAACTGTATGGCAAGAAGGAACCTAAAGGTGTGATCCACTCCCGTGGTCTAAGTTGAGGTTTGAGGTGGCTCAACATAAAAAAGGCTCAAAGGAAAGTTCTACCCTGTGAGAGAGAGGTAAGTAGGGACAGCAGAAGTGGTAAGAAAGCAGGGTGTTCAGGGCAATAAACATGCTCAGATAAAACAGCACTGAAATATGGTAACAACTGGATCAGTCATGCAAAAAAACCTAAACAACCATCATTAACTTGACTGGGTAGCCTGGTCTTCAAAACAAATTCAAATAAACCAGCTCCTAAATAGATTTATCCAAAAGTGAGAGGGTGATAGTAATGGACACAAATGCCCTAATTTTTCTTACCTGTCACCTTATGAGCAGCTGCAAAATCAGGGAAAATTTGCCTTTTACCACTATAAAGGCAGTATGAAGAAGAAACTTGTTTTCCCACCACACCAAACTAAACCAAGAACAGCAAACAAAAGACTAGATTTGTTTTAGGTCAGGATGACAGAACGAGAAGAAACCTCTTCCATTTTAGGCCTGATGGAAGTTTTAGAAATTTGCTCTTAGAAAAAACCCAACCTTTTGACATGTAGGTGTTTAAGAGCTTCAACCTTTAATTTTTTAAAAAACCACGATTTTAATTATCCAGCTTTGTCCAGTTTTTTTCAGTTATATAAGTTATGTAAGTTACCACCAAGTCTTACTTACTGTTGGGCTTCTTTCTTTTTTTCTTTTTAAGATAGGGGATATTTTATATTTGCTCAGTTTATATATATATATATATATATATATATGTATGTAAAAATTTCCTATTTGGGTAGAGCATTCACATCTACTTCTAGAATTATCATCAGGACCACATGTTTTGCCCTGCACTGATAAGAGATTCAAATAAGTGGTTTGTCTGAAAGAAGACCACTCTAGAGGTACTTTCAGCTATAGCAAAGCATAACCTAGGGGAAAACGTTATGGACAATATTATCTCTTCACTTGATTCACATATGGACAATCACCTCTTGCCCAGGTTTTGGCTGTGATACTTTGAGATGTTAGAGCTCAGTTTGCTTGCATTCTTCTACGAGAATTTGGTTCTGCATTGTCACAGCAGGAAGGTAATCATTGACTGGGTCTTGAATGCTTGTAAGAGCCTGACCTATCCCTCGGCTGATTCTCTGCCCATAAGACCCACTGCTGTTTTTGGCTGAGACTGTCTGACCTCTGTAGACTTGAGCCTGATGCTCACAAATGCCAAACTTGCTTAGCAGGATGAACACATCTCTGCGGAAAGCTTTGGTGAAAATAGCGTAAAGGAAGGGGTTGGCACAAGAATTGAGCGGGTAGAAAAGTACCAGCAAAATCTTGGAATTGGAGACAGTTATCAGTGGTTTGTTCATAATGGCAGATAAAGCATGGAAAGAGATGGGAGCCATGCACAGAAAGTCTGTGAAAATCAACACAGCCATCCTCTTGGCAATTTTGGTGTCTTTGTCCCCCGATTTGTACTGGGGGTTTCGCACAGTTACGTAGATTTTTATGTAGCAGGCGCAAATGATGACGAAAGCAATAATATTACATATTAAAACAAACACAATGTAGGCTTCAGCCACTGGCGTTTCCGTGTCCATGGGCAAGCAGATGCTGACTTTGCTGTAGCTGCTGACTCCGAGCAGCGGCAGAAGGGCGAGCAGGATGCAGGAGAGCCACCCTGCCAGCATGACGAGCACGGCGTGCCGCAGGCGGATCTTGCGGTCGGGCCGCATGGCGAAGGTGATGGCATACCAGCGCTCCAGGGTGATTGCGGTCAGGGTGTACACAGACAGCTCGCTGGCAAAGACCGTGAAGAACCCGGCTGTGTTGCAGCCAGGCCCTGTCTGCCACTCTATGGCGTGGTTGTAGTACTCTGACCTGGTGTAGAGATCCACTGAAGCGATCAGGAGGAGGTATAGCCCCATGCAAAAGTCAGCAAAGGCCAAGTTACACATCAAAAAGCGAGGTACAGTCAGTTTATAATGACTGGTGAGAAGGATGAAAAGGACAAAAATATTGCCTAGGATGGCAAGCAGGTTCACAAACCACACCACGATCCTCAGAAATTGATATCCCATTATATCCTCACAGGGATTAAACTCATCAGGCTCTGGCGTGCATATTACGTCTTCATTGCCTCCACAGACAGGATAGTCATAATGACTGTCAAAGGTCTGCACATCTTCCATTTGAGGGTTCTTGAGCTCTTTGCCAAAGCCAAGATTTCCGTCTCCATGCTCCTCCAAAAAAATGTAATAATGGGGATTTTCATGAAAATTTGTGAACTTGGTGTTTGTGTCATACACAGCGTTGGTGTGGTCTGTGTATTCCTCTGCATAATCTTTGTAAAATGGGTCTCTGAGAGTCTTGACTGATCTCTTCTGAAAGCTGTGGCTGCTCTGGTTACACATCAGGTACTCCAGGATCCTGAAAAAGTAGAGGGGGAAATCACTGCTGGCATTTACAGTCTGACTGGTGCACAGATTGTGAACAGAGGGAATGCTTCAAAAGCAAATCATCCTGGATGAAAATACAGCTATGAAAATGTGATTGGATATATTGTTGTTAACAGACCATGAAATGTACAATAGCTTTTCTGGGCTATTTTTATTTAACTGTATTTTTAATTTTATCCCCAGCAGTAATTTTACTTGTTTGTAATAAAAAGATAATCCATCTTCTTTTTTGAGATCTACAGTCTTAGGAGGTAAGAAGACATTTATTTACTCTTTATAACTTCTTGTATAATACATGCAATATTACTTTCTTTTTCACTGTTGCTTCTCCCAGAACTTCCATCAGTCTAATTTCTGTTCAATAGCTTCTTTACAGCTAACTAGCAGTGCTGGAATTTGGAATGCTGTACCAAATGGTGTGTTACAGCAGTATTTGCAGTCAAAAATTTTTCAGTAGTTAACAGCTTTCCAGTTAGAGAACATGAGACTTGAGGCTATAACCTCTCCAACACTTTTTTCCCAGGACTTGCTGTAGAACATTACCCTTTTCTTTTTTGTTTCGCTTTAATTCTGGGCTCAACCAGAGGAGGAACTGCTACAAAAGGACTTACAAAAAAAATTGTTCTGTCACTTCGCAATTGTAACCTGTTTCAAAGAACATTGTCTATACCTAGAAAAAATTGTTACAAAAGTGCCAGTAGATGTATTTTTATAAACATTGTTTTTACTGATATATTTTTAAGAATAAATGCCAGTTAGTGAAACTCACCCACTTTTTTTTTTCCAGCTCTTGAAAGCACAGCAGTGACTTGGGTATGATAGGTCAGCTCGCATTAGCTGAAGAAATACCTTTACAGCTGGTAACTTCTTTAAAGTCCACGTATTTTTGGCCATTAGTTCTTTCAGGCTTTCCAATCCTTTGGCTGGAAGGTTGGCAACAGCTGTTCTGGAGACGTCCCTAAGAAAGAAAAAGATTACTAGATCAGGTTTTTTTTTTTCAAATTGTTACTGTTCTTCAGGAGTTTCACAGAATTCTACAGTAAAAATCAAATCCTACGGAGGTGGGGGGTTTATATTGCCTTGCTAAGTTCTGATACCATTCAAATTCAAGAAGGCTGTTCATTTCTCTATGATTTTACTGTCTTTTAAAGCTCTTGTCTATAAGACACATTCTGTGTCTTTTAGCACAGAATAGGTATTATAAAGAAATATAATGACTTTTAAAATTACACCTTTAAAGCCAACCAGATACAAATCCATATGCAACCACACAGTTTTAAAAATCCTTTAAAGAAATCACATCTTCCACTGGAAGAGTTATATTCCCTTAGACTTCCTGAGATTAATTTTAACCTATTGGCATGTTTTAATAGAAAGCATTGCAATTCCTACAAGAATATTCTCTATATACCGAAATTTAATTCTTCTAATGTAGTCCATCCTGAATCTGTCAGAAAACTGAGTATTATGTTTGTTGCTTTCTACTTGCTGCTGAGGTGGACTATGAGAGAGATGATGCACATCTCTCTCTGATGGGGAGGTGGCTTTCCTTTCTGACTGCCAGGTGAGTTTCACCTCATCCTGCTAGTGTTTTCTACTCAGTTTTTTGCTTTGTCCCAAAACCTCTTCTAGTGACACTTGAAGTTAAGATGTTTTTAGAATTACAGTCTGTGAAGAAGTAAATCTGTAAAAGGAGTTCTAGGGTGGGAGCATCGTTTGAGCATTGTTTTGTCATGAACACTCTCATAATAAATAAATCTAGTTTTTCTACACTTTCTTATCCATCTAGAAGTCTTGCTCACTGTCTGGTTTCTTGAACCCAAAAGGAAATTGGAACCAATTTTATGCTTTAAACGACTTTTAAATGTCTACAACATTTGCGTTTGCTCTGTTGTTTCTTTTTTCCTTTTGGTTTGTTTGTATTTGTTTTTAAATTGAGTTAGAAAATGCTCCTCCTTTTAGTAGGAGGACTTTTTCATTTCTAAAAGCTCCCTTACTATCATATGTTCTTTAATATGTCACAACTAATTAATTTCAACGACATGAAATTCTTTTTTGTTCTTCTGGAGTCCTTTTTCATAGGTATTTCTACCGACGGCCTGAAGTGGCTCTTACAAAAGTCTGAATATTGTCTGCTATCATTTTACATTCTAAAGGATCACAGAGTAGTTGAGTTTCCAAATCATCCAATTTGACCTCCTGGATCAAACCAGGGTCACCTGGAGCAGGTTGCTCTGAGCTGTCCCCCATTGACTTCTCAGCATCCCCAGGTCAGGAGACTCCACAGCCTCCTTAGCATTGTGTTATGGCATTTGAGCACTCTCACAGCAAAGAAATTTTTTCAGATGTATGATGAGGTCACCTCTCATTTGTCTCTTCTCAAGGCTGAACAGGCCCAGCTCCCTCAGCCTTTCCTCGTGAGAGAGATGCTCCAGAGCCTTAATCATCTTTGTTGCTCTCCACTGGACCTGTGTCAGGAGCTCCAAGTCTCTTGGCCTGAGGAGCCAGAGCTGGACACAGCACTCCAGCTGTGGCCTCACTAGGGCTGAGCAGAGGGGCAGGATCACCTGCCCTGACCTGCTGGCAATGATTTTCCTTCTTCTGCAGCAAAACATCTTGGTAAATTAGATCTTGGGATAGATCTTACCAAGACAAGGCTGGCTTTCAGCAACCTTCATAGGTCTCCATCAAGTTCTAATGGCTGTGGCAGCTGTCTGCAGGTAGGTTAAACACTGTGATGGGAGAGGCTAAGACTCTTTGAAAGGGAAATTACAACTCACAAACTTTTGAGTGTTTTTTGAAGATGTTCTGGCACAAGCTTATAGAGAAAGATGATCTTGTTTGTGCAATGAGTTGGGAATTCTGACAAGCCTTGACAAAATCAGATATCAAGAGCTGTTGAGGTAACTAATCTGTTACGAGACAAGGGGAATGTCTCTCCTGGATTCATTGAAAAATAAATAAGAGAGTGGGGTAAAAGCCAAAAGCCTGAGAACAGAGGACAGGACTTCGTGTGAGAGGAAGAATGGAAGGTTAACTGGTATCTGAATATACAGGTTACTGCAGCAGGGCCCACAGAGGTGAGGCTGGCTCTGGTACTACTGAAATACTCATAAACAGTCTGGGAAGGAAGTGATAGGAGCTGCAACAAAGCTTGTTTCTGGTACAAAGTAATACAAGGTAATGAAAGCCAAACCTGATTGTCTAAAGAAGCAGAAGGCTTCTGCAATAGTATGTGACTGAGCAGAAAAATAATATGCTTCAAAATTAATGAATGTAAAGTACATTTAGGAAAAAAGCAATTCCAACCTTACATGGATGACAGTGGGATTTAATTTAGCTAGCACTGGAAAGTTCTTGGAGTCCTCTGCAAAAGTCAGATCAGTGTTTTTAGTCATGTTGAAGGAAAATGGAATGCTGAGAATTCTTGGGAAAGAAATAGAAGATGGAGCAAGAAACTTCACTTTGTAGGTCTAGTCTGACTGTAACTTAAATATTATCTGCAATTCTAAAAATGGTATATGCAGTTATAATAAGAGCATAGAAAGCTGCAACTAGGATGATAAAAGTTTCAAGTTGTTTATATATGAAGTAATAAGGTGCAGATAAGGATTTTTCTCTTGAGGACAGCTACATCTGGAAGCAGCAGTAGTAGACTATAGTGCCATGCAATTTGTGAAGAAGGTGATTGGTAATGATTATTCACTCTTGTGACATGAGTTTTGGAGCTCAGTGGAGTTCCAGAGAATGGAGTTCAAACACACTTAAGAATGTGAGGCAAGAGACTTAAAAAATTATGCCTTCTCTTATTTTTACACAACTGCATAATTGTGAAAATCAGTGCTGTGGTTCATCATGTAGGCCAAAAAGCTAAATAACAAGAACAGTGTACCTTTTTGGTTTGGTTTTGTTCACATTCCCATCAGAATTGTCTGGGTCAGCAAGAACACACTGGGGGACAAGGGCTCATGGTTTGGAAACAGCTGCTGAGAGGAGTTTCTCTGGATGCACAGGGAATGGAGCTGCAGCTCCTGGAGAGCTGTGAACAGAAGGGAGTAGCAGGGCTCCAGTTGTGGAAGCAATTTCCCAGGGAGCAGAGGTGAACATGCAAAGTCTGTGGCAACTCAAGAGTGTTAAAAAAGTGTGAAAGAAACATTTGTTCAGTGAAAAGAAAGGGCTTGGAAGAATTAGTTGTAAGACTGTCATTTCTGTTCTATCTTCCTGTGAATTCTTTTGTGTATATGCCTATGGGTGTATATTTAAGCAGACAGGTATTGTAGGTTTTGTTTTTAAACACTCTTTTGTACTGAGGACCTTGGGGAAAAGTTACAGGAAGAGATGCCTTGAAGTTATGGTTGGTTTAGGATTAATTCTGGTGCAGGGCTAGCAATAGATACTTTGTCCCATCCATAGGCCATATTAAACACAATGGCTCAGAAGTTTGGAAGTTTCCAAAATCCCAGTTTGGGAAGTCCCTAAACTGCTGGTATGTGGTGTCTGCCAGCAAAAAGCCTTGTGACCTCTCTGTACCACTGCTATCACAAATTAAAGAGCTTCCTGCAAGTCTGGTGACAATCTGTCTCCCAATGGAAGATAATTCTTTAGTTATTCTACCTAGGCCCACACTTTGTGTGTGTGTCAGCTGGCCAAGAGGAAAGTGTGGGATTCTCAGGGATTTTTTTAAATCTTACAAATCTAGTCTTGATGATGATCTAATCAGATTCACAATCTACTTCAGCATAGCAGCTGTCTTCAAACTAGATCGAAAATACTTATAAATAATTACTAATCCTCAGAGCCATGTGAATCCAAGTAGTTGGAGTTGTCTAGACTATAGTATCTGTGCCTGCATTCATAGAGAAGACACATTTTCCTGAATGATCTTTGTGTGCCAGTGTATAAAATCATTAAGGTTGGAAAAGATCTTTAAGATCATCAGTCCAACCATCAGTCCAGCCATCAATCTAGCGCTGTTCCAATGCTTTACAAGCCCTTCTGTAAAAAATCTTTCTCTAATATCCAATCTAAACCTCCCCCAGCACAACTTGAGGTGATTTCCTCTTGTCCTGTTGCTTCTTACCAAGCCTGATCAGCCGGGTATGATCAGTCCCAGTCAGTCAGGGATGATCAGTCAAGTTTCTGATTTTGGTCTGCTGAGAAAAATGGGAACTGACTGCAGTTGTGCCTGTCTCATTAACATCCTATCATATGGATAACTAAGATGATGTTTAAACACAACAGTGCTTACATTGCATGTAGGAGTGTCTTGCTGGCACTGCCTAGCTACAGCTTACACCCTTAAAGAAACACAAGAGAATGGGCAAGAGGTCTGATGGACTTGTCAAGAGGATCTGTCTCAAACTGAAGTGGCCATAAACCAAGCTAGGCAGGAAACTGATAAAATGATTGATAGCAAGTCACAAGGACTGGATGGTTTTCACCAGAAATGAAGCTGAAGGAGGAAGTAGTTGAATTGGTAAAAGTGTTGTGGAACCTTCAGCTTCGCTCCTCTGCAGAAAGGCAGCAAAGAAGCCACACTGAATATGATATACCTGGGCAAAGTCAGCATGTAAGGGGCTTTTGTAAAAATAAGTCCTGCCTTGCAAACTTCTCTGAGCATTGTACTTACGATCTGCTCAAAGTCTCCTGGGACTTCTACAAGGCCTTTGACGAATGCCCACAAGGTTGAGACAGAAACCAGGCAGACACACTCTTGTGGGAGGTATCACATGCTCAGGATTATGGAAAAGCCAAGCAACATTCTCAGCTCGCCTAAAGCCAGACCAGACCTGAGCTTTTAAGTAGCCATGGTCTGCAGCCCACTCAGGTACTGCAAGTGCTTGTGTAGAGTTCTACACTGTGAGGGGGAGCAGCAACCAAAGTGCTCTCAACCCATCTCAACACTTTGGCTTGGCAGTGGTTTTGTTTCGTCCTCTCATATTTTCTTGCATTTCTAGGCTGTTGCTTATCTCAGCTGAAATTTACACATTATATTGAATGAGGTTCAGATAAATGTGGGAATAAAACAAAGCTTATGAATTCACAGATGTTGTTTTCTGAACCAACTGTATATTATAGAAGTGTTAAACAGATACTCAGTTGCTCAGATTTTTTTTTCTTTTTTCCTGGGTTATTATATTTAAGTCTAGTTCTTTGTTGGTTTTATGAAGTCACTATTTCAGAACTAGATCTAAGTAATATTAGCTTTTATCAACAATCCTTTTCATTGCTGGAAGCATGCAATTGTAGTTTGAAATCCAGTAATAGCAATAATTTAAAAGACAAGTAGTTAAGAAAATGAGATTGAATGCATCATAGTACAATTGAGACTTTTTACCTAATCATATACAAACTTCTGACAACTGGAATAGGCAAAGCATAAAATATATAATAGATGCACTTAAACTACACATACTATTTTAACTCTAGTGAAAGATTTTTTAAATCTAAAAATAAGCATTGTTTGATTAGCAAAATACAGAGTGCTCCTCTTGCTCAGAGACTTGCTTATGTCCCATGCAAGGAACCATTTCTAGATTGGGAAATGATGCTTTAAAGAGCAATTCTTCATTCTACAGATAATTAACTGCTCACATGTACCTTGAGTGACTGTAATATTTTGAATTTGGACTCTGTTCAAAAGCTAATTGAATAATGAGCCTGATTGTATTTTTGTTGTACTCTGTTGAACTTTTGCTCTCACAGCAGCTCTTGTTGCATTTAGTAAATCGGGTCCACCGAGATGCTGAATCCTTGCCAAGGTTTCATTTTGAGGTGAAGAGCAATGTAATGTCATCATTGTCTTAAAATAGTCTTCTAAAGGGAGCAATCAGTGTATACATCCACATACATCTGAGTATACAACAGTGACAAAGGAACCAGAATTGCTGACATCTGTTTTCCTCTATTCAGTGAGCACAATCCCTGCTTCCTCTGCTGTTGTAAACTGCAAATTTGAAAAAAAAATTACCTAGCTTTTCACTACTTGAGTATGTTTAATTAGGTGGTCTGAGAGCATGGCCAAACTCACACAACATACATATAGTCAGGCACAATTCTTTGTAGTTAAATCTTTCTCATTAAAGTTTCTTTAAAGCCAAAATGGAACATTACCCCATTAGGGTGGATCCAAGGTCAGTATTTCAGCCTTTAAGTTGCTGTTGCTGCTGAAATCCTGATCAGAAAAAAAGCATGATCTCTGAGGCACACATTCCAACTACCATAAATTCCTATCTGAAGAGTGGATATAGGGAACTCCAGACAATAACTTCTGCCAGCTTGGTAGGGAGGCAAGACGGAATTTCTCTTTAGAACTCCATAAATGCTCCCCTTTTGAATTTTTTTTTTTTTTTGTGCATACTGCTGCCACTAGAAGCAATGTCATTCATTGTCCCAGAGAAAAAACAATATTCTCACAATAATTTTCCATAGAGTTAATTTTCAAGAAGAAACAGCTTGGAAGTAAAACAACAGGGTGCCTGAACAAAAAAATTACTTAACAAACTTTTCCTTATAACAAGCTAAGTTGTTTACAGTGCCCAAGGGAATATGGAAGGGCTGTATTGGTCAGACTTTTCAGACTGTTTCACTAGTTAACAAATCTGGGGTCTCTCTGTAAGTAACTCATTGGTCATGATGGCAGAGTGGGGTGTGTACTAAGGTACCAATTGCAAGGACATTTTTGTTGCCTGTGGGAGATGTTAATGGCCATTGACATGACACAACCACAAATACTAGGTTTTCACTCAGTTTTCATATTTTGACTTCAGCCCTCTTAAGGTAATGCATATGTGGGAGTGTCAGAAGCTCTTTTGTTCCTGTTAAAGTAATTCTAGTTCCTGAAGATCAGCTAAGAGATCTGTCCAGGTGGAAGGATTTCACTTTAAATTGTTGCTCATTTTATGGCAAACCTTTTCCACATCACACATGCAGAATAATTCCTGGTTATCTGTGGGTAACACAAGCCCCTAAGCTCCTATTAAAATTACAATAAAACATAATTAAAAGCTAATAACATGAATTGTTAATTCTGTACTGGTTTTGGTTGGCACAGAGTTAAGTTTCTTTAGAGTAGCTTGTATGGGGCTATGTTTTTGATTTGGAAGTGAAAATAGTGTTGATAATCCAGGGATGTTTTAGCTCTCCCTGGGCAGTATTTACACACTTTTGTTTTTCCCACCATCTGACCAGTGAGGAGGTTAAGGGTGCACAAGCATTTGGGAGAGGACAGCCAGGACAGCTGACCCCAGCTGACCAAGAGATATTCTAGACCTTCCCAAATCATGCTCAGCACTACAGACTGGGTGAACATTTGCCAAGACTGCTATTGCCAGGGGACTGGCTGGGAATCAGTGGGCTGGTGGTGAGCAATTGTTTTTGTTACATCACTTGTTGTTCTTGGGTTTGGTTTGTTTTCTTGACCCTCTGATTTTTTTTTTCAACATCCCTTTTTCAATTATTAAAACATTATCTCAACCCATGATTTTTCTCATTTTTACCCTTCCAATTGTTTCCCTCATCCCATGGGGTGCAGGGGCAAATACATGGCTGTGTGGAGCTGAGGTGCAGGCCAGTGTTAAACTGTGATGCCATCCTAGGAGCTCTATCTTAGGACTTACATAACAAGGTATCATGTTGTGAAATACTCTGGGTTTTTCAATCCACTGTTGATTTACTGTGCTGACATGCCATTTCTGGCCCTCTGCCTTTGAGAAGCAATACCTCTCTCTGTAATGACACTATAGTAAGTACCACATCTCTTTAGTTGTAAGTACTGCTAGGACTCTTATTAGCCATGAAGGTGTATCATTCTAAGAGGAGATGGATAGCTGGCTTTTGAGACTGCAAGTATAAAACATGTCCTGAGATCAAGGATCAGTGGTAGCTGGGATAGCACAATAGTTATGGAGGACTAGAAAAAAATTCAAGTCATTTGAGATATCTAACTTGAAAACAGGGTAAAAAGGAAGTTCTTTAGTTTTTAGGAGTTGTTTTTTTTTAATAGGCACATCCTGGGAAAGCATCTCTAGCCCCTAAACCAAGAGGTTTTGTGTAACTGTTACATCTCCAAGCTAGCCTTTGCTCAGGAAGCTTAACTGGCTCTTACAGCATACAATTAACCACCCACAACCTTTTGCAGCATATTATTACTTGTTCACCTGTCTAGCACAACAACAACAACACTACTGATGCTTTAAATATCCACAATAATCAAGAGTCAAAAATCTGTGCTTCTGCAGGCTCTCACCTGTAAAAAGAGTCCTTCTTTTGTATTACAGTTGTACAGCCATAAGACAAGATGTATTACAAATCTTGCATAAGAGTATTTGGTAGGAATAGGATTCCTACATCCTATGGAATGTAGGATGCAAGCATTTCATAAATCAGTTCCTTCAAGTGCAGGCTTTGTTGCTGGTATTATTTTTGTAAACATACCATTCCTGTCCCTGCTGCTCTGATGCTAATGGTTGTGAAGAAATTGTAAGCTAAAACAGTATTATTTTTAAAGCTTTCTCTAGTTCATTTTCACCTACTTACAGTAGAGTTGGTCCACTGTACACTCCCAGAAATGCATCATCATTGATAACTTTGAGGTATTTGTTCTTGTGCAGATAGCTGCAGAAACAAACAAAATACAGTGATTTGGAAGTAGTTATCCATAGGTTACTGAAGATCTCTAGTTTACTTGCCTGCACAGATGTACAACGGCAATATGTATAAAGGCCATCCATTCCCAACCACATACTGAAACATAATCAGTTACTTCATTTTCTGTGTACCCAAGAAATAAAATACAGGTTTTCCATTTTGAAAAGCAATTAAATTCCTCAACAAATACTTTATTTTTGCTAATTTATTTATTATCTTTGTTCTAAGTTTTTTCTCTCACTGTCATACACATAAGAGCACGTGCATATATACTCTATCTCCAAGTACATATGTGGGAGGATGAGGTCAAATAGTTTTGTTTTCGTTCATCAGAATGAACGAAATGTTCATTCTGTGTTCATCAGGCTGAACACACCAAGTGACCTCAGCTGTTCCTCATACATCCCCTCAAGGTCCTTCACCATCCAGGCCTCCTTTGGACACTCTCTAACTTTAATATCTTTTCTTATATTGTGACCAAAACTGCTCACAGTGAGGCTGCACCAGAGGAGACCAGGACAATCCCTTCCCTTGCCCAGCTGGCAGGCTGTGGTGTGGAAAAAATTAAGTTAATATTCTAATCCTGTCCTGGTTCAAGTCATTGGCAAATTTTTCATAACATTCACTGGATATAAGTTTATATTGATCACCATAGTAAGAAATGAGAAGTAAATGCACTTCATCTGGGTTACACAACACAAAGTCTTAGAGAGCCAAATAATGCTTCTGGCATGCTATTCATTGGACATTACTCATGCCATAAACCTTGCTTCTTACAGAAGGAAATAGTTTACATCACCTTCTTAGCTGTTGTTTGAAATAAATTTTAATTCTTTATTAATACATGGCATTCTACCATCACCTGGTGTTTGTGTTTTCTGAGAACTGATTTTCATATTCTCTAAATTGGAACATTATTGTTCTGATCATTTCCTTTAGTGTGCAAATTTGCTTATGATTTTTTCTGCAAAAATAATACAAAAATTAATACCAGAGCAACAGTTAAGATTTAATCCAAGATTTCAACATTAAGTTGTAGTGTTGAAGGACACAAAAACCTGCTTAACCTAATAAAACCTGTCTGCTTTAGTAACTAGATGCTATTATACAACCACTTAATTACTTGTCCAATTTTGAAATATTTTCCCCTGATGTTTGAGTACCATAGTGACTAATAAACCTGAAATATAATAGCTGATATGTCTGATAAAAATCTTCAAAGTTACAAATAGAAACAGTTAGAGACTTTGGGAAGTACAGAGCCATGTGTTACTAAGGAGGGGCTGCAGTGTTAGCTGCCAGTTTTCACATCCATGAGTCAAGCCCATCAGAATGTACAATTTCCTGATGCTAATTGGTTTCAGTTGCTTAGGCCCTTTTATTTTGATAAGTACTGCTTTTAGATGGAAAGAATAAGACCTTGGTAAATAATAATTTGACAAAAAAAAGCTCATGTAGAGTCAGTTCCTTTTGAAAGTGCCATTAATCCTGCTGTTACTGGTAGTTAAATGATACTGAATGTCATTTAAATTCCCTGCAGAAGAGAAAACTACAACAGTGGTATAACATATCTAAACAAATCTTAGAAGTTTTAGAAATCACATAGTTATGTGTAATATCTAGCCTCAGTGGGGACACTAGAATAATTGTAATTTTGGAGAGTTGGTAGATGGCAATCAGATACACACGAATACCCCAGTGCAAACTACAGGAAATCTGTAGCAGTACTGCAGAATCTGGAGTAGGAGATGCTGATGTTTTTGTAGTGCTCAAGTAAATGAAGGCCCTTTTTCATGTTTTTCAATCCAGTCAGAGCAGTAAAGCACCTATACTTGTGTTTAACGGTCTCTATGGGGGTCAGGGGTAAGTAGGAAGAATATTGCATTAAACCTCGACCACACCAGAAAACTCCATGGCTGCAGGATGCTGAGCAGGACCTTCTGAGGGCACAAAACACCAACAGGACATTTCAAGTGCTATGTAAAATATATACATCCAGCTGGGTTATGAAATGAAGGTTAAAGAAAGGGAGAACAGGTAAAAAAAGATGCAAGTGAGCAGTACTAAGGATTCATCATATGATTTTTCCACACAATTGTTTATCTTAACTCTGAGCTGTGCCAAGCATTATAAGTGAACCCTGAAAGTGCATACTAAAGTAAATATATTCTTTTGGAGTTTATTTTTGTGATTAGATTTTGGGATTGCACACTTTCCACTTCAGTAATTTAGATAGTTCTGTAAAAGCTCATCACAAATATATTTTGCCATTCACTGAAAATATCTTTTAAAAACTCTTCTTTCCTCACCGATTAACTTACAGAAATAAACATTGGTGCAGCAGCACTACTTTGCAGGAGTGATGCAGTTTGGGACTTAATGATGGGTTAAGATGAGAGATTCGAGTGTGAGATGAATGCTTTCAGTAAAAGTATCCCTCAGCCCTTCATTCCTGGTTCCTGACTTTCCTGCCCTTATGAAACTTACACAGCAGTACTGTGGATCCTTGCTGGATGGCAAGACCACCTAGGTAGTGCTACTATTCAGTATGATAATGGAAACCCTTTATCCATGATTTTTCACCTATACCAGTATTAACTTTTTGGCCCCCTTTAATTAATAGGCATTTTAATACAGCAAGAGTAGTAGAAAGTCATAATGCATAGTAGAAGATAGCCTCCAAGATTCCCAAAATGTCTTCTGATTTATGGATGGAACACTAAGTCTTTGAATAATTTGCAAAAGTTTTTTATTGTTTTGCTTTGTTACTTACTTTTGTCCTTGAGATACTCATTCAAAACACATTCAAATTTCCCTCACCCTTTTCCTATTAGTTTATTTTTGCTCCTGTTTTTGTTAAATTCAAATGCTCTTGGATCAGACCCAGAGAAAAACAGGCATTTCGTTCACTATACAGTGGTAGATAAACAGGAGTTCAAATTAGAAATGTCAGAATAGAGAAAATTAAATATTTGCCTCTTACATTAGCTTAATGCTGCTGCTAGAAACAACAAATCTCCAAGCTTGCACTTAGCAAAATTATTCTTTATCCTGTTGTACGGTAACCAAACTACTTCAGAAAATTAGTTTAGAAATTTCAGTTTAGTTTATCAAACACATAAAGTCTTTACCACTCATGTTCATCTCCCTTGTTTGCCTTGTACATCTAGAGTAGTGCTCTGCTCCAAGTAGATGTCATATGATTTAATTAGGAGAAAAGTTTTTGTTGTAATAAACCATTGTTACTGCTGGTAGATAAACCCATGAACATAAGTCTAGTTTTGGTTATTCTGTTGGTTGTTTGTTGTTTCATTTTCTTTTTAAATTTGATTGAGTAGTGCATCATAGTCAGTCTGTGGTAGGATTCACTTAGGGTCATAAATCACAGAAATTACCAGGTTGGAAGGGACCCATAAGCATGATGGGGTCCAACTCCCTAGTCCTTGCAGGATGATAAAAAGCAAAATCGTGACCGTGACCATGACCATCATCCAGATGCAATTTGAACTCTGTCTTGGTGCTGTGACCCCTCCGCTGGAGAGCCTGTTCCTGTGACTGGCCACCCTCCTGCTGAAGGACCTTCACCTAATGTCCAATTGAACTTCCCCTGATGCAGGTTCATTCTGCTCTCTTGTCTCCTATCACTGGTCACCAGAGACAGATCAACCCCCCCCCCCACTGCCCCCCTTGAGGAAGCTGTGGGCTGCCACCAGATCTCCCCCTCATGTTCCCCTTCTCCAGGCTGAATAAGCCAAGTTACCACAGCCACTCCTTATAAGTCTTGCCCTCAAGGCCTTTCACCATCTTGTCTTCTCTGCTTTGGACACACTTAAAGAGTTTGACATCTTGCTGATATTGTGGCACCCAAAACTGCCCCCAGCACTGGAGGTGAGGCTGCCCCAGAGCAGAGCAGACCAGAGCAGGACAATCCCCTCCCTTGCCTGGCTGTGATGCTGTGCCTGATGCACCAGGGCAGGGCTGGCCCTCCTGGCTGCCAGGGCACTGCTGGCTCAGGGTCAACTTGCCATCAACCAGGACTCCCAGTTCTGCTTCTGTGGGGCTGCTCTCCAGCCTCCCACTTTGTATGTATAACCAGGATTACACGGTGCCAGATGGAGAATCCAGCAATTGTTATTGTTAAATTCAATATAGATGGTGATGGCCCAGCTCTCAAGTTTGTCCAGATCTCTCTGTAAAGCCCTCTACTCTCCGCCTTTAAAAATACTTATGTATCTTTAAAGAACACTAAATAATTTTTTTTCTAAAAATAAGCAAACAGCATAGGGGGATAGAACATAAGTAAATAAAGGAAATATAGAATATAATCTTAAAGAGTTGCAGCTGAGCCAATTACTAAGGATTAGGAGCAGGCCTGATGTTAACAGGCCACACCCGTAGCCAATAAGAAGAGTGTTACAAAAGAGTGGATTGGTGGGAACTGCAGTTAGGTGGCTGCTGGGAGAAGAAGGAAGAGTCAGTGCCTAGAGGAGATGCCCATGAGAAACATCAAGGAGGCACGGAAGTCCAGCAATAAGGAACCCTTGCAATGTAATGTCAGCTAACAGTATCTACAGAGGCTAGTATGTGCTGTCTGCTTCTCTCCTTCCCAGTTCAATAAAGCAGATGTTTAGGACTCCAGATCTTCTAAGACCACATTTTCCTTTTATTTTTTAATAATAAGGAGAATTCCAAAGAAGATAGAAGCAACAGTACCTGCATACTATGAGAGAAGCATAAAGAAAAATTGCTACAAGATAGTGTCCAACCTGTGTTTTGTCAAAATGTAAGAAGTGGAAGAGCCAACACAGTTAATATAATGGCCAAGGCTTGGAAAGTTTCTGAGTATTGCTGCATGCAGCTTAGAGGGATTCAGTCAAGACACTGGCTTTATTTTTGCCATATTTTACATCTTGCAATTTCTGTGGGCACTAGTACAAGCACTATGTCATCATGGAAAACTTCCTTTTTCATGTGGAACTTCAAAGTAACTGAACTAGTGTGAATAAAATCAGATCTATTCCAGATCTTTGGTTTAACTCAAACCTTTCAGACTTTAGGAAGTCTAGCTAGCTGCTAAGATAAAATAGGCAGTTTGGAAAGATTAGGACCATGTGAAGTTTGCTCTTATGGAATTCTTATAGAATTTAAGCCTAATTTAAAATAAAGCACTAAAAAGAATCATATCTATCCTCATGTCTCTCTGGTTAATTTAAGAGCTCATGATGAAGAAACCTCTTTACTCATAAGAGTGACAGAGTTTTTGGTCAAACCTCTGTAGGACAAGAGTAAGCTCTGCCAAAGTGAATGGGGTCACTAAAATTGAGATTTATTCTCTCTTAATGATTGAAGCAGATGATTTTGGGTATGGTGTAAAAAGGATGTTCACTCACTAAAGATTATTTTTTCAGGAAATACAATAAGAAGTTGGGATATATGAAAAGGTTAATTCATGCTTTTGAGATGCGCATCTCATTTCCAGTGTAAGTGGCTGGTTCCTCTGAGTTGCTCCCAGCACCTTACACCACTCTCTTTTTGCAGGTAAGAGACACGTGTTAAAGAACTGCTACCATTATCAGGTAAGTGCTACACTTACTAACACAAACAGTCTTGTAAAAAAAAGCATAATTTCCGTCCAAATTGTCTTAGAAAAGGTACTGATCAAACAAAGTTTTACTGTAGCTTCAAGCCAGGACAAAACTCCCAATTAAATTACTTGCCATGATTTTATTTCTGAGCTATAAATATGCATACTAAATGAAAGCACACTGCAAAAGACATTAAGCAATGATACTGTTATTGCTGGCAGAAATTAACATCCTCTCTTTGCTCTTTTAAAGTAATTAAACTAAGATAGGTATTTCAGAGCCTCAAATAAGCAGAGAAGTTTGGGGTTTTTTTCTGAAAGAAGAGAATTACCTGCTACTTACATAGCATCCAGATTTGTCCCATTAAAAGCATGGCCTTGAATACTGGTAAAACCATTATTGTAGAGTTTTCTGCAAGCAAAGAAGAAATTACATCAGTGTATTCTGGGCTGTTTCAATACATGAATACCTAACATCCTATGCATCATTTTTCTTTGCAACAGCACATTCATGGATGGGTGCAGTTTAATCTCTTGAAGAAGCAGCAGTTACTGTGCAAGGTCAAACAGATGCCCAGAAGTGCACCTGAATCAAGGTTGCCATGTGGCAGGTGTGCCATCCACCTCTATTTACAGCAATGATAGACTAAACCACTTTGTTATAATTTTCCCACTCTTAAACTAAAAGCAAGGGAACAAAATCCTGCTAGGATTGATTAAGGAAGGCTACAGGAACTAACTAGCAAAAAAGTTGTGATTTTACTATCAGGCATGCTTTAAATTTTTGGAATTCATTCTTTTACTCCCTTAGAGCAAAAGGATTTTTTTTAGAATTTCTTTAGAATTCATCTGTTTGCATTCTAATGCTCTTCCTTCCAGTTCAGTTCATAACTCATTACAGTAATTTCACTCCCATCAGCTCTTTCTTTTGGCTCACATTGACTGACTTGCATTACTGAACTTTATTTAAGAATTTTCTTTAAAATATAACTCTTCTGATGTTTGCCATCCATTAGTTTCCATGGTATGTACCACTCAGGTTGCAAATAAAGTTAGACACAGTTATAACCCTGATGAATCTTTACAGGGAGAGAACTTTGCACACTTTCTCCTTTGATTTTTTTTCAAATATAAACATTCACTGGCACTAGGGTCATAGAAAAACTACTTTAGTCAAGCCAGTTTAAAGAAAAGAGCAGGACTGATTCATATAGCTGTCAAAGTACAGAATTTATGCAAACTAGACTATAGATGCTATCTGTGATGTTTCTCTGTTGCAAACTACTAGAGAGTAGGAAAGGAATAGTTTTATTTTTAAACATTTTGCCATAGGCAATTACCAGAGAGGTGATTGCCTTGTGACTTAACCTGGAAGAACTTACAGGGTTAGAGATTCATTACAAAGCCCATGGAAAGCATTTGCAGGCACTGAAGTCATATAAGGATTATCTGCAATTTCACTGAAAAAGGAGACAAAATATCACAATCAAACATCTGCCCAACAGAGCATCTGGAGAACAGCTTTGTTATTAATTGTTATGTGTCTTGATAATAAATAGAAGTTTAAAACATAATTATTTAAATTAATTAATTTAATGTATTTTAATATTAATATAAAATAAATTAAATTGCCATATTTATTATACGTTTAAATTTATTTCTTCAAATAAATAAGTTTAAAATAATAACCTATTAAATTATATCTAAGGCAAGAAGATACATGTAGGATGAAGAACTGAGCATATTCCAGCACCCAGGAATACAGCTCATGAGGTGAATGGGTTTTGTAGTTGTGGTGAGGTGAGCCAGCCTGTGTGATGATGGTGGCCAATGGCACAGACAGGGCCCTGTCTCATGAGCCAGAGGATCAGCAGAGTGAGTAACCATTACCATTGCAGTGTCAATTGAACAACCCATGTGGCTTTAGAGCTGAAATCCTGCTCTCTAAATTCAGGTAAGATATCAGATAATACCTTATCAGGACAGAGGCATTTTACTTTACAGAAGTGCATCTAGCACATCTCTTTCACTAGTAAGTGAAATAACTTAGTGATTCTTCTCACCCCTTGTCCAAAGGAGTGTTTCACTACTCATTTCTTAAATACTTTAATTTTACTCCAACTCTGCATTCTTCATAAGTACATTCTGTCTTCAGACCAAAATTCTGTTGTAACAAAATGGAGAAAGAAAAGCTAAAGAGATGTACTATTACTAAACTGGAGAAAGGAGAGAGGAAAAAGCTAGTAGAAACAAAGGGTAGAACCAACTATTTGATTGCCCTTTTTCTGATTTTTCCTGAATAATACTATAGTCTGGAAACAAAAATATTTTGCAAAGGTTTCTTTTTCTTCAGCTTGTGGAGTAGGTACAGCCTAATAAGGCCCATGCATAAAGTCCATGGGCTGAGAAGTCAACAATTACCCATGTGCCAGAAATAACCTCATTCCTTTTCTGTGCTACATTTGTGCGTATATATGTGCTGACACTGAACAGTACTCCAACCATTTTCATTCCAGGTAGTTTTCCTTGATAGGTGGTTTCCACCACAAGTTATTTGGGTTTGAAATTTTGCAGATTAGTTCATTTTTTCTAAATAAATGTTTACTTGTAAGTTGCTTCACCTCAAAGGCAGAGTCATACAATGAATGGGTTTCCCCCAAGCTATATCTTACTCATTATTTAGAAACCTATTATTTTTCAAGAGCATTTTTTTCTTGATGGAAGAAACAAAGAGTCTTTCATTGAATAGCAATATTTAGAAATAGATATCATAGAACTACCTTGAAAGCACAGCTCTATTCTTGAAAAACTCTGTGCAGCATATAAGAACTATATTTATATTTTGTTATAAAAATATAAAAATATAAAGATATCAAGGCAGAAGTAAAACAATTTTTAGCTTTCTGCCACTTAGAAAGGCACTGAGTTAGTTAAAGAAAGAACACAGATGGTTGTATAAACTGCTTTGTTTCATCTAGCCTCTTCAATTCTTGGTTCTCTCTACTATGTAGAAGTAGGTCTAGCAGAGTTTTCAATCTAAGCTGAAGCCTTTCTTGTCTTTGAGAAGCTCCCTAATAGTTTTTAGGATGTAGTTACATCTCAGAGCTCTGACGGGCTCAGGTTTCAATCTTGGAGGCCCACAGCCAAGGTGAATGTGTGTTAGAACAAAGCTTATTTCTGGTCTCAGAACTTCCTTGGAAGGGAAGATCTCATTGCAGAACAAGCAGCATTCCTCTACTGCTCTGAGGTTCATCCTGCCCGTGGCAGACCATGAATGCAGTGGGAACTGACCCTTCTCAACCAAAACCACCTTTAGCAGCACTGAAACACGGCCTGTGCTGGATCATCACTCACATCTTTGCAAATCACCTTTAACATAACACACCTATTTTTAATTGCCTTTTGTCTAGCCCATCCAGCATTCTCTTCCAGCTGAAAACTGCTACAATATAAGATTTCTAACTCCTCTCTGGGACCAAGAAGTGACCAAGATACTTTTACCTTGTTTCAGCCTGCAAGTCTTTATCTGCAGCACTCTTCCTCCTCAGCTTGATTACGGCTCAAACTTCTGACTTAGTTTAAAACAGGTGGATATTGTCTGTGCTTTTTAAATACCAAGAAACTCCTGCTTATTTTAGAGTTCAAAGCAGAACTCTTTGTTTCTATAATACCTTTAAATATAATAGTGGAAGACCTCCTTGTCCCCATTTGCATTCTATTCTTTTTCTTCAAGAAATTATTCTGCAGTTTTCTTCACCATGCTAGCAAAATTTGTTAGAAGAATTTTGATAGGATGACTTGATGTTAGAAGGATGTATGCCAGCTGAGGTCCCATGTGTCACACTATTCTCATTTCATATTAATTCAGCCATTGCAAAACCAAAACCAAAATAAAAGCAAAGGGCCTGTAGAAGTTGGGTGTTATAAATGTGCTGTGTGTCCATGTCTCTAATTCAGGTCAAATGTGTAGTGCTAGGGGAGCTGGCATTCTCCAGATTTGGTGCTAATGCTCATTGAAATATTGCTTGAGGAAAACCACTTTGTCAAACTTAAATGATATTTTTCTCAAAACCAGAAATGTTCATTATACATTTTCATGTGGTCTGAGGATGGCAATATTCTAACCAGCTCTGAGGACAGATACTTACAGCAAAAAATTCACATCAAATGAATAGATTTTGTTGAGGTCTGGAAATACTTTGAGTCCAGTATTAAAAATACCACTGAAAGAGGGAAGAAACAGAAAAATTTGCTGCATCAGTGAACAACAACCAACAATGTATTAAAAGTGTTCAACAGAGCGGGATGGTTACTGCATCCTCTCTATTGTCAATCAATTCATTTATAATCAACTGTCCAAAACAGAAGGATGCAAGAACAATATAAAAATTTCCAAATGCCAGACTTATGATAAATTATAGAATCTAAAAAATGAGAACACATATTAATAAGACAGCCAGGTGGATCTGTAGAGGGAAGCATCTTGTGAGGCTGATAGGAAGAAAATAATTAAAACTCTGCTTTAAGAGTTGTTCATATAGCTCTAAAAAGGGAAACTGTCTAAAATGTGAAATGCTTAAAGCCTCTTCTTTATGAACTCCTATAGAGTGAAAACAACTGTAGTTCTCAATTTTTAAAACTATTATCCTGAAATGGAATTTTTTTACTATCTTTTTTTATTACTTTCACATCTATAGGAAAAACCTGGACAAATCTTTCCTCCTTGCCGCTGCCTCCACCACGTACACACAGAGGCCTTTCTTCCAAATATTACTCAAAATCACGGAAGTTTCTTTAGAAAATCATGAGTAATTTTCAGGATTTCTTTCTGCCTTATGAAATCAGGTGTCTATAGGTGAGCTTTTCACATTTGGCTGACAGCTATGCTTTAAAACCCTGTGTAAATGTGTAGTAAATACTAAAGACATGTATATATCTGTTGTGTCCTTTCTTCCCACTGATTCCTACAAAAATGGAATAAGTCAGCACTTATCATAAGAAAAGAGCTAGCTGTGGAATTTTGCTAAGGAATATTAGTCTATTCTAAATATTTAATGGATAAGACAAATGGAAAAACTACTGATGAATTTGTGGACATGTTTTCCTTTCTCACAAGAGTAGTAAGAGTTCCAACCCCTACCCTTGCTGGCTTTCTGTTATTAGAATAAAGCAACAGGGAAAAACATGGCAGTCAGCTCCAAAATCAAATGCAAACAAAACTGCTAAAATGTAAAGAGCCATCTGTGAGATTTAAATACCAATTTGTTGCAGGTACTAAATACTTACAGGTATTTCAAAAGTGGGAGGTTTTTAAAGGCATCTGGATCTATGTAATCCAAGTTCCTAAGATTTCGAATTTCACTGTAAAAAGGGAGGAACATTGATAGTTAATATTTAATAATGGATCACAACAGAAATCATCAATGTTAAAATGAAATCTCAGGGACCTAATTCCTGCAGCAAGCTTTTTGTACTGGACAGCACTAGCTCAAGACCAGAGCAATCTTACAATGATGCATTATCATCTGGATAGGTGCCATCCTGGGGACTGGCCTTTTGAAGCAAGGGGATAAGAAGTACCTAAGATTTGATTATGGATCCTTTCTCTGCATGGTCCTAAAATCAAAACAAATACCCTGTGGTAATGGCTGTTACTTTGAACATGGTGGGGGTTTTGTTTCTGCAACACTGAGTAAAAAGAAGAAAAGTAAAACTTTTGTTATTTGTATATAATAATCCTATCAAATTACAACCATCTATGCACCTTATCATTTTATGTGCAATTTTTCTGCTTACTTTCTTCATGGCTCTGACAGTATTTTGTATTATTTTTTCCTGTCTTTTACAGAGCTCATCAAGTGATGGCTCAGTCACTTAAAGCAACTTTGTTCTGAGACTTGGAATGGCCACAACATTGACTACATAACCATGCCCAGCAGTACAGAGGATGGCATATCTCTTTGCTGTATAACAAGGCAAGATGTAACGTAGACTTCATTCCTTATATCTTCTGTCCACAGTAAAGTCTTTAAATACTTCCCCCCAAGAGAAAGCTTGGTCTGCAAATGGCTTTTTAGTCTGCTCATGTTGAAAAACCAGCCTGACACTAATCACAGCTATGGCCATGATGGTGCTTTCTGCAGGTGTGTTGGTGGGGCTGCTGCCCCTCCAGCCACTACCATCATTGCCTGGAGTCATGATTCTTCCTCATTTTTCTAAAATGTTTCTCTCTTCCCTTAGTACAATTTCCCTGAATACTTCTAATTCTTCTATTTTCTAGCAGATTTCTCTCTTCTCTATCTATAACAACAGTCAGCAGTCTGGCTGCACCAAGCAGACTATGCCAAAATTCTCAGTATTGAGGTAGATTCAATTGACCTACCAATTTTCATCTTTTATTAAAAAAAGCCCTCCCCCATCATATGCAGGCTTTTAGTTTCTTGGACTCTTTACTGATTCCAGCAGTTTTGCATGGATGGTTTTGCATGTTTGCTTCTATTTGTTTACCTTAAATCAGCTCTGGACACTGGTCTCATAACACTGCTGAAACAACTCTCAGCCTTTCTGAAATAGAAACCATGTAGAAAAATGGTGCCAGGCTTCCTTCTGATACTAGCAGTGGAGAATTGGTCTGAAGAAAACATTTCTAGTTACTTATATAAAGAAATTTTATAAAGATGACAGATTTAGAGGGCATGATGGTGCAGGTTATGTGAGTGATCTTCCAGCCTTAAGTCAGTCAAAAAAGTGCTGCTGTTGGACTGAGACCCAATGGGCAGAAACCAGTAGTGTTCAATTTGCCATGGCCTAACTGTGCCAAGTAACCTATATAATATAAGAAACAGAAAATTGGGATTTAAAACTACCTCTGGCTCTGGAATTGTTTTAATAGGATAAAATCAACCCAGACAATTTGTCTAAGAAATAGAAGTGGGAAAAAAGACAGAAGTTAGTAGATAAATCACTATGTAGACACTGGTACAAAGATTTCAGCCTCTCCATATATTGTTGTACTGACAAAACAGTTCTGCTTCACCTTTCTGCACCAGTTTTCTCTCTGTTTACTAAAACACTGCCGGGAAATGAGGATTGCCCTTTTACTTGAGTGTTAAATTGATGTCATTTATTGCTCTAGTACTGCTACTGTAGTGCTGCATTCAACTATTCTTCACATCTCTTAGCTACTTTGAACTGTAGCTCTGTTTCTGTATTTGAAACAAATCCTCTCAGTGTCAGTTTCTTGCTTCTCTCCAATTATTTTAATAGTTATGTAGCTATCACATTCCCAACAGTGGAATTTGCTTCATAAACATTAACTGACATGTTTTTTCCATCACTGACTGCTTTCAAAATGTTGGACTTGTGAGCTTCCTGGCCTGATAATCCTCTGTGGACCAAGCATATTCCAGGGAAAGACAGTCTTCAGTTCAGCCTTTAGCCTGGAAATGGATAATGCAATGGAGTATCAAAGAGTCATGGGTTGTTGCTATTCATAGATAGCAACATTCTGCCTAAATTATTTGGATGAGGGTACTGGAAATAAGAATTCAAAATCAGCAGATGGTACTAAAATTAAAAGAACAAAATAATGTAATGAGATACAATTTTGATTTATTAAGTAATTGGACCATGAGAGGACATTTGCTGATTAAACAATGCAAATTAAAAGCTAATTAATCTGGGAATAAAATATTTTAAACAGCCAGATGAGACAGCACAGTAATGAGAGAAAATCTTAAATAATGTGAAGGAATCAATATGATTCAACTAAACATTGGGAAAAGGTTTATATCCCCGCTGTTCAATTTTCTTGAACTGGTAATTTTTGGATTCAAAAAGAAGTAGACTTAAATATCTACTGTATTTATACTTGCAATTCATCCTACTCTTTGTATTGCAGAGGTGCCTTAAAGCCCAAAAGGAAGAAAAGGGCCATTGTGGAGCAGACAGCCAGGCTCAGAAGTGTCTAGTCAAAACAGATGAGAGAGGTATAAAAATAAAAGGTGATTTGACAGAAGTGAGTGTTACACTTAAGAAGAAATGAGGACAGAAATCCAATTTTCCCTACTTCTAGTCCAGTCAAATGTGCCTCCTGCATTTGACTGGCCTGAATATGTGGCCTCTCATTTTGTCTGGGGGAAAAGGAGAAAGATCTTGTGTGCTGTGGATAAATGTAGGCAACACCAAGGCAACCATGACACACAGCTGAAGTGCAAAGAGTAGATTTATTCCATCATCTTGAGGGCTGAAGGATTCAAAAAATCAAATAGAGACACAGAGACTGCTAGGCTCATATTGGCAGGGGCAAAACACAGTGAGGCCTGAGTGCTGCCTTACACATCAAAGGGGGCCTGGAACACGTGCAAACCTTCACAGGGCTGTGGTTTACATCTCTACACTTCTTATCTCCTTTCCCTGCTTACAAAGAGGCCCAAGTCTATAAGAAGAATGCTTTTAAGTCTTTCACAGTTTTCTGTTGTCTTGTGAGAAAATGTCACTTCTTCAGTAGACAAAAAATAACCAAAACAAACACAGATACATGAATTCCCGACACTGTTTTCTAACATCTCCTCGGTGCAAGACTGGTCTCTGAATGAAAACAATTCTAATTCCAATTTAGTTTTCTCCCTTGCCAATCTTCTCTTTTCCAACCCTTTCCTCCCCACAGATCTTCATTTCCATTCATGAACTGTGCTGCTGTCCTTGTTTTAAATATTCAAACATGATTAGTCTTAGAGTACTGGAAAGAATTTCTCTCTAAAATCACAGATTTAAAGAATATCTACTGCTCCATTCATATTGGAATCTATGAAGTTAAGCCCATAAGGAGGAAGGATATTTGAATAATTCTGGTCTCATCAATTAGCAGGACAAACTGCATTTCACAATTTCTTTTACAGTAATCAGGCATGAGTAATATACTCAAAGACACATAAATGCATGGCCCTAATTTTCAAGCTGTAATCAAAAGACTGCTGTGGTGTAAAGATTAATCCCAAAAGGTCCGTAAAGATAGAAGACCAAGTTGATTATCAGTAAATTCATTAAGCAGGGTTTGCACTTCTGTTATTTATCTTCTATGAATTGGTGAGTTGAAAATATTTAAACTTGTGAGCTTAAAAAGTTATGGTTCTTTGAAAAGCAGCTCTAGGAAAACTGTTAGTAGTTTAAGCTGCCTAAAATGCAGATAAAGCCAAAGAGTATACTTAAAATGGCTAGTAAGCTAGTTCTCAGATATCTAAGTGTCTATGAGAGCTGATTTAAAATTACTTTTGAAATGCAGCTTTAAAAAATAGAAGAATCATGGCATACAGCAGTGTTACAATTCTGAGTCCTTCTGGGTATTAAGTGCTTTTAAGGTACAAGAAAACATGAGACAGAAGGCATTTTTGTTGACCATTGATGCAAAAAGCCAAAAGGTATCCTGAACAAACATTTTACTTTGCAGTCCTAACTGAAATTACTTAGAGATGCTAAGTAATTAGAGATTACTCATTAAGTAATGAGATGCTTATTAAAAAAAAAAAAAGTATGCTGCTACTCTGCTACTTTCCCACAATTTAATAGAATTATTAGTGGAGTATTTACAAAAGTATTCAAAGTTGCTTTACAAACTCTATTCTTGGAAATACAAAAACCATTTAAATAACTGTCTTATTTGTGCTTTAAAGACACTTGATGTTTGACATTTTAGTTCTGGCACTCAGACTAGGAATTTAAAATGTACTAGGTTTACAATCAAATCACCACCTGATTGTCCAAGAACAGCAATTCACTTTTCATTTTTAATGAAAATACACAAAAAGTTTATCTCATCAAGAATAGGTGTGCAGAGAAAGTCACTTGATTTTATAAAGATATGTGTCAAGATTTACAGATAAATATGAACTGATGTTTAGTTGTAAAACTATAACTACTTTCAAATCCAAATGTATCTAAAAATGAAACTAATAGTAAGGCTATTCAAATATTAGGCTAATTAATTAATTGAGACATATGCTTGCCAGCTAACTTTTCAGAAATGTTAATATGCTACTTAAAATTTTATCTGAATTTGGTAACATAAAAAGATGCACAAACTTTTACATATTGAAGTGGAATCTAAATTTCATTCACCAGACGTGCTTTTCATACCTGCCTTGCAATATTGATACATTCTTGAGTCTGTTTAAGCCCAGAACTCAGAAACTGCAAATCTGGTTTTCGAGTAGCAACACAATCATGTTATGCTGTGATACCTGCAAAGACTAAGGATATCCAGGTCAGCAATTGTGAAATAAGCTTTAAGTTTTAAATAAGCTTTTTTTTTTTCATTGTACTGTGTAGGGGGATAGAACATAAAATGTAATCTTACCCCCTAAAGAGTTGCAGCTGAGCCAATTATTAAGGATTACGAGCAGGCCTGATGTTAACAGGCCACACCTGTAGCCATCAGAAGGGTGTTATAAAAGAGTGGATTGGGGGGAACTGGAGTCAGTGGCTGCTGTGGGGACAAGGATGAGTCAGGGCTTAGAGGAGCTGCCTGCAAGAAACATCAAGGAGGTACGGAACTCTAGCAATATGGAACCCTTGCAATGTACTGATAATAGAACTTCTGCAATATAATGACAACATATTATAGTAACCTGGGCCCTCCCTCTCTACCTTCTGTGATTTCACAGCTACCTTAGCTTCTCTCACTTGTTCATCTACTTCCATGTTTTATTCTCCTCCTGCAGCCAAACCATCCATGTTGTCCCATCTGCATGCACCTATTTAAGCCTTTGCACCACTGGCACCAGAAAACTGGCTTAGGCTCCCAACAATCTACTTCCTCCTCCACACTGCAGATTTTAACAAAATTGTTTTGCACAGCACTATCCCAGCTCTGAAATTCACTGCAGGTACACAGTATTCCCCCATCAGTCTCTTCAGTCTTCCTCTCCAGATGCTTCTCCCTTCTTCCTGCAGTGCGGGATCCCCTGGCCTGGCATGATGAGCTGTCCAAGAGAAGGGCAGCCCTTGCCCTGAGGATGGAGGGGCTGCTCTGCCCTTGGCTCCATCTCCCTGCAGGGCTGCAAGTGCTCCCCCAGCAGCTCTCCAAATAACGTCACATAAATGAGGGCAAGCCACTTGAACCATAACCTTTGGCCTTGTTCCCAAATGTGAGAGGGCTTTTAATGTGGTTGTCTAAAAGAAGAATGCTTTATGAGCTGGGAGAAGAGAGTAGGGAGAGACCAGGGGAGGGTGAGCCAAGACACAGAGAAAGGAGGAAAAGAAAGATAGAGGTTCTGAGGTTCTGTTTGCAGGACTGTTTCCCTGAGAAACAGAGACCTAATTACAACAGGTTTTTATTTAGTGTAATGTAAGCTTCAGTTCTACTAGTAAGGCAACTACAGAGAGGCACTGATTGCTAATCAGACCCTTTCACAACTACACTTACAAAAAATACATACTTATGTAATTGTATGAGAGAGACAGATCTGAATTCGTAAACAGACATGCTTAAAAAAGGTAAATACAGAGAGAAGAAACAAGACACCATTGTGAGACCAATTTAACACAACTGAGGAGGAAAAAAACCAGCAGAAATGTGTTCCTTATTTACATCTTCATAGAGTGGAAGTTTTGTCATTAATTACCAGCAAAATGAGATGTGGCTCATTAAAATACAGCAGGTGATCAGTATCCTTCTTTTGCAGAAGTTGCTCAGTACTTGAAAGGCATGGATGCATAAAAATATGACCTTTATAACATATGGGTCACAAAAATATGCTTAAAGAGCTGAGGTCTGGAAGGAACAGAAAGTCAGGACAGAGGTACATGAACCAAATAAGCATTGAGAAAATGGGTTGTTGAAGATCAAGGCTGAAGTGTACTAACTAAGCTTGGCACACAGATCATGATGAACACAGGATGCCTATTCACATAACGCTTGGCTTAAAGCAAAGCATTAGTTCCTTCCACAAACACTGAATTTTCTCTTGAAAAGTTTCTATGTCTAAAAACAAATGTTTTCAGAATGAAACTGTGTGTATAAGTTTCAGTTAGGGTGAAAAGATTATTTATATAAAGCTGCACTTTATGAAAGTTCAAAGAAAAACAAGCTGTAAAAATAAAACTCTGTGAAATAACTTTTCAAAACTGTTAATCTCAACCTCCTTTAAAATACTTTGTGATAATCTTAACCTAGTATTATTTTAGCAATAATACTTTAAAATACTGTAATCTATTAAATTAATTTAATGTAAATACATTAAATTAATGCATAGCACAAGTTGCAAATTTATCCCTGTATTATGCCACTCTTTGGAAGGTAAATCAAACTCAACAGTGATAGGTTTTAACAAATCAGGAGTTATAGAAACAATTCATAAAAATTATCAAATCTGTAAATTGCTTTCTTTCACAGCTTATATGCAACTGTCGAAACTTGCCAGATGCTAGGATATTCCCTGATTAAATTATACATGTGCCTTACTTCCAAACAGAGTTTTTTAAACCTGGTAAGCACTTTTAAGTGGTAGAGGTGGCCCTTCTTTGAGGGCTACCTTCAAAGTCTTGGGGTTTTCCTATAACTTTTGTGAGCAGAGTTCTAATGTCTTGTCCTGGGTAATAATTTTGGCTCTTGTGCAGGAAAAAAGGAATCTTGTATGCTGTCCACAGTTTCTCTTGGCAATGCTTTGTGAGAAATACAAGGGGTCCCGTGTTACCATACCCTTGTATAGTCAGCAGGAAATGTTCTCTCCATAGTGTCCCCACAAGGCTGTGCCAGGGGTGACATGAGAGTGACATGAGCCTGGGAACTCTGCTGACTCCTGCACAGACCTGCAGCTTTCAGTCATGGACAGCACATCCAGGCCTGGGGGCTGCAGTGGGTGTGATTTTGGAGCTTTCTGGAGCATTTTATCTTCAATTTCTAATAAGGTGAGCCACAAAAGAAGTGCCATATGAGGAATTTGTATCACAGTGGCAGATACTTTATTCATTGCTGATAAAATGTGCTGACAGTCAATGTTTCACTAAATGTTCATTTTCATTAAACAAGAAATTTTACAGACACAACAACTATGAAAGAGGAAGAGAGAACATGGACACAACAGGCTTAGGTAAAAACATCAACATAATAGGAAATGGTATTATAACCACAGGTAAGTACTGATATCACACCAAAGCCTTACTGTGAAACTCAGGAATACTATTGAAGCATGTTGTTGGCCTGAAGTAGATCTCAGGATCCTTGCACTCTGCTTCTAGATATGCCAGTCAGGTTCATGTTCTCCTAGAGGAGTCACTTACATTTTCTAGCATTAGTTTCTCTCTTTATCTTCACTAACAATAATTATATTTTTCTCCTGTAACTTTGTTAGTCTTTCTGATTCACACTGTGTTAAATAGAAGGAAAAAGAATCATAGAAAATACAGCAGTGTTACATCATCATCTAATTCAATCTCTTTCTCTGAGTGAAGATTAAATAGATCTATAGAATTTCAGATCATACAGCCTTAAAGGCCTGCAGTGGTAGAGACAATGTCTCCAGGAAAACAATTCTAGTGTTTATTACCATAGGAATAAATACCAGCCATAGGAATACATTTCCTAGAGGCTGCCATGAGTCTCATCTAATCTACTTTAACATTATAAATACATTTTCAAACATTAGTGTGAAAATAGGTGGTAGTTTTCACCTCTTGCAACAGCTTTAAAAAAATCAATCTGCCTCTGTCATGTTTTCTTTCTGGACACAAAAGACCTTTCTCAATTACTGTGTTTTCTGGATCCATGGTGACCTACAGTGCTCTCCCATGGAACCTCTGCAAACAAAGATCTCTGAAATATGCCAAATTCAGCTGAGCCTTACAACAGTGGCACACTTTCCAATCCCCCTTTTGGATCAGTAATGGAAACATGGAAGAGTACCAGATACAGGAGGGGTCCTTTGGAGCTCTCTCTTCAATACATTACACTCTCATTTTGACAGGGTCCTGATGGATGACAAGAATTCTCTGGATGCATACAGCAGTTCTGTAACTGCCCTTAGCGTGTCACTTGGTGTGGATTGGTCAGAACAGGAGAACAAAAAGGTGCAGAAACACTTCCCAGAAGCCTTTTCCCCTATTATTCTTGTTCCACTTAATAACCATATAAACTCTTCATTTTAGTAGTGCACTTTCAGAATGATTACTTATTCTTCATGTCTCCATGTAGTGCCATTTTGCTTTGTGCTTTGCTCCTTCTGATTTTATTTCTTATGCTTATATTACTGCTTTACACTTACCTGCAGTAAATTGACAGAAATAATTCTTAGTTACCATTTTATTTCAGCTTGACATCAAGTTCATGATGCACTCCCACTAGTTTCTCAGTACATTTATCTACATTTCTATGGGAAGATACAGAAGGGAACCAAAAAGATGTATGGAAAACAAGCACAATGAAATAAGCTCAAGAAAGAGACTGAATCACTCCACAATTATGGAGAAAGGAAATGAAAAAAGGAATATTTAGCTACATAGGAGACAGGAATGATGAACATCATCACGTATATTATTTCTACATATTCCAAATTTATCTCATGACTGTATTCATTCATTTAATTACAGTACTTACATGTGAGTGACTTTGCTTAAACTGTTGAAGGAATGGGCCTCCAGACTCTGAAGTGTTTCATCTATGGAGATGTAACTAAACACCAGCAAACAGAAAAATAAACAGGCCTCAGACACTGGGAAGCCACAGCTAGTGCCCATCATGCCGCTTCATTTGTCATCTCATTATTTTTCTCATCCAGCTATGATGGCACTCAGAAAGAGAGCAGGATTTAAATCAGATCAACACTTGTCAGCAGCCACAAGGCTGCTTATTTTCCCAGCCCTTATTTTCTTCCTTCTCCCTCTCTCCACCTTTCTTTGCTTTTTTCCAACCTCAGCATCCCCCGTATTGCTGCCCCTGTTGTCCTCTGCTGCTGATGGAGAGCAGCTTGGTGACCCGTGGGGCACTTCAGGAGAGGACAGGCAGGAGCAGGGAAGGCCCTGGAGGCTGAGCTGAGGCTGGGCTGTGTCAGCTGGCACTGGGGGCACAGGAGGTGCAGACACGTGTGAGCTGTGGGGAGCTGAGTGCCCAGGGTGGGAAAGGCACTGTGCTGCACAGGGGAATTGTGCTTTACGTGGGGCTGCTGGCAGAGAGCTCTCTGGGGGGCTCCTTTGTGGGGAGAAACTGCGGGGAAAACACTTTGAGGAGCCACAGACTGGGTGTTTGTGAGGTACTCGTGAATGTGACCCCAAAGCATCATCCTATCCTTGACCTCAAAAATACTGAATGTTCAATTTGCTCTTAAGCCAGCAGAAAGTACCAGGTGAATCCCTTGTACCAAGATTTAGTGTATTTGTGTTATTAACAGTGTAAACCAGAAATTGAAATTGCATTTGAATATCCTATAAAACATTTATGCAGTGATGCCTTTCTGACAGAAATTAGCTTTGTAATTAAGCATGTAATTTAAATGTTTTTTCTTTCATTCACGTGGAAAAGCAGCACAGGGGGAAAAAATCTCTACTTCTGGCTATCAAGAGTAAATAGCCATGCAGTCATTTAAGAGAAATTGTAGCAATAACATTTTTGTTTAAACAAAGTTCATAAAGAGGAGAACTAAATCTTCTATTCAGTACAGATAAAAACATGTTTATTTGTGGAAATCATATAGTAGACATCATATAGCAAAATGAGCTGCTGTATTTTGAATAATAAACACAGTATATAATCCCCTGTTGAAACTTCAGAACATTTTCCAGATGAATTTGCAAAACCAGGAATGATTGGTAATTTTCATTGCACAGAAATTATGGGCGGGAGAGGCAAATGAGACATGTGGTACATTAGAGACCAAGACATATACATAAAAGTTGTATTTAAAACACAGGTACTGATTCCCTAACCTGAAGTTTATATCAAGAGGGTGGGAGTTCACGTTTTGTGGTAGTAGTAATGCTACAAGAAATATCCAGATGGACATTGACACTATTAAAATTTAAATTGCAGTGGAGCTTTTGGAGCCAAAGAAGGGCTGACACCCTTTTATATTGAATCAAACTCTGTTCTAAAAAAAGTTCATCCTTTTTATATATAATATTATACATCATGTGAGGGATATCCCTCCCTCTCCAAAAAAACCTAAACAATACCCTATCTGATTAAACTGAGATGGTAAATGAAGATGCAGATATCCAAGAACAATTACTTAAGAGGATTTTAGGAAGTCTTTATTTCAATATATCTGGATGAAATATGAAATATAATAGGTGAGGGGGACACTTAGAGACACAGCAGGAGTTAAGCACCATAGACACTGGGGCACTTGAATTGTGAGGGGGTAAAACCCCAGGGATTCCTTTGTTCAGGATCCCTCCTTGGAGAAACCAAACCCTAATATTTTCATTTGATAAATTTTTATACACAAAGACAAAATTTTGGAGAAGGAGAGTAATTTTTAAAAATTTGAAAGAATAGTATCAGGAATTGAACAGAACTTACATCCTAGAGATGTTGGGGAGATTGGAAAAAGCATCACTTGGAATTTTTCTTAGATGAGTCTCCAAAAATCTCCTAGAGAAACAAAAAATTGGCAGTTAATATCCTCTGGTAGCTACAATTTAAGATTAAAAAGTCCTACACAGCTTCAGCTCTGCTCCAATGTTATGTTCTTATCTTGCCTTTTCTCTAAGTCGCCATCTTCGCCTCATTTCTATTCCTGTTTCATTATGTGGCTTTTTTTGTTTGCTGTGCTCCATCAATCTAAATGGCAGCTTTCTGCATCATCCTCCCAAGAACTCAGTGGTGACAATGGACCTTCCAAAACTCCAGAGCATGGCCAGCAGGACATGTTTGCCCATTGATGTTAATGAAGTATTAAGAGAATTCTTTTAATAATTTCAGGCTCCACAACAATATCCCATCCCTCATTCTGAGCAAGAAGTTCAGGCATGTCAGCCAAAATTGAATTAGAGCAATTGCAGCTACCTCCCCAGAATTCTTCATTTTCTTTGTAATAAATAGCACATTCTTCCTCCTCAAACATCTGATGAGGGGGTGGCATGTACTTTACCCATCTGCAGGAGATTTCAGAAAAACCCACAATATTTAAGGGAGATACTTATCAATAGCAAAGCTTTTAAAAAAATGAATCTCTAGCAGACTTACTCCTCTAAATAAGAAAGGAGGAAATGCTTTTGAAATTCAGTCTATGATAGCTGTTAAACTCACAGTTACAACATGTTGCTGTTAATCTTTGGTTTTCCAATACAGTTTGGGAGTATACTTACAGAGCATCTATTGAATGATAATCAAGAACAAATGATAAACTTTCCCCCTAGCTGCTATTAAACAACAATTAAAGAAAAAAGAAATAAACAAATTAGGATGATTTCCTGATTCTGTTTTGTTTCATAATGCCAAGTATCTCATTTCTACAATTATATTTGATTTACGTAGCCAAATATATTATCATCTTGAGATTTATCAAGCTTCTGGAATTTGTATACAAGAAATAAAGCTGTAGAATTAGAGTTTAATAATAACATATGCAGAAATTCTCCAAGGTTTTGTCTTGAATTAAAATATAAATTAGGAGAATGTATATTCCTATAATCCCAAGGGAAGAACTTCCCCAGTCTACCTTCTTTACTCCATATATTTGTTACAGGAATGAGTAAAGACTTCTACTTTTCCAACAGTGCGTTGATGTTTCTCCTGACCTCAATACATCTGGCTCCAAACAAGCTCCCAACCATGGCAATGTCAGTTGGTCCAGAGGTTATGTCCATATAGATGTTATTTTAACATCCACAGCAGTATCAGTGATATTACTTCAGTAAGATATATTAGGGAAGTAAATATATATTTTACATATTTGTCTCTTAATTTTAAAAGCATTTTAAATGCATATCTACAAAACACAATAAGTAAATACATACCACCCAAAGAATTTCAGATTGAAATGATATGATTTTTAATTTGAATCATCTCAACAAAAGCTTTATGTATTTTAATGAACTATTTTCCACCAATACAGGGGGGAAAATTTACCATATGTCAATATGAAAGAGTTTGTCAATTTGAAACAAAGTAAAAAATTTTACATTCAAAATTCATTTTTCTGAGAAAATTATAAGAAGCAATGACCTTTAGCTTTTTATCTAAGAGAAATAAATATGACAGCAAAGTAATGGCTAGGTAAACAGCTATTGATACATTCATTTCTAGTTTTTTATGTCCAATTAAATCCAACACAAATAAAAATATATTTTAAATCATTCTGAAATAAATGCATTATAGTCTTTCAGTGGTGCAAAAATAGCTATAAAAAGGCATTTCACATAGTGAAATTTGTGCTAAGCTTACCAGAAGATGATTACCACCTAGTGTCCAATGCTAATATTACCAATGTAGTAGGAAGGAAGGAATGATTCACACAGCAAAGGAACTCTGCAAGTGGGGAATCCTTCTGAATATGCAAGAATACATAGCTGCTTTCCTATTAAAGCAGTCCAACAGAATAACATAAAGTATCCCTCAAAACTGGCCCAGCCCTAAATAATTAAAGAAATACTAGATTCCTTCAAAATTAAATTGTATGGGTCAGTGTTTGGGACAGGTAGGTACTGAAAGTAATCTCTTACTGCTAATGTATCCTCTGCCTACAAACTGAGGTACATATGGACACTCTCAGACTGACAGGAGAGAATTTAGGTTGGTTACTTGTGAATTTATAGCAAATAGAAAACACCAATCCACAATGTTGGAGCTTATCCTTGCTCAGTTTGTGATCACCCAGTGCTTCTGACTGGATTGAAATAAAAAAGACTTCGCAGGAAGGAATGATCCCATTCTCAGCCAGTTTTCAGATGACACCAAGATGGGCAGGAATGTTGATCTGCTGGAGGGTAGGAAGGCTCTCTAAAGGGTCCTGCACAGGCTGGAATGATGGGCCAAGGCAACTGTGGGAGGTTCAACAAAGCCAAGTGCCAGCTTGCTGTGTGCCCTCCCAGCTCCTTGTGCACCTCCAGCCTGGTGGGGTAGCATGAGAAGCATAAAAGGCTGTGACACTCTAAGCACTGCTCAACAATAACTAATACATCCCTGAATAACCAACATTTTTCCCAGCACAAATCCAAATCCAATGCAATCCATAGCACCATACTTGGTACTATGAAGAAAATTAACTCTATTTCAGCCAAAATCAGGTCACTTCTCTGCAACTTTTTTTTTTCATTTCATTTGCTCCCAGGCCACTTAAGTCCTTTGCCTGGCTGTGCAGCCTGAGGAAATGGAGCATTATTGAAGTAGAGGATAGACCAAAGAGACACTGGGATGTACTGGACATACATCAATCCATGGGACCTGGGATGTTGCACCTAAGGGCAATGAGGGCACTGGCTGATATCATTCTAAGGCTACCCTATCATCTTTAAAATATCATGGTGATCAAGGGAGGTTGTGTCTGAAAAATAAATCAGCATGGACATCTTCCAGTGAGGCAAAAAGGAGGATCTGAGGAAACACAGGGTAGTGGCTGCTATGTAGTTATTTTTTGTGTGCAAGTAATTTCATATATTTGAATGTCCTTTTGCAGATGCGATGTACATGATCAGAGGCAAAAAAAATAAAAATCCTTTATTTTCATCTGTATTTCTATCTTAATAATTCATACATTCAGTTTGACTTTTTGACCTCTGCTGAGCAGCTGGCAGCAATTATAGGCACTTAGTGGTTCTCTGATTAAAAGCAACAGTAGCCAGCAATTACAGCCCATTCTTACTCTCTTTCCCTGTAAGAAGTGAGCCTCTTCTGACTGCTCTTTTCTGAAATTTCATGATCCTGTTTGAACTTTCTTTGCAGAAATTTATAGGCTTTTAGTTCAATATTTCAGAAACACAGCTCTTCTCTATTGTAGTTAGAGGACATTTTATAGCAGGCCATCATAAAAGTTTAAAGTTCAGGGTAAAAGAGGCAGCAGTACCGAGTTTAGGTCAAAATCAAAATTTAGCTCAAAAGTAATGAAATAGGTACATCTGTGATCACAATGCACGAAAATATGAGGGTGTAGTGTTTTAATATGGCAGTTGGATGAAGTTCCAGGCGACCGGAAAGGACAAAGCATTGAACCCATCTTTTAAAAGGGTGGACAGGAGGACTGGGGTAACTATTGATCTGTCAGCTTCATCTCTGTTCCTGGGAAGATCCTGCCACAAGCTATGCTAAGGCACATGGAAAACAGAGAGGTGATTTGAGACAGTCAGCACAGCTTCACCAAGGGCAAATCCCATCTGACCAACCCAGTGGCCTTCTCTGATGGAATGACTGCATCAGGGGACAAGGGAAGGGGTGCAGATGTCATTTATCCAAGGCTCCAAGTGCACAGGGCAAGGGAGGGGATTCTGCCCCTCTGCTCTAGTGAGACCCCACCTGGAGTACTGTATCCAGCTCTGGAGTACTAAGCACAGGAAAGATGTGGACCTGCTGGTGCAGGCTCAGTGGAGGACCATGAAAATTATCAGAGAGCTGGAACCCTTCTCTATGAGGAAAGGTTGAGGTTGAGCTGGAACCCCTCTCTGCGAGGAAAGGTTGAGCTGGAACCCTTCTCTATGAGAAAAGGTTGAGGTTGAGCTGGAATCCCTCTCTATGAGGAAAGGTTGAGCTGGAATCCCTCTCTGCAAGGAAATGTTGAGCTTTTCTTCTGCTGGGCTTTTTCAGCCTACAGAAGAGAAGGCTCCAGGGACACTTTATTGCAGCCTTCCAGTACTTAAAGAGGGCTTCTAACGAAGCTGGGGACACACTTTTTCGTAGTGCCTGCTGCAGGGCATTATGATTTTAAACTAAAAGATGGTCAATTCAGACTAGATGTAAAGAAGACATTTTTACAATGACCATGGTGAAACCCAGGCACAGATTGCTCGTAAAGGTGGTAGCTAAATCACCTCTGGAAGCATTCAAGGTCAGGCTGGATGGTACTCTGATCAACCTGATCTAGTTGAAGATGTCCCTGCTCCTTCAAGAGGTGGTTGGACTAGATGGTCTTCAAAGGGGCATTCTAACCCAAACTATTGTATGAGTCTATGATAAATTACAGTATTAGGTTTCAATTCAATTCAATTATTCAATTCTATATTTATGTATCTACTTATTTGTGAGAAAAAACTAGCTCAATCTTTTCATGTTGTGTAATTCAACCTTTCTTTGTAAAGAGAAAGGTTGAATTTAAATGTGTATTTCTTTGCATTCACTGAGATGACACCCACTAGCTGGAGTTCAAGAGAGAACTAATCTTCTTTTAGTATGTGTCAGCAGCTCATTTAGGCTTAAATTGTAGTGTTTATTATAGCTGGTCTCATTGCTTCATTGCTTGAGTCCATAGCACTGCACTTGGCAAAATCCTGAGTGTTTTCCATTGACTTGGGTAAGGTATCAGGGCACTGGCTGGTTTGCACAATCTTGAATAGAATAAAAGGTGTTGACATAAAATGGCCTTTTGCAGATGGCTCACTTCTCATTTTAGAGTAATACAAGCTATTTTTTCTACTCTCTAAATTTTGGCTACCACATAGTAGCCACCTAAGTGTGGTTAAGAAACTGCTATGCTATTAGCAGCTTCACAATACATATTGTTAATTTTTTTGAGACTCTTTATTGTGTAGTCTGTGAACATAAGGATATGTAAGAGCTGAGTCCAGCAGAACACAAAAGCATGTTTAAAGTTGAGTTTTTAAAGAACTGAGACTGTATCTCATTTTCCTTATTCCTGGTTTGGCAGATTAGCATTTCAGAGTAGTCTCTCTGAACAGCATGTGGGAAGGTTCAGTTGCACTTGGTGATGAAGGCAGATCATTTAGACATTTTTAAAACACTTTCTGAGACAGTCCAATTTTCAATATATAATTGAAATATAATATCACCTTTTATATATAATATCACCTTTTATAGGCTGTTTGGAGGTTCTGTAAACCCATGTTAAGGAAAACATCAAACATTTCTTGATTTTGCAAATATAAACAGACTGTTTGAGTCAGATTCATGAAAAGTTGCCCTCTCCACTGATATTAGCTATTTGCAAAAAATCCGTAAATTATTCCTTAGTAGTCACGTGGATTTTTTTTTTTTGTTGCAAAATTTAAGCTTTTTCTTTCCTTTTACAGATTTATCAATAAACTCTGTTTCCCAATTCAAGAGAAGGCTGTTGTGTGCCTCTGAAGTGTAATGGGTTGGAATGTTATGCCAAAAGAAAACACTGTAATGAAAACTGATTATAATAGCAATCCAAGATTCAGTGTAGTGTAACACTTACAAAATCAGTCTGTTAAACCACTGTTGAAATCAACTCCAAAAATAAGAGTTTTTTTTAACTCTGATATAAACAACTCTTTTGCTACTATGATGATCAAAACTCGTCATCTTCTCAAACGAGGAAACGATAAAAATTCATTTCTACTGCCTTATCACCAGTGTCTTCTGTAAAAATGTGTGATATTCTCATTGAGATTAATCTCTTCACAGCATTTAAAAAAGAACTACTTGCAGTCCTCCTGCTTTCTGTTGAGCAAACTATATGTGTAGTTCAAAAATGCTGAAGTAATGGCTGTTTCTGCATTTTTTGGTTTGTGCTTGTACAGTTCCTAGCACTTGATAAGTTTCTGTGCCATGACACAGGAAATTTAAATGTTCCAAATGTACAAGAAATGTTACTGATCCAATGACTGATAAGGAATGAAAGAAAACACTGTATTCAATGTTCACAAGGTATTATTTTGGTCTTTAGCAGTTTCTCTATTCCCTTAGTCCCTCAGTCCTGTTCTTTATCTGCTCACTTTGAGTTGGCCTGTGTATATACAGTAAAGCAGTGCACAGTTTGTAAGTTACTTCAAGAACCCTTACAACAGTGCTTCAGTTTACCATTGGGATTATGGACAAATCCTTTCACTGTAACATTTCAATATAAAATGGACAAATCCTTTCACTGTAACATTTCAATTTAACTGAGACAATAATACACGCTAATTTTTCGACCTAGTGTATTTGATCTACTGTATGTCAAATGCAGGATTGTTGTGTGTTAATAGCAGGATTATGGAAGCAAAATGATGCCTTTCTAAGCAAAATATGTAGGTAAGTACAATAACAAGCATCAGAATTGACAAGAAAGGATAGTTTTATGCAAAATACAATATTTAGGAAAAATTTTATGTTGCAGCCATGTACATAGAATTATTTCAATCATTATCTGAAAGGCAATTGATAAAATGATTTCATGGACTTGGTAAGTATAATGGTGTTTGGTAAAAAAAATACTTATTTTAAGAAGGTTCAAATCTGGCTCTGTCTTCAGAAATAGTCAAATACTTTTACAAATGAAAATAATCACATATTTTTTGGAAAACAAATTAATTGCAACTAAAAAATTATTTCGAAATGTGTAGCCATTCTGTATTACCTACAGAATACACAGAATATATGGGCATTAATCAGAAGGCAGTACCCTACCTCTGGCAAATTTACAGGAGCAAATGCAGAACTGTAGCTTAGTATCTAATGTAAAGAGCATATTCTTGAAGACTGTACTGGTTTTGTATCTATTTATATACCAGTTCCTCTGTCCTTGCCTAACATCCTCTTGTTCAATTTCAATCAAATTTGATTATGTTGATATGAAAATAGCACCTGGGTACAGGATAGAAACCTTCTTGAGGGAAGGGAAGGGAAGGGAAGGGAAGGGAAGGGAAGGGAAGGGAAGGGAAGGGAAGGGAAGGGAAGGGAAGGGAAGGGAAGGGAAGGGAAGGGAAGGGAAGGGAAGGGAAGGGAAGGGAAGGGAAGGGAAGGGAAGGGAAGGGAAGGGAAGGGAAGGGAAGGGAAGGGAAGGGAGACATTAAGTTATTTTAGTAAGTGAATGTAGAAGATGTAATGCACACTGAATAAGAAGCAAAACTTTATTAGTTTTATTGTCAAAGAAAAAGAATTAAAAACAATTAGCAATAGATTTATAAAATGAAAATAATTGAGAAGTGCATTGAGGTGATGCTGGGATCATGAATGTGTAATCAGAATGATGCCAAGAAACATATTACAATAATTCAAGAATTATGATGCAATTATATCTTTGAAAAAATGTTCTGTGGGGTTTTGGTGAAAAAAAAAATGTTATACTGAGAAAAGGTCATATTCAAAATCAATATCTGTGCATTCAGGAATTCTGGATAAGTACCTGCATTAACTATATTTAGATAAATAACAGTTTAAAATGAACGCACTTTTCTGGCTTAAGTTCATGCCCCTTTTCTACTAAAAGAGTTAGAAATAAACTTTTATTGGAATTTCTTGTAAGCATTTCTTAAAAAATTGTTTGTTCCATTCTTTTAAAGTAGTAAAAGAGAAATGAGAACAGCTCTGATTGAATAATCAGAATGAAACTTTAATTGGAGTTTCAAGATCCTGTGCATTGAAAAGAGCTCATCATCTCCAAAAGCTGGCAAAGTGTTCCTAGTCTCACCAGTCTCTTAGTCCTACAAACCCTACAAACCTGAATAGCCACACAAAAAAGTTTTTAAATTGGCAATCTTGAGGTTCACTCATTACCACCAAGAAGCAGAATTACTTTGCCTAAAATAACAAACTTGCTGCATTTAGGGAAAATTGTAGAGAGTTTAAACATAAAGCCTGCAATATGTACAGTGACATATCTCACCTCAAAGAAGAGTTTAATTGTTCTTAAGGTTAACAGAAACTCCCATTATTTTGGAATCTTTTGGCTTTGATTCAGAACTGCTGCCCACTGTACAGAAAAAGATGAAAACATGACGGAATCAGGGGCACACACTTTACAACCTCACAAAATTCTGTGTGTTGTTTTAACTGCCACGTGCAAATAATCCAGCCTGAAGCATCTGAAACCACTCTGAACAAAAACCACATATAGGTAAATGTTATAACTCCCACTTAACATATTGAGGGAAAGAAATATTAAGACATTTGCAGAGAGCAAGGGACTACAGAATTGGGTACAGTCCCCTAGACTTCAGCAATTCAAATAAGAGAATAGAAGGAAAATAAACACACTTTATCCAGAGAGAAAACTTCAAACTGAAGTAAAAAACGGTGGGGTTTTTTGTGGTCGATTGGGTTGTGTTTTGTTTTCTTGTTTGTTTGGGAAGGTTGTGTGTAAAAATTCTGTTTTCCTTATTTCATCAGATAATTCTCCCATTTGCTTTCAAATAAAAGACTATGCAGCACACATTCTACCACTTCTACCATGCACTACAAAATCACAATTGTCATTACATGGAATATTTTCTTGACATGGCAGGGAGTACACATCTTGAGAAGTTTGCAATGGTCACTCCAATAGGTGCACATGATTAAATTTCACCCCAAATAAACAGAAAAATATTTCTCTGTTGTTTTCATTAATTACATTTCCCATGGAAATAAGATTTTCACTGGGTGTTTTTGTCTTTTCAAAACAATGGCTTATAATTTTACATCCCCCATTACTACAGGTGTTTAAAACACTAGAATTCCAGTGGCCAAAGTGCTTTTTTTGTGGAGCTGTATGCAGAGAGGTACTTCTCAGCCATCAAACCAGCATATTTCAAGGGAAGTATCAAATTTCATTATGTGATCTCATTGTTTCTATTAACTATTTTAAATGCCTGTACAAAGGTATTTTCTCCCATAAACTGAAACTGCTATATTTTCTAACTTATGGTAGATTTCAAAGAACATACTACTTGGTGCATGGCCATAGCATTACTGCAATTTCAACCTAAATAAACTATATATATAAAAGTATAATAACAAAAAAGTGTATAATTTAAAATATTATTAACTGAAATACTGCAGTCTAGCCATCCACAAAATTAAAGGCAAGCAAAAATAATGGAAATAACATCAATATTTTTTCTTTCTTTCTAGGCAAGTGACCAATTTAAGTTTTTACTTTCAGTGTTAAAAAATCTGAGAAGCATTCAAATAAGTGCAAATAATTTAATGGTTCTTATTAAGTCCTGAGAATCATTATCAAGACATAAATAAATCAATCTGTTACTAGTTTACCTTGCAGTCAAATCAACTGAGTTTGAGTTAATTTACTTTATCAGAAAGTAATCTATATTTACAAATGAAACTTCCAAAAAGACTATAAAACTTCCATACAGACTATAAAACTTTTGTACCTCAAGAAACAAAGTGAAAGGCAGGAGTGATTCATCTCTAGTTGTAGCTGGCAGGTGCCATTTCAGTCTCATTACAGTATTTGACTCTCAGATATGACACAAGATGCTCATCTGGATTGGCAGCAAGAACCCAGACAAGATCTCCTACTGTGCCCACAATGTACCAAACACTTAGGCTGAGCTACCTGAATTACTCTATGCCTTTGGCAAGCTCTAAATTTGCTGCTTTATCCCATACTCCACACTTTCATCTGAAGTGCCCTGTCTCCCAGACAGTATACTTGGATTCTCAATTCTCATGGATTCCTTTTCTCTTCCTTTGACAAAGAAGCTGAAAATGCACAGAGGATTTTGTGGAAGTCTTTGTGAGGTGACCCATCCAGTTCCTATTGGCTTTTAATTACAAAATTGTGTTTGATCTACCTTTCCTGCCCCTCATCCCCTAAGCACTTGCCACACAGAATCCATCCAGCCTACTGCTCACTTTGCCCACAAACTGCCCAGTTACTTATTTTCCTACATTTTTCACAGAACTCTTAGGATCCAATGAACCATCTCTTCACGGCTCTTGAAGGTTTGAGAGTCACTTTTCCTACCTCCTGCCACACGCAGAGTCTGCACACTTCTGTTCCACTCTCCTGTACTGCCCAGGTAATCTGCAGCACCTCTGCCCTCTCACCACCTCCTATCTCACAGGACATCAGCTCAGAGCATCTCCTGCCTGCAAAGTATGAACACCCACAGCTGCCTTCCCTAAACCATCCCCATGTACTCACAGGGTCTGGGTGTTCTCCGGGAGGCTGGGAATAAAGTAGATGTCCCTGCAAGTGATTTTGTAGTCCTCCCAGTCAGAGCACTCGCAGAAGGCTGAAGGACACCTCTCCGTGCCCCGGCTGCACAGCACCAGCACCAGCAGCAACTGGTGAAGGAAGGCTACCATGAGGCACAGCATCTTCCGCCGTCCCTCGCTTCTCCGAGGAGACGAGGAGATCCCAGAGCTGCACGGGCAGACCGCGCTGCCCCGCCGGGAGAAGCTGCCGGGGAAAGGCGGCACCTGTGCTGGACAACGCCGCCTCCTCACTAAGCGGGGTCAGGAAAGGTCTCAGCAAGCCCTGAGCGCCCTCGCCATCGGGCAGGGTCCTCTCCTCGCTCCGGCCCCGCGCCCGTCCGGCCAGCCATCCTGGACCTGGCCCCCGCTCCTCCGCACCCCTTCTGCGGGGTATCCCGGGGCCCATTCCCCGGCAGGGCTCGCTCCCCGCCTCCCACCGCCCGTTCCCCGGCAGTGCCCGCTCCCCAGCTATCAGCGCCCGCTCCTCGGCTCCCAGCGCCCGTTCCCCGGCTCCCAGCGCCCGTTCCCCGGCAGTGCCCGCTCCCAGCTCCCACGCCGTCCCCGCCTCTCACTGCCCATTCCCCGGCTCCAGCGCCCGCTCCTCGGCTCCCAGCGCCCGTTCCCCGGCTCCCAGCGCCCGTTCCCCGGCAGTGCCCGTTCCCCGGCTCCCAGCGCCTGCTCCCCAGCTCTCACCGCTCGGTCCCCGGCAGTGCCCGTTCCCCGGCTCCCAGCGCCCGCTCTCCAGCTCTCACCGCCCGCTCCCCGGCTCTCACCCCGGCTCTCAGCGCCGCGCCGCTCCCGGACCCCGCCGCTGCCCGCGCTCCCTCCGCAGCCTCGGGGCTCCGGGGCCGCCTGCCGCGGGCGGTCAGCACCGCACGGGGCCAGCGGGCTCTGTCCTGTCCAGCCCAGTCCTGCCCAGCCCTGCCCTGCCCTGCCCTGACGGGGCGAGCGCCGGCCGGCAGCGGGACCGGCCCGCCGAGCTGCCCCCAAAGGCAGCGGCGAAACGTCGGACCCCGACCATTCCTCCTTACATCTTTGCAAAAAGGAACAGGAGGAAGGGGGCTGAGTAAGAGCCATACTAACTCATCTGTGAAAGCGGTGAAGTTAAAGCAGACCTTTGCAACAAGTAACTGCAAGTTAGACATACACTAAATGTATAGCCCTTAAAAAAGCACAGAAAGTTCAAAAGAGTGATTTTGAAAAACGACAGGATAGAGCAAAAGAGGAGACAGTAGCATTTCCCACGTTATCAGACAAGATAAAATCCATCCACCAAATAAAAAAAATGGGGGAAAAAATCTAACCTTGACAGAAATGAAGTGGAATTATTGTCACCTTAAGTAGGTATACAAGAAGACAAATGTCAACATAAATGTTTGTAGTCTTCAGAGGAGGAAACTCGAAAATGTAACCTATGCATAGTATAAATTAGATTACATTATTCTTGGATAATTAGTCCCTCTCCAGCTACATTAGTTATTCAAACATTTTGAATACAACACATCAGACACTATTTTGACATAACTCTTTAAAAGTACTTTAAGTCAGTTCACCAGTATGTGTTTCCTAAATGTAATTAATCCCCTCAATACATCTTTTTTAAGGCAAGCAGGTGATACCATGGCCATAAAGAAATTTTAATATAAATCCTGATCTTATGGGCTTATGTTAAATCTCGTATAAGTGAGGAATTCCATGAGTTACACTTATCCCATTTAGGGTGGTGTATCCTTTGGGGGTGTCCCAGAGAGAGGTCAAGCTGAAGCACCCACAAGTGTCCTAGAGAATTTCAGACTCCATTGCATGAATTCCCTTAGAAACACTGGCTATCCTCTGCCCTGTTCAGTCATGCCCTTCTGACACACTGCTCACATCTGTAACTCACCTGCAGCCCTGAGAGCCACCACTCACCACCACATTTTGGTGTCTGTACCAACCTGACTAAATAACAACAAAGCCACAGGCAGATCACTGAATTTCAAGGTAAATGAACAAGGGAGATACACGGTCCACAGAGGCACAGATGAGACACAATTGTGACTCAGTCTAGCCAAGTCATGGCTTGTTACAAGCCCCAAGACATGGGGCTTGTAACTGTTCACCACTTTGGCCAGTGCTAAGGGAGACAACCCCAGCATGGCGTAAGCCAGACTGGCTGGCTCAAGGCTGCTGCCAAGGTGTTCACGGTTGCCATCTCTCAGCAGCGGGATCATGTTCTTTCCCAGCCAAGAGCTAACGACACATTTCATGAAGAAGAAAGCCACAGAGCAGTACAGGTTCTGAGACTGGAAACACATCTACTTCTGTGCTGCTACCCCATCTGGTCCTGTCCCAGCCATCTTGTCCTCTGTGGAAACTAAACACACCATATACTCTTTGGCATAGCTGAGAGTCAGCAAATACAACATTACCACAGTTGCTACGATCTGCAAAACCTACACTTGTCCAACACTCAGGGTAATATTGCCTGGCATTCATGAGGCATAGCCTGCCTTCCTGTTTTTGGAACCAGAGACAAGATAAAAATTCTCATCAATGATATCAGTTGTGGGACACAATTGTATTATTTCATAATAATTTGAGATCTTATTGATCTCTGAGGGCAAATCACCAGAATGAGATAGTGGGGCAAGCTCAGGGTTCTGTACTGTGTGCTCCATTCAATCCTGCTGATCTTTCCCAGATCTGGAAACACCAACTCAGAGTCCAACTGTACTAAGGGAGGCTTTTGCCAGGATCTGTGGGACTTGCCTTCTTTTTTCTTCTCATGCTGTTGTGGTTCCCATGACCATAATTTTTAAAAATTAAATGCAGATATATCAGAGATCAAACAAACATAAAAGTTTAGTGGATTTAGGCTTGCCTTGGATCCTCTACCCAATGGGAGTAACCAGCCACTTAAATTTCACCTAATGTGTTACATTTTACAAAAATCATGCAGTGCTATACCTGTCTACATTCTCCTCTGGTTTTCTTCTTACTGCCAAAGTAACAGCTTGCCCCTGTATAAGGTATACAGTAACAGGGACACTGTATACCTTATTAAAAATGAGAAATTATCTCTCTGCACCTTTTGGCTTTGGCAAAGAAATATTTTCGTTGGCACAGGCTGACAACAAAGCATACAAAACTATCCAGCAAAACCAATGTATCATCAAAGGAATTTCTGTTTCTTTTGGACCTCTCTCTAGCTTCTCAGATTATCTTCTCAGATGACATAACAACTAGGAACCCAGACTTGGTTCCATGCACGTCTGTGATGTGGTGAAAACTTGTGTGACCTGGGCCACATGAATATGCTTCTGCCTTAGCCATAATGAAGAGGGATGAGAGGGATGAGATTGTGCTTGACATGGCAAGGAAGCTCTGAGCATATGCAGATGCTGTACATGGCCCAACACATGCCAGAATCGCAGCGGTAGAAACACGTATGCAGAAATTAGATGATAAGATAAAGGAGAGTCACAAGTAGCTCAGAGAGGAGGTTAAAGAAGACCTTCTCCAAATCTCGGCAGTACAGATCAGAGGTTCTGGTATCCAAGGCAGACGTTTCCCAGATGGCGAGAGAAGGTACACCCCACGAGCTGAGCTCTAGTTCTACCTGCGTGATTGTGGAAGAAACATGAGGAGCTGGGATGGAAAATCTGTTGCTGTTCTGGTACGATGGGTGCATGAATTGAAGGAAGACAGGGCTGAGAGAGGGAGTTCCACCAGAAGGAAAGCAGCTCCAGTTGCCCGTAGCCGAACTGCCAGGTATGATGATGATGACATGTCCTATCCCCTTGAAGGAACATCCAAGGCATATGCCCAGGGAAAGAAGGATAACCAGGCTTAGAGGAGCCCTGCCTCTAGCCAGGTAGAGGCATGGGAAAACTGTGTTTTCTGGACTGTGTGGATTTGTTGGCCTGACACATCTGAACCACAATAGTATAAAGCTTTGGTTGACACTGGTGCTCAATGTACATTAATTCCGTCGAGACATGTGGGGACAGAGTCTGTTTCTATTGCTGGTGTGACAGGAGGACCCCAGGATTTCACTTTGGTGGAAGCTGATGTGAGCCTGACAATATTGCCTGGCACTGTCCAGAGGCAGCTTGTCAGCTTCAAATATCTTCCAGCTTAAACTCTGTTTTCTCACAACCAATTCTGATGACCTAGTACAGCTCTGAGCATAACAGAGTTCTTAATTCTCACAACATGACCTAGTTTGCCAGAAAAGACCAGAGATGTGTATCCCGTCTCTAATTACAGTACAGCTGGAGTGATTTGTTGCAGTATCTTGTGTGTTACTCTCTGGCAGCCTGCCTCTCTCCCTCTTTTATTCCAACTTCAGAGTTATTTTTTATATTTCACTGTGTATGGACAAAGCAAAGGAAAAACAGATTTATTGGTGGGAAGATAAGTAGTCCCAACACTGGAGTCATTTCAGTAGCCTATCATAAACCAATTACTCACTTGTCTGGTGTACTTAACATTACTAATAGGGTAACCTGCATTAGCTACTCCATCATAATTGTGTTTCAGATTCCTAAAAAAGAGGAAGGGTAATTTGCTTCACTGCTCTTTCACCAAGAGCAAAGTATTTTGGAATACCTTTCATTTATTAGGGAAAAGGAGCATGCACATAAATACTGGCATCAGAAGCTTTGGCATGCCAACAGCTCTGTGGCAGTAGTGATAGTTCAGAAAGTGTTAATGGAAGGAAAAGTATCTTCCCAGCTATTTCTAAGGGATCAAAAATGGAAATGATAAAAGATTCCATATAAAAAATGGCAAAGCTGACACAAAGATGTTCAGAATAGACTCTAAAATAAATAAGAACTGCTTAATACATGATTTCTGGCCTTGAACCATAAATGAGAGAAGGAAGGGACTCCTGTCATTGAAGGTCTGATAGCTTTGAAGGAAACAGGACAGAACATGCACCTTCAGCCTGGAAAGAGCTCCAGGTCTGGATGCACCTCCTTCTGTGCTTCAAGACTTGGCTTGCACATTCTGAGCCAGGAACATCAACATAGTTTGGGTAGAAAAATGACTGTTGGCAACCATATGGTGTTTCTGTGGGCACTGGCTTCACTCGGAAAAGTTAAGTTCTAAGTAAAATCATGTTTGCATTGTAGTTTCTAGCATGTTTAAGGAATTTTGTGGTTACAAGTTTGCAATCACTGTTCAGTTGTTTCCCTCTGTCAGGGCTCTGGCCTGGCCAACCCAACCATGCCAGCACCATGACCCTCTCTAGGAGCTCCGGGGTGAAGTAGGAGTCCTTGTAAAGCGTATGTGTTGTATAAGTGGCCTTGCCCCGATCCTAGTTGTTCTAAATGAGCTACAGCTGTGAAGTCCTTAATTGGGCAGCAGCTGTGGCTCATGAAGGCAACTGGGATAAAAGGGGGGTGGGGGGTGGGTTAACTTGTCAGGGAGAGCTTTGGTGGAGCTCTGATGAAGCAGCAGGAACATCACTGCTGAGAAGAACTGCTCATGAGAAATCCAGCCAGAAAGGTATGGGACTCTAGAAATATAATAACAACAATATGATTACAACACTGGGGTCTGGATCAGCTCAGGCCTGAGCTATTCAAACACTGAACTCATTCCCAGCCTGATTCCCACAGCCCCATCTTGCTGACTGGTTTTCCTGCATTTACTGGAGACCTATGTGGTAGCATTGTCTTCTCTCCAGTCCTGTCTCCTTGGCAGACCTTGGACATACATTATTGTCTTGCCTCCAGGTGTCTCCTGCTCCTCATAAATGGACACTGGATCTATTTTCATTCCCTGCCTTGCTGTGACTGTCAGTATCACCAACCCAGTCCTGCTGAGATGCTGCAGGACTGTGTCCTGTTGGCAAGACCACTCTCTGTGCTGTGGCCATGCCTGGCTCACAGCCTGCAGTCCCCTCCTAGAGCGGCCTGTCAGAGCTGAGACCACTGATGGCCCTGACTGCCCCTGTCTGGCCTCCACCGGGCCTTTCCTCCAGCCTGCACAAAACCCAGGACCGAGTCAGCCTCCAGGGCTATCAGTCCTGCCCTAGCACCACCATGCACAAACAGGGGCTGCCTGTTCATGGGCCCCGCTAGGCCAGCCCTGACACCCAGGCTGCCATCCTGGCCCAGCCTTAGCCTGTCCCAGTTCCCCAAGGAGGTGACAGTACCTGGGGTTGTAGCTGCCCCAAAAGCCACCAGCAGCCCAGTCCCTCACAGGGCTGGTGGGATGGAATGGAATGGGCTGCCAGGCCCTCTCTGCTGCTCAAGGAGGATCCTCTGTGGCTCCTGGTGCTGCCCTGAGGGAGCTGCTAGCCTTGCATTGCCATGCTCTGGCTTCTTCTAGCCAGTTCCCAGTCCTTCTGTTCAACTTTTTCAAGAACAGGTCCAGTGAGATCGGGGAAATAAGAGTAAGTTTGTAAGTCTACAGATAACCCCAGGCTAGGGAGGTCTCTGAACTCTGGGTCAGAAAATAAATTCTAAATAGAAAAATACAGGTAGCTACATGCAATAAGACACACTCTGCATGGCACAAATATGGAAATACATTGCAATTATTCAATTTCACTTTGCATTTATAGCATTGTCTGGAATATTTTATCATCAAGAAGTAGACAAACAGGATTATTGACAGGATAGTAAGGAAAACAGTAGGTTTAGAAACATGACCTATACTGAAGGAATGATAGAACACAGTTGCTTAGCTTAGTTAAGACTGCAACTGTTGTAAGCTGTAAAAAAGAACAATAATCAATAGTTTTGATCACATCAGTTTTGAAAAGTGATGGCATCTAGCAGCTTAGAGTGACTGGCAACTTTTCAACCCTGTAGAATATTAATAAATGTTTCTCTTTTATATACTAACACCAGTTAATGTATTAAAAGTATCACCAACAAGTGTACATCCACAATTATAAATATAATCCTAAGAACAGACATGCAAAATCCTGTATGCCCCAAGGCTAGAGAAATTAAGTCATTTTTATCAATTAGAATGTCTTGTGCTCTGATTCAAATGCACATATAGGAAAGAAAGTCACTTTTAAATCACTGTATATTGCAGATTTTTTTCCTGGCTCTTTTTCAGAGACCCCTGCATGTTCCTATTAATTTAGATACAGCAAGGCTTGGCAGGCATTTTTTCCACTGTTATAGGCACTCCCTCTAGTGACAGCCACAGTTTGTCATTTAGTACATGTCCTCTCAAGCATTGCAAGGCTCCAAATTCCATAATTTTTGTGGTGCTTTCTGAAAAAAATAACATTATTATCATATTTCAGATTTGATGCAGTTTCTCACTTATCCTTTCACTGCTTATATGGTTTATACACAAATCAGATAAACCACAACAGGTTCTAACAAAGAAGCAATTAGGTCTAATTAGTGTTCCACATAGATCACCAGGTATCAACAGCCACATCTAGGAACAACTGCATGAGGAAATGTTTAAACTGGGAAAACAAATCAGTAAAGAGTAGATTAAAAGACTTGGTGGGGTTTTTTTCCTGACTAATCCAAGTGTTTTGACATACTAGATGCTTGGAAGATATGCCAATTCCTACCTGTTTCTATTTCAGTATTGCAAATAATTTCTGGCCTCTCAGAAAAAAATACATTAGACACACTGCTTTGACACAGCATCATTTATCAAGTGTTTGAACAGCTATGTGAAATAATTTTATTCTAGGTTCTTGAAGATTCATGTTCATATAAAAAAACTGTCTTCTATTTCAAGGTAGTTTTGGAGTTTTATGGTTACGGGATATTGAGGAACTCTTGTGCTTTTCCTTACTGTAAGAATCCATGAAAAACTGTGAAAATTGAAATACCCAGTAGGCTGCAGGATAAAGAGGGGGTACTGCTGTGTAAAGCCTTATAAAGTCTGAGGCTGTCAATTCTAAGAGTGCTCAGACAGATGAGCAAGATGAAACTATCTCTTGGCCTTAAGCAATTAGTTTAGGTAAGAATGATGAGAGCTGTTTTCAGGCAGTATATTTGTCTACAGAAAGAGTTATTGAATCACTGAGTCACAGAATCATTGAGATTGGAAGGGACCCTGGAAGCCATCTGCTCAAGCTCCTGCTCCAGCAGGGTCACCTAGAGCTGGTTCCCCAGAACTGTGTTCAGACAGCTTTTGATTATTCCAAGGATGTAGATCCACAGCTTCTTCATGCTCCCTGTGCCAGTGTTTGGTCACCCTCAAGACTGAAAAGAGTTTCCCGATGATGACAGAAAGTCCTGTTCCGTTTGTGCCCATTGCCTCTTGCCCTGTCACTGGACACTCTCCCTTCAAGTATTTACACACCGATGAGATCCTCCAAGCCTTCTCTTCCCCAGCCTAGACAGCCCAGCTTTCTCAGCTTTTCCTCAATGGAGAAATTAATTATCTTGGTGTCCATCATCCTGCCAGTAGCTACCTCAGCAGCCATGGGTGCATCCCAGGGCCTACGGACTTATGTCTCTCTTTGTATATTTTTTTCCCTCAGGCTTACATTCCCTGTGCCTCTTCATCTGAAGTCAGCTTTCTAGCCATCTTTGACTTCATTCTGCTCTGTCTGCATCTCTTGCCTGGGCATCCAGGCTTAGAAATAACCTCTAGCAAAAATGAATTTGCCCTCATAATTCTGACTTCAGACAGATCTTGCACTTTTCTTTGACTTGGGTCATGGCACATACTTCCTTTAATAAGGAGACCAGCATGTTTAATAGAGGAGTTTGAGTGTTTATTACAACAATCATAAATAAAAAATGGCTTTCAAGCTCACTGACTTAGGTGACAATTCATCTACCACATGGTGCTTCTCCTCTTTTATGCATTTATGATAGCTGTTCACAAAAGAACTCATTTTCTGAGTACCATGAAAGATGAATCTGTAGGACAGTTATTTATTTTGTGTTGTCTTTTTTTGATAGCCTTGTGAAAGAAATAGCGAAACAATTTCCTGAAAGCTACATGAATAATGACTTGTCATGGAGGACAAGTAGTATAGCATGAAAAAGTATCATTGGTGACAAATACAAAAATTTAAAAAATTGAATTTAAGCTTAAAAAAAAAGTTATAGTCCTTCTGGATTTTCCAACTCTTAAGGTATGTGTCCTCAGACTCAATACACATTTATTTATAATATATATGCACATTTAAAAAAATATATTATTCTGACCCATTATATATATATATAAATAAGTTTTAGCCAAGATCTGTATTTGTATTATATATTTGTATTAGTCAAGGGGCACAACAGCATTAATCAAGCAGCACTAACGCAAAGCAGAAAGACCATGCTGGCCTCTCTAAATGCAAGCACCGTCATGTTACTGTCTAACACAGCACTTCAGATAACAGAATGCTGGGATATAATTTTTCAAATCCATCTAATAAAATTAAAGGGTTCTGTTCTTATAAAGTTAAACAACTTCTTTATAATTTTGTCTAGTATAGTGGTTTCTTTTACACAGTTAAATAATTTCTCATCATCCTCATTCCAAACTGAAGATGTATTGTAGCAATCTTATGCACATATTTAACATCCTTATGACAAAAGGAAACAAACAAAATCGCAATACTCTTTAGCTTCAAAAAAACAATTCCAAAAACAACTCTGAGAACTGTAGTGGGTACATCAGTATAAACTACTAGGAAGAATAAAATTAATGCATGTATGCTCTTTGAAGGAAGAATCAGAACAGCTTTTTTGAAGGACAGATGTTCCTTATATGTTTTGAAAGTCCTTTGAAGCTGTCAACAGAACTCTTGATACAGTTTATTTAGATTTTCAATCTGCCTTTAGCACAGTCTTCAGCAAAGACCCTTAAATTATGCAAAACCACAGAGTAGTAATAAAGCACTTTTACACACTCAGAAGTAAGCTTCCAGAAATCATTGCTAGGAGGTCGGGAAGGCACACAGGATTATACAAACTGCGGGTCTACAGGCCTGTAAACAGACACGGAAGGAAACAGCCTTCTTACAAACGAGCTCTGACGCGACAAATGTAGATGCCAGAAGAAACTACAGAGGGTTAGAGCATAGTACATAGCCAGGTTCATGTGCTCTCTCTCAATATCCTGCTGTCACTGATGAACACAGTGTGCGGGGCCAAATGGACCACCAGGGCAGTGCAGTTACCTTTGGCTGGAGTGCTCACCTACAGGGGATCAAATATTCCAGTGAGTGTTGGCCTATTGCAAGCTATGCCCAAATTTCAGAGGCCCAGGAGATATTTCCTGCAATCGGTCACAGCACTCTTTATCCCTTTTCTCTCTTATAGGTCAGTCAGAGCAGCAGTGTGTAATACCTGGTCGTTCTTACTGCACACAAGGGTAATGGATACAACATTTGGGAGCAGGGGAATGCGTGGCTTAAGGAAACAAGAAGAAGCCAAGAACCAGGAAGGGAGACGCCTCCTTGTAAGAACAGCTGCTCTCGGTAGCTCAATGCCTTTCCCCACCCAGCCTATCAGCCATCTGCTCGCAAGCGGAACAGACTCGCCGGCTTTACCAGTGTGACAGCTTTTGTTTCTGCTCTTCGCAGTCATTTAGCTGCCTTGTTTGTAAACACCAATGTGTATTTTGTAAAAACTCAGCGTTTCACAAAACAACGTTCATAAACACCAGGTCACTTGCGGAACCTCCCACCACCGCTCTCCGCAGGCCCAACGGCCTCCCAGCAAGGCGGGACCTGCCCGGCCCTCGCCGCTCTGCTGCCGCAAAGCCTCTCGGGAGTTGAAGTCCCGCACGCTGCGTTTTCCATGGCGGGCCTGAGGCTTGTGGACTCGGTGTCCCAAGGAGCGCTGCGGGGGGCCCGGCGCCCGGCCCGCGGCCCCGGCAGCTGGCGGCAGGGCGGCTAGTTCAAGTTGCCATAGCGGCGAGGTGAGGCGGGCGGGAGGCGCCCGGGGACGGGGCGGCCTCGTCTCCGAGCGCTGTGCGGTGCGGGCTGGGGGTGCGGAAGGGCCGCGGCCAGGGCGGTGTGCGGGAGGCGGCTGTCCGGCATGGAGCGCCGCGGGCGGACGGGCGCGGCTGGGAGCGGCGGCGGGAGGCGCGGGGTGCCGCGGGGCGCTCTGGAGGCCCGGCCGGCGGCGTGCCCGGCGCTGTTCTGGGCTCCTGTCCGGGCCCAAGAAACGGGGGACTCTCGGAGCTGGAGTCGGGTGTTAGTGAAGTTCCCTGCGTGCCCGGCAGGAGGAGGATTCCCCGCGGGCATTACTTGCTAATGAACAGTGCGAAGGAACCGTTTCTGAGTTGTGCTGCTGAAGAGTGCTGGGAGCGCGGTGTGACAAATTGATAGTAAAATGGGGTACTGGTCCCTGAAGGCACGATAGTGAAATATCACCATATGGGATCACCTTCCTGTCTTTTTCCAAACTCAAATACAAACACTGAAAGAAAGGGCCTTTCAAATGTCATATTGTTCCTTTCTGAAATGATTATAAATTTTTTTTTTCGTTGTGCTTAGTCTTGGCTATAAGGCTTCAACCATTCTTTTAACACTAAGTTAGTTACCTAGCGATAGATTAGTCTGTGTGGAGCTGAACAAGTAAAACACTCGAGGAATAATCAGGTTGTGTACACTGACTTTTATCTTTTGTTTACTCGAGCTGAAGAGCTTGACGTTGAGATTGTCAGCTCTATTTCTTACCTGGCAGATCTCTTAAAAAGTCCTCAGTGAAGCTGAAATGCTCTGTTTCCTACAGGAAATGAAAATTCTGAGTATTGATGCTTTTCATCAGTTCAGCAAAGGTTATGATCTGCTTGGGTAGAACTAAAAACCAGTAAGAGCCAAATGATTCTTACTGTCCAGTAGGTCATATGTGCTGAAATTAGTGTAGCTTTTTGGAAAAAGTGATAAGCTTTTGTTTTGTTTGTTTCAATTGATAGGCAGATGTGCATGAGGAACATTTCCACAGATTTCTGCTTCTTGGTGATTTTTTAAAATCTAAAGTGAAACTTGCACAGTTCCTTTAAAAATGAGGATACTGACTTATGTGAAACAACTTCTTCACCTTAAAAGTACTTGTGGTTCCTTCTAGGTTGCTCATGAGAACAAAGAGGAATGCTTAACCGTAAATAGTAAGTTTTCTTCAGACAAAATGTCCTCCTTATCCTGTGCTTTCTTTTATTTTTACTTTGATTACTGACCTTTCTTCTGTGCTTTGGCTAGTATGTATCTTAATGAGCCTATTTTTGGACAGCTGAAAATAAACCCATTAATCTTTCATGCTGTAAATCTTTATTTCCCTTTTTTTCCTCCTCTCAGTAGTTGGGGCTTTTATGGTTTGGTCTACTTCTTTATTGGGTTTTGCTGATTGTTTTTTTTTACCAAATTACAGTAAAACCAATATTATTCCGTGTTATTATCTATACCAGTGTTTTATTTTATTTGTCTTTGAAAATCTCCCGTAATTTCTATTTCCCAGTGTTTAGTGTTTATTCTTGTTCTGTCTCATTAAGACTTCAGTGCAGCTGACTAGAGTGAGGCATTGGAATAACAAATTCTGATACTGTTGGTAAAAATGTACTTTAGTGAGGTGAGGTAAGAAGAGGAAAGATGAGTTAAATTCACCAGTTCATTAAAGAAGGAATACTGATATACTTGAGCACAGACTAAGCATGTTGATTTGCTGTTCTTTCATGTTTGAAAGGTTTTTATTCAAGTCTGGGGGACACAAATGTGCAACCTTTTGAAAATTAAATATAAAGACTTGGAAAAACATCAAGTTGCCTCTATATAAAATATAATACAAGATTTGAATCCATCCATGGTTTCTTTTGTAAATTTCAGCCCTCATAGCTAGAAGAATGTCATCTTTACTGTGACTTTTTTTTTTGTTGACTACAGGGGTTCAAGAGTTTGCTAGTCTTATTTCTTCTTTCACCAAGTCATTCCATGCAGGCAAACTGCTGCAGTGTATAATAGTTTAAGAAAAAATTTCAATCTAACCTACCTTTTGAGGGTTGTTATTTAATCAGTTACTATGTGATTTTACTATTCTAGGCACAGCTGTCTGTAGTTTTTAATAATTTCGCCCATCTGATGATTGTTGACCTATTTTCCCTCTATTTTGCTGTCCTTGAGATTTAGCAATCCCCATTGTGAAGACAGCTTAGTGAGTAGTGTGAAGTAAAAGAGAGTGGTTCTGCAGACCAGGAAGATTGATAAAACATTGATGTTTTATCACTCTGTGTTTGGAGGGGAGAATTTTCTTTGGGCTGTGATTTGATAATGGGTACTGAACATTTGGAAGCAGTGAGATTGCATATTTTGATTTAATTAGCTCCTAAGAGGCTCTGCCTTCTGCATCTTGACCCTGCTTCAGAGTGGGAACAAAGGCAATAACTGAGGGGCAGTTGCAAGATCTGCTTCAGAAGTACATCCTGCTGACCCAAACCAGAAAGGCAAATGCCATCTGAGTTTATGAAGTTGCTTTGGGAATGTTGTGCAAGACTTCAGTTACAGACAGGAATTAACACACATGAATTTTTCTTCCTGCCTAGGCTTCAAGACACTGATGGCAGATTCATCCAGTGATTCAGACAACTTATTTACAGGTCGGGTTGGAAGGCGGCCTTTGAGAGCATCCCACAGCAGAGCTCAGAACTATGGTGCTGAAGAAGTTACAGAGAAGATCCATACTTTAGCAAGCACTTTGCAGGTTGTTTACAAAATACAACTTTAAAGCATTTATAGAGCCTGCATTTCTGTAACACAGGGTCAAATTTTCATTTCTAAAGCTGTGGAATGTACTGTACAGATGGGAAACATTGCTTTCTCTGCAAACCAGAGATGGTTTTGGGAAATAATTCATACTGCTTTTGAGCTGAAAGTGTGTGGCTTGTCACACTTTGATACAGCAGCTATATCAGACAGTAGTAGAGTGTTGTTAGAAATAATGATGTGTTGGGGAATACTATTTATAAAGTTAGCAAACTGAGTAAGGGCAAATCAGCTTTGTTAGATTCTCACAAAATGCATGAAATTTTCTAGCAGAAGGTTTCAGCCTTGTCTTGGTTGTCTTTGTACTCTGTAACATTTCCAAATTTCTGATAGATATGTAAGCGGTCAATTCCTTCAGGAGACAGCTTACATTTCAGGTATTTTATAGATGTGGAAAAGCACTGTGAGAAGCATTATTTCTAAACTTGTAAGAGAGCAAGAAAAAGTGGAGAGTGCAGAGGGAATATCTGTTTTGCAAATGGAAGGAGACATTTAGCTATCCTGACACCATTAGTGCTGGACAATTTATTCTCATTCTTCTCTAGTTGACAGTTTTGAATACCTAGAGTGGGTGGGTGTATGTTTTATTACTTATTGTTTGGATAGAATTTTTTTTTAATATGAGAAGAGAAAAATCAATATAGAATGGTAAATTTAAAATTTCTTATCTGGAAAATAAACATCAATCTAGAAAAAATATAATAATAAGAATACAGTCTGACTACTTTTTAAAAGGGATTCTTTGGTATTCTGATTCTGTCAAACCTCTTTCTAGCTGCTCTTCTGAAATTCTGATTTTAAGCAAATTGCTTTTTGTGGACTGCTTTTCAGCAGATCTTCCATCTGATCCAGCTGTTTATCTGGTCAGAAAATACTCATGCAGTGACCTTACCTAGTGTGTTCACCTTCAAAAACTTGTTATTTCTCAGATAACTATTCTGTTCTACAAGCAGGTAATGTTAAGATTGTTGGATTAAAAAGTTTTTTCTACAGAATGGCTGAAACTTAAAAAAACTTTTTATTTGATGCTGAGGCCTTACTGTTGTACTGAAATTACAGAATCTGGTGGTTTTTTTTTTTTTTCTTCATTTTCCTCCCTTTAGCCATGCTGTATCCTTTCATATTCTGGTTTACTTGAATAGGATTTTGAATGCTTAGAGCCTTTAGAAAACATTTGTGTTTCAATTGAATCTTAGTAACCAATAAGAATAAAGACAACAGTAATGTTTGATTAGAGGAAGTTTCTGTTTTGACTTTTTTTCTAAACCTTTTTTGTTTAAGGATACCAACAGAAATCTAAGACACGTTGACCATTTGCTGGGACAATACAGAGAATACAACAAGGAACAAACCAAAGCAATAACAACTGTGAGCAACTTTCAGTTTATCTTAACTTTTTTGGTCTTTTCCATTAGTAGAATTCATAGCTTGGTATTGGTAAAAAAACATCTTGGTATTACTGGATGGAATATATAAGGAGTTAAGTAGCTGTAAACAGAAACTTTTATAATTTATTTGAGCAAACTAAATCATTATATAGTAATATGTTGTGTAATGAAACACTGACAGGTTTTGTAGGCTCGTTACTTCTCTGTTTATAAGCACCCAGTAGATTATGTTATAGTGCTATGCAAAGGACAAGATGTGTAGCTGAAATAGAGTATTAGGGAACATGTTTCTTTTGCAGGAAGAAGTGGTAAGATAAAAGCTGAATTACAGCAGGGAATGAGATTGTGATCATACTGGTGTAGCATTTTTTCCTGTCATTTCTATAACAGTTGACCAGCTTGCTCTAAATTGCAGAGAGGATGCAAAATTCTAAAATTAGTTTTCTCATTTTAGAGAAAAACTCAAACTTGTACAAACTTGAAAACAGGTGTCTTAGAGAAGACAAAACAAATTAGTGCTGCTAGGGCTAGAGAGAGGTTTACAATTCGGTTACAAGCTGCAGCAGGTGCTGCCTTAAAACAGATACATATGAAATGTAGAATATTTTGCATGTGAAGGTAGAGAGAGTGAAGAAGCAAATGTGTAGAAAAGACAGCTTGTTTTCTTCAGAGGAAGAGATCCAACACCATATAATTCTGCAGGAGTAAAGCATCAATTTAACCATTGTTTACAAGCTTCTCATAGAAGAAGGAGAACCTTTAGAAACTGATGTTTTGTGGATTGTCAGATAAAGGTGTAACAAGGCAAGTGGCTAAGAACCAAAGTTAACAAATGCAATTGTAAAAAAAATGAGATGTAAGTTTGAAAAATGAAGAACTAATTTTTGAATAAAGCTAGTTCTGTAGTCTTAAATTGGGAATGGCTTCCTTTTCCTGGAAGTAAAACTTCTAAAAATAGAGGTTTCTGTAAAGCTGCTTAGGGAAATTTGATAGCCATATAAAATTGATTCCAGATAGGGCTGGTGGAGGAATTCCAGTAAAAAATAATTTCTTGGAAGTTATTTTCTGAATTTTGCAGAACTGTTAATGAGCATTGCTGGCAAATAGGTCTTATTTTGGTTGTAGGAGATAAACTTTTGAGTTTTCATGGTGGTGCACCATGTGGTGCACCGCTGTTTTAAGAAACTTGATATTTGAAGCTGCCAGTGTTGGAAGCATGTTTTGCTATATTTACAGGAATGTAATATATGAGATATTGAAGAAAAGCTGTTATTAATTCATAGCTGTAATTGGCTTAAAATAGTTTTTATACTGTTAATGACTTTTAAATAAACAATATTTTCCACGCTTTTTAAAAAACAAGTCTGTGTTCATATTTCAATAAGTTATAACTTTTCTACAGTTGAAAGAAACACTGGAGCAATCTATAGGTCAGTTGAGGAGCCAGCGACTAACACGAAACTGTGGAATGAGAAGTGCATCTCTCTCAAGCTTATATCCCAGTGACCTGGATGGAGAAGGAACATCAGGTAAAATACTTGAAGGGCTTGAGTATGCTTGAATTATGTCATATGGCTGTGCTATGCAAAAAGGAAATTAGGAAAAATGTATAGAGATGGTCTTATGGAAAGTCATCGTTGATGACTTAAAAGAAACCGAGTTTAGAAATTTGGGAGACCTGCACTAAGTTATGCAGTTGTTTATGTGGTAAATTTTCCAGCTTTGTGTTTCTGTTAGTATTTTCTGCTGGTATCCCAGGAGAGCTAAATGAAATGTTGATTCTTTCAGCTGAGGAAATTAATTTTCCACTTCATGAGTTGTAGGTACATACAGGTTAAAACTAAATCCAAAAGATATTGCAGCTTCTGAAGCTTGCTTCACAGCAAAAAGGGAATTTAAATTTTAAATGCATAAGATGATGGATGTTTGAAAACAGTGGAAAAGAAAAAAACCAGAAATTATTTATGACACACAAAAGAGTAGGTTTTTTTTTCCTTGTATATCTCACAAAATTCATTAATATTTTGGGAAAAGGTTTGTTTGGGAGGAGTATTTCTTTTAGAAGTAATATTGAATATATTTTCGCAGAAAGCTGTAAAAATTTAATTTCTATGTAAAAGCTGTGAAGTATAATAGTTTGAAGATCTGATAGATTCATGTGGAGGAAAAAGTGATTGGTTGGGCAAATGAAATTTGAGGAAACACTACTCCTTGGAGAAAATTTCCTCTTTCTGGAATACTTGTATGTCATGGGTAAGAAATGTTTTAAGTGAAGAAGAATCCTGGGAAGAGCTAGGAGTCATATGCATGATATGTAATTCAGTAGTTGTTTTGTCTGTAATGTGACCTAGAAGGATATTGTCAAGATGAAATAAGCCTTTTTTGTGAAGCAAAATGCAGAATTTCCCATACAAAATTTTGTTTTCCTGCTTTTTTTTTTTTTTGTATCATATCTCCTGCAGGCAACCACCACTTCCTGCCCACTTCATCTCTCAGGGATTACGGAGGCGCACAGGGCAATAAGCACCGAAGGTCTCGCTCTGCAAGTGTTCGGTTTGTCAGTGAGGCAGACAATGTGGAGCAGGTACAGAGCACTAATGGGAGCTGCTGCCAAACAGGCAGTATGTTTGTTCTTTGAGAGTCCAAGAGTCTCAAAGACTCTTTGCTTTTACATTAAATGAGGTGATTCTGAAGATGCAGCTAAGAATGTTTCAGTTATGATTTGTGCTTTCAATGTTACCTGCTTTTTTCATTAGGCAGTCACCTCTTGTATCTGTCATGAAATTTCATGCAAATCATTATAGAGAAAAAGATGTAGATGATAGTGGTATCAAAAGTAAAATATTAAAATAATCTTCCTACTTTTTAGGCTGTCTAATGACAAAGAAAAATAATCTCTGAATAGCCTGTTTAGTCTGGAGAGTACTGAGATGGGATCTCAGTAATGCATATTAATATCTCTAACATGGGTGTCTAGAGGAGGGTGCCAGACTGTTCAGTGGTGACCAGTCACAGGACAGGGAGCAATGGCCTTAAACTGAAACACAGGAATTCCACCTCAGTGTGAGGAAGAGCTTTACAATGAGTATGGCAGAGCAGTGGCACAGGCTGCCCAGGGAGGTTTTGGAGTCTCCCTTTCTGGAGACATTCAGAACCCACTTGGACAAGTTCCTGTGTCACCTTTTCTAGGTGGCCCTCCCTTGGCAGGGTGTCACAATTGAATCAGGAATGGATGAATGAGTGACACACTCCAGATCTCTTCTGGAGGCTAATAATTTTATTAGGAACCCATTCCTTTTTATACCCTGTTCAGACACGGATGGACCTGACTGGTCCTTTAATCAACACAGCTCACATGATTGGCTAATTAAGGAGACACCCTTTGGTAAACATCATGGGAAAACAACTGTTCAGAACACCAGCTGCAAGGCTGTTTTAATTCTTTCTCTCAGCCTTCTTAAAACTCCCCAGAACAATTCTTGGGATTGTTTATCTGGCTTTCTCTCTCTGACCAGGTTGTCAGTATCCACAGCAGGGGGCTTGGATGGGATGACTTCCAGAGGTCCCTTCCAGGCAGTTAACCTTCACCTTCGTGCTGAAGTTCAGTGAGGCTGTGAAGGGGATTGTTCTGCTTTAGCTAATGGTGTAGGGTCTTAGTGCTTTTGCTTTTAGTTCACTGTAGCTTGACTTAATTTTGAACCAGGTAGTTCTTCATCTTAGTTCTTGGTCTGACCTGTTAGTGGGATAATTTTAGCCTGTTTCAGGGAGATGATGGGAGGAGAAGATGTGTGTGCCACAGGTAATTTTCATATCCCTTAACCTGTATCTGCTTCCAGACTTCAGAAAAAATAAATTAATTACCTTAATGGATAAGATTATAGTGTTTCTGTTATCCTATAGGTAGAGAGGAGATTTCACTACCTGTTTTTGCTTTTTTCAGACAGGGTGGATAGACTTGCTTGAGTGAATCTGTGTAGACTAATGTTAAAGAAGCTGATTGTAAGGTATTCACGTTGACTTTATTAAATCAATCTCAGCTTCCAAATAATTTTAAACTTAACTACAACAAGTTTTCTCAGTTGACTTTTTGGGAAACTATAGAAAGTTTGGACTTTTATTTTACCCTGTTTCATTGTCTTTTCAATCAAGTTCTCCCCCCATTCCTTCCTCTCCCAAGGTAAGTGTAGAAAATAATCCTTGGAAGGAAATATTATATGGGAATCTTTCCTCCCAACCATCCAAAATCCTTAGGACTATTTTAGATTATTTCTTGATATTCTATAAATATCTTGGAAATTTTATTCAAGGGAGTTCCTGCGATGCATACAGAGTTCTTCATATTAAGTAACTATGTAGGCAAATAGCATTTTTTTTTCTGGTTTTGATGATAACTGCTGGTTTATTCCTTATTCTTGCTTTTCAGTGGGTGAATGTGGCCTTTTTCTTGTCATTAACTATTTTGTGAGAAGAGTATAGTGCTTTGAGGAATGGTAAACTAGAAGTAGCCATTGATCATGATTATAGGTAGAAATTACACCAGAGATAAAGCTGTACTGCTAAAGTAAAGTTGTGGCTTTTTCTATTTTCTGCAACCACTGTTCTCTTTATTCCCATTCTGAATTTTTCTGGCTGAAGTAATTTTTCAGCCAAATGGTCTTTTAACTCATTCAAGTCCCTCTCTTTCTTAGCACATACATGTTGAAAATACAACGTGTTATTTCAAAGTCCTTCAGGTCAGGTGGGAATTTATGGTTGATCATACAGGGGAGGTAGTAGTGCCTGTGTCTGAATGTTGAGGGCAGTCAGCTTGATTGTGGAAGATCCAGGTTTAAATCTAGGACACAGAACAAAGGAATATTATAAATTAGGTTTTTTCATAAAGATAATCCTGGCTCTGGAATTGTTGACAGTAATAGGTTGCATTAGGATGGATTAACTGTCACTTTCTGTTCCATGAAGAATGAATGACCTATTCATTTTTTTATTTGCTCCCTAAAACTTTGATGATAAATGAGGAGCTTGCTGAATGGGGAGAATGGGAGGTTTTTTAGAAAAAACCTCCTTTGTCAGAAAGTACTTTTCAGAAAGTAGATGGGTGGTTTTGTTTTTTGTTTGTTTGTTTTTCCTGAGGTTTGAAAAAGGAGTATGTAAAGTCTTGGGCAAGGTAAAATACCTATTCTTGGTAGTTCCTGAATACATTATACTGTTCTGCTTGTTTCATTTCAAGTTCCCTTGTAATCTGTTTATAGTAGCATATATAGCTGGGCAGAACTTTGTTCTACCTATACTAGTATCTATTAACATGAAATATGTCCCTGAACATTACTTGTTCAGATATTTCAATTTGCTTTGCATTGAGTTGAAGAGCTGGTATAGTTTGTAAGTTCTGAACCACATTAAAAAAACCATAGTTAGGAAACTTGGTTTATCAAATAAAGTACTGAAAGTTAAACTACAATGAGCAAGTATTGTGAAGGGTGGATTGAAACAGAAGTGCATAAGCCTCATCCAGTCATCCAGGCTCAACTACAGTTCATGGAGTTTAAGTTTTTTTAGGTTATTTTTATCTACTTTATTTTCAGAAGTGTGTAATGTGTAGATATGTATTTTTGGAATATCACAGAAAAAGAGTTCCTAAGCCTTGGCATAATTTGTGTATTTCATTTACAGCTGCATTCTTTCCACCAGTCTCTTCGGGATCTCAGCAGTGAACAAGTTCGCCTGGGAGATGACATCAGTCGCGAGCTCTCAAGAAGAAATCGGTACAAACAGAATAAAACTCTGTGTGGAGAACAGTGTGGAAAAAAATTCTAAAAACTTTTTTAGTTCAGAAAATAATTTTGTGGAGGAGTGATTGTGCAACATGTAGATGAAAGCAGGATTATGAACTGCTTGTTTTATGTCATTTCCTGCAGTATTTATAAATGTAAATAACACCTACTTATTCCAAATTGTATAATATATGGGGCTTTCCTCAGCTTTTTCAAATATATGCACAAAATCACAAGGTCTAGGGATTTTCTTTTATTATAGCTTTGCTTGTAGTTTGTTGTTGTTACTGAGTCCCTTCAGGGCAAGCTCTCCTGCAGGCTGTAATGTATATACTTTCTCAACATGTGGTGCTTTGTTCAATAGCAATAACAGGAGTTAGACTGTTAACTCCTAGTAGGAAAGGACTGTTCAAAAGGACTGTGTAGATGTGTCCATAATTTTTTACTTGTTGACCTAATACCTGGCTGATACTTAGATGCTCTGTTTCTTCACTTGAGGAATGGGAATGCTTTTTATAATGCATTTTCCACTTGGGGCTTGTTTCTCATTATGTTATAAATTATTATGAATTGGCTATAGAACAAATTGAGGAAGCAAAAAATTCTGGGGGGAGTTGTTGCTGCCTGAAATTATCATGGGTGCTACTTAGCTTCTGCACTATAGAATGTTGTCTTACTTATATTTTTCTATGAAGGACTGATGCTGAATTAAGAAAGACTCTAGAAGAATTGTCTGAAAAGCTCACTGAGTCCCAAAGACAAGAAACGGTGAGTGTGACTAACATGAAAAGGATTATTTTAATCTGGTATTCTAAACAAGATGTGGGCTTCTAGTTTGAAGTATCTGTTGGTAATTGGTATGACATACTGATATGTATATCTGAACATGATCTTATTTGGGTTGCTATAGGTTGTTGAAATGTTACCCTTTGATGATGAAATAAGCAAGGCAAGTTTTATACTTCAGGTGCTTGTTTTAATGTACTTAAAATGTTTTGCAGGTGTGTGTATTGTGTGTTTTTCTGTTTCAAAATATACAGCCTTGGAGAAAGGTGCATTTTAACTTTGAACATTGGTTTGGATGCCTATAATTGTTCAAGGTACCTTTGAAAAGATACAAGCTTTCCCGTGTTAAGATGATAAATACATTTGTTTCTTCTTCCTTCATCCCTCCCTCCCTGTTCTTTTCAATCCTTATCATCTGTGTAGCAAAATGGAAGGAGTCTCTTTGGGCTGTACTCTTCTCTAAAGGCTTCCTGACAAAATGTGGCAAAGGAGGGAGGACAGCCGTGGCAGTCTTTTCTTTTTTGTTTCCTGTATCTGCTGGAAGCAGACTAACTGCACTCTATGTTACTTAAATCTGAGAGAGATCTGCTTTTGAGATCGAAGTCAAACAGCATATTGCTGTAGGAACAAGAGAAGTTGAGAATCACCACAGTAATAAGTAGGTGAGAATCCTGTAGGTAGCTCTTGACACATAGGACTTGAGTGTATGCTTTATGTAAGCATTTACTGTGATACTAGTAGCAAAGCTGACTTTCCAGAGCAGGTGTTATACGTACATATTTTCCTGTAGGTGATTCATCTTGCTCTAAAATTGCATGAATTGGTACTAAATGCTCTGCCAAGGGCTGTAGTGATGTGTTTGTCACTGATAACAATATCATTGGCGTGGACCACCTGTTGGTACCAGCGGACTTAATAAATATCCTTGTGTAAATTCATGTTACTGGATTAAATTGGAGATTGATTCAAGAGACACTATCTGTACCAGTTATGTTCTTGATATGGTAGGGTCTATCAGGGAAAGAAGACTTGCCTTGACAGCCTTTGTAGAAAAATATGATGGAATTGTCTTTGTTAGAATGTTAATTTTGATTTCTCCTAGTAGCCTGGTAGGATAAAATAAGTTTATCTGATAAAGAATTCTTGATACTTGGAAAATGCTGTGTTTTTCTTGTAGCAGACTTCTCAGTATACTTACTTTTTTCTCTTCCATGTACCAGGAATTAGCAAACTCAATTTTAACCAAGGTGGTTCTCAAGCAAATAGCTGCTACAGCTGGCTACATTTCAACTGTTCAGTGCCATTGCATGAGAGAAGCAAATGTTCCTCAATCCTCTGGAATGGAGGCATGCACTGTCTGTTCATTAATGAAAGAAATAACTAGCTCTTTGACCTCCTACACTACTCAGTGCAATACAGCAAGTAGGGTTTCAAGATATGAAATTGAAAGTTACAACTTTTGACCTGAGAGAAGCAAAAACTGAGAGAGGTGAGGTATAACAAGGAAGTCTTCTGTAGATTGTTAATGGTAAGGGCAATATCAGAAGAGTAAGTGTCTTAATTGGGAGGGAACGTTATAATGCAATAAAGCTATGAAAACTGAAATATTTACTGATATTCTTTTAGTGAAGACACAAATGATGCAGTAAGCTGCAGTGGGATGATTTTTATGTGTAGGACTAGTAAGAATTCACCTGGATTATTCTGCTCATTGCTGATTACTGATTTTATGAAGAACATCATAAAGCCAGATGGAAAGAAGACTGGAAAGAGGAGGGGGGGGGAAAGAAAAAGGGGAAAAATAAAAAAGGCCACTAATTCAAAGACTTCAAAAAGACGGAAGAATAGCTGCAATTCAGTTTGCACAAGAAACAGGTCATTAGGAAGGATCTAGCCATGTATGATGAATGCCCAAAAAGTGGAAGTTTACTGTACAATATAAGACAGTCATCTAATGATAATTTTGTACAATACAAGTCTAATCACCTGTGAGTTAGGAGCTTCTTGGTCTGGAAGTGATCTGTCTGCTTTCTGTACTGAGAAATAATCCCTCTGTGGATTTCTTTTTTGAAACTTGTCCAGTCTTTATTATAACTTGCATATCTTTATGATCTTGTCTTATGGCAAGGGGTTCTCAAAATAGATTATATATTATGTGAGGAGTTGCCACTTTTTTGGTGATCTGGTTTCTTGGGATTGTTTGGTCATTTTGTGTATATGTGTTTTGGTTGATGTGTTTTGTCTTGGGTTTTTTTGTTTGTTGTTGTAGGGTGTTTGTTTGTTTGGGTTTTAAATCTAATTTTTCATCCCTAATTTTAACTTGGGAGGTTGTTCAGCTTCTTCAGAGTCTTTTTAGAGTGTTACTTTTCAGGCCAAAAAATTCTGACATAATTCACTATCGTGTCCAGCCAATTCCCTGCCGCTTAAAAAGCCTACTGGTAGCAACATTGTGCACTGCTGCTTTGCCAGGGCTCTCCAATCCTAGGTATGGATCCCTTGCCCTTGTTCAAAGCCTACTGATCTCCTGTTGAGGCTGGCAGAATCAGTGAGATGAGGTAAATGCAAAAAAGGGGAATTTAGTATGGATGTTAAAAATAACTCTCATGGTATGCATAGCAAAGCATGCATGAGATTAGAGTGCATGTAGAAACTAGGGTCTGTTATTGTAGATATTTGACATCCTTTAGCATGTGTATGCATTTAGGAATTTTTCTAATGAGATTGCTTAATTCAGAATTGATTGTCATTGGTGAAAATGAGTTGGATAAGACAAAATACTAAACTTCTTTGTGCAAAGTTGTTTGGGAACTTTTATCCTTAATGCCTTTAGGCTTGGGAGTGTTTATCACCTCAAGCATTGCCATCCATGTATTTATATTCTGCTGTATGATTCTTGGCAATAAATTGTCAACTTGAAATCTTGATAATTTCACAGGATGAGCTCATGGTAGAAACATTCTTTTTGGTTCAGTGTCCTTAAGTCCTTTATTTTTTAGAGACATATATCTAAATGCTTCCAGTTTGGTATATTTGGTCCTGTTTGAAAATTGCCTGTATGTAGATGTGTGATGATAAAGGTCTAAGTCACTACAGTTCTTCTGAGTCACTAGTTCAGGATTTATTTTATAAGGGTTTATGAATCTTAGAGCCTTTTTGATGCTGCATTTGAGTACTTTAGGATTCATACATCACAACAAAGCACAATATTTTACCTCAAAAGAGAGCTTTTCCATGCCAATATAAAAAACAGATGACATTGAAGGTGGTGACTCAAGCATAGTTGGATCCTTGTTTCAAGTCAAGCACTCTTCATGGCCTTGTACTTGAGAATTTGTGTGCAGTTTTGCTAAAAAGACTTTCTGGTTCTGCAGCTCTATATCAGAATCTATTTATTACCTAGACATTTTATGAGATTCCTTTGTTCTTGAAAAGGGTTTGGATGATTGCTAGACAGGCATATAAGCAATTGAAAGAATATTTACTTACTTTATGGTTATATAAGATAGCCCTCTTGGATATTTTGTTGGAATTGCTTGGGTAGATCGACATCTCAAATAGCACAAGATGCTGATCTTTATACATAAAAAGCAGCTTTATCAGAGCACAGTTTTGTTGAAATTAAGTAGATGCTTGATTGAGATGGTGCTGTTATAAAATGATAGTGGATTGTCTCTGGAAGAAGACAACAATGTAAAGTGAAATGTGTGGTTATGTGGTTATGATACCTCAGAGAGCCGGGATTATTGTCAGTTAATGAACTGTTCCTCAGAAGTTCTAGAATAAGGAATTTTGGTGCTGCACTGATGACTTGTAAAAGGAACACATATTATCATTTGCCATGAGAGAGAAGTTTAACAATATTTCATGAGGGCAAAGTTTAACAATATTTGAAGTTATATCTCTGAAAAAAGTTTGCTCTTTTGTGATTTTAATACTCCTGTTTCAAGTATGCATTGATGGGTCGTAGCAAGAACAGCGGCAAAAATCTGTTGAAATAGATTTCTATTAGCAGGACTTTTGCACTAGAAATAACAGTGGAAAGCTGAAAAACAGGTCAGGAACTCAATAAGTAGGATTGTGCTTTTTGTACAGTAAGCATCCAGCATCTTCCCTGAGATTATATTTAGCTGGATGACTTAAATGTCACCCTAGTTTTACAAAGGACATTCTGTTCTTTGTGTTTAATTGTGGGGGAGGGGAGGAGCTTTTTGATAGCAGCAAAATCTATGAAAGCAGATTAAGCTACCTGAAAGCTTAGTGGAGACACAGCTCTAGTATCATCATTATTATTCAGATAGTCTGTTGCTAAAAATGCATGCTTGGAATCACATTCTAATATGTTCTGGATGCAGTAATTTAGTGCTAGCATTTCATGTCATTGTGTAGAGCCTCTATAATCTTTGTACTGGCCTTTGGTGAAGCACTTGTCTGCACTAAGCACTAAGATTTTTGATAACATTCAGAGGTCAAGATACATAGTTTCATGGTAGAGGTGTTGTTCTGAGTCAGGGTCATTTGAAACAAAGGAAAGCAAGTATGTTTTTAAGTTTACTTTGCAAGTACTACTTAATAAATTAACTGTTTCTAATTTCTTTTTAATCCCTACTGTTGTATGCTGCAGGCTCTGTGACAATCTTAGAAAAGTCAGAGAAGCTACAAAAACAGGGAACATAATTCTTTTGGGACATTAAAGCCTTGCTGAAGTGCAAAGGTGTTACCAATACCATACCAATATACAGAGTATGGGAAACAAATAGGAGTTATAAGTAGCATCAAAATGTTTGATGGTTTGTGTTGGTTGTGGGGTTTTAATTTTTTTTTTTTTTTGTTAAAGAGGATTATATCTGTAGCTGAAATTTCCATGACAAATATTATGATATATAATCCATCTTTTGTAGTGCCTTGTTAGAAATAATACAACAATTGTATCCTGGAAGTGAGTTGAAGGAAGTCAGAGGCAAGGCAAATCACCTCATAAAGTTACTTTCTTACTTGTTCTGAGTTAGTGATAATATGTAATGAAATCTGAACTTTGCAGGAATCTAAAGCCTATCTAGTGCTGCCTTGTGTTCTGTTATCTGCTGTGCATGCTAGACCCATTACAGTGAAAAAGTCACTGAAGTCTCCTCTGGAATGTCATCTTCAGGGGTGATGTTACTTTTGAATCTTCTGTCAAGTCAAAATTGTATGTTTTCTTTCTTAATAGTGCAATATAATTAGTGCACTAAATTAGTGCTTAATAGCACTAAAGCTGTTAAGAAAGTGCTTCATTGAAAAAGGTGCATGAGAGACCTGAGAAAGCTTCTGTCTTCAGAAACACATAGTCAAAACTTTTTCAAAACATGTTAAAACATTACTGTTTCATTTCTTTATGTTGGATATGTATGGGAGAAAAGATGACAGCTTATTGCTTGGTTTCAGCAAAGCTGTAACAAGTTTAATGACTATGTTATTTTCTGTTCCTACTACCTAGTATCATTGTTTCTGTTAGCTGGAGTATTTTATGAATTCTGAGAAGTAATGCTAAGTGGTACTTGTCAAAACAAACATTGCCATGTGGTCTTTTTCTTTTATTTATACATTAGTTTTTAGTAAATAATTTTTCTGGATTATGACTGCAGAGCTTTCATAGCTTCATGAAAGTGTGTGGTTTGATGCAGTACCAGGCATCTTCTGATGGTTTTAGGAAAAAATACAATATTCCACACTGTCAGCTGACTGTTCATCTGGCTGCACAAACAAGAAGTGTTTTCTGAGAGATGTATTCTGTTGTAAAGGAAGTGTTTTGTTCATCCAGCCTTGTGAAGCCCAGATTATAAGCATAGCCTTGATTGTGTTTCTGTTGCTACATGAATTGTGTTGCTTGTGGTGACATTTTCTATGCATGCATATGCCTAGTCCTAATAGAAGTGTGCTTAACAGGGAAAGATGAGAACTTATTCATCTCCACGTACATCAAAAGCTAATAGTCAAATGGTGCTTTATTTTTTATCTTTTTTATCTCTTTCTCTTATTATCTAATTATAATTTGGTAATGGATATATTGTTTTCTAGTGTTTTAAAATAATTAGTTTTAAGGTAGGGAGGAAATGATACATAAATATTTTTTCTTACTAATCTTTAATGAAACAAATTTAATTTGCTGCCTCAAGAGGGTGCTGTCTGCTAGCAGCTTGAATTGCAAAAGTGAAGTAATTCTGGTATTCTAGTCTGATTGAACTTTTATGTTCATAATCCAAGTTGCTTTAATAAACACCTGTTGTTGTTTGTATTAGTTTCTACATGGATTCACAAAATACTGGGGAAAAAGCTTAAGTGATGTAATTAATTATTTTGTGTTGTTACACTCATTTTCATGTATTTAGTTCTTGTTTACAACTTTTTACTCACAGATTTTGGGTCATTAAAGAGGCAAACATTGGTCTGTTTTGCAGGCTGGAGATATGAAAGAAATGTCCTTCCAGAGGTTAATCAGGCTTGTGACAGAGTAGCTAAGACTTTTGTATTGCAACTTCACATTAGGCTGCTCTAACCTTGATAATGAGATATTTAACTCTTGAGTAGAGCCACCACTGTAGAGAAAAATATGCATACACATAAAGGAGAATCCTGCCAGCAAGATAACAGTTTGGTTCCCTGCCTGAGTACTTCTGGAGTACTGACTACTATAACTAGTTATTTTCTCTACAATTCTAAATCTGCTCTAATAAAATACAAATGGTGTTCTCTTTTCATTTTGTCCCATGATCTATTTACATTTTTGCCATTGATATTTTCACATGTATTAAAAGGCACACTAATTTCCAACAGCATGTGTTTTTTTCCTTTTGAAGGTATCAGAACGAGTAGAGAGGAGACTTCAGGAGATAGAAGAAGAGATGCGTGCTGAAAGACAGCTCGTAGAAAGGCGCCAGGACCAGCTGGGCCATGTGTCTCTTCAATTACAGGAGGTATGAAATGAAAGCTTCCCCTGTAGTTCAGATTTAGTTAGGAATGTGTTGCATTTGTGAGCCTGTACCTGTCAAATTGGCAGAAGTGCTCATATCTTAGGCACATGTTTTAGCTCAGTCCAGCTCGCATTGTTTTGATCAGATAATACCAAGCACAGTCTCTGTCCTTCATTATATTGTCTTGACTATATTTAGACCTTTTTGGTAACTGCCACAAATCTTCTAACAACCTACCCCCTATGCCCTTCCTGAAAATCTAAGCAAACAAAAGCAAGTCATTACCTGGGTTTTTTCAATTTAAAAGTTTACCTTTTATTTTCTAAAAGGTAAACTTCACTTGCTCATGCAAATGAACACTTTATTTCAACGAGGAATCTAAAGCACTGTGTAGTGGCCAGAAAACTTTTCAGTGCTTTCAGTTTTATTCAACAATACCTGATGAAATAAAAAATACTGTTTAGGAGACAAATAGAAATGTTTAGAATATAATTTAAAATTTGAGACAGCTATTAGCTTTTTTCCTTCTTGTATTAGAAAACATGAAAAATACTACTTTTTGATTTTACTTCTCTTTGGAAAATCTGTTTCTTCACATAGTGTGACTTTTTATTTTGCTCCACTTAAGATTTGCAATGTTATCTCTGTCTGTGAAGTAGGATACTAAAATTGAAAAGAAATGTGCAATTCCTTGGTTTTCACTGTTAGTATTTGTAACATAGCTTTTTGGAAGGCTTGATACTGTGTGGTGATATGAGGAACCTTGTTCATGATGCCACGTATTTCATGTAAAGCTAGAGACTGTTCCAAGATGTTAAATTTTAGAAGATTATATGCTTTTTAAAAAATATATATAAAAAGTAACATTTATCAAAAGACTTGGAATCCTTCTGCCCGAATTTTTTGTGAAAGACCTAATGTTTCATTTTCCCTCCATTTCATGCCCTATTGGGTGAAAAGAACTAGTGTACTGAATTTCAGTTTTTATCTCTCTTTAATATGCCTATGTCCACTTCTAGATTCTTCAGTTGTGTCTTCAGGCTGGGGAAGGGATGCTTAATGCATTGGTGTGATTGGATAGTGTTATCTGCAGAATGGAACATTCTTATTTTATCCTTTTAAAGGGAGGATGTCTTGTGTTCTCTAAAGATACATTGACACTGCCATAGTTTCCTTAGAAAGAAAACTTGAACTCAAGTGAATGGGTTTAAATGTAGTTCAAAGAATTTTCATATGATCTTTCATAGATAATATGAATGATCATAGTGTGTGTGATCATGAACCTCCAGGCTGGGTGCCTTTTATTCTTGGTAGCTCATCTTTTGAATTTCATGCAAAAGGAATATGAAATACTAAGTACATCCTAGACCTTCTATTCCCTTAAGGTGTCCAGCTGTGAATTAAGATGGTTTAATAGTTTCTTCTGTAAATTCTACTTTATTTTTGTAAGTTATTTTTCCTGAGGAGCCCCTTTTAACAATACAGTTAAAGTGGCTGTATTTTAGAAAAAATGTACTTGAACTGCCTTGTGTACTTTTGCATAGCCTAGTGAGAATAAAGTAAAGAAATATTTTGCTACAATTGTTATTTGGATGAAACGGGTTTTTCTATAATTTTGAGCTTGTTACTTTGTTACTCTGTTTCTCATCCTTTGTAATTTGAATTGTGAGTTAAATGGACTCTAAACTCTGACAGTGGCCTCAGTCTTGCAGTAATCATTGCACAGACATAATGTTCTATTGAAGTCTACTTGTGTTTACATTAATTTCTCCAGGATGCTTCCCAAGTAACATAACTGGAAAAGAGCGTAGTGTTTGGACTGAGTTTTGAAATCCTGTCATTAATATGGCCTGAATGATTTACAGAGAAATACTGCTTAAAGCATTTGTGGCTGTTGAATGATATAATTTTTTCATTAGTTTGCCTGTTACAGATTTCAAATTAAATAAAATTTTACTTTTGCATGTGATCAGCAGTTGCTCTAATTAAGACATTGTGTGACATTTGTGAGGATTAAATGCTATTTTTTTTCAGTGAAGTGCAGTGCCTGTAACTGACCACTGCTTGTCAGTGTTTTACCGTCTTAAGAGAATCACCTTCCTAAATTGCAATTATTAAATTATATATTTGCAGGCTCTAACACAACATGATACATTTGTTTTGGCCTTTCTTTTGTCTGTCTTTTCTCTCAGTTTTTTGTATAATGTGCAAACTTCTTATTTGCAATGTAGTATTACATATTACTATAATCATAGACTGATTATGAACCAGGAAGATATCTACATGTATACTGGCCATTAAGAAAACTTGATGTATAAAATGTTTTATCTTTAAGTTTTAAATTTGCATTTTTGTTTTGAATCTTTTACCTGTCTGTGTTGTGTGTAGTTGTAGAAAACTTATTTTCTGCACATTTTATGTCTCTTTTACCTTAGTGTGTATTGGTACATTTAATCAGCAATTACTGCAAATTAGAAAATAGCAATTAGCAAACAAATTCATGCAAATCGTATTATTGTAATTTTTTCTATATTCCTGATATAAGCATTTTTCTGATTAGAAGGAAGAACAAATATTCTTTTCTTGCCAGGGATAGTGACCTGTGTGAATTGCTGTAACAACTGAATTTGTTTTGTAAATGAAAACTATCTTGAGATTCTTCAGTGCTTCTTTTTTTCTATATATAAAGACACCATCACCTCTTACTTTTGTTTGTATTTTTACATCTATTTTCTAAAACAAGATCAAATATCATTCTTAAAAATGTTTTCCTTGCATTCTTTTCTGTGCATTGGGTGTCCTGGATGGCTTTACAAAATTCTCTGCTTGGCTTCTTGGACTTTGGTGAAATGTGTCTGTGTCTTCATGCTTGGCATGCTTTAGGTAAACAGATTCATCATTATAGAACCTTTTGAATCCACTGACTGTGGTAAGGCAGTGACTGCAGTTATGTCTTAAGCTAGCAACTTGGGTAGGCCAGGAAGCATTTTTTAACTTTCTCCTAGTGCAACTGTACACTTAGACTCTGTTTGCCTCCCACTGCAAATACTGTGAACTGCAAGAAGCTGGTGGACGGAGGGTGGGGTAAACTGATTGTCAAAAGTCTTACTGAACAATGTATTTTGCATTTCTTTATCACTGATCTTTATAGACAAACATAAACTTGATCTGTGCTCTGAGCCACCTGGATATTTTAGTGCATTGTTGATACTTGCTCTTTGGCTCTGTGCTATGCCACCTGTGGCCAATGGTTTCTGTTTTGATTGTAGTTTGAATCTGACTCTTGCTTGGAACATAACACTGAAATAGCTAGGTAGTCTCTTTTTAACTGCCTGGCTGGTATGTTTAGGGAGCATACTTGGAGTCATGCTAATCAATAATGTAGCAAGTTAGGGAAAGTATTTTCATTCAGATTACGATGTGGTAAATTTTTGCCTTACTTTAAATTATAGCTTGCGGCTGTTCTGTTTGTATGTTTGTGATAGTATGAAACACTCACTGATCAGTCTCACTTTGAAAGAGCAAGTTTCAGTTTGTGGTCTGTACACAGCTTTCAAAAAGTCTGGTTTTATTTAAAAAGGAAAAACAATACAGCAAAACCAAACTGAGACCAAAACCCAAACCCTAAGAAAAGTTAGTAGGCTTAAGTTGCTGTAAAAGTTATGATTTGCTTTTGAAAGGTTACCATATGTTGGAAAGATTGAGAGCTTGAGTTGTTTCACAATCATCCCCATAGTTTTTCTCATGTATAAGAAAAAATAATCTATGAAGCAGTAAGTTATGATTTTGAAGTTTTGAGGTTCAACAGATATTCTGTGTGTATGGATGAGGTATGCTCAGTTGGGGTATACCAGTTACATTTGTATTTTAATGCCGTCTTATGCTAGTGAGCTCTTTATAAAGACCTATAAGAATTGCCCTCCTTAGTAAAATCAAAAGTTCATCTAGCCTGACCACCTAGCAGGCAGTGGAACTTGTGGCTGGTCCTTTCCAAAGCCATGCTGTGAAGACCTCTGTACATGAAAGTTCTCTGTCTCCTGTGGCCTCCAATATACCTGCCTCCTCCAAGGCCTCATCGACCTCGTCAGTCTCTTCCAGACCAACCTGGACACAAATGCTTTCAGAGGAGGATCTTGGTAGGAGGATCCTGCTGACTGGAGGCCTGGTGCCATTCCTTGGTGGGCAATGTCTGCCTGCTGTTTGTGAGCCATCAGGCAGGAGTGTGTGCTTGAACTGCTGTCCTTTGCATCCTTTTCCTAGTTCCCATTTTTGACATTTGACTTCCTCAGCCCCTTCTTTGGGGACAGCAAATGAAATCAAAGAATCAGCTGGATCTTTAAATGTGTTGTTTGGTTTTTTCTTTTACCCCTCCTAAGAGAAAGCTTATTGAGCGATCTTTAGTGGAGAAAAAATGAGCATAGCCCAAAACAACAAGAGAGAATTATTTAAAAAAGAGGACAGAAAGGAGGCAAAACACAATTAACTTTTACCTGTACAATTTCTGAATTGTCTGTAAGAGCTGACCTTTGTCTGGCTGTGCATGATCAGATGTTTCCATTGCCTCATGACATTTTGATTAACTGCTTACCTGGCACCTACTGGTTCAATGCAGGTTTCACACTCCAAGCAGTGCACATGTAGTATGTTTCATTTACTGTAACATTACTTCTTTTTTGCAGTATTTTAACTCTGGGGTACCTATCTATATCTCTCTCTATATATGAGCTGTTATTTTCCTTAAAATGAAATGGCTATGGGCTATTTTTACAATATGCAGAAAATTAAATGGAAGGTTAGATTTATAATATCGGTTATAGTAAAGGATGCATTTCTGTTTGAAATTATTCCTATTTCATAGCCTGAATATCAGTCAGTGAAGTTGAAATGGCATATTTATTTTCATGGTTTCTACTGGGAATTAGGATGTGCTACTGATGCAGAGATATTTTTTGCTTTTAGCAGGAATAATCTTTGAAAATTTTACTAGTATTCCTGAATCCAGCCCAGCTGTAATATTTTCTTTGTGATTCTGACCTCTCTAGCCAAATTTGTACATGATAACGTGTGCGTTTGGTGCTATGTTAATTATTAATTTAGTGCCAAAAATCAAGTTGGCCTAAATTTGACTGTCTATAGCAAAGCTTCTAATTTTGCTAGTAAAACTGATGGTTGACTGCAATTAATAGACATCATATATTCCAAGTAGGCTGTTCTGAACCAATACTTCTTGTCATTAGAAATAAGCAAAGAAAAAAACGCAAACCAAAACAAAAACCCAATGAACTTGGCTAATGCAAAACAGCATTAGCTGAAGAGATGATCTTAGACTTTTGGTCATGTTGCTTTTTGGGACTTCCCTCAGGAGCCTTTTTGAGTAGAATGTGTGCAGTGTTGAGTTTTACAGTTGACTGGAATGATGGATTTAAATCTCTACTGATTACTTAGGAAAGTACCTTAAATGTGTTACAGTCTTCTGTTATCTGATTAGGGATCAGTATGACTAAAAGTATAGCTCTTTATGTGACATAATATTTTCAGTGGCATAGTTATGATGAATGTCTTCCATGGTCTCAGATTTTAATGTAAGCTGTTCAGGCAGAAGAGTAATCCAAACTGTACTGAAACTCTTAGGTTTTCTGAGGTGAGGTTGTAAGAGGAAGGTAAGCATATAAAGCCATTTATTTTCTCCAGAAAGCTGCTTTTAAAGCCAAAACTTCTAAAGCTGAATGCCTGGCCTCACTGAAGTTGATTAATATCTTGTATTCTGTTTTCATACACTGAAATTGTTCTTCAGTGTACAGTGAAGAGAAAATGTTCAAAACTGAATGAAATGGCACAATTTATAGGGACAGATTTCAAGGAAGATAGGAAGAGATTTTCCTATAAATGTAAAATGAAAATGCTGCTTGGGAATGACAGACTGGGAAAAAGAAATTTCTTTCTGGAAAGGCTGTGCATTTTTGTTGTTGTTCTGTTGTTGTTTTAGCAAGTAATTATGAAAGCAATAAATGTACTTATGTTTCAAGATATGGGATGAAAGTAAAAGATTTGTGCTCAGGTACCTAATTAATTGATTGGTGACTAGTGTGAAAAATGCTTGGTCACGTTGCGCAGATAAAAACTGTGATTTGTGAACAGTTACAGAAATTCATGGCAAGTTATCAGTGTGTGGCTACTGATCTCTTTCAGCTGATATTTCTAAGTGATATTTAAAATGACCCAGTGTGATTTTAGATACCTCAGTCTGAGAGGGATTGGGAAAAGTTTCCATGGAATTTTTTTATTTTTTGTTATTGTTGTCAAGGAAGAGCACATCAATGTTGCTAATTATTGATCAGGAAAGTTTCAGTTGATTCAGTTGTAGTTCTATGGCTTTAAGCATCTGTCCAGATTCAGAAAAAAATAACCTTTTCCTTTTTTTGCTTTTAACTTCTCACACAACCTTATGGTAGTGTTTTCTTGACCACAGTGCATTGAATTTCATAACATGCACACTTTATGTTAGAGACTATATTATTTTTCTCTGATGTGTGCACAGCTAGTCTGTAGGGGATCTCTTAAGCCTTTTAGACCTTAATCTAAAGGTGTTTGGGGTCAACTTGAGAGTCTGGAGCTCTATACATCGGAAGGATGTTAGTGCTGCTTTAGACGTTGTGTTTGTCCCTGTTCTCTGCATGGGTGTGTTTATGTATGCATGAACTTATATTTATCTTTTCATAACAATATACATTGGCTTTACATGGAAGTATTACATGCAGACAGAAAGCATTTGTCAAGATCTTCTTTCTTAAATTCTTTATTTTTAAAAATTTAAAAAAAAAATTATTTTTAAAAATTTTTATTTTTAAAGATTTTTAAAATTCTTTATTTTAACAACCTTGGAATGATGGCTTCTGTAAATTTTGTGATGTCTGCAATATATTTTTCTCCTCTAAAGGTTTTAAGGAAGCAAGATGTTAAAGCAGATGAAACAGAAGAACTCATGAGAAACAAACTTGTGAAATATGAAAGTGAAAAGCAGCAGGTAAGACTTAATTTTTCTTTTTTGTTTGGTTTTAAATGAGTGCATAGTGTCATCTGTTACAGTATGTGCTTTCTTTTTCTGAGAAACCAGCAGAACAAAACTTTCTTTACTCTTCAAGAATTCAAGGTGTGGGATTTTTTCCTGCATCAGAGGCACTGTGAATATAGCTTTGCTCAGCTTGTGTCTCTGCTTCAAAGCTCTTCAGTTATAGTATGTTACTTCTAATGGCTCTTCCATCCTGCCAGGCAGACAGATTTATAACTTGGGCATAATCCTTGATTTCTTTCTCTACTTTTGTCTCTGAATTTGTATGTAGTCTGCTGTTTCTTATTTGCAGGAGCTCAAAGCAGTTTTTCTTCATCCCTGCAACTAGCTCATGCTGGTTATGTTGCACCATAGTTGTTATTAATTACCCTTACTGAACTGTTGGCATAGGTCACTCTTTCTTTTCATAGAAAAGTTCTTGTATTTCTATTCTAGCAGGATGCTAGGGCTATATTATGCTTTCCTTGGTTTTTTTTCCACTTGCATCAAGTTTAGCATCTTTCAAAGGTATACCCCTTTATGCCAAGCCTTTATGTAGTGTAGTGTTTTATGTTATGTTGTTCTCTTCATTCCCTTAATGTTGGTCCTGTTTACTTTGCCCATTTGCCAGGCTTTCAACATCCTCCTTCAGATTGCTATCTCAACAATAACAATTTCTGCTGTCAAAACCTCTATTTATTTCCAAGTGGATCTTTGAACTATTTATGGAAGAAGTCAAAAAATATTTTGAAGCTTTTGCTTTCGTTTCTTTTTTTTTCATGGTCATCGATTTGATGACTATTTCTGATTACACATTTTGAATATTATGTCTTTAGGAAAACTTTCAGTTTTATTAAATTTAGGGCACTTCAATTTTTTAGTCATCTTGTTTCCAGAACAATTCAAATACATCATCTTGCACAACACAGAAACCCCATAGATTTTACCAATTACAGTTCTACCAATGCGTGTCATCTTTAACACTTCTAGGAATAAAATACTTACCAAAGGTGACTTAAAATATTAAGTCATTATTAATTTTGAGTTTGAAAGTATGTTTCAAATCCAGGGACAATGTATTTGAAACTTTGTTAAAACTTATCTTCCATTTTTTTTTCTTTAAACCCAGTAAAAATTTACTTTTGTGTTTTTTGTTTTTTGTTTTTTTTTTGTTTTGGGTGATATGAATTATTTTATATCTTTATGAATAAATTTATATATTTATGGAAAAATTATAGACTGTAAGTAAAATTCCCTTTATGTAATTTAAATAAATATTGCAGGGATTTATTACAAATGAAGGTTTACTTAAAATTTTGGACAAATAAAAATAGTGTGTATATTATACCACATTTCAGATAGATGCTTATGTGGATGAATTTGTGTCAAAATTAAATGTTAAAATACACTTTTATATTATGATGCCTACATTGCTTTTCTTTTTTCATCATCCTCTGAAATACAAGCTTGAGCAGGAATTGGAGCAGTCCCGGAAAAAGTTGAGTGAATCTGAAGGCAGTAGAGAAGCTCTTTTGCATCAGGTAACTGCTTTAGTGTGGTAAAAATCCTAAGGTTTTCATATTAGGTTGTGTCTGAGTCTTTTTGTTTAATATTCTTATCTCATACTTTGATAAAATGGTTTTATGAAGGAAGGCATGAGGTATAGGAAGACAGGTTTAAGTGTGTATAATATTTGGACTGAGCTCGTCATCCTTTTTCTGCTTTCCAAACATTTATGTGTATATGTTCATATCTATTAATTATAGTAGTGATAGTAATGGTATGTTTTCAGTACATAAACATATTTTGTGAAATTTCCTTTCATAATACACTTTAGAACTACTCCTATATTAGTAATCATTGTTCTGCAAAGCATGTGCTATAATTGGTGAAATCATAAATCGGTGACCTAGAGGTATTTGGTACATTGTAACATGTAATAAAAGTAAGTAATTACCTGAAAAAGTATCTAAAGCGTGCTTTAAACAATAGCTATTGATGCATGTATGATTAAATTCAAAATTTGTAGGAATTTGGATTATAACTTCAGAAAGAAGTCCTTTCTCCTAACTATCTTTCCTTTAGAGGGACTGGATAAAAAGACTTGAAATAACTAGGGAGGGGGCAATTGGCATTCTCATCTTTTAGCATTAGTTGTTTGTCTTGTGTATCCAGCAGAATACTAGTTTTGAGTTAGCTGCATTACTGTTTTGAATTTAAATAATTGTAAATGGCATATAGAGTAATATGAATAACAGATATTTTTCTTCAATTCAACTTCAGCATGTTGGATTTTCTCTATTTTCCTACATGTCATCTTTGTAAGTGCTATACTATATATGATAGAAAGGAAAATGTGAAGACCCCTGTGTTTCTTATGAATAAATACATTGTATTTTTAAGGAGCACAATTTAAATAAAACATACACTTTATTAAACTTGGATAGACATTTTCACTAGCTGTGAGAAAAGACAATTGCAGCATATAATATGGTAGCATTTTGTTTGGTCTAAAGAAATTAATGCTCATCTGTGGTCAACATAAATTAAAAGGTTTCCTTTAATTTTGAATAATCAATTTATGGCCTGTAATTAGGAAGTAGTTTGTCTTTTTGTTTACCGTCTGCAGTACTCTCAAGATGTATTTATAAATATTTTTTGTGTGCAATATTTTTAAGTGTTTAATAGAAGTATGCTATTTATGTTTTTTGTTCTGTTTTTCATTGACTTTTGATGCTTGTGCATATATTTTAGATTGAAGATCTTCGTTCTCAGCTTTTGAGAGCAGAAGAAGACCGTGTAGAATTGCAGCATCAAATCTCTTATGCTGCCATGCATCGCCAGAGCTATCAGGATGCACAAGATGATGACAGGAGAATTAGAGCAGGTACAGCTAATACTTTGCACTGGAGACCTGCAAGCTAATTAGTGGGCATGGATATTAATTTTATCTTAGAGTTGCAGTCTAATCTTCTAATGTTTTGACAAAACCAGCCAATTAATTCCTCAGATTTAAGTTAATACATATTCGCACCTGAATATTAACAGACAAATGCAATGACAATTAATTTGTGATAAAATATTTTGACTTGCATGGTTAAAACCGATGAGACAATTTCAGCAAACTGAATAGTGTTTTTACAGAAGAAAAACATGTATTATTTTTAAGGAATAATTTTCCAGAAAACTGGCATTTCAGTCCATTTGCAGTTTGAATTCTGCCATCTTGAAAATGATAACAAGAGTCATTGATTAGGTAGTTAATAAGGCTGATGATTTTCTGGTAGAATTTTTAAGCTGCGTGTTCCTGAGTGGTTTAGAAAATTTTTCTGTATGATGCAGTCAGAGCTTCTGTTTGCACTATGTTAGAGTTTTAGAGTTGGAATTGTTTTATTTAGAAGACAAATACTTTAAACAATTTCGAGATATAATTGCATATTAAATTAGCACTTTAGCAATGTCTTCAATTAATTGCTAGTTATCTATCTGTATTTAAACTTTTCAAACATAATCACATAGGTATTAGAGAAAGTCTTTATCTTTCTCCTTATTAGCATAGCAATGTATTACTCAAGGTAATAGAGAAATAGTGACTCTATTCTAGAGTCCAATGTCTATGGGACTATTTAATTGGTTTGACTAATGACATATTTTCTTAATTCAGAAGCTGAAGTACAAAAATATCTTCGTTTTTAAAATAGGACTCTGACTCCATGTTTTACAAACCTCAGAGCACTGGAAATGGGCTTAGCTTCAGAAGTGTAATGCAAAATAATAATTTCAATAGTTTTTTCTCCAATCCTGTTAATGTATCTGCTTAAAAGTTAGTTTATTTGGAGCAATATGCCTTTCATATTAATAAAAGCATATTTTAACTTTCCTATTAATCTAATAAAACAGTTGTAAAAATATGAGGAAAGTTATAATGTACTGTAAATGTTAAAATACATGAATACATTTGTATAATTTTTGCTGTTGTGTTTCACCTCGCTGTGTTATTCCTGTTTCATCAAAGATATATGGGAAGAAAACAAGTAGAGATTTTTTTCCTTTTGCCTCCAGTAGTTATTTATCACTTAAGACCTTTGAATTTCTGATTGAGAGAATTTATAGCTTACTCTTATCAAAATCTTTGGTTGTAGTTTCAGGATTCAGACATAAAATTCATAGATAATGTGACTTTCAAATTGGGAGGTATTACTCTGGTGAGATAAAACCTTGACCTTGAAAGTGATGGCCAAATTTCATTTACAGCAGAACTTCCCCGCTGTTTCTTCCATCCTATTTTATTTTATTCAGTTTTGCTGCAGCTTTTGTTGTTTTGGTTGGCTTTTTATTTGAGGGGAGCAGCTGTGTGCAGGAGGAAGAGTGGAAACCCCTATAAAATGATTGAAAAGTACTGTTTTATAGTTATTAAAATGTTATTAGCTTATGATACAGGTATGCGATTTTTCACTGATATTTTGGTGAAAATCAGTAGTTGTAGAATATTCTCAAGTGGAGAAACAAATTGCCAAAAATGAATTGAGATTAAATTAATTTACCATGAGCTGGTATTCTACTGAATGTGTTGCTCTGTTCTTGCTGTTTTACAGTAGCTGAAAGGTATGAGAGAGAGAAGCAAGATCTAGAGAAACATATTTTGGAACTTAAAGCAAAGCTGAGTCATAATGCTGTAATGTCAGAGGTAGAAGAACTGAAGAGATGTATAGAGCGTAAGGACAAGGAGAAAGCACAGCTTGTGATGCACATACAGGTGAGTTGGGTTCTGCTGCTTTTTGCCTGGTGGCCTTTTTGTTTTTTGAATAATTTCTCATCTGTTTAACATTAGGTGATGTATCAGATTAGGGATTAACCTTTAAAACTAAGAGTAACAGTCATGCTTATTATTTATTGTGTGAAGAACTTTGAAAAGTGATGAGTTTGCCAACCTTTTTCCTCTCCCATGTTATACTAAAAAAGATATTTGTTGTTGCCCATGATTCCATGGTTTGGATTACTTCTCTTTCCCATTTGCAAAGAAAAGTTGATCTGATTTTATCAGCACTTACTGTTAATAATGGTTTTTGGAACTACTTTTATAAGCTAGTACTTACTTTCTTATTCCCTATTCCATCATTCCACAGAACTGAAGTTCAACTATAAAAATTGAAATGCCTTGTTCTATAGCAGAGTGTAGTGGAGTAACAAAAGTAGGTCACAATTTCCCTTTTTTTAGTAATTAAATGCAATATAGTAATATAATCATAAATATTAGTAGTCTTCTTTATGGTAAGCATATTATAATGTTTAATGTGGTTCTTTATGAGAAGGATGAGAGCAGTCTTTTGTACTGGAATTTTAGTTAGAAGATTTTGACCATAAAACGAGATCCAAGTAGGCAGTAGCCTTCTTATTTAAGATGGGAAATTTCTGTGTTTCTTGCTCTTGCCTAGATGTATCATTGGTAGTGGAATGGCTGAACAGTAACAATTTTCTTCTGTCTGCTGTGACTGTCATGAGAAAAGAGTTTGCAAAACCATGTGTATTATTTCAGTAGTCAAGGATTTCACTTTTTGTTCAGCTTGTATTTTGGCATTCTGTAAGCAAGGAATTTTGTATGTATTTTCCTAATGAAGGTACTTATCTGTGACATGATATTGCATATCTTTGGAAATTCACATGTAGGAATTGATTTTTTTTGTCTTCATAGATTTACAGGACTATACTCTTCAGTTTACTTCTCTTGCTCCTTTACCTTGTCAGTTCTCTGCTGATTTAAATCAAAATAAGACATCAAATTATGCTTGGAAAAAAATGGCCTTCTGAAAATAAGTTCCTACAAGCTTTATGAAATTTGGTTATTGAATAGGCTTAAAAGAACTTAAAGTGTTTCTGTAGAGGGTAAGATGAGCAGAACTCATTTCCTGGTGTCCATCAGCATTTGTATTCTAGCTGGTTAATAAAACCCATGAGTAACTGAAAACATTCTGGGTTTTGATTTTGTTGTGCCTGGGAAACAAATTATTTTGGTGACAGGAATTAATGGGGTAAGAACCCACATAAACCAAATTATTTTAAACTTCTGCTTGTAGAACATGCTTTCTTAAGGGTCAGAATGATTTTATAATACAAATTTCCTGCCCTGAAAATACTCATGCAATACTGCTCAGCTGGGGTCATTGTCATTTCTCTGAGTTAGAAATCTTTGACTTCCCTCATTTTCTCAAAAGAAAATACTTTGTACTTCTTATCTGCTTCCCACTGCCGTTCTCCTACAGGGGCAGTAACAGGAAAATAGCTAGTGTGTTTTTCTTTTAATGAGACATCAAGGAATGCAAGGATGTGAATTTCTAAACTTGTGTACTAACAAAGCATTTTGTCAAGCCTGTTCTGACAGCTGCTCCTATCAGATAGTCTGATTCCCAGTTGGAAGTGACCAGTCATGTTTGACTTGGGTGTGATTTATCTTTGTTTAGTGCGGAGAATCTAACTTGCCTCTGATGTAAATGTGATATTAGACATTTCTTTTGATTTATTAAAATATCATTGTTTGCAACAGTTTGAGTTGTGTGTGCTGTACATTTAGCCTCCTACAGTTTCCATAAAATTACAGTGTGATGTGAAATGAACAGGATGAAAAACGTTAAAACATATTCTTAAACTCATGTTTAGAAGTGAGTTCAATCTTAGTTCAATTAGATTTTAAATTTAATATTTATTTCAGCTACTCTAGTTTACTTAAGGGAGTGGTTGTGCTGTCTTCCAAATGTTTACAATCATCTTCAAGTCATTTTTCTGCATGAAGCCAAATAGATATGGGGCTGTTGTGGCTAACTATTAAGATTTAACTATTATGACTAAGAAATCATTAAAGTGCACAAATTAAAAAGATGCTATACCCTACTTTCTCCGGAAGTGTTTTTAGACTCTTTAGAGTTTTTTAGACTCTTTTAGCCTGTAAACTTGTTTGATTTACTAATTACTCTTCATTTGGATTTGGTGTTAATATTCTTATGGTATTGTCCAGTACAGCAGTCAGTTTGTTAAAATATTTCAGTTTTTCTGAGGGAAAATTATTGATATGTTAGAATTCTTCAGTAATATAAATCTTTCAGTTTTATAAAGATTGATTCATATTCTCACTCAAATTTACTTTTATTTTTCTTCTACAAATGAAATTGTTAGCCAATTAAATGCCAGTAGTGCAAGCCCTTATAGATTAGAAAGAATTTTGGCAACTGCACCCATGTTAACACAGAGATACACACATTTATCGCACATAACTAGGAATTCAGAAGTACAGATCAGTCCATTTGGGACTTGTGTTTTGATATAGAAACAGAGTGTGGAGATACTTTCTCTATCCTCTTGCTTTAACAGGGTTGGCTTCATGAAATATTGACTTGCTATTATGCTGTTTTCTACCTGATTTCTACTGTTGGGTCTGTGCTGGCTTAACTCTTTTAAGCAAAGTGCAAACTATTTGCTAAGGTTTATCTTATTTACACATATTGTAAAAATAAAACATTAAAAGTCACTTCATATTGGTACATCCATGTCAAAATCCAGTTTTCCTCCTCATGCAAATAGTTCGTGTTGATAAATTAGTTGCATCAAGGTAAATACCTAAAACAAATGTTCCTCTTTATTATACTGTAAATCAATAAATTGGAGGTTGATTTACGTCTACATGATAAGGGGAATGTTTACAGTTAATTGAACATTATTTTATGTGTTTAAGATTAGACTCATATTTCATATTTCATATTAAAAAGTTTGTGGGAACAGTAGCTTTGTTAATGAAGGTGTGTACTCTGGGGAAATGATATATAAATAACTATATTTTAGTGGTGCAGTGTTGAGTACTACATCAATTTAGTCTGACATCCTTTATGGTCTCCAGAAAGACATGAAATAGGAAGTGATAATAGCATGTGTAATCATAGGACTAAAAAAATGATGACCCCTTTTAGAAAATCTGTGGAATGGTAAATGTACTATCTGATTGTATTTTATGAGGTTATTTTTAACTTCTGCTATACTCAGTTTAAATCTTTGTCTTTAAAGAAGTATGTTAATCTGTTTTCATTGGAAATTAAGCTTGTTTTGATTTAAATTTTGCTAATTGTAGCTTATGAGCTTGTTTTGGTTATCTTTTTAGTACAGCAAATGCTATCTCAAAGAGATTGGTACAATTTGCTGCCTGCCAGGAGATGTTGGCCTGGTTTGGACAGAGAAAAAACCCCAAACGAACAAACTGACAAGGAGAGAGCCCTTACCAACAAACCCAATCTCCTCCTTCTCCCCAACTTGTGGAAGTATCCATGTCTAAATAGTCATTCTATGTCCATCTGTAAAGTTGCCCAATCTTTCATAGATAAAATTATTTTCCTTTGTCCATTCTGAATTGCAGTCTGTTTATTTCAGGCTACATCCACTTTTTTTTTTCAGTCATTCTGAAATCTAATCCTCTTAAAAGTATTTCAGTCCCCTGAGGCTTGATAATATGTTTGACTGGCTATAGATCAGGTCTATCAAATTTATCTTTCATTATGAAAAGGCTGAGTGGTATGAAAGCAGTCTAAATTGGCTCAAAATGCAGAATACTAATGTGAATTTCTGTGTCATGATCTCAGTAAAATACAATTTTGCTAGTGTACCTTCAAAAACTGATTTCTGAGCATGTCCTTTCAGAATGTGTATGGACACTATTATTCCTGAGTTTCTTATGAGACTGTTCAGAGAAATATGATTTGAGAAATAGAGAATATTTTATTTTTAAAATGTGTGTTTTTAATTTAATTAATTTTTGAAAGGCTTATATATGCCTCTTACATTTTCAAACTTGTTTGCACTTTGTTCTAGAAGCATTTACCAAGCTGCTGTATTCTCTTTGTATTCAATGCTAAGAAATATACCTTTATTTAGCATATTGTTTTCATAAAGGCAACCAGCATAAAACTGGGTAACAACTAGCTCATAAACTATAAATTTCAGTTGTTGTGGTGACTGCTGTTTTGTCCTTTCCAGTTATTCTTTTCCTCTCATCTGTTTACATTAATCTCCTTATATCTTACTGTTTAGTTTATTTCTTATTTGTGTAGTGTGTAATATATAGTCAATGATTGATCTCAAACTTAGAATACAGAAAAATAACAAGAACAACTAGAAGAGGAACAAATTCAGAAAGAATTGAGTAGTATGTATTCTATGTCTTGTGTTGGAATTCTTTACTCTTGCAGAGGGAGAGATTCTCTGGGCTAACAGGACTTTCCTTGATAGTCAAGAAGATCTTTTATGCTGTTCATTCTTAATAAAAATGTGATTTAATGTTGCTGTATGTTACTTGATAAAGTTTCATACTGCACATCTTTAGAGAATGTTTGTATTTTGCTGTTATCATTCCAGATGTTAACATCTGACCTGGAAAACAGGGAGAAGCAGCAGGAAAAAATGCTGGATCAGCTGAAGGAGATAGAGAATTGCTACAAGGCATGTGAGAGTGGACGCAGACAAACTGAACTCCAGTCTGCTGAGTTAGCTCAACAGGTTGAAGAGAGTACCAAGGAAGCAGAACGCTATCTCAGTGAATTCAAGCACTCAGAGGCACTCAGGCTGGAGATTGAGAAAAAAAGAGAGGATTTGAAGGTGAGAGCCCAGGAAACCATCCGCCAATGGAAACTGAAGTGTAAGAAACTGGATCGTGAGGTAGAAAAGCAAAATCAAACTATCAGTGAGCTGATGGACAAGAATAGTCAGGTAAGATTTCTTGATTTTTTTTTTTGGTACCCTTTCCCTTTGTTTTGAAAATGAAGAGAAGGAGTTTATATGTAAACTGTGACTTAAACTGCTTTCTGCTTTAAGTTCTGGACCTCTTCTGTATAATTTTCAGAACTTTTTCTTTAAAAAATCAATTTGAAAATTGATTGTGTAATATTTCTGGGGTTTTCGTTTGTCTTTGTTCAGTATGGCAGACCACTTGTTCTTCCTTTTTTCCTCCTCTAGAGTTTCTCAGGAAAACATAGGGGTTTTTTTGTTTTGACTTAGAAGACTTATTTGTTCAGTTACTGACACTGCTTTAAAGACAAGCACTCACATCAATGCTAATGTTTATCATCCTTTATCAGAATAATGGTAGCAACCACCATTCTGTTGGCATTGAGTTTGTGGGTCTGTTTTCCAGTGGCTGGGTCAAAAGTTGCTTGTTTCTAATAGTGGCTGATATAGTGCTTAACTCTATGCTGTGAGCTTTTATCTTAACCTACATGCTCTGCTGGTGCAGTCTGTCATATTGTATGGCTCTTGTTTTACAGTGCTATACTCTTTTCACATATTTTCTCATGGCATCCTTCCAGTTTAAGTTGCTGAATGTGATGGGCTAGAGAGGGCTCCATCCTCTGTTTTGTTTTGCTCAAAGATTGAGGTTTTCAAGGACTAAATGGGACGCAGTGGTGGATGTCTGTTAATCCTGTGTTGTTTCTGATCAAACGGTCTGTTCTGAGATTGGTACATGAACACAGGCATGGTCAAAGCACAGGAGAAGTCACAATGGGGCTATCACTGAGTTGAAATTAATAAAATGTAGCAAAACTAAACTTTGATTCCTGGTGTTACTATTTCTCTCCTATTGCCTATCATATTCCTTACTTTTTATTATTATTTCCTCTTTCCGTGCTCCAGCAATTCATTCTATAGTAATCTTGTATTTGTTTGCCCTAGCGCTTGTCTGGGAGAGTAAGATTCTTAAACATGTAAGAAGCTGGTCAGTCTTGCCTAAGAAAATGGTGGTTGTAAGGAGAGGAAGAATACCTGAATCATTTAAAAATCATGGGTTTCTATCAAATGGACAAAGAAGCAAAAAGTAGAGACAAATTGTGAATAAGAAGCAGTAGTTCCCAAAAAGGTTCTGGAATCACTGTTCTTTTAAACACATAGGCTGGTCTTTGTAGAGGCACTAGATAACACTTTCCATGTTCAAATTTTCTTTGTTATGCAAGATTGTTTAATATGGATTTTACCTCTTTTTATGTGGCACATATATTCACATGCTAAATGCAGTGGTTAAACTTTGGCTTAAGCTCCATTTAAGAAATGCTGTCAGTATTTGTTTTTACTTTTAAAGTGGTGACCGTCCTGCCAACAGGTTTGAGGTAATTGTCTGGTGAAGAAAGTTTCTTTATTTTAAGATATAGAAAATCAAATGAACTGTGTGTCATTGTGAAGGAGAAAAAAGTACAAACAATGTTTCATGTTCTCAATATAAAGTTGGAAGCAGTTTTACTTATAGGGATATAATCAATCTAGATGCAGCATTTAGTTTAAACTTGAGCTAACTAGATGTACATAATTTAAGTACCTTTGAAATGCAGGCAATTAACAATTGAGACAAAAATCTGTAAAAACAAAGGAAGAAATCTGTAAAAACAATAAAGGCAGTTTGTTTTCTTTGATTTCTGTTAGAAGACTTCAAAGGGTTGATGGAAAATTTTCAAAATTGGGTTACAATCATAGCTTGCAATTTTGAGATTTTTGAAATATTGGCAGACAACAAATGTGCTATACAAAGATTGTTTAGGTTTCATTCTTTTGGAATTACTGGGATAATTTGGTTGAAGTTTTGCCCATGTGGTTGTCCTTAATATTGTTTGACAGTGGAGTTTCTGACATCTTTTGAAACGTTCTTTAAGTTACGTAATGTAGAAAACATACTCAAAGCAAGTAACTTATAGGTTGTAGTTTGAAATTTTTCTGGAGTTTTGTTTTTGTTTGGTTTTTGGTGGTGCTTTGAGTCTTTTAAGCTGAATTCTTCCAGTAGAATTACAAGATAGGTTTAGGAGAGTCTTTTTGTTGGGTAGGTTTTTTTTCTGGAAAAACCCATGATGGTCATCAGTCCATGTCCTCAATTTTTTTACATTTGTATTTTGCTTTGTGTTGCTTATTCTTGTAATTGCAAACTGTTTTATTGTTTTTAACTGCACACTTTTAACCCTAATTGCCTTTTTGTTCTGGATTGTTTCAAGTTATTTTGCTATATCCATAGGAAATGTGTGTTGCTTGTGGAATTGATGAAAATGCTCAGTAAAATTTAGTATAAAATTTATTAAGTCAGTTTAAAGAATCTGATATATTGGAACAGATTGCCCAAATGGGTTGTGTAGTCTCCCTCACTGAAGATACTCAGGAACCATCTGGATGCCATCCTGTGTCTGTGTTCTAGGAAAAATTTGCTTGAGCAGGGAGGTTGGACCAGATGACCCATTGCGGTCCTTTCAAGCTTACACATTCTGTGATTCTCTGGTAATTTTTACATTAAATATAGCAATGTTGAAAAAAACACCCAAGCCTTGAAGATCCTAGGAAAACACAGGAATTTTTTAGTATTTTATTGCATTTGATTGATTTCTATTTGGGAGATGATTTTCGTTATTTCGTGGCTTTGATGCATAAGTGAACCAAGCTTTTAACTGCTACTAATTCATCTACGGGGCATAATTCCAAACATAGGTTAAAGCTGGTATACTTTCTATGTAATATTTTAGAAAATAAACAAAATAAGTCAGCATATAGAGTGGACCATAGGTATGCTTTATATTTCCAGTAGTCATCCCTGTGTGCTGCTGCATTACTCCATTACCTTATTTTCTCCATCTTGTTTTCTGGAGGAGCCAATAAAGAAACACTTCTCAGTCTGCACAGAGAGAGTGTGAGATGCAGAGAATTAACCAGAACTATCCCTATTTAGAAGGCTATATAATTTAAGGAAAAGTCCAAGTTTGAGATTGCGCATGATCTAAAGTGTGTAAATTTAAAGAAACACTGACTACATTTGAACCGAGTTCATAGCAAGCAAAAATTTTGTATTTTCACATACATATGTTAATTGTTCCATAGACATACCTGATGTCTAAGGATATCCTTCCAACAACTGTCTTTAATTACTTCAGATCAGAATGGATTTTTTTTCTTTCCTAGGCCCTTAAAGAAAAAGATGATCTCAAAAGTCAGCTTCTCTCAGCTATAAATCAAATAGAAAACCTGCGGAAAGAGCTGAATGATGTGCTTACAAAGAGAGCCCAGCAGGAAGAACTCCTCCACTGTAAAGAGGTAAAACTGAATGAAATGGAGTCACACCAGGTATCTCTTGAAGAAGAGATCAAAGAAGTTCAAGGTACTGTAAAAAAGTTGGAGAATGAGTTGAAAAAGCAAGCATTTCTACAAAACCAAATGCAAGCTGAGAAGGAGCACTTGAAGACAGAACTTGCAACTATTAACTTGTTTCATAAAAAAGACCAAGAACGACTCCTAGAAATGCAAGCAGATGTAAAACATTTAAGTGCTGTACGTGTGGAACTAACAAACAGAATTGCAGAAGAGGAGAAAGCCAAAAAGGAATTACTTAAGAGCCTCTCAGACCTCCAGAAACAGCAGGAATCTAGTAATGAAGAGATGATTTCAGCTAACAGGCAGCTGAAGATGGAAAGAGAAATTCACCAACAGGAGTTGGCAGATCTTAGATCAGAGTTACAAAATGTGAAAATCAAACATGAACAAAATGTTCAAGAGCTCATGAAACTCCTTAAACAAGAAAAAGATGATGGAGAGGCTCAGATTAGATTGCTAAAGGTACTTATTTCAAAGAATTCCAATGTCAGATTTTCCCCCTCCTCCCACACACCCCACATACAGCCCTGCCACTGAATGATGAAGGTAATAAAGCATGGGCTTTAAAGCACTTAACACACATGTTATTGAAAGCCATTGTAAAAGTTTAAAGTTCAGGGTAAAAGTGTTACAGTACCAGTTTTAGGTCAAAATCTTAGTTCAAAAATAGTAAAATAGGTATGATCAAAATAAAAGGAAATTTATGATGCTGTAATGTTTTAATATGGCAGGCAGGTGAAGTCCCAAGTGACTGGGTAGGGGAAGCATTGTACCATGCAGTCACCCCAGGACACCATCTTTTAAAAGGGTAGAAAGGAGGAGTATGGGAGCTACTGGCCTGTCAGCCTTCTCTCTTTTCCTGGAAAGATCATGGAACAAAACCTTTTAGAAGCTACACTAAACCACATGGAGGACAGGGACGTGATTTCAGACAGTCAGCACAGCTTCACCGAGGGCAAATCATGTCTGACCAACCCAGAGGCCTTCTCTGATGGAGTGACTGCCTCAGGGGACAAGGGAAGGGCTGCAGATGTCATTTAGCTGGGCTTTTGTAAAGTGTTCGACACAGTGCCCCACAACATCCTTCTCTAAATTGGAGAGAGATGGATTTGGTAGGTGGACTGTTAGATAGATAATAAATTGGCTGAATGGTCACATTCAGAGGGTTGTGGTCAGTGACTCAGAGTCCAGATGGAGTCCTGATGTACAGGAGTGAGGAGTGGTGTTCCTCGGGGATCTGTGTTGGGACTGGTGCTTAGTTATGTAATATATCATTCATGACTTGATAATAATTCTTAAGCAATTGGTAACATGGAAACCTTTAAGTGAAGAAAGCAATAAAAACCCCCCTAGGTTGTTGTTAGTAGAAGGGTCATTAAAATCAAATATTTTGACAGCAGTGCTTAACATTGTAGACCTAATTTTTAGTGTGTATGTCATTATTTAAGTGGTCTGTCCAAAAGTGTTTTTTTCTTTGGCAATGACATTGAAATTAAGAGTTTACTTTTGATATCAAGTGAGAAGAAGGAAGGTGTATTCTGGATGCAAATAAGAAAAAGTAAGTTGATTGTGACTGTGTTTTTCTATGAAGCAGCAAATCCTACTGTTAGGACCTTTTTATTTTTACTGATTGTTGAACCTAAACAGACTATTAAAAAATTCACTTCCATATTTCATTTACAGTTCCATGACTTCCCCAGAATCATAAATCCTAAATATATTTTTTAAGAGCAGAAGGTTTGAGGGAGATGAATTTTCTAAGATATTAGGGTAGGCAAATTTTTTAGAAGTATACAAAATGATAATGCACAAGGTTCTCTTAATTAAGAGACTATAAGTGAAAAAAAATCAGAAAATCACATGCATCTCTAGGAAGATCTGATGAGAACATGTCATCCTGCAGGTGATTTGGTTACTTTTTGTCTGAACTCATCATTACATTGCATTTGGATTTCAATTTTATGGACATACTTTTCTTCTAAAGTAAGGTAAACTTAACATACATTTTATCTTTTTTTACCCTTTTTTTTTTAAAGTATTTTGTTCTTAGTGTTTGGGGAAATCCAACAGAAAAAGTTGGGGTTTTTTTAACCTGTTATATTTTCTTTTCAAGCTGCTAAGATTTTGTGGCTAGCAACCAGTTGTCTTTTACTGTTACAGTAATAGTTGACCTTATTTATACCTCAGCTGTGTCCAACCTTTGTAACTGTTTTTGGAAAGGAATACACATATCCTGTCCAAAGATAGTTAAGGCTTTAAAAATAAATGTTGGTTGAGGGAGACTTGAGGAGTGAAGTGAAATTTAATATATTTGTAGAATCCAAAGCCTTAAACTTAAAGAGGATGCATTTATGAGTTACTTCCAGGAAATCAAGGCTAGAGAGTCCTGTGTTTAGAGAACTAACTTCTGCACAGATTGTAAAAAGAAGTGACTTTTGATTTTAGTTGTTCTTTCCTCGCTTGCCTACTCTGTATGGTACTTTCTGCCCCACTTTTGCCTGGTTTTCTGTAGTGCAGCACTGGATTGAAAAATAATTAAGTAGTTAAGGATTTTTTTGGGGTAGTAGGGAAGGTACCATAAAAATATTGTATGATGCAAAAGAAGTGGAGAAAAAGAGTTTTTAGAGATACCAGTAAGAAGGATCTTACTGTTTCATTACTGAAGTTCTGATGCTTAAACTTTTAATTTGGTTTCTATTAGAACATCCTAAATGATTCCCAGCCAATGCCTCTATGATGTCTTATTTCGTATTTAAAAGGATTGATACACTAGGCATAGGAAATCAAGTGGTTTGCTTAGTGATCCCCATTTGGCTTTGTGCTCAGAAACTCTGGATCTGTCACCTAATTTTAATACATACCCTCATTTGCTTTAAAAACATGCTTGTTAGTATGATAACATACAAAATTTCCTGCTGCCTGACAGTATGGAAGTGTTTGAAGTATTAATCTTTAATCTAAACTTATAGAGATATGTAGCTATACATATTAAATTGTGTAAATGTGTATATTTCTTTTTAAATTGTTTTCTATACATTTTCCAGTTGTGCCATCCGATTTTTCCTGGAGCGTATTAAATGTTAAAATTGGGTTCAATAAAGATCAATTAAATTATAGTCATATCTACCTTGTCATACTGGAGATTAATAAGTATTGACTTTCTCTTCTGTGTCTCAAGGGTAATAGAGGTGAAGGATTTTTTCTTGAAATGTCTCCATCTGCATAGATGTTATAATGCAATTACTTTCAGTAAGAACTGATTTTTATAAGCATAAGCATATTCACAGGAGATGTTTTGGCCATTGCAGGCTTGTCTTTGTGGTCTTAAATCTTTGTAGACTCTGAATGCCCAAGTTCTTTCTCAAATTGACCTTTGGAAGAGTTTTTGTAATCAGTTTAGTGTCTAAATTAATTCATAAAACTTCTCTCCTTACCCTTCTTCTTCATAGAAGTTATATTTATAGTGTAATTGGGAAATCGAATTTTTGCATTTCCTCACAAAGAAATTTACTTCCCAAGTTTATTTTTCTGTTTAAAACTGCATCCCTCACGTCATCTAATCTGAAACTGGTTTTGACGCATGTGTGCCTTAATTTGCTTCTTTGTTGTATTTTTTAAAATTTTCTAGATACTATGGAGCTTTTCTCAAATCTCTCATTTTCAGTCAATTAATTTTTTCACTGGAAACAAATATACATTATTTACTCATTGTTTTGGGGCTTTCTAGATCCTTACATATTTTCTTCATTTTTCTCTGCAAAGTTTCATGAGTAGCATTAATTGTACAAAGTAACAGCACTAAACCCACACAAATCTAGAACTTAAAAATACTAAATCTTTGCTGTTGTTTCCTTGCAGATATAAATTTAGCACTGGTTCCTGAAATTAAATGAGTTTTAGACTTTCTGATTCCAAATTATTTTAGTAATGGAAAAGCTGTATAAATACTAGGCTTCTCAGGATGATGTAAGCTGATGAGCGTAGCAGAGCTGAAATGAAGAACATGAGACTTCTGTTTGCTACTTTTAAAGCACTGTATGGTTCTGCAACTTTGTGATGTGTGTTTTCCATGTTCAAATAAGTAATTGCACTTAGTAGAACTTAATTTAATTTTTTACATTTATCATTCGGCAATAGTATTCCACTGATATAAAACTTAAGAGTTTGGATGTGTTTTAAAATAACCCATACAGTAACTTTGTAATCTTTTTTCCCTTTACCATCAGATGGAACTTTTAGAAGAGAAAAACATAGTCAAGGCTCAGAGTCGACAACTGGAAAAAATAAAAGTTGAGTGTGATAAGTTGACAGAAGAATTAACCCAAAATGAGGAAGAAAATACAAAACTAAAACGGAAATGTGAGTTTGTAAAACAAGAACTGGAGAAAAAGGTAAAATTAACTTATTTTAACCATGATTTGTTTCTCTGCTGATAAATACCTAAAATAAATGACGGATTATAGAAATAGATGGTAAACCGAAAAAACCCCAGCCTGTATGTATTAAAGAATACACCCAGTTGTGCCACAGTACATGGTTTCTTTATGAATGGAAGAAGACAAAAATGCTTTGGCTGGATTATGAATGGTATCACTCCAAAGATTTGCTAATATTATTTAGGGCTAGAAATATAAATCCTCTTACTTGCCTGATGTTGAATGTAGATAACCAACAAATGTTTAATCAGCTACTTCTAGTTTTCTTCATGTTTTTCTTCAAGATGCAGTGGAGCTGTGAATGATTTAGAAATAATTTGAAGTAGATATGCAATGTAAGCATAGTAAAAGAAATTCTAAGTAATGTTGGGGTGGAGGATTTTTGGTTTTTTGGGATTTTCTTTTATAGTGTAGAGTTAGAAAAATGTTAAATCTGGCGTTTCTTTAGCTTGCTAAACTATCAGGAAGTGGTTTAAAAGCTCAACTTGTCAGACTAGTAAAAAGTACTTAAAAATGAAAATTCAAAATGTGTTTTTTCTGTGTTGGCATTTCAGTTCTATAATATCTATCATTAAGAAAATGTGTTTATAGGAATGTATATTGGCTTCTGTAGTCTGTTGTGTATTAGCTCCAACCTTACCTAATATTGGGAAGACACTTTTTGAATCAAAATAATCTTTTATCTCTAAATTGAAAAAGATCAGAGAAGATTTTAAGCATGCAATCCTGTGGTCTCAACTTGTGCAGGTAAAGGCAGATGGAAACTTCTATTAGCTTGCATTAAGGTTAACTTAAAAGAATAGTTGCTATTTTGGTTTTGTGGATTGTCAAAAGGGATTTTAGGATGGGGGAAATAATATTACCTCTTCAGAAACCTCCTGCTAGCATACAATTGTGGCAACACAGCAGAAGCTTATTGTGTTACAGAGTATTTTATTTCTTTTCCATGCTTTTTATACTTTTAATATTCTGTTCTTAATGCAAATACTAATTCAAAGGGGCCTAGGTATTATAGCTAGCTTAGATTTTTTTTAATTGAAAGATGAAGGAGCAGAGCATAATGGTTGGTTTCTTTCCTTTTCCTTCTGTGCACTTCTGAGTCATTAGTGACTTTTTTTCTCCTGTAAACTCTGGATGTAGAATGTTAACGAATGTTGACACATTCAGAAAATCAAGCAGATAAATAAAAAACTAAAGTTATGTGTTCTGTTTTAGTCATGATCTTTGGGAATGAACTTTGACATGTGTTGGAATGCATTCAGTGAATAGTGGGGTAACAGAATACAGGTACTGGAAATATATACAGTGCAATCTTATTGCTTTCAGAATACTAGTCTAGGTCAAAACTATTATTTCAACTCCCATCTTTATAGTACAGAAATACTGGAATCTGTCCATCTTTAAAAATCTTATGACTTCTTCAGTTTGAATAACTACTGTCCTAAGTATTTTTGTATTAGTTAAATGAAAAAATCAGACTGCTTATCAAGTATTGGTGTTCCACATTTGTAGGCCACCTACATTAGAAACACCTGTTTTGCTAGTAGAAATAAACCCCTATACGTATATATGTATGCAACCTCATGAAAGGAGATAGCATGGTGGATGTTGGTCTTGTCTCCCAAATAGCAAGTGATAGGACAAGAGCAAATAGCCTTAAGCTGTGTCAGGGGAGATTTAGATTGGATATTGGAAAAAATGTATTCAGGCATTGGAGCAGGCTGCTTAGGGAAGTGGTTGAGTCACCACTCCTGGAGGTGTTCAAAAGACATCTACATGTGGTATTCAGGGATATGGTTTAGTGGTGGACTTGGCAGTATGGGGTTTTTAGCTAGACTCCGTGAATGATTCTGTGATTCCATATATATCCCATTCATGGAACTTGAGTGTTAGATATTACCTAACTCTGCACTGGTGTCTCATAAGAGCAGTGTATGAAGATTTCTAACAAAGAGACTTCAAACAGTTCTACCTTGTCATTGTGGAGGTCCACAATTAATATTTTTTTTTAATCCTTGCTGTTGTCACTATTCTTGGTGCAACTCACAGTTAAAGTGTTTGCCCTTTGCTGCATTACATCCTCCTGATCTCAGCAGCAGACAGGTGTGTTTCCATTTCACTTATTCTCACAGGATAGGTTTGTCTATATTATTTATAATGCATAATTCAATATTTTGTGTAATTTAGCAGCAGTTTTGTTTGGTTTTATGGCAGCTCTATCATAGATATAAAAAGATAATCTGAATTTTAGAAACCTGTAATATATTTAATCAACTTTCTGACATTAGTTGATAACGTAAAACACTTTCCTCTGTGCCACTCACTCTCCTGTGAGATATTCTTTGAGTAGTTTTCCTTGGAGGGCACACTGACTGCCAATAAAATTTTCCTTCTGGGATCTCTTTTCTGACAATAGAGATTACATGCCTACAACAGATTGAGGGCAAAAGATAATAATGGGAGTATTTACTCTGGGCTCTTTTTCTACTCATGAAGAGATTTGTATTAGAACATCTATTTTTGACTTTGAAAATAGGCTTTATGATTGTTGAGTTTGGATTTGGTAGCAGTTTCTTCATAACTGATTTACAGGATAATGAGGAGAAGCAAGGGAGGAATTTACAAGTGCTATTAGAAGGTATTATTTTTCCATGGCAAGCAGTTGAACTTAGTGTGACTGAGTATGGTGTGATTATGAGATTGAATGATACATGGCTGATGACATATATTATTAATGCAATTACTTAACTTTGTTTTGTTTTTCCTTTTTCACTCCAGGAAAAACAGATCAGCAATGAAGATCATTTGAGAAAGATGAGTGAGGCCAGACTGCAGTTTAAGGATCAGCTACGTCAATTAGAAATGGAACAGCAATCCATTCTCTCCATGATAGGAAGTGAAATTGATGCTGCTTGTGAAATCATTTCTCGGGACTCCATGGAGAAATTCAAAGTAATTCTAAGTTTTAAGTATGCTGCAGGTTTTGTTCTTTTCTTGATGAAAATTTGTAGTGGAACTTGCATGCATTGTTTTCACTGATGCATAGATAATCATTCTGACAGAATTATGGGTATATAGGTGGTACAGAGGGACATTGCTATGTATTAGAATGGGATACTGTGAAGGACTGTCCATGCATGAGTTGGTACTGCTTTCTTATTTTTTTCCTTTTTGAGAAATAGTTCTCCTTTGTTTCTATGAAAGGACCTTTTATTAGCCAAAATTTTGAGGTAGGTTTTCTTAGGCCATGTTCCTGGAATTGGGAAATCCTTAAGAAGGGCCTAAAATGCTTTTAAAACTGGGAGAAAATGAAAGAAATTTTTTGTTTAAAAATCACTTGGATGCTTTGTTTTTTATGTAGAGAACTGAATACTGAAAATGGAAAGTGTTTATACCCTCCTCTTTTGAGGAGCAGGTCCTTGTATCCAGAAAACTCAGACTCACATTTTAATGAAACTGGTAGCTTGCTGGAACTTCTGTTTTGCTATTTTGCTACTTCTCCTGCAGCCCCTGTCTCCCTGTAGCTTTTCTTCTGAGCGTTCTCATTTGCTGCCCAGGTGCAGAAACCACTCTTGCTCCCTCCATATGATTCTACATGACTGATCCTCTTAAATCAACATTGTACATTTCTGAGAATAGTGAGAACAGACTGTCTGACTCAGCTTGTCGCCACACTTACCAGTGCTTGACCTAGTGGCCTTTTGGCCTTAGCTACAACCGAGAGTACATTCAGATTACATCTTTTTTTTTGTCTTGCTGTTTAAACAAAAAATACTTTGTAGCTCTTGGTCATTTGACTGGGCTGGATTGCTTTTGAAATTTATTTTTTTTTTCACAATTGACACCATTTCTCCACTTACACATGGAGTTGGGGTATTGCAGCACAAAACTAGATGAGAATTCTAAGAAAATGTATTTTACAAACAAGCTTTCTCCTCTGTATCCTTACAGATAGGTCTCTTTTTTTTATTAAGTTTTGTAATCTGCTGTGGTTGCCAGATTTTTGATCATTGAACCATGCCTTCTTGGACTTGTTGCTCACCTTGTGACGATCTTTTGGTTTCTGGATAAGGTTTTGCAGATCCCTGTTTATACAATTCTCCTTGGTTTCTTATCGCTGGCCAACTTAAACCAGTTCTGAATGCAAGTTTTTGACTAGACAGTTAATGTGAAAAAAAAGTTAGTTTTGTGGTCCTGGTGTGAATTTTTATTTTTTTAAAGATAAGCGTCTTGTTTTATAATATTGTTCCTCTGCCTAGTACTTCAGGTATTGCTAAAGTTTCTAAAAAATTTCACCATTTACTTCAAGAAGTTGCTGCTCCAACTTGGGTAAGCAGGAGGAATTTGATGGATAAATATTTGTATTGAGAGAAGTCAAGCACTAGGCTTAATCTTCCTTGATAAGAAATGTATTTCTTTGATGAATTTCCAGTAAGCAGAAAAGACTTTCTTCCTCCTATGCCTAATTCCCATTTTATGTCTGTTTCTTTGTCACCTGCTTTTTCATAGGCAATATCCCTTACGCCAACAGTACCGAATGATCCTCATCGCTGGTTAGCAGAAACAAAGGTAATAGTCAAACCTCCTGAAATGTTACTGAGTAAGCTAATATTCAGCATTTGATGATGTTGTGGGAGGTGTCCCTGCACATATCAGGGAGTTGGAACTAGATGATCCTTAAGGTCCTTTTCAGCCCTAACCCTATATTACACTCGAGTGAGGGGGTGAGTCTGTGAATGGATGGGTCTGATTTAGTTGAAAGTCCATTTAAAATGGCACTTCAAGGGTAAAAGAAAAAATACAAAAGCATTCCTTTGGCAATTATTCTGATATTTCCAGACTTTTATTTGAACTGATAGAATAATTTTCCAAATGTTTCTATCAACAAGAAATAGCCATCTCTATAGCAAAATAAATAGCAATGTTGTTTTCACAAAAAAAGGCATATAAGTAAGAGCAGTGATAGCCTTTAGATTTTTTGAATAAAGCATGAGAATGTAGTTAGCAGGTTAAGTTTCTCTTACAGAAGTATCACAAGGCTAGAAATTATTTTAAATAAGGCTGGTATTTGTTCAGTCTAAAATATATTAGATTGGATTCTTGGAAAATGAACGATTTTTCTTTCCCCATTGAAGCTTTCAAATCCTATAATATGGGGGCACACATGCTTGAGAACATCTTCAAGGTGATGACTGTAACTCATAAATCTTGCTTTTCATTTTGCAGCTTTCCTCCAGCTCCCTTAACTCACACACATAGCGCACTTCTTACCCAATATCTTTTAAAATAAGTAAATTTCTCATTATTAAAATAGATCACATACTGTGGAAAAACAACTGGTGGTTTTGCTTCATATAGAAAGGTTGAAGCCGCAGGAGAATTGACTTAAGGAAAAAAATTGCAAATGTTTGCATGTAAGAGAAGATTATTCATGGCATGAGGTCTTTGTGAGACTTGTAGACCAAGAAAGACTTCCACCATAGATAACAGAAAAAAGATTGGAATCAAAGGAGAAATGTTACGGAGGAAGTGTTTTCTTCATTTGAAAAAGTGACACATATTATTAAAAATTTTTTTTAAAGACCACCTATTAATACTTTGCAAACCTAAGTTTGTTTAGCTGCTAGAGGGAAGTTTAGAATGAATGACTGCCTAAAGTGCCACATTTATTTTCTTTTGTTTTTAAATACTGTGTGAAAGTTTCCATACTGTATTCCATTTCATCGCTTCTAGATTTACTAAATTGATCACAACCTTACCAATGAGATCTTTTTCTCCTCTGAGTGAACCTTGAATATTGACTTTTGCTGACTAGAAAGGATTGATGTCACTTTTTTAGAAAGGGGAAATATTGTAAAATTCTGCCAACATTAAAATGAGAGAAAAACGTACTTTGAAAGGAAGGCCTATCTCTTGGTGCCTATGTGTGCACTAATTCAATATGAATTTCCATATCTACCCTAGCAAATTCATGCTTCTGATTTAAAAGAAATAAAATAAAAGAAAATCACTTTTCCCATATAATTATCAACCAAAATATGTCTTTTAGGTCTCTTGAAAATCAACTTTTCTTCTCTTAATATATCTAAATGCCCTCTGTTATTATTGTTCAGATAGCTACAAATGAGTAACGTGTGACTCCAACGATAATTTGGTCAGTGAACATTTATGTCCTCTTATTTTTATTAGAACTCTTTACTTTTTATTGTACCTTTTGTTTTAAATGTAGACTAAGCTTCAGTGGCTCTGTGAGGAGGTAAAGGAAAGAGAAAGTAAGGAAAAAAAGCTGCGATGCTACTTGCTGCAGAGCCGAGAACAGCTCAAGCACTTTACACAGATAAAGGAGACTGAGCATCAGTCTCTCTTTAAACAGATAAAAAAACAGGAAAAACTTTTGGAAGAAGTTCACAGAGAAAAAAGAGGTATGTTATGGATTCCATTTTTGTTAATAAAAGGGACAAAGAATTTAATATTCTATTAATTATGATTTTCATGGCACAGTCGTTTTATCAGCTAATTATTTCAAACTGCAGTGGGCTAGTGCTAACCAAGAATAATGTTTTGTTTGTGGTTTTTTGTTTTCCCTTGCTGACAAAAAAGGCCAATGCAATCAGCCACCTTTCAAACCCATACAGTGACTGAGTAACACACGAGTTTTCATCATGCACAGTGGATAGAGAAATTATTTCCCAGCTGTACCATCTGGGACATTGCACGACCTGGGCAAAAAGGGATTATACAAGAGTCTGAGGCAGTCTGAATTAGACTGCTATTGCACAGCTCACTGTGTCATGGTATGATCTTTCATTGTATTCTGGTCCCTCAGTTTTGGAAGAAAGGTGTCACCTTTTAGATTTTCTTCAGAAATCTTGTTCCAGCCTTTATTCAGGACTCCATATGATAGAACTGGGCAGAATAAGTATTCTCTTTCGTTATTTTGTTCATTGTCACTTTGTGCTGATTGACGTAGATTCTCATAAGTGTAAACTTTTAGTAAATATAGTTACAGCTTCTAGCAGTTGACTTATTGCAAATGTTTTGTGAATTGCAACAAAAAACAAAACTGCTTGGTTTTGGCGAGAACAAAGTTAATTCTCTTCCTCATAGCTGAAATGTGCAGTGTTCTGGATTTAATATTGATAGTAATGTTGCAAACACACTGATGATTTACTTGTTGCAATCTAAGTCAAGCAGTTTTCAGTTTTCCATGCTCTAATAGTGAGATGGTGCATAAATAGCTGCACGGGAACATGGGCAGGCCGGGGGAACTGGCAAAGGTATATTCCATGTATTAGAATATTATTCCCAGTGTACAAACACAGGAGAGTTTGGGAGGAGCCAATCACAGCTGGAGAAGGGGCTGGACATTACTTGATGGTGAGTAGTGATACTGTACATCACTTGGGGTTTTTTTTTTAATTTTATTTATATCTTTTTTGACACGTGCATGTCATGACAACGCATGTGACTGTGTATGCAAGAATAATGGATTTACAGTCTCCATGTGAATTTAATTGGTTTGTTTTACAGTCATGTCAGCTTAGATTTTTCTTTTTGATTTGAAAATTATGATCTTCATTATACCAAACCAGTTATTTTTCAGAAGTTGCAGAAGGTAGAGAAATAATAGAATGCATATCTGGTAATCTGAGTTTTGAGTACTGTCATTCACTAAGGGATACATTTAAATGTTTAAAAGGGGTTTTTATTTAAAAAAGGGTGCAAGACAGAGTCTGTTTTTATATCTTGAATGAATACTCTTACATAATGAGTGAGAAGCCCAGCCTTGATTATGAAGCAAGTAATACAAGAATGTAAATGTGTAAATAGTTTAATGGATAAATAACTTGAACATGAAAATTGGAAAAGCTACTTTCCCAGAGAGAAAAAAGAAAACCCAGCTAAAAGCATAGAAAAGGTGTTAAGCCAAAAGGAGAAAGCAATCCATCAAAATGATAAAAAATTTAAATTAAGGTTACAGAATGCTAGTTGGATTTTCTTACTTAAGCATAAAAAATTACACAATACTAAGACACCCAGTAATGAAATTACAGGCAAATCCTGGGTACAGGAATAAAGGAAATGAAGGCAGAATGTATTTAATTCATTAAAAATGCCCTTCACTTTTTTTTTTTAACATCAAAGTATTCTTTAAGATATTGCTAAATAAAATAGATGTTCAGTCAAATGTGATCAAATGGATGAAAATATTTTCTGTTGCAATGATGCAGATTTTAGATGGAGCATTTTATCAGATTCTGTGATAACCATGAATATCCATGGATGTGGTTCACTGTCCCCACTGACACAAACCTCTTGTCTGAGTACCTCATATAGTCTGAAAATAATCCATTAATTTAAGTTCATATAAATCAAAACTTAGGAAAATGAGACAGAGAAATTGTATTCTCAAGAAATTGATTTTCTTATTTCCTTTCTGTGGATCTGATGTAATTTATTCATGGAGTTTTTTGGGGAGAGAATAAAAATAGAGATTTATGGTGGACATATCAAAAGTAGGTGGCATAAGTATTTAAATTACTTTGTTGATGAACATGTTTAAGGAAGTTTTATTAGTTTAAATAGATTTTCTAAAACTTTTAACTATGTATTTTTTTGTCTTTTCACCAAGGCATTTGTAAATAGCTGGGATATTGTAGGTTTTTAAAATCTACTTACAAATCTGTGTAGAAGTGTTAACCTTATCACAGTGGTACCTGTGGTGGTATAAACTGGCTGTCCCTGTGGTATAATCCTGACAAATACACGTAAGCTAACACAGAGAATCATCCATGAGAGAATATGAATGAAGCAAAATATAGTTGTGAAGCACAGAGTTTCAGGATTGTTTACAGAGTAGCAGAAGTTTCATAGTTATCTGGAGATGCTTCAAGATCAGCTACATTTGTCTTCTTTTCTTGAAAAGAATATCATGATGGTGAGTTTAGAAATTCAGAAGTCTAGCAATATTTATAAATACAGAAGAATTGAAGAGGATGTGACTTCTGATTTCAGGTTTGTAGATTGGTACATGGGATGCAGTTCACTACTTAACAAGGTATTTATCTAGCATGCTACACAATGGGATATTTCAGTAACAACTTGCATTCTGTGTTCATCTTGGAGTGATTTTGGTCTTAGAATCAAATTTATTGCACTAGGTATTCAATATGTTAAGAAAATAGACAAAGGTCTGAGGAAATAAAATGCATAAGTTCCTGTTTCTTAGCTAAAAATTTAATTTGCATTCTGGAATCACTGAGCATGCCATGGTATTCTTAAGAACAATTTAAAAATTAATTTAGCTAACAAGAATTTTATTTTTATTATTTTGTGAATGCCATTGTTAGCAATTGTACGCAAGACCTAGCACAAATTTCTTTCGTTTATTGTATTTCTGTATGATCTAGCCAGATGGTGTAGTCTGAAAAGCTCATCATTCAAATCAGTGAAAGTCTGTATTTGATCCTGGGTGGACCCAATGGTTTGATATACTTTAATTGCCTTTCCAAGAAAATCTTGGAATATATTGATATGTATATAGCTAGACATAATATGTTATATAGTGGTGGACATGAAGTCTGCACAGTTCTTTTGTTTCAGGATAATATACTGCTACTTCAGAGAAGACATGGACAGTCAACAAATAAATCTTTAGCAAAATAAGACCTGAATATTTGGGAAGACCATATCTGTTCCTTTTTTAAGGAAACAATGTTAGTATGGCTGTAGTGATGTAAGAAGAGGAGGTGCATTGCTTGCATTTACATAACTTATTTAATTTATCTCAAAATATTCTGCAAAAACTGTTTCACACCAAGTCCCAGGTGATGCAGGATGTATTCTGTATCCTTTCTCAGTGTCTATTGAAATAATGCTCTACAATCACATTTGAATTATTGCATATTTAGAATCTCTTATATAACATTTATACCTATACTGCTCTCTGTGTGTGTGTGTATATATATATAGAGAGAGAGTTATATATATAGTTATATATATATTTATATATTTATACTGCTAAGTAAAGCTTTGGAAGTTAACAGCTTTAGTCCTGAGCTGTGATAGACTAATGTTAGATGCATTTGTCACAAGTACAAAACTGTTCTGGGCAAATGTGTTGTGTTTTTCTTTATGTATTAAGTTTATCGTTCATGCATTTATCATTGTGTGTTGTTTTATATTTGAGGATACAGAAATCCAATTTTGAAAGACTTATATTTCAGCTGGTTTTAGTGGTGGTGTCAGCTCTATGAATCATACAGTTACCTTTAGTTTCGTCACTTTAAACAAGTAAAATTTGCAAAGATTTTGGGAAGTGATTCCTGAAGCAAGACATCAGTTGATTTTAATTTCTTTTATTTCTGTTATGTTCAGTCAGGATTATCTGTTATTCAACTGCTGTGGATAACATAAACTCAAAAGAGCCTGGTATATTAAAGTAGATTAAAAATGTAGGTAAAACCTTGCTTTGACAAAACCTAATCTTTCAAATTATATTTCTGTTTTTTCTGTTTTAAAGTCAGGAAGTCCAATTTTTGTTTGAGTCAGGAACACTAAAGCAGAAAGAGTAAAGATTTAAAATAAGAAACAGTATAGTACATTGAATGTAAATATACTGACACTGAGCAATCTCTGCTATTAAACTGAGGAACGGGATAAGATTAGAAACCTGTGAAAATCAAAACAGTCTAAAATTTTTCTATTATGACCTATTATGTTTCATTAAATAGTAAAGTACATATGCTGTTTTGAAGACAACTTTAAGCCTGAAGCTGCCCTTTCTGCTTTGATTCTTTCTTTTTTATTAAATTTCTTTTTCTCATATATTGCATGATATTGCCCTTGTATGAGCAAGAGTCCTTTCTGTGGCAACAAGAAACATCACAAGGTATTTTCAGGTCATCTTTTATTGAACAGTGGATGGGAGCATCAACTAGAGAGAACACTCTTTTAAGCATACATACAGGAAGGAGTCTGAAGGATTTCAGAGAAACTTTTCATAGTACTTGGTTTTCATAGTGAGCTTCAAAATTCATAAAGTTGAAAATCATTACTGTTGAAATAGTTTATTTCTTCTTAATAGTGTTCTTGCCCTTTAAATAATGCTTGGTTTTTTTAATGTGATGGGGGAAGGAGGAGGGAGGACTTCTAAGTTATTTTTAAACTTTGCCAAAATGAACCTGCGTTCAGAGTCTTAGAAGAATGGAAATAAACCCAAATCATTTAGAAATCATGCCCTGTGGAATTTTTTTAAATCGGAAAACTGGAGATATCTAACTGAACATGCATTGCTGTAATTATTTATTTGTTTTCTGGAACCATTTTCATTTGACATTATCTTTTTATGCACTCATAAAAATATGGCTGCCATTGTAAAAAAGAGAAGGTAAGAGATGGGATCAAACTGTAGCTAAGATCTTTTTAAGACTTCCTTTGATTTCCTTTTTTCTTTCTGAATCACATACTTTAGATGATTATCTGAAACTTATGTACATGTTTTTTGGTGTGGAAAGCATGATGAGTCCTTTAAGTTAGTGAGTTTGTACTGCTCATTAACAGTAAGAGACTATATTTATTAGATTTATTTCTTGGTTTACCTGCACATACCAGAAACTAAACCAAAATTAACAAAAGTAACCTGAGGGATGAGGATTCAGTGTATATTAAATAATTAAAATGTATTATTTCATTTTTTCTTTATTTTGTGAATTATGACTTTTTTTCTTTAAACCAAGCTAAAATAGCTGGTGTTCTATGATCTAGTGGTTTCTTTGTGGTTTTTTTTACAGCTATTGAAATGATGGCATTGGACTCTTTATAAGCACAATTACAGCTTAACAGTGATTTAACCCTGTGTAATAAAAAGAATCTTGTAATCAACTGTACAGCTTTATCAGTTCTCCTTGAATTAATATGAAAGGTGCTGTGATGCTCTCAGGTTATGTACTATGTTTCTATACCAAACTGGTATCACCATTTTACAGCTATTAAATTTTAAAAACCCAACCAAAAAAACTCTATTCCAAGAAACACAGGTACTTCCACACTTGTCTTGAATTCAGTATTTTTCTGAGAAGTATGTAACAGAAGCATACTATCTGTTATTTATTCTTCTTTAGGTAACAATGACATCCTGAAGAAACTCATCAATATCTGAGAAGATGTCAGTTTATTTAAATAATATGCTGTCTTATAGGAAATAAAACTGAACCAAGGGCTCTATGTTCCTCTCCTGTTGTGCCTCTTCCCTTGGTCAAAGCCATCTTAGTCTAAAATACAAATGAATCATGTTTGAAATTTGAGCAGAAATGAAAAAAATGCTATGATTTAGTATAGTAAACTTTTTGAAATTAAAGAAGTATTTAAAATCTTGCATCTTGCTGTGTCAGAGATTCAATGTCTTTCAAAATTAGTGCTTATTGTAATGGTTTTGCCTAGAATTTTTCAGGCTGTAATAGAGCATGATTTTCAGTGTAGTTCATTGCTATGTTAAAAGCTTTTATGTCCTTTCAGCTAACATGATAGCTAAGATCTTTTTTTTCCTAAAATGAGTCCTAATGATATGGTGTGTGTGGAAAATTGAAGTTTAAGTGCTATGTCAGTACTAAAAAATTCCTCACTTTGACAAAGGAATTTTTTGTCAATACCAAACAATTCCTCACTTTGAGAAGAATTGATCATCAGTAAAACCAATTCTTAATGTTGACTGTATACAACAAAATAATTTTAATTACAGAATATACATTTAAAGAGAATTCTTGAAAAAAAAGGAAGTCTAGCTGGTTTTGGATTTTTCTATATAAAAATCAAATAAATGATATTTCATCTGTTTGCCCATTTTTTTCCTTCTAGTGGGTTAAATATGACAAATTCCTAGGTTGGATATTTACTCTGATCAGCATATTCAGGGTAATAACTATTTATATCTAACAATCTAACATCTTTTTTTCCTTCTTGTTTTTTTTTTTTTTGAGAAAATTAGACATGATTGGTACTTTTAAATGCTTTACATATTTTGTAGTTAAAGGGGAAATTCCTTAAAAATGTTTTAGAGCCAAGCAAGACAAGCAAATTAACTATACAGTTCATATAGTATGAGTGATTAGAACAATTAGCTACTAATTGTTTTTACTAAATAACAGGTTCCTCTATGTAGTTTTTTGAAAACTACAGACACATAATACTTGGCACATATATCTGAATCTTTAGAGTGGACAGAGAATGTCATGGTATTTTTCTTGTCTGCATCTATTATGTCTCTATGGTAAAGCCATAACATAGTAAAGGGCATTATTTGGATACGTCTGCCTATTTTAAAGGACTTGAGTTGTAGGTCATTAAGCACTGTTAGTAAATATTGTTGCTGTAAAATTTTATTTGTTTGCTTAAACAGGTACAGTATCTGAGTCAGAGAGAATGTGCCTGCTCGTGGTTATGTACCAAACAAAAAAAAGAGAGAGAGAACTGAGGGTAAAGCTTGGTCTCCTATTCCTCAGCTGGATTTCTTAACTCTACACCACCTTTCTACTCTGAGAATTGTTTTTTAAAATACACATCTTCATATTGCAGTACTTATTTTTGCGTATTTGAGCAGTACCTTTGTGCAACATTATGTATTGCTAGTATGTAAATATGTGTTTAGTGGAAAACATTTAAATGTAAAGTTTATGACCTTACTTTTTGTTTCGCAATTCAAACAATTATGATTTTGTTGTGGATATGTTTTTTTTGTTTTAGTATACCTGGTGAATTGAGGTGCCTACCCCTAAAAAAAGAGACGAAGTGCAAACCCAAGAAAACAGATTCATTGAAAATATATGTATGTACTTCGTGCATATGTACATACTGCATCAATATTGTATGTACTTCAGCTGCCATGATAAACGTTTGTTTTCCTGATTTTAATTATATTCGATGCCTTGGCTGTAGAACATTACTTTCTTGATTGGATTGAAATTCTTGGAGCAGCATTTTCTAAAAATAAGGCTTGAATGTTTTCTGTATGGGAAACTGCTCTACTTGCAAAATCAAATGATCAGACTGTATACCATTTCTTGCAAGACACACTATAAAATGAAGAATCCTAGTGAAATGATTTTGTTCTAACGCAATGTGCTTAAAATCCATGGAGCACATTTTTATTAAGGAAGAGCTCCAAGGGCAGAATTAAGTTAGGATGCTATTGAATGTAATGCAATGACCTTACGGCTGTTTAGCAATCCACAGTTTACCCTATCAAGTTTTTAATGCCTATTACAAACCAGCTTATTTTTTAGCAGAAGCATATTTAAACTGGGAGAGAACTTAGTTTTTCAGATGCCTTGCTTCTGAAAAGACATGAGCCATGAGTCATGGAACTTGGGAGTGAGTTTGTTTTGCGTAGTTTGGTGTCATCCTCATGTCTGAGGAAGGGACTTTCCTCTCCAAGCTGTTGGGAATGTTGAGCTGATGTTTCTCAAGTGTATTAAAGGGATTATAAGTATGTTGGGCTATGTTTTTTTTATTAAAGTGGCCTCTTACATAAGAGTGGAATGTGAATGTTCTACATATACATGCTTATTCTCTTAAAAGTTGGAGAAATATTAATACTTCATCCTTGGTCAATGAGACTTATCTACACAGACTAGTTTAATGAGTTTGTACCATGCACTATTCATGTATTACAGTGAAACAGAGAAAATAAGCAACAGTAGGATAAGATCTGAACTTTAAGGTTGAAATATTTTTAACTTGTTGCAAAAACATCTCAAGTTTGAAAATATAAAAATACTCTGTCCTTTCTGATATATGCATGTTGTATACAATATGTATATAATATAAAATCTTCGGGCTGACTTATGATATTGTGGGAAGATTGCATGATGAGGGGAATAAAAACTGAAAGCTTTCTAAGATTTCTTTTTTGGCTGTTTTAAGAATGATTGTATTTTAAAATCTAAGGTTTTTACAGTACACTGCAACTCCTATATTGATCTGATCTTAAAACACTTCAGTGTGTGACTTCTAAAATAACTTGATTAATGTAAGTATTTTGTAGTCTTCCCGTAATGTTATCTGGAAAGAATTTTGATTTCCAAAGAATTATTTGCAATAAAGGCAGTGTTATTACTACTAAATTATGAAAATTTCCATCCTTACTGTAATTGAGAATCAATGGTATGATTATGTGTGCCATTCAGCAGCATGATTATGCATTTTTCATTCATTAATCTGCTCTTACTATAAGAATGGCAACATAAAATGCTTTTAGCTCATAAAATTAGCATTTCATATTTCCTGAAGTGGTAATGTACAAATTTAGTGTGATTGAACTTGAGCATTCTATTTGTTGCTGCTCATAAGGTTTTCATAATTAATTTCTTTTTGTTCATTGGGAATTTTGTTGATGATGCTTCAATAACTTGTAATAATCTAACTTACTTGAGTAGTAGTGAAACAGTATTGGACAGATCCAGGAACCACGCTGCATCCAGTTGGAGGAAATGTCAGTACTTGTGGTGTCACTGGGATAGCTGTAGTCAGGGCATTTTTACAGAGCTGTATAAGCTCTGTAAATGTGTGTGGTCGTCAGAAGCTGGGTAGTTTCTTTCTCAATCTGAATCGCCAATTTGAATAATATTTTATAACACCAGGTCAAGAAAAAGTAGTATCAGGTGTCTTGTGCCTTAAAATTTGTTGCATGTGTACTGTTCTCATCTGATGTGTGCCCTGAAGTATAGTGTGCAAGTTGCACGTGTACTCTGGTTCCAAGAAGATTATCTGACTTTATTCTTTTTCCTGAGCAGTGTTTTTAATCTGTGTCCTGTAAGAGATGCCTGTTTTTTTTCATTTGCTCTAAAGATTTGTTTGCACTGCCTTATTTTAAATTGCTCTATAGACTTTGTTTGCACTGCCTTAGCAGAGCAAACGAGATCCGAAAGAAAGAGTTTATTCCAGAAGTTGTAATGCTAGTGTATTTCAGCTCAAGTAAACTGATTTGCTGGTGTATAAAATACACATCAAGGCGGCAGAAGGACACACATTTACAGTAAACCAAGTTTTTATTAAATGGGAAAATATCTGTTACTGATCATGCTAGTGCTTTGGGACAAATGAACTTTGACCAAGTGCGTAGAGGAGAAGCACAGTTCTGTGTTGCACTGCGACATTGTACTGTGTAAAGTGTAGGTCTGGAAAAGATGCTGTCAGAAAGCTTGACAGAGTAGAGAAACCCAGCATGATTCATTTTAAATATTACTTTGATACTGAAGGTTGTCTATGATTTGTATTTTATTGTCATTATTAAAACAGTAGGTTGGCATACAGAAAAAAGATATGGTCCTTGTGTCAATGAAAAGATGGTGTCAAAAAAATATTCTGGCAGCAAATGTTGCAGTAAAGGAAAATTATACTAGAAAAAGGGGTAAAATTAGAGAAGCCACAGAAAAGCATACAAACTTCTGGGTAAGAGGCAGAAAAAAGTTTCTGAAAAGCACACTTAGATTTTCATTTTGGTTATTTTCTTGTTTTCTGAAGAAAGTTTAGAACCATATTTTCACAGTACAAAATCTATTTTAGAGCTAAGGCTTAAACCTTTACTTTTGGTCTCAGGAGATTTAAGTTTTGTAATTATATCTTGTTATACATAATATAAAGACACAAGGGAAGAGAAATTTAGCCATCTAAAAAGATGGCTAGAGAGTATAAAAACTGTACGTAAACAGTATGAATTTTCAACATTGGTTGTATATTAGGAGAGTAGTTTTTTGTTGTTTTCTCTGTTCTCAGGAGGCATGAGCAGATCAATGCACATTATAACCTATGTCTCTTAGCAGTTACACATGAGGGGCATTTCCAGAGAAGCACATTTACTGTTTGCTTGTTACCTCCCATGCGTAACCTAGGAGATGATGCCCCAGCAAGTTTCTGTTTGCCAACATAGCTTATAATGTGTGCTGCAATAGGCATCATATAAAAACATACCAAATATTTTAATACTTTAGCAAAATTCAGTTTGTTCCTTGCATTTGCTTTGCTGAGATTAAATAGACGTGCAACTGTAATGTAAATAGGTAAAGGATTAGGTATATAGAATACTCAGTGTGGTCTCCCATTTACAATGGTATTTTTGTGGGATTTTGACAGTCATTTTGCTATTTCTTTCATTACTATTTGAATATATCTGTCAAAATTATGTAGTGTTGGAGAATGGGCTAAGCAATTCTATAATAAGCATAATGTATTTGCAGCTCTTATCAGCCTTGTAATAAGATTTTCAGTGGGTTTTTATAACAAATTTTTTTCTAGTACATTTATTATACTGCTCATACTTAATATACTTTCCTCCATGTAATCTCCATTGTGAGATAATTGCCTTCTTACCTTTTAAATCAGTTAAAACAGCAGTGTAAATTTGGGTTTTTTGTGATCAGTCTCCAGAAATTCTGTTGATCAGAAATAGAAAGTCAAGTGTCAGTTGAAAATTACACATACTCCACTGCACAAGAGAAAGAAAAGAAAAAAGTTCTGATGTTGCTATTCATTTATAATATTATATATGTAATTTTCCTCTTAATATTATCTTCTCTTTTGGAATATAGGAGAGATTTCTTCCTCAAATCTATGTATAGAAAGTTCTTTAAAAAATTTACTGAACTTGTATTGTAAATTTTTGCAATTGGCTATGCAGAAGGAATAATAAGTTAGTGCATTTAGCTAGTGTAAATTTCAAAATAGTTTTTTAGATGTTAAGCAAAATGTGCCATTCACTGAAACTTAAAATGTTTGTCAGCTGAGCTGGTAAGTCTCAGTTGTATATCATCAGTTACCGTGGGACAGTACAAAAACAGGATTGTCTCACCAAGGAATAAACTTAAAGCCTAACTGCAGCTGAAAAAATGACAAGTAAAACATTGCTATTAGAGCCTTCTTCATAATTGCCAGCTCTATTTACTGCATCTTCCTACGTAGTATGTGTAATAGACAGTTATATAATTTCTAGTTGCATTTTCATTGGGTGTCAATAAGACATACTGACCTCTGTGTGTGTATGTATGTTTGGTTGAAGTAAGTGTTTTCTCAGAAGCTGTTTGGGTCCTAGTGATACATAGTGCCATCTAGTAGAATTAAAAGCTTTCTTACAGCATTTGTCAAGGAGTGAATCCCATGGAGATAGGATGTGTGCTTTTTGTATGCTTTACTCTTCTGACAAAGCATCCAAGCTGCTTAAGAGCTCCTTTTTTCCTGAGATTGGCAGGGAAACTTAATTTCTGGACTAATGTCTCTGAGCTTCCCATATTATTTGTTCTCCTATGCTGTGAACATTGCAAATTTGATTGTTTAGTTCTGATCTTCAAACAGCCCAATTAAGAAATGCACTTCTAGGCTTGGGAGAATTACTGATCTCAAGTAACAAGTGACCTTGGCTAGAGACGCTTTCTGTCTTGCAGCTGTTGGCCTCCTTTGGTTGGCCCAGTTACTTCAATTCAAATGAGGTGCACTAGCTGCTTCAGAAACCTGGATACCCTTAATCATTGACCATTCCTTAGCTGATAGGTCCAGGATCAGTTCTGTATGTATTTGCATTAAGATCTGCAGCTGTCTTTCAGATGTCGCCAAAAGGAAATTTGCTGATACACATAAATATGGTTGGGATGATAAACATCAAAACAAGAAAATCCTAGGATATTAAGAGAGAGCTCACTGGAGCAAGTGGCATTCAATTTCCTGTTTGTCATTTACATGAGCCATACAATAATTTTTATATAGCTACCATGCCCATAAACATATCAACATAATTTTCTAAAACAAGAAATGACAAATTATCTTTCTAGCTTGCAGTTGGTAAATGAAAACAAATTACATTTCAATTTCTTTCTGTGTGCTCCTGGAAACTTTTATTCATTATCAGAAAGGAAATGTTTCTTCATTCAGGAGAGAATTATGAGAGTTATGTATTATATGCAGTGATAAAAGTGTTCAACTGCATTTTCTGTTTAAAGTGTTAACTATTATGAGGACCTTGCTTTCAGACATTTCTTACTATTTTTTATTTTGTATAATGCTGATTTTTTTTTTCTTTCCAGGTTATTTAATAGGTTTTCTAACCAAAGCTATGGGAGAAAAAGCCATTGTCAGTTTCCTTGCATAGATCTGTGCTACAGACAGGTGTGATGATAGCTCACACACACAAATCCAAGCAAATCATGAGTTAGTGGGGTAAACTGCAGTTTTCCATTTGTGGAGACATTTAATATCACTGCAGACAAAAGGCAGAATTCTTATTTCTGTTTCTCTCACTCCTGTCAGTGCTACTTTCTCCATCCCTTGTTTCATGTCTCCATCCCTTGTTCCTCCTCTCTTCCTCCTATAATCATAAATTGCTCTATTAGCCACATAGGACTGTCTGTTTTTTGCCAGTATGCTGTTCTTGTAATGAACTAAGACCTTATGGAGGTCCAGGTTTGTCATTTTGCCAGTGCAGGGCAAAGTAAGCAAGAGCAATGCACAACCAGAGGCAGGGAGCAAAGCGACCTCCTTGCATTTTGGCAAATGCCGCTGCAAATGCCATCGAGGATGTGATCTGAGCACATCTGGCAGAACTGGAGCACTTGGTGCTAGCACCCTGTCAGCTGGGTTGGACTGGTTTCTGTGGAACACAAGAAGGAATGATTACATAGCCATTAGTACCCAAATTAGCTTATTTGAAGCTATTAGTAAAGAATTCCATTGTAGTATAAATGTGCTATTAGATTGTTAAGGTTGAAAATTGATGGCCTCTCAGCCAAATTTGTGAAGTAAAATCTGAAGTGTTTATTCACAATCATTGTATGTTAGATTTTTTTAAAGTCTGTTCTCAAGATTTATTTCCAGTGGGAACATTATTGCCTGAATTCCAGCGCTGGTTGGTTATGTTACTGTTGTATGAGTAATCAATATCTATATATTTGGTAATGGTTTCAGCTAGAACTATAATCAAGTAATTGACATTTAAGGCCTTAGAAACATTAATAATCGTCACACAATGCTTAGTGGCAGAAATTCAAAATGTCACTATTTGTGTTTTGTTTGAGAATAATTTCTAAATGCAGGAAATCTCAATTATTTCCTCAATTATCTTTATTTTTAGGGTTTTAAATCTTTTTGTTTCCTCATAAGAAATTCTGTATAGTTATAACTGAAAAGAGACTTCTGTTATTGTAGTTAAGTCATGCCACTCTAATGATAGTCTGAAAGAAGAGCTGGAGTTTTCTGATAGATGTTTCAATAAATAGTAGCCAAAAAAAAAAAAAAGGCATGGCAGCATACTCCAAATCTAGTGTTTAACTGTTCAAATACCATGTGTTTGTGTGCTAACAAATTGTCTCTGGCATATGTGTCTTTGATGATAAGCAAGATGACATTTGAAAATACTGTCTCGGTTACTGAAATTAAATTAATATTTTATTACTACCTTTAATGGTACTAAAAATTTTGCCATGAGGAAAGTTTGTTTTGCAGTTAAAAACATTTTGCTCTTTTTGCCTGCAAATAAAAGGCATAATCCAGAATCTATAATGACTGGAGGGGTTTAACCATTGTTGCTGTTTGAGGCTTGGATTTTGTGTTTAAAGTGCAGTTACAGACAATGTTCCTTAGCTCATGTATGAGGAGGGCATAGGCAGTAACAATGCTGGCTTTTTCTGCTATACTCTTATCCTTTTTTTATCCTTAAGCACATTAAATGGAAAAAAAAAAACCCCATAATGTTGACACAAAGGATGTTATAAAAGGAGGGTAACTTGCAATTATTAGGGTTGTTTTAATATTGTTTAAATCGTTAATTTAAGCATACATTTGACCAACACCTTCTGGTAGAAGGTTGCAGATTTGTGGATACAGTTTTTATAGCTAGATAATTTGTAATCCGAAAATGTCAACATTCTGAAACTCCTAAGCCATTTCCAAACCAGCTATCCAAGCCATTAATTAAACATAATGGGAAAAAAATTGTCAACTGCATTTTTGGCATTTGATGTGTCCCATTGTAATTTTCATGGCAGAAGCCATGCCGTTCAGATAAATGTTTTGCTTTACTGGATCAATTTTCCATGATTTTGTTCTTGGTTTTTTGTTTTTTGGGTTTTTCTTGTTTGGTTGGTTGGTTTTTTTTGTTTGGTTGTATCATTCTTGATATCTGAAGTTCTTGTTTTCAGACAAGAAGGTTCTTCTGTCTGAATTATTAATTTAGTGTGAAATATGTGTATTTAAATGAGTTTTTAAAGAAATTGTTAAATAGAGGCATAAAGAAAATTCTAGCCTGAAGTGTTATTTTTCTGACAGTAGAATCATGGCTTAGTAAAGGCTTCAATAAGAAAAGCTATGGTGGTGGCATCCTGCAGCAGTGAAGCAGGTTAAGATCTGTAGTGCAAGGACACCGATGTAGAAGATTTAATATTCCTGGCAATGAAAAGTGGCTGCCTAAGACTGAGACAAGTTGATTGATTAATGAGTCTGCCTGAAACTGAAATTCCAGTGGTCTGACTTTATAACAGTTGAGCAAATAATGCAAACAGAAGGTTTTCTATAGCTTTGCAGTTGTGACTCACTGTGAGTTAATACCTTTATTGCTATCCCAGCTGTGTTAATTCTGATGTAACATCTCTCTAGATTCTAGAAGAGACCCTTGATTCTGTCTGTGATTCAGCTTGCTTATTTGGACACTTCTTCAGAGAGCAAGCAATACCTGGGTTACCACCTCTTAATATTTCATAGTGGCAGCTGTTTGGAGATGACACTCATAATTCTAGATAAAAAAAATCTTTGTAGGGATTTGTATTAACATACAGACTGTTCCTCTTCTATGTACAAAGATGTGTTTGGCACTTGAAGATTAGTTTATGCCAGTCATTCATGGCTCAAAAGCTACATATCCAGATATGCTGGATATGATCTTCTGCTCATAGGAGAGCCTCTATTTGAATAATAAGCCACACATTCTGTCCCTTTACTGTAAATAGTTCTAGTCACTTCTTTTCTTCCTCATTCTTACCAGAGTTTCTCTTCCCATAGACACCCTTCTCAATTGACCTTGTTCTTACTTGAACTTTGCTTTTTTACCTCTCAGTTCCATGTGTTGTGATGTATGCTGCTTGGTGTATTAAAGAGAAAGAATTTTGGAGTAAAAGGCTAGAAAACATTTCAGCTTTATAAAAACTAAATGCCTTTATTGAAAAAAATTCTGAATGCTAACTGCCTGCCATAGTCTGCTTACTTCAACAGTGAGATTGTTCAAAGGTTCTAAATACTGAGTACTAGTCTCCAAACTTTGTTGATTGCATGCCCCATTGGTAAAAAATTCATGAGCATGCTGCCCTAGTATATGTATATTTATTTATGGACCATAAATACATATAAACATACAACTTGATGATAAATAGGTATACACATTTTTGTAAGTTCAGCCCCACAGAGCTAGAAGACCTGCCTTGAACACATTTTCGTAAAGAAATTGTCTTTGAATGAGGCATTTTTATTTTTTCACTTCAAGTTTAACCTTCTTATTTGTCTGTGTCACTAGCAGTGTCCTAATGAAACTTGCTGAAACTTACTAAAGCACCTAGGAAGTGATGCCTGTTTTGGGAAGTTGTTCTTCAGTGATTTTTTGTTTTTAACTAGAAGCTCCAAGGTCCCTCAGGAGCTTTTGGAATCCTCTACAGCATGTCCACTGGTACATAAATGTCATTCAAAGCAAAACAACAGAATGCTTATAGCTGCTTCAAGATGTGTTAACTGCATCTATATTCACAACCCTCCCTCATACTCCTCCTACTCTAATTTCAGTTGGGAATCAGTATGGTCCTAAACAAATATAATAGTCATGCTCTCTCTCCCAGCTCATACCTTAGGCAGTTGCTGACATAGAGAAGTTTTGGGCTGTTGTCACCTTTTGTATTCATAAGAAAGTTCATAGGAATATTTTGCATGGATTTCAGTGCACTTTGTTTGAGCTTCACGTCAGAAGATAGAGAAATATTTTCTTTAGCCATGTTCAAATGAAGCACAGAAAATTTCCCAGGAATAGAGGGGAGCCAGGAATAGAACTAAAAGATCTCATGTAAGCTTTGGGAAAAAAGCCTTCTCATTCTTTTGATAAAGGCCTCTTAAAAAGCAGCACATGGGAACTTACAATTTTTTTATTGGTAACCTTATGGTTTACTTTTAAAAATATATTTAATCTCATATTCAGACAAATTATTCCAATGCAATCATATTTGGACTGTAGAAGAGGTTACAGCAACTTGGCCAAGTGTCTTGTGTACTTAAGCTGTGTATTTGAATATATATATATGTATCCACTCTTGAACGTGTGAATTCACTGTAAGGCAGACAGTGTAGTAGTTCAGGTAATGACAGGTACAGAGAGGTTACAAAACTGATGAGGAGAATTTTGGACTGGTTCTTGGGACAAATAAAAAATTGGAAGAGGTTTTCTAAATGAAATGTGGGAGTTTTGCATATCTACATCAAATACCAATCAAAGTGAAAGCGAAATAACCCAGTAATGTATCATTCATTCCTAGAAGTCTTCTGAAAATCATGAGTATAACTTGAATAGAAATTCTCTGAGAATATTAAATCACACTTCTTTGTTGTCCCACACAGCTCCTAAATGATTACATTTCCCTTCTATAAGCTATCTTTTCTTCTTTTTTTCCCCCCAGTAGTAATTAGCTTCTGTGCAAATAGAGAAATATAGACAAGGCCAGACTGGAGATGCGAATGTTTAAAAGTTTTGCTACAAAATATCAGACCTGCCTAAGCCTCAGGGAGTAGAAAGAAAACAGTTCTGTTTCTTGTATAGTATTAATTCTCTTAGGGAATCTGAACGGTGAATTGTTTCCTTCTCTTTTAAGTTCTGACACCTTTCTTCTATTTCTTTTTCTGCTATGATTAGGTGTGCTGCTTCAGGTTAGGGAAGTCAGTGCATCACTCTTAAGTTGAAGAATCTGCTTTGAATTTACACAGTAAAAATAGAAGTGTATACCTAAAAGTTATAAAAGGAATGAATTAATTTCAAAAAAGCTCAAGTTTTCTGTAAAGTATATAATTTTGAATTCTTGATTATGTAACTTGCTAACTACAGTAGCTAATAAATTACTAGGAGCTGAAAAGGCAAAGAATATTTCAAAAGGCACTTCATTTTTTAAAAATGTATTCTTTTAAGTCTGGAGCTCTTTTTCAATGTGGATGAGAAAACTTTTGATTTAGATGCAGACTAACAGCTTTTTGGTCTTGGTGATCATGAGTATTGCATTGCTTGCAGTGGTGGGAACTGAACTAAAATCTTTAAAGACAGTGGAATGTGCTCAGTATAATATAACAGTTTGGTAATGAACTAGGAAAGCTCTAAAAAGTATTAAAAATCACTTGAGACTTTTTTTTTCCTTTTTTAAAATTTTGCTTGGGATTGCATAAACACTTGAGATTACATAAACACTCAATTCTGAAATACAAATAATGTATGGACCTTGTTCCACACTAGCAAAAATTAATGTTCTAAGAGATACCTATTTCTATAAAACTCCTTCAAGATGATAATAATATGGTTATGTAGAAATTCCCTTCATGGCTTGCATGTGTGGCAAATACTGTTACAATTAAAATAGTGCGAAGTAGTTGCCAGTGCTATTTTACATCTCAGTTGCTTTAGTGCCAGGATGATTTGTAGTGTTGGGCCTGACAGTAGGAAGCTTGAGCCTCGTGGACACATCCTTTAGAACTGAGTGTTTCTGGATTGTGACAGTTTTCACAGTACTATGGAGCCATTCACCACAACCTAACACAGGTACAGAGCAAAACTGCAGTTGTTCTGCCTCTGCTGGACATGAATTAATATGTATTATCTTGTGAAACACTTTGGTTACACTGGTTCAGCTAGAAATATATTTATTCACCCCCAAAATAGGGCCTTCATGACAGATTCATTGTGTGAAGGGAAGAACTTGTAAGTGATGTGTGATTAAACTTGACTGTGTAGATGTGAGCAAGATAAGTAATTTCTAGCTGAGAGAAACTGATATATTCAGCTGCTTGAAAATTCCTTCATACTTGATGGAAACCTGCTTGGCTGCCTTGTGCATCTATGGGAATGCTGCAGTATCTGTTCAGCAGTTTTGTGGGAAGTATATCCAAATGAGTGAAAGCTGTAGGCTGTGTATTTGAAGTGAGAATGATGGGAAATACTTGACATAAAAAAGCCTTACAATTTTTGATCAAAGTGAATTTCAAGGTAATATGATCAGAGTGTCTAATTAAGTGACTTATCAAGAGTTTGATATCCACTTATATAACTTAAAACCTTAATGTTTAGGGTTACAAACTTTGGGAAATGCAAAATCCCTGACTTGTGTTTTGAAGAAGAGCTTTTCTTAGCTTGATGATGCAAAAATTATGCTGACATTTTTTTTTCCAAGCTGCCATTCTTTTCTGGTAATAACCTGGATTTCTTGCTTTAGTGCCACATAGTAGCTGTATTTTTTGTATTATGTGAGTTCTTTATTTTCCTGTGTGATCTGCAACTGCTAGGGAGAGGTAAGAATATTCAGTCAGACCTACCAGTAGCCTGACGATATCTAGGATAGTTTACAGCATATTGCCTATGAATTCAAAACTGAGCTGTAGTGTGAATGTCCTCATCACCTCACTGAATCATATTTTAGGGCTTCTCACTGTATGAGTAGATATCTATGGCTATAAGAATTGACTTTATGTGCACTTTTGTATTTGTGCATTCTCCTTGGCTAGAAGAAGATAAACATAAAATTGTGGTATTGGTCCAATTTGTAGATTTTTCTCTGGCATGTCAATCTTCTCTGAGAATGTGAAGAGGAATGTTGTCTATTGTTATCTTCAGTTTCTAAAATGGGGGGTCATGCAGTGTTTGAAATAAAAAAATTGATGCTCCAGTTATTATAAAGTCAATGTCCTGTTTCCCACCTTTTTTACACCCAGCACAAAGCTAAAGGAGTTGAACATTTTAGTTCATAAAAGTGTTTTAACATTCTAGTTAGTTAATGGCATATTAATGGATCAGCTAGGATAAATAAGGTAGTACTGTTGCATTTTACTCATTTAAATCAATAAATATCTGCTCCTAAATCTATTTGCTGATACTTTTCACCAGCAATAAAAATTACAACTGGGGAGTTTGTCTGTGAATAATCCTTTCAAATAACCCTTTTTTCCTCACTTGTCAGTGTGGTGTGATGGAATATATAATCTTTATCTCCAGCTTAGTATTTGCAGTGTTTTGAAACATACTGTGGTGGTTCAGTGTCAGGAAAACTGTAAGAGATAATGATTCTGACAGAATGTTTTAAATCATAACCTATATTTTTCCTGTAACTTTGATTAGTCACATCTAAGTCACTGTAGTGTAACTTCAAGGACACTCAGCGTATACTGATGCATAGCTCAGTGAGATATAATCTTTATATGATTTGGAATTTAGGCACTGTAAATAAAATGGTTTTGTATGGCTGCAGAAAAGCATGATCCCTAATTTTACAGACAATGTCCTGAGCTTGCTGCTGATTTTAAACATCTAAAATATATCTGATTTTTTAATAGTTTTAGCTTATAGTTCCTTATTAGATTGCAATATTCATATTTAGCTAGAAATAAAAAGGGAATATACTGATGAATATCTTTGTTTCTACATCTCATTTCTCTTGTTGTCTTTTCCCATACATTATTCATCTTTTGAGAAGAGCCATCAATGCCTAAAGGTTCCTTTTTCAATAATGCTATTTCTTCTAGTAAATTTATAAATTGATGTGTTCTGTGCCCCGTGAGAATAATGATGCATTGCTTTGAAAAATCCCCAAGGACCCTGTGGTTACATTAGGCCTTGAAAGAAGATGGTAGCAGGATTGTTGTAGCAACCCATGCCACTGTGCAACTTCTTTTATGAACAGAATTTGAATTGGAAGAAATCAGAGGCTGTTCATAGGATGGATGAAAGGAGTTCCACTAGGGCCAGTGACCATCTTTGCTCTGCTCATTGCAGACACGATGCATTCTCTGTCTTAACTTTATTGCAACATTATTTTCTAGCACATGACATAGGGCATAAAACATATATTTAAGTTTGCACAAGAACTTAAATATGGGAAGTATTGTACAAATTATAAATAAATTAACAGAGCTCTTCAGATCAAGTAAGCAAAGTTATTCTGTCATGATAAATGATGTCCAGAGGAATGGTATATGCTGTATATTACTTGACTTTTTGTATAGCTGTTTAATATATATGGCTTAATTTTTTTTTTTTTTTTTACTTCAGCTTTGGAGAAAACATGTCATTATTTTACATGGAATACTAAATGGAATCATCAGTTGAAATGCAGAACTTGATTTTTAAATATATGTTCATAAAGGATGCCTCTGTACGGGTGTATATTTTGTCAGTTAACACAACTTGAACACCTGCCTGCCCTTCCAGGGACAGAGCTTTGTGAAGCACCCTGCAGGATAACTGATTTAGGCAGGAGTAGGATAAAGTAAATGGATTCTAGATAACCCTAATTTGAGGTGCAGAGCTTTCAAATCTAGAGACTGTTAGCAGAAATCAGTTCAACTTATTTTGCATTTGTGAAAGATGTTTGAAGGGAGCTTTGTAATAGCAACCTTTTCACTTAGAACAATCATGCCTATACAGTAACATTTTTATTACTACATTAGAATGAAAATAAAGCAAAGTAATAATAATTGAGGGGTTTTGGTCAAAGGGGACATGGGGATGAATTTTTCATTTCCCACCCTTTTCTTATAACTTATTCCATGCTCCTAATTTTTTTTAAAGCTTGTATTACAATACAAATTTTTGTCAACTTACATCTAATACCGGAATATACCCAAAGTAAACATACAGGGCAGCTACTTTTCAACCCAAATTTTTGTACTAATGTTGATGGCAGTGCATTTGGCTAGAGTAATTTATATGGCAGTTGGATCACTGGACTGAAAAAGCATACCAAAGAACAATCCAGAAAAACATAGATGCACCAAAACAAAGTGAAGAAATTATAATTTTACTAATTTTAAAACAGGATTTGGAAAAAGGGGCATCGAAGTCAAAAAGAAATAATAGCGAGTCGATCTCTCAGCTTGTGAAAGAATTAAGTAAAAATTTTTACATGGTATCTACATCTCTTAAAGAACTGATGCTTGGAAATAAGTCTCAATCCACATGCAATCAGAAATTAATAATAAGCTATGGAAAAAGAGGATTGGAGTGCTCACAGGAAGGTTTCATAACAAGAGAAGAAAAGATCGGAGATACAAAGGAAAAATGACAAATTAATATCAGAATATTTTCTGTAGTTACTATTGTAAATCATTGACGCTTATCTTTATGAACTATGTAAGTATCATAAAGTTTATTTCTTATGGAGGCAAACACAGATAGTTTCAGTTAGCTGTACTCATCTGTACTAGGATGCTGAGGAAATTAACAGTCAGAATTCAGTCCTCTGACGTTGTCAAGGCAGTTTCATAATCCCATAACTCTCCTAATTGCTACCAAACTGGAGCATATGTGAATTCAAAGTCAGTCTCTGGCTTAGATAAAGAAATGCTCTTCTCATGCAAAACTTATGAGTAAACTTCTGATAGCTGAAATAGCCATAAGCCTGCAGCATATTTTTTTGGTTTTCCTGCTCTTTATGAGGTTATAACTTCAAGGTCCCAGAATTCTAAATATGTTACAATTTATCAGAAACATGATTTTAATCATGAAACTATGTGAATGAAGGAAAAAGGGAAAGGGAACTCATGACATAAGCCACAGAATTAAAAAAAAATAATTTCAAATGTGAAAATTATGTATGTGCGTATATGTGCTAATTGTCACACGTGATGATACAAGATATTAGGATTTTATCTTGTAGAGACTGTAAGAAACTTTTCTACTATATTGTCACAGTGTATTATTTTCCTTAGCAAAATTGTTCCATTTTAGTGAGAGGAGGTGATTATTGTGAGTCAAAATAGTCTGCAATGTTCTGCAGTAACTTTTCATATACAATTGCATTGCTTTGACAGTCAGTTTTAGTTAATTTTTAGGCAGAATCTCTTTGATTTTTTCATTCAATTCTAAAAATGCACCAGGAGATTTATTTCAAGATAGAAAAGTTTATCTGTAAATCTTAAAGCTCTTTTCCCCCTTGTCAAACTGTGTTCTTAAGGGTGTTTTTTAGTCACCTCAACAGCCCATGCTTGAAAACAATCATATCACTGACACTTTTAATCTATTATTTGATCAGCTGAAAAGGAGTGTTGTGAAATCTGTAAAATAAAAAACTCAATTACTGTTTTACACAATACCTTTTTCTATCAGGCCATGAGACAGGAATTTGAATTTACAAGTTCCATTATTCATTTTGCAGAGCTACTAGAGAAGACACACAGAAAAGAAGAAGAAATGGGAGCTCTCCAGGTATATTTTCTGCTAAATTAACTAGCTACATTTTTTGTTAAATTTCTTTAAACATATTGTATTACAGCATTATGATTTTCTGAACTGCCTTACAGCTTCAATTCAGATTTGGAAATATATGCAGACAAATACAGACCCAATAGCTGGTAATACTCACTGCTGAGTTTTTTGATTGGTTGGGTTAAATTCTCTGGGCTGTGTTACTTTCTTTTGTAAAACTGAATAAAACTGAAAGTAAAGTATTCCAAGTAAGTATTTAAAGCCTCTGAAGCACTAAATGTTCATAGCCACCTTTTTGAGGAAGAATGGACCAGTCAGTATTTGCTAGGACCTGATACAATATTATAAATCCTTATTGTATGTCATCTAGCAGTAAAGTTGTTTGTGCTAAGCACTTTAAATTTGTGCTTAAAACCTTTTACCCTAAGCTCAGCTTTGGAATAGTATTTAAGCATTGCAGTCAAAGAAAACATACTCCTTTCAATTTAAAATGACGAAGAAAGCAAAAACAGGCTGGAATGTCTGAATTGTGAGGCTCAGGAGGCTATGAGGAAGGGTAATGTGTGTATTCTTCAGAGTAAAGAAAGAAAAAAAAAGTAATTTTTAACAACAAATTACTACAAACAATACCCAATATGAACATAAAAAAAGTTTACATGCAATATGAAGAGTATCAATGAGTCAGTATTCTGTAAGTGTATTGAAAGCAGGACATTTGTGAGGGTATTGATGAAGATAAGGCTCATAAGGAAAATGACATTATGTATTGACCTGAGTTTTGACCATGGGATTTTGTTTGAAGATAAGCCTTATCTTCTCATATAATAAATAGAAGGCATTTTGAGGGCTAGAGGTATCAAAGAAGTTAGTGTACAAACAATTTGATCCAGTAAGAAGAGACAAGTTGCAAGACCCAAAAGTTGCACAACACACCAATCCAGCTGTTTCCTGTTCTAACAAAAATCTTGGCCTGGCTTTCTGGCAGCTCAAGTTCAACAAGGCTGAGAGCTTGTCTGCGTAAGCAGTTTACACAGGTGCATATCTAATTACATCAATGTAAAAAGATCTCCTTTCATGTGAAGCAATTCTGCATCTGCTTTCATGTGAAGTTTCATGGTTGACAAATTGTTCTAATGATATTACTTCTGATTGAATGAGGAGTAATTTTAGACTGCAGGAAGTTGCATCATAGTAGTATCTTGCTTGGCTCTATGTGCCTGCCTGCCTGTCATGTTCCTGATTAAATTGCTTTATTCCTTTCCCTAGCTGGCAGTTCTGTTTAAGTGTGTGAATTGTAGTGCTCTGGCTGCTGTTCTTTCATATTCAAATGCTTGATAGCAGTTTTTTCTCCCTTCAGATATCCATGCTTTCACAGTCAAGTGGTGTATAAATTATCCATAGTAAATTTCCTAATACATTAGAAGCTAGTCCAGAAAATTATCTGCTGAGATTGTAGGAGTTTATTATACTTTTAGAATTTGGCAACTATATCATGCACTTTATTTAATGCATGAGTCATTTTGAAAACACTCTTTATTCTATCATTGGAAACATCCTCACTCTAAGACCTTTTTTTCAAAGTAGTCCTCTTTAAATGAAAAAAATTATTTGAATTGAAGTTCATTATTAGCAGAAGTTTATGAGCTCTGTAAATACCATCTTTTTCATGGTTATGAGTATGTACTTCATTGCAGAATCTTTAAATAAATATGAGCGTTTGCCACTGCAATTTTGTGGAGGATCAAACATCTCAGAATAAAAATTTCTGAGTTTTCAATATAATACTTTTTGTCATAAGTTTGTTCTGATGCATGGAAAAAATCTGTATCTCAGACCTACTTCTAAGGAAGAATAAAGACTTTAGCAGGTGATAGACTACCTTGCCTAAGAAAAAATTGAGCAATATTTGAGTAAGGTAAGAGTTCCTGTAATGTCTTAATGGTCACGTACTGTAAATGGGGACTCAACTAAACCCTGGAATATATGTTTTGTCAAATAACTTAAAATACCATACTTAGTCAGGATATAGTACTATCTTGTTTTTACTAACTTCGTATCTTTCTTAAAAATACTTCAAAAAGGGAAAAGTATGTTGAAATAAATACAGTAAATTAGTTAATTCTGTGTTCTTTATATTTTGTGCTGGATTAAAACTGACACAAGTTTGTTTTATTTGTTTGACTAATGTCATCCTGTTATTAATAAAACATTATTCAGAGCTATTTCTGGATGAAAGAATAATGATAAGAATAATAAAGAATTTACTTTTTAGTTTTCTAAGGAAATGCGTAAAAGAAAACTAAGCCTGATGCTAAGATGATATGAATTCCAAATCATGCTATATTTACAGTCAGAGATGATCAAAAAAAGAAATAATTTTTTGGGGTATGTAGGAGTAAAATCAGCAATATTGAAAACCTAATGCACTAATTAAAAATATATTGCGGAGTAATTTTTGTAAAATCCTTTCTCACCTTGTTTCTGGATGGTTTCTTATTTTTGGGGCAATTTTCTAAGTGGAATAGTATAATAAAGACATCCAGTGAAGTACAACAGTTCCTACTCAGTGAGTTTTTTACAAAAAACTCTATGTATGAGACCACCAAAATCCCAACATTAATCCTATTCATAATTCTTTGACATACTCTGTGTTTATATTTTTTGCTTTTTAATGGCATCTTGTATTTTGTTTTTAGGAACGTATTATGGCCTTAGAAATGGTAAGTTTCTTAATTTCCAAACCAATCCCAATGACATTGCTGATAATTTGTCCAAATTATGAGAACATTATTTATATATATACTTTTTAAAAATTGCAGTTCTGGGTTTTTAACTGTCATTTTACTTTTAAGAGAAGATGGGATAATTTTGCATTGCAGCTCTCTATGTAGATCTTTACTACGGTATTTTGGTACTCGTTATATGAAATACAATGTATTTCAGTGTTGTTATTTTTCTATACAGTTCAGACCTCATCCCATCCCTGGGAAGAGAAATGTTGTAGATTTTATCCATACAAAAGATGTTATTTTTCTAACACTTCTAATGTTTGAGGTCCATGTGATAGATCTAATTATTTCAGTGACTACTCTGTGTGCTTACTTGTTTGGTCAGGGAGGTGCAGGACAGAATCAGTTCATCTGCTCATATCCATGCTGCAACTAAAAGAGTAAAGGAATGTAACTTTAACCACTAATTAATATAATTTAATGTGACATTAAGTTGGAAGAACAAAACCTTGTGCTTGTACATGCTGTGAATGCATTTTCCAGATGTCCCAAGGTAGTCAGTCCGTCAGGTGGAATAGCTGGAATGAGTTTTAGCTTGCCCTATGAATTTGGAACCATTCTTCTTTCCCTTCACGTAGGAATGTCCAATAAAATATCACAAATTGTATGTATCAGGCCCACAGTTCCTTTTCATGAGAAATCCAGAAAACTTCATCTAAAGAAACCACTACTGAGACAATATCAATGTTGCAAGTATAAACTTCTAAAATTTATTTGTCAAATTATTACTTTATTCTTTCTGATAGTCTCTGCATCTCTGAAAACAGTTTCCAATTTCAAAAATGTATTTTAAATGTATTCAATCTGTTAAAAACATCTTTCATTCAGTCATGAAAGGCCCTTTGGAAATTAGAGTGCTTTGCTGCAACACCTGCCTTGTGGAAGCAGGAAGCGAATGCTGATGTTCAGTGTCCTGGCACTTCACGTGGTGCTGTGTCAGGTGTTGACAGGACATTAATTCTGTTCAGGACCTTCTCTTATTCATGGTTTGCTTACATGACAACCAGTCAGGCATGTATCCACTGACATCCATTTCTCACAAACCATGAGTTAAACTGCCTGCAAATTCTTTGTCATTTCTGCTCCCAGAGCTATTTTTACACAGGCAGAGGACAAGTACTCCAATGTCATGCAAATTCTGTCTCTATTTTCTGACAAATTTTTATTTCTATTTTTTCTAGAACTTTTCTCCTTTTTTATACTCCCAATGGCTCTCACTTTAGTAAGGAAGATTTGTAAATTATTGTTCAGATAGAAGAAAAGGATGACCCATTTATCATACTATCTCACTGTTCTCCCTTTCTCTACAATCTACTCACTTCCAACTCCTGCACTTGCCAGTAAAATTGTTGTAGTGGCCATGAGATGAACTTGCCAACTTAGATAATAAAAAAATATGTTGGGAAAGAAATGTAACATGAACCTTTCAGATTCCATTCAGAGCTCTGAGTGAATTAACCTTCCAGTCGTAGCTTAATTTAACTCAGTGGTTTTGTGAGTTGCAGCAAACGAGGAGGTTCCTTGCCTCTCTCTGAGCCCTGTCAGCTCCTTCTCCTCTCAGTAGTCTCTTTGAGCTAGAAGCTCCATCTCCTATCTATAGTACCTGGCAGTTTCTTGGGTCTTCTATTTCCTTAGCCAGCTCCTGTTTCCAGAGGAAAGTGCTGTTACTGTGAACCTCCTTCAAGATACTACACATGATCTGATCACCCCCTTAAGGAGCCTGAGAACAAATAGTACCCATTTAGAAGAAGCTTTTGGATATTTTGGTGCTTTTTTGCAATCAGATCAATGTTGCTGTATGATTTGATAGGTATACCGCTTCTTGCTTCAGCAAGTTGTGCAGGGCAGGAGCAGAAGCTAGAAGGTAAGAGCATGGTTTGTTACACAGACTCACTAGTGGATATAAAAGGAGATGAAGAACCTAGATGTTTTCTGGAATAATCCTTCAGCTCTTGAGAAGTGCCAGAGAACTAACAGATATAGGCAAAACTGAGATTTTTGCATATCTAGAGATTGTGTTTTGTTTGGCTTTTTTATTTGGTTTAATGCTGTTAATTAAAGTGAATTTAATTATTTAATAGCTATTAACAAGTAAATATCCTAATTACTTTAGCAATCAGTTATTTAGTCTGACATTTTGAGAGAATGAATATGATTAAAATAACTCATTTAATTGAAAGATTATTCTTGAGTATAGTTTAGTTGTTACATACAAGATTTGGCCCTATTTGTAGAGAAAGGTGTATGATTTTTTGGAAAAAAATCTGCATTGTATTCTCAGATGAGGCTACAGTGGAAAGTATATTTATTTCTCATAAAGATGTCAGAATGCATTTTGTAGGTGCACACTGCTACTGTGCTGTGCATGGGATTTTAATGGGTTTCTATAAAGTATTCTGTTCTTTGTTTGCATAAGCTGCAAGTCGTGTTCCTCTGCCTTACTTGTACTAGTCTGACATAGAAGACTGCAAAATTTAATTTGAAGTCAACCACATCCTGAAGTTATTCCAGTGAACATATGCATTCTATATCCTTTCATCAATAAAACAGCTTGTTGCTTTCAGTAGAGAACCCAGAGTGAGGTTACCACTTTTCTAAGAATACTTGGATCAGACTTTTCTGGACACAATTCAGCTTTTTGTTACAATGTCCATAAATCTAGGTTAATATCTGTAGTGCTGTAAGTATTCAGCAAAATTGTTATTTTAACATGAATTTTTGGTTCAGTATGAACATTTGTGCATTTTGTTGTTGTAATGCATTTTTATGTTCAAGAAAGTAAGGTTTTGAATCAGTAAAACAAATTTCTGTCTGCATCCACTCAGCAATGTAAAAGCTATTAGAGTATTCTCTTGTAGTAACATGCTCAAATTTACATCAGTTTTATGGTTTATCATCCAATTTAAAAGAAGAATTGGGAGGATAACGATACCAAATGCATTTTGTAGAGAGATTATGTGACTGCCTGACACCATCCATTTTTATGTGCTTGTTCTTCCTTTCTGTCTCTCTCTGTGTGCCTTCCATCAATAAGTCTTGCTGTTAGCTCTTGAGGTTATTTCATGATTTTCATACTTTGCTTGTATGAATGTTGAGGAAATACTGAATGGAAGGGTTAATACTTTCTTTTCTTCTTTAATTCTGTAGCGTCTTGCCAAAACTACCATTACATCAAAGGTTTTCTGGTCCTCCCAGAACAGAGCCATTCTTTGATCTTAAAAAAATGACCAGGAGCAGTTTGAAATCCTCTGTCCTGCCTGCCTCGCCCTTTCCTTTCCTTTCATCGGGGAGCCAGTGTGTCACTTCCCTTTGCTGGGCTTCCCAGAGCCTTTCCTCTGCTCATTGCCACCAAGTGGCTTCTGTGTCCTGTGGGCTCACAGCCCACTACTTCTTTCCTCCTAATGCTCAGCTTTCTCTTCCCTTCTTCCTTGATGTTATCTTCTCACCCTACGTATTTATTGCTCTTGTTTAATACCCAGCTACTTGTCCACCCTCTGCCCTCTACTCTTTGGTGTTTCACTTGTTCTTTCAGTTTTTTTCTAATGCAATCACCCCTAGTTTTCTAGCCCTCAGAGTGAAAAGCATTTCCTGTGTTCAGATGGAACCTCCTGTGTTTCAGTTTGTGCTTGTCACTGGGCAGCACTGAAAAGAGCCTGGCTCCCTCTTCTTTACACCTTTCCTTCAGATCCGTGTGCACATTGATGAGACCTCCCAGAGCCTTTTTTTCTCCACACTAAACAATCCCGGCTTTCTCAGCTTTTCCTCACAGGAGAGATGCTCCAGTCCCTTAAAGATTTGGTGTCCGTTGCTGGACTGGCTCTTGTATGTCTCTTTTGTACAGAAGAGCCTTGAACTAAACCCAGCACTCCAAATGTTGGCTGATTAGAGGAGAGGGATCACCTCACTTGACTTGCTGGCCATGCTCCTAGTGAAACCCCTACATGCTCTATGTTCCTTTCAAAATTAGGAAAATTTGTTCCACATGTTGCAGATATAGAACATTTTTGCCAAAGTTTAATAAACCAAAATCCTTCATTTTTAAATTAGAGAAAGTAAAAATCTCAGGAAAAATGCTTATTGCAAAAGATTTAAGTAATCTAAAATTATTTATTTCAGTTGAACTAGGAGTAGTAGTATACAGCATTCTCATTTTTTTTAAAGTAGTGATATATGCGTGTAAATGTAATTTTAAAGAGAGATTCTATGAGTTCCTTCCACAGGATCTTCATGAGAAATCAGAGAATCACTGAGGTTGAAAAAACCTCCAAAACCCTCATGTCCAGCCATTGCCTGAACACCACCTTGTCAACTAAACTATAGCACCAAGTGCCATGTCCAGTCATTTCTTCAACACTTCCAGGGATCACCCTCCACCCCCTTCCTGGGCAGCCCGTTCTAATACCCTTTCAGTGAAGAAATTCTTCCTAATGTTCAACTTAAGCGGCTTGAGACCATTTCTTGTCCTGTCACTTGCTTGGGGAAAGAGACCAACCCCCACCTGGCTACAGCCTCCTCTCAGTCAGTTGTAAAGAGTGATGATGTCCCCCGAGTCTCCTTTTCTCCATGATAAACAACCCAGCTCCCTCAGCTGCTTCTTATATGAATTATGTTGGCCTTTAATCTGTGGAATATGTATCTGAGTTCTTCCACAGAATGTAACTTGATAAGACATAGATTTGTGCTTTATTTTTCTTGGTTTGGTTTGTATATCATAAAATAAGTTAAATTTTGTTTGACAGCAGACTATTGACTAGATGTTTCTAAGTGCTGCTAGGTCCTTCATTTTAGATTTAAATGCTTCCTATTTGATCTAGGTATAACCATAGGAGCACAGGCATCAGTTACACCTGTTACACCTATTTTTCTTTCACTATTGGGAGCTTTTTATTAAAATAGGGAAATCCATAAGGAAAACTCCTAATTCTTTTCCTACTCTGACACTGATTTGCTGTGAATCCTTGTTTAAATCACTTCTCTTTCTACTTTAATTTTTCTCACCTGAAAAACTGAGTGATATTTCTTCTTTCCCATGAAGGCTGCGTTAATTGATTTTTTGCAATGCTTTCTGGAAGGCTTGATGAAATACTGTTAGCATTAAAAACTTTAACATAAATTACATGTAAAGATTTTTAGCCTGCAATGCTTCATAATGTTAAAGATGAGCAACAAGCAAGTCTTTACACCTTTTGAGAATGTGTTCTCACTAACATTGCATTACTTTGCACACTCTACTTCTTGTGTCATATTTCTTTTAGTTCCTAGGAATTATATCTGGATGTCTCTGATCAAAATCTTAGTAAACGATAAAGAATGGATTCTGAAAAATTACTCCTATGGACCCCCAGAGTACTTAGAACACGGACTGATGATTCACAGAAAGCTAGCTTGCCAAAAGACAGCAGTTTCCTCCATGTTTCCAGCTGTTAGGATGCATCAAACAACTGCAAATTCATAAAATAGTTTCCTAATATTTTCCCATGTAAACATTCCCCTAGTTAGCACAGGGATGTCATGTGCTTATGAATAAGAGAAAAGACAGTCCATGTCATTGCAAACAGGAAAGGAAGCATTCATGAAGTTCCTTTAATTAAAATGTGGTCCACCCCATGCAAAAACATCTGGAATCCAAATTGAATGTTCAAGTAGTTTGACATTGGCAATGCATTGTTAGCAAGGTCATTTGTTTTCCATTAGTGTAGTTTTTGATTAAAAAAATTTTGCTTGTTGAAACTCATGAAACAATGTAATAGAGGAAAAAAAAAACAATTGAGCATTGAAATTGTAATTTGATAAAGTTACATGTGTTGCCTACCTTTTTATAGGTAATTTGACTTCTTGATATGCTGAAATCATCAAAACAGTGGTATAATTGGAGTTATGATATACGTGGAATATAAAGATATAAAATACATTTTTCTGGTTTCTCTGAACTTTCCCTCTCTGCATATGATGTACTATTCACAGAATGTTCCAGCTGTTGTGGAGTTTGCCTGGTGTATAAAAGTCAGCAGAGCACCTCAGGCCTCTCAAGCAGAACCACCTGCTTAAAATAAAACTATTTGATTTATCAGTGGAGAGCTAGAGATTGAAGCTGATAGTGCATAGTTTTACAGATCTTAACAGGGAAAGCAAAGGATACTTTTAAACATGCTGTGTGCATCCTGTTCTTGCTATTTTGGTATTCAATACACTAAGGTCATTTAAAAATAAGTACTTTAGGTCACCTCTAACACTGTATTTTTCGTTTGAATTGTAACTGCCTGCTGACATGCATTGCAGCCAGTTAAAATGATGTTGCATTTAATCTTTTTATGGTTATTCTTTGGGGATTAGCTAACTGGTACTTAAATCAACTCTTATTTAAAAAAAAATATCTGTGCAATACAGATAGCCATTTGTTTTTACCTACTTCAGAAAAGAAAGGAGCAGTGTACTTGAAAGTCAATGAAGTTTGGTTTCTGGTTTATGTTTATCTGTTTTCAATATATTGACTATAAAGGCAAACCTCAGGAGTATTATATACAAACCTGCTTTGATTTATTTGCATTTAGCATTGCAGCTTTGAGACTAAAAATAAAATGTGTCTTATTTTGATTTAGATCTGTCCCTTGAGACAGTGTGAAACCATGTATTACCAAGAACACATCAGAATAGGAGGATTAACTGTTCACATGCAGTTTAAACATCAAAGTATTTATATGAAGTCATGGAAAAATAAGTAATTTGTTTTGTCATTCTCTGCGAAAAATAGAATGCCCTTTTTAAAATTAAATAGTCTTTATTTTTAAAACAAAGATTAGTAGCACTCAGTCTATCGAAGAGCACTGCTGTTAAGTAAAATGCCATTAATACTGCCTCAGACAGTACAATGGGTGTTTTTCCTCTTATCAGTACCATCAGTGCACTGGTCGGTACCTGCTGTTGCTTGTTATACAGAAGTAGACAGATGTGATTGCTGTCTTTAGGATTATTTTTATGCATTATGACATACAGCTCTCTGATTTCTGGGAAAAAATTTAACAGTACTTAATTGGCCTCTACATCAGGTGTTTCTAACATCCTTTTCCATGTTTTATCTGTGTGGCTAAATCTGTCTCTTTAATAGAATAGAGTGTAGTCATTAATGATACAAGTATGGCATTTTAACCATCTTGAGGTGGTTGCTGTGATTTTCGTTAATTACCAGGCCTCTTCTGTGGACCAGCTAAAAGCTCTTTTATCATCTTTCCCTCACATTCTTCAATGTATTTCTTCGTTGCCACCTTCCTTACTGAACCTCTCCTAACAACAAAAGTTGCTTTTTTTCTGTTTTTATTTGCACATCCACTACCATTCTTTTCATTTGTTTTATGGAAAAGACACATTTCTGTCCCTGAAAATGTTAGTGTGTGAGTTATCCTATTCAAGTCCCTCAAGACTGCTCAGAAGACTGTGAAAATTTTACAATATAAAAAGAACCGTTCTGGTCAAGACCAAAGATCAATCTAGCCCAGCTGTTGTCATTGCAACAATGGCCCAAGTAAAATGCTCAGGGAAGACTGTATGAGCAGGACTAACATGTATTTCGTTTCCCATTTATTCATTCTGATTCCAGCTGTTCAAAGGCTTCCAGACTTAATGTAGTTTCTGTGAATTTGGAACCATTCTATGGTCTTCCTCATTCATGAACTTGCCCAGTTTTCTGCTTAAAGCCATATAAAATTTTCTATCTTTATGTGACTTGTGATTTTACACATATTGGTAATTAGTCTTCTCAGGCATCTCTCTTACTGGCTGAAGAGTTCTATTCTTTAGAGTATTGTGTTTATGATTTCTCACTTGGAGACAGCACTCCATGGCTTTGAAAATTCTTGTTCAACTTCTATGACCTTTCCCTTTTTCCCTTTTGAAATAAAAATCCACATCTCCACTCAGCAGTCAAGATACAATTGGATTAATGATTTGGGACAGTTATGTTTTCTGGCTTTTTTTATCCTTTCCTGATTATACTGAGTGTTGATTTTGGTTTTCTGATTGATACTGAGCACTGCATTAGCAGATTCTTGGTAATATGCATCACTACCCCATGATCTGCTTCCTGAGCAGCAATTACCTTAGAGCCCATCATTTTGAATGTGAAGTTAGATTTAAACTTTAGGAGTCTAAAACACCTTTCAGAAATCCAAGTAACTTGTACCATTCTTTATCCACATGATTCTCAACAAAACCAAAAAACCAAAGACTGAATATGCATCTAACCCAAAGGCTGGTCTTCTGCTTTCAGGATTATATTTAATAGCATAACTAATAAGGATTAGCAGAGAAACAGCTAATTTTTTTTCCTCTACAAAAAGTGCATGAAATAGAGGGGACATATTTAGGAGACACTTTGGAAGAACAGATGATTAACATCTTCCTTAAATTCATTTACAGACAGTGTTGACATGAGGTCTTGGCATTGAAATTAGAGAAGGAATTAAAAAATGAATGGCTTAAGGCATAGGCTTACACCTAGGGCCTGAGTTCTTTTTTTTTTTTATGAGAAGAGATCAGAGGTCATCTGTATTAAAACAAGGCTGGTAAATGGATAGATAGGTATCTATATACATATCTTTGCAGACATGTAATTGCAGAAACAAAATAACAAGTCTCATATCCTCTATCTAATTTAGTTTATTGGTACTGAATATTGACTATAAGTTCAGTCCATGTTAATTGCAGATGAATCCCACTGTTTATAAAATTTGACCTTTTATTGTTATGAATATTTCTTAAAACCAGAATGTTAGGAACTAACAAAGAGGTAGATATCACTGCTTTCAAACAGATGGTGTGTCTTCATTTCGGTTACCTTGTTCATTTCGGATTCTGCACTCCTCACTCCTCGTCTCCATCTTTTTAAAGTTGATGCCACTTGTGCAGAGAAGCTTCCATTGAGTTTTCTTCTCCTGTTGTGACTGAAACTTTTAGTCTCTGGGATCTAAATGGAATGTTTTTCATGGTGGTCAGACTGAGATTTTCCAGAACTAGTAACAGAGGTTTTTTAATTAAGAGCAAGTTAATTTGGTTTGCACAGGCCTTACAACATAATATTTGATTTCAGGATTGATGGATTTTATTTGTTTTAAGATTTTGCTTTAAAGTACCAAGGCAGTAATATGATTAATGAAGCCCATTACTGGTAGATTGAATACCAGAGTTGCAGAAACTAAACCATAGAAATGTGATTTTGAGAATTATGGAGGAAATACTAACTGTTGTTCAGAAAGTACAAACAGTTCTGGTTTTACTTGCTCTTTGGCAAATAATAGAAGGACAGCCTTTGAGAAGCTGCAGAAGCATCTGACCTGTGGGACATGACTGTTCTTTGTGCATGATAACCAACTTCATCTGCACACAAAACCAAAACCATTATATTTATTTTTTTCAGTTCTTTGCAGTTTTCAATAGGCTGCATTTTTTGTCTGGTGGGTGTGAATGTGAAATCTTAATGTTGAGGCCAACCCTAACTCTTCCTAGAGTGGTAATTCAGTAGTACACACCATATGCCTAATATAGTATGCCTAATTTTTCAGTAGTACATACCATATGTGTGTGTGGTAACCAAAACTGCACACAGGACTCAAGGGGGTCATAAAAGGAAATCAGGTTTGATAATAAGAGGACTTTACTGTCATGAAATGAAGACAGCTGTGAGCAATGATGTTGTTGTCTTTCAGGTGTTTTTCAATACCTCCTGGCATAATTTATTCCATAACTTTACCACGCAGTAAAGGGAAACTGACCTGTAATTCCTGGGGTTCCTCTTTCTTGCCCTTCTTTAAAATTGTGACAAGGTTTGCCGGCTTCCAGTAATCTGGAACCACTCCGGATTCCCAAGACCACTCAAAAAATATCAAGAGAGGTTTTTTGATGGTATCAACTGGCTCTTGAAGAAATCTTGAATGAATGCCTTCATGCCCCGTAGGCTTGTAGGGATGCAACTGAAGCAGCAAATCCCACACAAGTTCAGGGTCGACTGGGAGTTGATCATCTCACAGTCATGGTCCTTCTGCTCAGTGCACTGTGATCCCCTTGGTCGATCATCCTCTGTTAGAAAACAGAGGCAAAGAATGCATTAAATGCCATTGCCTCTCTCTGCCCTTGTTTGACCATCCTCATCCTGTAAAGGGATTAGTGTTTTCTTGCACTGCCTGTTGCCATGAATATATTTTTAAAAACTCTTTATTTTCCTCCACATTTCTGGCCAGCTTCAATTCCAGTAGAGCTTTGGCTCCATGAATTTTCTCCTTACAGTGACAAGCTGTACATTGACTCTCTGTTCTTCCCATATCAGTAATGTCTCTTATTCTAGTCCCTGGAGACAGCAGACTTCCCTGTGAGCTGGCTCCAGTCTGCATAAGGAGGCCCTCCATTTGCTTTAGAAGGGTGTTCCCTATTACAACTACCCCCCTTCATTTTCCTGTTAACAGAGGTCTTGGTGCAGAGTACAGGTGTTGTTGTTTTAGGAGGCCACACTATCCCAGAAGGACCTCCACCCACCTCATCAGTAGTCTGGCCTTCTGGTTCCAGAGCCTCACATGTATTGTAGAGGGTGCCAGTCCTGCCTGTCAAATTCTGAGAAGGTGGAGGAACCTTCCTCCTAGTACATGCTGTGACCTGCTTCCAGCCTTCACCTTTTAACAGACCCTTGGCTAACAGTCCTTTGACTAATTCCCCTGAGGGTTCTGAGTGCATCTGCTTCTCCACTATAGTGGAGGTTCATGACTCCTGAGAGTGTGAGACTCTGAAAATAATCACTTTCTCTCTTGCTTGTTTGCTCAAACACTATGTAGCCTGTTCACTTCCTCCTGTAGCTGGTGATCAGCTCCTTCAGCACAGCTAACCTTCTGCAAAAGAATGGTGAGCCCCAGCCTCATGAAGAGGTACCAGGCACATGTGGCAGCCTCTGACCTGGAGAGCTCCATCTGCCATCAGCAGGGCTGGCTGGCTGGCTGGAGCCTCTGGCATGGCTGCTTCAGTGAGTCCCGCAGCCACTTGTGATTGAGCTTTAGGGTGACTCAGCACCCTAACTGAGGAAGCTTGAACTAGTATGCTAATAAGACTGAGTTTGTAATATGTGAGATGGCTGAAAGAATGATTTTGTTTTTAATGTTTTAACTTGTGTTCGGCTGAAAGAATGATTTTGTTTTTAATGTTTTAACTTGTGTTCTGTTTTTTAGAGTACCCGAGTGGCTTTAAACCACCTGGAGTCTGTGCCTGAGAAACTGAGCCTGTTAGAAGAGTGCAGAGATACTGGGGTGAGAAAGATTTCGTTTGACTCTCTCAGTACTTCTAAAATATTCTGGTTAATGACCAGTATCTATGATGTACAGATAAGTTGTTTAATAAGATATTTACAGTTCCATATGTATGTATTATATAGACAGAAACATACTGAAATTTATTTTCATGTTTATATGGATATTTTTGAAGTTATAAATTTAGTTCTAATTATTAATAATGCTCCATAATGTAGGCAAACATTGATAACTTGGCATAACAGGTCATGTGTTAATTACTGTTTCAGAATATTTTTATGGAGTGGTAAATTCTGATATTACATGTTAAAAAATGAAAATTTTATAATTAAATGAATTATGCCAGTTGTTTCAATATTTAACTCAATGAGTGAAAATAGATGATCTTCATAACTTTTTTGTTTTGTTTTGACATAATTACAATACTTGTTAGTTAATTTTGCAGCACCACTATCCAATCAAGATGTGTTTGGACATAGTAGGGCATATTGACAGTAGCAATGACATACTGTCAAGAGTGATAAAGCTCAGGTTGGATTTTCAGTGTACCATAGTTACTTTCCATTTATGAAATGGGTGGTTTAATAGAAAAAAATTTGTAGCTTCCTTGAACGATATAAATTTTAAATCAGTATTAAACCACAGATCAACAAATACATAATGATTTGCATTTTATTTGATATGTAACATTTCTTAAACTGTGGTTGTCATAAATATTTCAAAATATACTTGTTTATATTTATTTATTTTGTGTTCCTGCACGAGGTCATCAGATAATGATTCTATGCCATTTTATTGCTGTCGTCATCAACAGATTTGGATATGCACGTACTGGTTAAAATATTTGGGTTTTTTATGAACAATATTGTTGAGATGTATAGTTTTAATTTCACATTCCACATATCCCCAGAAGAGCATTTTTGCTCTGACAGAGGTTTATGTTTTTCTTCTGTTTCTACTAAAAGAAAAATTTTGTTCTCAGCAGGCATCTGCAATCTCCTTCACACTTGCCGTGTCACACTTAACACTACTATGAAATTCCACTGTAATTTTCTGGTTTGCTGTAGTTATAGCTTAGCCAATATTTGTGAGATTGGAATGCAAAATCTTTGGTTTCAGTCGGGCTTTGTCCTTCTCCATCATGCTTAATTTTTTAAATATGGTTTTCTGAAGATGAGCCCCTATCAACACAGTGTTTTGTTTAAGAAATAATTTATTATTCAAGAGGGCTAAGCTTTATGCCTTAGCTTTGAGGAGGATGCCAGTTTGGAGCTTTGTTACTGTTTGCAAATAACATATTGGATTTTTTTGTACAATAGCTAGCAAGTTCTTCCTTCAATGTTTTCATAGGAAGGGAGAAGGCAAGAGCAAGTAAGTTTTGGTAAACCTCTTGGGTTGTCTAGGAGGTTTGTTAATTCAAGTGAATTATGTTTTCTTGTGAAAATACTGCTTTGTCCATATCCTTAGAACCGTTTTTTCTTCAAGTGCTTGTTTCCATAGTGTTGAAATTAATTTTCCACCATTGCAGAATTTTTCTTAGAAGGTATGTTATTGCCGAAGTTTGGAAAGTGTTACAAGAAATCATTCAACAATTAAGGATAAGACCATTTTTGTTTTGATCTGCATGTATTTTAACATTTTTTTTCTGTACATAGCATTATGCTTTTGTATGATGCCTGTAGTTCAGCCTCTGAAAGTTAGTCCTTAATTCATTCTTGCTGTGGTGAAAATCCTTGATGATATCTGTGTTTACAATAATTAGAATTTTTAGCTACTTTTTACATTATGAAATCATCTAAATCTTTAAATTCATTTCTAGGAGTCCCATTGCCGAAAGGAGATGATTGAGGAGAGGTATATGAGGTATAAAGACATAGTGACTTCTTTGCAGCAACAGCTGGAAGATTCAAAGCAAAGAGTTGGGCAAGTCAAGGTGTGTGTGTGTGTACTCCACTTCTGTGTCCCAATTGCTTTCAATCAGCAACATAACCTTACCTTATTAACTCCTAGTACAAACACAGACTGAAATCATGCATGAATGTTTCTGTTTCAAATAGCTGCCATGGCTATTTGGCAGGTATATTGACATGGCATGAAATTTGATGAATTAAAGGTTGCTTTCATTGTACCCATGCCTTGGATACTTTTCAAAAAATCTTTCAGCTTTCACAAAAAGGTATCTTACTGTGTCTTACTTCTCTGAAGATTTTACTGCTTTATCAAATTGCTGTCTACAGCAATTTTTAATTGTTCAAATTTCTATTGTCCTTTCAAGTAAAAGATACAGATAGAAATCTATTTCCCCTATAAAAAGGTTGACTAATTTATAAATTACATGTAGCAATTCTTCAGTAGTTGATATTTGCACTTATTGGAAGCAATTCTGTGTGATGTCTCTTTCATACATAAATGAAATCCAGGCAAACCGAAGGGAAGTGATTTGCTAAAGGTCACTCACTGGATTTAGAGCAGTGCTAAGCATGAATAACTAACTCCCTATAATATAAATCCAGTGCTCTTCTGTAGAAACTTTGCCTGTAATGAGTTCAACTTTCCAATTATTAATATGCTTTCTTTCCCTTAGTAGCTTGTTCATTGTCATATCACTGTCATTGTAATAGCAGCTTACTTCAGCAGAACTACGATTTCTTATGCAAGTGTTTGAAATAAGTGATCTGGCCTGAAGAATCGTACTAGTATTTCTGCTACATGTCTCAGTCAAATCAGTTTCTTTGGCAATGCATCAAACCTGTGTCTCTAAGCAATTGAGCTCAAATTGAGGATCACACACTCTATGAAAAAGACAGAAAGATGTTTGTGTTCCCCAACTTATATGTAACCGTCTTCCTACTGTAAAATGAGAACATACTTACAGCATGTCTTTTAAAAAGTGGAAAAGCTAAAATAAATACAGAATGTTTTAGCTTAGTAAGTTGCTGTTGTGAGAAGGCACAAAGTTACTTGAGAAGGCTATCTTGCTCTTCTGTAAGAAAGAATTGAAAGGAGGATACAGGCACAATCAGTATGTTGCTGGTGATAATCTTCAGTATCTTGAATTTCTTTTCCCTCCACACAAGCATTACTAAGTCAGTAGCTACTGAAATTTGGAAAACATTGAAAAGCTAAGTGGAATGCAATCAGCTGACGGTAGAACATAACATTGCACTAAGCTGACTGAACTTACTGAACTTGTGTGATTTGAACTCAGTAATCAGAAGCCAGTACAAAGCTGATTCCAAAACAATTCTCTTTCTTTAGACAACTGAGAGCATTTAATGGTTTCCATTTAGTCAGGCCTAATTGGGTTTTTGCATGACATACAGTACTCTTTGCTGTCACGGCTGCTGCAAATAGAACAGAATGTTCAAAACCGAGTAACAGACGGGTGCTAATCTGATTTCAGTGATCAGGCTAGCTTAGACTAAAAAAAACCTTTTAAATGCTTGCCTTTCTTACCCTCCTTTGAAACTAACTCAAATGCCATTTATTTTTTAATTTATTTTACTGTTTGTCAGTTGGGAGTCTCTAAAATTGATTGCTGGAAGACTGCAGGTTTGAGGACACCAAAGTTGATTCTTTCTGGTATTTTTGGTTCACACTGTGTACATACTGCCCCTGCTATACAAAGTAGACAGATACTTAATAGGTGATAAGAAAATCCATGTTTCTATTAAAATTTTTACATTGATCATTTTAGATGAAATTACTTCTGATATTAAACTTCTTCCTCTGTTATGTTTTTCTTTCTAGCCTTTCTTATATTACACTTGTTTCAGCTTGCTTGCCAACATTGATCTCAGACAGGCATTATCTAATCTTGTGTCCCAGTCTTTTCATTTTAAGGAGGAAAAATTAAACCAAAGTTGAATGTTCCTCTAAAAGCAGGTCTTTTTCTTTCTTTCTTATGATTTCTTTTATCCCTGCTCAATCTTCCTGCTCTTCTGTAGTCTTGTCAGATGGCTTTAAATTACTTGTTACTTAGAAGTCCAGAAAAATCATAATTTCTATTTGTATGTTTTAAAATGGAAGATTTCCAGTAACGAAAGTAGGCCATAGGCTGGGAGGATACCATCAGGTACAGCAGTCTTGATTTTTCAATGAAGAAAGGGCCAAATAATAGTAGATGAAGATGAAATTGGGGGAAAACTTCATAAATATAACATATTAAAAGAAAATAGCAACAGCAGCAAAATCAAAGCAGAAAGCCAGAGGAAAGCTAGAGATAAATGTTTTCAAGTAGAGATATAAATATTTTAGGAGAGTTTCCCTGCCACAGGTGATTGACTATCTACTCAAACACAGCAGATGTAGTTGTCCATGAAGCACATGACAAAAGGCACGTTCTATACATTAATATTTCTGTAAAAAGAAAGCCATTTTGTTTTGCAGGTACTGGTAGAAGCACCTTTCTGGTTTAAAAACTCTTCTTTTAAAGCATTTCTGGAAGCAGAATGGAAAGACAAAAACGTTTTTTATTCTTTAAAAATTGTTATTGTGCTATGAACACTTTGGGTATTAAGTCTCTCATCAGCACATAAGGGGATTAATATGTATAATTCCCATTAGTCTTAACAGGAGTAAATCCTTCTTCAGTGATGGAACAAAAGCTTATTCTATCTCTAAATTAATGTAAATTTTTTTTGTTTAGTTTTCAAATCTTATTTATAAACGTAAAATTAAGTATCAACATATAAGATAAATTGCAAGATATTTTAACAAAATTCCTTGAGGCTTTTTATGATAAGAATTCAGCAGTAATGTTGTTTGTTTTATGAATTGATGCATTTATTCATTATGACTTCTTCTCATTTCAAGAAACTGAGTAATTTGGATACCAAGCCAAGCTTTAAATCTCATTTTGGATTGTATTGTAACTGGGGACTACTTGCTGCAGAGCTAATAGAGATTTTTCAGGGATTTTTGTTTAAATGACATTTTTAAATTTATCTTCTCTTTTTAGCTTGTAGACCAAATGACTTTCCTCACCAAGAAGCTGTGCTGTATGGGTTTAGCCGTAAATAGTAACATTGTACTTAAGACTTTATGTAATGGTTTAACAAAAACATTCAAAAGCACCTTTAAGTATTTTGACATGCGAAATCTATCAACTTTAGGTTTCCTCAGTGGCAGTGAAATTAGATTTATATTTATTACTCCTTGTGAAATTAGTATGAACCATTCATTGATGAGGAAGTCATTATTCACTGATGTCTGCCCTGCTGATGTGGTGTGTGCTGAGCTGTGCATGTGATGTGAATAGGAAAGAGCTTTTTACAACATGCTGTAGTGGCAAAGACTTGCAGTGATGCCAGTGCTTTTCTCAAGGCAAAGGAGTTTTTCACAGACGTTTTATAGTGGTGAAGTGGGGATAAACTTGTAAGCAAATTTGAACCTAAGTACAATACCGAGAATTCAGAGAATTCAAATCAGTCTTTTCCAGTGTGTGTGAAATCCCAGCATGTGCCTGTCTGTGTGCTACTAGCTTTTGTTGAAGTTTACAGCTGCTTGATAGTGATAGATAAAATTATTTTTATTTGATTCCCATAGGATGTGAAAATGGATGCTGAAATTTCTGATGTAGAAGTGGCTGCTCATTCTAGTTGGCGAACTCAAAACAGCTTTTTGTGCAGCTCACCGCTTTCAAGTTCAGGTTGTAAGTATTATAGCACAGAAAAAAACGGTAACACATTTTTTTCTTCTAAATTTTTTTTTCCTGATGAGTGAGATGCTGTTTTCAGAAGTGCTGGAACCATCTTAAGTATCCTACTGTGTTTTAGTTTTAGATGCTGGATGGATGTCTTTGCCTAGGAAGTACTTCATTACATCCCACTGACAGTTGTTTGGGTTTTTTTGGCTGGGACATTAAATATATTTTGTTTATCTATTGCAAAGAAAAGGGCTGCCATTGAATTCTGAATCTCTGCTTAACAAGTCATCCCTCTGTAAGCTGTGTAGACTCTCTGGTCTTCTGAGGGACCACAGAGATATCCTCAAACATGGATTCTTTCCAAGATCTTTCATGTGTGCCAGTTAGTCCCATGCTTGTGTAGCATTTTCTCAGGGAAAGTTGAATTCATAATTCTACTTCAATAGTGTTTTTAACTGTTTTTACTCTACCCCCATGTGCATATACAAATTGTGTTCATGTGAAGTCATGGGTTCTCTGATTCAGCTGAGAAATGCTCAATAAAACATATGGCGTATTAGGTCTTGATTGGGTATGTAGGCACGCCTTTGCATGAGTGTGACAAGTAACTTAAAACCCAGGTTTTTAAGGGGGTTTTAAGCATATCAGTACAAGGATATCAAAATACCTCTCTTCAGAAGGGTATCATCTTCCGTTTATTTTCAGTATAGCCAGTTTGTGTACTGGGAACCTCTTTAGAAAGTTGCATTCTCTTGAAGCCTATTTCAGGCTTCATTGCACTTTGAAACATTGCATCTTTCTGTGAGTGCTGTGGGGCATTTCTGCTCATGAGTAAGTCTTGAGCTGATCTGATGAGGTTAAAGGTAATTGGTTTCTCTTCCTTTCAGAATCTATGGGCTGGGGTTAGTATCTTTTTGCAGAGCATATTGAATAAGAGTAGTGGGAATACAGCATAGGAGATAATACCTCTGTATCATCTGTACTGCAGGAACACTTTACCTTGACTCAGAGTTGATTTTTCTGTTTTCCCAAACCTCATCCCTGTCAAAGTCTTGCAAATCAAAGTGCAGCTGAACCTGTTTTGGGTATAGAAAAGAAGTAACAGATGCCTCACAGAATATTCAGATAAATGGCCTCTACCAGTCCCTTCCAGTCCCAAGAATTCCAAAACTGGTCACTGCAAAAATGTACTGAAATTTAAAAATAAGTGCTCCTAAACTATTTCAATGTCTTCATACTGCTTAACCTGAATTAAACAAGCTAGGACTTTGTTGCTTTAAAACTTTTTAATAAATTTTAGGGAGTTTTAAGAGAAATAGGATCCATGTGATCTGAATACCAATCTGATGAAGCAGTTGTGCATGTTTATTCTCTGATTCAACTGTTTTTTACCAGCACTAAGTACTAAATTTTCTGGAAATAAAAAAAAAAATTATTAACAAAAGACAGTGGTGATTCAATTCACTACTTAGTCCTTATGGCACTGAAACATGTGGATTACTCCACAGACTTTGGTTTTTGACTGATTGTCACTTTATGCTGAAACTGATTTCCACCAGTCAAATGTGTATTTTGAAGTTATTGGTATAGTTCTTGAGGACAGTGAAAATTCTGCTGTGGTATTAGCATTAAGGAGAGTTTTCAGTGAGTGGCAAATGAAAAGTCAGCTACTTCACTCATGCTAGTCACAAAAACATAATGAACTTTAAATTTCAGTAGTGGTATTAATTAATTCTCATTTGAGATTTTGACAGTGAAGTATAATTTGACATCTTTGCTCCCAAACCTGCTGTAGCTTTTAATAAATCTTCCTATACATGTCATCATCTATTTTCTGTGATTAATTGTCTCCTTCTTCAGAAACAGAAGGATGGAAATTTTTTTCCTTCATTTGCCTTTTGGAGTGGTTTGCAAGCCTTTGTGATTTATATTTCCCCATTCCATCTCTCTTCAACTCATGCAGCCTTACAGACTATAGATTCAATAACTAATTCGAGAAGCTTCCTTCCCAATGTGGGTATTCTATGACTTGTGGAGAGTACCCAGAAGGAGAGCAGACTCATTTGTTATAATTTAACTTATTTGTGAGGGAGATTGTGGGATTTAAGTTTAAAATGGGTTGACAAAAGAAGAACAAATAGTATGGGAAAATAAATAAGGGAACAACAATCTATTTCCATATATATACATATATGTTTACCAAAAATTTGCCAGTGCAGCAAGCAGTTAAAAGGAAAGTAATTAACATCAACATTGTGTTTTGTTTCTGGTATAATTTCTTCAGTTATAACAGCTTTTCCATTATAAACATATTTTAAAATATGTTGAGGGAATGTGCTTTTATTTCTGTACACATTTTCTTAGAAATTAAGAAGTTGAAATGAGAAAGTAATTTTTTCAAGGAAACATTCACTATATGTGGTTTGCAGTCCATATTATTATCAGACCAGAATGGTTGGTCCAGCCAGTCACTGGTTGTTATCTAAAGAATAATCCTCAGAAACTGTTTTTACGGCCACTGTATTTTCCTGAAATTTTGAGTACAAAAGTCCCTTGGGTTACACATGCTTTGCATTAACTTTGTGCATTGAGTCCTGCCTTTCTCTTTGCACATTTCATCACTTTGAGGTTTTAACCTGGATGGTTTCCCAGAAACCATATGTCTTAGAAGTTTTCTATTGTTGTTGGGAATTTATGTTGCAGGGCTTCATAAGTTGTGGTGGACAACACTCTTGTGTCAACATGGTATGTAGTAGGACTGATACCACAGCTGAATAAAACCAAGCTGTCCTGAATGTAGGCTTTATTGTCAGAACAATTAACTTCTGAACTGTATTGCTGGTGCCTGTCTTTATCCCTCTATGTATACTTTTTCATAAATTCTTAAGACTATTTTTATTGGCATTTATAAATAATGTAATGTACTTACAAGTAAAAAGACATTGCAATGTGACTATGCTGTGGGCACCCTTCTAGAACAAAACGTAGGGCTGCTTAAGAATAAGAACTTGGAATGACTGGAAACTTGACATCATCACTTAGAAAAATGCAAATTGAATTAGTTAAGCAATGAACTTTATGATTTTTTGCCTTACTTTGAATACTGTCCACAGGAGGTACCACTGACATAGCATACAGCAGCAGAGCTTTGAGCCAATTCTGAAAACTTTGTGCTGAATACTTAGAACTCACTGTTATACCAATGTCCCAAACACAGTGATTTCATTCTTCTGAAAGTGAAAACATCTCACCCCTCCTAACCAAACTGTGAAGTCTTGCTCCTTGTTAAATAACTTTTGGTTATGTATTGCTACAATTTTACTGGATTGTTAGAAATTGTATTCTGGATATTCAGTAGGATGACTTTTCTTCCATGCTTGTGCTATAAAGAAGGCCATTAGAAGAAGGGTATATGTAAGCTGCTAGCCACTTTCCTTCCCTTAATTTCTGCCTTTTGCTAAATGTTTGGGTATTTGATTTTTTTTTTCTTCAGCCTTTTATGATAAGATGTTTTGTCAATTCATATTGTTTGGATTTTGATGCAATATAATATTTTTAGAAATAAGCACCATATGTGTACCCTGCTGTGAAGGTATATACACAGTATGACATTGTATGAGCACCTGTTCAGTGTCACTTGGTGACTTAAGTCCATTCTGTTAGTAAAGATATTCCTTCACAAATTTTTGAGAGGTATGTCTTATTTAAACAAAAATTCTGGAAAAATAAATGGAAAATATTTCTTAGTGTAAGAATCAAAGTTTTTTAAACAGAGTCTACATTTCTTGTGTATAAGAAAGCTCATGGCTATGCCTGTATTATAGAGTATTAAAACAGATTTCTTTAGAAAACAAAATATTATATTCTCAGATATGAATATTGAATATATTACTTGCTGAATAAATTATAATATCATATAATGAAATACATGTTATAAATAAAAACTAATGGCCAGTCAACCAAATCCAAGAATCATAGGTTTGAAAAGGCCTCTAAGATCATTGAGTCTAACTGACGTAATACATGATTCTGAAAATGCTTAATCACCTTTTTTGTGTGACTTATTTCTAGCACTTACGAAAGGGATGGTTCCTTTGGATACAAGTGGCACCAAGGAAGATGCTACTAATGTTGCTGTTAGTGAAAAGAAGCTGCAAGCAGAAGGAGGAAAGTAGTAGAATATTTTATGAAACCACACCAGTTTTCTCTGTGGTAAATTCCATTCCACTTTTTTTTGGTTTTGAACCATAGTAATTCCATCTGCTGTAGGAGTGATGCACCCTTAATGATTCAACAATTGCCAAACACTCAAATGAAAGAGCACCACGACTAATTCTAATGAACTCTTTTGGTAATCTAGGTGACTTGCACGCCAAAGGCTTTCTGAGATTTTGCTGTTCTCTTGTATTTGTTTCTGCAGTCCTCTTAGACTATATTTATTGTATTCCTGAAATACTGTGAAGTGAAATACCTGTGACATTAATCTTTGCTATGAGCTTATTTACCCCTATACAGGAATTGTTCTGACACTTGTTTTTTAATTATGTTTAGTAACATTATTAATAATGAAAAAAACATTCAGAAATTGCCTATTACTATGATAGAGAATAATTACACAGTGTTGTGCAGACACATTTGTGATTTTAGGTCCCTCAGTTTGAAAAAATCATTTCAAAAAGAAGTGATAAAACAAAATTTTCTCAAAGCAATTAAAAATTCACAGCTTGGTTTCGGTTTCAGCATATATGTATTATAAATTGTCTAGAATTATTCTTTTGGCCAGAACACTTTTATTAGATGGCCTCAATTAGGCACTTGAAAGAATCTGAATCTCACTCATCTGTATCAGGAGTGTTGAATGGCACTTCTTTGTGGCTGTGAAAATTTTAAAAGCAATGTTTAATGTTCATTTATTTATTCTGTTTTGTTCTCTATTAGAGAAGATGTGTTATATTGATTGTAAAATACTATGGAAATAGAATATTGCTCATTTGTATTTGTTCAGATATCACTATTCTAAACAAATTAGACACAATTTTGCGTTACAGTGGTCTCAAAGAGCAAATCAAAGAATTTTCTGTCTAAGAATTCTGCTGTCTAAAGAAATGCAAGTGTTTCTGATGGTTCTAGTTTCATTTTCCCCTCAGCTACTTCTGGCTGGATCACTGCTAGTGTGCCTTAAAAGATTTGCCAAAGCTACCAGGGTACTGTAGCAACATTAACACCACTCAAACAATTTTGTTTTGCAGACTTCTGTCATATTTAGGAAGTCTATTTCTTCTCTGAAACACTGTTATTTTTTACCACTGTAGGTGTCTCAGGTATAATTCATAGGCCATGATGTGCCATCACAAAAGAGGACTCTTTTATTTTTATTTTCCAATACTCTGATGAAGTGTTCTGTAGTCCCAGTGGGTGCTCTGGACCGTGCGCTTCTTGACAATCACCTTGTGTTCGTCCTGTTTCAAACAGAACAACATGCTGAGAACATCAAAATCAGACAAAGAAATGAGAAAAAGATTGAGTTTATTCTCTGTTCATTTTCCATGAACTTAAATTGCTTAAAACTAAAAAAAATCTGACATGGTTAAAAGTTTTCTTTACCTTTTGTTGTGTATTATGCTGTGCATGATAGTGCTGGCATTGGCTTTTTGCAAACTTCTGGCATATCTCCTCATTCAGAGGGTCAAGAAAACAAAACAGGCACATCCATCTGTTCTGATCTCAATGGCCATGACAGGAACAAGAAAAAAAATCAACAAATAAACTGATCTCTACAAAGAGTGTGGATGTCATGAAACAGTGTTTAGCTCAAGCCACAGCTACTATAAACTAAACTTACTTTAAGTGGATCCAACATTTGGAATTTATTTTTTTTATTAGATCACAGCAGAGGTGAAAATATGGCATTTAAAATACTTTAACTGGTTTGGTCTGCTGCAACTTATAAAATTGCAAAGCAAAATGTTAGCAGTTTGCAGACTTTATGGTACCTACAAATTATGGCCAAAACATAGAATGATCACTTGAAAATATATTATTAAGCAATAAATCATGTTCTCAAAACACCTTATGTGGTAGTGAGGTCTGGTGCATGGATTGCTGATGGATAAATGTATACCCTAACTGTTTTACCAAAGTTTAAATTATTTTGTGTCATGAAAGTAGGTAAATAAAGGGGCCTTTGAGAGTCTTAGCTGAGAAGTAAGACCAGAAATATAATGTCCTCTCTTTTTCCTAAGAAATTTGTAAAAATTGTACCATTTTATGTATTTATACATTTTTTCCTGACTTGTAACTTAGAAATCTGAAGTATGTGTTCTTAAAACAGGATCACTACTGATTTATATTGTTAGAAAACAAGGACAAGCAGTCTTATCTCCCTCACTATTACATCAAGTATTGAATCGACTTCTGTACTACATAGGACAGAAATTACTACTGGGTGAACAATTTTGGCTTTAAAACTTTAGGTATGTTCAGTGCTTAGTATATTTGCCTTTTCCCATGTGACTGGGTTTTCATCAGTTTTATATCCTTTTATAAAATTTTCTAAAAGGAGTGGAAGAACAGAAGAGACGTCAAACCATGCACACACACACACACTCGCAAAAAATTCTTACTGAGTAGACATAGGGACTCCAAAGCCAGGAAATTCTTTCTTAAGTTTACCCTCTTGGCATGGCAGTCTAGATAGCATGTAATATTTGTCTCTCTTCCTCCTTTAATAGAGGTTCATATTACAAAGTGAATTTTGTTTCCTCTTTACTGAAGGCTAAAGTTCCGTTCATGACATTATGTGAAACTGTCCCTTTGTGGTTTAAGAAATAATATTTTTTCCATATTAGTCTGAAATAATATTCTTCTGCACAATTTCAGTTTTTAAAGTAGAAAAGCAGAAATTTTTAAATACAACCTTTTGTATATTTCACATCTTTAAAATTGCTGTCCCTTCTGGTAGCCAGATGTTTTTGTACTTTAACCCTTTAATGACCTATTACTCAATTCATACCCAAAACAGTTGTTTTCAATAATCAAAAATGTGGTATTGGACACACAAAAAGTGATGGTTTAAATCTTTGTTCTGTTTAGCATTTGGCAAATCAGGCAATTTTTTATGTATGTACTAAGTACATACAGATTTTATAAGCTAGTATCAGGCACTCTTTTTTTTTAATGCTGCAGTGAAATACAGTGCTTCAGTACTGTGCTTTCAAAAATGTATTGGCCCTCTATTTTAGCATCAAATAGCTGTCACATGAATAAGCTACAAATTTTATGCCCTTCAGTTCCTAATGTTTTATAGCAGACTTGAGAGTACTTAATTACTTTTGAGACTATATTTACTAAACAGACAAAATAATTTATTATTATTGTGTAATTATGTCATCCTAAGAAGAAATGTCAAAATAAAAATAAAAAATAAAATTTTACAGTGCAAAACAAAGCAATTTCTTACATTTACTTCCCAAATTTTTGATGGAAACTGGTCTTCAGTGATGGTGAAAATACTCCTTGGATATTCAAAGCTCAGCCACATTTTTACTGACTATTACAGCAAAGTAAATAAAGAAAATACATGAAAAGCCCATACAACAGAGAAACTACAATTCTCAAATCCATTTCTCAGCTAAGGAATCTACATATCAGTTCATATCTGGCTTGCAAGGCATAGTCTTTGCACTGGATAGCACTGAGTGGTTTTTCATGAATGAAAATGCCAGTATTACTCTGGAAGGAGCTCAGTAGGTATTTTTGTTACACTGATTATAATTTTTATGGCTTAATATGAGAAGTCTGCAACTTGGATGCATTCTCATATCTATAACATGCAGGAAAACTTTTTCATAAATTTTTGTGGCACTGCTTGTTACAGTAGAATTTTACAGTATCCATGTTAAACTCCTTGTGTCTGCAGTGTGTTAGTAACAAATTTATCTGTCTAAGCCCTTGTCACCCCACAGAAGTAATTGATACTGCAGTTAATGTGAGTTGCAGGTCAATAGCTGATGACACAGCCTTCTCAAGAATGGATGTGCTGGAGGACATCATGCAAAGTCCTGTGATTTTGATGTAATTGTAGAATTTAGAAGCAGTTGTAGAGGAAGACTTAACAGTGGAAGGGATGGAAAGCAGTTCATGATTAAATTAAAATTTAAGAACACTTTTATTCTTGTTGCCTTAGCTTAAAAACTGTCTTATAGCTAGTATTTACATCTGAATGAAAGTGATCCCTAAACCAAATTCCATGGTGGATAATTTTTTTTTTTTTTTTCGTGCTTAAGTACTTTCTACTCTAGCACAACTCAACTCTTTACTGTAAGCATGTCTGGGCTGCTGTGAATATGAACTTATTTGCTTTTCTCTGTAAATAACTAAATTAGATTTTAAATCTGAACAATATTTTTGTGCTCTGTACAAGAGTACAACACAGCAGAATCCAATAACCAAGTCAGTCAAAAATCTGCAATGCGTCTGGGAATGTTGATGGCAAAAATGAAGGACATTGCTGTGGTTAAAATCCAGCAACATCCAACTTTTATCATTTGTGCTAACAACAATAGCACTCCTGTTCATAAAGCTGAAGTTGCACTTCTGTCATTTTTCTGGCTGAAATAGTGAGATTTTATTTTCTTTTCCCCTAATGATGACAAAATCTGTAGTGTGAGAATATGCAGTGAATATATTTTTAAATTTCTAGTATTTTTATTTGGGAATCTACCAGGTGCTATTTGGAAGTAACACAGTTGTTAACATGTTTTTGTTAAATTATTACATTTAAAAACACAAACTCCATAGAGATACCTCTTTTAGGATAATTTTGCTGTCTGTTTTTAGGGACATGGCTCCTTGATAGGTGTTTTATGGGAGTAAGTACAATAATTGTTCTTGAGTAGTTTGTTATTTTCTTCTCTCTTCAGACCAGAGTTGTTTTGATGTTAGACTACTTTTCTGATCTGCCATCTAAAGTGCACTAGTGTGTCAGAAGACATACCATAATTTCTTCACCTTCCCACTGTCAATAATTTTGGTAGTTTATGTTCCCATGGAATTACATTAGTATTGATGGCAGTTGTTTCTTATAAGCTCTTTTCATATGAACTCTGACACTCTTGTTTGTTTACTAAAATAAAAGCTACATAGTCAATGGACTAACATCAGGTCACATGCTGTCTAATTTTAAAGATTATTCTACAGGCCAAAGTAAATATCTCTTACTACATTCGTCTAGATTTTCTGATTGCCAGCATTGATTCTACTATCAGTTTGTAGAAGGAAATGGTAAAGGATAGACTTTGCAACAATACCCCTGAAATATTATTGATTTGAGGCAAAAAAAGAGACTACAAGAACTTTAGGACATCTGCCTAAGTGCTTAGTCTAGAACCTAAAATACTCATATTAAAAAGTGTATTTCTTCAGTGTGTTAATATCAAATCATCTTCCTTATAAACAGTTGCTGACACCTAAAATATTTTTGAAAAGTCCTACTGAAATTTGCTAAATGTGATCAAAAGGATTTCTGTATCACTCACTGTTAAACAAGCATGGAACTGGGAAACGGCCCAATTTATGTTTCTGGCATGAGGCTCTTCACAGAAACCACCAGTGGTACAGTTTTGTATTTAATGTGGAAAATGATGAGGATGAGCTGTGTTTTGCTGGTGTCCAAGAGAACAGTTTGCATCTGTGGCTTTTTGGTGAAGGGAGCTCAGTGCGTGCACTATTTTTATTGAGGCTCTCCCTGGCTTCTGCAGCACTGACAGCACCATTTCACTCAAACAGCTGCAAGCATGAAGACATCATGGAGCTGGCAGAACTTTTGTTACGTTTTGACTAACAGAGTGTCAACAACTCCATCAGAACCCTTGGAGTTGTTTGTTTTGTCTTCACTGGAGCAGTCTCCAGTGCAGTCATAGAGCTGGAAGATGCAGAAACCTTTGTTTAGTGTGAGCTACATCAGCAGGGAGGCTTGCTGGCCATGGAATGTGAATGCATTAGTATATTGTCCATTGATCAATTAGAGGTCTACAAATTTACAAAAAACTAATCTAAAAGGTTTTTAAAAGTGAGACAAATTATTCTTATATGGTAGTTAAAAAATCTCTGCAAATATGAAAAAATGAAGTACCAAAGTCAAGAAACACTTCATTTTTCCAGAATGCGAGTAATTGGTTAATTTCAGTGAAGTGACAGACTGAAATGAAGCTCCTGAATATGTTAATCAGCAGACATCAACCCACTTCATATCATCTCTTAACACGTGAGACTTGCTGACTTTGATTTAGACTTAACTATGTTCCATACTTAGGGTAAGTCTCTTATGTGTGCTTTGCACTGAGTAGCAGAGTGGAAATAATTCCACTGGATACGCTACAGAAGGAATACTGGCTCTTGCAGTGTATTTTAACAAATAGCTCAAATGTTCACATTTCTGCTGTGGTATTACATTACCAGAAGAAAGCAACAAATAGAAAAATACTTGAATTGTAGGTGAGGGTGTCAATACAATAACAGTGTATTACTGAGGTTTTGAAGGTGTATCACTTTTATGGCTGACATTTCTAGCTGTGCTTATTAGCAAATGCTGATATTCTATTTTAATTTTTTTTTCCCTTGGGGCATATGAGAAGAAAATATGTTTCTTGGTTTTGATTTCTGGAACATGTTTTCCATCTCATGCTGTCAATTTCTATTTAACTTGGTGTTAGCTAAAAAATTCCTCCATCTAATTCTGATACTTCATTACAAGCACTCCTAATTAAGTTAGTTAATACATGAGTCACTTTCCTCCAGATCTTTTGTTTTCATTTCATTTGAATGAAATACAGTGGTTTTTTGCAGTTAGTGTCCTAAAACTGGAGCAAAATTATTCTTGTGAACTAGCATTTTGGTTGGGACATTCCAGAATGAAGATTTCCCAGGCAATTCATACATGTGACACTGAATATATTACATCATATTTCCCAGTCAACTATTGTCACTGCAGTAGAGTATAAAGTAACAACAAAGAGCTTGCAGAATTTCAACAAATAATATGGATGAGAAATGTTTCTGTGCTGGTATGAAGTCAGAAAGGTCTGTTTAATACTTCTAAAACTTATTGTATTGGTTAACGTGATAGAAATAGGCATAGTGGAATGAAATTCCTCAATACTGAATAATTTCTTGAGATAAAGTCCTTGAGTGTTTAGCAAGGAGTCCAGCTCTTTGTACATGTTGAGGTTCACCTTAGTGTAGTAACCAGAACTATTGCAGTTTCCTTCAGACTTGATTTCTGAAACATAAAGGTGTGTTCAGACTTCTAATAGCTGTGTAGGCATCAGGTATATCCTGTCCACATAATTATATCTCTTTCTTATAGACATTGACATATATAAACACATTCATGCAGTATAAAATTTTACTGCTCAGAAAGAAAGATTGCCTTTTATGCTTGGAAATCCTGACTGCAGTTAAGGCTAGCAGAGGCCTTGCCATTAGCATTAGTAGAGTTACAATTTTGTGCTGAGTTTTAGAAAAGAAGAGAGAAATATTTTTTTTGTCTGTTTTTTCATTGCATTCTGAAGGTCTGCAAGTCTGCAATATATGTTGGTTTGATGAACAACAAATGCTTGCCGAAAAATACATGATCTTATAATAATCATATGGTAACAAACTCCAAAACACTTGGAATAATTTGACACTATCTCATTTTTATATTTTATTTTTTTTCAGAATCTAAGAAATGAGATTTTGAGTTCATTTAGGTTACTATGTTTTTTTCAAGACTAAGTCAAAGTTAGTTATATCATGAAAATCATAGTACTTCTGAATAACATCAATCCAAGCTTATGAAATTTGAAAAATTCTGAAGCAGCTCTTTGATCCCCTTCTATGTGGTCTACTACAGTATTTTCAAAGTAATGAAGCCATCTCCAAGGAGAGATGGCTCATCTGTTAGTATGTATCAATTGTATTTCACAGTCATGACTACATGTTTTGTTTTGTATCATTTAGTAATTTAATGAGAACCGAAAATGGGGATTTTTGTGTGTGTAAGGAGAAGCTAATTACATCTTACATCTAAATTCCAGTACTGTTGGTATTCTTTCTTAACAAAAGACTCACAAAATAAAACCAGTTTTGACTTTTTTGTCCTATAATATTTTAGTTCCAAGATAGCTTCACAAGTTATTTGCAGTCCACTTTTCCATTATCTGCCATCTTCAAGGAGGAAGAAAGTTCAGCTTGACTATCTTAAGAAGTATGTAATGAATTTAAAAAAAAAAATCTAGAATCTTAGAATCATTTAGGTTAAAAAAGATCCTTTTGATCAAGTTCAGCCAAACTACTGCTTGACTATTACTTCCTGTAAATCGCATGGATACACATAAAAGTAAGTCTACAGGTTGGATTTTCAGAACACCTCATGTAGGTTTAATAACAATGTAGAAGTATAAAAGGAAGAACTGTTACCATGTTGGTTTGATGCACAAGTCCTTACCAACTGTAAAATTTGAGATATTTGGTTACAGACGAGCTGTGACTCATGTCACACCAGAGCACCAGTTTTATTGTTGAGTTGCTTCTCTGACTTCAGAACATCTGTGTCTGATTTATACCAATATGAAGCCAGAATGAAATCTCATGCATAAAGCCTAAGTACCAATCAAAGTACTAAGTGCTGAGATCTTGTCAAGTGATTGCAGTACGAAGTATATGAAAGCTGTCTTTTGTGCTCTGAGTATGTTGCTGCAAGCTGAAATCTTGGCACAGTCTGCAGGTATGTTTAAGTTTGGTTAAGGCTGTACTAGGAAAGTTCATATGTTAATTTAATGTCAACATTTGTACCTACTTTCTGCAATTAGACTGTAAAATGTTAGCCAATGAGGCAGTAACAAAAATATCAAACTACATTGCACTTCTGCTGACTTGGGGTTTAGTCCAAGCAATTCCTGAAGGCAGGGTTGCAAGTCTTCCTTGCATCTCAGGAGATAGCTGGTACCTTTGCAGGACCAAAGTTGCTAGCTGTACTTGTAATTTAAAGTATAACATGAAAATTTGTCATTTTTCTAAGCTAACATAATAAATTATTTTTCTAAGTAATGCATGGCATCTGTATTTATTTACCTAACATTGCCAAACTTATGTAAAGGCCTGTTTTATGTACTTGATCTTTTTTAGTTTTGTGAAGTACAGATGTGTGATATGGAATTATATTGCCCAGTTTTCTTCTTGTCTCTAGGAGCAATTGGATTTTTTATTTTGTTTTCTTTCTCCTACTCTAATATTTGTTTAAAAACTAAGATGATAGTTTCATTATGAGAATAAATAGTTTTCTTCAAACATTTGTATTCAAAATACTTATTTAGGTCAAAGATTTGTATGCCATTTGTATGCCACTGTGCAAAAATCTGGCAATGTATTGTGGTGTTACAGTTGGAGCGGGTCTTTATGTTGGCCATTACTGACAGTGTTTCCAGAGGTGCCCTTAATTAGAAGAGGCTGTTGTGCCTATAGTGTCTTAGGGAGTGTGAACAAGATTAATTTGATTGAGCTCGAGTGTGGATCGAACACATGCCTCCATCTAAATGAACCTGCTTTGTACTCAACGAGATCTGTAGCGTCCTTCATCTCAGACCAAAGTAAGCAGTCAGAGTTTGATCAAATTGCAGTGAACTGCTCTTACTAGGTAATTTAAGTCTCCATTTAGTAAAAAGGAGAATCAGGCATCTGCCTTAGATGCTTATTGCTTGCAGTATAGGAACTATGTCTATCCACAGAGTGGGGTCTATCCATGTGTGCTTTATCTGGACTCCAGGGTAAGTTCTTTATTACCTTAAATAAGAGACACCCCTGGAGGCAGTGAAATGGGATGCAGTTAAACAAGCAAAGAGATTGAGCCATGACAGTGTTTAATGAAAGAAAAATCATTGTTGCTGGGAGGTTCCACACAGCTAAATTTCTATGGAAGCTTTTAATAGAAAACAAAGCCTTGTATTTTAAAATACAAAGTAAAACCAAACCAAACCAAAAGGTATTGCATAATTGCATATAATGAAGTTTTCTTATTTGGGTTTCTCACAACAAGCTGGCCAAAATATAGTTTCATTATATACTGAGAAATCAGTTACTGAAAACCTGTAATTATTTTACTAATTTCATTTTCCTCAATTACATATTCCCTTCCCTTTGGAAATTGAGAGATTTTGCAAGTATTTAACATTGTTTTTTGACTTGCAATTATTAAGTTATTGTGACAAACTTACTTTTCTGTGTTTTCACTGATGATAAGAGAGTTGTTTCTTTCACACATGATTATTCCTCTCTTCCAGCAGCTGTTGCACAACACTTTTGCCTCCTTCTTAAATCTGCTATTCCAGAGGCTCTACCGCCATTGCCTTGGCCCAGAGAATTGAGCTCTTGTGATGTAAATACCCTACAGGCTCCTTTACAAGTGAAAACAAGTAGTTTATTCTGATTTCCTTTTGGATACCTTCCAAATGTGATCCGTAAGTAGAATTTTAAAAGCAGAACATACTACTGGAAAAGTCTGGAAAACTGCCTGAAAACTACTGCTGGACGATCAATGGTTCTACAGGAGACAGGATGCCTATGAGGACAGGTCAGTCAACATCGCTAATGCTCTGGGCAATGGACAACCACTACAGCTCAAACAGCACTTCTCAATGGGTAAGGAAAGTAGGTTGATAAAAAGAGTGGACAAATTGGTTTAATAGGAATTTTAGTTGTAGTCTCAGAAAAATGCTGTGACCTCTGGTAAAAGTCCCAGCTGGCCCTCAGTTAGTGTGGACCTTAACTTATCCTTGTTTTATAAGCCAGGAACCCACTGAACTATCAAGTGATGGTCCTTCCTGGCCTGACCCTGTGTACCTCCTGGTGACTCAAATTCCAATAGGAACTAAACCAGAGTACAGGATTGGGTCTACAAAAGATTCCCCAAAACTGGTGAATAAGAGCAACAGACAATGCTGAAAATTACAATTTTGATTTTATCTCAGGAGCTGAGAATTTTGAAACAGTCTGTGTATAGCAAAGTGCAAGCACAGTCAATTTTGTCAATTTTATATAGTAATTTTCAATAGTCAGTTTTGTGACAAAACTTCCAAACAGGCAATGATGCATCTAACACTGAATCTAGCCTAGACCTGCAACCAACAACAGTGATAGAGGGCAGCTTATGATTTCCTTACCATCCCTTAGAAAAAACTGTACTATGACTTTACTAGCAGATGGTTCCAGAAATTCTCCCACATATACCCCATGTAGAAATGCAGTGTTATTTATCTTAGTTTATTGTAAACTATGTTTGTGGTATAAATGGAATAAACTCAACTTTTAAGAAATGCACCAAATACAGGCAGATACAGGCATACACCAAAATAATAAAATTTGCTAGCATAATGTAGGCTAGGAGGATATATTTTCGGATTTTGTAGCCAGGTTTTTAGTAATTTTATCAGAGTTCCTGAGAGTTGTCGCTTGACATCCCTTCTGTTGATCTTACCCTCAGGGCATATGCAACCTTCCATTTCTCAAATCCTTTTGTCTTGTAATCCCCATGCAATGAGTCACATTTGCTTTGTTTGAGACTGATGGGGTCAGGAACCTTTGAAAAAAGGCAGGAAGATGACTTCTCCCCAAGGAGTAACTGAATGTGCTTAGGCAGAAAATTTTCAATATGTGAGATGGGGCACTTGGACGGGAAGAACTCAGCATTAGGTGAAAATAGGACATTGCAGAGATGAGAGAACAGATAACAAAGCCATACCTGAGCAGTGATTGAAATTATAATTACTGGGGATCTGGGAGGCACTGTACATCATTGGCTGCATCTCAGAAAACCATCATGTTGTTGATCTAAGACCAAGCCTGAAAGAAAGGACTCATTTGTGAGCAGGAGAAAATTTTTTTACGGATACTTTCAATCTTCCTCTGTTTTGCTTAAACATTTGTTAGGACCCACCCCTGAGGCAGGATAACTTAGGTTTTTGTTAATAGATCCACTGGGCTGCATTAGAGTGAAACAACACTGAATAACCAGTGTGTGTGTATGTGCATATATCTATATCTTTATTCATATATCTGTATCTATATATTTTGGGACAATTTGGTGTCAGTGGAAAGGAGTATGTAGCCATTTTTTGTTATTGTCTATAGGACTATAACAATATTAAAGTATAAAGATAGCACATAAGGAAAAGAGAAAAGTAGAAAGAAAGGACAAGAGTAAAGTGTGAGAGGAACCCCTGGGTTCACAGACAATACTTGGTTCATGCAATTTAGATATCTAGAGGTTGAAGTGATGGTCGCTGTATTGACCCGTTGGGAGTGAGGGGAGCCTGTAAAACAAGAAGTTCAATGAGTTCAACAGTTCCATACATTCAGGTTCAGGTAGAAACACCTAGGTACCTGCCTTGGTTGGGGAGTTTTGCACTGTTTTACACTGTACATAGCAGCACTATGGATCATGCTTAATTCTCTGGTGGAAAGCCCCAGAAATTAGTTGGAGGCACTTGAGAGGTCTTTGGTGGTTGATGATCCCTTCTAAGACATGATGGCTGTTTCTCACACCTGCGTAGTTGAGCCAGTTGTGCCTTATCAGAAGGAATGAACACCTTCAGACTTCTGTGTAGGTGTCCCAGTGCCTCCCGGGAGCTGGGGGGAGGGAAATTTTACACCTGAGTCCCATGGGGAAGGAGGACATTGGCATGATAAAAAGCATTTTCCCACCTCGGAGGATCTGCTGCTTATCTACCTTTTCACTTACCTGGCTCAAATCCCAGATTGTTGCTAAACAAAGATTAAGGTTTGTTTAGATCATCCTCTGGTGGTGGGAGTGCACCCTCTCTGCACCTGGGCTGTTGCTTTGCAGATCTGAGGTTTTGCCACAGCACACAAAAACTCTCCTCCCATTTGGTTGGAGGTGCAAATCTGGCCTTAGCAAAGCACCTGCTGCTTTTGCAAACGTCCAATTGTTTAAGTCTTTTAACCTTTAACATTTGTCTCACAATTACAGAAGCCTTCTGCTCAGCAGGACTATTTACATGCACCTGTCCACTTATTTTTTTGTTCCTGTTCATTCCCTGGCATCTATTCTAGTTTGTCCCCTAATTCTCCTTCCTGTTTCTAGCCCCAGCCTCTGTCCTTGGAGGAAGCAGCTACTCAGGTCTTCTACCAGAAGGCTGTTAATTAGTCACTATTTGGCTAGAGATTTTTCTTGTTCTTGATATCATGTCCTTACTTAACATGCACGTAATTGTCCAGTAAGGGAGCTTCTTCATAGTCCTTCATGGGGAAAATTATATCTTCCATCTCCTTTGGAATCTTTCCAGTTAAGACTCACGAAGGAAACCTTTTTTGCTCATTTCCAGCCATTCCACATATTCCATTACTGCCGAGTTGAAGTATCTTGAGGCGATGGCTGCAGATGTCACTGGCTGGCAGTCACCCCTGATTTAGCCAACTTTCCATGTACTTTATTGGCAAGAACAGAGCTCAGAGGAAGCTGCCTAACATGCAAATGCTCTCTTAAAAAGGAAAAGTACCTGAAGGCTAATTAAGGCAATATTTTTGGGATGTGTAACCCCAGGAAGAGTGGTACCATTTCAAACAATATTTCATTAATCTAGAATTGTCTCCAGACATCAAGAAAATATTTAGAATTTTGATAATATATGATGTGGGTTTTTAGGGATATGTTTCCAACATGTAATAATTTTTGTTTCATGGAATTCCTGAACCTGTGGTGATAGTCTCCTAGTTAATGATAGCCTTGAGGTTTCTTTTTGCTGCCATGAATTTGTTCTGATACTTTTAGAACTTGTATGAGTTTTATCATCTGTAAGATTCTTTAGCAGAGTTTGGTGACATAATCATGCAGTATGGATGTGGTTATCTTTCTGACTATGCCTCCTGCAAATTTCCAATTCAAATGACCTAGTTCTTAGTGCAGTAACAGAATTATGTCTTCTGAAGACCCTTCCTTTATGATGAAAAGTGCTCTTCCAAAATAATGTGGAAAATCAGAGACTTAAGTTGTTTCTTTCATCATCAGTTTCTCCTGTGGCTGCCTGGTATGTTGCAAGTGCTTTAGCAGCAAGGATCCCATCTGGATGGGGAATTTTTTATACGGAAGAAAGATCTGTTAGAGTTGTTAGCTACTCAACAGAGGTTGGAATTTTCTGGTTTTATTCTACAGCATTTTGAAGACAACATGTGAAACAGATTCTGTGAACTTTGATGGAGGGTATGTTCCTTAGGCACAACCTAGTTTCAAGAGAACACCTGTTTTTTCTGAGAAACCAAGGCTGTTCTGAATAAATAAGACTGGCTAATAAAATAAATGAGACTAGCTCATTTTGATGGTCAAAGGGGATGGATGGACAGAAGATACCTGGGGCATAGCAAAACTGCTTTCTTCAAAGTGGAGTTTCTGAATGAAGTTGGGAAGAATCGATGTTCCCTGTTCCCTCACATAGCCTAGACTAATTCGGTATGGACTAATAACTGTAACTGTGTCTTTTTATCTCACAGTTTCATATTGGATTGTTTTTTTATACTGAAATTCAAAGCCCATATAATCTTTTGTTGGATCTCAGCAGATTGCACTAACACAGGATCATTAAGAATCACAGAATTATTAAAGTTGGAAAAGATCTCCAAGATCATCAAGCCCAACCTTGTCCATTCCTACTCAGAATGTACCATGTTACAAGGTGTTTCTGCAGTCTCCTGGGCAGTAAATATCATATTTACTGTGATTTAAAATAGAAGGTTTAATTCACAGTTTTTCAGAGCTAATTTACTAATTTCAAAGCTGGGAGCAAGTGTGTGTCACTCCATATTGCTCTACAGCAAAGGGCCATCTAGCTCAGTGTCCTGCCTCCAACATGGGTAAGGAATACATTGCTAGGCAAGAGTTTAGGCAAGTATCTGGCACTGCCTTCTCAAACTATTCTCCCAGCTTCTGGCAAAATGTATCTCAGAAACCTAAACAGAAACTTGCAATTTTGTTCTGTTTTTCTGGTTAGCCATGTGTGGGGAGGCTGCTGCTTTTCTGCAGCTAGGAAGGAAACTTCTTCCCTGTTAGATGCATGAAAGGAATTACCCTTTGTGAGACAGTACAGAGTGCATGCAAACCTAAATTTTTTTTCAGGCACATACAAAACTTAATCTTCAGAATAGCAACCACTGCTGTGCACAACCGAGCTCTTCAATCAATTCTCATCTCTGCCTATCTGGAAGTGTTTTCTGGAAGGATCCATGTTTTTTCAAACTTCATGGTTCTGGGAAAGTCCATTGTTTTGTGGAGTAGAGGAGGTTTCTCCTTAACAATTCCTATGACCACTGGAGTCTTGACCTACTTCCATGTATGCGTGTGCTACAGGCAGCAGAGAGATTGTGGCAGGGAGGGGCTGCTCTGCAGTGAAGTCGGTGCTGACAGCGGTGTCTGCCGCGGTGCCAGAGGGACTGATGTGGGTGACTCAACAGGGGTTGTTCCATTTGTTTCGGTACTGAAACAATACCGCAGCAGGATGCTGGAGGCTACATGGGGGATGAGATGTAAAAGCCTCCTTTTCAATGCTCCATTACTCTATTTAGTGTTTGCTTGCCTTCTCTATTGTGTATTTGATGAAGTTTTAATTATTATTTATTATATTGTTAATGCTATATGCCAAACACTGGGGATGCAATGGAGATGGTTGGTAAATAAAATAATTAGTATTATGCTCGAGAATAATGGCCCCTTGCACAGTGAATGGCATGAGTGAGCTGGTACTTCTGCAAAACTATTTTTTTTACTTTTCATAGTTTTACTATTCATAGTCATTCTGTACCTTTTCTTCCTATGTGCCAAGTCTGTAATGAAATCTTCCCTCTTGTTTCTTATGGTAGTTAAGGAGTTAGATCTACTTTGAATTTTCATTTTAATTTCTGGGTATGAAGAGCATCTTGACCAAAGCTGCAAAATTGTGGCTAAACCAGAAAGAGTCCTGGTCTCCAGTTATTTTTCAGATAATTGCATTATCTGAAAGACTCTGCAGTAATCTATGCAGGTATTTATGGATAAAGGTCTTTATCTGCACTAAAAATGACATTAAATAATCTAACAAGTTGTCTTTGTTAGTAGGCTAAACAGAAAAAGAGCACAGTGGCGCTTTTTTCATCACAAAATGTAAGATATCATTCTACTCTCCAGTTCTGAATTTTTTGAAACTGGCAGGAACCTTGAATTGTGTCTGTAGATTTTGCTTTTTTCAGTTTGTGTAATGAGCAATTGGGAGTAACAGCCATGTCAAGCACAGAGGAGAATTAGATATCAGTTGAGGGAATAAATCAACACAGGAAGACCTTGAAAGCAAATGCATGAGTTATAAAAGGAAAAGAAAAAACCCTTCAAAAGACAGGAGCCTGTGATTGTTTACAGCTGTCAGAAAACATTGATACTGCTCCCAACCTTCTTTTCTATTTAAGGAAAGAAAAGAAATATGAAGAATTTAATTTTAATTATGTAAAATAACATGCCAGGGAAGTAGGCCATGCCAGGGCCTACTCTGCATCTAATATTTCACATAATTTGCTTGCTGTCCTGGCTCAGAGCTGCTATACATGCCTGTCATGTGAACTGCAGTTCCCCAAGGCTTTGGGATTATTCAGGTTTGTGCCATAGCACTCTACTGCTATTGCTTTAAACCTGATTAATGAATTGGAAGTTGAGTTGATTTAGTACTTCAGGTTCCAGCATAAAATTAATGGTTGCAGAAACTTGTTGAGGTTTTTTTTTTTCCAGTAAATATTGCCTTATTCTTCCTGTTGTCATTGAAGAAAGGCAGAGAAGAACAGTAGGTTAAAATTCAATATAACTGTTTCATTAAGCTGTGGAAACTCAGATGCCAATGAGGGGACAGAAATTGGGTGTAAATTACCCCTCCCAAAAACATTTGCAGGCAGTGTTGGAACAGGTACTTCAGCTGCAAAGACATGCAAAATTGCTTCTCTTTTGTTCACCTTCCAGCTAGGAAAATGTTCTCTCCCCACTTAACAACAGCAGCAGCAAAAAAATACAAACAAACAAAAAAAAAATCAAGGGAATGATCAAGGTCTGCCCAAGTAAGAGCAAATACTTTTTCCTTCCTCCTTGGGGCTGCCTGGCATGACAGTAATCGAGTGTCCGGCTACCCTGGTACAGCCTGAGAACAGGAAGGGTGCCTGGGGAGGCAGCACACCCCTGCTGCTATGCCAAAGTGCTACAGAGCACTACTGTGTTTGCTGTGCCCCCAGCTCAGAGAGGAAATTTTGTTTCATCTGTTCTGGCAACTTCACAGTTTCCTTTGTAAGCTCCTGAAACTGAGCTGTGGTTGTGTCACATGAGATGCAAAGGCAGGAGAAACTGGGTTGGGATCAACAGCACAAAAATCTGAAAACACAAGTGAATCTAAAGACTACCAAGCATTTAAATCATAGGATCATGAAGATTGGAAAAAATTCTGCCCTTTGTATAGGTGCAGCAGATGAAAACCGGCAGTCAGAAAAGAAAGGCTGCTCCAAGAGCACCAAAAGTGCGCCATTGGGATAAGCTACCAAGAGGTCTATTGGCCTCCTCCTGGGAAAGATGTCCATGCCTAAACCTACCCTGCAATGATGCAGGCAAGGACAAGAAGCTAGAAAGCTACTGCTTCTAGAAAACAAAACCCTTTTCCAACCCTTTCTACCCTTGCCTCTCCCTGTTGATGAAAGGAAAAAGCAACAGAGTGTGTGTAAAGTTCTTTGTGGTACAAAGTAATAAAAAGGCTACATTACTGGGTCAAATTCTATGTTGGATTTCAAGGATAGTAGTATGGATTTTAGAGCTTCAGGTTACTGATAGCACAGTATTAATATGTTCTAAATCTTGGGTCTGCTATACAGATGTAGCATATCTAGTGAATGGAACTAAACAAACCCAAATAATCCCACGTGTTTATGTGGGATGATGTCTCGGCTTCAGGTGCTTCAAACTCTGGGTGTTCATTTCCTTTAATATGTCCAAAGGTCTGCAGTTCAAAGGCAAAAAAAAAAAAAAAGCTGAGCCTTTGCAGTTAAATGACACTTTTACTGTTTATTCTATTAGTGATAGTGATCCACGTGCTTGTATCATTCTTTCTATCAGAGTTTGACACTTGCATGTCTGTTGTTGAGCTGGCTGATAGTTACAAAAGGCTATTGCTTCAGTCATTGCTTGAAACACTGGAATGAAGCCTGGCCCTCTTGGACATTTTAAGTAGCTGGTTTATTTGTCTTTCCAAAGCAATTTATCTAAATAGGCCAACACAGTCAAATTACATGGGATTCTAAATACATTCCACTGCCCAGTCTGACATCTTAATTAGAACTTTTAAAAAATAATGATTACCTTTTTTCTCCCAGAATTTCACTAAACTCTCTTAAAAATTGGCCAGTGGATATCACTAGCAGCCACACAAAACTATTTGTTTTTAAAGTTGATCAGACTTTCCATTGGCACATATCCTGGCCAAAGGAAAAAAAAAATAAAAAAAATAAAAAAAAAAAAAAGAAGGCTGCAAGAAGAAATACAATTTCTGCTGGTTCAAAAACACAAAATCAGGGAATAACTGAGAGTTCCAGGGAATAACTGGTAGTTCCAGTTGTAATCTTGATCTTGCATAAAACCTTTTTATCCTTTATACCTTTGTCTGCTTTATAAAACCATTTATTTTCCAATATAGTGTAACATGCTTGTGTTGCACAATATTGTGAATAATTTAAAATACCACAATCATTGCATTGGCTTTCCCATGCTGTTTCCAAATTTTTTTGCTGCAGGGACTGTGCAAGTGGAGCTATTGCTGTTAAGTGTCATTCTGAATTTTTCTGTATTAATTTATAAATTACATCCTGTGTCTCAAAGTAGATTATCATCTGTGAATGAAGGAGGATAAATACCTACTCAGAGAGAGACTTTGGAGTGCATGAAAGACAAACAGCATCAGAGCTCAGAGATGAGAATGTAACAAGATGCTAGCTAGCATTACTGCTTCCTTTATTTTTTTTGTGGATTTTTAAAGTGAAATAAGTTTTAGACACTTTACAAAATTCTTGAATTCAGTCAACTAATTTACACCAATCTTTCAAATAAAACAAACACCACTAGCCCAGTCCTCCCTAACTTCAGTTGTCAGAATTTGTCGGAATTGCAAATGGTTCTCTTAGTATTTTCCAGGTGCTTGTCTAGATACTGAACTGGAGAGATTGATGATTTCTTTTAAGATAATTGTACCTTACAACACAGATCCACTAGTCAAAGTAAAGTGAATATAGTTTTCTAGAGATTAAAAAAAATGTGTTAAATATTAGTTCAGTTATCAGTTTTGGTGCATAAGAACAAGGCTCCATTCAATGGAAATTAAAAGTTTCATTCCACGTGCCAAATGCAAAGCAGTCTCTGAGAGACACGAGCAGCAGGAACTGAGCCTTGAGACAACTTCCAACCATATTAATGACCACTTTAATTCTAAGTGACCAAAATGAACCTAGCCTGACATGAAATTCCATAAAAAGCAGAAAGATGAGATGTGGGATGTTCAGAACATACTGCTTTGATCTAGAGATCCACTTGTATTGTTTGCTAATATAGACAGCCTTTGTGACTTTGTGAAGTTTCAGTTTTCTGTGAGCACTTTTTTTAAAGCAGTTGGCAGTATTTACTGTTTTCTTGAATATCGCTTTCGCCTCCACAGTTACATACAAACTATCTGAAGGAAAATAGCTGGATAAACACATCATATGATGTGTGAGCAGCTGGATCAGAGGTTGAGCACAAAGGATTACAGTAAATGGAGTGACATCAGACTGGTGACCTGTCACTAGTGGGGTTCCACAGGGCTCTGCTCTTCAACATCTTCATAAATGACTTGAATGCACAACTGGAGGAGATGCTCAGTGAGTTTGTAGATGATACAAAACTAGGAGGAGTTGTTGACTCCCTAGAAGGCAAGGAGGCTCTGCAGAGAGACTTCAACAAATTTGAGGGCTGGGCAGTCACCAAAATTAAATGGAGTTCAGCAAGGGAAAGATTCTGCATCTGGGATGGGGCAACCCTGGATGTATGGACAGACTGGGGAATGAGAGACTGGAAAGCAGCACCATGGATCCTGGTCACTGACAAGTTGACCCTGAGCCAGCAGTGCCCTGGCAGCCAGGAGGGCCAGCCCTGTCCTGGTGGGCATCAGACCCAGCATCACCAGCCAGGCAAGGGAGGGGATTGTCCTGCTCTGCTCTGCACTGGGGTGGGGTGGCCGCACCTCCAGTGCTGGGGGCAGTTTTGGGTGCCACAATATAAGAAAGGCATTGAACTGTTTAGAGAGCATCCAAAAGAGTGTGATGATGGTGAAGGGCCTTGAGAAGAAGCTGTATGAGGAGTGGCTGAGGTCACTTGGTCTGTTCAGCCTGGAGGAGACTGAGGGGAAACCTCATTGCAGTTACAGCTTCCTCACAAGGGGAAGAGAAAGGGCAGGCACTCATCTCTGCTCTGGTGACCAGTGACAGGACCTGAGGGAATGGCCTGAAGCTGCACTGATGAGGGAGGTTTAGGCTGGATATAAGGAAAAGGTTCTTCACCTGGAGGGTGGTTGGGCACTGGAAGAGGCACCTCAGGGAAGTGGTCACAGCACCAAGCCTGAAAGAGCTCAAGAGACATTTGGACTTGGGCATGTGATGTGATTCTTGGGGCTGGTACTGTGCTGGACCAGGAGTTTTCCTCAGTGACACTTGTGCATCTCTTCCAATTCAGGATATTCAGTGATTCTGTGATTCTGATAAAATAATGAGCTTTGGAAGTTTGACACTCTGTGTGTAGAGACCATAATACAAGTCAGTTACTATATTCCTTATCTGCTTGTTGTAATTCTGAGGACATACTACTTTTATTGTACTGAAGATTCATGCTACATTTCCATTATCACAGTATGTCTAGTATTTTCTATTAAAATTTCAGATTATTCTGCAGTTTAAGACAGTATGGTTTGAATCTCATGATAGATTATACAACATACAGAGGAAAAAAGGGGCAGTACCACATATCTCTGTGACTTCTGCCTTGTAGTTTAGCTGAGCCAAAAAAGAAACTGGTAAAGAGCCAGGTTCTTAAGCAGAACACTCACTGATTTGGGCTGGAATGGGTTCTCATCTTGCCTTATTCAATTCAGTCAGTCTTATCTGCTTTACTCTCTCTGTATGAAGAGAGTAGAGGAATGCAGTCAAAATCATGGGAATCTGCCATCCTGAAGCCATTGCTAATAAGGCATGAGCAAAAATTGACAGAGGGAGGGAGGGAGGGATGGATGGATGGATGGATGGATGGATGGATGGATGGATGGACATCCAACAAGCAGAATAAAGCTGTCAAACACTGAGGAATGCATATAGGAATCTGCATGAAACAGAGTAGAAAGAATTAGGAAGGTCAGAGACTTGTCAACAGTAGAACTGTTGGCAAGATGGCTGCAAAAGTCTAATTGAGGAGACAGTGAAATAAGAATTCATCAAATGCAAAGTGAGAATATGATGCTAAATGAGAGAAGACAAAGGATTTGTGAGGACAGAAATTCAGCTTGATCACCTAAGAATGTCTGCTCTGCATACATCCATTGTCTTGTGTTTGTGCAGTAGTTCCAGAAGCTGTGCTTTTCGCTATGGAAATTGGAGCCAGTTGGGAGTTCTAGGAGAGAAATTTGGAGATGAAAATAATGATACCAAAGTAAGAAGTCCTTGCTAATGCCAAGAAAATATATGTGAGACAACAGGTAGAAAAAACTTCCCATTATCAGTGATAGAAAAGGGAGTAATAGTAACAGAGCTAAAAAAATACGAGTGAAAATTGAAGTTAAGATGCAGAGAAAAAACAAGGAAGAGATTTAAAACCTGATATAATACATGACCCAATACAGTATCTCAGTCAAAAACCAAACAGAGCATGCTGAAATCAATGACATTACTTAAGGAAGAAATACTGATTTTATTAGCAAGAGGAAAAAGAACAATGAGATAGTTTTTTATCTTCCTTAAAAAGTGAAAAGTCAAGTGTGCTGAGATATAAAAAAAACACAGCAAACATGATTTTGGTTATTGGCAAATGGGTAAGTGATAACGCAAGATTATGACTAATAGATCAAAACAGTTTGCTGTTTATGGAAAGCTTTGTGAGAAGCAACAACCAGAGTTGTCCTGGAAATGAGAACCTAACTGTTTTACACACTAAAATACCTTCTCTCATGCTCCTGAAGTAGCCAACCTTCTTCGGAAACACTCTTAATGAAGGACAATGTTTTGCTAGCCAGCATGACAGGATTTTCAACAAATCCAGGGTATATATAATCTGTACTTCTGCAACAGGACTTCCTCCCAAGCCAGGTAACTCAAAGCTTGCCTTAGTTTCCTTTCTGAGTAGAACAGCCTTGCTCACAGCTGCTGTGTTGCTGGTAAAAGAATAGCAGCATTTATTAACTGAATTGTTCATCTTTGATTGCATACTTTAAGGAAAAAATAGGGCTGGGTGAAAACTTTACTGACAGTAGAAGCATAGCAATTTTCACAGCCTAGAATGTGGAAGAGAAGAAAACAGTATCCTCCCAAGTATAAAAGATTTTTTTGTTTAAACTTTTCTTTGGGAATTTCAAATACCTTTGGAATTCTGTCAGCTTAATCTAACCAAGCAGTGGATGCTTGCACAGGTACTGAATAAACATTGTGCTGGAGATAACTGCACATTTTTAGCACCAGTAAGCACAAAGAATTAGAATTTCCAAGCTGAACAAATGTTAGTTTTCCAGTTGAGTGAATAAAACCTGATGTGCTTAATCCAAACTGATTAGGCCATGCTTGAGCTTGTACTTTGTGTGACTTTTTTATTAAGGTGTTTCTGTCGGCAAATGTTTTAAATACCCACTGGTTTGTTTCTGAGATGCTGGATAATAATTGACATTTGAAAAGAAGGGAGAGAAGTCTAGGAATCTAGGTAGGAAGCAGGACTTCCACTCTTCAACAAAATTAGAAATTAAATGAGTTAGAAACATAAACCCTCTGCAATCAAAAGGAAAGCAAGATAGGCATCAAAGTTCAGTTTATGGATGTCACATTAGGGTGAAATCACAGTGAAGTACATTCCAAAATTATCATCAGTTTCAGGAAGGACAAACAACTAGGATTTCCTTTCTTTATCTTGACTATACCTACTTGAGCCATTGAGGAGCCTTTCAATCTCAGTTTTTGATTTGTGTAAGTCAATAAGAATGGAACTCTGACAGTTCTCATGTGCAGGATCTAGTGCACCAGGTTCCATCTTTTCTTTGACCCTACAGGCAGGATTTTAGAAGCCTCACAATAGTAGCAATAAATTAAGTTTTTCATGCTGCAACCTAGAAGCTAGTGTCAAATTATGAGATTTTCTTCTCTTCAAATTTTGGCTATCTTAAACTTCACTATTATTGACTCTGAAACCTTCTAAAATTCATACATATCATCCCAGTTCCACTCTTGCTGATCACTCTATGATATTAATATACATCTTGGGTTTATGTTTTTTGAAAAGCTCTGTAAAAAAAATTCACAGCTCTAAGTAAATAATATCTATAGTGGAATAGTCAATCCTTTAGAATGAGTGACTCAGTTTGAAGAGTTGGTGTAGTTGACTTCAGATGCCTTCACATAAAGCAAAATAATTTATTATTCATAGCTTGAGGTGTTCTGAATATTGTTATCAGTTCTGTTTTATCTTTGGACTGCAGTATAAATGGCAGGGATTTTTTTCCTTATGGAGTAGTTAGTTTTGAGAAGGACACTGAAGGTGGTTGAAAAAAATGTCTGCATATGGTTTGAATCAGAAACAGCCATCTGAAGGGAGAAGTAATAAGCAAATCAGCCAGCCAGCTAAACAACAGAATATAATTCCTGCTAAATCTTTGGCACAGAAGTGCCCTCCCAGTGCCCCAAAGCATCTGGGAAATGAGTATGACATTCAAAGCCTGACAGATGGTGAGAGGATCCTGCATGTACTCAGGCCATGCCAACTGAGGATACCTGGTCTTTCATGGTCCGAATTGCGCTTGAATGCAAAAGAAATTTTCAATCTTCTTAAAATTGAGACCATCTAGATGAAAACAATGTCTGGTTTCTGGTTTTGATGAGAAACAGAACAGGTTGGATATTGGAACAGAACACTAGAGGCTTCAGAGTGAAAATTGAAATCTTCTCTCTGTGAAACTGGAATGTTTTCTGATCCATACTTTTCCTTAAATGATCTCAGGTTAGCAATTGTGTTTTAGTGATTAACTCTTTCTGAGACAGATTTTTAATGGGGTAATCTGCCAGTCCTATTTCTTCTGGAGAGCAAACCAAGGTCCCTTGGGGCAGGAAACAAATTTAAGTGGTGTTCCAAGAAGTTTGACGCCCTGGAACATGGTTGAATAGGGCAAACAATACATGTCTGCACTGAGCTGCCAAGCAGCCTTTCAGATGGCTGGCACTTCCACAAGATAGGCAGTCTCCACTGCAATATTACTTTAAAATTGGCATAAAACATGTCACTTTCCCATTCTAAGGGACAAAACTCATATGAAACAAGAGGCTACATGACATATGTAGCTATTTTTCTCCAAGTTTTTTTAGTTTTTTGAAAATTGTTTCCAACATTGATGTCTTCAGCATGGCAGTTTTCATTGTATTTTTTGACTTATATGAGTTGATGATTTTGCTTGCTTGGTTGGGGCTTTTGGATAACATTTTATTTTTCTGAATTTACTTATTATGTGTATCAGCTTTTTACTTGGCCATGTTGGTGTAATTTTGCTTTGTCATAAGGCTTCCTAATAGTCAGTGTGCATTCACCAGGTGCCTCTTTAGGCACCTTTGGATAGACACCGGACTACTTGAAAGATTCTACCACTCTTAGATGTTCGTTCCAGCTGTTTTTAAAAGAAAAATTCTTGGTATTCGTGTTTTTTGCTTTTGAAAGAGAATGTAATTGTGTAGATTTTTTGAATTTGTTTTCTTGTGTTTTCTTTGGTGAGTGTTTTTTTCTGTTTCATAGATACTGAATTCAAGCATGTTAAGGCTGGTGCTACAATTCTTTAATTATAAAGATTTTAAATGTGGTTCTGAGCACTACTTAGCAACAACTGAAGGGCATCTTCTGCTGTGGGATCCTTAATCACTCCCCCATTAACCATTTGTGGATTGTATGTCCAAACACAGGACCAGAGTCAGAAGTGTGATATCCATTCCATAGACATGGAGTGTGTTCAAGTCCAGAGCTGGCCCTTGCAAACAGGATCAGTTGTTACGGCTGAGGCAGCAACTGAGACTTCTTTCAAAGAGCTGATCTGTCATTTACGGTTCATAAGTGATGCAACTCCATGTTTATAGGAAAGAAAGAGCTTTGCTTCAAACCATAGATACAGAAAAGAAAGACTTCAAATATTTCTTTAACCTTGAAAAAATAACTGGTGAGCACTTTTGATTTCTATTCCCAACCCACCTTTGAAAGCTTGAGTACTTTACCAGCTCTGCATCAAAATCCCTGGTATGGATTGCTGTAAAAATCAGGGCACCTTCTGAACATTATGAAGTCAACACTGAACATGAAAAGGTTGTAAGTTAAGAAGCAAATGTTCCTTTCCCATTATTATAATTTCTTATTGGCTATAATCTGAAAATATGGTACATTTCTCTTCTAGTGGGTGAACCTTTTATCTAAATTGCATTTACTTTCTTTACCAGAAAGTTTATGGAACTGTTACAGCTTTTAACTAGCTTTGATTAAGAGCATGTGCATGTGTACTTTTCAGCAGAAATTTGGGAACTAGAGGTGTCATCATGGCCAATGGCCTTGCCTGAGCAAGTTTTACTCAACATCCCCAGGTTTGCATCAATAGAGCTACTAAAAAAATTTATATTTGACTGATTCTGCCACAGTCAAGATTGTAGGATGAACAGGACAATTAAATAGAATGAAAAATCATTGCTGGTAACTCTCAACTAAGATGAAGAGGTATTGGTAGAGTGCAGAGATATTTGTTGCTTTATATTCCATGCAGGACAATGTCCTAAGTACTTTCAGTAGTACTTTTCTACTTTCTTCTAGTACAATCTACTTTTAAGATGGGAAAAAAATTATTTCAGTAATTTTGTAACAGAAAAAGTGCAAACTCAGAGTCAAGGTGACTAATATTAGTATGGCAGAATCTGGATAGTTTTGTTTGCATTCTGCAGAAGAACTTGGTATTTCAGCTTTTGCTATCCAGATGTGTTTCTAATGAACAAGAGTCTGGACCGGTCTCTCCTCCTTATTTTCTTCATGTAGAGAAGCTTTAAATGAAATTACAGCCTGCTTTCTGTAACTTGTAGGCCAACCTCCATTACCTTATATGCTACTTAAGATCAAGGCTGAAACAATAGTTGAAACTCTGAAGCTGAAAATAACTTTTACTGAGTAGCTGGTAGAACACATCCTGCTTATGAGCATTGTGTTTAATTTGCATTGTTTCATACCCTGTAATGGAAAGGAGTCCATAAGGTTCTGAAATCTGGACCACAGTGTCTGCTTCCATTGTTGTAGAATTCAGTCCTGTGGAGACAAATGCAGTTGTCATCTTTGCTTTAGTATTAAACAGTTCTCCATAATGACATTTCAGAGCTGCAGGCACAGTTTTGAGCTGTGACTGCAAATTGTTACTTGGCTGGTAAAAATCAGTAGGGAGGTGTTAGAGCCATTGTCTGAAGCTTATTTTTGAATGCCTTCCATCTAAAAGGCAAGATGCCAATTTTCTTTGAGTTCTTTTTTTTCTGGGTTTCCCTTGGCTTCCCTAATGGATAACTGTTTTCTGATGCTAACAAAAATCTTCAGCATGTCTCTGTTTTGAAGTTTTCACTCTCATTTAAGACATGGTGTAGGGTCTCCAGCAACACATGAGTTTCACACACACAATTATATATGCTCTAGGAAGGGATCTGATCGTGCTCACTGATGAATTTCTGTTGAGAGAAGAAGAACTTATGCTAAATATCTCAGATTTAGCACATGCCTTTAACGTCATGTACCTGCAGCCACTATTGATATTTATCCAGACCTTGACATGACTGATCACATCTCATTTTTGAATATCACTATTCATTTCTTCCTTGAATGTTCACAGGGAGCAATAGTGCACAGCTGCCCCAGTGGGAGTAATTGACTTTAAATATGAAGTTCACAAAAATATTTCGTCTGGCCGCTTCTCTGTCTTCTCATCTTCTGTGCAGTACGTGCTTTCTTAGTCTAAAACTTTTGTAGTGCAATACTGCCCTAGGAAAGGTCTGTGTCATGTTGTGAATACAGTTGGTCCTGGTACTGGCAGAGCCCTCAGAAGGATGTTACAGCCATATACAAAATAATAATATAGCAATATGTTGATACCTAGGAATATTTTTCCCCTACTATTTAGCCTAAATTTGTTCATAAAGGAACAAATAATTTAGTGTATTATTTCAAATTTAGGTGAAGAAATACAGATATGTTTATATTTAGAACCTTTAGCTTTTTTAAGTAGGAAACACCTTTTCTTACTAATGCAGTCAGATTGTTTGATAAAGTTATCTTAGCTTCCTTGCTTTCACTTTCACCCTGCAGATATTAGGTTCAGTATCAATCTGTCAGCTTAACTGGTGTGTGCTGATAGTGCCCAGTCTGATAAAATGTTAATGACTGACTTTTATAATGGCATCCAAGGATTTCAAACTGTCTTCTGCCAAAGATTACTTTACTAGTCAATCTGTCCTTCATCTCTTTAACACTTGACAAGGAGTAAAAGATGTCAATCAATTACAGAAATTACAGTATAAGAACATGTGGACAGCCATTCCCTGTCTGAGCAGTGATCTATGTAATTTATCATCTTGTCTGTGGCGCTGCCCAGCAGAAAAGGCCTGGAGAGGAATGAATGTATTGAGTGAACTCTGTATTCAGTTTTCCTTAAGCAGTGGTTTAGAAACTGCATCCAGAACACTTCCAGCTATGATAATACTTTCCATTATTCTGATTCCTGGACCCTTTTTATTTATTTATTTAGTGCTCAATTCATATTGTAATGGATTCCCCATTGTAATGACTTGTCGAGTGAAAAGTGGTTTCTTGTTTTTTGCATTAAAACCTTCTGCCAGATCACCCATTTTACTTCCCTAGCCTGGAAAGCTATGAAGAGTAGCAGAACAGGATCTGAAGGATCCTATGCAGATCCCATTAGCAGAGGGACAGAAGGTCAAGATACCAAGAACAGCCATGACTACCAGACTTCATGCATTGCAACATCACTTGCAAGTGTCAAGGCCCCTTTGTGCTAGCAGTGGTACAGACTTCTGAGAGAGAGTACGATGCTAAGACTTGAAACTGTAAACAGAAGAAGCTGTCAAAGTGGAATAATGAAAAAACAGGGTTCTCATTTTTTCTGTCTGTTTGGAAAGAGCTATAAAGTCACAATTATTGCTGCTGCTGCCTAGACAGGAGGATGGGAAATACCCTTGTTCACCATCCTCCCACTTTTACTCAACTTTCTTCGGCTACTTTACATGTTTCCTGCTTGGATTCATATCAGGAAAAGAAGCAGAAGTTATGCAAAAGAGTCAAAATGTGAATGGTCAGCAGAGAAGTGGTTCCCTTGCATGAACTTTTTGCACCAGGATCTCTGAGACAGGGATGTTCAGGAACCACCTGCTGCTCCCTGCACAGAACCACAATTAGTGCAGAATATAAACTCCAAGATGACAAGTATTGACTGCTATTCAGGGAAGCAAGCAGCTGCAATGAGCAAGAGAAGGTAGAGAAAGTTCCAGATGAAGTATTCTATTATGATTTATAACTACAACAACCTTATGCCCACCCCTGTTACATTGATGCTCCCTTGTATAAAACTGCTGTCAATAAAAGTGCATTCAGACATTGAATACTAATTTGTGATGCCAAGCAGGAAGCTGGGGTAAGATTTGAAGGAAATGTGAGAACAAGAATTTATCCCAGAATCTGCAGTTCTAAATTTGTAGTATGACTGCACCAATGAATGTCTTCAAACCAAACCAGAAATAGTAGACAATGACAAGAGAAGGAAGTACAGGCAATTCCATACTGATATTTCCCCAGAATATTCTCCCAGTAATCAGGAGTCTACACATCCCTCTAAGACTTTGATGAATTTTTTTCTGTGGGTTGTACATTCCCTTTTTGAACCTGTATGACCTTTGTCTTCTATGGCCACAGGTTAAAGAGCACAGTGATCAAGAAGTACCTCCTTCTGATGCTCTTGAATCTAGCCCTTATCATCTTGCTGTTCTCTAGTTATTATATTGAAAATTTACTAAAAATTCTTCCACATTTTACTCTTTATCTTTTAAAGCACTACTGTATTTCAGATTAAATGGTTTCAGTTTCAGATTGTGGAACCTTAGTTAATTAGTGTTTTTCTGGTTTGGGCTCCCTACAATACTACTACATGTCCTTTTTTGATATCTCTTCCAATTCTTCTTTTGGGGAAGAGAGGTTAGACCTACTCACAGTTTTTACAATACCAATGAGTCAGGGAGTTATAGAGTGGGATAATCCCGTTCTTATGACTGCTGGTGTTCTACAGTCTTTTTCTGACTGTTACAAATTATTCAGATTATGTTTTCATCAAACTATTCAGTAAATCCTCAACATTTTCATCCTGCCTTGAATTAGTCAGCCCATAACTAGAGTTTATATGTGAAGTTCAGGTTGTTTTTCCCCATAGGCATTTATCTAAGCTGAATTTCAACTGTCATTTCTTTGCCAAGCCACTCATTATCATAAGGCTTTTCTGAAACTGTCTCTCTTCTTTATTGCCTTGAATAGTTTAGTGTCAGCACCATTCTTTGTCACCTCAGTATTCTTCCCCCTTTAATTCATTTATGAATACACTGAGGACCTCAGGTCCCAGCACAAAACCCTGTGGGACTCCACTGTCTTTTTGTTCTTTGGCTCTGTTTCTGATCTCCTAAACAGTTCTTTATCCATGCAAGGACATTCCCATGTTGCTTAGATTATTTAAGCGTCTTTGGGTGAGGAACATTACTGAATGCCTTTTGAAAATACAAGTAGACCATATCAAAGGGATACTCCTTGTCCACATTCTTAATTGCTTCTTCAGAGAAATTAAATAAATTTGCAAGGCACAAGTTTTCTGTAAAAAAACCCACAAGAAACAGTGTTGACTTTTCTCTATTCGTATTCATCCACATGTCCATTAATTTTAATATGTAGGATAAATTCCACTAACATTTCAGAGGGCTGGGAGGGTCATTGGTGAGGTCTTCCTTGGGTGTCTCTGAAATTTCTGGAAAATAATCAGTGTCCTGTTGGCCATCTCCTAGTACCAAAGCAGTTTTAGGTACAAGATGCAATATACCACAATTAGTGCCTCCCTTCTTCATCTTGAGTTACCTTAGTGCTTTAGGGTGAACAGAAGTTGATGATAGCTTATAATTAATTTCTTATGTCTTTTGCAAGTTTCTTACCATGTTTCTTATTTTCCTTCTTCTTTTTGACTTGCCTTACTGTGCTATTTTTTCACTTAGCATGCCACCACTGAAATTTTCTGAAGGGGTGCTTTCACACTTTAAAAGCTGATTTTATTCTGTTTTTTTCTGGTGCTTTCTGAGACTTTCTTTATGTGCAGTACTGCTTTGTCCTGAGAATCCAATAGATGGTGGCTATTTGAAGCTGTGGTTGGAAGCTGCTGATAGGAGGAGTGGCTGTAAAAAGAAAGAAGCAGTGAAGAGGAAAGGAATATATTTCTAGTGACCAAGCATCTTGATGTGGCTTTATAGGACAGCAGGAAAATGTTACCTGTGCTCCAGCAATGGAGTTTGGATAGACTCATGATATTGCTAAAAGACAATAAAGGATGTTTACTGTAGAGTAGAAAATTGAACTCAGATCTTTAACAGCCAAAGCACCAGATGGATCCCTCTTGCTCTTTTAATAAGTGCCTTTGCTGGGAGGATCCTAGTCCTGTTAGCAAGTCAGCATTTTCACTAGAACAGTGGCTTGAATATTATTACAAATGAACTATAGAAAAAGGAAAATAAAAACAGAGAGATCAGGACCAGTGGCTTTCAAGGAGCATGCTTCTTTTCTTAAACATTTAGCTGGTTGCTTCAAGAAGCAGCTGTGGGAAAAGAGGATTAAATAGGGGAAGTGTAAGAGATGCAACTGGGATGTGTACAGTTTCCCTTGAGAAAGAAAACTGAAAAAATGCGTGGAAATATTTGGGAAGAATAAGTGCTTTATTCTGCTAGCTTACAATGTCAAAGAAAAAAGGCCCATGACAATATTTTTGTTTATCCTGAGGATTTAATTTTGCTAGATGCAAATAGTATAAAAACATAGAATGAAGGGAAAAAAAGTCAACACGCTCATCTAAAGAATTAATATTATTTTAATGGAATTTAAGAACACTATTTTTGTATGTGAAGTAATGGAGCATTATAAAAAAATCAACTATTGAAAAATGTTTACCGGGAGATGTATTTGTTCTTACCTATGATTCTACGCATGGTTCTTACCTGTGGTTATTCTATCTGCTGATTAAAAATGGGGTGCAGAATTTGATACTTTTCTTCTGCTCCTGCTTCAGGCTCTGATTAGTTTGTAACCTCTGGCATGTTATTTTGTATGTCCCAGCTGTAGAAATAATTGGAACTTATAATACAACGTGAAATATTTTTACTGTATGTGCTTGTAACCATCTTCCATTAGATGATTGGTGTAGTAAGTCCACAGCATGATCAGATTTCAGTATATGTTGTGTATTTTTAGTTTCCTCTTTTTCAGTAGTAAGTCTATATGAAGATAAGCTATCTGGACCCACTTTGACTTTTGTAGCCCGTTTCCCCAGGAAGTGGAAACTACCAATTACTATTTTGTATTCAAAGCAGTTTCATATTTACATTTCTGTTAATTCTGGCTTAAATACTACGGGTCATATACTTACTTTTAAAAGCATTTAATTAAAAGTTAAAAAAAAGGACTTTAGAATTGTATGCTATTATAAGTGTTTTGAAGTTATACACGTTAAACATTTAGTTTTAATATAAAATGCTTAAAAATGCCTCATACCCATTGTTCAATTTTGGATCTACCTTACCTTGGGCCCCGCTGAAGTACAATGTAGGAATGGACAGGAAGTTTAGATGCAACTCTCAGAGATACAGAATTGTCTTTAAACCCTTGTGGCTTGTGCCATCTCTGCCTCTGCATAAGACTCTTTAGAGGAGAAAGGGAGATGAAAGAGAAAAAAAGAAGGTACTTCAGAAAATTTAAATATATGCACTTTTGCACTACAAATATGAATATCATTTTTAGTTGTTGCCATTACTTGGAAATTATTAGTCAGTTGTAAATTAACATTTATTTTGTGTTGAAGACAGCTGAGCTAGATATTTTTCTTTACAACTTAGATCTCAGAAGCACCTTTTTAAAAATGAGTTTATTCCTGTTTTTGTAGATTTATTTGACTTTCTATGCGCTACCAACTTTGGTGCAGTGAATTTGTAGTTACAATCCTCTAAAAGTTGCCAATCCTCAAGCCATCAGAAGCAAAGAAAATAATTTTACAGTACCTGGCAACATAATGTATTCAGTTTAGCTCCCATAATTTTCTTACCCTGAAACTTTTAAACATGAAACATTTGTTAAATATGCCCCTGGCCTGAGCAAAGTGATAAGGTAATACTGTGAAATGTTGGGACCTTCCAGGTTTTCCCAGATAAAATATAGGACCTTCACCTCTTTCAATGTTCAGAATAGGACTCTCTTGAATCTATTCCAGAAATGTAAAAATAAATAAAAAATCAATACTTCCTGGAATATAGTACAAAGTTTGGAAGAGCAGCAGAGATAAGATAAACTTCCCATGTGTGAAATCCTTTCACCTCTGTAAAGGCTTTCCTGAGTCATGAATTTCCAGTGAAAATAGTATCAGGAACTGATATAATGTCCTGAATGAAATGGTGTAAATGCCAATCCTCGTTTCACAAGCCCCTCTAATGGACTGTGCTATTCTGCACCCTGAAACCCTGACAATCTGGGACTTGGGAGCCGGAGAAGCACAGCTATGTGGCCTTGAAACTCTCTAGGGTGCTGCTGCTTCTGATGGACAGAGCACACCAGGATGGTAATTTTTCTTCAAAGCTCTGCACACCAGCCTCTTGGATTAGATAGACAATGGACCTACTATAACATAGAAACTTTTAAATGGCATGAAAGTGACAAAAGAGACAAATTAAGACATAGAACAAAACATCTTACATAAAGGCCGTCAGTTTAAAAGTATTTTGCTGCTTTCTTTTTGGATGAGCTCCTAACAGGAAAAAAAAAAAAGGCCAAAACAACTCCAAACTAATATTTAGTCTTGTCTTTAGCTATGTAACGGGAGAATGTGTTGCATCATTTGTCTGCTGCTTCCAGGTGCTTAAAAAAGCTCAGTGGTTGCTCTCACTGAAACTTGAGTGCTGTCCAAATGTTAAAATCGGTTTCTAAAAAGCGTAGTTCATTCTAGAAGGCCATGCCCTATGGGACAAAAACCAAAGGACCCACTGCCCTACTTTGTTGCTATCATTGGCACTTCCCTCTCAGGTTTGTTGGCACAAATCTTTCTGAGACCATTTAATAAACTGGATCAAGAGCTGAAAAAAACACCCTTCTTTTTTGATGGGTTATTTTGAAGTAGGATCATTTCCCTTTTTCTGTTTAAAATGAGATACTACAAACAGTTGTGCCATCAGTGGTGAAGAGATACTACACCTCTTTCTAGCAGTGAGGGGTGGAGATGGAATACGTCAAACTTCATTGACTCTGGATGGAAAATTTATTCTGATCTAGGCCACGTGATCACTGTTTAGATAAAGCTGTTTTACTACTGAAGGACCACAGAGGGCATATAGGCACTAATATCCTTCATGCATTGAGTTCAAAGCCTAGGAAATCTCCAGAGGGAAAGGACATGTTATGATGTCTTCAGAAAAGCTGTGCATGTTTGTTAATAATTTTAAAAAAACCTGGAAAGACATGTAAATAGTGGTTCTCCTCTAGAGACTTCACAGTACAATTTGGAAGAGGGCAAAAGGAATGAATAATTAGAAAGAGAATTATAGGAAAAACAGTTTTGAGATCAGATCATGGTAAAGTATGTCAGGTTGTTGTATTCATAATCCATCAAAGAAGTCTGTTGTGGTTTAGGAATTCCAAATGGGGAATGTTGCTTCCCCATTTAGTGCTTCCACAGAAATTCTCCAAACCAAGCTGCTGCTCACTTGCTCACTTCCCCCTTTCCCCTGTTCCTCTCCCCTTCGGGAGGCTGGAGAGGAGAACTGGGGGCACAAAAGGTAAAGATCACAGATTGGGATAAGGACAATTTACTGGAAAAGCAATGAGATTAAAAAATGAACAGAAACAGCAAAAGTGCTAATAACAAAGTGTACAGGGCAGACAAAGGATTGACATGTGATTGCTTGGAACGGGCCTTACCCAACCCCTCCCTCTGCCCACTGCCCCTGCCCCTGGCAATGGTCTGTGCAGTGCTTGGAAAAGAGGGTGTAAACACCAATCCAGGCTGTGTGTTGATGACTCTTGCTCAGTTTTGAGGGATGGTGGTGAATAAATATGCTGAAAATGTATGTATGCTTCATATTTCTAATTATGTTTGTTCTTATTTCTGAAAATATCTAGCATTCTTCCAGAGCAGGGAGCAGGCCCATTGGCAAGAAGGCATGGAGAAAGCTTTCAGTTCAGCTTCCTATAGTGTACATTTTCTATGAATAAATAGAGCTTCACTGGTTTAGGCTGACAACTTTCATTGAGTGAATTTATTTGAGACTGGTCCTAGTGTTTGGATTTTGGGTTTTTTTAAGGTCTGTAGAACAGATGATGTTGAAGGGAAGCATTACGAAACAGAGCCTGGATTTGTCTTTTGAGGCTTGGTCTTTCCCTCCTGATCTTCACTTCAATTAGCACAGCTGGGGTGTGGCACTAAGCAGATAATCCCCCCCTTCAGCAGCACAGCTGAATGCTGTTAATCTTTCAAATTGTCTTTAATTTAACACTCTTCTTGGTTAGCTTTGCATTTGCTTCATTAGTAACCAAGTGCATCACTAGTGGAGGAAAAGAATAGTTTTCTTTCCTTAGTTGAGGAAATTAATCCTTGGGAAAAATGTGGAGTTGTGATGATGCTGATTCATGTACCACCTAAGGTATGACATGCAAGTAACTTGCTGGATTTTTTTTTTTTTTAATCTTTACTAGGCCTTTAAAGAACATTAATATCTAACTTGAATGACTGGTGGTTTAAGAATACTGAATGAGGTAAATTTTTAATCTGTCAAGGTCTCATTTATGGGTTAGCTATTGCTGCATGTGAAGCAGCAGAAGGAGCTGGTCTGGTGTACTCATGTGTACCAGACAAGTTCCTCTTGCTTGCAGGCACACGTGCATCTGGAAAATGGCTCTGAACAATAAACGTAGAGTGGCTGTAGTGAAGTACAAACTGCTCTGTAGCATTTGTTCCTTCTCATTCCCCTTTGTCCTTTTTTTCTTTACCCTTTTCATATGTAGTATAGTATTTGAGCCAAATTTCAAGTACAGTGAGTACTCTGATGTATATCAGTGCTGATAATATGCTAAAAATTATGAATAATGTCTGTAAAGACATCCTGCTTGAATGTGTAAGCCAGTGTTTGGTGTTCAGTTCTGACAGGTTCCTGGATGTACTCTGAGGACCAGTTAGGCTTGAAGAATAGTTCATTGCAGTCTGATTTTCTTCTGGGTTTTTTGTTTGTTTCCTTTATTGTGCTGAAGCTCATCTCTGCTGAGGCAGGCTCAAAGAGACGGACTTGTCCACTGTTATAAATGGACTTTTAAGACGAAAGGTTCTTAGTCAGAAATTTCCCAGATCTGAGGTCTTTACCACAGCTGTTCTGCAAAACTTGAGTCTGATTTCCTTGTACTATAAAGCATTTTTTTATTCCTTCAGCTTTTAAAAAATATTCTCAGTATGAACAAACAAAATTCCTCTCCATGGTCTCTTACTTGCTTGAGTGGCATCATTAGCCTTAGACTCCATGACAGCTTAAACCTGCTATTTATTTTATACTTTAGACTAAGGGACTACGGTTATATTAAAATTTTCACCAAAAATGGAAGTAAGAACAGAAAATAATACAGATGCAAATGAAGCTAACCTTTCCATTGGAATTTCCTGATTTTGAAAGTGGTTTACCAGACTTGGATCAGATTTTGAAACATTTATGCCTCTGTATAACTTTGTATATACTTGGATAACATTAGTCATTAGATAAATGTCTGCAAGAACATAACAGTGCGTTCACGATGGCTTTTTTTCATTTAATTTTCTAGATTTTTCCTTAAGATAAAAGAAATGCTTGAAAATTCTCATAAACGTACTCCAAGTAGGATTACCAAAGCTGAAGGAGGTCAGTAGATGGGGACTTCCCTGAGACTCATTAATCAATAGGAGACAAAATAATAGCATGGACAGATGGCACATGGCTGTCCTGCTGTTCCCCTGCCCCTCACTTATTTCTTGCCAAGCACTGAGTAGTGGGACCAGGGAGACTAAAAGTCCACAGGATGAATGCCACAAGGGGAGAGGAGGTCTGGGGGCATTGAGGGTGTTAAATGGAAATATGTTGCTCCACAGGTTGGTGGTTGTATAGCATGGGAAGATAGAAGGCTCACTTCAGGAAATTTTCAGGGAGCTGGATTGCTATGGGAAAGGTTACTTTTTGCTCTTGTGAGGACAACAAAATTCATCTGTCTTGTCTCAGATGGGCTGATAAATTTTGATCCTTTTTTGCTTAGAAATTTTGGGAAAAATTAGCCCTTTTTCTGTCTCCAAAAAGTAATTTCACTTGCAAAGACTGGATTACTTGGAGAAGTTGACTAAAACAGAAGGTTTTACAATTATTTTCATTATGTGCAGCAAAACATATATCACAGACCTGACTTTTCCAGTGCTGCAAAATGTGTTTTGTGACTTTTCTTTGTCTCAAGACTTCCTTTAGCTGAGTTCTTCCAAGCACTGGAAGATCTCTCCCCTCTCACAGCAAGAATTGTGTAGTAAGGTCCAGTCCCCTTTTCTTTACAGTGGCTGAAGCTGTTCTTTGCTGTGAGATCCTCTGATCTCAGAATGACCCTTTGGGACCAATAGTAGCAGGTGCTAATTGGAACAATCTTCTGGCTGCTGTGCTGCACTCTGGGGACAAGCTGGAGTGTAAAAGCTGTGTGTATGCGTGCCAGATCTGAATAGTTAAAGCAGAAAGTTTGATGTTTCGCATTTCAGGCTTTGTCATGTTTCCCCCTTGTACTGATTTTTAAAAGTACAAATGGAATTAACAGGGATACTGGGCAGGAGCCATGGTGTTCATTCACTTCAGGCTATTGCAGATAACAACAGAAATAAGAAATAGCTTATTTTTCTCCCTTATTAAACCTACTAAAAAAAATAGTCATCATGTATTTGGAATCGATCTGCATCTGTGTCTTTTCAGCACAGTTTAGATAAAATGGAATTCGCTTGGGCACTTTTTCAAAGATATGACTTATTCTTCACTTATTATGGTAGTTCACAGCCATTATTTAGAAAAAAAAATCCAAATTTCAGTATATTTCATCATACTCCCAGTACCTCCCTACTTGACTGTACTTTCTACTCTTGAATAATGAGAATTTGGTACTTGAGTTTGGCCATCCAACATTTTTGCTTTCTCATGCAGATACAAATGGATGTGTCTTGTATTCAGTCCAATGAAGATTGGGTTTTGACTTATTTTTCGATGCTGGCAGGAGATTTTCTGATGGAATGAACAGTGTTTAAATATGCAATCTGGGCTTGCCTCTTCTATCTCTAAGCAAAACCTTTTAGACTAAATGTCACTGTGGAGCCTAACATTTGAGGTAGGCCATGAGATGACCAGTGCTGGAGACTCTTACACCCCTAGGATTTCTATCAGCCTAGGAATCTGATAAGAATCTGTTTTTACTCTAAGGAACAGCTACATACACAGAGTAGTAGTGAATATATTAATTTTCTATGAAAATGGTTTTTAATACTAAGCTAAATAAATCAGAGAAGTAAAGCTTGAATTTGTCAAAGGTTTGATAATCAACAATTTTTCACCAGAGAGCTTTATGAAAATTTTTAAGTTTGTGTATTTTGGGAGTCTCTGGGGTTTTTTGAGCAAAACACAGAAAATGTTGATACCAAAGATTACTTTTTGTGGAAATTTAATTTCAGTGGTAATTTTTTTTATTGTTGTCATTTCTCTTTTAATCTGCATTTAGTGTAAGCATAAATTCACCAGTCTGGATGTTTTTGTTTTGTTCCCCCACAGATATAAATGACCAAATAAGAGCAAGAAGTATTTTCTTGTACCATGTAGCATTTGTGATTTTCCCGCTTTTTGAAAAAACAGAATTTCTCTATTGTATGGTTAAGGATAGGAATATCAGGGTTTTACTGGATACAACAGCACATTCAATACAGCATCAGAAAGCAAAAAAAAAAAAAAAGTAAATCTGCACAGTTTTAAAATTACTTCAATCTTAACCCTCCCCACCTTTTAAAATTTCTTTTCTGTCTGTTTACCATGTGTGCTAACTTTCCTGATGGAGTTTATATGGTTGAATACTCTAAAGAAGATCTCACAATGAGCTGTAAGCCTTTTTCTAAGCCTTTGTAAAGTCCACAACTTTTGATCCTGTCTTAGAAGAAGCAGTAGTGACCATTTGATAATAAATCATTTACTGGTATTCAAGGGTCCACTGGGCTTTGTTCCCACTCTTTCATCTTCACAAACTTTCTGCACAGAAATACTTTTTTCTCACTAAAAGTTCAGTGCCTTTGGTGGCATTTTAATTTTATTCTTTCTTCTTTTTTTTTTTACCCCCCTTGAAACAAATATGTTGCTGTGTTGATGTGGTAGATTGCAGGGACAGAGAGTTAAAAATGCTTAATGCTGTGTGGATTTGCGGGCTCTCATCTGTTAAGCAGGCAGCAATGACTTTACTGTCACTGGGGTTGCAAAATCTTGGCATCAGGCTACCAGAGAGACTTTGCCCATCCCACCCTGTCCCCTATTTCCCAGGTGAACTTTGGTTTGCAGCACTTGGTTACCTCATAGCTACAGAACAAAACCAGCCTTTCAACCATTGCACCATTTATATTTGTTTAATTGCGTTAAGTTAGCATACTTTTTTAAAATTTTGCTTTTAATGTGTATTATGAACTCATGGTTCTCATAAATTCTGAGACACTCAGAAAGTAAAATCCCCAGGGGACAGTGGTGGCCTATGAATTATGATAAGTTTTCATGGGTCATGTTCTTGTTAGTCTTGAGGTGGTCATTTCTGCCGACTTGTGTTGAGGACCACTGTGAGCTGGGGCCATGGGTAAGAATAAACAGATCTGATAGGCACAGATTTTAGAGACTGATCTCCCTTTCATTCCCTCTTCACTGCTGCTGTGTTAAGAGGAGCAGGGGGAGCAGTCAGGTTTCTCTGGCACAGTGGTGCTCTCTGTGCACACCTCCCTCCCATGCTGGATGTTTTCCTGCCTCATGCTTTATACCAACCTTCCATGTAGAGATTGCAGCAGGGGAGAGGGAGAAGGGAACCTGACCTTGGTGTGCTGCAGCAAGTCCAACATGGGGCTTTGGTGAAGCAGCTGGTGTAGATTAGAAGAGCCCTTGGATTGCTTTCATCTATGGAAGGGCAGGGTTGGTGAAAAACTGCCCCCAGGATAGGAGAAATGCATTGGTTTTTCATGGATCTCATCCTCAGCCTCCTCCTTAGTTGCATCTAATGAACAATGGTACAGCTGGGAATGTGGCCACACACAGCTTGGAGAGTTTCTTTTTGTAACTAGATCTTGGGAAAGATTTCCCTTCAATAGAGAATTTCATGGATTTCCTTTGTGTGAGTTGAGAAAATAAACAAACAAACCACGTCCAGCAGTTGGAATGTTTGGGACACCATGAAATTAATTTGATTTCCCTGTCTGATGGTGTACCAGGGGCACTGATTGTAACAGATGCCCTAATGGAATCTGAGTACATTTAGGTGTGGTTCTTCCAGTCAAGTGTAAAGTATCTGGAATGAAAGTATATACTATGTGATGTTATTTCTATGTATTTTTAATTTTAATTCTTACATTTATGTATTTAAAATATTTCTTGAATTAATAGGAATTTGGCCACCAGAGCTAACTTAGTGGTTCCTGGCACCTGTTTTTAGGAGATTACCAGCTGTTTACCATTTATTGTCCACAGTAACTGCAACTGCTCAGACCTCAGTGTGTTTCCCACAGCTTTTCTGAACTGGCTGAGCCAGTTCTGCAATACTGAAGTGGCACTGACAAATGTTGTTACTTGATTATTACACCTTGTTCAGGCATAGCAGGTTTGCATATTTGTATTTCTTTTACTGAATTAGCAAGAATTTATTTATGATAATTTAATTTGGTGTCCATCCCTGAAGTTTCTTTCTTTAGATTGACTTTGCCAGTTGGTCTGGTAATACAAATATAGTATTTTCTTTAGCATGTATAGTGTAGAATTGGATGCTCCCGCTCCTAGGTGTGACAAAATGCTTATGTTCACAAAAGATGCACAAAAGAACAAACACAATGTCTTGAATATTTACTAAATATGAATAGTGCCAAATATTACTCCATCTTTTGCAGTCATGAAGGTTTTTCCAGTCTAATAAAATGCCCTTAGTAAAGAGAGAAAAAAAGAGGAAGACAGAGATTTGGGTATGTGTAGGGAAGTTAAGTGTAACAGTTCATGGGGTTAACTCAGTTTTGCCCTGAGGCCCTTCAGCTTTTATGTTACATTTTTTCCCTCTGTCCAACTGGCACACAGGGGTTTTATGTAACCTATCAATAATCAGGAGTATAGGGCTATGGAGCAGAAAGCCTTAAAGAAATTCACAGGATTTGAAAAGAGGAAGGACACAAAGACGGTGAGATTTCATGAGAAGGACCACAAGCCAAAAGGGGGTACAGCAAACACACGTGCTTATTTTTGAAGATGTTTTTTCAGACCATCTCTGAAAAGCATCTGAAACACTCCAGAGACAAGAGACGGGGTGGTACCATGCAGGTGATAGTAGGGAGTGAAATGTAGTATTGCTTCTTTCAGCATCCATATCCCATTGGATCAGCTTAAATATCTAGTGTAATTTTAAGTAAGGGCATGTGAGCACATCACAGATGGCTGAATGCCAGTGTGGAGCTACATTACCTTTTCCTGTTCATGTATACCCAGGTCTGGTCACATCTCTTTCCAGAGTGAAAAAACCAGCCAGAAACAACAACATTGTCATGAAAGGCCTTTGCAAGACATCTGAAAGAATTTCCAGATATGATTTGACCTTTGTCTGTTTCCCATGGCTTGGTATAAATTTTCCATTGCTTTCTCATTTTAATTTTGCAGTCAGGCCAGTGAGAAGATTACACATTCAACCTCCTGGTTTAAAATTATTATTCTTTAATGTTTGGAAGGTGAGGTAATGTGGAGAACTGAAGCTGAGAACTTTCCTCAGAAGCTTGCAAATCATACCAAGATCCCAATGTGTAAATGAAATACTGGCTTCAGGGGTGATAGGGAGTACCAGACAACATAGAAGGATTAGGATGTACATTTGCAAACATGTGCATACATACTAGCACCAAGCGTGAACTTCAGTGACACAAGTAATTTTAGACCCTAATTTATCTCTACTGCAGTTCAGTGTTATCTAGTCTTAAAGGTGTTGTTGGGAAAATTCAATCACCACTGTGTTTTAAAATTCTCATACACATAGTAAAAGCTAATCCTGTATCTATAGATAGCCACAAATAAATCATTTGTGCTGTAATGCATTCTTTTGCTGACTTGCTAGTTTTCTGACTGGTTTTGAATGGCTGGGGAGTCCCTTCCTAATGTTTTTAGATTTCATGATAGAGAGGGTAGCCTCTCCCTGATGTTTTCATTTTCTAACATGGTCTATGACCATGTTAGAGCTGTTTAAAAGCAGCTGGTCTCCAAGAAGATGTACTGATGTCCAAACTGAGGCCTTCAATAAAGACTAAGTGTGACTGCAGTGATGTTTTAGAAGTTAATGTCACACCTGAAAGAAAAGCTGAAGAGGAGGACCCTCGCAAGGGGGTCTGCTCTTGCTGTTCCTAATACTTTGAGCAGCACAAACTCACTGAAGTACCCATTATGTCTCCTCCATGGTTCTTATGGAGACTGAAACACCAAGCACTGCTTCCTAAATTATGTCCAAGTTGCAGGCACTCTCCTGTTTTCTCCTACTGTTATTTAACCTTGTGGACTGCATCTACTTCTCCAGTTGAAGTTGTTCAAGGTTTGAGGCAAAATCCTTTAAAATGTGTATGAGTTGTTCTTCTGGCTCTTATCAGGCTTCCTGTTCTTTGGTGTTATGGTAACGTATGACCCTCAGTTGACTTGTAATTTTACACTTGAGGAACAAAGAGAGTGATAGAATGGAGCTGATGTTTCATTCCAGTAATAATCTGACTGAACTGGGGAGGATTTACTGCAGCTGGCCAGAGCTAATGGCTGTGAGTATTGTGGTGGCTGAGAGTTCCCTCTCATGTGCGTGGAAATTCTGAGAAAAAACTGACTCCACCAAGACCAAAACATATTTACTGGTGGGAATTAAAGGGACCATGTGATGCAAGGATGTCTGTCTCTGGGCTGGGAATGCTTACAGACAAGAGATGAGGAGCCAACTTATTGGAAGTTTGGGTCAGGACACACAAGCTGCTGCTGAAAGGGCCTGTCTACAGCTGTCTTCTGCACATCCAAACAGGGGATCTCCTCTAAGAGAGAGGCTTTTTTTTCTCCATTACATTTTCCCATTGTTGGTCTTCAAATTCTTTGATTAGGTGAGCAAAATGGGGACCTACTTACATGTGATGATCAGTTTAATCCTTTGTGAAATGGATTCAGTGCTGGGAATTCCCACTGAAGAGTCCCTACAGTGTGAGTGCTCTGTCCTTCTTCCAGCATGCTGTGATCCCTGTATTTGTATAGAAGGCTGGAGTAACTTAAAAGCTGCCTTGAGGCTTAATAAAGCAACATCAAACATGTGAGCCTCTGGTATTCAACTTCATCCCCTGTAGGTTCTTTATAATCAACAGTGATTATACAGCAGTGTGTGTCTTTTTCCCTACAGGTGAAAATGTTAACTATGCTGAGGCTGTAGACTTTCCTTGTAGATTTTGAGGTAAATTAATATGTTGACATGTATGCCCATGTATATTTATGTTGCAGTATCTTCTAGTAGTGACAGATCTTTTTGTCTGAGATACACAATAGAGAAAGCCTCAGTGCTTGCATATTTACAAGTCCCATAATTATTTTTGTGTTTATTGTAGCTTTGCTTTTTTTCTGTCTCAGACCAAAAAGTAATGTAGTAAAATTGAAGCATCACTCTGTCTGGTTTTTAGTGAGAAATGGAGAAGAGACAGAAGGGCACATGAACGTACATATATAAGCATATAGGGATGAATATCCATATACCTTGACAGACAAATGCATTGGATGTGTGAGAATTTAGGAACACCAAATACTCTATAAAGTATGTCTGATCTCCATGCAGTACTATATCTAGGAGGCACATGAATACTTGAAGTATAGAAATCTCCTTTAGGTGACTTGTTGCTCCTTTGGTACTTTTACATAAGCAGGTGGCTCCAGTAGTTGCAGATATGCTTCATTAATGAATAGATATAGCTTTTTCACTGCCTGAATCTGAGACAAATGAACATTTGGATGAGAACAGCTTGCATGATTCCGATAACATTCTGAAATGATACTTTGATTTTTGAATGTCAGCTTTCATTGAAAGTGGTATTATGTTATAGTTCTTTCCCATCCTCAGAATTTTCCATAAACAAGAATCTTGCTAAAAGACAAATTCAACTCTCATAAACTCCAGGGATTAATTTGGCTCATTATGCTATGGGCAATTACTGTTATATGGATTTTTAATCTGGTTTCTTCCTCTACAATTTTTTTTGGGTTGGACTTTGTTCTTGGGCACACTCTCTTTAGAATTCTATTGTTATCATTCAGCTGTAGCTACCCTTGGCTGCTTTTCTTTCTGATTCTCATGGATTTAATTCAGAAAAAAATATATTTGGTATACTATGATCAATTTAGTCACTAGACCTATTAGACATTAACTCATGTGTGCCAAAAATGCCATGGAGTGATTTTTAAAAATTGCTACATGCAATATAAAAATTAACTTCTGAGCTAAGTAAAAACCCAGTCTCTATAGTTGCATAACCCTGGATACATTTTCTTTTAGAAAGCTCAGAAAGAAATCTGACTTGTGCCTCTATTTAGAGCTCCTTAGCAGTTCATATGTGGTTCTTCCTTGTTTTTATATTTAACATTAATACTTGAATTGCCAATAGCTGAACAACAAAGAACTACTACAGTCTGAGTATTCTCATTAGAATTTCTCTTCTATGCAGTATTCTATTAATTTTAAACTTGAAAGAAGGAGACAAATTAGTGTGGGGAAGTAGCACACTTCTTTGATTGTAGTAAGGTAATTCCTTCCTTTTCAGAGAAAATCTTCTGACTGATAGACCTGCTAAAGAAAGAAATGCTTCTATCAAGGTCATCCTTAGGATTCCCTGCTTTCCTCAGTTGTTACCAGTTGTGAAGAAAAGTCATTTTGACAGATTGAGTTGGCACTCGTTCTATCAGGGCAGAATTTTTAATTTTGGACAAGGACCCTCTGTTGGAGAGATAATTGGAGTAAACATTCTGTCATCCCAGTGGACTGTCTTTCACAGTGTCTTGTGGAATGGTGTTACTTCAGTTTTTTATAGAATATTCTTGGAAATAACAAGTATATTTTGTTCCCATTTTGCTGGTAATGGCTGTGGAATTGATATGCACTGTACTCTTTCACAGAACTATTTACTTTTCTTTTGTCATTGACCTAATCTTGAAAACAAAATTATTTTTACACTGAGAGTCAATGGAAGGTTTAACCGCTTCGAAAAAAACAGCATTCCATTTTCTGTTTGACACTTCATGTTTAGTCCATTCTGTGTAATTTTGTTTCCCCACATCCTCAGCAAATATGCAGCATATCTTCTACACAAGAGCTTTTCCTTGAGACCTGCCTTGAATGTATTTTTTCTTCCTATTTTTTTGGTACTGTTCACTCCCCACTGAGCAGGGATACTTACAGCACAGAAGTACCTAGTACAGGAGGGCAAAGTCTGCCTCCTGAGATATCAGTGGCCTGGGAATAGCATGGTCTAAGTATATTTTTATGGCTGCAACCTTCCTCTAAAGATAGAGAATACTTTCTCTGTCAGTTGGAGAGACTGAGTAGCTGCATCTGCTCCTAATCATGCAGGTGGTAATAGCTCTGCCATTGCATAGCATCTTCTCCTTTCCTTTGCTTTAATTTTCCAATTCTGCTTGTCACTGCTTGAAACAAAAGGCATTTAATGATGTGATGCAACTTGAAGTAGGCAAGGGACACCTGTCTCTGGTTTGATCTTTCTGCAGTACTTCATAATGGAAGACTCAGGCAGTTCATTACAAATTCTAAATTAATGCTTTATCTGTAAATATGTTGGGAGGATATGTGAAGCTGAACAAGGAAATGAGAATCTTTAGGAAATACCATCTAAAGATTTATGGCCTCTTTGGATTCTCTAAATGCTGTATAAGCACCATCACTGGCAGACCAGCAAGGATTGCAGTCAGTGCATGGATGCAAGCCCACTGGAGAGGGCAGGTCAGTGTGGTGATGTTCCTGAGCCTGCAGATGCTGTGTCACTGTGCTGCTGAACTCCATCTCCACTCAGGGCTTTGTTCTGTTTGGAACTGCTAGGTCAGCAATGTGCACCTATCTAGGGGTTGGAGATTGTGCTAGCTATACTGAGGGGAATAAAGAGAAAAGCATACCTGAATTTACATCAGCCTAGAATCAACTGGAAATGCTTCTGGAACTGAACTGTGGCACTAAATATGAGAAGACAACTTCAGCTTTTCAGCACAGATGCTATGCAACAACACTGAAAGCAATTGCACTGGATTTGCAATAAAGGACTCAAGTAAAAAGCTGGATTGTTATTATTTGAAAATGTTCAGAGAGTGGGTCTGTAATGTCACTTATCTACCATGCTCAAATCTTTTCTCTAAAGAGAAAATTATTTTAATGGTGAAATATGATAGCTCTTTCATAATTTATTCTCTGAACCTGGCTCGTGTCTGTGCCTAATATGTTTTTCAGTGTAATAGAGAAAGTTAAACTTGGCCTAAAGTAGTTACAGAAGACCAAAAAGTGAAAATAAACAACAGAGATGGCAGTTTTATAGCTTTTTATACTCAGGGTTTCTTTTCAAACTAACGTTAAGTGTTGGAGTTCAGATGCAGTGGCTGTTTAATGAAATCTGATATTTTTAACTTCAGTATTTGTCAAACTCACACTGCAGAATTGTTGCATAATTTCACTTTTTCATAATTAAAATAAACTGTTTCTGCAACTTCTTAACATCAAATATAGTTCTGCTGTTTATCCTCATCTTCAAAAGACAAGCAATATGGTCCTCCCTTCCTCCCTCACGTGTGTGCTAGAGAAGATGTGAGCATCAGTGCTGAAAGCCATCCTATAGCAAACACAGCTGCTGTTGTCTTTTCAGGGTCCTCCTAAGGAGCTGGGTAAGTTTGCAGCAGTGAGATTTATGTGTCAGGAAGGTTTGCCTAAAACAATCAGTGAAAATCTCCAAAGTAAGTTAAAGCTGGGGAAATTCTCACTTGTTGGGGCACCTAGTCTACCCTGGTTTTCTGTGTACCTTCAGGGAGCAAACCCGGGAAAGGTTTAGCATGACAACAAAACATCCCAAAGAGCTATTTGCTTTTCTTTAGTCTCCACAAGAAAAGAAGACAAGAGGGGTCCCACCCTTAAACAAGATTGAGAGCCAGACCTCATTTTGAAGATTATTTGGCAAAAGAAACACAGACAAGAAAGTTTCCCGCAGCTAGTTCATTTGAATGGTGACCTTTATCTTTCTCCAAATGAAACTGAAAACTCTTCCTACGCTGTGTGACCTCCAGTGAGATTAATCAGTTGCATCATGATGAGATGATGTTATGTATCATCTGTTTGTACTATGTCCTTTTCCCATATGTGGGTTCCATGTTAAGAAATTTTCTTCATCCCTAACACTCCCATCCCTCCCATTTTTACTCCTTCTTAATACCTTTCTTTTTTCACTATACCTCATCTGTCCACTCACTGCCCAGAAGTGGGACAGTGAGACGAATGCTATAGGCATAAAAAAAGGAATGAATACACTTTTGGTTTTGGACCAGTTTCATAATCTTTTGCAGTTTAATGAGTTACCTCTGTTGCAGGGGACCTCTGCGATAACTTTGCCAAAACTGCAACTGTTATAATGGACTCCAAATTAAATGAATTTCAAAACTGGCACAGAAAGCATAGCTTTACATGTGCTCCTCCTAGGAATGGATCAGAGAAGGATTTTTTAGTTGCAGTTGGTTAGAATGTTGGCTAGGAAAACATTAACTGTCCATTAAGAGTGAATAAACTTTTAGTATGAAGTAGCATGCCAAATTCAAGTCTGAAATGTGATCGTTTTCCTGCATTCTCTCTTAATCTAGATTTTTAGTCAATTCTTATTTCCAGTAGCTGTTTCCCTTGGAAAACATTGCGCTTGAAAAAGCTCTGTTTGTGTAAAGAGCTCTGATTTCAGCTATTATTTCTGATAGTTGACTAGGATATAAAATTCTCAATGTTACGCATACCATGTAGAACACAAGTGCAGCATATATAATTTGAAATAAGTATTAAAAGATACAGCTTATGGGAAATATTGAAACTGATACTTACTGGTAATATCATTGTGATTAACCCTTCGTGATGTCCTTTGTGATCCCTCTCAAAGGAATGTTGAGTGTAGGGACCTTCACTGCACACTGGCTCTTCTTTAGTGACAAAACTGCTTTCTGTTCAATTGATTTTTTTCTTAATTGTCATTTTGATACATTTTCTTGTAGATCAGTTCCTTTTTTGCTCGTCATGTGAAGGCCTATACATCCTCTGCCTTTGCAACCACTGCTATAGAATCTGCCCTCTAGTTATTACAAATTTCTGAATCTAGTTCTGGGAAGGTGGGGGACAGAGATTTCTTACCCGAATCAACAATGATTTTCACTAGATTGACACAAGAAAAACCAGCATAGTAGGTGAGCACACTTCCTTCCTTACCCTTGCTGGACAAGGGCTGTCCACCTGCTTGCATAGTGCACAGTCCATAAAGCCCCAGTTCCAAGTGAGACTTTTTGGCACTAAGATGAGTGGTTAACAGTAAATCTGCCATAGATCATGACACAGTTTTGGTAGTGAGACAAACAAATGGAAAAGGTCTCTTCAGTCTCAGGTTTATATGCTGCAGATTTAAGCTGAATTCAACTCTGAACCGGGATGTCCAAGCAGGAATATTTCACCAGATCAAAAGATGGGTGCATCACAAACAAGCCACGTGGAACTGAAGTTAGTGTATAGAAAAATGATTTTCTAAGGATTGGAAAGAATCCTGAGAAACTTTGAGGTAGATAGAGAGATTTAAATTATAGATAAGGTAACAGCAAAAATCCTGCTTTCATGTTTTCTTTAGTTAAGAAGTTTGTCTGCTAGGGTCCTTCAAAACATTTAATGATGGCCAAGAGCACAGGGAGTGCTGTGCATCATGATGAGATTTATAGGAAAATGGGATCTCAGTGCAGGTGCCAGCTGGAAAAACCTCAAGAGCTCCAAAGAACTGCCATCACATGTACTCTTAAAATGCAAGGTGAACTCATTGACTAGAGGCTTCTAGCAGCCTTTAGATTGACTCTTCCTGGTGCTCTAAGAATTTGTTATAATAATTTTTGAAAGGAAGCTGTTTAAAAGCTGTTTCTCCTGTGAAAATATTTGGTCACTTCCAAGGCTATGCAGTCGACAGCACAAATGGGTGAAAGGGCTGGGGCCCCTCTTTCTGCAATACTTTGTGAACAGAAGAGGAGAAACATCTCACATACTGATTAAATCCTTTTTATATCTTCCTTGTCCCTCAGGAATACGCTCATATGCACATAGAACTGAGTACAGAGCTCCAATGGGACACAAGTTAGTTTCAAGACATACAGTCAATGAAAACCTATATAAGGGAATACATTTTGACCTTTTTCATACCCATTTCCAAGATTGCATCTCTCCCGATGAGCAGTGGTGTTAATGTTTCTTATGCTATTTTGTTGTTTTTTTCAGGAGATGCTCTTATTTATAGTGTGAATACCTATAATTTAGCAGCAGAGAAGTAGCAGCCTCAGTGTGACACAGCTTTACTCTCACAAAGGCAGAAATGCTGAGTCTTGCTATTGAAAAGGCTGTAAAATGAAAATTGCTTAATGTAGAAGTAGCAGTGCTAGCAACCTTAGCTGTGCTTTTATTAATATATTTGCACCTCCTTTTGGCAGAGATTACACTGCATTTAAAAAGTGCTGCAGATGCTTTTTGGGGGATCTAAGCATGTCCATGTGGGTGGTGGGTTTTTTTAAACAGCAGCAGGAGATTTCAGTCATAATGCAGATTTCACTCTTGAAAGAATTCACAAAAGGCCCCATCCTTGATCTGCTGAAAAGCTATAAAAAGATAGGCTTAACTGGTCTTGTGTTGGGGAATATATAAAAGGATTTCCATCTAGCAAGCAAACAAAGGTACATCAGAATGAAAAGAAAATTCACATCTAAGGAAGAACTGGGAAAAAATAGTAGTTTTCATCTCTTTAAATTAGACCTTGGATGAGAGCATGAAAATTGAGTCTCTAGAAGGATTAGGAAGTAAACATCTTCACTTTTCAGTCTATTACAAGATTATATCAGAGCTGCTGATGAGTTGTTAAGGTGATGAAATACCTAAAGCTCAAGGCACCAAACTTCTGCTGATGACTGTATTTGGTAGCTGTTAATCTAGCTTCTTATTGCAGATTTTAAAAAATTAAGTGTTCTGACTTAATCCTCTCTCCTTGGAACCAGTGGTTCAGAGATTTATATAGTTTACCTCTCTCAATAGCTCAGTATCATCTTTCCATCTTCATGTGTCCACTTGTCTGTGACAAACACATGAATAAAGAATTAATGCTTTCTCTCTTCATCCACCCCACTCAGTACAGTTTTGCATCTTACTCAATAACAACAATTGTGAAATTTCAAACAATGATCCATCAAGTTCATTCTGAATGCCTGGGGCTTCACAGAAAGGCAGCAGCCATGTCACATCTCTGTGCCCACAGTTCAGTATTGTGACTTTGAAATGCAGAACTGGATTTCATCTCTGGTCTTTGGTGATCTGCTGAAATAATAATGCATAAATGTTGTTAACCCTCTAGTCATGGTAGAATTATAGAAGCTGAATGCATGAGTGTTTTCTTCCAAGACTTCACAGCAATTTATCTCAGATATTTTCCAATTTGTGCTTGAAAAAACTTGTTGAAAAATTTGATGTGTTATCTATTGGGAAAAGTTTCTACTTTGCACTCCCTTAGTATTTCATACACACTTTTCAGAAAGAATGTTTATAAATTAACATTTTCACAGAGAGAAGGGAGTAAGAGATAGAGCAAGGTGAGAGTAATTTTAATTTAGATTTCTTAATAGACACCTCAGAAAACTCACATTCCTTGCAATAGCTGGAATCTTACTGCTTCTGTCCAATTCATGTTCATGTGCCTCAGATTTTGATTAGGAAGAGGAAAAGATGGGCCATAATAAGGTCTTGTACACACTGATAGTTGCAGTGACTGGGCAGAAGAATGGGTAGGAGGCAGGACATGACAAAATGACCCTCAAACCTATTTGAACACTTGCTTTGAGAACTTATTCCATCAGGCACCCAATCTGAGCACCAACCTGTGACCTGTTCAGACTGCCTATAGATGTTTAGTAGACCCTCTTGATCCTCTTTCACAAGAAGGCTGTTCCAGTTCTATACCCCATCTTTAATATTTTTGTTTCTGTTTTATGTAAATCACAATTCCTTCATTGTTCATGGGTGCACTTCATCTGGTTCTAAATCCTGAAAATCTCATTATATGGTTTAGCCCTGAGCCCCATAGATACTATTTAAATGGAGACAATTCATCACTAAGTTCTTTCCAGCTCTTGGTGAGACATGGAATTGCTGGCTTCTGAGCAAGCTGACAAGTCAGAACCACAGAATCTCCTGATGTGGAAGGGAGCCACAAAGATCAGTGAGTCCAGCTCCTGGCCCTGCACAGTACAGCCCCAGGACTCACACCATGTGCCCAAGAGCATTGTCCAAATGCTTCCTGAGCTCTGTCAGGCTGGTGCTGTGACCGCTTCCCTGGGGAGCCTGATCCAGTGCCCAGCCACCTCCTGGGTGAAAAACCTCTTCCTAACATCCATCCTAAGCTTCCCTGACTCAGTTTCATGCCACTCTCTTGAGTTCTGTTACTGGTCACCAGAGAGAAGAGATCAGTGCCTGCCCCTCCTCTTCCCTCAGATGAAGCTGTAGACTGCAATAAGGTCTCCTCTCCGTCTCGTCTTCTCCATGCTGAACAAGAGGATAGAAGTGACATGTGTTTTCATTGTGTTAAATGTCTTGAGTTCTGTTCCCTTAATGCAATTTTTTAAAAATTCAAAGCAGTGCAGGATTGAGAATCAATACGCTTTACCTTTAGTGATCTTAATGAGAGTTGCATGCTGGAAAGATTTCCTGGAAATTTCTGTCCCTCAGATATTTTCTTTCTCTGCCAGTTTGCCAAATCTAGACAACATAAAATGAGTGACTGGAGATGAAACTCTTTTCCTTTTGGCTTCTTATGTAGCCATATGACCCAGGAAGAATAGAACGGCAGATAAATGGTGCTAATACAGATTTAGAAATGTGCATGGGTAGCTCAAACCAAATCAGGATTTTTAGCCCTTTCTGTGACTCTCCCAAGTCACAGGAGCAATAGAAACTTACAGGAAAGCACCGTGGGAGAAAAGAAAGCTGGTGAGAGGTGTAATGAAAGAGCTGTGGCACCTGTTTAATGTAGAAGCAATGGCAGTAACACAGTTTTATGCAACTGCTTCATCTTCATCTTTTCCTTTGACACCTTTGTTCCTTTCTTCCCATTGTCCTAACCCAAAAAACACACACTTTTTCTTTTATAGGGAAGTTTGTTTTGTTTCTCCCTTTCAGTTCTTTTATTAATTATATTTAGGGAAATTGTTCATATCTCACATTCTCTATAGGCTTCTCCTTTATGTGTCCAGCCAGATGTGAGATGAAATTAGCCTTCATGGGTTGTAAAGCACTTTTTAGAGCTAAATTTGGGGCTGGGAAGGAGTGTGGTGTTTATGCAATGTAAACAAGCAATAGAAGTCAGCAAGGCAGAAAGGATGATTGGGAAGTTGGACACGTGTCTAAACTGGCAGCCTAGAGACCATTTAGGGTAAGAGTGAAGTAAGCAGCAGCTGCTAGTTGTGGCAAAGGAGGCTTGGATGTATATAGCTTATCTGTGAGGGGTGCACTCAAAAACCACCTTAGATCTAGTCAGAGCCAAAAACCTGCTATAGAAGAAGTATAGTTACATTATCATTGTGATTTTATAATGAGCTCTGTTCTCAGATGTGAGGTTGTTTTTTTGTTTTTTTGTTTTTTTTTTTTAAGCTCAAGCTACTTGATCTACCTCTTCCCTATGCTACTTTTCCATGAAGGAGGTGGTAGCTTATGTCCTTCTCACTAGTGATAATTTCAGTAGAGATTTGTTGAACTGTGGTAAAGGAGAAAATATTTTCAAAGTATGTGGAGAAATGGACCACCCTGTTCTCACATGGTGTGAACTGGAAAGGCTCCAGTTTGTGTCAGTGGATCTGTCCTGATCTGAGCATCAGCTGACAGTCCAGCTCACTCTTTCTGAAGGACATTTCATAAATGGATGGAAAAGTAAAACACAAGATCTCTGCCTCACCATAAGCTCTCCCTGCTAGAAGCACACAGTGCTCCTGGCAACAAATGGGATTCTGAAATCAGAAAAAAAATGGCACAATCAGAGCTCTGGCATCTGAGAAGCTGCACGCCTGTGGAATTTTCAGCTGGTTTGTAATAATGTTTCAGGACTGGCACACTAACAGGTTTAAATGTGTTTTAATCCGCTTATGTAATTTAAGCACCTCTGGGAGTGGTGAGCATTCATTAAATTATTTGTTATGGTGGGAGTTCTATCATATTGTGCCAGATGCTGCTTTCCATGAGATGTGTTATTGTGTCTGGTCCAAACTAAGCTGAATAACTCCATCAAATTCGATTAGGCTATAAAATAGGCCTCTGTATTAAAAAGCACCAGAGCACATCCTTGGCTCTTCTAAGCACCTGAAAAGTAACTTTATCAGCCATGCTACAGCTGACAGTTTTTTCCCTTCCTTTGATATTATTTTTGACTCTTTCTACATCATTACCCATCCTACAGACAAATGTTCATAACAGCTGATTTAGTTGAGAAGGAGAAATACAGAGGTGTGAAATGGCTCAGAGGTCTTCTTTATTGCTGTACATCAAAGATCATTATCCAAATGAGAACAAATTTGATTTTGTAGGAAACAAAGAAAAATTGTTCAAGTCCATGTTCTGTATTATTTATTCTCCCTCTATTTTGTGAATTAGTACACTCATGAGCAACATAGTCCTGCATACTTCCATAGTTCCAAAGATCCATTCCTGTGTTTCTTCCATGCTCAGGTTGCCCTTGATCTGAAAGGGAATTTGGAATTTGGTAGGAATATGAAAGCAAACCATCATGTAAGGCATATGCTCTCTTGGCATGGGTTGCTACTGAGGTAAGATAAGACCAGAAATCTCATATGTAAATAATGTGCACTAGTGCAGTAAAATTTATTTTCACTTTCTTTCTGAAATATTTTCTCAAATAGTTCATCATTTATCTATAGCTGAAAGTATCAACAACTACTGGATAGGCCTGAACTATATTTTCTGTCTTAAATTCTCTGTTAGCTCCCAAAGAAGGATAGTTGTATCTGTTTGCAGAACACCAAGCATTGTTCCTTTGTGACTTTGTTCTCTGTATTCTGTGCTGGAACCAGTTCAAATTGACTCTCTTGAACTGACTGTTTAGATTGAGGTCAGTATGCAAAGTCTCTATTATAACCCATTCTCCGGTGTAGCCTTTTTTTTTTTACCTTCTCCATTTTCCAGGACCAGCCTGGCATTCTGCTTCCTGCCATTCTGCCCAGGCTCTGCATCACCTCATGGTCTTTGGGCAGATGGAACCTCCTCTGTCACACTCTGCCCACCCAGTCTGAGACACTGACATCTTTGTCTCCTACTTCTTGAAGGTTCTGGATCCTATTCACATCCCTTCTGCTGCTTCCCATAGTCCCTACACTTTCATTTGTTTAGACAGTAAAATATACAAAAGACAGTGTGCCAAATCCAAAATCATAAAACAGAATAACTGCTAAATAACGTACCCTACAAGAGCTATGTGTAGGTTTCTGTAGGTGTCAGCAGCTGCAAAATGTGTTGGGTTTGAGTCCTGTAAATCTTTCCTTGAGAGAAACATTTATGGTTTGAGCAAAAGCCAGGGATATATATTTTTTTTATGAGTTAAATAAATAGAAGCATAAGTTCTTCTGTCACATTTTGAAGATTACTCTTCTCAACTTGCAAACATTCAGGCATCTTTTGGAATAAATATAAAATATTTTTATGGAGTGTGGAGGAAAACAAAAACCCACAAGAAACATGATAACCATGTATATAATCTGTGTGATAAACTGAAAACTAACAAATAGTTTCACTGGAAATTTGGCCAGCTTCAGGGTTCTCAGCTGTAACTATCTGAAATGAAGCTGAAAACATTCACAGAGCAACCCTGAGCCTCTTAAAATCTACTTGTAAACCCAAATAGGTTTAAAAGTGAAGGCCACTGGGATGTGTTTGTCTGCCCCTCTCTTCCTCAGCCGTGCAGCCAGGCCTTGTTTGATGAGGAGCTCCAAGGTCCAGCCCTGGCACTGGGGGCTCCCAATGACCAAATAGTTTGGCTCCAGGCTATCATCCTCTCTATGGCCATGGTGAAATCAACCCTGGCCACTGTGGTTCTGTTAGGTTCAACTTTTAATTAATTTGGTGCTGTCTGCTCAGCAGTGCTCAGCTGGACCACTTTTGAGTAACCTCCAATTGGGGGACATGGTGAGGAGCCCACCCCTGGAAGGAGCCCAAGCTCCCTGGCACAGTGTCAGACCCACAGAGAGAGAGAAAGAGAAAGAAAGCATGAGCTCTGCCTTCCCTCTTGGACTTGTTTTCCCGTCTCAGGCTGCTGAATGTAAAAACAGGAGCACATGCTTAGTTCTGTGCCTGTTTTATGCAGCTCCTGTGTCTTTCCATTGACTTTAGCAACACCAACACGCTCCTTGCATTTACACTACTGGAATACAGACAAATGTAAAAAGAGCAGCAAATATGCTTCATAGAACATAAGGCTGACCTCACACAAGACTTCACTGGGTCCCTAGATGTAGTTACTAGATCCATTAGACCATTCTTCTCCTAAAACATTTAAAAATGAAAAAATCCATCCTGCTGGTGAAGGGATAGGATCTGATGTCACCCTGTGAATGACAGTCACATTCCCTGTGAATGACAATTTAAGCAGTGCCCCTCTAAGATAACTACTTGCATTGAATACATTCTCCTGCAGCCAACCCTTTAAAAGTCACAGAAATAAAATAAAATGTTGATATGCACGTGGATTTTTATCACATGCATCTGGAACCAGTCAAACATTTCCCTAATGAAATGCATCAGGGCAAGGACAAGTTTTAATAATACACAGAAATGTTAAGAAATGTCTTTGATGGAAAGCCAATTTTTCAAGTAGGGCAAGCAATAAGCATAATCTTTGAGGAAAGGTGGCACATGTTTTAATAAGCCATTTTAAATGGGGTTCATCAGCTCTGAAAGAAATACTAACAACAGTGCTACCAGGTTTAACAAAAGTGAAAGGAAAGGATGTTTCTGAAATGCCCAACTCATTTAGGACTTAGAACAGTTAATGAGCTCCTGAAATGGGAGGACTTGTACCAATTAATGTCTCAGAATAGCTGGAGTAAATTATCCCAGTTCTTTTCTCCCTGGAGTAGAACGAAATGCCGTCGTTAGCCTATTTGGGAGCAGCACCAACCCATTATTTACCACCTTATGGTAGCCAGGATGACTTAGTATCTTGAGTTCCTTGTGTTAATTTTGAGATTGTAGATGGAAAGTTGTGGGGTTCATTTCTGTTTTGCTGTTGTTTCTTATGTTTGTACTAAAATACAAACATAGTCAAAATGTAACCCTCAAGATTTTTTTTTTAAGTTTAAAGGCAGATAATTTATCATAGATGCTTTTGTCTCACCTAAAAGGAGAAGAAATGTTGGTTTGGCTTTCCTTTACTGCTTTGATGCAGAAAACCATCCTGATTTATAAACATTTTACTATTAATAGTTTAACCACATGCAAAATATTCCATTGCAATGTCAGAAAGAGTAGTTATGTATTACTGGCTGAAGTATTTTTTGCCCCATGTATTGAGCTCCTTAGGTAACTTTGAGGAAATGTGGTTTTACTGACATAAGGGGAGGCAACAACAAGACTATGAAGAGAATTTGATGGGCCTCAGAGTAAATCTTGTTTTCTTGAGAAGTGTTTTCTTCTATTAGTCCTTCTCACAGTGAATTTCAAGGTAGTCACCATCCCAGTTTAATTTCTTCTGAACAGAAATTCTCTGCAGCTAAAAAGCTATGGCATGGTAGAAGTTGAGGTGGATTCATCTTTCTTTGCCAGAACTTCTTTGTTCTCTTCCAGGTGTTCAGATATTGAATGAAGCACCAGCTTCCACAATGATATCACTGCTTATTGTATCTTTGGAGTTTCTATCTTGAGATATCTTGAAAAAATGCATTATTGTTGAATTGCCGTTCCCTTATAACTTAAGGCAATGTAAATACATCTTTTGAAAACACCCAAATAGTGACACTCGCATCTGCAGATAAGACAGGTAGTAGAATAAATCAGAAGAAACCAATTATAAATACTCCTGTGCTACTCAGTAGGGAAAAATATTTCCAAACATAGTGTTGTGAGTTTAATTTATGTTGTTACAAAAACTCTGTCTATGTAAAAAAAAAAAAAAAATTACATGATTACATAAAATGATAGCGAATAAGATTGTAGTGTAAGAGCCCTAACACAAATTCTGGTGTGCGGCTGAGTAGCAGAACAGGCAAGGAGTTCCTGTGCAAATTATATATGCCATTACAGAGCCTGAAGGGAAAAACAGTAATGCTTTGCTAAAGTATGTACATGACAAGAAAATATTTTTATGAAGAAAATATAAAAACTATTCACAGACTTTATGATTCAAGAAAGGCACAGTTTTAATGACTGAACAGGAGAGCACAAATTACCTGAGACCAACACAGTTCTAGTGTAGAACACAAATGGGGTAATTTAGGAGTGCTCCTAACCTCAAAACTACTCCCAGCATTGGAGGAACAGCTCAAATGGACCAAGACAGTCACGGATGAGGAGGTCTGAATGGCAGACACACCTGCTGACATTCTCCTACCTGCCAATTTTTTATAACCTTATAAACAATCAGCAGGTGGGGCAAACACCACAATTTCTACTTTTACCGCCCACAGTGAAGACATTGCTCTGTAGGAAGCTCTGACATTTCTGGTGAGCTTGGACTGAAAAGCAAAACTAGAGCCTCAATTCCTTGTGGTTACCAATGTTTCCACAGCACTTGTGTGAGCAGGGGTGTTGGCACAGTGGGGTCAGCTCATTCTGCTGATTTGAAAGGACTCACGGCTCTTTCAGTTCTGTGCAGAATGCTAATGGATCAGAACTCCTTAGCTTATGCTTGGTGCAACTAAACAGCTGTGAAGTTTGAGCTTTCATTGTTAGAAAAGTGAGGGCTGATGTGATTTGAATTTGTTAGCTGCAGGGAGATACACTTCATTGAGACGTGTAGAACAAAAGCAATGTGGATGTGAACAGCCTCAGAACTATATCATGCCCTCAGCTCACACAGTCTGCATAGCTCTCTGGATCCCTTTCAATATGAAAAGGTCCAGTGGACCTCTAAGAGGTATATTCTGATGTGGGTGCTTTTTTTAAGAGGATGGAAGAGGAAAAATGCAATGGAAAGTTGGATTGGCATCACAGCCTCAGTCATGCTAATGGCAAAGAGCCCTAAGATTTAAATAATTTAGGATATTGCCTTTAATTGGTTCTGGTTATGTAATCTTCTGTTAATCTCTTTCCTCCCACTGTTTCTCTGAGGGAATGTGCTCTAATGAGTAAATGTTCTGTCCATTTTATTAAGGATGGAGTGCTAGCCATAAAGAGAGTTCCCATAAAAATCACCACACAGAAGTGGATTAAATGACAAACACCAGGAGCAAGGGCCCCAATGGCTGGAGTCATGTAATTATTAGAGACTTTAAGCTTCTGTCTTTTGTTTAGGGGGAAAAAAAAAGAGTTTAAAAACTACTGTGTAGTTGAGGAAAACAGTTTTTGAAAACACAAACATGCCTGAGTTATGTACTGTATCATTATAGAAAACCAATTCCAGTTTCATTGTCTAAATTAATGCAAAAATGCTCTTAATTTCAGAAAGTTCCTTACAGTGCTCTGTAAGCACACATTGCACCCTCCTCCTACCCTTGCCCCCAACACCCCCCCCACACATCCAGAAATAAAAGAGATCTCCTAACTTAACTGAGGTGCTTCAGCTCCGGCCACCTATGGGTGTTGTCCCAGAGGTCAGGGCCAAAGTCCTCAAATTCTGTTCTGCTCTGTGGACACAACAAGTAGCCAAAATTCTATTCCTGACCAAATGTTCTTCCTGAGCATGTTTTGTACACTGAAAGTCAGGCAGGCACGTGTCCTTGCTGAGCCCAGGCAATTAGGCTGCCTGCAGGAATCACTTGCAGTGAGTTGTCCTTCGACACTCCAGTTTTAGAGCATTGGCTTTGCATGGCTATGAGTGAAAAAAATCTCAGTCAGCAGTTTTGCAGCAACTGAATCCAAGGTGCTCACTTTTTTTTTTTTTTTGTTAAGGACTTGCTGCTTTTAGGATATTTTGTATTTATTTAATCTCCTTTTGCCAAGTCTTGTCAGCAATTCACTATAAAGACAGATGAAAGAGTCAACTAAATGACTACAATGCATTGTCACTGATGGCTCTTATGGGCTTAAGACAACGAAATGGAAGGATTTTCCAAAAGTATCTGTAGCTTGATGTCATAACCTTTTTACACCAATTGAGGGTTCATCTATGGGAAGAGACTGGTTAGTAAGAAAGACAAAATTACAGTACATAATTGTGGGATGAGGGAAATGATAGGAATATGATAGGAATAACCCCTTTGCCATTCTGGGGAGGGTTGAGGACGGGCAAACTGACCTTTGTCATTGCACCTCACTAGGAACAGAAGACCATGGTGGCCTGGGGGGTACAGTGACCCTTTGCCAGTATGGCTGAGTTAGAAGACAACAGAGCCTTTGTGGCTGTCTAGGACACAATCTGCCCCTTCCAGCTGTGCTGGGCACTCCTGATGAACAGCTCTCTTTTCTTCCTGTCATGGTTTAGGAATGGTAGTATTTCCCCTGAAGTCACTCCAGGCCACACACTTCTCTCCTTCCACCCTTCCCCTCACCCTTGTCTGTGGCAGAAGGGAGAGGAGAATTGGAGGCACAAAAGATAAAGATCATGGATTGAGATAAGAGCAATTTAATGGCAACAGCAGTGAGATAAGGAAATGAACAGTAACAGGAACAAAATAGAAGGTTCAAGAAAAGAAACATTGTTGTGCATCCCTGAAATTCCCAACGCCAGTCCCACCTCTCCCTCCAGCTCAGGAACCCGGTCCCCGGTACCCTCTCCCTCCCTCTGCCCTGGGGCCAGCGTTACCCCAGCCCCTCTGCCGAGCTGACTCCCTGGCAGGAACTCCTCCTCCTCCTCTGAAGAGGCTCCTTTTCCCCACCCCAGCAATGATGTGAGGTGGTACAGGATAACCTTTACCCCCTTCTGACTGCTGCAAAAAATTAACTCTGTCCTGGCTGGAACCAGGACACCTCCCCACAGGAAAGGACTAAAGCCACGAATATGCTCATTTCCCCAATAGGAGGGTGAATCAGCCTACCTGGTTCTTAGAACTGGAAGTTTGTTTGTGTGCTTACACCTATGTATGCAAGCATTTCTGTGATTATATAGCATAGTTGACATTTTGTTGAGGAGATTAAAGAGTTACACACCTGTAGAGAATTTTAGGGTACCTATTTTTATCCAGGCCCCTCTGCCTCCTCTGCAAACACTGCACACAGTAGATTATTGTTAGGTGAACTTCCAGCATGAATCAAAATTTCAGCAGCTTTCATCAAGCTGTGGACACTGAATCTGCTTAATGGCTTATTTATTATAAGGGTCCTTAAGATCTTTCTGCAATCTTTCCCTGGTGCATTTTGGGATATGCCCTTCATGATCCTTAATGTCAGCCTTCTGGCAAATATACCATTTGTATGTTATACATGGAAACCAATATGCTTTTAAGTCACTCATCTGCATTTCCTCATGTACTTATAGCCCTGACAAGGGCTATGAAGGCACAGGTGGCTTTGTGTTGTTTCACCTTCAGAACAGCAGGTTTATTCTTTTGAACAATTCATCATGTGAGCATTGTTCTCTAATACTAATTTTTGAAAACTGGATTAAACATCTGAATATGAAACTTGGAAATCTAAGCTGGCATCCAGGTTCCTGTAAACATGCCTTGCAATTTTGCTTTGCATGGATTAAATTTTTGAATCCACTTATTTGCCAGTGAAGTGTGATTCTGATTTAAGTTTTCTATCTTTCTGATGTATAGGTCAGGAGGGCTCTTACTTTGGGACAGACCCTTGTGAGAAGACAAAATGAATTCTGTTCCCCAGCATCACTTGTGGTTAGAGATCAGTGTGTCAGGCCCTGCAGCACTGCAGTGATTTTCATTTGGAAAGGATTTTTTTGAGGTGACCATGTGAAATGAGTGGTGATGCTGTTCCAAAGCAGTGCCATGTCCCTTTGCCAGGGATAAGCAAATGCTTTCCTCTTGCTCAGGCTTTCTGTAGTAGAACTTTGTACAAATATAGTGTAAGAATGAATGTTCAGTGGCAAAGAACACAGCTTTGATATTGATTTGTGTTACTGTTGCATAACATTTAGGGACTCTGTAAGGAGCACGGTCAAATCAATCTACATGTGTTTAAATACTCAGAAATAAAGCAATGGAAAAATTTTGGGAAAAACCAATCAGATTTTACCAGAAAATGATGTTTATTAAGTGCTAAGCCAGACCAAACTCTCCTGGTCTTTACAAAACCACGATTTTAAGAGCTGTTTTAGTTCTGGAACAATAACAACAGACAATGAGTATTGAAGTTAATGGAAAGTCAAGGCACTGTACATATCAAAATATGCTGTGCAAAATTTGATTTTCACTTAGCAAAATTAATAATGGGGATCAGTAAAAAACCTACATGCTCCTGGCTTTTCAATGTAAAAAGATATTTAGTCCCAGCATATATATACATGTGGAGGGTTTTAGGAATAAACATATTTATATCATGCTGAACTTATACATGGTAGTATGAGGCACTGACAACATAAATGCCTATATCACCTAGAAGATTAATGAGCAAAGTGAGCTACCATCAACCTGTCATTTTTCCCTGTCCAAGGGAATGAGGAACAGACACTGGTCAGTGAGCACTCAGCAGGACATGAGGCCCTCCTGCTCTGCCACACTCTAAGACTTTTATTGCTACAGAATTGCCTCTTTCACTATGAAAGCTGTGGTCCCTTTATTCCAGCTAAAAGTGCTCTCTGTCACCCAAAGACACAACCTCCTTCTACATACATGGTTAGAATGCTAAAGTAGACCCTAGTGTGACAGGAACTTTAGTTTACGTATGTGTCACCAATATATATCTTTTATACACATGGTGGAGATTCACACTGGAAAGAAGACCCCAACATAGGTTCTGTTTCTGTATCTAAATGTCCTCAATATTGAACTAGACTCAGATGTAACATTGCACCTCAGAGCTATCTCCACAAATTTTTTTACTTGATTCTTGTATATTTTTTTCATGGCTGTTTTAATTAGATGGTTTTTGATCATGCCTACTTCTACATGAAAAAGTAAGTTTTCAGACAGAAAGAATGTATTTCTTAAATAGCTGAAGTTATGGTCTTTTAAAATCAGCTTTGAGTCTGAAAAAAGCTGTTTTGTGAGGTTTCCAAAGGTTCCTGCCAAAATGCCATGAGACCATTACTTCACATTTACTTCCAGATTTATCTGGAACCCAGAAGTGCAGACACAACACAGAAGAGCTGGAAGAAGCAAGAGTTCATCAACTATTTCTGAACTTTCAAAATGAATTATTTCTGGTTCAGTCTGCAGAAAACAGAAAAGCTTGGGTGGTGAGGAAGTTGACTTTATTTCCCAACACTTTTCTGTTCTACAGTAAATCCTCTTCAGATTCAACAACACTTTGATTAATTAGAAGATAATTATCCATTTGCTGACTAAACAATTGTTTCTTCTGTTGAAACTAAGCAATAATATCTTCTTGCTCATCATCCTTCATGTATTGGCAGCAGATCTTAGGTACATACTGAGGGGAAGGTTTGGTCCCTCTGGGAATGCATGCACGTGGAGGGAAAAAACACACTGGTTTGAGAAGGGTGATTGTAGTGCTGCACACATTACTTCAGGTATGTGCAAGTCAAACAGCCACTGGCCTGGAGCAGTCATGGATCAGACAGCCCAGCGTGGTTTCCTGCCTGCTGTGACCTGGCACGGCCCAGGACAGCGCGAGGCCTCTGCGGGCATGGCTGGCTGCCACCGCTTCCCTGCGAGTGGAAACTTCACGGCTGGTGATAAAAGGAGAGAAACTTTGCCATTCAGAGTTAGCTTTCTGAAATCATGAAACAAGGTAGGTTCATGATTTCAGGTTAGTGCTTGCAATTGGTGGTCATCCTTCCCTCCCTTTCACAGCTGAGTGGGGAGCACGTTCCTAGGCTGAGGCCCAGATCTCAATGCTTTTCTAAGTGCTGGGCAAAGACCAGTCCTACTGTGGTGCCAGTGCAATGGAGACACCAGGATGCCACAGAAATGATGCCTGGTTTTGCCTGCCTCTTTTGAACCTTCTCTCAACTTTATTCAGGGAGATCTATTATAAGAAAATTTACTTGTGGAAGATAAAATATTAATTTCTGGAAGGGGAGCAAGTTTAGAGAAACCTTCATGGTTTTTTCCCCCATGTAAATTAACTTTTTGTCACTAGCACAGAGGTAGGCATCTCAAGGAAACTCAAGCTCTTTTTTGGTGAAGGAGAATACAATAGTTTGACTGCTTTATAAACAGTCTAATGCTTCTAAAATTAAGTTTTTGGTGTATGACCAAGTATACTACAAAGAAAACATTTCCTGTAGTATTTTGGTGCTCCTGTTTGGCTCCAGCTCAGACTGAGAAATGTAGAAGCCATTTCAGACATGAATGATTGTAATAGTTTGCACTTGTAAAGTGATCCAGATACTAACATAATGGACTGCAGTTGGAGTGAGAGCATGGTAAAATGGCTCTGTTACAAGCACAGTTCTTTAAAGGAAGTGGTGAAAGGGAGAAATTAATTATATTAGGTCTGGTATACTTTGACTAGAGGTGTAGTAGCCAATGAAACTGAAAAGGCTGTTAATTCAATCACTGAAATGATTTAGCATGGAAAAAAAGAAGAATGTGTTGTAATTTTAAAATAAAGCTAAGAGATTTTAATTGCTAGAAATTAGACTTGCTTGGAACTGCAGAAAAATGGGATGGATGGGAACATCACATCTTATCCTTTTTCATTGTATTTTACACACAAAAATAGAGACAAGACAAATTATTTATACAGGTTCCTTTAAGACATATAATGACTTCCTCTTAACAATAAGTAATCCTACTGTTCTTAGACATATTTCACCTCCAACGGCAGAATGGTCTAAGTTTTCCTAAGTAAGAAAACATGGGCACTTTTGTCACATACAAAGAGAAAGGGAGCAGAGGAAGCTTAGAGATGGTTGGCACGATTTACAGCATTTGGAAAATACATATAGGCCTAAATGCTCATGAAGGATCATGAATGTATGCTTTCCCTTTCACTGAGGATCCTTAGCAGCACTTCTGGTATCCGGGTCCATGTATATTCTTGGGCTATACACTCAGATACAATGCAGGTCAGTTTGCTGTGTGAAACTCACTAACTCAGTGGCCACTGCCTATTCATGACACATGGTAATTAGACAATTACTGGGGTTACCCCATTGATAGTACCAAAAACCCCCCACATATTTCTGTTAAAGCAAGTGGGAATTCTATTTCTGGTAAATTCAATTTTGTAAACATCTATTTAAGACAACCGGAGTGAACACTACTTTATTCCATGCTAAAGAATACACACAGATATACTGTTTGCACTTTAACAATTCTTTCAGGGTCATAAAGGAAAGTACAAGTTAGTGTTGACTTTTTAAACAGTAGTATTAGCCTTGCATCCCAGGAAAACCACAGCAACAAATCACATTTATGCAGTACTCATAAATCAGTAAAGCACAAAGCTGAGCTGGACAACATTTACATGACATCAATCACAAACTGTGAAATACCCAATAAAATTTCACAACATACCTGTGGAACGAGTTTTGCAATGTGCAAATAACACAAATTCCCCACTACCAGGAAGAAAAAAAAGTCTTTCAACACATACAATACAAATTCTACAGCACACATGAAAAACAAGTTCCACTGTATGTATGGGGACTTGAAGAATAAATATAGTATTTTAATAGCCATTAAACCTGAAGTGACCCATTGTCTCATGTTTAGTTAGTACTTGGTTTTGTGGTCTTTCATTGCCTCAGGGCTTTATTAGGAAGATGAATTAATGTGAAAACTGATCTTTTAAATGAATTGCTATATTTCTGACCTGAAATGCCATGATCAGTCTAGAACCTGCCTGGTATTGGCCCCAAAAATTGTCCCCTAACAGATTCATAAAGCTTCTGAAAAGCAGAAGTGCTAACAGAACGGAATATAACCATATGAAACATAGAAATGTTTGTACTTGGTTTTAACTGCATAAAGTAAGCAGATTAAAGAGGCTACAGGGAGAAGGAGGGCAGACTGGCAAGAAGTAGTGTGGTATTAGAAAGTGTTCCTTCTAGGAGACCAGTAAAATAGCACTAGAGCAATGGATGAGAGATAAAGTTAGGGGTAAACATCCGTAAAATATAGTGACCAATGAAAACAAAAAAGACAAAGTTATTAATAATATCCACAATTTTATAATACTGTCTAAAGAACAGAAGGTACATAAAGGAATTGACACTCCCAGTATCAGTCTAGGACCTAATTACCACTGCCCTTGAGTTGGAAAGATGCATCTCTTCTTCGTCTGTGTCCTGGTTCCAGCCAGGACAAGGTTAATTTTTGCAGTAGCCAGGAGGGGCATGGTGAGGACCCTGAGCTTATTCTCTACACCCTCACACTGTGTGCAGGGAGTGGTTGGGAAGGGGTCCCTTCCACTCAGGAAACGTGGAGGGGCAGCTGGGTATTGCCAGTTTCCATCTACTGAGCACTTAAACGTTAATTATTTGCCTCTCTTGTACACTTTGTTATCAATATTTTTGCTGTGACTGTTAATTTTTGTATCTCATTGATGCTTCCAGTCAATCACTCTTAACTCAGCCTGTGATCTTTATCTTTTGTGCCTCCAGTTCTCCCCAGCCCGCCACAGGGGGCGGAGGAAGCCATGGTTTGGAATTTTTCACTGGGAACTCAAATTGGAGAATACCATTCCCAAACCACAACAGTTAGTCATTCCTTTTGAAATTCTTTCGAAGTATTTGGCCTTGCAGCTATGGAGGCACATGGATGTTGCTTTAGCCATAGAGTCTCCGGTCACAAAATGTGCAAAAGCTCAGCTTGAAGAAAGGAAATGTGTGTATTTCTTTGCTTTTAACTGAAGCAAAATGGTGTGATGTAAAAGAAGACCAGAAAGAGAAGGAAAGGCAGGTCACAGAGAGAGAAAAGAAAATTATAGGAATGCAGATGTGGAGAAAGTAGATAAGACTTGTCACTTCCAGATAATCATTTGGGGAAGTGTTACAGCATGAAGAGCTTGATTTTTGCTTAGGAACAGGTGTAGAGCAGAGTAATATGTAGTTCTCTGCAGCTATGAGAAGGGGCATTTATATTTTTCCCTCTCAAGCAGTTTCCATGTGACAAAATACTTGGCCATACATTGTGTAATGGTGGAATGCACGAGCCCCTCCAGGTGAGCAGTTCTGCGCTTTAGGCTATAGCAGCTCACTACCTCAGTAATATAACCAGTGGACTCATGTGCTGCTGTCACTGTTGATTGCAAGGATGACAATACTCCTGTGCCTGCTAGAAATCCTCAAAATCAGGCCAGAGAAAATCAATTCCTATTATTTATAGAAACTGGAGCTCCCCTTTGGAAAATGGAGAAATTCATTAAAGAATGACTGTCTTTGTTCTTTTCAGATTTCTGTGAGAGCTAGTCCAACTAAATCCAAGAACCAATAGAAATTTATTGTGTATTTATGTATTTTGTTTTCAGTGCTGCTTATTAAAAAAGTAATTTGAGAAACTTCTAGTAAATTAGTATTTTTCATGTGCAAGTAGGAATCAGAATCTTATACCTTATTCCTGCCTCATCTTTCAGGTTTCCTTTCTGGCCTTCAGGTATACTCTCCTATGTATTTCTTTGTTCCACTCAACAAAGGGGACTCATGTTGAAAGTAGGGCACCTACTTAAGTGTTTAGTTGGATTAGGGTTCTTCAGAGGATTTCCTAACCTCTGGAAAAAAATGATTAATTGTTGAAGCATTAGGCCTTCAAGGCCTAGACTTCCAAGAAATTCAGCTCTGAATCCTGGGCTGGGCTGACTGAATTATTTTATGATGGCCAGACCTAGGACTGTGCAGGGTAATGGTTTCTGAGTGCAGACCAAAATAGGAGGAGGTGAGTGCTGAGTGAGTAAAATGAGATTTAGAAACTAAAAAATCCCCAACGAACCAACCAACCAAAACTAAAAAACCAAACAAATCTAACAAACAAACAAACAAAAAATCCCAAAACTCCAAAACCAACATCAACAACAAAACAAAACCATTCCCCCCTCCTCCTCCTCTGAAAAACCCCAAACCCAAATAAACAACCCAGTGGAAAAATGCATATTCCAGTTACAGTTTAAAACTTTCTTGGGATATAGTCATCAAAGAGAAGATATTGTCTGACTCTATCTTTGTATTTAACTTTGTCAGACCAACTTTCAAGATGAGAAAAATCAAAATTATGTGATGATTGTGACATGCTGCAGTTATTTGTGAAGACTTGACCATGTTTGTGATGGTAATAGTTTCCCAAAAGTACTGTGCCTTGCAAGGTAAATCACAAAGTTTGCTTCAGCTAAGTAAAATTTGGAGGAAAAGGCCCTGATACGATTAATTGGCAAATGCCCATTTTTTTCCCCATCTGAAAAGCATCCATGTTCAATGTGATAACATTTTCTTTAATGTAATTCAAGAACACTTTAATACTATCAAATGTTCCCATACTTGCCCTATGTGCTCGAAGACCTTTATGCATTTCTTATACATTGCATAAAAACTAAAATTACTTTCCTGCTGGCTTGCAAATACTTGGGTTAATTTTAGCCAATAGTTGCATTTCTCATAACCTAGTCCCTCAAAGTGTCTTCTTTTCAGAGTTTGCCAAAGGGCTCACTTAGAAATGCTAGTTCTTACAGCTCTCACCTCACTTTGTTGTGACTAAGCCCTCCTGAAATGCTCTCTGTTCCACAGGACATTCCTTCTGCAGCTGTCACATGCTGCTGTGCTTGCTCTGCGCTTACTGAACTGCCTTATACTCACAAAGGGAGCCTCAATTGTTTCTTTCAAGGGAGAGTTTCTGTTCTGTCCTGTGTACTTTTTCCTTGATTGCTAATATCTTACGGTTCTCTACAATGACAGAAAAGCTGATAACAATCTTGAGTAGAGGAGATCAGCCTGCCTGTATGCTGATATAAACTGAAATGGTGGCATGAAATATGTCAATCAATCATCTTGCAGTGCATTTCACACATGTTTTTTTCCTGGTGTGAGTAAGCACATTTGCTGAGATGGGTCAGACCTGGGATAACATGAGTTTTTCTAAGAACTGATGATTTCCTTGGTATGTGCAAGTGCTTTGCAAGTTTAACCTGTCATATCCTACTTCACCCCTAACCCACTTTTTCCCCAACTCACCGCCTTTTAATTGCCTCCTAGAACCCTGTTCATGAAAATACAGAGCTCTGAAATTTCAGCCAAAGGGACACTCTGCCAATATTTTTTACCTGGAAAAAAATGCTTTTCAAAAAGAAATGATAAGGAATAGTCTTAGTTGTAATCTAGAATTGCACAAAATAATTGGCTGCTCTGAGGCATAGTTATTTGGCATAACATGCTGCTTTGGAAGCTGTTTCCAGGTACAGCGTGGAGCAAATCAATCTCGTTCTTATTTCTGGGAGTTCCCTGTCCTTGCCATGGAATTGCAATAAGCAGTCAGAATGCTGTGGTCAGTAGCATAATTGGGTTTGGGCCCGGAAATAATGGGAATTCAGCCAAAGCCTCTGAGGGAAAGAGAAAGGACTCTGTAAACAGTTGTAATTGGGTCTGACTGAAAAAAGATCATTAATGGTGCTGTGTCTTTTAAACAGCTAAAGCTGTTCTTATGCTCTAATTCTACCCCTAAATGTCTGCATTTGGTGCCAGTCATTACCCCTGTGACTATATGGAGGACATAGCTCCCTTCAATTCTATATTCAAGAGACAGGTTGGATCCTTACTTTCTTCCTGTACTTTTTTGTCTTCTGCCTCTAGTATGAGAGGCACAAATGCTGCCAGGGGTTTCTACTGTTCAGTGGGGCAGCTGCCCCTGCACACCAGGAGTGTCATTGCAACTCCCCACTTCCACCTCTACCCATCACCACTGTGGTGGGATGCAATTCTGCTGATAAGCAGGGCCCCCATGTGCTGCCTGCCTGCAAACACCTGAATTGTTCTCTGCAGAACAGAAATTACAGGGAGAACTGCAGAGGAAGGCAAGGTACCCCCCAAAAATCAATCAAGATATCTCCATTGTGAAAGAAAAAATTGGGAGACAGGAAGAACTGCTGGATGGGTGGGAAATATATGGATATATCCAAATATATCCATATGCTTTAAAGAAATTCTTGATGTACGAGGGAACAGTATAAACAAGGCTCAGAGATTTTCATGTGAGAAATTTCTTGTGCAAGAAAGTGAAAAAGTGCTTAGTGCAAGGATAGTGCTATCCCATTATACAGCTGAGCCTGTGGGCACCATTGGACAGGGTGACCCACTTGTATCTTGGCATTTCTACGGTTCTTTCCTAGGGAAGTGACGTTTACCATGTTTTCATCTTTTTGTCCCAGTGGAGACAGGGAGAAGTTTTTCCTGAGAAGTGTTTTTTTTTTGTCTGTAAGAAGTAACTAAGTCAGGTGAGACCTTCAATGGCAGAGAATGAAAAAAGAGGCATGAAGAATGACCTGTGTGCCTGAAAACTTGGCTGCTAGTTAATCTGATAAAATATATTGATTTTGTCTACAGACTTTGTTCTGGATAGAAATAAACAAGAGTCATGGTCTAAAAACTAATATCAAGACAGAGTTTTGTTCACATGAAAAAATGACAAAACTGAAGTGCAAGAACCAGAGTGCAGCCCTACCCTGTCTGTTTTGGCTCTCACTCAGTAGTGAAGGCACTCCAGAAAGGAGCTTTACTGATATCATCTAACTAAAAAAACTTGAGTTAGACTTGGTGTGTAATATGTCTAATGATCTGGAAAATATATGTTGGATATTCTCCCTGTGGTAACGGACCGAGACGCAGAAAGACAGCCATATTTTTCAAAACTCAAGATTGTTGCTCAGAGTTTTCGCAAAATCTGTACACATTAAAACTGGCACTGTTTCCTAACTATTGAAGAAATGCAAAATTAGTGGAGCTGGGGAATTACTGAAAGGCTGTAATACTTTTGAACCCAGACCCACCCATGTTTAGGTGGAAAAATGCAGTGGAAGCAATACAACCCGAGAATTATTTTCTGTATAACTTCAAATTGAGTTCTCATCCCAAATTCAGTGATGTACTTGTCTGAATTTCTGCTTATCTCCCTGGCTTCATTACACAGCATCTGAATGTTTAAGAGTGCTTAGAAATCTTTATGATGCCTGTGAGGCAGGACAAGTATTCTTGTTTTCCTTTTGTTTTAAGGAGGAAAAGAAAACAAGAATTTGCCAAAGGGCAAATATCCGTGTCAGCGCCAGGAAACAGGTACATGTTTTCAGTGTACCAGCCTCTACCAATGCCTGCAAAGGCAAATTTTTTTCCCCCCAGTCGTGTGTATGTATGCACATAGACATAAACAGACAGATGTGTAGTGTGATTGTTTCCTACTATGTGTTTGCTCCATGGGTGTTTGACATTCGTGCTGTGACATTGGAGCAGGCCGTGGTCAAACACACACCAAACTCACATCCTGGAAGACTCTTTCAGTGATGTAATATGTACAGAAAAGTGGCTCTAATATCTTCTATCTTGGCCCTGATTCAGGGTCAAGAGGATATTTCCAACAGTTGCTTTTTCCAACAAAGAGTGCTCTGAAAACCCAGGCCCTGTGAACCGAGCAAGTGCTCAGAGCACACACTTCTATAAGAAGCTTGCTTGCCTACTAAGCAATTCTCAGCAATGTCTTTGGCTGCAAGCTATTGTTATTTGTTTGTACTGTGGCAATGCCCAGGGGCTGCAGTCATGGATCAGGGCCCCATTGTGCTAGGTATTCTAAAGACACAACAAAAAGGTCTTTGTCATACTCTTAAGGCAAATCTGAGGTGAGTCTGGGAAAAGAACTTTCCCAAATCCAAAGTTCTAGGGCCAATTTATAAGCAGTTTACTTCTCTCCACACTTTGGGTTTATCCTTGGTTTTCTCATCTGCATTGTTTATTCAACACAGATAATAAATGAACTCTGAAAAAACAATGGGAAATGCAGAAATTTGATGTAGTTACTTATATTTTATACTGAACTTTTAAACAAATAGCCATTCAGTGACTGACAGAGGTGCTCTTGAGGACTTAGTGTCCATCTTTGGCTCCCTTGAAGTATTTTGTTGTTGTGACTAAAGTGACTGAAGACTGAAGTCTGAGGCAGAAATAACGCTTGAGAAAACCCAACCTTTTTCCATTTGTATTTTTGATGTGTGAATATCATTCGCTTCATGCATGTGGCATTGCTGGGGGTATCCACATGACACAGGATTTTTGCACCTCAGGCATTCCCCAGCTGCTGGCACTTGAAGTCACATTCCTTTCTGTATCACATCAGTTTAGTTGCTGTGGATACTCTTGTGATGCCAAAAACAAAGGATTAGGATTTACTGTAGCCCTTCCTCTCCTAGAACAAAAGGTTCTGTTCCTGAATGTCCTGTCTGCATTGCAGGCAAGGGGAGCACTGGGGGTCACAGAGGAGGGATGGGGCTGGAGCTCCATAAACACTCCCACCCTACACTTGGCAACATGTCCTTGTGTCCCCAAAAGGTTTTGGGTGAATAGAATTGGGAATTAAACTTTTACTGAAGTCACTAAAGTGCAAATACCTACAAAGTCATGTCAGATCCACCTCAGCACTTTGGCTTTTTATCTTTTCTGGATGTCCTCTGTATACCTCTAGTCTCAAACGAAGAATGAGAACAAACTTTTCTTGGTTTTGGAGATACTGCTAGTGGTGTATGGGATAGCTGAACCCACAATAACAGGAAAAGGGTCTGGAAAGTCCCTCGAAGTGGTTCTTCACTTGTTGAGGAATCACTGTGTAAATCAAGACGATGGTCTGAGGCCATAGTTTATATTTTTCTGACCCTCAAAAGCAGCTCTGAAGGAATTGAGTCTATTTCAAAATCCACATTCAGTTAGCAAAAGAAAAAAATGTAATGTTTCTGGAAAAAAAAAGAAATATAGTATTAATTCTCAGAATAATTCAGCATTTAACACACATAATTCTTGCCTATTTTCATCTATATGCTGATTAATTAAACATCTTAAAAACCTGGTTATGTATTATTTTTTAAAAAACATTCTTATGTTCAAAATAAAAGTTAAATTAATACATCTAGCCATTGCTGGTGGGCTTCATTCATTAGCCTTCTCTGCCATGGATTTAAGAATTAAGAGAACAAACATTTATCAGCTGGAATAAAGACTTTTTTTTTGTTTCCGTTTCTGTCTTCTGAGATGCATTCCAGGCTTTCAAAGAAGCCACAATAAAGCTCTAATTTTCTATTTATATGCTCAAACATTATTTTCATTCATATATCTATAACCAGATAAACATTCTGGAAATTCACATTGCAGCATAATCACTTTGTTCTTCTTTTGGGATACTGACTCATAATTAAATAGATGCAGCTGAGAGACAAAAACGTGACATTGAGACTGTACTGTTGCAGCAAGGGGGAAAAAAGATGAAAACAGAGGTTCTAAGGTCAGCAAACCAGACTGGAGTAGGAACTCAAAAATTGGGTTAATGCTCTGGTGCATCCACAAACACCCTTTACAAACCATGTACATTACAGCCAGTGTTTTATACTTTGGCTTTAAAATGGGGATAATTACTTTCCCGTGTTAGTGGGTTTTGTGAGAATATCTATTAGTGACTGTAAAAAAAAAAAATCTTGCAATATGGTAACACTCACATAGGTATCAAGAGAAACAAAAAGCTTAATTAGCATCTCACTAGAGACTTATATTCTCCTTAGAAAGAGCAATAGACTGAGTTACTGAAGGTAGCCAAAATTCAATCCCTTGCTGTTTATGTAATGAGCTAACTCACAGTTGGTATTTGTTGTGAATTGCACAGTAAAAGAATTTACTTTAAAAATGCCTTTTTGTTGAGTCTTGAATGTGTTGTCCAAAATGTCTCATTTTTAACAAACTTTCAGAGAATTTGAGCCTGACCTGGATTCTGAACCTGGCCAGATTTAGCACTGCAGGCAGCATCTGCAGCTCCGGGTTAGGTGGCTGCAGGAGCATTTCCAGGCTAGGGCTGCACACTCCAGGTCTGCAGCCGGACTGGGCTCCACCACCCGGCTGGAAGGGGGCTCAGGCTCCTGCTGTGCAGCCAAGACTTACAGCACTGCAAGTCTGGAAAAGGCTTTTTGGATCTACTTATGGGCAGGCTTATGCCACCACTAAGGCACAAGCTGTATGTAGGGTCGCCCCTCTTCCAGGGCACAGCCCTTTCACAGCTTGCTGTGGAGCTAGGAGAGCAGACAGGGAAAAAAGTGTTAGATTTCTTTTATAAGTCCCTGCCTTGAAGCAAACAATTTCTTTCTGGGGGAAAAAATGTTCCTTAAATAAAAAACATTGTATTTCTTATGAAATCTGTTAATGCTGCTGAAATGACAAAGATAATGATTGCAATAATTGTTTTATGGTGTCAGAAATTTACGTAGGCATATCAAAACAAAGCAGTCTACTTAAAGCTGACCACATGTAGCAAGTAACAATAGTCTAAAATATTGTAACTATCTAAAGGTTTTAAAGATGTCTTTGTTTAAAAATAGAATTTACCCATGGATTTTTAAACAGTTTAAAATAATTACAAATTGGTTCATAATAAAATGCAATTGTATTGTTTTATTTGTAGTCACTTTTCTTTAGGAATAGGATAGCCAAATTCCCTGAGTTCTTTGAAATGTTTCTATTAAGCTTCAAGCTTTCATTTGTTCATGGGATAATTTTCCATGTCTAACCTCAATTTTATTAGAAAGGAAAATTTCTATAACTTGACTCAGTCCCTGTTTCATGCTGCACTGCAAAGGAAAAACAGCTGTTTTTTCAGACATCTCTCAAGCAAGGTGATGTGTGTTTCCATGTAACTCTTGCAAATACAGTGCAGCCACTTTTACAAAGAAAGGTATTGTGAAATAGTTACATCCCTGAGATATATTGTAGGGTGTTAGGAAATTAGTCTCAGCCAGACTGAAGGTGGATTCTTAAAATAACTTGTAGTGTTTTTGGCTTCCGTAGCATTTTTGATGTGGAAGATCTGCTAAGAGTATAGAATCATAGAATAACTGGGTTTGGAAGAGATGTTTAAAAGTTGCCTAATCCAACTCTTTCTGAAATTAACCCCATCCAATCTGACTTTTGATTCCAGGAATGGGGTATCCACAATTTCTCTGGGCAACTGATCCAGGGTTTCACCATTCTCATAAAAATTCTTATATCTGGTCTCAATTTGCCGTCTTTTAGTTTAAAACCCCACTGCAACAGGCCTTACCAGAAAGCTGTCCTCATCTTTCTTACAAACCCCCTTCAAGTACTGAAAGACTGCAGCAAGGTCTTCCCAAACCCCAACTTTCAGCCCATCCTCCCAAGAGAGGTGCTTCATCCTTGTGGCCTCCCTCTGGACCTGCTTCAACAGGCCCACATCTTTCCTGTGCTGAGGAACCAGAGCTGGAAGCAGCACTGCAGGTGGGGTCTCATGAGAGTGGAACAGAGAGGCAGAGTCACCTCCCTCACCCTGCTGGTCAGATTCTTTTGTTGCAGCCCAGGATATGATTGGATTTCTGGGCTGAAAGTGCACACTGTTTGCTCATGTCCATCTTCTCATTCACTAGTACTGCCAAGTCCTCCTTTGCAGGATAATAAATGACCTATCAAGGACAAAATATATTTGTTCTGAAATTTAAATTCACATATTTTTTTAAGGCATTTCCCATTTCCTAGTCTTAAAATTTGCCTGTTCTACAGGGAATTTTCCTTAAAATTGACTATAACATGTCTGAAAGTCCTTGAGTTCAGATAGCCAGAGGACCTTAAGACTGCTATCTCTAGCAGGCTTCTCATGAATTCCAGGTTCCTTCTCATGGTGCATCCCTGCAGGTTTTCTGAACTAGGAGATTTCAGAGCATCCATCTGGGCCTGTCTAGGCTAGCTGATGGCACTGCAAGTGCCAATTTCATTCACAATCTGCAAGCTCAGGGGCATGGCTTTTTGAGGCGCACTGAAAATGAGGTTTCAAGAATACATTCTGGTCTTGTCTATTGGCTATGTGATGGAACCGCAAGTGCAATTTATCACAGTCTGAGCTCAGGTAAATGCTTTATTAGTGACAGCACAGAAAATGTGTGTTCCAAAAACATTTGAAAGTTTAAATTTTGAGCTGTGAGAAACCAAATGTATAGTTCAGTGTACTCAGGTAAAATATTAAATGAAAATATGAATTGCAATAATAAAGTCCTTAAATCTTTTGTGTTTTCACAGTCATTCCAATCTTTGTTTTGTGTACTTTCATCTTGGAAAAATTTTAGATGTATTGTGTAGCTTTAGGTAAATTCTTCAGTGAGTAGTAGAGCCAAAGACCCATCTACTTTCAGTGGAGCTTGGCCCATCTTGTGTATCCCGGTGGGTCTGTGATGGGTAGGAAAGCTGGCGATGAGGTGCTGCCGGCAGCTGCAGCATTCCCAGGCACTGAGGGGCCATAAAGTCCCAATGCCCACAGAAAGAAGAATACGGTCTTTGCTGGATAAGTCCAGACCTGCAACAAACAAATATAAACAGATTTTGTATCTTCCTATTTAATGAACTTCTACAAAACTAAGAGCTCAGCTTTGAGAAAATGACACTGGCAAAGTCTTCTCTGTTCTGAGCAGGATCTTGTTGTCCTCATTCAAGGAGGAATTTCATATTCTGGCCCTAGCTTGCATTGTTAAAGAAATCTGGACATTTCCTAGAAGCCTGAAGGTTTTTGGCTACCAGAAATGCTAGAGATTTCCTCATGCTAAGAAAAACCACAGACTTCTCCAATTACAAATATAATTGTAATTCACAATTAGAAGTTACAATAAAATAGCATTTCCTGCAGAACCAAAGACTAGTTTAAACTTGCAGTCATTATTTGCAGGGCAGGAAGGATGGAACTAGATTGTAACGAGGACTATTTATGTGGCTTATACATTGCCCTTAATAATATAAACATTATGCCCATCTTGGCCACACTCATGAAAGGCAAAGTGAAGCATTTGAAATAAGAAAGGCATTTCTCAAACGTCTTTTTCATCTTCTCCATCATTCAGTCCCAAAGTGTTCAAGACACATTGTTGTCTGTCAGACTAAACAGAGAAAGGAAAGCATTATTCAATTCTTGAAATATTTCAGTGCCCACACATCTTCAGTTCTCATGACTTTTTTTTTGTCCAGTGTGATTTGTGTCAACGATATTATCTATTCAGAGAAGTATGAGGCAAGAGGATAGAATGTTAACTTCTATAAAGTCTTTCATTCCACGTACTTCCCCAAACAAATGCTTTACCAAGTTAAATAACATAGCTTCAGAATTAAAATATTCCAGAGGGAGAGGCAAGGAAAAAGCCAATGTTTTCAGTTGAAAGTGAAAGAGAGACATGGCAGCTTCTAAGGCCTGCTCTGGGATGCAAATGAGGATGTTCTTATAACCTCAGTTCTGTATTTCAGGGACTTTGTTAAGGGCAGGATGTTCAAGCAGAATTTGGAAGAGGGCATTTCCAAGGCAGGAAAACAGGGCAGAATGGCATTTCAATTCTTTTTAACCACTTCAGGTCTATCCTGCTTTCATGTTTTTTCTGACTGAGTGAAAGTCTTAAAGGGTACGATTTTTCAGAGTAGCATACATTGATGTGATTCTTAACTCTGCAGTGTGATGCTGGTTTATATGAATTGTCATAGATTATGTTTATATGAAGTGTCATAGATGAAGACAGTGGAAATATTAGAGTTTTGTGAGGTTTTGCAATTATGAGCTGAAACTTTCCTAAGACAGCCTGTGAGATTTTTGATACACTTAGGTAAGATAGTCTCTTTCTGTTCAGAGCTTAATTCCCAGCACACATTTGAACTTCAGTTCTGGTCTGAAGTTTTATATTAACCAGGTCTGAATTCTGCATATTTTATGCATTTTTTCTCTCTTTTATCCTATCCATACTGTATGCTACAATTTACAAATATTTTCTCACTACATAATTTGCTACTGATGAAGCACTGTCTTGATAGAAATGTATACAAAAGTAAATGCTAAACTAGAATAGAGCATAGTTACATCACAGAGAATTATCTGGCATCTGCCTCATTAAAGTGGTCATGGAGATAACTTTTAAGTCTGTATAAATATGAGTATTAAGTGCTATATCTTTGTGCTTTCCAAGGAAAGCTGTATACAATCAAAGTGATAGACTCCTTACAAATATTGGATTAGTCATATTTAGTGATTTATGGAAGTAGACTGGTCATCCTCATGAAAGCCAACAGGTACATCTTTTCTCTTTGACATTTGCTAGTCATTAAAAAGGTACCTCAAAATATGTATGCTTGACTCTGAGACTAGCACAAATTTGCACTGGGAAATGCCTTGATGTCCAAACATCTACAGAAGGAAATATGTATTTGTATAGTCACCTGGATATTGTGAAGAAGCAATGATGAGATAAAGAGCATGTAAATTCTCCCCTCTTTGTACAGTGGAGTTCTCACTACACTAGTGAAATTATGAGTGTCATTCTGTGAATGAAAGATATAAAATTTATATGTAAAATAGAAAAAAAATAGAAAAATTCTACTTGCAAGAGGCAGGTTATATTTAACTGAACCTCTAAAAATGAAGAGGCAGTATAGATTAATATATTTGTTTACATTTATGCATTTAATAAATCTTCACATAATCCTGCAACAGATATTAAATACCTTAACAGTCTTCCATTAATTTAGCAAGGGTGGAACAGCAGTGTAGGTAATGGCATTTAAAATTTTCAATTTTTGATTGATGTTTGAGTTTATGCAATCCTACCTCTGAATTTATGAATATATTTGTCAAACAATTCTATACTTTAATCAAAATAGATGATTTTTGAATTAACAATCTGGTTTGCAAGGAGAACTCCTGCAAAAATGTCGTGACAGCAGCAGCTGCCATGGGTCTGCATGATACCTTTTAACTTGATATGGGAATGTCAGCTGGTCAGCAGAGTGCATCTGCACCTCTCTTGAGCTTTGGCTTGAGGAATATACAACAGGAGGTTGAAATGAGTATTAACTGCAGCATTACCCTTGTGTATTTGCCACAAGTTCCATTATCACAAGCCTTTTTTGTGTTATTTGTTCATCCCTGCAAATGCTCTTTAAAGAAAGGTCAGGGAGCTATAGAGCTAAGCTTAATACTGCTTTTGAAATATACCATGAAGTGCTGCACACCAGAATCCAACATGTGCAATGGTCATTCCCACTTATACAAACAGAAATGACCACTTTAACTACGACTCAAATTAGCCCCAGCTGGAATCCTAATGCAAGCGAATAATTTTCAAAGGTACTAAGCAAAAAGCTATTTCTCTGCCCTCTCAAACAAATTGTGAATGCCTCGAGGAACTGGAAATAACTAATAGTCATCTTTGTGTAAAACTTCATTTATTTTCTTTTTAACTGTCTCAAAAAATCAAAATCTAACACACTGTGACCAGTCTCAAAATCTGGGCTAAATGCTCCATGCTACATTACCCAGCTGGAGAAGTAAAGAGGAAATAATTCTCACTTACATATTACAGTGTATAGCTATTCAATGACAGCAGTCTTCAATTAAAAAAGGACTTGAATTCAGTAGATCCAAGTCCTTCTGGCATTTTCCTCTATTGGTGTATCCATGTACAAACAGTGATACTGTTGCTCTGATCATCCCAAGAGCATCTACAAGGTCTGGATGTGTTTCAGTGCTCCCCATATTGACATAATTTTTGCAATGAAATAATGAAAATATTTTTTAAAATGAATGGTCCAACTAGCTTAGTATCATGCCTCTAACGGTGGCCAATTATGGTTGCAAAAAGAATCAGAATAGGGCCAATGTACAGACATTCCTACATCATACTTTCCTGACATTCTGGAGTTTTCTAATGCAGCAGTAATTCTTCTCTGTTAGAAATATAAATTATGTACCCATTACCTAGTTGTGAGCACCTTTCTTATGAAAAATGAGTATATTCAGAGAAGCATGTATGCACACACACGGAGTTGGTTGTTTTCAGAGAATATATTTGTGGATAATTTCCATTCTAATGCCAAAGTGCATCCTTGGTTTATGAGGGCCATGGCAGTGGGGAGGCCTCCTGTACATCACTGTGTGTTTAAAATTGTCACTAATTGTGTAGTAAGTATACCCTTGCTGGCTCAGAACAACCACCCTTTGTGCACCAGTCCTCCAACACTGTGGACACTTGACACAGAATCACAGAGAATCACAGGAACTTTAGGGTTGGAAGAGGCCCTCATGATCATCTAGTCCAACCATCAATTTAGAATTTTGATGACCCCTAGACAACATCCCCAAGTGTCACATCCAGCCACCTGTTGAACACTTCGAGATGGTGACTCCATCACTTCTCTGGGCAACTTATTTTATCTAAGATTTGATCTGAATCTCTCCTGGCATTACTTAAGGCCATGTTATTTCATTATATAAAATAGTAATAAAAAAATAGCAAGGGAAATTTTCATTGTCTTTTGAGCTTTATGTTTGGAAAATGTATTCCGACCCTTCCCCCCCCCCCCAAAGATTTAAAAGAAAAATTTGTTTCCAGCACTTGAGGTGTCATGTAGCCACAACTTCAAATAGTCTGTGCTGTAAGAAAAGCAGCAAATACAGCTAGCATTGACACAGCAAGTAATTTTTAGGTAAAAAGCTTCAGTCAGCCTTTCACAGCCACTGCTGCATTCCTTCTTTATGATGTTTTAGAAGTTCCAGACAGAAGAGGAAGTGCTGAAATGCTCAGAGAAAGGCACTCCTCTGCTCCAGAGTGGAGTCCTGTCTGGAACTCAGCGTGAACCACTGGACCTCATAAGAGAGACTGTCCTTGGGTGAGGCTGATTCTGGCTTCCAAAACCTATGGCAGCTGAAGGCTTGAGCTAAGATGCAGGGCAATAGACTGTGACCTTTTGTGTGCATTCTTCCCATAATTATTCAATAAAAATGCAGACTGTTATTTCTATCTTGCTAAATATCAGCTGTGAGTTTGAAACTGTCCAAGATCCCAAACAACACACTTTAACTTAAAAGCTAAAAGCAGGGAAAAACCACAAGCTGGAGATCAGGGACAGCAGCATGTTCTACAAAAAAGAAGCATAATATGACAAAACTGATAGGTACTTGTGTGTGCCTGTTGGGTAGAAAATGGAAATTTTCCAAGACTTTATAGGAAAAGGCAGTATGAGTCATTTTGGGATGTCAGAAAATGTTGACAACCCTCAGGTAGGGTAGCCTTTAGGAAGATTAGAGAATGGGTTGAGGGAAGGAGCTGAAGGAAAAAAAGTGATCATTGTGGAGTTTCCATAGATGATGAGGTAAAAGGTTGAGAAACAACAGCAGAGGGACAAGAGTTTTTTTATTTACTGAAATTATATTTGCCAAATGAATCATTCTTAGTCAATGAGAACAGGTGATAACAATTCCTGAGATGATATCATGGGTCTCATGACCATTAAATCCTTGCTCACCTGGGTACCTACAAAAGCAGAGTAGGAGGAGCACTCTGGGGTCAGTTCAGCAATTGTCTTTTTGGCATAAACCTGTCTTCCTCATGATCAGAGAAATTTATTGAGCAGTGTGTTGTATTGACTGATAGTGTAGAAGCTACCATCTGTAGATCATTCTGATAATTAGTTGGTTTTGTGCCTCCACCAAACCATGGCTGCTGAGGTAGGTATGCAAAGCTCCACATTGCACTGGCTGAGCTTTTCCTATGTAACAGGGAATACTTGTATAAAATTAACCCAGAGTAGATTATCTACCTTGCAGTTATGTGGAGCTTCAGGAGGGCCTGGAGCACTTCAGTTGTTAGTTGGTTTGTGTTCACCCTGGGTCTGAAAAACCAGAGGGAATTCTCTTCCCCTTCTGAGTGCTGTCTGAAAGACTTGTATACCATATACCTTTCCTACCACCTCACTAATTTCCTCTGATTCTCAAAGTATCTTGTGCTTGTATAAAAAGGGCTGAATGGTGAATTTTGTCTCATGATAAGATAAGAATTAAAAGGCACAGCAGATTTAAATGAGCTGTATAAAGTGAAGTCTATCAGCACAGCCCATTGGCAGAGCAAAAAGATGAAGATGTGAGTTATGATGTATCTCCTGTGTGTTGTAGGTTTTTTTTATGTGGAATAGTTAAGAAGAAATATTAATGGTAGTTAAAATGTATTTCATTCTGATGTATTATCCAGAATTCACTTATATTTTTGAATAGGTAACAAAGAGATCCTTTGCTCCCTGATGAAGAAATAACTTTATAAATTAGCTTGTTTTTATAAAAAAACCTTTTCCAGACTTATGCTGCATTCTGCAATAATTTTGTTAGGAAGGTGTTTTAGAACCAGAATAGAATTTCTGGTGAAGATGAAATGCAGTTGCACAGTAGGTATAGTTCAGTGAGCAGGGCCATCTGCCTAATTCCAATGTAAATCCTAAAGTGAAATCTCCAACATCCTAGAAGCTGTTAGTGCTCTCTTTTCACCCCAATTATGTCATGACCAAGAATCAGAAGTTCCTTTGAGGACTTATGTTTTCTATAGAATCTGGTGATACTTAAATGTATAATGGCTTAAAATAAATGTGAAGGAAAAAAAAAGAAAAAGATGAATTTTCAAGTATTTTAAAAGAAAATAGAACTTAAACCCATGAATTTGAGGAGCCACAGTTGCACGTTTTGCCAAGAACAGCAAAATCAATCAAAAATGTTTTCTCATTTTTTTCCTTGGTCGTCCATTTGAAATGCAAATGCTCCTTTTTCTGCTTATGTCAACACTGAAAATAAAATAATCAGGTTTTTAATAGGATTTTACTGTGGTGAGAATCAAATCCAGTATTATCCAATGACTTTGTGAAGGAAATTATTAACTCTGGAGAAGTGACTACAAACTTGGAGAGAGCCAACAGAGCCATAAGCAAAATTTATGTCTATCCATAATATTGTTTTTGGCACAAAGGAAAGTGAATGAGCAAGTGCAAGAATAGGAAGTAGTTGAACTTTGTCAGATATTTTTTTGGTGTTCTGAAGAGTTCTGTGAATAAATCAGCAAGGGAGAAAAATCTCTCAGGTATGTCCATGCAGTTGCCTCCCCTCAGATGAAGGATGGTGCCCTGTGGCTCCTCAGGTGGGCGAAGGTCACAGCTGAAGTGCTTCAGGCAGAACTGGAGTGAGCTTTGGAAATCCGTCTGAGTGTGAAAAACAGGGAGCTGACAGGGAGTGGGCTTAGTAAAACAGGGAACAGCAATATTGACACACAGAATCCATCACTCCTGTGTGATAAATGAACATGCAAGGCACAAGAGCACATGCTCTGAGACTGGGACTGGCTTGATTTGCAGGCTGGAAATAGACCTGAGTTTATTTTGAGCTGTCCTTGGATCTGGCAATATTGTATCTTGCCAATAAAGGGTTATCTTTTCATTGTTTCTACCACCTTTTCTGCATCCACCTGTGGTGACAAGCTGAAAGGGCTGATACAGTAAAACAGAAATATTTCTTGATGTGCTTGTTTCAGTTTTGAGTTTGAGGCTGCTCATCCTTTGCACTTTAAAGAAAGCAGAGCAATGCCGAAGTATGTAAATAGCTTCTGGGTTGCCAGATAATGTAATTCCCTCAATTAGTTAATGAGAGGATGGGCACTCGGGCGAGATCAGCTGTGCCTGTGTAATTGTTTGGGTTTTTCTCCATGTACGTGCAAGTCTGGGTTTTTTTAATACTTGAAAATGTAGAGATTTTTCCTTTGTTTCTTGCATTCATTAGCCTAACGTTCTTCTTTTTGTATAAGCAAGGACCAATTGTCCTTTGGTAATTTTGATTTTAAAGCAAATATTTAAACACTTATTTATTTTCTGCTAAACATGGGCCTGAAAAAGTGTGTGTTTATAAAGTAATTTTGGGGTGATGTTGAGAGTTGTGGAGACAAGAAAATCTAGATTGACTTTTTTTTTTTGAGAGAGAAGAGACAACAGTACCTTCTGTTAAAATCACATCTTTGAGGGGAAAAAACCTCATATTTTCAGTTTTCTGCTTCCTGCAGGTATAAGATGAAAGAATAGCTTCCTTCCACAGAACAGTTATGCTTCCTTTCATGATAGAGGGGATAGAAGAGCTTTGCTTTTGGTTAAATTAAAAAGAGGACCCTGGTACTTGTGAAGTTTGTAGCCTACCCTACTGCAGAGGTGGGAGAGCTGCAAACAGACCCTTTTTCTCTACACTGTGATACTCAGTATTGGAACCACCATTCTGCCTGTGTTTAACTTTTGACGCACGAATAATTCAGCTGAAGTCAAGCTCACATGAGACTCCACACGCCCTCCTTGGGAAAGTAGTCATTACTGCTGGGAATATTCCATGGAGCTACGTGTATAGGGGCCACCTATATGGAGAACAAACACAGACAGTGTTGCCAGGGAACCCCGGGAGATTTGAGAGCGCACGACAGCAAGAACAGACTGAAAGGGTCTGTGCTGTACTGCTTACACTGCAGAACTGCACACTCTGGATTATAATCAGCCCCTTGAGGGCTGCCAGTTTACCCTGCCTGTATTTCACTGCAAATCATTCTTCTCTGCTGGGTGCATAGCTGCTGTGACACTGCTGAGGTCATTTTACTTCAGCCAAGGTGGCAGTCTTTACAATGAACAGCTTCTTTGGCAAAACATTGACAGCTTTATGGTGAAAGTAATTTCTGAATACCTGGAGTCCAGCATGTCTTTATTTATTTTTGTGTCAGAGGTTTTTCAGTTTCTGGCTACACCATTAAAACTAGTCATTCAGGTGGATGATATTAACTAGCCATCTTTCTTTTCTCTGTCAATGTACTCACAATCCCATCCTTGCACAAGGATCAGAATGTTGCTATTTATGTATTTCTGGGGGGTTTTTTTGGACCATGTCACCACCTGTTTTCTTCTTTTTCACACCTTCTTAGAAATCAAGATTCTTGTATTCACCCTCAGGGTATTTCTTTGTTTAACTCATCTAGAGAGGAAGAGAGCTGTAACTGTTATTCAGGAAAAGAGCCACTGAGCTCAAAGACAAACTATACCAAATTTGCACCTTATTCTGCTCTTTGCACCTTATTTTGTATTCATGGTGCTACCTCTACCTCTCCTGTCTGAACATTTCTTTCACCATTTTGTCCCTTGCTTCTATGCTAAAATGCAGGATATCATTTCTGAATGAGCCAAAATACTACAATACTGACTCTTAGAATCATAAATTCATAGAATATCTTGATTTGGAAGGGAGCCACAAAGATCAGTGAGTCTAGCTCCTGGCCCTGCACAGTACAGCCCCAGGACTCACACCATGTGCCCAAGAGCATTGTCCAAATGCTTCCTGAGCTCTGTCAGGCTGGTGCTGTGACCACTTCCCTGGGGAGCCTGATCCAGTGCCCAGCCACCTCCTGGGTGAAAAACCTCTTCCTAACATCCAACCTAAGCCTTCCCTGACTCAGCTTCATGCCACTCTCTTGAGTTCTGTCACTGGTCACCAGAGAGAAGAGATCAGTGCCTGCCCCTCCTCTTTCTCTCTTGAGGAAGTTATAACTGCAGTGAGGTCTCCCCTTAGTCTCCTCATACAGATTCCTCTCCAGGCCCTTCGCCATCTTCAGTGCCCTCCTCTGGATGCTCTCAAATACCTCAATGTCTTTTTTACATCATGTTGCCCAGAACTGCCCCCAGCCCTGGAGGTGAGGCTGCCCCAGAGCAAAGCAGGACAATCCCCTCCCTTGCCTGGCTGTGATGCTGGGCCTGATGCACCCAGGGCAGGGCTGGCCCTCCTGGCTGTCAGGGCACTACTGGCTCAGGTTCAACTTGCCATCAACCAGGACCCCTGGTCCCTTTCCATGGTGCTGCTTTCCAGCATCTCATGTCCCAGTCTGCCTGCACATCCAGGGTTGCCCCAGCCCAGGTGCAGACTCTGGCACTTGTCCTTGTGCAGCTTCATACAGTTGGTGATTACTCAGCCCTCTAATTTATCCAGGTCTCTCTGCAGAGCCTCTCTGCCTTCTAGGAAGTCAACAGCTCCTCCAAATTCAGTATTGGGGAACTTAGTGGTTTTATTTTGGATTTTTGTTGTTGTTGTTTAAAGACTTTTTTGTATTTTGCTTTTGCTGTGTACAGGGCTTTAGTCAATGTATACAGTAAAAGGTATAAAGTTATCTGTATACATGAGAATTTGTGAACATGGGTGTACACTGCAACTGCACTGCTTAGCCTTTGACTGTTGTGTGATTAGCTCTCTGAGCTTTGTATGTGGAGTCATTAGGCACTAAATCAAATTAAGAAAAAAAAGGAGGCAGGACCATAAATTCACATAGCTTTGAATCCTGCCTCTGAAAATTACGGATATAGTCCTCTATACAGCAAAAATAAAACCAAATTGATGTGTATGATGAAAACAGAACATCTCTGGTTTCAGACACTAATTTAAGGTCAGGAGGTAAAATTGGGGGATAACTAGGAATGTCTTAACAGATTCTTGCCCTGACATCAAGGCTTTGAATTTCAATTCCTCTGTTTCAATCTTCACTGCTTCACAGCAGTATTATGGAAAGTAATTAATTGGCCATTGTTTGTGGAATTACTTTCTAACTGCAAATGAAGAACAATACAATTTTTTCAACTTTGGCTGAGACATGACATTCTGATTCCATTTCAATGGGTCTAACAATTTTCTATTTTGGTCTGGCTGTTTGCTGAAAGGGAAATAGGTGTGCGAAGGAATTTTTGGAAAAAAACTGTGTACGGAATTAATGGAAGAGACTGGTATGAAAACTAGACAGGTGTTACAAATTCTAGAATGAAACCAAGTTCTGGTTTTCTGGGGACCATAACCACTTTTAGTAGACATGATCTGCATTCAAGCAGCAGATAAAATTTGTTCTGTTTGGCCTGTGATGTTTAGAAGGAAGAAGTAAAGATAATGACATATGTTTTCATTACCTTCTTCCATCAAGTTTGGAAATTAGGTCTTTTATCAGAAAGTAACAGCAGTTTTATTTTATTTAAATTGATATCTAATTAAATGAAAATGAAAAGCAGCACTGCCTTTCAAACCTTTTATTTTCCCTTCCCCTGAGATAAGGTACCAGAGTATAATTATAGATATACAAAGAGCATCAATGTTCAGGAAATGTGTTTGTATCTCATCTTTATTTCAGGAACTTCAGCAGTGAACTCCCTAATAGGCAGTAATCTGCAATACCAGGTATTCCTAATAACCTGAAGAATTCAGGTAAGTGTAATAATTTATTCAAATTATTTTGGATGTATAGGATCACATCTTACTGACTTTTTAAGAGGTTCATTCTTTCACATACTGGTACAGAAATGAGTTTTGAATGAGTTCTTATGAGCTTTGAAGTTTTTCTCAACTACATAGTATTACTCTAAATACTACAGGAGGCTTTCTCTGTGTGAACAGCTGACAACTGAAGAGTGTGTTTGCATAGTGTGTTACAGAGACCTTGGGAAGTGAGGAGGACAAGGAAGGTGCATGCATGTGTTGGCTGTTTTTTATTATATTCCCAAGTTTATTTTTTTTTTGTGCTCTGGTGCCTGAACTGCTCTTTTATATTTTGTGTATAGAGCTTCAAATTTGTAAAAATACTGTCACTGGAGAGCTTGCCCCAGTTATATTATAAATTCTGTGTCTTAAAAATGTATACATTTCCAGTTCCTTAGTGACAGAGAAATACTATCATTCCCATCTTAAATGCAGAAAGTGTGCATCTTTCCAGCATGACATAGTCTCTCTTTTCCAAGATGAAAATTAAATACACAGGTGCTGGATTCAAGCTCAGTTCTGGCATGATCTTCCCCTCAATTGGAAAGGGAGAAATTGTTCTTTTTCTAATCCACAATTAGAATTCTTCTTTAGCCTAGAAGTGCAGGTTAGCTTTTAATGCATGAGCAAAAAATACATGACTAACCAAGTTCTAGGAAAAAAATTAATTCTAAAGGGTGAACCTTTGGACTCTTAAATTTCTTCAAATATTGAGCTCTGTGAACTTCACTTAAGCTCTTTGAGCTCACACAGCATCATACTTAACCCTTCTTTCCTATTTGACTATATTCTTTCTCTTAAGTAGTGTTGTTACCTTCAGAGCACCTGAATGAGCTTCCAGAAATCTTGGCTAAGTTCTTGGTCTTGCCACAAGCTCCTTCAGCCAAAACTTTCTAATCCTGCTTTCAGTGGGTTATGGATTTAGGACCTTTGGCTTAGTGAGCCTGGGTGAAGGGACTTGGATTTTTCTGTAACTCCACTACTACTATGAAGCAACTATGAATATGATGCAAATATGATTATATTAATACTGTTTTTGTGTACATAGGCATACACTGAGTCCCTCTCCCTCACACCTGTGTCGTGATTTGGGCATATGGAAAGAAAAATAAATAATGTAAAAATGTAATAATTTAGGACTTGTCAGGCTGAGGGATGCTATCTCTGCACAATCTCGGGAAATCATGATGAGGTGCCTAGGCAGGGAAGAGACAATGCCCTGGAGCTTGTTTCCCATGTGTGTTGGGGTGTTTTCTCCTCCACCTCCTCTCCTGTTTTACTTCTACTTTACTTACTTTATTGTAAACTTCAAGAGTTTACGATAGAAACTCTTGTTTCTATCGCTGCAAAAGTTATCTAAAGAATTATGCCATTAAGCTATGCATATGCAAGTGGCTTAATTAAAATAACTTCAGTTATACTAAACACAAAAAAAAAATTATATCCATTTAAACAATAATTGTTCACATAAAAAAGCTTTTAGCAGTAAGACAGGATACAGAGAGGAGAACCATATAGACAGCAGAACATAGTATATATATTCTAATTTAAAAAAATTAAAATTCCCTTTAATCTCAGTTTAATTATCCTGTCAACCAAACAATTGCTTAAGCATTTTATTTCTACTGCTTCTGAAGGAAGAAATTCAGTGGAAATTATGAAAATCTTTTACAAGTGGTCAGTAAGTTAGATGGTGATTTACACTGTTCTTGCTCTTGTGGTGGCTGTGATGGCTGTAGATGAAGCTCCTTTACTGTCAGGTGCTGCACAAACACTGTGTGAGGAGAAATCACTGCAGTGAGCAGAAATAGGGATATAACATCTCTGAAACAAGGGCAGAAGAATCTTGTAAGTGGTAAAATTACTTCTGTACCTCCAGAGACAACTGAAAAATAAGGGGCAAAGTTAAAGCAAAAGATTTAACAGTGATTTGAAACCAATTAAAAAATCCAGTAGTTAATGAAAACTAATCTTCCATTTTTACACTAGGAAAACTTAGATAAATTGAAGAGAGGCCACAAAAAGGAACTAGTGAGACACATAAAATAAAGCCTATCAAGGCTAGAATTAGACCTTGACTCCCAATTCCTTGCAGTAAGTAAATCATGGTGCATGAAATTAGTTGTGTGTTTTAGTCATCCATTCTCTGATTGATTAATTTTGGGGAAATAAAACATCATCATAAATAATTTTAAGTCAGTATAAACAATTTACTTAGTCTACAGGGTTTTTCCTCCTAAAAATCTGCTTTTCCTAATCCCCAGATGAAATGAAACATCTCCAGTAAATGTGATCACTATGCTTTTCCACATTTCAGAGATATTAGGAAATCCCTTCGGCTGTATGAACAAGGTCTGGCTTGCCTACCTTTTGCAGAGGCCTGAGTAATCAAAGGAAAGCCAGTGGTTCTGCACAATGGAGTACACCAGAGATTGGCTGTAGACAGTAATTGTCTCAAATATTTTTTATGGAGTTCAATGATCCTGCTCTTTTAGAGAAGATGGTGTCAGCTGCAGGTAGTCTCACCATGGCTTGTCTTTTTTATTTTTTTTTTCCTCTAAAAACTATTTATTTTATCCTTAATGACTCAGCCACTTTTGCCAAAAAGGCTTTTTAGTTTTTTATTCCTCACAATGGGACAGAGAATGGTGTTGAGAGGTATTGTAGCTGGCGTAGCCTCAAGGCACTGTGAAGCCAGGTAAAATACTTTGTCTCCTTCTCACTGTTTAATCTTGGCTTGCACTCCTACTGACTTATTACAACAAAATGGAAAAAAACCCCAACCCACCCAAATATTCCAGATTGATTTTTGTCATGAAAGGGCTTCTGTGCCAAGAACACACCTGGTTGGTTCAAGAGTGTTGTTTTCCAACACAGCCAGATTATTAATTATATTTCTTTTCAGGGGCCAGGTCAGAGTTTTGAATTCTGAACATCCTTTAATTCTCCACAAACAAAGCGAATATATAGGTTGACTTTTATTAATTAACCCATCCTGAGATTGCAAGGTGCTGACAAGAGGGCACAGTTGTATTAGAAATTTGGATTTCCAGATAAAGTTTGAAATCTTCCTGAGCTGTTATGGCTTTATCTTTTCATCAACATACCCCAGGATCTTGACTTTCTTCATTTTTCCAGTATAATTTCAGTCTCCTGCCAAGTCTTTATCAGATCCTCTTTGTTTCTGACCCTGAATATTTGGAGATGAACTCCTGAACTTGCCAGTTCCAAACCCTATGATCATAGTAATGATGCAAAGAGTCAGGAGCCAACTGGAAATCCAGTTGCAAAACTGAAATTCAGAACTACAAGCATATAATAAGCCCAAAGAGACATTTCCAGAAAAAAAACAAAAACACAACAAACCCAAAAAACCCCCCACACAACCAAAAAACTTGGAAGCTGCTATTCAAGAAATGAAGTGGTGGCTGTCAGTTGCTGTTATTGTTGGCTAAATTATGGCAGCAAGCTGAACACTGGAGAGTGACACACACAAGGACCTTATGTGATCTTGCAACAGGATATTTTAGCTGTAACCCACTGGAGTGAAAGGGGCACCAAAACTGTACTGAGAGGTACCTGCAGCAGAATGAGATTGAAATGTCAGTGTTATGTTCCTGCAAGAAGGACACTGAGGCTGACAGTGAGCTCCCCACCTGGTATTCCCTGTGAACTCTGGATATACACCATTTAGATCAGCCCTAGGGAAATCTACTTGCCTAGGCAGTCTCTAGCTTTGCAGTTGCCTCTTTTGATGGCTTTGGTCTGAAAGCAAAGCCTGATAGCTTCTCCTATCATAATTCTGATGTTGTTTACCATAGATATCTATGGGATTTATAGTGTAATTTGAAACTGAAGATTTTGTGTATCTGTCTGGGTGATATGGTTATGCTGGAGCACAGAAGGTTCCACAAATGCTCTGTCACATAAGGTGGTTGTAAGGTCTAAGAGCAAAGAGTATGTTAGCATAATACTCACTGTAAACGAGGAGCTCAGAGTATAAGGCACTTTGTCACCTTTTGTTACTTGTTCTTTCTATATCATTGAAACAACTTCCTCTATTCAAATTCACCCTGTCCAGGATCTGGTATATATTGTCTGAGCCATTTCATTCTACCATTACAATGTATTTTGTCATTATGACATCCTAGTAAGTATGTTGTTCAGTCTTAAAAATTAAGCGGAGTTGAGGCTGGGTGGTAAGTGGGTGAATGACTTCCAAGAAAACATCAGAGTTACACAGGAAATACCTTAGTGATTCATAACAAAATTATGATTCTTCAATTTGAAGTACTTTAGAAATAATAAATCTTCTGTATTTGGAAGATGTAAAAAAGCTGAATCATTCTCTTCACTATGAACCCTGAGGGTTTTGATTTTATAGTTAGTTTGAATTTTTTTCTTTGTGTGGGAAGATTCTCTGTCTTACATGAATTGTATGGTGCTTCTTTACTGTTGCCCTTTAGAAGCCCCAAGATTAGTCTGTAATGTCCCTACCTGAGTATCTCTGGGATATTTGTCCTGTAGGATGTACTTGGTAATAAATCCCTTGGCCCACTGCTACTGCACTTGCTACCAATGTGCAAACACATTATGCTTCCTTCAGGGTGCAGTGGGTGCAAAAGACTATTATGTTCATAATTAACTTGCTGCTTAAGGGAACTGAGTAGTAAAGGCAGGTGGCTTCTTTAATATGAATCAAATATGTTGAAGAAAATGTTGCTGCTAAAAAAAAATAAAAGGCATTCACTATTGGAAAAATTATTTGACCACTTGTAGAAGTGGAGGGTATGGGTAGGATGCTCAGGGAATGAGATTTTAAGTGTAAATTTTTCAGTAAGATTACTGTTTATCATCAGCTTTTATATTTGTATCAAATGGGAGAGGTGAAGTGAAAGGCTTACTCACACAAAGTGAGCCAATGATTAGCATGTATTATTCCCCTTGCTTCCTGAACTTTTGAAAAACCATTTGCTTTTTCCTCTTTCTGTGTAATTTTAGGAGTGGTATTTTATTCTGAATTCAAAATTAGCAAGAGGCTACTTATGCCATTTTAAGTGTAAGATGCATAGACATCAGCGGGGCCCTTCTCCTCATCACAGCCTCTGCTAGATCTAGCATAATTCAGCAAAACCTTGCAATGGTCCTTCTCAGCCAGTAGAGCAACAAAAGGTAAAGGAGAGTATGAAGAGCTGCGCAGTGAAAAGAGAGGAAGGAATAGACACAAACTGTAACACAGGAAAGTTCACTTAACAGAGAAAAAAACCCCTTTTTGTTGTGAAGGTAGTCAAGTAGTGGAACAGGTTGCCCAAAGACATTGTGGAGGCTCTGTCATGGAAATCAAACACCTGACTGGAGAAGGCTTGGAGCAATCTGCTTTAGCTGACCCTGCTGTGAGCAAGGGGATTGGACTTTATGGTCTTTGAGGATTCCTTTTAATCTCCACCATTCTGTGATTCTGTGTAGCTATCTAGAGGTAAGTGAATTGTATAAACAGTGGGGAAAATTTCCTGTCATGTTTGGCATTCCTCAGCAAAACTAAGGTGTACTGGAGCGATCATTTGAGAAGAAAATATAGAGGTCAAAAGCCTTTTGAATTCTAGAAATTGTAGGTTTCTCAAATCTTCTGCAAGAGAAGGGGCAGAAATCACATGCCTTGAAATTTCTACCAATTGAGACAATCCTTTCAGAAGAATTGTATAGAATAAGCCTATTTTGGCATGGGATGGACTGCACAGGTCTCTGCCTGTGCAGGTAAATTTCTGTGATTCAAGTATTTCAACACAAAGGGACACATTACTAAAGCAGTATTTTATTTGTGTTGTGTAGATGTACTTGTACATGACAATGGCTCAAAGCAAGTTTTAATGTACTAGTAAAAAAAAAACCCCAAACAAAAAAAGAAAAGGTAATCATCAAGGGAAGGTGACTTGTTCTGTTGTTGCTTAAAACAGTTTGAGCTAACTCTTCTATATTCTAGATTGTGTGAAGGATTTATCCGAGTAAGCAAGAGAGGTAAAAAAAGCAAAATGTTGAAGCCAGGTTTGCTAGTCTAGCTGTGTCTTTCCTGGTTTCTGGAATGCTTATTTATTCCCTACATCTTTTCCTCATCTGCCGGACCTGAAATTTGAGGTTTTGTTGATTTTGATGTTGTTCATACCTTTAAATATGCCTAAAATATTTTTTAAAAGCTGATTAACAATGCCTTCCCAGGATGTTGTGGGAGTTCACTCAGGTATTGCTTATCTGCTTACCTCTTTTACTGCTTACCTGATGCAGCATAAAGGATTACCTTTTACTGCATGGTCCCTCATTAATTTTTATTAGTTGCTGGTCAACTCCTTAACTCAATCCACTCTAATAAATTAATGTGATAAGACATGATATACTAATATACTTATTAATGCAAATGAATGGAATCAACTTTGCTGCACACCTGTTCTCAGTAATCTGTGCAAATACTAGGGAATTATCATTGCCTCTCAGAAATAACATCTACAGTGACATCTTGTTATTCTTTTTTGCTGGCTGATGAAGCTCATGTTATTGCATTGCACAGGATGGTTTGGAAAATACAGTAACTGTGACTATGAACTGTGGCTGAACTTTACACATCTTGAAGAGACAGCTCTAATTTGCTTGTGGCTCCACCAGAACTGTCTTCCTTTATGGCTGGAAATGCCATAATACAAAAATGTTTCAGAAATATCAATGTATTAAGTATTACTAGAGCTCAAAGGGCAAGATCAGAAGAGACAAAGTAGAAGTGGACTTGAGTCTGATGGGTGTAAGTTGATCATCTGTAGAAGGAATTATTTCCTTGAGATCTGCTCTGGCTCACTCAGGGTCATACAGGCCATCCATGACAGAGGGGATCTACAGCCCTCTATACTGGTTTTAATCATAAGGTGCCTGGAGGAGAGGTGCTCAACTTGCAACATACCTGGCCTCATTAGAGACTGTGAAAGAGGAAGAATATGCAGATAATGTAAATTTTATATAGTGAAAGACATTTAACATATTTTTTCTTGTCTCAAAATATAAAAATTTGATTCCTTTTTCTGCCCTCCATGATAAAAAAAAAAAAAAAAGTAGTTGCAATACTTGTATTTTTTTTTAGCTCTGATTTGAATCAGTCATTGCCCTCGTTGTAAGGTGGGGACAGTGAGGCATATAGACATCTGAGAATCTGTCAGGAAGATCATTTCAGATCATGGACTGGACAAAAGGGATTCATGTTTCCAATTTGGGAGCATAAAGTACTAGAATATCTCCCATTTTACCCCCTCCTCACTCCCAATATCTGCTTAAAAATCTTTGTCTTGTTCAAAGATTGTGTTCCAATGCTCAAGCTTTGGTCTTCTAAAGTTACTGAGTTAAGCTTAAGCCCAGAACCTTGGCATTTTGCATGTGCTGGAAGAAGCAGAACTGAGAACTTTAATAGTTTCTTCAGGCTATGGTCATATGAAAATTATTCCTAACTGTATGGAGAAAAGCCATTCCACCAAACACTTTCAGCCAGTTTTGCCCAACATTACAAACAGCATATCTTGGTTTACAAAATTAATCCAGAATTACTTTGTTTTAGTATCTATTCTTCTAGCATACATGTGCTGGCACCTCTAATTTATACTCTACTGTCTTCTTGATATGATACTTAAAAAGTCATGTCAGTCAGGTGAAGCCCCAGGTGACTGGAAAAAGGAAATAATTGTACCAATCTTTAAAAAGGGTAAAAAGGAGGACCCTGGGAACCACTGACCAGTCCATGTCACCTCTGTGCTAAGATTTGTCCATGTCACCTCTGTGGGAAGATCACGGAACAAATCCTTCTAGAAGCTGTGCTTAGCCACAAGGAGGACAGGGAGGTGATTCGAGACAGTCTCAAAGGGCAAGTCCAGTCTGACCAACCCAGTAACCTTCTCTGGTGGAGTGACTACATCAGGGACAAAGGAAGGGCTAGAGATGTCATTTAGCTGGCCTTCTGTAAGGTGCTTGATGCAGTGCCCCACAACATCCTCCTCTGTAAATTGGAGATGGATTTGATTGGGTCTGTTTGGTGGATAAGGAATGTTGGATGGTCACATCCAGAGGATTGTGGTCAACAGCTCAGAGTGCTGATGTACATCAGTGACAAATGGTGTCCCTCAGGGATCTCTGCTGGGACCAGCGTTATTTAATATAGGCAAAGGGATCAAGTGTACCCTCAGCAAATATGCAGATGACAACAAGCTGAGGGGTGTGTTTGACATACCTGGATGTCATCCAGAGAGGCCTGTGTGAGCTCAGAATATGGGCCTGGGAACCTCATGAGGGTTAACAAGAGCAAGCACTGAGTTGGAGCAGCCCCCAGTACCAATTGCTGTGGATGAAGAGATCAGAGCAGCGCTGCTGAGAAACACTTGGGGGTGGGGATGGGTGAGAGGCTGGGCATGACTTGACAATATGTGCTGGGCCCAGAAATCCAATTGTATCCTGGGATGAAAAGCAGCTTGGCCATCAGGATAAGGGATGGGATTCTGCCCCTCTACCCCCCTCTGGTGAGATCCCACCTGGAGTGCTGAATCCAGCTCTGGGGTCCCCAGCACAGGGAGGACATGAAGCCATTGAAGTGAGTCCAGAGAAGGGCCACCAACATGGTTAGAGGGATGGAGAACCTCTCCTACAAGGACAGGCTGAGAGGATTTGGATGGTTCAGCCTGCAAAAGAGAAGCCTTTGGGATGACCTAATTGCTGCCTTCATTACCTGAAGGGAGCCTGAAAGAAAGATGGGTCAGGAAATTTTAAAAGGGCATGCAGTGACCGGACAAAGGAGAGTGGTTATAAATAGATAGAGGGTAGGTTTAGATTAGATATTAGAAAGCAGTTTTAATTGTGAGGGTGGTGAGGCACTGGAGCCATCGTGAGGTTGTGGATGTCCCACCTCTGGAAGTGTTCCAGGCCAGCTTGGATGGGGCTCTGAGCAACCTGGTCTGCTGGAAGGCGTCCCTGCCCATGGGAGGCTGGAACTAGATGATATTTAAGGACCCTTCTGACCTAAACTGTTCTATGATTCCTCTGTACCAACTTTTCCAAAGACAACATAACATGTCTAAGTGGTGCATTTCCTACCTTTTCCATAGACAAGTTTATAAGGTCTTAGATGAACCAGTAATTCCATGTTCATTTTTATAAAATCTGCTGACCAGAAATCAAAGTTTTGTTGCTTTTGAACACTTACAGAATGTCTGCTAAAAACATTCAGATGTCCATGTATTAGCAGTGACTTCTGAGAGTGCAATAAGAAGAAACTGTTGTATCTATAAGAAACAGAAAGGATGTTTTATATAAATTTACTCTAAAATATCTTTGGAAGAGATTGCTGAAATGGTTAGGAAAATTGATGGAGTTCACTAGCCAGAGGGATCTTTTCCTGCTTCAAAGTAGAGGCAGCAAAGGCTGGGTGGGATTATTGTAGCACTGCATGGATCAATTAGATACAAAAATGTTTTTTCACTAGAAAAATTACCTTTGTGAGTTTAATGGATTTAACTTCAGTATTTATGGATTAAAATTTAGTATGCTTGAAATTGAAAAGCAAAGTTTAGAGATGCATCCCAAGTCCACATATATATTTTGTTAAAGCAGAAATTGTGTTGGAAGAGGGAAGGGTGAACAGTTGTATGGGAAAATTTTTACACAAGATGATATGGCCTTTAGCTGTGAGAAACTGAAGTTTACTTTTGCACGCAGCCCAGACAGTTTGGCTGGCATGATGGGGAGAATGGCAACAGGTGTGAAACTGTCACCCTAAAAGAGCAGCTTCTAGCAAAGTGTAAAAAAACAAGGAAAATGAGGCTGTGAAATTCAGTTGGTGAAATATACTGCTCTGTTACTGGCCACCTCCTTCTTATAAGGAACAAAATGAAGGTCTCTGATGGGAAGTGCAGCATTTTTCTTGAGGGCAGGTGTGCTGAGAACAGCCCTGTTCTTAGAAATGTAAGGTGTGGTTTTGCACAAAAAAAAATAAAGTTCTTTGTTTTATAGCTATGACATGCTATAAAACCACTGCTGACATGAAACTGAACAATTCAGGAGAGGCAAACAACTTAGCGCATAAAAATTGATAAGGGACTTCACCTGGTAAAGTCAGTGGGACTTTTTGCCTGATATGTTGAAAGGTTGAAATCTCTGTAATGAAGAAAAAGCAAAAAAAGGAAAAAAGCTGTGACATATAATTTAGGGCTTGACCTTACAGCTTTATTTGTTTAAGTAATTTCACTCTTTTCTGAAGACTTATTCCATGTGGTGAAGCATTATTTTTTCCTAAGTTATGTTGCCATGTTAGTGTCTTAATAGTTTTCAGACATAAAGGTATTTGAGGACATATCTTTCTCTTGTTGAAGTAATGACCAACACTTCCCACTTATTTCAAGGGTACTTTAATCTATCTTTTCAAGGCTTTTTTAATTAAAATGAATTATTCAGTATGTGTACAGCATTTTGAAAGTACACATAGTTACGTAAGTGCTAAGTGTTATTACTACTCAACTCATTATCTTTTATCATAAAACTAGCCATGACTTAGCTGCTGTTAAGCTTCTTAGTTCTCAAGGCAAATGAACACTAGAAAATGCTTTGGCTTTTTCTTTTTGTAACCATGGCAAATTGCTACTACCACTGATTACAGCAGTGATGACAGGGTATGAGCCCTAACTGAACCGATGTAGAGATCAGTTGTAGCTTCACTTCTTTAGGAAACTGAACTCTTATGAGCTGCTGTGCTGCACTGGATCCTAGTGATGGTGGACACAGGAATATGATTTGTCATTGCTCCATTCTTTTTGCAGACACAAACATGCAAACAGCGCACCCTTGGAAAATGGTAACTGTACACCTAACTTGTGTCAGTGGTCACAGGAGGTGCACAGGGCGGTGGAAAGTCAGAAGTGGAAGACACCTACAAGGCACTTGCATTATATCTGTGCATTTGTGTTTCAAGAGTGGGACACTTCTGCTACTAATGCTGTCATAAGAGATTTCTTTCTGTACAAGTGCATTTGAAAATCCAGGCTTTTGATGTTTTTATGCTGGACTAAAAAATCTTGCCTAAAGTTAGGTGCGTGTGTTAGTTGTGGGTTTTAGAAAAATTATCTGATTTTGTCAAGAAGATGTAGAACTTGAACCTTTTTCATGTGAAATTAGAATCTTGCTAGGCCCCTAAAACAGGCAATCTATCAAGTTTGCCATTGAGTAATTATAGTAATAACAATTAAACATTAGTAATAATTAAATAGTAATAATTCATAATTAGTAATAATAACAAAATAGCAAATTTAAAAGTCTACCACTAAATATGTCAATGAATCTGTTTTTCTCAGTGTATATGTACCTTATCCACATATATTCAGAATGTTTTCATGTAAAACCCGAATTTTGCTGTAGGGAAACATTGTGAATTAATAGGAACAGGTAGAATAATATTGTGGATACCTCTAGGGTAAATGCTAGGTGGCTTTATTTAGGCTACAAAAATACTTCTCATACTTAGTTCTCTTTTGGCTTGGTTGTTACTGAAGAACCAGAAGAATACTTTAGTTCTTGGAGTTTTTAAAAGAAATAGATGATATCCTACCCATTGCCCTATAGCTTTTTCAATTATTAAATTATTAGTGTTATTCCTACCTGTACACAGTGAAGATGAGAGCCTTTTTTTCCACTTGCAGTGAGACTTCATAAACAAAACTACATAGAAACTTGATAAGATTCTTGGTACTTTGAGTGTGAGGGAATAATAGATTGCTGCCTAGGTCACTAGAGGTATAATGAACCCTTACAAGTGAATGGCATTATTTTGTGTCTCTGCTGCATTATTCTGATTACTGCTGTTAGTAATATCTGACACTTACACATCTTTTTTTTGAAGATGTTAAAATCTTTAAAGCTTAGAAAAGCTCCTTTAAGTTTCATAAAAATCAGTGTTTTATATAAGTCTTTAGGTAAAAATAGGTATTTAGCAAAGCATGGCAAAGGTTTCCAGAGGCTTATTTAAATGCACACAGTGAGTTGTTTGCTGACTGGGGACAGGTTATTTGACTCTTAATCTACCACTCCATCTAAAATGCTTGTTTCCAGCAGCACAATTCTTCTGATGTAAAGGGAATTACATTTAACTTTCTGAATCACTACATTTCCTTTCAAATGCCTGTTCAAATATTGTTAGGAGGAGATGAAAACTAATGTTCCTGGATACATGCTCACTGCATTTATTGAAATGGTCTGTCATGCTGAACCTCAGAACAAGCAGCTTTCCTCATCTATAAAAACTTCACCTTTCCCAAGAGAAGGCTAGCTGCTGGGAAGTTTGTTTCTTTCTTCAGGTTAGGAAAGCAGCATAACAGACCTCACAACAGATTTTTGGGCAATTATAAAGAGCAAAATGTACTTGGAGCAAGGAACATGGTGAGGGGATAAAGAGCAAAAATCCTAGACCCTGTATTTGTGTTAAATTTATTTCTGAGACAAAATTTTGATTTTGTTTATATTTAATTTCTCCATTTTATAAACATGTTTTTTGAGGGTAGTCTAACATAAAATCATCAAAATCTTCTTTACTTGACCCTCTGTTGTGAAACATTAGTTGTGGTGGCATCAAGTAAATAAGGAACTGAGAATCAAATCTTATATTTTCTTTCTAGTTCTGGCTGGAATGAGTCTTTGCCTTGATAAAAAGGGTAGAGAGATACACTGAAATAAAAAAATTACAGAACCCTGAAATTCAAGTTCTGGCTTGTGACTGCAAATTGCTGAAATTCTCTGAGGCTCTGCCCCTTTCTCTACCTCATTCTTTCAAACTTTTCTAGTTAAATTGAAGCTCTTCAAGGCAGGGATTTTCTATAATATATACTAATTTAAGACTTAGCATAGTTTATGTTGATGATTTAACTTAAACACCATATTTACTAGTGAAATGAACAAACCATAAAGAAATGAGCATAAATCACGACCCTAATGTGGGGAACTGTGGTAGGAGGTGGAGGGGGGCAGCCATGGGATTGTACAAGTGTCACAGATTTCTAACCACAGAAACTGAAGACTAAAAGAACATGCATTTACAAGGCATCCTAGGCCTAAATGATTTCCAAAGGAAAAAATGGTAATGGGATTAAAATTAATTAAAAACAAACAAACCCAAACAACAAAAGAACCCAAAGTGGGAATGGAAAATTCAAATTTCACTAAAATCAAAGCAGAAGTTTCAATACAGCTGCCTCCTCAATAAATCTGAAGTCAGTGTCAGCTGAAGACTGAAATTATTCTTATTTCTTACAATGCACAGCTCTTGAGTACTTTCTACTGCTCACACTGTTAAGTATGTATCCTGTCTAGCATCCCTATTATCCATGAAAATGCAGCTCAGAAATTTTCTGAGTTTCATGGAAAAAAATGAAACACTATGCAAATAGTGGGTTTCTTTTTTGGAGAAGTGACTGACTTGAAATCTTTTTCTCTGTGCGGAAAGATATTGTAATAGTGAAAAAGCACGTACGTTTATACCTATTTAACATCACTCTATAAGAAGCAAAATGGGCACTTTTTGCATTATCACTTAGATTGTTTTCATATAATTGAATAAATTTTTCTAATGAAGCAAAGAAAATGTTCAGTATGGACAGTTTTTCAAACTGAAGAAAACATAGTAGAAAACCCAGCATGAGCAGATGGTCTGAGTAGTTTAGGAAAAGCTAGAGCCCTGGGCTAAAGCAGACTTTGAGAAATATTTTTAATGTGTCCCATATACATTTAACAGTTTTAATAAACCCATGAAACTGAAGGAATTAATTAAAGTAATGCCAGTCTTCAAATGGCCTGAAAACCATTATTTATACCCTTGAATGTATGAAACAAAGTTGTTGCAAGGAGATTTGGACACCTACAATATGACTTCATTCAAAGATTTGTGGTTTCTGACATGAATATTGAACACATTGAAATGAAAGAAGAAGCCTTGGCTTTCCAGCTTTGATAAAAGAAGTTCCATGTCCTCAGGGAAATAAATTGCCCATGAACTCCTTACTGCCTCATCCAAGAAGACCTAAGTATTTTCCTTATTCCCATGGATAAAGAGCTAAAAATTCATGGATTTCCCAGATGACGCAAACTTCAAGGATATTTTGGCTGCCAATTCATGCTTTCTAAAAAGCACACAAATGATAGTAATAGAGTATTGGCAGAACTGAGAGAAGCGAGATTAGGCAGGAAATTAGAATCCAACTGAAAAAAGAAAATCAGTTCTCTGATCTGAGACTGAGCATTGATGGTATTTGGATATGTGTAGTTACTAATCTAGTTATCTCATGCATCTAAGAGGCTATTCTTGTGAGAAAGGTATCAGTGGTTTTGCTGGGAAAAACGAAATGGACCCTTCTCAACTGGAAAAGGTGGGACTGGAGGGCTTTTCTAGAGCTTTGAGCCAAATTACTTAGAAGGGGCTACAAAGCTGATAATAAAATTTTATATATACTCTCCTCTATCTCCCCCCTCCCAGTCTCTCTGGTTTTCAGATGGGTAGGAATGTATTAACATAAAAACTCATTGACAGCTTGGCTGACACACTTAGCTACCAGTATCTTCCTGCATTCTTCTATTTCATGTGGATAGTCACAGCAGAGATGAACTTTAAATTCCAGACACAGCTTTTCTGGGGCATTTGGGAGGTGATTTACAGAACCTACAAACAGATGAAGTTGTTCTCATATTCAAGACATAAAAGTATCTTTTGCTCTTCTTGTGCATCATTCAGAATATTTGGGCTAATTTTTCTTCTAACAAAGCATTCTGATTATCTTTGTTAATGAATCAGCTTTTCTGGTTTTCTTTAAAGAAACTACCTTATATTTTAGGGTGAATAGGGTGTTTTGTTTTGTTCTGTTCCAAAATTAAGTCTGACTCAGCCAGGTTGGTTTTAGCATCAGCTTTGTTGAAACACGGAGATGATTTTTGTTTTGCATAGAAATTTGATCATCATTAGTGAAGGGATGTGAGGAATTCTTCTGGTCTCAAATTTGTCACTATTATACAACCACACCCATAAGTCAATTTTTTCATTGTGCCATCATACAATGAATGCAGGCTCTTAGGAGGTGCCAGACTGACAGCTTTGAAGTTTACAGAACAGGTTTTGCAGAGGCATTAGCAGTTCTCCTTTTGCACTTCGATCTTTCTGAACAACTGCAGTTTGATTAGAAGACAACCTCAGTTACTTCCTGGTGAATCTAGTTATAACTTGCCATCTCTTAGGATATTCTGTTCTTTCCTTATCTAGAAGTGACCCAATTATATGGCTTTTTCATTTGAATACTGTTCCAGTTTGGCCCCTACTGGATGAAATGACCCCTAATTGTAGCACTGCTTTGTGGACTGAGTGGGCAGTGAGGGTGACTTCCTTCGTCTGCTTCAAGGACTTCACTCCAAATTGCTATGGAGAGCTGCTCCTGTGGGCAATTTGCATTCTTCTTACCTGTACTCAGCCACACCGCAGATAAACTTAAGGAATCAGGTCTCTGGGTATTAAATCAACAGCTCTCACAGCTGCCAGTTTCACAAAATAATCAACTCTCAATTATGCAGCATAATGGCAATGGTAGAATAACCCAAATAAAACAAAACCAAGGCTAATATGAAAGGTAAATAAATTAAGCAGTAAGGATAGATTTAGTGTGCTCACCTTGGAGAGGCTGGTAAGCAAATTCCTGTAGAGAGCAGAGACAGTTTTAAGAAGTCAGAATGGGGCTGGGCATGAACCGTGCCCCATTCAGATGGGGTGATGTGGCCAGGAGTGATGGAGGAAGGTATGGCCTGCAGATCCACACCGTGGATAATCCATTCAGATAGCACTGCAACTTGTGCAAAAACATATAATTCTTTTTTCTTTAAACATATTATTTCTTTTATGAAAATATGCTGCTGATCCTAATCAAAAAGTGTAAATAGACAGTGAATGCTCAATGGCATTTTAAGTGAGGGAATTGTTGCTGAGAGATGGGTGTGATTTTTCTCTTTGGCAAAGAGAAAATATGCAGGTTTATGAGAGTTACAAATTCTTGTTTGGCTTTATTAAACATAATACATTTTGCCCAGGGCGGTAAGGCTAAGCTAAGATTTCCCTTCCCCATCTCTAGCCATATCACTCTGCAGCTGCACAATTCTCCAGGGATAAGCTCATGGACGCACTAACTAGCCCTGAAACAAAAAGCTTCATTCTTTGGTTTTGGCAGTGAAAGCAGTGAGAAGCAGCAAGGCAGGCACACAGGTTGTACTGAATCCTTTGGGATGGTCTCTCCCATGAACCTCCTGGGGGCAGGACCAGAGCAGCAGCCTTGCTTGTCTGTCACTGTGCGGTACTCTTTCACAGCTGTGCTGCAATGAGTAAGGGCATACAAAATAGTCTTGCTTCATTGGAGAGAATAAGGAAAATATCAATCAGTCTACTTGGTTTGTACTCTACTGTCTTGAAACAGTGTGATTGAGTGCCACCGTAGCTTTCACAGGTAATTAAGCAACAAGCAAGTAAAAACCAACACAAAAACCTGAAGATTGTAAAACAGTCTCTGACGTGCAGAAAGCTAGTATGGATGCACTATAAAATGAGATTAGAAGAAGTGGCTTGAGCTGTAGTAATTCCACCTCAAATTTTCTGCAACCAGTTAGAGTTATCAAGAGAGTTGCAGTAAGCAAACTTAGTAGGGACTCATGTCCTAATCTTCACGCTACTGTGGTTGAAACTGGAAAGAAACCTGATGCTGTGCATGGTTTCGGTTTTGATGGCACTGATTTTTATAAACATTACAGAATATGAACATCTATACTGATACTGTTGACTTTAGCCACATACAAGGTTTAGTAACAGTAAATGCTTTAATGTTGTTGGCTTTGCTCATTCCACCTTGACAAATTATGGATGATATGTTTAATTTCCCATTACTGAACCTGACTGCTCCTTAGATTACGAGAGGACTTTTATTTTCTTTTGCTGATGAAGAACTGAGGTACATTGTAGGGCTATGGCCAAATTATATATTGGAAGGTATGGCAGAGCAGGTAACTGAAATGAGCTTTAGCTGAACCCTATCTCACTTCTTTCACTTGTAAATTCAAACCTGCCTAATTCTTCCTCATATATCAAATTCATCCAGTTTTCCTTCAAGAAGGAAGTCTTCAAGACTCCAAGGCTCTCTTAATGTCTGAAGGTCTGAAATACCTAGCCTTTCTTCCTTGCTTCATGACCATCTGCAGGGAAATAACAACAGACTCTTGACTTCAAAAGCGAGATTGTGCTCTACATATCTGACTTTCACAAAAGATGCAAATAGTGATTTCCCTTGTATTTTTGATGTCTGAAATAAACACAGGAATCAGTTTCAGTCAAGAAGGAGAAAAACTATTAACTACTGTCAAGAAGTAGGGTTAAGGTTTCCATCTCTGTTGAGGGCTGCTAGACTGTACTGGCAAGCTGACTAGAAGCACATTGTGCCCTGCAGAGACAGGCTACTTCTGAAGACAGTAATGAGAAAAATGAACTTTTATTTACTCGAAAGATTTATGACTTTATGGCTGTACTAGTGAGTTATCATCCATTTTTTGACTGAAGCTCCCAAACACAATCTGTTGCAGTTCTGTGTAAGTCTATCCACACAGTCAGCTTTACAGACAAGCGAGGTGATACAGTAAATAGGAGCTACCACCAGTGCTCCATGGGCTTCCTGCTCGGCTTCCAATGCACTTCAAAGCTCTGTGGCTGTCTGGTCTCCAGCTGTCTTACAAACAACCTCTTCACCCATGAAGCATGCTGTGGGTAGGGGCAGTTGTTTCACAGGAACCCAGAATACATTGTGTTCCCAGGGTAAGTTCTTGCCTGACTTTACCTCCAGGGAACAGGAAGAGCCTGAGCTGGACTGTCCTCAGAGATGTTTGCAAACTGTTCTCAGAAACAATGGCTGATGATTCATCTGGCACTGTCATCAACGATCTCCAGGCCTGCCGTTTAACAGACCTTCCCAAAATAAAGAAAGGGCACCTTCCCAGACAGAATCATGTATTTTTTTAGTCGTGAATCTACAGAGGAGTAGCTTAGGCTTTAGAGTGCTTGTAATCAAGTGATTACATATGCTTGCCCGAGGTCAGGCAGTGAGCGAGTTTAGCAGCTCTGGGGACCCTGGTTCCTGCCTTGTGCTCACATGACACGAGCACACTGACTCATCCATGTGTGGGGATATATAAGTGCCTTCTTATAACGTGTTTTTGCAAGTTTTAGTAATAAAGCCAGATCTGTGAGGCTGCAATCCTTCTATGGCAACAGAACACTGTCATCACCAACATTTGACTTAAAAATAGTTTGAAAAAGGAACTCAGTCTTTTTGTTTGTTTGTTTGTTTGTTTGTTTGTTTTGTTTATGCTAGTACTGCAGAAGGTCACTGGTTTAATGTGTGCAACCTTTTAAAGTTATTTCTATGAGTAAACATTTGCTGGAAGATATCCTGTCTGGGTGATATCTTTTGAGAATGCCTGAAATTAAGCTACCTAAACAAACTTTGGTGAGGACAAGACATGGGGTGGCTTTTCTAGAAGTGTACATCCTAGTATAATGACAGGCCAAGTGATATTACAATGTCTGAAAATTAAAGACCCCAGAGTAAGGAAGACTGATGGTGTTTACCTTCTGCATTTGCTAGCAGTGGAAGGATAGTGATGACTGATGAAGAAGATATATTAATGAAGTAAGCTCATACTCCTCATCAAGGATGAGAGTTCACAGAGGGTAGATATCATGCTGGCATCTCTGGGAGTGAAATGTATCCAGGGAGGAGAGCCTAGTAAGCACACAGTGAAGACATCCACTAAACCCCAAACTTATGGATGTCTGCAACAGGAAATTCGTGAAATATTTACCTAAGGGATTTAGAACCAAGCTAAAAAAACCCCAAACAAACTTGTCTACTATAGCTCCCCAAAAAAATCTTGTGAGAAGAGGACTAAGTATTGGACTAAAAAGGTGAAACAAAGAGAAGTGTAAATGAAGAAAAAAACCTTCAGCATGGGGCTGAAGGGGATCCTTGCAGTTGTTAAAATCCCAATGGCTCTGTCAGAGGAAACTTCTATTTTTTTGTTTACAAGCTTTTGACCAAAAGCTAGTTACCCTAATATTAAATAGGAATATTAAAGTCCTTGAAGCTCAGTTGATTTAACATCATTTAAGGTTAAAGCATATATTTTTTTAGGTAGGGAACTTTAGCCTCAAAAACCCAAATCCATAAAAAATTTATTTTCTCTCATCTCCTTCTCTTACATATCAGTAGATAAAGTCAGTTATAGGTGTTCACTTATGTTACCAAGAAAACAACAAAAGATAATTATACTGGTACTTCAGGCAGGTGGGAGAAAAATGTTACAGAAGTGTGCTCTTTCTTGGGATGCATCAACTCACAAAAGCAAAAAGGACAAAGAAAATAAACCAATCATGAGAAAAAACCTATTGACAACAGAAGTCTCTGTTGCTGTGTCACCTTCCATGTCACATGAAAATACTTCTTCCAAAATTTGGAAGTATGTTGTAAGAACATTCAGAAACATATTGGATTTTTTCTTTCTCCTTTTCAAAGCAAAGCAAAGTTCCACCCTTGCTCTCGGTCTCTATTTTTTTCTCCTCTCTCTTAAGGGGAAAAAAAAAAAAAAAGTTTTGAGAATTTCATTTTTTCTATTCACTGCAGCCCTGGCCAAAGTAAAGCCCTCTTTTACATTGACGTCAAGATCTTTACTAAGATTAGGGTTTCATTTCTCTATTGCAGCAATTAGCTAGGGAATGTATAAAAGGCTTCAGGGAAGCAAGCTAGGACTCCAGAGGGGAGAGCACTTTGCACCATAGGCAGATAGCAAAGAGAGAGTGCGAGAGGAGAGGAGGAAGGCAGGAATACAGAGACGCCGAGTGGGAGGGGGGGACGGGGGAGGCTGAGAGGGAAAGAGAGGGAGGGAAGCAGGGAGGAAGGAACAGAAAGTTTATGTACATAAACCTTTTTTTTTTTAAGCATTGTTGCACCTAGTAGCTAGCTTTACTGACACAGAAATGAGAGGTCTGCTCAGTGCTTAAATATCCGAGAAACAATGGGATAGTGCAGGAAAGTTAACAATTAACAGTCTCAGCTTAAATTTTGTAACTGCAGGGAACTGGAAAAACAGCTGCCTCTCTCTTCAGCAAAATCAGGTCTCCTGGTTAAGAGAAGAATTTTTGTTAACATCTAAATTTCTGAAAAATAAGCAGCTTGCAGTTGAATGAATACCGTGCAGCTATGGTTTTAACCAGCCTGCTCATACTTAACTATCTCTGCTTATTTTAAATAGAGCAGCTGTGAAAGGGGTAATGAGGCTTTTGAAATGCCTTTTGCTTTACTCTTTTAAATGAGGGTACAGAGCAATAAAGCCAGCTGAAGGTATCCGGCTGAGGAGAAGCAGCGAGGAAGATGGGTCTGCTAAGTGTGGATTTGTTGATCACGCTTCAGATCTTGCCGGTGTTTTTCTCCAATTGCCTCTTTCTCGCGCTCTATGACTCTGTGATCCTCCTGAAGCACATGGTGCTGTTCCTGAGCCGCTCCAAGTCCGGGCGCGGTGAGTGGCGGAGGATGCTGACCTCGGAGGGGCTGCGCTGCGTCTGGAACAGCTTCCTCCTGGACGCCTACAAGCAGGTGAGGAGCCCGGGCACGGCTGGGGCCAGCATCCCGCTGGGCAGCGGGGAAGGGAAGGGAACGGTGCGGCTGTGAGCTGTCACCTAGCTCGTGTAAGGTCTGATGGAGAAGTATAAGCTGAAAGGAGCGGTGCTTCTAAGTCGGGGTTAAGGATTCGTGAAATTCTATAGCTGCTGAATCCCTACGCTAACTCTCTGTGCAGCCTTGGCCATGTCTCTGGGTTTAGGCGTGCCTCAGTTTCCCCAAGAGCATGAATAATAATCTTCATGTTTTTAAAGAATTTCAAGGTCTTCGTTTAAGAGTAATTGTAAAATACTCTAGGTGCTTTCACAGCTGTAGTTTATTATTGCCATGTGAGAGCCTCAGATATTACAAAAAGACTGCATCTTCAGATAGAGCTCTACATAGATGTTAACTGTGTGTAACTAGAGTTGTTTAACCTAGAGTAAAATATAGACATGAACCATTGTCATCACACTGGCATTTTCTATTACTCATATGTTAAACTTTCATATTGAAGAAGGTATCCAAGTAAAACTGTGCACCTTTTTCCTTCAGGAAAGCAGTGACAGAGGGACATGTCAGAGATTAAAAATGAACTTGACTAGCTGTCGGACAGCTGCCTGGGGATTTAAGTTAATAAAGCTAGTAACAGTTATGCAACATGTACTTTTCTTTTCCTTTTAAGATTTCTTACAAACATTACCCAATGGTACTGCCCAGGTCTCATGAGGTAGCTGGAATTCCCTTTTATAGACTGAAAAGGTGAACCCAAAACCATGAAATTTCTTACACAGACCACCCAGTTAGTAAGTAGAACTGGATTCAGAGCTCTGTGGCTTTCAAAACAGTGCTTAGTCTGTTAATTTGTTGTCTTATTTAGACCATCTAGTTTAACATACTCCATGTGATGTCACGGGGGTCCTGTCCAAATGATACTCTTCTGAAATATTTCTTTTTGTATTGCCTTCTCCCCAATTTGCTTTCACACCTCTACAATAGCCTTTGTGTTTGCTCTTATCTAAAAATGTGAAGAGCTGGTGATGCTGGTGTTTGCTGGCTTTGTGATATGGAATACCATCTGCTTAGCCTGAAACTCAAGCCATGGGGACATTAATTTTCAGTGTAAGACAAATAGAAATAACTTTAGCTTTTGCCAAATGGGTCAACCTCTTACAGCAACCCAGGAATCATCCAGCTGGCTACCCAAATAAAATAATGCTGAATGAAGCCCACTATTCTCCTAGCCCTTCTAGTCTTTGTTTTTATTCTCTTCATAGACATTAAGTAAGTACATTTTACAGTGGTCTTGTTAAATGGGTCATTGAACACAATTGTTCCCATTTACAGGCAAGGCAAGGCAGGACAGTTAGCACATGGCTTGGTCAAGGCTCCAGTGGAAGTTGGTGGCACAACTCTCCAACAGTCAAGTTCTGAATTCCCATATTTGCAACCTATATGTGGCCTGGGGTCTGGCGAAATTGTGAAGCTGTAGGAAACTTCATATCCATGATATATTTTCAATCTCTTTTTGCTTAAATTGCACACAATTATTTAAAATCAAGATATTGCATGCCTTTCTGTAGTCTCCAAAGTCATGCTTTGCCTTTCTTTCCGTATCATGATGTTAACCATGGGAGTGACAGGTATGGTGACTCTGCTATTTTTGGTGTTGGCAGTGAAACTCATACCTTGAACTTTGGTAATTTTATTCTCTCCCTTATCAGGATTAAATCACCTGGCTTGTTCAGGTCGATCAGGCCATAAGGTTCCAAGAATAAACTCTGTGCCTCAATGAACTCAGCAGAAAAATGCATATAAACACAACCAAATGTTATCACCTTGTTCCAAAAAGAGGAAAAAGTCCATTCATAGCAGCTATTCTTAAGAGAAAATGAATTGACCAACAATTCATGGAAAGACTATTTTGCTTAATAAAATTATGGGTCATAAGGACAGAATATCATTGGAAACTCTTGGTTGTCACAGAAAGATAGTTAAGTATAATAATCAAATTGTAAAGGGGACAAAGTAAACTGAGGAGCAATATTGGAAGAAGATTCATTACCTCCACAATATATGAGAAGCTTTTGCTGCTTCTGTAAGGAAGAAATAAGAAAAAAAGTCTCATCTGAAAGTTGTGCTAGTAGATTTGAAAAAGATTGAAACATATCCTGCTTTGTAACACACTTTAAAAAGCATGAGAAAGAGTGAAATATGTCAAAGAATGTCCTACAAGGCAAATTTTTCCTTAAATCACCCTTTTCTAAATCATGAATAGAATTGCCCTGTTGTGATATCTCACTCTGAGACAATAAGTGAGAAATTAAAATGTTATGGAATCAGGGTACTATATAGCAAAACATAGCTGATAACATACCCATGATTGCTTGCTGCTCCAATTTACCAGCTGAAGCCAGGTATTAGTAAATTACTTTAAAAAGTACTTAAACTCATTCCACTGAGCAGTAATTATGAGAAAATCACCATTTTTCATGTAGAATAACAGAATAGCAGATGTCTGAGATAACCAGAGCCAGACTGCCAGTTAGCAGGAGACTAGATCAAAGAAGCAACTGTACTCAGTTTTACTGTGTTTTGTGTCACTTACACAGAAGTCTTCCTGAGTACATTTCATTGCGTTTTCCACAAAATTACTTTTACTTGTAGAATTTCTATTCAAAGAAAAATTTATGGGAAGCTATTCCAGAAAAACACTGTAGGTAGACACTACATTCTGAATTAAGGTAAACTTATTATAAGAAAGTACCTTTGCCTCAAAAGCATGTTGTCCAAGAATTCTTTTTTTTTCAAGGTTATTGTGTAGAAGATATGATCTTGTAATGGTTAGGGTATATTTCAAGGAAGCTATTCTGATTTATTTTCTTATTGTCTAGAAAACCTTATTAATATCTCATCCAAATGTCAACTTTTTTTGGCTTTTTGTTGTTATTAAGTATTATTGCACAAGACTTCTTGGTGAGGGCAATTATTTCATAGGCAGGATTACCTAGCAGCAGTTGAAGATTTTAACATCAGTGGGAAAACAATGCAAAGGTTGTTGTATTGTATGTAGAGTATATTCAGTGTTCTTTTCTATTGGAACATTCTATATGACTGGTTTTCTCCACATTTTAAAGTCCTACTGGCATCAAAATAATTGGTTTTTTTTTGTTTCTTTTGATTTTTAATGTAAATGTTACTAATGAATAACATATTTCTTTTTACTTCCTTAGCCCTGAGTTCAATATCTGTCAGACTCAGTGTTGATATTGTCTGCACTGCACCAGCTTGGTGATTTATAGACCATCCTCCTATTATTTTCCAAGAGGCAAGTGTGTCTTACATTACAAGGGAGTGTTTAGGACCAAACTAATCATCATAACAGAGAAAAACAGAGGTCGTAGTCAAGTTAGATTAACTTTCTGTAATTGAAAGACTGCAAATGTTTTAAATATTACTTTTCTATATATATGTGTGTGTGGGTATTTACTATTTCATATGTTTGCCTGTATAAAGATCTATATATACACCTCTTTGTCTCTATATATGTACATACATATATGTATAAAGAGGCAAAAGTACACATATGTAAGTATACATTTCCAGGAGACAGTCCCTCTCATGTCTCCCTATGTGAATACACATATATATGTGTGTCTGTACACATACATACAGATATGAATGCAGCCAGGGCTATTGATGAGAGAGAAAAACCAAGACCTTTTGGGAGGGTGTTAGTGTAACCATGATTTACATAGGCCATTTCTACAAATGCCAGGGAGCTATTTGTTCCAGCTTAAAGCATGTATACTGAATGTATCACACATCTGCAAAAATCCAAAGAAAAAGCTGGAGAAGTTTTGAAAAAAAAAATTTAAAAGCATTTTTTACCTGCTAAGTTCTGTGCCTTATTTAGTAGTGGGATGAATCTGTTTTCTAAGATACCAAAGGTGAGAAATTGTTATCTTAAAATGCTTTTAAAATAGGTTAAGAAGTGGTCATACCCATTAGGGATGCTCAGTGGTGAGCCCTTCTGCTGGGAGCTTCTCCAGTGCCAGATATGAGCTCCGTGTTTCAGCAAGGCAGAGCTATCATTCATGGTCTCCAGTAGAAGGCTTTAATGCTATCCTTGAGGAAATCATCCCTCTTCTCCACCTCAGTGTAGGGTAGCTGTAGGGAAGACCTTAATGGCCTTTCCCTGCAGCAGCGCAGTATTCAGGAATACTGTGGTGTGCCTATGGGGGCAACGTGCACATGCACACGCACAGCGATGTGTGTACTGTGCGTCATGGGCCTCAGAGGGATGCTGGTATCTCAGTGATGGGTGGTGGTGGGTGTGTGTGTACTTGTACAGATTTTACTGTCTCTAGAATGGGCCAGCAGCAAGCTCTGGCATGACGGTCCCAGCGCAGGGAACGGCTGGCACAGGATCCCAGGCTCATGGCGTGGACCCAGCTCTGGATGTAGCAGCAAGTAGAGTGGCTCAGTAAACACCCAGTGAGATTTTCCTGGGTTTTCACACAGGCAGTTAAATTACCTTTGGCTGCTTTTTCCTGCCTGGTAGGTAGATGATCTAAAATAAATCAGAATGCAAAGCAAAACAGTCCCAAACCTTACGTGTTAAATGCATGCTGAGCCATCAGCATCATCGCAAAGATATATGTGAAAGTAATATAAAAGCATGGTCCTCTACCTGTTCTTCAGCTGTCCAGTAATTCTTTGCTTTCTGGGGAAATGTTTTAAAGGTTGAAACAAAGACACAAAGTTCATACTTACTATTTGTATTTATTTTGTCTGGCAAGGTAAGGGTCTCTCTCCCTGCATTTGACAGTGATAAAGCGAATCTGCGGAAAAAAAGTCTGTTATATAATTTCAGAGTTTAGAACTAGACGTTGTGTGGTATTAAAATATTTTATTGGTTTTACAAAGTTCAACTTTAGCAGAATTGTTTTCATTGACATTTGCAAATGAAAACAATCTTGAAAGAAGTGAGAAAAACAAAACTGAACCAAACTACAATTAAAATTTCTTCTGCAAAGATGGCAATGTAAATTCAACAGGATTTGGTCTTGAAATTGTAATTATTATTAAAAGTTTCTCATTATTACTAATATATAATCATGTTTGTTGCAGTTGTGTGTGAGGACCAACTTAGGCCAGGGGCCCATTGTACTAGGCAGTGTCCCAACAAGAGGAGCAGACAGTTGGTCCCATGGAACTTAAGAGTTCAAACATTCAAAACAGACAAAGAGTAGGAAAAGGAATATGAGGACTTTTATCCCACATGGGCTCTTATCCCATTTCGTTTTCAGATCTAAATTCAGTTCTTCCACATCTCTTTGCACTGTTCCATTTTCACCCTCATGTGTGAAAAAATGACTGTAAGGAGTGCTAGCCTTGTTGTCAAAGCTCTGTGAAAACCCCTTTTTGCTGTGATAGACACAAAAATAGCTAGTGGGCACTATTCAAGAGGACCATACACGGTTCTTGAGTGCTGGCTCTACCTCTCTGTCAAAACCACCACTGTGTATTCATACTCATAAAGCTGAGTAAACAAAAAAAAGTAAAAAACTATCATCCAAATTAATATCAAATTCCCTTCACATGCTGAGTAACAAAATCTGGTGAAGGCCTCTGTCACATGAAGTCAGATCCTTGTGGCCATGGTGTAGTTGGCCATGCTCTCATCTTGAGGGAAACACAAAGCCCTTAAGAAGCTTGCTCTTGGCTCCTCAATCACAGCAACTAAAATTAACTGTGAGAGCACAAGGCAAAAGGCTCCTTTATGCTTTCCTTGTGCTATGCATACTCATTTGTGGGACTGGTGGATTTTAAATGGAGAGAGCAGCATTTGACTAGTTATTTTTATCTGGACTGTGCCTGGTTTGTTTGCCTCCCACTTCTCTTCGTCAGCTCCACGTACCTGGTCCTAAATAAAAGACTCTGGGAAAGCCTGAGCCATTTCTGGTCTCTGCTCTCCAATTCGAGTAATTCAAGTTGCCACCTTCCCAAGACAAATGTCGAACTTCTGCACCCCTACTCTACTCCAAACAAGGGTCTTCTGTGATTTTGTCAACTGCACAACTCTGGGTCATGAAATAAAGAAAACAAAACTAATAGTTTGTAGAGTTTGCCAGCCAAAGTCAAATTATGATTTGGTTGAAGCTATACCTAGCTGAATGGGATCAAATCAAAACAGAGAATTAAAAAAAAAATGCTAAAGGCTGCAGGGATTCAGTTCATTACCAATCATTGTACTCTAGTCCCAAACACAACATGTCCATATTCAAATGACTAATATCATAAACTGTTAACTGTCTGGCAGCACCTATTTTTTTAGGGGGTTGACACAACCTGATGAGTCTGCCAAACTGTATGAAAATTCCTGATGCATGGAATTTAAGCTGTATTCTGGTGCACAGGATCCCAGGATGGTTATGCTGAAGTTAATAAAAGCAAAACAGGTAAAAAGAAAAGGCAAATGAGGAGACAGTGTTTTGTCTGTGGGGCTTTACCTAGTTTTTATGGAAAATGTACCACAAATTTAGCAGTATGTGCTATTTCTAGCCTGCAGTTTATGAATAGGGCTTTCTCTCCTGCTCCTAAGTCTCCTTCATTTTGCAGGCTGTGTGCTAAAACATCAGCAATCTTGTTTCCTTTTCACTTTGCATGCAGACTGAGAACAGGCTGTCAGGCAAACACAAAATTCTCACAAACGATGCGAGTCACTGCTTTGGTGTAGCCGCCTGCCCCTGCTGATGGCAGGGCTGGCTCGGGCAGATTTGGTTGGCCTACCTTGCGTGTCCCAAGCAGGCTGTGTGGGAGGGGATGCTGTGTGCTGCTCGGTTGCTTCCTCATTCAGAAGGCTGGCACCAAATGGCCAAATATTCACACACAAAAGTACGTGATTATGGAAATGCTGGATTGCGTGTGAGGGGAATTCTGCTGGTTTGTTTCTCAGAATTTATATTTTGCCTGCCTTTGTGTAGGATTTCAAAAGCAGTTTGGCTGAATACATGAGTGTTTTTGTTTGTTTTCTCATTGCGTTGATTTTCTTTTCCAAGAGCTATTTTTTCTTTCAATAAATAACAACAAAGAAGATGGCCAAGGCCTACAATGCAGATGATCAGCAAGGATGATATTGTCATCCTGTGTCAATCGGTTCAGGGTCTGGTGAAATAAACAGTCCCTTGGGAACGTCAGTGCTTCATCAAGACCAATTAGTGGATCTGCCGCTGCTGCTCATGTTTAAGCATTAACGACTGGGCAGGGCTGCTTTTTGGAGTGCCTGACACTGGCATGGAACAAGGCACCGACCTAATTACTTCTCTACAAGAGCAGAAAATGCCTCATGAATGCCTGTTTGGCAAGGATGTCTCATTAAGGGGAAAAACCAAACACAAGCACTCCTAGAAACAAAAATTAAAATTATAGGTAACCTGCGGCCATGAGACTTCCTTCATGGCTATGGGAAATGAAGAGAAACTGCTGTAAGGTGATGTATAGGTGGATAAAGGCTTTGTACTTTATTTCCTAACTCCATCTATTTTTATAGTCCATAAGGAGTATGAGAGGCAGAATGCAAACTTGCATTGTTGAAGAACAGAAAATATATTGCCATCTTTGGTATCAATTTTAAATAGGGCTTGAAGGGCATTCCCATGCTGGTGTCTGTTGGAAGTTGTTTTATTAGTCTATTTCTTCAGGGTTTGCAAACTGGCCTAGGAAATTAAAGGGTTTGCTAGACCTGAGTGAGGAATTGGTAATGAGGAGCTTATGATATATAGCCTCTCTTTCTACTTAAAATGATCAAGAAGCAAACTGTGGTTTCCCAGTTCAAGAGTGGTGGCTAGATATTTTCAGTCATGATATTTTGTTAAAATTAAACCTGAGGAGTAAGTAGAAACAACTGTTCAGATGTTTCTTCTTCCTATAATTCAGGAAGGATCAGCAGCTCTGATCCTTCCTGAATTATAGGTGCTTCTTTTTACCTTTATTTTTCTTCTCCTCTGAAGAGTGAGAGCAAATACAACAAATTAAGTGTGTTGTTTAATTGTGACTTGTGAGAAAAATTACATGTCATTACTTCTTTTCTTTGACTGGATGAGAAAACACTCTTAAATACTGAAGCCCACTATTCATACAGGGGGTTGGGTGAAGCACAGATACCTTACACTTCAGGCTTTGCCAAAAAGTTACATTTTCAGCAAGATATCTCTGAAAAAGTGTGTATGGTAGTTCAGGAACAGTTAAGCTTTCTAGGTGAAGAGGGATCTAGTGTTTGTGTAGATATGCATGTGTTGTGTTTCTTGAGATGTCCCTTCTTTTGGTAGCCACCAATTTATCACAAATTGCTGAATTGTATAGTTGGCCTCTGAATTGAATGCAGCTCTTGGGGTGATTATACGGGTGCCACATGATCTTGACCTGTGTATTTCTTTGTTCAAGTGCAGTCTTTTACCTCACTCCTGCTTTATCTAGCTTACGCCACAGAATGGCAGAGAGAAATTATCAACAGTTGAACAGAAGACTACGTGCTAAGGTGCAGGTAGCCTTAATGCTACTTCTTAGATGCAAGAGCCTGAGTCTCTGAGCCTGCCTCTCCAGACAGATCATTTCCTCTCAGAAATTGGGATATAATTATTTTCTTTCTTTGAGTTCAGTGGATAGTACACTCATACATCAGGTCCTAAACTCAGCTGTTTCAAGCTGTTTTCAAAGGCGAAGCACAAAGCTTTTTTTAAACTATTACCAGTGCTCTAGTAGAGAGGAATGCTGCAGATGGAGGTTTACAGGGATGGAGAGCCAAAAGTAGGTTTGCTTTTCCAGAGCATCCTTGTTTCTCTTGACTGTGCTGCAGCTGCATATCCTCTGCTTCCAGTGGCATGATCACCACATACTTGGCCTGGTGAGATTTGTGGGTCTCAGGTCATCTTTTCTTCTGTGTTCTCTTCATTGCTGATCTCTGAGTGAGAATGGTGGCATGGTTGTGTTTCAATCTGCCCTATCAAAAAGAGTGAAAATAATGCACCTAATCACACGCTGTGAGATATTTTCATATAGCTGTAAAGTCTGGAAGCATTAACGATTGTGCCTTACAAACTTTTCTTCGATTAGACTCTTGCTTCTGTTGTATTTCTGATGAAACAGTGCAGAGCCATGACTAACTGCAGTTTTGTTCAAGATAGTCAGGTTTCTGAGAGAGAAATGGAGGATCCAGTATCAGCAACCTACTTGCCTTTGGATCTGTGTTCAGCAGCAACTGCATGAGTTCAGTATTCAGCTGTTCACTCAGCTTCTTACTGCATCTGACTCCTATACTGCATCTGATACCCTATAATGCAATCTAAAATAGAAGTGCACCAAAAATCAGTTATTTATTCAGTCTTTACACAGTTCTCATCTGTAGACTTTAATTGCAGTGTAGCTTCAGAAATAAATACATAAAATGTTAAAGACTTTGGCCCTGTGTGTTTCCTTCAAAGAAACAATTCTGAACTTAATCAAATAGTCAGTGGGCAGAGAAAGAAAGAGTCAGGAAAACACAAAAGGATCATTGCATTGCTGTACTAGAGGCTGATGTTAAAGACAGAGACATAGGAATTTCTGAGGCAGAGCTCATTAGAAATTAATTGCATTATGCAATAATGTTTAGTGGTTGTATAGTAGTTATCAGCTAAGGATCTTGGAGACCTCTGCAGGCTCCACCTTATTCTGTGATTCCCTCCTGTGAGTTGCTTTTATTGTCTTTTGTTCTATAGACATGCAAACAGAAATAGTCAGGCAAAATGACCTTTCCACTACTGCCTGTTGGGTTTGAGTTAGATCTGAAGTTGGAGCTGAGAACAGTTAATTTTCACCTCATCCTCCTTCAGCCATGATATAAACTTTCCCTTTTCCCTGCTGTTTTTCCCCCCAGTCATCTTGTACAGAAACATTGCAGTAGAAGGAAATGTGTCACTCAATCACTGATGAAATTACCGCAAAGGGGTTAGAAGAAATTTTAGAGAGCACAATCTCGAATGATTCACTGTCAAAGCAGCGTATATATTAAGTGGGCATTTGCAGAGATCTCTTGTGTTTGGTACTCTTAAGTATTTTCATTCTTGGACTGCAGGATGAAAGAGGATACACTAAGCTGCAAATCTCTCAAAATTGAGAGGCACTCTTTGTGTTCTGAAAATCAGGAATGATTTTTGTGAATTGGAAAAATGGCTTGAACTGCAGGCCGTGGGCTGAAAAGGGACCTGGGCTTTATAACACCTTACTAGCTAATCTCTAATCAACAGGCTACTCTTTTTTCAAAACAATCATGGTGTCTCATAAAAGGCAAACATCTAAAATATATAAACAGGTGTAGTCTGTGAGCTACTTCATTATACAAAGTAGTTGTCTGATTATACTGAAAATTAGTGAAAACACTGTTGAAGTTTTGAATAGTGAACTTCAAGGATGATGTGAACCAAGAGGAGAGAACTCATGGAGAATGACAGTGGAAAAAATCCTAGGTGTCACAGAGGAAAGTTAGAAGAAATTTGAGGTAGTCTGTCTGAAAGGAAATACAAGTCTCCAAATACATAAGGGTGGACAGGACCAAGTATGTAGTGGACAGAACAGACCTCTTATTAAATTTTCTAACATTAATGAAGTAGCATATTTGTCAGAAATGCCGCATTTTCATGAACTGTGAGTGCAGGTGGACAAGATGACTGTTTTTGGAGCTGCTGCTTTTGATGATTTTCTCTGCCCCCATGTGACTCATTAGGTGTACTCTGAACATGTGACCGTTTGAAGAGAGTAGTCATAAGGATACTGCACAAGCAAGTCACACTAACTTGCCATGTTTTAATTTGTTCTGCCATCAGGTCAAACTGGGAGGAGAAGCCCCAAACTCCAGTGTAATCCACATAGCCAAGGGCGGTGACAACAGCAGTGGCAGCTGGAAGAATGTTGGTGGCAAGTGTGGAACCAAATGCCACCTTCTGGACTTTGCCAACTCAGAGCGGCCACTGGTGGTCAACTTTGGCTCAGCTACCTGACCCCCGTTCACAAGCCAGCTGTCAGCCTTCAGCAAGCTGGTGGAGGAGTTCTCTGGTGTGGCTGACTTTCTGTTGGTCTACATCGATGAAGCTCACCCATCAGATGGCTGGGCTGCGCCTGGAATCTCTCCCTCTTCATTCGAAGTTAAGAAACACAAAAGCCAGGAAGAGAGATGTGCAGCTGCTCACCAGCTCCTAGAGCACTTTTCCTTGCCCCCTCAGTGCCAAGTGGTGGCTGACTGCATGGACAACAATGCCAATGTGGCCTACGGGGTTTCATTTGAGCGAGTATGCATTGTGCAGAGACAAAAAATTGCCTACCTGGGGGGCAAAGGCCCCTTTTTCTACAACCTTCAAGAGGTCCGGCTTTGGCTGGAGCAAAACTCCAGCAAAAGATGAAATCCATTCTCCACAGGAGTTAGGTCAACTGGTGTGTCCCTTTAAGGTGATGCAAAAGGGAAAAAAAAAAAGAAAACATGCTAGTTTGAATGAAATCTTTCAGATGATTGCAGGAGAACACATTTGATAGCAATGTCAAGTGAATGTTAACTAGGAAAAGAAAATAAAACAAAAATCTAGCTCCACAGAAACATTGTCAAGTGAAAAAAAATCGCACTTCTGCTCTTGCTATGGGACAGAAGAGGTGAACAGGCTTCTCCAAAAAGGTGCTGCTGGCAAGCAGGTAGGGTGGTTAGGTAAGGCCTGTTTCCCAGAAGCCCCAGTCCTGGGGTGAGGCACAGAAAGCATTTCTGCTTGGAAGGCATTCCATGGAAAGGCAATGCTGTACATTTCATCAGAAACGCTTCTTTACCCCCTGTGGCCAATGCAAGGAGCCGGAGAGGAGCAGGGGTTTTGCAATTGCTTTGCATACAAATGCAGTGCAGTGCGGCGATTTTCCTATCTTGGTAGAACATTTATTGTTCAGAGACTGCAGGAGCCACATGCAGACTGGCACAGGCAGACTGGCTGCTCAGAGCAAGATGAACCTTTGTCTGCTGGTATTTGTGCTCTCTGTGGACACCTCTGCACAGCATATTAACTATGTAATGCTACCTTACATATTTGTATCCAGTGTGCAGGCCTGTGCCTGCTGAGAAAGGTGTTAAAATCTATGGAGTTGGACCAAAAAGACAAAGGTGATCAAATAAGCCCACTACCATCTGAAAACTGAAATACCTGGAGTAATTATAACACAACATTGGGAATCATCTAGAGCATGCATCATGAGACAAAACTCAGCTGATGCCAACCAAACCTTTGGTTCTGAGAGTTGACAACACACATTTATCAATGTTCTTTGGTTCTCATCTCTGTTTCTTTACCCACCTCCACCTCTTTATGTCTAGCAATAGGGTTAAGGTAATTTCACTTTTAGCTTTTAAAAAAATAACTTATTTCTCTCTCTCTCTTTTTTTTTTTTTTTTTTTAATGTGACCTTGCAGGTATATTTTGGGGACAGGAGAACTTATGCACAATTTTACCTCATTGGAATGGAAACCTATTCTGTCATTTACCCTGTTAAATGTAGTCATGCTGCCTTTTACTGCCTTAGATACCTGAACCTTGTTTATATCTATGTTAATCTGAAAGTTAAGTTGTTTGCAGCCTTAGAATTGATTTGCTGCAGTTCTGCTATTGGATGAGCTGATAGTTTATTTTGCTCATGTTCTTGAAAACCTTCCCAGAAGAGAAACAGGGAGGACAAACAGTTTGAATTAATGTAAGTGTAGAAGATGGCAGAATTTTCATATGAATTCATATGATTGTGTTGTCCGAAGAGATACTGTGAACTTAGAGTACACATTAAGTTTAGGTATTTCTAAAACTAAAATTATTTAATCAAACCTGATGAAGAGGCAGATTTACAAGAGCTAACCTATTAGAGATGATAAATGAAAACCCATATGGAGATGGACTATCTAAGTTTTCTCTCATCTTTGGCAGAAACATGAAACAGATAAACAGAATAAGTGGCAAAAATCAAATTAGTTCTTAATTTCTCATCCTGCCTAGATCAGGAATATGATGTGTTGATGCTGATATAGGAAAGAATGGAAAATACATAAGTGTGTTAATTTTCACAATGCCCATTAATATTGTGTATTTCCTCTAGATTGGCTGTTGGTCAACTTAGCCAATGTAGGAGGAATTCAGAAATGTGTTTTCAAGCACAGATCTGAAATAATGACAGTAACATGGGTAATTTCTCCCGTACTCAGGTTCATACTTCCCATTCTTCTCACATTTTCCTCCACACTGTCAGACATAGATACACATGCACTTACACAGCTGGTAATGTGAATTGGAGAAGGGTGCAAAGCATAGTTGTCAAATCTAGTGAGCCCCACTTCTCAGAAGGCCTGTGTCTCTCCGTGTGTGCATTTATATATGCAGCCACATGTATATAACACATTTTTATGTTTGTGTATATACGTGTGTGTGCACATAAAAATGATGTCTAAGACCACTAATAATCATTATCCTGTCCTACCGTTCATTAATGTGACTGTAAATCATTGCTCAATGCAGAAGACTGTTACAGATCCTCATGACTAATTGGGATATATAACTGAATTTTAAAAACTTGTTATCATAGAAACAGTAACATAGCCAAACTTCATGGTTTATTTAATCCAGTGTCTTACCTCTGACTGTATCAGATGCTTCAGGGGAAGGTGCAATCTTTTTTAACTTAGAGAATTTTTATTAGCTTCAGCCCATATTGGTTTTGCCTCGTCTGAAGTGACTGTTGATGTCTCATCACCCCTCATGAGAGGCTGTTTCTGGGTATTAAAATTTAAATATTTTGTGAGGTGGAGATTGATAAAATTAAAAAAAAAATATCTCTTTTACATTCAAAGAAAACCAAATGAAAACAGATTTTTTTCTTTCATATTTAAATAGTCTGCTTTTCAATGACATTCTCATCTCTTGCTGTTATATGCTAAACCACTAAACATAAGCGATCCCAATTTTTCTTCTGTACGTTCATCATTATATAATCTATATAGAAATTTGCATACTTTTTGTTTGTTTAAGACAAACAATAACTCATATTCTTATACAGATTCATACTCTTTCCTTGTCTCTGAATCCTTCTGGTTTTGCTACATTGTCCTTTTACTCAGGTGAGTAAAGATGTAGACATTAATCCAAGTGAAAATCTGTATTGACATACCCAGCACAGCATCTTTTCCTTATTATATCCTATTCTTCAGTCAGCTGAAAGTTTTCTAATGCACGGCAACTCCATAGCCATTGTAAAACTTACACTAGTAAGTCTTTTCTTCTTTTCCTCATTATACTGTTGAAGTCGGAACTGTTTTTATGAGAAATGCTAGCCAAATGTTTAACACAGCTGTTGAAACATACCTTTAGTTCAGAGGAAAGAGTCGGAATTAGTAATTCAGTTTGTTAATACCCATTTGCATATCTAAAGTTACAATTATTTTTCAAGTCCATTCTCTCCTTTTTCCATTATTTTGTTTTGTAATTCATAGATGCCTCTTCATCACGTAGTATACAGGAATTATAAAATTGGCTTCTGTAAATGGGAAAAACACATTGATTTTCCAGAAACAAAAATACACAATAACTTCATTTTTTATTGGTAACATGTATGACTGTGTTGCCTAAAATTTAAAGATATTCCAGCTTCACTGATTATCAAGGCAGGAATACATTTTGCAAAATCTTGGCTTTCCCCAGAATCTTCTGGTCAGAAAGCAGGGCTTTCTTCAAAGTGAAAAGGGCATAAAGGAAAAAAATGGAAAGGTATTTTCTAGGAGGCTGATAGAAACCTAATGTCTTTTTTTTTTTTTTTTTTTTTTTACAAAATTAAAACATTGTATTGAAAAGGTTTAAATGAAACGTCATCCCCTATAGATAATAAAAGTGGCCTTATGTCACTTACCCAAAATTACTGTAACAGTTGCTTTGGGCCCAGGTAGAGATTTTACTACTTTGCTAGCCTTGTCTAGTCTGCTGTGAGACTGGATTTGCTTCTGTCTCATTCTCACTGTGTCAGGGCACTGTACCATATTACTTGAGGTGCTCCAGTGTGACATCCATGTTGAGCAACAGCTCTGAAAGCATTCTGGAAGGCTACTGTATATAACAGAGACCCCAAAACTGTGTCTCAACATTAGTATGGGAAACTTGCAGCATTTTTCATGTTGAGTAACATAAAGCAATTCTGGTCTATCATTCTACATTGTTCTGTGCTTAGCATCTGTATTTAGCACTGTATAAAAGGAATGTAAAACATTTTGTGCAGATGAGGAACTATAGCATTTTGCTCTTTCCTTGTGTAGACAATGACATTAATTTAAGGCAGCAGGAAAACATGCCCCATGTCTATTAAAAATAAGAAAATATATATGAAATATGTTGTTGAACATCTTTCTGAACACTCTGAAAAACAAAATGCAGTGATTTTTAGGAAGGTGATCTTGGTGGGGAAACCTACAATAATTCTCAAAAAGGTATTTGTGCTATGCATCCAGGTGTGTGCGCAGGGAAGTTATGTTTCTGCATGTGTAAAAGTGGCTTTTCTGTGATGTGGAGTGTAGATTTAAGAGCTTTTAAGACTTTCATTCAGTACTATAACCAAAGCAATAAGAGGAGTCAGGTAGGGAATATTGGCCAGTTTCGTACAACTCGACACCATGTCTGTGACAAATCCGTAATCAGTTGAGCCCAACTTGGAGTCTTCAGCGAAGAGGGATTGGGGTGAGACAGGGGAGGCTTGTGTGCCCATGAAGATGGCTAACAAAAGAGTGATTAACTCAGTTAGCTTTCAGATGCCCTCACACTGGCTTTGCCCTGTGCACCTCAGTGTGGCTGTATTTGAAAGAGAAGTCTCTTTGGGTCTGTCAATAAGATCGCCGTGGTGTAGGTGCCTGTGTGTACTATGTGTGTGTCATTGTTTAAATGTCAGAAATACACTGCAGGAGAGCCAGCAAAATTTTGTTACAATATGGTGCTCCATGAAATGTGCTTTCTAGATTTGTTTTTCTTGTATTATAATAAATGATAATGGAAAATATACCTCTTCTGTGTTTTATTCTGATTGCTAATACACAATGGAATCTTGACATTTGACCAAGGAAACTTAGACCTATATTCAATACAAAAGGTGGTGCCACCCTCATTAGATCTTAAGCAATGCAAGTTGCAATAAAAGTTCCTTATAAGTGGTAGAGCTAATTTACTAACTGACTGCTCTCAGATTTTAAGAAAGGTAAAGGGGATGGAAACAGCGAACTGCAAGGACAGTAGTTGAGTATGCACAGAATTACCGTGTTAAAAAAAAAGTGCTTGAAGAAAGCTTGCCAATCTGTATACAGCACATGAAACCTAGGCAAATTGGTTATGAATGCATGAGCTATAAATGCCACTCCTATTTCAATGTACAAGCAAAAGATAAAAAAAAAAACAAATTAAAAACACATCTGAATAGTTGCTACAAGAAAAAAAATTAAAATGTGCAGCAACTTTTTAACAAACTCACTTTGTGATTTAATTGTATTTTAGAAATTCCCTCTTTTTTGTCATCTTTTGTTACAGTAGGCTTTATAGGACCCTGCAACTAAAAACTGCTTCTGAATATAGGTGAGAAAGAACGCAACAAATGTGCAGAAGGAAGACCATGAAAAAGGTTATATCCTAGTACCCCAAACAGAAATGTTCATTACAGTATACATTATAGCCCTTGATACAAATAAATATCTCCCTCTAGATTATCTAGCTCACATCACAAAAAAACCCTCCAAAAATACTGAAAGGAGAATTTTGAGTTGAGAGAATTTTCCTGTAGTCTGTTGGTTAGTGATTATGACCATTATATCAATTGTTGCTATAAGGAACTACTCAGTACTCTGGAAGAAATAAAAATGCCCTTCAGGTTGTGCTTCTTATTTCACAGCTGTGTAAATCAGATGAAGGCAGATGTGATGAAATAACAGTTTTATTAGAAAATAGGAACATCAATAAATAACTTATTAACAAAAATCAGACTCTGGATACTCCTAATTATGAGAGTATTGTGAGAGTGTTTTATTTGGTTTTTTTCCCCCCTGAAACAGTGATGTTCATGGTAGAAACAAACTAAAAAGGAAACATTATATATGGAGCTGTATCTCAAGATGGTTGGCTACTGCTCAAGATCTTATTTTCTAACAGAGGATTTCTGAGATATAAAAACCCCTTCCCAAATATAGTCTTCAAACAAAGGACCCAAATCTTGGTTAAAAACACTGATTACAGACAAGCAAAGTTACTGTATATGCCTGTGTACTTCTAATGTTCATGTTAGGAAATCAATGAGCTTAAATGTGTCCTAGGGGGGTAATGTGAAATGGAAACACATTGAAGGGGCATCCTGTTCAAATCCTTAAGGCCTAAGGATTTTTAAGCCTTTTTATGTGACTTGACTAGAGAAAGAGAATCCAATATAGGTCATATATATGAAACATATGAATATAAAAAGTTTTAGTTGTCTCTAAGTGTCTGTTATATAATATTAAAGAAGCAGCCGGCAGGAAAAATGCTCTTTTTAAGTCAGTATTCCCCATGTTTTCAATACGTATGTTTTTGCTTTCTGTAGAAAAGCTACTGTGACTTAGGTATTGGTTAGGTGTGCAGGTAATAGGAGGGGAAGATTTCTTAAAAGTCTTATCATTTTTAGGCATTGATCAGATTTTGATGTCCTCTAGCTCTGTTCTTTTTTCCTCATATCCTTCCTGCACCTGATTTCCCATATTTCTTGAACCTGTGATATCACTGGTGATGTTTCCCCCAGTTCAGTCTTTGGTTTTGTGGAGTTTACTGAAAGCTACAGAATAGCTGAGATCTTCATTTCAAGTATGATGTCAGGATGTCTGTTGTCAGAAGGTCAAGTGAGATATGGCAGAGTGCAGTATTTTGTTCTGTTTATCTCTGTATTCTCAGTGCACATCATCTTCATGTGGGCTTGTTCTCAAACATAATTTTTTGTATGCCAGCCTGCAGAGCTAAAACTGGCTTTCTGGACAGATTATAAGAACATAAAATAGCTTTCTGTAGACTGGGAGTGAACATACAGGTTTTCAGCTCTGCCCTAGCTACCAGAGTTTTTATTTCCCTGATTCTGCCAACCTTTTGTGAAAACTCACGATGATCCAGCCTCACACAGAGTGGGGGCCTGAGAACAGTGACTCCCATACAAATTCAAATTTAGTTCTTTAGGTCCCATAGACCTCAGCAGATGTTTTATGAGACAAGTCTTTCTGAGGTTTTCTCAGAGATTCACAGGAAATTAGACCAATCCTTCCAAATCAGAAATTGGTAGACTATACTTGGCAATGAAAATCACTTGCTTTGTGAGAAAGGAAATCTTGTAGCTGATGCTGCCCTGGAAGGAACAACAGATTTTGCTAGCTGCAGAAATTGTCTCAAGTGATCCTTGCAGATCTTCACAGGTGGGCTGAACAGCAGTGCAAAAACTTCCTGCTTACTGTTCATGTAAAGACTGAACACGCCTAATGGAAAATAACACAACTTTGTCACCTGTGCTCCTCAAAGCACCTGAAAAACAGAAGTACATCTCTACTACAGGCTAATTTGATAACAGCTAGGCTGGATGCCTGACTGAAAGTGCATGTAAACATAAGAGCTATTTTCTCAGGATATTTCTCCTGCCTGCCTCAAACATCTGTTTACCTCAGTATGGTGCTGCTTCTCTTTTGTCCAATACCATGGCAAACAGTCCAGTATCACACCCAGCTCCTCCTGAGTAGATTGTAGTGGCCTCTTAATTTACTCTGTGTGACACTGGTGCTGAGCTGAAGTTCAGGTTGTCTTGTATTTTATTGGGATGGATGTCTCCAAGTCAACAGGTCAACAAGTTTCCCAGCACTATTTTCAGCAGTGGAAGTACATGGTAGGTGATGTTGGGAGAAGAGAAGTTCAGCAGATTCCAATGGGACTTACTACTTAATGTTGATTGTAAGAGTTTTCTTACTATGTTTAGTTACGTATGAAAATGTTCCACTTGTATTTACTTAGAACATCAAATTCTAACTTCAATGGAACTTTCAGTATCTGAAAAGGAATTTCACAAGACATAAGTATTTTTTTCAGGTTTCAGAAACTGTAACTGTGACCAAGTCAGGAGATACTCATTAAAGTTCATGATTGCTGCTTAGAGATTCTTCTGTGAGTGGTTAAGGGAAGCAGTATCTTGACCCATGTCAATGTGAGGCAAAAGGAAGATTTTCAGGCCACGCAGCAGTCCTGTGTGGCTTCTAAAGCATTCTTTAATGTTATTGCCTCTCTTTTGGAGTGGATCATCACTCCTTGAGAAAAATCCTGCTGGGGGGGCCCAGTGGTGAGATGAGATGTTTTTCTTTAAAGGACAGAATTTCCCCTCAACTGACCACTTCAGAGCAAACAACAGGGAAAAAAAAGTCCATGAGAACTAGGTAAGTTTCCATTCCCAAACTGACTGCGGAGGAGGAGGATCTTCCTGTTGCGTTTATACTGCTTTAATCAATTTCATGTTTTCTCCCACTACAGAAGTGAATGCGCTGCTTCAGTGATTTGAACATTTAAAATTCCAAAGCAGCCCAGGCTACTTGAATCTTTTTGTGCCCCCTTTCTTCTCCTCCTTTCTTTGTTTGGGGCCAGGTAAACAGATAAGTCATTACTGAGATTACTGCAGTCTGGATCATTACCCAGAATACCATCTGCCAGTATTTTGTCTAGTTTCCTTCTATTAAAAAGTCATTAGATGACATCTGACATTCATTTATGATTAGCAGATAAACCAGTTCACTTGACAGATAAATAGGAACACAAGTAACTGTTTTTTAATTGTGACTACTACCATATGTTGTCACTCATGATATATTTAATCACTGATCATGCTCTAATTAAATGTATCTTAAACCTCTTTGTCTTGTCAATAGAAGAAAAAACAGATGGTAATACTTTGATGTGGCTTCAAGTTTACTGTAGATTTATGCTTTCACTGACACGCAATAAAGAACTAAATTTGAAAAAAAAATTATAGATGTTATCAAGATGTACCATGCATGCAGGTTTACTTCTGATATTTGGAGAACAAGAACTGTTGTGTAAAGTTTGTGATACTTGAATTTTGAAGGAAAATTCAGAAGTAATAGTAGTATTTTTATTAAGGAAAAGGGCTTTCACCTACTGTCTTAAAGGTTTTTTTGTACATTTGCTGAAATACCTATTTTAAATATAGTGGGCAACAAAAATAAAGGATATTCCCATTAAGTGTGTAAGTGTACTTAGACAATGTAATTTTTACTTTTAATAGAATGAAAGAAAGCATTGCTAAGTTTCAAACTTAAGACTGTTTTATATCACCCTCTTTTTATTTTTCACATCTTAGTATGTTAAAAGAAATGCAGTGGAGTATCCTGAGGATAACTGTATCTGAAATTTAGTTACAACATACTACTTAGTTTGTTTTCTGACTCCTGGCAGCCTGAACCAGAGATGCACATGAGTCACAACAGAATGCAACAATCAGTGTCTCCTTCAGGGCAGTATGTAAGTTTACAAATAAGCCCATCATGTGATTAAAATTTCTTAAACATTTATGGGCTTAAAAAAATTAAATGTGGTTAACCTAAATACAACTGATATAATAGGACTTCACAGTTCATACTTTCCATTATTCATCACTCTCTTTTGAAACATAATCTTCTGTGAATTCTTTTTCCCCAGAAACATTCCAACCATGAAGTCTTTCCAAAGTTGTTGGCTTTTTGTTATTGCCTTTTTTTTTTTTTTTTTTTGTGGAAAATGTCAAGACATTTTACATTGCTATTTCAGAATGTGGTAAAGAATAGAGATACATCCACACAGAGACACACAGACTGGTATTTTTCCCATGGTCAAAAAAGAAAACATGATCACACTCAAACAGGAGATGGCCATACCAAGCATGAATGACGTTTTTCACCCTATATGTTGTATATAAAACCTCTGAAGTAGAAATCTTCAGGAAAAACAACACTCATGTAAGTTGTTGAATACCTGTAGATGAGCATTTTTTTCTGAGAAAGCAAGAACATAATGGAAACTCTAATAGTACCTTCCACAGGCTAGGACTTTATCAGTTTTCTAAACATAAGGATGAACATGGAAGATGACTCTTTTAAAGGAAGTATTCCATAAGAAGCCAGAACCTGTTAAAGGAAAATATGTGCCACGTGGTGTGTCTATTTTCAGAAGATTTTTCATGCCATGGGTGAAATCAACCCTATGGCCAGCCAAACTTTCATTATGACTATCTCTCTAGTTACTTCTGTATAATCTCACTGAAACTAACTTTTTTTCTTTCTTCTGTGTTCTCCCTGCAACCCTAAATTGGCAAATTTGCCAGAAAATGAAGGAATGAGTAAAAGAAAGGAAAATCCTGCAAGTGAATGTCTCCTTCATGAGAATCCATGAACTCTGGCTCCAAAGGTATACAGTAACCCTACAGCCTCACATGATTACAGCTACAGGTATACAGAACCCTACAGCTACCCTAACTGAACATGTTCTGAGAAGTGTCTACATGCTCATGTGTAATATTTAAAGAGGACATTGTACACTGACATTTCAGACAAGAAAAAATTTAGATAATTGTGATAAAGTTAAGACAAGTAAGCTGTAAAACAAAATTTTCAGAAAACTCACCTGACATTATTATAAATTTAACTATAGAGCAATAGAAAGTCTGGAGTTTAAGCAACAATATTTTAGTGATTAATCAACAATACTAACATGATGAGTAATCTAGCATTAAATAATTGCATTTCAGTGGGATGTAAACAATTTGATTATTTTTATTATTTTTGCAAAAGGTTTGTCTGAACCTTTAAGCAAGTTTCAAATTTAATTTAAAGTGTGAGCACAGAGATAATATTCAGAGCAAACATAAGAAAAAAGCAGAAAAGAGATTAATTTTATTGGCAGCACTCATCAAAATATCATAGCTTTACTTGCCTTGTTCTTGCCTTCAATCACTTGGAGTTTATGTTGGTCTGCAGTTTAGGAGGAAGGTAAGCATGAGACAGGACCAAAGAAGAGAGACAGCCTTGATATCAGCAGTGTAAAAGTGTTTAAAAAAATTAGCCCTTTCTTTGTCTTAAATAACTGAATGTCATACTCCTGGAGACTCCTGAGTCTCTGGAGTGTCTCCTTTAAAAAAAATCATTGCCTTTATAATGGGCAGCTCTCCAAGCATTTGTCAAAAGATCAGACTTTTGTGCACACATGCACACACAAAACAATATCTAATCGTGCCCTAAGGAGGCTAACCAGTACAAAACCTATTAGACCTTATATACCTATCTCGCATAGAAGAGCAGGTTTGGGAAAACAGTAAAAGAACTGGTTTTACTATTTCCATAATATATTAAAAGGATTTTGTACAGCTTTTTTTTTTCATCATCAGTTGGTATCAGTGAGAGAACAAGAACACTCAGCTGATTGATTTTTGTTCATAATCTTCCAACACGGCTGCAGTCACAGGTCCAACCCTTCTAGGGCATCCTGTTGCAAAGTGACTCAGCACTACTTGGTGGATGAAGAACTGGCTGGCTAGCCTCACACAAAGACTTGTGGTCAATGGCCCCTTGTATATGTAGAGACCAGAGACAAGTGGTGTCCCTCAGGGGCTGAAGTTTGCTGACAGCACCAAGGTGAGTGGTGCAGTTACACATTGGAGGGAAGGGGTGCCATCCAGAGGGACCTTGACATGCTTCAGAGGTGGGCAGGTGCAAACCTCATGAAGTTCAACAGTGCAAAGTGCAAGGTCCTGAAACTGGGTGACAGCAATCCCAGACAAACCTACAGGTTGGGCAGAGAAGTGACTGAGAGCAAGCCCGTGGAAAAAGGCTTTGGGATGATGGTAGATGAAAAACTCAGAGTGACCATCAGTGTGTGCTCGCAGCCCGGAAAGCCAAACCAGTCCTGGGCTGCATCAAAAGATGCATGGCCAGCAGGACGACAGAGGTGATTCTGCTCCTCCACTCTGCTCTTGGGAGACCCCCCTGAAGTGCTGCACAGAGTTCTGGTGCCTCCAATAGGAAGGACATGGACCTGTTGGAGCAAGTCCAGAGGAGTGCCACGAAGGTGGTAAGAGGACTGGAGCACTTCCCCTATGAAGACAGGCTGCTCACCCTGGAAAAGAGAAGGTTGCATAGAGACCTCATAGCAGCATTCCAGTATCTGAAGGAGCACACAGGGAAAATGGAGAGGGACTCTTTGTCAGGAACCATAGTGATAGGACAAGGAGCAATGGGTGCAAACTGAAAGAGGGGAGATTTAGGCTAGTGTTAGGAAGAAAATCTTTATTATGAGGCACTGAAACAGGTTGCCCAGGGAGGCTGCGGACACCCCAGCCCCAGCAATGTTCAAGGCTGTGTTAGATCTAGTAGGAGGTGTCCCTGCCCATGGCAGAGCATTTGGGACTAGATGATCTCTGTAGTCTCTTACAACACTTAACATTCTAAGATTCTCTGATTCTAGAGAGAATTCCCTGGAGAACAATTTCTAGGGCTCTCCATTCCAGTTCTAAGTGATGAGACACATAACTACTTTCCATTAGTATTTACAAGTTCAATTACCTTCATATGAATGTTCTTGGTTTGGTTTTTTTTTCTGTTGGATAAAGGTTTCTTTCCCTTTTTTGAATTTTCTGAGACACCCAATCTCCCTTGTTATTAACTAAGAATCATGCAAACAAACCAAAGGCCTATATCCAGGCTTTCATCCAACCCAATTCTCCCACGTTTCCTGTTTCTCAGCCCTTTCCTTTAAACCTTAGACCACACTGAGTAGTCCAAAAATCTATTTTAAAAATCACTTACATATAAATAAAGTTTTAGAGTAGTTGTAGGATCCCAGGTGGGAAAATCAATAGCCAACATTCTGTCTTGGTCTTTTGGAAATAGATACTTGCAATTATAGCTGAGGAGTTTTTTGCTTGGGATGCATCCAAGCTGACATTTTGTGGTCTATCTTCTGTAAAAAAATATATGTTAAAGTTGCCACTGTAGGTCTTTGAAGGAAACTGGTAATTCAGACAACAATGCATAATAAATACTCACTGAATATCTTGTTATGCTGTGGAAGTTACTTGTACAGTGTTAGTTGATACTGGTAACAGTTGTAATAAGAATTCAGATTTTTGGACTTATTTCCATAAAATATGAGAATCTTTCCTCTCCATCACCTCTTCAAGGAAGCAAGGGAAATGTAGCTGTTCTTTTGGAAGACTGTTTTATTTAAAAAGAAATTTTTATTTCTTGCAACACCACATAGCTCCTATTTCAATTCTTGTTCTTCCAGGCCTGACGTTATTCCTGCACAGTTCTTTATGCATTTATGTAATTATGGATCTCTACCTTTCACACAAAAGGCACAGGTAGGCCCTGTTGCTTAAGCAGCATTCTGATCCATGGGCATTTTTCTAAGAGTTTGGGTTTGTTTTTTTTCTGAAAAACTGGGCAGCTGCAGGATGTCAGATGATCAGTGGCCCGGCAGTTGGAACCGTGCTCTCTGAATTGGTATTGCACTAGAGATCCTCTAACACATGTCTGGAGACTGCTGCCAGGCAGGCCTCGGTGACCCTGGGCACTGCTGAATTTCTGCTAAGCTTGCACAAGAGGAGTGGTATTTCCCCACTCTCTTTCAAAGTATTCAAAGTTTGCGCAAATCTCTTTTTCTTCCTTGCATTTGCCCAGCTCTTGCCAGGCAGGGACTCAGCCCTGTGTGTTACAGCTGCAGTCCTGGCACTCTGGGCCCTCATGTGAAGCTCGGGCACGGCCTGGCTCTTGCTGCCCTCCTGCAGCAGGTGGTCAGAGCACAAATGCTGACAAGCGTGGTGAGGGCTGCCTGGGTGGCACGTGCTGAGCTGTGTGGAAAAAGGGTCATATCCAGTGCAAGTGGCATAACTCTAACCCAAACTTTGAGAAATACTGCATCAATGTGCCAATGACTTACCAAGTACATAGCCCATGGCTTAAAAACAAATGGTACTGTCAGAACCTGTGTTCATATATAGGGAACAAAGTACTGCTGTTTGTCTTATTGGCCCTCAGTTTGTAAGGCCTACAGATTTCACTGGTTTTTAACTGACTCTTGTGAAAGTGCTTTACAATTTTTTTTTTTTAAATTCTTGACACAATATGTTCAAACATTACTACCCTTTACTCCTTACCCTAAAACACATGTGCACATCCACACATGAAAAGGCATCACATGCTCTTTGTATGTTATGGGGCTGAATTTCTAATGAGTACAGCTCCCATACAATTAATTTCATAATGATCAGATTCCCAGAAGAGGCTGACATGCCAGTTCTGTGAACTGGAATAAATGAGACTGAGATTTTGCCATTAGTATTTTGGGAGCTCTCTGAGTATTCAAAATATGAGAGCTTTGCTTTATTGCTACATCAAACAGACACTAAGCCAAAATCAAAAATATTTGGAAATTATGTTATAAGAGCCTTGGTTTCAGATGTCAGGCATTAAGGAAAAGCCCCTAGACTTATTCTTGTCTTCCTTGTCTTTGAATGGCAGCAAGCTCTGGACCAGTCCCTTTTCTTGTTTATGCACTGGCTGGGATGCAGATTAGAAGAAATTCAAAGCAAATCCCATCAGACCTGTTAAACCCCTGCCTTCCCCTGGGGTTTGTCATTCAGTGAATTCCCTCCCTTTAAGCTCTCCCCATAAAACTGAATTCCTGGTTCAGTACAGGAAAATTATGGGCTGTTGTTTTTTTAACTGAAGAGAGAAGGTGGAGCTTATATCTAGCCAACAGGAAGTACCTGCTTTATATTCACCTGGACCTCATCTGTCTTCTGCTGGTTTTGGTAAGTAAAAAGATACATGTATGCATTAGTTGGAACAAACAATACATCCTCAGATACTAATGATCCGGGGTTGTTTTTGTTAGACCAAGTAGAGCCATGCAGTTCCCCACAGAGGAACACAAACCTTGGAAAAGACTTTATCTTTGAACATTATTTGTGGCTGGGCCAGTCATGATTTTCAAGACAGAGAAAAGTTTTGAAAGAAAGTGAATTTTCACAGCAAAATGTCAACTACAGCACTACCAAAGTTGAGAATGGAAGACATCTTTGCAAAGGAAACCCCTAGAATTCTACAAACCTACCCTCATCTGTTTGGCACTCTGTGAGAGCAGAAATAACATGCTCAGTTCATTTAGTACTCTCTTTTCCTCTTATTTAATAATAGAGTTATTTGAGAGGAAACTCTCCCACCTTCCTTAATTTACCAAATAATTACTAATTGTTAAATTAAACCTGAGGCAGGTGTAGATTTACACTGCCCTGACACAGCAGGCCACAAAAGTGCTCTGATTCCTATGGTAGAGTTTCCAGCTGAGAGCTTGGCTGTGAAGCTGCCTCTGCAGAGACACAAGAAGAGGCTTCATTTTTTAGTATTGTTTTGCATAAACGTCTGGACAAAGTGCAAGGTATGTGCTCTCGAAAAAGACTTGGGCTATTCTTAAAGAAGAGGGGGTGGTACTGAATACCCTTTGGGCTTATATTTTGGGTTTCTTTCAAATCTGAAAGGCCATATTGCTTATACCAAATCAATTACAGACAATTTGGTGGCAGGGACCAGGAAATTTAAAGAGGATAGGAGCTTTTATTTCTTTTCATATACATTGCCCCCTAACCTATTTCTACTGCATTCTGTAGGATAACATTTTTTTTTAGCTCAAATATGTTTGTGCTTTCAGTGCTGATGATCCATTCTGCCCTGTGAGGGCACCTAAAATAACAGTCTTTAAAACAACATTTAGCATTCAAGCAAATATCTCACAACAAAGATGATAGCCTCTTATAATCCCTTGTTTCAGGCTGACTGCCCTCAAATATTTTCAGATTAAATCTGTAATGGTCATGGCCCAGGGTGTATCACCAGACTTCCTGGCTTTGTCTTCAGGGTTATTGCAACAGTTGTGCTGTGAAGGAACAATGAGGTAGTGGGAAAGGGCTCTCATGTCTGGGGTATGACTTCTTTGCAACTGGTACTTAATCTTGGAAATTGTGTGTGAGGAGACTTGGAAATGTGGCTACAGTTCAATGAGTGCTTTACCTCCTAAAAAGTGGGGTACTCTCAGAGATAGTTGTTAGCTTTGCGAACTCCTAAAGGCCTTTAAAAATCTGGGTGACATGCTTTGCATTAGCTAATGCTCTGCATATGTGTACAGGAAAACCTGAGCACAGAATCAATCACTAGGGGTTTTATCAAGGTCAAATAATGAATTAGTTGTAGTGATTAATTACATCTCACCTCTTAATTCCTGACCAATGAGAGAATCATACTGTCTTACAAAGAAATTCCCATGCCTTCCTTTCCTTTATTCCTCCACGTTATTTTCCCATAGACCTCCTTGAAAGCTGAAGGGTGGGCATGCTGTTTTCCAGCCTTTAGTCAAGATTTGCAAGGAGCCAGCTGTGCAATTAGTGTCTGTCCTTGTTCTGAGACAGTGAGTAGTTGTTTAGCCTGGAGAGCCAAATAGCTCTGGGGCAAAGTAATTGGTCTCCATGCATGGTTTGTAACTAATACTATTGTAATAGAGAAGAAACATGAAGCTCTGAATGTTTCTTTCCAGTACTATGGCACTCAAGCAAGCAGGATATGTTTGAGACATGCCAACTTCTTAATCCAAAGAGGCTACATGATAAATATGAAATACTAGGCTAAAACCTGCAAAAACATCTCCTGCCTTCCCCTTATTATATAGTGCTTTCATACTTGCAGAGAAGCAAATTTCTATAATGTCATGCATCTGTCATAGGGGATTTCTCCCCCCCTCTATTGCCAACATAAAAAAAGGATCAAAAATCAAGGGTGAAAACGCTTTCAGATTTGTGTGTTCAAATTGAGGTTCTGCCTTTTCTTCAGCTGGCTAAACTCTGTGATTTGCTCTTTGGAGTTTCTCAGCATCAGTTTATTAATGTATGTTTTCATGCAGGGAAAAAAGGCAGGAAATGCACAGCTGAAATTACAGTTGTTTGACCTAGTTTGTGAAGTCCTAGGCTGTGAGTCTGTCAGCCTCTCAAGTCCAGCTCTGTGAGAGGAGTCACCTTTAAGAGATGTGTTAGTTGTTCATGTTATGTTTGATTTATGAGAGAAGATTCTAAATCTTGTTTAATTTTGGGATACTGAAATAGAAAGATGTTAACAGTCTGAAAAAATTGTGTGACATGAATACTAAGAAGAGAGGGGTCAGGAGAAAGGAAATATTTAGGAGTGGAGGCAGGATAAATATAAGCAAATGAAAACTGATATGGACCATGATAAGAAAAATCCTGAAAAATTAAAATGCATTCAGCTGAGTTGCAAGTACAGTTGCATAATCCTAGCTCTTTAGGACAGCCAATAGACAAACATCAGAAACCTACCTATATATCTATAGGGTCTATCTGTAGACTATCTGAAGAATCTCCCAACATGCATTTTAAAGCACTTCACACTGCACTACTAGAAAGGGGATTGGGGGCAACCTGCTGAGCCAGGGAAGTGGCCTACATGGCCTATGTACGTGTTCTGAACAAAAACTCTGGAGCCCAGTTCTCTTGCTTTATCAGACCACTGTGATCACTTTGCCATGCAAATAGGTGGGATTTCCTGGGAGCACATCCTTATAAAACTTTTCTTCCACTCCTCCTACCCAATGTTTCCACATAATCTTACAGCTATCTGAACTTAAACTAGATTTTTAGATGCCCAAAGTTAGCTGAACCTGAAGAAAAGTGGCACCACCATTTCTCCCTCTGCCATGCAGAAAGCACTCATAGGTCATCACATTCCAAAGCTGAACATACCACTTGTTTTCCTGTGTAAACCTGATGTATGTGTTAAACCTCATGTCTCTTGTAAAATGAGGGTTTGACTTTTCTCTGTTGTATCTAACGTGGGCAATAGAATTAAAGTTAGCTCCAGTACTAGTGGGCTAATTTTCTTTTAATTATTATTTCAGTTGTCTACGAAATAGTGGCTTTAAGCACTGAGGGGAAAGTAAATTTAGGTCCTTTCCAGCTTTGAGGAGTCAATAGATTTGCTAAGCTTGAGTAATTTTATTTTATTAAAGTTATTGAAGTTAACAGGCAGAATTCAGCCTTTACAAGGTTTTGTATAATACTTCTGTTGCCTTACACACTGCCTGTTGCTAACAGCACATTGGCCTAATCTGAGGTGGCCCAGCTTCTGGAGTCTGCAGGCTGAATTAGTTGCAAAGGACTTAAGACACATTGCCCAAATGTGAGGCTTTTTTTAGATGGTAAGTCATCCTTGCAGTTTAAGGCTAGAAATGGATATCCAGACAAACATCCCTGAACTGGAGAAGAAATATGGATACAAATTTTGAAACTAATATTTTTCTCTACTGGAAAAGAACCCCCTAATTTTCTATTTATCCTGTTCTTCCTTTCCCTAACAAAGCAGTATTTTTCTGATCATGTGAATTTTATTTACTGACTACCAAGTAATTGCATGGTGAGTAATTGGATGGCTTTGCAGCCCTGGAAATGGAATGCTGACTGCTTAACCTGTAGGTGAGTGTTCCAGCCCTGTGCTGTCCCAGCAGTGAGGGCAGATTGTTTTCAAATGCTGGCTGCATGACGTGACGTGGTGGGATTCAGCCCAATGGAGTCAAGTGTGTGCTTCCCAAGGAACCACTTAGCTCTGTTGGCAGCCTTGGGAAGGGAGCAGGACAAAATGGTTCTTAGGAAGAATGGCTCCTGCTAGCTACCCATTGTCTGGACAGACTGTGTCTGTGGCTATCTGAGAACACAGAAGTACTTGTAGTAATCGAAATCTCAATTTGTTCATGCTGAGTACCTGCCGAGCTCTGTTATCTTTCACTGACACTAGATGAAAATTAAATATTTGATTTAGCTGCAGGACCTTAAGTAACTGCCTGAATCACTGCTGGAAAAGTAAATAAGATTTGAAAAGAAAAATTTGTAGCACAGAAACTGCCAGAAGGAAGCAGTACTCAGCTCCACTGTGGCTGAAAGAGGGGAACGATTCCTGCCATTTTTCAGCAGAGGATCTTTTCTTTCTGACCCAGCAACAGTTGATTAGTTACCCTGAGCTGTTGTAATCTGCACCAGGTCCCACTAAAATCCCTGGGTTTTTTTCTTGAGAAGGAATGGTGAAAAAATGCAGCCCAGCTGTTACAATATAGAAACCTGCAAGAGCAAATCTTGTTAAAAGAAGCCCAGCACAGAGACCTTTTATTCACATGGATAGAGTTTTTTCTCATTTGCTTTCCTTTTTCTTTTTTTTTTTTAAACTCCATGGAACTTTTCCCTCCTATAGCTTTTTGCAAATCTTCTCCCCGTTGTTGCTGGGAGATTTAAAACAAACAGCCAAACAACCAAGAGCATTTAATGAACTCTGAATTGCCTTGCTATTAACGGAGAGAATTTCTAGGTTTCCCACTTCCCCAACTGGCCTAAAATCACAAAAATAACCTCATCTTGTTATAATCCTGTTTCACAACTGCTTAATTCCACTCTAGACTGGATTTTTCTTTCTTAGCTTTCATTTTTCCCCTATTACACATGTATCCACTCTTCCTCTGTCACAAACAAGCTTGCTCACACACCCCCACACATCCATGCTCACATGCACCAGGAGTGGTTTACAGTTTTCAATGTGAAAGATGTTTCTTAACAACAACAACAACAAAAAAGCTTTCATTGTTTCTGATGTGGAGCACAACTAACAAAACAAAGGAAACCAGAGTGGGCAGTAAAACTCTTGGGGTGTGCAAGCTCAGTTGTGGGAAATGTGGTGTTAATTTTTCTTATTTTAAAACCCACTAATGCCTCTTACAGAACTCAAAAGAACATTTTGTTTACTTAAAAAGTAAAAAAAAATAATCTGATGACTTTGTTATATGGGATTTATTTGGTTTCTTTCTTTTTCTTAACTAGGAAAGTTTGTAGGAAAACAGGATACTTGTCTCTGAAGAGGTTGTCTGCTACTCATTTCCGGCATAAACTTCCTGCTGTTGCTACTTCAGAAACTACTGTCTAATCCACTTGTGTCCCAGGCCTTTACCTCTTTCACTATGCACCTGGTCCCCCCAGATCATGGACTTTCAAAATTCATTCCCCCATATCACCCCTGGCCTTAATTTCCTTAGCATCCACAATCTGGGTCATGTGACAAGTTTTTCCTCACTCATTCTTTCCTTGAATAATCACTTTGTTCACCTCTCCCTCAAATTTCCCTGTTTCCTCACATGCCATTCTTCACCATATTTAAATTTGAACTGTCTGTTGAAGCCTGTAGAAAGAAGTTCCTTGCTTTTGTGGATGTTTCAGCATTGTCTTGCTGCAAACAGAAAACACCCACAGCCTTGCAAACACCCCTGGAAATTTTATTTCCTGGGTTTTTTTGACTTTGCATCAATTCCTTTCATCCTCTAATTAGTACACTTGTTATGGGCTCAGTTTAGTTTAGCTAGTCTCTGTGGAGTGTGGTAATACCATGCCAGAATATTTTTTTTTGTGATAAAATGCCATTTTCTTCCATCAGGGCAGATTACACAGTCAGCTGTGTATTAAAAGGTCAATGTACAAAAACCTTATAAATGTATTGACCAGTCTGGAAGCTAGTTGTTATTTTTGTAATGCCCTGGTGACACAATGATTAAACTGATTAAGCCATAAATGATGAGGACATCAACTTCTGTCAGTTCAGCTCTTGGAATAGCCCTCCAGCCCCCAGTCTCCCAGTGTTCTGGATAAATGTGCTTTGAGTTCGTCGTAAAACGCCGGGTCAATGGACTGCCGAGTACTCAAACAAAGCAGAACGCCCTGACCACGTGCATAGCCAGCTCTCCTGCCTGTGCTGCCACAGGTGAACCCAAGGCAAGGAAATGTGAGCACTTGGCAGGCCTACAGCAGATGCCATCTGAGTTTGTCTGTGATGAAGGTGAGCTGTTCCTCTCCAGTGGTGACATGCTTTCCACTTCTGCCTGGCAATTTGCCTGGCTGTTCTCCACTACTTATTAACCAGGTAGTCTGAGGTCTGATATATTTTGCTCTGGAAAAACTTTCTATCTAATTCTTTGTAGAACATAATCACAGGGCAGCAGCTTCAGAGTGAACCCCTGAATGTATCCAGCACTAGTTGCTGTGGCTACTCTAATGACTCCAACAAATGAATCTAAACATTGAGAGCATTTGAAGAGCGTGACAAGTGTGGATGGTAGTGGTGGTAGTGACTTGCTTATTATGCATGTCACACCAGGAGCACTGCACTCCAGCTTTCTGCCAAGTGGTGTGCCAGGACTTGGGGCCAAAACTTAGTCCTGGCTGTTTAAGGCCCTGATTACCTGGGAAATTCTCCTTTTTTGCAGTGTCACATACCCAGGGCTGGTGACGAGGGAGCTGAAGTGGGAGTGCGTCAAGACGACGTTTGTGGCAGCACACTCTGTAGCACAGCCTGCGTTGGCTCACTTGCTAGGCAACCTCTGAATGCTGCCTTTCTCAAGTGTTTGGGAGGAGGTGAGCTGATCTCCTTTTGAGCATGGCTAGAACAGAGGAGCTCTGATTCTGAATCATTATTCTGCCACTGATTAATTAACAATGGGAACAGTTTATTCATTAATTGAACTTGTCTCTTTTCTCTGCTTTAATATGGAAAAAGCAATTAAGTACTAGGGTTGATGAACCAGAGTGTAAATCAGAAACAGCTAGTCCCAAAACCCTGTGCCTTTCTTTATATAAGGAGGGTGTTAACACCTGTTTTACACCTAAGGTAAACTTCCTTCAACTCTGCTATTAGAGCTTGGAGAATCAAGCTATGGAAAGTAAGCACTGTGGGTGCAGTGTTGGCACCCATACACAACAGAAGCTTGGCTTGGGCCAAGATCAGTGTGCAGGTGCAGCTGGTGCATCAGGCCCTGCATGGATTTAGCAGTTGCTATGCACCTGTGGAACTAGTAATGGTGCACAACAACCTTGCATGGAAGGAATTTCATTCTCACTTTATAAATCTTTATTAAAAGCCCTCTTTGTAAGTGCAGCTACTTGTACTTGCTGCAGTAGCAGAGATGATTTTTTGCTATGTGTGTAAGGATCACTAGATGCATCACCGAAGTATGTCTGCCTTCTGGATGGAAGGCAACAGTCTTTGTTACTATTTCCTGTGAACTTTATGGCCTTGTGGTCTCTTGCCCCTCTCCAACTCCTAGCACTCAGGATGAGAAAAACACTACCAGATGAATGAGCAACTGGTGTAATCCTGCTGAGAGAGGATACCACTTTCAAGTTGCAAATGATTGAAATTTGTGATGATTTCCACCCTTCTGGGAATCAGCTGGCCAGCTATAGGCAAAAAAATGGTTCTGGGTTTGAGATATCTTGGCAGCTGGAGGGATAAGCTCTTGAGCAGTCATTAACTGATGTAGACAGACAGAAGCAAAAGGAAAGCAACTCGAGGGGAGTGAGATACGTGCCTTTCTTTGAATTTATTCTTTAGCTGCTGTTTGTTAACATGGTCCACTGATTTTGTAGTTCATTTTGTAGCAGAGATTTTGTAGCTTCTTTATATGCTTGAGTCTTATTTTTTCAGGAGTGCGTTCAAACATTTAGTCTTGGTCTTGAACTCTCATGTGACAGATTAGGCACTGGCATTATAATTATGACCAGACATTTTCTATTCCCAAGGAGTTTTCTTGTCTCTTTCTCATTGATGCCTGGAAGAGTTCAGTAACAGTCAAGGGAGTTAACAACTGAGCTACTTACTTCTTCAGTCCTTGGTGAGATGAGCTTGTGAAACTGCAGACTTGTTTCACTGTTATGTATTAATGGTTAAGAGTGTGGTAGCACCTAGAAGAGAAGACAAAAATACAAATTAGGCGTCCACCCAACAAATGTCCTCCTTCTTTGCTGGACAGTTGTGTAATGAAAGAAAAGAAGTAAGGCAGACAGAGATGGAGGTACAGAGAGAGACAGCAGCAAAGATGGGGGTGGATGCTGAACAACCATGTCTTCCAGTCTCCCCCAAAAACATTTTCTCTTCAGCCCTTTTAGAGAGGATCTTGTTGGCAATCAAATTAGAAATGGAGGCTGAAGTCTGAGCATGCAGTGGGAGAAAGTGGCAGCTTGAAACCTCAAGACACTTCTCTTCTGTGCTGTGAAAAGGGATTGCCACAGGACTGATGTCAGAAGAATTGGATTGGTTTCAGGGAACCTTTGCAAAAGGGTAGCAGATGAAGGATCTGAATCTCAGTGACACTTCTGTGTCTGACACAGCTCAGAGAAAAATGGAATGTTTAATTACAGGAGGGTTTCAATTACACAAATTGCTGGTGCAATGTGTGGTTAAAAGCCTGTATGAAATAGGTCCTTCATATTGCTGAGCATGCTTTCAAGACAAGATATTAATGATAGATGAAACGTGATTCAAAACTGTCTTGTAAAGATGCACTGCAGTCATCTCACCATGAGGCAGATGAAGTCTGTAAGGGGGCAAGGAGTGCATTGACTCTGGTCTCTCTAAGACCCTCACTATAAATTATTTTGACTTGTGATAATCACAAGCCAAAGTAATAAAATAAACCTGACTCTGCGTGCAGCCTATGAACATCTCTCTTCTGCCAGACAAAATGCTTTCACTTGTCTCTCCCAGGGCAATTGATTATTTTGATTATTGAAAATCTTTTTCTTTTTCTTGTTTTTTTTAAATCTGGTGACATGCCACTTGCATATAGGTAAGATGTTTCTCTTGGATCTCCTCCTCCCATCCTCTGTGTTGTTTACGCAGCAGACAGCAGCAGTGCTGCATGTTCCCTCCTAGCCTGGAAACTGACTGTGTGGAATAAGCAGGGGGAATGAGCAAAGGGAAACTTGAGGTCTAACTGGGCAGTTGGACTTAAGGAAAATAAAGCATAAATGTTTGTCATAGAGCCTGCATGTTAATGATCAGCCAGAGTTGAGAAAATATCAAGCTCAACAGTCATCAGGTATGACAAACTCCTCTCTAAGAAGGGAATTCAAGGCCTTACTTTGTTAGGATCAGTTCCAGACCAGGATTTAGGCATAATGACTTTCAGTAGAGGAATTCCTTCCCTCCTCCCCAGTTCAAAAGCTTGGTTACAGCACATGAATGTACCGGGCTGACTTTGGATCATTACATCATGAATTTAGGTGTCTAAGAATTGCAGTCACACTGAATGGAGGGGATGAGAGAAAGTGTGATCCAGCCAACTGGCAGTGTGATGAGACCTCTCTCTCTATATTGCCTGAATTTAGAGAGTGATCTCAGAGGTGGCATTTCAAAATAGATATTCAACTTCTGGCAGAAAAATGCCTGGCCTGTGTGCTTCAGGTAAAAGCTGGCATTTTTTTCATAAAACTTGTTTGAGGGACGAGCGTTCAACAATCCTTTTTTCATACATATATTACTCCTTCAGGAAGTGTTAAAGATGAGTGTAGACCTTTTGCCTGCAATGATGCCATAAATAACTCTCATAGGGAAAATGTTCTGTATTTCTTGAGCCTCACTTAGTGTGCACAGATTCACTGGAAAGCAAGTAGAAATATAGTTGAATAGTACAGTGCTTGCACCTTGAAATTGTTAATAATTTTAAATTATTTACTTGTTCCTTTTATTTTGAAGACAAGAACTATAAGTTCATACAACTTCATGAAAAAATGTGAATGAGAAGCTGTCAGATGCTACTTAACAAATTCAGATTACTTCCCCAATTACAGGGTTGCACTTTGAGTGTTAGAGTGAAGGATAAGAGTACTGGTTTTCCAATGACTGTAGCAGTAATGGGACCCCACTAATGTCTCTAGTGGCATAAAATGAGACAGATTAAGGACAGAAAACATGAGACATAAATCTGTCAGTTATTCTGAGCAGGCAATATGACAAAGGAGAATTCAAACAGGAGAGCAATAGACTGGCATGCAACTTGGTTGCCACAATCAAATAGAGTGAAAACCACCACACCCTCAAGGGGTGTAATTTTGCTCTATCTTTTTCTGTGCCCATAAGCAGGGTCCACGAAGGCACATTTGATTTTTTTCCATGCACTTTCCTCTCTTTACTTTCACCTTAGGGATGACACTTGATCATTATGATTTCCAATGACTCATGCTCAGCAACACAAAGCTAAATTGATTACCAATCCATCCTCCAGGAAATACTGGTGGGTATCCTCAGGAATCTAGGTTAGGTTCAGGTAAACATCTCTCACACTAGTTCTTCTGATGACTAGAGCAATTTGGTTCTCCCTGCTTTCTGTTACTAACAACAGAAGACTTGTTCTCAGTTAAATAAAAAAAAAGTATATATTTGGTAGGTAAAAAAATCCACACAACAACAACAAAAAACTACCCAACAAAACGTTCCACAGAAAATATAATGATATACCAGAGGAACCATTTATGCATTAAAATCTCGTCTCAATTTTCCAGAAGGCATCCGAAGCTCATTAAAAGAGGCTTTATTTTAGTGTGGTTGTGGTTTTCATTTTCTCTTTTCTTAAAACAGCTTCTGTCACAGACAAATCACTTTCTCTGGCATTTTCAAGCACATATTTCCTAGCAGTCATGCTAATACCATCACAGGAGGGAAGCATTTAACTATTGCTGTTTCACCTCTATCTCACCAGTGCACAATTGTGACTTGCAATTGCCATTGAATACAATTTTTTCTGCAGAAAAACGGACCCCTTGCCTTAAATAATAAAACCAATGAACTTATGCAATGACTGATTTCTGCACTATGCAAATCTGTTCTTTTGCATGGTTGAATTGGTGGAATACAAAGAGCTCTCCAAGTCAAGTGATTGGGATGTATCCAGGATGCAGCATGCCAGCTTGAGATTTTGTTGCAGGCTATGATAAGGATCAGATCCGGGGCAAAAATTATTCAGTAATGGTATGTTTGCACCAAAGGGGATGATTTTACTTGAAATCTGCCTCTGTTGTCTGAGTTCCAATCTGTGGTGGCCTTATCTGCAATATTTGCTATGTAACAGCCTTATTAAAAAAGTTTTAAAGTCAGTGCAAGGCTTCTCATTGCTTTTAACAGTTTTGTGTAAGGCTCTGATTTGAACATGCATGGGAAGCCTCAATTATAGCCTTCATCTCTCTACTTTGAAAATGTGGTCTTGGCCACCCAGCATAAAGAAGCCTTCCTTAGTGCCAACAGCTGGAGCTGGGTTTTTTTCTTGTTGCATTCCCTACAGGCAATGTCACTCAGTAGAGTCTGATTTAGCAAGGTGCTTCAGACACCTTATGAACCTGTGTAAATCAGGGACCATTGCTTGGGCACTTAAAATCAGGTGAGTTCTCACCCAAGACCTTAAAATGCAGAATCAGAATAGCCATACCCACACCTAGCAATCCTCAGTGGGACTTCATTACTAACTACTGCTGAGTTTTGTGGAATGAAGATGGGACCCCTTGAACCTGAGGCCTTCTGTTGAAGGATCTAAAACAAAGCATTCATTTGTCAGAGAAATACAAGAAAGAGATGGTCTTGAAGGGAATACTTGACAGAAATGGTGTCACTGGAAGGGAGTACTTGACAGGATTTAGTCACTGGGACCAACATGCCCACTGATGGAGAAGTGGTTAAAGAGGACCAGCAGTCCCAGAACTAAATCCAAGACCAGAAGCCTCTGCTGAGTGGTTGCTATAGATGTAGAAAGTTAATAGGAGGCTGGAGATAAATTCCCTTCTGCTGTTATGGCATATCTGTCCAGTTTTCTGTGATGGCTTCGACCTTAATGCTTTCTTTGTGCGTCTCCTGATCTGTGAAGGTGTAGCAGCAGTCCCAATAGAGTTGACCTGGTGACTTGACCTTGATGTGCGTTTGAGGCATGCTAGGGTGAAATTTTCTAGGACACTGAAGCTGGCCTGATATTTAATTTCTTTTTATAAGAGGTGAGCTTGTTACTTTGTTAGCTTTATCACTAGCTAGTTTAGGAAGTTGAGTTAGCTCACAGGATAAACAAGCATTGGAATGGGTGCACAGGAAAGTGCAGCAGTGGTCCACAGCTGTGGCAGAGGTGTGGGCTCTCTCCAGAGAGAGAATTAGACAAATGCAACCACTTCATGCAAGGTCAACATTTTTCATATTTCTTGCCCTGTATTTTGAGAGCTTTATGATCTACCCTGGTTCATGTCCTGCTTCCCTGTGTAGGATAGTGCTGCAGGACTGAGGTTTATTGTGCAGATAAGGGAAGGCGATAACTGCAACATTTGTGATGGAACCTGAATAAATGCTGAGTAACAAGAAACTTCTCATTTACTCTGTCTTCTTCTGTCTTCCTATGTCAAGTCACCACCTTCATGAGATCCTCTTTTCACCTCTTTACAGGAAAAGAATAGTCCTCTAACTTCTAAAAGTATTGCAAGGCTACATTATTTTACAGAAAAAATAGTTGGTTTCAGCTTCAGGCCTATCAAACATTCTCATGGTTCTTGTTTGTACACTTAGTTTTCTCATTTCCCATACATTTTTGAAAAATGAAGGTTAGTGGTCCAAAACAAATTTTAGTGGTTATTACTGTAGCAAATAGTTGGATTAAATAAACATATGAACATGAGCTTTTTCTTCTCAGCACTTTTTTTTTCTCCACGGAAGAATGTGAGCCACTCTTTATTAGGTGTAAATTGTGTATTACTGCATCAAGAGAATGATGTTGATTTACATGGGATCATGGCCTGGCTGACTCAAACTCTGATCCACTTTGCTGGACTACTTTGTGACTGCAATGAGGCATCCTTCTAATTTCTCCTGCAACCCTAGTCCTCACATTTCCCAGGCCGTGGTGTTTGTGTTTCCTGATTTTAAAGCACAGTGTCTTAATTATGGTCAGAAAAAAAACATAAGGGAAGGGAATGTTCTGATCTGTCTTTTAACTGCAGTTCTTACTGGTATTTATTTCAAAGTAATTATAGGAATGGAAATTGCTATGAAAAAATGGTCTTTTCCAATCTCAGACACTTATGTGTATTTGAGACAAATCTGCAGACCTTTGTTGACTCAAGTTTTATTGCAAGCCATATTTATTTTCCAGCCACTGCTGTAAAATAGCCTTGCAGCAAGGGCTGTCTTCAAGGAGAGGAGAAGGGTAAAGAACCAGAGGGACTTGCCGTGCTAAAGTCACTTTTTCCCCTTACTCTCTTATCGCCGGTAGCTTTTGCTGCCGAAAGTGTGAGCCTCTCCTGCCCCCTCGTGCAGACATGTGAGCACTGCCAGCAAATCTTTCAAAACTGCTCAGAGAAATAGCAAAATAGAATAACAGGCAAAAGAGTTTCGAGATAAAGCAGTTGTGCTGAACAGTGTTTTAGAAAGGATAGACGTATGAAGAAAGCTGTAGGGACCTGCACTGAGGTGTCTCCCAAGCCATTAACAAAGAGAAGCTGCTTCTTGAGACTTGCTTTTCCAGAACACATACCCTTATGAGGATGGTAGATCTGGTGAAAGTCTGTTTATGTGTTCCATTCAGATTTGACAATAACTGTGTCCAAATTTTTAATCTGAAGAATGGTATCTTCAGGAATTAAGCATGGAAACAGTTAAGCCTTTCTACTCTACTGCTTGTCTCTGCAGGACAGGTCTCCCACGTACGTTAAGCCTTTGCTGGCATGTTGCTGGGTCCTGCTGCCACCTGGTGCTTCTTACACCCTCATCTGGTACCCAGATGTCTCGGGCTGGACATCTGTTCTTCTGGCCTGTGCTCTCTCACTATATTGAGTTCTAAAATATTTGTGGGTGCCTTTAACTGAAAATAATTATCAAGATAAATATCAAATAGTTTGTCAGAAATGGCATGGTGATCAAAGGGTGAGAGGTACAGCAATACCTAAGCTTTGCATTAATATTTCAATGCACAGTTTTATGTACCTGCACCAATACTGGACCATATTTAGAAGACTATTTGTTTTGTTTTTCTCAGTGCTAACTTAGACAAAATTTCTGATGTTAATGGGAGTTCAGCTGGGCAGAATACAACTGGAATCAGGACTGCAGTATATAACAACTAATTGTTTTGGGTTTTTTTTCCTAATACAGTCAGGGTCAGAGTGGATTGGTCTGTGTTCCAAAAACATCTTAGTAGAAGATATTGAATTACAGCAGCAGCTTCTTCACCTTATTTTTGAGGACCAAACTAGGTTATATAACTTATGTTGTTGATCAACCACATACTGACATTGTCTATGGTATTAGACACCCTGTTTTGAGTGCAGCTTAAGTGTTTTAGGAAAAAGAACAATCAGTAATACAAGACTGATTAAGAGCAGAGAAGATAAATGGAATGACTCTAATTCTCTTACTAGATTCCCATCCTGTGAGGTTTGTATCTTTTTAATCATCTTTCTTCACATAAATTAAACCCTAACATCTCCCCCTCTCAATTCACAACAAAAACACTAAACCAAAATTGAAAGCCAAAACCAAAAAAAACCCACAAAAAACAAAACCCAACCAAAAAGAGAAAACCCACAACAAAAACCCCCCCAAACAACAAAGAGAGGAAATTGCTTCTGTGATTACTGTGAACAGACTCTTAAGAGCAGATTTATAAAGTCTCCTAGTCTCTAAACTGGCTTTGCTTACTGGGAAACATTTCTTGCAAGCAGCAGGGCACCACCGTGCTGTACAAGAGAGGGGTGTCAGTGGGGTACTTGAATAAACAAAGGCACAGAAGCAAAATCCACTAACAGTGATTTAAATTTGAGGATACAACCTCTGTGTCAATAATTCCCTAAACTATGGATTGGTGAGGCCTCTGTCTTTCCCAAGGGAAATATAATAATAATAATAATAATAATAATAATAATAATAATAATAATAATAATAATAATAATCTTGCTATGCTACTTCCCTTCCTAACAACTGATAGCCACTGCCAAAAAAGAGATAATCAGGTAGCTGATCTTCAATCTGGTCCTACCATTCTATTCTTAAGGGGTCTCTTAATCTGAAACCCAATGAGAGCAAATAAGTTGTGATTTACAAGGAAAGAAATTAGGTAGACAGTAATTCACACGCTTTTCCCAGTACCCAGCAGACCTGGCTGCAAATGTACAAGTAACTACAAAAACAGAGAACTGGAAGCCACAAAGAGCCATAAATGGATTCATCAGATCCAAATTTTAAATAATTCAGCTTAGAAAGATTAAGTGGTAGTGGTGTTGTTATTGCAACTTTTTTAAGGCCTCAATTAATGCTAGAGAAAGAGAGCCAATGCACCTTTAAAACTTTCTGCTTAATCAAGTATAGCGAATGCTCATTTAATGATTGTCTTTCTGTACCAACAAGAAGTAACAACGCTTTAGCAAAAGAAATGGAATGAGAGAGAAATTGCCTAATCAGCCCTACTCATGCAGTGCTTTGTGAGAGAGATTATTGAATTTTCAGTCTCTGCAGAATTTTAATGAAGCTCTGTCTTGCTGGAAAATCCAGCCCTTTGTCAATAAAGTTCAATAACTCGACCACCCATGTAATAAGATGTACTGCCTGCAATCTTTCACTTGCCAAAGCCAGAGGCCTGCTGGAGTCTCTCTGAAAGTTGGAGGCACTCATTTGTTGTGTATTTTCCTACAGTCTGCATGCAGTGGAATTTGTATTTACTGTAGTGAAGGTGTTTACAGTGAGGTAGATAAAAAATTCAAATTTGTGTCAATGTGCCAGCTGCTATGGTAATAGGAATATTGCCCTGCTGAAAAGGAATACAATGAACGTGTCTTCAGGACCATATCTGTCCCAGTTAAACTTTTCCTTAAGTTACAAAATAAGTAACAAAGAAGAAGACAGAACTATAAAAAAAGAAATGAAAGGTGCTTCAGTAATGTCTGAGCTGAGGTGAAAAATTAATGACCAGAGAAATTCAGAGGGTCACTAAACCGGAGAATACCCTTATACCACTGCTATTGCTTGGTATCAGGAAAAAAGTGAGACCACTTATTTGCCAAACTAGACAGAGAAAACTTCAAGGGACATTCACAAAACCCTCCAAAAACCAAAACCAAAAGAAATAACAACAAAATATCCAAAAAACCCAGAAGAAATGAAGTTAATTTGGCTGGATGGGTATGGAGTAACTATTATGTATACACCAAATATTAAGTTTAAAAATAATCAGAAATTGCAGGGATATGAGCAGGCTTTTTTCTGTGGAATAACTGGCCACACTGAGGTCCTCTGTGCTGCTAGTTTCAAACAGAAGTACTGCATTTCTGGATTTACAAGACCTTTTGTTGATGAAAATTTCATTGTGGCACTGACTTATTGCAGTGAGAAATTGTTTTTATATTAACTGTGTTTTTTCAGTGGAAAAACTTTTGCTGAAGCCACTTCTATACCATTTGCTCTCTAACTCTGGACTGTATTCCAAGATGAGCAAGAAAGGAATTAAAACTTCTGAAGTGTAATTTGTTGCAAGGAAAATCCACAGACAGCGGTGGGGAGCTGGGATTTGATAAAACCAGGAGAAGACTCAGCCTCCTCTGATGAGAGGACACAAAGTTATTGAAGATAATGTTATCAGAAACTAGTGGGGTAATACAGAGAATAGCACAGAAGCAGATTAGCCACAGCAGGAGAAAACTTGGAATCAACCCTGACGTCAAGGTTGTGATGGAAATGAAGAAACCTGTAGAATTTATGTCATGGAGAGCAGGAAGAAGTGTGAAGATTTTCTTGTCCCAGCTGCCCATAAACATCTTTCAAACAATGATTTACATTTAATGAAGCTAATACCACAAAGTTAGAGGGGCAGAATAGATAGGGAAGTAATTAGAGATATCCAAAGAAAGAAGAATAGGCAGCCAAAGAATAGTAATGCAGCGGATGGTGTTTGCTTTATAGAGACAGCAGAAAATGAAAAGGTTTAATGAAGATTCTTATAAGCTATGGAAATCTGTCAATTAAAATAGTGTGAGTTGCTGTAAATGCTGCAGACTGCTTTGGAGAAGAATATTTGTCTGCTGCCTAATAAAAAAACCTTGTGGAAGGATGCCAAAAATGCATTAAAAGTTTCACAGTGATTGCTCTGGAGGGAAAAGGACTAAAGACTGGGGACTCCAGTTTTGAGTAGCTTTTAAGCTAGGTAGGTGTCTGGAGTTCTTGCTACCCTGACCAAAATACTCAACAAGCCATCCAGATTAAAGGAGATATGAGTAATAAAGGACTCCTTTTCCAAAGGTGGTCACAGGTAGCAGTATCATCCTTTGGGAATTTTATGACCCTCACTGGTAGAAATGAGAAGAAATGAGACTGGAAACAGGTAAATATCTTAATGAGAAATATTAAGAAACACTGCTAAAGCTGTGGAGATTTTTTAGTCAATGAAAGAATTAACTTGGAAATAGAAGAAAGCAGACAGAGGGAGGCAAAGAGAATGGGTAAGAATAAGGGAAAGAGAAAATCATTCTGGAAGCAAGTGGAGATGATGGCATTGCTGAAGAGTAATTTAATAGAATGGAGCTGTCCATCATATTGAAAACTAATATAAGTAGAAAGACAGATTATTAAATACTTGCAGAAGAATTGTTTTCATGTCCAGCCAGAGCTAATCCCAGAGCAGGATAAGAATACAAACTGAATTTTTAAAAGAAAGAGACTTCTTTTCTGAGTGCTTGCTGGTAAATAATTTTGAATTGGATTAGCAGATAATGTATTGGAGAAAGGAAATTTATAAATAAGGTGTTGAAATGAGTAGGCTTTTGAGCCCTCAGGAGTTGACTGTTAAAGTGTGAACAAAGCAGCTATTTTAAAGCATGTGTGTACCAGGAAAGATCTAGCTGTCTGAAAAGACAAAAAGAGAGAAAACACCAGAGAAAGAAACACATGAAAGTTAATGTTTGAGACATATGATGCGTCCTAATAGCAATGAAGAGAAAAGAAAGGATTGCCCGCAAGACTAGAGATCAGAGAGGGTGTGTCAAACAATGAACTTGCATGTAGCAGTGTTTGTTTGCCGGAGTCAGATAATTGCCAGAGCATTTGTGGTTTATGTGTTAGAACAAATGTCTGGGAAGAGTCCAGGCTTTGTCTCTTACTGAATGTACAAACCAACTGAGATTAAGTGATTACTGATGAACACAATGCAAGAACCTTTTCCTCTGTACTTGCCAGCGAGACTCTCCAAAGGTGGGTGTAGGTTAGCCAAACCTTTTAAGAGTCATTTATTTTCCACCTCATAAGTTATTTAGACAGGGTAAAATGTGCCATTGAATGACATCCTAGGTCAATCATGAGACATTGGTCCATGCAGGGGTTACTTGGGTACAATTTTGGCCTTTATGTCAAAGGGAGTTTGAAAAGTCTATCTTAATGTCCCTTTTAGTTTTACATTTAATTAACACAAAGTATTGCATTTCATCTTCTTTATACGGAGACAGCATTCTCTATAGAATAGTGTGTTCTCTGTGTTCAGAGTAGTATTTACTTACAGGAGAGGATTCTTACTGCATCCCTTTCTACTGGTGTGGATCCATAATTAAAAGGTATTACATTAAGCAGGTGCATGAATAAACTCTAGGTGGGACAAAGCAATGGCAGCTCAGCAAAATTATTTAGAGGAGGATGTGTGCTGGTTCCCAGACTTCCCTGAAGACCCACTTTATGCATTCCTGAGTGCACATCCTGCATGCAATTCTGCACCATAGGACCAGCAATAAAGAGACAGCAAATGGAAGCCAGTAACATGGGAAATGCATGGGTTTCTGTGAAGCAGCAATTCCTGCCAACACCTCCAAGACTAGAGTTCAGTTGCAGTCTTGCAGATGATCTATGTAGGTCATTGTGGCTAATTATATATCTGAGAGCTATTTTCTTTCCTGAAAAGGTGTGAATAACTGTGAGTAGCTGGGTACCTCTCTGAGTTGAAATGGCATGAGATGACAAGATTTAATTACATTAAATACAAGTAATTTTAACCTTGTTAAGAGCCTACATGAAAGGTAAGAAATATGGGTTTTATTCCTATGTTGGTTACAGCATTTCCTTCATTATGAGCAATTTTAAAATTTACTTTTGCTGACTAGTACTGTGTTAATTTTGTATAAATTGAGGCACCTGTAAGGGTTAAATACTTGTTCTTTCTTCTCCTGTATGTGTCATTTTATGTCTGTAAAATGTGGTTTAAGTCCTTAATATAAGATACTAAACAAGCACAAAGTTTGGTAATACAGTAAAAAAATTATGCTAATGAATATGCAAAAGTCAGTCCTGCTGTTAAAATAAGCATATGTGATAAAATATAGCTAAATAAAGCAATAAAAATATATGAAACTGAAACTGATGCAAAACTGCATCTGTACCAGATATAATATACACTGGGACAGTGTAGCAAGTGTATTTTCATTAAAGAAGCATCATTACTGGAAACATTAACACTGAAAACAAAAGCCCAGAAATATCCTTGACCTTTATGAACAGGTATTTTTCTGCCTTGGGTACATTTTGTTTCATTTTTAAAATAAAACTTTTTCAGTTTAGTGAAGATTAAGTTATATAATTAGAAAATACTGATAATCATGCTACTCCTCTTAGTTGTTGCCATTTTAAATTTCATTAGGTACCATGACTCATTATGTACCATGTATTTTATATTTTTGTGGAAATAATACTGAGAGATACTGCTCTTATGATATCTGCATGGTCTCCCTAAAAGGAGATATTTTAACCTGCTAGCTGCTCTCTCTCTGCATTCAGGACAAAAGCTGAATGGGTCAGGGAGGCTGAAAGCAAGCTCCTTGCTCTTGAAGTTGGTAGGAGTGGTTTCAAGCACCAGCTAAGTGCTTGGATTATATAATAACTGCTGGCATACATCCTCAGAGGTATTTAATGCCCTTCATTTCCTTTGGATCTGTGAGTATCAGTGATTTCAGAGTATACAAAGTGATGTATGTGAGCTCCAATATGCTGATAAAAGTCCAAATTGCCAACCTTCTTCTTTCTTTCTGAATGCCTGTCCCCACCTTCACCACATTATGTGAGGATCTTCTCTTTCAAGGCACAAAATAAAAGAGTGCTGAAAAAGTCAGATACTAATACAATGAAAAAAATGCTACTTGTGAATCCACTCCTTTAGACTTTACTCAGCTTCTCTTTTGTATTAAGCATATCCATATCTCCAGTGTTGTTTCACGTCTGCCTCTATGTTTACCCTTGAAGAAAGTGGGGGGCGTAGGCTGCCTTGTGAAAGCGGATGGCAGGAACTCAGGGTAGAATTCTGTTATCTTTTTTTTCTGTATTATATCCCAACTTTTTTGATTAATCCTGTGCTAAAGCTAGAGGAGGATCTTTTATTTGCCTGGCCTGACTTCCTCATCCTAAAAGGCACTTTGATTTGCATGGAAGGAATGGCATTGGAAAGATTACACAGAAAGGGGCTTATATGAAGGAAAGCTGATTGAGAAAGCTTATTTTTAAAAGTCTGGCCCTTTTAGTTTTGTATTATACATTAAATTAGTTCTTTACCCTTTATACTTCTGTGCTCTTGGAATGAAATAAAAAGTTAAAAAGAAGCATTTTTAATATACCATAAATTCTCAGACACATTTTACCCAAGAATGTGGAGGCTTAAAGCTGAGGATGGATCCAAGAAAGAGTTAGATGTCCTGTTGAGAGCTGGGGAAAGGTTAGTAAACCTGACCTCATTCCTGCCTCCCTCCTGGGTGTTAGAGCAAAGGACAACAAGGGGTGGAGCGCATAGAGCAGTTGCTGTCAGCCAATTTGTTGTGGTTTTAGAAGAGAGATCTTGATGGGTGGGTCCTGAGCCATCCCCAGGGGAGCAACATATATTAGTAGAAGTAGATAGACCCAATTTTTATAAGAAGCAATGATAGACACTAGTGGAAAAATGAGATAAATCACCCTCAGCTGGAAACACTAAAGGTCATTTGTGATTTAGTACTCAGAGCAGCTTTGGAAAGGCAATCCTATCCTCTTCATTAATCATTAAAAGTCCTGTATTGAATAGCTTCTTTGTCTGCAAAAATTGCAAGATGCAGAAATTTTCATGTTTTCCGTCCTTGATGTTAGTTAATTTTGTACTTTTCATGTGTAATGCCCAAAGGCATAGCTTGTCCTTTTACTTATTCTTTTTCCAAAGTCTCTTATTTCTGATGCTGTTGTAGAATAACACTCTTGCCCACTCCAATCTCTCACTGTATAAATGGCAAAGAGAAAAGAAGAGAAAAAGTGGCAGAAGGAATAGGAAATATTTTGTATCCCAGCTTTGCACAGCACTTAAGCTCAGATCTTGCCTTGTGTCTAGAAGCAAGTCTTGCTGCTAATGAAAAGCCTTCTGCAGTAGAAGACATATTTTGTGCCCCAGTGGGCCTGTGGCCTTCCTCTAAAATAATTGTTGAGGGACCCTTTTCCAGACTGCCCCTGTCTGGGTAAAGTGAATTTTACCCTATGAGTAATGTAGGTAACATATATATTTACACATTGATATGATTTCTGACCCTCTGGAAAAAAACCTCATAATTATCCCACTAAAGTGAATTTCTGTGTAACACTGGAAACAATTAAAAAAATCAGTTTATCTAGTCCTTAGTTCATCTGCTTCTACTAGATGTGAAAATGAAGAGGAGATGTGAATTTCACAATTACCTGAGATTTAAGCAGAGATTTAGGTCTTCTCTAAGACCTAAAGTTCATTTGGTAGAGAAAAATAGCTAATTTTTACAACTTGTGAGAATAGGGGTCAATTTCTGTTGCAAATTTCTTTCAAAAACTTAACTTTTGTCTAGAGCTCCATGTATCCTTGGATAACCCTTTTGTCAGTGATGATAAATATACTTCCAAAGACTTCTGGAGACCTTTAACTTTGATGAGCAGTTCAATCAACATAGTCAATTATGACATTACTTCTAATGGATTAGGGCTTTTTTTTTCACATGCAATTGGGATGTGTCTCTTCCTATAAACAGGTTAGAGAGAATAAGCATTTCTGAATTGTCACGACAATTTCATCTAAGTCTGTAAGCTGTTATAGTCTACAATTTGAGAACAATTTAATGATGTGAACATTGCAATGGTAATAAGGAAGACTGCTTATTGCTAGCTCATAGCAGAGATTATACATGATAGGTAATGAGACAAAGCTGGCAGACAGCAGTAAACTTGGCCCTGGCAATTCCGCAGTCTGAACCTGCTGGTTTTGGAAAAGAGTGGGCATGTAACTGTTTTCATGGCCCTATGGGTTCTTGTAGATGGAAGCCATTCTGGGAGGTGCCAAATGGTGCCATGAAGTCCATGGATATAGGATATGCTCTGTGCCTCTTTGGGGCAGGACCCAATGGACATAAGCCCTCAAACCAGTATTTTTGTAGAGGGTGGTTTCACCTGGCCTTTATATCTGTATATGTGGTCTCAAAGAAGCGACTCACTGTTAAACAGTGAATCAGAAGAAGCACAAGCAGAGGGCAATGGAATTGTACAGGATTTCAGCAGAACCACAAGTGCCTTTTTTGGTTTATTTCTCTTGTTGCCTGTGTAAGGCTTTTCACTATTCTGAGAAATAAATGGCTCAATAATCCTACCCTCCTCCAAGTGGGCAGGATTATTTTTTTCCACACCCCTGCCATCCCTCCACCAACAGTATGTGAATAAGGGTATTGCTGGGAAGATGAAGGAATGCTGATCCCTCTGATTTGATCCATTATGCACATGTCTGCCATCCAGGATTATAAAGAGACCAACTTTATCTTATGTAGAAGGTGATTGATGTTGTACATGTGTTGCAAGGCTTAATGGTGAGCCTTTTATTTGTGCTCCTCTATGCAGCTGCTGACTCTGTAACCCAGGGTGGACTGTCAGGACACAGACATTTTAATGTGTATTTCATAGCTGTATTTTCAGTGGTTTTGTCTCAAAGTGGTCCTTTTGATTCTGGTGTTATCAAATATCTTTTGAGCTTTGCATTCCTGCAATGTGACATTGCCAACCCCTCCATAAAGTAACAGTTGTGCTCCAATGTCTGATGTCCTCTTGTTCAATTTCTGTATCAGTAGATGTCTCTGTTTCCGTAGTGTGTGTGAGAATTGGGTCTGATTGCCTTTATTTCATTTTGTCATTGCCTGTTGCCCTTTGGAAGGTATACAGGGCATGAGACTATGTGGCTAGCATGCCACTGCATCACCAGTTTCCATTTTTGTTCTACCTCATGTTAGCTCTTCATCAGCTGTTTTAGAAAAAACTTTGTGCAATGATAAAAGATCTTCTCTTTGCAATGTCATTCCTTTTTGGAATCCATCTGGAGGCTGTGCCTGTAACAGCTTTTTTGCTAAATGAGAGAGAATTCACCTTTTTCATATTTTCACAGTGTCCATTTTTCCCCCTTATGTTTTGATGATTTGCAGATTAAGCATGTTTTAAGTCAGCAGTGAAATTGACTGTGCCCTGGGGACCACCATTTAAGGGTAATTTTAGTTCCTGGCACCCTGACTTAGCAGACACAGGTGGATACAGCTGCTGTGCACACAAATGTGAAGCCTCTTGAGAAACAGACCACAAAGCCAAGCAAGAAGGCGACACAACACATTATTCCTGCAAATGCCTGAACTTAACAGAACAGTGGTTGTGAAAGTGTGCAGTGTGCTGATTGAATCTGCCTGAATGTGTGTAATTGCACTCATTGTTCATTCAGTCACAATGATGAAAACTGCTCATTTTTTTTCCTTCTTCCCTCCCTTTCTCTCCTTTTGTAATATGTGACTTTTTCTGTACCTTCCTCTTTGTGGCCTCTTTGCAAACGGTCTTTGCCAAATGGAAATGCTGCCTGGCATTAATGGTTACACTCTGAAATAACATTTCAGGCTGTAATAACATTCCATGAGAAATAAGCCATTATTTTTGAAAATATGTGTTCTGTACAAGACTGGGTAATATGTCAAAGTTCTTTGCCACCTTGAATGTGGAACTCTACTTCTGTGTTATCTCCATAATGCTGAAGCAACAACATGTTGCCACTGTTTGCTAAATTTTCAATATATTTTCATTTTTTTTACATGTAAAATGATTCTTCCTCCTGTTTATGTAAAACAAAGGTGTCAAGAACTGTAAAATGATTGAAAATGCATTGCTATTGTTGGGGAGGAGTTTGTTTTTGTCTTCTACACTGCTTTTAGGTCTTAAGTTCCTCTCAATGCTCTTGTACTGTTACATTGTCTCTCAATTCTAAAGATTAATCATTAAGGCTTCTTTAGATAGCTTTCTGGTCATATAGAACCTCCAACAGAAACCACCAGCTGTATTATTTAAATATTCTTGCCTCAGAAAGCTCATCTTCATAACAACTGTATCAAAGAATTTATTAGCCGTAACTGTGCCACATTTTGCAAAATATGCCAGACAATGGAAATACTATCCAAACTGAGCTTTTGTAAGTATAGTTGGTATGAACTAGGTCTTTGGGAACCTTTTCTCACTAAGCCAGTTTGCCAGCCATTCTTCCTAATTTTTATGCTGTTCACAATGTTATTTTGCTGGTATGGGAGTTAGTAAACACTTCCCAAACTTCCAGATGGGACCACGGTCCCTTTCTTCTCTATTTGATATCTATCAGGGCTGATGCAAGACCCAAGTGAAGCAGGTAACAGGATTGAGAAACTAGCATAGACCCATTGCCTCCTTTTTCTGTCAGAGCTCTGTAAAGCAGGATTTATTACTGCTGATGCCACTTGGGAATGGCTGTCATCTGTGGCATAGCAGGTATGAAGGCTTGTGAGGGGTTCAGTCTCTCCAGGGAGCCCAAATTACCCTTCCCAATAATTTCATTACTTGGCAGGAGTAGAAAGTGTGCTCTTTCAACAGTGAAGCTAAGCCTCAGGGGCCCAGCCTCTTGCCTGCCAAGCTGTGAGTGCCCAGGCCTGTCCCTTCACCATGAGACCACAGAGCTCCGTGTCAGTCACACTGCCTGACACCGTGACATGACCACCACAATATTCTGTGCTTCCATAAATGACTCTTTTGACTGCAGGCAAGTCACATTCTCAGTGCCTCAGTTTCTCTGTGAAACTCACTTCCCCTTTTGAGGAGGTAGTGAAGGCTGGGTAATATTTGAATTATGCTTTCAGAAACAGGGGTAATTATAATCTCCATTCATCCCTTCTTTCCTGTGACAGTATGATGAAATGTAATCAGTAACAAACAATTGCCTAGAACTAAATAAAAAAGCCTCAAAAGGTAAAATGGAACTATTGTGTGTGCTAGAGGCTAAAAGCTTTAAGAAATAAAAGTGCGCTAGTTGGGATAACTATTTTTTGATGATGCTAGTAGCAAAATTATTCAGTACATGCAAATGGTAAATATAAACTTGAACTCTAAATCCAAGTTTTACCTAGGGTTATCCCTAGAAAAAACAAGTCAGGGAAAAGGTCTGTAAATGTCTGTCTTCAGCAGTCCTAAGAAGATGGCAGTATAAGGATGATGTAAGAAGGACACTCTTACTCTCAGAATCAGGGATGCTTCTGGTGATACACATATGGGCACTGTTAGTCAGGGTTGGATGCCCTGTATTTAACTTCAAGATGAATCTTTCCTCCGAATGATGATTTATTTTTCATTTTGGTAATAAACACATGCAGTTGAGTCACAAGTTCAGATCCCACCAAAGGAATCTCAGTTGTTTTGAACCTCTCTTGCTGTGTATCCACATGACCATATGTGAATGCAAACATTGTCCCTTGAAATGAATTTTGTGTCTATAGCTTGTGTATTGGAACTTAGCAGATATTTGCTTATACAATGAGGTGGGTGACAAGAAAATACTTATGATTTGATGGAAAGAATGTAAAAACCATTTGTCAACTACTCAGTAAGGTGAGTGCTGGATATACTTAACAATTTGCTTTGATGGTGGTGTGCATTTTCTAATTTATTGGATGCCTGCTTCCTTCATAAAGTAAATTATGTATCATTAATCTTGCTTGGAAGCTGGTACCTTCAAGATAATTTAGTGATTATTTTCTTAGATAATCTACCAGTTAGGAAAGGATGATGTGATCAATATAGAGGACTAATCTAGCTATCAATGATTTATGTGTGTACATGTACAATATATGCCACACCACACTTGACCTCTCCTTTCAAAGGCATTCACATTTGTTTTGGGGAGTGAAATATTTTATTTCACATCTTTTGGCACTCAATGTTGATAGCAGCTAAGATTTATAATGGCAAAGGGAGTACATTGATTGATTCCTACGCTCATCTACCTAAACATTTCTAAAATGTGGGAAATTAGCACTGATTCTTCAATACCTCCATGAAGCCAAAGCCATGAATCAGTGTGCACTGCAAGATCTGGGCTATAATCAGTGTTGGGAGGACAGATTGATTTTTGATTCAAGAAAGCAATTAAGCATATGCTTAACTCTGAGCACATTTTATGCCTATGGTAATAAGCTACCACAAAACCCATGTGCTTTTATAGCACAGCACTGGAGCCCTGAGAAGACAGTCCAGAGCCCATCCCACTCACCTGGAAATCACAGGAGGTTGTGACAAGAATGACTGAAGTGGGTGGAAGGGAGTGAGCTGAGCAGAGACAGCTGCTGCCTGTTTGCCTGCTAGGTAACTATGTCCATGTGTGCTCCTGCAGTGCGTGGATGCACTGGAGCTGTGCCTGAGCCTGCTAGGGATGGTGGGATGCTCCAGCGTGATTGCCCAGTGAACTTGTTCTCAAACAGAGCTTGGAGGCTACTGTTGCAAACACTACAGGACCAGATATTATGGTCTAAAGATGCAGCAAAGATGAAACCCAGTGTTTTCCTGGAGGTAAAGTCTATTGAATCAGATCCTGTTCAGCTGATGCTCAACCATCTTCAGGGGAAAGAAATATTCTTTCCTTCCAGCTGGTTGCATTTCTAACCTGATATTCCTGTTACAATGATAAAAAATGGAGACAGGATCTATTTGCTTTTGGTGAAAAGTGTAGTTTAATGAGAAGGTAAAGAAGGTTTAAAGGTTTAAAGAAAGTATGGCTCTGCCTGTGTCTTCTCCCCAGCTGCAAGGTTTTGAAAAAAAAAAAGGGTAAATAAATATACCTTTGATGAAGTCTGTTTCCACTGTCTTCTGTGAATTTGCTGGTTCATGTTGGAGCTGGAGATATAATTACCACTACTATCCAGTGGCAGATATTTCTATCATGGTTCTGAACTAAAGGGGTGTTTTGGTCAGAATTCTGTTCTCAGGCGATGTTCTGGCTGATGAGACAGATAAATCAATGGTGTAACGCTACTGAAATTAAATGGCAAATAGCTGTTCTCTGTTACTTTCATTTATACCATGTCAACAACAGTGGAGCATGCTCTGCTCTCCTGTTCCATGGAAGAGTATTGTCCAAGAGGTAAGAGAAATAGCTGAACTTTGGATTGTTCAGCTGAAGTTCATTTTTGAACTTTTAAGACTTGCTTACCACTGAAGCTAATATGTTCTAGAAAAAGCTGTCTCACTTTGTGACCTTCTAATGACTGACTATTCTGCTCTATTTCATTTTTTATTTCACACCTCTCACCTTTGTATTTGGATGCCAGTGAGATGAACACCTTGAAAATTGATTGAATTCAAAGGACTCCAAGTTTTTCCCTAACTTTAGTTTTATAGAAACCTATTTTTTGCTCCAGTTAGCTGGCCTCTTGGAGATTGCTTTCTGAGAGTAAGCTGGGAACACTGTAGCCTATTATCCTACAGGATCAAAGGACGTGGGTTTTTTGCAATGGAGCCTTTTCCAATCTTGTATCAACCATGCTACCAGAGAATCTGCACACGGAGAGCTAAACCCATTTGGGCTTTAGGATGTAAAGGGTTATTTCATGTAGGGGGATAGAATATAAGTAAATAAAATTAGTATAGAAAGTAATCTTACCCCCTAAAGAGTTGCAGCTGTGTTAATTATTAAAGATTAGGAGCAGGCCTGATGTTAACAGGCCACACCTGTAGCCAATAAGAAGAGTGTTATAAAAGAGTGGGTTGGTTGGAGCTGGAGTCAGTTGGTTACTGTGAGAAGAAGGAAGAGTCAGTACCTTGAGGAGCTGCCTACAAGAAACATCGATGAGGTATGAAACTCTAGCAATATGGAACCCTTGTAGTGACAATAGAACCTTTGTAACATAATGACAACAAATTCATAAATTTTTCATCATAGAAAGTGCAGTTTGAAAGATGGCTTGAGTCATTCCACAAGACATAATGGGATAAAAATGTATACATCACCTTGATATATATAGACAATGTAGAATTGTAAAATAATTCAAGTTGGAAAGGACCTTTAAGATCATTCAGTCCAACAATTTACCCAGCACTGTCAAGTCCACCACTAAATAATGTCCCTGAACACCACATCCACGTAATCTTTTAAAGACTTCTGGGGATAGTGACCCAACCACTTCCCTGGGCAGCCTGTTCCAATGTTTGAAAACCCTTTTGGTGAAGAAATTTTTCCTAACCACCCATCTAAACCTCCCCTGGCACAACCTGATGTTGTTTCCTCTTATCCTATTGCTTGTTAATTGGGGAAAGAGATCAACACCCACCTTGCTAAGACCTTAGCAAGATCTTGCATAGAGAGATAAGATCTGCCCAAAGCCTCCTTTTCTTGAGGCTAAACAACCCCAGCTCCTTCAGCCACCGCTTGTAAAGCGTGTGCTCCAGACCCTTCATCATCTTTGTTGTCAGCAGGCAGATTTCCAGCCTCTCTGTCCCCAGCCTGGGGTTACTGTGACCAAAGTGCCTGCACTCAGTCTTGTTTAACCTCATGGAATTGGTATTGAGGATATAACAGATATTATCTGTTATATAGGAGACATTGTATGGCCATCTGCTGCCTACTGTAAAGAGCATGGGGCAAGGCCTTTCATTCAAAAAATGGCAGATTTGCCTGGATGCATACAGGATCAACTGATCTTTGCTTATATCTAAAACCACCCAGATCCTCCCAATTTCTGTTCACTTGCTTTATGTGCTTAAATTTTCCTTAATGAAGTTTTCTAGAAAACAATATCTCCTATTAGTCATGCCTAGAAATGCATTGAGTGGAGGGTCAATGAGATCTGAAGTTCACCTATCTGCTCCTTAATTGCTAATGGAAGACATTTCTGGGATACAGCAAGCACATGGATCTCTGCACCAAGATGAATATTTTACCCCACATCCTTTTATTCAGTGACTTAGTCATAAGAGCTGTCACTTCCGAGACGGGAGATTGAGATTAATTTTCTCTCTGCCTGAGGTTTGAAGTTGCATCTTCCACACTAATGGTCTGAATATCAGTCGATTAAATATCACGGGGTGAATAATCTCTGTTTCCCTTGAAATATACCAGTTCATATAGAAAAAATAAGCAACTGAAAATCTGGATGGGGAAAAGAAAAGGACATTACTGCTTCAGAATTACAAAGCTACAGAGGAAATGGAAAAAATATTTGGCTTCAGTAAACCTTGTGTGTATATTCACTGAAATTATACACACATTGGAACTCAGGTCTCCCCTTTGCCAGATGGGTGGCACAACCATCTGTGTTTCTGTGGATTTCATAGGACAAAAAGGGTCCTAAAACGTTGATGTTGTACAATGCTTGATTCTGGTTGCAAGGGCCAACTACCTTTGAGAATCTAGCAGTGACTTTTTGCAGTAGCTGGGGTGTTTTATAGTTAGTAATTATGGAAATTATCTATTATAATTTGCATTTTTATATACTTCATTCACTTAGCTGAATAATTATAGCTTAGGATTTAATTATCCCAAACACATATCCTTCTTGCCTCTAATTTTAGTCTGTTCTACTACACCTGTCTCTCATCTGCTGTGTTCATCTCAGTCGCAATATGACTGGAAGATATTTCATGGAAACATAGAATGGATTGGGTGGGAAGGAACCTTAAAGATCATCTAGTTCCAGCCCCCTTCCACTAGACAAGGTTGTTCAGAGTTCCATCCAGCCTGGCCTTGAACACCTCCAGCATCCACAGTTTCTGTAAGCAACCTGTGCCAGTGCCACACCACACTCACAGTAAAGATTTTTACCAAACCTCTGATCTTAACCCACTCTCTGTTAGTCTGAAGCCATTCCCCTTGTCCTGTTACTACATGCCCTTGTAAAAAGGCCCTCTCCATACCTTCCAGTACTGGAAGGTATTTATCTTCTATACCTTTTTTTTACTAAGATTTCTGATCTCCATGTCAATGATGCTCTTGTTCTCTAAGCTGTTTCAGTTAGTATACTACTCTAAATTTTCTTAGAAGCTACGTTTATTTTTTTCCTTTTTGATGCTGTTTCCCCCTTATTTAACATGCTCTTAAAATAGAAATAAAACCATATTGTAGATCTACTAATTTTAAGCAGTATCCCTTTCCTCTTGAGATCATTATTTTTATAAACCTTTTTAGAATATAAAGTGAAATATAAATATTTTTAGAATAGAAAGTGAAAAAGGCACTCTAAAGGAGAAACTGCTAACAATGCAGAACAGAAATTTTGAACTTCTTCACTTGCAACTCTGCCAAATCTGTGGTTGATAAAAGAGTGCTGAAAAATCTCCTGATGAAGAGCTATGCCATTAAACTTCCTGATGACTTCATTTCTTATCAATGTGGCAGACCTACAAAGACAGAGTTTTGATTCTCTCCTGTTTGATTTTCTTGTGCTTGGCGTAACAGTGCTGACTGATACACAACTTAGCAAATTTTTACTTTAAGAGGCATTCTCCTCAAAACAGCTGAATATTTTGAGCAAAATATATTGAATTTTGCTATGTTGTCAGTTCTTGCTGAATGCCAGTAGAATAATCTGCCTCTGGCACTGTTACAGTGGTGAAAATAATGTTCTTGAGATCTAAAGGTAAACAAAATGTGGTTGCAACAGTTGAGCAACATCTGCAGCTTGGAGAGTAGAACAAAGAAGACAGCAATAAGAGTCATATTATTTATTTCCCTTTATATTCCGTTGTGAAACCAGAAACCTTTTTTTTGCTTTTTTCATTTTTTTTCCTTTTTTTTTTTTTTTTTTTGGTAGGTAGTGTCTGTTGCAGCTGCCAAAGTATAAAATTATGGAGCTAAACCTCTTTGCTGAAATGATGTTCAAGGCTAATTCATCTGTCACATGGCATCCTACATCTGGACATGCAAAAACTGTTTATGGGAGAGTCCCCCACGGGTAGGATCACTGCAAGTGATTGGCATATGAAGAAAATTCCAACACACCAAAGTTAGGAAATGCAATCTCTGTGTGGAAGTTATAGCTAGGAGGCATATGTCTCATTCTAACCTGCTGGGCTATATACTGTTAAATCTGGGAAAGAACAGGAGTGTGATTATGAAAATGAAGCTAGATACCTGTGAATAAGCAAGCAGCAGTTTTCCTGGGATATGACTCTGTAAGTGCAGAGCACTCAATGCCAGCCAGGTGGAAGGTTGTAGTAGCTGTTTAAAATCAACTGGGTTTAATCAGTCAAGCAGCACATTTTTGGGAAATGTGATTTTGTTTTCAAACTAGGTTGGACAGCAGGTTCCTCTATAATGTATTCCACAGCATTGCCAGCCTCCAGCCATTAGCTGTGGATGGATTTACCCTGAATTACCATGGTGAGCCTGAGGTTCAGATTTCAGCCTTATATATTTATTGTGAATAACATTGTGAATAAGATTTCAGAGTTTGGGAAAATTTGGAGCTGGAGGTAGTGACACTGGTAATTTGAGTCACTGTATGAGCTCTAGTATGTCTTCATAAAACACAAGGAGTGGAAGGAATAAAAAAGTTCTTGAGGTGATGCTGTGTCACTGGGATCTTCCTCCATGCCTTTGTGTAGTTGTTGATGAACTACAACAAATGTACTGATATGGGCATCACACTGCTGATAGAGGCACAACAACTTGTCTCTTCAGCAACACTACTGGGAGCAGTATGCTGCTACTAGCACAGGGGAATTCCTGCTCTACATTAGATTCCCATAAAACACCAACACCTTCACTGTCCCAGTTTTTGATTTCAAGATGCTCAGGAATCTGAGTCTGATAACTGAAGAGTCACCTAAAACTTCAAGACTAGAGTGCTCACAGACTTCTCTGTTAGAGATAAATTATATACAGCAAGAGTGAAACTTGCATGTGTTGGAAGTAGAACTGTTTCTACCTCAGACTGTGATCATGATGGCCTCAAAACTATCTCAAACATCACTAAAATTTATTATGGTCTGCTGTTTACCTTTGGTAAATGGCAGCTAAAATGCAGAAAATGTTTGATAAATAACTGAACAATAAACCAACATGAAAACCTCATCTTCTTTAAGTAATAAAGCAAGAAGCAGAGAATCTGCTTTGAGAAGTATCAGTGATGTTCAAGTGCCAGTAAGGTGCTTCTAAAACATGTAATAATGCTACATTAGAACAGGGAATTGAACAGTCAGAGTAATATAATTTGTCACATTTCCCATCTATTTCCCTTTTCAGTTTTTTGAATTAAATTCAATGGATGTTCTGATTGAAAAGTTTTTGAGCAAGACCACTTGCTCCCTTTCCTAAAATAAAGTGTATTTTTCTAGGATGAGTCACTCTACTTTTATTTCATCTCAGTATCATCTGGACTGTTGGCTATACTGGTAGCTGGTAACAGGCCTTTGTAGGAAGCAACACAATAAGCAGTTCATGACTCCAAGTTCAGAAAATCTTGTTTTCTAAAGTAGAAATGGTGCAGGGAAAAAAATCCTTCCAGAAAGCAGAATTCCAGATTCCGAAATGTCAAGATATTTGCATTTGAAGAATGCAGAAGGCATCCCTTCACACAGCCTCAGACTTGGGAACAGAGTCAACGTGGTCCTACACATGACCATGACAAAGCAAAAGCCTAAGCTGCTCTGCAACAAAGAGAATTGCATATGCAGAGTCTTAGAAATCCTAAAGAAAGTGCTGACTCCTAATTGCATCCCAGGATATAAGATGAACCCATGCTAGATTCTTTCCAGCTTGTAATAGAGATATGTAATCAATTATTTTCAGAATTTCTCAAATCCTTTAAGATCAGGGCTAGGTTAGACAGGATCCAAGCACAAAAGAGACTGAATTAAAAGGCAATTGAAAAAAGGGCTAAAGAATACCAAGCCAAAGCCCCAGCAGAAACTGCTTTTGTTCTCGTAGCTGGGGGCAGAGTCAGTGATTTTTCCTGAAAATAAAAAGTAAACAAAATAAAATGTGACAACATAGTCCTCTTGACAGATGGTTTAAATTTTAATACATCCTGCTGATGTTTAAAGGCTAGGAGATTTTTTTACTGTTTCAAGCACCAAATCGGTGTGAACTCTTAAGCTTTCATCTTTTCAGTTTTCCCAACTGTAACATGGAGATAATTGAATTATATCTTTTTACACTGTTTTTTAGCAGTTGAAGGTAGGTGAAGGTTTCTGTGGTTCTTGTGAAATGGAGCAAATTTAATGTAAATGCTTTTGTGTTCTTAAATACTTCCATTGCTGGTGAATGGAGACACACAACTGCTGTGTCACTTTGCTCTGGTGCAAGAACTGAGACAGACCACTCTCAGTCTGCCTTCAAACTGTCTCCAAGTGCTTGTGACATGGGAGAGAACTGGACTCATGTTCTGGATCTGTCTATTTTTAGTGTAATAAACAGTTTTCATCCAAACAGAAGTCTGTCTAAGAGCCATGAACATTGAGCTGAGTTTCAAGATAAGCAAACATGGGGGGAGGCACAAAACCAAGCCTCAATATATCCTATGTGTAGTTACTCACACAGCTGTAGAAAAGAAACCCTTGTCTCTGCATTTCCTCAGTCTGCCCCTCAGGCTGCATAAGATTCCTCTAATTTTTCTGTCTCACTCAGTTGAGCTAGTACTGTTCATCTTAGACTGAGCTCACAGACAAGCTTCCAAGCTTTCAAAATAATACTTGCAGCAACTGCAAAAATGCATTGATAGCAGGTGTTTCTGTAGTTATGTTAAATTTTTGGTGTTCTTTATTAACTTCAGAATAACAACATTGTCAGTCATTCTAGGATATTTTCTTTGTAAATCATATCCAGCTATAAACTAATATGTCCCGATAATTACACCACCTCCCTGAAAAATCATAGAGCTTTATCTCCATGAAAAATGAGACATTACATTCCAGTCATTAGACACATCTCTTTGCTTTTCTGAGTTTTAACATAGCTGATGTGTGACTCAGAAAACAGATACATGATTTGGTTTTGCTGTCATTAATTTCTCTAGCACATGAACAATAGTATTTCAGCCCACTCCTACGCTGCTAAGAAAATTTTTGCCAGTTAGGGCAAGTAGTATGATATGGATCTACTTTCCCCTATATTTTTCAGAGCTGCAGGTACTTGTTTTACTTTGCCATTAGCAAGTTTCACTTCAGAAACTGTAGCTATCGATTCAGTTTCTATTAGCAATATGTGAGCTTGGCTGGCACAAGAGGTGCTTAGATCCATTGTGGAGTAACAGTTGACATTCTTGGGCTGATGTGACCTCAAAGAAGCAAGATAGATAGATCTGAACCTTTTGCACCACAGCAGTTCATTCCTCACACCACAAGCTGCATGGTCAGCATGATGCCACAGGCAATATTACCTTTCCATCAGAATCCCAGTATTTGTCTTGTGGTGGATCCTCTGAGACACAGCTGCTGCATTTCACTTTACTTGTCTCCCTGGCACTTTGTTCTTCCAAAAGAAAATTCAGATTCCTTCTGATCTTACTGACAGATGGGATTTTCCATTTTCTAGTATTATCAAGCATATAATCTCAGTGGCAAAATTTCTCATTGATTTAAATGCACTTCAGTATGACTAATTCTTCTGTTCGAATGTCTTCCTGATTTTCAGAATTCCAGGTGTCCAGTTACAGATGGGAAATTTTCCTGAAAAGGCTTTTTTAACTGCCCATGGAAATTATAAGCTAAAGATTCTTGACTAAAGCCTATCAAAGTGGAAAAAAATCCCCAAAGTACCATCAACATTTGGAAGGCTCTAGATCTCACCTATTAAAGGAGACAAGCCAGATATGTCTTTTCATTTCAGTGATGAAATGAAACTAACTATTTATATTTGAGCTCAGAAATATAAGATGGGGTAAACAATGGTCTTCCATTAGATCTTCATAGTTCACATTCTCATTTTTGAAGGACCCATATGGATTTACAACAGAAAAACTAAGATTCTTATGCATGAAGACTGATTGAAAATGTATATGTATAAAAATACCAGAAGAAACCATACAATTAGAAGAATGACAAGAATTGTTAGCCAAGGAAACAGCTGTTTTAAACTAAAATCTGGGAAGTGTGTGTTTGCATTAGGACAAGAAAGCTGTTGCTCTGATAAGGTCACAGCAGAGATGACTTCTCAGCAGGAAGCTTGTGCTCTAATAGCAGAGAAAGGCAACAAGCTACAACTCTGCGTGCTGTTTCTCACCTTACCTGTTATCCCAAGAGGAATTTGGTGTAAGATTTGTGGAGAATGAAGCAAAAACATATCTTGAGGTAAAAGGTCGTGATACCTGGTGTTGCTCCAGCTGTGTGTGAAATAACCCTGGGTGATGATGCTCCTAGACTTATTCCTTGGGGAAAACAACTGGTATTTAATAAGCCTGTCTTTATGAGAATTTTTTCCTTCTTACTAGCTTATAGTCCCCTGAAATCAAACACAGTGTCCACACCATCATATTTAAAAATCAGTAAGACTTTCATTGAGGGAAAAAACCTCATAGAAATCCTTTGCATTCAGAACAGTAAAATAATGCCCAGATCAAAATTAATTCTCATAGGTAAACATCTCCTGATTTTATATGGATCTGAAATTTGGACCAGAATTTTTTTTAGCAGCTAATTGTTTTACTGAAGGTTCTTTAAACTTGTTTGCCCTTTTTATCTCTGTGAACATGGCTGTCCTGTATAGCCACCACAGGTCACTGGTGGCTTGTGGGGAAGATGTTTAATGGGCATTTTGCACAGAAAAAGTGTTCCATTTTCTCTTCCAAAAGTGAAGGGCTGACTCTGTCTGCAAGACTGAATGCTCATTTTCAACAACGATTTCTTTAAGGAATAAGTAGCCAATCAGTTGAGTGTCTTTTAATGTTGTTAATCCAGTTAAGTGCTTGTGCAAAGGAGTCTGACAATAATGGCTAACCCATCTGAAAGCCACCCATAATTGTCAGGATCTGGCAAAAGGCTGTCTCAAACACACTGGCTCATACCCTGCAGCTGACATGTCCTCTTCCCTTAGAGCTCCCTTTCTGCACATCCTTCTGTCTTGGTTTATTTTGTCATGTGAAGTAATGTCATAGCTGTGACAATCTTGTTTCCAAGTCTTTAGCACTCATTCCTGATCAGTTTATCTCAGAAAAACTCTTTTTTTTCCTTTCAGTATTTTATAAACTATAGCTGGTGTCTTCATAAGATGGTTTTTCACAGTATTTAAGTTTTAAATTATGCTATTATGGCCATAAGCTACAAGACAAAGGATCATCTACTGGGAATGATTTTCTGACATGCAAATCAGTTTTTGCATAATTCAAATGTTCTGAAGAGAAAGAGGAATAAAAAATTTTCTTCTGGCTCTGCTCATCACCAAACATATTTATTACTATAATGTAGTAAAAGTAAATTAAGTAATCATTTTAATGTGTAAATGTGTATTATATTGTGGAATATTTTAAATTTATTCAGTGAGCCTAAACTGAATCATTTCAACAGAACTTTGAACTGCACTTTTTATTGCCTTTTGACTGCTGTGTCTCATTGGACCCATGACAGCTGGAAATTACACATGTTGTATAAATGTATACATGGGCCCTTTAAATAAACTTGTTTATTTAACACACCTGGTTGCAGCTGAGTAATTGGTAATAAACTCTGCAATTCACACCCTGCTCCCCTGGTTTGGTCAGGCCCGTGTAACTGTGGAAGAGATGGTGCTGGTCAAGGTAGGACTGCGTAACAAGCCTCTGGAGAAAGGTTTTCTGAATCATGGTTTTGGCTGTAAGTGTATAACATCTACCCAAGCTCCATGGCAGAGTACTGGGGACTTGGCAACCACTTCTACATTGCAAATTTGCCTATAGCCTAGCTACTTAAAATGTTCTATTATGAAAGTGCTGTTGCTTGCTATCAATATTTTTGGATGGGTATGCAAATGTAGACAGCTGCATATTAAAAAGGCTCTGTTATGAGCTAGTTGGAATGGATTGCTGTTTTACAGAAGAGCATGTTTGCTGTGCAAAACTGAAAGAGAAACTGGACATTGAAAAAAGGAGACTTGCTACTACTCAGTAGCAAGTCTCAGCCCCTATGATTAGTGGGCAAGGTACCCAAACCAAAATATCCTATGGAAGGATTATATTCATAAATTCAAATATCTACAGTGTGGGCTTCCAGACCTCAGTTAGTAATATAAAGGTTTATAAAAGTGTGATCTGACCTGAACCTGGAGCTTAGAATTTAGTATTAAACTGAAGGCTGTTGGCAGACTCTTTGGTCAGCTCAGTCACAGTGTAGACTCTCATGGGTGTAAATGGACGAGATTTCCAGTGATCATGAAGTGTTTCCAGACAACCCACAGAGATATCAATGTGTGTTCAACATGTGTTTAACAATTACCTACGTTCCTTTGCTTCTTGCAAATATATGTTGCATATGCCAGATCATAAAATTCAATGCTGAATGGGTCCTTCAAAATTTTCTGGAAGGTTACTGCTTGTATTCATCAGAGGATTTCAAACAAATTTGCAGGCACATACCATGGCTAAAAGCGTTACCAATGCCATATGACTGAGAGTAGTGGTGGTAAAATCCTCAAGAGGTTAACATTATTTACACTGATGCAGTTATTGGAACTGCACACGTAAGCAGAAAGCAAAAGACTGAAACCAGCCCAGATAACTGTGTGTGAGTCAGTCTGTGGCTGTCACATAGCCTGTCCTTGGCAGCTGTAATGAGACATTGTAGAGGCACCACAAGGCTGAAAATTGCTGGGGTGAAATTCAATAGAGCCTCCTTCAGGCAATCCTTCCCACAGTCCCTTTTTGGTCCTGTGGTTTTTAGTGCAGATGTGCAGTTTGTTGGAGCCTTGTAGGTGCTCAAAGCAGTAGGTGCATCTTGCAGTTGGTCTTTCTTGCATATGCGTTTATTTGGCATTTGCATGCTGCACTGTATCAACTTTTCTTTTCTTGATATGTACTACGCAAAAAATCCTCAGCTCGAACAGATCAGAGAAGGTAAACAATTTCCTCAAAGGCACAAAATAAAGTGGTGACAGAACTGAAAAAAGGACTGAATATCCAGGCCCTCTGATCCTTTTGCAATGAATTTTTGACAGCATTCTTTTCAGAAATTGCTCCAGTGCCACAGTTTTTGGGAGAGGACTGAAGGAAGTCCAATTAAAAAAATAAAGACAATCAGCTCTTTATGATTTCTTGCAGGAAAGCTTAATGACATATCTCAAATTTTCACATTTGTGAAGCTGGAACTGGTTAGTTTTTCTCCATATAAAACAAGATATCAAGAGCTTGACAGTAATGAAACATTAATTTTCTTTATCTTTTTACAAGGCAGACAATTAGTAATTTTATGGTTGAAAAAGCTCATTTTTAAACCTTGCATGTGGATGTTATTGCTAGACCTATTCTGATGTCAACTTTGTTGAAAAATAATGAGTGGGACTTATTCTGAATCTGCTGCCTTCAGCAGAAGGGGGAAAAATCTTTCAAAACAAACAGAGAAAATGTTTTCAAAACGTTTGCAAGTCTTGTACACTTTCTCTTTTGATTTGTCAGCACAGCTACAATGTATATTTTCACACTAAATTTATGCTTCACATAACTGGCCTTTCCCTGGCCATCTTGAATGTCTTTTCCTCATTAAGTGGAAAAGATTCTTTCTTAACCTTTCTCTCTTGTGCTGGCTCTTTCAGTGCCCTGCTGCCCTGGGAGTTCATCAGTTGTGGTTTCGGCAGACTTGTTTCCAACTAATAGCCATGTATTACACAAAAACATAGAAATGACTGTTCAGCTGAAGACCTTTTTTCCCTTAATTTTTTTCCCTGTTCATGAGTTTTGAGGCCTTGTTTGACATCAAGAAAAATGCTAGATTCAGTCTCTGAGAATCTCTACTTCAAAGGCTTAAGCAATTTTTACTTGGGACTCTCTCCCCTGAAGTTCTCTTCCAAAAAATGGAGAAACTACATCTTTCAGAATTTCATAATAAGCCCTAATTTTTTTCCCCCTATCTGTTTCTATGCCAAGGAAATAACCCCAAAGAGATGCAACATAAAATTTTATCAGAAGAAAAGTAAGAGTAAATAATCATGATAGGAAAAGAAGAATTATAGGATTAAGTTCATGCGAGGGAATCCTAAACTACAATCAGTGAGGTGTCTGGCTGTTACTTTTCTGACCTTGTAAGTGAGGTTTCAGGGTTGATTGCTTCAGTTTGGAGAACATCAACCTCTGAGCAAATCTTAACCTGTAAACAATACCCAGAGCCCAGTGCCTTTTGATATTTGAACAGTGAGTTGCTCAGGGGGAGTTCAGGCTGCTTCAAAGCTGCTTGTTTTGTCTCCCAGCAGATGGTTGTGTTCTCCTTCCTAAGCTAAACAAGCTCTCTAGGATCTTTGAAAAGACAAATATTTATTGTAATTATATTTGCAAACTGAATGTAGTTTAGTGGCTTTGCAGATTTTGTTGACCTGTGCTGTGCAGTCCCTCTTGCCCTGGAAAGAAAGGTTTCCTGGTGTGTGCATTCTCTGAATGGCTGTCAGTGCTTGCTGTGTTTGAAGTGGGAGCTCAGTCACATCCAGAGTTTTCCTATGTAAGTTCAGGCAAATCTTGCTTCTGAAGTTAAAACAAAAAATTTCTTAATTTCAAAGTAGTAGTTCAATGCTTAAGCTGAAGGAGATTGTCCCTTAACTGCTTGCAGGCAGTAATTTGAAAGCTAAGTTTTTTATCTTAGTTATACCTGTATACCTACAGTCTTTTAGCAGAATTACCATAAGAAAAAAAATCTCACAGACCCAGCCTGACAGATGTTGCATCAGGCTGGAAAGCACAAGCAGCACTAAGATGGGTAGATGCCTTACTGTCATTAAGATTCTGAAATATTCACCGTTGATGATTTAGCTTTGAGGGTGTGTACTTGAAACTTTGTGGGTTTCATGGGTTGTAATATCAACACTGTGAACCCCAATATAAGAGCAAAGGAGTTAAAGCCATTTTTTAGCCAACAACCCCTCATGCAGCTGTGCAGCTCCATCATAAGCCACAGCACACTGTGCTTAGTCAGACAGTTTCAAGTTCACAAAGATCATTTCCACGATGACCCCCATTAAACTGATTTGTGGAATGTTTCATTTTTTCACAGCTTGGACATATCTTATAAATTTCAGGAGTCAGGACCTGTTATATCACCGTAATGGCTTTCCTGTAGAGGGAGGTTTGAAACAAATCTCTTCAGTGCAATGGGGATCCTTTTATGATCACGAGCATCAGCATGTAGTAGGGTCCTTAAAATAACATTATGGCTTTCATGATTTTTCCTTTGTTGTTCCCTTTTAGTATTTCCCTGGACTTGCTTGCCCAATTCCAAACTGCTGTTTTACAAGGGTCTCATGCACCTCCAAGAGGTGAAGTACAATACTCCTAGAATATATGCTACTAGCCTGTGTTGAGCTCTGGTTTTGAGTTTAGAAGAGTGCCTGCTGTCTCTGTTAACAATTTAAAATAAAAATCTGTCTCCCTCTTGCACCACAGCCCAAAGGAAAAAAAAAGCTTCAGTTTTCCATGCAATACTCTCTATAATTATTTAAGTTGGTCCAAAATGGTTAAGAACCTTTTTAGTATTTTGGACTTTTTTTTTTTATGATTTTTAAATTTTTTATTTAGAAGCTTTATCATGAGGAAAAGAATATAACCATGGTAAGAACTACCAAGATCTGACAGCACTGGCATTTGCAAGCCATTGTTTCTATACTGTATGGATTAGGATTTCGGTTATAAGTTTAATGTAATGTATAAGCCCAAATAGATTGTATAGAAATTTGTAATAGTCTGAAATATCCACTTTAAACAAAGTTTTCAGGATGCAAAATGTCATCAAAAATTTAAGAACTAGCAGCATAACCGCTCATATGGGAAAAATGGAAACTAAAATTGACTAAAAATTCAGGATGTTGACTGATCAATATTTGTTGTAACAGTAAGGAATTAAAAATGTAACGGGATAAGAAATGGAAATTAAATAAGAAAATCTTATTACCTTTCATGTTCACTGTCATCCACCATGACTTTCAGGCGCTTTATCAATAGCGTGACAGCTATAAAGGATTGTCATTTCAGCTAAGAATAGTGGTTTTAGATGTCTGAAGCCATTTTTAGTTTGTCACTGATGTACATCAGGAATAGCCACACTGATTTTTCTGGATTTGCTTCAAATTCACACCTGCATTTCCCTGTGACCAGGTATGAATTTGAGGAGAGCAGCTTAGAAGCCCAGTCCTTGGCTGCACCTTGCTCACGGCGGCGGCTCTGGTGAGGAAGCTGAGGATGAGATTGGGGGCGTTTGCTGCAGGCCCTGGTGCGTGCAGGAGCTCCCTGCTCCCAGAACCACAGCCTGTCACACCCTCCTTAGGCTGCCACTGGTGCCAAGGATCGTGATGGGTCTGGGGAGGGCAACCTAATTACCACCAACCATCGTGTCTGCTTATTTCTCGCATGAATGGGTAACATCTTCAGCGGAGCTGGGCGCTCATCATCGCTCAGCTTTAAGGGCTGATGGTTGGACAGAGGATGGTTTGTGGCTATTCATAAAGAGGAAGACTGAAAATATGGCCAGTTTCACCTTTTATAACTGCATTTGCAGTTCCAGGGTAATTACCTTCTAAATACACTGCAAAATCTCTTCTAGATGCAGCAGGTGAAAACTGCAAAATGTGGAGGATGCAGAATTAAAAAATGCCTTGATGCTTACAGATGTTTTAGGCATATTTTACCATAATTAAAGCAGCTCTCTGTCAGCTACTGTGAAGGGCTACTCATACAAAATGCTGAGTAACTCCTATAGTTAATTTTTCACCCTCCATTTCCAGACTGTTCAAAGAGTCAGTCCAGTTCTGCAAGGTCCTGTGCTTCCTTGGGACAAGCTGATTCCACATAGACTCAAGGGCACATTCTAGAATTGAGCAATGAGCATGGTGCAGATCAGCAGAGGTAGATAGGCACACACTGAGTGTGGAGCAAGGGTAGGAGCTTAAATGGTGCTTTTCTCCTTTTCAAAAGGGAAGATTTGATCTAGGACTAGGTAGGAATCAGTTACTCTGTGGCTAAAAACAAAAGCAGCTGGTATCTGGCATACAGGGGGTTCCTAAAGACAAGAAAGGGATATTTAAGTGCTTTTCCATGTAGCAAGAAAGAACAACTCTGCAATCCAGGAATCCTGAGAGCTAAAGGAGTTTGCAAATATATATTCACACACATTTGTCTGCTTACTCCCTGCCTTTGGAGTGATGGCTAAAGATTCTGAGTGACTGCAGTGAAGAAAGTTCTGGTCTTCGTGAGCTATCACAGATAAAAAGCCAAAATGAAGCAGAAAGATGGCAGGTTTTCCTACCTGATATAAACTCCTGCTGAGAAAATATGCACAAATTATTTGACATTTTATTTTTAAATTTATACACCTAGCTGGTATTTCATGGCTTCCCCAGGTTGTATTATCAAAGCCACTGTCCTTGAGATCAAGACTGGTGATAGAGTGATCAAGACTGGAAGGCTGGGGATAGTAGTAATTAATGTGAGTACCAGGTTACTTTGGAAAAAGGAGGAAAGGAAAAGAAAAGCTTCTGCCACTGCTGACTACATTTTATAAGAGTAAAGCATTTCAATAAGCATTTCAACACTGTAAGAAAACTCCCTGTTTCAAACATTTCTCTCACCTCTCCCTCCTGTGTTTCTGCATGATAGCTCCCAAGAGTATTGTCACTGGACTAAATCCTGTGAAGGACATTTCTCAAGGTGTCCTGCTTTCATTGTAGTCATTCTTCCCTGGAGCTGCTGCTCTTCTGAAAGGAGTCAAGTTTTTTGAACTAAGAACTCATGAGTGTGCTGGAGCCCAGGCTCCCTGGTGAAGATGCTCCTGAACTAGAGAAACATCTGGATGCTGGATTTGGCTGTTCCTCTTTGTCAGATGATTCGGAGACCGCTGTTCTTTTTATGCAGTTTGATCTCTCCCTCTGTGCTTGCATGTCTGGAATAGGATTCTTAGTAGCTGTTTTTTTCCTTGCTTAGGTCCCTGTTGTGGATTCTGAGAGTGGCATTGGTGGTCAGTGCTGCTTGCTCTCCTAGCTGGGGGACTCTGAGAGATGACATACCATGAAGGAAGGGAGCACGGAAACCCCTGAAGGTTTTGAGATCAGTGAAAAAAACCCAAAATCCATAGAGGAAAACCATCAAGAATTTTCTTTCTCCTGCAGAACAGGCTACTTATCAGAGTACCACTATTTTGCTGCCTTCCTGCCACCTCTGAAAATTCTCTCTCTGGTTCAAGTCCATGGCCAGTGATTCATCTGTATCTGAACCTGCTCCTTAGGCCAGACTTTGGGACACTGAAAAAAGACAATGCAGAGAGGCATTTCCCTGGAGGAGCTCTTGAGAATTTCTGGTTCTCTGATGCATTTTGGTATGTGGTCCTGTGGAGGGACTGGCTCTCTTTCTTCCTGTCTCTTCCACTCGTGTCTTTAGTGCTGCTTCTCCTTGGAGCTGGTGGCTGATGGCAATGCAATAAATGGGTTCTGTGCAGTGCATGATCCCATCCACCTATGGAGAAGGGGTTTGGCTACGAAAAGGTTGTTTTTCAAATATTACAGTAACCTTTGAGTGCCTCAAAGCCAAGGCAGCTCAAAAACCAGGCTACTAGAAGGATTTAATCTGAAAATAATATGAATTTTAAATTCTCTCTGTGTGAGAACCTGTGTGGAGCACAGCTGTGGAATGCCTAAAATAATGACAAATTATGAGTTGAACTGAAATAGAAAGACAATGCTAAACGGTTAGCACAATTTATGCATACACAATAGTTCAAATATATTGTAAATATGTAAAAAAATACACAATATAAATGCATAAATGTATAAGGGGGACCAAGCTGCCTCTTTCAGAACATTACAAATGGCAGTAGTGACAGCCAGTGTTGTTAGTGCTGAGAAGCTGCAGGAATTCTCTGTGCTAACATTTGCACCCCTGTCAAAGGCTGTATTGTTTTAATGACCAAATGCTCCTTATTCAAGAAGAAATGCAATTTTCAGGCTTAGTGATGCCAAAAAGGTATAGTCATTTTAGAAGCTTAGGATTTCTAATTTTTCATCAGGAAAGGAATTAATTGTTGGACAGTGTCAAAGAAATAATCTGGGTCGAGGCTGGCAGCTCAGATTCTTGGCATTTTGCTTAGCGATTGCCAGGAAAATATACATTTTACTAGAGAATATAATCTAATGAATGTGAAAATTTCCAAATTGGAATTTTATTTCTCTCTGTCTCTCTCCCAGTGTCCTCCTAGGTGACTTGGGAGAAATCAGTCACTGTGCTTCAATTACCCCCTTTATATGGCAAGCAAAATAGTACAGAATTTGAATTTTGATACAAGAAATAATCTTGATTCTGATGTGTCATTTAGACTTCCAGTTTCCTACTGCAATCAATCTGCAGCATCTCAGTAAGTGTCATATTCAGAATAAGCTGTCCTTATGTTTTAAAACTTCTCAGAGTTTCTCTTAAAGTATCAATCTGGTTATTTAATTCCACTAATTCTGAAACTTGTGATCTCTATTTTCATTGTACAAAATGACAAAGTGAAGCAGTGGCTCACTGGCTTATCTAAGGTCACACACAAAGTAAGCATCAGTCAGAAGGCTGACTTTGAGTCCCTGTTTGAAAACACAAGATAAAAATACTTATCTTGGGCATGATTTAAGAACAGCTTGGAAAAAGAGCTTTCCTAGAGAAAAAAGCAGAAAAGTCCAGGTATGGCCCATGCACTTGAGATCCCAGGTCCTCTAAATACCTTACTGAAGGAGAGACAAGGGTGAAATGTGAAGGATATTTATGTAGCTTGCTGAGGGTACAGCAAAGGGGAAAAAGAAGAGGGTCAAAAAGATTGATCAGGTAAGTCAGTGAGCTTGACGTAAGGGTTAGGACTTGTGACATGGATTAAAGATTATCTTGGAGACTTATAGGACACAGGGGTGTCAGTGAAAGATAAGAGTTAGAAAAAGTCAGCAAGATGAGGACCACACTTATCTTTACCGTGGATATAAGTGAGCCAAAGAAACATGCCATTTCAAGCTGCTGAAGTTTGCAGATGCTGCCAAGAATGAGAACAAACTTGGGAAACACAAGAGAGACTGCAGGCCCAGATTTCTAATTCTCCTGACTATTTAGATTTACTGTCACACAGACACAAATTTAGAGCCACTTGAGATATGTGACTGTGTTCAAAGATATTTTGAAATAAAGAACACAGATATAATAATAAAGTGTTGGCAATAGTTCTGTAATGTTGAAATCAGTTCTGTATTATTGTAACAGCTCTCACATAAATAGATAAAATATGATTCCTAAGTTTTTACTAATCTGTATTACTTCCCTCCAGGGTGAGGTATAGTAACTGTCTGCAGCAGGGAACAGGAAGCATTTAGAATGATGGTCTGTGTCTGAGCAGAAAAGAGAATCTAGGTTTATAACTGCACCCACTCCAAGTGTGACATTAGAAATTACATATTTTATGGAAAACTGCTCAAGGCAACTAGTGATTAAGCCATCAAGCAATCTGAAATCAAGGGATGCTCCTTCTAAGTAACACAGTTAAAATCAGGTAATTGTTCAGGGCTGTATCCAGACCACACTGTCTGGGAGGAAGGGGGGCTTGTGGTCTCTATACTTAAACAAAGAAATTGGGCTAGGGTGAGATGAAAGGGTAGAACACTGCTATCAAATTTTCTGTGGTGCTTTTCAACAATATAAGCAGCCCAACAGGGCTGCACTCTGCCCTTTGCTGAAAGCACAGAATGACAGTGCAGCCCTGTCCAAGTTTATGATGTAATTTTGTAAATGCTCTCTTATGTGTGTTTGTTCTCAGTAGTGTAGCTCTTTCATCCAGTGCCACCACTGCCTTGGTATTCTGAGCACATTCAGAAGCCAGTCCAATTTAAATGTACCCCTGTTGTGATACCTTTATTTCTCAAACTCATCTTGAGTGTGTGGGAAGGAATCATTGTGGCTTTTTGTTTTCAATGGAATCTGATCTCTGTCAAGATCTCTGCCCCGGGCTTTCCATTAACAGCTTTTAGTTTACTAATCACTTCTTTTGAGCTACAGGCATTAACCATTTATGCAATCAACCATAATACCTGGATAGGATCTTTTACATTTTAGATTGCCATTGTTTGCTAAGAGTGAAAAAATTGCTTGTTAAGTGGGTGTCTGATGAGAGGATAAATTGCTGGCAAAGGAAATAATAACAGCCATGCTGTAACACATCCACAGCTCATTTAGACTCTGACAGCAGCTGGATCTGAATGCTTCATCAAAAGGTGTAACATTTCCCCAGCATAAACAATTGTATCTCTGTGTTCCAGAAAATTTCTTTCTTATTCAAGTTGGTCCTTATTTTATGCCAGAAAGCTTGAATACTAATAACCTTAATGTTCCTTGCAGTAATATTAATTAGACTAACATTTTCCACCTATAGAATAAAACCAACACAGTACAGAACTTTACAATTTTAATGGGAAAATCAAACAGCCAGTGGGACACCAAGTGTCACCCCAATGCAAAACACAACTGGCAGGATTTTTATGATTCATATACATCCAGCTCCCAAAGAGCTGATTTGATTTATTTAGGTGGTAGAGCAGCGGCTTCTGCAGAAACATTGGAGATGCTCCTTTGCCCAGCCTGCCTGTGGCTACCACGGGTGTTTGGACTTTGCTGAACACATAATTTTCCTGTTGTGTCTCTCTGTGCCCTCTGAATCCTGCCTGTAGACACACCAAAGTGGCTGTTCATGGAAACACACATTTTCCATGAAAATGGCTGTTCATGGAAACAGCTTGCTCCCAGAAACAGTCTCTTCCTGTGCTAGTTTAGCTGGGCCCTGTTGCTTCAGTGTGATAGTTCTGAGACATTTCTGTGGACTTCTTGGAGAAGGGAAGCAAACTGGAATTTTCCCATTTCCCAGAAAATGGATAGCCACAGAACCACAAATAATACTTCACAGGTAGGGAAAAGAACAGAAGTTACCTATAGGTCTTCAGGTCGTCTTCTCTTTGGATGTGCTGTATACCTCCAAAGGTCCTGGAGTATTTCAGTCTCCTAAATTTTCTTCTAAGGGAGACAGTGAACTGTTCAGTACTCCTCAGCCATTGGTTACGTAACATCTTGCAGTGCCTCCATTTTGAGCACAATTTGCTCTGAGTACTTTAAAAATTGTCAGAATACTGGTCTTACATCAGTAATCAGCTTTACAAGAGACTGGTGAAAGGTTTCTCTAAGGACAAATAGACTCTTGTTTCCTATGTAAGCTTCATTGGAACTTGGTGAGTGAGAAACATCTAAACACAGATTTGATGCTTTCAGATATTTTCTGAGGTCTGAAACATCATACAGAAGAAGAGTATTTACTGTTAATTTAGCACAGATCACTAGAGGCAAATCTTTTGTAAATCAGAAACAGGGTGACAAAATTACAATACACCACAATTCATGAAGGAATCTAATGTCTAGCACGACCCAGGGTAAAATGTCCCAAGATTAGAATTTTAACATGTAGCAAACTTTTAAGATGTAATTAATTATAATTAAGGAATGGAATGCAGCACATGTTACACATAGAGGGTGATTTCTTGGCCTAGGGCCTAATACTTAGAGATCCTAAATATCCAACTGCTGAGTGCAAGATCAGTAAAAACATGGTATCTCTAAGTATGTAACTAAAAGGAGACTAACTTCATCTAACACCCCCCACCTTTGAAATTATTAATAAAACTTACATTATCATCAAGAACTGGTAATCAAGAGATAATCCTGTTTTATTACTTGGTAACTGAGACACTCAGAGATTAAAAGTAAGATTTGCTAAGAGATGAGAAGTCTCCCAACTCTTGTCCTTATGAGATGTCTGAGAATTTTACTGCTGCATTTGCCAGTGCCAAAATATTTTTGAAACCTCCTTGCATTGCCTTAAACTCAGTAGGTGCAGAGCACCACAAAGTATTGTGTTTGTGTCCTCTGTTTGACCTGTACATGATTTCTTTCTCTCAGAGCACACACTTCCTTGGGTCCTACAATGCTGAATGCATTCCAAAGGATACAGATAAAACAGTCTCTTCCACATGGATTAAACCCTTTTGCTTCCTGCTTTCACTCCCTTCAAAGTTTCAAACTGGGAAAGAGCAATCAGAAATGAACCAGATATACTTTAAGGGAGATTTATTTTTTTAGTGTGTACAAAATAGGAGAAAAAAGATACTGATGTAATTTTGAATAAAAGTAATTGAAAAATAGTGGCAGCAAACTGAGAAATTAGATTAATTAAACAAAAATATGAGAGGAAGGGGTTGTTTATCTGTGCTTTATCTAGTAGAAATTAATGGATAATATGGAAAAATAGCTACCATTGCAGATGAATATATACTTCAACAATTAAAAAATTATTATTGTTTACCTACAGCAGTAGTAGGTGTAGAATAAAGGCTGTGGAGCCTGGTCTGTGTGGGGAAGTCTGTGAGCGCATCAAAAGTAAACTCATGGGCATGTATTCTCTGCCAAACAAAGGACATTGTTTCCCTGTGAAATACAGTTAATGCTGGCACTGCTTCAGATCTTCTGCATTTCTTCACGTGTTCCCAGCCAAACAGGGCAAGGCTTCATAAATACTTAGATGAACTGTGATGCACCAGAAAACAGGGAGCAAACAGTGCACTATGTCTCTACCCATCTGAAGACTGGGGGAGCAGAGGAGAACCAGGGAGCCCAGGTATAGCAAGGCAGATCTCAAATCTTTAGTAGTCTTGGGTTCCTGCCTAGTTCTTGACTAAGATATAAAGGATTTGTACAGAAGAGCAACCAAGTAAAAATAGTGAGCCCATCCCCTCCCTGTGACCACCTGAATCTCAAACTGCTAAGAGAGCCCCTAGTGGCCCAGCCAAGTCAGGAATAGTCCTTTTCTTGGCCACTTGGCCAAGTATATTGAAATTCTTGCATTAAGCAGCGTGACCAAACTGACAACATGGAATTCAGGCAGGAAGGAGACTGGAAGTCACTGCAGAGCTGGAAGGTGAGAGATTACCCTGGCTAGACAACTGGGAGGGTGACTGAAGGGTTTCATCTCATGGCACTTTTTGAAAGCAAAACATATCTATGCCTTCTGACTATTAAATCTATGCAATGTCAGTGAAACACTGAACATTGTCCTAGCAATAACTAAAGGGGAAACAAAGGAACATGATTCTATGTTTTTGTGGTCCTTACTCCAGATTATTGAATTTTCAGCTATAATATCTTACCCTAAGAAAATTCTAAACCAGACAAGGGATTTTCGTTTAATTTGTCACATTCTTTTTGCAAATTTTATTCAATTATTTTTCCCATCAATTAAGAAGATTTATGAATATGTTTTCCATTATGTGATGTTTGTCAAGTAAATTATTCATTAGTTTTCCCTCAGCCAGGAAATTATTTGTGAACCATCATTTCCCCTTTTGTTTTTCAACCTGCTTAGATTTCTAAAACAGTGACAGAGTTTGTGTTTGATGAATGTGCTTTGTTTTCTTCATAATTTTTACATAACCAAATAAATACACTTTTTATAGATATTTGGACTCACAGTTGACTAGTTGAACAGTTGCACTTAGTAATGAACATATGTAAAATCCCAGGTTTAGTCTAAGTTATTGGCCCATACTGTGTTCTGCAAAGGTGAAGTATGTTAGGTGGCATGTTATTGCTCAGTTGTCTGACCCTAAAGATTTGAAATACCACTGAAGAAACAGTGGACCTTAACACTCTCAACTTGCATAATGATCACCCTGACACCAGGCTACAGACCCAGTTGTCATTTCAAGAATCCTAGTGCTTTTAATAACAAAGGCTGAAAACCACATTCACCTGCAATACTGTGGTGGTTAAGGTGAGCTTGAATTTTCAATGTCCTTATTTGTTGCTGCCTCAGACAAGTGGTGGAGGATCTTCTACAAGTTACAGCTACAAGACTGATAGAATTGGATTGTTGGTAGCAATGAACCAAAATGTCCATCCCTAGGATGCCTTTAATACAATTGTTTATCTACTTTGTAGAACTCAGCAATGAAAGTTCAGAGGGATGATAACTTTGTCAAAAATACAGCCAAGGTTTGAGTTTGGCATAGAGGAAATTATATTAATGGGTGATGATATTTATCTGCAACATCCATGTGACATCAGGAATTGGCCTTCTGTCAGGTCCTAGGGGACAAGCACTTGACTTGAACAAGATAATGGTCATAATCAGCACTGAATTGCTGGCAGACTAAATGTCATATAGGGAGATGGGGGTAAGTCTCATTTGCCCTTTGCATTGATGTAAACTATGTAAACCCCCAGGCAGTGGTAAGGTGCTACCCTGCTGACACCAGGGGAGAAAAAGTGGTCTGGTACAAGTGAGTCAGAAATGAAGAAAAACAAAATGGCTGGAACCATTCCTGCCTATTTGATTGATTCTCAAACTGTGTCCCATCCCAAACATTTTTCCAATAATTTAGCTGTTTCTGTTGTTCTTGCTGCAGCTATTGTTTTTCTGTTCCTTCTTGCTGCAGTGGAGCAAGTCTGTTTTTAACTTCTACTGCTGTGGAGTTTATCTCCATGGCTCATGTGAGAACGTTAAAAGAGCATGACATGGGTGTGCATGTGGAAATGATCAGTAATCTTTAGCCTGCAATAGCAGAACTCTCTTATCTCAGGACAAGGGAGGAGGGAATGAAATTGGATTTCCTGCTCCTCCTGACAGTTTCTATAGCTGCAGTGTGGTAGCCCCATCGGGTACGATAGTGCACAGCTAACCTAAGCTGCTTTTCTCATTGGGAGCAGCTGCCAGCTTCTCTTCAGAACTGTGGGCTGTGAAAACTATGTATAGAATTGGCACTTTGCTTCTTGGTTTATAATTTTCTGAGTCACCCTATGTAAAGTTTTCTCAACGTTTGTGCCTCACAAGAACACACCCAAAGTAATTAAGAGAAAAGCCCCAGTTCTTTACATGAACAATAAAAAAAGCATTATTGCAATTGTGACCTTAGCTTTTGTCTGGAGAGATAAAATAAGAGCAGATGTTATGTTTGAAAATAACTGACAGTGAATTAGCCATGTACAGTGTGTCTTGAAAGTGCTGTAATGCAAACCAGACACTGTGCTCATCCCAGCCCTCAGCAATGTCCTCTTTGTGTTGGCATAATAGGAGCAACCAGATATTTGCAGTGGTGAAACATGAGACAGGGAAGCTGCAGCTTGCAAATCTACTTGGAGGCAACTCTCAGTCAGGTGAAATCCATGGGATTATTCTCCTTTCTGTTTCTTGAGTCAGTGTTTTTTGGGACTTGTAAATGTGAGGAATTAAGAAAGTTCAGCTCAGTCTAGATTATGTCCTAAACTAATCTATTGCCTCACTTCTTGCCTTCTATTCAAATCATCCTCACCTTCACTTGTGTGAGGTGAAAGTGAATCCTTCAGCTTACTTCTTTTGTGTCATGTTATTTATTGAGAGTGAGAGCCTTCCACTCTTTTTACTGCTTTTTGTGTTGCTATGGCAATGGTAGGTGAGGCCCATGCTTCTAGTCTGGTTAAATGTATTTTAATTGCTTCAATAAATGTACTTTAAAAATATACAGTGAAGGCTAATGTTAATGTTGTAGTTATGTTGCATCACATGTAGTAGAGATAAAAAAAATGTTAATGTAAGCTTATCTTTAACTGGTTTTGAAGCTGGTGATTTAGCTTTCAGCACTCTGCCTTTTGTGCGGTGGCAGGGCTGATTGCTTTGGGTAAACACTTGTCTTCAGCTAAAGCCATGGGTAAATAGGATTGGAAAGATGTGCCTGAGCCATAGAATGCATTTCCTTAGGATTGCAGGTGACTGTAAAATAGGCATTTAGCCTAGACTGATGCACAGAGCATCTGGATCACGCGCTATTCTAGAAATACCCTTGGAGCATGCTTCAAAATCCTGCAAGAGTTAAAAACTTTGTCTGTAGAGTGCTGTTAGGAGGAGGGAAAGAGATAAGGCTACTGCTGATATTCTATATTTCCATGATTATCCTACCCTACAGAGCACAGGGAAATCATGTCATGGCAATGGAATGCATTTCTAAAGGCCTTTGGGAGAACGTTTTTGTGGCAATTGCTTTTGTTCTTTTCACATCTTCTTTTCACATGTTCTTTTCACTCTTCATGAGTGAAATATGAGTTGAAATAGGTGTGGCTGTGTCATCTTCTGACAAGATGCTGAAAACTGGCAGTGGACCTGCACATTTGGTCTCTATATTCAATATTTCTTTTTAACACTGAATTGTGGAAAGGGGTAGAAAAGAGCTGCAAAATTGGTTTGAAAGTAGGAGAAAACATCCTGCAGTGAAAAAGCTACAAAATTGGCATGTTTGAATTATTAAAAAGCCTTAGAGGAAGCTTGGACAGAGTGAATAAATATCTTCCTAAGGAGAAAATACCATATACCATATACCAAAAGGGCCTTTTACTTAGCAGAGAGAGGACTTAAGATCAGGCACATTCAGACTGGATATAAACCAGATTAAGCTTGAAGACAGACTAATCAGACACAAAGAGGGTGTCCAGCAAGCCTTCCTATGAGGACTGGCAGCACGTTCCAAGAGAAATTGTTCCAGTTTTACACAAGCTGGTGGGCAGAAAGGGGCAGCAGAGGGGCAAATTCTGTAACATTTTATATACAGATATACCTGCACTGTTTATATGCTCACATAAGCACACACATACAAGGCAGAAGTGATGACTTGTTAGGCTTTTCTGGCTCTAGACTCCCAGGCAGTGATCTGTGTGGCAGTACTGAACTTGCTGTTTATAAACTTCTTACAGAAGACTTCTTAAAATAAGAAAGGTAGAAAGCAATTATAAGTTTTGTTGAAACCAATTATAATTTTTGTTGCTAAAGCTCTGTTAGATTCTGAAGCAATTATAAGAGAATTTGAATTATAATGTAAGTGTACAGTGGTTAGCTTTGATATGTGAAGGAAACATGGTTTCTAGTAATGGAACAATGTTGGCAATTAAACCTTGCAGTGCACAAAATGTTTGTAAACGAGATAAAGGATGTGTGTTGGTTGCAAGGGTCTTTATATGCCATTAGTGAAGTCTCCTTGAGTTTTGAAAAGTTTGACATAACCACTTTTTCATGGAGAATGTATAAAATACAGTTTTTAAGTTCTAGATTAAAGCATATTATGTAGGTGAAATAACTGACCAGTGGACACAGTGTACAAGTGTGTACATAAGTCTTATATTCTAAAGAAAAACTCACTTAGAAAAATGCTTTGGAATCAGAAGAAATTTTACTAATACTTTTGGTAATATCAATGTCTAGAAGTATAAGAATGATGCAAAGTTTGGCTTTGTGAGAAGTTTAATTTGACTTATTTTTTTACAATAAATAACTAGTATATTGATATAATATATCAATATATATAATATATATTATATATATTTATATGAATATTTTATATTTATATAATATATAAATAATATATTGATATGCATAATATATTTATACAGAAAAAGATTTTAAAATTATAAACTTAATTTATGCAAAGTGCTGTTTCTTTGTCTTGATCATGCCTAGGTTTATTAACTGAAAATGTTTAAGTTATGTTATTCTGCAGATATGCACCATTTCCTACAATAATTTGAACATTTTTGTGTTTTCCAAGGCTTTAACATTCTTGAATAGTTCTTAGAGTCTGGTGGTAGCACAATGTAAAAACAAAGTAAACCAATGCAAAAAGTTCTAATGTTAAAGCATACATCATCTGTTATAACAGAATATTTTTTAAATTAGCAGTTAGAAGAAGAGACCTAATTAACGAGCTGTTTTGGGTGGTTTGCCAGCTCACAGCCTCATCGTGCTTTCCCCTGGTGCTGGCTGCAGCCTTACCTGCCCTGCAGGAGGTGCTGCCTGGCATCCCGTGCTCCTGTGGGAAGCACAAACACCCTGGCAGGGCAGAAGCCCAGGTGAGGCTGGGGGTGCCAGAAAGAGCCATTGGTGACCCCTCCCTCATCCCCCCTTCCTGAATCCCCAGCATAAAGGAGATGTTGGAGAGGCAGAGTGTATCTGTCTGTTGAAATGAGCAAACATGATGGTTTCAGGTAGTTAATGTTGCATTGAACAGCACTAATTTGATGAGTATGACATGAGCTATTTAATCTGCATTGAATCATTGCCTTGCAGTTGCACCCCTAAAATCTATGGGTGTCTAATAAACCCCCGGAGCCAAAGTGGCAGGTTTAGAATTTGCAGTACCTCCTAATCCTAGTAAAACAGTTATGAAGCAGGCTGAATAACTAATGGTAAATGTTTTTGAGATCTATTTAATCTGTCTTAGTTCATAAATAGCCTGCCAAAACCTTTTTAACTTGTCTTTTATTACCAATTATTTCCTGATTCCTTTCTGCCTGTAATTTTTGATCTGTCTTATAGATGAGATTGCAGATGCTTTGATGATCAATTCAGAAGTAATAAAAGTATATCTGTATTAAAGTAAAGTATACCTTTAATTATTAACAGCTCTTCCTGATTAAATATCTGCCTTCCTCTGAATTATGTTAATTGACTTCTTATTAATTTTGGAATAACTGCATCTGCTTATTACAAGTAAAGAAAAAATGAATATGACATATTTATCTAGGAGTAAATCATATGGAAAAAAATCTGTGAATCACAGAATTGGGTCTAGATAGGCTTCTTATGTTATCTAACTGCAAGAGTGCACAAACTCCCATTTTAATGTCACTACTTCCTCATATATGAGATGAGGCACTCATGATTCTGCCATCTTTTTTCAAACACTTTGAGATTTTAAAGTGGACTTACATCCATTGTGATTTGTCCCTGTAGATGATGATCCACATCATAACCTTTGGGTCTCAACTTTATGAATTTGATCCTTTTTTTTTTTGATGTCAGACCTTCATTGCTACTCTTATAATTTCTTGTTAAAATGTCTTGGTGCAGTCCATATTTGTAAACTGAAATTTGAAGCCTGATACCAAGCTTGTCTGTTAAAAAAGATTTCTGTTTTGTGAGGTTTGAGATATCTAGCTCAAATGCAGAAAACAAAATTTAAGCATGTGTCCAGTTTCTGCTAAAGACACTAGAAAGGACTGCTCTTTCTGTGGCATTGGTAAGGGTAATGAGATCAGACAATTTGATGTGCAGTTGCTTGGATATTTGCAGAATACTTTTACAGAGCTGTTATATTACTGAAAAATATTTATTCATTAAAATCTTCTGTAAGAGATGACTTTGACCAAGTCAGAGCTAAACCAAGAGCACCGAGAAAGCCTTCACAAGCTTTTAACTACTTGGGAGGTGTTACTCAGTGAATCTCAGCTCAGTTGCAGTGGATGGTGTCTGGTGTCACAAACATGGTACCTGTGAGATGGCACTCTGTGTGGGCCCCAGTTCACTCTCTGTGATGTTCAAGAGAAACACGTGATTTAAATTAGGTGAATACTAATAACCTGGTTATTATTGTTATTCTAAGGCTGAGAATCCCTGAAACAACACTTGCTCATAAAAAATGTGTCCCAGGTGACTTGATGCCCCTCATCTTTCACCAGTCTAGAGGAATCTAGTGTCAGACAGTGCCATTTCTAGCTGCAATATACGTGAAGGAAAACAAAAGAACCGAACCCATCTCCCTCCCGCAAAGTCTCTGTTACATCGTTAAAGTTCACTGTCTTTGGCTGAGCTCTGAGACCCGAGACCCAGACGAAAACATCTATTAACATTCTGAAGGCACATTTGTTAACTGCAGAACTATTTCACTCAGTGCCTTGACTAAATTATCTTTGTGCAAATTACATTTTTTCCCTAATCACCTCGGGTACTTCACTTGGAAGGCTTCCTACTTTTCTGCATCCAACTGCCAGGTATTACTTTGAAAAGCTTCACACCAAACTTGTTTTGGATGATATCTGGAGTAAAAGGCCACTAATTCAACCTGCTGCTGTGAGCCCACCTCTGGGCCTTTAGCTGTCAGGAGCCTTGCTTGCTTCTTAGCTCATATTTGATATGATGGAAAACTTGAGAGACTGTATTTTTCTAGCACCCGAAGCACATTCAGACTGGATTTAGTCATTATCTTGAACCCTTGCCTATATCTTATATGGAGATGCAAATAAACAGCTCATGCCAGCATTCACAGGGCTGTTATGTTAAACAGGTGCTGAGGTCCTGGGTGGGGTGTATCAAGGCAGATCAGCTTACGTGGCTTACACTATGCATCATTACCCTCCTACTTGGACACCTTGGCTTCAGGCAGGCACAAGGTTTTTCTTGGCTCCAAGCAGGAATGAGGTGTTCTCTTTCTGCCTGTGTTTATTGACTTATGCAAACTTAAGATTCTTGAATTATTAATTTAATTTTAACACGATGCTTTCTGGATAAAATACTCAAGCACCAAGGCAAACCCTGCACAGATTAACTTATGATTTAGCAGAATGCTAAAGTCTCTCTTGCTTGGGGGATACATGGAAACCTAGACTCCCAGAAATCCAGGCTTGAATCACTGTACTGCCAACTATGCAAGTGTAGATGTTTTATATTCTTCATTTTGCAAAAAAACTACTGTGGAGTAAAGGCTGAAAAAAATATAATCTGAGGCAACTAAAATATCTGTGAGAGGACCTAATCTCCAATTCCTGACCTACAGAAGTCTCTTCCATCATATCGTTTCTGAATGAAATACAGAATAATCCAGTGAATAAAGACCAGAGATAACAGAGCAACAGGCCATCAATAAAACCATGTCAACATCTTCCTAAACATGGGAACCATTAGGCACCTGTGCAAGAATCAGGCACCATGAGTGGCATGCTCACATTTAAGGTACTTAAAACACTAACTTTGAAGCTTTGGGCTGGATAAGCAGACAGTGAGGTGGATTGAAACTGCATTAACAGCTGTACCTGGAGGATGGTGATCAGTGCTGTGAAGTCTGGTTAGAGGCCAGTGGCCAGCAGCAGGGGAATCCTAGGATCAGTGCTGGGTCTAGTCCTGTTTTCATCAATGTACATAAATACCAAAAGGGATGGTGTGAAGATGGAGCTGAGCTCTTTTGAGTGACAGGAGAGGACAAAAAATGTCAGTTCTTCTGAATTCAGACCACACTTATCAGATCTGACACTGAAAGGTGTCTAGTTGTGGGGGATGCTTGGCTCTGCACATCAAACTTAGGAAGAATATAGAGATGGCTGAAGCCGGGTGAGATTGCAGAACCTCAGCTCTGTTTTAAAGGGAAATTTAATTGTTGACAGCAAGAGGTTGGCTGGTCTCTTTTTCCCCATCCTTTTGTTAAAAAACACCTATTTTGTACACCAGACAAATTAAATGGCCTCAAAGTCTCATACCTCTAAAAGCACAGTTGACATTTCTGCAGAAAAGTGTGTTCCAGACTGCAGATTTTCTTCCCTCCCAACCCTCAGCTACTTTAACCATTAGATGATTCAGCCTCTAACCCATTAATTGCCTAAAAATCCCCATGGCAAAAGTTTTGTGTTAATCGCTGTCAGTTTTGTGTTAATTCCAGGTGCTGAGATCTGACAATGCTGACAATGTTTTTTAAGGCTTAGCCTACCTACGTAGGCCTATCAAGATGTCTTTGGAGATTTATCTTGGATATGGAAAATGGGAATCTGGGCTGACCCATTTAGGAAATGAAAATAATTTATGATTGAGAGATGCACATAGAGGGATATAAGTATGGATCTGTATTTTAGTGTGAACAAGTAAACAGTCAGCACTATAATAATCTGTAAGGCATTTGATCCCAATAAACCATCTTAATCCTTAAGGCTATTCTGGCAGTGAGAGATAACTGCACAGAAACAGAAACGTTCTTAGCATAAAGCTCACATATCCATGTTTACTCTGTGTGTTAGACAGTTTCAAATCCCTTCCCCCTCTTTCCCAAAAGTGGTGAGAACTTCATCTCTACAGTCTGCTAGTTCCCTACTTCACTAGCCCTTCAATTTGGATTTTTATGTTTTCCAGAAAGGGCCAAGACAAAAGGAAAATCAAGCCATAAAGAAATGCCTGGGACTAATGCTACCCCACTGGCTTGCCCTCTGCTTCAATGAAGTTTCACTGCAGATTTTGGTTTCAATAGCCATACATGTGGTCCTGCGCTTTGTGGGAGGATGCATTTCCACATCTCTGCTCTTAACAAGCCTCTGAGCTCAATGTTTTTGTGGCTGTCTCCTGGCTGCTGCATTGTCTTCATTGTTGTCTGCATTGCAGACAAAGGGCTACAGCTCAGAAATGCAGAGACAGTGAGTGCCTAGGCAGTGAAATGCTAAAACTTGTTTAATTTGTTGTCATTACTAAAGACTGAATGGTACTTATGAAAGGGTAGGAGCAAGAGCACATAGTACCTCCAGAAATAGGTAGTACCACTGCAGGTTAGGTTACCATAATTTTTTTATAATCTTCAAGCCAGCACTTGCTCCTTCAGTTTTGGTGTCCTGGAATCTGAAGATACTTGGGGTCTGTCTGGTATTTTGTGAACATACAGACCTTGTCAGCAGTGCAGGTGTGGAGTGCCTGGTGCTACTGCTCCAGTACAAGTGCTCTGCTGGCCTAAGCTGTGGGGCAGACATGAAAAGGGACTATTACTTACAGCTCAGAAATCCTCAGGATAAAGGTGGAATTTTTCTATAAGTTTTTTTCGTTGATCAATTAGTTTGCAAAAATCTTTCTAGCTTAGATGGGTGAATAGCCATTAGGTACCAGGCTTTGACTCAGGTCAAGGTTGTTTGCTAGGGAAGCTGAAACCAATTTTTCCTCCCCCCACAAATAACAAGCTCGGGTTAAGACTCTTCAGCACAAATGTTGCCATGTAATGGCATTAAAATAATACACATGTATTTATGTTGTGAAGTCTTCAAAGTCTGGAAAAGGACTTTGAGTTCCCCCAGTCATGCAAATACCAGCAAAAACATTAACCTAGCTGGGAACTGCTCTAATTGGGACAAAACCCCCCATTTTGCATCCATATTTGACATTTAATGATAGCTTTATATTGCTTTTATGAACAAGAATTTGTAGTTCTACTTCTTATTGTTGGACGAGAATGTATAAGAATTTTAGCTTCAACAAAGCTGCACAGGTGCCACTGCAAGAAATGATCCTTAGTATATGGGATACATTAGGTTGTACTCGTGATTGATAATTTGAGGAGGGAAGTATATATAAATTTTTTATGTAGGGAAACTTTCCTTTTATGTGTTTTTTTGATCAGTGACAAAGCATTTCTTAACTTCAGTAGTAAGTGCTCAAGGTGCAATATATCTTAGTGCTAAATAGTGTTGTCTGATGTATTCACCCTGCAGGTGTAGCTTAAGTGTAAGAGCCCATGCTTATGTTAAATGCAACACTCCTGTTGATGGATTTTGCTTACATTTACCCAGATGCACTGTATATGCAGCTTATTTTCTTCCATTTTGCTAAGCAAATAATTCAATGAGAAAGCAATACTATGAAGTGCAATCAGCTATGAAAAAAAAAATAAAGTTATTTGTAGGTAAAATAAGAATTGTAAATTTATTTGTAGGTCTCTTTCTGTAGAAGAAATGTTGATATTATGGCCACTTAAAATGGCCATAAAATGGCCATTTATCAACTTAAAATGTTGATATTATGGCCACTTGTTTTTGAGGGCCCAGAAACATCAGGAGAAGGAGAAGAGAGAAACCTTTGAGGTGTTTGAGAGCTTCTGTACTCTCAATCCTTGTGTTAAAAAGGCTTTAAGAGAGCAGAAACAGTGCTTCAGAAACTTTCCTTGTTGCAAAGTAAGCCTTTATAGTGCATGGCATAATTGTTATTCTTTATGATCATAATGTGGCTAATATAAAAAAAAAAAAAATCAATGAACACCATGAGGTAAGGAAAAAAAGGAAACATCCAAACAGTTTTTTCAGCAAAACTTGCAGAGATTCAGAGATTTATGGAAAGGGAGCACTCTCTGTTTATTGTCAGGAAGCTTTGCCATTCGCTTCTAAGGAAGTTTCAGTAGATTCTAAATGCTTGTAAGAGTTATGACTCAATTTATCCAGATAACAATATCTTTGTTATCTAAAATCTTGGAAACACTGTGTATTTCAGCGCAGACTGCGAGCGATAACAATCAACTTCAACTCTCACTGACCCAGGAGGGCTGTGATACGGCATTTAGTATTACTTCCTATAATTACATGTAATAAAATTGTGTTGTCATTGGTGTTATTGTAATTGGTATAAAAAGTTGTTTATAGCAAAATATTACAGATGCAGGCAGTGATTTTCTGCAGGAGTTCACAGATGGCAAAGCTAGACTCTGGCAGATTAGAACTGCCAGAGTATAGTACTTGCACAGTACAAGTAAGCTCTAGTTCACAATGCACATGGGAGAAAAGGGCTTGATTAACAGATTAGAAGCTGCTTTGGATGTTAAAATGCATTCATGTGCCTGTGTATTTACCAGTATGTATAAATCCAGGACATTTAAAATAAACAGTTAGCAACCTAATAGTTTCCATTTTTAAATGGTTTGTTCTTAGTTGAAAGTGTTTTATTCTCTTTTTAGAAGCTCCTGCATTTATGCCATTTGTTCTAAGTTTTCTTAGCCAAATCAAATCAAGCCAGCTCTTGATTTGGAGAAGCTAGTGTTAATGGGAGGAATACATGTGTTATACCTCTGGCAGCACCACAGTGTACTTTGGAGGCGTGAGTAAAGTGGGAGAGTCTGGAAGCTTTGAGGGCTAATCTTTTTACAACCATGGATTTTCTATGTAACCACAGGCAAGTCTCTTTGTCTTAATTTCCATCCTTGCACAGGGGAGATACTAGTATCATCTCACTAGGGAACCATGGATGTAAATTAATGTTTGTGACTCAGAGAACCGGCAGAAATGCATAATCATGTGATGTAGAAGAAGTGGTCGAGATCAAATACTTACAGAATTCAAATAGACCTACTGGAAGTGTCCTGCATAGTACAAGTAAACTCCAGGGCATGATGCACGGGGACAAAAGGGCTTGATTCAAGTTACACAAAGACTTTTTAGCCCTGGCACAGCTCAGCTCAGTATTCTTGGTTTTGGAAATCAAAATCCTGTTTTTCACCTGCTGCTTTACTAGGTGCACTGCTGTGCATTGCATGCAGGCTCTGTTTCTTCGTCTTCATCTGTTCTTAAAAATAGCTCTTGGAAACTGTTCCTCAGAAGAGGAACCTCATCACCTTGTGAGTGATCCTTGCATTTATCTCTTTCTCCACATAACTAAAGACTTGCTATTACCATCACATGATAGTAGTAGCAACTTTAAATTACTGGGCCAGGCTATAAGACTGAAAACTGTGAGAACCATGTGCACCCAGGAGGTTATGCAGATACAATTACAAATGGTTTACAGAGCATTCACTTTTCTCATTTCCACTTCTGTTTCTGTGGTGTGAATCAGTCCTGTTTTGTTGTTCTGTGTTTTAACACTTTATGTAAGTATTCTTGAAATCCAAAGGCTGAGTGAATTCTTTCAGAGTGTTACAAAGGCTTTGGCAGCATTATTAAATGTATGTATATAATTCTTTCCCAGTGAGTTTAATTTTCCATGTGCATCAGCCAAAGCTGTTAGGCATAGTGCCCAGCTTACGAGCCATTGAAGAAAAGCATGCCTTAAGTTTTTCCAGCTGCTTGTTCAGGATGTTTCTGACCCATGTGGACATTGTCCTTTTGTTGTATTCTGTAAACAGGCAGACAAAAGAGATGCATGGAGCGGTAGATGAAAACTCTTGCTGAGTGGCTTTAGGTTGTGCTAGGTGGCAGAAGTACAGGTTTGGTCTTCAGTTGGGTTTTTACAAGGTATGTAAATAAGCCAAAGTTTTTTTCTTGTTTTTGGTCTGCCTCAACTGATTTAAGGAAATAGCATGCTCATGCAGCTTCACCCTAGCATGCTGAAATGGATTTGTCTCCAGGCAATTTACAACATATCTAAACCATCTCTCATCTTTACTCCCACTCTCAGGGCAGGTGAGTTATGTAAACCTCATGAGAAAAAGCAGAACCTTGTCCACCACTTGCCTACACCATTAGGTACTGCAAAAGCCCAAGCAATTAACACTAGCTAATTAACTTTATCTGACTGCTACACTGAAATAGCCTCAATTTTTAAAGGTGTTTATGTAGTTGATTTCCCCTGTTTTTAATAAGAATTAGCCAGCTTAATACCTTTAAAAATTAAGCCTTTCTTTAGCTATATGCAGTCTAACATAATCTCTTGAGTGTGCTCTTTTCCCTCTCTCATGCATTCCATGTGCCCAAATTACAAACATCAAATCCCTGCAGACCAACATTAACTGAAAAATTTCCTTGAATGGCACTGCATTTGCTGATGTGTGAAGGACAACATGAACAGGCATGCCAGAAAAATGGGGTTATTGGGAACTGTTTGGGGACAGAGAGGAGATAGAGCACTGTGCAATGTGTATTGTCTGAAGAGAAAACAGAGTGCGATAGCTTACTATACAGCATTTTACCAAATTGAATAAGAGATTCTAAATTTTTTTTGTTTTCTTAACAGATGTTGCTACTGTGGGAAAACTTTAACCAATAGAGTAAGTATCAGCCAAGACCTTGCATGCACCCCAACCTCCTTCATTTATCATGACACCCCTGCCTGCAATACTTCTATACCAGCTAGGCAAATGTGCTCTCAGAGCTCAGCCTGGGTCCCATCCAGAGAGCCAAACAGCAGGCAATAGTCTTTCTTCTCATGCTGGTATCTCTACCAACCCAGGAAGGTCTGGTGAGGTTGACAGCTGGAAGGCAAGCCTTGTTGCTGTTCCATTTCTTTGTTATCGCTTGCTTGTGGGAAGGGAAAAGCATGGACTTGTTCCACCATATAAGAAACATCTTCTAGGGAGCCAGTGCCAACCTTGGCAGCTAGGGAGGGTGTATGTTAAAATGACAACAGCCGCACATGACTTTATGTTCTCAAAGGGCCCTTGACAGAACCTTGTGATCTTGCAAATGTCCTTCAGACTGATAGCACTAAAACTGCATCTCCATAGAAGTAACATACTTAACTTTCCCCCTAAGTGTCGAGTCATATTCATTAGTTACAATTCATGTGTCTTTGCCTTTTTTGGGAGTAATCATTACCTTATGATTGAAGTTACTTTCACTATGGAATTGACAAGGAAGGATGTTTGTCTTTTAATCATTATTACCAAACTGTCTGATCAGAATGTTCTCACTTCTTGTGGAAGAAAAACAGCCTGGCATGGCAACTGCAGAGGAGACCAGCATATCTGCCCTCCCTCCCAGACAAGAAGCACAAGACAGAAAGGTCTGGAAAAGGAACCAGCATTTACATTGCTCCTCACTTGTCCTTTTCTGCAACACCAGGGCTGGGAAAGGTCAAGCCCATTTGTGCTCAGATCTTCATGACTTGTCTCAGTGAAGAACCTCTGCAACTGTGCAATAAACAGAGATACGCTGAATGGTTTTGGAAATACAGGATTAGGCACCTAAGATAGGGATCTTCAAAAAGTGTTACAGTAAGTGGGGTGTTGTCAGCCAGTACAAAATGGCAGGAAGAGCAGCAGCTGCCCAGCCCTGGTTGTTGAAAAGAGCCGTGTACCTAGCTCAGATATGGGGATAAGGCAATTGTGTCTGCTCTAGATACTGGAGTGAGTCTGACAAAAAGACATGAAGATGAGTAAGTGATTGGAGCACATGTTGTATATGGAGAGGCTGAGGGAGCTGGGACAGCTCAACCTGAAGAAGCAAAGGCTTATAGGGACTCTTACTAATATGTATGAACACCTGAAGGGAGGCTGCAAAGAAAAGAGAACCAGGATATTTTCCCTGGTACCCAGAAAAAGGGTAAAAGGAAATGGGAAGAAATGAATTAAATTTTATTGAAGCACAACAAAAAATGTTTACACTGAATGTGCTTGTACAGAGCAGGTTGCCTAGAGAGATTGTGGCATTTACATGTGGAGATATTAACAAAAATAGACATAGTCCAGGGCAAGTTACTGCCATTGACTCTGCTTGGGGTGGTAGAGCTTGGACTACATGATCTCCAGGGGTCCTTTTCTATCTCAACAATTCTATGGTTCTGTGATGAGCCAAAGACATACAATAATTCCAAGCCTTTTAGGCAGCAATGAAATCTCTTTTCTGACATTTTCATTTAGCCTAAGTAATAAAGTGGTCATTAGATGACAGAAAAAATGAGAAAAAGCATGACTACAGCCAGAGGGTTAGGGTAAGTCAGGTTGAAATTTCTTGCTTCACACAGTATTTCATAATGATATGAAGTATAACAGGTTTTGAGAGAAGTACTGAGGAAGAGAAATATTTTTTCAGAACACCAACTGCTTGGTGATAACGAAATTTTTGGCAATATTAGAAGAGATATTTAGGTTCAGATCTATATCTCCCACATCCCAGCTGATTGCTCCAGTACTGGAAATACTAGGTACCAGTCATCACTCAGAAATTTAATGATTTTGGGAGGGAAATGAGTGAAGATTAGACCAGAACCTTTGGATTTGATGCATGTGGGAATCTATCAGAATAATGATTCACAAAAGAACTGAAAACAGTTGAAGGACCTCACATGTATGTACACATACATATTCTCGCCTATGCAAATGTGAGCAAAAACAAGGTAGAAAATCAGAGACAATACCTGAACAACCATTTTATCCCAAGTCGAATTTGATTGTAAATGAAACTTGTGGAAACACTGCTCAAAAGACCTATGGATTCCACCTAGGGGAAAAAAAGGTGAAGTCATCCCAGGCTGAAAATGAAAGGGCTGTGAAATACTCGTTTGGCTGAACTCCAGATGCCTGTAAACAGTTTAAGACCTTGCAGATAGCTTAGGAAGCTTGAATCTGTCAAAACCCCATACTACTACTGTGAACTGAAGTTCTGTACAACTTGCTGAATGATAGGGTATTGGCAATTTTGCATGATGGCCAGAATCAGACTATAACGCCCAGTAGGACAAGGAACATTCAGTACTGTAATTGGGGTTAACTGGAAAGAGGTGAACACTCAAAGAATCTACCACTGACTCCTGACCAAAGATGAATCAAGAATCCCACAAACATCACTGAAAGAGCTACACACTTCAAAGGGAGCACATAAGAAAGGGCATGCTAAGTCAATGTCCTAGGTATGCTTTTATGTGAGGTAACTGAAACCCGTACTACAGAGAATGATGCAACTCAGGTGGTGGAAGTGCTATGAGATAGACTCCAGACTCAAGTGTAATTTGTATCTCTGCAAAGGAAAGAAAAAAGGTTCATTGGACTAAAAGAAGAATGCAAACATGAACATGATTCTGTGATTTGGTGGATAAACACTCCTGTGGGATGGGGGATACTTGCATCACAGAATATTTCCACCTTTAAAGGTCTGGAATTTCCCTGAAGTCTTTTGGAAATAAAAACGCAGCAGGATTCAGGGCTTTGGGAAGAACATTTTATTGCTAAGCATATCTTTAAACAAACTGCAACTAAGAAAAGAAAAATAATCAAAAAGAAGAAGAAAAAGAAATGGAAAAAAAGCAATAACATCACGATAACTCAAATAAAAATTCTCCAGGTTGTCCATAAAGCAACAGGGATATGGTAGTAGCCCACATACAGAAATGCACATGTTCCCAAAAACTGTCCAATAGAAACTTACACAAAAAAGGAAAGTGTAAATATTTTTCCTTTAACTTAAAAAAGGAAAGCAAAAAGGAAAGGAAGAAAGAAAGCAGGAAATCATTTCACAAGACTCCAAGACTCCAAGAACAGCAATCTTTTACAGACATCAAGATATAATCAACTTTTATATAGTTTCGGCCAGTTAAGTCATCTAAAATCGTGCTTTCATACCTTTTTAAAACCTGTCTTTTTTTCTTTTTTGTATAAAAAATAAAAAAGAAAAAGCTCAACCTCACACGCACACACGCACCACACACACGCACACATACACGCACTGAAAATATTTGTTAACATGAAAGTGCCTTCTCTATGTGTTTGAGAAGACTGTTTTTCTGCATTTAAGTTCCCATGTGCGTGTGTGTATCTGATGAAACTTCTTCAAAGTCAAATATTCATGCGACTTATAAACACCAGCAAGAGTAGATTTCTAAACCTAAACAGCTGATTAGTTTTCATCCGCATACAGCAAAAGTTTTCATTTCTGATATCCCAGGGCTCTCAACCTGTCTTGGTTTCTGTTGTTTCCCACTCTGTCTCTCTCTCCCTCATCTACTTTTTTGCACATGATAGGCATGGCCGTCAAACCACCTCACTATTGTTCTGTACAGTAAGATAATTCTTTTCACAATAACTGGGAAAATGTAGAAAGCAAACAACCAAATTAAATAAGTTAAATAAAACATAAGACATTCCCAATTTAACCATAAAACAGTATATACACCATTAGGGTATCCATATAGAAATTATACTAGCAAAAAAATAGTAGTAAAATATGTAAACAAAATTTCAGGTTTTTTTTTTTTTGACACAGGTAACTGTGACAAAGCTAAAACACACGCTCCCTTCACATTTTAAGGTTTGCTTTTGTTGTCTGTTTCTTTTTACTCTGTTCTTCAAGAACATTCTTATTCCGCATTAAGACCATAACAGAACTTCTGTTCCAGCCGTCCCATCAAACATACCATGATAAATATATCTGTGTGTATATATATATATATATTAAATTATTAAATTAATTTTTCTTTATTATTTTTTGTGTGTCACAGCAGCTTTATTTATTTTCTTTTATATAAAAGAGAAGGAAAAGGGAGAATAGGGCAAATGGAAAGACAGAGATCATCTGAAATGTCAAGCTACAAAATTAAAATATTACATATGAAAAACAATTATATGTCAAAAAAACGGTGTAATTTGCATTCTTTTACAAGTGTTTAGATTTTCTGATGTTCATTGGTCTTGTCACAAGTTGAACTCAGTGGTGTCTTTCTGATCACTTTATTAAACTGATTTATTATTATTTTTTGCATGCATTGCAATGTCACAGAACCACATCCCAGAGGAAGGCTCCTTTACTTTTGCACAGTATATTCAGTTCAGAACAGTTAATAATTTTTAAGCATTGGTTTTTGAATCTCCGAATCCCATTAACCATACTTTGGTTGTCAAATGCATACTGAGTGCTATACTCAAATAAAGCCAATGGCTGATCAGAACAGACCATAACCCATCTGCTCTTCCGTTCAATTGCAAATACTGGAGCCAGATCCAAGAGAACCACCTTTCCATGACAATTTTCCTCAGCACCACTCATCAGACACTGTCACTGCATTGTTAGCAAACAACTTACTACAAGATGATGGATTCTAGAGACAATACAACCAGATATGCAGAGTAAACACCATGGGTAGCTTTTGAATTCATATACGGCAATAGTCTCTCTTTATTTATTATGGATTTTTTTTCCGAGATTTCTTCTCGTGTCCTGGGTCACCCCCCACATCATTCCACTCCACTCTTCCCTCCCTCACCCAAAGTAACCAAAGAAACCAAACAAAAAGCAACCCAAGAAACAAAACAAAATCAAACCAAAAAACCAACAATCTCCAAACTCATTTATTCCCCTCCTCCAATCTCGAAAAGTTATGTGTATGCTGGACACGGCCAGATCAGTTTGTTCAATATATCTTTGTTGTTTAATAATGTTTATATTTTTTCTTTTTCCTTCTTTTTTTTTTTTTTTTTTAAATAAGTAAACTGAAAAATTATTGATACAGTCAGGGATCACGAACATTGTTAAAGACTCACTTGGAGATATGAAACAAGTAAGCCATGAAGTCTTCTACCTTTGCAGAAAGTTCAGCGGAGGAGGAGATTTGGAGATGTCCAAGTTCACTAACAGAGCAGAGCTGTGCGCGCCATCTCCAGAACGCTAAGTGTGCTTTATAATACATTAGGGCAAAGTTTGCTGACTCCAAGTGAGGACTTAGACATTAACAGTCACTGCTGAAATTTTTTCCCAATACTTTTTCCCACAAACGATATCTCCCAATCATCTCGTTCGCTGCAATGGTTCTGATATCTCAGTTAAATCTCATTAAGTATTTCTATATTTATATATAAATAATTATTCTTTTTTACACATAATACTCTTTGTCCTTGTTTTTCTGCTTCTTGTGGCCGCTCTTTGAGCTCTGCTGCTTCTCCTTCACGAGCGTGCCGTTGCTCTGGGCTGAGTTGCTGATGTAGTTCCGCGTCTCGTCCACCTGATAGGACCCCTCGTCCCTGTTCCTGTACTTGTACATGGCGTACAGGAGGATGAGGATGCAGAGGGCGGCAGCAGCCACAATGCCGACGACCATCCCCGTTGTGCTGCTCGACTCACGGACCACCTCTGAGGCCCCCGGAACCCGTCTGATTCCCGGCTCCGTGGGGTTTGCTGTGGGCACATTACGGAACATGGGGGAAGTGATTAGCGGGCTCTTCAGCTTTGTGCTGTCTAGCTCATAGGCAGTGGGCAACGGAAGCAAGACTATGTCAGGCTGGGGTTTGAGCTCACGGTTATTCATTTTGCCAGCTGGCAATTTGGGAATCATCACAGTCGAGGACGAAGCTGTGGAGCGGATCAGCTCAGGGGACAAAGACGTGGTAGTAGTCCTACCAGTTTCGGAGACTTTGTTAGGTCTAAAGTCCTTGGATTCCCACTTGGGTGCGTGTGCTTTGTAGCCACCTTCGAAGATTGAAGTGGAAAGACTCTTATCTGTTACCAAGGAGAAGGTGGTGTAAAAATCTTCATCATCAGTAGGGGGTAGGTTAGAGTCAAAGGTTTCCCCTGAGCCATACCCAGATATCACCAAGCCATCATCATCACAACCATCGCTGCCTTGGTCCGACAAGCAAGGTAACCCCGCCTCAGAGGTCATGGACAGGGAATCTTTGGTGGTCTCAATAATGGTGAGGAGGGGGCGAAAGGTAGGGGGAAGTGTAATGAAAGGTGCACGAGTAGCAATAGGAGGGATATCTAAAGGGTCTTCTACAAGTAGAGGGATAACTAATTCACCTCCTGGGATGGAAAAGAGAAAAAAAAAAGATTAGTACATTTTAATGACACAATGCACCATTTTCAGTTCACTTAAGGGTGAGAGAGGATCTGGGCATTATGAAAAGGTGTCAGGGATCAGCTTTCTCTCTCTCTAGCTACACTACCTACATACTTTTTTGGGGCTGCCTTTCATTGTTCCCTCCCACCCTGCTCGGGCATTGGTAAAGTGAATGCTCCATTTCCTACCTATGCTAGATATGTACAGTGAAATACCCTGAATTTTTACAGATGAAAATTTTTTTATTTTTGGAGATACTCTCAAGTGACTCTGTGGTCATCAATTTTTGGTAGTGATTTTTTTCAAGCATTTGGTTAGAAGACTATTTAAATTAATTACTTTAGACTGCCATAGGCCAGTGTTCTCCTAGCTTTATTTTCTACCATTCATCTTGCCATTTTTTCCTCTTCTGATTATTTTCATTTAAAATAACAGTGGTATTTCTTCTCTGCCATTCTGATATGCTCACCCTCTGTAGCAGTATATAAGTTCTTTCCCTAAGGTGTTTTCCATTCATCCATTTCTTCCTGATCATTGTCTGGCTTTTAAATTGTGGGAAGGTTCATGAGCGTGAAGGATGTAATAAGAACCAAGTACTTACTGGGTCCATGAAGGTACAGAGCTCTACTCAATATGTTCATTTCTTTTTAATCTTTCTTTAGCATTCTGTTTGACACTAGGAATGTCCCTTTCCTTGCATCTTTTGAGGCTACTAGTGCCATGCTATCTTCATCTTCCATTCTTCTTGATATTCATTCACTATAATTTGATTAAAATTAAGATAGATTTTATAGTGATTGACAAAAAAAGTGAATAAGGACTTTGATGAACCAAATCAGCACTTGAGCCCAGGACTGCACTGCAGATATTGTCTTCACACCTACTGTTGCTTATTCTTGACAGGCACACAGTTGCAATCAGTTCTACTGATTTCTAACAGGATGGTTACCTGCCTACAGAGGTCTAAAAACAAGGTGGACTTATGGTCTCCTCTTCAAGCAGAACAATAAAGCTAGAGATGTAACATTTGTACCTTACAACAATATAAGCTGCAAATTAAACAAGAAAATCAGTGTATCAGTTCTGTGATTTGGATTCTGAGCAGCCATATTGCTACTTTTAGGGTAATAGCCTTCTGTTGTCTCTGTATCATAATGTGACTGCACCTCTATTTTTGAGTATATGGTAGTTAAAACTCCAGTGTTTTATATTGTGGACAAAAAAATGTGGAATCTTATTAATTTATCTAATTCCTCTACCTCTGTTTATATAGTCTTCTGTTGACATACAGGTCATCAACAATTTTTTTCTTTTAGAGTGAATTATATTGATTTTGAAAGTTTGTGTATAGATTTTAATTTGGGTAATTTTTCTTTGCCTAGCCATGTAAGTAAGCAGCTTAAAATATAAATTGAATTGTTCAGCTAACATAATGAGAATCACCTAGATCTGTTCAAAGGAGTACAACTCAGTAAGTATTCCTAATGCACATGAAATTTTGATTTATACTCACCATTGCTTAAGGGGAATGTTCAAAAGGAATTGTAGTTTCTAAATAAATAATTCTGGGTTTTAGTTATGTATTAATAACTGCTAATGAACAGTTTGGCATTGCTACAATGCTGAATTCATCAAGGTCAAAAATTCTACTCTCTCAAAATCTACCCTATATATTATATGCACTTGTTTCCCATTGAATTCTGCCAGTAATGTCTATGGAATGTCTATAAGGAATATTGTCTAAAATCAAAATACCTTCTAAATGTATTTGGAGAGCAAATAATTTGAACAAATTACACATGGGAGACAGAAATATACTGAAAAAGGTACTTAACAGTTTGATTAAATCTGGATAGCTGAAATAGCAATATGGCTTATTCTTTTCCTTAATGGGAAACTAAGTGGTGACACAGTTTAATCAATTGAAACAGTCGGAATTCTCTCAGAGGTACCAGGGTTGAAATTACACCAAAATAAGAAATGTGGTGCTTTGCACGCTTTCATGCAAAGCTAGTTTTAAGTTAAGATACAAAGGGACAATTTGAACATGTTGTTTAGTTTTCTGAGCTTCCTCAGTATGTTCATATATCTCTTTTGTTACTGCAGAGAGACTGAAAAAATAAGTATCAATGTCTCTAAACTACATGCTTTCAAAAAAATTATGTAAAAAAGCCTACAGTGGAGTCTGCCAAATGGCTGCACTGCATTTTGTGCTCATGCATCTGAGCTGTCTTCTGAGCAATGCAGAAACTAGAGCATATAATATGATTTATATATGTCCAGAAGGCCTATCCATGGCTTGAGTAGAGCATCTATAATCTATGCAAACAGGTGGTCTCAGGATGAACTCAGAGTATGCCTTGGGGGAAAGATCATCTGTGAGCCTGGCAAAAAAATGTATAAAAATAACAGAATTTAAGTGAGGATTGCAACAAATGGCATGAGTCTGGAATTTAAGTTCCAGAAAGTCAGGGATAGATAGTGTTTCTTTAAACAGTTTTTAAGATCAGTGTTTTACTGTTCAATTGCAATACTCATCTGTGATTTGCATTCATCATCTGTGACACTCAACTGGAAAAAAAAAGTTTGTCAGCTTTTAATTGCTCATCTGGAGCCTTGAAGTGCCTTTGTTCTTAAAAGCTATTATACTGGCCTACAGCATCAGTGTATAGTTGATCTGCCACCCATTGGAGCAATATTTTGGGTAGCTTTCATCCAAAAAGAAATTATTTTGGTCCTCCTAATGATTAATTTCCTGGAAGGAATCAGACATTTTTTATATTTAATGTGTATTTATCCTTTTCCCCCAATAACCTTTGCATTTAAAAGCAGGTCATAGTTATGTAGTTTTTGTTGGTATTGAGGACTTGAGATAATGATCAAAACTACTGGAATTATAAAAATGAACGCAGCTGTCTTGAAATATGAAGTAAAGTTGATAGACTTGCTATGATAACTCAGGTTTTACATAAGTGATGGAGAAAATAACAGAGATTTTCAATGCCAGCAAGTCTGGTGGATGGAAGGCAATAAGACAGAGTCAGGACTAAGTTTTACAAAGCTTTCATCTCTCAATGTAAGTGAGGAGAGAAATAACTTTCATACTAGGAGTAGTGGATTAACTTTGATTCAATTATTTAATCTCATCACTAGTTTTTATTCCAAATTGTCCAATGATTCACACTATGGTTTCTTGCATACTCAAGAAATAGAGACTGTTTAAGGTTCTTCCTTAGGAGTCACTTCTCCATCAAGGAGTTAATTTGTTACATTTACCTTCGTGGTGGATCAGATAGATGAAAAGGTTGTAATTATGTTTTGATTTTTAATTTTTTTAATTGTCCATAATAGAAGAAAATGAGGCCAAAAAAGGCTGTGTGACAGTAAATCAGAAAAAGCACTTTAGGTATCAAATCTGGCTTCTCTTTTATTGCATTGTTAGGCATCTATGCAAACCTCACAGCAAACTTGAAGCTGTAAGTTTAACAGGATGCAAGCACAATGAATACTTCCTGGGGTATGAGATTTATAGGGGAATAAAAACATCCTTAAAAATGACATGATAAAAATGCCACTCAGTCTAAGAGAACTGTGTTATTTAAGGATAACAGGGAATGTAAATCCTGAAAAGTTCCCAGGAAAGTGTGAGAAATATGATCACCAATATCTGTGGAGCAATTGCAGACTTTCATATCATACCTGCAAGCACCTCTGTAAGTGGTACTACATTTCTGCAGGTGAGAGACATGAGAGGGAGTCTGATGGCCAGCAGATTGAGTGTGTGTGTAGGGGGAATCATCTTTCACAGAAGAATGGCTGAGGGTGCAGGAAGCTGCCTGGAGCCAGTGGTCCTTTGATGGTGGAGTAATGATGCCTCTTGCCCAGGCCCCACATCAGATTAAAAGTGAACACTGAAAGATTTTAAAAACTAAAACTTGGTTGTCAAGAATATCTTATGCAGGATTTGGATCCTGAATGGTTTGCTGTAGAAGGCAAATGTTTTACAGATTTAGGCCTCTAGAAAGAGCTAGAGGAGCCCTTGAAAAACAATGACAATTTTGAAGAGAAATATGTTTGAGAGAGGTCTTATGTATGTCAAATTTTCTTTTCTCCTCACGGTGTCTACCCATTTTTCAACTGCAAAATTAATGCTTTGCAGCCTTGAATAAAACTTGGAGGTTCAATTTCCAAATTGCTCTATTCTATGAAAGAAAAAAGCAAGGCTGCAACCCTGTTTGGGCCATGGCGTTCAAACAAATATTCATGTAAGACTTAGATTCTGCTTGGGAATGATATAGGCTGTTTCCTGGTAGTTAGAGATTTCTTTCTCCCTTTTTTTTTTTCCTGTTGGCTGTTAAGCACCTGTTAAAAGTGTGTGCTTTGAATTCAGGGTTACTTTAGCAATCTAAAGATTTCACAAGGATTTTCCAGATTTATTTTTCACCTACTTTGTGCTTTCTCCCCTAAGCAGGGAATAGATGTTTCTTGAATAGAAATATGTGTTTTAAAAAGCTCCTCTTGAAAACACAATGCCACAGAACTAAACAAAAGAGGAACAGATAAAATCATTTCCTCGGCAGTGACATAGATGCAAAACTCATCCACAGTGTAGACAAAAAAAAACCAACCCAACCCCAAAAAACTTAATACCAAACTGGAAGGAGCTCTGAGAGAACTGAAGTCTGTGAGTTGGGAAATCTCATACCAAAGAGCCCAGTGGTTTGCTTGGCCTTCTCATTCCAGAGAGTGTGCATATATTAATTAAAAATTAGCCTTTTAATGTAACACATATACTGCTTTCATGGAGTTGTTCTTTTCTTTAAACTACCAAGAGCACTGGGGGTATAAAAGGTCTGCTTAAGCCTTGGAGCTGCCCTGCTTTTTGCTTTATGAGTGTATTTATAGATATATAATTCATACCTCTGGAGCTGAGCTCTAGTCAGAGTCCTCTGCCACTGGAAAAGACGGAGTGTTTAATATTTAATAGAAGCCTTATGAACTGTGAGGATGGTGTGGGCAAGCCAGGAATGCAGAGGGCACCAAAAAATTTGATAAATAAAACAACATGAAAAACTCTGGCAGCTGGTGGTTTTCATCTTTAGAGCTACAACTACTTCAGTGGAGTTTCAGGCATCAAACTGATAAAGGACAAAAGGCACACAAAAAGGAAGCCTGAAAGATTCATCCACTGCTGCTGATGATAAGGAACACACCTTATAGTCTCTCTTTTCCAGCTGCAACTGAGGAGCTTTAAATTGTCATCCATAAAGGCTGCACAATTCATCCATTCCTGCAGGTACTTGAAATTCTGCATCCAAAGTTTGCAAATTTCATTCTATTCTTTTGATGTTCCTCTGAAGTCTGACTCCATTTTTAATAGGGAATACTTGCCAGAGAACTAATTCCTTACCTTTCCCCTGCCCTGTATCAACACGATAATTTCTTATTAAAAGACTGAGTTCATAAATTTCAGTCTAATGGTATTTAGTTAATTCTGCTTTGAGTCCTCTGAGGATAAAAAGAGGAAATTATTCAGAATATAGTCTCTGATTGAAAGGAATGATGATGCTAACACAAAACCCAGTATATGAACATTCTCAATATTTTCTACTCTTGCAGTCAGAATTAATTGCAATTGACAGAGAGTAGTAGAGAGAAAAAACAAGATTTCTACAATGGCAAACTGCACTCTTTATCTCAGATATCTCCTTTTGATTTCAGACACTATACAGTCCTCAAAGTCATTTGATAAAACTGGATTTCTGGTGAAGTTTGTTGAAAAGCATTTCCTAAGCCCCTCCCTCCAACTATATTAAAAGTCATCAGTAACAGCAGTGTTTTCCAACAGATGGTTCATGAGCAACATGAAGGTACAGAGTTTGAGAGGTCATGAATCCCAAGTGAATGTTGGGTTTTCTGTTAATGATGTAAATTATTGCTCACCTTTGTGGAGTTTTAGTGAAACAGAACCTTCCAGAGAGGTCCTGACATCATGTCTAGAAGCAAAATTCTAGAGCAAAACCAAGAATTTTGGTGCCCAGACACTGAGCTTCTCTGAACCAACTGAGGCACGTCCTCCTCTATCTCCCACCATTATTTTAAACTTTTATGATTACCTGGTGACTGCTTCCTATTCAGTATAATTATTTGTTGTGTTTTCAGTATCAGTTGTCCCAGGGACTTGATGGTTGGACCTAATATACCTGCTGAGCACAGCATTACTATGCAGAAATGGTGAAAACATATATACTTATAAGTATATAAGAAGTACAGCTTTCTCTTATTTTAGTCACTGCTTTTTGAAGAAACTAATGCAAACTTCTTTTGAAGTAAGGAAATTTTAGAGGTTCAGGATCTGGACGATGCTATCAAGTCTGATACTAATAGTAATATGGTGGGTGCACTAACCTGGCAAGAGTACACTTGAGAGTATCATTTGGACTGGACATCAGGCACATAATCAGCAGTGAAAAAATTCAATAGAAATAAAATAGTTTCATGGGAATAAAGCAGGAATGGTGTAGAGCTGCAATAGGAAAACCCAGAGAACTACCAAAATGCTAAAGAAGCCCCATAAATTTTGACATGAAGGCTACACCACCAGGTTAAATACAATTTAAGTAACATGAAAAGAAGTAATGTTACTGGTGATTCGTGTGGGGAAAGGGAAAGAAAGCTTCTAGAGGGGGACTGAGAAAGAACAGAACCAAATTGCCTCAGACTCCTTCACCCCCTCCTATGCACAATGCAATATGGCAATCGACAATATACAAAGAGCACATAACATAAAGGCAAATACAAAGTGATTAAAAAATAAATAAACTTATATGTTTTTTCATAAAGCAAAACCATACACTAGAAAATAAAAACGCCACAGCAACAAGGTCAGAAAAGGAAAAACAGAACAAGTAATTCACTTTATCAGCAAAAGAAAGATCAAAACCTATGTGAACTGAAAAAAATTATGAAAACCAAAACCATTATTTCCTTTAAAAAAAGGTAACCAAAAATACATAAAAATATTTAGAAAGCATACCACATTGATTTCATAACAGTCAACTTACATCAACAAATTGCCCGCATGTTTTTTGGCATGAAAGGAAAAATTTACAAAAGAAAGTTGTGTAAGAATGCTCTTGGACAAGTAGCATTGCCACATTCTTGTAACTTGCTTTTTTTTGCTGTTGTTTCTTAAAAACTTTTTTAGCAAAATGTTTATTATTTCTTTTTAAATATATTTGTTTTACAACAAAGGGCGATACAGGGAGGCAACAACACATACATCCACACCACATAACATGAAAAGAAAAAAATCTTGCACCTTAACAAATTTGAACTTTTTTTTTCTGCTGTTTTTGGTTGTATTTTTTTATCTTATGTAAAGTTGTTAGCATATTGCAGTTGAAAAATCCTGTACAATTTATTGAATTTACTTTTGCTTGTTTGCATATCTACATATAATGTTTTTTGAAAAGCAAAATTTGTTGCTTTTTTGCCTTTTTGGTCAATTTGATATATATTTTTTTAAACATTTTCTTTTTTTCTATAATTTTTGTGTGTGTGTGTTTTAAGGAATGGATGACTGCACATAAAATTTTAACAATGCTAAAGAAAGGGGTGGTGAAGGGAAACTTATGGGAAGAAAAAATGCTTAGGGTGGATGGAGTGGGAGTGTATAAATCTATGAGTGTACTACACAGGAGATGAAGATGATGGGAGTGAATGTGTAAGTCAGTTGCCATGTCCATGTAAGGGCGGTACGGAGTGATCTAGCAGCATTAGAGCTTCTGGCTGTAAGGAAGGGATGGGCAATATACAAAAACAAATGAGCATATTCATGCCCATCAACAAAAAGAAAGAACAGAACTCTAACATTGACAATCTCACAAACCCTAAGCTGCAACTTCTTCAACATGCAAGTTACAAAAAATTAATAATTATAGTATTAATATTTACATTTTCATTAAATGTTCTCAAATTATAAAAACAGTTAAGACTTTTCCCTACTAAAAATAGCAGTAAAAGTACACAAACTAATAATAATAGTAATAATAATAATAACCAGAGAGTAAAACAAAAAAAACAAGGAAACTAGTTTTATGCATTGGAATTAGAACAACTTCATCTGTAGCTACCCACAGCCTTCTTGTTCTAAGAATCATCTTTTCTGAACTCCATCAAATTGACAGTGTATTCTCAGTAATTTGAGGCAATTGTTTCTTGTGTACATCAAATGTACTGTTTCAAATGTAAAGATCATGTTTGCACACCCCTTCCCCACTGTCAAATTAGACTGCTTTCATATTCAGATTCCCTGGAGAATCTCAAAAATACAGCTGTAGGATTCTGCCAGTGAAGTAGTTCCTTATTTAAAGACAGAAATAGAGGGAAAAAATTGCAGAAAACAATTCATAACTCTTTTGTTTTGTTTTTTTTTTTTCATTATTAGATTGAAACAAACCAAATCTAAGATAGAAATTCAACCATTGAAAATAAATACATCAAAATAGAACTATGAAGAGATATACTAAAAAAAAAAGCAAATGATGAAATAGAGAGTTCTCTTTGTTCCCAGGAAGAAGGGAGATATGAACAATTGCTGGACTTTGAAATTTTATTTTTAAAGAAAATATTATTCCACACACTTTCAAAGATGGACAAACCAGATGCACACATTGAAAGGAACAGACAAAGCAGTCTAGGGACACTTTCATAATTTGAAATTTTTTAAAAAAATAATAGGATTCTCTTTCCTTCCATCCCCCTCCCATTCAAATATGTTTTCAATTGTCGGCCAAAAACCCCACCACCCTTGAGTGTTGCTTTTTTTTTTAATACATCTTTTTTTTTATCACTTATTTTTAAAATAAACATGGAGAGGAAAAAAAAAAAAGGACGTGCAGTCTGGATGTACGTCATAAATAGACATAGAAAAAGATAGAAGAAATTGGCTGAGATCGACAAATGGGTTATATAATAGCTTAATTTTACTGTAGGATGTTAATAATAATGCATGCTTAAAGTAAGTTGCATTTAGGGAAAGTAGAAAAACAGAAGAGCAAGCAAGGGTTTGGGGGCGGGCAGGCAGAAGGGAAGGTGCGGACAAGGGGTGTACCATCCATGCCTCTCCAGAAAGGGCAAAGCACATTCCAGCAGGATCTCTGCATTTCTGGGGGAGGTCAGAAGGGCCAAAGGGTGAGGAGAAATTATAAGCTATGCTAGGATAGACTTTTCACCCTGACTATGACCTATTTGAATCCATCCAAAACACCAAACTCCATCCCTTGTTCTGACTCCAAGGCACACCTGAAATCTGTGGCATATTTTTCTGCCTAGTGGCAGAAAATGCTGCCACTGCTAGCATTAAGACAGAGACTACTTTCTCCTATGCTACAAAAGTATTAAAAGTTCAAGGAGCTATTACTAATTGGTTCTTTCCTGAAATAGTATTCCAGATACTATATGTCCTAGAGGGGTCCTCAGCTTTCTCTGAATTCCTTTATGACACATATGATGTCTTGTGTAGAGATCATCCCTTAGATATCAGAGTCCTTCCAAGAAGGAACTCAGGACCCCAGGCAAACAAACTGTTTTGTCTGGTGTTTTAAAAGACAATAAAATTACATATAAAGCTCTGCACCCTGCCTAAGAGAACTCTCTCCAGCAGGTGGGAAAATCTGGCTGTAAGCACTGCAGACACCTTAGCTTTCCATCGGGAATGTCAGTAAGATCATTCCATGAGCCATCATAACGTCGTGCTACCACCAATCAGTTGAAGTGGGAGGGATCTTGAGATTGAATTTCTGGGAATAATGAGGATTTCCTCCCTGTGGATGTGGCCAGGGGTATCTCTGTGCAGGTATGATAACAAACAGGTGAGATGTTCTGGTACTTATAAATGTGAGGAGCACTAGCCCCTCTAAAGCCATTGACAGATCAGTGTTAGTTCTGGGGAATATTAAATAAGTATAAACCCCAAAAAATTAAATAGCCTGGGTTGGTTTTAGATGTATTACTGAAAAGTGTCCAATTCTGAGAGGAGTTATATAAGAGCTCTACTTCAGAAGTGATGAGGTTGCACTGACTAACAGCACAACGCAGCTGTAGCTGGAATGTACCATGCCTATGCTGGGAGGCTACAGTGGACCTGTCTCCTACATCCCTTTGGCAAACATGTTAGGAAGGGAAGAGGTCACACCACAGAAGAGGAAACCTGGTCAGGGTAATCCCAGGGACAAAACATGCAGGTTACAGGAAGCAAAACATGGTCTACATAGGAAAATTTGGGGATTCATTTATGGATCAGAAAAAAATTGGTTAGGAATATGAAAAAATTTACAGAAGTGAGGCCTTTTCAGACCTCAGTGGAGATTTTTGTTTGGCAAGGTTACAAGGCTAGTGTCCCTGGACATCACTCCCCACCAGGATTCCGAGCCTCTGGTTTAATTGTACTTAGGGAGTTTCACAAAGAGGCATTTAAGCTTTGAATTTTAATCAGTATTTGTCATGACTTGCAGCTGGATTTTCAGAGCAGTGAAATATCCCCCTTCAGCACATTAGAATTGAGTGCCTTCTCTTTGATGCAAAACAGACTGTAATGCATGAGTCTGGTTGCCAACTGTGCAGTCCATGTCAGGCCTCTCCAGAAAATACTTCTGCCCTATTTGACGATAAACTTCTAACTCATTGCGTGAGGGTCTGCAAAAGCCTTTTACTGCCTGCAAGATCAAAAGAGAGAACCAAAACTGGAGCCAGAGGCACTTCAAGAGATGACAAGATTTTGTAAAGGAAATCTTGATGTTAGCCTTAGAAGAGGATTGGAAGGGTGCTAAGCAATTTTTTATTTGGTCAACACAGAGGTGCTTGAATAGAAGTAGAGGCCTTCAGAAAGTTTGGGTCCAACAATTTCTGTTGAGGCTGGCAAAACTTTCTTCAGTATTTAAAAAAATTCTGACAGTTAATAATAAAAATTAGATGTCCTAATTTGAAAATTGGATCCTAAATGCTTCCACATAAAATTACAAGATGCTATTTTATTACCGAACACTTAGCAAATTATTCCTCAGACAAACAATGAGTAAAAAGCATAACTAGCGCAGCTTTTTTTTTTGAATTTTCAAAAACTTAAAGTAGATCAAAGGACTGGGAGTATAAACATCTGTATTATCAAAGCTTACAAGTTTCTTGCTTGAAGGATTGAGCTGATAGCCAGTGTTTTCAAATGAAAAAATCCATATATCGACAGGGAAACAATTATACAAAAAGCCCCTTGTTCAGTGGCTTCAATGATAAAGTTTTATTATACTACTTTTTGTTTTCAAGTTGCATTTTAAAGGGAAATAAGAAAAGTAAGGTAATGCACATTTCTCTGTGTGTGTGCATGTGTGTGTTTGTGTTAAAAAGCAATATGAAAAATGGATGGTAAATTAGGATCTAGGGCTGCACTGCAGTACCCAGATTCATGCTAACCTCTGGAACTTCCATGTCTTTTACCACTCCAGTCACAGAATCAAAGAATCACAGAATAGGCACAGCTGAAAGGGACCCACTAAGATTATCCAAGTCCAACTCGTGGCCCTGTACAGCACATCCATCCCCAAGATGAGTCCCACCCTGCACCTGGGAGTATTGCATAAACACCTGAACTCTATCAGGCTTAGTGCTGTGACCACTTCCCTGGGGAGCCTGTCCCGTGCCCAACCACCCTCTGGGTGAAGAACCTTCTTCTAATATCCAGCCAAAACCTCCCCTTACACAACTTCATGTGCCTGCTCTCCATTAAAGCTGATAGTTTCTCTCTTCCCTAAGACACTGAATCCCAAATTATTTGAGTTCTATCCACTGCAACACAACTCTGGTTCTTCCTGCTTGTACTAGCTCCCAAAACAACCTGTTCATTCTTGCATGCTTTTAACCTTTCATAGTGTTTTTCAACCATCCAGTCAAATGAATGCTTAGCATACCACAAGTAACAAATAGCTTATAGATAAATAGGATTAAATACTAAGTTTCAATGCAAAACCTCTTCCTACACCCAACTCAGAATAAAAATCTGTTCCTGTGATTCCCTGTGATCAGTTATCTGCACTAATTTAATCTGCAAGCCAAGTGTATTGAATTAGCTGGTCCACTACAAAACACAGAGATAGGAAAAGCATAAGAATATAAATTAGTTATATCACTTCTCTTGCACCAGCTGCTTGTACTTGTAAAAAGCTCTCTCATTCTAAGCCCATGGGCACATCTGAAGCTTAGAAATAAAAAAGCAATCCATAGTAAGAATATCTATATGAAAATGACTGGCAAAGTCCCACATGCTGTTCTATTTGGGTTTGTGTTAATTAGTGGGGCCTCTTTATAGCAATGAGCAAAAAAACTATCATCAGAAATGAAAGCACATTTATAGCTCTGAGAGCTAAGGAAATCGTAGGGCTAAACTGCCACAGCAGTTAAGAATTTTTCAGGTGTTTGCCATAAGCTTATTATCTTTTCACAGTCCTTCAAATCAAAGAGTATTTGATGCTTCCAGTGCTAAGCAGCCCAGCCAGTATCACTGGCCTGAAAGCATTCTACCCATGCATCTCTAAACTGTCTCTTTCTCCAGGGAGCAAGATCTGCTATGATGTTTTTTGAAAGACTGAAGATTGATATTTGTAGTCAGCCCAGCTATGGCTTTTTTTTTTTTTTAATGTAAAGCCAAACTTATTTAATCCTAGAAGTCAGTTAAATGGAAAGAAGTGTTTCTGAAGGGATTTTGCAACCAAAACCCAGATTCTCATACTGACAAACTCAGCAGCAGAGTGACATCCAATAATTTGAGTGGGAGCAGGAATAGTTTACTGTCTTTGGTCTACACATACATAGCAAAAGTTCTGCATATTTATGCAATACTAAAATGTAAATAATTTTCTGGTGATCCACAAATATAGAGCAGCAAGGCTATATTAGTGTCTCCTCCTTTCCTCAGTATACAGCTATGGAGCGGACAGGTAAAAATACAGGTCATCAGGTTGTCCAAATGCTAGTAAATACTTCATGACCTCTGCGTATCTTCTCAGTAGTAGCATCCTCAGAAATCACATCATGTTGGACAGGTTGGATCAATGGGCTGAGACAAAACTGTACAAGGTTCAACAAGGCCAAGAGCTGGGTTCTGCACTTGGGTCACAACAACCCCAGGCAGTGCTAAAGGACAGAAGGTGGCTGGAAAGCTGCCCAGCAGAAAAGGACCTGAGGGCTGCTGGTCAACAGCTGCTGAACATGAGCTAGTGTGCGCCCAGGTGGGCAAGAGGGCCTGTGGCATCCTGGGCTGGGTCAGAAACAGTGTGGCCAGCAGGAGCAGGGCAGTGGTTGTCTCCCTGTGCTGGTGAGGCCACACCTTAAGTGCTGTGCTAGATTTTGGGCCCTTCACTGCAAGAAAGTCACTGAGGTGCTGGGACATGTCCTGAGAATGGCAACAAAGCTGCTGAAGGGTCTGGAAAGTCCTACAGGGAGTGGCTGAGGCAGCTGAGATTGTTAAACCTGGAGAAAAGGAGGCTAAGGTGGGAGCTTATTGCTCTCTACAACTACCTGAAAGGAGGTTGTGTACTTCGAAAGTAGGCAGAACGCTTTTTCAGTGTAATATTTTTAATCACTTGCAAACTAGGTTACATTTGCCATTTCTGTTGAAAGTTCCTACAAAGGAATCGAATTAATCCCTAAAACAGCATAAGCACATTACATTTTCAAAGTCTGCAGCTAATCAAACTGCAAGTAACTCAGTGGATGGAACTTCCTTCCTTGCTTTGTGAGAGAAGAACCCAAAGCACAGCAGAATCACTGGTTAAAGGTTTCTCTTGCAATGAACTTAAGCTTATTTTCTGCAGGAAAAGTAGTGACTCTAGTTCTGCCCTCAATAACCCCTCTTCTTTTAGTATTTCATACTCCTGTTACAGACAAATCAGTGCTGGGAGGAACCTGCATTTGCAGCTTGTGTCCAGATATAGATATTGTGCTTTTTATCTTGGAGTTGTAAACAAAATAAAGTAAAGTAAAACCACACAAAGAAAAGTGTCCACTTCTTAGATGGCTAAATAATCCAGGAACATCCTAGGCATTACGTATGCCTGTGGAAGACATTAAAGATCCAAAGTATTTCACTTTAGAAGTCTCCACTGATGCAGCTACACCTTATTCTCAAAGATACATGGAAATCAGTACAACCTTTAACAGTGTACACGCAGTACCAAGGAAAGTGTTGGACAAGCTCTAGAAAAGAGCAAGGGGGTTAACATGTAAACTGGACTACAAACATGGTGATGAATTCCAACTAATAAAAATACACAATTTCCTTAGTAATTATATCAAGCTAAATAGTGCAATTACCGAGAAAAATAATTAACCATGTCTTTTCAGCATTGTGAACATCACTTCTTTGTACATTTTTTACTTTGTAAAATGTAGAGTGAAGAGAATTTACAGTGTGATGGTTGGGAAGAGCCTAATTCCAGTAGGCTTTGAACAAGATTAATTTACCTGTGTCTTCACACCTAAATTCATTTATTTTAGTAATCACAGGGCATGATAGGGATTCTTATAGGGCATGCTTTATTCTACTAAGTTTGAGCAATTTTAAGTTCCATCCTAGAGTAATTGGGGTGTAAGAGTTAAGAATTGAAATGACCTATTCAAGCACATGTTAAAAAACTGCAGTAAATCAGGGATTAATAAGCTCATCTTCCAAATGATGGAAGCAGTACAGCCCTGCTGATAACGCCATTTTCCTCATGTTACAAGAAGCCTTTAGAAGTTCAGAATTGTCTTAGGACTATGGGACTTCAGTCTCCAGACAAAAATAAGGAAAAAAAATCTTTAGAATGGATACAAGGACTGCCCCACAGCCATCCTAAAAGGCAAGGACAAGTTCTCCTTTAGTAAAATGAGCTGATGTTGCATACACTAAGGCTTTAATCCCCAGTAACCTGTAAAGGAAAAATGCTACATAAGAGACTGTTACTGAGGAGGAGTTCACTACCAAGTAGACTGCTGACAGGTTCTAAAAAATTACCCCTGGGAAGTGATAGAAAACCCTAGGTAAAATCCCTGATAATCTGTAAACATAAATAAATACAACCCCAATTCTTCTTCCAGAAAGGAAAAATGGGAGCGCCAAGCTTTTGGGCTGTATGCTAGGTGTTGTTCTCTCACACCACTTCAGACAATGGGAGATGCTCTTTCCTCTTGATTTTAATAATGTTTAAAAGCACTACAATCCCCTTGAGATCTCAAGCAGAGGTGCTTAGAGATGGAATGACAAATGCCTGTTAATCCATACTTTGACGTCAGTTCTCCTACTAGGCTGCACTTGTAACTGCATCAGTCACACAATAGAGCTAACTAACATATGAGCTATCTAGCTCTGAAGCACTGCAGGGGGAATCCTTTGTATAGAAGCTTTCAACATGTGAGCTAGTTCTGTCTATCATTTAGAAAAGACAAGAGGGGATGGTGCTGTGACTCAGGCATTTGGGAATGGATCTTTGGCAGGACTTGTTTGTTTGTTTTTGCAGGGAAGTTTAATACTAGACATCAAGTGCAGAAGCATAAAGAGAGGGTGCTGTTTTTGCAAATTTTCTTTTGAAAGTTCAGGATTACAGCAATGGAAGGCTGCTGCAGGCAAGTTTGAATCCTCTTTTTCAACATCATGAATGACTGGAATAAATTCTACTGTGATTCAGAAGCCAATGCTTTAAGCTGTTTATCAGAGGTTGCATTACAGCAAGAAAGTGGCTGGGAAGGGTATTTGCTCTGTTTTCATAAAAGATTGGATTAGAAGAGAAATAGATCTCATTCCAAAAGTGAACTTATTTTAGTATTGATGATATTAGCATCTGGGGCCCCCAACATAAAGAAGGATGTGTAAGAGCAAGTCCAGAGGATGGTCATGGAGCTGAGGGCTGGAGCTCATTTCCTGTGAAGACAGGCTGAGAGAGTTGGGGCTGTTCAGCCTGGAGAAGAGAAGGCTCCAGGGACACCTTACAGCACCTTTTCCCAGTACCTAAAGGGGGCCTACAAGAAAGCTGGAGAGGGAGCTTTTACAAAGGTATGTAGTGGATAGGACAACAGCTTCAAAATAAAACAAGGTATATTTAAATCAGATATTAGGAAAAAATTAATTATTTTGATTGTGGTAAGGCACTGGAACAGGTTTCTCAAAGAAGCCCCATCCCTGGAAATGTTCAAGGCCAAGTTGGAGCAACCTGGTTTAGTGGAAGGTGTGCCTGCCCATGGTGAAGAGGTTGGAACTAGATATTTGAGGTCCCTTCTCACCCAAACAATTCTACGAATCTATACTATGATAATTGTATCTATTTTAGAATCACAAGTAAAGCCAACATGTTCACAAATAAAGACTGACACCAGAATTCTTCAGGTCCATACAGATTTTTAAACAAAAATTCAGGATGACTGCTTTTTGCTATTGATTAATTCCACTTACCTCATTTGTAAGCTGGGAGGCCTTGGCATTCTTTCTCCCTAATCTTCACACAATGGTAATGTATATCCCACCCTCCCAGAAGCTTGTTTTCTTTGTTAGAGAAGTTTAAGCACTACCTTTCAAAATGGATGGAGAAGGGGGATGTGGAGTATCCGGGAGTATGGTGTGTATTTTTTTTTTTTTTAAACCAACAGTTAATATTCATAGACCAGGGCAAGTCAGATTGCTGTGGATTCACTATTTAAAGGGATGTATAGTCATATATTTGAATATGTTTTCCATATTATTCCTTACTGTATTACCTGGAGTATTTACATTTAAATTTCAGGGTCATTGTTAGACAATCAACTGAGAAATGACTGCATAGATATTAACCATCATGTCTGAGCTTCATGGTTTAGTAATTCTCAGGAGCATAAAAATCATGAATACCTGCGAAATGAAAGTTAACTGCAGATCAAGTCTAATAGGATGGAAAGTTAATTAAAAGAGGCTAAAAAATTCTTATCATATCAGGCTTTCTGCGGCTATGAAGTAAGACATTGTATGGTTAGATTTTAATAGGAAAGTCTATTACTTTCTCATAGATTCTAATTTCCTTTATCTGTATGAGCCACAAAATTTTCTCATGCAGAATTATTTTTCTGATGAATTCATTATTTCTATTCATATTCTTAGTCTAATTGATGGTCTTAAGCACAATCAAAAAAGAGATAGAGCTGGAAACATTATGCTAATAGAACAAACATGTTATTTGAGCAATTCTGCTATTGGCAAACTTGCAGTATTTAACTTTGTGAATGAAACAAAAAGGTGTTCAAATTTTAACTTATTTCCCTGTGATTTACTGCCTTATTAGGGTATTTATGAACAGCACTGTTTTGAAGTTAGAAGAAATGTTTCAACTTCAAAAGGCTCATTATAGACACTTGAGCCTGTTGTTTGCCTTATGCAAAGGACATTAAATGAGAACAGACACATGAACCAACATTTTACTGAAGAAGAACTAGCAGATTTGCCTGCTTATTTCCACTGCCTAAACAATTCTTGCTAGTCTTTCATGGTAAATTTAAGTGTTTAATGCAAAGTGGCTTCTTTTCCCAACCTTCCAAGCCATTGAATTATTCATCAAAACGGAAGCATGCCAGAAGCCAAATTCTAAGTTGCTATTGCTGTCTTATAGCTCCATCACAATTCCTTATTATTCCTTATTTCATTGTCTGGTGATTTAGTAGTGGTAACCTCCATTGAAAATTACTGAGAAAGGGAAGCATGTGGCAACTCAAACATACAACTACAAAGAGCAGAATTCAGCACAGGAGCAATAAGCTTTGAGAAAAGATGACAGCTGTTGTCATAGGTAGGGAGGCATAACATGGAGTTAACTGGAAAAACATTTCACTTCTGCTCTTTCTTCATCTTCACCTTTCTCTTAAAAAAATACATTCCACTTCAAAACTCCACCATAATAAGCAGGTGTTTCCTGATTATTATGTCTCATTGGATGATTTCCCAACCCGATAAATATCTACTTCCAACTCTAAAGATATTCTTCATTCCAACTTGCTGCCAATCCAAGTTAGGGATCTGAGATGAGTTCAGGTCTCCTATCACTACCACTCAACAGGAAAGACTGTAGGTTAAGGTATGCCCTTGGCAATCTTATATCTGCCCTATTGCCTTCCATGATCTTACAGAAATATGACTGACTGAATTTTAAAATTGAACATGGATAAATGACTCTGCAAGTGAGGGACAGATTGGAACCCATTCCCTAACCCCAGCACTGCATGGAATTTACAGGGACTATCAGGATATAAAAGTCAGCAGACTGGTCTCTGAAACCAAACACACAGATCAGTGAAGAGGAGAAAACACTTTCTGTTTGCTCATCTATGGCGTTCAGGTATAGCCATGGGTGAAATTATTCCTTTTGATTAAACAAATATGGCTTTTCATAATGAAAAAACCAATTTTATTTAGAAACATTTCCTCTCCTTTATTAATGCAATTCTTCTTTTAAACTCAGCAATAGTTTATCCTCTTCCACCTCTGCAACTGTTGCATGCCCTACAAATAATTGTCTCCCTGCATTGCTCCATGTTTTGCTCAACTAAAGCTTGTTAGTGAGATACCTCAGCAAGTATCCATTAAATGTGTCTGATTATTGTATTTATAGAAAGCAGACAATAGCATTCATCACTCTTCCTAAAGGTCTGAAAAGCTTCTTTCAAATACCTGCAGAACACGTTTCAAATCTGAGATAAATAATGCCACTGAAGTAGTAACAGTGCATTTCTGGTCAAACACCTTAGCTGGCATATAAGGCTGGGTGTTCTGTTAGATAAGATCAAGAAGATCCATAACACTATCAAGTGCAGAAATAAAAATGGAAGTAGCAATGGCTTACTTTAAAGACAGAAAAGAACAAAAAGGAAGGTTTATCCCTGCTCCTTTCCAGAATTTTAATGTGCAGAATACAGATGCAACAGCTGGGCTCAAAAAAGTGAGAGAAAGTCAGAAGTTGCCTGATCTCAGAAAAGCAACAGGCATTCCTTATGTATTCAAACAGTGTAGAATAAAGTAAAGCATTGTAATGAAATACAGAAAAAAATGTAGATGATACGCACCTTATGAAAACAAGCTGTTGTATTTGACAGCTGAGCTTTGAAATGCTCCAGCTAAAGTCTCTCCTCTCTGTTAAATCATCTGGACTTTTTTTCCAGTCTGTGATTTAAGGTCTAGCTAACTCTATATAGTGATTTTTTCCACATATAACTGTACAAAAGCCCTAATACTATAAACTGCTAAATACTTTCTACTTTCATTAATCCCAAGTCACTCAACGTCTCATCAGGCTGCCAATTTTTCCAGCCATGTGGTTAATGTAATTAGCAAATATGCAGGCATATGCATATATACAGGAATCTACACTTTTTTTTTTCTTTTTTTACTAAGAAAGTATTTAATTTGCATCCAAATTCCAAAGTGCTTTAGACATTCAAGTGCTGACTCTTTCCTTTCCTAAAAGAAAAAGCAATATCCTGTTCACAAATGCTAGGGACAAATGCTTTGGAAGAGAGTTATAAAACAAGTGAGGAATGCGGCAGAAAAGTTATGCTTTTGGTAATTTAAGCCTATTACCAAATGTAGTCTCCCAGGAATTCCTCGTACATACAGTTTGGGTTTTGTTTCTGTATATGCTATGAATTACCTAATCCACTCTTTCTGATCTAATGTTCAGTTCTGGCAAACAATCCTACTTCTGAAACTTAAGAGCATGATTTTCTACTCACCTGCAGCAGTTTGATACTGATAATGCTTATATGCATTATTGCTAACTTACATTAGCAGTAAATGAGAGGTACAGCATGTGCATCATTTCTTACAGTGGAATCAGAGAAACCTAAAATATGACAAGCAATCTATCTCCTGAGGACAGGATATTACCAGCACTCTGTTTTCACATTTAAGATATTTGCTAGAACTATCTGAAATCTGTAATAATATTACATAACTGAACAATACTTACAGGTTTTCATATATATTTACTATATGTAAGCCCTATATATTTTTTTCTCTTTTTCTTTACTTTCTATTTCCAGCACCTTTCTCAGTGCTCCAGTCAGAGACATAAAGCTGAAATTTATTGGGTTTTATAAAAGGAAACTGCATTTTCCATCCCTTAATCCTTTCTTGCAAAGAATCTCCTTCCTCCGCAGCAGTTCCCTATGCTTATTAAGCTCCCCAGCTACATTCAGAACCCTGGCGCTGCATAAGCAGAGGCGTCACTGTAATGGAGCAGAGAGATAACAGTGCCTCTCTGCTCAGCTTTGTCAGCACTACCCCTGAAATTATGTGTACAGTTCTGTGCATTTCATTACCAGAATAGAACAGCACAAGACAATGCAAAAGAGAAAACCGATAACAAACTGCTGCTCAACAAGGAACAACAATCATTGCTCTAAACTGATGTCTAAAATCTTTGCTTTCACTGTAGATAGCTTCATCATCTTGGTTTGTACTTGCTGAAATCTCCCTTAAATTAGAAAATTGATGTAATATGACACACAGAGTAAAAGCTGTCATTGCTCTAACATGGCTGGATCCCCAGAAAAATGTCCTCCTGGTGTGTGTATCTGTCTGAAGATTTGAGAACTCTGAAGGATCAAAATACAACTTTTGTTTAAAAGTAGAGGAAAGATTAACTAAGGTTGGAAACTGATAGAAGTAAGACTCCAAGGTCTTATTTCAAGTTCTGTCATTCAGCTAAACCTTAAGGGCTCGGTCTCCAAAAGGATTGACTGTCTCTTGTCAGTGTATAAATCTAAAATTTAGATCCTAGAAGCAAATGTTCAACTGCTCTAATATCCACAAAACTCCTCTTAGCTGCTAGAAAAATCATGGCAATATAGCTATAAAATGTTGTGGCTATTGGACACTCACATTTGCAGTCAAGGATATATCTCAAGGATATAACTATTAAAATTCATTTAAAATAAACATCTTGAATATGCAGCTGGCTTCTGAGATTAAATGCCAATAAAATACAATAAACAATATTGCTTGTATAGGGATTTTAAGGCAAAATCCATAGGTATCAATAGTATTTGTTATTCTGAAGATCATCAAAAATCTGCGCCTTCACAAAATGTCTGCTACTACAGTAGTCCAAATGGCTTTGACCTGACTTGCTGTTTAGACTCCTAATTAATTAGCTTTAATGAAATGTAAGCAAATTTGGTTGTGAAAAAGAAACAAAACTGTTCCAGTTCCTCAGGATATTTAAACATTTCATGTGAATGTAGTGTTCTTACATGAGGCATGCCAAGCTTGGCAGGTCTTAAGAGTTTCCTAAACTATCTGAATTGGCAGCTTGTGTTTGGACACTTGCCACCTACGAGACAGGACAACAGAAAACTTGCAGCTTGTCATCAGGAAGGAAAGGTCATCTGAGAGGCAAAAGAAAAAAAGTCACCAGGAGAATAAAAAAATCTACTGGTTCAATGGTAAATGACATAGAGATGATTGGGATTCATTTTTCCTATGCTATCACATCTTTGTGTTTGCCGTAGACAGCACTAACAGAACACATTCTTCAGCAGAGAACTATGTAACTCCTTTCCAGAGGAGGCAAGATAGGGGGAAAACTGCTGTACCAGGATTCCCCGCTCTTCTTGCATGGAGGAAGAATTACTAACAGAGAGAGTTAGACACACAAATGGCTGCTTTCATCTTTCAACAATCCCAGTTATTAGAATAGAGGTGCTGCAGGCACAACATCTGCAGTTTGTTTTGCCATCTGTTTCTAAAAATATCTCAGTGAAAGAGACTTTTTTCCTGTCTCTCAAAATCATTTTTGTTTGCTTTTTCTTTCCAAGGGAAAAGTGATGGGTTTGGAAAACAGCATATGTGGAAAAGATCACTCAGCTTCAGGGGTGGACTTCACCATTGCTATTCAAAACACAATGAATAGCTGTGAACAAAACAACTGAAAATTCTGAAATATACTGGCTCAACTCCTTTGATAAATGTAATCAAAGAGCTTAGTCTTCTAACATAATTCCTACAGAGCTAGTGACAGATGTTTCCTATGCAGGAAAGTATGGCTTAATGTTCTGGGGAACCTAATGGGGGAGAAAACAACTTGAAAAACTACAAGAAGCTCCAAAGTTATTTACAGGTGAAGTTTAGTAGTCACATTTTCAGAAATTGAAAAAGGAGACAAATGAAGTGGGGGGACAAAAGCAGTTCCCACAAAATACTTCAAAACTTAAGTTTACTTTCTTTCATAATTAGAGATTTTGTTAGAATTCAATCTTCACTTTTTTGTAAAGCATCAATTTCAAAATGAAAAAAAAAAAAACCAAATAAAAACCAAACCCACCATTTTAGGGGTCAAGGACCCATTTCTTGTTTTGGATATGACACAGACAGCTCACAAGAGACTAGATGGAGTCCCTACAGTATTTTGACAGCACCAAATTTTCATTTTTTACTACAAAATAAAAATAAGGCATGAATATATTTAACTAATTTTCAGTCTCTGAATTCCTTTGGGGCTTACTTGGCATGCTTATGCATGTGAAGTAAAGGGTGTGAGAGACTGAAATGTTAAAGGGTAAAGACTCAACTGGCCATTTGCAAAAGCAGCAGGTGCTTTGCTGAGGCCAGGTTTGCACCCCCACACCGAAGGGGCAGAGGAGATTTTTGGGTGCATGGTGGCAAAACCTCTGATCTGTGTTGGAACAGCCCCAGTGCCAAGGAGGAGCCTTCCACCAGTGGACTGTATATGATCCACAGTGTTCCTGGGAATGCCACCCATCACCCATGGGAATAAGGGCAGATCAGGCAGTATGGCCAGTTTACTGAACAAAAGAGCACTTTATTTTATTTCAGATACATATATATTCCCACTTCACTGACTTTCTCTCCAGCTGTCAAACCTTTTTAATCCTCTCCACAGGTCTCTGAGAGTCCCCAGAAGCCTGGCAGAGGTAAATGATTCAGAACCTCACCAAAGACACCTCCCTGCTGTGAGTTCAGATGCGTGACAGGGATCCTCTGGTTCTGACTGTTCCCGGATCTCAAACCTGAGTCACACATGCCCTCACTCACAAAACACCTCCCCCAAAATGATGGGATGTACTAGCAGCTTTCTGAGGTATACAGAAGCCAAAGACCTGAACTAACATAACATAACAGGCGCGTGAGAAAGAGGATAAGGCAAGATTCAATCTGTTTGTTCCACATTTGCTTATAAAGCTCCTAAATAAGTTTATTCTACTATTTTATTTTCCCAAAATGCTTCTTTTAGCCAGAGCATAAACATGGCATTAACAAATGTATAAATATACACACATGTACAGAGAGAGCGCGAGTGTGTGCGCACGTTTTGCAGTATATTTATCATCCCTGTCTTAGCACTGAAAAAATTAACATACAGGAGAACCATGGATTCTAGAGGAAATACAGATCTGCAGGCACTCCACAGTGGACTTGTTACTGAATGGAGAGAGGTCAGAAGAAGAGAATAAAGCTTTATTTTGATATGTTAGAAAACAACCAGAACTATTTACAGGACTACTTTTGCTCTTTTCATCAGGGAAATACAAAATTTATGAACTCCCCAAGATTTCAGCAGCGAAATCAGTAGTTCCTAAAACTAGTATCTAAAATCAGTCATACTGGTTTCAGTATAAGGGAAAAATCCTGAATTATGGACATCTATTAAAAAAAAAAGCTCAAAATTGCTAAAATTGCTTTGCATTTCTGCTGTCCCTCAAAGACAGAGCAATCTTTCCCCCTTTTTGAATAACTCTGACATTTATTGTTCTGACACTGAGGTGGAGTGAAACCAGTGGAGATAAAATTTGGGGCATTTTCTTACTGCTCTAAACCAAGCTAATGTTGAGATTTTGCAACTTTGTTTGTAAAATAGTTGTAGTTGCTCTTGAATGTAAAAAGAGGAGCTGATGATCCTTATAACACCACCCCCTGGGACCAAAGAACTTTAGTTTTTATGAGACTCCGCAGAAGAAGAAAAAGAAGGTCCTTGGTGGTGGGTCTTTTGCAAGGTTTAATAATGTATTTGTTAGTGCAAAGATCAAATGGGTTCTCAAATTAGTAGACATCTAAGATTTCAAATCAAGCCAGTCTAATTTATTTTTGTTTTGTTTTTTACTTCTATATCTAATTTCCAAGCTGGTATGGGCTTTGTCTTCTGTGCCTCACAGAGCATTTAAGCTGAGTAGTATTAAAGAAATACTACACTTGATGTCCCCTAGGAACTGGGATCCACCCTTCTTACACTTGGGAGAAAACACTGATTTCTACAACTTGTAAATAAAAAATTGGAACCGAAACACAGAGGCAGAATGACGACAAAGTAATAACCCCTTTGATGTAAATATAAACTTTGGTTTCTCATGATCTGCTTGGGTGGAAAATAGAACAGGTTTTCCTGCTCTACTGAGGCATTATTCTAGGTGTTATAGTTCATGTGAACATCAGTAACTTTGAACTCCTAGTACATAAGGCATCCTTAGGTCTAGGCATGATGCCCAAAAGGAATTTATAAGAAAAACCTTTAGAAGCAAAAGCCTATCCCTGTCCCTAGTATCTGTAAACACTCAACATGATTTCTCTCTAACAGACATTATTATCTTTCAGAAATCAGGTACTTCTTGTTTAAAGGTAACTAATCAGTTGCTATAGACATTTAAGGTTGTAATCAACAAGCATTTGCTTTTGATGCAAAATCTGTTTCTGAGTCATGTGCTAGCTCTTCTCTTCCACTGAATGTGTCATTGGCTATTTTTATTTTCTTTACCATATATTTTATGAAGCTGAAAATCAAAGCTAACAGGGACAAAAAGCAAGTCACAGCAGGTTGAAAATATCATATCTTAGTATTTTAGACATGTGTCAGCTTGATAACATAGGCACAGCACTAGAGGGATTGCCAGAATGTGACAGTGCACATGGCTTTAAGTGTAGAGAACACGCTTTAAAAAAAGACTGGAAGGCAGCAAGGGCAAGGTAGCCAGACTGTGGGGCTGATTCTCATCTTTCCTGATCTTAAATGCAAAAACCAGGGAAACTTACACCAGCTAAGTCAGGCTGGAGAAACTCTTTCGTTTTCAAAGCAAAATTCTATGAGCATGCAAGTCAAAGCAATGGAAGTGCTGATATTTAAGATCTCTCTATTGCTGTCCACACATGACATAAATTTATGTAGCCTGAGCATGGTTCATTCAAATGCATGTGTTCATTCTAGAGGCAAAAATGATATTTAATGAAAATAATGTCACACCAATGATCCCTGAGATTAAAATACTTGACTTTTGTATCCCTCACTTTAATATCTCTGCATTAGCAGACTAGGAATTGTACCAAATTTATAAAAATATGTGATAATATTACTTTTCACAGCAAGTGAAGATAGCATATAGTACTAAAACCTTATCCATAACACAGTTTATTTGCACATTTCTGGTAGGCAGCAGTACAGAACCATTTTGGGGTGTTGAACAGCAATTTGCACCTGAATATCAAAGTCCATTACAAGAGTAATTAAATCTCCTTTCCACTCATCTTTACCTCATTCAGCTAGAAGTATTTCATTTACTCTGCCTTACAGGTAGGCAAATGAACAATATACACACACAGCCACAGAAGAAATCAACAGTAGAACTGGGAATGCCACACCATATCTCAGGCTTGTCATTCTTGGCTTAAACAACTGAATTCTCAGCTCTTCCCCTTGCTCAGTGACAAATGCCACAAAAGCTGAAGCCAGCAGCCTGCCCTAAGACAGAAAACAAAAATAAGAACTAACTATTTCTAGTACCAGATATCCATCTATAACCTTACTGGGATAAAACAGAGTACAGTGGGATCTCTCACAGCATCGCCTGAGCTTGAGTGAGCCCCTTGCCCCAGCAGAAGGCTGGTCACAGGCATAGCAGAGGCTACATAAGGCAAACAGAAGTCACCATTCAGTAGGACACAAGCTTTATCCTCCAAGGCCTGGAGGTTGCTGTCCTGATGCCTGGACACTTGATCATCACATTACTCCAGTCTGAAGGTTACCCTGAACTTCATTATGCAGGGGGCAAAAACTCCAATCGTTCTGCTCCAATAACCTGCCACTTGTTCTACAAAATTGGTTTCTTTTGCTGTTTGCATCGTAACATGACTGTCCTGGTCTCTCTGCCAGAGGGCAGTATTACACAAAACTACAAGCTTGTTGATTACAAAATAATTTTATAAGCAGTTGCTTTACTTAAGGAAATGCCAAGAAAAAGTTTTAGATTCAGTAGGAATTGCTGGTTATGAAAAACATGTGAGATCTAAAATCTAAACAAGCCAGCTTTAAATATTGATTCATTTTCTGTTGTAATAATTACACTCAATAATTTTTCTCAGATTACGTAAGAATTAAGAAAACTAAACTGAACATAAATCATTGGTTCCCACTGGTGAAAGAAAAGTGATATTTTTATCTCTCTGTAAGTACAGAAAACATACCTTGGGTAAGTTAAATGAACTAACTAAATAATTCCATGTTGGAAACCTCAACATATCCCATCACTTCCCTCTTCCGGTAGCTCTTAGCCTAAAAAGATATTCCATCATGGTCCTGTGAGAAAAGTTCACAGATTTAAATGTCTTCTCTTCAGAACAAACTAATTCCTACAAAAAAGCTGGAATTTTAGCTAGGCTAAAAATATGTGTAAGTATGCTTTTTGTGATGATGTGAACATTATCTGCACAAAAACTGTCTGCCTTTTCCTCCTCTAACTGAGCTGATCCACTGATGCCAGCTGATGTATCCTAATGCACTGAAGTTTCCTGTGCCATTAATGTGGCTAGTACATTCACAAAGAACTGAATTAAGGCACCGGGAAATGAACCACTGGACAAGCCAAACTATATTTTTTTTCTAAACAGTATTTCTGTTTCAAAGCATCAGTCTAGGCAGATGCTTTGAAAACTCAGCTTGTTTTCCTCTGCTTTACGCATTATTGCACATTTATGATGCATATGGCAGAAGACACCCCAGATGCGATTCCAGAATTGTGTTCAAGTTATACAAGTAAACATCAGCAAGCCAGTTTTCACCAGCATCAGTAAGAGGCAGAGATCACACACTGACAGACAGAAGACTGGTCCCACAGAGTGAAGACACACTACTCTTACAAATCCTAGATACATCCTAGACTTTTGTCTGCTAACTACAAACAAATTATGAACTGTGGATTTTAAAAACACACTCACAAAGGTATCCTTTCATCTGCACGTGTACAGTGATATTCCTTTTCCAAGACTGCCTTTTATAAAAAGTCCTTGGTACATCCCATTGTCTGGTGCCTAAAGCACAGAGAGCAGGAATTCTTACTCTAACACATCAGCATGTAGGCACAAATCCCTTAAGAAGCTGTATAAGAAATCACTTTAGCATTATGCCAGCAAACCACTTCTAGGAGTGAAATGATAACAGAGTTTGAAAGCTATTGAGAACAGAACAGCTGCAAACTTGGTCTTATGAAGCTCTGCAGACATCTTGAAACATCCATCCTGAAGCCTTGGGGAGACACTCAGAACATCATTCAAAGCTTGGTGCCTCTTTGTGGACCTCCCTCGGGTAGGTGAGGAAGGGAAGAGGGGAAGGGCAGGGGATGAGGGATGACAGAGCGCCGAGGAGCTAAACACCAGCTTACAAACAGAGAACAGAATCACATAACAACACTGGACCAATGGACTCCAAGACACAGTGACAAGACAGATGGACACAAACAAGACGCAAAATCACTACTGAGAAATAAAAAAAAAGCAAAGAAACCCCATTAAAAAAGTAGATCTATAACTCCGAGGCTGCAAGAAGCAGCCAAGGGTACTGGCATAACTCTTCCAAAAAGAATAAATTATGATATAAATAAAAAATAAAATCAAAACAATATCTCCCCCAAATCATACACTACAGACTTGCTCGGTTAGCCTGAATGCATAGCTCTGATGGAACATACGATGGTGTCATCACAGCCCATGCACCAGTTAATGAAGGCCATGGTTAGTTACATCAGCTAAACTACAGCATGCCAGAAAAATGATCTTGCACTGACCCAGAAATAAAAGATACAACAGACACTCTGCATTGCAATAAAATTCTTTTTATGCCATCTGCAGTTTCTAGGGCTCTTTACATTGGAAGAGTTTTTCCTGGGAATATGCAGGGTAAAGGGGAGGGTTTTTTTCCTTCTGGGTGTTTTTTTCTCTGAACTCAATTGAAAAAAAAGGAAAAGGGGAAAAGCAGGATAGAGACTTTGCAGAAGTTTAAAAAAGTAGGAAAATAAAAATAAAGGAGAGGTAAGACTCTTCATTCTTTTAAACACAACTTTCTTGGGATATCAAAAAATGTGAATTTCTTGAGGATGGCAAGAAAAGATTTTGTTGCCTTTATTGGTTTGCAGATCTATATCTCATTCTTGAGATGATGAAACCATTATTTTGTTGGAAAACTCCAAAAATATAAATTGAGAAGTACAGCGATGATTTTAAAAATTAAAAATTAGCAGTATGGCACGATTACGAGCCAAAAAAAACGAAAAGGAAAGAAATATAAAAGAAACTAAAATATCAATCACCAAAAATTCATGCGGCACAAGATGAGGTGAAACGACAGAAAATGTTCTTCAAATATATACAATGTATATATCTATCTATATATACACGGAGCAGATGTGTATATATTGATTGATATACCTGTATAATTTTTTTGTTCTCCCTGCCCCACCCTACCCCAAGGCTAATTGGTAGATGAAATTATCAATTAAAATCAAAGACGTAAATAAAAGGAAGAAGGAAAAAATCAAACAAAAAAAGAAATTAACGTGCTTTGTTCACCAAGAAATAACAATATCATGCATCTGTCCACATCAGCGAATGCCAGGGTTAGATGAAGGCATGAATTTCTGTGTAAACATGTGATTGGATGATAGGGACTACTGCTGATATTGGTCATTTATTGCTTAGCAAGTAGATATATATGCACACTGTATAGATATAGTGCATATATAGATAAAATATCCTCATGGGTGGGGCCTTTGGACCTTACATAGATAGAAAGACCAATATGCTGAAAATCAATCTCAGTATTCCTAATGTAAAAAAAAAAAAAAAAAAAAAAGAAACACAAAACTAAAAAGAAAACAAAACTTCCTGTAAGTCATCTGCACGATTGTAAAACTCATTTGATTTTGTTTTGGCTGTAAGATTGTAGCTAGGAAATTCCACCAAACAAGTGATGCTATTAGACCCGGGGAAGTGCTGTGGATGAGCCCCTGTCCTTTGGGTCCATATGGGATTCAGCTTATGAGATTGGAAGTCTATTTCTATGAGTACTCAGAGGCATGCACACAACTTTAAAGGCCATTTCTCACTCACAACATGAGAAATGGGGAAGCATTTCTGCTTGTCAGAAGGAAAGAATGTTGGTAACTGAGCACTGGATTGTGGGGAGTGTTCCAGTTAGGAGAACAGTGAAAATTCCCTGGGTGCTTCAGGAAGGTTGATGCAGTTATGGAGGACAACAGCCAAATCAACACTTCTTTTGGTTTCTTCAGTGGACTCTTCACTTCCTACATATTGGTTTTTGTACTGTGCCAGCTGTTTTGGAAGACAGATTATGCTTGTTTTCCACAAATCAATCTCTGACCCAGGCAGGCTGCAGGTGGATGGCTACAGGCCAGTAAATTATAGATACAGAGGGCATATCTGTTGGATATGTGCATCCTGTGTGTGAGTGTACAAAACTTCCAATGCAAAGAACTGTAGATTCTGGCATATCTACTGCTGTGTCCAGTTCCCCATCAGAAAGGCTTACCAGTCTGATTAAACAATGACAGCCTTTACATATATGAAGCCTTTTGGGAAACACAGAGTAAATTTCCCTGGGGAAAGAAAATCACATTGGAAATTGATGGGCTGATAGGAAGGGAAAACTGGCAACTGCACCAGGGAAGAAACACAGGATGTGTCGAGCCTGGGAACAAGGATTAAGCCCTACAGAGCATTTCAAGAGGCTGTATTGTGCACTTCAGGCTAATTGGGGAGTGTTTGAACCGCACTGTTGTGAGCAGTCCAAGGAGCAGCTTGGGCTATGATCCCAACCAGCTGCCTGGCCACCAGCATCCAACCTGCCTGGTGCCAGAGCTCCTCTAATGGACATCCTTAACAGGAACGAGGGCAATGGTGTGAGGAGACAGCAACAGCTGTCAGGAAAGCATAATTATCATCATCAAGGCTTTCAAGTCTCAGTAAGATCAGATTGTAAGGGTGCTCCTCATTTCACTGAAAAGAGATAAATGCTCTTTCTTCACAGTGCTTCCTAGTCACTCCTTGTCTGAAAAGATGTTTTCCTTACAAATCTTACATTCTCTGAAAGCAGATGAGTGACCAAAAAACCACCACAGAGCTGTGCTCAGAAGCACAGACTCAGAACCTTGGCTTGAGTTTTGAGGAACTTGAATATTTGAGCCTCAGATCTCCTTGGAGCAGGCCAGAAGACAGTCCTGTACTCATACCAGAGAAAAGCATCTGTTTTGGCACAGAAAAAAGAAGATTTTTGGCTGTGTACTGGGACAAGCAGCATTTCCATAGAGATAAAAGAGGATCTTCTCTTGACTGTTAAGCAAATGTTTCTTCAGGGCAGATAAACAGGTTTTTTGCCCCCTGTATCATTTAGATTAAATCTTCTGCAGACCTAGAGATCTAAGGGTATCTAGGCTTGTCTGCAATAAGATGAATAGGGGGCAATTTCTGTCACTGAACTGGTTTCTTTTGCATTACATTAAATACAGGGGGGTTTTGGATCCACAGCTGTCATTGCTGTCACTTAGAATAATTCCTTATGTATACATTCATGTCTACAGGTGATGTCTGCAAGCTACCTCAGTCAGAACAAGTCCAGTGATAGATCCTGTTTTTTAAATGAAGTTTTTATACCAAAATTCAAAAACAAGAAATTACTTTTGGAAGGGGGCCACAAAGTCTAAGCCAGCCTGCTATAGTGTTTCAAGCCAGCCTGGAGAATCCTGAAGAGAGCAGAGTTAGGGAATCACCTTCACACTTTTTTTTTTGAAAGAGACGCAGTGTTCAGACACAGATTGTATGCACATGAGATTCAGGTCTTAGATTCAACTGTCAATCAGAGTTAAGTGGCAGTAAGACCCTGCCAAATGGTCCTCACATGGTATTTAGTCTCAAAGAGGACATGATTTTCAGCCTCTGAGTACACCAAAAACAAAGGCTTCAAAAGGACTCTACATAGAGTACTGCCTCTGATTCCAAGGACCAAGACCAAAGTAATATCTCTAGATACTGAGATTTGATTCTGACCCATATGAAATCTGAAAACTTCTGATCTGCAGGGAAATATTTTCTGCTGCTCTTGTCTTGGCTATTGCACAGCAGGTTCATAGCGATGTGTATCATATCTCACAGCTGCAGCAGTGAGTTCAGTAACCTTTACATTACTAGACCATGGCACTGAGGGTGATGGAAGGCCAAATTTGGCAGAAACTCAAGAGCTTTAAAAGCTACACATTATCAGAGCAACAAAAAGAAGACTGTGCTGGGTTAGGTCATTTAATTTTCAGTCTGCTGTAAAAGGGATCAGGCAAGGCAGAAGGCAGTGACCTGTCAACAGAAAAGGATGAAGCAATTTCAAATGAGCCCAATTAAAAAAAAAAACAACAATAAGTTAAAAAAAAAACCTGAAGCCACATGCTAGAAAACACAAGCAAGATAATCTGGATCTTTTCTCTCCACAATGTACATATTTAAATACCAGATCTTGGCATGTGGCCAGAATTCTGACTTGGCTGGTGAAGTGTAAAGGCAAACACATCTGCTCAGCCAAGCCAGCACTACTGGATTTTGATAAGCTGGCTCAGATTGCTTTAGTGCTCCAGAGCAGAATGGGCTGAATGAGTGCTTTGATACTGCCTGTGTGGCAGACACTATGCAATGAGAATGCAGACAATAAGATAGACAAAGAAAATGAGAAGCCCCATAACCCTGCTACTTTTCCTTCTTATTATGATGCAATGAGTTAAGTTTATGCAAAAAGGACCTGCATATTCCTCCTCCTTCTGGCAATTCTGTACACCAGCACCTCTGAAAGCAGAAGAACTCAAAATCTGGAAGTGCAGATTTCATCAGCAAAGACCATCTGGGAGACTTATTTTTACATATAATCAAGCTAACTTTTATTCTCAATGTCACAGTAATTCCCTAGAAAAGAATCAGATTTCAGTGGCTTATGTGGTCTACCCTCCCATGCAGGAGGAGTAGGGTGCAATGAAAGATACTGGGGAAATTTACAAGAATGCCTGGTAGTTTAGGAGAGAACCTTCAGCAGCTTTTCAGAGAATCATATTATTTTGCACAGCAGATATTCAAACGTCTGTAGGCACTTCTTTCTGCCAACTGTAATGCTTAGCAGGATTTTCAAAAGCAAGTAATTTTTACAAATCCAGTTTGTACCTGCTTGTAGCATTAGATTTTTAACTGTGTCAGGAAGGAGGTATTTTTAGTCTGGAAATGTTGCTGTACAGCACTATGAAATTTCATGCTAAACATGCTGTTTTTCCAAATTTCTACTCAAACTTTGGTTTTTCCACTGGCAGCACAAGATGAAAATATTGTAGCTGCTGAAGTTGCTGTGATTTTTTTAAACAAAAATTTACAAGGGGAGGAGTCTGATAAAGACATCCTTTTTTCCTTTAATTGAAATACATTACAATAAGAATACAAATTCAAAAAAAAAAGTCTTCATATGCTAGTGAAGCTTTAATGAAGTGACTTCATTTATTTGCATGTCAGTTGCAATAACTTTGCCCTTGCGTCCATGGTCCTATTACTCTCATGCCTCACTTTCCTTACAATCACTGTGCTGGCATTTTATTACTATTTTTATTTAAACTCTCAGTACCCCCATTGTTTGCTTTTTTACTTCACAATCTAGTTATATTTTGACTGATTTTCCTCCAGATGGGGAGTAGAAAAATTCATAGAGATCTGTGAAGAAAGAGATGGCAAGTAGGCTGAACTACCTGTTAGCAACAGTCTGTGTCACTGTCTTCACTGTCATCAGAGGGAAGTCAAGAGTATGGGTGGAAGTTCCCAGCTACAATCCAATGCCAATCTCAGGTTACAACAAGACCAAGTTCAACTAAAAATGCAGGTACACCGTGACAAATTGAAAAGAAATGTGAAAGCACTAGCCTTGGGTGAATTTTTATGTTATTATTGTATTACTCAAATGGCTTCAGGAAATTAGAAACAGAACATTTATAATACTTTCTTGGTAATTTTTGTAAGAAAAAACCCCCCATCATCCCAAATAAAACAAAGCAAAAACAAACAAAACAAAGCCAAATGAAAGGACCCCCTCAAGCTATTTATATGTTTCACTTTGAAAGACAAAAATTCTAACCAAAATTCCTCTTTTTCTTTTAAATGTACACAGAAATTCGATGATGTCTGTTCTCTATTATAGAAATGCTTAACTCATGGCAAGCCTCAAAAAAGAAGACTTGAAAAAGCCTGTAAGAAATAAAGTAGACTGCAGTTGCCTGCTGGATACCACATAAAATATCTCACCAGAAAGAAAAGCCATCAATTTATCAAAATGTATCTGAAAGGGAGAAGTTGAGTCAGTTCCACATGGCCAGTCCTTCTGACTCTTTAATGGATACATTTTGAAGCATCACTGCAGATAACAAGGCAAGAATTACTACTAATTTTGTTATGTTAAAACTATGTTTTGGTGCTCCCCAATTTCTTTGGGGTCACAGGAAACAAAATTAGTATAAACACATTACCATGTTAACTGTACTCAAAATCCCATGGACAAATGTATCCCTTAACATACATCTTCAGAGTAATTAAGAAAGATTAAACATCGCTAATAACTTAGTTTTATTTCACTTTTCTCTTCTGTTTTCAAAGGTTCACCCTCTCCACTTCATAAATCTTCATTATTTGTCACACTCCATATTGATTTTTTCTTCTCACATTGTTAGTAAAGTAACATCTAGAAATATGTGACTATTAGCTGGAATCACTTTTAGAAAGTTTGCCTCTCCATGCGAACAACTTTATATAAAGCAAATAGTGACTACATATTGGTGTTTTGCTGTTGCCAAGTCCATGGGATCTGATGCTTGGCTGTATAGTTTCTTATTTTATATACAGTGTATATATACATGAATGCGTATATATACACATATACACACACATATATACATATATAATTATATATGTATACATTCACACACATATAAAATATATGTATGCATTGTTTTTTGCAAATGAAATCAGAAAGCAAGCAAAACACGACTGACCTGACTTACCTGTACTGGGTTCACAGTCAATGAAATCTTCATCATCACTGGAACATTCAGCTGATGAAACGATGTCATCTGTTGTCTGGCATGTGAAGCAAAGGAACAAAAGAAAACAAAAGTAAGATATTTGCAAGTCAAGAAGCTATTACAGAGGCAGCTAAATATCCAAGGTTTCACAAATTTAACTTTTAAAATATTCAAGTTGTACCAAGCACTCCATATATGCCTATGTAAATGTGTCCTCCATTGAGTTGGAGTCTCCTGTTGGAGAAACAGTGCCTATCCTGTGCTGCTGAATATTTCAGGTGTGCACAGGTGCTGTGCACCTGCTGGGCTGTTTAGGGCAGCAAGGGGATCACTCTGGTGCTGTTGAACAAGGTACAGTGGGCTACAAAGCCTGCTTGGCTGGCAAACTGCCCTGAGCAGCCGCTGTAGATGTGTCTGCTGGGAGGAGGCTGGGCTCCTCCACAAACACCAGTATCATGTAGGGCCAGCCAGAAGGCACTTCCCGAGAGACCTACCATGTGAGGCATGCTCAGATTCAACATGCTTTCTGCAAAGGAAATATACAGTATGGACCCAGACAATACACATTGCTCAGCTAGCAGCACTCTTTGCTGTGCCCGATGCACCACTCTGGGGCAGACATAATTCCTGCTCTGTTAATGCACCTCTTGGGCTGGAAATATGGTGTTGATCCACACAGTAAATATCTGTGCAGCTCACTTCTTGCATGATGAGGAACTGCTGCATATGTCAGGTATGCCCAACATGCAACCTCACCTCCTTGCTTAGCAAGTGAACAGGGATGTGGATGCAACTAGGCTGACCAGATGTAAAGTCTGATTCTGAAAGGGTTAAACCAAAGTGTAACTATTCACAAATGTTACAGGTTTTATCACATTCCTTTGTATTTCCAGCTGGTGATATTTTCTTCTTGTTCTTTTTTCTTTTTTTTTTAGTTTTCATTTTTTATATTTTTTCTTTCTGTGTGTGTACTGCTCTAATTAATGAGCAGCATGTACTGCAGCATGTTAGAGAGACGTGTACTGGTGTCTCTTCCCAGCAGCATCTCCTGCCTGTAATTGCTGCAATTAGTTGAATTAGTAATGCAGACCATTAGGGAGAGCCTGTGGCAGCCTCTGGACGCAGGTTGTAATGTTCCTGCGCACAATACAAAATTACCCCAGCTCAGCAGCACTGGCTCAACCACGGCTTCTGGTGAAACTGTCTCCCTTAAAAGCTCTTCCTTGCAGAGAGCTGCCTATTCTGCCAAGCAGTAGGATCAGCGGGAAGACTCCTGAAACAAAACAACTGAAATGCTCCTCACCAGGCAGGAAGCAGTGCTGAACTCGGGAGCAGGACAGCTGCACTTCAGTACTCTAGGTGAACATTGCTGGGAATCTCACATCTCAACAAGACAATCAAATCCTTATCCCTTATCCCTAAAGATTCTCCATCTTTAAATAAGGTCTCCTTTACATTTTTATATCTGCTATGGCTGCCTCCAACATGTTCCTTCTTCCCTTTACAAAAGAGTTCTGAGGACTCTGCCCTTTCTTTAGCCTCCTGTGCTCCCAGCACTAGGAAATACCTCTGATCCCTAGAAGCTCCTTACCCTCCCTGTCTCTGTTTGTATTTGAGCTAAGGGGGAAAAAAGAGAACCAAGAAGTCAGTCAGAAAGATCAGATTGAACCTAATGATCCTTCAGTCTTGATTTCAGTGGCTTAGATTGAGCCAAGAAAGAAAAATAGGAGAGGTCAGTTGCGAGTAAATATTATAAAAATAGAGTATCTGTGAAAAAGCCAGTCATGAAGTATTTTATGCGTTACTCAGTCATACCCAGCATGGACATTTGACAATGTTTTGTGGCATGCTATCTTGCAGTAGTTTCATGCTTAAATACTTTCATTAAATCCTTCTACAATCTTGCTTCCATTGGGAGTCAAGATTAAAAGGAACTGAAGGTAATATGTTCCTGCCTCACATGTCAAGGTCATTTTTTTAAGATCTTCCTTCAGTCATAGAAAGTTGAAGAATTCTGTTGAAATCCTGCTGACTTCTCTTAAGACAAGCTGGCTTTAAAATTTTGTCTGCTCAGTAAGGGGACAAGAAAGGAGGAATGCACAAAATGGAAATTTACTTTTTTCAATTCTCCTAGTCCTGTCACATATGTTTTAGGAAGTATTATTTATCCCCAGAAACTTTATAACTAATACAGTAATCACATCCTCCAACAGTCAAATGCAGCTGTCCTGGGTAAAAAGATAATAGTTTTTAATTGCAGCAATGTAAAGTAATTTAGTACAATTTAGTAAACAAGGCTATACTGCTAGAAATTTTTAAGCTGGGGAAATGTAGTTATAGAAACTGGAGATTCATACTGTAGTTGTCTAAGGGTAAGGATGGCACTGTGAATAAAGAATAAATTAAGGATAGTACTGTGAATAAAGAATAAACTACCCATCACTACTAGAAGACCTTGCTCAGACAGTGCTAAATCCCTGGCAATTGGTTTTGCTTTCCAGGTTAAATTTAGATCATGTGGATTTTGGTCAGTTGAACATCTGAAAATTCACACTTCTCATAGAAAAACAGTGATTATTTGCTCCAGTAGGAAATAAACACAAAAATGATGACAATGTGTTGTTGTCACTTATCAGCTGCTATACCTATTTGATTACCCACTTACTTGCTCAGATCAAAGGCTTCATGCAACATTAACATGGCATCAAATCCAATTGAACTGACAATGTGATTTAGTATTTGTAAAGAATAAGGAGTTCCTTTATAACTATTTTTTTCCTCTTACTTATTGGGGGCATCATATGAAACCAGGAAGGTTTGGTTTTTTTTTTTTAACTGGACACCTCCTTGCAACAGGACACTGGTAGATAATAAAAGTTTAGAGCATTTTGGAAGTGATCAGCCAAACTGAGGGTCAAAACATCCTATTAATTACCAGACCTATTAATTACCCTATGTCTAGTTTGGGAAGTCCCTGTACCACAACCTGGAAAGTCATGAAGCCTGGCCCTTGTTTCTTTTCCTGTTCAATTTCCCATCTCATAAGCAGCTTAAGGCAGTACATGCAACACATTTATGTTGCACTCTGATATGGGTACTAGATTTCCTGCCATAAAATCCTCTTGCAGCTTGTGTTGGTTCTGAACAGAGAAGGGCACAGTAAGCCAGACTCAGACAAAATGCAAATATGTGATGTGCAGTACTCATCAACCCTGGCAACTTCAACCTCCATTTGCACTTTTTCATGACTGGTTCCACACATGATTTTATCAATTAATCTCCATCTTTCCTCTCCATCTCTATTACATACTATTTCACCTGATATTAATTTTTTTTTGCTTGGTGATTGCTCTTTATCCCATCCTGTTGATTTCGTGTAAAAATGAGGGTTAGAAAAAGAAAAAACCTCCAGAAGTGGTGTTAGATTTAAGTCAAGGTCATTAACAAGATCTCTAGAAACCACAGAAAAGATAAGTACACTAATCTGTCTTGCCATTTCCTATCTTGTATTTTTAATCTCAGTACTTTCCATCACAATTCATCACTAACTGATTTTCTAGTCCCACCACATATTGGTTTTCCATACACCTTCCACTCAGATACCAACATCTGAATCATCTCAAAGGAATAAAACTATTTATGAGAAAGAACAGCAAATTCCTGACCACAGGAACCGGGTCAACAAAACATCCAGAAGGCCATTACTTCTTGTAACGGGAATTTTTACCTTTCAAGACCCTCCTGGAGCTGGGAATTTTCAATGGATGTTTATTAAACTTGCTGGTTCCACGACACAGGAGAGGCTACTGAGCAGAGACCCTGGAAATCAATCCACTAAGATAATTTCTTCACATCATAAACAGCTCACTGTGAGGCAGTAAGCAAAAGCACTACCCCATTTCTGGTCACTTTTCCCCAGTTTTGAAATGGTTCTCATTATACTCACCCACTGGCCCCAGGGAAAGTAAGTGGATTAATGCTTTAGTGTCTGCCCAGTGATCTAAGGATAGTAAATGCTAAACATTCTTATGTACAGCAAAAGGATAGTAATGAAACTTCTCCATATGCTGTGATGGAAATGATGTTTGTGTTTTCATTGGAAAGAACATGAGAGAGAAAATATTTTTCTCTTCCCTATATTAGCTAAATTCTATATTAAAAATAATAAGTCACACTATACTATTTTAAAATATGTATTTCATTTCTAAAGAATCCCAGCTTTGAAATTACTTGGCCTGTATTAAAGGCCATAAAACTAAAGATAGGTATTATAATAACTTTCAATAAAATTTCTCTCTGGCAGGAACCCTTTTTATTCCTTCCTCTGAAAGATTTTTTATGGGATTTATATTATTATTTTTTCTCTCCCTCTCTCTAGTGTTTAATGAAATTGCTTTGGAATAAAACCAGGGTAGGAGAAAGTGCTAAACTCTGAGTCCACCCCAGAGGATTTATGGGCATACTTACCTTCAAATTCTTTCTATTTCACTGAATTGGCTCCCCATTCCTTTCCATGAATTATTAGTTCTGTAATCACCTCCTCCTAATTATTCACTCTAAGGGCCTCTTCAATCTTGACATGGTGATAGTTCTATAATCTTTGTTCATTACACTGTATGTACTGGTGTGGGATATGTAGTGCAAGGAAATTTGGAATGTTGTGGCAAGACTTGCTCAAGACGACTCCATTCCTGTCCCATGTTTAAATTGCCCAAAGCCCTAATTTATGTATCAGATCCCTAACCCTTGCTCCTTTGTTCTACACAAAATGGCAGGTGCTGAATCTTCCTTTACCAATTGCAAAGCTTTTTGACACCTTGCTGTTTGGGTACACCACTATTTAAGAAATATTAAGAATCCTGGATAAAATAAGCTCTGTCACAGAACAGCTTTATGAAATTATAAAAAACACACCCAGGAATGATGGAGTTCTCCCTTCTAGAGGGAGAGAAAAGACAAGGACCCATAAATTCAACCCTTAGACAAATTCCTGCAGAATTACACATTTGGCAGTTGCTTGAATTGATAAAGTAGGATTCAATTTTCCTACTTGCCGTTTTCTTGAAATTCTTCTGCTCACTATACATGTTACTTCCAATTCAACACCATTATTTGAAAGGCAACACTTAAGGCTTTGTGAGAGAAGTGTAAATCTATTTGCCACCGAGGAACCACAATATACAGTACTTGAAATATGACCATCACAAAATGCTAGGCACAGATATTTTCCCAAGAGTGGAGAAATACAGTTGTATTAACGTGGGCACTGCATTTGCCTTTCACACCTAAAATATACAGAGATGAAAGTCAACAAACTTTTTCCTAAATACAAGCACTTGACCTCCTCCATTGCTTCTATACTGCTGTATTTTCTATAGATCTCAAATTTATTATGGTCTATGGACTACATATTTTCCTCTATGCCTAACAGCATAGAGTATAAATGCTCCCTTTAGAATAGCAAGAAGTTAGTGATGCTGTCCAGTCTTCTACAAATCAAGAAGTTTCTTGGCAAAGAATAGGCTCAAGGCATTTGCTGTCATGCCAAAAGAAGATAGCAGATGAAGTGTCTGTCTCATTAGGAGCCATTTCTAGTTTGAATACCTCCACCTTTTGTACTTTACTAACTGGGTTTTTTAAAGAACTTTTCATATTCTGTTCACACTATTCAATTAAATGAGAATCCTTCATCTGTCCTTTCTACACGTTACATTTGTTTCTCACTTTTTAATTAATCTTTATTTGCAAAATACCCTGGAGGTCACTACAGTATAGCAGACCTGAGAGACTCAGTCTGGACAAACTCAAACTACTACATACAGATAGCAATAATCTGCATACAAATGGGAAAAAATTAGAAATGTTGCAAAAATCATAATGAAGCATTACAAAAGCAGCTGCAATCTGGGACTGTATAAACTTTTTAGGGGAGTCTTGGGTTTCCTGTCTTTTGCTAAAGCGTATAAATCTCATTACCAGATAGAACAACATGCATTTTCTTATCATGGGACAGACACAGTCACAAATATGTGCAAGCCCTTTGCACCCCCACATACTAATGCTGAGGTTCTGTCTGCCTCTGCAGAGGCAATGCATCAGAGAACATTAAACTAATAATTTTTCCTCATATAGCTAATTTGAGGTAAATAAAAACCAAGAGGACCAAATCCTCTGTTTGTTTAAATTGGCATTGATTTCAACCAGACTGCAACAATTTGCAGCAAGAGAGAATGGCTCACTACATTTAGTTTTGGACAATTCAATGCCAAAAGATTAGGAGTAATTTTAGTCAATTCAGAGAAGAGCCACTGAAAAGAGAAAAGAACTTGACAGATGTATGAATGAGACAGGTTTAGTGAAAACTAAACATCAGAACTTGATTTAAAAAGGACTTAAGCTATGATAAATTTTTACAGGTGTCACAAAGGACATCAGGAAGAATGATTAACTATTTAGAGTGCTTCAAAAAAGGATAAAATTAAGAGCAAAAAAGGTGTCATTGTGACTAAGAAAAATCTCAGTAGTGATCTTTACCAACTATGGAGAAGTCTCCAAGAAATACCAGAAACCATTAGCACTGAGGTCAAGCAGTTACCTAAGCCATCCTAATGGTAATGAATACCATTAGTGTATATGCTCTAATAGGCAAGGGCTTGCTCCATCTATCTTCAGTCCAATCTAATCACTCTAAATCCATATTTGCATCTTCTCTGTCACTGTAAGACAAACACATTACACATTTCTCTGTCATGGCAAAGCAGGCAGCAAAGCTATCCAGCACGGCCTTTCAGTTTGCTGTGCTCAAAGCCAGAATCACAGAATATTCTGAGTTGGAAGGGACCCCCCAGGATCATCAAAGTCCACCTCCTGGTCCTGCACAGGACAGCCCCAAGGATAACATCATGTGCCCAAGGATAACACCCTGTGCCCTTTGTCCAAATGTTTCTTGAACTCTGTCAGGCTTCTGGCTGTGACCACTTTCCCTGGGGAGCCTTTTCCAGTGCCCAGCCACCCTCTGGGTAAAGAACTTCTTCCTGATAGCCACTCTCAACCTCCCCTGACACAACTTGAGGCCATTCCCTGGGGTCCTGTGACTGGGGCTGGTGTGTTACCTACCAAGAGGCTGGTGGGTATCCAGCTGGCATGCACCCTTCAACAGCAGCCCAGCAGAAGTGCATCTCCTGGCTGCCTGTTCCTGTCTGGATATTAAACCTGATTTGCTGTCAAATTATAGCATTAGGTTGGGATCATGAGAGAGCAACCCCTCAACAAAATCAGCCATTTGTCCACTACTATGGCAGACAACAGATTAAGGAACTAGGCAGTTAAGTAAGAGAAAGCAAAAAATAATCTTCCCAACTGTATGCCAATCTAGATTCATGAGCAGTCATGATTAAAAAGAGCTTTGAAAGCTTGAATTATTCCTTTGAAAGCCAAAAGCCTGTCTCACTAAAATCAATAGTTCATTAAGACTGTAAAGTCTGACTCTTCTGGACCAAGTTTGATGCCAAATTTCAGAGACTTTGTTCTGTGCCTGAGCTGCGGAAAGTCAACAGGGAAAAATCATGTTTCTGCCTTTTGTCTCTGTCTGTTGGCAGTGGGAAGGGTGATGATGTTGTGAGGCAGTGTGAGCAGAGAGAGAAAGAGAAGGGAGGGCAAAGAGGGTAGAAAGGAAAGCGGGGAGGATTAATTCATCTGTTGTTCAAGGCACCCTGACAGGGGAAAGAGAAGTATTGAACCACAGCAGCTTAACCCAACTTCAATGTACCTTCCCAAAAGCATAAGGAATGTAATTCTTCATGGTGTTCTGCTGATAAGCAAATCCTCCTAAATCCTTTCAATTTATTTCTTGGCCTGAAGAAATTACATATTATTTAGGAGCTAAATAAATAAATAAAATTTCATTTCCATGAATCTAGATTGGCTGTTTATTGATTACATAGGCCCACAGAGCCACTTGCTTTTCTATTTCTTTCTTTTCTGAACAGAACAGACTCTTTGACTTGAACTAGGAAAGCATGAACTGGCAAGCCTTTTCCAGACTATTCAATGTAACCTTCAAGATTTGCAAGAGCTTTAAACTGGGCTGTAAAAACCATTTATTGGTTTTAATACAAAAGATAGTGTCTTCTCTCACACCAAAGCTGTTTCTCCCCTCTTATCAACCAATTTCTCCTTTCCATACGAATTTTCCTTCTTCCAAACAAGTACCTTTAAGATGAAAGTTGTGTATCTATACACTGAAGACAGAGACTCTTGGAAGAACCACACAGGATAAATATTAAGACTGATTATACTTTTCATAATTTGATGAAGGAGCCTGTGCTATTATATTTTATTTCTTATTGAAAGAAACTGTTACTTGAAACAGAAACCATCAGTCCTGTGTTATATAACCACAGTTATGCAGATGGTGCAGGTGAAAACTCCCTAAGGAAGGTACAGAAGGTATTCCCATCATGAACTTAAGTAACTAAAAAGCTTAATGCTAAAAATCAAACCTCTACAGCTGACCCCACAACAACTCCCACTCTAAGGTCAGTGAGAGCTGCTGGAAGAACAATTTGGTGAAATTCAAACACTGCTCATAAATGTGACTTTCTGAATATTACATTAATCTACACAATGGTGTTTCCCAATTCTTGTCCAAAAGACTTTAAGTGAAAGGCATTTCTTTTAGGAAATGATCTGAAAATAGATATAGTGTGTTCTCCCCTGTGCCATTATCCCACTGAGAAGAACCAACAATCATCTGAACACATAGAGCAGCATAAACTTCAACTTCCTGCTCTTTTCAGCATCTGCTTAAAGCAGGACACAGGAAGCAAATGCTGAATAAAGATTCTTATAGGTATGTAGGAAAAAGCCAGACTATTGACAGAATTTAGCATACTGCTGGTGTGTGCTCTAGTCCCTCAGGTACACATACTAATATATTATGTTAAATGGCCACAGAAATAATTTTATTATTATGGCGGGCTACGAACTACACTTGCTGAAAAATAAAATGTTACATACTTCACCAGCAAAAGGGCAGGGCAGATCACTGGGACACAGTTACTTTTTAAATTGCCCCAGGACAAATTGCCAAGGACATTGAATCAGAGCCCACATGTTACTTGATTTTATTTTCCTGATATTGTCATAAATTTGCTATCTGACGTCAGCAAAATTGTCCCCTTTACTCGTGCTTCTGTTTATATTGCCATAAAATGGAGAGAAAACAGTTTCTCTGCTTGCTTGGCATACAATCATAACTTTAGTAAACATTTTACATTCTCAAGCAAAGCCTAAGTACAGAAAACTCCTTTACCTTTAGTAAAGGGAAGCCTATGTTTCAGAAAGTTAGAGACTCAAATGATGGGAGATGAATCAGCTGCCCTTTGAAGACTCAGCCTCTAGTAAGAGTAAATGGGTTTTTCTTTGCGTGCTAGCTGGCACTTAATAACTGTGTCAGAAGAATATTTTTCATTTACACTTTGCTCCTTTGCTGGAAATCAATATGTCGTTTGCTGGCATTTTCTCCTGGACATCTTTATTTAGCTTGTCTTTTTTCCTCAGAGGGGAGGGAGTTGTATTTGATTTTGTTCTGTTATTGATTGGATCACTCTGAGCAAGAAATAAATAACTAAGCGCAGCACAGTAGCTTTAATGACAATCTCTTAAGCCTCAAAATCTGCACACAGCGTTGCCCTCCCCCCTAACAAACGATTCACAAGAAACAAATCTGTAAAGTACAGTTACTGTATAGAAAAGAGGTAGTGACATGTGCAATTTAACTGGCATTTCTACTTATGTGAGCACTTAATAAAACTATACAAGTTCTTCTTCTATTAAAGCAGCACTCCTTTTCCTGCAGCACCTGCTGCTGGGATCTCATAATCTCTTGCAAATGAGGTTTAACGAGAAATTAAAGATACGGGAGACCTTCTCCCAGCAGACATCGTTCTCTGGAGAACAGAGGAGCCTGTTCACACGCTGAGCCCTGCTGGCAGTGCAGCCTGGTCCCTGGGGTACAGCAGCCAGCGGGGGCTGGCAGAGGGGCAGGCGCTGTGTCCCGGCCGCACCGAGCAGCACCAGCCCCAGCCATCCTGCTGGCGTCCAGCGGGAAGGGGTGGGCAAGCCAGCCCCAGCCCCCTGCACAGTAACTGCACATCATATTTTTTCTTTTTAACTGGGGAGTTCTTTATCTCCTCCCCTGTGTCTCTCTTAATTTCTCTTACTCATTATTACATTGACCACAAACAGTTGGCAGACACAGCTGTAAAATTCATAAAGGAGAAAATACCCTAGTACGGGTCCAAACTGTGGCACTTAAAATCTAATGTGACAGGGAATGTTATTCATAAAGTAACAATAAACGTAAAGACTCTGAATAAATGTGCCTTAAAACAACTTCTGCAATTATTATAAGTACCTCTGAGTGCAGTAAGATAAACAACTATCTTTGAATATTCACATTAATGCGCTAGACTATTCTTGCCAGACAAATATTCCTCCTGCTCTCCAAACATTAACCCACACTTAGAAAATGGCATTTAAATACTGTTACTCACAGGATTCACACATTAGCTCACAAGGGGAAGGCAGTTCCCACACATTTAAATGCAGAATAAACATAAAGTAGAAGAAATAAATGCAGAATAAATGCTGGCCCATTAGGTACCAACCAGCACCTAGAAATGCTCCCTGAATAGTGTTAGAGAGTACAACATTTAACAAAGGAAAATAGCCCCTAAATACCTATATGTAAGCCCATATGCAACATACATGCTAAAAAAGGCTATGAATGGTTTTAATTTATAAACAATAATTAGTTTATAAACACAAAAGTGGCTGTGGTAGAACTCCTATTTCCCAGGAACATTGACAGCCTCTTAATCACAAGCCCATCCTTCCTCTCTTAATATAGGATGTAAATGATTATCAGCACTAGTACAGAGACATCTCTTTACTCAACAAAAGGTATATATTACCATTAACTTATTAACATACTGACATTATCACAGTCAAATCTAATAAAAATTAAGTTAAAAAGTTCTAGATAATATTTCATATTTTACCCAGAAATACAACTGCTAAAGAGCTAATGTTTAAAAATCATACTTTTCTATCACTGCCATTTTTTTCCCATTTGAAATATGAGTAAACGAACACCTTTACTGGAGGTGCAGAAAACTGACTTCACACCACATGTTAGCAAAAAACATGTAACAAAAGAGTAAACAGAGAAATGAAATCATTACCACTACCACCAGGGATCATGGGGGAAAACTTAGGAAAGTTAGAGCCAGAAATTGGTCTAATCATAACTTTATTAAAGAAAGAGATCTACTCCCATCAAACATATACCCATCAGCTTAAAAAACATACTTGGTCCATCAGATACTGATGAAACCAGGTAAACTTCAGCCTCATGAGGTGTGGAACATGACAAATGGCTCCTGAGCATTAAATCTGAAGTGAACTTCACTTAAATGGCACATGAAGTGGTCCAAGCTGCAAATGGTTGTTATGCAAGAAAATTTTGCTGTTGGGTAAGGCAGACTCCCATGCTTAGTAAGCCTGACAAACACTTATCACCGCTGGGTTTCTCAGCAGCCCCTGCCTAATCAGAACATTTGCCCTGCGAAGGATAAGAAGGCCATTTTCCTTGCTTATTTATTTAGTTTTCTAGTGAGTTTGATTAACTGTGGTAAAGACAAATCAATCTTTTGTGTTTGTGTAAAATGGACAAAGGAACAAAGTTAGCTTTAATGGCCCCAGAGATGCTCAGCTGGAAGGCACTTAGGAACAGAGAGCTAGACAAAGGAATTCAGGCTTTAAACACCATCAAGAACTGGCTGACATCATCTATACTTCTACCTGCTTAAAGGGAAAACAACAAACCCGCTCCACACACAGTGAAGAGGCTTTCTTTTTCTCTGCAATTCTCTATAAAGGCATCAAGTACTACAAGGTTCTTCCTTGTGTCTTTCAGATTTCCATGGTGTAATTTGGGAGATAGTAGGAAACAAGTATCCAAAGGAACATCATCAGAAGGAGAGAGGATTTGAAGCTCTAAATCCATAAGAATTCTTTTATTGTCAGTAAACTTGCTTCTCAACTCAGTTTTGTGGCAATTTTGCATTTTTGACATCAATAACCTCTTGGCAAGTACTGAAAGATAGCATGAAATTCATGCCCACTATGAAATGAAGAAGCTTCTGCATAAAGAATTTGAATGAGACACTTACCAGTTGAAAGTAGAACTCTGAGAAATTTTTCCTCTCATATATTCTGATGATAGTGTTGACAACAGTGGAAATCACAAAAGAAATTATGCCATTTTAATGTAATGCCCATTAAAAGGGTTTAGTAATACAAATAAACACCCAGGTCTTCCAGACTATGGACAGCCAAGTTTTAGCCCATGGAGGATTTAACCTTAGTCTTAGCAAGACATAGAAAAGGACAGCTTGACCAGGATGGAGCCAAAATGTAGCAAGAGACCCCATATTCAAGATATTCTAGACCCTAAATAGACAGACAAAAGTGCATGCTTAGGTTTCTTGATACATCAGTTTCTGCTTTTTCATAAGAATTAAAAAAGCAGAAAGAATCAGAACTCTTGTTCTAAGAAAAAACTCCATCTTCCATTGCTGTAACACCTAAAGCAACAGCTTTGAGATGATGGTATGGTTCTGGTCTCTCCTGGGAGGAAACAAATTCAGCTCCCCTTAAAATTCCCTTTTCAATGGTGTCATTATTGTAGCTTCACTTGTACCAGAAACAAGACATAATAGCCACTGAATTTAAAAGGTGGTACCTCTGCATTTTCAGATGTAGGCTCGACTCACACTAAAGAGATTACTGGCATTACAGACAGGAGGGCATACCCAAGCTGGCAGAGCTCTTCCTTTTAGGTCCAGCAATGCTGACTGAAGAAGGCCTTCTGCCAGCAGAGTTACACCTCCTATGAGTGTTTCAAACTCAGCTGACAATAATTGGCATAGTTATGTCCATATCAGGATTTTGACTGGCAACAGCAAGTAAAATCAAAGCACGTGCATTTCTGCACCGTGGGACATGCAGTGAAGTTGTCAGAACTCCAGAGGATGACACTGTATTCCTCTGAAATGCTTGAGGATGGAAAAAGCGTTTCTAAGAAATCCTACAATTGAGTCCAATTACTAGCAGCTGTTACTAAATGTCTCACCGTTATTAGCAGACTTCAGACAGCAATTTGCAAGTAAAAGACTGCAGTCAGTGAGATTTCTTTTTATTCAGAAATCTCAGGTGAGAGGAGTTCATTATTTTCACCAAGTCTGCCTGCCCATTTTACACAACTGTGAAATTACACAGAAGAGCTGAGTGCCAGGATGCCTCTGCCACTGATTTGCAATGACCCTTTAGAGGGCTGGTAATATGTCAGCACACCATGGTTTAATTTTTAATTTAAGATAGTGAAGATACACATGTATCTCTTGGAAGCAAATGTTTATAAATTGCTCTGACAGTACCTTGAGGACAGAGCTGTGTAAAGCATCTGAAGAAAGATTATAGAATTCTGAAATTGTTTGGGTTGGAAAACATTCAAGTCACTGAGTCCAACCATTAATCTAACACTGCCAATTCCATCACTAAACCGTGTCCATACATGCCACATCTTTTCAATTCCTCCAGGAATGGTGAGTCAACCTCTTCCCTGGGCAGCCTAGCTTGAGTGCATCCAGTTCTTTATAATTTGTGAGCAGAAAGACTCACAGTGTAAAAATGGAACTCCCATATGGACTGTAAAAAACTGTTATGCAGGGCTGAGGTAGGTGGGACATAAGAAACATTCTGCTCTCTTTAATGTTCTGTAATGAAATAAAATATTGGAGGTGACTGCACAGTTCCTACAAATGGAAGTTCCTGCAGACAGGAATTTCTTGCAAATTCTTCTAATCAGTGGGAAAAGCCTGCAGTGCACATCTATAGAAGTAAATGGCAACAGAGCTTAACACCAAAGGCAAATGACCCTCAGAAAAAGAACCCTGCCATGGTGCACCACCAGTACTCATCAGACCACAAAACTTGCTTTCACAAGCTCTAACACAGCTTTTCCAACAGGTGCAGAGTAAAGCTCTGTAACCTCTCTACCAGGCAGCTTTGAATCTTAGCACCTCATAGGTAGTGGAACAAATTACCTGTCTGGTCCCAGGACATCCCTTTTACCTAAGTCTCCCACTTACCCAGAATGTGCAATTGATCGAAACGAATGCTACAATCTGACACCATGGAGCGCTTGACAGCTGTCAACTCATTAAGTTCTATTCACTGGCTTCCCACCTCCTTGCCAATGTATTACATAAATTGCATTTTAGCTGGCAGCCTTTTCCTTTGCCTGAAACCATTTTGTACTGAGCATATTTAAGTTCATTGTTTTTTTTTTTTTAAATGAATTTATTCCCTTCCCTTTGGTAATTTGCCTTGCCTTGCAACAGTTTGAATGGGCTGCAGGATACTGTTTCATTATCAAGCTGCAACTGGAAATGAATATTTCATAGCAGCTGAACAGAGGTTTGGCTGTAAATGACTATATCCTAATTACACAAAACAAAAGGGAGACAGAAAGAAAAATGAATTTAATTAATGAAATATTGATGCAATTTACAGACAAAGGCCTTCCCACTTAGAAGGGAATTCCTGCATTGTGAATTTTATAAGGAGCTGGAGGTTTACTGCCTCCTTCTTGATTTATCTAGTTATGCGTCTCATATTTAATTTTTGCTTCTTTCAGATTCTTTAAAATGCCTGAAGATATGTCTGGTATCTGTCCACACTAAGTCACAGATGTAAGTGCTTCAAATGCAAATATATACTTATAGTGACTGTTACAAGAACATGTAAAAGGAGAGCAGAAGTGCAGTCATGCTAGTTCAAACTCCACTGAAGTCCTGACTCCTGCCGCTGGCATTAGACATTTATGATTGCTGGCAGATAAAGGATAAACACAAGAGAAACCTGCAGAAGTGCTTTTCTCTCACATATGCTAGTTGGAGTGGCAAGCATCAGTTAGGAAGTGGTTACACCTGCAACTCTGTGCTGTATAGATTTTGTATTTCATGGTTCTTAATGGGCTTTTCGACCACATGCTGACATATTAGCTTTTTAAATCTATTTATATTTTTTTTCTATAATATCATATGGCAGTCAGTTCCACATTTTGTACAAAAGCATTTCCTCTAGTTTGATCTCTGCCTGCTTCTGCCTTATTTCACTCCTCGACCTTTGTTTCAAGAGAAACTGTGAGCAGTCATTGCCTAGTCACAATTTCTCAGATACATTTTGATTTTAAAGACCTCTGTTATCACCACTTGGTTACCAATCTTTCATCATGAAGAATGTCAGCCTATTTAACCTGTTCTCATGTGGAAACCATTGCATACCCTGCAGCTTTTTTATTCATCATAGATCAGTTTTTGAGAGGTGATGGCCAAGTGAGTGCAATGCAGAAGGAAAGGCAAAACACAGCTTTACACAGTGACACAATAATAGTTTAGATTTTTTTCCCACCTCTAACAATTTCTAAATTTTGGTTTGCCATCTTGAATGCAAATTCATGTCTAAAAGTTACCAAATCTGGTACAACTAATACAAACTAATTTTCAATGTTCTATGTGGTAAGATATATAAATCAGTGCCAAATAATGCATTTTTTTCTGTCCTGGCCTCAGTTTATGAAATTTTTGAATTAAAGGCCCTATATCTAAAGTGACTTATTGACTCCTCAAATGCTTCAGAATGCCATCTGTTGAACTGTATATGGAGTGTGATCTAAAAAGAACTAATAAAGCTTTTAAGAGGATGCTGCATTTCTCAGCCATTCCTAGTCCAACAAGCTGACACCTTTCTGAGGTCACAGAAGGCACCTGAGTAAGCTCCAGGGATGCCTGACAGGTTCACTGAGTCAGGAGGCAGGAGAGCATTGCAATGCATAATCATTTAAAATGGACCTGGAGCAAGCCACACAGAGCAGTAACAGACAGAAGACTCAGTATCACAAACAGAAATGTGGAATGTATTGTACATTCCACAAGTGAGGACACACTGTAGAATCTCCTCCAACTTGTTTCCTTATCTCTTTTTGATGGTAAATGGTCTTTATTATCATGCATGTTGTAAAGTGAATTAGGCTTAAATATAATGTCAAAATGCTGTCTGAATAAAATTAGAGGATGATAATAGACCTGAGCTTTAGAGAAAATCACACACAGCTGTACTTTGTAGCCCAAAAGACAGTTAAAAATGGAAAAACTATGGCATATGTTTGCCCAAAATAACCTTAATCTTCAAAACACCTGTAGAATTTTAGATGAGCATGACTTCTCACCCTGGTGTGGACTCTATTGTCCACTGAGGATCAGTAATGAAATACTTTTAAGGAAACTGCTCTGGTTTAAAGTTAGTAAGGTCAAAGAATGCAGACTAATATATCCTATAACAGAACCAAGCAACCACAGAATCTGGCTATATGTGAAATGCAGTCTTCAGAAACGGGGAGGAGAAGCTATTGACTCTTGCCAGGCCAATCAACAAGGCAAATCTTGGCACAAGTAAGAGAAATCATTGACCTGAAAGTGTATAATCTAGAATTTTCTCCAGGAATAGTTTCTTTAAATCCTGTATAGGATGTGAATATAAAAGACATAAATGAAAACACAACTCCTATACAATTCCATACCTAGCCATTGATTTAAGTAAATATAATTTCTCATCCACTTCAGCAAAAAGAGAAAAATATATCAGGAGCGAATGAATGAAATAAATGGTATTTGACAAGTTTGGAAGGGAGACAGATACCTTTCACAGACTTCAGTTACATCTCTCCCTGTGCTATGATTTGTTTTCTAGACTTTAGTCTCCATTTCCCACACACTGTTTCCACCTTCAGCCCAAAGCTGTCAAAGTCTTTCTGCTCCTACTGTGCCTCTCCCTCCCCTGCAGTATTACTGAAGCTCAGCAGCTTTGGTCTTCTACTTTCAACATTACTCCTCTTTTTCTCTGCTACCCCTTCTTCTTTCAGACTCTGAGGAAAACTGAGTGGCTCTTTAATACCAACAGAGATACTGATCGTAACTCAAACACAGGATTTTAAATTTGCAGGGGAAAGATTTCTTTAAATTACATCTTATCAGAAGGCATAAAACTTATATGAGAAGACACAACAGCTATTACCTGAATTTTAACAATGATGATATTATCCACAGCCTCAAATCAGATCAAGATTCTGTTATTTAGATACTACAGTATGAACAGGATAAAAGAGACCTTGCTGCAAGTACTGCTGCTTAGGTGAAGAAGCAATATATTTAGTACAGCTGACAAGGAAATAACAGCTCAGTTTTATGGTGAGTTATGATTTGAAAAGATTAGCTTTTGTTCTGTGCTTGAACAACCCCAGATGCCTTTTAAAAACAAACTCAAAACCAGAATGTTATCAAAGAATCGGTTTTTGGATAATAATGTTTTTTTTCCTTGCACCTCAATTTCAGACATACCATTCAGTGTGTGCACGACAGCAACGCACTCACTGGACGACACCTTGGAGGGTGCAGCCCCCACAAAAGAATCCAGGCTTGACATCCATGCTTCTGAAGCTAAAAAGCAGGGAAATTTCTCACTGCATCAGGAGCGTAGGAACAAGAACCTGCAACATCTCCTTCCCACAGCAGTGCCCCGACTGCAGCCTGCTGTGGGGAGAGAGCCTCTCCCCTCCTCGCATGACAGAACAGAGAGCACGGCAGAAGACAGCCTTAGGAAATAACACTTATAGCCAAGATTAATGAAAATGCAGAGGAAGTATGGGCAGAAAAAGACTGTTTGGCTAAACATGGATTCCTTAATCTGGTTGGCCTGGGAGATTTCCAAAGAGGCTAAAAAAGATTTTATTTAGGAATGCAGTTAGTGCATGTGTAACATTAACTGAGATTATACTTTAATAGTCTACAAAATAACATTAGCAAAGATTATACTTATGCATGTAGGGCCTTCTGACAAGAACAACTTCAGGAAAAAAAAAAAGAAAGAAAAGAGAGAACAAAAATGTAATTGCCTGCCTATCAGCTCTACTATCATAATTACTTTCAAACTCTTGACATGGGTTGAATCAGATGAACACCAAATCAATTTTTGCAGCCAGCAATCATTGCATTCTTAGCTCATAAATTAAAATGTCACTGGTAGACTGAGTACAAAATAATGCCTGTTTTAGTATTTTAGCCTGCAGAGAGAGCAACATCTTTCTCCTTGTTTGTGAGTGTAGCTTGTATATCCTTAATCACTGTACAGAACACTACACTCATCTAATTCAAACCAAAGTTTGCACCGCTGGATCTCACACAGGAAAACAAGAAATGATACACTACCTACAGAGTGGGGTAGTTTATCCCCCTGGGTATCCAGAGCCCCATTCCAGATCCGGAGAGATGGCAACATGAGCTTTTGTCTTGCCTGTGCACAGCAGCATTGCAGCACTGGGGATTTGCTGGCTGCACACTGCTTCAGGAGAAGCAGTACCTTAGTCCTGCACTGTCCTCCCCTTCATCCTTTTCTGACCTGCAGTGAACCTCATCAGGCTGAAGTGAGTAGAGGGCTCCTCAATACAAGAAAAATTCTCAAAAAAGGCCCAGATTTTAAGGCCAGAAACGACTAATTGTTGTGATTTCTTTAAGGAATAAAGTGATCAGGTTAAATTTATGAGTCAGCAGCATCTGTTGAAACCTGACCTATAACAACAAAGTACTTAATTTCATATTACCTTTTATGTCTCATCTCCGCGTCTGAGTGGACGTAATTTAATGGGCTGCTCTGTGCCCAGTACCTTGCCTATCACCTCTCCCTCTCTATTTTTAACCACAAACTCTGTAGCTGAGGGTCACAGAACCAGGGCACTGAGTTTACTTTTCATGTTAACTAGAGTTACCAAGATATCCCATTGTTTTCCCCTTTTTAGGGGCTTTTGCACTTTATATAACACCTAACTGTATTTTTAACTGAAAGCACATTGCTTAATCTTTACCTAATGATTGAGATAATTTTTTCTATACTGTAATGAGAAAAAGCCCCAAATAACCAGTTTTTACTGTGAACTATCTCTAACATCATACCTACTTTCCAAAAGATAAAACTTCAAGCACCTTACTCTCTCACCCACCCAGCAGGAAAGGAGATATGAAGATCAACACAGGTTTAATTCCCAATTGCTCCAAAATTCTCCTCCAAAGCTTTACCTCCAAATACCAATGAACAAGACATCCAGCTGCACTAGCAAATCCAACTGATAATTTTAAATGCATTTCTGTAACAGCCAATGTCAGTATTCAGAATTTTGCCTCAAGGGATATATTTGAAGAGTTGAGGATTTTCTTCTGCTCTTTCTAGCCTTCAGAAGCTGAGCTATAAACTCATCTAAACCTGTACTGCAAAGTACTTCCTTATTTAGTAAAAATAGGATTGCCTATCAGTTCAACCCAACCAGCAGCCAGTACATAGTGGAGGGCTGCATGTAGGGAAAGCCTCCCCTATTTCTTACAGTTGATTACTTCTCTGGTTCAGAAAGAGAAGTTTCACTTTAAGTGGAATGGTTGACTCTTTACCTGATCAGTGGGGTAACTTGACCTCACAGGATGTGATTAGCCTGTGATCACAAGGCCTGGTATGTTTTTCAGTAGGTTGCCTACTACTGTCTGCCATGGGGAGCTCTGCACCTTTGTGCAAAAGCTTTCTGCTCAGCTGTGCCACCTAAGAGCTGACAACTGATCACCCTGGAGCTCAGCAGAGATGTGGTCTCATACCTCTATGATACTGTCATTAGTACAGTACCAAAATGACAGTAGGTGCAGACTCATCAGGTACACAAATCACAGGAAAACAAGAAGAAACCTCTGAACGGGCAGGGGCCAGTACTAAGCTACTTCTGTTCTACATCAAATAATGCCATGAATAAACTTACTCTTCTGGACCTCTTCCTCTAGATGACTCCCATTTTGGATAGGAACCCATTTCTAATTTCCAGCTGTATCTTATTCACAGTTGGGTAGCAGCCATTTTGGGCCATGCAACCCTTTTGTTTAAAGAAATAGTTTCCCAGTCTCCTCTTTGTAAACACAACACACTTTCAGAGAGCAAGCATCTCTCTTTTATTCTTTCAGTATGCAAGCTACAGAAGCTAAATTGTGAAATATTTCTTCTACTGAGACTGACTCCCAATTCAAAATTTGTCAATCAAAACCTTCTGTGTACCAGTGCCAAATCCTTCCAGTCATTCTGGAACATGAGCAGATATACTCTGAAACAACACTGAGCAAACTTGATTTTTTAAAATAAAATATTTTAAAGAATAATTCTGCTGTACAAAATAGTGGCATGTTTGTGTGAAGATGTTTACAAGTTCTTTACTTTCACAAGTAAAGGAATACAGATAATAATGTTCTGTCAGATAGAAAGTCAGCTACGAGACCACGAAAAGATCTGGCACCAGTTTTTAAGGGAGGGATTTCTAGTGGCTTAAATGCAATGATGTTTAAGGATCAGCCCAACATACTATTGAACAAATTTAATTCAGACCATCTACAATATGGCTGGAAACAAAAACGTGTGCCTTGCTTGAGCACAGGAGGAAGTAAAGAGATCAAGCTGAGAAAAAAGAGCAGTTACTTTTCAAATTGTCATCTTTTATCTCTGAAGAAACACAAAACTGAAACTGGTAACTGTCTTGATATGTTATCAGTTATAATATCTATATTATGGAGATGTATTACAGAGTAAGTCCTTAGAAATTCCAAACTAAGAAATCAAATATAATGAATAAGTGAGAAAGCCCCACATTCCATTTCAATTCTGCTCTCCTTATCTGCCATGCTAATATTTAGAAAGTAATTATTGCTCTTGATGATTAAATTTTTTTTCTCCTCTTGAAATGACTGATTTTTCTTTTGAAGTCTGCATCACCCTGAAGGGAAAATACATTTCTCAGCAGATTTTTTTTCCTATTTGCCTAACAAGGAAAGGAGATTAGAAAAATTAGAATAAAATGACAGTAAAAATTAAAAGGAGGGAAGGGAAAGAATGAGCAAGGAAAGATAGGATTTTTTTTTTAATGAAGATTGTCTTTGGGAATTCACAAAGAGAAAGAAGTGAAAAATTATGAGTTCATCACATAGGGTATGACACCTCATGCTGCAATCTGGAGTTCCTATAATGAGGTGAATGGGCACTGCTGAGAGCTCGTTGCTGGGGAGAGGTTAAAATGAGTTCTGCATCATCAGGCCAGGCATTTTCCTCCTACCACATTACACATAAATTTTTTTGCAGCATTATGCAGCTGGGTTAGTTCTCTAAAGCGAGCATAAATGCATCTTATCCCAGAGTCTGAGTGTCATGACCAAGTTAATCTGGGCTGGAGGGAAAGGAATTCACACTGTAATGAAGAAGGGAGGTGAGGGAACCTAGATAGTTGGATACTTTATCAATATAAAGAAATTAAACTATGGAAGTTTAACTACAGACTCATGTATCCCCTACAGTAAAAGGCAAAGTAAATAAAAACTTAATATACTATAGGATATACCAAAAGCAAAGTATAGACATATGTCATTTCTCATTCTGTAAACTTCTCTCATAGAAATGATCTAATGAGACATTGGGGTTTTTGGATGTATGGAATACTGAAACCATGACTGAAACTCCATAAGAATCAAAGCCCACACATAGGAATGCAGCTCATCCCCTCCTGAGTTTTAACCCCTGAAATCAGTGTATGACATGCAAATTAGCTTGGCCAACCTTATATAGAATATTACCACATGATTTGTGAGCATGGCTCCACACTGTTATAACGTGAACACCTAGGTGCAAAGTTAATGGCTGGACTCGATGATCTGAGAGGTCTTTTTCAACATCAATAATTCTCGGATTCTCTGATTACTGCACTCTGCTCTTGCAGAATGGCAAGCATAAGATGTGCATTATCATAGATGAAAGACACTTTCTCCATAGCCCCTACGTGAGGCTGAAAATGTTGAAACTAATACTTCAAAGCACTCTTTGGTAAGAGTACTCAAAATACCATGTGACAAAGAAATTTCCTTTTTTGTTTTTTTTGAACAAACCCTCAAACCCCAAACTCATATGTGGTTGTTTCCAAGGAAAAGGAAAAGGAAAAGGAAAAGGAAAAGGAAAAGGAAAAGGAAAAGGAAAAGGAAAAGGAAAAGGAAAAGGAAAAGGAAAAGGAAAAGGAAAAGGAAAAGGAAAAGGAAAAGGAAAAGGAAAAGGTATGAGGTCTTAGAAGATGACATACTGACCATGATTTCCAGCTAAACTCTCAGATATCTGCTGAAGCAGCTACTCAAGCCAAACTATAATTCACAGAAACAAGCTGGAGAAGAGCCAGCTCTGGACGAAGTGATTGGCTTATTTTGGAATATGAAGTGTTTTCTCTTGACTGCAAGCCATGTTGACTGTCCTTGGGGAGATGCTAAGAAAAAACCTTGATCAGCCATGAGACAAACATCAGTATTGGGTTGTGTAATAGATAGCCATTCTATGCCTTTGTATCTGCAAAGTAGCTAGGTAATATCTGCAATAAAATAGATGTCTTCAGTTGCTAAAGAGGCTAAACATACATTTCCTGGCATTATTAGTGCTTGGTAAATCATTAGCAAGTTTTGTCATTGTCATCTTCTTTATTTTAAATACACTGCTTTTGAAGTTAATAAAATGACTTGTTTCTCCCTTGTGCTGGACCATTTGCATAATTATAAAGAGGGTTCATGAAAGAGAGTCAATGAGATAATTCCCACATGCAAATTAAAGATCTTTCAATTAACATGGCAGGACGTGTGTGAAAACCATGCTAATGCAGTAGAAGATATCCCTAGTGGCACTCCAGTAATCTGCTTGTATGCTAAGGCATCTCTGTCTCACTTTGCTTTGTCACTGGTGGCCTTTGGGCAACAGGGTGGTGGAACAGAGCAAAAAATGAAGCTTTTTGGGAAGGATCATTACTTCAGTGTTACTGGTGGTGTGGGAGAGCAGTACCTTAATCTTTTTTCAGGCAAAAATTGAGTTGATTGATTAAATAACCGTATTTCTTCATATCAGGAAAAAATATTAAGAGTCTGATTTCCAGAAAGATTTTTCACTCACAGATCAATTTGCTTCTAGTTCCCCCCCTTGAAAGGTGACTTCCCTCTCTTGTCTTCAGTAATAATATATGCACTACTTTCATAAGGCTTCCCTAGTTTCTCTGCTTACAATTAATGGCCTCTCAGAACAACTACTGAAAAGCAGATATGAGTAGAAAAGGACACTTGGTAACACTTAGCTTATACCTGATAAAAAGCAATAAAATAACACCTTCAGAGTTCATATATATACGTTGGTAATCAACTTCAAAATCAGAATTTAATATTTCCATGTGTATAAACATGCTAGATGATCCTTTATGGAAGTATTACATCTTTCCCTCAAGCTTGGTAAACATTAAAGACCAGATACCAGAAGACAGATGCTTGCTTGCTACTGTGGCACCCTGCTAGCTTTCTAATCACTGAATAAATTTTCAAAAGCAGCTCTTACCCAGGAGAAGTGATATCTCTGTGTCTTCCAGCAAAACAAACAGAACTGTATTATTTTAGGTGCTAGCTGCTCCTGAATTGGGACCTGAATTAGGAGTCTGAAAGTCTGGAAATCAAGAGTCCTTATGTGAGCATGTCAGAGCTCTCCCATGAAGGTATCTGCTTTACTGTCATCAGGCTGAAATCCTCCCCAGGAATCTGAAATAGCCCTCTAAATTGCTTCTCAGGGAAAAACTCACTGATTGCCTTAAAAAAACCCAACCCACCATGCAAAACCCCAAAACCTGTGGTTTGCTCCAGGTAGGAATAATTCGGTAGAATACATATTTATGTGGATGATGAAAGCAAGTAATAGCAATGACTGTCACAAGCTCAGAACTATGTTACAGAAAGCAAGAAAGTTATCTTTGCTGAATGCACTCAAATTGTGTTTGATTGTTTTTGTTTGCTTTTTTTTAAAACCACAGACATTCTCTAATTAAAGGAATATGACTTTCACAAACAGGAATAATCTCCTACTAACTAAACACGAGGATGAACTGGTAGTGGCCTTGGTATTAGTATCTCTCTGTCAGTTTTAATAATTTTATCACCAGCCCACAGGTCATCCTTGTAGGTATTCTGCTTCCTGGTACTGATGTATCATGGAGCACAACCTAATTTAATGGAATAAATACAAAACTGGGAATCATGAACCCTTATTGTAAAGCCAGCTGCTTTCTGCCTGGCTTCTGCACCATACTGGTGGAGCAGACCTAATCCCTCTCATCTCCCTTTAGGGCCAAATCAGTTTCCCATTCAGGTCTTCATGTTCCAAACTCACAAGGGGAATAGTGTTGTGAATGAATCCAGCTGAGACACAAGCCTTGGAGAGCAGCGAAGTTTGCAAGGAGGCAACTGTAGCTCCCACTTATGTTATTGTGCACATAACATCCAAATCATTGGAGTCTCCATCCATCTACCAACATTTAAGAATAAAAAATGATAACTACAAAAAGCTGCTGTATTTGCATTCCTGTCCCTCTGGATTTGACCAGTTTATAGAGTGGTTCAAACAGATCAACAGTTTTAAATGCTATATTTTTGGTAGCAAATAAAAATCAGGAGTTAATTCTCAGCAGGCTATTAGTTTTATAATAATTATTAATACTAGTTGTTTTATTATGTAGCACTAACAAAGTAAACTCAAGCTTTTCCAGCACATTTTAGCTTTAACAAAGCAATTACTTGAGTCAAAATCATGTATTAAATTGAGCAACTTCTAGCAAGAATTGTATTTCTGTCTTCAAGTCTTTGTTTTTCAAATAGTAAGGCATAATAACTTCTTGAAGAATTAGTAATCAATGTGTCACTCCTCTAAGTAATTATTTTACTTGAAACAAGTAATAAGACTGTTCCCATTTGAGGGCACACGTAATTGCAGTGTATTGTTAATTCTCAGTCTTTTGTACAGAATGAACAACTTTAATAATCATAGGAAACTATCAAACTTCTCTAGTGTACATTCTCTAGAAAAAAAGGAATGGAAAAAGTTAGGACTCTGAATACCTTTTTAAGTTTCAAACTTCAGAGAAAAACACAATTTACTCTGTGTGTGGTGTTTGTGTGCACACTCAGCATGTCCTAAGGTTTTGTTTGTTTGCTTGCTTTTTTGAAAGAATACTATAGGCCTAGTAGAACTTGGAATCAAATGGGCTTGTTTCTTTATGCTTGTCTCTTCAATTGCATTTTCTGTCATACAAGGAGCAGAACACAAGGCTCTTCTCTGCCTCAGCTTCACTGCCTTTATAATGCAGAAAAATAATCTGCCGTGAACATTAGTCTCATGAGTGATTGTTTTCTAAGCCCTTTAAGGTCAGTAATACATGTTCTTAGCATTACTTGTTTTTAAAAGATAAATTTAAAATAAATATGATAGAACTTTTCAGCCTAATGTATGTCTTAGGACACATTAGAACTTGAAGTTGCATTTTTGGAATGAATTTTCATGTGAAATGAAACAGATATTTTAGAGTCTACATAAAGACTACACTTGAGTATGAGAAATTACTTCCATCCACAGAAGGTGTTCAAGAGCCAAAGGATAAGGCCCTAAGTAAACTGATATGACCAGACCTACTTTGAAAAGGCTCTTGGTGGAGCTCCTTGTTAATAAGAGTCTTCCTGGACTGTGCTCACTATTCTGCATTTCACAGGTGTGAACCTCGTATGAGTGCACAAATGGACAGGACAACAGTGAAGCCCTCAGTCTGAACAGCACTTGGCAGCACACAGGATGCAGCCAAGGCTGTGCTTTGAGCCAGTTCTGGTCCCAAAGGTGATTATACATATTACCTCACAATTGTGTCTCTGGAAAGCCTTTCCTCACAGCTGGACTTCATTTGTGGGCATTGTCCTGTGTTAAAGCACGCAGATGGCACTTCTACCGCAGAGAGCTCAGGGAATGTGCAGAACTGTCCACACCTGGCTGTGCAGTGCTGCCTGTAATGTCTCCTGCCACTACAGAAAAGCACCGTTTATCCTAGACTCCAAAAGTACAGGTGCCACTGCTGTGTGTCTGTCATTGCCTCTCACAGCCTGTGCTTTCAGCACCGTGCTGGGGTTTGAATTAATTGCTGCCAGAGAGAGAACAGCAGCTTGCCAGCCATCAGAAAAGCCCATGACCACTCATCATACACCACTGACACAGGACCAAGATGAAGGTGGGTGTCCAAGCTGGATGTTTATGTTATTGCTCTTATTTTGCCTGTTTGTTTGTGGTTTAATGCCTATGTGGTTAATTTGAGGGCGATAAATAGCTTTTTGAGAAAACTCATTTGTACCCAGCTGCAATTAATCAGAGTGCAGAGAAGAGTGCACCAGAGCTGAACGCCCTGCTGAAACACATGGCTGTGCTGCTGCCACACACTCCTGCATTCCTGTGAAGGTTAAGCCAAATTGCAGAGCCCTGGGAATTTGAGCTTGCACACATGCTGGCTCTCCCCCCACATCGGGTCTGTTAGGGAAAAGCTTGAATGATTTCCACCTGGAAGCCTCCTGGGGCTTGCAGCCATTAGTTGAGAACTTTAATAACCACTGGCGGGGGGGGGAAAAAACCCACCAGAAACAAGCAATTCACTGAACTTTTCCAACTGCACAGCTGAAATTTAGTATCTAGTCCTGTTCCTGACTGTTTTCTTTATATTGCCTGATCCTCAAAACTTTCATGGTATGAGAGCAAAACGACAGCAGCCAGATGGCAGCTCCAGCTTACAACAGAGCAACCTGATAAGAATCCAGTAGTTTTAGTTGTTTCTACTGGATTCCATCTGAATGCAATAAGAAGTTAATATTCCCAAAGACAGAGAAGCTGAGGTGCACAGAGCAAGGTGCAATGATTTAAAGCTTCTGGAGTGCAGAGTGCATTCCTGCAAACCTTGAGGACTGATCTGCAGTTGTACTGAAGGATGTGCTGAATCAAGTGAAAATTGTGAGTGTTGGTGCCAAACAGAATTTTTCTGAAATGAGACAAAAATTCTTCTTGGTGGCACCCATCATGCTTGGAGCATGCAATGGCTTGTAAGATGGTTATTAGGATTATTGATTAGGTTATTCACCATTTGCCTAAGGTGTATCCAAGAGTTACCAGGAAGAGGTTCAGCATTCACTATAAAAATCTTGTCATTTAAAACACAAAAAACCAGATGAAAACCAGAAAGATGATGTTTGAAACATGAAGCTCCTTCTAATACATAGATGCTCTACATAATCACTAGAAGATGACTAATATCCTTTAAGTATTACTGCTCAATGAGTCTTAAATGCAGAAGAACAGTGATTGTGCAAATACCACAGCTATTACGAGTGATTCTTCAAAGGTCAGAGTAAAAGGTCCTCCTACATGTGCCATTATATTATGAAAGATAGTCTCAAAAGAGACTAGCATGAGATATCCCAAAAACACGAGATCATGTAATCTCTGCTTTAATGTTGTTGATTTCAAAAGTGCTAAAATCAATTTTCATGACGTGATTGAGAAACAAAAGGCAACATGGAAGTTAAGCTCTGACTGTATGGGCTTGCTGCAGCTAAAGGAGGAGAATTTCACTTTCCTATCAGTTTTACTTTCCTGTGCAAACACACATAGCCTAGCAGCAATACCTTGAATAAGGGAAGTACCTCGGCTAGGGAGTAAAAGCAGGTGGCCAAAGAGTTAAAACTATATGCCCCTCCAATAAATTCACATCAGATAATTAGTATCAGGTTTCTAGTTCTTTCTTCTTTGCAAACCCTTCAATGGCTTCGATAACTTGCCATTATCTTGAAAAGGAGGGATGAGAAAAAGGGTACTCAAAATGGTTGCTTAAAGACCTAAACACTGTGGTATGCACTTGGGGAATTCTAGTTGCAGGGCAGAAGAACATCTGCATAGATCTTTAAGGAGACTGAACTTGTGAACCCTGGAGCTAAAAGGCTTTTTTATGATTCTGCACAATTTGTGTGTGCCTTTTCTTCTGGCCAGAACCTTGCTTTCCTAAGAAGCAAAAGTAATTCCAGTGTTGATTTCAATAAACTTACAGATAGTGTATTATTTCTCTCGTTTACACCAAGTACATGCAAATATATTCAACAGGCTATTGTCTTTGTCACAGGCAAGAAAAAGGAGTCACCATTTCAAGATTAATCATAACAGTGGGGATGGAAAAAACAACCAGTCCCAGAGTTTGGTGATTGACAGTTCTGAAGGTAGTGAGCTGTAGTTTTGGGCTGAGAAGCTGAGAGGATTTCTATGTGGGCAATAAAAACTGCACATGCAACATCAGCTGAGAAACCAGAAACCCAAGCAGGGTTTCCCATCACACTTTAGCAAGGATAAAAAGCTGTGTTATTGCAGACCTTACACAGTGTCTTCTGTTATTAAAGTCTGCAAAATACAAAGCTATAGATCAAACAAAATTTGTTATTTCAGTCAGAGACAGAACTCCAGACTTCTAGTTTCTGCTGCTGGTTCTCATATTAGACTTTACTTTATAGGGCCATCACTATTATAGTACCTGACCAAATTTTATGTTTTATCCTCATAACTGATATAAAAACTATTAACCTCACTTTCAGAAGGCACTAAAGGCACCAAAAGGCTATCTTCCCTAAGATCATATGGGAAATTCATAAAAGGAATGAACTGACCCAATTCTCCCAGGACTCATGTTTTGAATTTTTTTAGCTCACATCCACTCAGATGTCCATAACCTCAGTTAGCTCTAGATATAATTTTATTTTCACCAAGATGGGTAAGAAGACTGAATTTTAAAGCCTTCTGAGTTGCTAGGATGAAAGGCATTACAAGAAATTCAGTGTACTATAATAATCATTGGCCTCATGCCTTGCAGTAGTAAAACAAAATAACATCACTAAAGCTTATTATTCTTTAGATAAAATGCTTTTCTTATTTCCACTATACTTGTAGATCTGCAGTGCTCAACTCCATAACACTCAAGCTCTCCTGTTTACTCCTCGAGTTCCAAGCCATAGTTAAGATTTGCTCTGTAGAGCCTCACAGTGAAATCTTTGGGTGGGTACCTGTGGGCAGCCAGCAAACAGTGGAAATAAAACTGATCTCAAAATTTATTGCTATAATATACTGATTGTCTTCACTCCCACTGTGCTGAATGGGCTGAAGATAAAAAGTCAGGGATATCCTGTTGGGAGTTATATGTCAGCATTACAAAGCAACCTGATCAATGCCTACACAAGCACATCAGCCAAAACCAGCACAAAGGCATAGCAGCAGGTAAAAACCAACAGCCCAAATGTGACCACACCATGTTCTTACTGCCTGGAATGGGAAAGCTCATGCCAAGTTCAACAGTAAACCTGGAATAATCTGCCTTTATGTAACAGTGGTTCACTCAAGTGAACTAGAGGGAAGAAAAATCCCTCAGGCTGAGCTAGCAGAAACAACACTAACAGCTATTTGAGGTGTACTTCTACAGTAACAGAAGAGGACTGCTGCTGCCAGCTTTTGAAACACGTATGGGGAGCTAGTACATGGCAGCTCAGCAGAATAAATACTCTCATTAAGAGCTATATCCATTAAAGCTATCATGACCCTCTGCCTGCAATTTACATAAGACTTTCCTATCTACATCAGAGTTGAAAGGAAATGGTGTGAAAGAGAAATGCACTGATTCAAAATAAAAGTTGCATAAAAATCGTAAATCATATTCAAGTGCTTTCTGCTAGATCAATTAGTGAATTCCTATTGCCTCTTGTAGAAAGGCTCCTTTACAAGGAGTCTGTAACTTCCCTGCACTCCCTGTAACAGACAAAGAAGTTGAGATTTTCTGGAGGTGATCCTTCTGCCTTCCTGTGCAAGGCACAGAAAGCTTTTTAAGGGCTATGCTGCTGTGACCTGCCTGTGCTGGTGTGAGTGCAGGGGAAGCTGTACCTGCTACACATGCCAAGTGTGAGCGTGGGCTCACACATGCACTTCTTGGTGCCTGCTGAACAAGATTGCTCCTTGTGGGAAGGAGTTTGCTGTACCTGAGAGCACTGATGTGTGTAGGTGAGGAACGTGGTGTGGGAGGGTGGATTACACAGACACATGAGTAGGTGTGTGGGTCTGAGAAATAGTTACAGTCGACAGAATGACATGATTGGGAACTTTTCCGTGACTTTTTGGCGTACATGAGTGTACACTCTCTGGGAAAATGGTCTCTATATGGTCATTTAAGGTGTACTGTAATCATATGTAGCTGTACACACTTTGATGAACTTATTGAAGATCTCTAAGCATGGTTTAAACTTTGTCCTTCCACCTTACATGTTGGCCAGTATGGGAGGGACTAATGCATTCTAGGACTAGGGCTTTTTATGCAACTAAATAGGACAGCCCTTCCCTTCTTGGTCTTGTCAACTCATCCAACAGCAGACTTTGAATTACCACCTTTACTTGTCCTGTCCATGATGCAGATGTTTTGGGTTTAATTCCCATCATGTACCTGGAACATGCATGAAGCACTTAATTCTTTGGGATATAAATCATGGGAAACCTTCTCAACACCAACAACAAACTGTCCTCTCTGCAAGAAGTAGGCAGAAAGCTGAACTGAGCTCAAGAAGATGCTTCTACCTATTTCAAATTAGATCAAATTAAAGTCTCCAAAGCCAGAGGCATGAACCAATTTATGTTTTAAATGTTTCTTCCTTCCTGGCATTGAAAGAAAAGGTGACTATCACTCGTATTATGCTTTCTCTTCCCTCTAGTCCAAAACTTCTGCTTGATCCTTGAAAACAGCAGCCTGTGTAATCTCTTTTTGGTGACTGGCAGTCTGTGGGGCAGGAAAGCAATCCTTGCAAATGAAATTCATCCAGCATTTACAAACCCGACAAGAGAAAAGGAGGCTGAAGTAGAAAGGAACCTTTTGTTTTCAGCAGGGAGCAGAGCACAACAAGGAAATAAAAAGATGAATAAACCTGTCATAGACTCTTTTCTTTATGGAGCAGAAACACAGTTATTAGGTACCCGCAAAGAAGGCATTCTGGATATATGACTCCTAATACATCGTCCATAATACAGCACTGTGCAGAAGGCATACAACTTTTCAAACAGTTGTCAGAGACAGAAATAAATACAGTGTCTTAGTGGAAAAAAATGGCCAGAAGGATTAGAAGTGAGCATTGGGGTGGTGCAGGCAGGAGTCAGAGAGCTATCTCTGACAACATGTTTTCACAGAGGATACTTGTCAGAAAGAAAAGAATTATCAACCTATTATTATTATTTTTCTTTCACTAATCAGGGTGAGGTTTTTACTGCTCATAAAATGTGACAAATTGATAGTGCTCAGCAGAAAGGGATGGCCACAAACACAGAGCTCTGCCAAGAATATCTCCATCCATAATTGTAGCACTCTTTATTAAACATGGGTCACACCACCCATTTGAAACCCATGATTTGACTAATCTGAAGGCCCAAAACCCCACTACTCATCCTCCTCACTGCTAATTGGTAACTTCCTTCCATTTCATCTCTTCCTACAGTTCTGACAAAGTTCAGTGATCTTTGTATAATATTTCTCTTCAGGATCTTTGTATAATATTTCTCTTCAGTTTTCTATGTCTGGCATCAACTGCACATGCCACCATGCTCTGTTGCCTTCCTTCTTATCTCAATGCTGACCTCCTAAAAATGAGCAGAATGTTCTAATGCTTGAGTTATGCAAGTACTGTCATACCTCCTAATGCAATAAAGCTGAATTTTTTTGTCATACACTGACTCCATTGCACAGTCTTACCCATCTGCCTGCCTGTCTACTTCACCAGCATCACAGATTTGGGGGGCAAAGAAGTATCAGAATGTATAGATCTGGATGCAGAGACACACATTAGGAAAGATCAGGTGAGAAATCAAAGGTGGTTTGTCTGCTGTTGCAAATTCTGAGTGGAGGATATCTTGTTCTGTAAATTTGTGTACTAACACTTTGAACTAAGTAACAGCCTTTTTCTTTTTTTTACATTTGCATACTGCTAAAATGCATTTGCTGATGTTTTTTTGTTTTTTTTTTTTTTTTTAAACATTCAAATATTATCAGTAAAAGCTTCAGGTAATAGCAATAAAAACATTTACCAATTATTGTTTATGCCTTCATGATGACATTAGATCATGCTGTCTCCATGCTAACTAATACGAATCTATTCTGAAATGAGAAACTTGGAAGATCTTTTCTATCCTTTTTTCAGCAGTTTGCCATTTGATATACTACAATTTAACAGGAACCACTGCAAGACTATTGCATAGCCCTAATTCCTTTATAAACAGCCTCATTTAAGACCTGGGCCTGAAAAAGAAAATAAAATTATTTTCAGTGATGGATGATCTCAATTGTGAAAATTTGTCTGAACTGTTGCTAGAAGCAAGGACCACATTACTGACTTGAGGTAAGTTGGTCAGGTTCAAATATCAGAAGCTGCAAAATTTGTAAATGAAACTGAACTTACACTTGAATAGAACTTTTGCTCCGAGATTTAGAAAAAGGAGATTTTTTTTCCTTATGAATGAAGCAGTGCTTATAAGAGCTCTGGTTGAAATGACAAGGGCCCTACCACAGTCAAAGCAAAACAGCTGACCATCCACCAAAGTTGGCAACACTTTTTCAGTTTCACTGACCTACCTATCTTTCACTGTCTCTCCCTAGCCTAATCTCTTTCTCTGATCTTTCTCCTCCTTGCCTCCCACTAACTGTTCACAAATTATTTCAGCTGTTTCAAGGAAACAATATAGCACAAAACCCCACCCCTTTCTTAGATTGTACTAAAATGCTATGAAAGACACAAGTAACTTTATTCTTTCTATCCCTAAAAGTAAGCAAGAAACTCATCTCTGGCCCCAAACCCAGCAACTGGTGATCCCTAGACATGATTTACAAAAAACAAAAATAAAGTTGCAGTAGTAATAGCTCAAATTACATCAAAACAAATTATCAAAACAAAAAGCTGCATTGCTTTCTGGCTGGCTTGTAACCAAACACAATAAGATGTAAAGTAAGGCCAGTTTTTACAGCAGCCCTTCTCTTTGTGATGGTACTGCTACAGACATTATCAGCCTCTGGCTTTGAGCTTCTTTCCCCAGTACCCTCCTGTGCACAGAAATGTACAAACATGCAACTTAGCTTTATGGACAAGGCCATGGCAATGAAGCAGTGATTTGTCCTCTCAATAAGGGTGAAAGACAACTTCATGTAATTAAGTCCTTCATTCACTCTGCAGCTAAGCTTTATTCACATAATATTTTAATGTAACATAAACAAGTTTTATGGGTCATTACTCAGACAGGTGTGCTGCGTACTGCATCTTTCAGATCTCAGGCCAGGAAAATGAAAACAGGAATGGCAAAATTACATGGCTGCAAGCATTCGAGAATGTGGTGAAATATTTAATGACAAACATTAAGTTTCACTTTCTGTCTTACAACAACTCTTTTGAAGTTTGACATTACACTTCTACACTCCTCCTCTCTTTCCTACCTTTGGTACTATACTGAAAATGGCATCTTTCTGTTATCAAATTAATTCAAAATCAATTAATTGCTCTCCTAACTCCATAAACTAAGTGCTGAAAAAATGAAACGTTCATCTCCCAAATAAATCAAAAATCTAATCTTGTTAATTTGCACTCTTTATAATACACTCTGCTGTTTGTACCTGGTGTGTAGGACTCAGGGAAGATGCTCTTCTCAGCATAGTGATGGCTAGACCACTTCCTTGCTAATGCATAATTACATTCAGGAATAATATTTGTTGGGCTAATTCTACCTTCAGTGGAAATAAATGTGCTTCTGCAGTTGCATATAAAAGCTCTATGGCATTACTTTCCTTTAGCTTCAACATACTGCCAACAGGCTTCTCCTAATGCAGTACCCACAATTTCCAGAGAGTTTTTATTCAAAATAAAAGCCATTTCACCTAATTACCTTCACTGATGGCTTTGATTAGTGCATTTTGCACTGATGTAACCAATTCCTATATCTTAACCAGGGCCACTAATTTCTTTCATCATGCAAACTAACTTGAACAATTATATTTGCATCTTCAGCATCCTATGTGACCTGTCCTGTTTCTGCAGTGAAAGTGGACCAAGCTCTGACCACCTGTGTAGAGAGTTGCCAATTCAAAAAGTTCCTACCTGAAGGTAAAATCAAGTAGATAAAATTCATCCCATAAGGCAACAGAGGAACTATCACACCACAGGAGGTACTCAATGATTGCAGTAAATATTTCACTTTCTTGGACAACAAAGAGTCTTTTAAAATCTCCAGAGAAGAAGGCCTAACTTTTTTATTGGATCAGTACCTGCAGAAATCTGAACTGGATATGCCATTCCTTCTTTTGTTGCTTTCCAATCTCCCCCCTCCCCCCCCCATCCCCAGTCTTCATGAAAGTCAGGATTAAAAAATGCAGCTTTAGGAATTAAGTGGATTTTCACTTGAATCTGAATCACCAGCCTCTCCTGTTCTAAACTATTACTGCACATTACTACCCAGCTTTTGCACTCTGCAAAAGACAGATGCAAATGAGAAATGAGGGAAATGAAGCATGAACAGACTAGAAAGACAAATATGTAGCCTGTGAGGGATCTAAGACATTTAGTGTTCTGCTTATGCTGAAGGATTGCAAAAAGTTACACAAAAGCAACCTACAAAAGCAAAAATATTTTGGGGAACATTATCTTCAAACTGTATCACAATGGATGGGTAGATTAACATTCACATACCTACTTTTTTTTTGATAAATATTTCTCCATGACTTTTGCAGATTAAGAGATATAGCTACAAATACATATTATAGGGTTTTTCCCCTGGCTCACAGAATCTTGGAACAGATGAGATGCCGTGTTTCGATTTACCTGAAGAACCTCTTAATCACAGAACTGTAAAGAACAGAGACAACTTTGATTCAAAATTATTTCTGTAGGGGCTGCATTAAAGCCCATATAGGGTGAGAGAATCCCATTCACTTCTGAAAACTCTTCCCATTCTGAAATTTGAATGTATTACTTCCCCACCAAAAATAAAAATCAAACTGTTCTGACAAGAAAGCTTTCACATTGTACTTCACTACCCAGGAAGAAAGGTTCCAGTATTCCAGCTTAAAATCATGCTATTCTGAGTGCAACTATTTACATATTACAGCTTGAACAGAGGGGAAAACACAAGATCATTTCACAGACACATTGGCCAATTAAGTATATGGAGTTAATCATACTTACATCAAAGTATGCCAAGCATGACTAGAAGGTAATCACAAGGCAAACACATTTTTGTTCAAATGACAACAGAAGCAAAATTTCTTGTAAAATTAAAAAAAAAAAAAATTAATGCTATCCAGTCGCAGAAAGATTCTAGATAATTTGAATACCCATATTTTACTACATCAAAACTAACATAATTCCATATCAGTTTTACAAAATTGTGTATATAAGGAGAATTCAATTACTGTGAAAGTTGAAATAATAAGTGTACATGCAAAATAAATTGTGCATTAGAACAGTATGTGTATTTAAATAACAAAGGTACCTATTCGTAAAGACTAACATCTTCTATTTGGTAAAAGCAAATATAGAGAGAAATATTTCTTTTAATAAACCCAAATGGAAGATTTTAAACCAATGTGGATGTGAAAGACAAAGCTGTTTTTTCATTTCTCTCACTAATGAAAAACAGATCACAGATTTACTCATTGCAAGTAGGAGCTATTGTACCATTAGAGTGTGCAGTGTTCTATGTACAGTGCTACCTACTATGCACTGAAATTGCATAATGCAGTCCTGTGGAAAAATACTTGCAATCTAAACAAGTAAATTCTGATACTAGAAGCAATAAAGCCGTGTGGTGCTGCATACCACATTGGCGGATTTTCCCTGTTTCTCAACCAGGTAAAATTGTCTGCATGGGCTGCTATGGTTAAACTGCTCCCAATATCTGTGCACATTTGTTCGAAGCTACCTTGCCCATCTCAGTACAGGACTACAGCATTGTGTGCAGGTATTTAAAAATATTTTACTGAGGGAAGAAGCCAGAGCCCCAAAAGGTAGAGTTAACTGATGTACCATTTATTAGACTTGGCTTTAATAGCAGTCAACAGCTCAGAGGTAGTGTTTTGTAATGTAGCAGGCTGGGTTTGGAGTAGAATGTGAAGGAAAACCGTCTGCTTTGTGCTCTGTTGACGTGAGCATGCAGCACCTGGTAGTGCTGCAGCTCTGAATCACACCAGCCATTAACAGAAAACAAAGTCACCCAAGCAAAAGACAGGAAAGCCACAATACATCTTGGAGTCAGTCCCAGCTAGGACAGGCTCCTTGACAAAAGTTCAGGATGAAAGTGGTATAGTGCAGATACCAGCAAAAATGCCAACTAGAAATTGTTTGCAGAGAAGGAGAATGAAAGATAATCTCTGCATCACATCTGCAACATGAAGCTTTAATTAACATTTCACAAGCCCTGGCACACTTGAAATGTCAGTTTCTGTTTGGTATGGAAAATCTGTGGGGGGTTTAGAACCACAGCTATGGATGAGACACAAAGGCAGGACTATGATTAGGACACAGCTGAAATAAAACCAAACTGCTTTCCTTGTGGCCACGTGAATCATGACAGAAATAGAAGCAGCTGTTACTGTTGGTTTGGTCGCACTGGGGACAGCTATTGCCACTGGCATAAGTAACTGGCTAGCTGCTAGCACTGCTGTAGTGTTCCACTGGCACAGACCACCACTTCCCTGTCTGCAACAGCTTTATGAAAATATCACTGTTAAAAATTTCCATTTGGTTCAATTTCTTAGCTGATTGCTTTCTTTAGAAATTAATACTCTAAGTGGTTTTGGGACTAAGCCCCCTCAAGACACTGTTATATATAAACTAGATCACAGGCAACAGAACTGAAAAGTATGTATTTCAACATGATTTAAATTTGCTAAGCAAGGATATTTTCAGTTCTTTCTTAGGGAGACTATTCCAGAGTTTATGAAATCTTGCTTTTATGAAATTGCTTCTACTTTCAGTCTAAATTTATTTATTCTTAGCTTCAGCCCAATACACCTAGTTGCCTCAATACACCTATATGCCCTCAACGCATTGCTCTAAAGCATTTATACCGTTTAAATATGTAATGTCTATCACAGTTCTCTTGCTTCAAGTATCATTTAGCAAACAATGCACATTTATAATTTGTGTAATTTCTTATCAGCTCAGCTTGTGTTCTAATTTTTGCCTCCTTTTTTTTGCTAGTTAGGCATCTGAAGTGGCATGCAACAATATCACAGAAGAGGCAATTCTGTTCAAAGTTATTTTAAAACACTTTTTTGTGCTTTACAAGCTCTGCATACAAGCAACTTACAGGGTCATTTGCTATTTACATAGCAGTATGGGATCTTGGCACAAATGGGCAAAGAAGAGTCTTGTGTTCTTGTCATCATCTACAGCATCATCTGCTGACTTGATGAAGCAGCTCCATTTCCTGTGTACATAGCCCTAGCTAGAGGCTCTAATTCAACTATTGCTGCACTAAATTCAGAAGGAGGAGATAGAACTATTACTATGGCTACCTAATTGTTTCATTGCTTTTTTTGATGTGACTCATATGGCTCATACTGCACCTTCTCTGGAACATCCCTAGTTCCCTTTAGCTTGTGCCTTAGCAAATGTACTCCATGCATCAAGATTCAAGCAGTTCTGTGTGGGCTCTCTAACAGACACTTCAGAAAGTTAAAAGCCCCATTCCTCTGATAGTGTTATAGAGGCACTGTTTCAATTTCTTCATATAAAATTGTTTCAGAGTTTTCAATACATAAGATGTCCCAAATGACCTTTATCTATTTTCCCCAGAACTGCCAAGACCATTGCCCTTAGAGGTACATCTGAACAACACTTCAAATCAGGATAACATAACTTCTGACCTCGACAGCTACTCTATGCTTATCCTCTGTCCCAGGAGAAGAAAGCTTTTTCTTTCAAAAGGTATAACAGGAGGCAACATGGATACAAATTTCATTTCATAACACCAGAAGCAGCTGCCTCTTTGCACCAGGGTGTGTACACACTATAAATTAAAATATAAGCCCAGGAATGTACAGAGGAATTATTAGAAAGTGGAAATGGATTTTGAAGCATTTTAGGTTGTAGATGTTTGATATGATGAAGCCCTGCAATTGTAACTGACTGCAAGTCAATGAAGAGAGGCCCTGCAGAGAAACCTTGACAAATTAAGAGGGCTGGACAATCACCAACCATATGAAGTTTAACAAGTGAAAAATACAGATTCTGCATTTGCCCTGGGACAGGGAAGCCCTGGATGTATGGACAGACTGGAGCATGAGAGGCTGGAGAGCAGCACTGCAGAAGTGGACCAGGGGTCCTGGTTGATGGCAACTTGAATGTGAGCCAGCCAGGAGGGCCCTGGCAGCCAGGAGGACCAGCCCTGCCCTGGGGGCATCAGGCACAGTATCATCAGACAGGCAAGGGAGGGGATTGTCCTGCTCTGCTCTGCACTGGGGCAGCCTCACAAGATTAAAAAGACACCAAATTATTACAGAACATCCAAAGGAGGGCTACAGAGGTGGTGAGGGGTCTGGAGGGGAAGCTGTATGAGAAGTGGCTGAGGTACTTTGGCCTGTTCAGCCTGGAGGAGACTGAGGGGAGACCTCATTGCAGTTACAGCTTCCTCGCAAGGGACTGGCACTGATCTCTCTCTTTAGTGACCAGTGACAGAAACTTGAGGAAATGGCCTGAAGCTGACTCAGGGGAAGTTTAGGTTAGATACAAGGAAAAGGTTTTTCACCCAGAGGGTGACTGGGCACTGGAACAGGCTCCCCAGGGAAGTGGTCACAGCACCAAGCCTGACAGTCTCCCAAGGTCTCCCGCTCAAGACGCACTTGGACAACACTCTCAGCCACATGGTGTGACTCTTAGGGAAATTCTGTGCAGGGACAGGAGCTGGACTCTATGACCCTCATGGGACCCTTCCAACTCAGGATACTCCACAATTCTATTAATGAACCTAATGAAGCTTTACCCTTGCTTATGACTTTTAAACTAACTACATCTACTTTACCTGCCTCTGATGCTTATATTTATTATTTTTGTGAGAGATTAGAATTTGTATTTATATACTATGTATCTAATATAATTTTGCATATCTGCATGAATGCATGTGACTAAGGAAGGAGGCAGGACATTGAGGTGCTCGAGTGGGTCCAGGGAAGGGCAGGAAAGCTGAAGAGTCTGGAGTACAAGTCTTAGGAGATATGGCTGAAGGAGCTCGGGTTCTTTAGCCTGAGGCACAGTGGGACACCTCAGGGGAGAGGTCAGGAGAGACTTTATCACTCTCTACAACTGCCTGAAAGGAGTTTGTAGCCAGGTGGGAATCGGCCTCTTCTCCCGGGCAGCTGGGACAGGACAAGAGGACATAGTGTCAAGCTGTGCCACGAGAGGTTAAGGCTGGACATTAGGAAGAAATTCTTCAAAGAAAGGGTGATTAAATATTGGAATGGGCTGCCCAGGGAGATGGTAGAGTCACCATCCCTGGAGATGTTTAAGGAAAAACTGGACCTGGTACTTAGCGCCATGTTCTAACAAGATGGTGTTCAGTCTCAGGTTGGACTTGATGACCTCAGAGATCTTTTGCCACCTAATTGATTATATGATTCTGTGAAAAACTTTGTATTTTGAAAGTGTGTAAGGATAAGCTCTTCCTGTGCCAGTGAATGAAGAATTTAGACACTTATGTGTGCAAGGGTAAATGTGAGCAGAATGTGCAATGTGTGTGTGTAAGGCGCAAAGTCGATTTAAAGACAGCCATGTGAATTCAAATATAAATAGTCAGCTCCCTGTTTGAATGAAAATCGTAGGTAGGCAGAAGCTTAGAAAGGCAGTACAATTCTGTTTTCTTTTGTGAGAATTCTTTTGTAAACCCATCTTTTAGGTTTTGAAGGTTTTTGGAGTACTTTTTATATTCTCGCTCTTCCACATGCAGCAAAATATGTTCTGAAAATGATAGTTATCTGTGAACTCAGCAACTCTGCCAACTAGAAAAACAGCTTTCAGCCCCACAACCCGTTTGGAGCGATAAAGAATTGCTGTGGTCTTGCACTGAAATGGACTGACTTCATTATCACACTCAATGATGGTTTTAACTTCATATTTCCTCAGCTCTGCCTGAAGGAAAAATGATAGCTCTGATAACCAAAGAATATTATTAAAGATAGTTTCCCAGGGAGTTTAATGATAACTGCATTATTTCTCCTTAAGAAAATGAAATTGTGAAGCTAGTTATGTTCAGTGTGCTTAACACTGGGAGACTTTGTACTGCTGGGTTTTAAAGGGCAAGCTGGCTTGATTTTTTTTTATACCTATGTGTGTTAGATTATTCAATGGAACTGGTTTTGGGTCACACTTTGAAGGCAAAAATGAAGTCTTTCTACTAAGTGATCTTTTAATAAGATTGTGGTATTTTCTTTGGTGCTTGTAAACAATGAAAATGAAGTCTGGATTTAGTTATTTATTCACTGTGTATTTCACTGCTTGATCACATTAGGGATTTCATGACAGACAAAACTTTGACTTTACCAGCCCCTCCTTATCTTTGGCATACATTATACAGTTGATCTTGCTGCTATGTACAAGATTAGTGGACTTTTTTTTTAAACTATATGCACATGTTGATGAGTGTTTCCAGGCTCAAAAACCTTCTTAAAATGGTTTCTTGAAACACAAGGTGATGAATTATACACAGGAATCTGGTATTCTATTATACAATAAATTCTTGTATTTAAAGGGATAAAGGGATGGATTCTGTCCTTGGTTGTATTTCACTAAAATGGTAATTATAATCGGGTATACTACTAGATATAACCAGTTACAGCTATAACATGGGCTACATTAACATCCTTCCAGTGATAAGAAATCTGCCCTGACTTTATGAGTTCACATTTTAAGCAGCAGATACTTCCATCTGAAAAGGCAAGCCAAAAGGAACTATTTAATCTGAAGTTGCAATATGCTTTATAAATTTTTTTCACCAAATTTAATATCATCCTTAGGGAGATAGTAATTACCAAGCAGATGAGATGAGTGATCCATCCAGACCAGTATCACACATTCCTCAGAGCAGATGCCAGCAGCTGCCTCCAGAAGACTAAACCCACAATTTCATGAGGTACCATGAACCACAGTTGCTTTTCTCTACAGTTTCATGGTGTGTTTCTGTTAGTGCCTTAAAACAAGTTGCTATCTCCTTTTCGAGTCCTACAAAATATTACTGAGGAGTTTCTCATTAGTATACATTTGTTTAATCCTCTATTGAGCACTGATAAATTCTTTGGTTTAGGCTCTTTTTGGTAATTAGTTTTATATGTTAATTATCTTTTGAATAAAGAACATTTTCTTCTATCATCTCAAAAATATCACCTTTCAATTCCTCTGAAATCTTCCTGTTCTTGCCATTTTGGAAAGGACAAATAAGAATGTTCAGTATTTCCTCTCCAAATCATTCAGGAATTTTTTCCATGCCTGCCTGCCTTTTTTGTGACAGCCACAGCCTCCTAAGTATTTCCTGCTGTAATTTACTCTTGTGTCCCTTGTCAACATTAGCAGCTGTTTTTTGAACTTCCTTTAGTTATACTACTTCATGATTCTGTGAGCAGAAATAAATGCTACATCCTTGGTAAGGATGTACCACTGTTTTATATAATGCTGTGATCAGTGGAATTTTCTACCCCATTATTCCTGTATCACAGTGTAATATTTGCTTTTTGACTTCTGCTGTGCAACGAGCAGATGTTTTTACAGAGCTTCTGGCAATGTCCCTTAGGTTTTTGTTTTTTCTCCCTGAATGGTTACAGTTAATTTAGAACCTAGTAATGTGTATGAACAATTCAAATTATTCCTTGCAATGAGCATTACTTTGTAGTTGTCAACAAAGGACTGTGTATGATGTTCCGCTGCCAATACAACCTTCTGTATCAGGTGCCTCTGACATTCCTCACCGTCTTCTTAAACACAGACTTCCATAAATAATTTCTTATTATCTGCACATCTTGCAACTTCATTGCCAATTCCCTTTTCCACATCACTGATTAAATACAGTGGTCCTCAAACAGAAGTTTGAGGCACACTTCCATTAACCTTTGGCCATTTTTCCATTAACCTGAAAATCAAGCACTTGTTTCTCTTTTTGGTCTCCTCTCCTTTGCCAGTTTCAAATCTTGACAGACATTTACCTTTTCCTATCTGACAGCTTCTCTTCCTTATCAGTTCTTACAAAGAATTTCTGAAAGACTAAATAAGTCCCATTTATTTGTTTCACTATCCCCACTGTATGGATGGCACAGAATTAATACTGGCAGATTGGAGAAGCACATTCACTACCAGATTCTCACTTTCATATTATATTCACTTAGGTGCTGGTTCATACAGTAAATTCATTTAATTACCAATCCAACCATTTTTCCTAAAGTCACAATCACTGAGCTAAATAAATATGTATTGAAATAATGTGTGCTCTGCTTCTGTTCTACAGCAGTTATTTTCATGAATATTTTTTAGCTGTTAAAGATTTGGTTCTCTATTCTATCTGAAATCCCTTTTTGTTAATCTAACAACCCATTCCTTTATATTATTCTGATCTGTTTTCCTGAAAAAAAGCAGGTTTGAGGCATGTTCTCTCTATCATAGAACAGCTTCCAAGAAGTTATTCTGCAACTCTCTAGTGCTTTCTAGGAAGTGTAATTTTTCCCTTTACTCCTTCATTGTCAAACCAACATGGGGATACTTTATTGAACAGTCTGATTCTGATATTCCATCTGTAAAAATCATTAGCCCGCTACTGCAGACAGTTAATTAAGGAATTCCAAAACAATTTATGTCTCAAAACCAGTGACTTGAGAGGAACTAGAGAGAGAAGTCCAGGATCATGAACCATCCTGTAACTTTCCTATGACATTACCAGCTTCAGTATTTAAGTGGTAGAAAAGAGGGGAAGAATATTCAAACTGAAAGTGCCTGGAGAACAACAGGGAGGTGAATAACAGAAGAACTGGATTTTTCAAAACCGAACTATGCCAAAGCAGCCAGCTTTCTCCATGGGTTGTTAATGAGGGTAGGACCAGAACTTTATACTTTGAAAACCCTTCAACAGAGTTTCACATGCCACAGGAAAACACTCCTACACAGTGGTACAAAACCATCTGAAAAAAACATAGAATAATTAGCAGTGGTTCTGAATGAAAATGGGAGGTTATATTAAGTTTGTTTGCCCTGCTTCTGGTATTAATATTTAATTTATTTAGGACCTGGAGGATAGAATAAAAAACAGGCTGATAAAATCTTCATCTTAATCAAATTTGGAATTCACCACAAAACTGAATTTACCTCAAATTGATATTGAAATTTAAAATACAGGAGGTGCAATGCAATAAAACTAAACACAGTTTCTACAGTAGAAACTGTGTTTAGTTTTCTGACTGTATAATGAGGAGTGATCAGTCTGGCAGAAGTTGTGAAGAGAAGGACCTAGCAGGATACACAGCAGTGAAAAAACTCATGCTGATATTAAGATAGGGAATAGTAAACCAAGGTGTATAAGTAAAGTTATAGCTTATTGCAGAAATACAAACAAGGGGTCTACTATAGCTTCCTGTACAATGTACTCAGTGTTGGTAAATCTTTCCCTTAAACATTGTATTTGGGTGCTGCAGAGCCTGTGAAGTTACAGGGCAAACAGCTGGAGAATATAGAGGACACAGCAACAAGAACAGTCAGAGCTCTAGAAAACAGAGACCAGAAAAAAGATTAAATAACCTGCTCTTTTTGCCTAGAAGCCTGGGCCTGACCATGTCAGCAGTACTAAAATATGTTAAAGTGTGCTGCAAAGAAGGTGACTTGAAAGATGGACATGAGCTTAATTTGAAGAAATGGAGCATTCAGATAAAACATCTGTCTAGACTGAGCAGGTGGTTTTGTGAGCTTCTTTTCACCCTCATTATCTACAATACTTACTTAAAAGAAAAAAACACAGAAAACAGCTGCAAGAAAAATGCTGAAGGTATCAGAAATGGCCTTGGGCAATTGGGAATAGGCCATGACACTGAGGAATCAAGCTAGTACTATGCTAGTAAAAACACCTCTTAGCTCCCTGTTTTAAGCCATGAGCAGCAACTGAAATGACTGCATCCATCAGAGAGAGCACCATCTAGTCCCAGTAAGTGAATTGAGTCATGTACTCTGGATTCATCCTGTGGCATGGCACTGATTCACTGCACAGCCTTCGGCAAAACTTGAGCTTTCTGCACTTGCCTTCCTTGTCTGAGGGAAGAGTACATAACCTACCTCAAAAGCATATCACAAATGAATCATGGTAGAAGCCTTGGTTAAAAGGGGTTCATCATCAAGGAAACTGAGAAAAAGCTTGCTTCCTAGAACACAGCTTCAGATAACTTAAGGGCACAGGATCACTGTTCTCTGCTACTGTGGCCAAAGCCTGCATACCACAGGTTGTTTTGATCCTTTCAGGCAGGCTGTCAGAACAGCTGAAATAGTTCCCAACAAATACCCAGAAAAATCTCAGCAGATGGTCACCACGTATCCTTTCAGCCTATTTCTCTGCTTTTTGCCTGCCTTCTTGAGCAGAAAAATCACTGCTCCTAGTACACTCCTACTGAAGGCATTTTACAACATACCACAGTGAAACAAACCATTTCAGTCTAAGGTTGTTCTACAAGGCATTCCCCTCTGAAGTTCCTGGGCAGTACCAGGTCCTACATCTCCTACTTAACATCACACTACCCTGCTTTCCTCTGTACACTTAATCTTCCTTCAATCTTTAGGTATTTTATGACCATTAACTTAATAGACCATTATCCTAGTCAGATCCATCTTCACACTTTATAACCAGAAAGTTGGAGTCCAAGTGTTGAATTCAACATTACAAAGCAGGGCAACAGGTGAACTGAAAACAGGTTCAGGTTGATCTGAATTCCAGTTATGTGCTATGATAACCTACATCTATGTATATATGAGTATGCATGGCTATATATGGATCCATATTAGATGTATTTTATATTTCCATATGTGCATGTGTAAAACAGTTTTCTTAGCTGTGAAGACAAATAGAAGCATATGATTCCAGTTTCCCTTTACTCTGTAAAAGTATATTCTGAACAGATTCAATTTCAAAATATGCATGACACAACTAAGTGTTTTAAACAATATCTTTCAGGGAATAATGAACACTTCTTAAGGAGTCTTTAGGGGAAAAGAATAGAAATTGTCTATGTTGGCTATAAATCTTTTGATTACTGTGTGCCTTATTTAGAAAGCCAACTCTGACCTTGAATTTTCTGGAGAGCTTGCATTCCTAATTTTGGTTGCTTTTTTCTTTGTTGACTACAGAACTGATACACTTTGATTTTCATACATGACTTATCTAGTTTCCATGTGCTTCAAAGCTGTCCAGCCTGAAGGCATCTATTCTGGCCTCAGTCCAAAGCAGACTTCAATACTTAGAGGCAACTGGGGACATGCATGATAGGAGAACACAAGTCCTCTGCTCTTAGATTTTTCTATTTAAAGGAAAAGGCTAAGCTGTCAAACACAAAAAATGGAAGCTGTGACAGGGCACAATGTAGAAGTCACTGTATAGAAAAGAACAAGAAAATTGTTCGCCTTTTTGAAAGACTCCAATTGATAACTGACACTTCTGTCACCTTCTTAAGTCACCTGATCCAATTTTCTACTAAGCAGTTCAGAAAAATCTATAGGCAGTACAGCCTTTGCCAAAACAGATCAGAGCATCAGTCAGTCCTCCTAGTTACAATACCCTGCCCCTTCACGTGCCTGGAGAGCAGTAGTTTCTCTCATCTCCTGTTCAGTCCTGCACTGCAGCAGATCAGATAACCTCACACAGAATGAGCACCCTGTATTCATCTCCACCAGCAACCACATGAACCTACATCATCACTCTGCTGATGGTCACTGTCTTACACACAGGAAGGGGGCAGTGAATTTGTTCCATGTGAGAAAGCTCTTGTACCACACTATTGCAATATCCGAGCATCTTACAGCAGTATTTTAAAGGCAGTGACTGTATAGCTGCAGCAATTGCTTCCTCTCACTTCATCAGCCTAATTTATTCACCTGGAAAACATATTTTCCTTTGGCAGAGAGGAAGATCATAAGTTTTTTCCTGCATTCTTCTCTCACAGAAACAGCGATCTTGGGTAAGAGGTAGGCTAGAGAGAAGCAGAAAGGGAAAAGAAATTTCAAGGTGATAAAATGACCACTGGCTATTAGAAGAAGTGAGAGACAGGAAATACTTTTTCCTGTTGCAACTCTGCATCATTCACAAGAATGAGGGAGCAAAGAGGTTGAGAAGCTGAGATGAGCAGAGGCCCTGTGTAGAGTCATGATTCTCTGCAGACACAGAAGCACACTGCAACTTGCCTTTACAGAAGCCTAGCATAGCTGGTGTTGATTTCATAGCTGGTTCTTTCTCACAGAAGAGCAGAGCACAAAACAACACTGCTTCAGGAATACATTATGGCTAAAATATGTGAATGCATATGCAAATTTAGCACAGCTTTCCACTCCTGCAACATTGCTGAGTATCCCCCTGTGTCAGAGAGTTTGGGAGTGCCTGTTGTGCAGGCATAAAGGTAAACATCAAAGCTCTGCTATTTCTACAAGGAATAGGGGGGTAAGCGGCTCTTCCTTTCTAGCCAGTGATTAATCATTCTGCACTGCAGCAGAAGCCATACTCCATAGGCTTCTGCCTGGCAATGTTACAAAAACCAGAAGGATGGCCATTTGACAGAAAATCGTTATCTTCCCTCTCCTGTGTATGACCACACTGATAGCTGCACAGGAGAAGTACCTGAACAACCTGTAGATGTTACAGAGTTAACAACACACTTTCTTCAACGCTGCTTTCAAAAGCAGCATCCTAAAACAGCAAAAGTTCTTTAAAAAAACCCAATCCTTTTGAGACTTAAGAGACTAAAAAAATCTGGCAACAGTGAATTTCAGCAGTGCTGAAGGCCAAAGATTTCCCATTGCAAGTATCTATCAGAAGGTCATAATCCCATTCTGTAGGAATAATATTCATCATTAAGAGTGCTTGTTTCCCCCAAAGTCATACACCTCTGGCCTCAGGAAAAAGATGCCATTTAAGGGGAACAGACTTAAACATACAAGAAAGAGCAGCGAGGGTGTTTCAGTGATCAAGCACTAGAGTTTATCCCTAAGCACGAGATTTCAGCGAGTGATCTCAGATTTAAAGGCTTTAACTTTTCTCATCATGTTAGGAAGTTTCTCAGGTTATTGCTCTACCCCTTCGATATTGGGATCTGTCAGAAAATGACACAAATTATGCCCTCAATAACAGAATATATTAATGTTCAGAAATGGGATTGCTAGTGGAATATACTTGCAAGCAATAGATAGCATTTTTATAAAAAACTCAGTGTATTGCAAACAATAAATTAATAGATCTGTGCCATTGTGATAGAATTTTAAGGACTGATCACTCAAGATATTCTTCAATAAATAAAACAAACTAGATCACCCTGCTCCTGCCTGTGATGTTCATACTATTTGTCTAAACATATGGGATCAGTATCCAAAGTGTAGTGCATTTCAGTAATATTAAATTCATTAACCATTAAATCAAAGACCATAAAAAACTCTTTAATAATATATGCATCTTTTTAAAAAAGAAAATTACAATTTTTATGGAAAGCTTTTTTATCCTCAGTAATAAATGAAGAGAATTTGCATTGAAGTGCATAAACTAAAGGGAGAGAGAAAGAGGAAGATGAAAGTGTGTGAAAGAAAAGGAGCATAACTGATTGCAACACAATTTATTAGCTTCAAAGGTCAAGGCAGCCAGTGTTTTTATTGGATCTGTTTACCTAGGGGCATTTGCAGTGCCTTGACCTGAAACAAACGAGTTGCTGTGGCAGTGCTTCCATATAATTATGTCATTCCTAGGCTAATGTAAGCATTTCTTGAAATCCTAGTGCAGCACAGCTAGCTCTGTGCAGTCATTATCCATTGGCTGAAAATGCCAGGCAACAAGCAGTGGCACAGGACCATCAAATAAGTTTTTTCAACCTTCACTTCATTGCTACTGGATCCTCTTTGCCCTTGGGTTGGTCTGGTGGCAAACATCCTCCACAGGAAGGCGATAGCAGCAAGGGGTTGTGCAGAGCTGCTTCACTGAGGAACGTGCCTATCCATGCAGAAGGAGTGCTCTCTGGAGAGTCACTCCTTGCCAGGGTATTTCAGATGTGCTCTGGGATACTCACAGCACCAACAGCAGAAAAAAAGGCCAGTAACTAGATAACCAGCAGCTTCCCAGATGATCTACTGTCAGCTGCATTTCCACTTGAATTTCCAGGCTTGTAACTTTTCTCGAAAAGAATGGCTCATCTAGTTAATAAGGAAAGTTCAGGATAGCGAAGTTTTCCAATTCACTCCAGTTAAGACTATTAAATCTTCTGTAGCAGTGGCTCAGATGTCAAGCCTAGTGGAAAATGGCATCCTAGCTGACATAGCAGATGTTATGAAAGACCAGCTCTTATGTTCTTTTATTAGCTGCTTTGGTATGTGGGCTGAATTTTTCTGTCTTGAGAATATAACCCTGAAATTCCTAGTAATACTTTTGCCAGCCAGTCTTCAGCCTCTGCAGCTGGGTTGCTGAGTCTCTCCCTGAGGCAAGCACCCAATGAAGAAAAAATGGTACCTGAAGATGCTCAGAGTATCCTGACTTCAGAAATGCTTCCTACAGAAAGTGTTACAAGTTCAGCCTGTGAAAAAATTACTCTAAAACAGAGATGTGAACTGAAGTCCCTTACATGAAATGAAGGGGGAAATGGCAGATACCAATCTTCTCTTCAACACTGGACAAATGAAGGACCAATTCTATGAAACTATAGGTCAGTACTACTACTTGTTCCCGAAAACAAGCTCCACCATTGCTGAAACCTGAACTAGTGGTAGGTTTACCAAAGGCTTCAGCAGCTCAAGTACAAAGCCAAGTGTACTAAAGCAACTGTAAATTATGGCATAATATAATACCTGAGCACTCATTTCACATAAGCCACAGAAAGCTTACAAATCATATTGACTCTGAACCCCTAGCAATTTACACTGGATGTGTTCTGAAAATCTAGAGGCATTAAATATGGTCTCCTTCTTATTTACATGACTTATTAAAAATGTTTTACAAAAACAGTTGAAGCCTTCAAGAGGTTAAATTAAAAAACCTATATAGTAGCAAAGTTAACCATCTCTTTCTTTTAAAATATTCCTTCCATCTCAGTGAGCACAGTATCACTAGTGCTTACAGATGCCAGCAATGCAGAAATTTGTCATCTAATAATAGCCAAGAAAGTATTAGAAGCTGCTGTGATGCTCAAAGACTGAATCACCTTTAAGGTTCTTCTACCTGGGAATAGTCTGTTTCTGAGACAGGCATCTTGATAGAGAGGGGAAAGAACATTCCAGCCTCAGAGTTTCTTACATATACAGCAAAAATTAGAAAACCAAGAGGTAAAACTGTCTTGAGAGCAGTGCTTTCATGGGATGACAAAACTAATTGGAAGTTTTAGGTCTGCAACTTTAAAGGAGAATTTTATTTCAGCCTCTAACTAAAATGAAGGCCCCATAGAGGGAAGTTTTTGCAGAAGCTAAGATACAAACAATTATCCATGCATTAAAAATGCTGCAAGAATTAATTTAAGAAGAGCAATAATCATTTTCCTGTATGGTGCAGATACCAGACATAAGAGCAGGCCAAGGCTGATAAGAGGCAACTGGAACTCACTATAAAGTGTCAGAAAGTCATTGTCTTACAAGAATGAAATGCTGAAGAAATGACATTGACTGAAAATTCTCCCCATTCCCATTAAAAGTTCAAATGAGATATTTTAATTCAAGCTGATATTCAGTTATACACCTCACTTCATTTTTCAACACCCACTCAAACACCAGTCCAACATTTATATTCAGTTTTGACAGTTCAAAGAGTTACAGCATTTGGGAGCTGTTGGTAACCATCAGATACCACATAATGTCATGCTGGCACAGTACTGGCATCTGCAATTATAGTTTTACATAGCTCAGAGAAACAACTTAATTGTACAAGGGCGTACCAGGAACAAAAAGACAAAAGATCAGCTGGACACAGGCTTACTGTAGTACCACTGTTATAATTATGTGATATATTTGTTTACAATACAGCTCTAGCAATGTATTAAAAAGAAAAAGTTTAAGGTTTGCCACATAGCCTGCCTATGTGTAAAAATGGACCTAAGGAGACTGATACCACATTTTGTTTGACAGCGTTAAGAGATCAGAATCTTGACCCATCATTCTTATCTCTGACCTAAAGCTCTGGCCAGGCTTTCTTCTTCTTAAAACCCTCATTTTAATTAAAGGTAAACAAATGTGATGATTCAAAGTAGTGAATGTGATGCTGCAGAATAGAGAAACACAGATGGTTTCCTAGTGAGAACAAAAAAATCTCAAGTCTGAGAGTGGTCACTGACATTTCTGATCAATGCTCTTTAAGCATCTCCAGCCACATGGACACAAGAGCCATATGAGTTCCCTGCACCAGAATAACTGTGTCAGGCATTACCGATTTGTTGGAGATGCACCCAATTGCTCTCAAAGACCTATGATGTCCCCTGCTTCTCTGTATTCAGAAGTGGAGGCTTGTCCCAGAAATGCTGGGACGTTTGTGCAGGCTTGTGTAAGGCTCTGGAAGAACAGTGCTGGGCAGGACAAGGGACAGTACTCAGAAAAGAAAATGGAAGCTATTTTTGCACAACTCAGAATAGGAACACGGTGCGTGCACAGCTCATCATCTGCTGTGGTTACCTTCAATCCCAGCAGTGACAAGTGCTGAGCTGTATGTGCTTTTTCATTTATCTCTGCAGCTCCAGGCTGAAGGCAGACAGCACCCATTTTACCACAAGACCATGCTTGTGAGACAGGACAAGTGTATTTTCAATTTGCAAGTAAGCAGAGTCCTGTCAAGGGCAATATTAATTTTTACAGGGTCTGAAAAGCAGATCATTATTCCTGACTCTGCCTGTGGGTTATTGGTGCATTAAATAAAAAAAAAAAATAAAATCATCCCAAATAAAGGCATTTGTTGTTATTGCCAGCATTCTGCATTGGTCTCCAGGAAGATGTGTCAGCTTACTGCAGGGTTTCTTCAGATATACAATGGCAGAACTAATACAAGCAATTAATTAGTATTTTTCAGCTATACATCCAAAAACGCTTTATAAAAGAAGAAAAAGGAAATACTAATGCCACATCACATAAAGAATGAATCTGGGCACGTAGGGGCTTAAATGCTGGGGGTAATTTTATGGTTAAGTGTCAGGCAAATTCTGGAAACAAAACGTTCTTGAAGAGAACAGAGAAAATGGTGTCTGTAACAGCTGGGGGACTTGACCCAGCAACTCACGTAAGGTTTTCCTGCAATGGAATCATGTAACTATACAGTTTGTGCCTAAACAGTTGACTCTGGTGTCCTATCTGCTAGACTCTGCTAGAGAAGGAGACAGCACAAGTTATTTATTTACTGGTAACAATTAAATCAGTAAAATGTCAAACAAAAATTTCTACACTGAAAAAAAATTGCTCAGTGAACTACAGAAAATACTATGTGGTCCAGAACCACTAAGAAGACTGGTGATAACAAAAGGAAGTTTTGAGAGTTGAAGGCAATTTCTGCATCTCTTCATGCCAATTCAAAAACAACTGTCCTCCAGAAAAGTCTCTGTCCTCTTGAAAAGAAAAAAACCAAACCATAAAAAAAGTGAAACTCAAAAAACCCAAACACACCCAGTGAGTATCATGAATTCAGAATAAATATGGGGTTTCCCACCCAAGCTGCAACTGTCAGACCACAGCCTGCCTGCATAAAGAGCCATTCCCCTCAACAGAAAAGAAGCCCTCACTAGCAAGTGTCAGGCAGTGAAGGGAATAAGAATTCTCATGATCCCAGATTATAATAGTTAAATATTTCTGCAGTAATCACAGAAATTATGGTCTGACTTTACTTCAAGAAGGAAATAAAGTCCTGCTTTACCAACAGAAAAGAAGCAGCTTTGGGCTGCACTGAGTAACTCTTACCATGTAATTCTTAGATCATTGTGAGGTGGCAGAGGACATTTACAAGCTGTACCTTAAGTTTGTCATTGCTTGTCAAAGGAGAAAGCATAAAAAGAAAACGTAGCAGGCTAGTCTAAAGTAACTAGCTTAGAAGCTTGCTCCAACATTCATTCTTATTATTTCTCTTGTACTTATTGGACAAGTTATGTTTTGTTTAATTCTGATTTGAAAGAAGAGAGTCAGGTTATTTCAATTTATAGCTAGCTATAGATAGCTAGAGGTTTTCACCACTCTATAGTCACTGCTGCGACTGCACTGATATGAAGTCACGTGACTCAGCCTTGAAGTTACCTGTTACCAGGTGAGTGAGAGAATTCTAGACAGAAGCACAGAGATTAATGAAGGCTGCCTTAACCTGCTTCTCCCATATACACTGAATTTTAGGCTGCCAGTTCTCATGGACTGGATTACAAAAAAAGCAAACAATAGGTATTATTGACCAGAGGGTTCCATTTCTGTAGTTTTGTAATACAAAACCAAGGCTAGGCAAATAAAAAAGCAACTGATTCTAAACAAATAAATGCCAGTATTTTATATTTTGTGAAATGTACTGCTGTATTACTATGGCTAATTGAGTAATAAACATCCTGGGAGGATTAAGTATTTTCATAAACAGTGCTTGCAGGAGTCTTAGCCACAACAGTAGTTTAAGGCAGCAGTTTAAGCACTCCTCGTGCTCTGGGAATCAACATTTAGGGACAGAATCCAAAAGAAATATAGCACAAATACAAAATTCATGAGCAGGTGCACTGGGAAGGTAACAATGTCCTCAGAAACCTCCTGGCTGTTTCATGGGCTCAGCTACTGCCTGTTAAACCCATTGATCAAATTAAAACTAAGCCCTGCAAGGCAGGTGCCTACCATTGTCCCAGGAAAGAGCTTCCTTCTCTTTGTACTTCACAAATTTGCTGCAAATGGAAGGGTGCACCCTGTTCAAAGGGGGCAGAGATGTTACAGAGCCTCTAGCATTTGTGAGGCTCATAAAAACAACTCCATCTGAGGGACTTTATATAAATGTATCAGATTTGCATTCAGCTGGCATTAAAATAAACACAAGGTGGAAGCACTGAAGAAGAAGCAAGGAACTATGAAAAGATGACTGCATGAGGAAGGAGAAAGACAGTGTGGTGAGATGCAATAGCAAAACAGTGGAGAGAAAAAAAAATACCAAAAGCAGAACATGCAAGCTGAGACAGAAAACATTAAGTTTGAGCCCTGGCAGTCCAATGAATTTACTGTGAATTCTTTGTGGGGGAGACAGCTGCCACTGAGTGCACATAAACACTCCACAGCAGAGCAGCTTCAGAAAGCCCAGCAGAGGTCATTCAGAAACTCTCCACATCTCAGAAAGCCTTTTTTATTTTAGAAGAAAAACTCCAGAGTTTGATATGAATGGTTTGATTTGTTTTCCAGGTCTGCAGAAACAGATAACACAGTAAAGCCTGGAAAGTGCATGTAAGCTCATCATTTTTACAGAAGCCTTAAACAACACAGCAAGCATCTCAGCCTTGGTGAGAGGACCACGCAGGTGTGCTTGCCACTCTAGGTGTATTTTAATAAAAACTTGCCTTCCTGGACAAGTAACTAGTTTCACTTGGCTCTTCTATTTTAGAGATAAATAAATTCCTCAGAAACCATTAGATGTTAGCTTGGAACAAAAAGAGTAATGAATAAACCATTCTCATGGGATGCCAACATAGGCATAGGATGTGAGATACCAGTACAAGAGGTCAAAGCCAAAGGTAGGTTTAATGAAAACCCTTGACAACTAATGAAAATCTTTCACTGGTTCAAGAAGGACTTCAAATTGGTAGAACTGTCACAAAATGAAGTCCAAGAAATAAGTTATTAAGTGAATACACCTAGGGGAAAAAGAATATTTGTCTGAAGCAAGTACTGTATTCCTTTAAAGGTTTGGATCTGTGTCTTCATTGGGCACTACAGAATGTAATACCATGCGGAGAAACTTCAATAACACTTTGCAAGGGCACTGAAAAGCTCTGCCATGTTAAGAAATAGCCTCATTTAGAACAAAAGCTTCTGACTGCCATCCTGCTTTACTGCTGCGGCAGTGGCTGAAGACATTAAAGTCCCCAGCAGAGGTCACTGTCCCTGCAGCAAGGGCAGTGAAGAAGACCCATGTGTCCACTCCTCCCCAGCTCCAGCTCAGGAACCAGCATGCAGCCTAACCTGATCATCTGAAGGGGCTGGCACTGCAGCACAGGCTGTGTGACCTGCAGCAGCTCAAGCACAAGCATATGCCCTGATCTGCCAGCTCTGCCAGGAGGCAGCTCAGAGGAATGATCAGAGACATGGGACTGATGACCCAATAAATGGCAAAATTCAGTAAGGAATTCTTAAGCCTCAAACACTGAGTCTTTTTTGTCTCTCTGGCTCTGCCACTGAAGTTGGCCACTTGTATTGTCTGTTCATTTGCTACCCATGAACCCCAGCTACCTCTGAAGACAGTTGCAGTATAACATCCCATCAATCAAGTCAGGTCATGTGTGAACCAATTAATCTGACACAATAGATAATACTTCCTGCTTTTCAATAAGCAATGTGACAAGTTAATGTGGTGAACAATTAACACTGCCTAAACTGAGTTAATTTGGATTTAGTTTGGACAGTGCTTCTCTGTTGTGCAGACATGCCTGTTGTTTGATAGAAAAATAATAACAAAAAAAAATCAAAACCACTACTGTCTCTATGGATGAAAAGAGCTTGCACATGTATGTGAAAATGATATACAAAGTAAACCATGAAATGCAGATGTGGAAGATTCTCATTAATCAGTGGATGTAATTTTGCATGTTAGAAGGGGCCATTGTTGAGGGAATGGTCATATTGAGATCATCTGACTATTCAGAAACCTTTTCTTAAATATCAGTTTTAGGGTGTCTTGATGTAATCACGGCTTGATTAGCTTGGACAGATTATTTACATCCCGCTTTGGTTTGTTTTTGCTTCTTCCTTCATGGCCATGTTGAAAACATCCTTCATTGCCATTCTAGACTACTGCTGGCTTAGCTATGCATTATTAATCAATAATTAGCTGCTAACCTACAATTAACCACGTATCTGTGATGAAAACAAACAATCCTTAGATACAATTTGTAAGGTGCTTCATAAAGAAATCTTGTTAACAGCTGTTTTCATTACTGTTAGCATGCACACACAATGGTACAGCAGGTGCCACAAGGTCCATCCCAGAGACTGAAGCCTTTGGGCAAGCAGGTTTGAAATCCACCTGCTTCCCTTGCTACAGAAAAAAAAATAAAATCACAGCCCTACACAGTAAAATTAGGCTGGAGGGATTGCTTAAGTTAATTCCCTCTACCTGGTACTATGTCCAAGGCATAAACTGAATTACCAGTTTTCCCAAATTACACAAAAGTAGGAAGGCAAATTTTTTTTCCAGAACCAGGAATGGCTGAACTTCTGCATACCATCTGATGCCAAACAAGGTCAATCAAGTTAAAATTGGCTTTCCAATGCTGCCATGTAGGCTACAGCCCAAATTTCACTGCTCTGTGCAAAGGAAAATCATGCCAAATACATTTAAATAGAGTGAAAATGGCACCTGCAACAACACGATCCTGTTAAATGAACAATGACTGCAAGCAGTGATCATAAAAAATGCAGTCCCACTACAGACACCATACCAGACTTACAGGACAGTCCACACTTCTCCATATCTCCCCCAGGACATATGTACAGTTTCCAGTTAGAAGTGCTTATGATTCCACTCTTCAGTGATGTGAATTCTCTGTTAAAATATTGCTTTGCATTTTCAGAAGGCAAATCAATGTTCACAAACACATCCTCCCTTCCATTATTCTATAAGCTTTAGAACTGTCCACCAGCTTTTCTTACATGAAGATTTCCAATAAAGAAAATTTTTTTCTAGTAACAGAGAGTATGGCCACTCGTGTCCACTGACATCTGTGACAACTTTGAGGCCATAATTCATATTATGGCTTTTATCATAGTTTTCATCTGCACAACTCAAGTCAGAAAATGTTATTTTCCAGACCCACACTTCTGTGCAAGTAAAAGTATAAAATTAAATGATGAATGATAAGAAAAAAACCAAACTCAAGTTAATAATTCAGTTTTACTTCTGCAAAATAAAAACCAGCCTTCCTCTATTTCAGAAAGTACTTTCTTGGTTTTTTTTCCATCTTTTAAATGGTCTGCCTGGATATCAAAAGGGAAGGGAAACGGCAGGGGTCTGGAGTGATTTTTTCTAAAATCTTTGCCTTCTATGAATGAATCTGCACACGACTTCAGAAAATAATGCCCTGACTTGAAACATGATGAAGTTATGATTTAGTCCTCATCTAGACTCCATATAGCTCTACAGTAAAATGTATCTGTGATAAAATATACTAATAAAAGATGAGAATTTCTGTCTCAAAGAGATTAAATAAACAAGTGGACTTTTGAATTCTAGGTCAAGTACATAGGCATTTTGAATTAATAGTCATTATTTCTCCCCACATCCTTAGTCTGAATTAATGGACCATTGCAGGCGGATGGCACTAGACCTGCAAAACTCTTAGATGCCAAGGCAGCGTACGTGACAGGTACTGCAAATGCAACTTGCCAGATGGAGCTTAGCTCTACCCATGGATAATTGTAATCATTCCTCTTGTTTTCTCTGTAATGTCCTATTGGGAGAAGTGGGGTACAACACTGCCTAACCACTGTCACCTTTCATTGCTACCAAGTTGCCTCTCAGCTTTAGAAGGACAAAAAAACAAGGGAAGAACAGCTAACAGCAGGGAAAAAGTCTCAAAAAATTGAAATCCCCAAATCCTTCTTGTTATCATTATAGTGCAAGAGTTCTATTGTCATTACATTGCCAGGGTTCCATATTGCTAGAGTTTCATACCTCCTTAATGCTTCTTGTAGGCAGCTCCTCTAAGAACTGACTCTTCCTTGTCCCTGCAGCAGCCAGCTGACTGCAGTCCCCACCAACCCACTCTTTTATAACACGCTGCTGATTGGCTACAGGTGTGTTCTGTTAACATCAGGCCTGCTCCTAATCCTTAATAATTGGCTCAGCTGCAACTCTTTAGGGGGTAAGATTACATTCCGTACCACCTTCATTTACCCATACTGCATCCCCCTACACCTTCTGATCTGCAGCTACAGCTGCCATTAAATCAGGTTTGAATAGAAGAGAAATAGTAAGTTCCAAGTGATCAAACCTGACAGAAGTAGAGGGACACCCAGCCTGTGCTATTCTCTCTCCTTGCTTCTAGAACAATCCTCAGTATTCTAAAATGTTATTTATACTCTCTGCCTTGCTCAGTCTTCAACTCTCTTGGGAAAGGTGACAACACTGCCATCTTTTCACGCTATTTCTTCCCTCACAGTAGAAGCCCTGATGCCATTGAACTGTGGCTGCCTTTGATGCCTCACATCCACCACCTCAATAGAAAGCAGGAGAGCACAAGTGCCTGCCAACAGTTGCAGCAGCAGCTGATCTTCCCAAGCCATGCCAAAGGAAACCTGGCCCTGTGGAGAGAGCAACTCAGGCTCAGAATCTGAAACAGAGACCTATCTTGAACGGTGTAACAAACCATCATAAAAGAACAAGTCACAGACTGCAAGTGTAGTTACTCACTCCTGATTTGGCAATTCCTAAGGCCAAAGTGAACATAGCAGATCCTGGACCTTAACAATCCATTGCCAGGCTCTCACCTTCCTGTCCAGTTCATGCCAACTTCCCTCCTTTTTTTCCTCCAGGAATCACATGGAGCAGATGTGAACACCATTTCCATGGCTTCAGTTAAGAAAGGACAAAATAAACAACTTGCAAGCATTGGACACTAGCTGAGAGGCATCCAGAGAGACACTAAGCCTTTTCACAGCAGATTGTAAGTGGTCCTTGCTTCTTGCCAGGGCAACAAATGTTACAGCCAAGCAAGCAAAAATTTCTCTGCTGTGCTTGAGTCCATAAACAGGACAACGTGTAATCAGCCATCTGAGCACCAAGGAATTATTCATCTTCAGGCTAGCAACAATACCTCAGAATGAGTCAGATGTGGGGGTGGAAGAAGTCCTCTATGTGAGAGGCTCCTACTGCAGTGGTTCTTTCTGAGGCATATACACAACATACAACCCTCCTTCTTCCTCCCATCCATCTTTCCTTTCCACCTTGGCATTCTTATTTATGTCTAGCAGCTGGAAATCCTGCTGATTCCCAGCAAGCACACACAGCTCTGTTACAGAGCTGTTCCAGCTGCCATCCTAGCTCTGGAGGAAGCCCATAAGCTCTACTGCACACATCCTCCCCTAGTGCTTCTAAAGCTGGATGCCTTCAGGGACTCCAGAGAAACAGGCTGTATATTCTGACCTGCCTACCACATCTACTTTTCTAAATTTCATTCTCAATAATTGCTAAATCTCAAGACAAGACAAGCAGGTCACAGCAGTAGTCACCTGAACAGCCATTGCTCACATCATTAAGAACAATTAATTATGCAAGTCTGACAGGTGACAGAGTAAATGGCAATGTATTAGGCAGTTGAGACAATGATATACAACTTAAACAGTATATGTAAACATATATGGAACAAACATGAGGGGAAGAGTGGCATGTATGAGGAGTACAGAATCAGTTTTAGCTTGCTTTTCTATGCATATCTCTAATGAGGCTATGTTTATAACAATGAAACAAATCTACAAATCTGGGCACTAGAGACCCAAGTGCTCATATAAGTTTTAATACAAATGGCATTGCTCTAGCAGAGAAGGAGATTAACTGCTGCCTAAATGTAATCAATTGGGAGCTAAGACAATGATGTATAAGATTTGGGCCCCAAACATATTTGCAAGTGTTGAGCCTACTCTGAGGGCATTATGCTAATACATCTACAGCAAAGAGTAATCAAATAGTCTCCAGGAATACTGACCCTACAAAAAAAAAAATGTTTCTAAAGCATAGATCACAGAATGACTGGGCTTGGAAGGGACCTCTGAAAGCCATCTCATCCAATCTCCCTTCTAAAGCAGGTTAACATTGAGGAGGTGCACAGGATCACGTTAATGCATTTTTCAGTGTCTCTAGAAAAAGAAATCTCACAACCTCTCTGCGAAGCCTATTCCAGTCTCTGCCACCTGCACAGTAAAGAAGTTCCTCCTGTTCAGAGGGAACTTCCTGTGTTTCAGTTGTGCCTATTGCCCCTTCCCCTGTCACTGGCACCACCGAGAAGAGTCTGGCCCCATCCTCTTGACATCCATCCTTAAGATGTTTTGTATACATTGATAAGATCCCAGACAAGTCTGTTCCTTTAATTCAGATATTCCTTTCTATATTCTTCTGCTCAAAGTGAAAACAAAATAAGGTCTGACCTCTTAATTATCATATCTTTAAGTCTTTTCTTAAGATCCTGAGGAAATAAGACAACTGAAATCCAATCCTACTGACTTATAAGACAGGCCTACTACTTAAATCTAAGTCATATGCATTCAAAATATCAATTTCTGTTTTTACCACAGCACAGAGTAAATTTTCTGCTCTCCACTTTACACATGTCTAGAATTAAAGTGGAACTTCAGGGTCTAAATACCACTATGAAAGACCTAGGCCAAGAACCAGGGAGAAGGGAAAGGGAATACACCACCTGATGGAATTTACAAGGTATTATCCATACTATCGGAACAGTGCCTCTGAACTTGGCTGCGAGATGGACCAAGAACACTTATTTTACTACAGGCGAAAGAAAATAACCATCTACAGAGTAGGTTTCTTGACAGATGCTGAATGAATAGAGTAAGGATTAGGAAACAGTAGCTCAAGGCTCAGGACCTGCATTCAGCCTGCTACAGCCTTTAGGCTTTCTAGCTGAAGTACTGCAACCCCAAAGCAGCTTGGCAGCTCACCTCCCTCTGCAAGATGCTTGTGTTCCACTTGCTGTGGTCTGCCCCATTAATCTCCTCACCATCAAATTTGCTCTTACCTCTTGTTTCCTGCATTAAGTTCTTCTAACAGAAGGATAATATATTAAAGGAATAATAATAACACTGATCACAATAGTCTAAGAAATACATTCTTCTTTCTCCATATTTCCCCTCGTTTGATTAGTCTCCCAGCAAGAGCAGCATTAATCACTGGGACAAGAGATAAAAGATAAAGTCCAATTTGAATTTTGCTGTGTGCTACTGAGAATGTATGTGTGTGTTCAGGCAGGAGGGAGGGAGGCCGCAGGATAATCTGTCATTTTATATATTTATGCTGTTGGAGGCAGTCGGGACTGGTTCTCCATTGTTACCACAGATTAAAATCATTCATGTCCTTATACTTTCATTGGAGGTCATCTTTCAGGAAAAGAGAGATATTATGACCAAGTTAAATTCAAGCTATTTCTGCAAATCTCTGTGTATGGCTTGGACACCGAGGCAATAGCTTGGATGTTAGAAGAACACAACAAATAGTATTTTTTTGTCCTTACCTGACCTGACTCTTTTTACACTGAGTTTTCTTGCTTTGAAACAGTTATGAGAAAAGAACAGCAGCACGTGAGAGGAAAAGGTGCATTTTAAATTATCTTAGTACAAGTGAGTGATCCCAGCTCTATTCTGACTTTGAACTGCCATGGAGGATCCATGGATCCTCAGATCTCCCTTCCAGCATTTCTACTGAACTGAGTCCCAGCCAGCTTGGCAGAAATAAAAGACTTTCTCCTTAGGGAACATGGAGTGTGGAGCCAAACAAAGACTAAAAGTAGAAGAGTGGTTACTAGGCCATATAGAATGAGTTTGTCTTTCCCAAAAAACCTTTACTTCTCCAAAATGGAGTTCCTAGAACCATCAGTCTACCGGTTCTGGCCAGGTCACTCGCCCTCTTTAAATCATGCTGGTTCTTTCCCATTTCTCTCTGAGAGAGAGGTATCTCATCCTTTGGACTTTAGTTGTCATCTGTCCCTCATCATTCATCCTTTCTGTACCCACTTTGATAAATTTAGCCATTGGAGCATTTTCAACATTTCCTACTCTCTTATTCATGCCTCCTATAAAACTACGGGTATTCCCAAGGAATTGTCCTTACTCAGAAATCAATTTCCTTAGAACACCTAATCTGAGACTCAGTAAAATGGGCAATACAGCACCAGTCAAAAACTCTAAAAGTAATTAGTAGGAAAGAAGATCCCTTTCATTGGTCATTTTAGGGTGAAAGGCCAACATATTTTGTATGCAAATACAAATACCAAACACCAAATAATAACTTTTCCTCGAAAAATCCACTGTAAGGAAAAAGGCAAGTGTTTATATCCTATGCAATACCAGGAGAACTGAAATCTAGTTTTCACCCCTATGGCTTTATTTTTCCTGGGGAATTTTGTGGAAACACATTCTTATCTTTCGGGATATAACAGAAGTAATTTTTCAATCAAAATGAACAACATCCCACCTACTCATATGCCATCTAAGGGAGCAGATAAAGAATTGGTGGTTGCATAGCCTGTCTTGTTAATCACTACTTTTATGAGCTGTACCGTGTCAGACATATCTTGCAAATCAGTGACAACTCATCCCACAGATGAAAAGAAACTAGCAGAAATCCTTCTGTTTCTGTTAGCTAACAACATCATCATTCTGCAGAAAATCCAAGGCATTAATTAGATGGTTTCAGAAAGCAGGTCTGTCACAACAACACGGATGTGTTTCCAATTTCTGTGCATTCACTGAAATGAATGATCTAGGAAAGGTAAGAGGTACATTCCCACCTCTCTGCTAGTCCTTTAAAAAAACCTAACAAACAAACAAACAAAAAATCCCAAAGCCCAAACCAAACAAAGAAAATGGAACTATACATTCAGGAAGCATTCTGGCAATGTCTGCAGCTTCTAGGCATTTCTCTGAAGTATATAAATAGCAAGAGGAACAGATATGCTATAACAAAACATGAGCCAATCCTCCAATTATATTTTAGCCATAACCATTGATTCTACTCCATTTGTTTCCAAGTAGTTGCTTTTGCAATATTGGATCTCTTCATCATATCTTGTCGCTGCACAACTATTCTAGAACAACATACTTGTCCTATTCTTTCACTTGGCTTGGGATCAAATGTATGGTCAACTAGAATAGCTTCAGTTCCTGAGTACTGTATTAATCAGATTTTGAAAATAATCTTTCACGTGACTTTCAAGAATCCATTTTGACAGGGTAAATGACACACGTGACTTTCAAGAATCCATTTTGACAGGGTAAATGACATGTCTAAATGCACAAAGGGATACTGTGCTCTGAAAAAAGTGCATACTGATGTTATTAATTTTACTTTCTGAGAAATGTATGCCTGACTGCCTGAAGAAGGCAGGTATCAGCTTACTACAGCTGTTATTTCAGCTTCCTATTCTTTTATTCAAGAAAAAGGTCTGTTCTTGTTCACCTAAAGGCAAGTAAAAATTTCAACAGGTCCTGATCAAGGCAAAATAAAGTATGAGAGAAAAATCTAAAAAGATTCTGAAATTCTAGAAAAGTGCTAGACCCGACCCCTTTTATCCTCCCCTTGCTTTTTGATGCTGGGCCAAATCTTCATTTCCAAAATTGACAGGAGAACAGAACTGGGTACATGTGTCAAAAACATCAGCTGAGGTTTTGCTGCAAGACCCAAATGATTGCTCAGACCTGTAAGTTAAGGGAATGTAATCTCAACCCTTTTAGAAATGAATCAGCCAACTCAGACCTTCTGTAAACTACTAGACTGAAGAAATAAAAAGGCAGTGTGGATCCTAACAAAACACACAGAGGAGTAGCTGAAATGACTACTTGCTAATGCTGCTATATAAAAACAGGCTATCCAGAGAATTAGTGTAAGGTATATTTTGAGAAATCATGCTATATGCCAACTTGTGACTCTCAAGTTTGCCATACACATTCAGTCAAACCCCTTCCCTGGAGTCATGAGATAGACATCTCCATTTGGAGCCAAAAATGGCTACAAAGTTTGATGTTCCAATATCACTGCTGGTATTGTCAACAAATGACAGCACAGACCCATATATGCATGAGCTGTTTTACAAGCACAATGTTCTTTATCACTGTAATTGTGCTTAGCAGAATTACAAGGCTGAGTTTACTTTCATCATCAGTACCTGTCAGCATGGGCGAGCATAGGCTGGAAAAATAATATTACAGCAAAATCCCATTCTTCTTTTGAATGGGCACTGTACTTGTGGCTCACTTATGGCACTTCTAGAAGACTGGATCCCTATGGTACTTTTAGAAGTGCAGCACAACTGTCTTCTGCAGTTGTGGATGAAACCATGAAAATGTAAGAGTCTATTTTAAGTTATATGAATATTACAGGTAATCTGAGTATCCTGAAAACAGCGTCAATAAATATAATTTAAACACAGCATACCATTTGCACATCTAATACTCACTTGGAGAATATTTTTGTGCCTTTCCCATACATATCATATACATGTTTCTGGTTAGGTAGCTACTACATTACACACCAAAGATTCTATATTTCAGTGTGCACTAAATTTATTTCTCAATTACATATTTGTAAAGTATTTAGAAGTCATTTGGTATTATTGAATTAGTAACTGTAACCTACATGAACAATAGTCAGCATGAAAATTTTCAACATTTGGATTCTTGCTTCCAAACTCTGCTTTCTTTCTCTGCTCAAAGCATGCTACCATTTACAGAAGAGATCTGACTGTGAATAAGTAAATGCCATTTTGTGAATGTCACTGCAGAAATGCAAGAGTGTAGTATAGGAGAAGGGATTCCACTCTGAAGCATTTGGAGCTTTGGTCTCTTGAAAAAAAATAATGGAGGAAGAAGCGGATAGAAAGGGATAAGAGCCAGACTCCGTAATTCTCAGCTGCGCCAATGAGCCAGTGAAGTCAGTCTTTAAAGCACAGACTCATCAAAAGCTCTTTTTTCATTAGAGCTTTGCAGTCTTGGGATGAAAATGTCACTAGTGACTTATAAGAAGCAAAAACCAAATTAAAGGCCAATTTCTTTCCCCACCAAATTATTATCTATGAGTGCAAAAGAAAGTACCTAGGCAAGACCAAGGGTGAGACAATTTTATTTGTCTTACTGACAGTGAAAGTCTAATTAGACTGACAAATCTTCTGTGCTATTTTCCTTTGTGATATACACTGTAAGGAAGGATTTAGCCTGGAGCTGCACGTTATCGAAAGACATTAATCAAGATTATTGGACACTCAACAGAGAACACAGTTAGAAGGCTGAAAAGCCTAATGGTTAAAAATAAAGGTTGAGAACCTTATTCCAAGCCATGACAATGGGCTGGATTCTCCATATAGATAATGGGAAGATCTCCTCTTCTACGCTCTAGAGAGAACAGTCTGCATATAATAAATCATGAACTGTCATTCTATCGCTCTAAGATCATAGCTGAAAACATCCACAAGTAACTTATTCTTGTCACCTACAAGTTATAACAGTTTGAACAGTTAGGCAAGTGTCATTTTCCGCATCTCAAGAAGTTGAGTCATGCCCTGGCTATGTTACAGAGTACACAGTTTCTGGCTCCTCATAGAGAGCCTAAGTTCATATCTCCTCCCAAAAGGGTTCTGATCTCTTTTTCACAAAAAAATGTTTTGATCTTGGGTCCTCAGCCATCCATGCCACAGACCAGACTTATTAGGGAACTGCCCTAGGGCCTCCAGGAGATTACTTGGTTCTCCACTTGGATTTGATGAACTGAATGGAAGATGTGTATCACAATGAATGATCTCTAGACTAGCTTTAGTAATTAACTCCACACAAATTGTTTGAAAACTGAATGACCCAGCCGGAAACAAAGACAGAATGAGCCACATAAAAGCAAATGGAGAGTCTCCTAAAGAGCTTTGAACAGCGACTCATAAAAGAGAATTCTGACCACTCAAGCAGCTGCCATGGAAGGAAGACAAGGGAATGAGTGTCACTCTAACCTGTTTTCACAGAGGCATCCCAAATCAAAAAAATCCCTGAAGTACTTCATTAATAACTGAAGTTGTTCTTTAAATCAGCATATAGGGACAAATAGGGATTCCAGAACCTCTAACTAATGAAGTAACCCTGTGAGAAGCATGACAGCCTTGCAAGACTGCAGAGTGACTCTCATGCAGAAGCAGTCTGCATGACGTCTTACTGTATGACACAGAAAAGCTAGCAGTTTGTCTTTCAGGCCTTTGTGGCTAGTGTGGCAAAGCAGAAGTCTCTGAGAGGATATTATCATCACAGGAGAGTCTGATGTGTCAGGGCCCCGAGAGGCAGCAAGAAATTAGTACAGCACATACCACTTCTGAACAGACTGTACTTGAATTCAGGACAAAACCACGTGTGAGAAAGTCAAATCAGTGCTTCCTCTTGTGGCAGTGGAACACAAGCACCATTTGCAACTCACTGGAACAAACATAAGTCAAAACTTCTTTCTCTCCCTTATTTTCAGTTAGAAAAAAGAGTCAGCTCTTGCTACTTCCTTCTCTGAATCACAGGAACATTCCCAGCAGTATAACATACAGCCATATATCTCATCTGTTTCTCACTCAAATCCTAGTTGTCCTCCTTTGCCTTGAGTTTTACTGCCTTGCAGAAATTTAGTGTAAATTTATAGACATTTTAAATGCTAATTTCAGTGCCACTGGGTATTTCCAGTAATATTTTTCTCTCAATTCTCTTTATCTTGGTTATTTGTCCAAAACTATATACTATGTCTGAGATCTTCAAAAGTTAATGCATATCATAGGCTTGAACATGTACTGTGTATTTCTAAACCTCTTAATTTTCCCAGCTGTTTTATTCTAACTGTGCTCTAAAATACTTCTGTCAGTACTCAGACTACCTAACTGCAGAAGGTAGCTTGGTGTGTGTTACAAACAGAAGATATCTTTGCACTTATCATGTTCTTCTGTAGTTTCTTAATGAGTGATGTGTAAATCTAAGTTCTTCTGAAATTCCCCTGGATTTTGTAACACTTTGTGATTACTGCCTTGATATTCTGCACAAGGTTTATATGCATTTCAAAATGGAATAGTTTAGGTTACTTACATATGAAAATGAGTAATAAAAGTAGCACAGATACTCCTAACTCCTATAATTCTTTATCATGATTTGTGCTATTTCACGTTAGATGCTTCACTTTAATTTGTATCATGCCAGGTACTTTTACAATTGGACAGAACTGTTCTGCGCCAAGTAACGTGCATGTGCAGAATAAAAAATACATTTTGAACCCTAGGAGTCTGCAATCTTAGCATAAAACAAGATACTACACATGGATACAGAAACATGGATAATAAAACAAAAAAAATGTGACAACATTGATTGACTTGATAAACAGTTGTCTTAGACCATCATCGGCCTAACTTTTTGACTACTTTTTGGCATGCATCATGATGACAAAAAAGTTTCAATGGGATTGGAAAAATAACCTGCTATTGCCTTTTGTATGGTATCAGGGAGCAGAAAGATTCCTATGATCAAATCTAAGAAGTGAACAAAAAGTGCCTGAATCGTGCTGATCGGAATCAGAAGAGGCTAAACTTTAAACAGCCTTGAAAGCAAAGAATAACTGTTCATATCTGAGCAGAAAAAAAAAATCTGGAACAAGGTATAACTAACTGTATTTGTATCTCTCATAGCCCTAGGTATCTATATTTTATGTTTCTCAAAGAGTAAACTTGCTCTATCAGATTTTTCCACCACTTAGATCTAAAATTGTAAGCAGGCTTGATGATGGTGATGTTGAACACAAGCAAGATAAAATAACCATTAGGCATCTGAAAAACCATGGCTGGAGACACTGCCCAAAGAAGAAAAGACAATTTCTTCTCACTTTCACCACACAGATACTGCAACTTAAGCAGACAGAATCAAATTCCACCAAAAATAAGGAAGAAAGTCAAGCTATCTCTGCTGCAACAGCGATAAAATGGCCCAATATTGAAATGCAGAGAGTTGTAATGGAGGTACATATTGACCTTTATTTTTCTTTCAGCGGGTAGCATGAAGTGTCAAAGAGTTATTGCTTTAATATCAGCTGAGATGAGGCCATTTGTTGTGGTGCATGTGTATCCAGGAAATCGCTGCTCTAACCATGTTTTTAGAAGCACTTTGACACTTAATTAAATCTTCTTGATGCTCTTTCAGCACACAGTGGTCTCTGTAGGCTGAGTGAACTGCCACGTAGGTTAGGCAGGAAGCTTTCAGAAAGAGTTCCTTTTCAGGCAAGTCAGCATCATTTCCAGCTTGACCCAGCCCATAAAGGTCCAGTGCCATTTTCTGTCCACTGGTATAGCTAAACACAGTTGTGCTGCCTTTAAAAATTATAGAGGGCAGGATAAGAACCACAGACTTTATCACTCTGGAGATGTAACTGTACAAATATTTTTTCTAAAATTAGAACTAGTCACTGCAGAGAAGGAAATTCTCACAAAGTTTATGACAGACAGTGACCAAACATAGGGTAATTTCCCCTCATTTAACTATAATTTTATAAAATCGCCTACTGGGTGTGTAAGGCAAATAATTCAATTAATCCCAGTCATGTTGCCACCTGGATTTACAGAGTACCAAAGCAGGCACTGTTAAACCTCAGCTTGGAATTAATTACTCTAATAGCTGTAAATTCCACTGGAGCCAGACATACCTCACAGAATTGCTGTGGTTGGAAGGGACCTCTGGAGGTCACCTAGTCCAAACCTCTGGTCAAGTAGGATCATGCAGAGTCAGCTGTCCAGGACTATGTGCAGATGGCTTTTGAATTTTAACAGCATGGACTCTCCACAATCTTTTGGGGCAACCTGCACCCATGCTCACTCACCCTCACGTTACAAATGTTTCCCAATGATTAGAGGGAAAGACCTGTGTTTCAGTTTGTGCCCATTGTCTCTGGTCCTGTCACTGGGCACCACTGTCATCTTTACACTCTTCCTTCAGGTATTTGTACACACAGTTAAGATCCCTCACCATGAGGCTTCTCTTTTCCAGGATGAGCAGTCCCAGCTCTCAGCCTTTCCTCATACAAGAAATGCTCCAGTCCCTTACTCATTTTAGAGACCCTTAGCTAGAGACTCTGGCAGCTCCATCTCTCTAATGATTTCAAAACACATTTCATTCTAGTTGGTAACACAATAACATGATAGCATACTGCTGAAATAAATAATCCACGGCTCAGAATGGTTAGTCACATGATTCTTTGCACAGACAAGGACAGCCAATTGAAGGCATTTATTTCTAATCAGTACCATGTTCAGACTGTCACAAAAGTGGTTCCAAAACCACTGCATTTTAAGAGTTGAAATAACTACTTTGGCACAATTAAGTCAGATAATCTGAAATTAATTTTTTAGTTAGGAATGATTTTTACCAAATAGATGGGAACTACTCTATGTTGGAACATCTACATTTTGCAAGAAACTGATCTTGATAGCATTCCTTCAAAATTCTCTGCAGGAAGGCTATAAAAGGGAAATAAAAAATGACTTCAAATGGAAGTAATGCTCCATTGCTTTTCTCCTCATTATGAACTTCACTATTGCAGCAGTTCATCCTGTCATAATAATAAATAACCATACACCCACCTCCCATTAAACCGTGTAATTCTGTTCAGAATACATTTCCCCACATATGGAACTTTTGAAACATAGTTAAAACCTTGTTCACATTGTAACAATCTCACACAACTTGGATTGCATGAGATCAGGAGCAAAATCCATTCCCACTCTTAGTATGTGCCACAACAATTCAGCCAGCTGTTTGTCCTGTGTCCAATACAGGAGGACAACATTTTTAAAACAAAGAGTTCATGGAGAATTTTTCAGAGAAGATAGCTCCTATGAACTTAAAAATGAGTAGCAAGACGAATTAAGATCTGAAGGAAATGGAGAGGACTAAGAGACTCACCTGGATGCTGGGCGGGGAGCGATTTTTCCGGGTGGTAGTGGTCGCCATCGTGGTTGTGGTTTCCATGACTGTCGTCGACATTTCCGGTGGCACCGATGTTGTGGGTGTTGTTCCCAAGATGGAAGGGACTTCCCCAACGAGACGGACGCTTCCATTGATTTTAATGTTGGGGTTGTTCTCTGCCGCCATGTTGAGCACTTTCAGGCCATTGTAATAGAGCCCGGAGAGCTGGCCTTGGAAGAGACGCCCTCTGTCCTTCCCTCCTATGGCTATTTGCGCCTGGGTGTTGAAGATCGTTAACTGTCGTCCTAGTGAAGGGGGGTGAATAACATTATTGACAGACATTTCCTCCAGTTTGCATACTACATTGAGCCCTGGCCCGAAGTGATGGACAAAGGAGAAGTAGATTCATTCTTGGGAGTGTATATGATGACTGTAGAGAAACAGTATGGAAGTGTGGTGCCTAAAAGTCATTAATAAGGATGATTAGCCTGGAAGTATGAATACCAAAAACTGAACCTTATACCTCAGCATCCACTCACACATAAAAACTCTGGAGGATCTTGAGAAATCTGAACCTGTTCTTTTAGGATCGGATGGATTTTAAACTACAAATAGGACTTCAACATGTGGCTATTTTTGTACTATCAATTCAAAGTGCAGTACCTGTCAAGCTTTAGCCCATAAATAAACCTCTTTTTGGACTTTTTGGTTAAAGCAGTAGATTAACTCATAAAGCCACTTTTAACAATGCCAAGGTTTCAAGGGTTGGCTCAAAAACAGTAAAACATCAGGTAAAAAGGAAACAATATAAGAATTAAGCAGGAGTGTTATGATAGGATCAGTCATAATCTTTCACCTGCAAACTTTGTGTTATGAAGGCTTGAAAATCTAAACCCAAGAAAGAACACACACAAACATTTCTGATGTCTCTGAAATAGTGAGGATAACAGTGCTTCAGATGGTTAAGCCCAAGAATGGCTTACTCCTCTCTACAGACAGTGAAATTCAAATGTAGGCAGGGTTATGTGGTTTAGTTGCGATCACATCTTGAGTGTTACAAGAGGTCCAATACCATATGTAATAAAAACCCAATTATTAAAAATAAATCTAGTAACAATTGCCAATTCACCTAGTTCTGCAGGACACTTACATCACATTCAGCCTGGACTGCTCTATAAATACTGTTTGTGTCCCAGGCTGCACCAGGTTTACCATGTTAAGAAATAAATTGCTTCGTGAAGTGCAAAGGCAGTGCCTATAATTTCACTATTCCTCAAAAGATTAGGGGCATGCCACCTGAAATCTGCTGAATTAGCAGACAGCCAGACTGGACATTGCTCAGCAGGGTTATCAATGTAGCTTCAAGTCAATCATCATTTAAATATCTTGCACTTTTCCATTTTTATGAAGTTTGAAATATGTTTTCCGATCCCAATCCCACTACCCAGGTTTCATTTGCCACTTTCTGCCTAGTCCAGGCTGATGAGCCAGTACAGAATGCAACGAGGTAGGAAAGCAGAACCTATGATCCACTGCTCATTCCTTCACAGCCAGTGGTTAGAGTAGATCAAAATACATGGGGGAGCTCACCAATTTTGGTCGTCGTGGCAGGTCTCGAAGCCAAGTGGTGATGCGGTGTAGCATCATCTTATGGTAACAGGATGGACCATGGGGAAGAGAATGGGGACAAGAGAAGAAATGTATCTGAAAGTAGTTCCTGTCCCCAAAGAGGGCCCTAGCTAACTAAGCAACAGTATATGGAGAGGTGTAACACACAGACATGTGGAGGTGGGCTGCACATCCCCTGTGCTCCTCACTCTCAGATTTGTAAATGGAAAATCAGGAGTTGGACAGGGTGGAGTAAGTGCATTGATGAGAAATGAGAAATAAAAATGGGGGATATCCTTCCCCTGGAAAGTGTTGAAACACCTGATGCCATGTTCTGCATCTCAGGAGGTTTTAAACTTGCCAGAGGCAACATGTGTCTGTTAAACATCAATAAACATGCACTGAAGCCACACATCCTCAGAATGTAAACAGAGCCTTTACTCTTGTCTATGACAAAAATAGGGCCCAGTAACAACATCTGTTAAGATATCAATCTCTCTCAGCCCAGCTCCTGTCTGAATTAGAGGAAATGGCACTGTACACTGTAGAAGGTCAAACTCCTGTCCCATACCATCTCCTCAGACCTTGCTTTTCTTTTCTGCCATGTTGTGCTTTGGATTTTATAAGGGATATGTAGTAAGAACTTTACTACATAATTTCTCTAAATATGTTCCCTCCCTCCAGCACTATAGTCCTGTCCATATTGTCCCTGCCCCCAAAAACTCAGACATGTCACTTGCAACTGTTCCCTTCTTCCCATCTCACACATGATAGAGATAAAGATGAGTAAAGAAGGGAATTAGGAGTAAAGGGACTTATTTCACTAATCTTGAGATGTTATCCCTAAAAACAGATGGAAGATAATGGTCAGTTCAGTTTTCCATTTGCTTTTCCATTTCTTTCTTCCCTTGAATTAATTTAGTATCTTTTTTCATCTTTTGCCAAAGGGAAGAAGGTGGAAGGTGATAAAGGAAAATTTTTGGCTTCTCCAGGTAGGAGAGCTCCCCAAACAAGAATAGGAGCGGAGTTCTCTCACTTTTACTGGAGGATTATGACTCAGCTCAGGATATCAACTATTCTAACCTAAGCTCACAGCATAGCTTTACATGTCTGTCATATTTCTTGCATTATTTGCAAGAAGGAAGACTAAGTATATTAAGCTTATAAAAAAGAGACCATGTCTCCAATTCTGGGCCTTCATCTCCATCTTCTAATGTTGAAAGAAAGTGTACACCAAGGAGGTGACCTTTTTCCAGCAAAAATAAAAAAAAAAAGAAATTTGATTTTGTATTTTGGAGTCTTCACTGTTAAATGGTTTTCCAGATCAGGATTCATGCATTGCACCATACGGTTAATGCTGGAAACCACACTAAAAATGTGTTTGCTAAAAGAACAATCACTTGTTGCAGTCACCTACTACTTGAAATTCCTCATTCTTTGCTCTAAGATGGTGTGCATGTGCATGGTAAAGACACCAGGGAAATGAACATGGAATGAGAAAAATCTTTGGAGAGAATATGAATTCTGCCACCATGTGTCTGTTCTGACCATTCTTTGAATGGAATTTAGATGAAGCCTTTTACTTCCCCCAAGTAAAATTTATCTGGCCACTGAATTTTATTGATGAACTATTTATATTAGTAAATTCTACTAGGTTTGTAATTCAATTCTGCAGTCCTTTTTTTTTCCACAGAGAACTCCTCCTACTGCTATATTAGTGTCATACTAAAGAAAAATAATGAGGTGTTTTGTAAACATTCTGAATAGTTCAGGCTCTTGTTTCTTTGCTCTCTCATTGTCTTCTTCATTTGGAAAATGGAATTCTAATTAAAAATACCACAAAGAAATCCGAAGTGCAACTTTGTCGTAGCACTAGAAGAGATTTTGGGCCTGATTTTGCAAATCCTAATTCATACTAATAGTACTTGCTTCAAAAGTACAGCCACTTACATCAAGGAGACTTTACAGGTAAGAGAGATTTGAATAATTAAGTACTTCTGGGATCAATCCTTTTGATGAGATGCTTCTGGGTCTTTATTAGCTCATCCAATTGCAGAATAGGTAGCATCTGTGCTTTAGCAGACACCAAGTATTCTGCTAAGGAAATCTGCTGGATTTATGACTCTGAAGTTGAACAATTTAAGACTAACGCTTCTTTTTATATTCATATACATAATATCAATTAAATTAATAGCATTTAATATTTTGCTTATTACTCATGCAATTCCAGACCGTAAACCTGGGCTCTTAAAATTATTTTAAACTAATTAATAGAATTTAAAAGCCCTTCAAAGCCAATAGAGATGCCACTTCAGAAAGATAATGTGTTATATTTGTTTTCCAAGAATGAACTATTTCATTATCATGAATAACAAAGCAGTACCAAAGGAAGACCAAATCTACAGCATTGAAAAATGTCAGTCAAAAAGTGTTTCATCTTACCTCGCCCAAGCCAGGAACTGACATGGGCAAGACAGCTATTCTATATATGCTGACTCTCTGATGAATCTATTCCTCCATCCATCAGTTTGTCTTGCTCCATTTTGAAGCTACCCTTTCACTCACCATCTTTGTAAAGTCCTCTGACAGAAGGTTTCCATGTTACATTAATTGTTAGATGGATGACCAGATGGATGAGCAGGCTGGTGAACAGCTATATAAATTACTCATTCTTATATTTTTTTAATTTGAGTGGTACCTGTATTGCTGAAAATGTCTATTTTGGAATGAAACAACCAAGTTACATTGTCTCAGATGCTACCCTGCACAATTTCATTCCCTGATACATAATGGAAAGACTGAATTTCCCTACACTTTAGTAAAAACATAGCCCTATCCTTCTAGCCTGATCACATCCAGTGCTTTGAGAGTGCCTGAAGACTCAAATACTGTCTCTTTTAGACTCTAGTGCATGTGTGATTGTCTTTTAACAAAGCATCAATATCCACAAAAGGTAGACTTCAGTTCAAAACTTCAGGATGGATTACAAATGAAAGTGTCTTGGCATGCTCTTAAGCTCAAACTTGCAGAAGCTGTGACATAAAGTAAAAGATTTTGTGGAAAACCAAAAATGAAAAAAACAAAAAACCAACAAACCCACAACCAAACCAAAAGAAAAAAAAAAAAAAGATGGGTTTCTCAAGCACATGAATTGCATCAAGGAATTAGACATGCATCTGTTTTAACAAAATTGAGGCAATCATTGTCTTTAGTGTTAAAGGGACTTTAGCAATTCAGACTTACCAAAATTATTCTCTTTTTAGTGTTAAACTTTATTTATCTATTTTAGTTTGATCTTGTAAATTAATAGGGCAACCCACTGAGACTCAATAGCATTTTCTGTTTATTGTTATCTTCAAATTTATTCACAATTTAGCTGAATTAACTGTGTATGACATACTGGTGATAAAAAACCAATTCTGTTTTGGTTACACAAATATTTTTGCCTTTTTTTTATTAATACCTTAGCTTTAGTTTTAAACATTACACCTTTGTAGACCAAACCTGAAAAGTGAGCAACACTGCCAGCTCTCGTTAATAGGAGTTAATAGGAACTGAGTGCACACAACACTTTGCAGGATCAGGCCCTTCATATGAAAATATTTTGACTGGATTTAGCCATATCCTTCCTGACCTTAATTCATACTGGATAAATCAATTTGTTAATTCAGCTGAGGTTAGAAATTTGAAACAGAACATAAATTATATTTTTCCAGTCCGACAAGGGATTGGTTTTCCTTCCTGGAAAATGTATTAACAACCATAGTCTAAATCAGCACAGAAAATGCAAAACCTGAGTTCAAAGGTCACCCTCTTTTATTAGCTGTACTTTCATAAATGGAAGCAAGAGAAGATTGTGTTCTGCTTTGTCTAGATTTCAAGGCAAGGAGTCAGTTACAGGGTTTTTGGTTTTGAATACCATATTTACTAATAGAGGGAGAAAATCTTCCTCACTTTAACTCCACTGTATTACCAAGAGCCTAGTTCATGCCCTACTGAAATCAGCAAGTTATTCTGTTAGCTTCAACAGGCTTTAAAATGAGTTCTACATCCAAGATATTTTATTTTTACGTCTCCAAATTCCTTGCAAGAAAAAAAAAATTACTGTTCTGACACAAGTCCCATTTCAAAAGGTCATGGACTGTATGCAGAACTTTCACTCAAGCCATCTGGACTTATTCATGTTAACAAGTTTTTTTGTTGAACTGAGGCCAATTACTCCAGGCAAACCCACAAAATTAAGTGGCACTGCCTTAGACTAAGAATTTGAGACGTATTTTAGACAAATATCATTTGACTCTTCAACCTGTACTCCAGACATAGCATAAAAGCAACAGAACAATAATTTTCTCTGTCTCCCTACCTGTAATTTAAATGAAAATGTTAAAAAATGTTTTCTTTACAACATTTTTTTAAAATCATTTAATTATATTAATACAATTAGGAAATAAACAGCCATAGTGGCTAATCAGACTCATGAGAAAAATCAACTTAAAGGAAGTGGTTTACAAGTAGATTTGAAAATCTTTTAAGAAAACTTCAATAAAAAAGATATAAATGTAGCTCAAGCCCAAATTAAAATAGGAAAATCATGCAGTGGTTAAATTGCCATAATACATGTTGTTGCTCTTCACTCTTCTTCATTTGGCTTTTTTTTTTCAGAAATCATCTCCTGAATTTTTGCTTGTTTGTCATTGCTATTACAGCAAGTTTAGAATTTCGTCCCTTTAACTGCATTTTAATAGCAATGTATTATAGCATGATTTATCAACATATGGCAGGTGGAAGCTGACACAAATTATAATGAAAATTAAAACACTCATTTATGCAGCAGGCGATTATCATTTAAGAAACATTTATTTGCAGGCTTTAAAAATGAGAGTTTAGAACCAAATGGGTTTAAAATGAAAGTTTTAATGACTGTTACCTTTTTCCTGCAGCCACTCCTCTACAGGCCGGTTATATTTGAAGGGGATTTTCTGTTTTACCATTTGGAACCGTTCACTATCAGTGTTGCCTTTAAAGTTTAAAAAACAGCTTAAAAACAATCTGTAAAGTCAATGAAATAGTTAAAACATCCTAGATTTTTTGGGTTTTTTTATGAACTTATTTAGCTATAGATAAATAAGTGCACACGTGTGTACATATATATATATATTTGAAAAGAGAGAGATTTATCTTTAGTAGAGTGGAGAATAGTTATACATCCAATTGCCTGAGGTTCTGGAAGGTCAAAGAAATTAAAGCCTACAATAAAAAAAAAAGATTCTCAGATTCTCCTCAGAGTATTTGTTTATCCAAATTGGTTAGAAGGCATGTGCAATTTGTCTGCAATGTGAGACCTTGCGTGAACTCAGTGCCATGAGTTAAAACATTCTGATCAGACTCTGGATCTGACTGCATATGGACATGGCACAATATGTCAGTCACGTAAACACACAGTAGAAATTTGAAAAACCTTCTTGCACTAGTAAAAGACGCGTTAGGACTAGAAACCCAGTAAACAGGAGAAAAAGGAAAGGAAGAAAATATAAGAAATCGAAGCCAAAGTATCTAATAGAATTAGTTTTAAAAAAAAAATCCAAACACCTAAGAAAGGAAAGATAAACAGAAAAAAAGAGAAGTAAAATTTGAAAAGAGAAGAACTGTTAATTAAGGATACGTGAAAACTCCTCTGTTCAGTTACCAAAGACTTGGGCCTGTTGCCAGAATAAAACAAATGCTTAAAAACTAATTTAAATAAAAGCAGAAATAATTGGCCAAAATGTAAATTCCGGAAATTACAGTTCCACTGTTCCATGTTGATGGATAACAGACTCATCCATTAAAGTGTGCTCTGGTGGAAAGCTCCTATCACTTGCATAGCACAGAGAGGCACAGGATTCACACAAAGCCTCTGTCCAAATTCCCTAGCTACTGGAAAATTGCACAGGTCAGATAGAACCTCTAGTAGAAAGGAGCAGCTCAGTTTGATGGTGCTAGGAAAGACAGTGAACAAGTGCCATCATTCTGCTTTTTTATCTTCTTCAGCTAGAGTCATTTTCTGATTAATTCTAATTTTTGCCTCAAAAAAGAGTTTTACAAAAACTCTTCAGACAGGCATAAGAGGTATCCTTTTTTTACATGCAACATTATAAAATTGTAGAAAAAGGATTAAGCCCACAACTTAGTGAAGTAACGCGACCATAAGCAGAAGTTCAGTAAATCAGTTGTGCTCCAGTATGTGTTTTGAATAAACGGTGGTCAAAGTCAGTAACTGCTCTGCACAATTTGCAGTATTGCCTTTAGAGTCACACATATAAATATCCTAATGGGGCTTCACATTTATTTGACTTTCTGAAACAGATGCTGTAATCTTTTTTCAATATAAAGAGATATCAATGAAAAAAAGCGTAATTAAAAGCTAAATCATGGAAGTCCAGCCAGTCAAGAGCAGACACAGTCACACTGCAGGGAATATGCAGTGAATCTCATGTGTTTGATCACCCTCACTGCATAGCTGTTGCTCAGAAATGCTGCCAGTGAGTGTGCGGGACCTGCTGACCACAGCTGGGCTCTCCAGCAGCACCTTGGGACTGCTGACCTTCTGCTGCACGTGAGAAGCACGAGAGCAACACGCCAGATATAGTCCCACAAGGATTCATATGACCTAATCTTAAGGAATATTTGTAAAAATCATCATCTATATTACTGTAAGCTGAGCTGTAAGGAAAGCAGAAATTTGCATTTGGGTTAGTATCTCCAACTATAGCGAGGGACATTTAGGAGCCTTGCTGCTCATTTGGGGTACATGGTAAAAAAGAAGCAAAAGCATTTAAGAACAACTTTACTGGCCCAGTTGCTTACTACCTTTCTGAAAAGTCAGATGACTTTTTACTTTCCATATCATATATTAATTGTGGGAAACTCCTATTCCCCATCGCAGAGATATCTAATTAAGCACCATCTGACACACATTATTGCTCCACTTTCTCTGTTGCACCTCAGATGCCTGCCATATACACTTGGATACTCAGGTAAACTAAAAGGAAAAGATAAAATTGAAAATACTCTCTGAGTCACCTGCCAAGTCATATTTAATAATGTACTGTGGTGACTTGGAGTCACTCACAGAAATGAAGTTACATTTAAGTACATTCCCAGCTCTCATAATTGATATCAGCACCACCAAAAGTCAATTCTATATTTCTATGAATACATATTCCTAAACAGAAAATATGAACCATGTTCAATCCAGGAACCCAGAAAAAACTGATAAAGAAGAGCTGAGTTAATATAAACAACAAAAACAAAAACAAACAAACAAACAAAAACCAAAAAAAAAGAAAAAAACTCTACCTAAAGCTAAAGAGACAGTAACATTAACAAAACAATGATATTTGATGTTTATTAATAAGAAACTGAAATCACAGTTTCTTTTCCTGGAAATTCTGCCATTCATTTAAGCCTAGGGGCAGCTTACAGGACAGGGAAGCAGACCCATTGGTTTGTGGAGAACAGAAAAAAAAAATTAAGTCAAGCTCACTATGAAACCAATTTTTTTTAAGATCAGTTAGCAAGACATTCAGCTTAGGTCTTTTCTCAACACACTCATCCATGCCCACCAAAGCAGATCAATCTCATAAATGCAATCATAAAACATTCTGCATCTCCTTTAGGATTTTTTTTTTGTTTAGTTGCAGTGTGCCTATTTTTTTTTCCTTTTTTTGTGTACAGGGAAAGAGTACTAGGTCATGAAAATTCTCAGAAGACATTTCAATGGCACTTAAAGACCTTAATTTCTCCCTCAACTCAAACTTGAAGACTTACAAAGAGGTTGCGACTGCTCCTATTTTGCATGTGATAGTGACAGACACAGTTTTGATAGAAATGGGGGTTATTCCCCACTTTATAGAGTACATTTTTGAGCTAGGACTGGTTACATAAGTGCATTGGTAATAAAACGTTGATGGGCAGGCACGTTTTCTATAGCCCCAAAGAAATTTTCTAGCACTATTTGCAAGCAGCAAGAAGCTCCACTGTCTTCATCCATATCAGCATGCACATAAGTAACCTTTTACTGCTGGAAATAAGATCTTTTTCAGAATGAAGACAGTTCAGAGGAACACTAGAGTCAGCCAGGGGCTGGCATGGACTGCTTCTTCCTCTATGTGAAAGGCTGACTGTAGAAAAGAAAAAAATGTGGTGAATTGAAACTCCTCAGAAATAGAGTCTGTCAAGAACAGGCCAACAAGACTGAGGTAAAAAAAGGAAGTGGGACAATCAAAAAAGACATGATGATGAAAAATGGGTTTCTTATAGCTCTAGACCTTCAAGAAAGCCAGAAAGGACAACTATTCCCCACCACATCTTTAAAAACTTTTTTTTTTTTTTAAATCAGGTTTAATTTAATTTTATTATGTTATTATTATGCAGATATATTCAGCGAGATTAAAATACATATAAAAATCATACCTTTAAAAGTAATGAAAAATTGAAGGGCATTAGAAAATTCAAGTAGGTTTATATTGCAACATTATTATCTGATCTATTATATTTTGGTTTGTTTTTAAATTTTATTTCAGACATAAGTAAGAATGATTTTTAAAAACATGTGCATGAGAATGTGTTTACTCATATACCCAATTACAACAGTGAGCTAAAGAACAACCTTTTCATTGTTAAGTACTTAGAATAGCCATTAAATATAACCAATAGAACCACACAATTATTAAATTAATACTGACTTGGAGTTGTGCTTTAAAAAATAAACACAACATTTGATATGAGAGCTCAAACAGGAAATATCATGGTTTGCAACATGAAGTAACATAAGTTCGGCATGCAGAAAGCTTATTGAACCTCTAACAGCTGAGGCATGATGAGATTAAAGGTGTTTCTCATCCATCTTCATACATATAAATTTTAACAATCCTTTTGTGACCTCAATGCAATTTCTATCTATAGTTGAATGATACAAACATTCAAACAACCTTTTCACGTAGCTAATATAGATTCTGTCTTTTTTTTCTTTTTGAGTCCAGATTTGATTCCAGGCTGTTTTTCAGAATAGAATACACAGGATAGAGTGGTTTAAATTTTCAGAAAATACTCATAATCACATAATTCTTCTGCGTTCAGAATCAATGTGGGTCTCAAAGGTCGCAGGATATAGCTTTTTTATAGTAAAATTGTGTTGATTGGTTTTGCCACTTGTGATTTACTAAATATTTTCCTCCCGTAGATTCTAGCTGCTTAAATGATTCAAGTACCAATAGGAAAGGCTCATTTTAAATAAGTTTCCTCTTTTTTCCTTCAACCACATAATAAATTCCTGTATACCAATATGCCTTAGATCTGCCTAACAAACTTAGCTTCTTCTAAAGAACTGTGCCTCACAAACACATTATTTTGCCTATTTTTATTCCTTTTTTCATGCAAAAATTCTAAAGCCAACTGTGAAGACTAGGATTAAAAGAAGTCTTTTGTCCCATTTAGGACTTTTTTTAACAAACTGATAAGCAATCAGACTTTTATGACCTCAAGGATTTTAAGAGTAACATCTTGAAATCTTCTAGATTCTTGAATCTTGGTTAACCTGAATATTCTAAATATTTCAAATACCATTGCTAAGGACTAAGTACTTTGGAAAGGAACATGGTAGAAGTGCTCTATGTTTTTTTGGGTTTTCTTGGATTGTCCCTCTTTTTCCAAAGGAAATGTGGAATCTAGTCATAAAAATAAGGGCCTACTGGTCAAATATGATTGGTTGCTGGCATTGTGTCTTTTTTTCTGAAGCCCTTGGTATCCCTGCTCTACAGACTATATTGATAAATAGATCAGATTCACTTTGAACTTCAGCTTTTGATAATCTTCAATTTAGACAAACTAAAATGAGGGGGGAGAACCCCAAAATAATTTGCTTGTGCCAATCACTCCTGGCAGTTCCCACAGGAAATACTTTTTATGTGGTGCAAGAGTCCAAGGGACACAGTTTAAATCTGCTCATGGGCAAAGCAGAATTTTCTTCCAAAAGGCTTCAGTGCTGGAAGATGTTATTCTTTTGTGCTGATGGTTCCTTTAAGAAAACAAGCAAGCTTTATTGCATTAAGCTTATTTCTAAACCAAAATGGAATCTTAAGCCAAAGAAAGTAGAAGAACAATTGAAACTCTGAAAAATCTGGCTTCTTGGCCTAGACCAATCATAATGATTTACTGCCTCTTAGGTGTGAAAGAGAAAACCAGAAAGGTTCCAGCAAATTGCACCAGGCAGAAAGAAAGTACTTGCTTTTAGGTGGAACATTAATCCATCCTGATGTGTTGTCAAATCTGTGAAGATGCTGAAAAGAATACCACAAGAAAACACTCATCTGATCTAAATTACTGTCACAGGCTGTTCTATGGAGCAGAATTTTCTTCATTGCTTCTAAGTCTCTAAAAAGAATGAGACATTTTATCTAATGAGCAGTTATTAAGTGAAAGATGCTACAGTGATACTAAGGATTTAAAGAAACATCTTGAGATCAGTGTTGAAGCTTTAAAATGTTTCCACCATTTTCCCCATATTGTAGATGGAATATCAGTAGGAAAAGGGCTTGTTAACACCTAGTGTTTGATAGCTCAGTTCACCCAGCAGCCTGTAATGCCAGCTCTCTTCGACTTTTTATGGATGCCCATAATATCACTAAGATTTACACACACTTAATTGACATCATCGTGGGAGAGAAGCAGTCTGCTACAGCATGAAAAGTGTATATTTGATGGGTAAATGCTCTACTAACACAAATTAATCCAGTTCAATTCAACTCCAAAACTCTCCTAGGGCTGATGCTCTGTGCCCTGGAAAAGGAGACTTCCATGCGTCATGGAGAAGTTGCCATTTCCCCTCTGATAAAGGGAACAAAAGTTTCCCAAGTGTGCTTGTGATTGGCACAGACTGAACCTCTTTTACCACTTCTATTTTCAGGCAGCTGCACTTGAAAACCTACAAGTTATTGAATTGCTCAATTTTCACATTTCCTTAAGTACATATTTTGTTTTAAATACTACGAAGTACAACCACTATTTGTCCATAGCTTGTATGCAATTAGATAAGTGACACAAGTCTATTAGTAAAGGATTGGAATCTATTTTTAAGACTAGACCTTCCTCCATACATCAAAAAGGAATAACAACACTTACAATCAAGTTTTAGCATCAGGTCTGTTTATGTATAGATGTTTATTTTGTTGTTTTACTGTAAGACCATATTGTGGTTTATGTTATATAACATAGAGAATTGTTGCACTAAAATCCAAACATGCAAAAAATCTCTACTTACAGTGGCTTTAGAAAACACTTGAAAAATGTCCAAACCTGAAACCACAGATGTGGCTTATACAAAAAAACGAGACAGGATGGCCATGCTAAACAAAATAATTACAAGGCAGATGATCTGGAATCTTTCTAACTATCACAAGCTGTCCCTCTAAAAATTCTTGTAAACCTTCAGTTTTGCCTTGTATAAAAGGAGAGCTATAGAAAATTAATTACAATTTGGGATTTCATTTCATTTTAGTGAATTGAAAAATAGACAAGTCTTAACATTGTTTAGCTTTGCTTCAGTTCTTGGATATTATATTCTTCCCCTGCCTTCACTGTTCAATAAAGTTGCATCTTTTGCTACTGAATTCTCATTTTATTTCTTGTCCTCATTTTCCCCTTAGTCCTGGATACCCTTGACTTTATCTTAAATTCCCTCTGATCACAATGTTTGCTGGGAGCAACACCTTTTATTCTGTTCATCTCACTATGGACTGGAGTTAAAAGCTGACCTTCACACTGCAACCCTCCTCAGCTCACTGCCCTCATGATAACAGAACAACAAGGTCTTGGTAATGTAGGTACTAAAAATATGAGAAAAAATTAGCAAGCAAGACTCCAACAGTAAAAATTATTCAGGCAGCTGGAGATGTTTCTAAGTCTCTAGTTCCTTGACCAAAATCTTTACAACGCCACCACTCCCTATTTTTTCTAATCTATTTTGACCTAAAAAACTTGAGGTTCTAATTAAAAGTAAAGCACCATTCAGGCCAAAATCATTGGGAAATTCAGAAGCAAACTAAGAGACAGGAGTTTCAATGTCTGTGCAGGAGGTATAGCTAACGTGGACCACAGTGACACTAATAAGACAAAGAAAGACTTGAAGAAGTCATCTAATTCAATGTTCTGCCCCAGGACAAGATCAGTAACATTTCAACCTCTCTTAGATTAGTCTTTCAATTCTGTTTTGGATGGCTGAGAAAATAGGTGCCTTACCTTTGATAATCTAACACAGAAGCACAATAGGAGCAAAATGAAAGAAAACTCAGACTAGCAAAGGTGGAAGAAGGTTAATCAAACCTTTTCAGGCATCCAGAAGAAAAGAAATATTGTCAAAAATGTGACTCAAGTCCTATTTTATATGTGCACATTATGCTGAATCACTTCAGCCCAGTAGAATTTGAGGCCATGGGCATGAAACAAAAGCAGTCTGCTTTAGTTCTCATTTGAGCTATGTTGGAAAACTGAACTAGTGTACAATGCAGAGAAAGCAGTTACCAGTTCAACCTCTGTAAAAATCTGAAACAATTTGGGTGCCTACATTACTAGATGTTTGAAATGTTTTGTAAGGAATGTGTAAATTACTGTGTTTTTTCACTGACCAGACCCAAATTAAGCCCCGTGTCAGGCAGCCAAGGCTGAAGTGTCTATTAAAGAAAAACCGAAACTACATATTGATCTTTCCATTTTAAGCAAGGAAAAAAAAATCATTTTGCAGGAAGAAATCAGAGACTGGAATAAAATACACTGCTATTATCCCTACATCCCACTTCTTTGATTCCCTTGTGAAAGGTCAGGATGTGATTTATGTTGCCCAGTGGGAACAAGCAGCAATAATCAAATACCAAAAGCATTTTATTTCTATTGACACTTTAAATTCTATTGACTCTCATTTATCTAGAGGTTGTTTATCTGTTTTGTGCATTAGGCAAAGTCAGGACATAGAAACACTAATATAATTTACATATTTGAGGTGAAGCATTGGAGCTACATGAGTGTAGCTATTTTGCTTCCAGGAGCAATGTGAGACTGAAAACAGCTCAGTTGCCTTTGGAGGGTGCATGATCTGAGGTAAGAAAACTTGTGGCTTTACACCTGCTTCTTGAAGGGTCAATGGCTCACTACCACAACCCTGCAAATAAGAGCAGCTCAGTTCCAGCAGAGCTGAAGTCTCTGCCTTGGTGATGGCAGCAGGATTGACTCCATTAGAAACCTTCAGATGTTTCTGGATCTCATTTCCCTGTGCACATATTATTAGGGAGATAATATGGGGAGTTAAATGTACAAATAGAGAGAGCATGTGCAGTCCTTTCCCATAAATACAGTGCTACTGTAGGGAAGCTGCTCAGTCAGTAACAATAATGAGAGTAATGCCTTTAAGGCCCTTGGTCAAATGTCACTGATCAGGACTGGAAAGCTAACCAGTTACAAATAACCAAATGGCAAAAACTCTATGGAAGTGGCAAGTTCTCCAGAATGAGTGCCAGGAAATAATTAAAAACATGTAAGAAACTGATAAAAGAAGAAATTTATTAAGAAGGACTTCCTATCAAGATTGCATATTAGACAGTGCTACAGTATCCTCAGGGAAATTCTTGAATTATTTAAAATTTTCCTTGAAAAAGCATTGGGGGATATCAGTTTATTACAGAATGGAATAAATGAGACAAAACAGGCCTTTCCCATTTCTAATTGCTACAAATCATGAAATCAGTTCTTCTGTTTGCATCAATTTAGAAAAAGGAAACGAGAATTCTAGGATTCTGTAGCAACCCAGTGAATCTTCTCAAAGACAGATGCTATTCACAAAGCTGCGCCATGACCAAGAGCACCAGGTACTCAGTAAGTAGCAAAGATGCAAATTCATTGACCCAGAAAGACTTCCATGTTCAGTGAATTGTAGAATATTTTCTATTTAAGTCACTAAAGATAAGGTAAATTGGAGCTTTATCCTCAGTTTACTGATGGGCAAAACCAAGCAGCAGAGTGGTAAAAGCATTACCCAAGATCACAGAGAAAGGCATCTCTAAACACAAGGCTGGGATTAATGAACTTCTGACTCCTAGTTCCATGACTGGCCCCTTTCATTTCTGACCATCCTTTCACACAGTTGCTCCACTTCAGATTGTAGCATAGGATTTTAATGACTTCATGCTTTCCAATGCCTTTAGCAAGCAGGGAAAAGGCTGATGTGGATGCATAAACCCCTTCTGTCACTGCATGTCAGCATGTCAACCTGGGATTACAGCTGGCACTGTTTTTTCTGCAGGCAATGTGATCAGAAAAGCACAAAGTTGTTCAAGCCTGTGATCCCTCAGGACAGATGTTTGTTTGCTCATTCTTACTGTGCACACATGTGTGTTTATGAGAGAGCGACAGGGACAGAAGGAGAGTTAGGAAGAGGGAGGGAGATAGAAAAGAAATAAAACATAAAAACTCTGTTTGATCAGAAGAACTGGAATAGAACTAACCCAGGAGAGAAATGTAAATATATTCATGTCTGGGAACTCACTGCATTGCACTGTGCAGCAGGATTCTATTAAGCCTGAGTCTCCATCTGAGAAATATTTCTCCATCCTTCTGTGCACTACTTTATACAGCTACATTTCATGTACTATCAAATGGCTGAAGCAATAGCAATTGGTTGGAGGGGGCTCTGAGCAATGTGTTCTAGTGGAAGGTGTTCCCATCATGGCAGGGAATTTGGAACTAGATGACCCTAAAGGTCCTTTCTAACCCAAGTCCTTCTATGGTTCTAATCAATCTTATGCCATCAAAGGAGAAATTTACCAGAAATCACTGTTGATAAGGCTTATGCTTGGTACCTGGACCTCATACAATCATGGAGCAATGAACACAAACAGATGAGAACAGCTCAAAATATTTGAGCATTCAGTCAGGATTCACATGCCTGTGTGAACAGCTGTATACTTTGGCATAGAATTGTTGGGAAGAACAAGCTAACAGGATATACCTGTATATCTTAGTATGTAATTACTATTCATGGAAAATGGCTGGATGTAAAAGAAATACAGGGAAAACCACATGGATTGTATCTGTTTTGCACCATAGTATATCAGGCACTGGAACTCGAAGGCCTGTGGTAAGTATATGAATGCAATACCAATACTTAGGGATATTCCAGGGTTCTTAAATCAGATACCAGGTGAGAACAATTAGGCAGAAAGATGCATCAATGCCCTATGGATACTCTATCTTGGAATATTTTAAGTGATCATTTTGACACAGAGCAAATACAGGACTGGGAAATCATAAAGCTCATCTCTTCCTGAGTTTTAGCTTATGCTGTGCTACCATTGTCAAAGGTTAATACAACTTTTCCTAGGCATTCACTCTGTGCTCCAAGAATTTATCTTACAAAGAACTCTAGTCAATAGAACTAAGCTGAGAGGAAAGAACTGAGATTTGAGAATCAATACCATCAATGGAAAAGGAATCAGAAAAATAGAGGAAAAATTAGTGATGCCACTAAAATACCTAGGTTTTGGTTTGTTATGGTTTAAATTTGGCTGAGCAGTGGGGTCAAAATGCAGCAGAAGAAGTGGGACTATTTCCACATAATCATGTCTTCCTGAATAAATCAATGAGGGGAAAACAAGGAGACATTTGCTTTCCAACTGAGAAATAAAAATGTAATTGCTGTAGATATGATACAAACACATACAGCTTATTTGACTTCATATTTCAGATCACAAACTAAATGCAGAAGTAGGGCAATTTTTTTTAGAAGGACATCTTTTGGGGCATATTTTTGTTGTTGCCATGGTGTGTTACTGTATTTCTCTGGAGCATCAGACACTTGACAGGTCTCAGACTCAATAAGTTTGATTAGAGGAACAATCAGGCTCTGGGAAGACAGAAGAGAATCCCAAATCCAGGACCATTGGAAAAAAGTGTCATCTTGACCATTAAAGCAAATTTTCTCCTAAAGTATTTGGTATTCATCTGCAGATTTGACATATTGGACATCTAGTCTGATGCAGGAAGATGTAAGAGTGTTGCTACACTAATTCAGCTAACAGCAGAATATACAACACAAATAATACATACCTCTGTTTTTTTGGACAGCACCAAAAAACTTTTACTCAAACTGTCAGTACTTTCTGTTAATGTTTTCTTTATCTAGGCTATAAACAAGATAAATATTTTGACTAAATTAAAACTAGTATTGCCTGTAACATATATTTGCATATTAGAAGAACCTTTTATGTGATTGCTATGTAGCAGTAATAAAGACGGCTACAGAAGAATACCTCTTACTCCTCTTCCCCTCTCCCTCAAGGCCTATCAGTGGGATCCTGGGTGGGAATTAGATAGTCATGGCAACTTGCATGAAGATACTTTTCTGTGTTTACTTCCTGCCTTAGGCAAACTCCTCCTTTCAACCTTACTGCTGTTCAACCATACTGTGCTACTTGCTCTGCTTCATTACCTTACACGTCTTCATAAAGACTCATGCATTTCCCTCTTTCTTCATGCCAAGCTGACAAATTCCAGGGCTTGATAGACTGCCACTCACATGGGCTTGAGGTACCTGAGCAACTTAAAACTACATCTCCCTCAGACTGAATGCGGTGTGTTGCAACAGCTCAGATCAGCTTTAAGAAACAAAACAGGAGCAATGGATACTGGAAGCTGCAATATAACCACCTGTTTGTTTTCTGTGTTTTCTTTCTTCTGTCCTCCAAACTAGAATTTGGAAGATAGAAAGTCCTTACAACACTTTCATGAAACTCTTTGAGGATGGAGCAAATTAGAAATAAACCACACCTTCATTTTTTTCCGTGGAAAAGCAAAATAAAAAGTACACAGCAGATAAACTAAGTGTAGTGGCAACATTTATGTAATTTTTATATCATGTCAGATCCTGTCCCATCATCCAGTATGGAAACACATGCATTAACATGAGGTTTTTTGCACAAATTTCAAAGTATGTTCGTTTGTTGATGACTTCATCAACAAGTCTTATATGTTTTATATGTCATTGGATACAGGGGAACAAAACTTGAGTGTTCATATCAGGCAGCCATATTTATCAGTTTTCCAACTCTAAAAATAAATTATAGATGCTATGGCCCTGCAGTGACAAGCTACAATCAACTCTTGATTTCATCAACTTGTCATGCTTTAATCATCCCTCTTGGCAGATCTTTCAACATATGTTGCAGTACTGCCTTCAAAATGTGCTCCTCCAATTCTGTTTTATTAACCCTGTCTTTTTATATGTTTTAGGCTCATTATGAAATGCAGTAAATCTGTCAAAGGCACTTTATATGCTGTCTCCAATTCATGCTGATAGGAAGCATCTAAGAGCTCATTTAAGTCCCACAAAATGAGTTCAATATGAAAAGTCAAAATCCAAAATAAAGTATGTGACAAGAACCCTGGTGATCGTATTCAGCCTACAGGGCTAATCAAAAAATCAGTTCTTTTGTTCCTTCCTTCATTGCCCGCTCAGAAGGACATTTGGATAGGAAAATATTAAGACCACAGTGGGATCTGGTAGCACCAAGAAAAAAATCCCTTCAGCATGCAGATCAAGCAACACTAATGATTCTAAGTCATCCAGTACAAAATCCATTTTCATGAAGACAACTAGGTTCAGCCAAACTTCTTGCTATTACCTTGGTTTCAGAAGCAAGGTTTCAGAAGTGAAAAGGAGATCATAACAGCCTCAAGTCTGAGGGAAGGAAAAGATTGCTACAGGGTCACAAGAAGGTAGAAGCCAAAGTTTTTGTGAGGAGTTAAAAGGTGGAAAAAAGAGGAAATGACATGTCAAAGTCATTCTGCAAGACAGAATGAATTTGGGGGAAGAGGACCTAGGCTCTGAACAGCACATAGAACTAGAAATTTCCTCTAAGGAAATCACTGAAGTGGTGCAATATGAGCCATGTAGAGGTACTGTGCAGGGATAAGTACAAACTTAGAAACAACTTGTTGCAATGACTCAAACATCTCAGTGAGTTCTGCTTTTGAGTTTTCCTTGTTAATTTCACAATCAGCATTAGACTTTGCATCACTGAGCTCACAAGTACTAATAATCACAACATTGTATATTATTTACAACATCAGTGCACGTCAGCTGAAGAAAAGATATGTAGCCTTTTATTGATTTCCCCAGTGATGCTACTATTAGACCTTCTAAACTTACTTCCCTTTTCTTGTCTAATGCATTATAAATTAAATAAAGCAAAGTTGGAAGAGGTAATATCCCCTTGATAACAGTTAAAAACAGACAAGTTCTCTGAAACAGAAGACGCAAAAAAAATTACAGAAGTAGAAAAATATAATGCCACTGATTAAAAAAAAAAAAACCTACCATGAAGAACTTCTATATCCTGAAATGAGGCTGATTTTTTCAACTGTATTGGGCTGACTCATAAAAACTAGTAATCTTCAGTAATTATGCCTATATAAGTGAAGACTAATACAGATATCACACACTATCACCACAGTTAAGGCACTCTTATCTTCTAGGTTGGTCAGCAGGTACCAAAACAGAGTACAGAGAAGTCAGCTCAGTCCCCTGCTTCCATCTTGGGAAATGTACTGTCTCCCCATGTTCAGTAATAAAGTCAGTGAGATGAACTCTAGCATGCACAAAGAATCTGGATACAATCTTGTGAGACCTTCTGTTTCCAGGACAAGATGGGGATAATATATAAAAATCAGCAATCATGAGTGGGAGCTGCCCTGTGTGCTTTACATCAAACAAATCCTTGCTAAATTTTGTCTTTAACAACTACAACAATCACTGCATTATCTGAGGAAATTCCTCATCATAACAAGCTCTTGTGTGTTTTGTGTAATTCCTTTACAAATAACCTTGAGCCTTCTGTATGTCCTCTTAATATCTCAGGAGAGGATCTCATTTTCTCCTCCTCTCTTCCTCTCCTGCCTGCCTTCCCCAGCCCCCCCTCCTCAATTATCTCTTGCTGTCTTCTGGGTGGTTATGTTTAATCTCAGGATTAGGCAGAAGCCTGCAGTTTGCTTTGAACAGCTTATCAGCTTCCAAGAGACATTTACAGGGAGAGAAAGACTCCAGTTTTGATAGCAGTAATTGTATTTAGCTTGTAAGATACAAGGCTATTTATCTCATGGCTGGGAAATCACAGAGGGAGAGAAAGAAAATGTTGTTGATAAAAACTAAATAAAGCCTAAAAGAATGGAGAAGAGAGAGGAGAGAGAAGAGACAGAAGAGAGAGAGGAGAGAGAAGAGAGAGAAGAGTCCTCAGAATCTTTTCGGTAGAGGGATAAAGTGGGAAATGGATCTCATTGAACAAAAAAATCATGCTAGTTGTGGAAGGAGACTGAAAATAACAAGGGAAAGGTAATAAATGGCTTGAGCAGGACAATAAATGACCTGTTTTAAAGCAGTCTACGAATTCTAGTTCAATATTCACGGTTGTGAAAAACTCATGGAATTTTATTTGTAGAGATGGGTAGAAGCATTTTGAGAGATATTGAGAACCAACACTGCATTTGAAGATAGCTGGATCTGTGGATATCCACATCTCTGGAAATGAAATCAGCTTTTTTTGTTTTTCACAGAAATTTACAATAGTACCCATCATGAATTGTGCAGTGCCATGCAACACTTACTACTTAAACCAGCTTCAGGTTCCTTTTTTATAAAACGCCCTTACCATTTCACACTAGCAGTCAGTATTCAGTCTGCTCTCGCCAAACCAGCCTCATGCTTTATTTTTCCCACCTCACAATTCCTATAAAAACTGTGATGCTGGCTTAAGTTCTCCTACTATATTACTCCATTTTTAAAGTACCTACAATAGGTTTGGGTGGGCATTTATGAAAAAAATAAAGTTTGAGATATTTTGAATCTTATTAAGCTGCCACCAGTATTCTAATTTGCTACAATCAAAGCATGAAAGGGTTAACATCATCTCACTGAGAAATACCCAGCACTTTGCAAAACTATCAAATGGGTAACAGCAATTTAAAAAATGCCAGATTCCAATTATTCTGATACTTTTAATCATAGAATACTTTTGCTAAAGGAAGAATAAGCTAGAACCAAGCTTTCAATCTTATCAAAACAAACAAAAATACTTCAAGTTCTTTCCACCACCATAATTAATTCTCTAGAGTTAAAACAGATGGAATGAAAAATACATCTATTTTTTCTGTGTTACAGAGATGCAGCATATAATTTCAGGTGTCCAAAACATGTCTCATAATCATGAAATTTTCTCAAAGGTGAGAGGTCACAAAGTGAAAAAAAATTAAGAAAAACTGACAGACTTGAGATTCCTTCTGTAGCCTCTGTTGCATCACTTTTCACTTAAATGCAGAACTTTAACCTCTACCCGACATTCTCTGTCTCTTTGTGAGCAAGTAGTTTAGACTAGACTAGAATATTTGGAAAGTAGCTACAATTATCTAGATCAATCAGGGCTGGCCAAAAGTCAAAGCATGTTCTTAAGGGCAGTGTCCAAATGCCTCTTAAAGACTTATGGGCATGAGGCCTGGTGACAATCTCTCTAGAAAAATGGTTCTGTTTGACCAGTCTGTGAGTAAAGTAATGCCTCCTAAGATCTATTGTGAGCCTCCTCTAGCATAGCTTTGAAACACTCCTACATGCCCCATCACTAAGTACCATGGAAAAATAGCTCAGCACACATCTCTGCTTCCACCCTCGGAAAGCTGCAAAGAGAAATGTCACCCCAGCCTGCTCTGCTCCAAACTCAACAACCCCCAAGTCCTTAGTCCCTCTCCATAGGACATGCCTTCCAGTCCTGTCACCATATTTGCTGCTGTCCTCTGGACATTTTCATGGATGTTCACATCCTTCTCAAATTATGGGACATTACCAAGAGTGAGACCACACAAACACTGAATAGAACAGAACAACCACTCCTTTTGACTGGCGGTCTGTGCTGGCTTTTATGCTCCCCAGGACATGGTTTGCTGTTTTCACTGTCAGGGTCCACATATGACTTACACTGAGCTGCTGCCCACCAGCACTCCAGAACCCTTTCTTCAGGGCTGACCTCCAGCCACTCTTCTCCTAATTCATAGTAATGGCTGGTGTTACTCTGCTCCAGGTGCAGAATCCAGAATTTGTTCTTGCTTAATTTTATCCCATTAATCATTGTCCAATGCTCCCATCCAGCTAGAATCCCCTGCAAGGTTTTTTGCCCCCTGAGGGGGTCAACAGCACCAGCCAGTTTAGTCTCACTAGCAAACTTCCTACATCCACTACCTTCCCTTCATCCACAAGATAGGTGACCTTACCACAGAAGAAGGAATATACTGAACAGATCTGTCCCTGGAACTGAACCCTGAGGAGCAGCTCTGGTGACCAGCTGCCAGGCAGATGCAGCCCCATCCACCACAGCCCTCTGAGCTCTGCATTCAGCCAGTTCCTAACCCAGTGCACTGTGCACAGCTCATCCCACAGCTGGGCAACTTGTCTGCAATGGTGCTGTGAGGGATGGTATCAAAAGCATTACTAAAATCCAGGAAAAATTACATCCACTGCCTTCCCTTCATCCATAAGGCAGATGATCTTACAACAGAAAGACATAAATTAGTTACACGGAACGTTCCCCTTGTGAACCCATGTTGATTGTGCTTTATGACTGCATTATTCTTCAAATGCCTTTCAATAGCATACAGCATAATCTTCATAATTTTTCCTGGAGCTGAGTTTGGACTAACATGTCTGTAGCTCCCTGTATCTTTTCTCACACCCTTCTAATAGCCTGGAATAGCAGTGGCTACGTTTCAGTCAGCAGGGACCTCCCCAGACACCAAGACCCTTGTGAGATAATAGAGGAGTCCTGCTGCTAGTATCCTTCACTATTCCTTCAGTTACCTAGAAAAATTATTGAAAAAAGCAAGTAAGAACTCAGCCAAGTTTTCTTCCCTATCTTACATAAAATGAGGGGCACAAATCAAGCTTCCTCAAATCTTTCCACCTAGCAAATGAAGAAATACATTTCAGCAAGGCAAGACAGGTAGGAGAATCTAAACCACTATCACTTGGACCTGCTTCTGGAAAGCTTATTGTTTTACACAAAGACTTGGTCTCACATAGACTAACAAAGATGCAGTTCAAATTGGATTGCTTTCAAATGAAATTGAAAAAAGAAGGTATGCCCAACAGTTCAGGAACATTCAATCCTTGGAACTGGAGCTACTCTGAAAGAAAATCCCAACACAGATATCATGGTCTCAGAATCAGTTTTTTGTTTTATAGGTATGCACTTATCTAGCCAGAGCAGTCAGTTCTGCTGCCAAGAGCTAACAGTCCAGCTTTTCCAGAAATGCAATTTCCTCTCAGAAATATACTTCAGAGACCAAATAAAGTAGGGGCATAGAGGATGAACTATTTTTTTTCTTTTATCCATAGCAAAAAACCTGCAGAATAATGTAATTTGAAAGGGCAAAGACTACTGCAAGAAGAGTGAGAGATAACTCAAGAATGATAAAGGTGAAAAATATAAAATATGTACTGTATGGATGAAATAATAAACTCTGGTAATAATCCAGTTGTTTAATACTGTCTTAATTCTTGTTTCTAAAATGCATTAAAAAATCCAGGCTACATTTGTTTTGCTGGATCATGCATTTCTTTAAATGACAGCTCCTTCATACCTGTTGCCTTCTTTCCTTTAATCCTCTCCTTTAAAACATTACTTAAATAAGATTAAGTAAGATTTTTTTTTATTGTGGATACTCTTACTTAACAGCTTGTCTTCACCTTGATTATTTTTTCCTACTGCAGAATATGTAGTTGGTGCCTGGATGAACAAACAGGAATACCAGGTTTGTTTTGACATACACTACAAATCTGGCATCACACAAAGTACTTCTTTGCAAGGAAAAGACAGTGAACTGAGTAAAAAAGCCATATCCTGTTTAAGAAATAATGAAAACTTAAGGACTGAGGTATCCCAGGTCTGAGTAAAAATTGAAGATTGATTTCTAACTGTTCTGAAAATTTCTGTAAGCTGTCTCAAATTTGATGGGTTTCATTTTAATAAAAACAAAAACATGTCAGATACTTTCTCTTCCTGAAGTATGGGTCCAAAATTACTCATATTTCATCATTAACCAATTTATTTGGCTATAGAGAAGGCTTTTTCCAGGAACATAAAAGCAGGAAAATAACAATGACCAAGCACAACCAGTTTTCTGGGAGATACTTAAAAGGATGAAAGCATGAGGGACAACAGAAGGGAGGAAGTCATAGAAAACTGTACTTCAGACTACAGCAAAAGTTTTATACCCTGACCAAGAGAAATTCTATCATATTGTGATAACCAACTTAACGAATCAAGCATGAAGAAATTGGCTATCAGTACAGCCTATGGAAGAAGCCCATCTCCTTATTGTGTTCTTGAGAGAGAGGAGAAAGAGCAAAACTAAGGCAAATAAATCACAAACAGCTCAATGGTTTTGGCTGAACCACAACGGCTGAATTGCAGACAGCAGCCTCTGTGCTAATGCTACTTTGACATCTCCCAGTTCTCAGAAGTTTGTCTCACATACCCATACTGGGCCACTGTTCTGTCTTTCTGTCCAGTAACAAAAACTCTGGTACCTTGAGAAAGTAAAGATGAGAGACCATTCCTAGTAATTTGGATTATTTCAGTCACAAAACCAACTTTAGCTCCATGTTAATTCTCTCCTTTACCATTTTTTTCTAGCCCTTTTCCATACAAGAAAGTGCAAAGCTCATGTTGCAGGTGACTGGAATGCAATTGGATTCTATAAAACCCAAAATGTCATTGACTGAGTTGTAAGTTTGCTGTCATTCTATTTTCCTTGTCTTTTATTTGAAGTTGTAAAAATACAGCTTTGGAGCCTTTGGGACCCATTGGGCTAGTTTCAGTTAATTTCAATTTAACTAAAGACTGTATTTTAAGGAAAGCCAATATTCTCTCACTTTGCTCATTTAATGAATATCCAACTTTTATTTGTACTTTTCATTGAGCAAGTAATTATGAGTCTAATGTATTATCCTTCCAAAAGTAATAAAACTCAGAGAGGAGCATGGAAATGCCATTCAAAACGCAGCCCTGACTGAAGACTGCGCCATGTGTGATGACAAAGAAGAAACATTAGATAGTTTATAATATTTGTAAAAATTAGGGTATAGCACTGTGTGGAAAAACAAGTACACATGAAATTGTTCATTTTACAGACAACACAGTGTGCTCAAGCAAGCATGGTCTACACATACAACATTTTTTAAACACTACCAATAACTGTGTTTCTAGAATTGACATGATGCTATGTGAAACATAGGGGATTACTCAGCTACTATTACTCAAGTTTGATATGAATTTAAATTTTCAGCAGGTTCCAGTTGAAACACACTGGATTAGCCTGGGTCCATGCAACCACAAAGCCTTTACAGAACTGAATCTCTGCTGAACACAGGTTTGGTCATGCAGTCTGATCAAAAACAACAGCGCAAGTTTGGTTTGTGAAAGACAGCAAGTAATTAATTTTAAAAGCTCCTGTTGAGACTTTTTTTTAAACCATTGTCTGCACAGAAAATGGGACTAATAAGTATTGGCTTCCTGTAATAATTGGTTCATTGAATCTTTTCTGAATCTTAGGCATTCATAATGCCACTCTATTATATGGATATTCTGGTATTTAACATGAATTGACATCAAGCCACAGTCCTTTCCTTTGGGAAGGCTGGAACATTGCCCTCCTCCCTTGGGTTTTTTTTGTTTGTTTGTTGGTTTGCTTGGGTTTTTCCCACAGTAATGTATTATCTTCTGTTTTTTTTGATTTTTGTCTTTTTCTTTTTTTTCATTTGACTAAAATATTGGTTAGAAAGAAGTAGGAAACAAGTAAAGGATTAACCTGCACACACCAAGTATGGTCACATAAGCCTTATTTTCACAGGGACAGGCTGAAAAATTCATCATCTACAAACAGACAAAAATTGAAATATGTGCACAGAAAGGAAAAGGTGTCTGGAAGATAAAGATGTCCTTTCTTCTTAGGGTACAACTGCATACACTCAATACTAGTCCAGAATATAAGATTAATGCTGATTCCATAAAACCATACATCTTCTAATGAAAACATAGAAATATCTTTAGCCAAGACAGAAGCCCAGGGTACTGAGGTAATCTCTGGGTGTGATTTATTTTCCCTTTAAAAAAAAATCTCTAAAGCATTGAGCTGAATATTTCGTTTCTTTACACCAGAGACTTACTACAGCAAGCAATATAAGAAGAAAATTTATTCATAGGGTTTGTAGTGACTGTAATTGGCTGCCAACTGGATTGCAGGTATTTTACAAAATAATTGATGAAAGGAGCAGAACAGAGATCCTCAGTTGGACCTTTCCTCTCAAACCAATGGATAGCGGAGCTAGAACCTAACACAGCACATCTGTCCTGGCATTCTTCAAAAATAATTTTTTCCTAGAAATAAGGTTAATTGAAATGTATCCTTTTGCATACACCTCACAAAACACTGACAAAGGGACATATAGTAGTAGAGAGCAATATAGCACAGATGACTCACATTCAAAAACCTTCCTGTGTGCCTTCTGAGGGAGTAGAAGAGATGAAATCATGCCTTTGCAGTAATTTATTAGTATAATGTCACATAAATTAGCATGTAACCTCAAGTTAGGATATTTCCTATAATTTGAGTTTAAGTTTCTTTTGAACAATTCCTACACCACTACCAAGAATCTTCATTCTGTCTTGAGCTACTACTGTACAACCTAGAAATAAAGAACAGAATGTTTCTTAGACTCAAAATTGCAAACCAAGAAGATCATGGCTTCACCTTAGGTAACATATGAATAAGAGGAAGGTGGTTAACATTGGAGTTCTTTCCTTGTGTTCATTCTTCCTTTTATAACCATGCACATCATCAGATCTCAGCTATTTAATACACTGTCAGCAGCACACAAAGCAATCTGTTTTTCACTTGGAGTAAGTTTGACCTTTTAGCATTGTGACAAAGTATCATGACATTGTGATTTGCCAGTGGTGGGATAAAATATGTGACAGCGTATCAAGAGCTAGTTATTCACTATTTCTGGTGGATTTAGGGTGATAATTTCCAAAGATATTGAATTTTTCCGCTGCATTTTGACAGAAAGTCAACTAGGAGTTGTCAGTTTTGGTTAGATGCTGTTTTAACCTTTGTGTCTGCAAACCTAAGAAAGAAAGTGAAATTCAGATGATAAAAAATTATGAGGCAAGCATAAGGTCTGCTCAAATACTTGCTTATCTTCCATTTCCTTACATTTCTACTCTATATTTATATAGACAGTATCTGGAGGGGGGCTAGAGTCTTTTCGCTTCACCACTCCTTTTCATAAAGTCTGTTCAAAACTTTAGAAAATATCACAAGTAGCAAAACCAAGTTTGTCATTGAATAGCTTTGTAAGTCTGTGTAGAACCAGGATTCACTTAGAGACCTCTGAAATAGCATGGTCTATGGACATCATAACCACACAGTTGGCATGCTTATTCTTCCAGTGTAAAGGACCATTAGTTTGTTTTCCAAGAGACACACTATGCATCACCAGGCTCGTGAATTTATTGTCGAGATGAAGCAACAAAGATTTATAGAGTGACCAGTTGTTATTAAACATTAGGTTATAGGTACAGATAAACTAAAAGAGAACAAAAAGCAAAATATACGTACCTGTGGGATAGTGTTCATTCACTGGCCAGCTGTCAACCTGAAGTGTTGCATTGCCACCATTCCTGGTAAAGCGTACTACGTGGTATTTGCCATCATTTACAGGTGTGCTTTCCTCTTTAATAGAGATGTCCACTGTGCCAATATTGAAGACTACACCAATCTTGCCTTGCTCCTGAAAGAAGAAAAGAAACAAGTGTTTTTAAAATTGCTGCCACTTAGGAGAATGTTCTTGGCCTCTAAGTCTCTAGTGGGTAGTTCTGCCGGTAGATGGCACTGGAGAATACACAGAATTGTCATTTTGAGCTTCTCAGGACACATTTCATTGGTTCTGCTTCATTGCAAACACTTTCTTTCACACTGTTCTTTACAGCATTCACCTGAAGACAGTGAGTCATTTGTTCCCATAAAACATCACAGAAGACAGGTGAGAAACCAGGCAGCAAAAATCAGGAGATGTGGATAAAGAGTTATTTGAGCAACATCTCTACTGATTATTACTAGTCACTTGTTATATAAAATGCAGCCACTGACAGGCTGTTATCTCAACACCTGCTTTGTTCTGTTATTCTTCTTGGGAAACAAACAGTCCTCACTCCCCCAAAAAATAATTGTGGGATCCAGCAGGAAGAATGCAGTTAGAAGATGAATGGAACTCGAAGGGAGCAGAAGTGTCATTAGCTGACTTCGAAATCTGGAGGGAAGCTCCTAAGAGACAGGAGCTGCCCATCTTATTTTTCTCCATTACACAGCAAACGGTGTCTTACCAATAAAGCAGTGTTTTCCCAAAATTTTGCACCAGTCACTGACTGAAAGGGAAGAGCTGGCAAAATTTGTTATAATAGTCACAACACTTCCTTCTGCAGGTCCCCTCAGGTGATTCCAAGTAATGACCACATTTAATGACTTTAGGCTGCAAAATACACTCCCAGAGTATACTCTGATTAGATATATGCATTTAATATTAGTGATTTAAACAGCAACAGAAATTCTCATCACTGTACAGTTAAGAGCAATGCATGTTCAAACACTCAGTAAGGAGAGGCACAATATGCTAGTGTCAACAATTACGAAGGCATATTAAGTGCACTGCACATATCCAAAACTGGTACAGACAGGCAGAACTAAAATGTATCATATAGGAAGTCAATAAATTTGCTAACTATCCATAGTATAAAATTGAAACAACAGAGAGTAGATGGCCATCTTCTATGCAAATATATTTTCCTTGAAAAAAAACTGAGGTATAATAAAGGGTGACAGGACAATTCTGTTCCCTTACATATCTGCTTAGAGGGCAGAGGATCCCATTCTTCTGGGCTGTTACCCTAACTTTACCTCATTCACATTAGCAAATCTCAGCAATAAGAAAGAAACTTCTGCTCTTGTACTTGATGGCCACCTTGGATTCCTCTCCTGGATTTATTCCTGTCTCCTGATATTAAAAAATCTTTTTCTGAAAGTTTCACCATGTTTCAATTTCTCAGAGGGTTCTTTCTGATTCCTTAACCTTACATTTCAAAGCTTACTCATACCAAAGTACTCATCACAAATTCCTTGTATCTTCACTACTCTTCTTTTTTTTTGACATTTTCTTCCTAACACCAAATTCCTGGTGTCAGACTAAAACATTGTTTTAGGAAAGGAAAGAAAACAATCATGTAGCTGAAGAGGTCATGAACTCTGGTGGTTCAACTACTTGAAGTTTAGCACTGAAAACAGTAAGCATTTTAGTTTTTCTCTCATTAAAACAGTAAATTTTAGATTGTGCTGAATGTATGCTGGGTAGGAAGTTTTATGTGCATTCATACTGTTATTCTTTGAAAGGACTTTTCTTCAAGATAGCAATATCATCCTTCTCTTTTCACTGGACTGTGAGGTAAGTGGATTGCTGCTCCCAGCAGATGCATGAAATCAGATGCCATTTGGAAACAGCCAATGTTTCTTCTCTTACACTATCCCAAAAAATAAGTTTCAGTTAACAAAGATTTACTTCAGATAAAAACATTGCTGGCACAGCTTTACCACTTCTTTGACATATGAAGTAAGTGATCTCCCAACACTGTTTTAGTGAATCTTTTGCTGGCAACCACATAATTATCTTTACCTGCATAGCAATTACCGAAGAACATGTGATTAATTTTTCCTCAGACTCAAATAATACATAGCAACCAGGTAACCTGGCTACTGATATTGTGGTTTTGCAAGATATAAACTTACAATCAGCCTCCTGGATGACTTCTCATATTGCTTTTCAATTGCCATCAACACACCAAGCTTCTTTGACAAATTCTGGCTGCTCTAAGAAGAGTCCACCTTGGTGAAGGTATAGCATGAGTAGGTAAGATGAAGACCTGCACCTCTTCTAATGGAACAGATTAGAACCACCACCACAGAGGAGGAAGGGATTAAAAGGCATTCAGCAGAGTGAAAGCTGCATACCTTCAAGCCTACAGGCTTAATGAGGCAAAGGTAAAAACTTGCAGGTGGGGAAAATGATGGTGGGAAGTTCAATTAATCTCTGCAGAATGACAAAATATTTCTGACTTCTCAGAGGAAAAGGAGATAGCACCTTTCACCATTTCCTTTCCCAGGGCTTGAAGGAAAAGACCTATTGAAAGAGCTAGTGATAAGAGGGCAAACTGGGAAAGAGATAAGATTCTGGAAGCAGAGGACTGCAAAATGCCAGTGGCCTTTAGTCTGATGGAGAGAGGGGGGAAATGAGCAAACTGGTGTGTTCCCCATCCCAAGAAGCATCTCCTCCCAGAGCCAGAGAAGACAGCCCTTCTAAAGCAGTGTAACACTCTGTGGCAATTAAGAAGAGAAAAAAAATTGTCTAAAAAAAAATCATGGTTCTTGTGAACAATCTATTCCAGCTCTCTTCAGATCATTCTTGGGCAGAGTTCCCTGTGACTCTTTAACTCGACTTTTGCAGAATCACAACTTCTGAGACTCTTATTTGGACTGAGTAGGAACTTGTCATGAAAATGGTTTTGTTCCAATTACCAGAATAAAACACAGCACAATATGTCAAAGGTAGGGCTACTGAAGCCAAACTGCACACACAGACCCCAAAATACAGTTTACTTATGATTTTTTAAATCTCCAGTGAACCAGACACTATGAAAAAATTAACAATTAGTTTATGCACTCCTGGCAGAAGAAAAAAAATAAAGTAAAGCAAAACACAGAGAAAATGCTACAGCACAGAACAGTGACCATGGACACAAGGGGCAAATACTCAATTCATTTTCAACATCTCTTCAAATCCCAGCTTCTTGCACTACAATACTTCATTAAAAACAGCTTTTACCAAAACCTACCTTCGTTCTAAATCTGAAAGACAAGTTCGACCATTACAGTTTAACACTTCATGATGGACATAACCTTTCATTCCTTTCCCCACACATTCAGCTGGTGGATTTTCTTTCCACATAACCAAACAAAGGTATTAACTAGACCAGTAAATATGTGACAAAGAAAGGTTTATATTTGAGTCACTACCTATAACATTTATTTTTTTGCTATAGGAAAAAAAATCATAACTATGCAGCAAGGGAAAAGGTGAGTACAGAGCCACACAGAGCAAACAAGTTATGTGCTCCAAAAGGGTTCAAGAGAATTTTAACAGAGAGTGCAACCTTTTTCCTCTCTATATTGGTACTCACTGGGTGCCCCAAAAAGTTTCTGTGAAAAGGCAACCATTAATTAATGTCTTTGAAAACTCCAAGTGACATCAAGTGCTGGCACTATGTCTTAGAAAACTGAGAACCATTTTACTTATAAATAATGAAGTGAAGTCAGCATTCAATCTATCTTACTTTTTTCTCTTCTTTCTTTAGGGCTATTTGCCAAAAAGGATTTTTAAAGTTTTTTCAAGAATTTGTCTTGTGCTGATTTATCCCATAAAATCGCTGCCCTCAAAAGCCACATTACCACTTCATTCCTTACAGTACTTCTGGAGATAAACTTCTGCCATTATGTCTCTAAGAATTTAGAAATATAATTATGATCACATAATGAAATGGTTGTAGATAAGTTAAAAGAACAAAAAAAGCACAAAGTCCTGAAAAAAAAATTGTACAAGGCTTCTCCTTGACCTTTCTACTCTACACAGACTCCTGGTCACAGTTTGTTATAGGCACAATTTCCAAACATTTGCAACATTATTAAATGACCAAGAGCTCATCTACAGCCTGGATCAGGAGATCAGCAATTTATTGCCTGCCCTGAAGCATTGGTTCACTTTGTGCACCCTTTTCTTTTACCTTACTGTAAACCAGATTCTTTATCTGTGAACGAGGAGTTATAGACACCTATATTTTCAAGCTCTACAAGCCCTGAAAATCCAGATATATTTCATTTAAACACTGATTATATACTGCCAATCCAAACATTTCAGCCCTGAGAGCAGCTATGATCTGAGAGGAACAAGTCCTAAGCTTTCCTCTGCTTCTACATTCAACCTCTTCACAACCTGTTCCTTCAAAACAAGTCTGAGGTCTGACATTTTAGCAGGTATGTTTTAACTTTTGTTTCCTTTCATTCAAAGAGAAGCAGAGCCTGTCCTGTGAGAAAATTGTCAGGCCTTTGCTTTCTCCATGCCATGCCTTTACATTTTGAAGGCATCTTTCTTTATGTAGCAGACCAGGTAGGAAGAAAGTAAAATGCGATTGGCAGTGATTTTGTAAGATGAGCAGTTCAAGAGTGTTAGAGGGTACACACACATGAACAACCACATACACACTGTGCTCTTTACTCTTAGGTTTTCTTTTTCTAAATCTAAAATTTAAATTGTCCGTATTAAAAGTACATATTTGTTCCCCGTGTTCAGAAAGCATTTTTTTTCAAAAACCAAGAGAGAGAGCTCCAGGCATTAGGACAGATCCTACTCTCAGTTGCATCAATGTGAATCAATAGCAATTCTGTTGAAGAAACTCAATTCCTACTGATGGAAATGGAAGCAGAGTTTATCCCAGCATCTTCTTCTGTTGTTTTGCTTATTTTTCTGAAGCAAAATGTAAAATTAAAGGAAGCATTTATAAAACATACCTGAAATCTGACTACAATCTCAGGCTGTGTTTTCTCACAGACATTTTATTGCATAATATTTAAATAGCAACTACTGCACGTACTGCCTCCTCCTCCCACCCTGGCTGGTTCCAGCATGGCTAGACATCAGCCCAAACCTGGCAGACAATACTCCTGGTTACTCCGTCTTGCAGATCACTGCTGATTTTGCTGCTCTCTCATTTGAAATGATACAACCTCTTTTAGTAATACAACAAGCCATTTCACACTGTAGGAATGGTTAGTAAACTTCCCCTCTCTCCCAAAATGCCACACAGATACACTTCAACCACCCTCTAAACTCAGTAAAATTGCTTTGTTTTGTTATAACCCTGAGAACTGCTCTTCCTGGAATGGCTGTCTTCTGCTTAGGCTCCTACCCTTGCAGTCTATGTTTTTAAAAGAGATTGAACTTTTATTTCTTCCTCTTTGTTTTCACTTCTTTTTTTTTAGACTTTCTTTGCTTGATTTCCTTCGGGGTTTTGTTAGCCTTGTTGTTTTTTTATTTTTGCCCTGCCATTTTTGATTCTGAATGTTAGTCCCTCTGAAGGATTGCTCCCTCTCTGTGGTTTAGGGGGCTTTGCAGAACTGTGTTAAATGTTGCGAGTTATCCAGGAGAACCGAAGGTATAGATGCATATTCCACAGAGGACACCCATTTTTTACTACAACTACAAATCACTGGATGTGAACTTTCACTGTAAACAGAAACTCAGAAAGTTCTTGCTGATTAGAAAGGCAGTAAAACCCAGCACTGTCCTTAGAGGCCTTTCTGGGCTGCAGCTAGAACTGAACGCATGGCTGGACAGATCTTGCTGGGACACGAGTGCCAATGGGTTTTAGAAGGGCAAGTATTAGAACCTGTATTCAGCACAGAGTGTAAACATAAGGCAGTTAGTTCTACTCTCCTCTGGCTGGCCATATTCTGGCTGTTTTTAATATCACTGAGAGGTAAGTCTGAAATCAGGACTCAATATGTAAAAAACTCCGGGCCTGGGTAAAGGGAGAGCTTACTGAATGAAGTCTGCCTTTATCCAACAGCGACAGCAGGGGAAGAACACTCAAGAATCAGTATTGCCGCCCTGGCAAATATGATAATCAACAAAACCAGCAAATGCTCTGAGAGAAATGACACATATTGAAGCTCACCTGACCTGGAAGTTTTTTGATCAGGGTGCCAACACTTTACAGTTATCTTGAAACAAGGAAAAATGTTAAGGCGAAAGGAAACACACAGGTTAGGTAATTTTGTTTGATTTTTAAGGGCTGTTATAAGGAGCAGTAGGTAATTTTTTGTTATATACTGTTATTGTTTCTTTAAGGTGCTCAACCAGATCTACTCAATGCCAGTTAAAACCTATTTATCAGAAAGAATCACACACAGAGAGAGGATAAATATATATAGAAATTATTACCCTTTGGGGCATGGTTTTTAAAAGAAGCATTTCTCAGCAATACATAATTTATAAGGCTAAAAAGGACAATTGTTATAATCTACTCTCCTCTAAAATTTTATAGGAGGTCATTTATCTTGTCTAAATTGATTCTTTTTTAAACTATAGAATATATTTTAAAGCAACATTTATGATTTTCAGCTGAGGAAAGAAGGCTTAGATTCATTACAGTTGCTACTTTGATGAGATTGGCATAGTGTTGAACACGGTCAAAAAAGAAAGTGAAATTCAAGAAATATAATGAAAAAGAACAGTGTACAAAAGGAAAACCTCTATTATAAGTTAAAGGTGGACCGTTGACTTAAATTCTTGAACCCAGTACACAGATCTTTATAGACCCTCACAAAAAGGAAAAGAGGAGATATAAAAGGCTCCAAAAAGTGGTACACTTGAAACTGTGTATATAGTCACGAAGCAATGATTCAGCAATAGCTCTTTTTAACTCAAAGAACTACAAATACCTAACAAAAACATTTGACAATTACGTTTAAGCAAAAAAAAAAGTACCAAATTCATGGGAAGAATCAAGAGCCATTGAATACAGCAATATGAATATAACCTGCTCAGCTCCTCCTGAAAGCAGATCATTACTTTTTAACTGTTACTGCCTATAGTACTGAAATGCCACCTAGCATCATACTGCCACAAATGACATTTAAGTCTGTGATCAAGCCAAAATTTTCTTGAATGTTGTCACTGATTCTTGCTCATTTTAAGAAGTGAAGAAAAAATTAAATTGGGAAATATTAATGAAAATCTAATCTTTTCCATTGAAGGTTTAGGAAAGGTAAGTTAGATAAACATCGGTCACAACCATGCACAATGCCTTTAGTCCATCCTCAGAGCAAAAAAAAAAGAGCAAAAGACTTAAGATTCCAGTTTCATCTTTCCTTGACTGCAAACTCTCTTCTCAGTTTTACAGGGCATAAGAGAAAACCACTCAGCTCTCTGAGTTTCTTGCTTAAAACCAGGTTTTCCAATCTTTAATTTAAACTTCCCCATGGCCCTGAAACTCCTTCAGTTTACTTGTACCTTTCTTTCAAGTGGAGACAGCAGAAATTTTAAACTTCAGTTTACAGAAACTACACAATCTTACCATGGGGGCTCACATTTGAGGCTTATTCACCATTATGAACAGTTAAATTCAGGAGTGCTCTCTGGGAATGTTCCTTGTATTGAAAGATGATCTCTACTCTTTGGTTGAAGACACATTACATTATTTGGCTAAAGTAAAATTTATACCAGTTTCCTTGCTAAGGCTTTAACAAATTTTCCAAACTCTCCTTCATTTTTTGCCAGTTGAAAGTTTATGTGGGACACAGATGATAATATAGTACTTTTTCAATGGCCCTTACGACAAGAAATTGTAGCACAGCAATACACTGCTACTTAAGTACATCTTACTCCTGGCTCCTGGTCTTGAACTTTTTTTTATCAAACACCTTTGCAGTATTACAGAAATAGATTTACCAGTGGGATATGAAATTGCCATTCTCTTGGTTTAATTTTACCTATTCTCCTCGTCTCCCTGCATCTGTCTTTCAACTTTGCCTTTTGTCTAATAAAAGTTTATTTTATAAACAAAACTACCCTGAAGACAACAACAACAAAAAAAAAAAAAAAAACACCAAAACAAAAAAAACCCCAAGAAGCTCAATTCTGTGACAGTTCTACCAGGCTCAGGAGTGGCTCATTATGTACAACAACACACACAAGATATTTTCACAAGATATTTCTTTTCAAGAAAAGATATGAAATGTAGAAGCTGCTTGTTTATTTCAGCCTGCATCAAATAAGAGCTTTATGCATCACTGAAGCAGTTTAGGTAACATTAATACATAATATCAGCAGAATTACACTTAGGAATTAATTTTACACACAAAGCTTACATATTTCATGTAAGGTGATACCATTAGTACAGACTGAGACCTTTAAATTTGAACTCACTCACAGAGGTAATCAAGATTAGTTAGATTGAGTACAGGGTTGAAAGAAAAGGTTTTTGCTTTTACTGCTGGTCTGCTGTACCTTGAAAAAGCCACTTTAATTTCTCTCTCTCCAGTTTGCCTTTTTATAATGTGAAGCCACATTATCAAAAGGCTTATCAAACAGTATATGTGTATGTGAAGCTGTGGTATCCAGTGGGGCCTCCAGATGTTGTTGCAGTACAGTTAATTAATATCAAGCAGGGTATCCTGCTTTACATTATCATAATTACCATGATGAGGCTTGTCATAAGCTTTCCCTAAACCCATTTCCTCAAAATCTGGGGAGTGCTGTGGCATATCTAGTTGCTCTTGTATCTGACACCTGCCAAGCCCAGTAATCAGTGGTATTCAGCAGTCTTAAAAGGGAGGCTTCCTTCTGTGCCTAGGATGCAGTGCTCAATTAAATCTTTATTCCTGTTACCTGGGACAGCACCAGCACACTGCCAGCCAATTAACAGGCAGTAAAATGTTTCAAGAAACACATGCAGGTGTGTTTAGGCCACACAATTTCCAAAAAACAATTGTTATTACACAGCTGGTGAAACTCCAGCTACGAGGCTGCTAAACCCCAGTCATTTAGAGATATCATACTGCAGAAATTAGCAGCATGCTGAAAAGGGGAATATCCTGGGGAAACAGAATGCAAAACAGATTAAAGAGGTGATACCTGTCTATTGGTTCACTAGCAAATACATTATTCAGATGACTAATTTGTTCTCACAGACTAAAATACACATCATAAAAATATGCCCTATCTGATGGTGTGAACTCCAACTATAATTAGGATTAAAAATTCTGACAGTGCCTTCTGAAAATATAAACAGTATATCCTGAAAAGTTTTGAGAAATTATACCTTGTAGATATGATTCTGCACTAGGTCAGAAACAGGAACCATTTTGAATGTTGACACAAGCTTCAATTTTCCCAGAGAAGACAACCAATGCATATTGTGTGCTGCCTTTTAAACTTGAAATATGCTTAAGCTGTTGCACTCTTCCAGAATTATAGAAGTTCACTGATTGAAAGTAGGCCTTTACCTAAGAGCTGCTCTACAACTCACTTTTCAGACAAAAACATGACCATCTGCTAAAATGTCACATCCACTCAATAAAGAATGACTGCAGTAGGAAGTCACATTTTAGTAGGGCACAAGAACAAGGAGCTTGCTCCAAAGCAGAGATTTTCCAGGAGAAAATACGCCCATCCATCTCATAACATCTCCCCGGGAGCTTCAATCCACTGCGTAACATTGCCAACAATTTGTGCTGGCAGAAGCTAAAGTGGCCGTCACACTCGGCCAGTGGTCTGAACCTTGCTGGACACCAGACACTCACCAAAGCCTCTCTATCACTCCTACAGTTCAGCAGGACAAGAAGAAATAAAATGAAAGGCTCATGAGTTAAGGGCAGGGAGAGATCACTCATGAGTTGCTGTCACCATCAAAACAGTCTCAGCTTAGGGAAATTAGTTTAATTTATTACCTACCAAATCAGAGTAGGGTAATGAGAAATTAATCTTTAAAACACCTTCTCTTTGGTTCTCTCTTCTTTCAGGCCCTAACTTTACTCTTGAACTCTCTACCCTCTCCCTGCTGCCTGCAGCACCATGGGCTTCACCATGGGCTCTATCCCACTGCCATTGTTCCTGCTCAGCAACTTTTTCCCCCTTTTTAACTATGTTTTCACAGAAGTTATACCACTGTCATGGATGGCCTTGGCCCCCAGCAGGTCCTAGTCATGGAGTTTGCTGGCACTGGCTCTGTCAGACATGGGGGAAGCTCCTGACAGCTTCTTACAGAAGACATCAAAACCCTGCCATGCAAACCCAATACATACACAAAATATGAAGTTAAAGATCTGATACTTACAGGCCACGTGGAATAAACTATGTACCTTAACTACTACACCTTCTTATCAAAAGCATGGGTACAATTGTGAGATGTCAGTAAGCTGAAGGCACAGAATATATTATTCAGTAACAGCAACCAGAGCTGTCTGTCTCAACCCATAACCAAGAGAAAAGTGAGCATTTGTCAAAAAGATGGCATTAAAAAAGAACACTGTGTTCTGACAGGAAAGGTGATCACAAATACCAACTTGCCACCATCAAATTAACCCAAGTGCAATAGCTGTAGAAGTGCAAGGGGTTAAGAGGCTTTGGACAGATTTAATCTATTTAAACTTGGTTTTGCCTAGAGTATATTTTTTTGCAAACTCTCTTCTCTTAATCATAAATAATATCCTAGAGTTTCAGAGTGGTCCAAAAATAGGTATTTACATGTATTATACGACTAAGCACTATATACTACTGCATTTTCCTTTTTTAATGTTTTCTTTACAGAATTTTAATAGAACATAATTCTAATAGAATTTAATGCATCCAGGGCCTACATTCTATGTTCCTTTTGTAATCTATGAAAAGATTCCATAAACTGTGTAATATCAACAGCCTACTGTAACCAAAGTAGTCTTCTTTACAAGACAAGCACGAAGTTTGAACTAAGGTTCATTAGGTCTCTCCAATCCAACAAGAAAAATAAGGAAATATGAGGTTTTGCAAACACAAACAGTACCTAGATTCAATAACAACTTATTTCTAGTTTTTCAAAGCTTGTTTTCTTAAAATGGTAGATTTCTGTCATATAATGTGGCTTTTGAGATGTGGCTGGAAGGCCTTCCTAATCCTGAATCAAAGAGGTTTCCTAAGATTTTTAATGGAAGTAGTACATTAAAAATACATGAACATTCCAGTATAAGAAACTTATATTTCTAATGAAAATACTCTAATTACTCAAAATGATTTAATACTCTACAGATGGTATGTCAGAACAGTGATAGATAAGAAACAGTGGAATATTAGACAGAGATGGAAAAAGAAAAGAGGAGAACAGTGGTTTGAAGACACAGTGCGCAAAGGAAGCCATCAGTAGCATTTGGAGCATGCTGGAAAGCAGAGACAAGATAAATGACTCAACAAAATTTTGCAGGAACAAGAAGTTACAGGAAAAGAACAAATAACTGAAATGTACTTTCATTCTTAAAACACTACCTAGCAATTTACATTACCATAACTTTGCTACCAAGGAATACTTCAAACACCCATGTTTTACATACACATAGGATTCAATAACTACTACATAGGTCAAAAGGCTGCATCTGAAACTTGTTGGAAAAAGGTCGTCACATCAAGACTGACTTTTCCTACAATGATGAGAATTTTATTAAATCAAACTAGACAGCTGGGAAAAAAAATACAACTTTGCTATTTGCATATTTATTTTGTGTTGCCGAATTTGCTTATTTTTTGGCAAAGGGGTACCAGCTGAGCCCCTTGCCAAGTTTGTACTATGTTAGTTAACACAGAACTGCTGATGTCAAATTGAAACTTGATAATTTGGAATGGATGTCACCAAAAAAGCTGAAGTACTTCCAGTACTGATTTTTTTTTTTGCACAGTAGGTGTGCAAAAGAGTAGTGAGTAAGGAAAAGGCTAATGTCACAATTTCAGCTTCCATACTTCTTCCTGATAGCTTCTCTGTATTTTCTAGGAAAAATGTTATGAGATGTAAAAGGACAGCCAATATAGCAAAGGAAACTCCTGTTTTAGGACTGTGCTGAGATCCTAATCCTTGTGTAACACCAACAGTGCTTGGAGGATGAGTGTCCTCTAGGTTCTACAACACTTTGAAATCTGTAGGAGAGAAACACAAAAGAACTTAGCATAAGGATGCATTCCATTAGTCAGCCTCCCTTGTCCCTGTGGCCACTCACTTATTCACATTAGCTTCCATGGGAAGAAGATATGTTTCATCAGGCCCGCATGAAGGGACAAAGACTCCCTTTAGAGACACCCTTTATTGAGAAATCAGTTTAGCTACCATTAGGAACACTGAGGTTAAAGGAATCTCGAGGTATGGGAGGTAATACCAGTACAAAAACAGCCCTAACACGTCCATTCCTTGATCAAAGAATAATTTTTATGAATAAAATGGAGCAGCCAAAGGAATCTAGAGATACAAGACTGTTGTGATTTAGACTATACAGTTTATGCTTACATACTGGAAGAAAAAGTTTTCTTGCTTTCGTCCAGCACTTTGTGATTTAGCAACACTCAGTAAATATTACCCTAGTGCAAGAACAGAGTTTCTCTGTTCATTCATTATTTTGTCAGCAGGCTGCTGAAATTATTAGGTCAAACTCTGACATTTCTACTCAGGAGAAAGCCCTACAGAGGACCCAGATCTGAAAAAGGATTCAGTTTGATACTGTACATTCAGCACAAAATAACATAGCCTTTAAAAATCAAATTTAAAGACCTGCCACTTTGTTTAGGGGAATAAGAGTAAGATGGGCCTTATCTTTTTGCAATGATATGACCACAGCCCCAACTCTGCATATTTTCTCCTTCCTAGACAATTTAGCCATCTGACGAGTTGATTGGGAGAGACAACTTGCAACAGGCTGATCTTGTCAAATACAAACTGAAGGAGCAATAAGGGCGATGGATGTCTGTGGCCAACTGCTATGGTTGTTGTCTGTGTCTTCAGGCAGATGGAGGACAGCACTGGCAGCATATGGCACAGGAGTTTGGGCTTGGAAGGCAGATACAGCAGACCCCTGATAAAAGGAATTAAACCCAAAGCAGCATGGTGGCTAGCAAGCCAGTCTGACAGACTAAAGTGTTGATCACCTTCCTCATTTCTGCACCTCTACACCTCTTACTCAGTTCTACAGGCTCCGACCTGCATTCCTAGAGCTGGCCTTTTAGCTCTGCCTGCAGAGAGGGAGCCAAGAAGCCTTAGCTGGAGATGGGCTAGTGTCAACACTAATTTTGGCAGATGCAGCCAGGCAGCAGTGGTCAGTTGGTGAACCTGGCCTCAAACACTTCCAGGGATGGGGCAGCCACAATTTCATTAGGCAACCTGTTCCAGTCCCTCACTACCCTCATAGTATGTAATTACATACTAATCAGAAATTATACAGTATTTTAAACAGAGCCATTTATTATAAGAACATGGGCTTTCACAAGAGAAAAAAAAAAGCTCCCAAGGTCCATATAGACTGTCAAGATTCAAAAGATTATTTTGCAAATTGGTGGACAACGCTAGTGACACAGTCTTGCCAGGCTATAAAGAAAGTACCAACAAAACAAAGCAGACAGTATGTGTATGCATGTGTGGACACTTCAAGAACAACAAATAAAGGAATGCTGGCATGGATTCTCTGTGTTTGTAGCTACCATGTGTTCTATATTTAGTCATATTACACTTAGAAGATGAGAAAATACAACAAAATAGCATGTATCTGCTTTTTGCAGAAAAAGATATGGTCCTGCTTTTGCAAAAGAGATGATCCTGTTCATCTCCTTGGAGTCCCACTGCTCCTCTGAATAAACATCACTATCCTCAAATTGCTTTCTACTTCATTACAATATTAATAATCAAAGACTGTCCTTCAGAAAATGGATATAGTTGTTTTGGAATAAGTAATATGAAATTTATGCTGATCCACCAAACACCATTCATGCTCTTGTAGCAAAGAAGAATTAAGTACACGACATAAGTGAAAGAAGCTCCCGGGAATTCATGCAACACCAGCCTGCATGCAAAGATAGCCTACACTAACACTTAAAAGGATGGATAAAACAAACAGATTGAAGTTCTGTATCATAAAATCACGATGGTCTTTTTTCACACCAGAATACAAGTTAACCTAATTACAGTCTCCCTAAATAGATGGGTACAAATAGCAGCCTTAATGTTCAGCAGATTCCTGCATCAGGGTTCTGAAACTTTCAGAAGAGTTTGTACAGCTTCTCCTTAATGAGCCTCAAACAGTAGCAGAACTGTCCCAGTGTGGGAAAAGAGATCATCAATGAATGGTCAGAATACATCAGGGAGAGCAGCAACTCGTCCAATATCTCAGGTTTATTAAAAAAAAAGCATCAAAAATTTTAAAAATTCCACCCTATGATGGCTTTTAAACTTCTCACATTTTCCATAACAAAATAATTACAATGGTTTTATTTAATTACCAAAATTTTGTTAGAATTATAATTTCTAGATGTATTACTCATTCTTACATTTGGTCTGTATTTTCATCCTCCCTTTTCCTTTGAACAAAAAAAAAAGAAACAGAAAAGATGACAAAATGAGATAAACAAGAAGTCTTCTTACCATTTATAAGCCTAAACTTCAGATATTTATTTTATCTGAAGACACAATTTTCTAATACAAACAGCAATATTATCTTCAGTGGGAGGCATTCAAACTCTAAAAATGTGTCCAGTTAAAATCTTGCTTTATAACATTTGTAATTTATTTTTATCTTTCCTAGACAAGAAGTATGTGGGTTTCTCAAATTGAAATTACATGCAGAGCATAACCACTTCAAACTGGTAGCTTGTGAGGCCCACTATTACCTTCAAAAAGGCACATCATAATCTTCTGATTTTGTGTACTACATTTATTCTGTGTGGTCGTTGCTCTTGCTAAAGAGGCTGGCCTTGCTGAAGCTTCCTGCCAAACTTTGGGAAGCATTATCTCAAGGGAACAATAAGAAGAATTACTATCAAGGGAGATAATACTGCAGTCCTTTTATTAAGGACTCTTCTTGACATTGAAGCATGCGCTACGTGGTGGCAAGGGAAAGTTTGTTTAATATAATTTCCTCACACAAAGTTTTTTGAAACTTATATTGGTCTGGTGCTTTTTAAAATGTAATTATCAATTCATTTTTATCATGATTCACTTTCTTCTTTCAGGTGACTACATCTCAGATTGTTTGGGGGTGATTTTGCTTTTAATGTTGCATATTAAACAAAGATACAACCCTAAAGTAATTAGGGCTGAGTATCACAGTCAGGGGTTAACAACCTTATAACCTTCAAGGTGGCACTGGAGACAGCCACCTCCCTCAGCCTTCAGGGCTACATTTCCTTCTTTATTCGTGAAACCATGTAGGTGGTTTCAAGAAGAAAAAAGAACATGAAAGCCTTGCCATCTTTTCTAGCAAACACTTCTCCAACAGGATGATCTGAAATGGGAAGGAAGCATGAAAGAGGCTTTATTGTTTTTGTGAGAAAGGTTAATAGCAAGAGCTGCCTTTAAGAAAGAAAATAATAGAAAAGAAAAAGGTGAGGGAAATGAGGAAAACCCAGCAGCTATGTCTCAATTTTGATCAAAGCCATAGAGAAGGAGCTGTGCTGAGTGTCTCCCCATTTTCCCGGGGGATAACTTTATAGACATGCAAGATATAATACTTAGTCTCTTTTCTTTTTATAACATCCAACTACATGCAACAAACAGCAATGAAAACTCCCTATGTGCCATCCTCACTAATCAATGGCACCATCTGAGAGGACTCCAAGAAAAGGAGTGAGATTCAAACCCTACAAAACTTTCTCTTTTCAGGTTTTCAGGAAAGATAGACAGAAAGGAGTTCTAAATTATTCTGGGTGCATAGTAAAACCTGACTTTTTTTAGGATTTGCAATTTTTCCAACACTATCAGTTGGGCTGAGACTCCAGCTCATTTGCTGTAGACTACCAAACAGTTACAGAAGATTTGGCATCTACTTTTATTACCTGTGTGGATTGAGATCAACTGCTAACTAGAAATTAAGGGCATTGTTTAATCCTGGCAGCATTCCTTAGACTTCAGTGTTGCTTATCTAGAAATACATTTGGCTTGAAAACTGTTTCTTTAAATTGATCCTCTGAGTCTTCTTAACCCTGTTAGCAGTGGGGGATTGGGCATTCTGCATTATTTTCTGAGATTTGCCTGTGGTTTATTTGCAAAAGCCACTTTTCTATCATTGCACTGACAGAAAAATGGAACCCGCACTTAACCCTGCCACATTTGCTAGCTGAACACAAATCAAAGATTTCCACGCTTCATTGTCAAAAAGATGAACTATTTTCTGTCCAACTCAAACAGCCCCACTATATCCAGATCAGTCGCTTTCCAGAAACAATGTAAGCCACAATAGCAGGTCCTGACCACTAACGTCTCAGAACATTTCCCTCTTTTGACTAGGGGTTTATGTGTACTTTTCTTGCTGTGACAAGCAATTTTGAAAACACTCTGTAGTTCCATTTGTGTACGTCACTTACAAGTTATAGTGCTTTTTGTCTTGTATACCAGGGTTGGAACAAGGATATGAATTGCTCCTTCCTGAAGAGGAACTCATAAAACTATGAGAAGGAAAAAATGGGAGAAATTAAGCAGGAAGCAGACCCACAAAAGCATCAACACTATGTACCAAAATACTACTGCTAGCACAGATCAGTGTCTCTACTGCATGTCTGAGATAGCTGAAAAAGAGAACAGATGCAATGACTCATGTCACTAAAGGTACAGGGCTTGTGATCAGAGCTGAGTTTCCTGGATTCTTAAATCAGCAACTTTCTTAAATGCTGAATTAAAGACGTTTTAGATAGTATTTGAAAGTTACAGCTGGTTACATTTGAGCACACTGACCTTAACAATGTTACATTAAATATTTTCTTTTTAATTAAGGTAATAGCTGAGCTCTGAAGATGGGTAATGACTTTCACTTTGTTAATTTTACTGTTATATGGAAAGCAAGACATAGAAACAGATTAGCAGAGCAGCCTGACAGAAGGGCCCTTTCAGCTAGCCTGAGCTGTGAGGATGCTCGCAGGGCAGAGGCAGCAGTGTCAGGGCCAGGCAGGCAGTGTGTGCAGGAGCCCTGAGCTCAGGATGGCTCAGCACCCCCAGATCCACACGCAGCTCCGTGGAGCAGCCAGCACTCAGCGCGCTGGCTGCTGGCCTCACATCACCCTTAAAGTTCTGCATAGATACAGGGGAACCCCTTTCCCCAGCAGCACAAGGGCAGTTCTGCAAGCTCCTCTTCTGTTGGCTGCTGGAGTGTTAACCCTGGGTGTCCTTCCAGCATGATAAAGGGAACATTTATGTGTGCCAGCAAAAACTTAGGCAGCAAATGACCTACTTGGGTAACTGAAGTTCAACCAGATTGCAACATGATACAATGCTGTTATCATGTAACATAATCCTCCAGTTTCAAGAGGATTACTTAGATTTGAATTAGAAATTAAAATTACTTGTGCTATACAGAGACTTTTATAATAGGAAAGTCTCAAAAAACTCAAAGTACTTCAAACTAGGAGAGCTAAAAAAAGTGAAAGTATGAGATATACAAAATAATGCATGAAACTGAGAAGTCAAGCACTTTGATTCATCTTTTGTGATTAACTGATAATTAATACAACTATTTATCCATTTCTTTTCTTTTTTAAGACACACACTAGTTCAAAATCTAGGCACATATTTTCTATAAAATATTTTTGAGAACATTTCATTAGGAGTTAACATTCAGAGAGATAACAAAAATTTCTAAGGATATAATTTTTAAGGATGCAATTTTCTTTTCAAGAAACCAAGAATAAAGACTCTTGTACTCCAGAATATAAAATGAACTGATAGTGCTTAGACAAAAAACTTTTCTAAGAGCCCAAACCAGGAACTGCTTCTTCTCCTTCTGTTGGTTTTGCTTGGTAAAATTTACTGGCCAAGACATTCCCATCTGGAACACATCAATAATTCTTCGGTGTTCAAAATTATCATTCCGAATATAGGAGCTTTTAAAAGTTTTTGTCATGGATTTGGGTCCTGTTTCCACAAGCAATAAATGTTTAATTTGTTTATGCAAAATTAGGCCCACTCATCTAATATATGATGAAAAAAGGTCCTTTACCCTTCATAATTACAATACAAAAGAAAAGTGTTAAGCCTTAAGACAAGTAAACAGCTTTCATCATGCTTTCTTTTTAAAATTATCACATTTTTCTTGCTCACAGGATTTATTACAGAGTAAGGGAAGATTCTCATTGGATCCATTCTGAAAACACCAGTAGCACATCACTGCTCACCAGGTAAAGAAGGACAGCTGGCGGAGCATTTAGTCCAGTGACTGGAAAACAACAAGTCATTTGTTTTTGTGAGGAAAGTCATGGTTTAATGAATCAATAGGAGAGCTTCATGTCAGAAGATCTTAATCCTATCCCTTATGTTAGAAGGGACTTGCTGTGTAACTTGCAATCACAATGGCAATTTTCCCCCTCTTTCTTTTTTTCAAATGAGAACATCATTTTTATTAAATGGGTACAGAGATCCCAGAATTGAAGAAGTCTCGACAAATGCAAACCTCTCCCAACAATTGTCTGACCTTTTCCTGAGATATTTACAGATTTGTCTGCACACTGAACAGTTGCTGATAGCAGGGTGGCTTGTTTCAGTGCACAGCCCACCCCTCCTGTCTGCAGCTGCTCTCAGGGGACACATGTAATCATCACATTTGTCACGATGGCAATGGTGATAATGATACCGTGTGCACTAATGAAAGGCAAGTACGTATTTCACTTTCTGTGAGGGTTGGTGCTTGGGCAACACTGCCTGCCAACTGTCTCTGTCCACAGCACAACCTGTAATTTAGTTAACAAAATGAGCCATTTCAGAGATCAGTCATTATCCTGCCTGTCTTTATCCATTTACTGTTGCTACCAGTGATAAACATAGTAGGCCTTACAAACAAGGCCTTTAGGGCTGGAAAGGATGGAAAAATAATACTAGAAAAAAATATACAACTCTTGCCCAATCTGATCTGCCAAGTCAGATCTTTTAACCAGAGTCCTGGAACTTCTGCCTCTTCTCATCTCTAAAGTTAAGCAAAAGTGTTTTGGACACACATGTCTCAATTTTTGCATCTTCACTTCCAGCTTCCTTGATACTTTAAAGGTTTTTGTGTGGTAGCTGTGGTCTGACAAGAAATTCTCTCTAAAATTTCTTCCTGCTTTATGTCCACTATGGGTTTTAAAACCCAGATAAATTCTATGGTTCAGTTAGTCTCCTAGCCAAATAAACTTCTAAGGGTCAAACAGCTTCAGTGGCCATAAAGAAACAATGCTTTTCACTTGATGTTTTATTTCCCATTTCCATGAAATTTGATGAAAGAATTCAGAATATTTTGTTGATTTACTTTTCCCCTCTATTGATGGAACAGGTATATCCACACACCTCTCCTAATAATCAGTAGTGGGACCACTGCTTATAATTCAGCATTACTCAAATGCTGAGTGAAATTCTGAGAATAAGTCATTCTACATCATGATCTACAACTTCAAGGTCTCACTCATTTTCCCCTCAGTATTCAGTTAACATTTGGTACTGCATCGTCCCTTAATTCACTTGCCACTTACTCCACTCCTGTATCCCCATCAAAAAAACCAGAGACCTTGTATCTTTGAAAATTGCAAGGATTTCTACATCACAAGTGGGAAGAAGGATTTGGTTTAGACTTGAGGGCTTCAGAGCACTGTCAGAAGAGCCCTAATTCATTTTTTGAGAAGCCACTCAAGTCTCCCACTGTCAGTGCTGATGAGGGGCATGCACACTCCCTGCTCTTTGAATGCAATCAACTTAGGTCTTAATGACTCTCCAGATGATTTAAAATGTCTAGAGCCATAACCTAATCACAAGGATTTCCACCAAGATCTGCTTCTGAAAATGGTAACTTGAAGAGAAACTTTATCTGCAGTCTGAACTTCACACAAAGGTACTGCATGGAAGCAAAAAAGGTGGAAAAGGTCTGGATTTTCCCTTTTCATACCACAACTCTAATGCCATGCTACCATTTAATGACTGTTGTCAGTTTACTTTTTAAATAGTTGTGAAGAGCTGCTATATCTACTGAAAGATACATAAATAGTTAACATACATTATTCTCAGAATACAATACAAATTGTGGTGATCTTTCAAACATTTACTTAACAGTTACAAGTATAGTTGATTTCCTAGCAAAATTATACAACTATTCATACACGTCCTATAGAGTACAGCCACTACAGTACTGGAAAGCAAGACAGACATCTTTGGGTTTTGGTAGTTTTCTTTGATTTGGGCTTTTTTGGTTGCTTTTTTGTTTGGTTGTTTTAATTTGGTTGCTGTTGGGGTTTTTTGTTGTTATCTGTTTGTTTTTTAATATTTATGATGCTTGTGACAATGAAGCACCAGAAAAATCTACTTCATTGGTAGGCACTGTACAGAAATAAATGTCACAAACTATTAAAATATGACAATATAAGTGCATTATTTGTTCTATAAGCAATAAAATGTATTAGGACTCTTTGGATCTACAAAGATGTAATAAAACAGCAGACAAAAGAAAACAGATAGAATTTCAAAAGACCTTTTAAAAGAGCACTTTACCAAAAAACCCTATAAACATCATAATAGGAGAAAAAGTGCTGTAAAGTATTTAAAATGATAAAATACAACAAAAAGAAATTAGGATCAAAATTGTGGGGTTTTTTCAGTATGATAAAGAAAACAATGCAGAGGCTTTTCTTAAGCAGCCCCACCTCACCTAGTTATCAGTGCTGTGGAAAAGGATGTAAAAAACAAAGAAACAAATCTGCAGCTGGCACAAAATTATTTAAGTTGTTTCTTAGAAGAAGATCTATGAAAATGTTCTATGTAATGGCAAATTAAATTTACTGTTGTCAGATGCTAAGAAATGCATGCTGAAAATAACTAATAACTGCATGTGTACTGCCAAGTTCCAAATTAACTGGAAGCACCAAGAAAAAAGGCCCCTGTGTGTGCATGTCAACCTGTCAAAGTCTAAACATGAGATACAACATGGGATGAAGATCCTAAATGAGGGACACAGTAAAACCACTCAGGCAGAAAACTTCAAATACTTGGAATTTAATGTGAATAGCTTTTTTTTTTTTTTTTTCTGAAACCTCTGCTCAGTTCTTCTGTATTTCTGATACAGGCAAGTTTTGATATTAAAATTTGTCAGAAACCAAACAACAACAGAGCATAAATTAATCTGGGACCAAAAATAAAGTAATGTCCCTTAAAGAGACAGATTTTGAAAAATACTTCCACATATATGTCAGTACATGAGGAGGCCACAGGAGCATCATTAGCCCTGGATTCTACAACATGTCCAGGTGGATGGTGATTAGATGAACCACTGGTCTAAAAAATAATATTCACACCTCTGGCTTCGCAATGCAATCCAGTTCTGCCCGTGATAGCACTGTCAAGATGTACATAGGTGAGGCACATACTCAACCTCCTTTTATTTTTCCTTTGATTACAAAGGAGTCATTGCTCAGACTGAAGTCTTGAATTTTCCAGATTGTGACCCATCTCTGATGGATGAATGATTCACGTCAAACAAATCAAAGCCATGCACAGCCTTACATCAGTGATGGAAGATGCTGAAAGCACAAGCCAAGTGTGTTTATTTCTTAGAGGACCCTATTCCAGGCAAGGCAAAAGAACAGCCTGCTTGACTTGGTGGGAGACACAGACAACGGAGGCAGAACTCACGTTGCATCACGTGTTTGGTAACAACTAGCAAAGCAGAGAATATGATCTGACAAAGGGGTGGAACACGTAGGAGGAAAGAAAACTTCTGAAGATTTGGCAGCATATCCATGGGTTAAATATGTAAAGTGTGAGAAACATAAAAAGTATTTAAGGAATGTAAGCTACAAAAAAATTACTCCTCTCCAAACCCTGAGAGTTCCCTACTGACATAATTAGACTAAAAACCAAACCAAATAGACAGGGCAGCAAACTCACTTTGGGAAGTGATCTAGTTTAAGTAGACATGGGGCTGCTAAGAACTAAGGTAGATGAGAGAAATGCAAAGGGGTTCCTGCTTTTTCCTTACCGTGCCCTTGTTCCAAGCAGTTGTACTTGTGCAAGTCTCATGAGTTTAAAAATTTATTCCTTACCAGAGCAGGATCATTACATTTCTATCTGTCCCTGCTGGGATAAAAATGAGGTCAATGTGTCACAAGCAAGATGATCTCAGTGTGCAAAAAGGAAGAATATTACTAACAGGAAGTCACTGAGCAACACATATGCTTCTCAGTCCTGCACACTGTGAGAAGATTTAAAATTCTGAGATCAGAAAGAATAAATAAAAAGGAAAGAAGGAAAGAATAACTCAAATAATAAACACCCTTTCTTCACAGCAGTAGACATCTTCAGGTTCTTATTAATGCATTCAAGAGGAGAGGCTAAATAAGCCACATAAGTATCTCTAATCTCAGTCTCTATATCTGTTCTCCATACATAACCAAGACCTGTTTAAATGGTTGTGTTTGTTTGTCCTCTACTGATCTACATACTTGTCTGCAGAATGTACCCATCTAACCATTTTCAGTTTAAATTAAAAACATCCTGGTCAACCTGGTCAAATTATTATACAAAAAACTAGGACTGGAAGAGAGTATGGCTGTGGATGACTTTAATAGAGTGGGTAAGATGGAAATTGACATTTTTACATATATCTACATTGAAAAGAGAAAAAAAAAGTCTAGTAGCAGGTGCAACCACCTTATCTTCTCTTCCTCTGCCTCCATACCTTCATCCAAATAACTCAGTATTAAGGTACCAGGAGAAGACATTTCACATTTCTGTAAGATCAACCTGACAGCTTACCAGCTGTTTCTTTACTCTTCATCCCACAATGGCATGAGTAATCCAAAGAGCGTTCTCACTTTCTCTGCTAGCAGCATGGTTACCTGCTGTTCACTTCTCCTAGTCGATTCACTGAGCAGCAAAGTACTGGCTCTTTTAAATCCCACTCACTTTGCAAACCACAGGACTTGATATTGTGTAAGAGCAACTATTACCTCTATCTTATCCTAGAAGTTCTCATGCTGGGAAAACAGCTTCCCATCCCCTTTCTCTAACATCACTGTCCCAAAGATACATTGGTCAATTTTTGGTGCTATTACAGTACCTCTGTCTGAAGAAGAAATTTATGGGCCAACATGTAATTCAGCTGTCTCCTTAAATACTAAAAGAGCAGAAGTCCAAGTATTGAATAAAAGAAAAACATGGTCAGTTTGGGGGAAGGTCCTTGTCTGTTACAGGAATCTAGAGGTGTCTAAGAAGAAAAGACACTAGTGCAACAGGCTTTGAGGGGTTATGAGTCTTGTACTTTCAAAATACAAAGCTCTTAGAAAAAAATACTGTAATAAAATCACTACCCAGGAATTGAGCCAATCCTTTCAGATATGTGTAACCTATCCCGGGTTGCACTGTATCACCTGAAGTCTGGAAGTCTGAAGAAAGTACATTTAGTGTCACAATCAATAGTTGGAAGGACACTTGCAAAGCAAGCGTACCCCAAATTCTCTGGTGAATCTTGTGGGTTGACACCTGCCATGTCCCATTATATCAGCCTGAGAACATGTAAGGGTCCAGGACGTGTGCAGCCTTACTCAACAGAAATGATCCCCTCATCTTTTTTTGGTTTTTTTTAGGGATCTTTTCTCTTATTGCCTGTGCCATTCAGTGTTTTCTGAATAACTGTGTCTGTGTAGTTAAAAAGCCTGTGGGATTTGTTTGCTTTTCTGGCAAAGCATGCAGGCATGTCCTAAAATGGAGAGCCAGACTTCCATTGTGTTTGCCAGTGCTGTACAACTGGCCTTTTTGAAATGCTACAAAACAGAAATGGACTAAAGGAGGATGGCAGTATTGGCCAAATGCACACACTGGTCTGAATAGCCACTTGGGTGAAGAAGTAAAAAGCTGTTAGCACGGGGATAGAAACAGACATCCAGTATCCCCACCCACACAGATGGAGGAATATAGAACACCTCACTGGAAATGGTTTTCAGCAGGGACACAAAGCAGGAAACAAAAGAGGACAGACACCAACGGCACCTTTTTTTTTTTTTTTTTTTTACAACAGGTTCTTTTTTCTCTCTCTCTCATCTAGCGTCTAATACATAAAGGAGCCTAAATCTCATCTTAAAAACCCCCTCTGTTCCTGGATGCACTTTACAGACAATGATGTGTGAACACAGGAAAGCACTGTGTTTAATAAAAAACAACTTTCCTGTCTCATTCTCTGTAGTCGTATAATAATATCTCACATACCAAATAAATGGAGATAAAACAGAAAAGAAAGGATGCTCAGGATTAAAACTGTGAGGCCTAGGTAATACCACATTTCTTCAAAGCTTTTGACTGTCTTTCTGCAGCTCTCCCAAACCAAGGTAATAAACAAAGTCAACAGTAATAATACTGACACTGCCAGGGGTAATAATTTATCCTGTGACAGAGCAAAAAAAAACCTTCAAGAACGTGGCCTTGTCACACTCAGTGACAGGACAGCATTCACAGTGTAAAGGATACAAATCAGCAACACAATGGGATACAGGACAGATAGTGCTTGGTTTGTCTTCAAATGCGACTTGTTTAGCAGATCAGACAGAGAAAATATACTGATAGAGGAGACAAGGCAACAAGAGACAGTGACCAAGTCTCAGAAGGAGGGCAACAACAGAAAATAAATGGATTAAATCACCAATCAACAGAGATGACAGGAAGTTTCCCGTATTTTTGTTCTCTACATAAGTTCTTTGAAGAAAACAGTTATAGAACAACACACTGAAGTTTTAGCAAAAGATATATTACAGTACAGTCACTATTATTATCACTGCTTAATAAAAATTCCTTTTCTATACAGTCACAGCTCTAAGGTCATCACAAAACATTCTGACACACTTTGAAACCAGGACACAGCACAATGGTTAGCTACTAAACGAAGGCACAAATGAAATTTGCAATAAAACATGTTTAAGCAATTTGGGCCCAGGAACTAATCTGCCAATGGGAAGTCACTCCACTCAAAAAACTATTAGCTTGGGAGAAATGCCATAATGGGAAAGTACAGGTTTAAATTTTAGGTGCCAAGTGATTACAGCCCCGTTTGAACTGGGCCAAGGAAGCAAGGCTAGCACACTTTCAGCTGTGAAAAGCACACAGAGATATTTAAAGACCATAAGCACAGTTGGAACGTCAGTTCTACCATCTGTCTTAAATGGATCCTCTTCAATAATGGTTCCACTCAACAAAATTTTGAGGCCCCATTTTTGTGTCAGCTCTGACAGTAAGAAAATATTTTAGCCTACTTCCTTTAAAATGGTCTTTAGCTCCCTTCACACTCACCACAGCTAGTTGAATTAAAAAGATTACAGTCAAAACCAAATACATAATCCAGGATTTGTAATGGAAATTATTAAGAAACTCACATGTACTTGTTGAGTTTGTTTTGGTTTTGTGTGTGCGTGTGTTTGTCTTGATTATTCAAGACTTGCCACAGAAAAGTCAAAGAAAGCATTTCACAATCAGGTTCATGCAAAAAACCCCAGTATGATGGGAAAAATATAGGTGAAAACAGTGCTAATATGGTTGACAGTAATGCTTGCTCCACCAGTCTCCAGAGAGCTTGTTCACTTGTGTAGACAGCTCACCATATCAGCTCTATTCACAGAATCAGGATCACTACATATCAAAGGATAGACAAGTCAAATTTTAATGGTCATACTTCCTGAGAACATGCCTGTTCCTTTGTAAAACTGTTTTATTTCAAGCAACAAGCCCCGTGATTTGACTTTGGCAAAGCAGAGCTGATGGTTCCATCCAACAAGATCTATCTGCACTTTCATTGTAGCAATTGATTTTAGCAAAGATTAAATTCTCCACAGCTTTAACCAAGTATATATTTTTAAAGTTTTGAAATAATTAAACTTCTCCCTTCATCTTCCCAAGAAGAGCAACTGTGAGAAATGAGAACATACTGAAAATATGGAGATGACTAACTGATACCAAATTTTCAAATTTTGGAGGTTGCTGTCAAATAAAAACGCAACTCGCTTTTATAGAAACTGTTAATATTGATGTTAAATCATCCATCTCCTTGAACGGTTCCAGAAAACGTAAAAGTCAGCACTGTGAGTGGGAGTTAATCCTGTATGTGAGACAGTGAGTTCCAGAACCTCACACCATGAATTGTAAATACCATGCTCACTGTATGCAAGCATGACTCATTGATCTATCTGTACAGATGAATTGCATCTCTTCTGAAATGAGAGGAATGTTACATATCCTTAGTAGCACACAGCAATGGCAAACATCACTTTAAACCAGGAAATGTTTACTCAAGCAATGTACAACTGAATTGTAACAAAATCTGACCCATATGGAAGGCCAGTACACTTTTCCCAATGTTCTTGACTTCCCAGCAATGTTCTTGCTTTTGCTTTAGGAATTGCATACAGAGGCACAAAGCAATATAAACTCCTTTTAGTTTTTGAAAGCTACTGAGATGACAGGCAGGCCTGCCCTGCCTAGAGCTGCACCTACACTCCAGTGCACTGTGGAACAGACATACACAAGAACAGAGCACGTCAGTAGGACTTGGCTTTGAACAACCAGCTCTCTGCAGCAGGACAGGTTCTTCAGCACCTTCCCTGCACACAAAGATGGGGTTTCTCTCCCAGCATTTGTCACTACAATTCAGACATGTATTCATAGTTAACTGGAATACTCTCACACAGTAGTGAGCAGGAGCACTTTCAGAATGAGAGTCTACCCATTTATCCCAATGGCACGATCTGCTCACTGGGAGCACCTATCCCTCTCCTGACTATAAACAGAACCCAGAAAACACCACTGGGCTTAAAATGCAAGATTACAGACAGCTGATAAGTAAGCTATATAGAGGACATTACACTTCCATGGCTCTTTCTCATTGTTATCATTCTCTGACGACACCTAAAGGAGTGTGAAAATTTAGTAGGTCTTTTGGTCCACTGCTTTTAAGGAAGATGCATTATCTCAAAATACACCTCCATCTGCCATCCTTTGCTACCACATAGCAATGCTTATTGACCTCAAGTGGCCCTAGTATGTTTTCAAGCAATTATTTTCAATACCTATATTTGCCTCTACTATTTTGTTCTGTAACTATCTAGAAGTATTTAGGTTTTAAAAAATAAATTATTATGCCAATAATGCCTGAAAGAAGATATATAAACCAAATATGCTGGAGTTATAAAGATCCCAATGAAATGACAGCACTGAATATGAGAAAGGTGGTAAAGACATGGGTGTTTTCACTGAATATGTCATAGCCTTGTTTTCTCCTAGCCAGCAAGTCTTTTAATGTATTGTGTGACACGTCTACTCCCCATAAACAGACAGTGTGGAAGTTGCTCATCTTGTCTTAAACAAAACACTGGAACAGAAAGATACTAACATTGTATAGTATTATTACTGAAATACTTTCCTGTGTTTATTTTTTTAAATCCTAGTTTTCCATGTACTGCATTCTCATTAGATTTTGATGCAGTCAGCATCAATTTCTAAGCAGCAATAGTAAACCTCATGAATCATTTTGGCAAAACCTTCCTTGAAGTGACTTTGAAAAGGCAAGAACTTTTGCTAGCTTTATCTTTTTGTCTTTGAAAACTGGCACCATCACACACTTAAGTAAACACTCCCCCATTCATAAACAGCAACACACTTACAGCTAACTTTCTACCTCTTGCAGTTTGAAACTTCAAAAAATCACCTTCCTAATATGGGCTTCTAATTAAATTTCAGTCCCTAACCACAGCTGCTGTGATTCATGCATACCCTGCAAGGTTCAGTGTTAATTAATGAGGGCTCCTTAAATTCTCTGAGCCGGGGTGTGGGAGAGAAATAGGGTGTGTGCAAGACATGAGGATTTCTCACAGTTGGTTGTAGGGTGTTGTGATGCCCCTCTGGGAGGCAGCTCAATTACAGTATGCATCCAAACAAGAATAAAAAAGGAGGTGGGGAACTGGGAACAGAAACCCACACAGTGTATTATTCATAAGCAAATATATAATTATGCAGTCTCATGAATTAGGGATTTACACGTTTAAAGAAAGACAGAAAAACTGTGTCAGAATATTGCTTTGTAGTGCATTGGTTTAATATTCCCTTCTTCCTACAAAAATTTAGAGGTAAAGTGGGACACAGTCAACTGATCCCAGGGGCCTCTAGGCAATCCAGGGACAATTTCTGACAGGTACAATCTGAAGTATTAATAAATTTCATGGAGTGTGGATTTCTGCAGTCCTTTCTGGGACTGCAATTCAAGGCTGCAAATGAAAGCACCCAGCAGCTCAGCATCTCTACAGATAAGAAATTTCAAGGTGAGATTCTAGAGCTTTGCTAAATAAGCAAAGCAGTTGGTCTGGCTCACATGCATGTAAGTTCATAAATAATCACAGTTATTATCATGTATTTGTCTTATGCACAGGGCAGGATGCTCGAGACACCACAATTCTCTCTTCAGCTAAATGTCTGCCAGTCAAGAACACATCTACTCTTCACAGGTTGCACAAAATACTGATCTGAGAAGGCAATAATTGGTTGGATACAAGGATAAGCCTTTGACCTTCATTCTTCAGTATTTATTTGTCATGTGATAGCAATATTGTGCTTCTCCCAAGCATCTTTCATCCTTTATGTCTGCTCCCAGCAATGTAGCTCAGAAACGAAGCGACCCCAGCATCAGGATCTGAAATTAGGCAGCTGATAGCTAAATGAAACCTCAAAGGAGAGGTTTAGAGGAAAAGAATGTAAATTAATGAGGAGAGATTTGGCCTTAGCTTTCACAGTGCTTCCTCTTACAAAATATTCTTTGGTACATTTAACAGTCCTGAGTAGTCATATCCTCAGACTTCATCTTGCCTAACCACTGATATTACAGGTGCTCTGAAAACTCCAGTCCCACAGGTGAAAAGCATCATGCTTGCACTTGGGTTGGAACCACATCTTTCTTTCTCTTTCAGAGGGAAGTTTACTGTAAAGACATCAGCAAGCCTTCCCAGAATCAATTTCATGTTTGGTCCTCTGAGGACTTTAACTAACACTGGATAGACAATAACCACAAAGCCTCTCAAAACACATTCTTTTTTCCTGTCAGTAGAAATTCTGCATAGGATTAAAAAAAAAAAAAACAAAAAAAAAACAAAACAAAAAAAAAAAAAACAAAAAAAACACAGATTTTTAAAGTAACAGGGAAAAAAACTCCTCTATTCAATATTTATCCCTAGTGCTTACTGTTCCTTGCTGGTTTGGAAACTCTAACTCAGGGATACTCTGTTATTGTTTCTAATGAGTGTGTAAGTACCTGGTAACTTAATAATTACTTTTTCAAGTCAAGGACTGGCTCTGGCCTTGCTGTGCTAGTCTGAGTTAGGTACTCCCTTTGCAGGGGGCACACTGCAGCTGCTCACAACATGAAAAAAAGACACACATGAAGTCTGAAGGCAAAGCTAGCATACTGTCATGGTCTAAGCCAAATTTATCCACTGCCTAGATCTAGATTTGAGCTCAGTAGGAGCTTTATGCAAAGCTCTTCAAAATTTTCAGCAGGCAGAGGGGCTGCTCTATTAGTAGCTCCAAACAATTGGTTTACCAATAGAAACTCTTTCAGGATACAGGTTTTCAGCTCTGCTTAACAGCTTCTGGATTTTAACACTTGGATCTTGCCTAGTAAATACAGACACTGCATATATACTGCCACTGGAGCCATTTTATTATTTCAGATAGCAGGTTGAAGCCAACATGGTCGAGGAACCATTGTCTTCTGCCTATTTCTGTCTCCAAAAGGTGAGAGTTTTCACCAATTCCTTCTTAGATAATTTTGCTGTTGGCAAGCCCTCTATTTCCCCAGAAGCACTATAAATTGGTTAGTCTTGTTTCGTTAAGGTACAAATAGTTTTTTATACTTAGATCTTAAAAGACCAGAGAAAAAGCTTTCACTTCTCCCCAGAATACTCAGAAAAAGGTGCCCTCAGTCTGACCCCCAGGGAGAGCAGGATTTAGACGGAAAAAGGAAGAATCCAAAAACCACATCAAGAGTAGTGATGCATGGAATTGCAGCCATACATTGGCAATTCCTAAATTTATAGCAAAATATACCTTTTTAGCTGAAGTAGAGGAGGCCTAATTTTCCAGAGTGAAACCAGATGGACTCCAGTCCAATTCAGGTCTATAATCTCACTTACTAGATTTGTCATAAGTTTTATCATGATCTGATTTATCCCAGACTATAGGTTCATGGGGCTGCTATCCTCCTGAATTGTTCTCTAAATCCTTAGGTTCTATTTATATTGGACTGTAATTTGAATCCTTCTTTCCACCAGCCTTTTCCCACTACAATTCCATTGCCTTTCTAGAGCTCACTCATTTGTTTCTGAAAGGGCAATCTTTTAACCCAGTCATTTATTCCAGAGTTACAAGAAGGTACACACATGAAAAAAATCTGCTCAAGTTGGAGGCTTTGCTTCATCTTCATGTCTCTGATTCTCTAAAGTACTCTTGGGTACAGGCAGTTCACATAACACAATGAAAAAAATATTTGTGCCTTCATCTGTGTCAGTTTTGGTCTTCTATACCCTTTTTGACCTTTAGAGCACATAGGAGGTTGTTTTCTCACAAGCATTTCTGACCACATATAAGACAATGATGGAAGCAACATAACCTCTTGTAGCATGCACAGAGGACTACCACTACCTGCTACAGAAAGTTTTGCAACAGATTTAAGATTTGCCATTAAATGCTAAAATCTTTGGCTGGGAATGGAGATACTTCCTCTACCCTAAATTGCAAAGTATCTATTATGTCACATCCTTTAGGGCCACTAATACAGCAATTTCACAGGGCTACCATTGATTTCAAATAAATTGAAAGCCCATTTAAATAAACCATGGCACCCACACCTGAGTATGAAATTGCATTTTATATGCTTGTTCACAGCACTCAGCAGCAAGAAACAAGGGAACTTTGCTCTGTCCTTCCACATCCCCTTGTTGTCTCCCAATGTCTATCAACATGGAGGGGAAGTAACCAGCTTTGGTAGTGCTTCTGAGGCAATCAAGCTGCTCAACAGAAAACTATTATCCCTCAAGACAAATACAACAAAGAACTGACAATTCTCTGCATAATGCAATTATTTCCTCCTTTAAAGCCATGTTAGAGTATCCTGTGAAACATTTAACCTGTCCATTAAACTTTCAAGATGCAGGACTCTTCTCTGTTCCTCCCTGGGGATCTGTTCCTTACATAATCCAATAGCTAAGATCTCGAGAAAATCTCAGAGACTGAACTAACACTTGTTTGAGGACTACTGCTGGAAAGAATGTTAGCTATTCTCTGAATATTCTCCACAATGTTATGAAATAAAAAAGGATGACTGAAAACTCAAAGAACAAAGTCCCTGTGTAACAAATTAATTGAAACCTTGACATCCTCACAAAACTGCCAAGAGATAATGATTCTGTGTTTGCTTCTGGAATGCTGTCCTGCTAATTTTTACATTTGGGGAGAGGATTGCAGAAACAACAGAAAACTATTTAAGAAATAGAACAGTTGTCTTCCCAATCTAAATCACTAAAAACACTTCCTTATTCAGACTTGAGCTCATAAGGCTTAGAAGATCCTTAAATTGAAGTGGAATTAGGATTTAACAAATGAAGCCCTTCTTCCTAGATCTCAAAATGAGCCTGGCCATACTGCCATGTACAAAGACATTAAAAGCAGAAGGATAAACTCTTCCAACTTTTAATCTTAATGATATTTTAATGTTGCAGAATTCAGTGGAAACCTGGCTTCACACTTTTCTCCTTCTTTTGCTGTCAAAATGTAATGACTTGTAGGTTTATGAATTTCTCACTTTTAGAACACCAAAAAAATGTATACACAAGAGACATAATAGCACGATACTGAACTTATCAGTAAGTCTGAACTCTGTAGTCAATATTTCATAAAAATAAGGGCACACCATCTTCATTACCACACCCTTTAAGAACTGAATATTGCCCATTTATAATCTTTAGCTGTAAGGCCATGCAAAGCTTTGCAATGTATCCTTTGTAACTTTTGATGATTATAGTGATAATCATGACTTTTTCCGCCTACAAGTTTCATGGGCAGCAAATATCAAAATTAGCTGTCTTTCTCATTAGAACACTGGTCCATAAACTTTCAAAATACTTTGCTTCACACTTAAAAATTACTTAGAAATATGTACATACATACACACACAGACACATATATATATACATACTGTGGGGGTGTGCAACAGATATATATATATATTTATTTACAGTGCCATTGCCCAGTCTTTAGACCATGCATATGATCTATGATCACCCAAAGGCTGAAAAACATTGGCTTTATATTCCAATCTCAGCTCTTCCTCCAAGATTTCCACAGCTTTAAATAGGTCAAATTGTGCTTATAAATGAGCCCCTAATATCTATGTACAGATTATTAAAGAATAAATGCCTTCCAGAGTTTTTGCTAAAACCAAAATTAGTCAAAGAAATAACTGGATTTTGGCTGAAATTATTGTCAATTTACTTTACTGGAAGCTATGAAAACCTTATAAACTCCTGCCCCTCATCCTTTATAAATAAGACTATTTTTCCACCAAAACACAGTATTTTACAAAATTGCTTCGTTCACAAGATGGAAAAAATTTGAGAAAAATAATTTTAACTTTCTTCCCTCTCAGCTACTCAGAGTTTCTTTCCATATAGTCTGAGGAGTTATGCTATGAGACAGTGCTGCAACACTGACTTCCATAATTAGTCAGTGAACTCTTGCCCAGTGATACCTGGAAAAGATACAAAATTCCCATTTTGCCTCTCACCTTCTGGAAAACTATGAACCCTTGCATGTTTTTTAATATAATTATCTGAAACTATGGAATGTGTCTCAACTTTTTAGCGATCTCTTAAAAAGCAAGTTTATCTTTTGAAATGTCCTGGAGACCCATGCACAGGAGTACCTCACATAAATTTTATTCTATTTAACTGGATGAATTTTAAATGTCATGCAGTAGTCACACTTTGAGAACATAACAGAAAACCACTTTTGATAATGTCAAATCTTCATGATCTTCAGTCTTGTAGTTAGTTTGCCCACCCTCTTGGTCTTCCAACATTCTAAAGTGCTGCCTGGTCTTTTTTTTAATCTTGTACTATAAAAAACCTGTTACTGCTCACATCACCTATGACAGTGTTATTCATTTTTGTCAAACTTCAGGGGGAAATACTGACACCCCAGATATGAGCCATATTCTCTGCTCAGAGATATTTTTTTCTCCTATCTGGTGTACTGGTAGAGTTCATAGGATGTTGTGTTTGGGGGGTAGTGATCTCAACCAGACCACTGGCTCTGTTGGACCTTGTACTTGGGGGTGGAGAAGCTCATGGCAAAGCAGCAGCAGCCGCTGCATGGGAGCCTGTGGGAGTGCCCTGAGCCAGCCCCTGCTGTGGGCTGGGGGTGATGTGACAGAGACAACCTCACAACTTGTCAGGAGTAGCTACATGATTCTGTTTGCTACTCAAAATAAAAGTGCCGCAGAACAGGAGGGTGCAGGAAACTCTCTGCAGACAGGATCTGAGCAAAGTGCTGTGGGAAAATGCATCTGAGCTGCACCCAGTGCTGCACAAAAACAAGGTTCCCAGACTCTGAAAGAGTGTGAAAATTGCTCACTATCTATATTACTCTCTTACTGAAATCCATTAAGCCATTTGTCACCTGGCCTTTTTATTTAAATCCAGAAAGAGCCCTGCTTTTCCAATATCATGCTCCCTTCCCTTTTGCAGAACATCAAGCTGGTCCAAGAGGCCCAAAACCTTGCTGGAATGAGACACAAACTTTATGAATAGCTTTACCTTCACACACAAGGACAGCAAATGCTCCTCTAAAAGATCAATTTGTTCCTCATACTAAGAGAATACTTCATTAATTGACATGACAAATATGGGCTGGGAAAACGCACCATTAATCAATAAGCATTGGAATGATAGATGTAAGTTGAAAGCTTTGCAGCATCAATTGGCATTTATTTCATAGTTATGTTATTTGTCATCTGTTGTTCAGGCAATGGTTCTTAGACAGCCTCTAGAGCATATAGAAATATGACTGCCAGCATGTCAGAGGGTCCCATGTCACATGTGGCCTGTGAGATGTCCTGGGAGAAGAGTGGCTGCTCCACAGTGCAAAGGGTTCAAGTGATACCCTTACTTGTTCAATCATTTTCAGCATATATTGTAATATTGCAGTTTACAGGCACCTGGTTAAGTTGATTATGGATTATATTAACTGGTTTTAATGAAACCTTGCAAAATGGACAACTGTCTTAAATACATTCCTACAAAGAAACCACAGCCTGAGAAGACTGAGAACGTGAGCACAAGTGAACAACAAAAAGTGGCAGAGTTGACACTACTTCTACTCCTAGCTTAAGCTCCTCATCATACCTCATTTATGAGGTAAAAATGGTGACAATCTCATCTGACAAGAACTAGGCCAAACATCAAACATTTGTAATTATCAAGAAGATGATTTGAAATATGCATTTTCATCCATGGTCTTAATGATAACCTTGCCCTAAACATACAGTACACTTTGATATGGTATGAAGTCTCCACAATTAGGAGGGCATTTAAAAACTGAGCATCCAGACTATGAATGCAAACATCTTACTCATGCAATATCCAGCACTTCACAGGACTTAAAGGCTGTTTAGCAGTAGGAGGTTTCTTATTTAAAAGCAGAACAAAAAGAGCCACATGTTGAAATGCTTTTTCCTCCTGCCATAGTAAAAACTACTGGAATAACACATGGAAAACAACATGGCAACAAACTTAAATGTATTCCTTAGTCAACAAGACTTGAAATCAGCAGATTCTGTACAAAACTTTGTAGAGATGGGTGGGTATTGACTGTGAAAATCTTTTGTACCACAGAGAAGTTGCCTGGTTATCTTGTAGCAAAGTGCTTTCACTGAGCTATCCAGCTTAAGGATGAGTTACATACTTTTCTTTAACAAAAAAACAAATGTTCCAAATTTGCTGACCTTTTTTGAGATGACAAATGGCTGTCAGCAGTATGCTACCTAGCAAATATATTGAAAAAAATAAACACAATCTGTCCCTTCAAAGACAGGTGACATTTTAAGGATGACTGCTAAAACATTTACTGTTCTAAGAATAAATAAAATTAAATAATTATTTCAAAATATTGTTTGTCATCCTAATCTCACCCATTTTTAATATCTATTTCTGTGTAAATTATGTAATAAGCACAAAATATTAGTACAATAGTACATATATGCAGTAGGACAAGCAGAGTTATGATTAGCTAAACACACATATGTAGGGGGTGCAAGCTCAAAAACTTGTTAATGATAAGGAGGTTTTTAATCAAAACTGTTTGGAGATCCCTACTGTAGTGTAGGTAAGCCAGCAATTTCAGTGGCACATTATCCATAGCATGCTGTGGGATAAGGAGTGGTTCATAGACTAAATGGAAATTGCATATAAGAATACCAAAACCCAGTACTTTGCAGACAGCCTGCAAAAAATAGTTGAGCTGGTAAAGAGGCTGGCAAAAATCAGCCTGTGATAGAGCAGAAGAGGAAACAGGTTTAAAAGACAGTGCAGACTAGCAGGGCAGAGGGAATAGTCTATCATAGGTGCTTTATGCACTTGGAATCACACATACACACCTCAGCTGGGAAATGTGGCTAAAGCTGTGCTGCTTGTGAGGAGATGCTTCTCAAGAGCATTTCTATGAGTGTCCTATGCTTATATGACACAGTGGCTTTATCTCTGCATATCAGCATTGCAGCTGCTGAAGGGGGAAATAAAAGAAGCTGCTTTCTGAGCAGCTGAAATCATACTTTGAAAGTGTACAGTTGCCTCTTTGATAGATCCTTGTGAGACAGCTGAGAAATGATGACATAGGTGAAAATACTTCCTTGTAAACTGCAGAATTTCATCACTGAGTCTATCAATCAAAGTTCCATTTGTCATCCATCCTACACATGTAGTAATACTTATTACCAGAGGTGGGAAGCTGCTGCACTCCTACCTCAAGCTAATCCTTGTTGTAAAGAACCACAGCAGCTATTTACACTCAAATGATCCCCTCACCACAAGAGAGGCACCCTGATTCAGCATGCCCTCAAAGACCTTCATCTTATTTGTCTAAAAGTACTGAAAGAGATGAAGGACTGAGTATCCTAAGAGAATGGAAGGTAGCACAATTAAGGACTGTTTTCAGGAATGATTTTCACAAGTTTTAGCTGAATGCACCACTATCAATACAAGGAAGATGAGTGGGGGTTTTCCCCATTTTGAATATTCTTTAAATACTCTCGGTTAGACACCAATCTCAGCTAAACCAGAGCAAATTCTGCATACAGCACATACTTCATATATCTGGAGGTATGAAACAAGATCCAAAACTGGGCATATTATTAACTTAAGTTTTCTGTGTGGCAAAAAGTTGATTAAACCCAAAGCAGACAACAGGAAATAGGAACACAGTGAATTCAGAGGAAATATTGGGAATTTACCATAGTATTATTCTGTTTGAGGTTGCTAAGAGCAACAAAGAAAATCTAAGAACTGTTGTATTCATGGTAATGTAAATTGAAAATAATAGCCAAGCATAGTAATTGAATGGTCAGCCTCTCCCTTCCCACTAAAGTATCATCATTCCCTTCAGAAAGGTGTGGAAGCAACTCTTTACTATCTTCTAATCCTTCTAGAAAGGCAGCACAAAGACAATCCTGTGACATATCTCATTTCTCAAAACATGGTTTAATTAACAACAACATATGGTTATACAAGATGCAAAAAGGACACATAGTTACACAAGGCCCAGTTTTCTCCCTTTTACAAGTGTCCTCCCTTTGGTATTGGTAGGTATGGGGTATTCACACATACACATCTAACAACACTAGCTTGCTCAATTCCATCTTTCAGCTCTATTCCACCTTTTAAGAGATCCAACAACCGATGAAATTTAATGAAAATAAAAGCATGATACTGTGCTTGCACCCTCAATTCATTCCTTATGCTTAAATCTACTTCATCTACTCTGAGCAATTTTCCTTCAGCATTTGCATTCTTCAGAAAAGCCAAGTGCAAATTACAGTATTTTCAGGTTTTTTGTAGACAGAGCTTTCTGGGGGAGGACACCCTCAGTCTTGGAACAGGAAACAACATATTTCAAGCACCATGACAGTTGTAGGTAAATCTGACACTGGTAGGTATTAGACTGACATGACATTGACCAGCATCTACTGGACACATGGTTATCTTGCCACTGAACTCCCCTAACTTTTCTTTATCATACACCTTTGTGAACACTACAAAAGCTTATCAGTTGAATATGTAAATTCTTCTCTTGTAAGTACCTAATAGTTATTTGAAGCGACTCTAATAGTTAAATTTCCCTGTTCTGTATGCAGCACATTAAAATTTCTGTTTCATGATTTGTTCATTAATGGCACTATAATAACTCAGCACCTCATCAGCTGCTCTAAACAAGCATTTTTTAAAACTAAATAATAAATAATTAATAAATATTTATAATTAATAAATTAGAGAGCAGAAAGATCAATTGTTGTGTATGCTGTATGAAAAGAACATTCCATTAAGGCATAAATGGTGCTGTTGGCAGGAATATTAAAGAAGAGAGAAAAACTGTGTATTGGTGGAAATGTAATGCATTCAGTCCAGTGTTTTCTTGTATCAGATTCTGCCTCAGTTTTTTACAATATTTATACTGATTCAAACCTATGTTTCTACTTGAACTTGCCAACATACACTTCACCTCAGTCTCAGTCGAGCCTTCTGGCCAGCTTGTACACAATCCGGCCTACTTGCAGAACACTGGGCAAAAGGTTTCTGGACTGTCTAATTTAATGCTAGCAGGTCTCAAATTGAGATCCTAAATTCCCCTCTTCAAATCTTTCCTTGTACTGTCACTGAACACTTCTTCCTACATTCTCATCACTTATATGATTGTAACAATCAGAAGAAAATGTTGCTTCCTTTCTTTGTGGCTATGCCTAATTGGGCTTCTTTGTTCCCATACCTCCTTTGGAAATACTCCTCAGCTTCCCCATGGACTACTATTAAAATGAAATGCTCAGTTAATGCAAACCTTCCTTTCTAGTTTTCTTTCTCTCTCTTTTTTTTTTTTTTTTTTTTTTGTCATGGGTAGAATATAACAGTTTTTCAATAGAGTGTAACAAAATATGCAGTAATTCAGGCAAGAAGTGAAGAAAATTCCTTTAACTGAATTCAGAGAGATGATGATATTACTTCCAGGCATAGATGTACTGGGATACCAAAAGTAATATCTTTTATCTTGACAATCAAGTTTTGATGACAACATGTGGGCAAGTAGGTCAGATGAGGCAGCAGTACAATGCCTGTAGCTTACATTTCCTTTCCTTTACATCTCTCTCTCTTTCCACCCTTCTGTTTTCTCTGCAGCTAATTTGGAAGGAAAAAACCCAAAAAGTCTGATGTATTTCTTAATGAATTTCTGAAAGAATTAAGTAATTAAAATTGAGCAGAATAGAATAGTATTTTTCCAATTGTCTTTTTCAGACATTTTTCTGTTTTTCAAAAAACATCCACAGAACTTAAGATATTACTCCAATGCATAAGAAATCATGTGCCATCAGTCACTGCCATGGATTTTCTTTTGTCCTTGATTCTTCTGACTGATTGCACTAGACTTAACCTATTAAATATTTAATTGCTGTCTTTCTTGGCCTCTGTACAGCTGTAACTCACCTTGAAGCCATCTAATTTTGTATTATGGTAAAATTAAGTCCCTATGACTGTTCATTTTGTCATTTATCACTTTTCAAAATGATGCAGTCTGAAAGCATTTTTTAAAGGAAGATCCAGTGGTTCCATTTGCACCTCCTATTTTTCCTTTAAAAGAGCACAGGATGATGGCTGCTGTATTCCTCCCAGCAGACATCAGCACAAACAAAAACATAGTGCATTTTATTACAATTAACAAAAGGCAAAAAAGGAGAAACTCGTGCAACAATCCATATTCTTTGATAACAATATAGAATGTTTTAGATTTAATATTTTTGCAAGGCCTGTAAGAGCAGAGCAAAAGAGGAAAAATGAGAATCTCTTAGGATGTCTCCCTAAGAACAATTGATGGAAAGATGCCAGCAATTGGTACACAAAAGAAAACCACAAATAGTGACACAATAATTACATGGCTGACAGCCTCATCAAAGTACCTTGATTAGCATCTGTTCTGGTCCCAGTACTGAAATATCCACAGCATGAAGACACTACCAGCTGTCACCAGCACAGTTCTGAGAACGACTCTCAGAGATGTTCAACCTGCTTCTTAATCTCCTGAAAGGCAACATCGCCTGCTTCAAGGATGAGGGGGAGGCATAGACACATTTTTCCTGGGATTTAGTGTAAGATTTCTGATACCATCCCTCACAGCACCATTGCAGACAAGCTGCCCAGCTGTGGGATGAGCTGTGCACAGTGCACTGGGTTAGGAACTGGCTGAATGCAGAGCTCAGAGGGCTGTGGTGGATGGGGCTGCATCTGCCTGGCAGCTGGTCACCAGAGCTGCTCCTCAGGGTTCACTTTCAGGGACAGATCTGTTCAATATGCTTATCAGCAATCTGGATGCAGGAGTTCAATGCAGTATTAACAAGTCTGCTGTCAGTAACAAACTGGAATGTGCTATCGACTCTCTTGAGGGACGAGAAGCCTTGCAGAGGGCTCTAGATAGATTTAAGAACTGGACAATCATTAATGGTATGAAACTGGACAAAATGATTCAGATGCAACACACAGATGCAGGCAGAGCCACAGGATGCAATGCTAGAGACTTCAATAATGAAATCTCATCAATGTATCATAGAAATTCTATGCAACATCAGTGCAACATGATCAACTGTTGCTATTTAATATAACATTCTACTGGAGATAAGGGAAGCAATAGACTGTTGAAAATTGTGTTAACATTTCATAATTCAATATTGACCATCACCAGCACTACAATATGTGGTAAGACTGATAACTAATTTTGTGTGCAATTCCTGTAAGAAGGCAGAAAAGAAACAAAAAGTGATTGGAGGTGAAAGTGTTGTGGGATTATTTGATGAAACAAAACAGTGTTTCACCAGTTTGACTAGGTTTATCTGTCTTTTATTTCTTACCAAAAAAAGTTCCAGTTTTGGTAAAATACCATAGGCATATTCACAGACAATATAATTAATTGCTCTAATATCAACATATTTTGAGAGTGAAAAACATATTCTAGTAGTTCTCAGGGATTTTGGACATTAAAAAATGCATGAGAATGTGTTATGAAATTGAGTTGTGAGGGCTATTTAAAAAGAAAAAAAAAAGCAAGCATGGTTAAGATATTTGCAGCCTCTAGTTCCAAATTATACACCCTTTATACAACACCTTAATTAAGTCACACCAAACAAAAAGCCTTGACCTAGACTCTGCATCAATAAATACACAACAACTGAATAATACAAGTGCCAACAGGAACAAGTGAACAACCCAAGTTGATAATAATATTCACAAGGAACATAAAGCCTTTCAGGCAGCAATGCCTAGATGCAATCATAGATTCAAAGTATTCACCGTGTAAATCACAAAGATTCTTAATAGTGAAAGAAAGGTTTTGAAACAGCATATGTAGTTGAAGCAGTGGAACGTCCACTTAAGTATTCTAAAATAAAGGTAAGCAAAAGACAAGTAGAATAAAACCTCCTCTAAATTAGGAGGAATTATTAGGAATTAAATTAGGAATTTCTTTTGCAAGAGAAAGACAAAAAAATCTAAGAGCAATTTCTAGAGAAACTAGAAAACAGCAGAATAAGCAATTAACTTCAGATTTGTCCAAGATGTTTTGGATATGATGAAAGGAAGGATTGAAGTCCCTAGTGAAGGCAAGATACTCAGACAGAGAAACACATCTGTGAAAGACTACCTAAGACCACCATGTCCTTTAAAACTTTCTAAACATCTCTGCATTACTTGGTCTTTCTGTTTGCACTCATAAATGAGTATCAGTCCTTCTGCAGCCAGGTCTTGTATACAGACTTACTTACTGTGGCTTGTGTTGGAGCAAAATATTTACTACAAACAGTTTCAATGCATTTCTTTGACCTGAAATTAATATAAGCAACTTTGAAAGCTGAAAGTTTGAAAGTTTCAAACAGGATTCATTTAGAGACATAAACCAAACAGTCCTATCAGACTATGTGCCTCAATTTGCAAAGCACATAAGAATGCAATTAAAACTGGCTGTAGGTCAGCTAGCTAATTTTGTAAATACCATACACATAGCCAAGGGATAACAAAGCATGGGAGGGCACACACACATGTGAAGTGTTTTAAAGATCTGTTTATACCTTTTGCCTCCAGAAAAAACCACCCCAAAACATTAGGGCTTCTCCTGGAAGATTTCTTTTTCAAACAACAATTAAATTAACTTCTTGTAGTATTTCTGTTGTTGGTCAGTGTTGGATGCATGTTACTATAAAGACATTTATCTTGCTCCCAGGAAAGGTGCACAGCAGCATTAGTCAGAAAATTCAGCTCTGGTGGGACAGCTATATTGATTTATTTCAATAATTACAGTCACAGTTCCTATTTCATTACTTGAAGGCCACTCTGCTCTGAGGAAGGTGCAAGAAGAGAATAAACAGTTATCCCTCCCTTGGGAATGCCAGTTTCTAACTGATCTCTAGATTCTAAGTGAAGCTACCTTTTCCTATGGTCATCTCAGACCAACATAAATAACTAACTAGGAAAGCTAATCCAAAAAACAGTAACATTTGTGGTGACAATTTTCTAAACATACTGCATACATTCTGTTGCTGGCCTCAGCCCATTTGGGTCTCCTGCATGCACTGCACACAGCCAGACCCTGAAGGAGTTCAGTGTCACTAACAATATAATGAAAGCTAGTAAAGTGAACGGGGAATCACAAACACATTAAATACCACAGATTTTTCATCCTTAACTGGGGCTTTGTATCATTCCCACAGTAGATAAGTTGATACTGACTTAAAAAGTCTCAGAGTTGGGACTGTTATGATGCTATGGAATTGGTATTACCTGGACTTGAAAGGATCATAGTAATAAGAACGGAGCTCACTGAAACCTCACAATGACTTTCTCAAACATCATTTACTCTTGATTTTCTGTTTCTGTTTAATACTTCTTTAGGTGGGCTTTGTAATGCCCACAAAAGTTTAAAATTATTGGCCTTCACCTAACTGGCGACTCTCAAATTCTCAGAGCTTTCCTGTTCTTACGTTCTAAGAATAAAAGAATGCGCTTGTTGATTTCAATGCTTTTGTTTCAGGAATAAGTTCTTTCAGGGATGTCTATGTACATTTTTGTGGTTTAGTGATTAAATAAGGTTTACTGACAAAAGTTTCATGTAGAAGTGTAGAAGAAGTGTAGCAATGCCTTGTATTTACAGATCATCTTTTGTTAAACATCTGAAAGCACTCTGTGAACACTCATGATATCAGCCTCTTAGGTGGACTTTGAAGGAGGTAGCAGGTCTATTTTGCAGAAAGGAAACTTCAACACAGTAAAAGAAGACAAAAAGACCTTTCCAGGCAATATGTTAAAAAGTATAAACAGATCTTATAATACCAAATCTTGTGTTTAATTACCAGCCCACTTCACTTATACATCAAATAGTTACAATTCTGTGTCACCTCTTCTTAGAAAGGTTTCACTGCAGTAATTCAACCAAGTAGCATTGAAGCATTATAACATCTCCTGCTTAACCTTTCCCTTCTCCCTGACTGCCACAGACTCATGCATAATCTGCTGATGTCTCTTTCTGCCTTTTGGCCTCCTACTTGACAAGCTGGCATAACCTATGATTTTTAGTAGACAGACTGACAAGAAAAAATGGGAGGGATCAAATATATACACCCACATTTAATTAGCCTTCAACATGACTGCTTCATGGAGAGCAAGTTCATAAACATCAAAAAGAACTACAGCCTCAGTACAGATCCATATTCTTAATTGACTGCTGCCATTGACAGGAAGGTTGCTGTAGTGAGGGACTTGCCCTGCACTCACGGGTCACAACAGAATGTCAGAAGTTAGAAATGAGCAGATACAGGCAGTCCATTATTCTAAAAGACCAAGTCATAGCACTTGCCCAGCTCATTGCTTTTTCACAGGTTTATATCTTAAACTCCCAATTTACACCTCACATCACATCCTTTAAGAGCTGCTCACATTTACAAATGGGAACCTAAAGCCAGAGAACAGATAGCTGCAATGGATACCCAGAAGAACACGCTGCAAAACAGTGGCAAAGATGCATTAGTTCAGGAATGTTTGTCCACACTCCTTGGACCTCACCCCATTTAATCTCAGTGGATTCTTCAAGATAAAAAGGAGCAGAACTAATGTACTACACTAGGTTGCTGAAATAAACATTAAAGATGAGACTTTTAAGTGAAAACTCCAGCTCTTGATGAATACATGTCTTATTTCTAAGCTGATGTAGAGGACAGATCAATGCCAAAAACTTTTTTAAGGCACCTGTTTAGTCCCCATTGCATTCTGGTAGCATAAACCTGCCACTAATCACTTTTTGTACTAGAAGTAAATTGCAGAATGACTAGGACAGAGATTTGCCTAATGCTTGCAGATGTAGGATTCACTGCTTAGAAATGTCTTGGATAATTTTCAAACCACTTCTCCTCGTCCCCCTTCATTTAGTGTTCATTCATTGCTCTCTTTTCTCCCTATTTTCCTTCTGTTTTCATTCCTTCACCTTGGTTTCAACTAGGTGGTGATAAGGGAGAGAATATATCTCTGCATATTTCAGCAAGACTATTTTTCTTCGGGTAACAAAAAGATATTTGCTAATTTCTCTCTTGAGTGGGTTTTGAAGATTTTCCAAGCTTCAAACAAGTATTTCTTAACCACTTCTAAAGAATCCAACTATTAGAAAGTTGCATGTTATAGTTCAGAACATTTTTATTTACTGAATTAGGCAATTCTTCCATCAGTTGGCATGATCTGGCAGCAAGAACTCCAGAGCATGTTTCCCCTGCACACCTCTTGTTCCAAGGTTTGATGTAATAGCTGGCATCCTTTCCTTCTCTTTCATGCCTGGCAGCAATGGGACAGCGCACACATGGTTCCCTGCCCCCATCACAGCCCACCTGCACAGAACGAGGCGACTGTGGCGCGCGGCTGAGGACGCAAACACACCGAGACCAGCCCTGACACTGCAGGGCCACGGTGGGCACTGCTGCTCAGGAGGGGATTGCTGCTCTCAGAGCAGTGTCAAAACAAGCAGACAAGCCAGCTGCTCCCTGAAGCATCCTCGAGCCTCAGCGGCTCCCATGCAGGCACCCAGGACGCTGAATTCCAAACGCTGCTTGAGCACAGACACGTCAGTGATGTCTGTTCTATATTTTCCTGTCCTCAGCTTGATGGAGTCATGCAGGGCATTCAGGAAGCTGGCTGGATATTTCCTACTGACTTCAGTTGGATCTGAATGGTGCCCCTGCTGAGTGGTATTGTGGTGACAGCCTTTGGAAGAGCAATGACAGAACAGCTTTTAGCTGAGATGCTGAAACATCATGTGTGACATGGAAGAACAAGCTGGGAGTGTGATGGGAGCTTAAGCTCTGTGTCTGTCTGTGAGGACTGACACACAGTCTGGGTGATGTGCTGCAGCAGCCAGGCTGCAAAACACCTCACATACTTAAGCAATCAAGAAAGACTTATCTATTAAATAATCACTGCCACACAAGGATATCTCTCAGGGAGGGTAAATACATCCTTAGTGGCCCGTTCTAGACAGATCAACTGATGCACCATGAAGACAGAAGATGCTTGCACAAGGCAAGGTTATTGTGTTGGTCACCCAGACATACAACTTCTGTAGCCTTAACAAATGAAATAAAGACCAACTTGGAAGAGAGTGATCTAATTCAGGTTTTGTAAGGGATAATATGGTAGTCAGAAGAGCTTCTTTCTACTTGTAAAGGAAAATATTTTACCTACATATATAATCCTTGTCCACAGCAACATTAGGTGCATCTGTCTTTACTGCCTGATTTGGCTTTTTTTTTTTTTTCATTTCAACCCTCTAACCCTACTCTAGACCTTCACAGGGCACTGGTGTATGAGAGCTTTTACTTGAGCTGTTACCACTCCCTCACTCCCTTACAACTGGACGTCTTCCTCTCTTCCCTTCCTTCCTGTCTAATTCTTACTGTGCACCACATAATTAAATTCACCTACCAGTTCTCCAGAATACTTTACAAAAAAGAAGATATTACTGAGATTATTGATGACTGAAAACAAGTCTTTCAAGTGGTGGTGTCATTTAACCTAGAACTACGCCCCTGCACCCTTGATATGCCTCAGAGCCAGAAAAATCAAAGTGCATTTATTCACAAAGCTGTTATCTTTTTATCTCTATCAGCTTTGGCAAAAGATGAAAATTGAGTTTTTAACCTTGCTGGTCAATTTCTCAGGTATCTTATTTCCTCAGACCAAACCTGCATCTCTCAAGATTAGATGCAAATAATTTTTTTTACGTGCTGTTTCCAAGATTTCATCACAACTCTAAGTCAGGAATCAGTAGTACAAAAGGTTGCAGGTAACCAATGTATTGAGAGAACACTGACCGTACTAGAAGTGAAAGAATGTACAAATAAATTCCAGTTATCTGTATCAGGATGAGAAAAGTTTTCAAAAAAGAACAGAGGCAGGACAGGATCAAACAGCATTTACTGATACACAAGACAACAGATACACAACTATGGCACCTACATCAGTGTTTCCCACCAGCATCTCAGCATTCTGCAGTAGCAGCAAAATAACTTACACTTCAGTAGAATTTTAACCACAAACAAATTGAGCACTTTCTTTGTTCCTTTGAATAGGAAGGAATGAAGATGAAATTTCCCATAGGAATAGCTTGTATGCACAGAAAGTAATGTAAGTCATTTATCACTACTCTGATGGTCTTTTCTAATGAACATCCTCCAGCTACTGAAAAATAACATCATAATGTAACACATATTTTGCTACTTGAGTGAAAATGCCACTGACATCTTCTGTTTACTTAACTAGAGAATACAGAACAATGAAGGTTAAACCATGTACTATCTTCTCTGGAGTGAAGCAGGTTTATTCATACAAGATGGTCCCCCCCAAAAAAACTCAAAAAACCAAACTTAACCAAACAAATCAGCACTGGAGCTAAATTGCTGAAATAAACAAAATATTAGATGAGTAGAAGTAAAAGTATTGAAACTTCTAGTCTCTGGTTTACCAGTTCTAATCTGATCTATGTAAAAAGAGGCCGAAAGTCACACTTATCAGAATGTTGAGGGGACTGCATGACATCAGCACATGGAATTTAGTTCAGGTGACAGACAGGTCCATCTTACAAAAGCAGTGCAGGAAACAATAATTGCTTTCCCCGGCTTTTGACAATTTCACTGTAAAAAAGCTCAACCCACTGACACTGACTGCCTCACAGATGCCCAAGAAGCCACTCCATCAGGTACAGTGAGTGCAGGGATACAGGGACTTTACTATAGATCATACTTGTGACATAATTGCTAATCAAGTTAAAAAAAAAAATCATTATTATCCTTTTCACAGTTGTCATTAGCACTAAATCCAGTTAAAATACTAAGTGAGACTATAACATCAAAACAAAAGAACAAATCCATAGGAAAAAAAACAACCAAGCAAACCCACAAATGAAAAAAAACAAACTGAAACCAAAATACCAACATCTCTTCAAACTTTTCCATTAATATTGTCTCTAAAAAACCCACTGGCATTTGATAATGATATATGAACATGGAAAAAATACCAGTTCGTAACTATTTCTGAGAAAGGTTCATATAGTTTGGTTTCTGCTATTACTTTGACTATTACTTCATTAATTATTTGTGTGCAAGTTTAGTTCAGAACTGCCTATTCACATGCCTTTCAGCTTGAAGATTTTGATTGCTGCTGCAATCCCCCACTTCCTGGCTGTATTGAGCAACGAAGCTGTCCAGCTGTTCTGCGGTGCCGAAATAGTGATTCAGTGAGGAGGTGATGGCATCAGATTTGATTTGTTAGTTTGTATTGTGGTTTCTAGAACCCATGAATCCTTCTCATTAAATAACCATCAATCGTGCTGGAGATGATTAACTTCAGAAGTCAGAATTAAATCAGCATTGAATCTGCACTGCTATTAGTACAGTTAATTTTCTGTTTGATGGTTGATATGCCAGGTGTCCATTGTTCAATGTAACTTGAAAAGTGAAAAAAATAATTGCGTGCACATGCTCTTCTTATTTCAATAATACACTGGAATTCAATTTCAAAGAGTGGGTGAGAGCAGTGGGAGTTATAATGGTATTGACCTTCCCCTCTGTGGAGGATGCTAATGCTGCAAAACAATCAATATACTAAGAAGACAACCAAAAAAATGAGGCCACATTTTTGCTTTTCCTCCTTTAAGATTTTTATACTGATGATGTGCCAGGAAACTCATTTTACATTAGACCAGTAATTCTTTCTATACAAAGAAGTGTTATATTAGCAGCTGACAATCCATCGGAGCCAAGAGAGCCTTCTTAAGAAGGAAGTGAAACAAGAGAGATTGCAAAATGGAAAATTTGACTTTTTCCTTGCATCAAGTAAAATTCCCAAAACAATAGTTCCGTGTCAAAAAAGATAGCTAGATCAAACAGCAATTCTCTCCATCCTCCATTGAAACCACAGTCAGAAACTTATAGGCTGCTTCTAAAGGAGGAAAAAAATCCACCAGCTTGACAGCTGAGCATTCTTTTTTCTGCTCTTACCAGTGTTTTCTGGGCAGAGTACAACCTTTATCCTTTTGTTCATTAGGCAACAAGGTCTCTGCTGGACATAGAGTAAGAGCCAAAGTACTCATAGTCAGGATTTAGAAAATCAGCTTTTGCACAAGAACGGGAGAGGGCAACTTTATCACAGACTGTACTTCTAAGAAAAATACTAAAGAAGCTGGACTTTTGTTAATGCTTCAGTGTTGAGCACAGCTCTCTTTCAGCTCTCTTGTAGTGCCTAACCTCAGGCCACTTGTCTTTTATCCCTCTGCCCACAGAGTGCAAAACAGGTTGAAAGACAGAGCTGGCAGAGGGGTGAGCAAGAGGGAGCTGAGGAAGGGTCAGGTCACCGGTGTGCACCTTCACAGCAGCAGCAGTGCAGGTATGAGAACAGCCTGCCCAGATGTCTGACCCCTGCATGAGTGTCACCCGCTGAGACACAGCCTTGTCCTTCTGCCATCAAGCATCAGAAAGCCAAGCAAATCCAACCTATCTGCAACATGGAACTGTTGTTATGAGGGAAACAGACATCTTATAAAGGCCCATCAGCCTTCCTGGAATTTACAGAGACTGTTGGTCTACAAAAGAATAATTAAAAAGGTAAAAGTACTTGTAGAATACATCCATAGGAGGAAGTTGATAGGGCAGCCAGCAGTAGCGCAAGCCATTAAATTCTGTTTTGGTGAGTGTGTTTTACACCAATAGTCCTTTATTAGATAATTATTTAACCATTTAGAACTTACAAGATATACACATCTTTGTGTACTTAACCACACAATTGTTTTTGCTACTCCTTCCTCCTACTCGGTAAATTTATCAGACTGGGTACTGGTAAACTGTGTAAGTTTTACTTAACAAGGCAATTAGCCCAACAATTAGTATATATACATGACCTGTCCCCTCAACATCTTCTAAAAGCCAAAATCAGATTAAATACTTTTACTGAAAGCAAAACCAGTCATAGAAAGCCATACAGCAAATGAACCTACTGAACTAAATAAATGGAAGTACTTTTTAAAACCAGTTTGGCATCCACACATCAAATATTCAATAGCATTTACTTGATCTTTATTAAAGCCTTCTGCCATACCATTGTTGTTATTTTACTGTACAGTTGTTGGCAGCTCATTTTCATAATCAGGGACTCATTAAGAGTCAGCAATTTGATGCTTAATAACTTGTTAACCCTGAGTAAATATATTTAACTAATTTCAAATTGAATTGCATTTGGCTTGCGTTTTCTTTTCTTTTCTGTTTAGTTTTGGGTTTTTTGTTCAATAACATCTTTAGTGAGAGAAAGTACCATTTAAAAAGGAGTTTTTGCTAAAATATATTTCAGATTGTTCCCACTTACTTTTCAACACACAAGCCATCTTCCTGTGGTTTGCACTCTAACATTTTGTGTTAGTTCATTTTGGTTTATATAGTTTCTTCAGCTATGGTGTTAGCTCTGATAAGGAAGACATTCAGCCTACTCTCAAAAATGTCTTAAATACTTGAGTACTACCCTCCCTCTTCAAATACAGTTTTAGAAAAATCCACTCTTGTTCTTTTTCGGGGCTTGGTTTTATAAGCAAGGCATGTAAAATAAAAACATCAACACCCAGACTGTTGTACTTAGATTTTTCTATGCCTAAGGACTGCAGAATCTCAAGTGTTCTTATACCCCTCTCTTTTCACTTATGTCCTAACAAGAGGCAGTTACTGAGCTCTGGCAGGTTCAAATCGACAGGACAACAGAAAAACAAAAATAAATATTTTCTGGAGATCTGCAAGTCTTAGTCTTCATCCACTGGGGGAATCAAGTGTCTGAAGTTTTAAAAGGAGCTGTTTGATGCTGTATTTTGGCCTACTACAAAGCTCTTATGGCCAACTCAAAACCACCTGTGGACAACCAGAAATGAGGTGCAGCATCAGTTTTCAGGCACTGTCTGTAGGCACAGAAGTGAAAGAAAGCAGAACTCCAAATTGTATTATTCTAATGAGCATCTTGTTCTGCACTGCACTGTTCTCCTGAGTTATGCTGCTCTTCTCTCAGGAATTATCACTAAATAACAGAAGTTTCTTTTATTTTATGCACTAGAACTATCCATGCTTGACAGAGTACAGTTGGCGTGCTACACATTTGTGGGAAGCAACTCCCAGAGTTGATAAGACAGAGAGGTCTGCTAAACATTACAGTGCTGGGGTTTTTTTACAATATCTCTACAGAACTTACTGACAAAACTGGTGTTGAAATCATTAATTCAGAAACAACACGACTGCAACAGAATGGGCCAGACTTTATTTTTCTTGTACATTGTACAAGCTCTGGATACAGAGCTTGTATATCAGCTAAGGAAAATGCTGATATTCTGACCCCAGATCAGTCCTCTGGATTGTTAATAGCATCATCAACTGATAAAGGAAATAAATGCTGTTGAAGTGATTTACAAGAAAATGTTAGGGGTGATTGGCTGAAATGTGAAATCAAATTTTATAGGCAAACTGAAGGGTGTATATATATATTTAACTAATTTTATTCCTTAATTTGGCTTATTAGAATTTATAATTTACAGAAGACATTACTGATTAGGAACTTTAAGTTTTTGGTTTATTAAATTTTGCTTATTTTTACATAATTCTGGCACCTACACCTAACAAGTTCATATACTACCCTCAACGAGAAAAAGCACAGGGTACACAGATGCAGATGGTCTTGAGTAGAATAGTTTGAATAAGATTTGTGATGGCTTCTTTCCCCCCCATGGTTTTACTTGGCAGATTTCACAGACGAGAAAGACAAAAAATGTCACTAAACACAAGCAGAAAGATGCTTTCTCAAAGTGCAGTGTTTAATTTAGAGGCTGTATGTTGCTCAAAAATACTTTCCACAAAATAAATGAGATTTTATGAGTAGGTGAAGAGGGTCTCTTCACTTGGATGTCTAGTCAACCATGGGTTGACTCAGTCAAGTTTTATATTTTGGTACTGTGTTTATTTTGACTTGAGAACATGGCTTTGATTTCATATTGAGAGACAACTCAAAGGAGTCTTACAGGACAACTCAGTGAGTCTTACAGGACAGCTGTTCCTTGGATAGAACAAAGCAATTGTTAAGTTCAGAAAAACAACACCAGTTTAAGTTATCCCATATAATTAAAAGAAACAGATACTGCATACAGAAGCTGGAATTTTGTGTAATATGGCCAGACTAATACTTCAGTTTTTGGAAGAAGTTATAGTGATCTGACCAAAGGCTGCTGCTTTACTTCTGTACAGGAGAAGCACTGCTTCAGTTGATTAAAACAACTGCTGCTAGGGAATGCAGGTATTTACATCAAGGGTTTTGACCATTTGTCTTTTAAAATTCCTTATGGACAGTTTAAAATAAAAAGACAAATAAAATCCTAAAAAGACTTGCTATTCTAATTGTGGACTGTCTTAGCAAAAGTAAAACTGAGAGGATGCTTACAAATCACAGGTAATTGATATCCATACTTCTCCAGAGTGAAAATAGATAAAAAGAGTTCCTTCACTATTGTGGTAAATAATCAAAACAACCAACCAACATTTTTGACCCATGGTACTCAGAATCAGACTAATTTTTGAGAACCAGTGCCTAAATGAACAAGAAGGGTTGGCCCACTGTGGCAGATCCTTGCAGTGAACACAACAAAAGCACACTCTCTTTTCCCTAAATAGTGTGCCAGATAGACAAATCAATGAAATGCAATGTCATCAAACTTGGCTGGGGTGGCACAGACTCTATGGCAGAGTATTGTCTGACCCAGATTCATCCAATACAATGTGATGAGAAGTTTGTGTGACACACAGAGAAAAGAGCACAGAAATTTGCAGTTTCTAATAGAAAACACACATCTTTCCACTGTTATTTTTATACAGGGAAGCCTGCTAATCATACAAGAGGTTAATGCATGTTCTACATTTCTCATATGAACAGGAAGGCCTTTATTTCATCCTTATATATTAGAAATAATAAAGAAGTCTAAAATCAATTTTTATCATTAAAAAGCCAACTTAACTCTGAAGACTTTGTTTACCTACTTCTTCTGAGGTCATTCTTTTTGTTGAAGAAGGATTAGCCTATTTCTAGACTCTGTCATAATACATAACATCTGCGCTTTCTTTCATTCTCTACAATGAGATTTAATATGTAATACTAAGATATAGCTTGACAAAATGTCATTTTTTAATGGCCTAAAAACCACACAACTCCTATTGATTCCTTTATTAAACAGATGTAGACCAGTACTACCTCATCAGTATTTCATGATGTTACTGGCAGGAAAAGAACTTGGGATTGCAGAGACAACAATGTTTACATCTTATACAGGAAGTTAAGTCCAGTAACAAAAACCAGGTAAAAGAATCAACCCAAAAAGCCTCCAACCCTCCCACCCCCTGCAAGTTCCCCCCAAAACTCCCAAACCAAACCAAAAACCACAAAAGAACTCACAAAACCAAAAAACCAAAACCAACCCAAATCTCCACCATTGGGAAAAGAGGCAACTAGTGACAGCAGCAAGTTTTTCTTGAATTTTTACTTGTATATTCTTGTGAACAAAGTATACAAAATAAAATCACAGGCATTTACTTCACCATCATTCATTTATTATAACTTTCTCCCAGTGCAAGGTTGTCTCACTTCTGCTAGTATCTGAGCTGATCTATTGCTAAGACAGAATACAATTCTGTCAGTAAAGACATGATGTTTATGAAGTAATTTTCTGAGGATGCACTTGAAAGCCCTCAAGTGAAATAGATGACAGAAATTCAGAACATTTTGATTATTTAGTGCATTTCCTAATGCTTTGTCCTGCTTTATTTTGTAATATTCAAATAATTAGCAGTACAAATGGAAGTGGCAAAAATCCCAAATCTATAGCACAAACACAAGAAACCAGACACTTAGGCTTTTGTACTCCCCAGTTTGCTGAAACTCAGCAGCAGGAAGTTTCTCCTCTTATGCACTGCCTTATAGCTAGCTAGAGAGTCACAGGGCATATAAGCAAGATGGCAATACTATAGACAGATGCTGCAACTTATTCACATCATCTTTTGGTTTTTATGTCAGTCTTCCCCTCCAACATTGCCCATACAGCTTCTATCCACTTAATACTCATTGCTATTTCTTGCATTGCAAGCTTACCTCACCTTACAATATTGCTGCATTGCAATGCTCCTTTCTGAGCCTGCTATAAGGCCCTGATAATGCACATGAATGCTGACTTGCCCGTCAGTACTTGATAATTTAATTCTATCAAACTGTTCTGCTGTTTCAAACCTTTCTGATACCTTAGCCTTGCACCAGTCTTGCTGTTGCATCCCTGCCCAGTCTCTAGCCCTGGACATAAAATTCACCTTAGTCTTAAGTTCCACTGCTATTCTGTTTGAACATCAAAATAACTTTTTTATGGTACAATGCACTTCTCCTTGATTCCTAGACCAAGACTTTCCAACTCCCTGAAGTTTGAAAACTCTATGAGAGTTTATGTTCAATATTCAATGCCCACCTTCCGGCACTAACTGCTGCTGCCAAGCTGGGAAGTCCATTGCACACCCTGAGGTTACTCTTCCCCCCAGACTCCCTACATTCCAAGTACAAGAAATGTCTCACTGTAATTCACAGGCATAAAACCCACATTAAAGGACAAAAAGTTGGACCTTTTATATTCCTCTCATGCCATCTGCGCTCTCACAGATGCACAGCATAGAGACCACTACAGGTTCTGCTTCCTGAATAGGTCATGCCAGTGAAGCTGTGGATTGTTGTTGAATATATACAGATGTGTCCATTTCTCACAATGCTAAGCACATGTAAGGGTGGATTAGATAAAATACAGGTTATTTTCAGGTTAAATAATCTTGTTTCTAAGTTGTACTTGAGGGATATGCAAAGAGAACAGAGATTTGTTATCTAGAAGCAGAAAGTTAATTTGTGTGATAAACAAATATAAAAACTTTTGATGAATGAGAAAATAGAGAAATGGTCAGTACCTTTGAAAATCAGCTATCTTCTGCATAAAATGGACAAACTGCTGATATACCAAGCACATAGATATATGATTTAGTTCATGAATGATTACAAAACTTTTTCAAATCATTAGTTCAAAAAAATGCTTGGAACCTAGAAATTCTCAGAGCTGACCCATTACCTAAATGACACAGCATACAAACCAACCCAGCAGCTCTGCCAGAAGTCAAAAGAAGCTCTTTCTTTGTAGATCAGCTAATACATGAAATGCTTCAACAGCAAATATTTCAACTCTTTGACTGACTATATATTGTTCTTCTCGATTGCTGTCTGGTTGAGGACATACCAGAAAAAAATTTGTTATGACCTATATCCTGATCAGAAAAAGACATATGTAAGGCTACACCTATGAAAATATTTTCATTTAGTTGTGTTGGGGGCCTGGAGTGTCTGCCTCACGAAAATTTTGGAAAATATTCACTGTGGAAAGAAACAACTCCAAATAAAAGAAGAATTCATTTCTCATGCCATCAGGGGATCTCAGAAGATTCTGAGATGTGTCTACTATAGTCAGACCAGCCATGGTCACAATAATGTCACAGAGTAGGATATAAATGTGCTGCCTAAATGGGAAAAGACTATTCATCTCCCAAGAATCTTCACAGCCTTTGTCAGGTAGCTGTTTTCATATCTACACATTGTCTCTCTTTATGTCAGTAAGTCCACATAGATTACCCTGCAGCATATGCTCATCTCTTTATGGCTGCCTATCTTTCTTTGTGTATTTTCCCATTTGTGAAAAATCTGATCATATGTCTAGAGCAGCTATACAAGTAACATCTTTCCCATGTAACTACTGCTTATAAGCTTTTAAATAAACTTGCTTGAAGAACTCTACATAAACCTTGAGGAAAGTGAGTTTTTAAATTAAGCACACCTTTCCTTTTCCCCCTTTGGCCCAGACCAATCAGGATAAAGTAATATCAAAGTGGGATGAATCTTTTTCCAGCATTCCTAAAGTGAAGCAATTCTTCATGCCTTTGCTCTTTTCCTTAAAACTGGCCAGAAAAGAAAAAAAACCTGGTTTTGCACTGTTTCCTGCTGTGTAGGTTTCTTCCTTCTCCTTCTTTGTGTGAAGAAAGGTAAGACGGTTGAACAAAGAAAATAATGAAAAAAGGCAGCTTTGCTGACTGATCCATTTCCCACCAGGCACTCTATTGTGTCTGAATCGCATCTTCCTACTTGGACTGTGAACAGGTCATTGACTGAAAACATTTGTTGGTGACTGCAAATGGGAAGTTAGTCTTGACTTTGAATACTCAACAAGCTGGAATTTTTTCCAAAGGAATTTATTCAAATTTTATGCAGCTGGATATGTCTGCTAGGGATGAGACTCAGAGGTGCTTTGAGGGCAAAAAAGATCAAGGTGGTAACAACTTTCTGGATGACGGAGAGAAGCACACAAAGTCCTGAAAAGACCAGCACCCATTATCTCCCCTTTTCCAGCCTAGTGCTGACATTTCATTGGTGCAGGAACATCCCCTCTCACTACCTTCAATTCATTGCCCCATAGTGAAGTGTAGCGTCTCTGTGCATTGCTCATCTGCCACCACATCTGGTTTCAGCAATGACCAAATTTAGGTGAAAGTGACTCAAGCTGATACAAAATCTTAACATTCTTTCTGAATCCATCAGGATGACAGGACTGTATGAATAATGCTGTTAGAAGAGTATCAGTAATGTGTTTGTCAGTGTAAGACCCCTTGAAACTCTGGGCTTGGCTGCAGCACTCAGAGCAGTGGAAAAGCAAAGATTTCTCTGGAAACTCTGTAGTAGCTGGGAGCTGCCCCCTGTCACAGTGTTTAGGTACCCCTGGGATAAGTAGATGATTACCTGACTGTGACCAGATGACAGTCCCTGACCTGTGTTACGGACTTCAAAATCTCAAGGCAGCAAGCCTTGGACTTCTGCTTTTCTGAGTGGAAGCAATCCTTGATACAATCTGACCTACTTCACCTGTAAATAAACAACAGGGACAGACACCACTGATCAGCTACAGATTGCTTTTTGCTGCAATGAAATCCCACTGAGGTCTTGGGGACCTGAATGCCATACAGTGATGGCACAGTGGTGCTCAACAGGAATACCAAAGTGGACTGCCTAAATGGAAGAGAGCATTCAGCCTAGTTAGGAAGTGACAAAGGATTACAAGTCAGGAGGTGCCTAGAGGAGACCTCCAGGGCAACATAATTAGCTTGACTTTAACCCCCAGACTTAGCCTAAAAGCAACAGCAACAGATGAAAACACTGGAACCTTTTTATGATCTACTTCAAAAAGTGATTGGCAAAAAGCAGCAGGAAGTAAGTCAGTGTGCCATTTTGAGCCCATGGTGCAACAGACAGGATTCCATCACAGAAAAAGCATTTCTACTTCCCCTACACACGCTGTGACACAGGGGATCTAAGATGCCTTACTCAGCAGCTTCAACATGGGAAGGAGCAACTTAGAAAAACCTGGTACAGCTGAGAGGAACTGTGCAGAAACTCTTCAAAGGAGTAACTTCAAAGAATTTTAGACAGACCAAGTGGAGAAAAACACAAGGCAAGGAGAAATTCTATCATATTTGTTATATCCAGGATCAATGGCTAAAGGCAAGGAAGAAAAGTGCCTGTCACCCAAATGCTTTGAATTTGTCAACCAGAATTCAAGGTGATCCTGGATTTAGGCTTTCTGCTCATGTTCAAGATGACTGTACTTAACTTCAATTCCTGGTCCCTGCTTTGAGAAGAAAAAAAGGCAGTGTTAGAGACAAGTAATAATTAGAAAGGAATAGAGGGAAGAATTTACTATTCTGTTTCAGTTTTTGCTCTGCCATTTGCCTATAACCTAGTTCTCACTCTTCCCTCCCAAAGCCAGTGCCCATTATTAAGAAGAAGCTGAAGGAATAGATCTATGATTTGCTGTAACTGTATATTTATGTCAGCCTGTTAACTTTCCATTGCAAGATGAGCTTTTCATGAGTGAGAAATTTTTACAGTTCTGAGAGACGTTTCACCGTGATGTAGTATTTTCTGTAGCCATTTACAGTGGGGAACAGTGAGGAATACAAGACTGCTGCTATATGAATTTCAGCCCTGGTTCTACACTCAACTCATGTAGAGAACTCAAGTCTGGACTTAAGTAACTTCACTGATTGGTGTGATGATAAGCCATAATATTTGGCAGCATAAACCTTTTATTATCAACATATTAGGGGCACCTGACTATCTTTGTCCATATTTAACATTCTTCATTTTTTGCCATCTCAAACTCATCAATTTTCACAGCAGCCAGACACCTGCACTCTGACAATTCATCACCTTATTTAAATACCAAAGCATGAGAAGCCTCTTAATAAGGTTAGAAATCCAGGTCTGTACCTTTAAAAAATACTCTTGACCATATGGACATATGGAATTTCATCAAAAAACACTCAGTGACTGCAAGGCAAAGCAGAATTGCAGAATTAACATACACCAAGATAAAAAATTAAGTATGGTTGCTTATGACACATTTTGGATTTTGAACTTCTATTTTTTGTTGTCTTTGTTTTTTTCTTGGGTGAGAATGGGAGCTACAATTGTTACTAGCTATAACTTTTGAGACTTCTATTCATTTTGAAATGGTACATCATTGAACTATGACACTTTTGCCTCAGACCTGAACATAGTACAGTTGAAATTGTGTTTTTTCTTCACTGTGCTTACAGTTACGTAAAATCTTTATTTATATTGGTTTAGGAAGCAGGAGAATTAGCTCAAAGACACCAGTGATCTCTGTGTAAATCTGAATTCATTCTATTTTAATGAAAATCTTCCAGTTCTATTTAAAACAGGGTAACAGCAAAAAGCTAAGTCTAACTCTTGGGCTGAGGATGCAGTCACTGCAAAGGATAAGCACCTGTTCAGCTTGAGACACACGCAAATGTAAATCCAAAGTGAAATATGTCACATGCTTTATTTCATGATGCAATTCTTTCCTCCCTCCCAATGCTTTGAAAGCACTAAGTCTGGCTGAAAAAAAATCACAGGCACAGCCAGTGACACAGGTCCTATGATGGCTCTATTGTCTCCCTGAAACGCTTTCCAAAAACTGTGGTGCAAATGTTAAACTTTCATTATAAGAGAAGGAAAAAACCCCAATTTTACCTCTTTGCTTTGGAAGGAAACAGCTGTCAAAATACAAGCAGGTCATGTGATGGTGTCCTGTTAACCCAATTTTACAGAAGCCTCTCAGCAGCTAGACAATAGCAACCTTTGAGATGTAATTCAGCCTCCATCTGTGCCATTACTGTCAATTATGGATACTTTAAATGTTAAAATTGCAAAAGAGAAATTAAACGAAACTAAACCAACCAAACAAATAATAAAAAAAAAGGGGCAAAAAAGCGATACCATCAAATGCAGCCCTCCCAATATTTTCATGGCACTGCTACACAGAGAGATTGTTGTTGGAGAGTTGTGAACATTTTTCCAAAGTGTTATTTAATACTAGTCTGCACCTCAAGTATGGTAATCTAAATTCCCCTACAGAACAAATCTTTTGGTTTTAAAGACATAGCAATTTCTACCCATGCTTAGAGAAAGAGTGGGTGTTGTGAAAATCAGAAACTACTGCACAACAGAAGGTCTTATGTTCCACCTAAATATTTAGCTAGAAAAAGGAAGGCTAAATAGCTGTGCTTTTCCTATCCATAAATTTCCCTATAATGAAGAGAGGTGGGAGAGAGGAAGAAAAGTTAAGCCAGAGGATAACACTGGCCCCAAAAGAAATGGCAGTACATGGGCTAACAGCACACCATAGGATGCCAATTAGAAACTGTGCCTCCTCGTTATAGGATTTGGGTTCCATAACAACTTTTCAAAACACAGCAGAGGGAAAAAATTCAATGAGTTGAGAGACAAACCAGTATTATTACTGGAAGGAATTAAAAGACACAGCTCCCTGCAGTAGCAATAGCTTGGGATCAGTGACCCACAGGTCTTTTGCAGCCACAAGGCCTATATTGTAAAGGAAGGAAATTAAGCTATGTCAGAAAGAGAAATCATTTAGACCACCAGCTAGATCACAGTGACAACACTGTACTTGTGCTTCCTGCAGTGCCTTCCTGCAGCCTTGCTGAGCACTCAGGCAAGGAGCTCCCACCAAAAAAGGACAGGACCAGCCTCAGTGCTAACACCAGGATTTGTTCCTGTGAGCTAATAGAGGTATCATATACAGACAGGGGACTAACTGGGAAGATTTTCTGGAAAAATGAGAAATAGATACTATGCTGCACCATTTATTTGCTATGAGAAATTGTTGGCTGTCCTGGAAAGGTATAATCTTCCTAGAAAAGCCAAAGTAACAGCTGTCTGACAGTATAGTTTGTCAGAATAATCATTATCATGCCATTACATAGCAGGCCCTGTGTACCCAGATGTCTTTTATATGGTGGCAGCTCAAAATCTTCCTGTGGGAAACAAACTCACTCTCTCACTCCCACCCATGCTAAATGCCATTACAAGCCAACACATTAATATCACTCCACTTGTACATTACATATGATGCTTATGTTTAAATAACACCCTCAGATACAGTATGAGCAATCTGAACTTTCTGATGAGACTGAAAACTGGCTTCAGATTTTAGGTCTTTCATGTAGTGACTTGTTTTCCTCAGTCTTTGCTGTATACAACAAATCTGGGAGATGAGCTTCCAAGTTTCTGGTTTAGTTTAGCAAAAATTACCATTTTAAGCCTTAATACATTACCTTCCTGGAACAAAATCTTCTATCAAACACACAAATGTCTGCTTCATGTAGCAAATTCTCCTACTAAATAAATTTCAAACTGCAAGGAAAGATGAAAGAATCTGGGGACATACACAAGTGTTGCACAGCAGGACCAGCAAGACTGGGGGACAGCTTGAACATTCTAAAAACAGGATTCTGAAAATGTTTTGCTTCCTGGTTGCAAAGGCACTGGAGAAAGCACAAATATATATAAACTGTATATCTCCCATGATACTTCACTTATTTGAAACCTGTCACCTGTTTATGCCACATGCTGCCATTCTAAGTTAATTTTAAAAACCCAAACAAACTAACAAACAAAAATCTGTAGTTGCAGAGGCATCCAGCTTACATCCCTCTCCCCTTATAAGCTGTTGATTTTTTCCCACCTAAAAGGTCTCAGTTCAGTTTTAGTTCAGGCTGGATACTGTGCTCAAACCAAAATACAGCAGAAGTGCCTGCTAAACAGCTGGCTTTCTGGAGTTCCTAATGCTTAAATCCCTGCAAATTATCTGTGGCAGGTATGCAAATGAAATAGTACAATGGAACACGGGAGCACTCAGAGCTCAGTGTTTCATGTAGCAAAGCACTTCCAGCCCAGCTGCTCATGTGTGCGTGTGTTACCTCACAAGGAGCACAGGGCCAGCTTCACTCCCAGTTGCAGTCTACAACAGAGGAAGGGAATTCTGTAGGAACCAGCTTTGGCTGGAGAACTGTATCTCAAAATCTATTCAGGCCAATACATGAACACCACAATATGACACTTCCCATGCTGTATGTTATGTGCCTTTAACACCAAACTTTAATTTGTAAAACCTTTGCTTTCATCATAAAGAAACCTAGCAAACAGTGGGTAGCTCCTAATCCCATGACTTTTGTGGAGTCCAAGAATATCCTTGCAGAACACTGTCGAAAGAACACCCGTTACAGCATTTGCTACTAAATTACATCCAAAACTTGAGAATAATAGTCCCTATTATGTAAGGCTTATAATTCAACTTTTCATTTGACATCTCCTTTGTGCACCGTGGAGCCAAACAGGCTGCCTTTTCTGAATGGAACAACAGTTCTCGTTTCATATGTCTCATTGAAGCTACACCTCTATAGAACAGATGGATCTCCTTTGCACTACAGTCTATGAAAAGAAGTGTCATTTAAACATGAGGCCTTTATATCAACTGCAAATGGAAAAATAACCAGCATGGCTTTCTGATCCTGGCAGAATCTGACTGCCTGCTTCTATTTGTATGCTTTTGAGGATCAAAGTCTGAGGAAGAATAAATGAGGATAATTTTTAAAAAGCTAAAAGCCAATACTTATCCCCTCAGTTTCTCTTCATTCCCCTGACATTAGCTGGAAGATAGTGATGGGCTGTGTGCATGCATGCAACGTGCATACAGACCCCTTGCACAACTGTAGAAGAAAATCTAATTTCAGGAGTACAGCTAGATACACAGAACTCAAGAAACAAACTAGATGTGTAGATAATCCCATACTGCTTTCAACAACTCCAGCAGTGTTTACTGGACATCTGCCCTGGTAGCACAACAGTGCAACATTGACAGTCCCACACTCTCTCTATTGGACAGTTCAAGAAGAAATGAACACACTACTTGAGTAATTGGGTTCTATCTGGCTGCTGCACAATGCCATCTGAGTTTACAGGGTTTTTATTCTCCAAGTTATGAAGTCAGCATGACATAGCTATTTTGGAGGACGGCTACTGCACACCGGTCACGATTTGAAGCCATTTTCTTCCACTGATAGAAAAGAGAGAAGCATTACAGTAGTGCACTTTGTGGAATTGACTTGAGCTGCCTAAATCTAAACGACTATTGCATGACTTCCAGTTTGAGAGAGAGAAGAAGGGGGAGGAGAAAAGGATTATTAAATGATTATTTTACCACGCACATGGCAGCTGAACAAAAGTCCTGTGTGATAAGAATGAGGCACTTTTTATGTTCTTGGAGGTAGAAGAGCATAATACTGACAACTGATGTAATACCAAGAATAGTCTTCTGCCTCTCTGCTTTGAGAAGAATAAGGAATACACCTATTTTAGTTCAAAAAGTAACCTCATTCTCACAAAAAGAGTTAAACATATACATTGAACAAGCTATCCCTATTCCAACAGAAGGAAGCACCCACCAAAATAGACTTTCTCTTCCACACAAAACCCCCAGACAACCATCAAGAAATAGAGCTGAATTGACAAACATTCTGAGATCCCTAAGTTTCCAGTGTCAGCTGTCTTTCAAGGAAATACCCCGGCATGTCCACAGGTCAGTGTGTCCCTTACTCTCAAGAGTAAGTCTGGTGGTGCTCAACCTGTGCATCAACCACAAATGCTTGGGCCATTGCAATGCCTCTGTAGACCTGAATGGTTTGAGAAAAGGTGATTGCCAAACTGGATGAACTCAGGAATGGACTAAACTTTCAAGCCAAGCTTGAGAAACGTCCTGCTCTTTCCTAACAGAAATCAGTACTTCCCAAGTTAGGACAGAGCTGGAGATAGAAGTCTGCAGAAAGGTTTGTGAGAGCCAGGTACCCCAAGTTTATGTCCACAGAGGAGAAAAAGGAGCATGTAAAGGATTAGACAGATCAAATACAAATTAGATTATGCTGACAACTTCCTGAGGAAATACACTCAGGTGAGATTTCAAGACTATCAATCTCTTACAGATTCTTATATGAGAACTCTTAGAAGAGGCTCAGTACTCCAGAGCCCTCTCAGCTGTCACTGTTACAGGAAGATGGGCTGCAGTAATAAATCAGCCAGGGAGAGCAGGCAGCTCCTGGCTGCCATGCAGCCAGGCTGGGACTGTGATCTTTCCTCTCTGGCAGCTCTGTCAGCTTTCCCACACTATGCAAACCCATCCCCACATAGGAAAATCTGTCCTAGCTCTCACTGTGCTAAACATTACTAAGGTCAATGACACAAGTGACCTTTTTATTTCAATAATATAGACAACACTGCACAACAGACATCTACAAATGATTTTATTTTTGTACGTGTACACATGAGCCTCTGTATTCACCAACATTTCAGAGCAGCATATATATCTACTTAAGAAGAACTGGTTTAGGTCTTATGATCAGAGATTGCAACAGTCACCCTCTCAGACTATTTTATTATGTCTCAGAAGCAGGCAGCTTGTAACAAGTGCATCACATCCTGCAGAGGATGTAACCAGGACAATTATTTATTCCATTTCTGTTTTCTTTTCCTTATGGTGGAAGCTCTGCTGAAGAAGAGGTTTTTGTCAGTAGGAGAGCGATTCCTAGTGTTACTTTGTCATACTCCACAGCCAGGTATCCTTTACTTTTCTCACTGCTACAGGTAGCTCAGACCCCACATTCTACCTTCATTTTCCCTTTACATACCAGATTTCATCTCTTTTCCTCCTAATACTCCTCTCCACATTGCACATTCCTTTTCTTGTTTTATTTAAAACTAGTAAAGCTGTTATTCAGCAGCTGGGAGAAAAGAGATTTGATGAGACTCATCTATTGCTGAGACCATGCTGACCTGGATCCTTCACTTTTCTTTTTCTCTCCCCAGTGAGCTGCAGTAATAAGAGCTCCGCAGCTCTAAAAGCAATCGATACAGAGATGACGTGGGCAATTACCAGCCTGGACAACTCAAAGGACTTCCAGTAAATAAATAAAGAAAAAACAAGTAAATTTTCTGAAGCCAAACAACTGCACCAGGAGACTTGGTTGAGGTGGGAAGTCACAAGGGGTGGTGGTGGTGAAATAAATCAACGTCCAAGGCAGATGAGGAAGGCTGCAAGGAGGGCATGAGAGGTAGTATGCAAGCTGGCACAACAGAAATGCAAGGGTCCAAAGACATGAGGACCAAACCCAAGTTTGCTCCAGCAACCTGTGTACACCATTATAACTCCACTGACTACAGGAATGCAGCAGAATGCCACCAGTGACTTGCTGTGTTTACAAACTCAGTCATACAGAGGTGTACCTTGAGGTCATATTAAGACCGGCATTCCATTTCTCCTCCCTATTTCATGCCCCACCCAGAAAGCCTGCACCATCACAGAATGTAGCTTGTACCTCAATACTTCCCTTTTCCTGCAGCCAAGACTAAACCCATTTCCCTGTGGAATGCTGGGAGAGAAAATCTCCACAGCTATGGCAGGATTCCACATTCTTCCATCACTCTTCAAGATGTTAAAATAATCCTGGAGTGCCAAAAAGCTCAACCCATATTAATCATCTCACTAATGTTGTACTTCCACCAGTCCCATTAATATAAAATAGTGCTTACTGAAAGAAATTTTTAATGGCTGTCCTCTTGCACATTGGTTGAAAGAAAAATTCTCCCATATCAAACCATTTGCATTAGTTTCACCAGAGTGATTCCTTTTACTTTCCCATCACCTCATTTTTATTTATATAGATACTCCTTAATCCTTCAACTATCTAATGTCTTGGCTCCTTTTTACCCCTTCATCTCTGACACAGAATGTTTGAGAAATCTGATGTCTCTCCTCCCTCTTATCAGAACCATGCCAGAGGCAGCAAACGAGATGTCCTGAGACTGCAGTGTAGCCCAATGGAACTGTTTTTCACGGCTTGCAAAGCTGTTTCACCACATGGTGCTCTGCATCAAACAGCTCTTACAAGCCTCCTGCACCCTTAGGGGGTTTGACTCAGGCTTCAGCAGCAGCAGGCAGGTGGTCTGCAGCATGACTGACACTTCAATACTTACTATAGGACTGGGGGTGGCAGGAAGGCACATAGATATTTCTTGTCTGTCAGTGACAGTAGAAATGGGAAAACAAGTGACACCTGCTGCTAATGACAAATGATGAGCTCAGGTTCAGAAAGGCTCATTCACACTGCAGGCAGTATTTATGTGATACATGTGGGCTCTGAGATCCAGAGCAGCTTCAGTCACTGGCAAAATCTGGATGAGGAAAAGAGGAAGACGACCAGGAAAAAGCAAAGTGACCTGCAGACAGTGCTGTCCATGTTGACATGTTTGCACCTCATCTCACAACTTCTTTGAACTAGAATTTTGCCTATATACAAAAAAATGGATGCTCAGTTACTAATAGGAAATCCCAGCATTGCTTGAGATCTGTAAATTTCAGGAAGCAGCCATGAGAAGTGCAGACTGTTATGCTGTTAGTGGAAAGACAAAAGCCTAGGTCAGGATTAATCTAGGATGACAGAGATAAGCAGGGGTCTTAGCCATGGGAGTTCTGGTATCAACCACCAAATATGAAGTTTCTGGCTGCTCATTAACATCCACATATGATTCCAGCACTTCTGTTATGAGAGAGTCTCCAGAACCCATCACTGCTTCTTGTGAGAACACCTTTCCCATTGCCTGTGCTCCGCTAGGGGCATGTGCATCTGCTCTGAGGCTAAAAACAGAGCCTGGCCAAGGCCATTTTTATAGTAACAAGATTGTCCATGGAGGCAACTACTTCATCCCTTTTTTTTTTTCAACAAAACCTTGTCTAGTAGCAACTGGACTTACTTGCTAATTTGGCATGGCTTTTTTAAACAGATGGCCATTAAACAGATACCAGTGAGAGGGAAATACTAGGGTCACCACACACTAGGCTTAGCAATGCCTTTGAAGACTGGGCCTCATGGCATATATCAGCTCCAGTGCTTCTTGGAGACCACTCAATGGACCTCAGCTATGCTCCTTCACTTTTGCTAAACCTGAGGCAAAAGCAGTGTGTGAATATTCCTGTGGAGTTTTTTAGGAGAGAATCATAAAAGTGTAACTTGATGACTTAGGTTTGGATTATCGACAGGAGACTTGACAAATAGTTCTGGCTTGAGTGATAAACTTGGATATCAGAAAATAAATCTAATGGAAAAGAAAAATCTATCTGTCATTCTTGGTCACATCTGCAGAGCCTGAATTGGCAACAGGGATTTATTTTCTTAATTATGAGCAACTTGGAGCTCTCCTGTGGTCCCCTGTATCACCTCTCAGGCCCCACAGACAATACAATGTTTCATTCTAAAGCAGAAAAATTCACCTTGGATCATCACCCCTTCCAGGTTGTTTAGTTTTTCTCCCTTCACCTTCCCCTGCCCGTCTGCACTCACTCCATATATTCAGACTGCCATGTGCAAAGTATTTGTCCTTTGATCAAAGTATGAGAGAAAGGCAGATGAAGCTGAAGTCAGAGAACCACCAAACCCACTGACCCTGTGCACCTCAAACCCCAAAACAGGTTCCACTTCAAGTGTGTACAAACACAGCTGGGTCACTGCAAGATTTATCACAGTATGGATTGATACACAGCCTCAGAGTATCTACTGACATCCTAAACCCCTAGCCCTTTTGCTGTGGGGGCACCTTGAGCTACATTTGTTGATTAGTCTTGCAGTAATGTATCCTTGCAGTAATAACTAAGTAGTCTAACTTCAGGCATCTTAAAAAACAACGGTCTAGGAGAATTGGGCAACATCCAGGGATTTATGGACACTTAAGGCTATTGTGACTCACCAACAGCCTCCAAATACCTTGCATTCTCTTTCACAACTCACTAGCTCTCCCTTGGATGTCATCGTCAAGACTTTTGCCATAAACACTATAAAGTTGCATTGATTCTTCAGAGCATTAAAGCTGAGTATGAGGTAAGTCCCTCCAAAATGCATGCCATATAATGATCATGTACAAAAGTGAATCTGCTATAGCTGTACTTTCATTTACCATTTGATTTTAAACTAGTGATCAGAAAACTCTCTATTGCATAAAGTTTCTGTCGTGCTAATCTTACAATGGCAAACAATTTTACAGTGTCATACTGAAGTGTGCTTTCATTCACACAAGGTAGGGTATGGTGACCAAGCCACGAAGTACAATCAGAATAAAAGCACAGGTTAAAGAACAAAAGCCTCAAGTCCCTCCTGCAAAGCAAAATTGTCATCCATAATAGTTCTACAGTATAATCTAACTGTGAGTACTGACTGCAGGAATACATGTTGGCTAGTGGTTAGGGCATTAAAAAGAGAAGAAAAACACATCAAAAAGTTATTGCATATCTTGAAATTAAAGTTTAAGTTCAGCCAAGCAAGTAAAGTGCTGCAAGGAGCGAATCTTGAACTAAATCACCCAGTGGTCCCTACTTTAGAGTAAGCTAAAAGACAAACTACAGCACCATCACCAAACTACTGTGATGCACAACCATTTGCTCCTCACCCCCATATGAGAACTAGCCCAGAAAAAGGAAATGTGGACATTGCATCCTCAGAAACAACTCTTGTATTTTACAGTTATTCTCCCATTCTGCCATCCAACTTGCTAATGTAACAATGTTCCTGCTTTTTTTAAAGAATTATCCACAATTATCCTGGCATGTACAATTTCCCAGTCTTGAACTAATTTTAAAAATACTAGTGAAGTGCTTTTGTTGCAGAAAATTAGGAATAAAACTCCCTAACATCCTTTGTAGTATTAAATTACTTTACTTTCAGTGACAAGAGTGCAGGGGATATCTGCTCCTATCACACACTGCAGTTATCTAACATACTAGCTTTATATCTATGTAACTAGTAAATATTCATTGCATTTCCCCAAACTCATACATATATGCTAAACATTCCTGCAAATTCTTTTACATATTTAAATCACTTCTCAGAACTCATTTACATTAGAGTAGTTACAGTAGAGTAGTCTCTTGTGGTTGTTTTTGGGAACATCCCATTCCTCAAATTATCCTTGTATGGTCAAAGTCTCTAAATAAGCAGTTTCTTCTTCTTGAATGCATCCCAGCCACGTGATATGACCAAGATATACCTTCTTATCAGCTTTGCTCAGGCCAACAGTTTTTAGACTCAAAGCTAAGATAACCACTTGCACACATTAATCAATGATATGGGTGAATATAGGACTAAGCACTGTCTGTTAAAGCAAAAGGAATTTACAAGACTTAAACACTATTTACTACAATTAAAGATTTTTCCCAGCAGTTTTCCAACTTTTTCCAAGAAAAGCTTGTTCTTTGTCATGATGTAACCCTCTTCCCCTGCAACTGCTGGCGCAAGGCTTTTCCTCCACCCCCTTTAACAGTTTTGTGTATCAAAGACCCATGCCTGTCTCTGACACAAAATAGTTACTGGGACTAAACAGCTGAGAAAACTAGGAGAAAATCTGCAGAAAACCAGAAAAGGTAAGAATTACAGAGGGAACTAAGTTGAGTGAGAATAAATCATTCCTGTCTCCAGAATTCAAGAGTGAAAATACCAACACAAAAAGCTAAGAAACCCTATGAAAAAACCAACGAACTAGTCAGGCCTCCAGCTTTAATTGGAGACCAGTCTAGAACACATACTTGGATCAAGCTAACCAACTTCCTCAGGATGCTTCCTACAGATCCTGGGCTTTACTTGCTTTGCTTCTAAAGTACATTGAAATGTTTCGAGGAGGCTGGGAACACTCAGGGCACTGATGGCCAAACAGATATCCTACAAAGGAGGAAATACAGCTCCCAAAAGAGTCACTCAAGAGTAGAAGTAACAAAGAGCTATTACCTTTGAGACCTACTGCCTATTGACTCTCATGGTGGCTGTTTCCACCTCGGTGTCCGTGTGCATCCTGATGTGATTGGAGCACACCAAGCATTGCTTCACTCCCCATTTCTTATCTTATGGCTACATCATAAGGTTGCCAAGACAGGGAGTATCTCATGGTCTCTTTTCAAGGCAGACAATGAGCTCTTTGTTTTATTATTAGAGTTCCATCACATTAAAGTGCTATTGATAAAAATGAATAAAATTATCCATGTGGCTCAGATGAGTCAGTGCTGCCTCATCACAAATTTTCCAATAAAAATAAAGTTAGGGCACCTTCACTGAAACATAAAAAACTGGCATGGAATAAGTTTTTCCAAGTGTCTAAGAACTGTCCTGAATATCTTACAAAGTGTAGAAACCCAAAGTTGCACACGCTCTACTACACTCCCTACCTACACAAGCCAAGGTTTATGCAGGTTTATGCTTTTATCCATTTCAAATGATGCTTGAGTTTCATTGCATGCTTGCATCAGCTTGCAAACTCAGTTGTGCTTTCTCTAATTATCTCTTATTTCTTCTATTGATCTCATATCTTCTAAAATTCTTCTTTCCTAGTATAAAAACTCCTTGCTTCATATCTCATACAACAGTCCCCTCAACACTCATTTCCTTGAGCTGCTTTTAATGTTTGCTGTCTTTTATAGACCTTCCCTATTTCAGCCATTTTGTTGTGATCAAATCCCTGTAACTCAATATTGTTTAACTTTTGCCACTATTTATTTAGAAATTTTAAAAGCAGAAGCATGTAGGTGTCTGTTATGACCCAAAGTCCCAGTATCTGGATCAAAATGGGACAAGGCAGTGAGAGAATGAAACACATTGGATCATATTCTCTGAGGAGGAAGCACACTTCAAGATGTTTTCCTACAGAACGTTACCATAGGGTAGGAGGTAATGGAACAAAAAACCTTGGAGAAATTACAAACATTAGAACCAGCATTGATCAGTTAATAATGAAGTTTCTGTAACATACAGACAGGGTAATTGGTGGGGGGGAGAGACAAGTATGATAACATTAAGAAGCTGAAAATGCTGGTGACAGCAGGAAATAAGCAAATCTGTTCTGACAGAGCAAGAATGGATGTGAATGTCTGCCACATTAATGATAACTAGAAGAAACTAGGCAACTGGCTTTTCTTTCTCTCCCCCTCCCCCCCTGCTTTTGGGTTTGGTCTTTTTTTTTTTTTTCTTCTTCTGGTGGATGCAGTTAAGGAGGAAGAAGTTAAGGAAGAAATCAGGTTATATAACATGGACAAGATGACTGATATTTGTTGTTTGCAGTCCTCTTGGAAAGACACATCTGCTGAAATAATAAAAACACTAGCTTTATATTTCCCAAAAATCAAGGAATAAGGAAGCTCTCTGTTGTTATTGTCATTAAATATTTATGCTGCTGTACATAGAATAGAACACAGGTCAGGGCACAAATGATCTGTGCAAATATTGCAAAGGATAGTCCAGATCCAAGAACATACCAGTAAAAATAAAAACAAAACTAATAGATGCTGGAGGAAAACACAAATATAAGGGTCAGGTAAAAAGCTGCATTGAAAAAAATTTTGTCTATTCTCTCTCTTTTAATCAATCCCATCTTCCCACAAGCACTGAAAAACCTGATTAGTTTCCTGTCACCATAAATCTAGAGTTCACTGCCCAGATGAGAGGAAAATAATTTCAAAATCTCATTCATGGCACCCCTTTCACAAACTTGTCTTTTTAGCATAGACTCACCTATGCTCTCTGTCTGTATGACCTAAATTCCATTCTCCATCCCAGCCCTCTGTGCCTTCTGCCATAGAAATGGCCAAGAGTCAGAAGTGGCTGGGGGACAAAACAGGTGTGTGAAAGGAAGATGTTCAGAGCCAAGAGCTCTGCTGTGGTGCCCTGGTTACTGCACTCCTCCTCTCTGGAGCTCCTCTGAGGGACTAACTGGTTCAGATCACAGAAATCACCTCATGATTCTGCATTTCAACAGCCAGTGTTCACTTGAAACAAATGCACCAGGTGTAGCCCTGAAATCATAACAAAAGTTAACTGGATCTTTGTGGGGGGAAAAATCAAGGTTAGAGGTAAAGGAAGACAAAAACCCCACAACCTCACCATCACCTACAGAAGCATTTTTAGAAAGAATGAATTAGAAGAAATTAAAAAAAAATCACTTTAGAAACACAAACACTCTCCTAGTACAGAAAGTACTTTTTGCTTGCTAAATGAAATACACCTCCCATTTTTCCTAGTTGGTAATAAAACATACAAGCATTTTCTGAGCATGTCTGTATGTGATCCTTTTGTACTTCATGGCTCCAAAAACCTAAGCCACAAAGAAATTGGCAACTTTGGAGTCTGCAGCTCTTGATGTCCCAAGGTTTTGAACCAGGCAAGCCATACAGAACATATCATTATCCCATACCTCTGGAACACCTCCAGGCAGTTTCTTTAAAGTACCAGAAAAGAAGGGGAAAGAGATGGCATGCAGGCTGCTAAACGGGTGCCCTCCAGGAGGCTACAGAGGTTTCCATCTGAAATGTACTCACTTTTTTTCAACTAAATACTCACCTGGATAATTTATTTTCTTTTAGGAAATTAACATTTCCAATTAGAAAATTCTTGACCCATATCCAGTGCTCATTAATCAGTGTATATTACTGAGCACAGAGGACTAATACATCTGTGTATACACAGCCATGCTCTTCCTTCCCTGAAGCACTTTGATGTCCAAAACAGTGGGCTACAATATTTCAGAGATGTACATGTAGCACAGCCTCAGGCATACTGCACCTGCTGAAAGGGTTGGCTAACTGCCAAACATCTTTCTTTTGGAAAAAAGCATTTGCTTTAATATCTGCTAATTCCAGGAAGGGGGCTGTGCTCTTCTTGTTTGGCTATGTCTTTGCATTTGCAATGAACAAAAGAAAGGGACAAGGCAACCATCTGTGGGTGCTTCATAGAAAAATAAAACCCCAGTGGGCTTCTTATTACAAGGAGGAAAACAGAAAGAATAAGAGATAAAACACGCTGAATGAAACAAGCTGACACCCTGAGCTCACTTCTCTGCAGCAGACTTGTTAAGCATTCCAGCCCAGACAACCTGGAAAGTCTTTGAAATAAAATTTAAAATCAAAAGGTTTCCCCAAAGCATTTGCTTTTCCTTAGAACAGTTTTGTTCTATCTAGTTTAGAGAAAGGGAATCCTACTCCTCCCTACACATTTTTATAGTCTTAAATGGAACTTAGCCAGGCATCAGCCAGACACCAATGGTCAGATGCATTAGAGGTAATTTGCATTTGGCAACTAGAGATGATAATGAATACACTGTAATATTTTGAATTCATAAATATTTCCAGTTAAATGCATATGTAATTGCTATTCTATGGTCAGATTAACTCAGCACTAGAATTCATAACATAAGGTAAACAGAATTTTCTAAATTCCTTCCCTCCATGTGTTAGGCTATTTCTGTCCACATAAATAGCACAGTTAACATCAGGAAAAAACCAACAGAACCTGCCTCCAAATGCAGTCTCACATCTTTTAACTTTATCAGTGTTTCAAGATTATTACTAGCATGAGCCAAAATACAATGCTTTAAGTATAAAACTAAGGCTTCATACTAAAACAAGAGTGAATCAGCAAAAAAAAAAAACACAGCCTCTCTCCCATACTGAAGAGTGCAGTAACAGACTTCTCTCTGGAGATTTCCAGTAATGAATTCCTGTTTTAATTGAAGATGCAGCCAATGCATGAGATCCAAATAGGCTTCCCTCTCTTTTCTCTCTCTAGGTGATGCTGTGCAGGAAAGAGCTTTTAAATCAGTCAGCGAGCATAATGAACTTCAATTTCCCTTTGACAAGGGCAAAATTACAAACATGCACTTCACTTCCAGACAATTAATTAATTTGTTTACATGATTTCTTTGCTTTGTTTTACTTTCATGATTGTTTTCTCCCTCCACTTCTTTTAAACTTTTCAACTCTCTAAGGTGTAGGATTAGCTTTTGACAACTTATCCTGGTTTCAGGCATGGAGACATGAAAATAAAGCAGATTTTTGCAGCAGGGAAGGGAAGCACTTCCCTTCAGGCTTACTGCTATCACCTCGGGACAATGTTAAAGCATACATGCCTATTCTGTAGAGGACAGCATCAGCTTTTGCCCCTTGTTAGCAAGGCAGACACAGCTGTTGCCTCTGGGAAAATGTTTGCCCAGTTATTAGCATGAAAAGGTGGACTCAAACTGCTGGTGTCTGGCAAGAGCACAGGCTGCCAGTCAGAGATGAACATGACTGACTCCCAGGGGCAACAGCCTTCTCCACCAATGGGGTGTAAAGGAGAAGGCATCCAAGTAGCCAGCCAGAGCCAGCAACCACAGGATGCACACAGATATGCAGATTCCCAACACTGGGCTCCCACTCCTGTGGGATAAGGAAACTACCTCAAAAGCACTTGGGAGGAGTAGCAATGGATAAAAGAGAAAAAGCACAGGACTCAGCAAGGACAGGACTGATAGATTTGAGATAGTGAATATAAATAATTTTTTCTTGTAGAAAGAATGTTTCTCCTACATAACACCACAGATTAAATCCCTCTAGCAATATCAATACTGTCTACATTACCATGGTGGTGCATGTTTAATTTCATTTCTGCTGCTACAAATATAGGCCAATAAATTTGACAACACATCTGTTATTTACTTGCACTCAACACGAGCATATTCATGACATTTACTTTGCCAGTTTTAAATTTAACAGCTTTCCTTTTATTTATATCTACTTAGTGTTAGTGAAAAGTGCTCTGGTGACTTTCCATATACATATAGTAAGTGCAGCACATTTAGCAACAGTAAAATATTCCTTGGCTCTGTACCATTACTGCACACATTTCTGATCACATAGAACGAAAATATTTTAAAGTGGTATGAGATTGTTACATCCACTCACTTTGAATATAACTAGTAACTCTGTGCAGCTAAATCATGCCTGCAGTTGTGCCATCAGCAGAGATCCAGGAACTCATTTCAGTGCTCACTGAGTTGCTGACACACACTGAGGTCCTTCATAGGCTGTGACTTGCATCACAAAGAGGATTTCACATGAAATATTAGCTCATTCCTATCCTCTCCATCCTCTCATTACTCTTTTGAAGGAAAATATGAGTAGGGACATAAGAAGTTGTGATCACAGATATAAAAGAAACACGTCAAATATTACACAGCAGATTCTCGTGAGCAGGGGGAGAGCTTTCCAAAGTAGCGTAGAGAGGTGATGAGCGCATCCAGCTCAAGGACATGAGCAGAGAGCACCAGCAGAGCACTGTGTCTGGCACACACTCATGCAGGAGCCAGGGACTGGGGCTGTGACACAGAGCACAGCTGCACTGCTTTGCTCTTGCACTGCCCCTGAGCTGGGCTGTCAGTCTTCTGTCTCCTGCAGCACAAATCCAGTATTACAGTGCTTAAACCATGTAAGTTTGCAAATTGTGTTAGATAAATCACAGAAGACCAATGAGGGAGATGAAAATTCACAAATCAATACAAAAGTGCAGAAGTGAAATTACAGCAGTAAGATGACTTATCTTGTCTGACTTCTGGCTTGGAATTCTCTGCATTTTCATGGTACTACAACTGGAACAACAAGCTCATTGACATTTGACAAAGTCATACAACTACTATGCATTTTTGTAGTGTGGCCTTTTTCTTTCAGTATTAGTTATAGCTGTTAACTGCACAAAACTGACTCCTTAAATAAAAGATCACAAGCATGTTAGAAAAACTCAATAACTGTGCTGCTCAATAACAAGGCCCTCAGTCCATGGTCAGATTTCACCATGCATGGTCTCAAGTATGGTCTGTTGCAACAAAAACATGCTAGCAAATTGAAGACCATACCACAATGATCTGCTTTTTCCTATCTGAAAATACAGTGTCTAGAGAACTATGCATATCAATACACTTGATAACAGTAGGACTGGGGCACACACAGCAGGGGATCTTTTAGGATCTATTTTGTAGTTTTGCAGATGTAACAGCTTTGTAGAGAGAAAGAATAAGCAGTGCAGAGGAACCAAGTATTTATCTATTGAGTGGATGTGGATGCAGCAGCCAAACTGCAAGTGAGTGTGCTTGTGCCTGTTGGGGAGGATGGTGGGGGCAAATGGGAAGAGTAAGACAAGATAGCTCACACCACCCAAGCTTTCTATCCTGCACTAACCTGCTACCTACTTTCCAACCTGGAAAAGCCTTGCTCGCTCTGCTGAGGACACAGCTTGTGATTTTACCATCAGCAGTGGAACTGCTGGTGCTCCAGACTCCAAATCCTGAGACAATAGTCACCTTCACTCTGTCCTATAGCTTGGAGATGATGCTGGTAATTCTGTCATGTTTATAAACAACCCCACCAGTTTAAATCATTACTTTTTATCAGTCCAATTTTTGTTGCACTCTCAAGTTGTTCAGAACAGAAATTACATTGTCTCCATTGACCACCATTTCAACTCCTGCTCTAAAAAAAGCATGACCAACAATAAAACACCATTTTGGGCTTCATTATTGACAAACAAGAAAGAAAGCTGATACCTTCAGTATCTAAAGGGGGCCTCCAAGAAAGCTGGAGAGTGATTTTTTTACAAGGGTGTATATTGACAGGATAGGGGAAAGGGCTTTAAACTGAAAAGGGGTAGGTTTAGATTAGATACAAGGAAGAAATTCTTTACTGTGAAGGTGGTGAAGCACTAGAGCAGGTCTCCAAGCAAAGCTGTGGATGTGCAATCCCAGGCAGTGTTCAAGGACAGTTTGGATGAGCTTTGAGCAACTTGGTTTAGTGGAAGGTGTCCCCAGCAGGGGGGGTGTAACCAGATGATCCTTGAGGTGACTTCCAACCCAAACCTTTCTAAGATTCTTTGGAAACAAACATGCCTTTTAATCATTGCTATTTCAACAAACTCCTTTCTTCTTGCTGGAAGGATAATATCCAATAAAGAGTTACTTACACTGGAAACTGCTGAATCTGAAAACGAATGGAAATAACTCCTGACCCTCATTCTTCCTACATTTTCACAAGCAATTTATTTTTTTTTCTTTGTTTTGGCTTAGTTTGTTGTTTTGCCATTTCCTTCTCTTTCCCACGGCTTAGATGAAACACCAACAGCCCATTTCTCACTGCTTCATACAATGGCAGGCACTGCAGAAAAGGCTGTAAAACTTGGCACCAGTAGCATGGGGCAGAGGAGGGGAAGTGCCATTGCCTGTGGGGGTGTGTTAGAGAATGAGGAATTGCTCCTTAGCTACCTGCCCAAAAGCAATTTTCAAGAGGTGTGAGGGAAGCTTGGAAGAAGAAATGAACAAAGAGCAGTTTAAGGCTCTGTCATTTGCTGGGTGTCATTCACACTCAGAGTACTATCTTATTTAAATAATCTATCATTTTCAATCTGCCTTTCAAACTCTAAGCTATTTTTCAGTTAAAATCAGAGTCTGTCATGATCATAGCATTCAGGGAGCATATCACAGGGGGCATACGTAAGCTGGTATCAGACATTACTACCAAGTGAGCCTGTTTTCTGTACCTTACCACTAGTTCTTCTCTGCCCTTTAACCACTATCTGCAGTAACCAAAACAGTTTTTACAAGTTTCTCTCAAGATCAATTTGCTGTTTACCTAGGCAGCCTAGTAAAAAGCTTTCCTGAACAAATATATTTGTTTTATCTCACTGAGTGTTTATGTCACTGATTATCCATCTCATCTTCTTGAAATTATTCTATCTTTGAAGCAAATTTTGCAACTGAAAATCTCCTGAAGGCATTCATTGTGCCACCCAACCCTTTCATAGAAAGGTTTTCTGGGGAAAGTATTATGAAAACCTTATTCCTGGAGATAGCTGTAAACATTTTTGTTCCCCACAGCACCCTGGTACAATCCCCACTAAAAGGATAAGGCAAGTGAACTACAAACTGTGACTTAAAGGCCTTAAAGGCATAGGCCACCCTGCCCCACAGCACTGGTGGCATACCACAGGATCTGCCACCAGGACAGCACAATGCTGTTATGATAACCATCTCCTAAACACTACCTGGACACAGCTTCCTTCAGTTGCCTGCAGCTTGCATTTCTCCTATAGCTCTGTAATAGTGGAGAGCAAACGAGGAAGATGTAAAGCTACTGGTAGCAGGAGCAACCAGCACACTTCCCTTGAGCCTCACTGAACTCTGATGGTAGAAGAAAGCACAGACAGACTGTTTAGTGGTGTAAATCCAGCCTAAACCCTCCAATTTCACTGGAATCACTAGAGGTTCACACTAAGCAAAACTCCAGGACTATGCCTCTAAATAACTATGTGCAATAGGTAAGACACTTTAGATATTTAAAGCTCACAAAACTGAGTAAGCAACAATGAGCAAAACTGTCAGATTTACATAACAGATATATTTTTCTTGCAAAGCATCTTTGAAAGGTGTTTAAGGTCATCCAAATATTCCCTCAGAGTAATGGAAAAAATCTGGTTCCTTTGAATTTTTTCAGCAATATTAACATTTGATCAGATTTCTGAACAGGTAGCAACCCAATGCCAGGGCATGCTTATCTATAGAATTGAAGACCATGTTCAGCTCATCTCATTAAGAGCTTTTCACACTGCACAAAATAGCAGCCAAGCCAAGTCACTCAAAAGCAGGATGACTGTGATGGTTAATTTAATTTCCAGAAAACTGATTCTATTCTACCAATAGAGGATTTTATAAACAGTAGGTTACATGCCTATTAGAACTTCCATAAGGAGTATCAACTAATCTGTGGACAAAAGAGGCAGTCAAATTAGCTGACTTTTAGTTCCCAACAGATACCTGGGTACACTACAAGAAAAGACAGTCACAGTCCAGAGATACTCAGGCTGCCTTCACCCTGCTGTGTAAACAAAACTGGTACACATATTAGAGATAAATCATAACTGCTCAAAGTGGTCTGAAAGGTGCTCAGCCATTCAACACAAAAATGGACAGACAGAAGAAATTAAGACTGTTAATGACATGTAAAAGCTCTTCAGACATCAAAATAGGCCTAGGGACATTTTGATTATACAACTGAAACTACAGGATTCAATCAAGAAAATACTTCAGCTTTGGGAAACCATGAGACCTGGAGTGCCTTTAGAACCAGGGTAGGTTCTTGTAACTTTGCAACTGTGTTCCCTGAGAAATTACAATGTGGGTTCCAACCTCACCACAGGTCCTGGAGATGAGGCTACAGAATTTCCTGCCATATGAAGAAGTTATGGTAACAGGAAGAAAGGAACATTAAGAAGATTTATTCTCTGCCCGAAACATTCAGAGTTATTCTTGCCAGGTTTTGGGTGATGCAGAACACAAATAATTAAGTACCCAGATCTGTAAGCACACAGAAGCAATATACATGCACTAATTACCAAGATGCACATCAATGGCATGACTCATCAGAAATAAATGAAGCTACTCTCAGCAATATATTTTCCTCAAGGAAAGACACTTAAACAGGAAAGTAGAATAAGCTAATGCAGGCAGGCATAAAACAAAACATGAGATTTCCCCCATCTTGCAATTCCTGCAATAAGCATGAGATTCAACCTGTCTCAAAACCGCTACTCACAGCCATTAAACCAATTTATTCTTCTTTCTCTATCACTTGCAGAAAGACAGAGAAAAGCTGAGTTGAGGTTAACTCCTTGTTCACTGACAACAAAGCATCACCATTTCAGATTCTCACAATGAGCTTTGAACACATGGGAGATGCAGGAATAGATACCAGATAATGCCCCACTCACTCTGATTTACTCCCCTAAACAAATAACAGAAGCCTCTCTTCCTCATGGTAATTAAAAAATTCCATCTTTCTTGAGACCATTGCATTTAAGTCTGGAGTTAACAACCTCTCTACCTCTACAGCCCTCAACCAGCTCAACTTCCCCTTTAGATCTGCCTTAGGTAGATGGGTGAGACCTGAACAAAGAGTCAGTTCATGAAACCAGAGACCCAGCCTTACCCTCAAGGCTTTTTTTCCTCACCCATAATTAAACTTGAATTTACACTTACAAATACAGACCATTCTCATTCTTTCTTCCTATGCACATGCAGAAACTCCTACTATACACATATTTCTGAATAAATACACATACAAATACGTGTACTGGTTTAATGCAAATTTCAAAGGCCATTTGCATGTCAGGTATGGAAATGAGTCCTGAACCTTGCTTTGAAGGTTTTTCATTGCTCTGCAGAACAAATTAGCTCAAAAGAGTCCCAGAGAAAATAGGCAGTTGTCAAGGGCTGCTGAAGCACTGGGTTTCACTAGCTAGACATCAGGGGTATCTAGATGTTCATCTGTCCACAAGGTGTTTCGTCTTCTCTGCCAGACTTCTTACGCACTGATAGCATTTGTGAGAACAAGGTGATTTCAGTAGCTTTTGGCATATTATTCTTTTTAAATTATAAATTATCTGGGCTTCTACCTTTGACCAATGCATTGTGTGCTAGCAGAGCATAAAACTCTGTGACTCCTACTAATGATCTGATGTTGATTTTACTGACAATGAAAAGGAGAAAGTAGTACCTCAAGGGACTGTATTTGGTACTGTGCTGATTAATGCAGAAAAATTTGGGGTTATATCGTACCTTTTAATCTCTAGGTATGACAAAGTATTTAACAAAACATTATAATTGGTGTTTGAAGTGAAATAGTACCTGGGCAAGGGAAACAAATCATCAGCTACAATGTATTTGAGAAAAGCCTCCTCAGTCTCAGGGGTAAAAGCAGAGGCTTTCACACAAGCTGTACCAACACATGTTTTGATACTGGTTAAAGCAACCAGATTTATCTGGGTAAGTTAAGTGGCCCTTTATACTGTCTTTAGTTTCCAAATAATTGACATTGCAGTGGAGCACCAACAAAGGGAACTAGAAAACTTCTTGTCATTAACTTTTTGGCGTGATCAATTATTTTGTGATCTTTTGAAGATCACAACTAGGAAGAAATAGGAAGAATGTCAAGCAATAGTCTTTAAGACAAATAGAGGAGGTGCTGGTATTTTTTAATCAATACAGAAAGCCAGTAAGTGCTCTGATCCCACAGCTGCACACAAGTTTATCAAATAATTATAATTTGAGACTGGCCTTTGCTTTAGTGCCTAAAGGAAAATAGAACAAAGAGAATTCTACATCCAGCCTTAAAAGCCCACTGAAAAATCCAGGTGGTTACCATAGTGTTTGAGTTTGCTTCTACTGTTGATGACATTTACCTGGACTCCGGTACCTTGACCTGTGAAGCAATATGTTGGTAAGCACAGTGTGCATCATTATGGACAATGCATATATTCTGTATAATGCTAACTGTACAATGTTTAATGCATATATAATGATACAAACACCACAAAGCATTAGAGTTATTTATACCTGTGTGATTCATGCACAATACCACTAAGGTCTGGCTAAGATTCCTTTTCCCCAGTGAAGGCCAGCACTTTCAGAGGCCAGTCTTAACTCTAACCAAACACTGTTATGTCATTGTAGGCACCCATGACGTATAACTAAATTAAAAAACACAGGCAGTCTCATGACATTTGAGAACTGCAGGGTTTTCACAAACATCTGCTTGATTGGGATATGTAAGTAAACAAATTCACAAAGTCCAAACTGTGTTTTCCTGTGCTTTTTAACAAAGTCAGAAGATGACCTTGATCTTGCTTGACCTTAATAATCTGTTTTCTTTCAAGATTTTGTATACCTCTGTAAACAAAAATGCAGAATAAAAATAAGTTATCAGTTGATGAAATTCATCTGAATTTAATACTTCTTATTACAAAACTTTAACAAGCCACTAACTTTTACAGTCTTCAGAGAGCTGAAGATACAACACTCATTTCTGCTAGCACTTCATAGCCATCTATAATTCTGCCACAAAGATTATTTTTCTAATTTGTCACTGTGACATGGTCACACATCACAGTGATCCTAGCTCTGCATTGCTTCACAGATTTCCTCTCTGCCTCACATACATGGTTGTCTTTATTTTCACAGCCTAGCCTGTCTAGTTTTTCTCTTATTAAGAGATCATTTCTGATCTTCCAAAGGTCTATTGTTTCAGTCTCCACTCAAATTCACACATAGGCAACTTTTTGCCAGTCCTGTTCTTCATACTTGGCAGGAGCTCCCAATTAAATATACATGAAGTACCCCAGTACTTCCCTGCAATTTTCAGTTGAAATTCTTAAAAACTCTTGAAACGTGGAGATCACCACCCACAGCTGCCTCATTGTTATTCCTGTCTTATTCCCTTCATCAGCCTATGAAGGTATATCTGTTGTCTTTCCCTAGGTTACTAGTGTAACACTCTTGATAGAATAAAACATGGGGTTTTTTTACACATAAATTCAGTTACTGAGAAATACCTGACAGTTTAAAGTTCTGTAGCTCAGTATCTTTTTATCATTTTCTTTCAAACCATATCTCCAGTGTTTTCTTCTGAGCAAAGAAGCAGGTGATAAGCACAGGAAGGTAAGCAAGAAACTACTAGAAACATCAAATAGAAAGGCTCTACACAGCTGTTTCTGAGCTAAATAGAATTTTGCACCACCTGTGATAAGGGATAACTTCAAACTACTAAATCCTCTTCCACAAAGCCTACACCCAGCCAGGCTGAGCAGCTTCAGTGTCCTCACAAGTGAAGAGATACATTCAGCACAGATGCCCCTGTTCAACACACAAAACCTGAGAACCCTCACTTTTCTGCAAGTTAAGATTTCCTTCACCCTCTTTCTCTTTTGCAAGTGTGGCCAACCATCATGCCAAAGAGCAGAACTGCATCCTCCACAGGCAGTGAGCTGCTCTTGTGGAGCTGCTAGCACAATGTCTCCCTTGAGAGTGCTCTCAAGGGCTAACAGCTCACCATAACTTCCACAGCACCTCTTCTCACAGGGCTTTTTCCCAATTTCATTTATAGGTGAACTCTAGGACAAGCAAAAAGAAGTAGTATCTACTTCTACATTTGGATGTTTTGAATCTTCTTGAAGAAATTTCCCCTATTTCTTCTTAGATATCAAACACATTGAGAAGTAAGCATCCAAATTTTTATTTATATATATTTAATACATACATACAAGTATATATGAATAAATATATATTTATACATACTGCATATATATTTATATATATAAACCAACCATCTTCAGATTGTTTGGATTACTTAAAACTGAATATCTTTGCTCTAAAAAGCTGGGGACTCAGTCAAGAGTGTAAAACCAGAAATGTGCAGGAAAAGTGTCTCTTGCTGTTACCTACATTTAATTACTCCTCACCACTCATCTATCCTACTACATAATCTCAGTATATAAGAAAAGACAATGCTTTCCTAAGCATGCAACAATCCAAATCCCAAAGGTTTAGTACAGGCTCTCAAACACTCTCCAAGCTAGCAGGGAAAAGGAGACTAGCTTTGTTTTCTGGCCAGTGATTTTCTTGGGAACCTTTTAGTGGTAGCCTTTTTCAGGCATGCAGCAGGGTGGGTTCAGATAAAGCCCTGCAGTCCAGTGCTGAGGGTGCTACTGTTAGATACCACAAGGCTCCTGGATTCCATATCTGGGTCTAGCAACAGCTTCCTCTGTGGCCTTGCTTTAGACTTGCATGAGATTCACTTGCTGCATCTGTAAAATAGGTATGATAATAATAGCTTATTTTTCTTTTGAACCAGTCAAATTTTGTGAGCATTATTGATTTATCCAGTAGGAGCATCTCTTCTAGTGATAAGCACTGTGAAACTGTAGTTTCCAGGTGGACATTTTTGCCTACATTGTATTCACTCCATCTTTTACAGGATAAGACACTGCCTCCAAAGATGAACACCATCCCTTTTAATTTCGTATTGAGAGATACTTCACTTGAGAATGCACCTGTACAAGCCAGAACTACTGCACTCTGCCTTGCCAGTGATGTACTGTAAAATCTAAAGGTAAATCACCCACCTCTTTACCTTATTTTGCCTGTTTTCTTTAATAGAAGCACTCCTGTGTTACTGGAAATACCTGCAAGGGTGCTCTTAGGGTCAGCTAGATATTCATTACCTCAAAGAACCCAAACAATGCAGACATACCTAACAGCCTATTCCAGTGCTACAGGGCCTCCTGACAAAAACCCAAAAATTATATATGATTGCTTGCAAAGAAAGAAGAACTGCTCTAGATGAAAGCATTATCTTTTAACAAACGATAAATATGTGTTGCCAACTGCATATTTGAAGAAAAACTACTCATTTTTGAGGTCAGAGGGAACAACTCCTTTCTGGTATAAAAAAGAAAAAGAAATACCCTTATCAAGTAATAAATAAAAGGGAAGAGTTTTAGCCCATATAACTATTGAGGCATACCACTGAAAGAAGAGAGGCTGAAGAAAGACTATCAAAAGAGATGAGACATTCATTGTAGACAAAAAATACCAGGGATGTAATTCAAACTGCCATCAAGGCAGAAATCAGCAAAACCACCACAATGTGCCTACAGAACAATGTAATGAACACATGGAATTTCCCTTCATTATGGGTATCCCATGTTCTTTAGAAGGATATGCATCATTACAGAATTGTCAGCCAAGGGATATGACTAACGGCATCGCTGCAGCACAACAGACTTAAAGCCCTGCTCATCAGTTGGAAGCAGCTCCTGCACAGCATGCAGACTTTAATGATGGCTGGAAAGCCCTTCTAGGCTTAAATCTATTTGCACACTTTGAGATCATAGCATGACTGCCAGCAGTAGCTGCCTTAAAAATAACTCCTAAATGTTTATTCTATAACTGGCAGTCACACTGTTTATTGGAGAACTAGATGATCACTAAGGCAGGTGGAGATGCCACAAAGGGCATGAAATGATGGGTCATGTTTTTTTGAAAATCTGTCACAAAGCTCCTGTCGATATGTCCTGGGCAAAAGCAACACAGTCTGAAAGCACCAAAGAAACAGATATCTTCAAGATTGAATGCAGAAAGGAAGAAAATGTGATTCCGTCATATAGCATCATGAGGGCTGGTTCTGGAAATAGGATGGATTTACTATTGCAGGAGTATAAGGGGAATATTTTGGGTCTAATATTTTTTGAGAGGGTGCTGGGAGGGAGATAGTTCCAAGAAAACTTTGCTGTAAACTTCAGATGAAAGATGGCAAGTCCATTTCACTGTATTGTTATAACCTTTTACATGCTCAAATCTGCCTGTAAACTATGTAAATTCAGATGCTACCTCCCATCCAATTTTTTGTTACCAGAAGATTTTTACAGCAAAAAACCAATCAGGAAATAAAGGTGGTAAGATGCTAATAACAGTAGGAAAAAAAAAAATAACTCAAGGTGTGGTGTTTAGGATCTGCCAGTACTTTGGTCATAATTCTCCATGCATTGGAGGTATTGCTCATTAAAATCTATACCAATTACTATAACTTTCTCCTTTCAGATCTACACAGAAATGCATAATGGTACCATGGAGGGTTTGTTCATGCTTTATTTCTTTCTTTTCTTCCTTCATTTGCTCTCTCTTCAAAATACAGATGATCTTCTTTCACTTTAGTTTCAGTTACTCTTACATGGGAAAACTTCCCCTCACTGCCTCATTCTTCTCTCACCACTAATACCCAATGGGCTATCTTGCATGAAGTCTTCTAAAAAAGCTCACAATCAGAAAGTCCACCTGCAGGATTTTGAAGCTACAAGTTAGAATTGAAGGCAGGAATCTGGAGCAGTTTACATAAAAGCATTTTTTTTTCCACTGAAAATATAATTTTCACCCTATCTGCAGGCCCAGGCATCATCCCCTACCTTCCCCAAACACCCTGCACATGCACACACTCACTCCTCAAAAGCATTTACATAACAGCTCAGATGGGGTTTATATGTTCTTCCTTATTAAAGTAACTAAGTCTCTTGATCTCAGGTCAATGATGTACTTGGGGATGCCTATGTTTAAACCTTTTCAAAACATATTTAGGTGGAAGAATGATTTCCTTTTGGTTCCTTGCAGATAGTATCTGCACCACCAAAATCCATCAGAGTTACAAATAGAAATTGCTTCTTGAATTTTGAATGTAGAGTTCAGTTGCCCTCACAGCATAAGACAAAATGGAAACACACTGGAGCTCACATAAGATCCCAGTAAGAAACTTCACCTTCCTATCCATAAAATAACTCAAGTAAATGAATAACTCTAAGTGTCTTTATCATTCATCCCTTTAGGGAGAATTGAAATTATATTTTCCCCACAAATTGTTTGCCATTAGGCTCAAACAGATGATGCTTTGAATGAAAAGTTGAAGTACTGAATGGAAGCAACACATACAACATGAAATGGTCTGGTTACAGCTATAGTTAGACTTCACACTTGTATGCAGTATTACAATGTCCATAGTGCTTTCCCCACAGGGGGAAAAAAGGTCAGGAAAAAGCCTTCACATTACCCAATTTTGCCTACTGACATTATAGGATGGTTTTCTCAAACACAGTTGAGGGATTCTTTGCCTAAACCATTTTGCGTCCTCCTACATAAGCCATCAATCTTGGAATCTTCTATGTTGTATGTATGCATGCAACCAAACCAACACAGACAAGTTAAAACACAATGTTTGGAGGGCAAACTCAATATTGAATGATTAAAACATCAACCATAGGTTGGATTGTAGCATTCAGTGCAAAGTGGTCCAAATTGTGCTAAGGGCATCTACAATAGGACCATTAAACACATGCGGTAATGTGATACATATGGTTTTACAGACAATTATGCCACCCCAGCGAACTCCAATCAAAGTTAGTCATTGTTTCTTGGCTGAGGTGCTTACTTGTGGCCTATTCACTAATTCTATTTATGTACTTCTAACAGGGATTTCTGGTACACTTCCAAATAGCTTTATTCATTTATTAACAATGTGAACTGGGATATGCAGATATTTTTCTCTGTACTCCCCTGGAGATCAAGGGGCACAAACTTGCATAAAGCAAGAGCCAACAAATGAAGTGAGTAAATTAAAATTGTAAGAGGAGAAAAAAAAATTAAACCAATTTCCAGATATTGAAATGATTGTTAGTGAGAAGAATAATTACGCAACCTCAAGGAATAACTAACTGAGCAGTATTTGTTTCCAAAGTATTCAACCAGCTTCAGACCATGTGTGAGCACACAGCTGTGAGAGGCTCCTTCAACTACTCATTGCCACTTCCCTGCCCCTTTTGTACCAGTACTAATTAGCAACATAAAGAAATACCCCCTGCATTTTTGTCATCATGCTGTTCAAGCTGCCTGATTTTTTTGATAGCCTAATCCAGTGTTTGGCATATTGTTTTAGATAATATGATCTTGCAGAAGCATATTACCAAGCAACCTCTGAATGAGGACTACATTAATGAGAACTACTCAAAGCCTGAGTGAGGGGTAAGTTGAATAACAGATACTTCTACTACATTAAAACCATTACAGAGCAGGCCTCTCCCTAATACAGGTGCTTGACATTTCCCATTAAAATAACTTCTTTCAAGCTATCACCATTGCAAAAATGAAAATGTTTACACTGAAGTCACCAGAACTATCTGTCTGCCTTAAGTTGTTTGTTTCATGAAGTTTTAGCCTCAAAAGAATATTTGCCTCTTAATACTATTCCCTCTTTGGAGTCAGGAACAGCCCCCAACACTTCCCAGACCACATTTTCATACTTTAAACAAACATTTGTGAGCAACTGATCCAATAATTTCTCTCAATTCACTTTAAGTGATTGCTCACAACATTAACAACCTTGGAAGGCTTTATTGAGTAGGTGACATCTTTTAGCATAGTAATACAGAGTCCAGCTAGAAAAATTAGGGTTTAGGGAAATATAAGCCCTTTCTTCATGTCCCAAAGGGAGAAAAATGTTACTTTACTACAGCTTTTGGAAGAAAATCTCATTTCCCCAAAAGCTTCCAGACATTCATCTTCTAGGTGGTCCAATGAAAGTTATTGTCAACATACAAATCCTGCTTTGATCTTAAGGACATTATATCTACAACAAAAACAATATTAAATTGTCCCCAGTTACTATGTTGTGTTCAAGTAGCAAAAGGAAGCGCAGTTACAATTAATATTCTAGCCCTGTTGTGACCTGGAGATGTTCCATGGCAGAATCTCAGTTTTTTTGAGTCATTTGCTTGTGTTAGTCAAAGCCAAGGAAGTACTACACACACAAGAGAAGAGTACTTGCATGGTCAGATACTTAAAATAGGTAAACAGAATTCTTTTACTATTCTGTTTGACTATTTTTTGGTTTACTACTTAACTTGCCAGCTATAGGCCCCAGGTTATGATTTGCAGAAATACTGAGCATTCAACTTTCTCTTAAAACAACAGGAACCCTGTGTGAAAATAGGAAATACCACCTGGTACTAGCAAAAAATTCTCAAAACAGTTTATCACTGTACAATTTACTAAGGAGTAAATGACTAAATTTGTCTCAAACCCATGGAAACTCTTGACTTTCAGACTTCTATTCCTTAATAATGACCTTCCAAAATATCTATGTGCTTTGGTGGTGACAGCAAAGTTGGAGATATACTGTCAACAGCTGAAGGCTTGACTCACTTGGGCACTGATGAGCTTATAACCTTTTAACATCTGTACATAGTAATACAAAAGCACTACTGTTGTGGTTTAACCCCAGCAAGCAAACAAGTACTATGTAGATGCTCACTCACTTTTAGCCCCTCACCTCAGTGAGATAGGGAAGAGAACTGGAAAACAGCAAAATCTGTGGGTTCAAATAAGAACAGTTTCAGAACTGAAATAAGGCAAAAAGTAAAAAAAAAAATGTAACTGGGGAAAAAAAAAAGGGAGATAACAAAAAGAGAGAGGAATAAACCCCCCAAAATGACTAGAGATGCACAAAACCATTGCTCACCACCCAGAGATTGATGCCCAGCCTGACCCCAGCAGGGATTGTTCCCCCAGTTTAAATATTGTGTGTGATGTTCTGTGCTATGGAACGTCCCTTCAGGCATTTCTGGTCAGCTGTCCTGGCCATGCTCCCTTCTTGCTTTTTGTGCACCTCCCCTCTGGTAGAGCATAAGACATTGAAAAGTCCTTGACTTAAGGTAAGCACTGCACAGCAACTAAAACATCAGTGAATTATCAATGCTGTTGTTACACTGAACCCAAAACACAGCACTGAACCAGGTTCTAGCAAAAGAAAATTAACTGTATCCAATCAAAATACAAGACAATCAGTCTACAATGTATTAATAATAATTTACAAGCAAGAGGAAACTTTGCTCCAAACATTTGATAATCCCCAGAAGGAGATAAACTAGCCTATAACAAGATAGTAGCATTGCATCAATATACAAAGAGGGTGGATCTCAACAGTGTTCTGTAGTCTCAAAGAATGACCTTGCCTCATGGACCTGAGTAAATAATGATGGCAACAGCACAGCAGGTATGAGCCCAAACCCTAATGTTGAATCAATAATCACTATGCTGGGTCATGGCCCTGCATCAGTCTGAGATGGTTTTACATTATGATGTTGCAACAACTTGCATGATATTGCAAGGTCATCTTGCATTGGTTTGGTGGTACCATGCCATGATGTTGCATGAATATACACAGGTACTTGCCTGTGACACCAAATGATTATAGAGAGATGCTCAATTTTGAAATGACCATCAGGAATTATCATGCCTGATATTATTGATAATGATTGCTAACTTGTAAGTCACAAGGTTCCTTAATTTTCTCTTTACAGGACATATTCAGGTAAGTGTGAGTCCTAAGTAGTAAAGTTTTGCCAAAACTAGCAAAGGCACCCCTTTACCCAAACCGTCCTTTCACATTTTCACTCCAACCTGAATGGACAGCAGGTACTTTGTTCTTGCACACTTTTTATCTGCTCAGCCATTTGACTGAATATGATTGACCTCACTACAACCCGTGCAGAGTCACAAGATTCAAAAGGAAACTACTGTGACAGGGAAATGGCCCAATTATGCTGAGACCAGCTTTTTCTCTGGCAAAAGGAGATTCAAAGCATAACACATCAAGACACAGAAGGAAGCAGGAACCCAGTGATTGCTGTCAAAGGAGGAGAACAAAGGGAAGGCAATTATTTTAATAATTTTCCAAGAGGTGGCAATAATGTTTTGTATAATTGCAGAGAGAAGCAGAAATGTCAATAGTTCCAACCAGCCTTTCCTTCTGAATGGTGCCTGAATCAGCTCTTCATTTAGGCTATTGAAGCATCAACTATTTCCCATTAAACTGTACTTGGGTCAGTCTGCTTTGGTCACATTCAGCTTAGATTGAATTTGAGAGTGATAATTACTGTGAATTCACATCATTTTCCTGGGGTGAATTTGTTTCAGTTTCTTGATACTATTTCACCATGCATGTGTCCTTATATGTCCCCTTTATTGATACATTGTTTTCTTCTATTTCCTTATTATTGCTACAATGCTGACAGTTGTCAAAGTATGTTTTCGTGAATCCATTTCATGAAATTTTATCTTTAAAAAAACTCATACACTTATTTATAACTGTATTATAAAATATAACAACAAGGATTGCTTTTAAATACAAAAATATTCCAGTAAGAGTAAAGAAAAGATAGCACAGCAATTACTAGTTTTTTTGTCCTCATTTTCAATGGCTCCTAGGAAGCAACAACCCAAGTTGACAGCAGACCTTGTACTACTTTACCTCTACTCTGTGTGTGCCTGGGCAGGAACAAGAATCACTATCTAAAAGCTTGCAGTTTGAAAATTACACAGAAACTAGTCATGGATGTTTTGAGAATCCTCAGCAGAAGAACAAAAGGTAACAGTGAGGCAGAATGCAGCTCTGTGCATACTCTGCACGGGGCTGGACTCACAGAAAGGTTTGCACACAATGTCAGCATTCCAGCATCTCTGATGGCACATACAAGGCTCTTCCACAAAGGATTCCAAGATGAATAAATATTCTCCTTTCTATCATTTACCCACCTGCTGTAACATTACAAGTGAACTGATCCAAAAAGCAGCTATAATAGAAGTGTATGTAATAAAGTTGGAGTATAACAGTGAATTTTAAACAGAACTTGTCTCAGTCTCCCAGTACCATGTGTAACTGTTCTGGGGTTCCCAGCCCATCACTTCATATTTCATTTTGACAGTTCAGTGTAGCCCACCCTGAGTGCTTGACCTGAAAATGTAGACATGCTTCAGATGAAACAGAAGGCTAATTAGAAAAGCTGAAGCCATTAATGAAGGCTATCAATTATTAATCAGTTGGTCCAATATTCTCTTTCCCCATATCCAGAAGTATTTATAAGGCAGTAGTAGGTTTTTAGGGCTGATGACATCTCTTAGCAACTGTATCACTCTGGTTATACAATTAGATCCCACAAGTAAAGGAGCAAAACATGAAACACATTTTCAGACAAAACACTTCTAAGGAAAAATTCAAAGTGATGAAAGACAGGAGACAAAACTACTTCACACCTCCAGAACCTTCCTGACCACTGCACTGCAGTGGACCCTGGCCTTGCATCTGAGTCACTGAGTGTTGCTGGTAATGAAGCACTGAACCATGAGACACTGAAGATTTTGATGTAGGTTTGCATTTCCAGAAAGAAAAATCACAGCAACAGCTGTTTTAAAGTAAATATATCAGTCAAAAAAAATATGCATCCTATGTTATAAAGAACGTACCAGGAGTTTGCAACAGACAGATAATTCTGAATACTCATAGACAATGTTGAAAGATATCAGAATATTAGGTGGGAAAATTATTTTCAGAAAATGAGAGCAGAGTTTCTATTAATTGTCCTCACATACATGAAATTTATTTCCCTTGCAAAATAAATCTATCATTAAAGAAAAATGTTTAATTAAGAAATGTTAATAGAAACATGCCTTTTCAACAATTTATATTAAGATTTTATTGCCACGCTAAAGATGAAAGCCTACTCAGTTGTGAAATCATCACTTATACAAAGTGCTAAAATCATCATCACTGGTTAACTAGAGTAAGGGAAAAAGACTTGGGAAATGCAACAGGGAATCCATCTTCAGAGCAAATTATGATTACCTTGGTCTTTCCTCCTCTAGGATTCTTCATTACTGCTAGATGCAGGGTATTTTTCCATTGCTATTTTTCAAAACTTAAATATGCTTTTCTTGTGTTATGGTTTGCATCATCATAGATCAATTTTAACTTCTAACTTGCATGATGATAAGTTTCTTATGTAATACCACATACTGCCACTTCACAATAAATCAGTGTACAAAATTATCATGAACTGCCAAAATGACATCATATTCCTCCCCTGTAAGGTCATTAAAAATAACTTAAACAACCTAAAAAAACCAAACTTTACTGAATGTGCATTACTATGCCTTCTGCTTCAGAAAATTTTCTATTCCTTTTTGCACTAGAGATCTGGAGAATAAACTTTAGTAATACTTAATGTCTTAAAGTTCAGCTTTTATCCTCAGGAGAAAACTCACGCTCAAGTAATTCCACTGCTTGATTGTTCAGTGCAGACAGAACATTTTCCAAGGGAAAAGGCTACAGAAATTTTAAAGAAGATACCCCACCATTGTACTAATCTTAGATCTCTTTTTATCTTACCTTCCACTTGGAATAACTTATTGCTTGCAAATACTTTCCTGTTGACCTCTGTCCCTCTTCCTCACATAAATTTGCAGGAAGCCCTGGACCATTTTAGACATTAACTTGCAAGGTCTTAGTGGATCTTTGAAAAATGTCCATTTCATCTTTCTAAATGGACCATCACTGTTGCCTCACGCCCATATTTTGAAGACTACACTCCCTTCATCGGTACTGAATCATGCTTTTCCTCATTTTGGCAACCCTTCCAAAGCCTGAAGGAATCCCCCAGCACTTCAAATGCGGGGGCAGAAACTGACAATAATTTGGCACACACACAGGCTAAAAGGATCTGCTTCTTCATGTTGGCCTTTACAAGTTTAGATACTTCTATCAATCAAACAGAGAGGACATAAGTAACAGGGAAATTCAACAAAACTACCAGGGTTTTTCGTAAGACACCATCATTACAAACCTTCAGATCTAATACTGATCTCAGTGAAAATTATCAAAAGAATAGTCTATTTCTATCAAAAATAATCAAAGCACTTTCAAAAAACTAAGACAACTGAGTTGTTTATATTAGCACAATAAAGCACCCTCTTACCTTCAAGCAGTAGTCCTTTTATACTTTGAAAATTAATTCCAGATCCTGTGAGGGTTCTATTTCCTTTTCAACTTCTAAATGAGTACAGTTAAATTCCATGGCTTCTTCCAAATTTTTTATAATCTATGAGTCAGTACTTATAACACATTTCGAAGCCCACCATCCATACTCTGCTAACAGCTCTGACATGGGAAGGGAGGCAGGAGGCACAAATCATAAGAAGCAGCACAGACCTGGACAGCATGAGATGCAGTGATGGCACCCTGAAGCCTAAATTTACTGTCTTAAGGCAGACACCTTCACCTATCTTGAGTTTTTAGATTCAAAGCACTCTTTAGGGTCAAATGGAGCCATTCCATATGGAGCAGATTCAGGCTTACCAACAAAAGAATGGAAGGAATTTTAGTCTCCCATTTGCTCAAAACTGCCCCCCTAATGCTTTGTAGCGGCAGTGGCTTAGACCTGCTCCAGCCAAACTCTCACCCAGCTGCTTGCCCACTCTCCTTCCCAGTTTGTCCTCCCTTCTGCTGAAGGAACAAGAAGGCTCATGGTTTAAGATAAACACAGGGAAATCACTTTCCAGTTACTGCTGGGGACAAAACAGATGCAGCAGAGGGAAATTAATTTACTACTAGTTAATGTTCATCTATTTATTTACTGGTTGGGTTAGCAAGAAACAAAAAGACCAAATTAAAACAGAAGGAAAACACCTCTCCATGCCCTTTCCCAGGCTCTACTTGACTCCTTCACTGCAGATTCCTGCCTTTCTTATTACCTCAGGCTACACACAGTCCCCTCAGTGAAGCAATAAACATGGATGGGGTGGGTTCCTGTCAGTACACAGCAGTTCTCTCTCCTGCTACTTCTTTCTTACACTTTTGCTCTACTCCAGAGTGGACTCTCCACAAAGGATTTTTTTTTTGTTTTTTTGGAATATCTACCTGTTCCATCATGGGGTCTTCCACAGGCTAAAGCAGATAATCTGCTGTGTCATGGAGCACCTTCCTCCTCCTCTCACCTAGGTGCTACCTGTGATGTTTACGTCCCTTTCCTGAATGTGCTTCCACAGGTGACACTGGCTTGGCTGATGGGCTCAGCTGTGTCCTGCAATGGGTCCATTCTGAAGCCAAATCAATCTGGCATGGGACATACCTTGGTCTCAACCCACAGAAGCCACCCTGCAGGTTCCACCCTGCCCACATTAACACCCAATATATGGTTTTACATATGTGATGTAATAATTCAGATGGGTGTAAAATACCCTCTCTTGTTCCTCCCAATAGTATTTAAACAAGGCACATTCACATCTGTGGATACACCAAATTTGAAGCAGATTAATTTACTTTTGAAGATATCTGCCCAGTTATGCTATAAATTTTAGGTGTCCCTGTCATCTCTGTACCTAATTGATACACGTGAGGTAGTGCAGTTTGGTAGTGATGCGGACCACAGGCTCTTTGGTGCAGGCAAGACAAACCAAAATCCCAAATTAAGGAGGAAGTTGGGGTTTTTTTGTTTTCATTTTAAGTGACAAGAGCAACTTTCTCCCTTGTACTCTTCCACTTGTCAAAAATACACTTCAAGTGAACAGAGTGAATGTCACTAACGTTCACACCTGAGAAAAGACACAATGCAACAATCTCACCAGGGAGCACAGCCCTGCAGACGAACTCAGTCTGCCCCATATTTGCCTGGTTTCAGGAACTTATCACCTACTGCAATAGGCAAGAAGCACAAAAGAATGGTTCTAATTGTACTCGAGTAAAAAAAAAAAAAAACACACATCAAGATTAATTTTTAATGACTTCTTAAAAAGTACTGAACAATATTCAGCAGCTACAGCTTTGAGCTCTTTAACTAGCTCAAATGTATTCTCTGGATTTTGCCTTGCCCAGGTGATATGAGTGACCCACAAACCCCAAAACCACTTACTGCATCAGCAGTTCTGGGAAAGAGGCAGTGAATCCCATCCTCCCAGGAAAAGGGTGGCTTTTGACACAGAAGTGCAAATGGGAAAACAAAAAAGCTTCTGTAATAAGCTAGCTAATTTTCTTCTTTCATGTACAAAGAACCAGAAACTATCCAGTGACTGTCAAGCACCACATTCATGGGTACCTCCAAATCAGGAATTTCTTTCAGCAAGCACTGGGGAAGATGGATCATGAACCAAATACTACACTGCATAATGCTCTCAGGCACATGGCATTATTCTTAGGGTTGTCCTGTGCAGGGCCAGGAGTAGAAAACGATGATCCTTGTGCATCCACTCCAGCTCAGGATAACTGATGATTCTGTGAATCCTACGAATGCTCATGAAGGGATTTTATACTCACAATTCCTCTATGGCAAAAAAAAAAAAAAAAAAAGGTTTTCCCCAACCTTGATAGATTTAAAAGCTGTTTAAAATTACAATTTCCCATTTTCATTGAAGATGAAATTCAAAGAAGAAAGAAACAAGAATCAGGCACCGTGTACATCTCATAGTAGCAATATTGAGAAATCTACTGGATTATCATCCCATGTGTGATGATGCCAGCGTAAGGGCAGGTGTTATGCACAGAACAATACTGAAAGCACTATGCAATACCCAAATGAGGTGGGCAAAGCAGCTCACATCACTAGTTTTGCCTGTTTTTGCATTTTTAAAGACAAAATACTCCCTCCCTATGCCTTTACAAATCTCTTATTTTCCTAGCCTCTTTTCACACCCAGTTTTGTAATCTAAGTTTTTCATTAAGGAAATAAATAAGCTTGCTAACAAAGAGCTCTTCTGAGAGGAGGGGGATAGGAGTACAGAAAGCAGGAAATACATTGTGCAATTTGATCAAGGGATCTTAAGACAAGGCCAAAGTAAATCAATACTGGGTGCCTTGCTTTAAAATTGCATGCAACAACGTATTACCTCTGTCCCCAAAGAGCAGCAATCATCCTTCAGTGCCACTGCTCACATTACAAGTGATGTCTTTTCAATTATCTCAAAGGCCAGATTTACCACTCTCTATTCACAAGTTCACAAGCCCATTAATAGCCATCTTGGGAATCATTGCAAGGCTGCTGACTACATATCACATGATCATCTCTCTGATAAAGGTTTTATAAACTGAGTCAACATGCCATCTAATGTGTCAAAATACTTTTTTTCCTAGACTGACAACAGGAAACCAGAGCACAGCCCCTCTGTCTTCTAACCCAGCATTATCATTTAATACCAGCTGTCACTGAAAGCTGGAAAAATGAGTTCCAGGAAAATAATTACCTGTAATAAGCAATGATGTTATGACGAATGCCACAGTTCAGTGAGGGAACTGAAAGGTTTTGGTTGAGAACACATCCTTTAAAATGATCCTACCACCGCTGTAAAAGAATTTCGGAACAGATGCACCCAGCTGTGCCTACCCAGCCAACCAAGCCCAGAACCAAAGACACCCTGGATGGCTTGCAAGGACCCAGCTGGGGTCTACAAGAAAGTAGTGATGTGTATTTGGTGCTGCAGCTGCATGAATAAATCCTGCCAAACACAGCTGGACATTCAGGTGCAAAAGCAGTGAAACCTGCCTGGAGCTGCAGCTTGTGGACTGGTTTGTTTGAATTTGCTTTAGTCCTGGGATTAAATATGTTCATTGTGCCCCATTATCATACAGAGATAGCCCAGAAGAGCCAGGGGGGTTTGGTGGGGAGCTGCTGACACAAAGCACAGGCAATGCAAACTTCTGTGAATGCCACTGACAGGTAAACACCAACAAACAGAGAGGAGCTGAAGGGAATGAATATATACATGTACTCATTCAGTATTCATACAATACTCTATGAATACATAGAGACATTAAAATAAGTTAAAATCTTAGGAAAAACACTGATTTTAGAACAGCATTTCAATAGAAATAGTGAAACCAGAAAACCAGAAGGGATGAGGTAGATCTGATGCAGCCAGAAAAGAGGATGCAATGGTACAGCTATGAGGGTAGAGGACTGGACTTGATAACCCAGATAGCCCTCTCCCTGTTGTGTGTTCCTAAATCAAAATGCATACCCAGCAACCCCAGAAACCTCATCTATATGTAAAGCCACAAAACCAAACAGGTTTTTTCCATCAGAAAGGGAAGACAGAAAAAATTTTGATCAGAATAAAAATTAATGAAGATTTTTAAGTCTGTTTCAAGCAAAACACGTAAAAAGTACAATAGTTGGAACTATATGCCTTTTTATCTACAGATTCCAGTCAAAATTAATTATTCTCCTTTGAAAAAAATTAAAGGTAGTTAACAGCAACAATTGTGTTGTGTCAATTTGGCTCCACAAAAGTTAAGCTTTAAAGAAATATAAATGAGAAAACACAACCTCCTTCCCTTCACAGAAACAGACAAGAGAAGACGAATAAGGTGCGCCACAGTAAGAAGTAAATCTTTTGCATTAAAAATATCAGAGAAGATCTGTATATGAAAAGACTTACAAGTTCTTCAAATAATTAATACAAAAAGAAAATTCCCTAGTCTCACAACTGGACAGAATTAGTACAGTTAGATTTTAACACATCGTAGGAAAATCCTTTCAACGTAACAGAACAATGGACTAATTTCCTCTTGTCAAACCTTCCCAAAACTGTAAGGGTAAAAAAAGCAAGTCTCAGCAGTGGTCTCTGGAATGATGGATGCTGCAGTATAAACATATACACAGGCTTCTGTACATTAGTAAAGCACCACACAGAAAATCACACCCTACTTCACTCCTTGGCAATCTCCTGGTCCAATAGTTTAAATATCTTCTGGCACATTAATGTTGCACAGTCCATGATACAATGCAAATCCTGTGGCTGCTCCTGAAAGTCTGTATTAAGCAAAATATCACTGTTCACTGAGGGCATAGTCTCTCAGAATATACTTAGGACTCAACATACATCTATGAAAGGACAATCTACTGATAGCAAGAATATTTGTAAGATTTGTTTAGCAATGCACCCAAAGACCTGCAAAGATAGTGGATCTATTTCTATTGCTAGTTTAGAGAGCATATTACAAGTGTGAACATAGTTCCCTACAGAACTTATTAATCCCACCATCTCTTTAAGGCTGAGCAGTATCATACTAAAAAGGGTTAAATTATCCAAAATCTGAAATCCTATACATGTTACTGGATTTCAGATGAGATTTTCTAAAAAAAATACAACAAATGAGACATAAGATAGAAAAGGAACCCTGAGTCAGTATAAGATACTTTTCATTTTTCATACTTAATGAATGCTATTACCCACCTTCCAGAAATTGTACTCTTAACATCAGTAATTGACAAGAATAAAGAATAAGCTAAAACAAGGCCTGCGTGCACTGAAAGTAAATTTGGACAGTCAAAGCTAGTCATATACTTGATTATCAGGTATGGGTAAAAATATGCTCAGCTGATGCTTTGCACTGTCCCAAATGATATCCATTATACAAGGCAATCTTTTTCTGTAGGCTAGAAATTGTTTAAACAAAGCACCAAGAATTTAAATGTAGCAGAATAAAAGGTATGCCAAGATATTTAAGAGAATATTCACACTACATAAGCTTTACTTCAACTTGCTTTCAGACTGCTGAAGTCTTTACAGTCTTTCCATTCCACTTTTACATAAGGAGGTGGAAGAAGAAAATGCCTGTATCATGTATTTAACATAAAAGCCTTTCAAGCCAGCAGGAATCCTTCAGTTCAATCATGCTTTATGTACTGAAAGGTTAACTAATGGGAGAGGCTTATTAGCACAAATAACACCACTTCTGCCTTGATCCCAACCACACACTAGCCAAGCAAGCTCAGGCTGCACGCACACTTGGAGAGGAAAAACAAGCCATCACAAATGCACCACACAGCATTTTACACCTGGTGCTGTAAAATCAGTTCTCAGGCGTGTGGGCAACAGCAGCTTTCCCAGGGCACTACCTCCCCCCAGCTGCTGGGACTGAACCTCTCAGGTGGGAGAAGGGAGAAATTTGAAGAATTCTGATTTAGGAACAGATGAACATTCAGAGCCAGCCAGCTACAGTTCTGAGGCAACAGACCTGTTACATCATTTAACCTCCAAAGCCTCAATTTTGTAATTTCAGAAGTATGTTTAAACTACCTTTTCAAGAGATATGGTGATGTAGTGTGTTTATACAGCTGTTCTAAAATTACATGCACAAGTATGTTTTAAGCATTATTATAACTATTAAAACAATGTTTCTGAATAGGAACTGTTTTCAAGTAACACATGTTTCTTGAAAATTATGGTGAGAGAAACTCATAAGAATTTGAATGCTAGAGTTTTAGCCAAATTCCAGTGCATTTTCTTCTCAGAATTGACTCTACAGTGTCCTGATAGAATAGGAAAAGGCAAAATTGCCCTTAATTTCCTTTATAAAACTGTGCAGGACTAGTCTTTCATGTTCTTTACAACAGATGATTTTCAACTCAGTCAGCTACATACCAATGATCAAGTTATTTTTTCCCTGCATTGACTTTTGAAACCCTATAAAATTCAAATCCTACAGCAAACAATGTGTAATATTGCTTGGATTAGATCAAGTTCACATTTTTTTCCTCATAAGATTCAGTAATATGTCCTGTTTAGGATGTTCTTCCTAGAGGATTAATAGAGAAACAATTCATTTTGCTGTAGCTGATGTAGTATAAAACAGTTGTTAACCTTTGATGAGAAGGTTACGTGAGATACCAAGCTGGGGTAAATTATACTGACAATTGCCCTTGCTTAATTGCTTTTGAGTAGTACTCAGTATGTCTAAATGTGTGGTGAATTATTATTGTACCCTGCTGCTATCCATTAACATGGAGATCAAGAATTTTATTTTACTTTTTTGATGCAACCATAGAGAAGGTGATAAAGGCTTTAATTGCAAACAGATTTATTGTAGAACCTATTAGTGCAATTTACCCAAGCATACAGAAGATGGGTTGGTCTGAACAAGCTCGTACATTTAAAGCTGCTTATAAAAGGCAAAAATCTGTATTAGCAATTGTTACAATCTACAAAAATGAAAGATTTTAGTCACTTTTGGAATGAATACTGAAAACCTCACACTTATCTTATTTGAGTCTTGGTTATTTCAAGCCAAGAACTTCACTGGAGATGATCTTATTTCTTTGGCTCAGCCAGAAAAAAAATTCACATTACTTCAATTCCTTTGCATTTAGTATTAAAACAATACTAAGAAGCAGAATGGAAATTTTCTCAGCATCAAAAAAATTACCCCTAATCTAATATTTCTTTGTTTATTCACTGTCTGACAAGACTGTGTGACAAAATTTGTGTGACAATTACTAGTTCTGAAATCCTAAGAGAAAGTACTGCAAAAAAGGAAAGGCAATTCATCTCAGGTTTTATTGAAATTATGATATATTACATAGCCCTGGATGACATATTCTACCTAAACACTACAGTCAAAAGGGAGAGTAAAATTAATATCAAGCAAACCACAGTGTTTGTTTGTACAGTGTACAAGAACAAGCATTAGCATAATATTTATTGCCATACAGGATGTTTGGATAGATACTGTGAGGCACTCAGAGATTTGATTGTTTAACATCTAATAGCAATTCACAGAACCACAATGAATCCTAAGACAAACCTGGACAAAATAACGAAGTTTCAAGCTCCAGAATGTATTTTAAACAGAGGCTGCATATTTAGGGATGAATCTTTCTTGTGAGCTATTCCATTTGCTTTGAATTAGGAACCATTTTTTTTTATTTCTGCACTAATACTGAAATACTAGTGTCTGACTTTGCCAGATGTATAACACTAAAACAGGCATATGTGTATTCTGAAAAAATGCTGTCCACTTAGTAGATGCTTCTGTGACTCAGCAAAGCTCTGTCTTTTAAGTTAGAGTATTTAGTTGCCCTTATCTTTAAGATAGGTTTCAGAAAGTTACCAAAATGTAACTTCCCACTGAGCGTCCCCCATGTCCTCTAATTCTAAATTTTCACCCTCTGTTATTCCACTGAATTCAACAGATTTGAGAGTCAAACTCCCCAAATTATTTTCAGATTGGTGACTCTAATCAGGCTAATTTATGATCTAATCAGCAATTTTACTATTCATGCCAACATTGCCCTACCAACTCTTTCTTCCATGTCTCCAACCAGCTTCAGAATGTTTGATGACAACTGTAAAAACACTAGGATCTATGCACAAACATTACTGAGTGAGGAGTCAATGAATCCCTGTATCAAAGCACTGAGCTTCCACGCTGCCTGAGTGGAGCTAGGGATGTAAAATCCATTGTCTTTAGCCACAGGACACCAGAGTGCCATTTCCTGCACCGCTGCATTCAGCGCCGCACGCTCCTTCAAATACCTGGGGCACACAGGGCAGGCAATGGAGCACAAAAGAGAGAGCTGGGTGGGCACTCAGAGGGCTGGTGGGGCACTGAGAGAGCTGGGTGAGGCACAGCGGCAAAGGGTGCCAGCCACCAATGGGCACACCAGGGTGAAAACCTCCCCCGTGTTCATAGGTTTAGTCACAACTCACAGCCTCCTACCAGAGACTCACGCTCAAGAGTTGGGAGACAATAAATGGACAATTCCTGTGCATAATATGAACTAGCTAAAATACATAAAAAATGGGTTGCTAATCATCTTCTAAAAATAAAAAAGAAGTACCAATAACACGTTTTGAAGCTGGCTTGAAAACTGAAAGTCCGTTTCCTCTCTTCAAATTAGTTTCCCTTTACTAATTCTTCTGTGCTCTAGGGAACAATAAATGCAGCATGCACAAACACATGGGACTTCAGAGACCAAAAGAGTTTAGGAAAGGACAGGAAAAGACTGAGAGCATTTTGGGACAAGATCATTGTGTATTTAAATAGAATGCTTCCATAAAAAAAAAAAGTCAGGCTCTTTGGCAGTTTTACACCAGCTGGCAAAACAACCCGTGACATGCATATCTCAGATTTGAAACTCATTCAGATATAGCCTCTCTCAGTTTATAACAATGCTGAAATAATATATATTTGCTATGGGAATTTTTAATTCTATAAACCTGATATAATGGGCAAGCAGCTACATTATAGGCCAATTCTTTGTGCAGATGATCTGCATATGGTAGCCTATAATACATTCCCTATTTTCAAAGTAAATGGTCAAGAGCAGAGGCCTTTATCCAGGTCAAGATTAAGTAGGACAGCTTGACCCTGCCTAAAAACTGAGGACCCCCAATCTGCTCATTCACTTACTCCTCCTGACCAAGGATGCAAAGAAAATTGGAAAAGCAAAAGTGAGAGAACTTGTGGATGGATATAAAGACAGTTTACTAAGTGAAGCAAAACCATACTGCTTCCCATTCACAGGCAGATATTGAGCCACTTCCTGGTAAGCAGGGCCTCTACATGCATAACTCCCTTGGAAAGACATAGGTCATAAACCATCAGCATCCCCTCTTAGCCTTCTTTTCCCTGCATTTTTTTTTTTTGGTCAGGCAAATTATCTTATGGTATGGAATGTCATAAGGTCAGTTTGGGTTAACTGTTCCAGCTGTGCTTCCTTCTAAATTCCAGTGCACTGACAGCATAGTCACTGACTTGTGAATTCATTATGGTTTGTCTTCTAACTTACAAATTAGCTTTTAGGATAATTTTACCATCTCCAATTCTTGTAAGCAACATGAAGAAATGGAGTGCCATTAAGATGACAGCCTCGACTGAAGATGACTATCATCCTAAGGAAAGAAGAAGATGTGACTTAATAACACAATTACAGAAAGGATGTAAACACTTGTGATGTGCTCTGTAAGATACTCATAACCTACTTGTCATCCAATAGCTCAATGTTCGTTGTAGTCTCCCAAGTTATTCCTTGCTGCTAGGGAACAGTACTGCCACCCCAGTTGTTGCAGTGCCAGCAGTCTCTCTGGCCTACACAGCTAAGCAAAAACCTCCTCCTCTGTAGCAAGGGGAGGCAGGACACTTCTCAAGGTACTGCAGTATATGGACGCATATGTCACAGCTTAAAGGAGCATTTCCTTAACAATCCCAATTACCTTCAATGAAATGCAACCCAAGTTAAAGGTATCCATTAACTAGTTAGTCTGAACTTCAAGAATTGACAAATCACAGTAACAATTGTTTATAAAAGATATATATGATTATGTGAAGGAGGGATTCGAGGAAATCCTCATACACAAACGTTAAATCAAAACAGCTCTTCCAGTCCCTCATTTGGCTCATTTTCCATCTTGCCTAGGAGGTCAGCAGTCAAGGTTTCAAATCTTCAAGCATACATTAATTCCCAGGTGGTACCTGTTAAAGATGGTATATTCAGAAGTCTCTGCCAGAGAATTTACTCCTAGCAGAAAGCCACATACAGACAGTTTTTATATGTTAATAATCACAGGACACCTGCAGAGCACTCCCTCAGGATGGTTGCTAGATTTGGCATGGTAAAAAACGTCTGCAGACAGTTTGCTCTTTCAGACATTCTAAGCATTAAGACAATATAGTCTTTTGCTTGAAAGCTCATCCTAATTCTCTCCCCTTACCAGCAAGCAGTCTAGTCACTCTCATTCACTAGCTGTTCACTTCCTCAGCTAAATGTGCTAAACAAGATGCTGTCTCCTGCACTTAAAAATTTTATAAATAATTTCTTGCCTCAACAAAGCAGCCTTTGTTGCATTTCACCTTTTTCACTGATTGCTTCACTATAAAACATCTATGATTGAACATGTGTTCCATACCAATCTGTAAGGGCTCGTAATTCGTACAAATTAAATTAAGAGAAATGTACACAGTTCTTTGCTGTTTCATGAAGGAAATGAGGCATGATGGGCATTAAACACTTTGGAAATGATAACTACTTAACCACTTCTGGTATTCTCCAAGAACTATATCAGACTCAAAGACTTTACACACTGCTTGAAATCCTAGAAAGTAAAAACACTGCTCTAAATAGACATCAATGTAAACACAGTCAAGATATGGCAGATAAAATTATTTGCGTTCACAAAAATTAAACTTGAACAAAATTAGGGGTCTATATAACAATAAAAAAGCTGGTCTAACATGGTGAATCACCCTAAGAAAAAACTAACTGTAACATCAGTAAAGGTGGCTAAAAATAAAGCAAAAACACAAGATAGGATATTGAAGCAGATCACTCATTTTTTCATGGTCCATAGTCTCTGCTGATGTACTGCCAGCAAAAATAATGCAGGTTAGTCTTAAGGAAATTCTGCTCTACTTTCTTGGATACAAAAATGTAAGCCTGCTAATGCTCAGTCTGTATTCAGGCTGGGAAAGGCTGAAATATCTTGCATCAAAGAGCTTTTGGTTTCAGAAAAGTAAGACACAAACTCCCATTGTATTTTGCCTCAATTTTTTATCTTAGAGTAGACCTTAAGTTACTCAGTTCATCATATACTCTCTGGTTATGATAAGGACAACCCTGCATCTATCCCTCTCCTGATTCTAAATCATCTGCTTCTTCTATGTCTGCTCAGATGACATGCCACTGCAGTTTGGAAGGCAGACTTCATAAAGAGGAGCCAGAACGGTTCTACAATTGTAAAATTCACAGACTTGGGCCAATCACAGTATAACTGAAAAGAAAATAAAAGACTGAAAGTACAAATTCATTTTCATCCATTTATACTTATTTTCATTTCGCAATGTCATCTCTAACTCAGGGAAAACTTACTTTTTGCTACACTTACTGCTTTAAATACAATATACTATTAAACCGTTTAAATACAGTACACTATTAAAAATCAGAATGGGCTACAGCAGATTCTGTAGCCTTCAGTGGTAGTCTAGTTCTAAATGATGGATCCTCCCCTAGCCTGGGTCTACTTGTGGGCAATTCAGAACCTGGAAGAACCTCACAACACCATTCTGAAGATCCAAAGGCTTGATTTACCACACATTACAACATGAAAGAAAGCAGACTCAACCAGCAGTACACATGAATGATTTCTGTCTCCACAATTACTACAAGAATGACACCCATCACCATTTGCAGCTGTTTCTCTCCCCATTTTATCTCTATGTTTTGCATGTGATGAAGCACCAAATGTAAGTGTAGTGGTGCAAAGTGAATAAAGACACAGATGCATTGAACCCACAACTCAAGACAACGCAGTCTTTTAAGTATCCATTGTGGAAGACAATTTCCTGGTATAGCTTTGGACTTGTGCTTTTAATGAACTGTTAGAAAAACAAAAAAATATCATAAGGAGGGATCTAATGCTCTAGCAACACTCTCATTCCATGTGCTACAGTCTGTTCACACAAACACCTCATGCTTCATATGCAGCATTGATCTGGATGGTATGCCATCCATTTCTGCAGGGCTGCCACCTCACACTTCACTGTAAGTCAGGAGAGAAAACAGTTTCTCAGAGGCTGTAATTTTTTGTCATATAAAAAAGACATCTTAGTCAATAAATTTCCACAATATCTGAAAGACTCATAATTAAAAAATGAATTCTAACAGAACAGCTGTAAATTAAACAGATAAATATACAACTTCAAAATAAAATATCTTCAACTTCAAATCTACAAATAGAAGAGATCAATGGACACTCCAGAACAAACATGATATTAAAAAACCAGGCTAATTACTAAAAGGTTTCCTTAGAAGAGTATGAGCAAGTTTTACAATCTTTAAAATTTAATCAGATCTTGATAGACCATAGCCATTACTATTACTTTTGGATTAGATTTTAGTTTAGTGATGCACATTAGAAAACAATGATCATCAAGTGGCTTTTGCCATCTGTTGTCACCAATAGAACACCCAGGGAAGTCTGAAGAGGTCAGCATCCAGTAAATAGCGTCCAAAAGAATGTGTGAATAGAATATCTTAAGTGGCTCCCATAACAGAAGTGTTCCCAGGATTTTTTATCAAACCAGGCAAATCCCTGTCACTTTTATTATTACTATTATCATCAAATATAATTGCACCTGAAAAAGTCAAGATGCTAAATATATATAAAATAAATTACATTAGTCTCTTCTCCTTCCCTTGTAATTTGCTTTATGGTCTAAGTAGTTGGGTTTTAAAAGTTTATTTTACTGTCACTTTAATCTGTTTTCATAGCTCTGCTTTTAAGATCTATTTATCCCACATTTCTATTAAAATTTTACCCATGCTGCCTTTTTTCTCTTGACAATTGAAAATGGCCTAATGGGAGGTTTTGAAGAAAAGAAGATGGACAAAGGCTTTGATTATCACAGCACAAGCATGTCGTAGTTTTTAGACGTTTACTAAAGATCTTGCTCTCATGAAAAGTTTGCATGCAATTTGCTAAGAGATCCTAAATGGTCTTGCATTTTAACAGTCATTTCAAGTTGCACCTTTAACTTCAGATTTCCTTTTTTTTCCAAAATAATTCTGATGTAAGCTCACTTTTATTTCTTTGAGCCATAAACCAGAGATAACAAAGTCTTACAGACATTCAAGAAGTCAATAACACTTTAAAAGTTCCACTTCAACTTTCTATTGCATGTCACAGCATGAGTCTCAGACCACATTCTTTATTTGAACAGTTAGGTAGGGCCACTTATATATATGATGATCAGTAATGCCATACCCAGAAGAGCACAGCAGCATGCCTTTGCTCCTCATGAATGACTGGCAAATCCTCCTAATCCATCCTAACCACAAAGGAACAAGAGAAATTAAAGCTGAACTAGTTCTATATTTACTGCTAGTGAACAGCTTCAAGGATAAAATTGGCCAAACTGCACAGAAAGCATTCAACAGAACTTTTAGCAATAATATCAATCACAATTAGTAGTTTTTATTTAAATATCTGGAATAATCTGAAACTAACAGCATGACATACAGAGTAATTTGAAAAAACAATATTTAAAAGAAGCTGAAAATTTTTCATTATGTTATTTTCCAAAACTGATTGGAAAGAGAAAGCAATTATTTTCTTTTGTTATATTTTTTTTTTAATGAATGCTTATGCCTCAGGTTTAATTTATTTGTTTCAGTCTAGTAAAAATATTTTTTATAATTAAAAAAAAATCATTAAAATTTTCAATTCAAGGTAGGGAAAGGTTTGAGACCAAGATATACAGAAAAAAATATGTGTCTTCATCATTAATGCTGAAAAGAGTCACTGTGCAAGTATTTATCTTAGTGCAGAACTTAAATTTCTTTTGCTGGTACTTGTGACCATTTCTCTTTCTCCTTCCACTGACTACTACAAAGAAGAGCCTGACTTTCATCTTCCCCATAACATCCCATTAGGCATTCAAGAGCAACATGATCCCATCTTAGATTTTTTTCTACAACCTTAACAAATTCATATCTCTGAACCTCTCCTCACATGCAAGAACACTGTTTTCCAGTTAATTGATAGAACTTTACATGTTATAATGTAACACCTGAAGAATATACATTGCCTTGCTCAGACACATCAAGTCACATTTGCTTCATTTGAGCCACAGAGTTCCAAGCAATTAGGCTCAGCACTGCTCACTTTCACAGTCTTCTGGGGTTCTTTATATTTTGTTTTTAAGAAAGGAAGGAAACCTGGCTTTATATGAAAAAAATGCCAGGATTTCATCTCATTTTCATTCCAGCACAAAACAAAATATTTGCATATATCACAAAAGAGAAAAACCAGAATGGGTGACAGTCTAATGTCTTGAGCCATATCTACCCCATTACAATGAACCTGAATTTTGCAACAGGATTCAAAACAAAAACCACTGAAAATGCTGGCAGTGAGCACCAGAACATTGTTTCTGGTTGTTTCAGAACCACCCTGCAATATATCCAGTGCTTCAACATGATTCTGAATATGGCAAACTCCAGCAGCAGACTGAGGCCCTTCGTCATTCACATTAGGTCTGTTTTGGCCCCTGGCATTCCTTCCTGTTTACTTATATCTTCAAGGTTCCATGAAATGTCAACATATCCCCAGTTCATTCAAAATTTGCAAAGGGCCCAACTGCCCCTCCACTACGAATTAACGTGTAATACATTGCAAATAATCTGAACATCAAGTAACATGACCAGCCTCTACCTCTGGTAAACCTCTCGGCTATTTGCCAGATGAAAACAAAGCAAACAGCCTCTTCTCCTCCCAAAGAATCACATAAAGTAACAAACCCTGAGTGTTTCCAGTCCTAGTATTCTCATTTTCTCAAGTAATTCAATATCCTAAAACCCACTTTGCTCAAGCTCTCACAAAACTCTTTTCTTTTCTTGCAAAGCCACGCTGCGCTAACATAAAAATCTTATTCTTTTGAGCTACCCTGCTAAAGCAAGCATCAGCTTGAGGATCTGTTCAGTTCTCACTTAACTTTTTTCGTGAGGAAAAAACCAACAACCTATCATTCCCTTTTACTCTTTGCCTTCCAAGAATAGTAATACTTCACCAGAAATTCATCTGTGTTCAGAACTGTGAATATGAATCAGTAGATTACCGCTGATGCAAAATGTTTCTTCACTTTTTGAACAAATCCCACTATTGAATCATATAAGGCTTTTGAGTTTTGTTTGTCTCCTTCCTCCCCAAATACTTTTGGCATCAAGATTTAATTTTCTGTGCATCCCATTCAGCACAGAGAAAACCCTAAAGAACTACTACAGGCAGTTTACTCTGATGAGAATTGAAGACATAGAAAGTACAGAATATGACACACGGTATTTTAGAGTAACAGCTTTCTTCACACACATATCCAGTTAAGAGAAACCCAGGTGTGGGAGAGGCATGGGCCTGTCTGTACTCACTATGTGCAGCTGCAGGAAATCACCGAGCCCAGGGGCACTGTCAATCCGGACGAGGATGCCATCCTTCACTGTTGTGCTGAAGCCCACAGCAAGACGGTCTGTCCTCGTGCTTGGTCTGTCATTAGCTGGCCAGGTGTACAGGATGAGACCTCCACTCTTCCCAAAGATATATGTGGCACCAGCTACAAGATACAAAACCAAAGAAAAGTGTATTAGTTAATTAGTTACTTATTTGCCAAGTCTGGTGGTAATCCTACGACTTCCGAGAAGAACAACTTTAGCAAGCACATGCTATGAAAATTAGTTACAGGGGTGAAACCAATGTGTCATCAGGCCAGGCCTGATGAAGTACATTATTAGTTCCTCAATAAGGCCATACAGCATTCAAGACAAAGCTAAGTGAAGAGTTTATCAAAAATAACCAAGATGGCTTATCAAGAAAGAATGATTTCCTTAGTGCTAATACCCCAGACAAGGCTGGACAGGACACAGCTGTACACGGGGAAAAAACCACAAGCCACTCCTGTTTCAAAATCATGGGATTCAATCTTATAAGACAATTCAAATGAAATATTTCTCATTTCTCCTTTAGGTTGGACTTGCCTTCAGCTAAAGTCTATTCACACATAGTAGGAGACTATACTTTTCTCAACACTTCATGAGATTTTTTGATATCTAGTCCATCTATTTCCAGCACCATTTGTCTTGTCACAGCTGAGCCTGGGAATTTGTTCCTTGCCCTTGTTTTTAAGGACAACACCAAACTTCTCCCATGCTGAACACTGTCCTCCCACATTCATGAGGGCCATCTAAGCTGAGGAAGGCAGAAATGCAAGTGAGGAATTATTATTGCAGACGAGGAAGTTGAGAAGCTGAAGACTTTGGAGTTCACATTCTGACTTGAACTCAACAGTCTGAGTCAGAAGCAAGATTTTATAACTCAGCAGTTATAAAACTGGCCCCCAAGCTTCTTAAAAATATATATATCTAAAATTCCTTTCCTGTCCAAATCTACAGGCAGGCCAGGAACAACACTCCTCCATGTTTCAGCCACTCACTGCACCTCATTTTTCTGAGCACTATTACAATGGTTACAGAATAGTAAGCAAAAATAACCAGCTTCTGTTACTGCAACAATGACAAAACATATGTAGAAAGTACAGGCAATTACTGGGTACATTTTCTAATCTGAGTGAAACTACAACTGAGGGTTACAACACGGATCACACAACCCTGTACAGAGAAAAAGCAGATAGATACAGAAACAGGTAGGATCACAGCATGGTAATTTCTACACTTGCCTACAAAGCTGCAGCTTCACTAAAGCTCTCTATGACCTGAATTCCAAATAAATGCTACATATTAATAGAAATAATTGATACACTTCTCTCTTGCTAAAGAGGCTTCCTCTAGACATCTCAGAACATATTACAAAAACAGACATCAAAAACTCAGCCACCTAAACATGAAATTATTTGTGAGCAGCTGACTCAATGACAGAGTGATAATGAATCATGTTTCCTTCTTCCCTTCCAGGCCTATGCACATCCAATAGAACATGCCCTCAGTAAATTCAGACAAATGTGTCCAAAATCAGGGTCACATAGGAAATTTCAGTCATAATTCTGAACTACCAAGAAAGAATATTCTGGCATTCTGGAACTGTGAACATAAACTATTTCAGTTTGAGAAAGAATAATTTTACAGATTCAGTCTCCTCATTTAGCTTTAAACTCCAGACAGAGGGTGTATGACTATTATAGGATGTGTGGAAAGAGGTTTTGTCTGTTTGTTTGAACACATCCCCAGGTCTATCTGCAACCTTATGGCTAAACAGGTGGAGATGACCAGGTAGTGAATTAAAACCCACTTCCCAAAATGACTCTCACTTGAATTTCAAGTTCGCCTCCTTTCCTTTGTACTGGCATCAGGCCTTTCAGCAGCCAAGACAAACTTGGAGGTGAGTTATTTACTCTTTATGAAGACAGATTACTTTTTTGCCTCTCTAAGAGTCATTCGGCTGCAGGTAGACCATATCAGTCCCCCAATGAGAGCCAATTAGAACCAATTACATCCTCACAGGCCTTTCACGGGATTTAACTACTTTAACAGATCTTATTTTCTCCTCACAGAGCATAGATTTTGCCTCTAAGCCTAACCTGGCAATATTTAGTACTTTGGTACTATGGTACCAAGGTTCCTAAGGTAAGAATCAGAAACACTAAGAAATAACACAGTATAAATCTGCCTCTGTTGGGTCTTATTCCAGTTTTCTCTGAGATGGTTCTACATAATGCTTCATGAAGCAATGTAGTACTCTGGTTCAGCTGGGAATGTCAACTCAGTTCTGGAGTTCACCTGGTCCACAGGCTGTCCAATTTTACTTCAAATGTGTCAGGGGCTTACTGTGATGGATTTTGCAGTCATATATCCTGGCAAGGCACTGAGTTCTGGAAATAAAGATAATTCAGATGCAACAACCAGAGCAGCACTAGCCTAAACAGACCTGTAAGCAGAAGTCTGATGGCCAGTAGTTTTTCCTTATTTTCCAAGTCAGAAAATATCTGCATAATGAGAGATGGGCCACTTGCTTTATCTGTGTGCAGGTAAATGTAAAAATTTGTTGGATATATCAATGCCCTTCCTTTCACCAACTTTTTGAAGACAAATAGGATATCCATTGACATTTTTAGAAAGAGATGCATATTAACATTGTGCCAGTATATTTTCTTCCCCAAATTATGAACAAAATAATCATTCCAGTCTGAAAACATGAGGTTCATCAAGTAAAAGTGAAAGTATGCCAAGAGTTAGTACCACACTGCAATCACATAAAGAGAAAATATAACAAAAAAGACCCAACCATGCAACACAAACACACTTAACTACTTTTATTTGACTGCAGCAACCATGAGTTTATAGGGTTTGAAAGTTCAAGACAATTTAAAAAGACAAAAAGAAAGCAAATTATAACCCTGGACTTCAGGAAAGGAGATTTCAGCTTAACCAGAACTTGACAAGACCTGGACAACTCTATTGGACTGGACTTGCTTTAAGCTGGTGTAAGCTGGCTAGACCAGTTTACCTCCAGCAGTCCCTCCTGACCTTAAATCAATAATTATCCTTTCTTTGTGGTGTTGCAGAGAATCGTAGAATAATTAACTAAAGCATTCTGACTAAAAAAAAAATTTAAAAATCTGGTGAAATGCACATCTCTTCACCTTGATATCTTCTTGTACCTAAACTCTGTTACAGTCCTCTTTATAAGACAAGAATTAATAATTTTCTTCCAAGATACTTTCTATTCAAGACTGACAAGAGAGCACACTCTTAATGAGCAGCCACTTTATATTTAGTTTTTCCTCACTGTTAAAGGTTTAATTATGTAATTCTTTTAATAAATGCAACACCAACTGTGCCCTAGCAATAGAAAAGTCTGAAGGACTGATTAATTTCTCTGTTTTACAATGAATTGCTCTTATGTTTCACTGCTTCAACTTTATAACACTAAATTCAACCCAAACCATGTAAAAAAAAAAGAATAAAAGAATAAAATCAAGGACACAAGCATACAAAATTATTTCCCCAGTCACTTTTGTGAGCAATCTCACTTCTCATAGTGCCCTACACCAGACTACTGTACCAACACATAAAAACAAAGCTAAGTATAATATTTTCAGGTACTCTACATGTTGCACGCAGAATTTGGTCAGCACCGGGAGCTTAGAGAACTAGAGAAGTACATAGTGAGGAAACACTCCCTACAGATTTAAGCTACTAGGACACCATTACATGTTTAGCATATATAAAGCCTATAAACTCACAAAATTTAGTGCAGCAGACTGGCAGTTGACTTCTCCTAGAAATTACATAACTTGTAGCTTATATCATTGGTGTTTAGAGATCAAAGATGGGTATGTTACAACACATATGACAATGCAGTCTGCATATCTAGCTAACTATGCATTTGTTAGTTATATTCATGAATAGAGCTGTTAGATTATTCATCTTCAGTCTAAACAAAACAGTTTGAGGCAAAGACTCCTCATGGAAAACTTATAACAGAAAATTCATAACTAAGATTATAAACCACAGCAAATAAAGCCTACCAGTGAGGTGCTTTAACAAGTGTTTAGTTTAAGCTGGCACCATCACTTGCCATTTCAATTCATAATTGCCCAAAGACTTCAAAAACCTATTTTAAGCATGAGTTTTTTCAATCAGCATAGTACAACTGCAGCAAAGTAAAAAAGTAAAATAGTAAAGTAAAAGTAGAGTAGTAGAAAACAAGTCTATTGCATCTGCACAAATTATAACTGCTATGGCCTGCACTCCTGTGAATTTCCCCACATGAAATAATTGATTGCAAATTCTCTGTTTGCAGCTACTAAGCCATCAAAAGCCTCATTTTCTCAGCTACAGCACAGCACACACACTCATTTCCCCGTGGCCAAGAAAATGTAACATTTGGAAGGTATTACAGTGTTTATACACTGAAGGGTTAACCGCAGCAACTCTGCACTGGGAGGTGAATACAAGTTTAACATAGTGTAAATGCTACAGCTTATATTTTTACACTCAAAAAGTACCTTTAAAATGCAAATTATGAAGAACCCAGGCCAATTCAAAAGCTGCAATACTTAATTGAGTACCTTTCAGAAATCTGCCCCAAAGGTGGATAATCATGAGTGGTATGGAATGTTGGAGGGCATGGGCTACTTTTTGAACGCCTTTTCTGCTTCAGGGATCTGGAAGCTCATGCCAGAACTTTTTCAACTATAGGACCCTAATAAAGTGACAGAATATTTGCAAAGAGAATGGTGTGGCACCTCCAGAGATAAGCGCTGGAGATATATCCTGTGCCTCACACTACTGCCTAGATGACCACCATGGCTCTTGAAAAGCAAGTCCTGCAGCAGCACAGCACCCTAGAAAGGAGTGGGTCTGATAATGGAATTCATTTCAAAAATAACTTTGTAGACACCTGGGCCAGAGAGCACAGAGTGGGTGCATCATGCTTCCCACCCTGCACCAGCCTCTGGGAAAACAGAACAGTACAATGGACTGTTAAAAATCACATTGAAATCAGTGGGTGGTGGGACCTTCAAATATTTGGATCTACATTTAGTGAAGGCCACCTGTTCAGTTAACACCTGAAGCTCTACCAGTTGAGGTGGCCATGCATGATCATAACTTCCACATACCAGAAGGGGATGAAGTCTCTGTGGTGCTCATCAGAAAGGTGTTAGGGAGGACAGTTTGGATTAGTCCCGCATCAAGCAAAGGTAAATCTGTCTGTGGGATTGTTTTTTGCTCACGAACTTGGACACAGTCGGTGGATAATGCAGAGGAACAGGGAAACACAATGTGTACCCCAAGAGAACTTGATTTTTGGGCAAGAGCTGTAATGCTAAATTTTATAATACTGGTGGCTAAAATGATGTTCCACTGTGTGCCACAAGTACCACAGAGAATGAGGATGGACTGCTTCAATTACACCAGTTGTGAGCTCCTGATGTAGCTGGACACCAGCCAACAGCACATGAGCCCTCCTGTCCTGGAAGACATCTAGGATGGATAGAATCCACATGGAATAAATTAACTCAACAGACATCTTGAAGGGACAGGCGCTGACTATGGTAATGGCACCTGTGCTTGTGTTTATATATGCACATAGCTGGAAGGTGAAAGATTTGAGCATGATATAAGTGGTATAGAGTATCACACACTAAATTGGGGAATATAATGTCTAAATCATAACAAGTATAGGTATTATTTTACTTCTTAACATTTTTGTAAAGGGAGTGGAAATTTTTTTAATATTATATTCTGCTTAGTCCAGTAGTTCAGCTGAGTCTCCTAGGGTATTTCATATACTGGCGTAAAGGTCCTAAGAAGTTCATTAATAATCATAGACTTCTGCTATTTAACAAGAAGCTATCAGTTCAACTACAGGAAAATTGATGATGGCATGATGATGGCATTTTGCTCTTCTGCCTTGGCAGGAAACAGAATTTTAGGTAATTTTCAAGAAGAAATGTTGTCAAAGGATGAAATCAGTAACACATTGTGCTTGACCACAGGTTACATGAGCAAATCAAGAGCCATTTCACATCAGGAAGAAAACCTTGGTAACACCTGTAATTAGCAGCCCTTGAAACATCAGGCTTCTGAAAGCATAACTAAATAATGGAGACCTGATAGTTTATACAGACATTCAAAAAATCCCACAAAATCTCAATAAGAAAAGGTAGAACTTTTTCCAAACTTACATAAAGACAAAGTAATGGCGACCCTTATCTCACTGTACCTGGACTAGGCAGTTCATTTACTATTTCCATCATCAGAAAAGGAACGCAGGTTATAATACTGGCATGAAAGCAAGTGAGACCAGGCATAAATCTGCAAAAACTAAGTAAGGAGACAAAATTTGCTGCCACTGGAAGCATCATAATTGGGTAATGTAATAAAAAAGCAGTTCCAAAACCATGGTATATAGAGAGTTATTCCACCCTCATAAGTGGAGATGAACAAAGCAAAAAGGAAGAGCTGCTAAGACCAATTTCTGTTGTAACAGAAAATTCTAACAACATAGATTGGAAGTTTTGCCAGAAATCTGATCAGACTGATTTGAGCACTGTCCCCAAAATTAAGGTTCTCAGCCATATGTTTGCAGCTAAAGGAAGACTTCATATTTGATCACTCTGTTTCCAGTCAGAGGAACAATGGTAGGGTAGCTCCTCAGGTCTTTACTTGGCCAGATAGTTCAGCATCTTATTTATTTATGCTTGCTACCCTTGACCAAAACCAATCCATGCTTTTACCACCAGCTCTAAGGGGAAGCAAACAACATATGCTGCACGAACCAGAAAAGAGAACCACAACTTTCAAACGACATCTGTTCATTTATTACTTCCTGAGAGTTTAGGATGTCACAATTCAAACAATAAAGCATCAGTGAAACCTGAACACTGCCAAAAGGATATACATTGGCTGAGTAAAAAATGAAGCTTCTGACAGTTATTTTTAATACTTAAGTCATTTTGGCCACATCAAATACATTATGCACATACTGCACAACTCCAAATTTCCACTAAATTAATTTATTATTAGTAAAAAGAGTTAAAGAATGACACACAAATATTTTGAGAACAGTCAAAGAAAGGAAACAGTGTTTATATGAATTAACAGCAATAATGATGAAAATAGGTAAAGTTTTCACCTGGCTTTGCAATATACTCCCAAAGAGCATGGATGATTTAGCTGACTCTTCATTACTTGAAATCACTTGGATTGGGTCAGTTCTAGGTGTGCTGAAACATCTATGTTGACTAGAGATAACCTAACAGGGATTTTCAATTGCCAACTTCTGCAAAGTTACTCCTGTGGATCCTGTTTGCTAAAGGCACTGCATTCAGCATAATACAGCTTCTTTGCCTCACAGTTATATTGGACAGCATTTCCAGCTACTACTATTAAACAAATTAAGAATTGAGAATAAAAAAAGACCAAGAGAGAATTGTCCCATTCCTTCTGCTCTTTCATATTTACCAAGGCATCAGTTTTGACAACAGCTATTCTTCCTTCTCCCATTATAAACTGTCATTTTGTTGTCCTCAATCCTAAACTTCAATTACATTGTTATCCTAATCCCTCTTTTACTCCTCATCTTCCTATACATCACATCCAATTAAAAAAAAGTAATTAGACAAAAGAATTAATTATATCTCCAGAACCAAAACCAAGCTAGACATCAACCCATCTTCTACCTTCACGCACATACAACAATATTCTTACATATGAATCATTTGCAATACCTGGACATCCCAGGGACAACTTGTGAGCTACTGTCACTCAATCAAACACATCAAAAAATGGAAGTCTCATCAAAACTGAGTATCATCAATCAGGACAAAAAGTCTTACTCCACCTAAAGATCCTCTCTGGCATTTATACATCTCTGTGACTCAGTTGCTGTGCTTTCCACACCCTGAGTTTAAAAGATCTATTGATACAAACACCTGCTTGAATAAAAAAAGCAAACTTCTCTATTTAGAGTTCTCATGAACTAGCTCTTCTTCCTTTCAGGATCCTCACTCTTCCCTTGACAAACCCTCTGAGACTAAAACTGAACACCATATTCATCTCAAAAAGCAGGCATTGTTTGACATGAAAATGAAATTCCTTCCTCACTTGAAAATATGAAGGAGCTGCTTCTATATAAAAAGGAGGAGGAGCTATAAAAGCTGCAAGACTAACATATAACAGAAGCAGCAATTCAGATCACGCCTGCTTTCTGTGTTTGTCTTTTTTAATGACAGCAAATTAATACGAGTCACTTTCCTCCCAGCGTGTGTGCATCAGCCAACAATTGGATCAGACAGTATGTTACTTCTTATTAGTTACACTGCATTAAAAAGATTGGAAGAGGAAAAGAAGGAGAGCAGGGGAGTGTTCCTCGAACTACTACAAGGTCCAAGATAATTAATTCTTGAAATAGGAATTCTCTAAATCTAGAATACCAGTAAGATTGAGGTTTTTTCCAAATATGAATTTGCCATGGGGCATGTTGGGGATGTTTATCATCTCACAAGAAATTTAGGGATTAGCTCCTGACTAAAACAGACACAAGATGACCACAGGCACACCAGCTTAAACATAAAAGATTGCAACACTCGAAAATATTTCAGAAATACCTAATTTCCATTTTAACAACACAATTGGTCAGACAAGGATTACTGTCATGTCTTCAGCATTGATCCTAAGTGTATACCCAAGGAAAACTAAGAGTAGAACAAGTCTATTTCCTTTAAGTATGCACTCAGACCATGAGTCTTTTCATCAATTAACTCAGCCTCATGTGGTTTGTTTATACAGTAACCCCAAAGAGATCTATTTTTCAAGTACTTATCCAGTCTCTCTTGAAATGCATTTAAAAGTTTTGCATTCACCACAATGTCTTACAAACCCTTCCCAATGACTCACACAAATCTGCCATTGATGTAGCTAGTTAAACATTAGCCAGCTGTAGGCCCTGTCAGCACAGGCAGCCTACAGCATCTTGCACTCTATTAGCAGGACCTGAGGATGTTCGTAGATGAAGTGATTATTCCTCTTTACTCAGTGGTTGTTAAACTGCATCTAGAATAATGCATCTGATTTTGGATTGACAAACTGGAGTGAAGTGCCACAAAGGCAGTTGGGTGGATAAAGTGCCAGCCTTCTGAGGAAATGCCAGCAGATTGGGCCTTTATCAGCTGGGAGATGACACAGCTTCAAGAGGCCCTAAGGGCAGTCTCACAGCACCTGCAAGGAGGTTGGGGAAAGGCCAAAGGTAGGCTCTTCACAGCGGTGCACAGCTAAAGAACAGGATGCAACTACCATGCTTCAAAGTAAGAGAATCTGGCTCTGCAGCAAGGAGAGGGCTTTCTCTTCACAAGGACAGACATGCAAACAGGTCACCCAAGGAGATTTTAGAGTCTGTGTGCGTGGAGATTTTCAAGATATGACTACATAAACCCCAAGCAACCTGATCTGACCTCACAGCTGCCCTTGCTCCAAGCAGGGGTTTGGACTAACGACTTCCTGGTGACACTTTCAGTCTGAGTGAAAAAGGATCACCTTTTTCTGTGAAGAATCATCTTTTTCATACTTGCCCTTGATAAATAGATGACATTCTCCCTAGATCTTGTTCTGTAAATAATCTGTCCCTATAACAGTACAGGGACAGTCATCTGTCCCTATATCTATCCTTTCAGTGTCAACTTTGCCTTGCAGACATCACACCATCACCCTCAACCTTAAGTAATTTCCTTCAGTAAAGAGACCAGTTATGCCATCAAACTCCACTCCCACAGCTTTATCCAGCTAGATGACAGTTATCACTCTAGAAAAAGTCCACAAGGACAATTTCTCCAGGTTTATTTTTCCTTTCTTTTTTTCCTACACATTACAGAGTATGAAAAATATTTTGCAAAATACACCACCTCAAACTCCCCACAGTACTGATAACAAAATTGAAAACAAAAGGCTTAAAACCACTACGCACTAGAAGAAGAGACAAAAGAAACTACAAACACAACTGATTTATGTAATTTGCTGACTAAAAGTGCCTGGAAAATCGTGACCCCTTCTAGAACAGCAGGATATGTTTACTAGGGTCAAGTTATCCACCACCTACCAAGAGATTCCATTACTTCATTACCTGCAAGTATGGCTAAATTCAGCAAAGGTAGATGGAACCATTTCTTAGTTGCACTCTGCTGCCAAAGGGGATCAGGATTCAATTTCTTATTTCTTGGTATTTCCTGATAAAAGAGCACACTGAGAGGACGTCCTTGGAGAAGGCCAGAAGGCAGCATGCCAGAGGAGCTGAACACAGAGACTGCTGTTAGCAGGGAGAAGCACAGCAGGATTCATAGCTCTCTCAGGGCTTGGAGGAAGAACAGGAATGTTAGTTCTGTACAGTTTTACAGAATCTGAATGGTTACAAAATGGCCTAGATACCCCTCAGGATGGATGACGGCCAAAATACCATTACTGATCTCAATCCAGTCAACACCCCTCTAGAGAATCTCTTTCTAGTGTTTATGCTTAGCTATGTTTTATTTATTCCATTAAAACAAATTAACCCTCACAAAAAGTCAAAAACAAAACAAAAATACAAAAAAACCCCCAAAACAATGAAAATCAACTAACAAAAAAAAAAAAAAAATCCCCAAGACCCAAAAACCAAACAAAAAACCCACACCAAAACCAAAGGAAAGCCAAAATAAAATTTCAAAGACAACTGTTGTTCTCTCAGCTTGAGTCACTTCAGGTTAAGTAGCATAACACCTTGCATGACCAGTCTGTGTCTACAAGGTTTCACTTATTTTAACTGTAGGCAATCCTTCACTCTTCCCTACACACCTGCTCTCATTTCTTTAATCATAGATATCAAAACAGAAAATAGAGTTCAAATTTACTGTCTTCACAGTCATCACTGCAAGAGACCAACCCCAAATTTTCAGTCCTGGCAGTTAAAAAACATTGTGCTAGAAGTATCAGCTACTGGTATTCATTAGAGCCTGAGAAGGAAGAGTTTTACCAAATCTAATATGCTAAAATAAGCAGCAGAATTTGGAAAAAGAAGTAAGTTTTCAGGTATCTAACTTTTTGCTGGCTACTAGCATTTTAACAGTATGCTTTTGAAACAAACTTTTTTATCTATCACCACTAGATATGTTTTAGTTCTCATCAGAGCAGTCTCAGAGAACACAAGTTTGACTCCTTAAAATCTGCAATCCAGCTTTTAAGAAGATATTTGTCTACAGTTCCAGACTGGAGCTAGTCCAAAGTAACACTTGAAAAGAAAAAAGCCTGCAGTGTAGATCTCAGGTCCTTGGTACTTCATTTCTTTCTAAAAACCAACTCTCATGCTAGTCTTCAGTGACTAAATGGGGCCCATTTTGGTCCATCAAGGAAAGAAACTCAAGAGTTCTGAGCTCTTTGACCTCACCTCAATTATGACATTGTCCCTCACAAGTACTAGAAGGTCAATGATGCAAACAAATGCATTTGCGGAAGCTCACCATTCCCAAGGCTCTCTAACTTTCCCCAAGGTCACATAGTGGGAATGTAAAAAAAAAAAAAGTATCCAGAGCTATTAATAGAGCATACAAACTATTCTGTAAATGATATGCAGCTTTCCTTGCTATTACCTCTTCTTGCCACCATGAAAGGACATCCACCTCTAGGAGAGATGGACACAAGTGAACTTCATACAGGCAATCTGTTAAAAGTACCATGCCAGAGCAAAAGACAAGTGTAATGGTTGTTTAATCATTCTCACCATGAAGTGCCAATTCTTTAGTGTCTTATGACATTCATGAATGATGCAGAGGGCTGGCATGATGAATGCAGAGCAATTCCGACTGACAGATACTTTGAGAGAATTTATATCCTTCCCACACTCCCAGGACAAAAGGGCTCTTGAGCTGAGTTATCATTTGTTCCATGAGAGGATTTACAGTCTTGCCAGCAACTCCTTTTACCTTACTCTATCAAGTGTTTATTTTGATATACTGATTGTGATCATTCAAGAACAACTGTATCTGAAGAAAGTCAGCAGGGGAGAGAAAAAGCAGAGTGGCTCTGAATAACTTGCTCACCTTGACCTGGGACTTCATTCCTCTCAGCCAGTTTGCTTTGTTTTTGGTATCAGTTCTTTCCCAGCATCCTCTGCTATTCCATTGTATTACATTACAAATGTGATATCACTCAAGGGAGACATGTCATCTCCCATGCCAGGCTACCCTTCCTTCATGGCAAAAGGTGAAGTTTAGCCTCAAAAGCCATCCACCATAGTGTCTTCTTATCGTTTCACTAGAAAGCACCTCAGCTTCACAGCTTTCACACCAGCCTAGAGTGAACTCTATCTTACAGTTACACATAGCAACAGCTCCTGCCATGAGACTCAGTGGCAAAGGAGCACCTGGACTTTATCCAGAAGAGCAGGGTGATAGAGACACAGAGTACCAATCTCAACAGGACTTAGAGACCAAGATATTCCCCCCGCTGTGATAAGCACATCAGCAGTGCACTGCAGTTTAGTTAAAGCAACACTTCTCACCTCTGGCAGAGGCTACCCAGAAGTCTTGTGACTTGATATTCAGACACTCTCAAAGTTTTTTCATCACTCTTGTATTCTGAGAAATTCAGCAGTTGCAATCTTGACTAAAGCACATCATCACCTAAGAGGTCCTGAGTCTGTGGCCTTCAGCTGCACAAAGCAATAGCATGTGTCACACAAGAGAGGATAATGAAAGGCCTCAATCACATCAAAAATTGATGTGCTGATCACATCAATCTAATGACAGCAGTGATTTCCCTACACTTCATTTTGAAAGCTTTAGGTGACTTCAGGCAGAGAAGCAGTATGTTTCTATGAATATTACAAATATTATCCAAAATATCATTACAGAGAAGGATATTATCTTTTTTTACCCATTTTAAATGATGCTTTAATACCATACTTCTGCACCTCTCTAAATATTTGATTTTAAAAGCCTTGAAATGCTTTGCTCTTAAAGGGGACCTTCACAAACTAATAGGAGAAATTTAACTTGCTTGCCTTTGAAATTAATCAACCATTACTTTAGAGGATATTGCACCCCATCACCACACAATGTTAAGGTAGACCAGTGACACATGCTACCAAATACCCATCTAGACATGTAAAAAGGACTTCTAGAGCAATGAGTGAACCCTATAGTATCTAATGGGTATTGTTAAGAAATTCTTGAAAGAGAAGAAAAATTAATAAGGCTGAAGAGATAACAAAAAGTGGGTATGCTATGTCCTCTTAATCTCTTCTCCCACTGAGATATTTTATTAAAATTGAAATACGACTGAAGAAAATATTTATCAAGCATGTATTAAACACCTCTAAGCACTAAACTTCAGTATTTTTATTTCTGTCTCTACCACTTTATTGTGAATTGCCAGATTAATTCCCAGGAAAGCATTTAATTACTGCATCATTTATTTGGGAGACAATACACGGAAGAGGTTCTTTCAGGTACACCTTTCAGGGTGCCAACAACATAAAATTCTATATAAAGTTGATTTCTGTGCTCCCTAAAGGGGAAAAAAAAATCTTTCTCAAATAACCTGGAAAAATAAATCCCAGTCTATCTTTTCTTTTTCTCCCAAGCTGTAAATACAAACTATTGATTTACCTCTAGCTCTTTCATGCCTTTCACACGCTTCAATAATGCAGAGGATTTGTTCATCATCCTTTCATCTCCAGGCCTGGAATGCCTCTTAAGCCCTCCGTTAAGGGTCACTCATTCTTCCTGCAACTGCAGCACTAGCATCCCACAGAGATCCACAGGTGACAGCTAGTGAGACATGCAAGTCACACAATCACTTACCTCCTGATTTTTTTGGCAAGTGAGACAGAAAGACAAAATTTATATAAACCCTAGTTATTCAAAGTTTTGATCATTTATGTTTGATCTTTTGTAAGCCTCCTTCTGAATGCAATATAAAAACAGTAAAATATGGATAAAAAGTAATTTCCAAAGCAGCACCTTGCATGAAGTTGAACTGGCAGCACTGTTCCACCAGGTCTATATTCCCATTGAAAACAGGGAACATGTGAACGTTCTCTCCTCAAATGCTTAGAAACAAAGAATCATTGGATAATTGGAAGGAACACGTAGACATCATTTCGTTTTCCCTCTCCTCCAACTCAAAGCAAAGTCAATGAGAGAAGCTTACCAGGAACTACTTCAGTTCACTTTTGAATGTATCAAAGAAAGGAGATTCAAACACTCCTTCATTGGCAACCAATTCCAGTATTTTACTGTCCTACTTTGAAAGTAACAATTTTCTGTATTCCATCCTGTGCCTGTTACTTCTCATGGTATTTCTGTGGATCTCCAAGTCTTATCTATAAACTCCTAGTCTGGTAATTAAAGACAACCACAGTTTTTCCTCCCTCTCTCCCCTTAGGGTTCAACAAACCATGTTCTCTCATATTTCCCAGCACTTTTACCACCTTTACAGCCTTCTGTCAAGTGAAATCCAAACCTGAATGCAGTATTCCAGATGCAGTCTAACAACTGATTACAGGGCAGGAAAGCATTTCCTGAGCCAGCTCCCTGACTGCATTCTTGGTACATCACTGAGTAATTGGCTCTCCAAAGAAGGACACATTGCTGACGCTAAGTCAAATGGTCCAACACCTTTTCCACACAGCTGCTTTCTTCCATTCAGTTGGCACATGCCCTGTTGCACCTCTTGCACGGGAATTCTCCATCCTAGATGACTTGGCAGTCTCTTTTGTCAAATTTCATAAGATTAATCATAATGAACCCCTTTCTCCAACCTGCTGAGGTGTCTCCAAATTGCAGCTTATCACTGGCTGTCCCAGTTTGGTAATTTGCAAGCTTGCTAGAACCACACTCAGTTTCATCTCCAGGTCACCAGCAATACATTCAAAAATATTGGCATCAGCATCAACCCCTGAGGGGTATCACTAGTCATAAGCTGCCTGATGAACTTGGGCCATTGAGCACAGATCTTTCAACAAGCAAGTCAACTTCCCACCCACCCAAGTCATATCTCAAAGGTTGGTACATCAGAATGCTGCAGCAGACTGTATCAAAGCCTGTGTAGAACAGAAAGTAAACAACACCTCCTGCCCCCGTTATCCAGAGAGCCAGTCACTCAGGGCAATGAGTTCGGCCAAGCATAAGTAGCCTGTGGCAAATATATGTAGGCTATTCCAAATTAAGTTTTGATCCTCTGTGTGCTTGTAGGTAGTTTCTAGGAAAATTTGCCCAGTAATCTTCCCAGGAACTGATGTTATGCTGACTACACTGTAATTTTCTAGTAAATGTGGCATTTACCTTCCCCCCACCCCCCTGTCACTAATAACATTTTGACTGTTTTGTTTAGTTTTGTTTTTCCCATCTATTTTCTATGTATCTCACAGTTTCTCACTGTATTTATTCAAGATCAAAGTGCAACAGTGTGATGTAGACTCTTGGATCTTAATATTTCGTCTATCCTGGATAGAATTCCCTCTCATCAGATATGCTGCCCTCAAGATTTCTGTTAAAAATAGATCTCTCCTTGTGAAAACTCAGTCTCATGAACTGCAAGCATTCCTTCATCTATTTAAGGGCCTGAAAACTTAAAGACAAGCTCCTGTCCCACTTAGTTCATCAAAGAACAGGATCTGCTCCTGAATTATGTGATTGTCTGTTCCATGAACACACCAACTATGACCAGGGCTACATATACCATAATGTCCAATTTTCCTGCAAATCCAGGAAAGTGATTTCCTTCTTGTGGAATGGGTCTAGACTCACAGTTCATTTATCTGATATTTTCTTCATTTTAGCAAGCTTGAATGGGCTCCCTCATATTGTATACTTAGACCTATAGGTCAGATCTTCTGATTTAGGTACTCTGCTCCAAATCCAACTCCTAATTCTGCTCCTTTGCTCTAAAGAATAAGATTACTAAAGAATTCTTCCAGCCTTTCCATCAGTGAATGCTGCTATAAGATACTCATAAAACCTATGAGAGCTGCAGTTTCTTCAGGGAAGTCCTTCCAACATGTCATTCTGACACTTGCATCTTCCCTTCAGTACTGATAAATTGAAATGTGTTCAAAGAACATAAAGCAAGTTCCAGGAAAAGCCAATTTGTTTTCAATGGTCTCAGAGGTGCAGGCTGTTCCATGGGCTCATTTTCCTTTGCTCATAGGTTCACAGGTTATTTTGAAAGCTGGCTTCCATACAGTACTTTGAAGTATTTTACATATCTGTGTATATATATATATATATTTTTTTTTTTTTTTACATCCAATCAGTTTCCATGTCATTTTTGCTAATCCTCAAAGTTATTTATATTTAAACAACAGCCTCTGGCTTTTATTCTCTCCATTTGATTCTCCCATAAGTCATAAAATGCTGAATTGATAAGCTAACAATAATTGCCACAACAGAACAGTAAGGTCACAAGCATAAGCAAAAGAGAAAGTCATTCTGACTTTGCAACAAGCGTAAATCTGAGTAATTCATCTCAGGTCAGTGATTTAATTCAAGTACATTTAGTTATAAAAGAAATCATGCTCATTGTAGTACTTGAAGGCAGAATCCGTTCGCATAACAATTTTTATTCAAATATAACACCTTCTGTAACATATTGTATTGGGGAAATAATAGGGAAATCTAATCATTGGAATACTGAAGTCACCACCAGTGAAATTTTCCACTTCTTACAGAATGTATCGCATCTTCCTCCACCACTCATTTTTCTGTGACAACGTATTCCATGAGTAGGTGGGATGGATCTTTCTTTTTCAAGGCAATCCTCATTTAACACTTCCAAGAATAGACTTAAACCACACACAGTTGAGCAGAATTATAGACATTTCTGTCCAGTTATTCTGGCATTACGCATAGTCTATCAGCAACCAGTTATTGTCATGGTAGAGCAAAAGGAAACTGAAGACTTGTTTGGGCTTATATAGCAGCTAAATCATCAAGTGGAAAAAGACTGGTAACCAAACAATGTAAAAAAAAGCAAAATAATCTCCTCTGAGTTATGTCAAGTAAGGCTATATGTGATAAGGGAGCTTATGGCTGTCCTGTGCAAATCCATGTGCCCTGGTGTATCTACAGCTGAACTACACCAAGGAGAGGGTACAAATAATGCCTTACAGAGAAAAAAAGAGAGACCATGTGCTAGTGGATGCCGAAATACCATTGTTCCTTGTCCATTCATGAAAGACCAACCAATCCAGACACTGAGCAACTACAACCACACTGACCTCAGTCATCGTAAGACCTATGGCCTACATACATTTCTGTGTTCAGTCAGCAAGAACCAGGTAAGTAGCAAACCTGTCAGCCACTGGTAAAAGGAGATGGTATCTCAAGAAGAAATAACTATTAACTGTGGGATAGTTACTATTTTCCTCCATATTTGCAGATAAATTGCATTTGTTTTCTATATGTAACATTACAAAACCAAGCTGTTTTGTGGGTAGAAAAATGGGTTTCGTGGGCTTTTTCCTCACACCACTTAGGAAAAATTTTGTAGGAAAAAAAATCAAAATAAACATACTAAGAAAATACCAGTATAAAAAAAGTATATTTATAAGTTCTAAAAATCTCATGTGAGACTCTCGTGACAGCAGTAACTGCACATGCTAACCCAACTAACAAAACACAAGAGCCACCCCCACTCCTGCACTTTTTAACAACATGCCAGCATCTTGCTTAACAAGTTTGCAGGAAAACTTAAATGTCCATTATTCCTCAGCTCTCACTTTTGGATGTAGAGATTTCCATCACTAAGCACAACATAAATCAAGATATTGCATTTCAGCATGCCTTCTTACTACAAACATATTGCTAACACTCTTTTTATTAGAAGGGGAAAGGTTAAAGAAGTTGTTTCCTTCAATTAAACTGCAAAGCTTGGTTTTACTTCTTTAGCAACATTAGCATCATAGATTATTGTGCTCATGTTTATTTCTCCTTCCAGGCTACCCTCTGTATGCAGAAAAAAAAATAATTGCAATGTTTTCCCCTCCAGATCATCTTCTATGACATAAATCTTCAACAGGACCCATGAGAAGTGAATTATGAAATGATGGGTAAGGCATGTAGCATTTAGTCAGAAAAATATTTGGAACTTCCTAGTAACACATGTATACCACTGAAGGTCAGCCATTGATTAGACTCTCTAGAGACTGCTGCAACACAAGTTGAAGAAAAGTATTTCTGTTTGAAAAGACAACCGATCCAGCATTCTGAAATAAAATTATTCTTGCTTCCAGGCACACAACCCTATTACTGCAGCTCCCATTTTTCCTTTGCTATTCCTTAGTAAATTCATTTGCATCCAGTTTGACATTACAGGAGATCCTGCCACACAGAAGCATCCTGTATCTCCAATACAGGAATAGAATTTAGTGATTTGTGTGTTCAGCACTGGCCCAAAGGTATTTTGATATAATGGTGGTATTTTGCCTGCCACCAGTATAAAATGAGATAGTCAACAGCAGCATGCATGTCAATAATGACAGCTTAAATGTATGTATTTTTCTGAATTAATTTAAACTCACTCTATCAATCTATTTGCAATTTGCAAGGGAAAACAGACAGAAGTATTGGCTAACATCATCCCTTTCTGCTCCAGTCTGAATTATCCACATCTAAAAGGACTGACTGAGGAAATGACAAAAAGGTTATGTACTCTACACATAGCTTCTCTAAGGAGCATGTTTCAAAGATTCCTGTAGTGAAAAAGGAGACAAACTTCCTACGTGGCAGCAGAAAGGAACCACTACGAGTAATGCAATGAAAATGGAAGGGGAAGAAAACAAGGAAAAAAAGAGTCAGCTGAATATCAAGGGCAACAAGAAATTAATTAATGATACATTAAGGTTGGAAAAGACTTACAAGATGATCAAGTCCAACCTTTGACTGAACACTGCAATAGCACTCATGAAGATGAGCTCTTGCCATGCTTTTATTTTCCCCCTCCTATTTCTGAAGCAGGCCTTCCAACAACCATCCTCACTTCAAAGCTACAGTACCTAAGCACCCAATCAAATTTTCTAGATGTGATTCTAGTGGACACACAAGAAAGCTGTCTTCCAGAAGCGTATATGGGTCCCAAAACCTCAGGTAAAGCACTACTGTTTCTGGTGACCAATCTACACTGCTGTATAAAGATCGAAATTTTTACACAGAGCCTGTAATCAGCACTGCTCAGATGTGCCCTTAAAGTTCTTTTCAAGTGGCAGTTCAAAGAACATCACCAGCAATATTTATTTCTTTATTTTCCTGCCATATGTCTGGGACCTTTTACTGGGGGACTTTTGTTTGACTTCAGTTTCAGTTTCACTGCTTTTTCTCTCTCCCTGCTGATGGCTGCCAGAGGCATCACCATGGTGACTAAAAGACCTCCTGAGAAGATAACAAACTCTCAAAGTTTTCCTTCAGAGCAGTCTCCAGCTGTTGCAAACGCTCCCCCATTTATCTCTTCACAGCCTCAATTAGAGCAATTGCATCTTGGAACCGATTTCCTCCTCCCTCCCACTGAAAATGCTTTGGTCCACCTGTCAATTGGCATCCTTGCTTCATTACTTGCTGACAGCTCACAATACAGCTCCCTTCCCCTGGCAAATTACTCCTAATCAATTCCTCCTGCAACATTATCTCGTAGCTCTTCAACATACAGACACACACTCTCGCACACTGGGAAGGGGCTAGCTGGGATGGCTGCCTCCCTAAGAGCTGTGATGTATAAGGAATTTGATGCCTGGAATATTTTCCTGGGCTTGCTGCTGTTTTGTTCTGGGACACTGGATGAGTTTCATAGTCTCACTCTCCCCTTCTATCTATACAGGGTGCTTAGAGAAAAGTTGATGGAAGAAAGCTTGATTACTCAGGATGAAAACAAAGATCAAGTAAATAAACAATATTAATAAACACTGCACTGCATTACAATTGACTGTTTACCCACAATAAACTTCCCGATAATCTGTTGATTTTTGCTTAGGAGCCCAATCACATAATGCTTTTGCTTTAATTCCAAATCCTCATCCCTTTTCTTTACACCAATAAGATAGCATGACAAATACCATAGAAAGACAGCTGCTCATTCTGGAACCAGAGACAAAAGGCGCCTTCACACCTTTGATGCACCATCTCGGGAACTTTAACCACATTAAGTGAACCAGGCTGTCTTATTCAGAGAAGACAGAAAAGATCAAAGTCATCAAGAAATGTGACCCATACTACCAAAGATTATTACAACTTGTTCCTCTGATGGGTGGATGTTACTTGATTCTGTTACTTCAATATTTCTTAATGCTGTTTTTTCTCAATGGTACCACATGATTCACTTGACATCAGTCTAGAAGGGTGTCTGAAGAGCTTTTATCCATATATTTCTATGTAAGTGTCTCCTTTGCTTTTTAACAGTTTGTCAATGTAATAAAAAAACACTCAAAATACCTGTGCTTGTGGATACAACAAACTCATCATCTGAGAGTTTCTAAATGATTTGGAGCACACAAGGGCACATTGCTGAGATGTTAAAGGTCTTTCTTTGCTAGCACATTTAAAACTGCTGAAATTTTCTCAGTTGACATGACTCTGGATAAGGACATCTGCTTGGCAGATTTATCACTGGGAGAAGCCACACAGGTTTTAACTACACAGCCTCCAACACTGCTGCTACTGAGTCATGAATTTCTAGGGCTGAGAACTAAGTTCACCTTTGAATTGTTTTTTACTCCTGGCCCTCCCAGGTGAGGCTGCCAAGAAGATGTGCAATCAGAGTCATGAGTGATAATGGGAACTGCCAAATGGATCCCAGATGCACCAGCTTCTGCCTCTGTTCTGCACAGACACAGCACTAAGCCTTTAAGGGCTAATGTAATGTCACAGAGCAGTGCTTGTTCAGCATCCTTATTATGTGCAGGGAAGCAGTTTTCCTTTTGTGCTACAGAGTGCAGAACTGAGGGCTGGACACAAAGATCAGAATAAGGAACATTGTTCTCTTTTCCTATTTTTCTATATGGAAGAAGTAAAAAAACTTGTCAACTTCCCTTAGAATAAGAAAATCTTTCTGGGCACTTCATCATACAAATGGAAACAAGCTGCAACTTCTATTTTTTTTTTTTTTTTTTTTTAATTTTCAAGCAGTTAGTAGTCCAGAAGGCACATGGTTTTGCGTATCAGTAAGCATGTGACAAGTGTAAAGTATTATTACAGGCTGACTGGATAAGCCATATATCAGTAAAAGGTGGGGAAATCACATGTACTAATATCCCCAGAGACAGGAGCATTTTCTAGTCTCATTTGAAATTAAAGGGAAAAGGAAAAAATACATTTCTTTTCTGTGCTGTCATGCAAAGAAATAAAATTAAACTATTAAGGGAAGTGAATGACTCCCAGCAATCTGTAATAAAAACATGTTAAGAAACAGAACCTGACCTTATAAGTTTTGAGAAATGGTTTTTTTATCATTCCTTATTACACAGAAAACAATTAAAGAGAATGTGATACATTCTTATAAACAAGATTTTTGAGACATACTACCACACAACTAGCTCACAACAGAGAAAAAGTGCTTTTGATTTCTTTTTGCTCTGTGCTTGCATTTACTTGAGACACCCAATACACCCCAGGGAATCAAATCTCACACACAGCACATCAGCTCAGAGATGTTGCTCAGACATATTCTGTTGAAGTGAATTCCAAGAAAGATTGTGAGGTCACCTTCCCCTTTTTCATTATTAAGAAACATTTGCATGATGCTGGCTTTATAAAATGTGATGATAATTTTCAATAGGGATCCATAACAACACGATCTAATTTAAATCCATTTTTCTTACTATGATTTCATAGTAGTTAGAAAGAATAAATACAATTTGTATTTGGCAGCCAGGGAAAAGCACCTCAGTGGCCCACACTTCTGGAAGAGCTTGCAATTCCTGGTAGACTAAATCAAGAAGTGCAGTAGTGCAGCATCTCTGTCTGCCTGTGATATACCAAGCTCCATAAGGTTAGTGAGACAGTAGAGAAAAAGTTCAGGGATTCCAATAGGGGGAATTCCCAAAGGTGACCTGGGAATCCATAAAGAAAATCTGACATTGGACTGCAGAACCACATTACTATGCTTCTGTTTAGAAACTCTGATGCATTTATATTTCCTGATAATTATTTTTGACAGTAATTCAACACTGAAAAGAATGAAAGCTAGAAAACACTCTGTTCCTTACGATATCTCATCCATTTTGATAGGGACCTATGCTGATATCAGAGTTACAGCTTCTGATGAGAAAGGAGTTCCAATAATAGAAGTGACCAACACATTTTCATGGAATGAGTTGCACAGAAGAGTACCTAGTAATAAATAGCTAAGAGTGACAAGGACTAAAAATGAAAAATTGAAAAATCACAATCATTCCTTCATAAGTCTTATCACTTCAAACATATGCATCAGGACATCTGCTGCTCTTTAATCTCTCTTAAAAGTAGTTACATATGACTGTGAGAAAAAAAATTCTCCTGACCTACCAGTGGCACAAATGCAAGCAAAGCTGATATATTAGTTTGATGTTCATGAGGTCTTCCTTAGTTTAAAACTAAGTAAAAATATCATTTTCTTAAGCATTCAATATAAATCAGAGGACAGAAACCCAACAGAACGAAAAAATTTGACCTTAAAGATTCAGAGGGACTAAAATAACTGCCATGCAAACCCTTAACCTCTGCTCCCTGCTGCTCAGACTGGGATCCCTGAGGTGGTTTGCCACTGAGGCACTATATCTTACCACCAGGATCCACATCCTGCAAGTGCATTATCTCCATAAGATTATATAGCTTGCTGCTTCTACTAATTATTTACAAAAAGTTACAGTCAAAAATGCCTACTGCTCAAGAAAGGGTGCATACAAAAATGCATTGAACTGGAAATGATACCACAGAGCCCTGCAGCAGAATGATCTAGAATATCTAATTAGCTATTGCTGAATTTATTTTAACTCAAAGGTTTCCTTTTCAACTCATTTGCAGAGGTTTTCACAACAGAACAACAAAAATTGTTTACAAATTAAAAAAATTAATTTGTGCAATGTCTACAAGAGACAGAATTCAAGCATCTGCACTACAACTCAAGTTATCTGCATGGCATAGAAGAGGCTCAATCACTGTTTCTTGCCTTACTGGAAGCCTTGCAAATACATCAGAGACAGTTCTGCTGCTGTCCCATTGTCAGCCCAGAGAGGTTACCTAAATCCCATCTTCTTCCCAAAGATGCAAATAAGGACTACAGAACAGGAGACCAAAGACAGTTCAGAGAGACCTCTGACAGTCGAAGGGAACATAACCCTGTACTTTTCACATGGGAAGTACAATCTTCTGTTGCTCAAGCATCTATTTGTGAAATCTCTAAAATCTAACAGGTCACTTGAACATACATTGTCAGTTTAGTGGAAAACATAATAGGGAATCATTTCCATCTGCAGAAAAACTCAGATTCTCACATTTATTCTAAATGACCTAAAAATAGTTCACAAATACAGTAAAACCACTGTGCGCAGGAATCTTCTCACCAGTAACAGTAGAATACAGTATATTCAACCATTTGAACACATTAAACTGACACCAATTTAGCTCAGAAAATATCCGAGGTGCAGAAAAAGACGCACCAAGAGTCACTCCTTTTTCTGGAAGTGTTATGTGACCATGTGATTCTTTGAAACTTTAAAAATAAGTGTCCCTAAAGATCATTCACTTATACTCTTTACTAGAAATGTAATTTCAGTGTCACCCAGGAGTTAAAAAAAAAAAGTTCCTGGAAACAATGCAACATTGTACTTATTGACATATTTACTAAAAACAGAAAAAGCAAGCACTCAAATTACAAAATAAATACAGCTCTAAGCCATCTGGGATCCTTCCTACAATGTTGTTCCCTCCTCACCCCAGCAGGTGCCATTCCTGCTTTTAATGAAGTCAAGTTAAGATCTTCCAGAGAACTTCAATGACTCAAGATGAGACACTGCTTCTCAGCTGAGACTTCCTTAAAGCAAATCAAAAGGGTAAACGTCTATCACATTTTCACCTTTTTTGTATGTACTGCGTTTTGAGCATGCAAATAGAAATTCACTGCATTTCCCATCCCTTCAAGTTCCAGATACGCAAGTCACGAAACGATCGAACCTACAGTCTTTGTTTGATCCTAAACCTATTGAGATGAAAGGCTTTGAAACAGGACCTTTAATGTTTGGAATGGATTTCAAAGAAGCCTCTAATTAAATTTATTTCGTTTTGTATTTTTATTTTTCATGATGGAGTTAAGCTGTAATGGGACAAAGATTTGAAAAACTCTAGGTAGGACCACACTGGTATACAGAAGGGCTTGAGGAATCTTTTTGGGTTTATTATCTATTATTCGCTAGTATTCCCTTCACCTTTAAGTTGCATCCACCAAAAGATTTTAGCCAGAGGGTTACAGCTGCTCAGGACATCCTCTGTGTTCAGATCCCGTTTAATTGTATATTATCAACCATTCCCTGGAGAACAACTTTCATAGATGATGAACATGTTTCCCAAACAAACTTTCTCAAGAGAGTTGTGAGATCTTAAAGCCCTCACAGAGAGCAATGATCTGTGGAACTTAATATTCTATGGGGAACACCATTGTTCTCTTTGAACTCTCAAATGGTGGGGGAGCCATTCTAATTCTAAAAATACATTAATAGGTAGAATGAGCACTCATGTTGGATTGAAAGATAGTACACTTGTTGGCTGGGTGCTAAATATCCTAGTTCTTCAGAAGGATCAAAATATACCTCTGCTCTGCCCCTCCAACCATTTTCTGCTTATTCCCTTTTAGTTTCCAATCCTGTAGTCTCTCTACATGCACAAAATGAAGTGAGGACACAAAGCCTGAAAACAGGCATTAACTGAAGATAAGCAGATGTTGCAGTCACGGGTGTCTGTCAGATGTAACTGTTTAGTAACCAGAGGAGAGGACACTGAAGGGGGAAATCGTTAACAGAGAATAGCTTGACAGAAGGTAAAGCACAGGAGACATAACTGAGGGCATAATCATGACACAAGCAACCTCCTCCTCCATGTTCATACACTGTTTATTCAGTATCATCTTGATCCATTTATAGATAGACAAAACATATTATCTATAGTTAAACATGTGGTGAAGGATCTGGGGGAAAGGACTGCCTCTAACCTGGTTCAAGTGCACAGCATCAGCATCCTGAACCACAGCAGTTTTCAAACATACTCCCATGATTAATCAAATTGACAGAAACGTAAAAATCTTTTTAGTAAAGCCTATCAACACAATAATAAGAGAAAATGTTCAAAATAAATATCACAACCTACATATGTATATGTTTTGGCAAACTTTTCTTCTAGATTAACTCTTTGTGCTTTACACTTACACTACAGTCTGCAACACACTGTCGTTTACCTGGAAATTAGGTAAATTGGATCAAATTAGAAGTTTTGATGAATTAGATGCAGAATAAATTAAAATAAAACAAAAAAAACAAACAGGAGAGGAATTATGTCCACAGCATTTAGGGCAAGTATTCATTACAGACAAGCAGCTTCACAAATTTCCATCTCTCTCACTGCAATCAGGAAGCTATAAATAAATACTTATTCCCATTTCACTTTTGTAAGATCTTTCTTCCATCAAGTAATATTCTAGAAAAGCTGGATATTCCAAAGGTGCCATTTCTGACTTTCTGCATTTCTTCCTTTCTTTACACTATTTTCAAAGAAACACAGATACAAATACTACAAACTGACTTGGAAAACAAAATAGACTTGGAAACTTTAAAGGATCTTCTGATGCAGCCAACTGTGTAAAAGGCAATAGTGTTTCTCTCAGATCTATGTTTATCTCGTTTTAATGAAGTGGATAGCACCTCCTTTTAACACATTGCTTTCTATCTATATATTTTTATTCAACTAGAAGTATCTAGAATCAGTCGAAAATTCATTAACACTGACATTTAGACAACACAAAGCCATTTCAATTCAATTAAACAAACACAGTGTGTTAACCTTCAGCAAAAGAAGTAGCCGTTCATTTTTATAGGCTTCCGTAAACAGATTTCTGGGCTTCAAAGCCAAGATCAATAAAGCTTCTGCAAACAATAATAGTCTCACACAGACTCCATCGACAGCTGCTCAGAAAATATAGGCTGAATATAAACATCTTAGTGACTGGGTGCTTTCTCAGTCTTTTCCTCTTGCTCTCTAACATCAGAGTGCAAACGCCAAGACCTTAGTGCGTTCCTTCAGAGCAGACACTAAAAGGAGCTGCTCCCTTCTTTAGTAAGGAAGTCTTCCCATTGGGAGAAAACTTGGGGACAACAGTGAACCCATGTTGCACAACTACCTAAATGCTGATGAAACATATATTATGCTATAAGACACTATTTCCATAAAGCAGGTGAGAGACAGATGAAGTCTTAAGCCTTCCTCTTTTTTCTTTAGACCAGTGCTATTAGCTTAACACTCAAGGAAAACTTTCACTCATCCACAGAACAGGCACAACTCAGGGACCAGCTCTGTCCACAGTGTCTTGCTTTCCTTCCTACAGTCTCGCAATGCAAAGTAACATAGAATTCAGAACAGCAGCTTCTGCATTCCTTAGTCCTGCCAAAACTGCCATGCAAAGGCCAGCATTATGTTCTTATCCACTCCAGTAAACATTTTACCTCTTCCTACTTACGTGCCCAGAATCTTCTTGACTGCCTGTTTTAAGGGGGCATGCCTGTGCGCAGGGATTTGCTTGGTTTTAGTTGTTCATTGGCTGTCTTTTTTTTTTTTGTATTTTTAAACAGCTCTTTAAAGCAGAGATGATATCTTTAGTAATGCCATACTTCAAGCCCATTGATTACTGATTGCCAGCAAATACAATAGCAGTGCTGCGTTTATCAAGTGCAGTTATTATCACAATAGTCAGCAGAAGACAAATAACTGGGTGATCAGGAAATATAAAATGCAAGGAAGTGGATGGCAAATCATATCTTGGCTCTTCTTAGTACATTAGTAATCTTGCAGACACAACACCTCTGAAACTAATATTTAACAATGAGATGCACTATCTATCCGCAGTTACATAACCACATATGGCCAGCATTACACTTATGCCTTTACTGTAACATAAGATTAGATCCTTATATTGTTTTTCCTTCTTTCTCAGCAGACTCCCTGTGAAGTAAGGAGAAGGGATAAATACAGAATGAGTACAGGAATTTGGAGACTTCCTCCTATCTTCTCTCATATGTCAGTGAAGGATTGAGGTGAGAACTCAAAATGTACTCTGTGATAGCTGAGAGATCAGGTCTCACTCAGGTCAGTGGATTAGGCTGCTTGAGAACTACTGGAAAGTCTTATCTCTGAATAGAAGATTAAGGCTTAATTTTGTGTGGTCAATATGAAGTTTTTGGAGGGCTTATGTAACTCCACAATGGTTGGTTCAGCTATTGCATCAAAAAAAGAAGTACACATCTTTCCTTCAGAATACTTCCCTACAAGACTACAGAGTTACATAACATACGAAAAGGAAGCTACCACACATGTTTCTGTCAGACATTATACACCAACAAGGCACATTCCATACATTTCATTCTTTCAGAGCTTAGGACCTCATACATTGTCTGATGTGATGAGATGACAAACATCAGAGATAACAAAGGAACTTCGGATGTGTAGTCCATCTTAATAACAGACGACAAGCATTCCCACAGATAGCCAGGTATCAAATTCACGGCTTAGCTATAATTTTAGGCTGTCCCCACTAACTTTCAAAGTCTATTTTCACAGTCACTCATTTCATGTGGATTCATTTGGATCAGAAGGATTGGACCTTCTGGGGTATTTAGCAAGTATGTACATGACCCCATACTGGCAAATAAGTAGTGTTCTAATACATGTGTAGATTAGATGCACATTCTTGATGCACAGATGACATTCTGCTGAATACCTACAATTTGCAGATGAGGTGGTTCTGGTGCTTGCTGGATGCCTCTGGTTTTTCTTTACTGTATTTCTTCACTAGAGCACCAACAAATTAATTTTCTATTCATTGACATCTCATCCAGAGGAATCCTCAGCAACACAGCACTTACTGAAGCAATAAAACAGAATCCAAGCAATAAGCCTGGTGGGGTATATTCCCATTTAGGTTGATTCCCAAATCACCTTGACAGATGGTAAGGGAATCTAGTTCATGGGCTACAGCAAGGCAATTAATTTAGGTCTTCTAGGTAGAAGCCTCCACAGCGTGTAACAATTTTTCTTTCCTTTCACTTCGGCAAACTAGTGCCAGATTTACAAGATGACATTTCCAATGAAGTTTATAAGGAACATAAAGTACTCCAGACATCAGCACTAGCATTTTTGGGAAGTGGGTGCTACTCTGCCCAGTTGGCAGAATAATTTCAGCTTTCAGGGGCATTCAGTAACATTAGCTATATTAATTTTGAAAGTAATTGTGCTTCTGCTAAACACCATTTGTATCACTGCATAAGAGGTAGATTTGCTTGGTTCTGTCCAGTCCTGCTCTTATCCCTCAATTTATGAATGAAATCTGCTTTTTGCTATGAGTTGCCTCTTTGGAGGCAAACAAAGCAAACACAGAAATTCAGCAAAAGAACTGTGAAGAGGCATCACTGGTGGGACTTAAGGGAATGAAAAGGAAACAGATCCTAACAGAGGGTTACACAAAGCATCTCTGCCCTACGGCAGAGGGCTCTCACTGCTGAATTCAGTTTACCTGCAGAAATGAATTGTCTAGTCATGTGGAAAGAAACTAACAAGCTTACATCTTCCAAAGGCAGCAGTTCATCACACCTCCAACTTCAGAGGTTACAGGTTTACTCAGATGAAGTCAGGCAATAGGTACCTCATTTTTATCACACCTGGCCTAAATGAGGAAACCTGTTGGCAGGAAAGGGCATCCTTTATACACCTCAGCACTAAAGACACTGACTGACCATTCACTCGAGAGCTCATGTAGTTATTTTACTTTTTATCTCTCATCCTGCATTGCTAAAACACCACAATTTGATCCTTGAACTAATGTGGATAATATAGACTATGTTCCTGTATCAGCATCTTCACACCCATACTGTGCCCAACATGAACAACTGAATGAAACCTATACTTCAGAAACAAATTAAGTAAAACTCATCTTCCCTCTCATCACAAAAAATGATGTCAAAGATGAGACTAATCCTCATGAATCACACAATCCACTTCCTTGAGGCATTCAGCTTCTTGAGTCATCCTTCAAGCTTATCAGCAATTTCACCAAATTATCAGCAAAAAAACCCTCACGACTGCAGACACATATGTGGGTGTGATGAGTTGGCCCTGGCAGGACAGCAGGAACCCACCAAAGCCACTGTGTCACTCCCCTCCTCAGCTAGACAGGAACAGAAAATATAAGGAAAGGCTTGTGAGTCAAGATAAGAACAGGGAGAGATCACTTGACATTACTGTCATGGGCAAAACAAACAGACTTAAGTTGCAGAAATTAATTTATTACCAATTAAATCACAGTTATTGATAAATATTGATAAATAAAATTAAATCTTAAAAATACCTCCCTCCTCCCACAAAATTCTTTCCAGGCTCAACTGCACCCCATTTTTCTCTACCTTCTCCTCACAAGCAGTGGAGTGGGTTAGTTTGTCACATGCTGTCTCTGCCACTATTTCCTCAAATTCTTCCCCTGGTTCTGTGTGGGGTCCCTCCCATGGAAGACAAACCTCCACAAACTTCCTGCACAGTCTCTTTCCATGGGCTACAGGTGTTCACAAGTCAGTGTAACATGGGGTACAGTCTGGTTCAGTGTGGCTCCTTTATAAGGTCAGAAGTCCTGCCAGCAAATCTGCTCCAGTATGGGCTCCTCTTCATGGGAAAACATGTCCTGCCAGGAACCTTATCCAGCACAGGCTTCCCACAGGGTCCCAGTCTTTCAGGCACACACACACCTGGTTCCACTACGTGTTCCTCCATGGACTGCAGGTGGATTTCTGCTCCACTGGGACTTCCATGGGCTGGTTTCAAATGTGACAGTGGAATAATATACCTAAATGTACTGGTTTCAACTGAGACAGAACTAATTATTTTCCTAGCAGCCAGAACAGTGCTGTGTTTTGGATTTGCTATGAGAATAATGTTGATGACACAATGATGCTTTTAGTCGTTGCTCAGCAGTGCTTACCCTAGGTCCAGGACTTTTGGCTTTGCCAGTTTCTGCCAGTAGCAAGTGCACAAAAGCCAGGAGGGAGCAGCTGACCAGAACTGACCAAAGGGATGTCCCAGATCAGAGAATATCACACTCAGATTATAAATTGGAGGGATCAGCCAGTGAATGGTGAGCAATGGTATCGTGCATTACTTGTCTTGAGTTTTTGTCCCCTTTCAACTTTTGCTATCTTCCTTTTCATCATTATTATCATGATTCCTATTATGTTTAACTTAATTTCAATACTTAAACTGTTCTTATGTCAACCCATGGGCCTTACTTTTTTTCCACAATTCTCCTCCCCATCTGCTCAGGATGGCAGGGACTGAGGCAGTGGCTGCATTGTACTCCTTTGCTGACTGAGGTTACACCACAACACACATAAGTAACAATTACATCATCAATTCTCATAGGGAAAGCATTTCTATCCCCCCCTCATAGAACACTGCTGTATTAAAGCCTACAGCTCTGATCTGGCTGCACTGGAAATATTAGCATCGTTTAGGGGGAGTCAAATGAGTTCACTAAACAGAAACTGTATTATTTGCTTTGGGGACAGCAAAAGGAACATACAAGGGCTCCCTTTTAAGTACCTGCTGTCACTTTGCCTATGCTCCATACAAACCAAATACACAGAGTTAACATCCTGATAAACAGTTCATGCTAAATTAGGATCTAACAGTGGCTATTTTACTAGACAGAATTTCCCACATTTTGTCAGAAAATACCATCCCCATGGCTTCCACAGGGCTTTCTTCTTACCATCCCATGCACTTTGCTAAAGAAAAGAATAGATTTTCACTGTTTATCACATGGTATAAAAGACAGTAAAAATGCTATAATTTAACCATGTTGTTAGCAGCTGCTCCCCTTCCCCATTGGCATTCACATCACCAGCATTTAATGGATACAGTTAATGATGCTTCTGCTCAAAAAAAAAGCAACCAAGACAGTAAGGATGATAATCAGAAAGTGTTCAAGTTTTCAGCACAGAAATCAAAATCTGAGAATCCAATTCCCTTTTCTATCTTTCCTTTCAAAAGCACACATGCAAGATATTGATGGCAAAATAAAAATGGCACCACACTTCATGATGAATCACTTTCTTCTCTTTCAACTACTCTATTGCAATTTTCATGAGTGGGAAGTAAAAGTACAGCAAACAGATGACGAAGTACAGTTCTTCCTAGTAGTATGGTACAGCCCCAGGATATCACAATTCCATGTTTTCTCACAAGACAAGCATCAAAGGTAAGCAAATGCACTTGTCCAAATGGTACTACTGAGAGCAGATCTGTGCTGGCTGCAGCAATTATTATCAGAGCCAGTCAAATACATCAGATTTGGAAAAGGCATATTCTAAGAAGGAAACATGGTGTAGAAAGAGTGATAGACTGTAACAAAAATACACAAAGAAAAAGAAAAATATGAAGAATTGAGGCTGGTGGAAATGAAGGGTGAAGAGCAGAGTTGAGAGGAAGCAACAAGATCTATAGTTTATTATTTCATATATGACAGAAGCAAATGAAAAATTTTAGAACACACAAAGACACATATATTACTGTAATAGACCAAGAAAATGTTCTTTTCAACAGCTCCTGCCTGTCCTTCCCAAAGGAACACACTTTGATCTGACTTCACCAAAATCCTAAAAGAACCAGAAAGATCTCTAGAAATACAGTTGTAAAAGTTCTACCTAAAATAGGAAGAAAAGTCATGGCCAAAGCACTCAGCCACAGGACTTTGGCATGTTTTAATGCCCCCTGGAAAAAAAAAATCAACCAAAATAAAAAAAGCCAAACACTCCACAAAACCCACCAGGTATCAGGTGGGCAAAGTCACTGCAGTGGCTTTGATGACTCACTAAGAGGCTGTGATATCTTTCACAATCTCTGCTCATGCTGAATATGCTTCCTTGAGCTGCTGCCTGACTGTGAAGCAGACAGCATGGGCTGGAGGTCATTCATTTAATTGTCTTGCCAGCTGGATCTTCTTTAGGACAAATCCCAAGGTCTCTCTCCCTAAAGCGCTCACTAAAAGCAATGGATCAGACTTTTGAGCACCAACAGTGACTATAGCCAATAAAAAAACCTGCTCAGAAAGTCAGACTTGAGGAAAAAAGATTAAGAAAATTAGAATTCAGTTATTCCAGCTGCTTGCTTCATCCATCCCTTATCAACCTGCTTGTAGATTAATCAATACATAGATAGCAAATTATTTCATACACAGTGACCTTGCAAAATATTCCAATGACAAATTCAACCAGGCACAACAAAAAGACTGTTTGCTACAGAGGCTGAAATTAATATTGAAGTCACAACAGAGCATTTTGCATTAATGCTGAGTACAACAGCTGAGCGTATCAGCATTATATCCACTTTCCACACTCTTTGTGAGATGAGGTGAGGGTTTACATTTCTGCCCCCTGTCCTTTTCTCCATTGTGCTGACACAGTTACTTGGATTGAACCAAACCGAAAACTGTTTTCTTGAATTATTTTTCTGGATCACTGAACTGGCTCCTCTCACGAACTCGCACAATACAGTCAACACCATCCACGCAACAGCAATAGCAGTGGAAATGTTTAACTTGACATCACTGCCAAGATCTCAACAATGCCCAACAGTAATGTAGACAGTATCAAATACTAATTCATTAATCATTCATTACTCTACTATTTTCAAACAACACACAAAAACCACGACATAAATGTAACCTACCATGCACTAACCTCAGTGACCAACTGCTCTGAGATCACAAGCAATCAGAAAAGGATTAAACAACCTCTGCATCTCCTCTCTTCCCTGCCTTTTTATCATTAATAAATTAAATATATTAAAAAATTGAGATTATTATTCTGTATAGACTTCAGTACTTCCCACTTACTGTTCTATGTACCTCTCAAGTACTGAAGAGTAGAATAGAAGATGGTTTCATTTGGACTGTCTTCCTCTTTGATGATTGTGTCATTTTAAAAATATGCTAGAGAAGCATTGACCCATCAGACATCTTGTGCTTCAACTAGCATTAAAGTACTTGAGTTCAGCTGGTGACACTTCCTTTCCCACATTCCTCTGCAGCTGTCCTTTAGCCCACTTGAACCTTGCTAACACAGTGTTTCTTCTCTTTCCCACCCCTCAAGTGGTGTCTGAGAAGATGGTATTCCCAACACAGATGCCAGAGCAGCATCTGTACCGTTCTCTGCACAAACTGTTTCATCTCACTGAAAGGTAATGGAACCAAGTAGCCTCTTAGTGCACAAGATCTGCCCTAGTGATCACCTCCCCTGGTATTTCAGGCTGGGTGCACACAGTATTTTTAAACTACAGCTCAGTTTTCACTTAAGAAAAACCTGCCATTAGAGAAGCAGACAGGGACAGAAAGCTTAGTTTTGCTTTACTGACAGAAACCACAGGTAGAAAAATCCACATGGTTACAAGAGTCTATGTGCCATAATTCCCAGCAGTCACAAGCTGAAATTGTTCAAACAATCATCAGCACTTCAAACTTCATTAGGGAATGCAGTTCTGTTTCTGCAGCTGGCAAGAGGAACAGATCTCAAGTATGAAATGATACTGTGTGTGCCTGGGCAATGTTTTGGCTGCAGGGGTGACTTCTGTGAGAAGATGCCAGTAGCTTCATAGGAGCTGAGTCTGGTTTGGCCACCAAAACAGTTGGTGAGTGGTCTCTCTCTGTCCATATCTCAACCTAGAAACCCTTGGTTGTAGCTTTTTTCCCTGTCTAGCTGTGGAGAGGGAGTGAGAGCAGCATGAGGGTCAAAGAAGGAAAGAAAAACCAGCCCTCATCTTCCCACTGATTCCTTCTATCTGCGCAGCAATGATCCTCTACCTGCAAAGCCTCTCCTTCCAGAAGGGGAGTAGGCAGGAAGGCCTTGGCTGCAACACACTGGGAGTGAACAGCCTGTTAAATTTCTTTGCCATGAGCCACCATCACTATTTTGTCACTTCCATCATTAAAGGTGTTCAGTTTGCCTACGCCAATCCTTTCACAGCCTTCTGCTAAGGGAAACATTGTGCACAAAGATGTAAAGAAAACAGTGAGAAGCAAGAAATGAGAGACTCACTGCAGTTAAGGATTCAAAGCTGATGAAGTAGAGGGTTTTAGGTTATTTTTAAACATTGATGCAATACTGTAATGTGCTAAAACCTTAAAAGCCAGCATCATAAGACACACTGCCTTGGACTCTGTAATAAAGCACTTGCAGCACACCAGTCCATGTGTCAATAATTGAGCTTCAGGGTTTTTTCCTTCTTTTTCATTTTTTGCCTTAAATAGTATGCTGATATTCAAACAAGAATATTAATTACTTCATTGAATAGAAGTGTCCTAGGGCTTTTTATCTCCTGCTCAGCGTATTATGATGTACTACATGGATTAGACTGCACCAGCTGCTAATTTTTTTAAACAGTGTTCACTCAAACCTTCTGTATGTGTGCTATTATGCAGGAATTGTCAGGTCAATTAGGACTAGTGCAGACAAAGCTCAAAAAGTGGTCATTTCATTACTGCAGGGATAAAGCTGAATAAAGGACATGAGAGATGCAATAATGCTAAGAAAGAAGAAAATTCTTCTAATGGCTAGACAGACATTACTTCATTGTCAGAAAAAACATTGTAACTAGTTCACAGCCCCAGTATGGATTGCTATATGACCTTGAATCAGTTCTCACAATTCTCACCAGGCATATTATAGGATCTGAGATCCTCAGCTAAGAGGTACTAGAACCATGGAAAATTAGGACCTATTTCAGAAACACTTGCTCTCTCTTCTTTTTTTTTAAATGCAGGTGACACAGTCAGTGACTTCAGTAAGATACTAAAACTTGCTTAGCACAGCCCTTCTACATTCACTTTCAGCTCCCTCTCCTTAGGTGCCTTTTTTAACCTCCTCAAATACACACAAAGTGACCCATAGGTGGAAAATTTCAAGAGGCAAAGACATTCCAGAGATTTAAGATTTAGCAGTGAATGGATATTTATTAAGTACTTGGAGCAGACACAGAGTGGCATTGGTTAGTTAGGTTTCACACTTCCCTGCCCCTCCTCCAGAGTTACTTTAAAGACAATAAACTTTATAATGAAGTATTGATAACATCTTCCCATTTAGGCTAACAGGCTTATCACGCACTCCACCACTGAATATGCTGTTTTAATTAGCAAGATGGATCTCAGAGCTGATATGTTCTGTTGTGCCATAATTTCTGCCTTTACAGTAATTTTCTCCTGTTTTTCACAGTATAATGTGCTATAAATCCTACTTAGGCTGCCTCACTGGCCTGTTGCTGCTCAGAGTCAATCTTTCAGGCCCTCTGTTTCCATGACAACTTGCTGCCATCCTCCCATTTGCAGGATTATCCTACTGCCCCCTGGGGAGACTGTTTCCAGTCTGGATGTTGGATGTTCATGGGCTCCTAAATCTGGAGCTCCACTCAGCCCCCTCTCTGCCTCCAGCAGATTTGGTTTGCCCAGCCTTGCCATGCTGGCTGTGCCTAGGAACTGGGCAACCAGTTCTTCTTTATCCCTCTGGGATGGGGGTGCCGAGAAAAATAACACAGACTTGGCTGCTTTAATTCCCAAACAAGTCACAAACAAATTAAATAACCTGCCCTCTCACTCCAGGGTTTTGGTTTTTATTTCCCTTTTTCTCTGTATCCCCTGCTCCCACATTCAGTCTCCATGAACACATTTCAGATTATAAGCACATACCCTTACTGCTTCTTAATTTTCAGCTTTTGTCATGTTATCTCTCTCATATTCTTCTTTTCTCCTATTTTATCTTGCCTTCTGTTCCTTTTTTCCTCTCTATAACATTTCCTCATATACTACAATGCTTTCTAAAGACAGCTGAGATGATCCAGAAACCATTACAAGGTCATCCATCAACTGCTCCTGCTCCCCCAGGTCATACACCACATTCCACTAATACTTAATTAAATTTCAGTCTTTGAAAAGAAAAGCAGGATTTTTTTTTCTCTCCTATGGGTCTCCTTGTTTACTTTTTCTTCAGTCTCATTTTGAGTTGTGAAACATTTATAAGTTTGGAGCAAGTATCAATTCCTCCATGCTGTTTCAAGGAAGAAAAAAAAACAACTAGGATTGACTGTTCTCTAGAGCTAAAGGAGAGGCAGAAGGGCTGCACCTGAGATGGCAACTTTTCTAAGTCATTGTATAAAGACAGCAATTAGGAGCCTCCAAACATGCAGGCAGTGGGGAAATCGCATTTCTCAGATTTCCCTCTGCATGACCTATTGATTCTCCAACCTTATTTCTGTTTTTATAGATGCAGTTTTCTATAAACAAAGGGTATGTAACTGTTAACAAGAAGAAACACTTTAGGGATATATACACCACCTAACCTTAGGCATCCAATAAAACTCAAAGCTCACAGGTTTACAATTTATGAACAGACAGGATCTTATACATCAAGTTCCTCTGAATTTTGGCCTTGGCACCAACCTGAAAGCCCAGGTCAGGTGCTCCAGGTAGGTTGGATGAAGGAGGAACCTCCTTACAGAAGATTCTTCCATAAGCTTATCATTTCCACAGACCTAACTCACATCTGCAATGTGGCAAGTCTCCAGCTGGACTCCAGTAAGGTATGACAGCCTTGGGCACGACAGTACTTCATCATAGCCATGGTACAGTTAAAATGCAAAGTGACTTCTGCATGGAGAGATGGGCTCATCCCCTTCCTTTACTCTTCAGAAAAATGACAAAGGAAGCTCTCCAAGACAGCAAACAGAACCCACAGGTGTGAGTCCAGTAATTTGAGAGCACACACTATGGTATCAGATTGCTGATAAAGTGAAATATCTCATATCTTAGCTGTAGCCACAGTATTAGCAGCTACAGAAAATGCTGGAAATTTTCATAATTCAGTAGCATCTCTACAATCTTTACAGTTCCACTACAGTCCAAATTTCTGGGCTTTGAAACACCTGCTGCCCTTTCAGCTCTAGACCTAGCCCTTAACATAAACCTTCACAGAGAAGCAGGAAGTGCAGCAAAAGAATTTGGATGAAGAAAGAACAAACTTTCCCTCGGGAAGCCTCACTTAAGAGTGTTTTGGTTTTTATTCCCCCCCCCCATTCATGCTGTCATCAGTTTATATTCAATAGATCTCATGATTAATGTAAATAAGACAATCCAGATATATTTTATTTAATAAGTGGGATTCTTTTAATCACCTTGAGCAATATGGATTGTAATTCCACCTTTTAGAATTTGGTTTTTACGCAAACTGAGAAGTCAGATTTTAAGACTAACAAAAGATTATACATGAAAGAGGTAAGCAAATATTAGAAATCACAGAATTAATTTTCATTAAGAAAAACTTACACAGAAGTAAGGATATTTTTCAGGACTACAATTTCTGGATTTTTTTTTTGTTTTGCTTACATTAAGGACAATTTCTTGTTCTCCTGAGTCAGAATCATCTTCCATCTTGCACATGAGAACTTCAGTGGCTAAATAAAGCAATACTTAACCAGTACATATTCCATACCCCCTACAAGATCGTATTAAGTGCCTCAGATCCCACACTTTATACAGATTGGAAAGTGTAACATGTTTGTCAAATTATCATAGGAATTTCAGCACCTTCATGGAGGTTTTCTCTGAACTGGGTAAAGTGTTGAGTTAAAGCCTAGATTAAATTGTTCTTTTTTCCTCAATCTGTTTCTTATTTTAGAGCTAGACTCTGGACTCCCTTGACCCAAATACCACATTTGTTCCAATTCATACAACAGATCAAACTGTTGAGAGGTTTTATTTGAATTGACGCTGCTGTAATACTTATGTAATCATTAATTATTGTTTTTAAATACGAGGAAGAGGCATTCCATGTCAGATCTGCCCTCCATCTACTGTATGTTCCACCCCTGATGGTTGTCAGTACCAGTATCTCCTTTGACCTTCTGGTTAACTCCTACTAATAGCCCCATCCCCCTTCTGAGCCAAAGCTTGATAAAATGCCCTTCAGCTTATTAAAGTGAATAGAAATGGTTCAGATGAGTCTCAAGATTACACATCTCAAGCCACTGACACACTTGAGCATTAAACATTTAGTAATTTCTCTGGACTATACCCATGCATTCATCTGAGCACACAGCTACAGACATGTTTTCAGGGAGTTCATTAGCATCTCTGCTGTTCTAATAAGGACTTCCCACCCACACTGTAGAAGGGTTATCCTGCTTTTAGCAGGACTAGAGAAATTCCAGAAAGCTAAGCTCACAAGGGCCATGAAAGCAAAGCTTTTAGTTCATTTCCCTCAAAAAGTTTATTATTCCTGCACCAAGAAGCAGGGTTTTGCCACATATAAATACACACACACATCTATTTTGCAAATTCTGCTTTGAGAATAAATTTGAAATTGATGTCCCAAATGATACCCCCAAACACCGGATAAATCAATGACATGTTTCCATAGTGACATTACACTGCACTGACAATGGCTTTGTCCATGAGGGCAAATGACTAAATCATGTCAGCCCCCAAGCTTGATGAGCCCAAGACAGTCACACAAGTCAAGATCATCAGTTGATAAACTGGAAACAGTTCTCAGAAACTGGAACAGTGTTTTTTACAACTCACCATAAATTGTTTCAAGGCCTCTTTTTTAAAGTAAGCTGCTGTTCTTTTTCACTAATGAATTCTCTCATTTTGTAAGAAAAACAAGAATAAGACATGAGGTTGATGTTTTCCAGAAGCATCAGCTAACTTGAATTTTGGCTGTTGTGTTCTCACTCTCCCTTCCACTGTGCAGCTCTCCAGACCTCACACTGTTTGACCACAAGGCAGATGGACCAGCTGAGTTTTGATCCATCTAAGACCAGAAAATTTGCTTATTTGGAGGAGTTCTATTCACTTTTGGTTGGTTAAGGTCACATGGATAACAAGTCTTCACCTGAATTCCAATGGCAGCATCTAGTTAAGGTTAGAACACAAGAGCAGCAGAGCAGCCTTCCCTTAAGGCTGGCTTATGCTGTCACACAACATCCTGATGCCTTCACCAGCACAAGTGCAGAGCCTAGCTCATTTTTTGAATTCAAAGATGGCACAGAAATATCATGTTCTTATTAAAACATTTTAGTTGAATAGACTATTTCTATATACCTCACAAAAAAAAAAACCCACAAAAAAAATCCTGCTCCTCTGTAGCTGTATCAGTGATTGGTTAAGAAAAACTCTCTTTAATTGTGTAATAGAGGTTGTACAAGGACTTTAGAATATCGGAAATAAAGTTTACAGTGCACCATAGACATGCATTTCTCCCACTGTTCAAGGCAAATTAAAAAAAAAAAGAAAACCGAAATAAAACCAATTTCACACCAAAATAAAATAAAAAAGCCATAGCCAAAAGTTATAAGTCACAACTTGCTCAGAACCTTTCATAGGTTTCAAACTCCTGAAAACACAGTTTGATCAAATCTTTGTTCAGGACAACCCATCAGTGGCAAACTGACTCCTTGCTATCAGTACCACACAATTCCAGCTCTCTAATACATACAAACTGCAAACAGTCAAGACTGTGATTATGTGAAAATTGCTCTAATACTCCTCTGACAGCACTCCAGCTGAGAAGTCTCCCTGAGCAGTGAACAGCTGTTGAGTAGTATTTACATTTACTTCTTATCTTGGAGAGTGCTCTCAGTACAAGCTCTCCAGTATAACCTGCAAAAGGATGACATACTAATGACTATCTCAGTTCCAAACAAAACCCCAAAACAAATAAACAATCACGAGCTATATTGTGAAACACTACACTTTTTAAAAGTTGGAGGGCCAAAGAAAGAACCTTTAAAACTTTCCTTGTGGACTCAACCACGCAAATTTCAGGCCAGATTTTCAGAGAAGTTTGGCTACACAGAAATCTTCTTTGCAGTTTTGCTGAACCTTTCAATAAGTGAGAAGTCAATGCCCCGAGACTAGACACCTCTCCATGAACATTTGAAGGGAGCTGTGCATGTGTGGAATAAGAATGAGGGAAGTTGATGGCCTCTTGAGCAAGAATTACCCATATGTTATGGATAAACAACAGTTTCCTGACTCTTTTTTTATATGTTCAATATCTGTTATCAACAACTTGAATACATTAGTTTTAAGCAAGGAGTCGGATTTTTCCTACATAGAAATGTATCGGATACTGAAATACTGTGTGTTTTGAAAACAAGATTATCCTCATCAAAACAAACAGGAAATTCAGGGGGAAAATAAACCAGAAGGAAATATTGCACTTATCTAAATTGTGACATTAACCTGGGAAACTACTTCAGCTAAACTTGTTCCAAGAGTTGAGTAATACCCCTGAGAAAGCACACATTTCTAGTAATAGCAGCAACTCATAGATACTGTCTGGAAGGAAATTAAGATTATCTCAGCTTTCCTACCACAGCATGACCCAGTCTGAGGTGCACAAACAACATTTCGTTATTTTTCACATGCTGTATTTAGGATTATCGAGGGATACAGGTAAGATACCAGTTAGCTGGAAGTCTATTTTGTTTGATAACAAAGCTTATGCTCTCCAGACTGTATAAAAATTGGGTAATGAGCTAGCAAGCTCTGTTCCACTGCATTTTTATGGGAGGATCTTGGTCTCCTGGTTCACACAAGAGCGAGGAGAAGCAATTTCTCCATATGCAACTGCACTTGGTGCCACTGGGCCACATGATGGGGATGTGCTGCTGGGACCATATGTTGAAATTCAAAACAGACACTTCAAAGCACAGACATGCCAAGGCACCCAAGGTCACAATCACAGTACTTCAAAACAAAATGTTAAAGTCTCTGGCAGACCAGGATTTAAAAGAAAAAAATAAATTAAAGCCTGCTATAAACCTTTCCATGACAGATTCCACTGGTTCATCACAGTTATTCATTACCAGGTAAATAACAATTGATTTCAATGTCCCTGCACACATCCTGACTCAATAAACCATTTTTCAGCTGATGGGCTACAGCTGTCTCTGAGATAAATATCACCCAACTTTAAAACTACATTAGATCACATCCATGTCACCATGACTACTGCAGGTTTTGTTTGGTGACAAAGGTCAGTGAATGTCACAAACTACTTGGCTTATGTAGCTGAATGTGTATCTATGTTGGGTTTTTGCTATTTTAGTATCCATGATAATACTCAAGACAAATATTAACTAATTAAGAAATAAGAAGTGAGATCTATGCAAGAAAAATCTGACTCAGGCCAGTCTTTTCTTGTGTGGGGCACACACCCATTGCTTGAAGTGTGACATACCTTTTCTGTTCAGTTTTCACCCTAAAACGCCTTATATGTCTCAGAAGACAGAGAGCACCCTTGATGTCTTCCACATCCATCCACACCTGACAGGACATCCCTTCTAGTCAGAAATAATCCCTTCTACCCCTGCCAAGAAATAGTACAAAAGAAAAGAGGAACTGAATGCCCCTTCCATCCCCTAAAATTAAAATGCCATGTCTTGCTCTTTCTGCAATATTATCAGGCATTTCCTTACATGTCTATTTAACCCTCTCTTTCCACAGATGCCACTTGAATACCAAGATTCACACAGCTCATCTTAGCATCTTGGACCCAGTTTTCTAGTCCTGCACACATCCTTAGGGTACCTTACAACCCAGCTTCCCTAGCATTTTCAGTTTTTTAAAAACCTCTTTTCTTTCTTATTCTGTCCATCAGCAGTAGCCATCCATACTTATCCCTGTACACTCCACTTCCACACTCTAGCCCTCTTGAGCTTAAGAGCACTGATTGCATCAAATTGGGCATAGTTACATTTAGTGGCTCAGTATCCAGCAAGGACAGGCTCCAGCCATTTGAAATCTTCATTTAAGCTCCCTGCTGAGCTTGCAGGCTTACTGAGACAAGGATGCACTGAATCTTAGATGGACACTGTACTGCCAGTGATTGATTTGTCTGTGCCTTGCACCCAGAGAATACTTCAGGTGCACAATCTGTGATAATCTTGCACCCATCTGTGTGATGTCACGTGCCAAGACCAGGCAGAGGAGCAATGGTCCCACTCCACACCAAATACACACAGATGTGAAGAGCCTGCATAAGCTGTTTATGCACTCCTGACCCAGGAACTCATTTGTGCATGGAAGCACCACAAATTAAAGAAATCTTTATTATCCTGGAGGAGAGAACACCTTTAGCATTCTGCATTATTTTCCTAGACCAATGGGCATCAGGTCAGGCACAGCAATAGTCTGGCCCAGTGCTTCCCAATGGACAGCTGAGCTTGTGCTGCATCATGGAGGCTGCAGCAAACTGCCTTTGCTTTCCTCCTTCTTCTCAAACACTGGCCTAGTGTAATTGCAACACATCCAGACAGGGTTATGTGGAATGATATGCTGGGTACATTTTTGAGGTACTTTTCAAAGCAGAAAATAAAAAGAAGTGTGGCATTTCTTCAAATGTAAACAGGACAAGCTGTCTTTCAACAAGCAGTTAGAGTACAGACCTACCTTGTGTAAATTGTTCAATCACATTGGCAGAAGTGTGATAGCACTTCCAGACAATGGAACACAGGTTTATACCTTCTACTTAGCATGAGAAAAGGTAGCTCTTTCACCCACAGAAATATTTGGTTCTTAGAGTAGTTTGTCTCTGAGTAGAAGAGCACTGTGCACAAAGAGGACAAGGACCATTATGCTCTGTTAGTCATATGAGCACAGAGGCAAGGGGGACAAAAAGGGGGAGAGCTTGCACTAGACTGGGGCATGGAACAAAAAAAAGCAGCAGCAACAAAGCTTGGAAAGGAGAAAGCTTGGCTCAACACACTGGGGAATGTAACTGCTTGCAAAAATCTGAAGTGTGCAAAAACAAAAAGTATCTTAAATAACTCTTAAGTAGAAGAAAAGGATGAAATTAAGCAAAGGAAATTGCAGTTAGAATGCCAAAAACGTATTTCTTTTGAAGGATTTTGTTCTGTGAGTTATATGTGATGAAAGACATTAAAGACTACATGCTGGCAATATATTGATTAGGAGCAAGGCTGAACTGGCCACTCTGAGTTTGTTGTGTCTTGCCTCCCACCTCTCCTGTTTTTAAGAAGTTAGGCACACTTTTTTCTTTCTTCACCTTCAGCATCAGACAGATGCCAGAATAGCATTTGATATTAAGCAAAAGCCTCACACTGGTACCTTTGGAAATGAGCTCCAATGCCCTAATTAATCCAACACATCCTTGGCAATGTCTATAACCCTTATATAGTCACAGCAGTGAGAATCATGCAATCATGAAATCTAAGCAGGAAAACAGATGGTCTTAAATAAAAATTTTGTATGTAATTCATTTTACAACATGGTGCAAGGTCTCCAACTTGATAAAGAAATGGGAAGGAGCAACTCTGAAGGGATCTTTGGCTTTGAATTCCTGTGCTTAATTTGGTTTATAGATTAAAATGAAACACAAAGATTCAAATTCAAATGAGCCCACAAACACATAAGTGTATGCCACAGAACTGGGATGCAATTTAATAAAAGTGGGATAGCTCTCAGAGGACAATGCAGTGATTTTCATTAGTGCATTTCATTCTCAGGAAGATGCAAGCAGTGGCACTTATGAGATGGGAGCACCATGGACCTCTGTAGGACTGGGCCACGTGGAAAAGCTGGACACATCAGCAGTTAGGGTGCTTGAGGCCACAGCTGAAGCAAACTCCTATAGTTTCTCTAAGGAGTCCATGTTGGAACTGTCAAAAACCACTTTAAATTCTAGATCCACTGAGCAAAAGCACAGCAGAACTGTAAGGGATGCTCTGTGTCAACACCTGAGATTTTCAGCAGAGCCAAGTACATGAAGCCATGCATGTAGAGAGGGTTGCCTCAAGGTGAGGCACATCCAGCAACTTGTAACAGCAGAGGGGTTACAGGGGAAAGAAAATGTCACAGAAAGCTCACAGACATAATCTAAAAATTATCTACCCCATGATAAAGTTTCCAAATGAATTTCATCAGCACATCATTAGTAAACTCCATTGATTTGGAAAAGAAAACAATTAATGCCAAAGCAAACATCTGTGACATCTTTTAATATGATACTGCAAACCACAGAAGCATAACTTAATAGCTAAGCATTTTAAAATACTCTAAGTTTTGCTGGAGCATTGAGGAGAAGTCTTTAAGATGTGAGCAAAAGTCATCCAGCACACAGACCAGTGGTATTACATGCACCTGTGCTCTGTTACAGGAGTTGTCACAATAACAGGAGCAAACACAGACTCTAAAGTCTCAGGAGGATACCTGCTACTAAGTGATACATTCAGAGGATGAGAGAACTAAAATCTGCACACCAAATGCAAAAGAGAGCGACAGTTAATTGCATTTGTTCACTCTCAGCCTGTGTAAGAGTTTGTTTCCTCAATGACACACAGCTTCCCGTCAGCTTTACCAGCTCTCCTTCCTCAGTCACAGTGAGGCATCTCAGCTGTGCCATTACACCTGAAACTGATGGACCAAGTCAGCCAGTGACCAGCTCTGACAGCACTCAAGCTGTGGGAGTATCCAAGAAAGGCTCTGAACAAGTCCAGTGCTGCTTTGTCAGCAGGCACACAGGTGTGCATTGCCTTCTTGCAGGCATCCACTGCCCATCTCTCTCCTTTTGAAAAACCCAGGAAGCCATTCTAAGGTATGTCAAATTTCATCACCTCGTTTCATAACCTGGATGGATACTCTTCAAAGGCTGTAAAGAAACCTGGGGAGCTTCACAGAATCAGCACAGTGGTGATGCCAATGGGAAAGCTGAGTAGGCAAGGTGGATCCATTTAAACCCAATTCTCACTTTGTGGCATTCCTCCAGAGTATTCTTAGGACTCTGGAAACACTAATGCAACACCAAAGGATACAAAATAACCAAAATTAGTTTTTCACCTGTGGGGTTTGCTGAGTTGGGAGGGAGAATAGCCTTGCAAAATGTGGCACTTAAGTCTAGCAACCAAAACCTAAAAGTAAAGTACTCTTCCCAAAGTACTCTCCCCTTTGACATCTTTTGCAAGGAAGGAAAATAAATAAAAAAGACTCAGGGACAAACATGAAATATGTTTGCCTTACACATTTTCTTCTTACTCTTGTGAGTCATTCCTCTTCAAAATAAAAAGAAAAAGAAATTCAGGGGAGCATGCCACAAGGCAGAGAGAAGTCTGCCATTGAGATAACATATGAAAGCCTGTCTTCATAGTTCATCATCCTAAAGTTCTGGGTGGCTTTGAGCCCTTGCATGAAACTGTTATTGCCTCTGAGGAGGAAGAAGGAATCAATGGCAGGGAAGAAAAATTGTATGCAGCCCTGTGCATTACTTTTATTGCTGTTCAAGGAGAGAAATACCAGAACCAGGCTTCTGGCTGTTGAACCAGAATCCACTGCAGACAGAGATATAAAGTCAGAAAAACAGGATTACAGAATTTCTGGGCCATCCTTTACTGCCCAACACAACAGCCCACAGGACTCGGAGAGCCCCAGCCACAAGAGGTGGGAAACTGCCTCAGCAGCTTCTTCAATCACTAAACAAGGACTGCAGCCTTGCACCAGAAGAAAAGCAATTGGATATTGCATGTCACCAGGTGTATTTTGCTGAGGCAGGTTTTTTATGTGCTTTTTTCCTATCTTCAAATGAAAATATTGTCAGCAGGGGAAGTCAGATCATTACACAGCAGAAATTAACTTCAGAGCAAGATGGTCAAACTCAGTCCTAGGCCAAGCTACATGCAAGCCTGTGGAATGCAGTGGACATTTTGCACTTTCACTTAATGGTCCCTGGAAGTTTCAAGAAATATCAATAACCAAGAAGTATCAATTTAGATCACCTCTAGATTCAGTATTCAAGCTGACAAAACTTGTCTCAAATATGAGCCCATCCCTACCACATTATAAATCAATTCACAGTAATAAAATCTTATTTGTGAGGGGGGAGAACCACAGCTGTGGATCTCCAGCCAAGGAGAGCTCCTTTTTTTTCCATATCCTTCTGCAGCAGCTTGTAAGGCTGCTTGTAAAGACAGCAGCACCAAAGAGTCAGAGTGGAGAAACTGGAACGAGAGACTTGAGCAAGCAATGAGAATGCTTTCAAAAGGAGTGAATTTGCAGCAGAGACTAATTACACATTCAGTGCTGAATCAAGTGCTGTCACCCTAACATCCCACTACTCCACATTTCTCTGGGGCTAGGAAACATCTCTCACTACCAATAAACTTCCACCATCTTTCCACAGTCTAGGCAAGGAGTAACTTCTATTCAGTCCTTGTTTTCAGGATTAGACTATCACTAAACCACTACTCATTGTCCTTTATGAGCACACAGATAAAAGGTCAACAATTCACTTGAATTATTTTTCAGTAGAAAGGTTCATAGTGAAAACTCTCAAGCTCTTCCTAGAGTTGCCAGTTTACCAATCTAGACAATATTTACTTGTGTTCAGGAGATGTTTGACCACATTAGTCTGTGGTCTGCCTTCAGACAGATTCCTGCAGCTTTCAGAATGCATTACTGCTATCATTCATAAAGGGATACTGTTTATTTTCTCATTGTCTTTATGTGGGACTTTTTCTGGTTACAAATTATCTATGAATGTCCTTAGTTCTTCTCTGAACACTATTAATCTCTGCCCATTTAGTAATGCCTAAGTGTTTACAAGTGGATACAAATCTGAATACCAAGCAGTTTTAAAAAAAGGTGGAAGTGCTTCATTCTTGCAGTCAGAGCACACTGCTTCTTGAAAGATGTTTTAAGTTCCCTCTCGCACAAATGTGATACTCAACCACATCATCAGTAACCTTATAACAAGGCTAGGATACCTTTTCCTGTTCAGCGCTCATTTCAAATGTGGTCCTTTTGGAATGCCAAGAAGCAAATAGGAACCCATAGTTTCTGTGGGATTTTCACATTATTACCATAGGAAGAGTCTATATTTTGTAGTTAACCTATCAGCTGGAAGTTCTATCTCTACATTAGAGGTTAGATAAACTGTAGGTACACCAGGAAAGGATTATATATTTTAGTTGAGCTGTACCCAATAGCTGATCTTAGAAGACAAGTGACACAAAACTCATCCATAGTCTCCAATTAAAATTTATAGATACATACACCAGCTAGAAATAGGAATCTCAACTCTGGACAGATTGCTCCTTCTACACTGACCACAGATTACATAATCTGGGATATTTCACCACAAGTTTGAATCCAACCTAAGAAAGCTTTTTTTCCATCTTCTCAAGGGGTTAAGAGACTGATACTGTGAGCCAGAGCAGGCTTTCAATACCTTTTCCACAAAATAAAGCTAAAAAAAAAAATCCAAAGCAATTTCATGAAGCAACTTTAAAGGGAACTTGATTTCTACCCTACTCCCTCCCTTAGAACACAACAACTATTGACTCCATCAGCACAGAAACATGCTCTTGACCTGATGCTTGGCAGTGAGTACTAATACAGCACTGTGTAAAATACCCAGTAAAGTATGGGATCTTAATCTAAATTCTCTAAAAATTTTGTCATATTTTCCCTAAGAGTTCTCATTTTCTTCATTGCCAATTTGTGACCTCAGGACACAGCACCTTCTGTTTTTTTTAAAGGTAAAAAATGTTGTCATTATATTGCAAGAGTTCTATTGTCATTACAATGCAAGGGTTCCATATTGCTAGAGTTCCATACCTCCTTGATGTTTCTTGCAGGCAGCTCCTCTGGGCACCGACTCCTCATTGTCCCCACAGCAGCCACTGACTGCAGTCCCCACCAACCCACTCTTTTATAACACTCTGCTGATTGGCTACAGCTGTGGCCTGTTAACATCAGGCCTGCTCCTAATCCTTAATAATTGGCTCAGCTGCAACTCTTTAGGGGTAAGATTACTTTCTATACTACATTTATTTACTTATGTTCTATCCCCCTACCAAGAAAAGCCCAATGGTTTCATTTCTGAAACATTTCTACAGAGCTGTCAATTGAAGATAAACTACACCTGCATATTTCAAGTTCAAAAACCTTTGCTTAGAATTCACCAAATGTGTATTTCAACACTGTACAATATCTGTTCCTTTTTTAAATAGTGTGAAGCTCACAGCTTTTTATGGTAGGGAGACAAAGCCACCAGAGCACCAAAGCAGATGGGTTCAGCTGCAGCTATGGGTTTTATTTTGCCAGAGAGACCCCAATACTGAAAGTTTTTCAAGTATGTGTCCTAGTGACAGCATTACAAAAATAACTTAGAACCCAACACATAATTATGTGCATTTATTTCAACCTTCCATTACTGGAGATAACAAGATGAATCGTGCAATGTGAACTTTAACAATCCTGTAATTACAGCCACTGAACCGTATGTTATTGAAAGAATTGTGCAAAACCCAGATGCAAAAGAATCAATGAGGTATGTAAATAGAAGTGAAACAGTAAAATAATCAAGTGATAAAGAAGTAATGTGCAGCACTAAATAGCCTCTCAGCATCTCTTGCTACCATGTTTAGTGAATACTTTCATTTTTTCTTTCAGGTTATCACTTTCTCCACTACCATATTTTGTTCAGAGGTTATTCTCATAAGTGGCCTGGCTGAAAATACTCTGATAGCTGCTGTAAACACTTGAATATAACCAGAATTCTATAAATACTGTGATATCTTCAGTTTGCACAGATGAGAAAGACTCAATTACTACAGGTAACCAGGATTAGAACCAGTCTTACGAGGACCCAGGAACTTCAGGCTGGCCCCACGAGATGTAGCACTCTCCTGAACTCCAGCATTTAAGCTTGGGAGTTATCCTACCCCTGGGATAGGCTGGCTTTTAGAGCCAAACTACAGACACCAAAAGCAGACTATGGTCCACAGGCAAACTGAAATTCCTGTTAATACACAGCACAGCCAACTATTTTAGCAAGATTAACTCATCTTCTTTATGAAGGGTAAGGATCAGGAGGAAAGGACAAGTTGTTCCCCTCTTTTCCCCAGAAGAGCTATTTTGTGACATACAGATATCTGTATTTCAAGCAGTCTGAAGCTATTTTAGTCTACAGAAGAAGAAACATGCAACCTGGATTTTAACAAGCCTGATGCATCTTAGCCTCTTCTGAATGGCCTCTACTCCATTTAACCTATTATTTGACTTCTAATTTTGACAGCACAGAGTCAAGGGACTTCTTTAACCCCAAGTGTCTCTCCCTTCTACACAAACACATCAAGGAAGGAAAACAACAGACTATTCTAACATCTCACAGCATACCAAGAACCCTGGACCTTGTCCTGGCATTCAAAACACAGCCATTTAATCAAGTTACCACAGATCAGTAAAGCAAATGGTATCTTGGGGCGTGATATGAAAGACTGGAAATACATTATAGGCTTTCTACTCCTAGAAGCAAGAATGTAATACCTTCCCTACTGGATACTTGGAAAAATAGGAAAAATTTTGCATTAGTCTAGACACTAGCCAGTACCAGCAACCAGCATTAACTCTAGAACCAGCTTTGGAGGTCAGGCCTCACAGCTTGCAGTGCTCACCGTGCTGCTTCTCCACAGCTTCATGCACCTACAGTGCTCTGCTTGTAACAGCTCAGAGTATCAAGCTACCCTACAACAACCATTTTATTATTCTTGCCTTCCTAATGGTATGGCTGGCCAGGTTTAGCTTAACAGTCCTTTTATCATTCATAGGCCTTTTTGATAGGACCATCTTTATATAAGGTCTAGGTTCACTATTATAGGCCAAAGATGAGACAACTGGGCAGCCCAGCCTCTCATCTTCCAGAGCTCACAAGCTGCTACGCTACTTGTCACCACCATAATTTCCCTTCTTCTAAAAGACAAATCCCCAGTCCCTCCTCTTATTGAATTTCCTGCCTTAAATAACTAAGCATTCTTACCACTCATCAATATCTCAATCTTCATAATCTTCAATTTTCCATCTTTACAATCCATATCTTCTCCCTGATAAACAGGCTCACCATTTTCCCATCCTTTAAGGCTGCCCTCTCCTACGGCACACAGATGTAATTGACCACAATTCCCAGCTGGAGGAAATGATGAAGCCTTCTTAACCCTTGATGGGCTGCAGCTGAGATCTTTATCTCACAAGTAATGAACAACTTCAAGGCATTTTTTGGGTAGAGCCAGAGAGTTTATGCAAATAAAGTGTATTAAAAGTTATGTATGGTGCATTTGACATTGGCTGGTGGGTTTTACTGGGATCTATCACTCATTTTCTTGCAGGCAGTCACACAGCTACACTCATAGCAAAAGATCATCACAGTGTGCCAGTGAGACTCTTTCAAAGTGAGCAGAGAACAGCACTGAGGACTTGACATTTGACTTGACAGTTTGGGACTGTCAAGGACTTGACAGGTCTTGCCATGATTTGAGGAGATATTGAATTCTATATGTTTTAAGTGCTTTTTGATAACTAGAAGTATGTCCTTGTTTGTCAGGTTTCAAAACTTTTGTTGGTATTTAAAATACATAACCATCAGCTAGATATATGCCCAGGAGATATTTCTCAAAACAAAATTCCAATGAAAAATATAATAATTTTTATTTACCCTCCTTCTACATTTCCCACTGGTTAATTATGCATCATGTATTTATTCAGCAGCATCTAATGAAAACATCCTCCCATGCTTCCACCTAAGAATGTCCTGCTTATAGGTGAAAGACCACCAATTGCTGAGAAATCTTGATTCCACAAGAGCTGACAGTCTAAACTCCTTGCACCTCCCATTGATAGGTTAGAACACATCTGTTTGATTAGAAACACAATTAATGCAGGCAGAACAGAAACCCAAACCTGAGTAATTAAATGGGAAAGAACATAGGGAGCCCAACCGCTGTATCCCCTCTCCCCAGGTAGTTTGAAGGATACAGTGTTATACTCTGAGCGCACACAGATAACAGACTGAGCTCCTTCAGACCTTTTTCCCCCAATCAAGTGAAACTAAAGGAAAAATTGAAATTCTCTGTGTACAACTAAAAGATCAGAAATATAACTTCATGGCAACAGTCTGACTCTAAAATGTTATCTATAAATAGCAAACAATTCACAGGCTGCTTCTGCCTTCAATCCTGCAGCAGATGAGTATTGGTTACCTATTTTATATACATATATACTTTTCCTAGAGTTGGTACCATTACTGGTATTTTCTTTCCCCATACACTAGAGGGAAGCTGATTTTCACCAACATCCAACATGTCTTTAATATCAAAAACTAAAAGCAAACGTATTAATTGAAGAGCATGGGAAGGAGGCTCTCCCTGTAAGGCCTTTCCTAAGCTTCCTCCCACCTGCTTGAGCATGCATATTTTATTTCCTCAGGAACAAAATTAAGTCAAAAGCAAAAATAATGTCCCAGACCTCTTCAGGCAGGGTTGACAAGCATTCCTCTTCCTCACATCCCCATGTTATTTTTCATGGAGGTAGCATCTGAAGTCCCATCCAGTGGAGACTCACTTCCAACCATGCAATTTATTCAGCAATAAAGTAGGATAGAAACAATTCTGGAGCTTAAACTGAGAAATGTGAACTTATGATTAAATGATCCCAAAGGATATATCTAAGCCAATATAGTAAACTTAGATGAAGAAGATGAAGACAGATCAACCATGATGCACATTAAGCTAAGGTATTTTTAGTGGATTTCTCTGTCCTGTTATGAAAGTCCAAAGAGAATTTTGAACTGTTCAAAAATCTAAGATGGTATCAAAAAACTACCTATGCTTCCCAACATCTTTTATGCTTTTCTTTTGATGACAATAGCAGCAGGCTCCTTGTATAAGTTGCACTTTGTTAATAATTCTAGTAGCAAGTAAGATGGAATATTTTATTTGTCCTGACCAGTAGGCAAACAACAGACATACAAACTACTGCATAGCCAGATGCTTCCAAGCTAATTAACACCTTTTTAGGTTGGACTAAGCTAAGACAAGTAGCAAAACACATATGCAAAACATGCAAGGAAGGAAAAGGGAAGAAAACACACCTACGCATGGAGGGAAAAGAGAAAAAGATTAGATAAGGGTGGGGGGAATAGCACAGCAAGCATTTTAGAAATCTCTGCTTAGTTGGCTGGGTGAGAGGAGGTTAAGATAAAGGCAAAACCTGTCTCTGAGCTCCCATTTACCTCAGCAGATAAACAACTTTGGATTAAAGGCAGAAAAAAAAGCTGAGATGTCAGCATACTTCAAAAGCAGAACATTTTACTCAGTACACTTTCCATTAGCTGGATTGCTTCTAGCTCTCTCTCTCTCTCTCATATATTCCTCACTGATTTAGCTTACAATAGTGTCAATGACAAAGTTGAAGTTACTGATAAAAGCCTCATGGAATCAGTCTAATCCATGCAGCATAGACATGCTGTTCCCTAACTACACCAAACATTACTGTTGGGTAATTTTCTGCACAAAAACAGAAAAATGAAAAAGACATGCTTAGTATTTTTTCTCCTTCACCCTCCATACATATTTTTATTATCTGTCCTTATGTGGCAGGACAGATTACTGAAATTATTTATCAAAATTAATTTGGGTGGTGTGGGTACCAGAAAGGAAAAATCCCATGCATTAAATTTGATGTCTACAAAGCAAATGTGAGGCCAGATTTCTCTTTGGTATTAAAAAAGCTATTAAAGTGGGAAACTAAATAGGCCTGGAACGTCAAATAATCTAAACACAATTTCTAACTTTATGAAGTCTGAGAGCTGTTCATCTCTGCTTCTGATTTTTGAACCCTCCTTTTTTCCAATAATTTTTTTTTGCTCTGTCACCTTATCAGGAACAAACAGTGGGGAGATGTGATAATAGTCTTCAAGTACCTGAGGCTGCTGCAAAGAAGGAAATAACCCATTCTCCTCATCCAGGGTGGATAAGGCAAGAAATAAACTTCAGCTGCAGCTAAGGAGATCCAAGTCAGATATATTAAAATGTTTTCCATGCTTAAAATATTGAAGCCCTGGCTCAAACTGCCTGGGGAGACTGTTGAGTATCTGTCACTGAAAGCCTCTACAAACAGACTGGATCCTCATCCAACCAGAAAGACATATGTATAATTTGTCTTGCCTTGATACAGGTAGATGAAATGATTTCTTAAAGCTTCTTATTCTCAGCTCCTGTGATCTCTTAAGGCAAAAAAGGTCTGGATTGGGTCTGGTAGGTACTTGTAAGACAGGTCACCTGGCAAATTAGCTGTGGAAAGATTTCTGAGAGTTCTCACCCCTCTAATCAGCAATTAGCCAATATCTCAACTGGGCTATGTTCTATCAAACATAGTGCCAGCAACTTAGTAAAAAGGGAATTCTGATGACTTTAGTCTACTAGGGCTGTTTTCTCAGTCCCAACTCTAAGCTGAAGTCTCAACAATGTTTAGACTGTCCGCGATTTATCCTCTTAGTAAGTCCTTAGATCCCAATTAATTACACTGGGTGTTTCAGGAGGCATATTGGAGAGAGATCTTAATCTAAACGGTGCTTTGGAGTGGCCAGGAAATACAGAGTTGATCAGTAGTACATGCTAAGGGTACATTCCCAGCTCCAGCAAAGGCAAGTAGCTCAAATCACACAGAAGTGAAAATAAGGCAGACACACATCCACTGTGCAGAAATCAGAGAGAGAGAGGGCTCCATTTGCTTTTCCAGTTTCGTATCCGTGGCCAGACTTGAGTTTTAAAGTCATATAATGCATAACCAAAGTAGCTACATTTTGCATGCAATAACTTCAGAAAATCCTAATGAAAGTTGAATATGACAAAATAACATAACCCGAGGTTTTTATGAAGAGAAAACTGGTTTGCTAGTTTGGAAGCTATGAATTTCTACAATTTTAAGAACACTTCAATTACATCTTGAACATCTGAAGCTGAAAAAGGAGGGGAGATTCTCATCTCATTGTGACCTTTCCCACTCCCCTAGGTACACTCTCCTCATTTCTGTAAGCAAGCCTGCCTGATAATGAAAAAATCCAATAGAATTTTCCTCTTTAGGTTTGGAAGGCAGATCATTCTAAACAACACAGAAGCAAAATACCCCATCACAAGCAGACCAAAGGAAACACAGACACTAATTCTGCAGAAAAATCTCTAAAATCAGTTGGAAAAATGTTTTAAGAGTCAAGTATAGTCCCTTGTTCATTTATTGTCTCAGAACACAACCTAATTTTGCATAGTTGGATATGAATAAAATATTCTAAAGATTATATGTCACTTACCTTCACCCAAGTTCCAGCTAAAAGACATATGCCAAGAGAGCAAACAGACTTTCCTATGGTCCTTAGCTACCTTGAGGAAACCCAAATGTAGCTGCTAATCTGAACATCACTGAGCACTTTGGCTCTAATATCACAGTTGTGACTGCAGGACTAAAGCTGCTCTATTCAGTTGTCCTGCTGCTAAACATATAAAAAAATATTGGGCATCCCAAACCCACAAGAATGCTAAGCATCATATGAAAATAAAAAAAAAAAAAAGCAGTCATTGGGTAGGAGCTTACTTGTGCTTAAACCAGTGCCTTCAAAGATTATCTCCACTGCTTCCATGGGAGTTACACAGAAGAAAAATCTGTATGAGAAGGAAATTGGAAGCAGCCCTGCACCAGAGGACTTCAGCAGGTGCACTGTTATCAGAGAGAGTGGGGCTTACTCAGTGTCTCACTGGGCTTTCCAGAAACCTCAGACAATATGAAAAAGGCTGCAAGCTACTACTTCAGGACAGGGTCACTGGCAGGAGCCATCACCTCCAAAAGTAGTCAGTATCAAGAAGGAGCAGGGGGGGAAAGACCGGAATAAACAACACAAATATACGCTGATTCCACACCCACATTTACACAAATGGCACATGAAAGGAGGAAATGGTCACTGAAGAGAAGGAAAGACTGAAGTCAGATGAGAGGAGAGTGCTCAACACAACCCCACAGAGACTACAGCAAATGTAAGGAGCCAAGTGGGGACACTAGAGAAAGAAAAGGCAGAAATTTGATATCACTTTTATTTACAGAAGGTAACGTACTATTAAGATTCTTTCAAACGTTTTTTTTTTTTTTTTCCTAAGCAGTGACGAACTAGCAGCATGCAGGTGTTTTATTTCTAGCAACAAAGATGTTTTGGTGCCTAGGTGTGGACAGGCACATTACAGGGTATCCAATATTGGTTGTGTCTTTACTGGTTCATTTATCAGGCTGCAGACCTCTGCATTTCTCACCAGAAATCACTTTGGGTATATATAGTACCTGATTCTTATTTATACTAAGGCTGCATTACTCATTCAGTGTAAAGAATCCTTATTCTGTGTTACCTCTATACATCTTCTATACCACCATCCCTTTGTGAAAAGGCCTTGGAATAAATGAGAATCACATCTGTAGGTTACAACTAATTATTGCACTTTATCTTTTTACTGTACATGTTATTTCATTTCATTATTGCCCTATTTTCTTGTGATGCCTATTGACAGTGACTGCAGCGAGAACATTACATGAATTTTATTTTCACCCTGGACTCATCAGAAGGCTGTTCCACTGAAAACATAAGGGAAAATCAAAAGTCTATCCAGAGCAACTTTTCCTCCGCAAGTTTACAGAACATAACCACAAGATGTGTCCATATAAGGTGCCCATATATAGTCATGATGGGTATAATAGACAAATCCGGATGTATGTACTATGCACAGGACAGCAATAAACCAATTAAGTAGAATTAGATGAATAAATTTTCAGGCTCTTCATACAAAATCTACCACTTAGAATATAAACTGCACAGCTATTTGCATTTACTTTTAGTGTGTTCTCAGGGAAGTACTAATCACCTCCTCAAATCCCCACATTTCACCAGAAAATATGATAAATTACTCTTCTTCTATACCATATGGAAGGGGATCACATATTTCAATATACTGCAATTACACCAGTTCTGAATCTGAAATCTACAGTTCCAGAATTTACTCTGTGGCTACACTGATAATAATATAGTGCAGGCTTTAGCAGACTTAATATCATTTTTAGGGCACAGTGATACCACATACAGACATAAATCTGTCAGGCAAGATGCAACTCCACACTTTCTCACCTACATTTTTCCCATTTCTAGAAAACCCACACACAATTTCACTCTGCGATGTATGTTCTCAAATTTAACTTTTTAAACTGTTTAAAGTATGGAGAATATTTTTGCCTGAGTGGTCCACAATTATTATTATTATGGAGAAAAAGATATCAAAAGAGAAGAGGGGAAAAAGGAGGGGGGAAAAGGCCTATATGAGAAGAAAAGAGAAAATGTGTAAGATGGTGTGAGAAGAGTGAAAAATGCAGAGGAAAAAAGAAAACATGTCAAAGCCAGTCCACAATAAAAGAAGTTAAGAAAAGGCAGGAAGGAAAAAATATAACACATGTTTACTACAAGATGATATATAAAACAAATATATGATTCTCATTATAATCCCCCATTCTGACAATTCATTACAACACAGCACCTCAAGTATCCATTATACTTTTCCATCTGCTAAAGAATAGATGTTAAGAAAATAAATGTTGAAGTATGGTCTCAACATTTCCTTACAGCCACAGACTTCCCTGTCAACATAGATAAACCCGTGCCAGGATACCTTTCTTATCAGAATATGGGCAACAAACAGTTTAAAATCATGTTAGATTGAAAAGATCATTCTTGTTGCAGCCCCCTCAGAGCAATCACAAGAGCAGCACAAACATATGCTGAAATCAAAACACCTTTGCCTCCTGATAGTGAGATATTAATTATGTACTGGGAATCAGCATTAAGGGAATGATTTCTCCCTACTGACCTATGCCTGCTAAGATGCTGAGCTACAAATTTAAGTACAAGCACCCTGGCCCAATCTCATCCCGGGAATAGACAGATTTGTGCAAATTTTGGTTACCAAGATTTCTGAAAATTATATCTAATGAGAAGTGCCTTGTTGTTTCCTCCTAAAAGAATCAAAACCTGCTGTTGACAGCAAGAGATCTAATCTCTGGGCAGCATTTCCACACTGAAGGAAACACAGTTAATTACAGAGTTTTATTTGTTTATGAAAAATTGTAGGAAAGCAATAAAAGGAAAGGTAAGAACCATTAGTGAAAAATCTTCCTGACAGTGAGCTCTATCTGGCTGTGAAATTGTCTCTTAGAAGAAAAGAGTCCATTGGTCATTTTTAACTGGAATAGACAAAAATCCTATTGAAAGTAACAAAATTCAACACAATTCACTCCGAGCTTCAGAAATTCCTCATTAAGTCTTCTGAAGAGCTACATCCTTAGATGCAGGGTTCTACCAATGGTCTTAAAAACCCTAGGGAAGGACTGCAATTCTGAATTTACAAGAAACAAGTCACAGCACTATTCCCTATTGAAATAACCTATTACTTAATCATTCATACCACATGTACTCCTACTACACTTATCTGGCTTATTAAGTCTTTCTCATTTCTAATTTACACACAAATATTCATGCAGCCTTTCAGTTTTATATTTCAGGTTCATTATCTGAAATACCATTTTTTGAGTTATACCAGTCAAGAGTTATCAAATTGGGATCCATGTCAGAAATATCACTATATTTTTCTGTAAATGACAACTTTGATTTGCTAGTGAATCCTATGCTTTGTAGTTAACAGTCATAAGAATTACCTTATTTCTTGTCTTATATTTTTATGAAATTTTTATAGTTCCTTATTAGTACCTTGATTCTTTTTCTTTGATGTTGAATCTAAATAGTCCTAGAAAGCAGGATGTCTTTGTTATCAGCTATCAGGGAACTGTTTGTTCCCTGGGGAAAGTCCCATTATTTCCATGAACTGCGCTTTCACCTACTGCATAACACTGGCTGACAAATTTCAAGGAAATCTGCTAAGTTTCTTTACTACAAGGCTGTCAGAAGGGGCAGATGTAAAACAAAATTCAGATGTTGCATTGTAAATTAGAATCTGTTAAGTAGGTTCAAATTCCTTACCAGTTTAATTCTAGTAAATTTAATTTATTCCCATTCTAAGCAGGAATATACTTCATCCTAAATACCACATCACTGGGCATGTTAACGAAAGCAGAGCAACACACACAGACTGACTGATGTCATGGGGAGGATTTCTTCAAGTATTACTCCCTATGAAGTGAATAATTTCTTTCTTCTATACTCCCAAACATCAAGGGACTGAACACAGAAAGGGTGCCTCAAAGACTGTACTGCTTCTTGCTACAATTTCCTACTCATTCTCATGCCTTCAAATATACATGATAATGTTAGTGGTGGGAAAAGTGTATAAATTATTATTGGCTAAATGAGCATTCATTTGGCATGAAGACTTTCTGTTTTATAATCCAATCTTTTCACAACTCAAAATCCCATTGCCCTATTATCGTCTTCAATACTGCCTGGGAGAAATGGCAGACCCCGTAATCTTATTCCAGTTCTTTGTCCCATCTTTTAAATACTTCATCCTCGTCTGGTTATGAAAACCAGGAGATAGTCATCACAGCATGGTGTGTTTAGCACACACTAGAGACTAGCTGCTGGAATCTTTCATGAGTTATGATTTAAAACTTGAGAATGATGGATGGCTGGCATATGCCATACAAGTACCCTTTTTTACCTGACCCTTGAGAGATACTTTGCTACTTTCATTAGTTGTAGAATCACACTTTGTGCTGTTATTTCAGTTATAAATAATTAGTGTTTAATTAATTTTGTCATAAACAGCCAAGCAAATACCACAGACTCTACTGAAGTTCACTGGATGATAGGTTTTAATAGCTGTGGCTCATAATCACAATAAAATATTCTCCCCTTATGTGTTGTGAGTAACAGCAGCATTTTCTCATGATGCTTGTTTTTCACATATGAACTCTCTGTAAGCCATTTACTATTTGTTATAAATGAGAGTAGATAAAATTCAATAGACAAACATGTGAAAGCTCTAAAGAGACATGAGCATTTTCTGCTCTGCAGTCAGTCAGCCAGATGTTCTTGCACAGAAACACATACATGCTCATCTCTCCTCACACCTGAAATAGAGATATTTACAAAATCTTACAGACTGTAATTAGGAGATTAGATAGTCTATGTGACTCCTATACAGGTGAAGAAACTTTCTTTATCTGATGAAATAGGTGTGTACACTGCTCTCTTGATAGTCAGCCCTTTTATGCTCTGCAAGAATAACAACTCTTCTGGTTTTCCTGAAGGTGACTTCCATCCACAGGAAGACTGCCAAGATACTTAATTTCTATATACTCCAATATAGTTTAGAATAAAAAAGTGCATGGAACAGAATAGCTGATCCAGTGTCACATATGGCCAAATACTCAGTAAATAATACAGGCACTTAGCATTTTGACTTTGCGAAATAGATCAAAATATTAAAGGAATTGCTTCACCCCATTCTACCATGGAGACTAATGTTATTATTAAAGGGCTATTTCTAAAACCAGTGTACATATTTAACTTTAGTTAGCAAGTCAAGGCACTTTATTAAATGCACACGAGAATTTTATGGCATCCTTACATTTGTTTTCTTTTTCTTTTCAGTCTCCTCAATCTCCTCCAGTCTCAAATATGTAGCAGAGATTTATTATTTTCTATGGGGACTCAGAGAAATGCCATTTCATTTCCCTGTATCTTTCTATTTTTCTAGGATGACTTATGGTTGAGAGCATATTTTCACATGAAAGCCCAAGTATTGTCATCTCATTAGGAAGGAGAGAAGGGCTCAGCACACACAAGGAAGGAGAGAAGATTCAAATCTCAGGCCATTCATTTCTTCTGTAAAAATAACTTCCATAATGCTACATGCATTAGTAAAAAAGAAAACATGGATATTTCCAAAAAAACAGCAATTATTGAAAATCTCGAAGGCTTTTGAACTTTTGGACCATCAAAAGTTCACTCCAAAATTTGCCCCGAACCAGGACACCTTAGAAGAAGTGAAATAGAGAAAACAGCTGGTGAAGCTCTAGGAAACTCCTTGTTTTTCCTTTCACCTAGGGAATAGCCTGCAGTCATGGGCTGACAGGGGAGAGAACCTACCAAGCTCCAGTTCAACCTCTGCTATGGCAAAGGCTAACTCCTCTGAATTCCAAAGGTTCTGACTAAGGGCAAGGTGACGCAGAAAAGCTTTTTTAAAGCTGCAGAGGTATCTGCCAGGATGGGCTGTGGTTTGTGCACATCCACGCGTGAGCTGGGGTCTCATCAGTGCCTGCCAGGTGTGGCCAGAGGAGCACTCCAGGGGCACCTTTGAGCAACAGAAGGCAACCACCAGTGCTTGAAATTGGCTGCTGTCTTCTGGTAAGCAGTAAATGAAACTGAATATATTTCAAACACACATGCCAGTGCTCTCTGCAGAGAAAACAATCCTAGCAGAAATCGTATCTACCTCAGAAGGATGCAACAGAGCGGAAGAAGGTAAGAAAATGGCAAAATGGGGAAGGTTTATGTGCAAATAGAAATTAAACTAAGATTATTCAACTTGGTAGACGGGATTAGGAAGATTTACAAGACCATGAAAGAGACAGAGACAATAAATAGGGAAAAATCACTTATTATTTCACAATAAAGAAGAGAAATCAGATTAGCAAGCCCAAGATTTTTTGAAAAATAAGAGGAAATACTTTTTTTTTATATGATTCATAATTAAAGTTGTGATCACAAGTATAAATGGACTGAAAACATCATTAGAACAATTCACAGCAGAAAATTCCACTGACGACTTAAATACAGAGATATAAATAAAATCTTTGACCTTGGAAGATTTTTTGTGGACATGGGAATGTATTTCAGAAAAGGGTAACTTTATTTTTGCACTGGTTTTATACTTTTTTTTTCTTACTATATTTTAATTTTATCTTCTGACCATGACTGGATATGAACATGAACATCCATCCGTGTATTAGAGCTAATAAACAAATATTTCCCTTCAGTTCATGTAGCAAACAAACATACCCTTCCATTCTATCATTACACTACTGTGGACTTTCAAGCAAGCGTCATGTGGTATACTCCTTGGTGTAATGCAAAACCTGAAACACTCAGAGTTTTGCAAAGCATATTTAAAAATACAGCAACAATCCCATGATGTCAGTGCTGGACCACATCGGAATTCTGACTTTGTTCTGCCTTTCTGGAGACAGCTACACTCATTGTAGTTTTAAGAGTTAAGAGAAAAGGACTACAGTGTGTCATTGTACAAGAGAATGCATTTTTCATGCAAGGCCCTGGCTATAATGCTGACAGCATATTATGAATATAAAAGCAAAGTCATCTTCATAAAAAAGCTAAAAAGAAAATAGATTTGTGGCACAAAGCAGAAATACCCTAGTTGTGGTCTGTAGAGCACAAAGGGTAGATAAGACATTTCTTGGCTGTCTGGGAAGAGCAGTTTCATCATAAAGCTCTCCCTCTGTCTCCTCTTTTCCAATGACAGAATTGCATTAAAAAGAAAGATACAAATGTACAAATTCCTAATCTCACTTTTCCCTGCAAGCCATTGATATTGCTGTCATCAGGATGTTGTGGGTTGAGAATCAGTGAAGAGATGTCCCAAACAGATAATGTATCTTTAAAATGTTTTGGAATCCCTGTAATAAATAATGCATATAACAGCATGAGACATAATATGACTAAAACCTAAATGGCACAGTTCAGGAGTTATCAACTCAGCTGGATTAAAAGTTAAACCTTTAGACCTGAATAACTCAAACTGAGCTCCAGATCTGAACATAACTTCATATGCACAATTCAAACAAGCTAATTAAATTTTTAACATAAGCAATTTTGCTTATGTGGGAAAAAGACTATCTAGTACAAGGTATGTCCATCCCAAGATAAATCTCCTCAAGGATATGACTTACGTGATCTTCTAAGTGCCCTCACAATAATTACACTTTCTGAACTCTGCTGCTATGGAACTCTTATATCCAGTATTGCTTGAGGACACCAAGATAAATAGTGAGCAGCTGTGATGGGTTGATGCTGGCCAGATGCCAGTGCACCCATGAAAATCATTTATTCTTTTATGCTTTAGTATAAACAAACAAGTTGCATGTTAATAAAGGCATAGATAGCTATTCCACAAAAATTTGCATGTTCATTTCATAAAGTAGCCACCACCCTTCATCCCAACCACTTCATGTGAAGAATTCAGGTATGTAAGGCAAACCAAAGCCTTTCAGTTTCATTACCTTGCCCAAAAGCCCAAGTTAAGAATCCAGCTTTGGGCCAAAACACCACAGTTCTTAGTACAAAACAGGAATAATGGAGTTACTTTCAAAGATATACTGATAGTTAACAAGCAGTAGACTTAAAAAAAAATTCCAAATTTATTTGTGTGGTTTTTCATTAGTGTCATTCACTCATCCAATATGCAGCTATGAGAAGCTGCTGAGTGCAGTGGAGTCTGGCAGGGGCTTGTGTGATCAGGACCTAGCTCTGCATAATGACCACATTGATAACGTCTCAGGCTGGCAGCCGAGGCACACAGCTCAGACATCCCAGCACCCTTTTTCTCTGTTCCACAGTTAGTGCAGCTCCTTGCCTCTACGAGTGCCTTACCAGCATGGCCAGCTGATTTTTCCAGGTGGAGATGAAGTATGTTTATAATACCCTTCAAACTATTCAGCTGCAGGAACTGCAGAGAATTGCAAAGGGTTTTATTAAATGCAAGGAGAACAAAGAACTCACAATCTCCTGTAGCATATTAAAAAAGTGGTTCCATGCACAAGCAAATAAATAATGATGCGTTCACATAAATATAATGGATTTCTCTCCTCCATCTATGGTTCTTTCCCTCCTGCAATTATTTCTGAGTGAAGTGAAATTGTAAATAGCTTTACCCACTAAATGATCTTGAGAAAATTATTTCTGAAGTGCCACAGTGCAGCTTGGGGGCTTTTCCCAATCATTCAGTGCTCAGATGATTAGCTTGAAGCAAATTTTTGCAACTATGCTCACCAGGGCAAAAACACATTGTGAGGAATGATGAAAGGAGAACCTAAGTCACATTTGATTTTCAACAGAAAAAGGCTTAGAAACAGGATTGGAAAGATGCTGAAGGCCACAACAGAAGTGCGCGCAAGAGCTGGGGTTGTGAACTGGAACAGTGAAAGCTGTAGTTATCCATACTGAAATAGCTAATGTACAAACTTCAGTTCAGGATAGAGATGCCAGGCTTGGACTGCAAGAGAGCCAAGGAGAGCAGTGAGCACTGCATGTGAGAAATGAAGCACACTGGAAAAACTGCCAAGAAAAGCCAGGTTGGGGCAGCACGGACGAGCGAACAGCCCTGGCAGAGCTGTACAGTGCCCTGCACGGGGCCTGGCTCCAGCCAGCAATGCTCAACCTTTCACAACTCAAAACAGACCAGCACAAATCCATCACTTCTACAATTTCTTCACAGTCTCAAGGCCCTTTATCTCTCCAACTAAGGGATCAAGAAAATAAGTAATTATCTATCTGGTTTGAATTAGTTCCTTCTAGAAAGTGGTAGAGAAGAGCCTTTGAAACACCTGTGTAAAACATTCCTGTGACTAAACTAATCTTCCACACCATTACCAAGATTCCTCTACGGAAAGGCAGGCATGAAACTGTTCTGATTGAAGAAATGTACTGCCTTGGTCAGAAGGTGATTCTTTTACCCAGTAGGTTTCAAGAAAATCTACCAATTCCCTCCAATTTCTGTGAGAAGCTTACACCTTAAGAGAACTCAATAGACACAAAAAAAATCTCCTTAGTCTGAATCTTTATTGTTTTTATAAAAAAGAAATAATTTGCACAACATATCACTTTGAAAAACAGTTCATCAGCACTGATGTCTCAACATCATGAATACACTAGAAGATTGAAAGATAATCAGGAAACTTATTAATCATAAATACACACAACTTGGGTTCCATCAGGCTCCACATCAGTTGAGAAGACAGGGTAAACAACCAAGGAAGGGGCAGAGAATAAGGACGTCCAAAGAATAAGTTTACTCCTGATTCTCATCATGCCCCAAGTTATTCAGCTTCAGTCTGTTAACAGGAAAGGATGCCAGGATGGCAACCCAAGTGCTGGTAGGAAATGATTGGTGCCCATCTGCTCACTATTTTTCTTCACCAAACACATGCACTGTTGTCATGCTACAGCATGGCTCCATTCTCTGATATATCCAATGCACACAAATAGGTTGCTTAGGAGGTTCTATAGCTGAGTTAAATCATTGCCAATCAAAAACAGCTGCTCATCAGAAAAAAAATGTTGCTACTGATGCAAGAGAGGTGTTGGTTGTGTTCCTTTAACTGGATGTGGTCACACAGCAGTATCTCCTCACCAAACACAACCCACACTACACATCTCTGCCTAAAGATTGTTAGCTGGAAGTGAGGTCTACCCTAGCAGAGTTAGTGTGGCAGTCTTTCACGTGGATACTGGCTGGTTCTCACCCAAGAAATCAGCAGGAGTCAGTTCTAGGGGGCATCCAATTCTGCAAGTTCTCTGCGACGGAAGAAAGATACACAATTAAGCATAGCCCTAGATATGATTGGAAGCAATAAATGTAAGAAAACCATATGTAATCTTCTTCATTTCCTATTTCCATAGAAGAATTAGCAGCCCATAAGACTGACTAGGACAGACTGAATGTTTCTGTCAGAAATAGATAGAGTAAGTGCAGGCATTAAAATGGATTTTTAAATGTATGTTGGCCTGAGGGAAACAGCTTTGCTTGAATCTTTGTAAACAGCTATTCACTCTCTCCCTGCCTTTTGAAGCAGATGTTCATTGAACTGTGAGACGGAAAAATACCCAAGTCCAGGATGTGTTAAAGATCTGCAGCCTCATCAAAAGGTTCAGGTACATCTTTTGTCACCATGATGGGTATAGCTCATCTCTGCTTACAGTAAATTAAACTGATCCCAGCAGCTGAGACCACACTGTGTCAAAGAACTAGGTGTGCAACAGAGCAGAAGATACAATTGGAAAAACCACCATCAACAACATTTTGCCAGCTAAGAAACGACTCCTCTTATCTCCATCCTCATTGCAAATTTATTACAAAGCATCATCTATTAAGGAATATCATTAGATGCCTTCTTGGCTTTGATATTTCATACTTGAAACCAAAGTTTAATTTTTGATCCATGAACACATAGTGAGGGACAAACCCAGCACAAAGCTATGAGGGAGTATCTCATCTGCTACAGTACCCTCACCTGTAAACGAGAAATGAGTAAATGGCATGGACTGACTGCAGGAAAACAATCCAATCACTTTTACCACAAAAACTTAACAGTAAGTACATAACCATTTCTGCATTAAACCAATACATTCCCAGAAATCAATGAGGTAAAAGTGCTTCAGGACCCTAAAGCCATCTCCCTAAAAATCTCCTGGCAAGAAGAAAAAGACAGGGATCTCTTTGCTCCTTTTGATATTTTTGTGTAAACGATCAGTCACCCTCTCTATTAAAATTGTACCTGTTTTTCCTTTTGAATACATTTAGATTTAGCTCCAAGTTACTGTTTTTCATTATATAGTCCTCTGCAGATAAAAGATCCATTACTGCCTGGTATTTTCTTCCTGTAAACATAATTTTATACTAACAACAGGTCACCTCCATTTTCCTTTCCTAAGGTGTCTTTTAAAAATGATGGAGTGGTGTGGCAGATAATACACCTGGGGACAGTTTCAGGTAGTTATTTTGTGCTGCACCTAATTTTCTCTCTGATATTTGGGATGATCCAAAAGTTGTGTATGCAGGTTTCACATGGGAACTAGTCAGGAATTTGATGAAAGTATGGAACTACAGATCTGCAGAGCTGCACCGTACTTTAAAAATAGATAAGGGTTTTTCCTTCTTTGTCAGCCCCAGATTAGAAAATATTTTTTTTCCTAGGTTCAACAGAATACTGCATTTTTTCACTGTATCTTCATTCTTGGTGGAAATTTTCAATAGCTGCAATAGTTTACCCTAGAAGTGGCTGCATGTGCCTGCAGCTTGAAAGGTACATCTGGAACACTGAAACTTATTAGAGATTACTGGAGCTTTTTCAGGTAAAGGAAAGTAGTATCAAATGTATTAACTTTTATTACAGAGTAAATGTCTGCTAGAAAAAGCACTGAAGTTCTGCTTTATTTTTGACCTTGAGATTACAGTTTGTGTGTTTTAACGAGTCACTGTGGCAATCTGAAACCACACATGCTTTGCATTTAACCATGCCAACAATGATGAATCTGGCTATCAGAGAGAATACTTAAAGCTGTCAGTTTGAATTAAGGCTATATTTATCCTTTAAAATGCTGATGATAATAATGATTTCTCCCAAGAGTCAATAACTCCCTGAAAAAGATTAAAAAAGAAAAGCACGGGGAACAACAAATCAGATTTATATTTTTCACACAGTATCTTCCACTCTACCTTCTCTGCTCAGGTGAATTCAGGAGCTCTAAAGCAATGAACCTATGACTTGAAAACCTGTGGAACAAAAAAGTAGTCCCAGCACATCCCAGTAGTCCCAGGGCAAGGTCAGTGAGTCTAAACAAGCAATAATTCAAGATCTCTAAGGACAGGCTTAAAGTAAGGCACAGGCTTGTGCATTGTGTTTAGTGAAGAAAAAAGATCTCTTAGATACTATTGCCATTTTCAGAGTAAATCTTCCTTCTTCAAATCACCCTGAATTGCTCTAATCCAGAATGGTTGGCTGAAGTAATTCCATGACCTCCCTTCTTCCCCTTCCCAAAGTGATCCAGATAAAAATACATTTTCCATTTTGATTCCTCTCACAGAAGAAAAATGAGCGGAGAAACACAAGGGTAGTTGCACAGGTGTTCTTACTTCATACATAAAAGAATAATTTGGTTTGAAATGTTTTCAGCATTAAGAAGCAGAAATTTAGCAAGAATTGAAAAAAATTCAGTACTTTGGAGAAAACGATTTGTTTTTAGAATGTGTGGGTGATGTGGAGATGTCACAACTAGTGTGATTTCCAGTACAACTTGATCAAATTGCAGAGACATCAGTACTGGTACACAGTGCTAGACTGTCACCCCTAAAGTCCACAGAGTAGATACAACTTGAGTTATAAAGGAGAGATTCCTATTGATTCCTGCAAATGGGTTACACTGGGAGAGGCATTTTCCAGAAAGCAGACTGAGTTTCCTTCAGTATTTCAGCTGAAGATGTCAAAGATGTCAGAAAACCATCAGTGTGCTCTTCAAAGAGGGCTCCTTGTATACAGCCAAATGAAATTCCTCTAAATGAAAATAGTCAGCCAAAATCTCACAAAGCACATAACTCTCGATCACTATGGAAGTGGACTGGCATCCACCTTCTTTCTTCTGCAAATTCCAGTCATCCTTTCTTGTGCTGTAACTATCAGCAGAACCTGCTGAACACATATCTGTGGGCAAATAATGAATTGAAAGGATGATAATTATCTCCATGTGGAAACCTAAGGCCTGTACATACTTCAGGTTGTCAGATTGAAAATTACATCTATTAAGCCAAACAAATTACTTGTGTACTGTACTAGAGATAACCCAGAAAGGCTTCTTCTACCTTCGTACCAATCTGTGATAATTTAGATGATAATAAGTGATGATTTGCTACATTAAATGATTGCAATAAGTCCATAATTTTTTATCCTATCAATTGGTCCCTCTCAATTAAAGAAAGAACAGAACTAATCATTGCAAGCCAAGGCTTCCTAGGAGATCTTCTCTTGCTATCATTGAACTGAAAAGAGGGGTCACGAGGTCACCATCTGAAATCTACCCAGATCTGTTACCACTGTTGCACCAACTGATAACAGTCTGTATGGTTTCATTCCAGCCTGCACACTGCAAACATATCTCACTAAAACTATAACCTTGGTTTATTTCCATATGCTGGGTAATTGCCATGTACTAAGAGATAAATTAAAAAGATTAACCAAAGTACTAACTACAATAAAGCAGCTAATTTAAGAATTTCAGCTCTATATTATCTTCTCTTTATTGAAATGGAACTTAAAAATCCTCCCTCTGCTTCAGCTAATGATAAAATGCTAGATAAAGATAGGTTTCTCTATTCTCTATTGGTTGACAAATAACAGTTTATCCTCTAATTATGCAGCTCAAATAGCATTTTCCTTGACTGCAATTCCACACTTGCATATGGATCTTAGCCTGCCTAAGTGGAAGACTGCCCCCACAGCAGTAGTTTTCAGTCTCCTGCAGGTTAGAGGACAGAGAAGCTGTCAGCATGTCAACAAAGGCATTTCCAGAAAAAATTCCTGGTGTGATGTGGAAACAGCAAAGAAGAAGAACAGATCACCAAGGCCTCACTAATACTCTGGAGTCTACAGAGCTTTTCCCATTATCTGTAAGGCTTTCAAAGCACATTGAAAAGCTCTAGTTAAACAATAAAAAAACTCCTTCAATTAACCAACAACTCATTTAATCTTCAGGGAGGATGCCTGCCCCTCTGCATCACTCCCAAAATAAACAGTATGTGCTGATGGTCAGGAAGACAGGAAAAGATTCAGGCTATTTTGGGCCTGGGTATGAAACCCAAATCCTGCACTACCAGTCACCTGCCTGGGCTCTTTTACACCCTAGAGTGTCTCTGACTGTAAGCTGTGAAGTCCTTCATTACTATTCTGAACATTGGAAAGACAAAAAGTGTGTGAAACTTCAGATGTATGCTGAAAAGGGGAGTTTAGAATGAGACTGTGCAGTTACATCTCTTTGAAATCCAAAACACAGATTTACAACATGCTGTCTTGATAGACAGTGCTCCTTGCTACCATTCATAAAATGATAAAATCATGGAGTCATTAAGGTTGGGAAAGACCTTAAACAAGTCAGACATGACTGCCTCCAGTACTGAGCCCTGGGCAACACCCCTAGAGACTGGCTGCAAGCTGGATGTGGCTTCATTTACCACTCTCTGGACCTGGCCGTCCAGACAGTTTTTAACCCAGGGAAAAGTGCTCCTGTCCAAGCCATGGCTGCCAGCCTCCCCAGGAGAATGCTGTGGGGCACAGTGTCAAAGGCTTTACTGAAGTCTAGGTAGACTACATCCATGGTTGTTGTCATTATAGTGCAAGAGTTCTATTGTCATTACATTGCAAGGGTTCCATATTGCTAGAATTTCATACCTCCTTGATGTTTCTTGTAGGCTTCTCCTCTAGGGACTGACTCTTCCTTATCCCCACAGCAGCCAAGTAACTCCAGTTCCCCTCAACCAACCAACCCACTCTTTTATAACACTCTTCTTATTGGCTACAGCTGTGGCCTGTTAACATCAGGCCTGCTCCTAACCTTTAATAATTAAACCAGCTGCAACTCTTTAGGGGGGTAAGATTACTTTCTATACTGCCTTCATTTACTTATGTTCTATCCCCCTACACATGGCCTTTCCCTCATCCACTAGTTAGGCCACCTGGTCACAATTTTTCTGACTGAAGATTAAGAGAAATCCTCTCCTCGTGGGTTGGAACATCCTGGGAGTCCTGGGAAAGGTTACATGTTCATTGCAAGTAACCTTTAGCATCACACCATAGTTTTCCCTCTTTGTATTACAAAAGCAACACAGGACTTTTTGCCTGAATTGTATTTATTCTGCCAAACTCAGAGCATGCCTATACAAAGGACATAATGATGTCTTACCCCTCTCTGTGCTCAAAGCCATCTTCAAATGAATCAGCTCAAATCTGCAGCTACATTACCATGGAGCTATGGAGCCCAGGCTAACATGTCCTGCCACTCAACAGGTCCCATTATCTGGGTCACAGTGCCAGGCTATCACAACTCTGCAAATTTTGGACTTGATCTTACTCATGTCTGAATAACTTCATAGTCAGGCAGTGTTCTTCCATCTGTCCACTCTGTCTACTTCAGCTCTGCTTGAAAAAATGTTCTCAAGCTTTATCTTAAAAACAGTTTTCTGACTCTCTTCACCTGCCTGCCTCTCTTTAGAAACTGCCCAAAAACCTCATCATGGTAACGGTTAAGAATTTTTCTGTCATCTCCAAATTCCATTTATCCATCAAAAATTTATACTGTTACCTTTTTTGGTAAAATTTGCCTTTCTGAACTTAAAAAACATTGCTCTCCTTTGTGCTTAACTGGCTGATGCAGTTACAGGGAATAATCACCTCCACTCCTAGCATTTGCTCTGCAAAGCTGAATAAATCAAAGGCTGGTTTACAATCATCTTCTGGGAAGAACAATTCATTCCTCAACAACCTAGAAACTCTTTATCTGTTCCAGAAGAAATTTATCTTTCTTGAACTGAAGTGACTAAAAGCAGACACACTTTCTAAAAGAATCCACACCAGTTTGATACAGAACAGCAATAATGCTTCCTTCCTTCTGCTGGATGTATGACAGGTCTCCTGATATATCCTGGGATATAACTTGACATTTCCATCACCTTTTCATGTTTTTTCAAAGCCCTTTGTTTCACAAAACTGCACTTTAAATCTCAGAGGAGTATGTTCATGCACAACACTTCTGATCCCTTTTAATTCCAAGCAAAGACAATCTTCATCAGAAAAAGTTCAGATCTATGTCTAGGCACAAATACCTTGGAATCTGACTATGTTCAAGAGTTAGTTTTAATTGGATCTATCTTCTCTTTGCAGTAAGCTATAAAAAATGTTCCTACTAGAGTTCAGACTTTTTCAGTTTGGGACTAATTTATATTGATGCAAAAATGCAAAGCAATTGAATAGTAGAAATACACCAGTTGTTTTCCAAAACAGTTTCTAAACCCAGTTCTTTTTCAGAAATAGTCAGTTAAGAGAAGCAGAATGTTCTCCCTGGACTGTTTTACCCACTCCATTCATCCCTCTGATGTTCTGAGTAAACCAAATACAAGAGCATTTTCTTCCCTGAATCCCTTTCATGCTTTTTGCAATCCTGCTACAATGCAAAAGATCCTGTAAAAGCAGAGTGGTTTGTCAGCCAGATCTGACACCGGCCTTGGCCTCTCTTCTCTCGAGTGGCTCTTGAAATTCAACAAGAAGATGACTCGAGTGCTGCTGGAAGGAGGGAGGGTACAGTGATGCCATTCACACCGCACTCCATACAATTTCTGAAGATCTCACAGCAACACATCACACCTAATAATCTCTTCACTACCAGCTTTAACCAGCTCCTGTGTGGATCATGACTCAGTTCAATTTTTACTAAAAAGACCATGACAGGTATTTTGTATTAGCTTACATGGGGTTTTTTCCCCTCTGGATGTCTTAGGTTATTTCTTCTACTGTAGAAATAGTTTGATTTTGAGCCAGGTTTTCAGTCAAGATAAGACTGTGAAGCTCTGCAGAAGTGAGTTCACACCACTTGATGAGCTTTCCTTCAGCAGACAGATGTGGGTTTTTTATCCCAATTGTTTCTTTAAGACAGGAAACAAATTCTACATACTGTCTATCTTTGTATTTCGGGTCAAATCCAGGACACCAGCAGCAAACTACGTAAGTGAATTTAAGTACTGAATTGGCTTCAGTTAGGAAAACTAAACAAAAAATGCACGTACTAAAAATGTACAGGGCCTGGTTACAAATAAGCTAAAATCTCAGTCAAAAAAAAAAAAAAAAAAAAAAAAGCCAAGATTTAAAAAGCAGTTTGCAAATTTGGCAGCATTTAAACCTTTTTTTCCCCCAGAGGGAATGAAAGGCCTGCTTTGTGAGATCAAGATGGGCAGAGTGATGTATATGTAGACATGGAGTAACCTGTTGAACAGTAACTTAGGAACTTGCTATTTTCAGTTCCACCAATGACATGCTTCATAACCCTCAATAAATTCCTCTATTTCTTGTGCCTCAATTTACCTACATACAAGGCAACAATAATGATTCAGACATCACACAGCAGTCTGAAAAGCAGAAAGCACAACCTAAATGTTAGGTATTGATATCAAAATTTTTTTTCATGTAAACACAGGGCAGTCCTTAACAAAAGCCCTTGTAACAAAATGGCACTGAACTGTTAGAGATCATGTTTTCACAGAATCCCTTTTAATTTAGGTCCTCCCCGAGTCTCCTTTTAGCTATGCTCTATTTTGCAGAAGTATTTTCCATATTGATTTGTCTTTGCTTAGGTAGGTTGTTTTCTTTTTTTTTTTTTTAGAATAAGAGATTTTCCAAGTGTTCTGTACATAAATAGCCTTTGAAGCAATCCAATATAATTTCAGCAATATTAATTCAATCCACTTGCTATCCTTGAAACAATTTTTGACTTTGCAGAAACCAGCGTTTGCATCTAATGTAGCAAGTATTGTAAATTGCCCTTAAGTGCTTAAAAATTAGCTTCAGGCTGTATCTGGCATCCATTTGTCACATAAATGCAGTGAATATAAGGCTTTTATCAACAACATCTAACATATCTGAAAGCCATAGAGTAACTGTCAAATGGCAACAAATTTTGTTTGAATCTAACCTAAGTAAGATTTTAAATCCAAGAGAGTGTTGCAGCCAGTTAACAGCCTAGGAAGCAAGATATTGCTACAGAAGTGTGGCAATGCATATGTTCCAATATGTGGGGTATATATGCATATATATACACCACACCTGGATGAGGAGTCTCTATTTCTTATCAAATTAATTTACAGCACATTGCAATCCCACCACATTAAAGGCACACCAGAGCTCTATGGTGCAATGAAACTGAACACACACATACTGGTATTTTGTGTGTGTGTGTGTGTGTGTGTGTGCAGGCCTGAAGTCTGAACCCTTAAGTGATTAAACAGGGAAAACTTCTAATGAAGTAAGAAGAACAAAGTTAGATGAATCCTACTGCTTTCTACCTCTAAACACAGGTGCCATCATATTAGTTTTCCAGATGTAAAGGTACAGTACTTAATTTTAAGTACTTAAAACTTAAGTAAATAATTACTTTAAAATCTGATTTTCATCACACAAGAATTGTAGCTTCCATTGAAGACAGTTATGGTCAAAAGCATTCAGCTTAGATCAGGTATAATAATAATACTACTACTACTACTACTACTACTAATAATAATAATAATAATGGTATTGAAGTAAATAAGTCTTATTGGGTCTCCTAGTTTTTAATTTTCCTCAGTTTGCAGATAAATACCTAAATAGGTGCTAACACTGCTGCATGTGTGAAATTAATGGAGAGGCATGTTCTATTCCTCACCTTCAAACTTCATTCTCTATCATGCCACAGCTTCAATAGTCCCTACAACAGTTGAAAAGCACTTTGAAAGCCTCCTAGTTCTTTTATAAGGGTCTACCAAGATTTCTATATATGGTTCTCACTACATTTTAGGACTCACTAACTTTCTTGAAAGAAAGCCTGGAGTGAATTTGATCTCCACCTTTCTAAAGAAAAATAATTTTGAGATATGAGGTATTAAAATGTTCAGCTCTTAGAGGATTACTTTTTGTAAAATCCTTTGAAAGAAAAAGATCTTTTCCTTCACCTTAAATTTTACATGGCAAGATCTTGGTTTGTGGGTAGGCAGAGCAGGAGGTAAGGCTGCCTGGTTCCTTTAATGAATTTCATATAATCACATCAGAAGCCTGTACAGAAGCAGAATTAACCAGGAATGGTTCTTTAGAAAAACCCCTTGAAACTAAGCAATCATTTGAAAAATTGGCCCAAACTCTCTTGCATTTATGCCAGTTAAAATGTGATGCAAATTCACTAGCTCCTGTAGCACTGCTTTCAGATCACAGCCATAGCAAGAAAAGAACCAAACCCAATCTTCTTATTCCCAGCTCATAAGCAACATGAATTCAGCCTGAGGTTTATGAAATCACTTCCGTGCCACATATCTCTCCATTCTTCCTCTGCCTCATTTGCTGAACAAATGAAAAAAGTCACTTTCTGTGAAAAAGCAGCAGTAATGGAATTATAGCTGTGAAGGTAACCTTAGCCCATTCCAGCTCCAGTCCACAGCAAACTGCTAACTGCTGTCCCAGAGAGCTGCACTCTGGAGTGGCCCAGCAGCAATCTCATTGACTTTAGCTTCCTGCAGGAGTAGGACACCATTCCCTCTCACCTGGACCTTCCCTGCATAGTCTGGGGCTGCTTTTCTCCCTTTTCAATTTGATATTAAGCCAATGATGCTTTATCATCTAATAATTACATAAGGTCACATTATTTTTAGATATATTATTAATCTATTGGGGGATTTAAAAAAAAGGGAAGATAAAAAAGCTAAAAAGGAAATATAATTCTCCCTCAAAGGTCCCATGTAATTTTTACAGCTATACACTGTATGGTATAATGTTGCCCCTCACAGGCTACAAGGATGAAGCTTGAAGAAGAGTAATGAGAATAAGGAGTCAAGAGGCATGACTCAGTCAGGATTTCTGGTTTCTCTTGGCAGTTCCAAAAGAATGCACTAGTCTAGTACAACACATGTTGCTCCTGTGCTGCTGGTAAAAGGGACAAGAAGATTTCCCTCCTTTCTCAGGCCATGTCAAGAGGATCAGGTAGCCACAGAGCTGCAGCCAAGAGACTGCACAGTGTTTCCTTCATCCTCTCTCCCTTCAGCTTCTGTGTGCACTGAAGCACAAACATGCCTAGCTTGAAACACTATTCTTTCATTAAAACAGAGGGGATGCAGGTAAGGATCCCCTATACATTCTTCTTACACAGGGCTTAGCACAGCTGAATGGCTCTGGGAACCATTCCTCATCTCTGTAAGGTTGTAGTCAGAAGGTTGAGCTAGGCACAGCAGAGAGAATGCAAACACATATTACAGTCAAAGAGAGAGTTGGGCTCAAGTCAAATCCAGCTCTGGATTTCAAACTCACATTAGAGTCTGGAGAGACTGCTTTTCAGAACTGAGAACCTGCTTTTAGGGGGGATGTATAATAGTAATGGTATCAGAAGGAATGAGCTGAGGTGACTGTTTGTTATTTTCTCAGGACCTAGAGAGATAAGAACAAAACAGAAATGAAAGATAGGGAGGAAGAGAGGACAATGTAGGCAGTAAACACTTATCTACTTCAAAATAACCAAAAAAGCATGATAGCAGGGAAAATCCTACAAGAAGATGCTACACTGTCAGCAAGAAAGGGCTGCTGCAGAGGGAGATCAGCAAACAGACATTCTTAAGGCCCAGGGATTTTGAATTTTAGAGAGATTAAGCTGACACATGATACTGGTGCAGGAGTAGAGCATTATGTCCAGTTCACTCTAAACATGTGTGAGTCTTAGTACTGCTTTAATTGTCTCAATACTATTTATGACATAAGCTCTGTAAGAAAGACATCTAATATGCAGAGCACACATATGGTCCCTTACTAAATACAAAATAGGACAGTCATTCCCCTCTAAGAGCAGCCTGCTTTACAGATCCAGCACAGCACAATACCACGCTGTCGCTCCCATGCCATTTGTCCCTCCAGTCATTATCAAACAGTAACGCACATTGCAAATGAGAACAGGCTAAAGGGCTAAATGTGTTTCTCACTGCTTTCAGGAAATTATTAGTGTACTATGTACCCAGCTTCCCTACTTGAACTGTCTCTGTCTATCTTTGGGAGCCCAACAAAAAACCAAATGATACCCTAAGGACATTTAACTTCCTCTACATACTGCCTCTTTTTGCTAAGCCAGCCAAATGTGAGGTTGGGCTGCTTTCAGTATGTGACAGACCAAATTCAGATATAACTGGCCAAGTTCAAGCAAGGTATATGCCATGCTCTCCAAAGAAGATGATTAAAACTTAAGGAAATGTAAGTCGAGTCATCTTAAATCAAGGAAATGGGGCAATGCTGTAAAAGTAAAAGGGGAAAAATTATTTTGAGCATGTCTTGGAAAAAGTCTGGGACACATTCATAATGGCACGATATTCCTCAAGGGTGTTTTCTTAAAGGATATGCAGACTGGCGCTAGCCACAAAGCAGCAGGCTGAGAAGGATTGTGGGAGGGAGCAAGAGAAATTTGGGACAAGAGAGGGTGGTCTAAAGCAGTCATGTGCTAGGAGGCTGAAAATAAATCAGCTCACACAACTCACATAGGCTGTTATGCAACAGTGCGTGAGATGCCCAAGTATCCTCAGATCTGGTCATCAGTATCAGCAGCAAAGGCAGAAAAGAACCTTTTGGCATCCAATGTGTCAACTGCTGTACAACTGCTTTCTGCTGGTTATCTTAGGAGGAGAATGTAAATGTGATAATGGTTTTTTTTATTTATATATGTATTTATTTTAAATTGTATTAAGGCAACCTATTTGTAAAGGAGCAAAGTGCAATTTCAGTACCCTTAAGTGTAATTAATTAATTTCCTTGAGCTGATATAACATGGCCAAGACACTCCTTGCACTTTTCACTCCACTGTTCTCCCCACAAAATGTCTCATCAGTAACACTGAAAATCTCTTTGGCCTCATAAAGGCTTCACCAGAAAAGTCCATCCATATCCTTAGTGTGTTTCTTTCCCGGACATATCTTCATTTTGTATATTATGTCAAGTTCCTGTCTCTTCAGCTGTTATTCATATTTCAGAAAGCTGCTGGGACAGAGACAGAAACACAGGAAATTAATTCACCCGAGTTTAGACTCGAAACTGGCACAAAGGGTACAAGAAGAGGCCAAATAGCATTTCACTGCTGGGCTGCAGGCCTTTTGTTGGTCCAGGGCAGGAGCAAACAAAAGTGAATTATATCTGCTGTTGGTTCAGGACCCTTCTGACATAAATTTCGTGGACTTGGATCTGATTTTTCAGAGACAGTATCAACTCAGGTAAACCAACACATGCTGTTATCCTAGAAGCACCTTAAAAGCAATGAGTCTTTGGGGAATATCTCAACAGCAAATACAAGGAATGACTGCATAACAGAGATCCCCTTCCTGCCACATACATGAGCTCTCCCCTGTATACATATGGTGAAAATAACAAGAGAAGCTGGCAGACAGGCTGTCACTTTATCATTGTAGCCATGGTCAATCAATTGAATTCAACAATTCAGCACTTTCCCCAAGTATACCGACACACTATATATCCAAACTAATATAGCCATATTAAAATTCCTCTAAAGGCTCCAGCTAAGGGGCTAGTTTCCCTTGAACTGGAATCAAAGATGCGATGAGAAAATGTACAGTTTTTTTATTACCAATTATGAGGGTATTCATGCAGCACTGCTTAAATATTATCTTCTAAAACTGATAAAAGGGCAATGTAAGGGGGAGTTCTTCAGAGAGCAGGAGACCAGACAATTAAAGCTCTTAATTACAAGGCAATACCCAAGAATTTAAAGATCATACCCAGACTAAACTCTGTCCTTTCTATCAATATTCATCCCACTAATATACATCTCTTAAAAAAAGTCTACACATCATAATTTTCTATCATATTTTTAAAGAACTTTAAGAACATTTCATGCACCAGTTAGTTCAAAGATAATATGATACATTAAAAGTTCAAAGCTGCAGCTTCTCCCTTTCCTTTTATACCTCATTTTAAGAAGGAACAGTTGCATGAAATTTAATATTCCTCTTCACCAAGAACTTGTACTTGTTGCTTTTACCCCAAGACTGTTGTAGAAACTCCTTTAACACAGAGAACAACAGTATATATTGTATTAATGGTTGTGAAACAGACCAAGCACGTTTGAAAGAATATGGGAAATTCCAGACCAAGAGTCCTTTGTGCACAGAGGAGCACAGGTCAATAACCTGCAGCTGCTCCCAGTTAGCCACCATCACATATCTGGACAGCACCACGGTGGGTACACGACTATTGTGAGGGAAAACATGAGCAGGTGGTGCACTACTACCTCTAATTCATCATCTTAACCAGTGAAATATAAAAAGCAGTGAAACACAAAGTGCTATTAGACCTGAAAAGTTGCCATAATTGCAATAGCATTGCTAACTAACCATTCAGCCCCATGTTCTGAGTAATTAGGGCAATGGTTTATGACCAGCACTTGGTGGCATTAGCAAAATGGAGCAGGAGATTGAGCGTGACGGGTGGGTTGGTAAAGAGGGGGAGGAGGAGAAGATGTAATTTACAGCTCTAGGGAATCACCTGTTAAAAAAACATGTGTCCTTCTTTACTGAAAAGGAAGAAGTTCCCATACTTTATGGATAAGGAACAGGGATTCAAGACAATGCCAAGGTGACAGTCTTTTACAAGAATGTGTTTGACTTTTCTTTCCTCCCCACATACAGATTATGTGATTTGCCTCTGACAAGTCAGCAGGAGAAAGAAAAGTCTAGCATTCAAGCTTTTGCAAGATAAATTCTGTATGCTTAAATGATTTGAGAAAGATGTTACCTTACTTCCTCTTAGAATGGAAAGGCTGCTGTAAGTCACCACGCTGCAGCTCTAGACACAGTAGGAGGGGACTGAGGGGTTCACATAATGCAAAGAAAAATACCACAGAAGGAGGAGAAGCTCTTGCTTCTTGCCTCCAGTGTAAGGCTTCAACAGTGAAGATTCTGCAGAAAATGCAAAATATAGATATGTATGACTTATTTTTTCATGGCCATTAAGAAAGCTACCCTGAACTCTAGCACAACTCACACTAACTTTCTTGTTTTAACTCTTACCTAAGTCCAATAGCAGGGTGCAAAATACAGAATTCCTTTTTTTCAAATTCTTCCAGTGGGGGTAGGAGAAGAGATTCTTGATGGAAAGTTGCCAGCAGTGATGGCTTTCCCACACTGCAGAAAACTGAAATGTGCAGACTATTACATGTCTACACTTGTCTAGTTTAAGGCATATCATGCTTTCACTTTTAAAAAATTAAAAGCTCTCTTAATAAATTGCTATTTACTATTGTAGGTAGCTGTAGATTTTTATTGCCACCCCTCCATTCTACAGAATTAAAGAATTATTTAGGTTGGAAAAGACCTTTAAGACCGTCCAGGCCGAATGTCACTTAACACTGCCAAGTCCATCACTAAACCATGTCCCTGAATACCACATCTACACATTTTTCAATATCTTCAGGGATGGTGACTCTACCACTTCCCTGTGCAATGCTTGACCCTTTCTATGAGGAAACTTCTCCCAATATTCAATCTAAACTTTCCCCCCATCACAACTCAAGGCCATTTCCTCTTGTCCTATCACTTGTTTACCTGGGATACTGACACCCACCTCACTACAACCCCTTCTTTCAAGTAGTTGTAGGGAAAAACAAGGTCTCCCCTGCCTCTTCCTTTTCAGGTAAATACTACTTATCTCTCACTGACCAATTTTTCAATTGTTTTACCAATTATTATATTTAAGAACTATCTCTCCTCTAATATAATAGCAGCTGTATGAATAGGAAATGTATTTAATTTGCAATCACACCAAGACTAAATACATCTGTTCCTACTCAATACTGTCCTTTAACATAATCAGAGTTAAAGGCCACCATATAACCCTGAGAACTCATTTTCTGAGTAAAAGCTGAGGTCCTTTTTAAGGATGGCTTACATACTTAGTTTTAAAACTGATACATTTCAAAACAGACACTTTAAAATCTTGTTCAGCTGCCCTAAATTTGCAATACAATTCCGTCTATCAGTGACATTTCATCTCTGAATGTTTGAACTACCCTCTGTTTGAGCCATTCAGTGCCAGGTGCTTTGTGAAGAGGATTCACAAGACACCATTTTCCTATACATATGTTTTTTCTCTCCAAACAGCTGTTTACGGCACAACTGTACATTCTTTTTCATTCAGAGGATCTTGCAAAACAGGTGGCAGTGGCATTGTGAAGAATAGCAAATAAGCCAAATCTGTCAGATCAGGCAGAAAGAAAGGGTCATGGTGGGAGACTAGGTCAGCAGAAGGAAGCTGGCATACATGAGTGAAGCAGGAGTGACCCTCTTCCACATATCAGATCACCCATCTGTGGGGCTGGGTGCCTCTCTACATCTGAAACAAAAAGCTCTGAGACTGGCATTGCTGCTTCAGGGTGTGAATTAAGGGTATGTGGCAAGGGGGTGTTAATGGTGAGAAATACACATGACCACCATGCCAGGAGAAAAAACAGGACTGAATAACATGTATTTCCATTATAGGAATTTGTTTTTTCATGGACAAAAATTTAAATTGACTGTCCCTTCAACCTTTGTTTTTTTGGTAACAAAGTCAGCTGGTTCTGATAAGGGAAAGCAGAGGCTTTTTTTCTGCTTAAGAAAATATCCTTTTCTAATGGGAAGCAGAAGATTCTATAGCCTAATCCCACCTGCCATACAGCAGTGCATGCCACATAACAGCATGCCTGGGGAAACTGGCAAAGGGAAAAACATTTCCTCTGAACCCTTGATGGTGGATAAAGAAAAGGGCATTTGGTCTTCCCCTGCTCTCTTTGAGCTGTCACAGAGATGTGCTGCACCCATAAAACAAGGCAGGGGCTGCTGAGAAATTCAGAGCTCCAAGGGAGCTTGTTTAGCTTTTTTCCATCCTCCAAGAGTCAGAGGCCTATAGGAAGTACTGCAGTAAGCACAACAGCAAGACCAGAGAGTGGAAAAAAGTGTGTTTCTGGATTTATAGCCATTTGTTCTGTGCCAAGTGACAGAATCCTAAGTGGGAGGGTGAGGAGCACAGGGTGCAAAATTAGCCTGCATTTAAATAAGAGACATGTGGGTTTGGAACCCCTCCCTCCTCTGTTTAAACAGCCCAGTGCTGCCGTGAACAAAGCCTAAAAAGATTATGTTCTGTGAGGATAATCTCAGCTCTCTAGTGCTGTCTTGGCTTCAGAAATGCAGCATTCCCGTTTTCTCCCAGGGTCATTTCTACCATTTCCCTTCAGCTCCTATATGCTTCTCCAGCGACTCTCTGATTTCTGGAGTGAACTTTTTTAATGTTATAATTATCAAGGCTCCTTGGATTTTCTTGCCATTCAGGCTTGAGAGAGACAAATTACTCACCTGAAGGTAACAGGATTAGGTGTCAAGGAGCTTTCTCAGCAATCCAGGTACCTCTTTGGAAAGCAGAGGAACAGCATTCCCCATGTGCATGAGGACCCAGAAGCCCAGAGCACCTCACTGTCCACCCAAACACATTATCTCACCTGAGCATTAAATAGTACAAAAAATATTCCAGCAGCTCAAATATTGAGCGACTGGTAATGATGCTGTCACTTTGGCAGAATGTGCAAATATTGGTGCAGATGGATAGCATTTGTGAAGGAAATAAGCAAGATGAGAGAGGACCCCTTTGATCTGCCCTGTGCAGTTCCCATTGCAGCTGAGGGCACACAGCTCTCTGCCAATCAGGGATAGCTGTTCCCATCCTGGCACACCCTTTCCCACTCACATGCAGACTCTTTCCAGCTGCAAGAGTGAGAATGGCTTGCCTGGCAGGCACTGTGCACCACTTTAAACATGCCGAAGCCTGATAAGTGGCATCTCTTTATGCTAGGTTTGAATTCACTCTATGCCTGCCAGAAGACTGAAGAACATGCTGTGTAAGGTTTTCACCTGCTTTAAAAAGGTAAAACAGGTAAATGAATGTCAGAGATACTTTACACATCTGAATAGGCTGTGCATTAACATTCCTTGGTGGCAAACACTGTTGCTCATTCTGGGGTACATGTTGCCTTATTTACATCTACTAGTTGTATATGGAAAAGAAGCATAACTACCAAGAGAATTAATAAATATGCAGGAAGAATAACTGGGAAAAAAAGCAACACAAGGACCAGGAGTCAAAGCACTGTTGAGTTGCAGCCTTTTCCTAAGGTAGGGTTTGGGGTACCTGGATGCTCATTGCACAGGACAGGCACAAATGTTTAGAATTCTCTGTGCCAAGACCACAGGATCAACCTTGTCTAACACCTGGATGTCATAAACCCAGCCTGAAAGTGCACCTTCTTCCTCTAGTCCAATGAAAGTTAGTGTGCATTGTACTTGGTCTTACCATAATACCTTAGTCTTTCATTTGGGCTGTGGACACAGAACTCTGGCACTGACATGAAAGCTCACTGACAAGAGCAAATTAACAATATCACATAAATAATGAAAGTAATTGTAATTGTTCTTTCTGGTACTAAGTCCTGCAGTGTTGAAATCAAACAAATTCCTTTGACTTTTATGGATTTTTGGCCTGATTATGGTTTATATGAATCAGCCTGAATACCACAGGCTACAAAGGAAGTAGAGCATCAGAGGAGGAAAACAAATATGAATTGTTCTCAAGTTCACCCTCAGGCTTAAGAAAGATTGAAACCAGCCAGTACATTGTCTCATTCCATCATAGTCCCACTGATCTGGAGATGCTGCATCAGTATTTCCCAGAGTCTTTCATATCAGAGCTCTGGATGGGAAATTCCAATTCCCAGTAAACCCAAATAAACACTCAAATTAATTTAAAAAACAAATGCTGAAATAAACCCACTTACTCTAATGTAATTTCTTTTCCAGCGACATGTTGCAAAGCCCAGCAGGAGCACACCTGCTGCATGAAAACCTCAAGGGCATTTTATGAGATTTTCCTCAAACCCAGTAAAAGTGGCCAAGAAATTATCTTGGTGTTACAAAGCATCATGTCTTAAAACACATTAGAAAGCTCTGAAGGATGCAATACAGTCTCTGTAGTTAAGAACTTTCAATCCAAAGCATTTCCATCAGGGTATGCACACAGTGCATCTGATTGCAGCCCTCCTGAGGTGCCAGGTAGTAACTACATGTGGTACAAAGTAGTGAATTAAATATCACATGGGATAAAAAAAAAAAAAGGATCAAGTATTGACATGTTTCTGAAATGCTGTAAGGATACTCAGGGTCCTTTCAGATCACATAGTTGCTCTGGGTGTAAAGACAAACACAGAAAGCCCTTCAAGGTCCATTTCCTGCTGGAAATCCAACACACAGCTAAACCACTTCTGTCTATAAACATCCTGAGGCTTCCTGGTGTACACACTCCCAGTGGCTGGATGGCTCTGCCAGTGCAAGCCTTTCATTTCTTTCCTCCAGCTCAAGAGTCCCATGTAAGCACTAGAAAAGGGATCAACAAGGCGAAGTCTGACATCACTTGGTGCTATTTGACATGAGCACATGCATAGGTGTATGTAATTCTCCCTGATGAGAATCCTGATCCCCCAGGCCCCAGAGCCACACCAGCAAAGGAAGAAAAACACCCCAGCTAAGCAAGGAGAGAAGTACTAAAATGACAGCCACTTTGCATTTTTAATGAGGATTGTCTCCTAAACGTCTCTGTACCTCCACAAAGCCCTCAGCACTGCATGAAAACCCATCTTGTTTCTCTCAACTGATTAGGAACTTTTATTCTTGCTTCTTTCCTCTCCTCCCTGCCTTTTCCTGTGTCCTTGGTGTTAGTGTGTCCTGACAGCAGCAGCTCTGGGGTGCTCTCCTGTCTTTCCCAAACACAGCACTTCCTTGTGTGCTGTCAGTCACCCACAGCTGCTGCTTCTCCTGCACCACTCACACTGGGCAGTCAGGAGAGTCTGTCCCCCTGCCCCAGCCCAAGAGGGAAGTGCATGCACAAGGCCTTGGGGAGCTTCCACACTGCCCAGTCCATGTCTGTACCCTAAGTCTGTCCCAAATCCAAACTAGGGCAAGAACTCCATATATATCAACCCTCCCACATAACACCCTAGTTTTCATGAATGGAAAACCTGGAAAAATGAGAGGGTGTGGAGGTGCCACATGATCTTGTCCTGGTAAAAGATTCCAATGACTGGGAGCCCAATAATTCATGGTGCAATACAGTATACATGCAAAGTAAATTTAGCTACAGCCTGACATTCTTGCTTTCCTGCTTGTAAACAGAGATAATTGTGCTTTCCTAATTAGTGCATGAGTGTTGAGAATAAACAGCAAAATTCTTGAGGCACATCTTAGCATAAGAACAAAACTCATACAGGCTAAAACCATCTACAGGCCACATGCTTAGCTTACAGAAGATGTGTTCAGAGAAGGCTGACTGCTTCCCACAAGGAAAAAACCCATCTTAAAGCCATAAAACCCCCAGAGTACATCCAACACTACCAGACAAACGTTCGCCCTCCTCTCACAAGCTCTTCTGACCTCTCTCTTTCCCTCTACTAGTCATCCTAATACATCTTAACAGCTGTATACTTTACATATACTTGTACACATTACTAATGCCAGTTCTACAAGGCTATAATTTCACTACGTTTCCTCAAGGCATGCACAGCTCAGCCTCTTTCTTTCCTCCCAAAATCCAAGGTTTGGATGACTGTCCATGGCTGCACAGAGTAAAAGCTCTGGGTATGCATCAAATAATTCAGAGGTAGAAAAAGCATCAGGAACTAAAACTGACTGACCTTTTAGTCCCTGAGCTCAGCTCTTTTGTTTTCCAAGCATTTGACGGACCAGTAACTCACTCTTCACTCCAATCACATTGAAACTTGAAGGTTCCTAAGCTGAATTTTTCATTCAAATAAAAGTATGCCAGGGGTCACAACAAAGAAGTGTGTGCCTGTTCTTTAAGTGAGATAACAAGGCAATTGTATTTCTGCACTCTTCGTAAAGGTTTGCTAATGTTGTAGCAAATGATGGCATCTAACCTAGGCAGCACTGCAGCCTCACAGCAGTTTTAGTGAGCAAGTGGAATCCTTTTGGCAGGTTTATTCACTCATAAGGAATTCCTTTCATTATTTAGTACAAAAAAAGATATACCTTCATGAAAGGCTTCTGCTGCTCATGATGCTCACTTTGATAGCTGAACAAACAGCTAGAGATCTTTGCCTGTTCCAGACTAGTGTGCAAGAGACGTTCTCTTCTGAGACTGATTAATTTTCAGAAGAATATTGGGTTTTCATATAGAATTAGATGGATTTTGTATCAAGATTTTGCTTTCTACCTTTAAACTCCTCTAAGGGAGTAAAAAGAGCTTGCAGCACACTTGGCTCATCCAGCAAAGCGAGGCACCACAGGGAGAGACTCCTGCCTGACCTCTACAGGCGTCAGATAATGACTTGAGCTATGTGATTTGAATATCCCTCTGTTAGAGCCTGAATATGCCTCTGATGCAGGTTCCCCTGTAAGAGCAGGGAGTGAACTATGACTGTAAACAGCATTTCAGACCCTCTCCACTTTAGTTCTACACTAGACTAGGAAGGACCTTGTAGAGACCCAATATATGACTTCTCTCTGCCCATGCCTGTTCTCCTCTTACAACAGCACTAGCCTGCCATCATTTTCAAGCCCCCAAAAGGTTTGCCACTGAGCTTTGAGAGAGAGGTGGGAGTTATTGCATCCCTCCTCCTGCTTTAAGATGGCTGCACACAATCCAGTGTCTTATAATAGCAACCTGTTACTATTTTGAGTGAATGTGTGAGCTGGGTTCTGCTGCCCTGTGGCAATGGATTGTATAAAGCTGTAGGTCTTGTTCACAGCACAAAATGATACTTCTTTTAACATCTCTGCCTTGTGTTACTGGCTGGACCTTTAGTGTCACATTATTGAAGACTCTGAGAACTCAAAGCTGATCATTGGCTTCCTGATTCTTCACAGTCCTTTCACTAACAGTGAAGTAGCCTTCACTACCTCAAAGGTAGACAATCCTTTTCAGCATCTCCTGAACTTATCACCTACAACAGTCAGTGCATATTTTCTCCCCAGACTGTGCCAATGCTAAGAAAACCCAAAGCAGAATTTTGTGCTCTGATTATGTCCAAGCCAGAAACTGTAAGTGCAGAATTTGCTAGGGGAAATCACTGCGAAATAAACAGATGAATAAGATACTCTGCATATTGCAAGCCTATAAAAAGCTGGGCTGGAACAGAGTGGGCAGGAACTTAAGGGCTGAGTGCCAATCAGGATAGCTGAGGGGTCTGTTAATTTATCCCCCACAGACTCCCTTCTCCCTTAGGTTGTAACTAATAACACAAACTCCTATCTAATGCTACTAATGCTATTATGCTGGAAAGTCCAAACCCGAGGAGGGAAAAGGCAGTGTCTGGCAGCAGATGCCAGAAATCAGCCAAGATCAGAAGCAGAGCATGTCTTCTGGCTATATGTATGAGATAAACGTGGACTTCATTTCTACCCATATCCCCCATACTCTGCTCCCCTGAACTCTCCTAGTGCCTCCTTTTCCAAAACTCTGCTCCGTTCATGTTGAAATGATAATTGTTAATTTATTCTGCTCTTCTGGTTGCTGTGCTAACCCACAGCTTGTGCTGCTTGGTGTCTAAGCAGCTTGTCCTGGGGATATGGTTAAACCTGCCTTTGATCAGCATTTAATCCTTCAAGGTGCTCCAGGGGCTTCATTTTAGTTTCTATGTGAAAGCAATGAGAAAAGGCAGAAAGGAGGGAACAGGACTTTCACTCATTCTCCCTCCAACCCTCCCTGTCTCCAAAGAAATGTTTCCAATGGACTGGGGTGGTTGTTACAGTGGGGGAAGGAGCTGCTCCAGGGGCCTGATCCAGAGTTGATGACTGTGAGAAGCAGGAGCTCTGAACTCCAGGAGCCTAATCTGTCCATCTCCACAGGTAGCCCAAAGATCTGTGCAAATTTGTTTCTCAGCTAAATATAAGCTGCTTGTTAGGGAGAGAAGCTTATTCTCCCCTACTTTTTTTTTCAAGCTTTCATCGGGGAGAACAAGTAGAGGTAGCATTTTAAACAGATGGGAGCTAAGGGAATCTTTCAAAGTAAATAAATAAAAAGCAACTTGCAGTTCCTACACACAGCTAAATATGAATGTCTAGATAAAGCCCTAACTGTGGGGCACAGCCATCTGCAGGAATGCAGAAGCTGCAGTAGCAAAACAAGGGGTGGAGCTGGGGAAGAATTTGAGAAAGCAAGACTAGACTGGATGAAAAAAGGCAGCTGATGCCAAACATCCCAGAGAAAGCTACTTAGAAAAGAATTCAGTTAATGCTCTGGTACAGCATCTCTAGGAAAAGACATCTAAAATCACTGAAAACTAAGGAGTGTGATGTCCACATCAATGTATTGCCATGGCACAGGACTTTCCTCAGTGGGGAAAATGTACCATCTATTCAAAGAGTTTACAAGCACTTGGCCCTTGTGAATCAAAGAGCAACATACTGTCCACATGTCCCCCACATTTCTGGCTTTACACTCACACTCTAGAGGCCATAGAATGGTACCTCTCAACTTCTCTGTACATGGAGCTTAATCATTGCAGGAATATGGCACCAACTTTTCTGCTGTTGGCTAGATCATGTCAGCTAAGCTCTTGGTGTCACAGAAATGAGATACAATACAATAAATGCCTAGCTAAGGTACTTCCAGAGTACTGATCAATGTAGTTGTCTAGGAAATGTATCATCAGGATATTAAAGTTGGTTACCATTCCCCAAGTGCTCTGGTAGGTTACTCAATTTGAGATTAAAGGAATAAATCAAAAAAGAGTAAGAACTGTAACAGGAGAATGTTACCACTGCGACCACCTATATATGGCTTTGTTTAGTAAACTTGGGATACACTGTAGCTCCTGGATTTTATTTGTTCTGAAACAGAATTGTTTTGTGCACCTGATGAGATACTTCTTTTCTCGAGGCCTCAGTAATCTCATGATATTTAGTTTCCTTATGAAACTCAATTTTCAATGAAATGGAATTAACGATATTGTCCCATTTTGGTAGGATACTTTTAGCTGGCTCTAGACATGTAAACAGCTGTGAAATTGCAAGTAATAATTTATCTCATTTGCACTTGCTCACAGCTATACTATTGTAACTCTTTGTATGCTCCCATATTTCTGCTCGGTAACTGGAGATAGGAATTAGAATTTTAACCTGCCACTCATCACATCAGAAAATGTGAGTGACTCACCTCCAGTATTTAGGAAAAAATTTAAATAACTGCATGTGATTTTGAAGTACCAAATAAACTCCACTGCTTGGCTTGAATTTCACAAATCTTCACGCCCTGACACCACACTAAAGGATTGCCAGCTGAATGTGCAGCAAACAAATGAAAATCCCTTAGCAGTTATATACATGACTTTTTCAAATACCACACAGGAGAAACATTTTTCATCTGGTAGGGAAAATAAATTAGACACCTGCCAGCCCCAATTAGGCATATATTAAATTCTATGAAATACCCCTTTTTATCGTACTTAAAACATGTAGAAAATACTGATCATACAGGGTTAAACTGGTCTTCAGAAGAATTTAAGCAGATTCCAGGGATGACTATATAGACAGGAGTTCCCTGATAGCCTGTGCTCTCTGCTCCATGGCTCTGAACTGCCTCAGGGCAGGAGAGGAGCAGCCCCTTCCTTCCCTCTTCTGCTGCTCCAAGCCCTGCAACCTTACAAGAATTCTTGGTTTCTCATATCATGTTGTACTCTACAGCCCCAAAGAAAACATCACATTGGCTTTGCTGCAGAAAAAATCACTGCTACCCTCGGTGTGCTAGCAGAAAATAATTGAGAGGCACTTGAAATAAAGAGTTAAATCTTTTATGAAAACATGTCCCAATCTCTCTTAACTGAGCTTCAGCTATTGTCACCCATTTTTTTTCCTTCTCAGGCTTTTTTAATATAGAAAAAAGTAATGTGTAAAAAAAAAAAAAATAAAGCCAGCTAGCACAGCAGGAGCTACATGCTGATTAGAAAAATTTTGCTTTCTTGGGGTGCAGGTTTGGGGGCGGAAGCAAATAAAGCAAATAAATGGTATTAATCTTTTAAACCTGTGAGTTTTAGCTACTGCATTAAAAATTTGGCAGTGGTATCTTCTAATCCCAAAGCCCAAGTACAGAGTATTATCCAGCAGACTGCATTCCCACACTTGACACCTCCCTAAAAGCTTTCTGTCATGTGTGCCAGTTTTATCGGCTACCTGGAGGACTAAAAGAGAATTCACTCACTAATTCCCAACCTCAGAGCAATCTTGCTCTGTTCCTTGAATGGCAGGGTGAATAGGGCACTATCTTTAGAAAGCCTTTGCTTATTCAGTTACACCACCTTGCTTTGCTACCAGCCCTGAGTCCAAACCATATTAGTGAGTAGAAGCAGCAAAAGCATTCACTGGTGGTCTAATTCTGCTCTCCCTGCCTTGCCCTGAGGTGTGACTGCCTCTGATGTGGACCATGAAAGCTGATGAGCAGCTCACAAAGGCATGATCAAACACTGCAGGTCAAGACATGAGGAAAAAGTCAATATCCAAGTAAGCCTGCAGGAAGAATGTAAGGAGTCAGAGTAAAAAAACATAATTGGGATGTAGCCAGAAATGAGGATTAGCACTACACAACATCAGTGACAATGCATGATGAGGACTCCCAGTTGCATGTCTTATACCAAAAATATCTCCACAAGTAAAAACCTGCCCCTAGAGGAGTGATCTCAGTGCTAAAATGCTGAAGTGCCATTGCAGATGAAATCTAGGTCCACATAGTGCAGTATGTGTCTGTGGCAGTAGCCAGAGTCATATCCTGTGGTGAAAGGACAGCAAACCTTGCTGTAAGAAGAAATTGGTGTAGTTTAGTAGAACAATGGTGCAGCTGGAATAAACAGGCAATATATCAGAAACAAAATATTTTTCATGTCAAAAAACTAGCCTGTTACACACCAGTTGTATCAGTGGTTTACAAACCTTGCTTCATTTACACACTAACACCACAACAACACAATTAACTACAATCTGCTCTTCTACATTTTGGGAATATGTGCATCTGTACATCCTAGGTCTCATCTTCATTTCTGGGCATAAGTCTTGAAACAGCACATTTCTTAGTCAGTGAAAGACCCTTCGTGCTACCTTGTCAATGGCCACTGTGAGGCACAATCTCCTCAAAACCATGCTGAACCAACTTCCTGGACCTCCACCAGAGGGATAAGGAAACACCACTCAGTTAAAAATAGATGTTGACAGGTTTTGTATAATTAATATTGATGGATAACAACTCCAGATCTCCTGCTCCTTTGTGAGTTCTTCTATAAGTGCAATATGGGGTCTGCAAGGAACATGATAAGTGTCCTTTGATCCTGCCCTCTTTCGAGTTATAAAACAAGATTTCATATTAGCATTTGGGTCAAGGGACAAACCGCTTGGAGTTTTGGTGTAGCACAATATACTGAATGCATTATTTTTCCAAGTCACAGCTTCCCTTCTGGATTCTGACAAGGAAAGACTGACACACCGGATAAACCAGGGAAGAAATTACATCATATGCAATCTGTTACTTTCTCTCTTTCTCTTTTTTTAAGACACCTGAAGCAGATAAAAAGCAGAGAGGGGGGGTCAGATCCCCACTGGGTATAAGCTGGCATAGCTCTGCTATAGTCACTGAGTAGAATGAGTCAATATATTGATACCTACTGAGAAGTTATCCTGTGTACCTTAAATATTAACACCAGAGTCAACATGAAGGAAAATGGAAAAGGGCTTTCACCTCGTCTGTTCACCTTTTCAGCCTAATTAATGTATAAGTTCCCTAATGAGCACACACACACTTGCTAAAATAAGCCTGGCTGAGTCAGAGAGGCACTGTGGGACCCATCTGCCCCTGCTGATCAACCTCCTCCACCCATCCACCCACCTTCTGCCCCAGAATACACCTTGCTCTGCTGCCACACTTCTGTGTGGGGCACAAAGTTCCCTGTGCAAGCAGAAGAAATAAAAATAATAGCCTAGGCAGGCTTCCAAAAGTCAATTATCTATCTGCTTTTTTTAAATTCATAAGGTAATTGGTCCACATTCTGCTATTACTGTTATCAATGCAAACCTGGGAGATTGCAGTTAAAGACAGCAGAAAAGACCTAGGATTAGAACCAAGTACTCTCCTGCTGTATCTGAACTTAAAGCATAATTTGGCAGTATGCAGTATGCATTCTTGTTTCCTTTTGTGCACATTGGACTCAATGTTCATGAACACATTATTTAACCTGGGGAAACATCAGAAATTCCCTTCATAAATTATTTCAATCCAGAGGATTGCTCAAACAGAAATGTCCAAAAATTGGATTTAGAGGAAACCACAGCTGAGAGGCTATTTGATGATGAGAAAAGTCTTACAGTATTTAAACATAGCCCAGAAACAGACAGTGCTGCATATATGAGTGAAGGTACCTTATATTTTGTATAGCTCTCTTTCTCTCTCTTAACTGAAAGAGCCAGTTAAAAAAATGATTTACATGCTCTGAAAGGCTGGGATTTGCAGTCTGGAATAGGGAATGAATAACAGCAGCAGCAGTGTCCTTTTTGGATCCCAGCACAAACTATACACCAGAGGCAGGACCTATGCATTGCCCTCCCACAGCAGAGTGAAGCTTTCCAAATTAGGTCCATTAGACTCAGGACTTCCCTCATACATCTCTCCAGCACAGGCAGACTGGAGAACCTTTGAGAATTCTCTGTGTTATGCGGCAAAAAAAATAATCCACTTTTAGTCTTCTATGAAAACCTCTGGCATAGACGTGGTTATTTCTTAAAAAACAAGCTGACGGTGGTCAACAGCCTTTGGGGATTTCTGCTGGATTGGGAAAATTAATACCAGGCATGCTGGGCAAAGGACTAAAATACTTCCATATTACGTATCAGGAATAAGCACAAGGTGATTCAACTCAATCAACTCAATGCCTTCTTGTTCCTGTCACACCTGTAAATGCTACTGACTGTCATCCAGGGATATGCTTCTCTAGGACAAGCAATTTTCCTGTGCAAGGGAAGTTCATCACCATTAGATATGAAGGACTATCCTATCCCTCCTCATCTCCAGTCCCTGCTTCCTTTGGCAGTGTTCTGGTGCTGATTTTCTTAGATCACACAGTTGCTTTAATGTTTTAAAACTAAAGACTTCTTAAATTGAAAAGTGGTGTTTTAAAAACTACAGCATTTCACTTTTCAACATTCTTCATTTTTACAATATTTTAAATGCTAATTCTATTATCAAAAATGTTATTGGAACTGTTACCAAAATTGTTATAACTGTAGTAAACCCCCTAAGAATATAAAACCCAAATCTATTTTAAACCCTGTGAACAGAAAAAGCATCAAAATCTCTATATTGAAAGGGTAAGTTGAGAAACATTATTCAGCCCAGCTCTTTAGTAAGTCACACAGTTAACTCACTCTTTGCTACACTCTCTCTCTTCTCTTCTCCACACTGAAATGTAACAAATACAAGCACTGAAATGAGGGTGGCATTTATTACTTTCAATAAAACACGGACTGAATTTTCCACAGTCTACCATCCTAACTACAAATGTGCCAAGCAGAGTTTCTAGGGGGCTAGCTGCTCACTTGCCCACAGTTTCATGTAAGAAGTATGAACTATATAGGTTAAGGACACTGAATAAACTGTTTTACTGGGACATGCTTTGCAATAAGACACACAGAATGCTACGTGGTCCTGACCACACGCATACATGTGCATGCCAGTGGTTGGGTCTCCAGAGCTATTCAGGCTGTTAGAAGAAAGATCAATTAATAGGAATTAGGGATCCTACTTGCCTTTTTGCCTCTAAAATGCCAGTGCTAGTGAATAGCTGCATGTGAAATCAACAACAAAAATGGGAAGGGAGAAAAGAAAATCCTTTCCTGAGACATAAATTATGATCTTTTTAAAAAAAGTAATGGCACAAAGATCTCCCTCTTGTTTAAATACTCTCTGGGAGCACAGCCTAACAGAATTCAGTGTAACAGCTAAAAGGGTTGTCATGTTAAATGGAGCCAATGATGGCTAAGTCTCAATCCCCAGTTAATCATTTGCTCTCACCAGCATGGTAAAGCTGAGCATCCCAAATCTCCAGGACAGTTGTGCTAATGAAATAAGCAAAAAAAGTCAAGTGAGATGTTATCTGAGCCTGCCTGATGAGATTGCAGTTTGCAGACAACCCTGGCTTATCTCAGATGATGAACTATCATGGATAAACAGAATGCATCAAGTCTGTTTCCCCAAGACCTTGACTTGCTGGTGGTAGGGGAATATGAATAACATCTAGACAGCTCAATATAGATTAAGTGAGGAACTGGATAAGATCATGGTGTTAATGAATATGCCCTTTAAAAATACCACCAAATACCTAGTCTGATAACCACACACTGCAAAGCTTTAGGCTTCTGGTATACAGTACTTTAGGGCAGGTAAATTAAGGTCAAAATCAAGGACTCTAAATGTAGTATGTAGTTGCAAACACATATGAAGTTTTCTATGTGTGTCCTTACAATAGCACCCAATTTTAATGTGATTAAAAGCTACTATCCATCTAATAATTTCTTGCAAAGCTGTGTCACTATCACAATTCTGACACATAAGAGGAAACTGCAGTATTGGCTGAGGTTATAAAATCAGAACATGGAAGATGCAGAAAAAGGTTCTTGGACCCTGCTCTCCTCTGGATTCACAAACACTATGTATCACTGATGTTAGCCAGAAACAGTTTGGTAAGAAAGCCATAGAAATCTTGCAAAATGAAGACTGAATGTTGTCCCACACACCTGTGAGCTCATCAAAATTATATATTCTGTTTGATAACTGCCACTGAGAAACAAATTTGAAAACATCTAGTTTAGGCAGGCAAATCGATAATGAGTAGAGACACGCAAGGAGTATTCATTTATGCAAATATGACTGCATTATAGGTGTCTGAACAAGCTATTGTAATGCATTGCATTAATGTACCAGATTGTTTATCCTAAACAACGGATTGTCTAAACAGTGACTTGTTTGGGCTTCAAATTTATTTAGCTTTAAACACCCCAAAAAATCTGGGTACCTAGCTGTGATGGTGGGATTGAGGCACAGTTCAGGCTTGCTCCACCAGCAGGTTACAGATCAAAATTTCTTGGTGCAGAAATAGTACAGAAGTTCACTGTGAAATCTTTTTGTAAGAGAATCAATGACATTTTAACAAGCCCACAACTACAGCTGGGTTTGGAAAAACCTACAGCACTGGGTTATTACACAGTTGCAGTTAAAATAATACCATGACCTTATAACAGATGCATGACATTGCTCCATGTCTTGGAATGCTTTTCCTCAGAATTTCACTGGCAGCAATTTCAATATCAATTTAAGAATTCCTCTTCAATTAAAATCCCAGCTAAAGAACCACAATGCAACAAGCATTCTGCTTTAAGCCTAAAACTGTGCCAAGAAGCAAGGTTTAGAATAATCACTTATACAGCCCTAGTCACCTACAGCTAAAGTCCAGAAATTTTACTCATTCCCCCTGCTGTTCAAGCCACAATGTAACAAGTACAATGGAAATAACAGCAACTGTTTTGGGAGCCTTCTAAATGGATTAATACTCATGTAACCTAGACTTTCAGAATGGTTCTAATGGCATAGATATGAGTTTTTGTTTGCGTTTGTGTACAATCATTTTATGACTAGCATCGGTTGAGAATTTTCCACTGAAGGGTAATTCATCAGAAGTAAACTATTTTTAGGGATTGTTCTGTATTCAGTTTTAAACAAGTTTAGGCATTTAACAATAAGGTTTCAAGTTCCATTGAAAACACATTTTTTGTTCGGAAAGCTTAATAAATAAATACTTCAAAAAATTTTAAAATGTGATGTTTCTATACCCATGATGACTAATAGTTATAAATGAGCAAGATTTGCCTTTAGTAGACCAGCCAGTATAGAAGGGAAAAAAATCAAAACAAAAGGAACATAAACCCTATTCAGATCTAAAAATATAGCAACAGCTTTCAAAACAACATTTAGGTTTATACCAATAGCTCTAAATTTAATACTGTAATCTAATAAATTAGCCAATTTGAGGCAAGAGTACTGTTACCTGTAGATCCATGGGGAGTGGTACTAGAAATGGCAATAGGCTCTCTCCCTCAGAGGGAGAACTAATTGAACAGAGGGAGAACTAATTATTGCCTATAGAACATGAAGAGTTCACAGGCAGCAGGATATAAGAATTACAACATACAATAAATTATTATTGCTATCCCCAGCCCTTTTAGAAGTAACAAATTTTAGTTTTTAAGATCTTTCTTTGAAACAGTTTTGAAGAACTCCCTTGAGGATCAGGGCTAATAGGTTAGAGTGGTTATTTGTGAAAAACGTTCTCCCCCTGTTAACTGGATGTTTCTATTTACTGAGTGTCTGGGTGAGTTTGCCATGGTATATGGCAGGTTTCTGTTTTCCCCAGCTTTGGTTCCATGAGGACCTCTGCAAGCACAGGATGACTTTGCCACACTGATTAATAGGTTGGACCATACATGTGTTAAACCCAGGGCTCTGGACTGTTTACTGTGAGTGATGTTTTACTATGGCAAGTACAGAAGCCAGGCAGTCTGTGCTTGGTTTCAGTAAATGAATTTTGTTTCTGGGGATGAATTTGGTAAGATTGTTGCAGAAGTAGTCTGAGAGTACAGGCATTGCAAGGAAGGAAAGAGTTTTGGGAAAACATCTTTTAATGATATTAGTTTTCTTGCAGAAGTTTAATGATTTTCTGTTTAAATTCCTGCATATGGTGCTAGGCCATAAGCAGATGGATATGTGTGTGTGTGCACAGAAAAGGGGTTGTATTACCATTATTTTGCATCAGGTTCTTGGATGTTTCACAAAAAAATGTGACCAATCTCTCTCAAGCAGTAGCTGTTTAAAGAAGTTACTTGGACTGATCTCTGGATTCCTTGGAATAGCCAGCTCACCATTTTTAGCTTTTTGGGGTTTTGTCCATATGGAAAAAAAAAATTTAAAAACTTGAGTAAAATAGATGGGACAGCTCTTTATTCTCTGTACCCTACTCTATTCACATCATATGTTACAACAACAAATGGAAATCCTTTCTGCCCAGGTCATAAGCTCCCCTTTCTGGAATCCCTTTTCTGTGGCTGAGCCTGCCAAGTGCTAGACAAATACAAGAGATCAATAAAGATTTTCATTTGAAGTTGGCACAATGTACAGCTGAGGCTGAAACTGGGGTACTCAGGTCAGAGCTACTTCTTTAGCTAGGCAGGTACAGGCTGGGACAGCAAGGGAGCTGCTGTGACCTGCAGCCAGCTGAGAGCCCAGGGCCAGCACAACAGACTCCTCTTGATGCCAAATGTCTTCTGGTTTCTAATGGTGAAAGTAAGATCAGGCTGGTTATGCCTCCCAAGACTAGAAAATATTTCAACTCCCCATTACCACCTGGGAGTTCAGAATATGCAAGTGTCAAGCTCTGATTTTGTCTAGAGCGACAGCAGAAGGCAGGGCTAAACCATGTCTCATACCCACAAGCTGATGTTTCCAGACTCCTTGCTCAGACTCCTCTGCCTTGCTCCCTGTGGGATACTCATGTGGAAGCTGCTCTCTGGGAGATTTATACTAGTTTAGATGAAAACACTGAGTATAAAGGACTTATTTCTATGCACCACGGACTGTAACTAAAATACTGTGAGTCCATGACAGCTGCTGTTTGACACTGGACACAGCAGGCTTAATGTCACAGTTTGGAGGCAGAAGAGAAAACATTATTCCTGGCAGCATTTAACATGGCTGAGGTTATTGTTACAAGACAAAATGCAAACAAAACCAGTTTTTCTGCAATACAATGTGTAGCTGCATCTCTCAAACACACATCATACTTCTAGTCCTCAGAAATCCATGATGCAGGTTGCTATTAGGAAGAAAAAAGGGTGCAATACTGTAATCCTTGTGTAGCAAGCCAAATATTTCAGGAAGACATGGACAAGTACTGTACCATCTATCTACCCACAAACCATAATTTTTTTCAGGAAAAAAAGTAAGCATTTTAGACATATTAGACTAAAATTACATGGAGGGATTAATTATGATGGTCAATGCTTCCTGGTAATGTCAAACTAATGATACAGGAGCCTCCCTTCCCTGTGTATGTGTTTGAGCAAAGAAATCCTAGACAGGAACACAACCATGCCACCATGCAAGAGCAATGTGAAAAGTGCACTGGATCAGATGCCACCAATGCCAGGTTGTACTGTCAGCTTTGACTTAGTGCACAACCACATTCAGATAACCTAAATTCTATTAACCTCCAAAGCCTTTAAGGTGTCTCCAATCAGGCACCTGATAACCTGGACTGAAGTGACAGAAAGCAGTAAACCCTGGGATTTCAGCAGAACTCGGGCTGTTTAAATGTGGCAACAGTTTCTGACTCAGCAAACTGCTTTGCCTCTCCATGTCCCATTTTCTCATCTTAGAATAAAAAATACAAAAATTGGTTGCTTGCCCTCTGTCAGTGCTGTGAGGGTCTAAGAAGCTGCATAAAATGCTTTGAGATGGCAATTTAAAAATAGCTAAGGAAAAAGTTAGCAAAAGAAAAAGACTAATACAGAACAGCATATGAAATATTATAACCATGACAAAACTACAGTGAGTCCCCTTCTCAGTTCTTTACAGCATAAGGTGATCACCATTTGTGAGGTCAAGGAAAAAAAATACAACCCTCCCTTGGGATATACAATTAAACATATCAAAGAGGTTATTTGCGTCCATCTGTAGCATCTGGCACTGGCCACAGTTGAGAGACAGAATACCAGAGCAGATGGACCAGTGTATACAGAAATTCTTATGATCTTCTGTGATTAATTTCTTCCTTCAGGTTGGATATGTCTCTTCAAATTGTGTATCAACATCTACCCAAAACTGGTGCTGACATATCATTGATTGTACTGTGAGTTTATCTGCAGCTCAGCGTTCTGGGACAGTTTAGTCCCTTGCTTACCTCAACTCTAAAGCGGAATTTCTTTATCAGTGAATTTCTACATTCACTCACACATTTTCCAAGCCTTGTCCTCAGAGATTTCTGACAGAGTCCATGACTCAACCGTAAATTGAACCAAAAATCCTTTTCAGTTCTTGAATCTTTGCTACTGTAAGACTGTAGCCTACAAAACTACAGACTATAAGATTCCAAATGATTTTCTAATAGTACACTCTTGTCCATGAATTTATAGAGTCTAGGTTTGCATGGCAGGATCCTAAAACTTGCCCACAAATTCTTTTGGAATGATTGCACTGTTTTCCTGTGATCTATGCAAAGACATGCAAAGCAAGGGTGAAGTAAAACAGCAAAGATAACAGAAATCTCTTTTACAAGACTCATCCATTGCAATTTTTTTTTGTTTGAGGACCATGTAGATAAGAATAATAAATTATTTTTAATCCTTATTTATAAACTATTTATTTTACAAATAATTAGAAATCATTAGCACTGCAGTATAAAATGATGACATCGCAATATTACAATACATCAGGGACTTTGTTGCCATATTTTAAGCTTCTTGACTTACTAGGACCTCTGTAAACATGGTCAAATTCAACTACACAAACGCCAGGGATTGAATCATGCTCTCTAGTAGGTGCCCTTGAAACCAGGAATCCAAATAGGTTATAGAAAAAGGTTGATGTAGAATGGTTGCTCAGGCAGTGAAATGGGATAAAAGAAAGAGCTCCTGCAGACATGACTGTTTTGTCTCTACATGGTATTTAGAGGGAAATACTCTCCACACACAGCCCCTAGCCCTTTCCTGATCCTGAACTCAGCTCCCTTATGGACATGAACTAAGCATCACCCCAAACCTTGGCAGAAATCTAAAAACCAGACACTGCTTCTGAAGAGAAGCAAGTTTCCCCAAGAAGAAATCCTGCATGTATCCCAGTGTACACATGGAGGGGTGTCCTGGCAAAAATGCCCACTATTCAAACACTGCATTTGAACAAACTGCTCCTCTTAGAGCCTCATGTAACAGAGGAGCACAGACAGGGCAAGCACACACCCAGAGGCACCACTGCTGACTGCCATACAGCCCTGCCTTCACCTGGGCCTGTCCTAGTGACCTTCTTAGCAACTCAAATAAAGCACTGCACAGCTCTCCTCTTGCCAAGCAGCAGCAGAACCCACCCTTTCTCCCTCCACAAAAAAAACGTGCCTTAAGTCTTTAGACTGACAGATATTAAGTTAAATTTATTAACGTCTTGTTCTAGATATTGATAAGACAACTTCAAAAACACATGATGGGAGAAAAACAAAAGAAAAAAAAAAAGAAAGCTGAATGGGTGATTCAATCATCACAGTAACTGGACTTCTGAAACATATAGAATACTCCAAAGTTTAGATTTAGGGTCAAAAAAGTGTGTGGCTAAAAGGGCACTGTACATTGAGCACCAGCAGCTCAGGGCTCTGCTGGACAAGATGCATATCCCACAGCCTTCTTCAGAGCACCTGAAACTCCAGCTCAGACGAAGAGCCAACAGGGCAACGCCTTTGCTGAGCTCTGATACTGCTCGTTCCTGTCCTGTTTATTTGGTGTATTTTTTCCTCTAGCTTCAAATTGCCTGTCTCTTTTCTTGAGTATAACTTGGGTCTTTAATGGCTCTTCTAATGCTTCTCTCCTTTACTTCTGATTAAAGAGAAAGAAAGAATGGGAACGAATTTACACTTCAACTTAATTTCCATTTTCCTCCTCTTTTCTCCTTCCCCTCCTCTGTCCCTTGATTGCTGAAATAACCTCAATAATTTTGTTCATGATTTTTGATAAAATGAATTGATTGAACAGTTGCAGACAAAATCTATCTTGTGACAGAAGCAGAAGACAGCCACCAAGGACAATGAAAGTAGAGGTTGGGGTATACAGTCAGCTTTTGGGTCACTGGTCTAAAAAATCCCCTCAGATTTCTAAAACCAGCAAAGAGAAATGCATTTCCACAATGCTCCTTGAAGCAGTAAGTGAAACCATCACCAGCAGCAGGAGCTGCTCTCACAAAGAAAGGACTGAAACAAAACACTGCATCTAACCACATAGCCCTGGCATTTCCCATGCTTCTGACAATGTATTCTTAGGATGAGAATCAGTATTTCTTTGCAGAACTGGCTGCAGAAAAGGCACCTATGCTTCTCAGGACTTCTTCTAAGGAGAGTACCAGAGCCATGCCACTGTGATGTTCCTTAAACTCCAAGGACCAGATATGCTGGCTGAAGGTTGAAGATAGCTTTCCAGAACATTGGGGGGGAAAAGTAACAACACAGTTCTTCTCCTTTCATATGTGTTACATCAGGATCTAACAAGATTTTAAAAAATCATTTTAGTTTTGCACTGCAGCACAGAGAAACAGAATCACCTGGCAATGTATGATTCACCATCCAGTATATCAAGGTAAACCAGGAGCAGAGCTAGGGAACATGTTTGGAGGTTCTTATCTTCAGTTCTGCTCCATGCTGTTGCTGAGGAAAAACCTCTTCAGCACTGCTCATTAACAGCTGGAATACGGCTTCAATGACATCAATGAACAAATTTCACACCAAGGAATGCACAAAGGGCTCAGGTTTCAATCATTTTTCAAACAGTTATCAAGTATTAATTAGACCAGTAGGGGAGGCTGCTCATTTTGCCAGTGTATATTTCCTAATGACTGAGCCAGGAAAAGTAGCCAAGTATATGGCTTGTTAAGTAGAAATTAACCTGCCTGAAATAACAATTACCTGATTTGAAATAAGCTTTGATACACACCACTGGCAGAATTTGCCACCCTGCCATCTGAGCAGAATTTGCCACGTTGATATTTGGTTACAAGATATATTCTTTTGATATGAAGCAAATGCACCTCAATTCTGAAGGACGGGCACCCACATCACCTTATTCTGTTCCAGCCTACTGCAATCCTGACATGTTCATAGTCCTGGTGTCAGAAAAATAAGTTACAAGGCAAATGGATATTTGTAGGGCACAGACAATTTTTGTCTCCAGATTCTCGATGAAAAAAAAAGTTTGAAAATAAGATAGTAAGAATTCTCTGCTCTGTTTCTCTTCTTCAAGCCTCTATAAGGTGCTGAATACATTTCTCAAGGAAAATTAATTTCTTTGTCTTTTCCTTGCCTCTAATGAACTGCCTCTGAATGCATGAGGGCACAGGAAAGAGAGCAGGCTCCATGGTGAGATAATAAAAAGTGAAAAGGCATTCAAAGCCATCAGTATCTTCCAAACTTACACTGACAGAAATATGCTGGACTGTAGACAGGGGAGCAAGATCAGGGAAACTTAGAATAGCTTTGGCATTCACTACTAAGCTACAAAGAAAAGATGACATTGGGGGAGCAGAGGTCATGCTACAGAGAGGTTACACAAGCACATGACTAGATGTAGGCCACGTAAACTGAGGATCACTCTAGGCCCTATCCAGGCCACCATCATCCCTAAACACTGTACTCAGTGAACATCAGTGAATGACAAACTCTCCTGTGAAAGCACAGAACATCACCATGATCAGTAGCACAAGTAGAATATGAGAAAAGCTGAGATAAGTTACCATTAGAAAAGTAAATCAAGAAAAAATAAAGGAAAGAGAAAAATGTCAGGTTTCAACCCACTGTTTCCACTTTCATTTCACCAGATACTAAAAGATCAACAGTGCTTGTAAGTAAGCAAACATGCCTATATGACTGCAATCCCCAAGAGTCCTTGGAGTGGAACTGTCCCACATGATCTTCCTATCTCAGGAAATTACAAAAACTGAAGGTTTTATTGCAATAAACACAGGAATTCCTATGTGTTAAATCAGACAGTGCAAATCTTTCCGGAGTAGAAGCCAAGTAGAGACATTGGGAGAACACATTTTCTATGTGTAGTCCAGTCAATGTAACACCCAAATAAAATTCATCAGGTCCTTTTTTATTCCTTTTCTTTTTTCTATTTTTTTTTAAATTCTCTTATTCAGAAACACTTGAATTTCTTCAACAATTTCAGGTCTATTGTATCTTTTATGTGTTCTCTCCCTTAACCATCCTGTATTTGACTTCCCAATGCTACTCAGGGAATTTCCATACTCTGCTGCTTTGTCTGCATGCTCATGGTTGAAGTCCTTATCAGAAGAGGAGGACTTCTGTGCACTGAAACATTGGTACCTGAGACAGCAAACACACAGAACCAGCTGGACAGAAACATTTCCGGATGTTACCCCTGTAAAGTCTCCACTGGCTGGAGTTATTAAGCAAACCAGCTGGAGAGGGAGCAGCAGGCTTCTGTAACTGCAAGATCCAGCCATGACAGGAAGCCATGAAAACCATCCCTGGGCAGTGCAGCAGACGAGCAAGGAAACAAAGAGCTCACCAACCATGTCCAGAAAGTCAGTTCTTATGCAGCACAACTTTAAAGACTGAACTTTTTGAAAAAAATCCAAACTTCACCTCCCCGCCTCTTCCAATAATTTGATCTTCTTAATTTAGAGTAATAATCTTCCAATAATTTGATCTGGTTAATGTATATTAATAATCTTCCAGTAATTTGACCTGATTAATATGCTGAATTTATTCTAAATTCAAAATCAAGTTCCAAGGATAGCACAGAAACTGATTCCCTCTGAAGTTATTAAATGGAGCCTGCTGACTAAACTGATGGTACTTTCTTCCTGAGCCCTCTGGAAAACAAAGTCTTCCCTCACTCTTTACCACGTGGTATTCACAGAATAAGTGAAGGATCTATTTTTTGCAATATTTTTATGTCTTTCTGATTCATTCACCCTGTTCCTTGATCATCTGCAGACACAAGACCCTCTGTAGACTGTAAAATACTTCCCCCTCTTCTGCCCTCCAGCATCAAGAATGCAAGAAGATGAAAGATGCAAAACTAAAAGATAATAAAGTAAACTTTAGCACTAGATCAATTTAGTAATGTCCTTTATCAGCCTCACTATTCATGCTTTGCAACCACTATAGCTCACACTAACTTCATTTTCATCTTAATACACCATACAGAAAAGCAGCCTAAATATACATCCCCAGATATAAAGCGTATAATCTGTAAACTACAGGAACAGGCAGATCATTTCCATTAGTTTCTTATGTAGCAAAAACCACAATTTACACCCAAAGCATATAATTATATTCAAATTCTAAAAGACAGTTTCGGAAGTACTTTAAATTCATAGTTTGGGGAAAAGTCACTCAGGGATATAAGAAGTTGTTTTAATGTGCAAAAACAACACACACACACAGAATACAAGAGCAGTAATATACAAAAGTGGTGAGAAAGCCATAGTGAATCACAGGTCCCTTGCTCCAGCAGCTCCCTGGTGTTTGGCATAGCCAGCACTCTGCTAAAATGCTCTCCTGCTCCTTCAGAAACACCAGTGCTGGGATTTAGCACTAGAGCCTGTCCAGGTTATAAAGCCATAGGGGATAACACTACTAGGATCTCTGTTCAGAATCTGAAGGTTTCTTGCTTGTCCTTCAAGAAGGGATACAAGCAGGCTGCTCTTTTAAGGTTCTCTGACATCTAAAGCCCAAGAGGACTACTGGGGTTTCATTCATTTCTGTGGATCCCGGCCAGGGATCTCAAAGCACACAGATGCACCAGAACTGCTCGCCTCACCTAGGTGAAAAAATGGTTTTGTCTTAATTTCACAGATGAGGAAAACAAGTCAGAAAGTAAAGTAATGTCTTGTCAAGGTCATACAACAAATCAGACCCATCGGTCAACTGCACGTCGTCTGGTGTGTCTTGGTGTACAGAGGTTACACATAAGACATGAAAACTTTTTTCTTTAGTTTTTTTTTTCTCATACAAATGACCTTCCATAGTTATCAAAGATCACCAGGACAGCAAGGGCAAAAACAAAGAAAACCAACCAACCAACCAACCAACCCCCAAATAAGGCAGCCAATCAGCACAGGACTGTCATCCTGGGCAACTACACAGAGAGCTGATCTTGTTAAGGCACAGCACATACATAGAAAAGAAAAAAAAAACCAGAAGAATGGTCATCCTTTGCACTTCCCAGACAAAACTTCAAAACTACTCCTTGCACCAGGAAGCTCCAGCTCTTTATTTGGTTACCTCCTGTATGGGAAACCATGGGACTTCCCCATCACTAGCTGGAGACTATTATGTTCTTGTCAGTATTGCCACATTACATGACCCAGGTGCATTTTCCTCCTTCTAGTGAGATGTGTAAGGAATTTGGAGCTCCCAACAGCACAGTATATAATAATCCAGTGGCTGTCATAATACTGTTCAAGCACATATTTTCATGCCATGGCAAAAGAAGAGAAAGAAAAAGAAAACAAGAAAAACTAGCCAGTATTATAAGGAAAAAAACTCATATATTTTTAAATGTAGAAACATTACAAAAGGTAACGTTGTCATTCTGCAGTATTGTGACTACATAGCTGATGTCACATAACCATAAATTCTTTACAACATCAATAACTATACAAAGCATACAGCAGGATCTTTCGTCTGTCTTTGAAATGTAGTCACCTCTACAGAAAAATGTGGCAGTTCCTTGAAAAGTCAGGGCTGTATTATCCAAAAGCGGAAACAATGAAGAAAAGAAACCTCTCTCCAGTCTAAATTGCAAAGGAAATACAAGGAGGAAGAAAGCCCTGATCTAATTCTGACTAGGACTAGCATTGTCCCTTTTGCAAAATGTGCTATGAGAACCTGGGCAAGCACAACATTGCTTTTAGAGGAAGCTTTTCTACATGTCTTAAGAAACTCTACCTTCAGCAGAATACGTCTGAGCAACATTTCAAAGAGCACAGAGACATTTATTAAATAAGACTAACAGGGTCCAACAACCATAAGATCATTGGGATCTCCTAAAAACAAGTACCAGGTGAACAGACTTTAACATTAGTTTTGGAGATCAATGCAAACTATCCCAAATTGAGAACAGTTAATACAGTGAACAGAATCAAAAGTCAAAGCATCTGATCAGAAATTGTTTCACAGAAAAGCATGCAAAGGATAACTCAAATAGCAAGCTCATTTTGAGGAAACAGCCTTTGTACACACCAGATTTTTTCTGTATTCAACTACTGAAAACTGTGCTCTCTCAAAAGAGCTACAGAGTCAGCACAGGGAGGGAAAAGCCCAGCTATGATCACTTAAAACTCCAAGTGAGTCAGTTTGGATGCTTTGATTTCTGGATAGCCAGCTTGAGATAATTTAAGAAGACTTTCTTTAAAAATAATTAATCATTGTTAACATCTCCTTGGAAGGGAATGTAAACATTCAGGCATACACCAGCACTAGTCTTTGCCAAAAAATTAGGCTTCATTGTTGATAGGAGAATAAAGGCAAGCCACAGAAAGTAGACAGACTAGTAGCATTTCACCTTTGCAGAACTTAATTGCAACCCTAATTTCAGCTCTGAGTGAAGTTAATTTTGCTGGATCGCTGACTGCTTTGCACAGAGCAATTTTTTCCATTTTGTTAAAACTACCAATCTTGGCTCAAAATAATCTCCTGGTGAAGGAGGAATGGGAAAGGTCCTGCTTTGTATTGGGGAATAGGCAGTGCCAAGGATGGGGAATCTGTTTCCTCTCATAAGGAAAAGGCAGGATTGCAAGAACATACAATCTTGAGATGAGTTACAGGTCACACTGGATGGGCAGCAAGGACATATGTATTCTAAAAAAGGGTGCACTGCTAGAGCTATGTGTGGCAATCTTTGACACTGCTTTGCAGAATCCCTGCCTATCTTATGGAAACACTCTTGATATGTCCAAGCATTCACTCTCATTTGCTAATTTTAAAAAAGACATAAGAGAAGGAAATGTTTCATATAATTAACAGAATGTCTAAGAATTGATTCAGGCCTGAGAGTTATACCCACAAGATCTGGTGATTGCTCACTACCAAGTCCTCACAACAGACTTACACTTTTTCCTAAGACTAGTGTAACAGCCCAGGCTAGCCTAGGCTCCACAAAGTGAAAATGAAGAGAAACTATCCTGTGCCCAGCATTGCTCCCACAGCTGCAGAGCAGTCCCTGCAGCCAGGGGCAACCAAGGCATCACACATCATCTCCGAGCACCTCTGCTCCACAGCCATTAAGGACAGCCAGAGAACAAACACCCCGAGAAGGAAAAGAGAAAGTAAATTAATTAATTCATCACTAAGACCAAACACACACAAAATCCCTTCATTTTATCTGTCAACCAGAGGCACACATTATTCGTCAGCTGAGGCCACGAGGATTGGAAAGAAGGGCTCTGAAGTCACTGCTGCAGGCTCCGGTGACCCAGCACGGCGCTAAACAGCCCAGGGGAGACAGGAGGATTCAGCACATGTGAACTTTGAATAAACACTGCCCCAACTTTGTTCCTCCCTCTGTTTCACAAGCCCCTAGTGAAACAAAAAGGAATCAAGGGTTTCCCTTCCTATTATTCAGGGATAAACATTCTGCTAGTCGAGGAAGGTCCTCACGTGGAAAAAAGATCTGTTCTAACTTGCTGAAGTCCCCTGCCTGGCCAGGCTCACTCCTCAGCTGAGAAGGAGGTAAATCTGTTAGAAAGACTTTCTCCTTGAGAAGATGTGCTGTGCCAAGTTTTGCACTTGCAGGTTGCAGCCCAACTACCATAAAGCACCAGCTGGGTGATTTCAGAATTAACTCTTGTAACACCAGCACAGCAGTGACTGCCAGATCTGGGTCCGGTCCTGCTCAAGGTAAGCCACAAGAAGGTCTCCACTGATTTTAAAGGAGCACTAAGACACAGGCTCCAAACAAGTGCTCACTGCTCATGAGACATTTATTTTTCCTCTGTGCTAGATATTAATTTGCTTCTTCAAACAGATTGAAATCCACTGGGATGTAGGAGGAAAAAAGGAAAATATGTTTAAATACAAGACTGAGTCCCAGTGGTCAGCACCGTGGGGCTGGAAGACAACACAGCAGGGTGGTAATGATCCTGATATGATTCCTTCCAAAACCAGTATTAATGTAGTCACTAAGCACGGCAGCAATCAAAATTAATTTATTTCTCTAGGGAAAAAACAAATTATCAAAATCCCAGGAAACACAGGGAGTGCACAGTCTCTTTGGAATCTGACTCCTCAACGCTGTTACAGATCCAAGTTCCAAGGGTCTCTGTTGTGCAACAGTGAAAGAACACACAAAAATAAACCATGCATGTTTCCAAGACCAGCTGTCTTTGTGGTCTCTTCTTCCTCTCTCAATCTGCCCACCTCATTCACCCTCTTATTCATGGCCAAAGGAGGTTTTTATGATAGCTTTGCTACAAGGCATGATGAGGAAAGAAAAAAAAAAATCCCACAAAAAACCAAACCACTAACATTGACTTATGCATTAACCCGAGCTCCCTGAATTCTCTATTTCCCTTGATTCCTTTCTGCAATGGGGGACATCAAAAAAATGCCTGTTTCTCACTGAAGTTGATAACTGCTTTTGATCCTGACTCTTAAATGAGGCTTTGCTTGACTTTCAGGGCAGATGGAAAAGCCATCAAGGAGAAAAGAGCTATCATTTCTTGACCAGGAAACACACTGTAGATTCTCACACAGACTACTGCCTGACTTTAACAGCACAGCCAAACACTATCACATTTTGTGACATCCTTCTCTCCTTTCTTCACAAGTGACCTACAAGCCAGACTTTGCTATCCCCTTTCATCACAGAACTAAGCTACAAAAGCTGAGGGGTTGAAAACCTTTTGGGGCAGTGACTGGCTGATCCCTCATATGTCTTGCTTTAGCACAACAGGGACTCTCTCACATGGTCCTCAAGCATTGCTACAAATAACAGGGCTCCTGCTGCTAGTGATTAATAACCCATAACTGAGTTTCACATGGGTGGTGCTTAACAGATGGTCTCAATGTCTGGCATAGCATTGAGTCCCTTCCCATGTGGGGCCTGAATGTTTCTCTTGCATTTTAGGATGGATTTGAACTTTGGAGCAGAAGTGGGAGTTTGATAGGCTGAAAGGACAGTGCCACTTGTGTCTGCAGAAATGGCTGAACACCTCCCACTCAACCTACTGCACCCAGTGCCACTTCAGTCCTGAGCCCTGGCCTCTGCAGCACGGTGCTGTTCTGCAGTGCCCTGGGCTCCCCCTCCCGCACTGCCACAGCATCACGACCTACCTTGCAGAGCTCCCTGTCACCCTCTCCCAATGCCCTCCAGCAGCTCTGCCAGGGCACCTCCTGCTAGCACAGACCTGCTCCGCTAGTGCTCAGCTGTGACCTGCAGCATCTGCCTCCTGGCTGTGCTCCTGAGCCCTTTCCCCCTCCAGCGCTCCTTGGCTCAGACCTGCAATACCGAGCCTCTTCCACAGCTCTGCCAACGTACCTAGAGATCTCACTGGAGCTCCATTCATCGCTGTGCCATTTGAACCCTTCAGACTGCTCTGCTGGTCGTCTGAGCACTTATCTGTGCTCCAGTGCTCCAGGTTTCAATATCCTGGTAATCCTGATGCAGCCCTGCCAGCACGTCCCCATAGTCTCTGCTGCAGCCATGTCATGCGGCACCAGCTGTGCCAGGGCTCGTCCTTCCTTCCCTTCCCTCTCCTTCAAAGCGTGCCTATGTTTCATTTCTCATACTGGTTCTTCCTCTTCTTGCCCTGCACCAATGTGAATCTCTAGGTGAATACTCCTACGATGGAAGGCCAGACCTGACCCTGACCTGCAGCCCTGGAGGGAAAGGCCCAGGCCTTGGCCTGCCGGCCTCTCCCAGCTGATTTGACTGAAAACAGGAGCTAAGGACAAGGACAGCAGACAGGAGAAGGTGGAGATGAGGAAAAGCCCCCATGCCTGACAGGCCTAGGCCAACTCCTGTCAGGGTAGGAAGACTTGAGAGAGCTGGTTAAGAGACTGTGTAGGTCCAGATGCTGAGCATTGCTCAGCATTTCAGGGGCACGATGCTGGCCCTCTCACTCTCTCTTTAGACACTCTCTTCCCCTTCTCCCTTGCTGCCAGACTGAAAACCTACTCCCTATTATTTCCTGCCCCAGGGTTTCCCAGGAAGACAGTACCAGATACCAAGCAGGAAGCCAGGAGCAGGAACGAGACCTCGCCTTTTCCTTTGTACGCCCCTTCCTCTCCTCACCCAGGAACGCTGCGAGCGCGGAGGCAGGGGAGGAGCGGCGGCAATTCCCCAAGCTCCGGCTGGCCCTCGCGCAGCCGGCCAACCGGGAAACCAGCGTGGCCGGCGGGGAAGCTGCGCTGCTGCAATGACCATGCCAGCCACTACAAGCCAGGGAGTTAGTGCTTCCCCGTGGCAGGATCCCAGCGGGACAGCAGCGGATGCCCTTCCACCGTCCCGAGCTGTTCGGCGCTGCCACGGAGCGACTCGAGCCCGTCCCGGCCCCCACCCTCCGTCCTGCTGGAGCACAGCGGCCCGGGAAGGCGCCTCTGGAAGGGTGCGTCCTCAGCCCTAGGCTCGGCTCGGGGGCAGGGGAGGAGTGGGGGTTAATGGGGAGGGGGCAGAAATATGAGGGGCAGGGAGGACCCCCCTCCCCCGGAGACACAGCCATCGTCCCTGCTCCCCCTCTGCTGCTCCAACTGCTCTGCAAAAAGGTTAGAAAGAAACAAGAGTGGGAACCCACCGTGTCCTCCTCGGAGGGAGACAGGGGAGCGGTAGATAGAGATAGGCACAGAGTGGTGCTTGCTGCCGTGGAAGTGATGCTCATACTGAGCCTGAGAAACAGACGAGGAAGAGGAGGCAGAAGAAGCCACGTTAGAGGAACTCCACACAGAGCTGACGATACATCCCCAAAAGAGGGAGCACATCCACAGGGTCCAGGCGGGGCGTCGTCCCGGGCAAATGCTGGGGTCTATTCTCAGGTGCATGGTCAAGGCACAAGACACCTACAGACGGGCAGTCTGAATTCCAGCCAGGGAGAGAGAATAACGTTCATGATGCCAGGGGACCCATGCTAGCAGAAAGGAGAGTCGCTTCCGAGGCTCTAGGGGTGTGCGTGTGTGCTCAAGAAGAAAAGAGACTGTGTGTGCGAGAGAGCGAGTGCTAGCGGGGAAGGGGAGGGAGGGGGAAGGTTAGTAACCACACAGAGACGAATAAGACGCGCCGTTTCCCAGGGCTGGATCTACTGTGGCAGGAACCCCGCGGCCGTACCGAGCCTCCAGGAGTGCGCAGGAAAGCCGCACATGTCCGCACGAGGGTCCTGTTCAGGTTCCTCCAGGATCACGGGGTCCTTGAGGACTTTTCCCTGCATGCGATTCCTGTCTCTCACTTTGCTGAGAGGGACTATTAAAAACGAAAAAGAAGAAATAAGCCAGGGACCCCAGGTAAATTTTTGATTTTTTTTTTTTTAATCCCAGTGCCGGGGGGTTTCTCTTGCTTCTCCACTAGCAAGTGTTGCAATGCAGAACTGCTAGGACACGCACACGCGCGCACACACACACACACATAGCAATCTAGATTATCATCCTCCTTCCACCGAATCCAGGCGACCGAGGGCACAAGGCGATTAACCCTGCGAGGCCGTAGAGCGCATCGCCAGGTCCTCCCGGGCAGGTTGGAGCGGGCTGGAGCGGCGGGGCGGGCGGCGCGGTGCGGACGCGGAGCGAGCGGAGCCGGGGGTGGCTGCGGGCGGGCGGCCGGCGCCAAGTGCGGCCAACTCGGCGGCGCAGGTGAAGCGCAGCCGGGGCGGCCGGGGAAGCGGCTCCGCCAATGAGCGAGCTGCATGCAAATGTCCCGGCGCCGGCGAGCCAATGGGAGCGGCGGCAGCGCTGCGCAGAGGGACTGGCTGGCTCCGGGGAGAGGCGGGGCCGGGGCGCGGCACCGCCCCCGCCATTCATGCGCTCGTGCGGTCCCGCGCGCCCCCGGCCCCCGGGAACACCCGGCTCCGGAGCCGCCGCACGGGAACGGAGCCCGGCACCTACCGGAGCCCGGTACCCACCGCAGCCCCGAGCGGCCCCGGGCAAACGCGCCCACCCCGTCCGTGCGGGGCCGGGACCTCCTCCCGTGCCGCCGTCTCGCTGGGCCCCGGGGGGCAGCCGGTGCGGGGAGCCCTCGGCCGCGGCGCGGGAATGGATGCGCTGAAGCGCTACCGTCCCGCCGCGCCGCCTGTCCCAGGGCTCGTCCTGCGGCCGCACCTGCTCAGGAGCAAACGAAGAACCAGGAACGATCGCGCTCTTTAAAACTCCCTGCGGCTCTTAACGATTTTTTTTTTTTTATGGCTCCTGCAACAATAGGTGTAGTCCAAGCAGGAGTATCTGCACTTAATCCTCGGAGAGTGAGGAATGCAGCCGGAGTTTGCAGCCCATAAATTAATAAACAAATGCAGTAGCTTTATCTAGTAATTTACTGCCTATCAATTTGCATTGCAAAAATCCCCAGTCACAGTGGGAAAGGCAAGCACGAGGAGTGAAGTGACTTACACACGATCACTCAGGGAGTCAATAAAGAGCTTTAGAAAAGGAGCCAGCCAGCCCCAGGACTCACCTTGCACTGCACTGCCTCCTTCCCTTTCATTTATTCATACAAACGAATAAATTGTTTATGACTGTAAGTTTTTTGTTTTCCCCTCTAGAGCCGTGTTTGTAGGTGTGCACGCATGCGCCTCTGAAAGCTGCTGTTTGACTCGACGATTCCCTAACACTGAGGTGCTCTGTTTTCCGTCATTGATCTCAGTTTGGTACATGTCAGTAACTTGTAATGATCAGCCTGAGTTGCACACCTAATACTATTAGTTGAGCCTGATATGCTTGTAATTTATTTTCTAGTAACTTAGAGTATAAGTGATCTAAATCAGGGGCTAAACATCAGAAATGCTTTGCTCTTTTGCTGGGTTTAATCAGTGATTGTGAAAAGTAAGAATATTATCTTCACATTTATCTCCCATCTGCCACCTAAGAATCTCAGAGTGCTTTAAAATCTTTTATTAATGAAGCCATTCAACAGCTTTAGGTATTGCTTTGCCATTCTGTAGATAAGGAAACAGAGGCTCAGTCATGTTGAGCCAGTGAGTGACTGATAGACATGGGAACTGAACAGACACTGAGATTCTCCCTCCCAAGCACTACATGCTGTTATTATAAACTGTTTGACTGATTTGGTGGCAATTTGCTGGCCTTAAAGCGTGAATATCAGCATTCCTGACAATGGGACACCCATGTGGTGACAGGACTGAGTACCCTGCAGTGCAGGTGCCTCCTGGATGGCAAGTTTGCAGTGCCATACAGAGGGCACAGAGCAGTTTTATCTGTGCAAAACAACTTTTCCTGGCCTTGAGTTTTGTTGAGGAAACTGAGGTTGCTGCCATACATGTGGTGGGATACCACATACATAAATATGTACTTGGGGGAAGGGGGGAATGTAACCTGTCATCACACCTTGAAGGGCTGCTGACCCATGAGTCAGCACCCTTGAATCCCTCATCACAGAAGTCCTAATTTTCCTGCAGTCCACAGACAAAGTACTCCAAAAAATTTATTGTGTAGTTAAGCTGTAGGGAGCCCGATTCAGGGGAAGAGGAGAAGGACAGGTATTAAATACACATCACTGAGTAGCTGATTTGTAAAATAAAAGAAATCTGAATGAGTTTCAGACCAGATAATTATAAGCAATGCAACAAAGATCTGCCTCCCATCATCTTACTTTCTGTTTTCTCTGGCTACAGCATTACAAAAAGGACAGAACGTGTCACATATTACAGGATGAGTCAAAGGGGCTACAGGTGCTACAGGTTTAAACACTGAGGACTCAGTGCTGCTTTCCAGGAGGCAGGGGTGGAAAATTCATCACTTTGTGTGGGAAATATAAATGTTTTAGAAAGTGCAGTTATAGAGATAAGAGCAGGGGAACTGCATGGATACACTCCTTGCCCCTGTCCTGCAGCTATTTGCCCTATTACTGAAAGAGAAGAAAACAGAAGAGGTTGTTTCTCTGACTAAACTGTGGTAGCATCCTTCGGCTTTTAATTCCCCTTTAACAGTCCAACAGGCCACATCCTCTTCTCCTCACACAATCCCCTGTTCATGCTGCCCACCTACCTCTTGGGTTGCTGTGGGAGACAGAGCCCACAATGGCCAATAAATTACCAAGCTCAAAAACAAATCACTGCTCCTTTTCCTCATTCAGTCTGCCACCAATCCTTCCCCACATACAGAGGTACCAGCCTAGGTGCTGGTAGGACATACAAAGGTGAGCATCACTTCAGACTGCCCTGGCCAGAGACAGAAAATGCCTGGACAGTCCATGAACAGGAGAAATAGAGTGGCTGTGTGTTGGCCCTCTGATGGGGATTTGCTCTACATTCTGCCTACCAACCTTCCTTTGCTGGAAACCAGTGGTTAAACTGCCTTAGGCAAAAATGAGAAGGGCCAAGAAAACCAAACTCTAGGAGTACACCATAAAAATAAATAATGAAAAAAGGCAAAACCTGTGAAGCTAGCTATAAATACATCACAGGATTCTGGTGACACCATAAAGTACTGGAACTTCACTCTGCCTTGCTTTATGAGATGTCACTGGATGTATTTACTGCCCTGTAGTTCACAGGTGACTCATTTATTTAGCAGCACCACTGCAGGAAAAGGGCAGATTTCAATTGCAGTCTTCCTTTTGGGTGGCAAGGGGAAGTTTATAGTCAGAAGTGAGGTTTCAACATTATTCCCATTAGATTTACTTCAGAAGAGGCTGGCTTTGTTGTATTCATATTAGTTTATTTGATCTGGGTAAACATAGTCTTTCTAAATGCTCTTGTCCCTTCAGAACCAAGATGGAATCCTTTAAAGGATAATGGTTTCCATGATATGTTGTGCCCTACAAATATGAGAAAAGTCTTATTTCCTACACAGCTGTTTCTTTTACTAAAAGAGCAGAGGGTCACTATAATCTGCAGAAATGAGAAATAATAAAACAATTGTTTCTGAGTTTTAGAATCCCAGAAAGAGACCCAGTCATCTTCAAGCCCAGTAAGGGTTTGTACTCTGCCTTATTTAAAGGATCAAGTACAACTTTCTCTATGTTTCTTACTAAATCTTAGCTGTTAAGTACTTTGTTGCACTCAGAACTGAGAAATCAGTGCTGCTGTAAAATCACAGATATTTTAAACTGGATCCAATGGGGAAAGTTGATTAGCATTTATCAGGGCAGGGTGCCTGCCAGAGAGAGGACAGCTTTGCCTCCACCAGTAGAGGCTAACAAGGTACAGTGTTAGTCAGTGCTTTGGTATATAATAAGGTTAAGAGAATAAGGTCAGCTAGAACAGCCTGTCACCCAGAAGCTTTTGCCAGACTGAACTGCTTCTCTCAAAGTTCAAAACAGTTCCATTATTTTTTTTTTAATGTACTTTTACAAAAACAAGGAGGGTGAAAATATGTCATACATATGATGTTAAAATACAGTTTTAAATAAACTAAACTAAAATAAACCAGAGGGAATTGCATGCTGCAGAGAGCTTAGAACTGGCATATAGACACCTTTGTCTTTAGCAAGCTATTTCAAATTCTGCTGACAACAGCAATGACCAAAAATCCTGGTAAATTCCTCAGCACTGCTGGCAGAATTAACTGCTCTGAGACTAGTCCCTGGTGCCCCACTGTCCTTGTCATCACTGTCTCTCTGCAGGCAGCCTCAAGAGGCAGGACCCAGCAGCACCAAAAAATTATCAGTGTTTGCTCATCCAGAGCGAAAGGGGAGGGTTGCTCCAGGACCGGGCTGAGAAGTACGCACACAGCTGCTGTTATGCAGTACTTTCCTTGTGTGCAGTACTTTTCTTGCATACAACCAACTTGCTGCAGTCTCTGTAGTTCTCAGCTTTAGTCCGTATCTGGCAAAAAAAAAAAAAAGAAAAGAAAAAGGAGGAACCTTTTCTCAGGGCTTCTGTGCTTTCCTTTAAAAACCACTAAGTCCAGTTACCCACAAAAGTTGAAGCATATGTCTTACATGTTACCAGTAACAAAGGTCAGGTATTCTCTTTTCTGCTCAGCTCCAATGGACCACAGATTGCCAAAAGCAACTGATATAGAAGCTTTAGAGCCTAGTTTTGTTCTCATTTATGTCAGGGTGAATAAACTCAACACAGCCAGTAGATTGACATCAGTGAAGGGAAATCTGACCCTTGGTGTTCATTTGTGAAAGAAAAATGCAAGTTGATTACAACCAGGTAGTCTGGGCTAGCAGTAAGTTAGCCAAAAGGGATGGTAACCACTGAGACACAAATTCAGTTCTATCAAACATCCAATTTAAGGGCCAAAAATCTCATAAAGTTCAGACTTTCTGACACACCCAGAGTCCTATGTTGGTGGAAATAAGCAAGAACAAGTGCATGGGCACACAAGTACAGCAACATGTCTCTTTTTGATAAGCATTAATCAACTATAATTGGGAAAGAGGCAATGTCAGGATTTGCTAATGCAAACTGACAATAACATGTTAAAATTGCCTGTTTGCTGGATAATGTGCAAAGGCTGATCCACTGTACTCAGCACTATGCAAACTAACACAAGCTGAGAGTCCCTTCCCTGGAGAGATTATAGACTTGCTGGAAAGGCATGAGCCAACATATGTCAGAACAGCTTTATGAGCAAACAGTACCTTTTCTTGGCCAAAGTCTGCTAGTCTGCAAACCTATGAGAATGGAAGGCACTGGCAATAGTGCCTTGACACAGGAGTGTCTGTCCCAATCTTTCCAAGCCCTGAGCATGGGAGCTCTTCACTCCCTCATCCCTTGGAATTCTCCTTCACAGAAAGTGCTGCAGAGATACCCCTGACCACCTGCACAAAGCACCAGCAAGCATCCTCTCTCCCAAAGCTGCCTCAAAAATGAGGACAAAATCCTTCTCACACCTCCGATCTCCAGCAGATCAGCAATTATGAATGGGATTTGTGTTAAATAAAGGACGCTCAAGTTTAGTTTATTTCAATCATCATAAGGAGGTTCTGTTATTCAGGTACGAACCCTCTCCCCTTCTGTCTCACCAACACTTCAGTCCCACCCTCTGGGGTACTTTATCAAAGTGGGCTAAGCAGGCTCTAGTCTGCTCTTCAGCCATGTGCTGACAGGCAGACTCTCATCTCACAAGAGACAGCTGTTCTTCTGTGGCTGCAGAGCTTTTTCCTCCAGGAAGGTTGGAACTGCATCTATCTCTTACTCTCAGTAAAAGCTGGGCTCAATGGCAGCTGCTCAAAGCTTGTCAGGCAGAGAAACAGAACCTGCTTGGACTTCTTGTATCCCTTTCAGCAATGTGACTTTTTTATCAAAGGTTTGTTCAGGCTCAGAAAGATTCTAGAAACTAAAAGACTAGCCGAGTTTGAAAAAATCAGAGTTGCCCAGTGCTTGACCTTAGATAATTACTAAACCACCAATGAAGAAAAAGAGCCCAACAGTTTAATTTTCTGATCTTTCTTTCACAGTATTCACACTTCTACTACCTAGAAGTTTCACTAAGTGTATCAGTATAAAATGGCAGTGACCTGTAGAACTGGTTTCCATCATTCATAACAGCCCCCTCTTACACATCTGTGATTTACCCTGATTTTATGTTGAGCAAAATTCATCTCTAGCCTAACCCATAGCAACTGATACTATAGATCCACGTGGATGCTCTGTCTATGGAAACAAAACAATAGGTGTACCTTCTTACGTTTGGAATCTGTGTTGGCAAGTCTCAGGTGAAGGGGAACAGCCTGTTTCCAGCCTAGTGTGAGCCCTGCCTGGGATAACACACTGCTGTGATCCCCTGCCTTCAGTGACTCTCACAGCAGCAGGAGGTTAGATGCACCAGCACATCACAGATGTTGCCCACTGTAATTTTGTCTGTATCTTTTCTGCAGATCTAGATCTGGAAGGTCTGCAAGCCGTGCCTTAGACACCAGGGCAAATATTAATACTGCAGAACTAACATCTATGTCACAAATTCTTAGTGTGAAACACTTAGCTGGGAAATTATTTTTAAGAGTTCTGAGTTCTAAAATTTAAATATCAGCTGAAATACTGAAGTAGAAAGACATAGAGAATAGATGGAGCTAAAATACCTGCTGAGATAAATAGGGAACTACTTTAATTTTACCGATGAAAGCAGAAAGAAGACTTATTTTTTCCTTTTGCACTCAAAGAAATCTTGTCTGACACAGAAAGGAAAAGCTGGAAATACTGTTGCTCCTTTAAACTGACTTCTGTGCTAATGAAAAGTGAGTTCTCTAATATGCACTGTGCACAGGCTCCCCTCTGCTTCCCTTCTCTCTTCCATCTATCATTTTTGCCTGGCTTTTGCCTGCAATCACCTGTTCAGCTCACAGCAATAACTTCCAGGTGACTGCTGTTTGCTGTGGTCATCCAGCCACCAAAAAAAAAAAAAAAAAGAATTAAAAGCAAAGAAAGATATAGGGGGAAAACCTTTCAATGCTCCGAGTGTCTCACCACCTGACAAAGAGCAAACTGATTCCAGCAGCCAAGCCTCCTTGCGTGGGAGCTGCTGGTAGGTGTAATTTCCTAAGATGTATACCTTGTCAGAGTGAAGGAGATGAAAAGAAAAAGAAGGTCAGAGCAGCCAAAGCTAAAAATTTGAAGGACAAAAGAAGATGCTGTGGGGAACAACTCTTCTGCTTTTAACCCTGAAGGAGCCCATTCTGCATGGTCTGTGTCAAATTACTTACCAGCTAGGTTGTAACAAACAAGAAGCTGTTAGATGGCCTTCCCCATGCCCAAAGGGGACAGCTGTTATTACAGGTGGTGCCTGTGCTACACAACCTGCACAGGGTAGAACAAGTATACAGTCCAATTGCTCTCAGCCACTGTGGAAATGAACTTTTCCCCTCCAGGTAACTAGGCTCATAACAGAGCAGACAGACCTGAAGAGGTTATATTGTCCCTCTCTCCACCAATGCAGTATAAACTTTGCCTACAAGACTCTTGCTGATGTCCCAAGTGCAATGATGAAGAATCCATTCTCTGGAAGCAATATACACCAGCAACTTTATGAATATATTTTTTCCCTCCTTCTCAAAATTTGCCATAATCAAAGAAGTCATGTGTGACATGTATGAACTAGAAACGCATTATTCAGGATATAATTAATCTTAGCTTTCCCTCTGCCCAGGTATGAACATACTAAAATGTTGTAACTAACAGCAGTAGATAATATATTGCAACAGTCTTATGGTAAATATAAGCATTTCACTAAGTATGTGAGCAACATGACCACCAAACAGGCAAACAAGACACAGTTATTTGCTCATAGGAGGCCTCCAGGCAACAAAAAGTTGCTACAAAGGACAAGATAAGCATAAGGGATGCAAACAGACAGGCATCCTGCTAACACACAAGAAGCATGTCTGGGGGAAAAAGAACAGGAGAAGAAGCACTGTTGGCAGTTGAAGATCCCATTTTTGGGAGATCAAAATAGCATTAAAGAATCAAGCACGTAAAGGGTAATTGGATATGGAAGATGACAAGCCAGCATCACTTCCAACTTCTCTCATCCTTCTCTACTTCTCACTTCTTCTGCAGCTAAAGCAATCAAGAACTGTAGCTGTCAGTGCTAAGTGTAAAGAATCAGCTCTGTGGCACTGTATAGTCACAGTTAATTTAGGACATAAATGTTAAAGAACAACAGTTCTGTAGTTTTATATATAAAGCAATAATTAATGATAATATTTGAGAACTAACCACTGGCATAAAGTGTGCTGCTACTCAATGAGTTCAGTAAAGTTTTGGTTTAAAGTTCAAAACTGGCCTGATTTACTAGTGTTCTTATGTTCCCTTCCTAGCAATCTGTAATTCCCCAATATACAGTACACACACATTTTCAGTTGCATTACTGAGGTGTTATTTCCTTCCTCTTTACAGATACTATTTGAAGTCCTCCCTAGACTAGGACATTTGCTCTATTGTTCCTTAGAAATGTATGGGATTTAGACTCCACTCATTACTGCTGGTTTCCTAGAGACTTTTTCAAAGTATCCACATTTTTCTTGAAGTGCAATGTCCTAGACTGGATGCAGTCCTTCAGATAAAGTCTTATAAGCACTGCATACACAAGAATAATTATTTCATGTATCTTATTGATAATACTCCTTTTTACATTCTCTATAAGGTGTTTGCCCCTCTTGCACAGAAGGAGAGCTCATATTGGCACCCTGCAATGTACTCCCAGTTATATATTTTGTAACGGAATTATATATTTTTTAATGGAAAATACCACTAAGCCCTGGTCCACAGGCTCCTAGGCCTTTCGCACTGAGATTTTTAAAAGCAGAAAGTGCAGCTTTGGTCACTGCAGTATTATGCTGAAATGAGTAGTCATACAGCATCAGCTACCTGTTCCCTGCTGATATATGAAATACTTCCAAGGACAGGCCCTGGCTTCAAGGCATGGAATGCACCCACACAAACAAATCAAAGAGATGGAAGCAGAATACACTCTGGGTCCATTTGCAGCAACTGATCAGGGACCTTACTGGGATACTTGGTCTCCAGCAGAGAGGCTCAACAAAAGCATAATAGTGAGAATAAGGAGCACGAACTGCTTTAAAAACATCTCTCTCTTTGTGAAGCACCTCCCTCTCCTGTCACTCCCCAGGGTCTCAAACTCCACCTACACAAGCTTCCCCAGAACTGCAGGTCTCCTGAGGCCCCAGCAGTTTCCTTGACTTGTCATGTCCTCCAACTCACATGTAATTCAGAGTCTTCATAGTATTCACATGGATGCAAAAAGCCAAGCTCCTCAAACTGAACACTTCCCTTTACCCAGTGCTGTAGTCTTTGAGCAAAATGGGAGGGAAGGCACATCACACAACAAAATCCCACTGGAGCTGCAAACACTACCAGAGCAAGTACAGTTACCAGGAGTACAAGGACCTTAAGGACCAGGCGGCCATGCAAATTGGGACATGGAAACAAAGGGAAGGAGTAGCAAACTCCCTCAATGATAGGCTGTATACAACAGATTAGGCATGAACTGCTACCAACATAGATGTATTATCTATTGGGCAGAGCTAACAAAAAATCCAGCTACTCATTGTAAAGGGCCAAGGAAAAAAATAAAACCAGCAATGCAGGGGTTACACTTAGATGCATACAAGCACATGTGCATGCACAAGAGCACACACATTTCTGCTCTGCTCTCTCCCCTGTAGCCTCTTTATCTCCTCCCCAGCCCATCAGCCCAGGACAGCTACAGAAGAAACAAAAAAGAAAAAAAAATGGAAAATAGCAGAGTGCCTGGCATAACCTGTAGAGGGAACTCACTTGAAGAACCACACTTCTTTACGTCTTCCATATGAAGTTTGAATTGGTCATACAAAAGCCATCTGCACCCTGGACCAATATATCTCTTAAGTAACCCCTTAAGTTATAATTAGGTCTGCACAGTTTTAATTAGATGCCACATTTCACCCCCCCTTGCCATTTTATTAGTCACCTAAAGTGAGCACTCAGGATGGCAACACACAGTCTGCCACTGACTCGTCCGGGGTACTGGCAGAAGTATGGTGGGTATATGAGGGTGAAAGAAATGTGAGTGGTCTGCAGGATGACTAACTGTGAATCATTTTGTTGCTGTCTTTATCTCTGCATTCTGATCTTCTCCTGCACAGAAATCTGAAGGTAGCTATTTTGTGACAGCCCAAGCTACCAAAAAAACCCCAAAGAGACAGAAAGCAGCATGTGATCAACAGAACAAGCAGATATACAGGTGCTCTGTATAACACATTTTCTTGCACTGAGACACTACTTACCCACTACCAGCCCCTACACTAGGTGTTATCACCAGAAATGTTGCAGCAGACAGATAAAACAAGGGCATCTGATATTCCTGGCTACCTAAAAAATGTTTGTTCTACAAGCAGCAGAACTGCAGAAAAAGCTGATTAGGAAATGAGGCTTTATGATTCCCCTTTGTTGTGTTGTGTGTGCCCTCCCCTGCTCACCACAATGTCACCACATGACCTTTGGTTCCCCCTGCATTCTCTCACACTCTCTCCTCTGATGTGCTCTGGTTTTTGTCCTATTTCCTTACCCCACTGTAACACCTTTCATTTCTTTTCCTTCTCATGTCTTGCTTTGGCTGAGGAAGAGGTAGTCAGTGTGGATGCAGGTTCAGAGTTGCAAGCCTGCCAGCTAGTGGGCCAGCCCTTACACCTCAGCAGGGATGGGGAACAAGTTTTGGAGGAATTCAGTATCTCTGGGGCTTTAATGCTCCTGTCAAATGCGGTGGCTGCCAGCCAGGCAACCAAAGGGTGATGGTCAAACAGAGTGATTGTGGAAGCATGGTTTCCCCATAAGACCAGACAGAAATAATACTGCATTTCCACACTTGTACAGAATGGTCCAGAAGGAATCCTTCAAAATTGAGTAATTCTATTCCCCTTTGATCATGCATTATTCTCCTCTAGAAATGGGAGATTTCATCTGGCACTGGCAGCAGGACCTAGACCAGCTAGACCCCAAAAGGTAGGATGCTGCTCTTCCACACTGCAAACATTGCTTCTGTATCAGAGCCAAACAATGAACAAAGCTTGCACTGGAAAGAGAAATCAATTATCTAATGAAGTTAGAGGAGAGAAGAAAATAGTACACAAGTGTAAATTTCAACACCAGTAGAACAGCACATTTCCAACTTCTGTCAGGGAAATGGGTGGCCTCTGAGGGAAGCCCCAAGCTGTCTAATTATTTGTGGGTTCTTTGAAACCCTTTGACCCATCCCCAGAAAGAATGCTGAGCTGTGAAATACTTTTAACAAAATTTTCATCTAAGGAATAAAGCTGTAAAAAACTTCTGTTTTCAACAAAGGATGATCTAATAATTTGTGTTTTGTTTGTTGTTTGTTTTTAGTTTTTTGGGTTTTTTTGTTTTTTTTTTTTCCCAGCAAGCTGTATTGCAGCAGATCACTCTCATTATTGAATTTTCTCAGGCCACTAGTTACAGGCTGAAAATAATACATATCCAGATGTTTATACAGAGCTTATCATAGCTTAGGTTACATAAATCATGGTAAAATAGGGTTAAAATCACACTAGACAAAGCACTGAGACAACCAGGCAAAAATCCCACTCTATCCAAATGGGACAGCTGGCATTTAGCAGGTATTTTTACCACCATCCATCTTCATTTTTCTCCTTATCTCCCATATTTGTAATGGCCCATCCCACCCTGCACAGTAACACACACAGGCTCACCCACTCACTCCCATTTCTTGTCTTGCCAAGAAAAGCATCCTGGTGGGATTCAATCATTTGTTGTCCACAGAACTTCTGGTGTGTGTCTCTAAATAGCTGACATCTGGAGGAGCTATACCTTCCTTGGCACAATCAGATGCTGCCAAAGAACATGACAAAACGCCTCATTCTTAAAATATCTTCTCTCTTCCCCCTACTTCTTTCCAGCAAGGTTTTGTATTTTTTTTTTTTCCGAGAGGGATTCACAGTCCACTTCATATGGTGACCAGCTTTCCCAGCTGTTGTTCCCAGGGACATAAAGAAACCATCAATGTAAAACTGGTAACAATCCATTATTTCTGCCCTCACGTCTGCAACATACTCATAACTGTTTAGGAAGAATGCATCATTCTAGAATGCTGCTGCTGAGCCAGGGAAACAAGTGGAGCATTGGATTCTTTAATTACAAAACTCCACTTTCCTCTTTATTATTCAGAAAATTTTTATAGCAGCTAAAACAGAGGCTTCGCAAACTAGAGAATTTTTTATCTATACAAATATGTTTCACTTAATGATTCTTTCTGGCTCACAAACAAATAGGGAGTCTACAAGAATATGATCCTGATCTTGATATGATTAAAATACTGAAAGAAATGCAGAAGGGGGGAAATGATACATGGATTTCCAGCTCGCCTCAATTTTGAATGCTTGATTTTGCAACAAAAATCCCAAATTACTCCGAGCAGGGTTGTTGTTGGCTTTTTTAACGTTCTCTCTCTCACACATGCCAATCTATTCATGTTCATGTGTAATCTTTACTTCAGTGGAGTATGCTTTCGTTCAAAAAATACAGCTAGCACATACATGCCTCAGGTCACCCAGGCAAAAGGGATTCAAACAGCCAGCAAAGTGATGGGCAGCACAGATGCTCCTAAACTGATTAAATTGCTGTTGCTAGAACAAACACACCACAAACCCTTGCCCTTTCGGTTTATTCAAGGTACCCTGTCATTCTTCTCCAGCCCCTTCCAAACTGCTCTTGTTAGCAGGTTGAGGGAATTAAGTTGACTCACTAATATTAACAGGTCTCTCTAATTCAATAGCAGCTTGTTCAGAGAATGCCACCTGCCTTCTCCTTAAGCAAAAGATACTGAAACACAGCCAACACCTTAGCCAGCTGTTTCAAAAGCTAAAATTAGACACACCTGTTTTAACAGTTGTTTCAGCAGCTGGACATTGGGATTTGGATCATTCAGATTTACTCACAGCTTTTTCCCCTTAGAGCCAATAGTGCAATTTTAGTGTTTCATCCTGTGTTTAGAGAAATTTATGCTGCAGGGGACGGTGTGAATGAATCAAAAGAGGTCAGAGTTTTTCTCTTCCACATTGCTGGACTTAGCTACAATCCAAGAAAAACTGCCTTTTCAGTTCCTGTCTTCAGATTCCAATGGAATTGACATATTCTGGTCTTGACCTAATATACAAGAACAATATCTTGAACCATCTATAAACGAATGTAATGATAAGCTGCAGGTATAAAATGGCAAGTTTGTGAGATTTGTACTCTCCATTTGCTGCAATGGGTTGGCAATGCTCATAGCTAAAGCCAGAAAGTGAATCCTGCCAACTTTTCCATGCAAAACCCACTTCCCCAGCATCCAAAGCACAACTGTCCCACCAGTTGTCTTCACATTCAAAGTGATCCCCCCCTGCAGAAACCTATGTCATGCTGGAAACAAAAACCACTGAGATGTTATGAAAGAACTGACTGCAAAGTGAAAGACAAAATAAATTAAATCTTACTGAAATTACACTTTAAACACTTGCTAGAGCTGTTTCCAAGCTTGTGTATCTGACCAGGTTGCTTGAGAATCCAAAAACCTTGTCCTAAAAGGAAGGTTCAATTCCCTAAAATCGCGGTATTTCACAATCTAGTTCTGTTTTACTTTTTCCCTGAGGCAAAATCAATTTATACAGTGCTATCCAGACCCATTTATTCCCAAACTAGAGTCAAGCCCTCTGGTGTTGACTGTGGGACCAACTGGTAAACACGATCAGGGAGATAATCCATGTTACAAAGAAGCATGCAAAACCAGGAATTCCATAAATTTGTGTTACAGCTAAGAAAAAGACACAGAAGAATTCTCAAGACAGAAGTTACAGTTGGCCCTGTAGCCTTAGTGTTCCCATATAATCAGAAGCCATAAATAAATTTGTAAACATGAGTGCACTGAGTCATATAAAAGTAAACATCTCACTGAGTATATACTCATTATGTACTCCCCTGGAATGGGCACCTGAGTGTTTTCAAAGAAAAGACACTTATGACATGAACCCAGAGAGGTAGCATGCACACCTATGGAGATTATTTATAATGTACATAAGTGCATGCAAGCATACAACCATGGCCACACATCTCTGTAGCCAAGGGAGCAGGGCCCTCAGAGTACAGTGCACATTATCAGCTTCCCATCAAAACACACTGCAAATTTTCTAAGAGAAAGGGGCAAGGGCAGGGAGACTACTTGGCTGTCAAATGCAATAATAAATGCTTGTCAAGAGTGTTTTTGAGTAAAAGTGCTTGGAGAAGTGGGGCCACCATGATCAAACTGTCCGAGTTGAACTCAAGAGCAGGGAAGGCAGGAGAGACACTGACATAAAGACTTTCTCCTCTTTCTGGGAAATAATGAACAAATCCTTCAGGGTAATTACTCTGTTACACCTGCTAGCCCTGCTCTCAAGTCCATATGAGACAAAAGATGCTCCTATCTTCCCTCAGATTAAATGTGCCTTGTAAAAAGCGATCAGAGATTGGCACGATAATTATCCTTCCTCATTAGAAAGCAAGCCCTGAACCTGACTGAATATGACTCCTCTGTCAAGGCCCTTTGTGAGCTCTAATAGAACCCAGCCAACATCAACAGGCACAACACTTCATGTGAACAAAACAAAGCAACATATCAAGTAATCTTGTCTTTTTAGTTGCTTTTTCTATTCCAAGCCTGATAAGTGAGGTGGGAAGGTGCCAAATTCTTTTTTAACTAGTATAAATGAGCCTAAATGTCACAGAAGAGCCTTGTGAAAAGCTTTCTAAATGTTTTTCTCTCCTGCATCTAAAATAGATTGCTCTTTTTTCTTTTTCTTTTCAATTAAAAAAGGCACACTCTCTCAGACCACTGCCTTTCACCATTCCAAGTGTCAGCCAGCTGTACCTGTAGGGACCCAGAGAGCTTTCAGTGTTTTTTGGGAGCGGCATATACCAATAGTGCAAGGGCACACCTTTGCACATGGAAGCCAGAAAGAAGGGTAAACACATATATAAATACAAAGTTAAAAACTCTTCTGACAGGAGCATGAGCAAACCTGAAAGGACTTTCTGTGACAGAACATACATGCTCCCTCATTTTTATATATTTTTTAATGCATTTGGAGCATATTTGTTGGTTTGGTTCTTTTCTGTTAGCATGAACGTGAGCAGTGACTAACCTCCAAGAACTCTGACCCCAGTGACTGCAGCACCACCATGGAAAGGGCAGAGCTGAAGCAAAACACTACTCCTGGCAGAGACAGGGCAGACAGGACAATCTCATTTGAAAGGGATGAGTGGGAACAGCTCAAGCTTCCACAGTGGTGCACATCTGGATATGACTGGTAGATGCAGCACACTGAGAAGGATGGGTGGTCAATGGCCAGTTGTTATGGGAGCTTTGTGACAGCAGATGAGGGCAGACAGCACTGGCTAGTGCACACACTGAGCATTAGGAAGAACTGCAGAGAACTGTGTTTAGTGGCCTTAATGAATCAGCTACTTCCCTTTTAGTACAACCAACTGTGGTCACTTTATCATCCCAAAGGTCTCTCCTACCTCCTCAGTCTGGCTCATTTCTTGATGTTCTCCAATAAAAAGCTCAGACTGCATTTCTGGTCTTACCAGAACAATGTCAGGAGAAGCATCCCCTTTGGTTCTGCAGCCAAATATAAGGCTCAAAGAACCGATCACATCCTGTTCAAAATGATGCTACTTTGCAGCAGTAGGAGCAGAACTCTGTTAATACATTACAGTATCCTGCACCACTGTCAACTGAGATGTGTGGTGCCAAAATGCAATGGCATTTAAAAAGAAAAATTATGCTCCAATTACAAGATTACAAATACATCACAAGAACACAGAAAACACATATAACCTACAGGAATGCTATAACTTAACATACAAGAGCAGAGTCAGACACCAAATTTAGGACACCTGACATCACAGAAGGGTCACCTTGGATACCTGCAAAGGAGCCCTCTGCAAGCTATTCATGCATGGGACTCCACTGCAACCTACCCCATTCTCAGCCTCCTTACAACACCCAAATCAAGAGACACCTTCTACACTGAAAAAATGAAGTCTCACAAAATTAATTTTACTATTTCACCATCTGCCACAGTCTGCTCTTTTCCCAAGAAGGAATGTGGGCCTTTCCATTCCAGGCAAAATCTAGAAGCTCAGACTAGTAAAATTACCATCCTCTGAAATCTGAATCTGAGAGCTGGCCCCTCAGGTGCAACAAGAGGGATTTTAAACTTTTTTTTTTTTAAATATTGTACTGTTCCTTTTATTTGCCTTTTCTTTTTGTATGTGGGTAAAGGGAGAGGGAAACTGGGAAGTGGGGGGCTGTTTTCATGCTTTCATCTGTAGTAAATAAAAAATTGTGTTTCATAAAAATTAAATGAGTAGATTCAATGACACTGTATGCCTGCAGGAGCTCAGATTCTAAGATACACATCAGCCACCAGTGGCCTCAAATTAAATTATGCACTAGCAATAAAAAGCATCTCACATTTAAAAAACAACAGAACCTCTTGATCAGTGAACATTTCAAAATCTCTGCTCTGCAGAGGCATACACAGGTGTTTGCTAGGCAGATGTGACAGAGCATTACTACAATGGAGCAGTGGTTAATTGCTGTGATCATTTAAATATGCATTTATTTGCCTTTGGATTGAGAAAATGAAAATCTAAAGTGCAGTTGTTTTGTGGCCCCAGTGCTAGTAACCAGCCTCCTCATCTAGGTAAATTTGGGTAGGCAACATTGCTCTTCCTTGCCTTGTCTCAGCTTGCCTAAAACTGATCATCTTCACAGAAATCTGACTTATTTCATTGGTCTCCTTCCTCCTGTGACCACTTGCCTCTTTCCCTTTTCTGTCTTCCTTCCTTGTCTCCCTGTTTCATGGGCTGCACTGGGACTGAGAGCAAGAGGAGCACATGCATAATCCCATTTCTTTACCTTGCTGCTTACAGCATTTCTCAATTTCAGCAAAGTTCCTCTTTATTATTGCTGGCTGGCACCTTATTTGCATAAGGATGAACTATGAAGTAGTGTTACCTCTCCTCTTCTGCAATACCAGAGTCTCCTGATGAGTTTGAGTAGTTTTAAACAGGGTTATGCTTTCTCTTGTGCCCTCTTGCAAGCTTGGTACTGTGCCAGGCAGCTGCAGAATGGCTGCATTGAGTGCTGAATATTCCCTGTGCAGCAGGATAACAGGAGCTCTGAGGGGGAAGGCTCATCCAAGCTCCCACAGTAAAGCCTGGCAAAAAGAATGACCATTCCTGCTGCCTTGAAAATGATGTATGTGCCAAGAGGCTTTGTACAGCTTACAGCCATGCATGATGCCCTACACTGCTGCCTGAAGCCTGGCACATGCTGTAAATGGCCACGCAGAGACACACACTCAAGAGCACCGACCTGAACACCACCAAATCAAGTAATGTAAAAGGTAAAGTAACCCCACTGCCCAGGGTCAGCCTTTGCTTGCAGGGTTCGTTTTTATGTAGATATTCATGTCTAGTTTAATGGCTGGCACACTGAAGGGGATAGCAGGAGATAAACTAGCTTGTTCCTTTTGGATAGGATTAAAAGCTTTTACACTGGTTCAGCGCTTCTTGAGAAAAATAACTGTTTCTCCCACAAATCTCAAAAGGCAGGAGGTTGCAGTCTAGCTGGAAATGGTGACGACAGGCCTTGTGGCACTTCTGCTCTAAAAGGAGCTGTGAAAAAAATACTATTTTCTCATCTTCTCAGAATTAACCAGATCAAATATGCCTGACCTTCTGAAGAGCAGGAAATGTTGGGGCACTCCTCTGTCAGTGCTTAGACCTGAGAGAAAAGCTGAGGTCATATCCAACTGGTATGACTAAATTACAAAAAACTTACAAGTAGCTTAACCTGAGCAGTTCCCTTGCAAAAGCAGCTACAAGAACCCCTGGCCAGTGTGATCCCAGCAGCCCACACAGAATTCACCTCCCTGATGGCCTCAAAGCAAGGGCTACATATTTACAGTAAGTCACATACTAAATACAATTTGCAGCGTGCTAGCAATGAGAAGGTTTACTGCTAAGAAAGATATGGGATTGGCACTTTTTTTTTTTTTTGTCAATTTTGCCAGACATTTAGGTAAAACTCTACTTGTCCTGGGAAAGTGGCCAGACAAGATTATGCAATACCACTGACATCTCATTTTCTGTATGCTTATTAACTCTGCCTATTGACAAATTTCATCACAGTTACAAACACTGGCATAAACAATTATTTTCTTATATTCAGCCAAGTTTTCAAAAGTTTTGTAAATCCCTCATCATTTACAGGAAAATAGGGTCTGCCAGTTAATAATTTAGTCAGACTCATGCAGAATACCCAGCTATGTAGCAGAATAGGAGACTCCATTCTCCTGCTCTAAAGCTGCTGCAGAAGACCTGATCTCCCCACTGCAAGTGGTGTACAAAAATACCAGCACACTCTGAGCAGCTCTGGGCCTATTCAGCACAGCAAGCAGAGCACTTGGCTTTGTTCTACATCAAATGCACAATCCTGAAAATATACAAAAATCCTATTCCAAAATCCAGGGCTATACAAAGAAATTGTTTACTACATACGAATGTTTTATATTTGTAAAATGTATGGTATCAAACTATTCCTAAGGAATTTACTGCCAGAGTGTATATAGAAAGGAAGCATTGATTACTCCAATCAAAGGAGAGCCAAGCTGAGGAAGTGAGGGACAAACCACATCACTGGTGGGGGCTGGGGTGTCTCTGTGTGTTTCTACACAGCCTCTAATGACATGATCACATGCTACTGTTTTTTGACATGACCTTTCCTTCATTCCTTGCACAAGAAGAATGGTGCCTGTTGAAGGTGTCATTAATGATCCTATGTTTTTTCTTCATTGCTCCATTTGTGGCCCTTCTGCACATTACTAATCCTGCTCTGAAGAGTAATTTATTTCCACATGGGCTTTTCTGTGGTGCCACTCAGCAAAGCACTGGACTGTTTTGCAAAAACTAATTACTTTGGATAACACCTTTCTCAGGTGATAAGCTCATTTTACAAATGCTGAGCTCAGGAATAGGGAAATTGAATCCAAATGTCCACTGGTATTGAATGTTCAGTCTCAGATTGCAAATTCTGCACACACAGTGAGCTTAGAACCTAATAGAACCTTTCACATTCAAAGCATAGCTGGTGCTGACTTAATTCCTGCTTTTAAGGGCTCAATACTGTTTCCATCCAATCTCTAGATCTCAAGTAAGAGACCGGAACACAAGAAATGCATAATTCAGAAGAAAAAATTAACTTAGCAACTTCCCCAGCATCATACTGTGACTCCGGAGTAGAAAGAGGGATAGAAAAATGAGATGTCGCCTAATCAATGCTTTGCTAAAGAGGTATCCCTCCCTTGTAGGAATATTTTTCTTCATTCGCTACACAGTCAGCTTCAGAAAAATCAAAGTGGCATCCTATGTACAAGGGCATCAATGTGAGAACAGATCTCAAGTGCCAGAAGCTCCTTTTTCTTCTGTGCACAGCATGGGTGAAAGGCATATAGGGGAAATAATGAGTAAAGATGTTACCAAACACTGTAGCACAAAGACCATAACCAAAGGATCACAAAGTCTATTTACAATAATTTTTAACTCCTTGACTTTGATTGCCCCCAGTCCTTTCAGATTTGTTAAACGGGAAACAGCTTATATAAATATTTATATAGAGATAGATAGATTTGAAAATACAGATATATAAATATATATATATGTACATAAAAACATACAGCCTTCTCTAAAACTTATTTAAAGTTTCAGTGAGTTCCTTTTGATTTAAAGAGATGCTACCATATCCATCGGCATTTCTGTTTTACATTTTTTATTGAACAAATCTAGAACTGAAAACTAGATTTCCTTCAAATTCCCCTACCTGCATAATGCAAGGAAATGAAAATGTCTGTCAGCAAAAGTAATGTGTTTAATACCACGCCAGCCCTAAACATCAGTAGAGATTTCTGTGTATTGCAGATAATTCTATCACCAAGCCATATTGCTCTGTGATGTGCTTTTATCTTTGCTGTAGGATAATATCAATATTTCAAGCACGAGCAAAAGAATGTTTTATGAGATTGATGTGGGAAAATATGGTGACAGGTACATAAAAAAGGGCAAAGAAAAATGCCAGGTACTCATCATAAATGCCTTCCATTCCCACCAGAATTTGTCTAGTTTATCCAACTTTAATCAACAAGTAGAGGTCCACTGGGGCACCAGTGACTTGGATTACATTTTCAGTGCCAAAGAATGTTGTAGTGTGTTTTTAAGTTTATCAGTTAGCTCCCCCATTTAATGTATTGTATCCCCCCCATTCTATGTAAATGGTTCCTCCCTCCCCAGTTTTCCCGCCACTGCTCCCCCGGCAGTTGGTTTCCATAGAAACCCCTGCCTTCAGTCATTTGTGTTATATAATTCCTCCTCCCCTATTCTTCCCTATAAGTAAATGTTTTCTCCTCCCTGGGCCCAGTCAATCACCCTCCACTCCTCCCAGCTTTCGAGAACATTCTTCTCTCTGGGGGTTGTGGTTGGCTGAGGTCCCAGGGCCCCTCCTTTACTTTGTATTTAATGGTTACTTATGTATGTCCATTATGTTCAGCACCTCCCTTTAGGTTTTCCTATTGGTTAGCTGGGCTTCCCTCCCTTCTCCTCCCCTTTCCTTTAAAACCCGGTCTCTCCCCTTGATCGGGGCCATTTTGCTGGCTGGTGCCTGCCCCCGTTGGTGCCTCCAGACCATCAAATAAACCGACGTTTCACCCCCAGCAAGTGGTCGCCTCCTCATTCGTCTCCTCTAGCGCCACTCCGAGCTCAACATCCAGCCCAGCCTGAGGCCAAAGACGCCGAAGGGGGCTGGCTTCCTATGCGTAGGGGCGTCGGCCATTCTCACCCCTTCAGCTAGCCGGACATAGGGCCGCGTACACCCTCGCGCAAAAGAAGAACAGCAAGCAAAAGAAAAAAGAATAAAGAAGGTAACAGGATAGGGAGACTGTCACCTACATCCTAGAAGTTCAGACCTTTAGAGGACAAAATCGTATATTGTTAAACTTTTAAATTAATTAAAAAGAAGTTATTTTTAAAGAAGAAAACAGAATGGGAAAAAAAAAGTATTGAGCTACTTGCTGTACTGTACACATGCCTGATAAAGGCCAGATGACTTGGGGCAAAACTACTCAGGGAATAAAACCCATGATGCCCTGAGCAGGCAGCTCTTTAGGCACTGCTGGAGCCTGTGCATGGAAGCGCCCAAACAAGAAGTTAACCCTGTATGGCTCTGGTTGAATTTGGATGAATTATCACCTCCTGCCTACTTCTGAAAGGTAGAAAAGGTAGGTTTTCTGCAGAAAAACTCTCAGCTACAGACACGATTATACCAAGAAAGACAGCGTTTTTCCCCAGTACAGCTAATTAGTTACCTGTGCCCCACACTGGCACAAGATCTAAGCTTGTTTATATAAACTTTGCAAGTAACTCTTCTAGCAAATCCACCAACACAGATCATTTGTCATATTGTCCTTTTTTTTTTCCTCTGGGGCTTGCAGTTCTTCCCAGTTTGACAACGGAACTGATGACTAGTATTTAACCCCTTTCCACATTAACACTGCAGCTGTTCAGCCAGGCTGATTTGTTACTGTTGTTTGGTGTTAGATACCTCAATATTTGTTTGTTGAACTGAGAACCCTTAACAGGAAGCTGAGTTTCAGAAAAAGAGCAATTGGCACCTTCTGCAATCAGTTTTAAAACTGTTCCAAGTCATTAAAAATGAGATAATCAAAATTATTAGTTCTGTCAATCTTGTCTGATTTAATTGGAAGCAAAAGGAAATCTCACAGACCAATCTTTTCTGAAACATCCACTGTCCAACTCAATGTTCTCCTGGGGACAATCAGATAGTTTTTAGTCCATCTGAAACAGTGCTCGTTTCAAACCCAATTTCATGAAATGCCTAAAAAACTCTTAGAAAATAACTCTAATAATAAGTACTGAACCTTTTATGATGTTACATTATTACCAGACAGTAAATTCGTCTGTCTCCCCAAATCCCTTACCAACTTCTTTTAAACACATAAATAAAGAGGGGGAGTTTCAGTGGATATTATTTCACAATATGTGGATTTGAGACATTTTAATAAGAAAGGCACTTTCAGGCTAAGAGGTGTGAGTTGTACACCAAAGAGAATGGTTTAATACACTGCTTAATGCTGTCATCAAAAAGGATAACAATGTGATGGCTTTTACATATTTTAACATATCTTTAGTGCTGGAAAAAGTGATAGTGAAAACTATATTTGTATATTACAGAAATGTCAGAAGTGACACAGAACCACACAGTTCCAACAGCTTTGCTTCTCCCTGACCAAAGAAATATTACCTGAACAGAGAGATCCAGGGATTTCCTCTGAGAGTGACTCTTTAAGAGAGTGCCTCTGCCATATACCCACCAGTTCATGTGAAATAATGAACACCTGCCATGTCCTCACATCCTCTTGCTTGTACATACAGTGTGTTTTTTCAAAAGCTTTGACACAGAGTCAAGGTATGACATGTTGATAACAGCATTTGAAACAGGAGCAAGATGGACAAGATACTCCTATCTACCAGGGAACAACCCATGACCAGGGATCCCCTGCTGGGCAGAGGGTCATGCAAGAGACCATGATTTTGGAGAGGCCATCACAGCAGCAATCACTGTAAGCTCTCTGTGCAAGGACCTAGAGACATCCTGAAGCATAGATATATATACCTGTAACAGCACTGTAGCAGTAGTACCATGGATGAAAATAACTCTTCTAGGAGAGGGAAAAGGCTCCTCCCTCAGCTGTAGCCTTTCTAGCAGAACCTTGCCAGGAAAAAAATCCTGAACTGTGTGCCCTATGATCATACAGAAATACTGTTGGGGGTGCATCCTTCTGTTTCTTAAAAAGAGGTAGTGGATGCCATTAACTTGAAGACAGCAGCCTCCTTCCTTAAAGACAGCAGCCTCCTTCAATTGGCAGCAGCCCACAGCAAGCCTTGGTGCCTTTCCCTTTCCCAAAAGGTAGAAGGGGAGAACTGGTATTTTCTGGAAGCAATCCTGCATCCCCCTTTAGGGAGTAGCCTCTGCATGAGTCCATAATTGCAATAATAGAAAGATTTTGACTCTCATAGTCCCAAGGATGGGAAGATTGTGAGGTCCCATATGGGAATTTCCAGGAGCAAATATGGGACTTAACTGCTGAGGCATTGACTATAAAAGGGGAGGCAGAGGAAGTCATATTGCTCTGGCTCTATTTAGTCCAAAACATAAGTCTTGTTTTTGTGTTCCAGGCTCCGTCAGGCTTGTGATATAGGACCCAGTCTACTCACACAGCACATATCCATTTAATGATTCCTGTGGACTCAGATTGACCAAGTGGCTCTGTCTTTGAGATACTGTTGCAAAAGGAGAGCTTTTAAACTGCTAAAATGCCATGTAAAAGTAAATGGTCTTTTAGTGTTCTGTACCAGGGCTGTTCTAAATTGTGCAAGCTCTAGCAAAAAGTATTAACTTGTACATAAATGTTTTCTCCTGCTCTTTTATTCTTCCAATGAACAGGAAGTCCCTAGGGTCCTGTTAACTGAGAACAGTAAAGACTACTTTCACTCGTCAACAGAAACAGGTTTTACATCTAACAATAAAGTATTCTGGCACTTTATAATGTGTATTTGCTTTTAGCTCCATACCCCTTAAGAGGGATGCTAGCACTTTTGCACATTCAGTGGGGGTAAATGGGGAACATCTGAAGCCCCCTGTGCCCACTTTCTGGAGGACAGGGACTTTTCTTATTCCATGGAACACCATTACCTTCTTGAGGAGTCAGCATCTCCAAACAGTCAGGCAACATCTTCCAAGAGAGTGTTTGGATTTATCAGCATGTAGGACAGCTTCCAGATTTCTCTCAGGTTTCTGTCACAACACCAGTTTGCCTTGTCCTACCAATCAAAGACCTCTGTTCCCTATGAAAATATTAAGAAATCTGTGCTAAGATAGAATGGGAGAGAATAAGTGATAGAAATTTCCAAGAGGGAGCATATGCCTAATATATGTTGTCTTGAAGACCAAACGCATAGCTCAGATGTAGCTAGTGACCTAAAAGGTGTGCATTTCCCTTTCCTTTTGCTAGGGAGCATGTTTTCTACACAGGAGAAGTAAAAAGGCAGTTTTTGCCAGGCTGGAGTTGAAGGTTGGAGCCTTCTGCTTTTCACAGCTTTATCTCTTTTCATAGGTGTAGGAGTCCTGACTGTTTTCATATTGAGATATATTTGGTGAAAAGGTCAGGAAAGTCTAGCCCAAGGTAATGTTAAGCCTTAGCATTACCATGAAGAAAAAATAATGTTCTTGGTTCTAGGCACTTGGGTTTTATAAAAGTATTAGTTCTTAGTACTTAAATACACACATGTGAAGGAGCTGAAGTAGACATGAATGAAGGGAAGTACACAGGTAAACAATCCAAGTTTCTGAGCTGTCCTATCCTCCCCTCACCTCCCTCTCCACACACCTCAGCCCTTCCCCCAGGGCTCCTGTGAATTCTTAGACTTGGTTTCTCACAAAACTGACCAGCATTACTTAAATGTGTGTACTAGCACATCTATTTTATTTGCTTCAATATAAGTATATTCGTGGGATTTACAGAAATAAAACTGGTTTTCCTCCCAAGTATGAAAACAGAGCACATTCAGTTATTCCTTACCTAAATAAGAAATAGCTAGAATATTGGTATAAACTAGGCTTAAGTCAGTGTCTAAAGACAGTACACTATTTAAGACTGCTTCAGGAAATTAAGATCTTAAGCTTATAAATACAGTTTCTCATAGCTCTGATAGGCTTTCCTCTTCAACTTGGTTGCAGCTTTTCCAAACAAAAAACCTAATAACATTATTTCGTGGCTGGGTGCTATGAGCACTGCATCAAAACTGCAAATTCTAAAGAGTGAGGCCTGCTAGTTTTGGTTGTTCTGGGGTTCTTTAAAAAAAAAAACAAACAAAAAAACGTGTTGATTTTGGACTTAAAATTTCATGTGTATAATTAAGAACTACACTTGTGGATTCTCTTTGAGTGCTGACCCAGCTGAGCACTGCTCCTCAGCTCTGCACTGCTGCTCTGCCATTATGTCACAACTGATCTCAAACTCTTCCATCTGTGAGTTATTCATTGCCTCTCCTCATGTTCGTCTGCTGGCTATTTATAAATTAAACTCCACTATCACAGCAGTCACTAGTTTCCCTTAAAGAGGATCTAAATTTACAGAACAAAATGCTGAAGTTGCACAAACACTTGCTACACAGGGGAAAAAAAATAATTCCCATCTTAGAAACAGCAGTTACTGTGAAATATTTGAAGTATTTCCACTTGAGTCTATTCTGAGTATCACCATTTGATGCAGCCATTTTGGATTTTAAGGCATAAGGGCACCAACCAGCTTACTAAGAATCATTTGCACATATGCTGATAAAGTCCTGGCTTGCAACAGACTGAAAAAGCAATCACCACTAGGCAGTTCAGCTTCCTGCAGCTTCAGAAAGCCTGTGCATAAATGACTGGAGGCTGAAAATCCCTAGGTATCTTATAGCCATACTCTGTCAGAAAAAAGCCCTGGGGACCAGATCCTCAGGTCTGTATTCCCATTGCCTTTGGGAAATCCTTCTAATTTATACCAGCTGAGGAATCAGCCTTTATATGTACAGTCTCCATAATTCTCTTCTACGACACCTCAAATAAAATGAGAATGATAAAAGATGAAAGGGTGTGACAGCGTGAAAAGGAATCAAGTCCCTGCTCTATCTTATACCAGTAAAAACAAGAAAAAGGCAGAGCTTGGAAAAGTGGTTTCAGATCCACCCTGACACACAGAGGGCAAAACTTGACCAAGGTGATGTCCAGAATTAGGAATGCAACTCTTGATGAATTTTCTTATCTCTGCTATGCTTTCTTCCTGACCTTGGGTAAGTTGATTAATCTTTCTCTTCTAAGTTTCTCTAAAAGTGGTATGAGTCTGCACCTCCCATAGAGGTTGTGGTGCTTAATTGGCCAGTATCTCTCAAACACTTGAAGTGCTTTGGATGAAATACGTTGTGCAAGAGAAATAATTGAAGTCAATGGAGCTGTGACAACTGACATGAGCTGGTGGAACCCTGGTGTTTAATAGGATCAGAAGGAGGCTTAGTTAAAATGACAGAAGCCAAAGAGGCATTTGGTGATAATAAGATCATAAATGAGTCAAAGGGGTTACTGTTTGCTGTAGTAATACTTCGAATTTTTCATCTTCCAGGCATTTTATCAGCATCCATTAATTTTCAGGCCTCCCTGTAAACAGCTCTGTAATATGTCTCCCATTACACAGATACAAAAATCAGGCAGATGAGTGATGTGACTTATCCATAGAACAAGATGTAAAAAATCAAATTTGAGGCCCTGGTTCCCAAGCCTATTCTCAGAGCTTCCTTTCTGCCTCTCTTTTGTTGTCTATATATTTCCTTATCTGTTTCAGTTATGAAAGCCCATCTCCTGTTCCTTTTTCTGCTAGCATCCTTGCCTAATTCCCTGTTAGACACTGCTCAGATCTAACTCAGATCTGCTCTTCCATAAACTTCTCAAAGCTTTCAGACAGAAAGCAAAGCTGGGGGGAATGCTGCTGGGCTGAGCAGCTCTCCTTGTCTTAAGCCCCTCTTCCCAAGTGCCAAGATATAACAGTTTTTGCCCTTCCAAGTATTTTTCCTGGTTCCCTCCCAGTTCCCCAGAGCACCTGGCTGCTGCACTGGAACCTCTCTTCTCAGAAGCAGTTCTCATCAGAATATGCTGGGACAACATTTGTTGCTTTACACTGCCTACTGCTCACTGCTGGAAAAAAATCGTGACCTGCTTAAGCCCCTAGGGAAAATTATTGTCATTACTTCAGCTCTTGAAGATGTCTGCCGTTAGAGGATGCAAGGCTGAGGTTATGTAAGTGTGCCAGACAAATCCAGATGTTCCAAGAGTCCAACCACAGCTGCTCTGCTCCTGCCCCCTCCCTCTGGAATGGGTGCCAGGCCAAGATTTTGGGTACTCAGTCTAACTAACAGCCTCCAGGCATATCTCCACAGACTAGTTTCTGTGGAGAGGGAATACATGGACTTGAATCAGTCCCCTACTAGAAAATACAAAAGTATTAGTGTGCTGGGATGCTTCTGTACTAAAGTGTCCCAGCAGATGGAAATGTAACATGAAATGGGGCAAATTATTCAACTATAGGGTTATAAATCCATAAAAGTTATAAGGTTATTTATAAGGTTATAAATCTATAAACATGCAACAAATCCAGAAAATATTGTTTACTCGAAAATAAAGACTTCCACTGCTGCTTACAACAATTCCACAGCAATACTGGGGGTAATTACTCTTGTGTGCTAGAGGTTCTTTAATTTTTTTAAAACTTATTTGCCCTAGATTTACACTCATAGTTCAGAAAGAAGAGGTTTGGCTCCATTATCTCTATTTAACTAAAACTCAAACTAGAACAAAGGAGAAACTATAAAACATTACCCAATCAAACCACAGCACTTACTTGTGATAACACCATGATGAGCTACATTTGCACATTATTTTCTGGCTAGCTACAAAAGAAGCTGGTTTTTTTCACCCTTAAAAAAAACAAAACAAAACACCAACCAACCAACCAAAACCCCAAACAAACAAACAAGAGCATTTTAATTGCCATAAAAGTGCAAATTTTGGAAATGAAATTATGAAATTTGAAGGACTCAGGAAGCAAACTGAGTACATAACTGGAAAATAATTTGGTTGTTTGGGTTTTTTTTCAGAAGAAAAAGGTAAAGAAGGATGCATATTTGCCCTTGCTGACACTTGCATGCTTTGATGGTATAACACTTATTGTGCATCTCTGTTTTATACATTGGAGCAGCACATCAGACACAAAAACTGTAAAGGTAAACTGTAAATTCTTCCAATCAGATGAAATGACAGTCAGACTCATTAAAAAAATTCTATGAAAAAAAATTACTCTTCCTGTCCTATTCTGTGCTCTTTGTTTACTAAGATGTAGATTTTTAATTGTGATGTTAGGTTCTTAATATACTGAGTATCTTTTGTTGCAACACAAGTGAACTCCCTAAAAATTTTAACTCAAAGTCAACAGACAGGATTTAGCTGGTCTGACACCCTGTATGATATACAGGTTATAATCCCTGTATAACCTTCGTGAAATCCCTTGTCTTATATTTCTCCAGTGGGAGCTATTACAGTCAATTCATTAATGTGCAAAAATGTGATTTAAGACCATCAGACAGAAAATCTTAAAGAAAAAGTATTGTTGTCATAGATTTACATTAAATTATCTTAATAAAGTGAATGCTATGCTATCTTTAGTTACAATGTTAAAAAAGTAGGCATGCAGAGTCACAGTATCTGATAACTAACACAGCAGGGAGATCTGTGACAAGTAGATCCACAACAGCTAAAACTTCTGAGGTTTTCTGCAAAAGTACAGGTGAAAGCAATGACATTTTTCGTTTAGAGGCTTGCTCAAAGCTCATCCCCTAATACTGTTTGTCTGGAAAAAAAAGAAAAAAAAAACAGAAGAGAGAGAAGGTAGCAATTACCATTGGGGAAAACATAAAAGATGACTGCTGTGTGTGTGCCAGGCATTGGGGAAAATTACTACTTTGTCTTTAGCAGAGAGATGACATTATCCCTGCAGCCAAACAGAACCTACACTGTAAATGCAATGTCCAAATATATTCAACAAGAAGAGGAGAGAAATCCAGCTGGATTAGAAACAGAGCCATTCATGAACTAATTGGGACAGAGAAGTTTTGCTGACAGTCTATGCTGCATACAGCGGTCATTTAAAAGAGGTGGCAGTACCATTCCCATTTTGGGAGCTGTAGCAGGTTAGTGATGGGAATTACCCAGGATAACAGTGGGAAGCAGATTGGTCACAAGCACAGGGGAGGTAGTCTCAACTGGCACTGGGCTTTTTGGATGCATTTAAGTGAAGGGATACCCCTGTACTGCCAAATGGAGAGACAACACTTCCCTGTTTGGAAATAGAGTCCAGGATTTGATTTTTTCTAGGTAGCATTGATCTGGAATGATCTACAATGATCCAGTGGGCATGTACCTAATAAAATGATGGCTCATTGGATATGTGAGCTTTTCACATTTGTGCCTGCTTTTCTCTATATGGCTGCTGAATTGGAAGTAAAGACTTGGACAGAAAAGAAAAAAAAAAAAAGAAAGCAGCACAGGAGCTCAGGGGAAATGGGGCAAAACTGTAATGAGAAAAAGGAAAAAATAAATGGAAGTGGTACGTAAGCAGCACTTAAGTCTGTGTGAGGTTAACACCAAATGCTTACTCCAAGCTAAATAAATGCCGCCTGGGGACTGTGATTAGAGCAGGCAGCTCAGGGGAGCCAGCAGCCTCTCAAAGCTGGAGCCAGGGAAAAGCTTTGGGAGCTCAGCAGTATGGTGAGATTTTTGAGCATTAGCTCCATCTGACCATAGGGAACATGATGTTCACAATAAGGGTGAAAGCACTTCCCTACCACATCTATCTAATGCAGTGCCATCATGCTGCCAGCCTGTGTAGAGATGCCATGTCATTCTGTCACATTAACATCACAGAATTTCAGAGCAGCTGGAGATGTCACGTGCCCTGTCCAAAGTGACCAACTCATGAAGCCAACAGCTTGAAATGCCTACTTCCCAGGTTGGGGTCCTAGCCCAAGACAAATGAGCAGGCAGTCAAATGCAGATCAAAATCCTCGTTTGAATAATCTGCCTCTTGTAATACTTCTCCTTTTTTCAGAAGCAGGTATTGGATAAAACTGCTCAGGCACAGCCCTCAGTCAGAGGCAGCAGCCAAATTATCACTTTACTTCTTCTGATTCATATTACATTCTACCTGCAGGTATGTAATCAGGCTTTTATTCACCTAACTGCTTTATCCTCTAACAAGCAATTCAGCTGAAGAGTTTTTTAGTGCAGGATTTCCACTGTAAGGATCTTTTTTTTCTGTTGGAGAAGGAACTCACTGCTTCAGTGCAACACTTTTGCTCATTAAAAATAATTTCTCAGTGAGTTTGGTCGTAGTAGCTCTTCAGTCATATTAGAGACCGTGTTGCAGCATTAGTGCTGGAGAACATGCTAAAGACCAGCAGGGAAAATGAAAGGGAGAGGAGAAAACAAGAGGATGGAAGGACAAGGCAGATTGCTGCAAATTATAAGCAAGTGCAGACCTGCTGCTGCCCACTGAGGTACTGATTTGTCAAGCCCTGGGAAATGTGCTTGACCATAAAGTCAGACTGAACCCTCATCAGAATTTCTCACCTACTTACAAATACAGTTCTTTATGTATTTTCTCTCTTGCCTCACTCTCTTCTTGGCTCCCTTCCCTCTTGCATCATCCTTGGCCTTCTTCCTTTACTACCATAACTTCTGTGCTCACCAGGGACGCTTTGAAGTTTGCTTTTGCAACACAGTCTCATTCCAATCTTTAGGGAAATTTGGTACAGAGAGAGCCTGTAGTGTATATCAGCAAATTTGGTAGCACAAGCACATTGCCCCAGAGAGATGGCATGTTCAGCTGCCAGTGAGCTCATTCAGCTCCTTTGCTTGTGGAGCAGACAAGCCCCTCCTCAGGAAGCCTTGTGTGTGTGTGTGTGTGTGTGTGGTGAGGGGCAGGCCTGCAGCAGCCTGTTCTGCTGTTACAGGATCTAACAAAACCTGACAACTTTCACTGAAGCTCCCTGTTTTCAACTAAATAAGAGAACTGGCACAATCTGGAGGTGGAGAAAGATTATTTCAAGATGCAAAGCATGTTAATCTCCCTTCTTCTGACTTAAGCACAGGCACCAGTTAGTGACTATTTCTAATATACCACGTAAATAGTGAATCACATTATTCAGAGAAGTATCAGCTCAGACAAATACAGAAAGAAGCAAGGTACTACTTTTCATTCTGTGGGACAATTTCACCTCCAAAGTAAGTTAAAAGGCTTCCTGAGGCTCTTCATCAGTTGAATACAGCTTTGTTTTAATAAAATCAAAGCAGAGTCCCTTAGCATGAAAGTGCTAAGCACTTCAGGGAATTTATGATTCTACAATAACATCTACTTTTCTTTAAGTAGCAGAAAAAGGAGGAACTGGATAGTCTGTCCTGGGCACAGGAAAAATACTGTGATTGGTCACTGTCTAGCCTAAGGGAACATACTAAAAGATCAAATAAAAAACTGCAGTATTTGTTTAGAGAGGGAATACTGCTCTAACACAAAAAGAACTCATATGCCAGAAACCTCCCTGCCTGAGGTGAAACAAGAGACATACAGCTCCTGGGATTATCCTGCAGTAAAACAACCAGTGCTGCAGAAAGAATTAACTAGAAGGAATTAACTTTTAGACCTTTTCCATCTTTCATCTTATTGAAAAGAGTTGTCCTGGTCACTGTGGCCGTGTAATCTCCTAGGAAGACAAGGGAGTATAAATTTGGGCCTCCAGGCTTGAGTGGCTCATGTCAGTGTTCACTACTGACTCCTTTGTACCTCTGCTGTGTCTCAGGAGTACTTTGATTCACTTCTAACTTTGATTCTGGCACTGGTAGGTGAGAAATGGCCCTCCCACTTGCTTTTAAACCCTGGGGAAATTCTGCACTCTGTTTTATTTCTAGTATCTGTTCAACTGGTGTAATTGGGTTGTTTCAGGATGGATGAAGCTAGAACTGAGAAATGGGTATCCATGAGTTGCTGAAAGGAGAAAAATGTAAACAAAATCAAAGACTTGAAGTTAAAATCTTAGACACTGCCCTCTCTTCCAAAACCTCATCTGTAACACGTCAGCAAAACAGATGGTATAGGAATATAAAAGACTCTCTTGCCTCCTCAGACTGGCCAAACAGTGTGATGATAATGCAAAGAAAGCATCTTTCACCAGGAAGGGGAAGAAGTAGTTTTTCCATTCAAAAAAACCCCAGAATTAAAGCAAATGGAATGTGAAATGAGGAAGCCAGCATCAAACAATAGACATGATGAATTGAACTTGTAAACAGATTTTCTACTTGTCAAGCCAGTATCCTCTCCCAGAAAGTATGCTTTATAAAGCACTTAAAAAAAAATCTGTAGACTGCTACATAGAAAAGAAAACCCCACAGGACTAGAGAAAAATGTCAGTGAGGAGGCACTGGAACCTCCTTTTTTCTAAACAATTAATGGGACTAGTGTCAGCCCTTGTATATGGAATAATATATGAATACCTGAAGAGAAACAAGCATGATTTGTCAGCACTCATACAAGAAAAAGCTCCATGAGTATCTGTAATTCTTACCCATCTTTTACTAAGTGTAATATGTGGCTTCTAGTGAGACTTGCCAAGAACAAACAAATCACCAGCCCATTGGGTAACCATTGTACACTGGCCAAAATTCAAACTGTCTGATATAAAATTCAAATGGGTGCCTCAGCATCACAATCATGCTGGCCAGGACTCACCCATCATCACTTAGGCCTTTACATATGAGAGAGTCAGTCAGATTTCCCTCCAAGTCAATAGGGGTATTTCCAAGGCTGTCTTTTAGATGTCCATTTTAGAAAAGGAGGAGAGTGATACCAACTTCAACACTGAGCCTCAGAGGCTCAGAATGGAAATGGAAATTTTAATGTGTATCAGATCTTTTACTGAACCAACTCTCAATCAAATAGATGAGAACTGGGGATTGAGATAGATATACATAAAATTCAAGTAGTATGAGCTAAAATGAAAGGTTACAGGAAGTCCTCTCTAGTGTGAAATGGGAAGCTTGTGTGCCACAAGGATCAGCAATGACAACATACTGCATCAGATGTTCCCTTGTGTTGCTGCATACTTCCAGGGGAAAATGGGTACAGACTCCACACTATGCTCCACCAGCATGTTTGCTACAAAATTTAGCATACAGACAAGGTAAGTAATGCAATAAGTAAATATAGAGACTGGTTATTACATTAAATTCCATGACTGAAAATCAAGTCATTGATAACATACAGCCTTTGTATGTTTTAAGCCAGTATTGACTCTGAGTTCAGGGACTTAGTTTGGTAAAACCAGCTCTTCCTCAGGAATTCAATGATGATAAGGCTGTTAGCTGTGACTAATCAGAACAGTCTCTTAGGAAAAAGGAGAGTTTAATTACCTTGGTGCTCTACTCAGTAACTTTTCTAGATATACCACACAGTGAAAGATACGTGACAATGTGGGTGCCAGAGTTTATATCATCACGAGCTTGGGACAGCCATGTTAGTCATGAGTTTGATTCCTGTCTCCTCCTTTTCTGAGGTGCATTAGCTGCTATGGAAACTGTATCATTAGAATGGGCATGGCTTTCTGACACCCCGATGAACCCTGTGCTGATGCTAAGTGATGTATCTTTTACGCAGAGCTAGGTCTAACCCCAGCATTTTAACTAATCCAGATCCATCACACACAATCTAAAATACATTCTATACAAAGGAGGTAATTGACAAAAGTTTTGCAGTTTTTTCCTACTCTTACCCATTCCTGACCAGTGGTGGACTTCTCCTACCCTATAATGCCATGAAAACAGCAAGCTGCTCAACACACAGCTGCAATGATTGGCAATGTGACACTTAGTTAAAGAAGCCTGAGAAAGTCTTCCATGCTCCAGAAAGACTAGAATCCCTCTGATGAAGTACAACCACAATGTAATGAATTTATTTTTTATGCTTCTTTCAATTTTCCTTTTGAAAGGATGCTGCAAGAGGTGCTACTTCAATTGTATCAAGAGATGTATGGAGAAGTCAGACTTTTACATCCCCATGTTAAATGGTGCTTACCAAAAGACTAAGATACAAACACAATGAGACCCTGTCTTCAGATGGAAAAAAAAAAAAGAAAGGAAAACCAGTTCTCTTTAGTTAAGAGCCTTATCACATTCCATAATCTGAATGAAGTTTTTTCAGGGGAACAATGAAACAAGAACTTTTCTGCTCAATCAAATCAATGGCTCATCTGTTCTTGTGTCTAAATGTGACAACTGCCAAATTTTCCAAGCAAGATGTAACCAATTCCCTGTCTGCTACTGCAATTCATTTCCATGCTGCTGCACTGTAATATGCATTGTTATATTCCTCCCAATGCCATTCTGCAATCTCAGATAGGAGGATCAATTTGGAAAAGCTTCAAATGCTGCAAAATATTTACCAGATTTTAGAACACCTGGAAAGCTATGAAATAATAATAAAACCAACAATTATAGTATATAGTGCTTTTCCAACAGTGGGTTTGTGATTTATTTCACTTCCCCAGTATTCTGAAACTACAGAATAAATGATGAGATATCACAAGGAAAGCAACTGTTGGGATCTCTCATGCAAGCCCAGAAGTGTAGGAAATACCTTTGCTTTAGTAACCAATCCTACACCATGGTGGAGACCCAAAAGACTGAAAATCACAGTGAAGCTTCTAAACCAAGAAGCTTGAAAAATTCAAATTATCACATTAGTCATAGCACTCAACCTCCAACATGTCATTTTTGGTCTGTTTGGCTCAGTTTACCAATTAATTCTGAACAGCAACCTCCTGTGACCAAAGACTTTTTCTCTCCCTGAAACAGTATAGTCAAGTTACATATTAGTAATTATCCCATAGTAAATTAGACTTGATTGATTAAAGTCTACTGCTCTGCAGAAATAAAATTAACTGGAAACTGTCATGTAGCTATTAACTTTTAACAAAAAACAGAGAACTCTGACTGTGAAATAGCACCTGAGCTGCATATTGCAGTGGAGAAACAAGTTCAGGACTAGGGCTCCCCCTGCAATAAACCATTGTAATGTTCCATGTTTGGAAAAATGAAGACAACTAACCACAACACAATAGGCATGTGCATGCTTTCATTTTTATTTCTTAGCTAGAAAATTTCCAATGCTGCCTTTGAAATTGCTAGCAAGCTATCTTCTTTGACAAGGCTGGTCTTTCTACTCTTTGATGTTAAGCAGAACTGAAAAGGAGTCTCTGGTGGAGTCTTACATGTCTTGAGCCTTGCTAAACTGAACAGGGGAACTTCACAGCTCCCCCCTGAACAGTATTCAAGGCGAATGGCTGAGTACTAAGAATTAAAATCCCCAAAAGATTGTAAAAAAGGTTTGAGGCACAGCATGCTTGTGCATCTATGACAGATGGTTACTACGGCTCCGTGATCACACAAACAATTCTCAGTCAGATCAGCAGATACTTTGTTTACCTTGGACTTTTACAACTAGGAGGAGGCAAAGATACATTCTTCAGGAGACTGCTGAGCTAATTACAGTTTCAACCTTTCAGTTTGTATGCGCTCAAAAAATTTTGGGCCTTTCTTGTAGATCTCTATACAGCAGCTTTAAAACAAATTACAATAATCTTGCTTTACTTAGTTACTTTTTATATAACTTAGATGCAGTCCACGTATATCTATTAGTCAAAATCTAAAGGCATGCCAGTAGATATTTTCCATACCTTACTAATGAATCCATCAACTTACAATAAAAAGTGAGTTTATCAATAGATTTTCCTAGTAGACATCACTGCTTTGAAGATACTTCCATGGTCTGCTACCTTTAATTTCCTATTTCAGGGCAAAGTGCCACCACACTGTAGTGTTTGCATTGCACTCAGTGGGCCTAAGACAATCTTGTGCTGCCTGGGTGCTGCAGGTTGGCCTTTCAAGATGGATAATCCTGAGCAACCCTGCAGAAACCCAGGATGGGTGAATCTATTTCTGCCTGAGTTTCTCAGTATCCTATGGCTGTGTGGTGCTCACAGGGTTGGAAAGAAAGTCTACAGAGATAACGGCTGCAATTTGCAAGGGCTTCTCTTTGTTTCACTGTCTGAGCTTGCTTGCTGAGGCGGCACTGATTGCAGAACAAGTCTTCAGCTCAAGGGGCCTCATGAGCAGAGCTGCTCGCTCCTGAAGCTTAATTCCCCGATTCGTGACCTTGGAACAGCAGGGATGGGGAGAAGAGGGAACACATACCTGACAGCTGTTGCACTGAGGATGGCAGAGTGGCCTGAGGGCTCAAGACATAGATCCTGTTCTCAGCTCTATTTTCTACTGGATGTCAGCTGTGGACATCTCACAAAATCTCTCCTTGGACTTAAGTTTGTCTCTTACTGGCGATGATCAAGGACTTTGAGATATTTGGAAGGCAGAAAAAGCAAAAACATTTTGGAACATCTCATTATTAAATATAGGACTAGACAAACACCTCTGAATTTTATTATTATGCAGGTAGATAAATATAGAGCTGGTTGCACTGAGTTCCTTCTGTGTTTTCCTTCTGAGAATATTATAGCAAGTGACACATAATGTGGAATGAGAAATAAAAAGGGAAAAGGGGTAAAAAGAATAATTTTAAACTTGCATTAGAAACTGTTCAAAGAAGGAGTTTTTTTGATTGTGTTAGCTCATTTGCATTTGAGAACTGACTTATTTTACAGGAAAAAAACCAATATGATCTTATTGTAAAAATAATAGCAATAAGTCCCCCTAATTATAAAGTCCACTGAACTGTCCTATAGCCAAATCCCTGAATAGCTTCCTCCTATGGCCTCTGAAGAACCTTCTTTTCTCTTCAACAATCTAGAATTCTGTGTACCAGTGTAAAAGTAATTTAAACCATGCCAAGTTTTCATAGGTAACTAAAGATAGGGATGGTAGCAGGAGCCACTTTTAGGATACAAACTGAACAGGGAAACCACATTGCAAAAATTTAAAGAGAACAGTGCTAATGAGAGAGATGAGTGGGAGCAACTCTCCACAGTGAGAGGCATTGTCTCTGCAAAAGGGCAAAGGAAGGACACTTGCAGCCTTCCAGCTCCACAAACCCAGAACCAGGGAGCCAACACAAGAGCTTCCTTCCTGACACCAGACTATGCCCAGGGCAGCTCCCGCACTGCCATGCCAGCACAACCAAGAGATCCCATCTGCAAGACAGGGCAGAAAAAGGCACCATCTCCAGATGAGGATTCTCCAGGGTAGAAGACAGCTCTATCTCCAAACAAAAATAGGTAAAACTTCCACATGCTGTTCTTTCAGTTTGGTCCTCTCCAGCCTCATCTATGCTCTCTGCTTATGACACCTGGGAAAATCAGTAATTACTGATGGCACAAGCCCCTAACTTGATGAATTTTATGTCCAGCACCTCACTATTGGCAGAAGTGTCTGTCTTCTAAAGAGAAAAAAGGAGCTAAATGACCTCCATATGCATCTGACAAAAAGCAAGCTAACAAAGGAAAAGCAAAAGTCATGCAGTACAGTTTGTCCTCTAGGCAATCAGTAAGGTCACTCTCAAGAAGCAAAACATAAGAAAGGCTGATTTTTGGAGATTCAAGCTAAACCTCAAAATGTCATTGTGCACCTTATTGGGAGGAAGTTTGATTACTTTTCTCACTAACAGCTTCAACTTCCCCCACCAAGACTGATGGGAGAATTATATTCACCTCATAGTAAGCAGAAGTCAAATTTCAAAACAGTTTTATATCAATAGAGGCATCAACAGAGGCATCAATAGAGGTTGGGAGAGGTGAAGATGCTGAGGTGAGAGGCACTATGCTCAAATAATACAGAAATAATGCCAAGTCTTACTTCTCTTTCAGATTTGCTATAAACCTTACAGAGATTAAAATAATAGCGATGGAACTCCAAAGAAAATAGACAAGAAAAAGCGATATACCAGTGCTAAACATGTTGTACACAATGGCCACTATGACCAAGGGGCCAGAAAGATAGACTTCTGATTTTTATTCCTGAACTGGCCATATATTTGCAAGTTCATCTTCAGCCAGCCATTTATACGTCTTCTGTACACCTCTTTCATAGTTTATAAAAGGGACAAAATTACTTCAAATTCTTCATACAAGAAGTGCTGTACATGACCAGGGTGTTATAATTACTACTAATTCATATAACCCAAATAAACACATCAGAAGTCCTTAAAAATAAGGAGTGTAGGATTGGGCTATGATGCTGGAAATGTTCATAAGATATTTCTAAGGATATTCATTTATTAATCACTTTTCTCCTATACAACATTGACACAGATTAATAATCTCCATGAAAAAGAGAGAGTCTTGGCAGTAAGCTTTAAGAGCACCTAGTAAAAGAGCCCAAATTGCAAGTGTTCCTGAAATAACATTGTGCCCCACAGGCATCTCCTGATACCATCTCACAATTTTTTTTTACTGTATCTCACGTGATAGAAAGAATCCTTGTAAATCCAAACAGAAGCATATTTAGAGCAGTTAGTACATCCAAATTTAATTACCTCCCTTCCCTCTTATTTACAAGGCACGCATATTTTTATCTTCGAGTGTTTCTATTCTACAAATTAGACCAAGAAAAATCTGTACCCTACAATGCAGCACTGGCATCTCCTGCTGAAGGAAACCAGTTCCTACCAGACATCTTCAGTGACTACGAAATGGTTTTTCCTATCATCTTTCAATGTTTACATTTTATAGGAATATGTAATAATAATACTACATTACGCAATAACATATATGCAATAAATAATAGCATAGAATAATGTAGTATATAACAATATGTAATTATGTTACATGAGAAATAAAAACAATACTACTAACTTGTACTGTGGCATAAGAACCAATTGAAGATGTAACATTGCAGAACTTGCATTCCATGTTTAGTATTCAGATGACCAATACCGAAGGATGTTAAAGAAAATTTCAGAGCTGCTTCCCATGAATAGATAAAGCTTCATCTAGATACCTAGAAAATCACATTAGACTTCTGTATCCTCTCATGAAAAACCACCAGCAGTTGTACTGAACAGGTGTGGGCTTAGCAAACACCTAGGACTGCTCTGGCCCCACTGACTGCATGCTCAAAGCTGTTTATGTCAAACACATCGATCACCTTCTGTTCAACTCAGATACTGCCTTCATCATTAGAGCTTCCAAGCACTTGAAGTGAAAGATGACTTTCCTCTTTTCTTGCATTTCTTTATTTAATGTCAGGATTTTTTGACATACTTGTTCAATTACAGATGGAGTGTTCATTGCAGTCTCAGTTTAAGCAAGGTTGCTGTGTGGTCACAGCAGTTTACCTTGGTTGGAACTATCACCCTAATCTTTGTTGTCCCTCTCTGTTGATCATCTCTGCTTGCCATCTCTCAACTTGGTTTTAGAATAGGCATCTCTTTGGGAAAGCAACCACATCTATGCCACATGTTTTAGCCATTGACTAGCATAAGGCAGCTGTGATATGAATAGAGAAAAAGTTGTCAAAAATTGAGAGAAGCAGAGAGCTCCACTGGCCACAGTAGTGAGCTTTAAAGCTCTAAGTTCTAAGTCCAGTTTGATGCATGCCACAGAGGAATCCATTTCTCAACAATGAAGTTCACACTGCAGTGTGAAGAGTTTTGGAGCAAACACTGTTGGCAGTGGTCCACCTAGAAGGTACCAGTCACTTCATTATATAAGGACCAAAGATAAAATTAGATTGAGAACAATGTGTAGCATCTTCTGGAGCACAATGACTCACATTCACACGAGGCTGTCAAGCTGGAAAACAGCCATGGAGAGTGTAAAAACAAGACTGCAGTAAAAAGTACATCTCCAAATTCTTTTGCTGAAAATATAGAGAAAACGAAAGAGCTAGGGGCATATTAGTGATCTGCAACTTACCGCTGTAGGCCACGGAAACTCATGAGCCATAGCAGAAAAATAATAATAGCTCCTTCTCTAAACATTGCAAATCAGCAAACAGAGGGAATTCATGGGGAAAATTATGACAAAAGAAAGACTAAATATCCCTAAGAGGAGTTTCAGGAGATACTACTCAGAAGGTGAAACCCTTTCCTGGAATGACATGTCAGCTCACACAGACACTCCAGGCTGCCTTATTCATACATTCCAGTTTTGTAGAGACTGAATATGTAGGATTCTGTACAATTCTACCATTCAGAAACTGTGTATCATTCTCATTGTGGTACACACAGAATGAGATGAGTAGATCTGTCTGGCTGCAAACATCTGTTCTCCTCCCTCATTTCAACTTCTAATGAAGGAAGCAACATTGCTGATCCTCCCTACAGTGCATTCTCTACCTGTATAACCTGCACAGCCTTGCTCATCAACTCACACAACCAAGGAAAGACAGACCATTTTTTATTTGCAGTCTGGTTTTATCCACCTGAGTCCATAACAACTCATGCTTTATAATTCATCAGAAAATGGTCCTTACAAAAATTGCTGGGTCCTGACTGCCGTTCATGCCTACAGCAAATACTGTCAGGAGGCGCTTCCCAGGCACTGTCAGCACCTCTCAGTGAATATGTTCAGAAGCTGTCTCCCAACAACTGTGAAGAGGTCTCAAATTATGTGGTCTGAGGCTAGCACCCTGGGCAAAGCTGCACACACCTGGGCAAAGCTGCCTCCTGAACAGCCATTGATGCCATCCAGGTCACTTGTCTGTACTGCTGGTGACATGAAGAAAGTTACAATGCAATTTGGCTTCCACAACAGCAAACATGATCTCTACAACCTCATCTTACAACCGGCAAGCACATTACTCTGTACTGTGGCCGTGATAACAGGGAAACCCTGCAACACACAGGAGTTACAGCACTGTGTACCAGTGAACAAGAAATATCCAGCAGTTTTATCCAAGTAAGCAAGTAAAAATACCACCACTGAAACAAGGTGGATCTCACTGCCATGAGGTTTTACCTCTGGCATATTCAGGTGAGAATTCCATTTTTCAGATGTCGCTTCTCCCTTGCTGTATCTTCTTTGCTATGGTTCCCTGTAAGCAACACTTCTCAATCTTTGATTTCAAATAATCATCTCATCCCTAATTAGTCACAAATTAGTCAAACTGTACACATTTAGTCTGTTCATTTAAATTCACATGCAACTGTTTGGCTCTCTTAGGAGATGTACAAGGCAAAGAATGCTTTTAGTGAAAGAAGAAAATGACAGATTGTCCCTCAATGTGTCTGTGTATATATATACACACACACATACACTGTATGTTCTGGCACATGGTAGGGTGTATTTACTGTGTGAGGCCATATGTTTGAAGAACTAGAACAGAGGAAAAAAGCCATTTTCTTAATGTTATATGTCTAGTTTACATATTGTCAAATATATTCTAAATATATGGGAAACACAGTTCATGAGATTCATAAATGGTAAAGAACAGGCAGTCACATATAAAGATCAGTGAGTGTTCAGGAGTCAGATTTACAAAGAAAGAAGGTGGAGCACTTCTAATCTGTATGAAGACTTATCACTGCTCCTGTCTTTTCAGCTTAATAAAAAACTCTCATAAAAATTTGAGCATGCCAAATGTAGCAGAAGCAATATCATAATCCTTGCTTCATGTGTGGATTTACCAGAGTACATATCCACTTCCAGTGGTGGAATCACTGAGTGCTCTAATCATGTAATACAAATATGTCTATAGAATTCTTGATGCTTTGTGTGCAAGTGTAAATATGGTCAATGGATGAAAACATTGAGAGTTAAAAGGCTTTTTCTACCCAAAATAAAACAACATAACAAGAAGAATTAGCTGAGTGCTGGAAAATAAAGCAAAATAAATTATGAGAAATAAGCACTCAATAAATTCAAATGAATTTGAATATGTAGATTATGCTTGTAATCAGAAGAGATTCAAGTTTTTAGAATGAGTTACCTACAACAATGCTTTCTTACCCTTTGTTACTTGTTGTTTTGAGGCTTCTTTTTTTCCTTTCTTATGTCATTATAGATCAGAAATAGGCACATTTTGTGACACTTCATTTTCACTGGAGTTTTAACTGAAAGAGAAGAGTCCAATTCTTTGACAGCAACAGCCAAAGGCTGTGACCACAATTCATTGTATTCATTAATCTGTGCCAAGTCTTACCTTGTGAACTCATCATTAAAACCAAGACTTGGGAAAATGGTACCCCTGGGGAAACATGAGACAGGAACTGGACCCCCTCTTTAGGACTTTTAGGTGTATAGAGAATTAGACATATTTTTTTTTTTTTAACATATGCAGCACCTTGTTTGGAACCTCCTAATGTACTGAATTACATAGCATCATTGTGAAACCAACAGTTCTCCGATTTTATGAAGTTATTCTCTTAATTAGACAGCTGTGAATAATTCAGGTTACTATAGAACATTTAAATTCATTTTAGTCTAGCAAATTGTCACAGAATCACAGAATGTGGTAAGTTGGGAGGAGCCCACAAGGATCACTGAGTCAGACTCCCAGCCCTGCACAGCACCATCCCCAAGAATCACAACATGTGCCTGAGAGCATTGTCCAAATGCTTCTGGAACTCTGTCAGGTTTCAGGCTGTGACCACTTCCCTGGGGAGCCTGATCCAGTGCCCAGCCACCCTCTGGGCAAAAAACTCCTCCTAATATTCAACGTAAACCTCCACTAACACAGCTTCAGGTCATTCTCTCAGGTCCTGCCATGGGTTATTCCAGAGGAGAGGTCGGTGTCTGCCCCTCCTCTTCCTGTCATGAGGAAGCTGTAACTGCAATGAGGTCTCCACTCAGGCTCTTCTCCAGGCTGAACAGTGACCTCAGCCACTCCTCCTATGGCTTCCCCTAAATGTCCTTCACCATCTCTGTGGCCCTCCTTTGGATACTTCCAATTGCTTAATGTCTTTTTTATATCATGGCACCCAAATCTGCCCCCAGCCCTGGAGGTGAGGCTGCCCCAGAGTAGAGCAGGACAATCCTCTCCCTTGCCTGGCTGGTGATGCTGTACCTGATGTACACCAGGACAGGGCTGGCCCTCCTGCCTGCCTTGCTATGAACTCTGTCAACAAAGGACTTGATGTACATCAAATCACGATGTTTTCTTCAAAAAGGCGCCAACACCACAGATGCTTTAATAAGTGAACCTAAACCCAAGGATCTTCATGAACAGATTAGCTCTGCTTCTTGAACCGAAACCCATTCCTACATCATGATAGCACTAGGAATCAATTACACAGTGTACTTCAGTATACTTCAATTAACTGTTGCCTACAAAATATCTCTGTAGTTTTGGCAGGCCTCATTTCCCATTCTGTAGCCACAGAACCTTTGTGAAACCCAAAATTTCTTCCCATTTCAGTGCCTCAGTTCCACTTCCTTTCAAACATAAGGATGATGACGTCAGTATCTACCTCAGAGGGATTATGAGCATGAATTGTCAGATGACTTGAAATTATCTGAACTATGATATGTGGGTAGAAACTATGAATTATTAGCAGATATTATTATAGTGACAATTTCCTACATTTTAAAATCTCACATTTTTGTGTGAAAGAAAAAAGAAACACCTCTTGGTTTCTACATCCAGACTTAGATTTTTATTTTATTTTAACCTTCAAGATTCTTTTAAATTTGCTGTGCAGAGAAAGGAGATTGAAAGCAGGGACTGGAGAAGCATCTCAAATTCAGAGAGATTTGCTTGTATTCCTTCTTAATAGTTTCTTTAGACCTGCACTATTACCCATCAGTACAGCATTCTGCCCCACTGGTTAGAAGAGTGCTGAGAAAATACAGTCTACAGCTGGCAAAGGCAGGACTTGATACATAATGTGAAACAAGCAGCAACAATGACAAGACAAAAAGGACTTTGACAGAGAAAGATTGATGGTGGCAAATGGAGAAGTGTCACAAAGCCAACCTCAGGCTTGCCAAACTCCAAAGCCACATTTTTCATCTGTGGCACTTTTTCCCTGGTGGAGGCTGCTTGTCAATGGGACTAGTTCAAGTGTTCAGCAGGTGAGGAGATGTGGAGGTGAAGAAGTAAAGACATCATTCTTCATTACTCACTTCAGAAAGGGGGAAATGAAAATACGGAAGAGGCACCAACAGTACAGTCTTGATTAATTACCAGGCTTGTCAGTGACAGTGAAAGCCAGAGGACAGTGAATCTTATTGCTGCATACACACAGAGCAAACACAAGTTCCCTGAGAACCATCAGTTCAATGAGGCAGGCACTAGTGTCTGGGTCCTGAAGTCCTGCAGGCTGAAAACACAGACCTGCACAAGCATCCAGCCCCTCCCCACTCCACATTGCTGCTCTGGGCCCCAGAGCTTTTTGCTTGGCAAATCTCATAGTCTGGCAGTAGCTTTGGCCTTACAGTAAGCAAAATGTTGCACACGTAGTAACTAATATGCACATTGCATCTACAGACTGTGAGAAAATTTTGTTGTGTAAAACTGGAGTGGTTGCAGAGGATTGAAATACTTCCAAAGTGCAAATCACATGAAATTTACAATTTTTTCTGATATCTATCCCTAAAAGTAGATAAAGACTTCATTTGGAAAATCTACCTTTATTGCTAAAGAGGCCAATACCTGATCTCTCCTTACATGTTACTTAAAATAATTTAGAGTGTAATTAAGGATCTCCAGATCATGTACACTTAGTATCCAAGAAAAAATTGCTGGGTTTTCCTTCCCTGATTTCCAACCTGGAAAACTCAACCTCTGACCTAAAGTCTACACTTACAGCTCATATAACACCTGAAATAAAGAACAGACTTTTGGACTTCACATTCAATCCTATAAAAACTTGTAAGACATGAAATATGATGCATCTCTTTTCTCTGAAAGTTTTGCTGACTTTCATCAAAGTGAAAAATACTTTAAATGCATCTTAATTTCTACATCCTGCAGTTCTAACTCTGCAGTCACAAAGGATTAAAAATTGTGCCTATTATTATTTGAGCAAATAGGCCTGAAATCATATTCCAACAGGTTTCAATCACTGTGGCAGCTACTGAAAACCACTTGTCCCACACTCGTTAATAGTAAAATTGCTTTCAGCAGTGGCTGAGCGGGGATTAGAGCCACTGACAATTACAGTTAAAATACAGGTCACTTTCCCAGTACACACTAACCATGAGCCTCTGCAGTACCCAGAATAAAGACTCTGACACTAAGGTCCTGTATTGTGAACAATTTTTTTACACAATCCCTGAAGGAAGGAAGATTTCCTTAGCATAAAGACAAGTATTCAGAGGTCTTAATAACTGTAGGGGGTCTAAAAAGCATACCTATCAACGTGGCCTCTCTCAATCTCCTCATACCCTGTCATCTCCACCTGAATTAGGCATGAGGACATCCAAAAAGTGAATTCTGCATACATCCAGCACAGCAAAGTTGGCAGCACTTTCGGGCACACATGAGAGCAGAGTAGAAGACCCCCTGGTCAAATTTCACTAGGAAATACAGATACAATGTCTCAGGCAGCCATGCTGCCCAAGCAGTGTTTTCAGTATCTTTTAAGCTGCACTTCTGCCACCAAAGTGCTTTTGTGGATAACCACAACCTTTTGCATGGAGACTTTCATCACCCTGTTAGCAGAATATTTCACAACCTTCAATGTATGTATCCTCCCAAAACGTGAAGGACAGAACTGAGAAGGACATAACTGATGTCACACTACACTATGACCTGAAAATAAAGTGGTGGATGGAGGAACATCTTTCAGAAAGCCATGAACCAGCTGTTTCCAAGTTGCAATAGAGTCAGAAGCAGCACATCTGGAAAGCACTGCGTCTGCTAAGAGACAGAGACCAACAGCTGTCCATAGATAACACAACACTGCTAGGAGGAGATGAGCACATCTCTGCAAGGATCTGTTCCACACATTACAGAGACACGACTTGTGGAGCTGGGCCAATGCACCCTGCACCACACTCAGCAGTGCAGCACAGAAAGGCCAGTCACTGCTCAAGGTCACTTTATTCATCTACAGGAAGTATGGAAAATGTGCAAAACCTAAACTTCTAAAAATGGCATCACTTTTATCTCCCTGCTTCCCCCTGCCCTGATTATCATGTTAAAAATGGTCCCATCTCTTCAAAACATAAACACTGTCACCCTCAAAGCATGCATGCTTTCTCAGGAAAAATGAGTCACTTTCTAAGTAAAGGCAAACTTTATTCAGAATCTTTTAAATGTCTTCACGCAAACATGAAATACCTGTTTTAGCAGGGTTTCTCACTAAGCAGGTGGTTCAAATCTCAGAGAAGAAAAACCGTACTGATTTGTGCCTTTTAAAAAATAGTTTAATTTCACCAGGTTCTAAGTTGCAGCTCAAGGTGCAGAAAATATGTACTACTACTAGGGCCTGTCTTTTCCCTGACACACTTTATTCATTGATCCCACTAATGAAGGCCAGCTTGAAAGACTGTTGTATTTTGCATCAGTTTTTCATGTTCACTGGCTCTCAGCATCCTTCACTGCAGCTGGTGCCTCAGTTAAGCTCCACAGAGCTGCCCCCCGCCATTAAATCCATTCTGAAAGCACCCAAATCTGCTCTCAAGCAAAGAAAAATAAATGTACCTGCAAATGCCTGAGTAGCTTTCCCCTTCACCCCTCCTTGCAGGTATCCATAATTTGTTCTTCCCAGGTAAGCCTCCAAGTTATAGCCACTATCCTTCTTCCCAGCCTGACAATGAAGCCTGACAACACTTTCTCTCAATCATCTGAAGCTGTCAGTCATTATGATTGACACACCAACTCACAGCTTGAACATATTACACCCACAGGAATCCCACTGCTGTCTGGGCTACACAGTCATAGTTTCTGACCAAGCATTCTAAACCAGGTCTGGACAAAGGAGCTGAGGCAGAAAAATACAACAGATGTGCCACCAGCAGGTTGATGCTCTCCTGTACCCTGTGTCCATCTCACAGCTCCAGAGCAACAGCAGGAATGAGATTTAGATCACAAGACTGCTGAGGCAGAAACTGTACATTTTATTATGTGCAAATTCAACACACTGTATGACACATCTTTATCTTTGTGCTTGAACTAATAGGGAATCTCCATCAATGGACAGGAGTTATGACACAGCTGAGAGATTCTGATTCAAGCTGTTAGAGGAATGTATACAAATGCACAGTTTATCAGACAAGGGAAAACCTTCCTACCTTTTTCCCCAATGCTCAAACCAAATGTTTCAAATGTCAGAAAACACTTAGAGTTCTTCCCCAGGATACTTCCATCTTTGCACCTGATAATACAGTCACAATTCAAAGTGGGAAGTGAAAATTGCCTAAGAAACCAAAACCACTGTGTTGTTTCAATTGCCCAAAAATGAAAGAGAAATACTAGATAAGGTACAAGAAAGACTTTCCAGTTCAAAAATAAACTATGATTACAGAGATCATAGTATCTAACTGACAGGAGAAGATAAAGAAATTCTGCAGAAATTATATGGTGAACTTATTCTTCATCCTGGGGCTTAAACAGGATGATGTCTCCACACCATGCTGCCCTATGTCTCTTCCATGCTGAGCAGGCATGAACTCTCAGTGCTCTCTGCACTGGGTTGACAAACTCCAGGGAACACAGGCTGAAAAAGAAATGAATCCCCTACATTCAATACCCACGAAAGTAACATCAAAGTCTTGTCATTTAATGTGCGCTCAGATGTTTATTCCCACTCTGCTTAGGCTGGTAAAAGTATGGATCAGATGCTTAATGTTTTCAACAGCCACCTAACACTAGAATCAATACTGCCAAACACCATGGGTTGTCCCTCATTAATGCCCTTACATCAGTAGTGTCTCTGATTTAACGTATTTGTAATGGCTTTGAACATTTGATCCATACACTTCACTTGCCTAAACAGAAAGCAACAAACATCTCTTGACATGCTGCACGATGTGTGCATGGGCTATGAAACCAAAGAAACAGAGTGAACACTGAGGCAGTGGCTGCATACAGTCATGCTCATCACTGCCCTTAGCTCTTTAATTAACAGACAAATTTCACCATTCCAGCAGATAAGTAGTAGTGACAGGAAAGGCACAAAGCAGAGAATGAGAAAGAGAACAAGGAGAAGACCAGCTTTCATGTTACTGCTCATGTTTAAGGAGTAGTTTGGAGTGCTAATAAACACAAGGAAGAAAAGGTTCTGATTTTTCATCTTTGGGGACTGTACTATGAAGGACTGAACGTGTCTTTTTTAGGGCTTGTGCCCTAAAATCCTCTCCACTTTTTTCCTAATGCTGTATCACCCAGTATGGAAGTATTTTTGCTGGACATCATATGGTGATGGTACCAGGTGAATAAGCAGCTACACAGGATGCTCTGGGGCTTCATGTGATAGGCTGATGGTGTAACTATGTAAGACAAGCACCTGTGGGTAGATGGATTGTCCCAGTGTATAAACACTAAAAGGGATCCATAGAAACAAACATGCTCCCTCAGAACTGCTCAGTGACTGTTGGTTATACCCTCTATGTGTGCATGTGCATACATTAACAGTTGTATAGGCACTCACACACAGGCATATAATCTCTACTCAACAATTTCCAGAAACTAATTACAGCCTTGACAGGGTGGGTCTTGCATCCTGATAAATTGCATAGCCACAACCCATATATATCCCACAAAAATGTATCTCCGGATTACTATGCTTGTGGTCACAGCTCAGTGAAAAGCACTCTCCTCTAAAGGATGACAAACGGCATCCTCACGCTTTTTAGACTTTTGCTCTTATGACTGCATGCTAGCAGCTTATCATGTGTTTCCACACCTGGGGTCTCCAAGGAAATTCTTTAGCACTAGTGACTGCCAGAATTTAGATTTCACTGTGATAGAGACCAGCTCTGCATTTCCACAGGGGCTCTGCTCTCTGTCTCTAATAATCTGCACAGACATTGCTCTATGGAACAAATCAGAAGGGCAGATGACAATGCATTGCTCTCCCTGCAGCTTGGCCTACCCATCACCTTCCCTTAGCTCAATAATTTTTTCCAGCCTTATTGTGGCTGCCTTCCATATAAATACATCCTTCACCTTCTACCTTTGCTTCAGGTGCTATTTAGACAACATAATATTTCCTTCCCTGTGGGATATGGGGGATGGGAAGGTGGCAGACCCTTGCCTCTAGGAGAGTGGTACATCACATTCAGAAATCACATGGGGACTTGTTCTAACTTAGTATCATCTGTAACTCAGCTGATTCTTCTGTTCACTCGTTGATTCTGCCAGCCTCATTTGTTTCCCCTGCACAGATGTCTACCTCTCCCTCAAATAAAGAAGAATACAAGACAGAGATGGTAAGAGGAAGAGGAGGAAGGAAGGGCATGTTTGTTCCTTCCACAACAGCATGAGGAAGGTGTGCTGGGGACAGAGTAGGGCTAGTGCTATCCTCCAGTAATCACAGCTCAGGGAGAAAAGCTTGCACTGCAAGGTGTGAAACATCTTTGGAATGTGATTTTCACTTGATAACCAGATTTTCTTTTATTTTCTCTTCCTTTTCCCTGTTTCTATTGCCAACCTGTAACATGTGGGAGTATTTTCCTTCTATTAAAGGGGAGTTTATCTCCCATTCTTGCAATAAAATAAAACACCTAAACAAACACATGAAAAAAACATCACTGAGAAGAACACTCTTAAAATCCATCTAGAATAGCTCAAGAAAGCAGCTAACACAAATTGGATCAAATAAGAGACAGAGGATTTCTGGTCTCTCTCAGAATTCTTGTGGATTTTCTGTGTGGTCACCTTTGTAAAGTAAAAGTCCTTGGGAGAGTTTGTAGTCTGCTGCTCTCCAGAATTTGGAAGGGAACTTTATTTCTTACTTGTGTAACATCCCTCACTCATTTTAGTGGATGAAAGCCTGTCATACTGTGGCAAAAAGAGGTATTCAAAGAGTCAGTACAGTGGAAAAGTGTGGAAAACCTTAGAATACAGGGCAGCAGTCCATTACTATGCTTTACTAATGGTTGCTCAGCCACTATCTCACCAAAGGGTGGGAAGGAAGAGAAAATCCTGTTGCTGTTCTAACAAATAGCAAACATGGTCTTGTACCTGGGGCCTGGGTTAGCAGTTAGGAGACATGGTCTTATTCCCCCGCTGTGTCTCTCCTCTGCAGCAAACTGTCCATCAGACTAATACTCTGAAGTTCAATTTCTCCATCTATATAATGGGCATGTATTGGCTTTCTTCCCTAAAACACAAAGATCCACAGAAAACTGCCACATAAGTGCTAATTATTGTTAAAAATATGATTCTGTCCTAACTCCTTCAGACACACTAGCAGCAGCTTGGAAAATGAACAGTGCAATCTCAGTAACGACGATCATCCCAACAGCACTGGTATGTTTAGCTCTGTATAAATCAGGCCTGGCAGCTTGATGAGTTGCAAGGAAGGCGATATTACGTCTCCAGAGGAATGGACAAGTGCTGACAGCTCACCAAGGCTTCCTCTGCACAGACACTAAGCAGCTTTCTGCAAATGCTCAAGCTCCCGTGAGAGGAAAGAACCGTATGAACAGAGGGAAAGGAAAACATTTTGTAAACTTTTTTCTCAATTTTTTTTTTAACTTCTGCTGCTGTTCCATCTCCCTCCCCAGCTCCTTTTTATTACAAATTAAATAATTGCTGGTCTGTAGCCCAAAACACTGAAGATTTCACATCTTGTTTGGTCTAATTATATCAGTCGGCCTGACAAAATGGTTTCATCAATGGAATTGCCTTGCAAGAGCTCCAGCTAATCAATTCTTTGACACTTAATTAAGAACTCTGCTGGTCTGGGAGGATTCAGGGAAGTTGTGGGGGGGAGGGTAGGGAATGTTGGGCAACAAAGTATCTGTAGAGTGCAGGTTGTTAAAACTCCTGGCACAAATGAACCTCTAATTCCTTCACTGTCCCTACTTTAATATAACCTCACACTTTATCCGTCTCTCTAACCACTTGCTTCAGTTGGGTTTTTTAATTACTTTAATCTTAGCCCTGCCACCAGTAATGGCTTCAAAACACCTCTAGGGCCTTAGATTTACTTTCAGACAGATGTTTCCAAAGCAGGCAGCAGCAGGCAGGCTCACAGCACAACGCTTCCAGCTGAAAGTGCACCGGACCTCAAACACCCACCAGCCTGAGCTCAGCAGCTCGTGGGGAAGGAGGAGATCTGTGCAGGGGAGACACAGGGCCGTGGTGAGAGGAACCAGAGCAGGGTCATTCCCCTGAGCCAGCACCATCCTGACACTGCCTGCAGGCCCTTGCAGGCTGCAGGGCAATGGCTTTCTTCTGGAAAGCTGCCAGGCAACCTGGGCATCACCCATCAGTGCACGCTGTCAGCTAGGTCTGCAGCAAAAAGACAGTTGTTCTTCTTTTGAATGATCAGTGCACTAAATTCACATCTTATAATGGTTTTCCTGATTGTACAGGCTTTCATCTGGCTAAGGGAAAAGATATAAAGACCATTCTGGCATAGAGTTAGAAAAGAACAGAGTATCTGGTCCAGGATAACTATTTCCATTCACTGCAAGGTTAACCCATTAATATTTTTCTTAATAGCTTAACACCAGCAATGTGAGTTTAACATGAACAAGTAAATTGTATTATTTGGTGGCAGTGTGTTTTTATTTGGCCCAGATCAGAAATTAAAAAGTGTCAGCTACTTGAAAACTATACCATTTAAGTAAGAAAAGCAGCCTTTATAAATAACATCAAATTAGAAAAAACAAAATAAATAAACAAAAACCAAACACACAACAAAAGCGCAAAAATGAATTGGTAGAAAATTCTGAGTAAAATCTGCTTACTTTAACAGTGTTTAAAGAAAGCACATGGCAAATGCTCCCAATGCCATTTCACATGCTAAAGCCACATCACAAAGCACATACTGAGCCCTAGCTTGCTGCTCTTCTCATGGAATACACAAGGTTAGCAATAACAGAGGTAAGCAAGAGATGGGACACTCTTAGCTTGACCATACATTAGCCAGATTTGCATTAAAATGCTTGGCTACACTGCAGATTCAGAGCCTCAGCTTCAATTTCAGCGGTGGCAAAGACTGACCATTAAGAGTTAGAAGGCCAAATGCTTTGCTGCAAAGAAAGTAGCCAGAGACAGGCTCCTTCCCAACATTAACACATTCAGAACTATTACACAGAACTAAGTGGGCACTTAGACTTTTTCATTCCAAACTCCATACATTTTGGAGTGTAGCTCAGAAGACTTTTGATGAAAGATAAGCCTTAAAAAGTTTCTCTATCTTCTGAAATTTAGGATTCAAATTCAAAAATTCTGTTTCCCATTCATCCAAAAACCAGATAGATGGCAGAAAAGGAATTAACCAAAGATATAACAAGAAATGACAGAATGTGTTTTGCTCACATTTGCTTACATCTGAAAGACATTAGCCAGTAACTGTAAAATCCTCCATTTGTTGTGCCCATTGCTAGCTTTGAAATCCAAAAGATTCCAAAAAGAACCAAAAGAAGTTCAATTTTTAGGTGTAACATGTCTAACTTTTAGCAATACTAGATGGCTAGATTGGCACACATGGGAGATTCCCCAAATCTATCGTCCCAAACAGGAAAGAAAAAGTGGTAACAGTGACAAATTCAATATACAAACTTAAAGTTTTGGCCATCTTGAAAGACTATGGGAAAACCAGTTACCCTGTGCAGAACCAAAACTGGAGGCAAGCAAACAGACATCTTTAGCTCTCAGCTTCCAAGGAGGTTAACCTCATCCCAACAGCATCAAGAAAAGAGTGACCAATTTTCTCTTTCTCAGTTTTGTCATTGTCTTTCTCCCAATTTTAATACTGCAACTGAGAAAACTTTTCCCTCTGCACCTCCTGCTGTCAGAATATACTTTTCTGTATACCTTTCTCTCACTGCTCTTAGACTCTCAAATTTTTTTTGTTTTCCCCAAGAAATTCACCACCTTGTACCGCTTCACTAATTTTTCACTTCTGTGAAAACAAGAGTTACTGTACTTCTATTTCCATTGATGGAGGTGTGTCAATTTACACCGTGGAAAACTTTGTTTACACTACACAATAAGCTTGATAAAAATTACCTAAGTAATACTGGGAGAGTTCTATTATTCACTGCTAAAACAAATCTGAGTTTGTAGTTTACAGGAAACAGTGAATTTTGTAAGAACTAGCTGACTATCTGGATCAGCTAGGACCAAAAAAAAGAACACAGCAGAACAAATGGAAGATGATGCTACTAAAAAATGAAATTTGGGAATTAATTAGGAACAGAATGAGTAAGATTGAAAAACTACCTTTATAAAGCTCTGTATTCATTCCAGTCTTTCAGTGCTGACTGTCAGGAAGTTAATATTTTGCTGTAAGAAATGTGCAAATCTTTCATATTTGCAATTTTTTTTTTTTTTTTTGGTGGTTGGTAAAAAATTAAGGGAAAAGGAGAAAAGGTCCATTTGCTTCTTCGCAGAGAATATGATTTCAAATTTCAATTAAAATGAAACGAGCAGCGCGATTATCGCTATGGAGCAGGCGCTCGGCAGCGCAATGGGCGCCTTTCACTGCCATGGCAACCGCCCTCATTGTCACGGCTACCTTGGCACTACGTGTAATTGTCCATGTGTGAGCCTGCCTGATAATACACAATCAATACCCCATAAGCAGCAAACATCATTTTCTGTCTGAGGGAAAGAAAAAAAAAGGGGGGGGGGGAATGCTTGCAAAGGAGAAAGAAAGCAGCAAAAAGAAACAGGGAAGTGAGAAAAACAGAGTAGGAGAGAAGAAGGGAGACCTAACTCCAAAATACTGTTAACAATGAAGCGTGCAGCTTTTTTTTTTTTTTCCATAAAGCAAATAGCTGGAAAAATCCCACCTGCATACATAAGCACCTGCTAAGTCCGTCTAATAATATATTAACTAATTGTTTACGCCAACATCATTAAACTATTATCCAAACACCACATCAACCAACATAATGCTTTTTGTATGTAATCAACAGCAATTCTGGTAACGCCAAGTTCTCTGGAAAGAGCCAGCACTTGCAGTCCAAAGAAGGAAGCTGATTTTTGTATATGGATCATTAGGGTTTTTGACTAGCTGAGTATAAGAACAAAACAAAACAGCCCAGGGAACAAACAGATCTTGTAGGGGAGCTTAGTCCTCAAACACATAGCAGAAAGAGAACTGTGCTGTCAGAGTGGAGACAGGTGCAGGAGGATAAATAGAGAAATAAAAAGTCTGCATAGTATTAACACTAATACTTTGGTCACCTCATGTTCTTCTTTGGACACTGTGTCCTTTTACCTAATATTTGCATGCTGTGCAGTGCAACTGGGTCCCACTATCAGTGAACAAAAATGGAAAATAAGAAAGGATACACAGAAGAGTATAAAGAGAAAAATGAAGGGAAAGAAATGAAAAGAACAGTGCAGATAAAAAAGGGGGAAAGTGAAGGAAAAAGCTTGACTCCATTTCTTCTAAGTGTGGGGTCCTAAAGATCAACAATGCAGGCATGTTTACTTCAGTGTGAGCTACCTGCATATACAAGCAAGATAGAGCCTACAAGACTGGTACCACTAGAAACCTGGCCATGCAGCACCAGCCATTCTTCTCCAGAGGACTGGCCAACAGCAATACTATAGAGATTTCAGGTGGGTAATATAGTTATGAGATGGCATGAACTCACTGTCCTCAGAATTAAGGCATTTTACTCCCTCACAATTCTCTAGAGATAAGTATCACCAAACTCTGTACTCACCTGAAAAAGTGAGGCAATAGTAAGGGGACTGAATTCCTCTAAATATGAAAACAGGGATCGCAAAAATTCTTTAATGAGATGCCAGGAAAAGCCACAGACTCACCCAATCATGGGGAGATAAGTTGCCTCTCACACCCCTACACACCTCTGGGTGTTATCAGGAGGTGTTAGTGAGGCTGAAGACAGCTAAGAAAAATGTCTTCTGAATGGAACAGAAAGGAAGTGCTCCATGTTCTCAAACAGCCTTCTTGATATTTTTTTATTTTCTTTGTAGATTTACATATTCCTATGAGAAACTCATAAGACGTTATGCAGGTATACATGAAAAACTTTTGGGTTTCATAGCACAGGGCAAGGGAAGCTGGTGGTACAACATAACAGAGATAAGCTTAGTATATTAATACTGAATGTAAGAATGTCTTCCCATTTTAATCCTTTTGAGATAGTAATCTGTAATAAATTAGACACATCAGAGACAGAGAAGAAATTCTTCACTGGCTTGGACAAGCATCAGCACATGTGAATCACCCTATTTTGTGGTCTACCATTTCTTAAATATCAGTGTTCTGTCTACTGAATCTGGGCATGTACCTTTGCTTTAGATTGGTCTGTTTTCAAATGTGTGCTTCTCTGAGATATCACATGTGGTAATATTAATTTATAAAAGCACATCATGCATTCAAGCATCCAATATAGAAGTGAAAATGTGTTTCTGAATGAGTCCATTTATACCAAGTTCCCTGCTCCCATACATAACTACACAATGCAGTTGATGTTGAAAGTTCAGTTTTCCAAAATAAATAATTATATTATAATTACACAGCATTATTTTAGTTACAATATCAATCGCCTCTTGCACGAAGGAGAAGTGCATCATATTCATTTGCCCAGTCCAGGAAGAAACCTGCATTAGTACTGTAGCAATATGCTTTGCATTCCCTTATTACCAATCAAGGCAAGTCCCACAAAACAGATCAAGGAATAGGTACCTGAAGCAGCTTTAGCTCTTCCCATTTGATTTCAAATCTGAGATAAAGATGATGAAGCATATGGGTCTCACCACACCTTAACTAAAGGCAATCACAGTCTCATATCACATAGCCCTGAACCTTTTATATGCCTTCAAACTCCCTGACTCTTCTGAAACAACATGATACCATCTTCCTAAAACTCGCACTCCCTCCAGAATGATCAACTGTAACTTGCACCTTTATTTGTCAAATTCACACTGCATAACAGATAGGATAATTGGGCCCCAGTCGACTAACTTTTATGGAACAAGCCTGATAACAACAGATTGATTGACAGCCCCAGCTGTAGAACACAAACACAAAGCCTTTTAGATTATAATGTTCTAAATGTTAATGCTAGGGTTGAAAAGCAAAATTAAACAATAATAAAGGACATACCTGTAACAAATGCAATGTCAGAAATTTCCCTGGGGCTTGAGTTAGGTCTGATAGCATTGTTCTAAAATAAAACTTGAAGACACTATAAAGTTCTAGTTTTAGTAACACTCCCCCAGGCTTCCCAGGGATGCCTTATTGTTTCCCAGTATCTGAAGAACTACTTTCCAGACACTCATGTAGGAAGCTTTCATTTTCTTTTCCCTTTATGGACTTTTGTTTCATCTTACTTTCTACCTCTGCTCCTGACTAGTCCCACTCAATCACATACACTCTGAAAATGAATATAAACCCCTAGAAGACAAATCAGCAATCTGTTTAGTTTTGGCTCTTTGTCAAATTATCTGATCTATTCTGACTTTTAAGTTCTGTTTGAGACAATATGTCAGGAGAAGCAATCAAAACCATTTTTGTTTACTGTGTTCTTTTTGGTAAAAGCAACCTTTTATCCATTTTCTAAAGACAAGTTATTAATGATGTCTAATTTGTGCTACAATTAGAAGGAAGAAAGAAGTAACACAGCCACTCTTCTCCTCCCAAAGCAATATTAATAATATCTGTTGAATGTATTTTACATAAACCTAGAATACCTAAGTCATGAATCATGGGATCTTGCAGCTAGCAAGGCTTGCAGATACAGAGGCCTCCTAGCTCAATGCAAGAGAAATGCCTGCCATACTGGAAAACATCCTTAGCTCTGAGAAAAACATATATGTCGCTTCTGGTACTTTTATCAAGACATGCCGAAGAATTCAAAACTCCCTCTATCCTTATTTTCAAGTATTAGAAGAAAATGTGAAAAAAAAATCTGCAAATATGGCCACCTTCCATACCTCAAAATGAACATTGCTTATGAGCACTGGGAATAGGAGTGATGTGCATACTCAGGACAGAGGGATGTTACAGCCTGAGAGAATGGACAGCAAAGGGAACAGCAGTCTGACTGAAATACTAAAGCCCTTCCTGTAAACCACTCCCACTTCCTGAGTTTGAGTGAGATCCAGTCCCTAGTCACTACATTCACAGCTGTTCATTTCTTATTTGTACTACTTAAGGTAAGTCATGGAGCAGCCACACGATGGAAAGTTAATTTCCTTATAGCTCAGGGACCATATTTTGCCACTAATATTCACAGTTAACAGTAAAGCTCCAGAAAACTTGATATGCCAACAAATCTTGAAAACATTTTTCTGTTAACCAGCCTACCTCTTCCAATGAGATCTAACAGGCAATCTAAGCTGGCATGAACAAAATCTGCTTGAAAAGGAACTTGGGCCAGTGGGTGAATATGTCTGGCCTCCTTGTGCCTCAGAACCCTTCTCCTGTCCTTCCAGCTCTGGGTGACTCTGGCATCCAATGGAGACAGTGATTTTAAGTCAATGTTACAGTTCAAACTGCTCGTAGACAGGGCTACCAGTGATCACAGGGGCTGTTTGACAAAACCTGCCTGATGGTGGGAAAGGCAATCTCACAGAAAACAGTGTGCTTCCGTAAATGTCTATGAGCATTTCAAGGGTACATCATGCAAAAGGGGAGAGATAGAAGAAGGGGAAGGAAGCAATTGCAGGTTGTGCAATTAGGAAGAAAAAGACAAAGGAACACACAGGAGAAATGTCAGGATGCATTTCTATTTGGCCAAAGTCCCTGGAACACTCTATAGAGTGATGATGGAATTTGTGTTGCTATAGTCATTTATAATTAAACTGGATGTATCACTAGTGACTGTGACATAAAGAACAAACTTGTAGCAAATGCCAAGGGAAGGACTAGATGGCACAGGTGTTTGCCATTTCTTGTGTCTAAGGCATCTTTCACTTCATTCATAAGTGCTTTCTAGTCTTTCTATATAAGCCTTTTAATCCCACTATCCTGGCAAAATTTCAACTAAGTAATTAGTTTCTGTCTACCTTAAATTTCTTTTTGTGGTTTTGATTTGTTATAGCATTATCACATCTCCTTTTAAGTGAAGTATAATATTTTGCTGCCATGTTCCACTCCAGAAGTAGTTTTTAATACACACAGAAGGAGAATGTGGTGGCTGTTTAAAAAAGCTCAGCAAACATGAAAATGTAACACAGCAAATGGAGGAGGAGATCGCAGCCAATACAAATCTGCTGCAGAAACTAAGCGGAAAATAGCTCCTCAAATTGGAACTAGACCAGAACCCTGGATTTAACATATCTGCAATTGTGAAAACTGACAGAAGATCTTTACAAACACCAGCACTCATGAAATAGGCCTATGCACTATCCCTAAAGATCAGTGGAATCAGAATCCCTTCAAGGGACAGAAGACCATCTACTGAGCCATCCCTAGGGTTTCCTGCAAAAAACAGCTTCTTTGGGGTGTTTTGGAGATCTTTGCTTAAAGCCCTAACTAATGCTATTTGAAGCCTTGTGACATCAGAACACAAGGCTGTGAGGCTACACAAAGACAACTAATTTCATTTGTAGACCACCCTCCTGTCCTGTGTTTTTAGCATATATCTCAGTCTTAAAATATATGAAAAAGTAAAGAAACCACAGACCAGACGTAAAAGAAAAAACAAACATAAAAATAAGATGTTAGGTTCTTTTCCTGTATGCTTATTTATTCTGTTAAATTTTGGCAATTTAAGTTCCTAGTTGGGTTGATTTCTTCCGTTTCTTAAAAATGCACCTACACTAAAAATTACACAACACTGCTTACTTTTAAACTGTACATGTTCAAGAAAAACACATACCAGAAAAAAAGCATTTCTTCCCTTTGTTCTTCCCAATGAAATAAATTGCATGTATACCACATGCAAAAGTAAACCCTTGAAAACTGCATGCTAGGATCTCAGGAGATGTGGAAGTATTTTCTGACAGTCATTACAATTACTGCTCATTTTTTGAAGAGGAGCATCAATATAAAAGAAATATGAAAGCATTTTTTTAGAACTGCAAAAAATAAATAAACAATTGCATTAGTTAAATCCATTCTCACATCTTGAGAGGTTATTTATTTTCTCTGAGGGCTGATAAAAGTTCCTGATGACATGCTTTCTAATTTTAAAATTGCTCTCACTTCACAGTTCTGAAAAAGCGGATGTCAGGGAGTGAGTGGGTGGGTCTGTTTTAAGTGTGATTCACACATTAGATTCTCTTATCAGCTCATCCATATTCAGAAGTGCTATCCATGGGCTGTGGGGTTCAGGAGGAATCCAGAGGACCAGAAAGGAAAAGGGTCATTTGGAAAGAACTAATTAAACTAGGGGAAATAAATTAGAGAAATTGTTACATTATCTTTGCTTCATGTGTCAGGCATGCAAAATATGTCATATTTATGCCTCAACAGAGTATGTCACACCTGAAGAGAGCCTTTCCCTGTCCTGAGCTCTGGTTCTTCCCACCATCTTGTGACTCCCAATATGCAGAAGTAAATCCAAGGCTGCCATGATCTCCCCACAAAAAGGAGACATGTTTTCAGAGATGCCTGGGACTGGAACCCAAGATCCAAAGCCAAGGCTGATATTCACAGTATAGTATTTGTGTAAGGCTTGTGTTTAAAGCATCCTGAAATAACACACTGCCCTGCTAACTTGGCATCTCTACTGTACACACTTTTAAACACTACCTGCTCCTACTGTGGGGTCTGATCAGGATAGTTCTTCCCCAAAGTAAATAATTCCCAAGAGAAGAAAAGGCCATTCTTGAGATGAGATACAACCAGGTAATGATGCCAGCTATGTAGGTGAAACTCTGCTGTCACACCACTAAACTCTTAACTTGGCCTGTTTCTCAGACCATCAGGCTGGCTAGCAGAAATCTTTCCTCAAAGTCCTTTGCTAGAGGGAAGTGCTTTTTTTTCTCTTCCCCCTCCAACTGCAAGAGGTTTGCTGGAATTGAAGTGAGTGTTATGGAGTACCAAGACCGCAAGCTTGTGCCATCGTGTTGGTGGAAAAACAAGATTCAGCCATGACAGCTATACAAGAAGATTCTGTATGATGGCTGCTGTGCTGGACACAGACATGCCCTGAGGCACAATCTAGCTCTCTCACTGCCTTCATGGTAAACATAGTCCATGATGAACAGGCTCATCACAGAGTCTCTGCAAATCCTGCTCTAGCCTAAGCAGATGACAAAGATTCTGTTGCCTGCAGTGCACATACCTTGGTCCTCAGGAGCTGGCAAGCACAGCTGAGCTGAGGGAGGTAGGAAGAAGGTTGGGTGGCAGGGAGGGAATGTGTATGATACAGACACACACAACACTGTAATTAAGGGTAATTTCAGAAGCATTTACCTGTGTTTCAGTGTCTGACAACTTTTCACTTGTGAATGCTGCAAACGCCTCAGCTCTATAGACTGATCTTGTTTTTATGTTGCTGGAATGGGAGGAGCAGAAAAATGAGAATGTCGTTTTCTGAATTAATTACCTCCTCTGATTTGAGCAGCACACACTGAAATGCAGTTTAACTCTTGCTCAGGATCTGTTTGCCTTCACTGAAACAGAACTGAAATGGAGCCATGCCTTGTGTTTACAAATACAGAGCTATTGTAGAGGCTATCCTACCTGCAGAAGATAATCAAGGATGAATGCTGCCATATAGAAAACTCAGTGTTTTTGAAGAACTACACTTCATAAAGACACCTTACTTCACCTTAACTTCACCTAATATGACCTCTAGCTAGCAAAATCATTACCATAAAAATCACCTTTGTTCAGTCACCACACTAAAAGCCACCACTTAATTTCCATTTCCTTTTGCTGCAAATCTGAGGTTCCCCATCCCTTAAAAAGTACTATAAGGGGATTGAAAACCAAGCTGCAACTCACCCAACTTATGTCCCTAATTCTACAAGTGGGTCAGTTTTGGGTGCATTACATCCTACATTTGGGTATGTTATATTCCTATTTGCCTGCTCCCTAAGGCAGTAGCAACATCTTTTATCTTTGTCAAGTGTTCTAAAAACAGCGACTCATAGATGTCTGAATAACAAAAACTTTGGAGATGTCCAGAGTTAAAAAGTTGTAAGGAAAACTGCATTTTAAGTCCAACATCTAGTACTTGCCTCACTTTTTTATTTACTTATTTTTTAAGTTAGCTTAACAATTGTGCTCCAGGTCCTGACCCACAATGTCTCTCTGTGTCATGTCAAGGTATGTCACACATCAGACTGTGACTATATTGGACGTGATACTTTTTGTCATGAAAAAAATACTCCATCCTGACTTAGTGGTGGTGATGGAGTAAGAAAAAGGAAATATAATGTGCATGTTATTTTTTGTCATTTACATCAAAATCACAGTTTATTTTATCCATCATTTTTCCTTAAATACATAAAATATTTCCAGAGTTTATAGCACAGAATGACTAAAAGCATCAAGTTGAACTGCACAAACTGTGCCCAAGTGATCATTCCATATTCTCAAACACTCCTGTCCTGATGTTCAGCTCCCCAGATAGTTCAGGCCTAGGCACTGCAATAACATTGTCACCCTTTTCAGAACTCATTCCTGTCCTTTTGTTACCTGTAGCAATTATTCCACAAGGTAACTCAATCAGCTCCACCAAGGAACCTCTGCTGAACCTCCTGTTGTTCTAGACTTGTAAAAGCCCCTCTGGGGCTGGAATCCATAGCAGAGGAGTCTGAGATCACCAGATTCTTTTACTCCACCTGACTGCAAATTTGACCCTATACCTATACGTACATCTGAAAAACCTGAAACTTATCTATGTTTACTGTTTTAATACAGTCTTTTTCCACTGCTTCCACTGTGCTAAATAAGTATTTTCTGAGTAGGCCAGTGTATGGGCACTACAACATAAGAACATAATATCTGCTTCCTGCCAGTGTTCTATGCAAATCTTGTTCACATGTTTATGGTATTCTCCTTTATTTCTTTTTTAAATGTGAATTTCCAATCTTCCAATTTTTTTCCAGAGCAGCAGGGAGCAGTATGTAGCTGAACTAAATTTCCTGCAGCTCACAAATCTGAACAAGCACTATGTGAACAGGCCTTGGAGTAATGATCACTGATAATCCATCCGGGTAGAACTAAGAACAATTATGACCTCCATTTCAGTATTCAAAGCAGCAAAATCTTTCTGTAAGTGCTAATCTGTCACTGACAGCAGAAGGCACCACAATCAGCTGAGGAAACACAGAACAGATTCTGGTGAATTGGTAGCAGCAATTAACTTTGGGTTGTCATGTACCCACCTCTGAGAAACAGCATGACGGTGCCCCTTGCTGTTATCAGACTGAGTGGACAATTCTTCAGCATTACACACTTACATCAGCACCACTGAGTGGGTGGCTCCCCCTCACTCACTGCTCAGTGCTATCTATCCCTTCAGGACACCTGGCTGCTCACACTCCCAGAGCATTGAGTCAATCCCAACCCAGCCAGCAGCAAATAAAGAAGCATGACAGTGGTCAGAGCAGCATACAGAGGAAGATGATGCTGGTTAGTGCCTGACACTGAATTGTGAGGGAGAAGAGTTTACTGTAAATAGAATACTAAATTAGGGATGGGCTCTTTCCTATTGAAACAAATCAAGAAATTACATAAACTTTTGACACAACTTGAGCTGATATATGCAACAGGAGAAAAACAGGAAGGGAAGTATCATTTGTACTTTGTGTTCACTTCCATGGATTGATTTGACCACTGCTGGTGGACAAAATATCATAGCAGCTGCTTCTTCTTCAGTGATAATTCTTAACAATTGAAAAAAAATCTTCTGTCATTAATCCTTCCAGTCAGAGCAAACCTTATCCTGCAGAGCATTCTTGTATATTAATGCGACTCAGTTGCTGCAAAGGTAGAGACTGAATTCACTGTGAACATGGACGGGACTTTTTGAGGAGTTCCTGTCACAGACTGGAAACATAATTGACCATAATAAAACAAAAGAAAATAAAACTATTTGATAAAAGTGTCAGATCATCAAGTCTGGGAACGACATCATCAGCCACACCTGTCCTAACCCCTACACAGATCCACAGATCTGTCCTAGGCAGACAAAGCTACTCAGCATAATAAAGATGAGAGGAGCAGGGATTCATACTGTTCGCAGGACCTTGCAGCCCTCTTCAGAATATGATTCAGGATGAGTGCCTGACATTGGTGCTCCAAAACTCTCTGACATCTCATATCTCTTCAGAGCCTATGCAGTGCCTCACAGCTTAGTTACTCAGAATGAGATCGCATGAATAACTTCCAAAATGCTTATGGATCAATCACAAGTCCAACTATCTCTCTGAGGAACACTGACAATAACAAACAGTAAATTCTGTTTAGTCATCTCTGATTGGCATTTAATCATCAGTCCCCATGCCAGCACTTTCCCTCCTGCATACCCTACTCCTATCATACAGGTATATCCATATAACAGCCCCATAAACCTACCAAGTGCCTCTTTTCTGGAAAAAAGGGCCCTATCTCCAGAAGGCTGACTGTGGTCTACTCATCCCTCCAGCCCTACAGAGTGCCCTAATGAAGCAGCCCTTGCAGAACAGGTATCCTAGGTGAAACCCCAGGGATACAGAAACAGAGAATGCAAAGGCAGCAGCTGCCAAGATGGATGGATGCCTCTGACACTGCAGTGAGCATCACAGCCGCTTGCTGCTCTCTATTTGGAACTGAAAAGATGATTTGTAAATCACTTTTAATTGTCATGTTAAAGTGCAGAGAGTGCAGCAATCAGAGAGCTGGTGGTGTTGGAGGCCTGACACCACCATCAGGCACGGATCAGCAGACAGCATAATAGGAGGAAAAACTGCAGGGTTACACAAGCAGGCACAGGCAGGCAAGTGGCAATGTGAGAGAGGAGGGTGAGTGCATGCCCTCTCACTGCTCTCTTCTGGGGAGCAACTCATGGGAACTCAGTGGCAAAACAACCTCTTACATCATGCATTAACTGGGTCCATTGAAAAGATAAACAACTCAAAATCTGTGGGGGATTTTTCACAATGAAATTACCAGGTTACTTGTAATTTTTCTCTTTTTAAGTGCTGGGAAGTGGCTTCTCCAGCTCCTAGCAGTTCATCCCTATCTTGACTAGAAATTATCATGAGAGGTTGCTGCTGAAGTTCAGCAGTCTCTGACAAGCTATTCACCTTATTGGTATTATGCCTTTAACCATCTCTTAAGTGAAATGGTTCCTAGAAAATCTCACCAAGCCAGGGATCTTCTTTCCAGAAGATATGGTTCTTGAAAAAAAAGATACTCAGAATCAGAAAGGGTCAGTTACTCTGGAAGTATCTTTTCAGTAAGTCCTGTACTAACTGGAGAAAAAACTTTTTAGGTTGATCTAGAAGCATGGGTTCAGTTGTTTCTCATTAATTTGTCTGCCTCAGGGTATCTGTGAAACACCAAACACAGGTTTGGATCCTGTTTGTTATAAGTAATATCACATAGTAATGGCTGTTCATTGACCTTCACATGCTTCTCACAGCTACTATTTGCTATTAAAAACTCTACAGCACTTTAAACCAAAGTGCATTCAGTTGAGTTTCAGAGGACAAAACCCCTCAAATTCCTTGTTCACCTCTCTGATCGGTCAGCTACTGGGGAGCATAGAAAAGCAAGGGCTGAAATCAAGGATCTTCCCTGCCTTCACCACAAAGTAGCCAGACTACTGCACTAAGGAGTCCTGGGTGCATTCTCTCAGTAGGTACAATCATTATGCGAAACAGCAGGCAGCAGGAGAGAGGCACAGAAAAGGGTTCTGCTTCACTGAGGATTCTTATTACTGCTTAAATACAGAAGATTGGATTTTCTTTCATTATTACTCCCCAGGAGACCAGGGGCCTTGCAGATCTAGGATGTTTTGTAATCTGACATAAAGGACACCTGTTCATCTGCAGCACATGGATTCACTTAGCAAACACATTCTGATTGTACTGAGAGCAGCAGAAAAGCTGTGCTTGCAGTTTGAGGGTGGAAGGTAGCAATGGCTAACTGCTGCCCTTCAGACTCCAATAAACTGCTTTGATTGCTGTTATCCTATTTATAGTTTCAAAGAGTTATCCTTGTAATTAGAAGTAAGAAGTTGAGAACAGTCATAGCCATGCCCAACTCTTCTATAGCAGCACTCCTATGGTCATTTTTCTGCCAGCCAGAAATTAGCACTATGAAAAATGAATTTCATTATAAATACAGAAAATAAATACTAACTTTATATTATGAAAGCATCAGAAAAATGCTCCAAAACTTGGTTCATTATATTTAAGAACAAGTCTAATGCAATACTGATCAGGAGAGAATCAGGCTTATCTTTTCTGATATTCTTGCTGAAGCTTTCTCAGCCGTAGGGAACAGAAATGATGCACAGTAACAAACACAGCCAGTTCCTTATGAAAGATTTCAGTGGCCTGCTGAAAGGAGTTCTTCTATATGTCAGGGGAAACCTTCTAGAAGCTTTGAACACTTAGCTTTTCCTACTGTCTGTTAGGTCTGTGACTGCTGTCGTGCTCTCTTATCTAAGCAACCACCCAAGTGGCAAGAAACTGGAGAGTTGATTTGGTTGAAAAAGTTTTGGGTGTAGTCTTCATTGCTGTAGTTTTCATCTGAGCCCCAAATGATTTATTTTAAGGCTTCAAAAATATTGTTTGTAGTTTGGTTCCTTTCAATGGCATGGTGCTATTTCTTAACCCTCTACACTGGGTGAACTGAGTCAAAATGAAATAATTAGGTCACAGCAGAAATCTTAAGAAAATCTGCCCCAGTGGTAGAACTGAAATGACCCACAGAAAAATAAGGTAAGAATGAGCAAGCTATGAGAAGTGTGGATTGACCCCACAGAGTTCTGTACAATATTAATATTGATGTGTACAAGTGACAAATTAAGTGTTAGCTTTGTGAATTACTTCACTTTCAACCACATTAGCAGGAATATCTAATTATTTTTAAGCTCAAAGTAGAACCCAAGGATAACACTACTCACTCTGACAATACACCAAAACAAGAATACTAGGGAATTTTACACAAATATGCAGAGAATCTTTCCCTTACTGCCAGTCCCAGTTCTAAGAATCAAGTAAACAGACAATTCTGACAGATAAACTTTGGTAAACATATCTCAAGCAGTTTAACACATTACTGTACACACCTGTCTATCCCACTACTTTACTAGAGAGGTCTACCTTCAAAAGTCAATAAACAAAATGGGAGTTATTCCATGCCTAACTTGCTCTAGGTTACAGTCCTAACCAAGACTTAGCACAAACCTTCTTCTCTGATCAATTTACCTGAGCTAGCAGATTGTAAAATCAGTTGTGAAAATGCAGACAATCCCCTCATTTTGTCACTCCATTGACAAAAGTGATAATTATATTTATTTGCACTGAAATAGAGTCCACAACTGAGAAATGCAATGCTAAATACACCGATTTCTGCCCCAGTCTACCTATAGATGTCCTGGGATCATTCAGGTTATCCCATTTTCGACATTTTATTCAATTCAAGGTCTTACAGCAAAACTGTGGTCTGCAAACACATTCATCAGGCCACTGACCAATTCAATCAATTTGTCTGTCTTCCTTCCTTTCTGAACCACAATTCTTTTGACATGAGCTGCCTGTAAATCCACTAACAATCTCTTTCCATCCAGCCAGTTCCCTCTGCAATTGTTGAAGTACCTTCCTTCTACTGGTGCTGTCCTTCTAGAGATGCACCATTTCACCAAGGAGCACGGTATACAAGCCATGTGAATGGTTTTGCTTTCAATTCTGTGATTGGTGCTCTAAGGTGAAGATAAGTACATAGAATAAAATGCAAAAGAGATAAGCACAAAGAGGCTCAAGATACTCTTCAAGTCACACTTTTTAAAATGACTTAGAAAATCTATTTCTTGACTACCTTGATTTTATGTAGGAAATTGGGGGTTGGAAGTAGTTAATTTATGCTTCGGGGAAAAACAGAATGTTACCCCTCCCATCTGCAGTTTTCTTCAGTTCATTAAATGAAAGAAATTGATTTGGCGAAGGTAATTTTGTAATTAAAAAGCTTATCATGGCTTTCTCTAATGAGCTGAGCAAACAGACAGTAATTCAGTGACAATATTTGCACAGTGCACACTGGGGGAAGTTTGCTTATAAAATTAAATAATAGAAGGAAATAGGAAGAAGAGAGAAGGAAAAGAAAGGAAGGAGATGAGGTCAATTCTAGATCCAAGTTCATCCCAGGGCACTGCTCCTCTGATGACTTGCTCCTGTTTCCACTGCATCACAGCAGCAAAAAGAAGAAAAGGCTGTAAGTGACCTAAGCTAGTCCCTTGTGTAAGTGGGCTTTTCACAGACTGAATTTACTATGCTCTCATCTCCAGCTGGGACCATAGCCAACTCTCTATTCAGGATTTCAGGGAACAGCTTTATACTCATTCAAGTCTAAGAATTACCTTTCCAGGATACATTTCCTCCCTCTAGGGTGCCAGAGGCTTCATGCACACTGACTGAGGGCACAGTATGGAAGGGAAGAAAAACTCTTGAGAACTGTAGGTAAACTTGACTTCAAAAAGCTCTTCTGTTACATTTGGAATGAAACTCAGAACTCAAACTACTCCTTTTTTACCTTCAGAAAGCAAGAAAACACGACAAAGATCCTGCCTGTAGCAAAGCTTTGTGCATTGCAGGATGAAAAAAAAAGAGAGAGAGGAAATCCAGCAGTTCCCTGGAGATTTTTTCCCTCTTGGTCTACTCTGCTGTGCAGAGGTACCATTCCCACCCTAGGGGAAAGCTTCCTGGTACAGAAAGGAGGAAGTCTCTTCTCTGCCCTGGTTTCCCTCAGCCTTCAAAGTTTGTTCTCCAATCATCTCTCTCTGCTCTGTGTAACTATGGATGAAACCTCTGGCAGTTTAAGAGTGGAGGGAAGTGAGCTCAGGAAAAATCATTCTCAGTTTTCTGAGTTTCTCACACTTGAAAAGCTGTTCCCTCTATTCTTGCAAAGAGACCTGGCTCAGATACTGTAGCAATTGACAAGTGCAATTCAAGGGAAAAAGATGAGTTCCAAAAAGAGTGAGCAGAAGATCAGTTAGACGTGAGGCAGCAGAGAGACAGGAAAATGCTGCTAAGAAAAAAGGTTAATAGTGGGAGCAAACTCACAAAGCTTAAAAGACCAGAGAGAGAGAGAACAAAATGGGAACTTCGGTGGACAGAGCAAAAGAACCCATGGATCTAAAAAATTGTCACGTTTCAACTCAGAAATAGCTGCCTTCTGATGCCTAGCATATGCTTTCAAACCCTTCTTTACAGCTATAATGTAAAGCAAAAAATTCATATTAACAAAGAAGAAAATAATTTAGGAGATTTGACTCACAAATTTCCAGACTAATTTCCTTCTAAAGGATGGGGTAGATTCATCCCTTTGCATCATCAGAGGTCAGCATATCACTGTGCCTCAAGGATAATATGAGGGGGGACAAAACAATGAGACCTCTTTCTTTCCTTATTATATACTCCATGATAAGACAACCTACCTCCACTCTGAACTGAGTCCAACAGGAACCACTAGTACAGGAAATGTTCCAGCACCTCCTGAGACTCTGGAGGTGTAAAAGGCATTTTTAGATTTAAAAAAAAACCAAATGAGTTTCTATCTGCTGAGTCCAGGTCCACACCTACAATTTTCTGAATAGCCTCTCAAAAATTAACACCAACCCAATTTAATAAGTTAATAACTGATTACTGTGGTGTAAAAAGGTATCTGCAACTTATATAGAGTTGCATGGAGCTCAGTCAAACTGCTCACTTAGTAATCATACCTTAGGCTTCCTTACAGTAAAAAAGGAAGTTCTCTATCTCTGCTTTCCTCAGAGGTATCCTGTACACTTTCCATTTTTTCTCCAATACTGGATACTGCATAAGAGCATTCTGAGACCACAAGGCAGGCTCTGAAGTTCTGCAGGAGCTGGACATAGCCTACTCAGAAGTCTGAGAGCACACTCATGATAGTGACTTGGAACAGAGGATAAAGTCTCTAAAATGAATTGGAGAGACACAGGCCAAAACAAGACATAAAATCACAACCACACTGAGCATCTGCAATAATCCTTAATCCATTCTCCTAGATGGGAGACTCTTGTGACTTCTCCAATACCACACCCTGCTGGCTGTCTCTGAATATTCTCTGACAAAAGGGCATGATTGCACAATCATTAATACCAGACATCCACATATTCTAACAGTACTAATTTGATACATATCAGGCACAAAACCACATTCTCACCTCTCTAAAATTAGCCAAAGAATATGACAGAACAGTTAAGGCTACTGTCATGTCAGTTGGGGTTGAAAGCACCTGACCCAGCATATAATCAGAGGTGCAAAACCAGACAGTCCAAGATCCAAGTCTCTAAGTACACACTAAAATCCTTTGAAAAAAATCTGAGAAAGCAGAATAAGTTTATTGGTGCCACGTGACCCAGCTTTTCTGTTTTAATCTGAGATATTCTGAAGCTGTGTCATTGAAACACTGTCATTGTGCATGGCAGGGAGAATCTCTTTCAGCACACAGGCACAGAAGCAGAACCTAAGATAAGACCAGAAGTGCCCTGCTTGCCATGACTCACAGTCAAATGTGTCTAGAAATTGCTGATAATGAAGACTTATGAATCTCAGTACCCTGCATTCAATCCTGCAAGCTAACAAGCACCCCATGAGTTAGAGGAATTTGATATACTCACAACAGTTACTAATTGGTTACCAATGAACTGAATAATTGGTTGCCAATATTTCTCCCAAACTCCCTTTTCAGCTATATTTTCCAGCATAAAAACTATTTTCCTGTTCTTCATCCTTTGTCTTCTCTCATCCTTATAACTCTTCCCTTAAGTGCCTCTGAATCCAGCAGCAATCCCTTCAGGAGAACAAAGTTAGCCAGTGATGATTTGCTAGCAAGAAAACAGACAAGAGCCCAAGAAGCTGCCTAGGTCAGACCTCAGGGTAGAACTGTGCCACTTCATTAGCTGCAACAGTAACATGAAAATCCCAGTGGCTCTGCAGTAATAAATATGTAATAAATACTACCTTTATATATAACAGAAAAACCCTGCAAGTTACACTGCTGGGGAATAATTCTGTGTTGTGCTTAAGCAAACTGATTAAATGGAATATAGCAAGGCTTTTCCATCTCTTAGTTCTGTAACCTAATATTCTCAGCAAAACAGCAAATACATTTCTTATTTCTGGAGTTTTTTTTTTGGTTGATTAGTTGTTTTGCTTTCTGTTGTTTTGGTTTGGGGTTTTCTGTAATGATAAACTTGTAATTTATTTTTTTGTGGGAGAGTGGGTGTAGCTGCTCCCAGAGGACAGAAGCAGAGGTGCTCGAGCAGACAGCACTGCTCATGAGCTTAGACTGTGAAGACAGAGCAGAAATTCTCCTACAGCTCAGGTAGAGACAGCCATTGGCTTTCTGAAGAATAGGACCAGACCTATGTCCAGTGCCATTATGCTGTATTGTAGGGACTCTTTTTTGATAGGATAGTAACTGTTGGGAACTCACCCCAGATTTCCTTTGACCTGAAAGAAATTATATCTGAGGCGACACTACACAGAGAAAATTAATAGATAATGACTTAAACATCTGAGGGCCAGCTGAAGAGAAGGCAAGTAGAAGGAGCTACTGAGAAGAGCAGAACTGAAAAATGATCCACACATCTCCCACCTTACTGGCAACCCAGGGTGGGCTTTTTTAGTTTTCTTTTCTTTTTTTTTTTTTTTTTAAGCCGTGGGAAGTGAGGTTGTCGTGATGAGAAGAGAATGAGGTGGCTGTGAGCTTTCTCCAAGGAGTACTTAACTCCTCTCTGGGTATTTTAGTGCCTGCACACGTGAAACACTTGAGTATTAGCTTACCACTCTTTCTCCAGTTAAAAGCATAAAATTGCAGATACCAAGTCTTTTCCTCCCCTCATTCTCTTTAAAATTCCTGAAAGCTAAAGCAGTTTTGTCATGACTCACATTATAAAAAGAACAAGCGAAGTGAATGCTCCCACTTATCATGCACATGTACAAAACAAATATTCTCTGTCCGCTCTACCTTGACTTGCTGCTGCCTGCAGTCCTATCATCACTGCCATCTGTTTAAGCATTAATGCCAAGCTCTGCTCCATGAAGCAATTTCTTCTTTTTTTTCTTCTTTGTTTGTTCCCCCCTGGAGGTTGGAAATATCCCCCTACTCCATTATTCTTCTATCACTCCCATTAAATTAACTAGAATTTGTATAGGACAATGGAAAGAAGAATTAGGCTGCAACATGAGTAAAACCCTAGATGGTGACAGAAAATACCCATTCTCAGATCACAGAGACTGGACACAAATCACAGTACCAAAGAGAATTTGAAAACAGACACTCTTTATGATTTTATCCACTAGCACTTATCTCCCAAAATATATGGTTATTCTTACTAGAGTTATTCATGAGCATAATTCATTCAGTGACATGATCTGATCACTGTTATACCTTTTGATTCAGCAAATTTGTTAGCGATGGAAACATGATTAAGCTTCTAAATTAAAAATACACTGAGAAAACTGGTGAGGCTTTACATTAACCTCATAAGTCTTCTCAATGAAGAGATTAGTTGGGTTTTCTCCATAATCAAAGTAATGTCAGTTTCTGGAATAGAGGCTTTTCTTTTGAAAAATTACACCACCTCAGCCCCTTCCAGCTCTCAGCTCACAATGTTACCACTGCTGCAGTTACAAAGACATCCAAAGTACGATTGGAACTTTTGTGAAGTCACATGAAAAGTTAGGCTTTAATTGTCACTTGAGCACACCTTTCAAAAGTTGCAACAAAGAATATAATTTAACCATGTAGAACAAATGTCATGTTTGGGACAAATAACAGATTAAATTTCCAATTTCAATAAAACAGATTAAAAAGCTTTACAAGATAGGAAATAGCTCTTCATTAAACCCTCACAAAGTACAGAATTTTTGCAACTACCTCTTAACTTCTGCTCCTTTTAGACTATGAACATTGCCATTTACATATATATGGAGCTGCTGAAATTATGAAGCACTGGACCATATTTTGGTGACAAGTTCTTTGAGTGACACTAGTTTATCTCTGATAAGGATGACCCTCCAATCTTCTGAGTCCTTGCAAACAAATTCAGATTCAAGGAGCTTTGGATCTGTTCCCATTTTCAATGTAAAAGCAGAAAGAAAACACTGCCAAAGGCTTGTGCACATTTGTACATTTACTATAACCAAATTTCAAACCTCAGCCTTTCCAGTCTTTCTGAGGGATGGGTGAATGGTTAAAAACCTGCAGTACCACTTCATAGCTCGAGACTTTTCTTGTCATAGACACCCAGATGGAGCCAGAGGGTTCCTTACTACTACGAATTTGTGATGCACACTGCTCTGACTCATGACCAACTCATGCTTATGACCAACAAAGACTGCACAGTCTCTGCAGAAGGCAGAATTCCTAACTCACTTTCACAAAGCCTTTTATCATCAATACTGTGTATAAATTACTGAGTAATAATGATTATGGTTACTTTTTAATTCACTGGAAATAAAATCCATACAATATTGGCCCTTCTTTATTCCTCATGGACTGAACCATATTTCTGTGAATGGATTTGTTATTCAGAAACATCCACCAAATAAATAGTTCATTTGAGCACATTTCCGCCTCCACAACACTTGTGAGCTGCTCACTTCAATTATCTGCTATTCACAGTGTGCGAGTGGCAGCACACGACTGTTTCCAGTTCCTGGCTACAGGAAAAAAAGTTTTCAAATGGGGGAGTGATAAGCAGCAAATGCTAAATCATTTTTCATAAATAGCTTTCAGAGATAGATGACTTCATGGCTACATGTTCACGTTAAAGTCGATAAAACCTACAAAGCAGAGAAACGTTTTTACAAACACCCTCAGGAAAGGAACAATCTGACCCCACATACAGCTGTAATCATATTCAGCACTTTATTACTAAAATTATTTTCAAGTTACCTTTTGTATTAAGCAGCAATTTGATTTCCTTGAGTGAGAGTTTTTTTTTTTAACTCTTGGGCAGTGACACTATGCTGAAGAATTCAATGCTGCTTTTAAATGGAAAGAAGAGACATATCGGAGGAAATGCAGTAATTTTTAAGCAGATTGTGCACCTTCTCTACTGACAATCATCACCACTTCCTTTTCCCATTTTGAGTGCTGTATACATATGTGAGTAATGTCATCTTCCACCCAAAGTTGTGATGCTAAAAACCCACCCACATTTTTCCACTACCTGATAACTAATCACTGCAAAGTTCTCTGATTACTGTGTGAAGCATAATAACAGCCACAAAGGGAGACGACCGAAAATTTATTGGCATCAATCTCAATAGCAAAAAGATGGTTATGCTATTTCTGTGCCAGAAGAAGGAGAGATGCTATACTCTATAATTTAGTGACTGGATTACAGCATTCTTTTGCCATGGTTGAGATGTGGCACGTGACGGTTGCACAGTGACATTTGGGTGGCTGATTGATGGAGAGCTTTTGCAACACTGAGTTTGACAGGGTGTGGCTGTGCCATGACTTTGCAATGGGTGACTTAATTTTTTTTAAGGTGAGGAACATACAAGAAGCTGTTTGAATTGACAGAAGTCAAAAATGAGATATAGTAAGTACCACTCTAGCCATCTATAGCAACAACATCTGTTCCTTCTGAGCCCTCTTTTCATTTTAATTTTGAACTGTCAGTAAAAAAGACAAAATACCCAATGCTGTAACTGTCAGAAGAAATCAGCCAAAAATCAAGAAAATGAAAGGCAACAAGCTTCCTAAGTTTTTTTTAGCCTAGCTACCCTAACCCCCTTGGCTCTTCCAAATCCTCCCTCTTGTTCGCCAATACAGTGCTTGCCCCCTCTTTATTTCCAGAAGTATTTTTTTACAGTTAAGGGCTGACTGTATGCTTCAGGGCTGACGGGGACTTGGACTGGATGCTCACTTCACAGGGAATGTGCTGGGTGCTTACCCAGGAATGACATGGCATCACTGCTGCTGCTGCACGCAGCGCGCCCTGGTGAATAATCGAGGCAGCTTTTATAGACACCAGAAATGCCCATCACAGCTTGTCTCTGAGTCAGTTGACATTTTTATTTTATATATAAAGCAAATTAGGGTGGAAGACAGACAGAGAGCAAGAGATGAGGCTGTGTGCCAACCTCTTCAGATCTCATTTAGTCTATGTTACAGAGCACTTAGTCTTTACAATCCAGCATGCTAATAAGGGACATATATCCCTTCTCTGAGAAATTAATAAATCTTGAGACAGCTTAAAGGAAAGAAAAAAAAAACAGTTACAGCCTTCAGTGTCGACATCTGTGCCTCTGTATGCGTAAAAGGATTAGAGAGGGAGGGGAAGGATTTGCAACATTGCTGAGGAGAGGGGTGTGGGGAGTGTCAGATATTTCCACAGGCTAAAAGCCTTTCTAACATCTATTAAAAGTAAACTGGTAATTACACTGGACACAAACAATGACAGTGAAAAACCAGCTCCCTTTATAGGAGCTCTGCCACAGTGCTTTGAAAGTTCTGCTGTCCTTGTCATAGTCCCCCACCACCCTCCCATTGTGCTTATTCCAGCTTGAGGGTACTCCCAAACCTCAGAGAGACACATCACCTCACTGGGAAGTGAGTGACAAGAAGTGTAGGCCATCTACTTGACAACTTGGTGAAGATACAAACTAAACTCCTTTTCAGATTTCATCTTTTTGAAGAAACTAGAGATTCATTAGTGCTTGAAAAGCCTGACAAGAAAAAAAAACCAGAAACTTCACAGGTGGGAGAACTGAAGCACAACATATCAACAGCAGAGTCTGGAAAAGCGCTTGGAAAAATCAGCCATCGCCTTCTGCCTATTCCTTGACATTTTTGCAGTATTTCCACTTATCTCTGGGTCCATTTGCTATCTATATCACAGTCACTTTCCACACAACCTTATAGTGAGGCTAAAGCCAAAGCCTAATTTTCTTCCAGAATGTTTCAGGAAACAGCCAGGTAGGTCCTGATAGAGAGCGAGAGCACCATGCACAGCCAGTGAGACTGAGGATGCTGGGAGATACTTTGGAACAACCCGAGTTTCACATTTTTGACTGATCCTGCTTGAGAAATGCTCTGTTAGAGTGAATCATTTTGGTTTTTTAGAGAAAGGACTGTTTCTTACTAATCAACCTGTGCCAGACCCAAGTTTTATCGACACAATAGTGACATGCAGCCTAACGTGCAATTTAGTACATGATTACCTACTGCCAGTGAATCCTCAATCTTTACAGTCCAGCCAGTGCTGAAAAATGTTCAAAATACCACTTACTGTATTTAGTGGAAGAGGAAGGGGACTGGAGGAAGGAAGTGGGAGAAAGAAATAGCACTATATTGAAGAGGAAAAAAAAAATAAGGTAAAAAAAGAATGGAAGAAATAAAGTGGAAGAAAAGGGAGAGGAGACTTAACAAGAAGAAATTGTTGAGACAGGAGGGCAGAAATGGATAAAGGGTGGCTGCAAAAGGATAAAAGATTTTAAAAGCTGAAAAATAAATTACCTGTTTATTTTCTCCTCAAGTGAACTCCTTGTGCAACATGGCTGCAGCAAAAGTCACTTCCAATCCTCCCCTCTCCCTGCTAAAACCAGCCCAAGATTTCTCAGCTCAACTGCCAAAACTGAAATTTTACAGCCAAAATAAAGTACATTGGGAATGCTGTCAGCATAGGAGCTTGAGCACACCACTCTTGTCCTTTCCCATTTTATGTGGTCATTGGAGTGACAATAGCAGCAGTAATCCCTGGCTAAAGGGTAGGTGTCTACGAAAACCATCCCTCACAGGCTTTGGAGCTGCAGCCGAAGCCAGGCTGCTCAGCCACCACAAAGCATCCAGAGGGAGAAACCTGCAGTCCGGGGAGTGCAAGACACCCCAGGATTCAATTCCTCTCCTTCTAGTACAGGCAAAGCTGTCAGAAGTGTTACCACACTCAGCAAGCCACCACTAACAAGCACCTGCTTCCTTGACCTGTCCTGGCTGAAGAAAATCAGTGCATGGTGCTGGACACTGGGACTGTGCACCACCATTTGGTCTCTGTCTCTTTTTGCCTCACAGCTTCATTTCCCTAATGGCCAAAATATTTCCATTTGTATTTTCCCCCATTTACCCTTTCTATTGTGCTTTACTTGTGTCCTTCATTTGCAATTAAAACTGTCTATAACTGGACTATCTAAAAATATTATTTTTATTATAATTATTCTATGTGCCTCCTTCTGCAGTCTCAATATTCTGAAAAGCAAATTGATTTTACTCATACGGAACATGAATTCCCTGTTCTAGCTCTATGCAAGATGCAGTAAGAATTTTCCTTTTGTTTTTTGGAATCTCAGCATCTCTAATCTCAGGACTGCATGCATCAGAAGAAAAAAACCCAAACCAGATGAAACGAAACCACTGAAAACAATTTGGATGTAATAAAGGACAATAATAGCAATTATTATTATTATTCAAAGTGAGGCTAAGTTCTGATTTTCTCCTACCCAGATAATATATCTTCAAGGAAATATTTGCTCTGTTGAGTAGGATGTTTCCACTTTTATGGACTCTGAGATGAATGAACATGAGTTAAAGACATGTACTGATAGTTCACATGATTATTTTTCTCTTTGTTACCTTATCAATTTCAGAATGTCTTTGCACTAATGACTTAAGTGGTTAAATAACCTATGAGCTATTTGCTTTACACTGAATTAAAACACAGACATTTGATTTTTTTTATTTTCTTTTGTTAAGCTAATGACTTAAGCATATCCCAGAAGCACAATGCCACATCAGTGTCACTGACTGCAAAGCTGAGGCTGTGACTGAATTTTGGCAGCTTGTTAAGTGAGAATACTGGGCAGAGACACTGACTCTCTCTCTCTCCTATCAGTTGTTTTGCTTATATGTTGGGGTAAAAGAAGTTTTCTAGATGGGAAGAAGCTGAAAGTTTTTCTAATTTTTTCAGCAGTAAATGTTTCTTTTAAGTTTAATTTGGTGGTTATAAAACGCTCCTGTTTCATTTGTATGCCTGTTTGGGGGTATGTGCAAGATTCAGATTCATTATCTTGTTTTATCAAGCATGTAATAAATAAGTTCAACTAATTTGAAACTTTCCATTTGTTCATGTTGTTTATTTTTGTATCTGTACTAATTCCAGTTTTTCTTGCTCTCCTTTTTTCCTGTTTGCTGTACTCCTATTACTATTTTCTTGTATTTGACTGGAAGTTCCTCACAGTCATGCTGTCAGATACATTCATACAACGCAGACTGCACTGGGACATTGGGACCTGATACTTAGAGGATTTTGAGAGTGATCAAAAACAGACCTGATAAACAAAAAGTAAAGGTAAGTTTATCTGTCATCTGCTAATTCAGGATTATGGCATTGGGAGAAGAAAAATACAAAATAGTTTTCTGGGCAATTTATTATAGCTATCTCTATCTGTGGTAGTGCCTCAATACCCAGTAGCTGCCCTCACAGGACAGCACAAGTGCAAGAAAGCCATCTACATTGGGACAAAAAAGAAAAATGAAAAATCCAGACCTAACTTATAAACATCCATATTCCAACACATCTAAAAGAATGTTCTGCTTCTTTACTGGATCTCTAGCTCACTCAGCCCTCAATCTACTGTAGAGAGCTTTTTAACTTCAGCCACAGATGGTTTTTTGCAATTGTTCCAAAGATAGCTCAAGTTGGTACATCCAAGAGCACAGGAAGACAAAACCAAATCCAGTTCACAAGGAGCAAATAAAAATTTTCTCCCTAAAATAAATATGAGACAAGGATATGGTTGATGTTCAAAACCTACAGAGATTTTGCAGAAGAGTACCGTCACAAGTACACATATGTCTGTAGCTTTCCTCAAGTTTCATACTTGAGGCACTTCATTCAGTCTGTCTGCTCAAAGGAGATTCAGGGCTCAAGGTTACAGGTGAAATCACTTGCCCTCCACTGGAAACTTCTGTTTACAATGAACCCTCCCAGTACTTCCCCCTGAATTATGTCCTGAAAGCAAAAAGTTTTAACTCCATAAGTTTCTACCTGTGCTTTTCCCCCCTCCAGTTGAAGCCCATCATCATTTTAAAGCACCAAGGCAGTCTGAAAGGTTCACCCTAGTGACCATCTTGCAAGCCTATCAGAGTGGAAACCTCATTGAGAAGCAGCAGCATCAAGTCAAGCACAACATTCCAGAGAGAGCTCCCCTTAGCCACATTACAGTAACTGGATCTTCTCATGACCTTCAAGATGCCACTTCAGTTCCCGCCAAAGAGACTTAAGCAGCCTCTCTGCCATTAAGATGTTCCTTCATTTGTCAACAGAAAGGTGCTCAATTGCTAGCCTGAACAAATTTACATAGAAATTACCAGTGATACTCTGCAAACAGTTCGGAGAATGACAGCAGAGACACCCAGCAGAAACAGTCCAGGATACACAGCCTGCACAGTCACTACTCAGACAAAGACATAGAGGAAAATATTGCTAGGAAAATTCACTGGACTTGCAGAACTATTAATATATGGGCATTCAGCAGTGTGAGGTCTACAGGGGCTCTGAGTTCATCCAAAACCTTTCCACAAAACAAAGACGATGTTGTCAGCATTTCCTTCCTACCTGACAAGTATTTCCAAGTTGCCAGGCAGCTGAATCTCATGTGAAGCCTGCAGATTGAGAGGGCATCTTGATAAAGGATGCCTGGCTTTTCAGCCTAGCACTCAACTTTATCCTCCTATCCCTGACAGACAAGTCTTGCTGCCACCCTCAAAGCTTCTCCTTGAAGAGAGCAGTCTCTCCTTGTCACACTCCTCATGCCCTGCATCTACTCTCCGTCTCCCCAGAGCCCTTTTCCCACCCCTAGAGACAGCATCCAGGTAAACCAGGAGCTTGATTGGTTCAAAACTGTCATTTTTTTCTCCCTTTTTTTCTCCTTTCTAGGGTTCTTGACCTGATCACAATAGACTTTTATGTGAAAAATTGTAGAGCTGTGAAGTCAGCACTTAATCCCTTTGTCAAGCACTACTTGTGGTAGTATCTAACTTCCAAAGCCTTGTATGAGTGCTCAGACAATCAGAGATAAAATAAAAATCTGACATGGCTGCTTTCTGACTGGGAGCAAGATGGAAAGAATGCTATAGGTTCTTAATGGCAGCATTTCCCTATAACTGGCCTTGAACAGAGCAATTTTTCTACAGTAATCAACAGCCTCAGAACAAGGTCTTAACCCTGTAAAAATTAAAATACAACCCAGAGACTTAGAAGTAATCATGGTTGAGAAACACAAACAGTACTGGGCCCTGTCTGCCCAAATAGGGACACTCCAGCAGTCAAACCAAGTAGTGAGCACTAAAGCATACCAAGACAAGTCTACGTTTCCTTAGACACTACTGCAGCAGAGACTGGTGGATCAGTTAAGGGCAAATAAAGAGGAATCAAACAGCAAAAAACTGTCTTCCTTTGTGTAGTGATGTATATTAATGGAGGTACATTTGTGTGAGTGTACACACAAGAGAAAAAAAAAGGTAGGGATTCAGCAGGGTAGGGGGTATCTGATCCTTACTATGTGCTCTTGACATCAAATGACTGCACAGAGTAGAAGAAAAATCCCATTCCAAATAATGATCAAAGCCATCATAGGGAAATAAGTAGCTTCCACTTCTTAAAGCAAACAGGCAGGTAATATTTATTCCACAGTATAGACAAAACTCTGCCTTCTGTCAAGGAGAAAGGAATAAATTGTTTTCTCATAATGGTGTTTTCTTTTCAATCAATTTCCCTTCAAGCTTGATTTAAGAGGATGCCATGCCAGAACCTCAGGCGAACAGAAGAAACCGAAGATACTCCCTCAAGAAAGGTGAAAAGGATGATGCAGTCAAACTCCAAGTTCCATCCAAACACCAGTGCTGCACATGAGTACAGTCAGGCACTCCTCTCCCTCCTCCTGCTGCTCTTCAAATAAAAGGTTTGCAGCAACAAGGCAACAAAGGGCCAGCAGCAATAAGGGAGAAAGAGTTCAGAGCATAAGGAATAACAGCAATGGAGATAAGCTGGAGTGCATGTTGCTTTAGTTAGGGATAGAAGCACTAGGGAAACTCTTACAGGTCATTTTGCTACCTACACAGGCATATATGTAAATGTTATCTTTTTTTTATTAATGAGACATTTATAGATATTATCTTATTATTAATATACATGCATATAAAAAAGAAGAACAGTCACATCTGGTAAAACCCCTGACTTCTAAGAAAAGCTGGAAGGGGACAGAATGAAGAATGAGATTGTTCCCAAGGCACTGCAGGCACTTAGGTACTGCAGAGCTAGGTTATCAGGGAATGCTTTAGCTTTTAAAATACTGCCTTGTTAAAAATTGTGCATATTTTCTGGGGTTACAAACAGTCCCTTTGAGTTGGAAAAATCACAGAAGTTTCACAGTAGTTTTCAGGAAGAGACTGATATTGTAGAAACTTCCCTATCTATTTCTTTTAAATGCAAATTGTAGAATGATTGTTTCCAGGAGGACAGGAATTTAAAAAGAAAGTTATTAATATATTTTAATCTTGGAAAAGTGTTAACAATTTGACCCACAGAGAGTACGGACACTTAGAACAGCTCCAGTAGTATCAGAACCCAAACACACAGTCTCAAAATTTCCACTTAGCTTTTAACAGACACAAATCTGAAAGACAAGGGCCCCTTATTGTTTCTCTCAAAAGGTTCCTCAGAGGATGCAATTCCTAGTTATATAAATCTTCTCTTCAGAAGTCATGAGATTCTTTATGTAAGGTTTTAGTGAGGGAATGTTGATTTAAAAGACACAACTCCATACCATTTTCTTTCTGACAGACCCTTCATTTGAATGGATGCTGCCTCAAGACAGGGCCTTTTTACATGTTTTGAGTACAATGAATTCCTCCTGGCAGTACAGTAAATAAACAGCTAGCAAATTATTTGGGTGTTCAATGGATTTTGCAAGCAAGATTCTTAACAACAGCAATGTTAGTTAAGCAAAAGCTAATGAACACTTACTACAAATGACATTCCCATTTCCTGGCCCTAATTCTCTCATTACTTATCTGCAAGCATAACAGGCATTTACTGGTTTTAGCATTACTGACAACAAAAGCCAGAAGCACAAAGGATGCCACATCCAATGATGACAGCCCCAGAATGGCAGCTGTCAATTAAGTTGGGAAGGGACTGCTGGGGAGGACTAAGTTCAGAGCCTGCCCTGCCCAGCTAGGACCAGCAAAGAGAACTCCCTCCTGCTGCTGAGTACTGACCCATGCACACATCTATCTGCACATGCACCTGCACAAGGAGAGCCTTAGAGAAATCTTTTAAAGATTAAGATTTTCTCCACAAATGTAGGCCAACATTTTCAAAAATAGATGTCCAAAGTTAGGCATTCCAAAATCCATATTTAAGCATCTACAGAATTGTCCTCATTCTCAGAAGTGCTGAAATTGCCAAGAGCTGTAAAATGCTCAAATTTTGAAAACCAGGCCACATCTTTAGGTGCTTGAAAACAGATTTAAGAGCCTAAGTTTAGGCATCTGTATTCCTGACTGTAAACTTCTATTACCCAGGAAGACCTGCTATAACTCATCACACATACAAGACATTCTCAAAAACGTACAATACTAATTGTCCTAAATTTTCAGTTGCAGCTGAAAAGTGCACTGCCCAAATCAGAGCAGGATCACAAAGGCAGCCACTGACCTTCCTCACCTATTTTCTGGGAGTATTTATGGCAGTAAATTACAGTGACTGTCAAAGCACCCAGTGAAAAACAGTGGCAGCTGACCTAGTCCATATTGCCTTTATCTACCCTGAATCTCCAGCAGAAGAAAGGATGAAATTGATATAAGGTTGCACAAATCAAATGAAAAAGAGAGCTGGCTTTGGCTGGGATAGTGTTAATTTTCTTCATAGTAGCTGGTATGGGGCTATGTTTTGGATTTATTCTGAACACAGTGTTGATAATACAGGGATGTTTTAGCGATAGCTAAAACACAGCCAAGACCTTTTCAGCTCCTCACTCTGCCCCATCAGGCTGGAGGTACACAGGAACCTGGGAAGGCACACAGCCAGGGCAGCTTACCCCAACTGACCACAGAAATATTCCAGACCAGAGGGCACCATGCTCAGCATATAAAGGTGGGGGGAGAAGAAAGCAGAGAGGATATTCAGAATGATGGTGCTTGTCTTCCCAAGCCACCACAACATGTGATGGAACTCTGCTTCTCTAAGGAAGGACTGAACACCTGCCTGACCATGGGAGGTGGTGAATGAATTCAATTGCTTGTGTGTGGCTGTTTCTGTATTTAAATCTGCATCATGCAAGTAGAATAGGCTCCATACTTGTCAATGTCAATCACATTTATTAAACATGTGAATAGAGTATAACTGTTTATTTAAATGTTACCAAGTAGAATTCAGTCACATCATTTGAAATTGATGTCAGATGCTTCAGCTTAGGGAAATTAAAAAGAAATACACACAACTGTGTGCTATGCTGGTGCCTCAGCAAGCAAATAGCTTCCCCCTGTGCTACATGTGGTAAAAGCAAAATAACAGCATAGTTAATATTTAAAGGAAAAAAACACACTAAGGAAAATTTCATCAGTGAATAGCCAGTAAAGAGAAGATTTTATTTTAATGCTTTGATACAACAACTCTGCCTCCTCTGAACGCAAAATCATGATATTAATCCTGTGAAATATACTCTAACAAAACTCTTAGTATGAATCAGGGTCTTCATGTACCTCTCTTCTCCATTCTTCAGCAGCATTTTAAAATATTTGCTGCATCCTGTAGCTTCAGTGATTCGACAGCAAAGACCACATTTTCTACAAACTGCCTGCACTTGTACCCAACTAACTATACTGTCCCACACAGCTGGCAAGTACTTGATGAATGGGAATACTAGAACCACACAAAATCATCCTGAATGTGAGGTAAGTCATCATATGTGGCAACATATTACTAAAACTGCAGCGAAAGCAATCACACTTGTGTAACTTATTTTATAAAAAAAATTCCCTATTTGTCTACCACATTTACATTTTTAATATATTCTTACAAAGGGTCAGATTCTCAATTGTCCTCAAATGTGGTATTCCACTTATATTAGAGCTGTTATTGTCTTCAACAAGTGAGAATCTGATTACAAATTGCTTCACTAACAATAAGCCATGACCACTTCTGGGACAGTTACAATCATCATTCAATGGCACACAAACCACATTATCTAAGAGTTTATAGCTGGAAATAAAGTAAAATACCTTCTTCCAAAGATACAGCAAGAGGAAATTAACATAGGAAATTAATCCAAAGTGGCCAATGCTTTTAAATATATTGTTTCAACATGATGTCCCGAAGAAAAATACATCTACCTTGTCACCCACAACCACGAGCACAGTTTAGCTTAGCCATATACAGAGCAACCACATGTGACTCCTAACAGGAGGAAGTGTCACTCCCTCTGCCCCACCAGCCTCCTCTTGTGAGGCCACAACCCTTTGTGAGCTACCCACATAAGCCCCTCATGTTTAATAGGACTGTCTCTACTGCAGCATATGTGTATATGCTTCTTGAATCCAATGCACAGAGGGACTTGCTTACTCAGCTCTAACTTCTTCCCAGAGGCTCAAAAGCAGCTCAGAGGCTAAGCCTATTTGTTCAAGCACTGAACCAGTTATATTGGCATCTAGACCACTCTGTTTACTCATCAACCTGACCAAATGCAGGGCAATTCCAAATGCATGTTTGTCAGCAAAAGGCCCTGCAAGCCTCTCCTTAGCTCATGTGAGCCAAAAATGCTCCAGTGCAAAGGTGGCACCTCTGAGCTTTTTGTAGCAAAAATTCCTTTTCATTTGCTACATAGCCCAATGACACATGAGCTACAAATAAATTCCAAAGGTATAATCAATGAAAAACAGTCTCTTAAACTACTTTTTGACCAGAAACTTCCCTTTTCACTTGTGTTGCTACAATTTTCTTTTCTGCAACGACTTAGGAAAAAAGAGGTTACAGGAAAAACTGCAAGGAAATACTTGAACGAATTGAATATGGTGCTTAACACACTAAAAAAAGGGCAAGGCATGGCATTTCTTAAATAGATAACAATGGAAGAGTGGAAAACCAAAAAAAAAATTATGATCCTGAAGTCTGATAAGAGCTAAACAGGAATCACATGAAGCAGAAATGGAAGGAAGAAAAGAATTTTATGGTGCCTTGGATGACAAGCAATATGATCTGAGCATGAAATGTAAAAAATCTGTCAGTTCAGAAGAAACATGAAGCAAGCAAGATGAGCACTAATAAAGAAGTGGCTGCAGATTGCTATCTCAACAGGAAATGAATGTGAATGAACTACACACAAGGAAATCCAACGGAAGTCACAACAGCCAGTGGAAGACATTAACAGAATTATGAACAAAGCTTCTAGCTGGAAGACTGAGTTAAGTCAGGAAAGTGACACCTTTTGCTGGCTGTGCCAGATCAAGAATTGGGTGAGTGACAGTTGGCCAGGCACCTTCTCCCTGTGAGCTGGAGCTCAGACCTAGTAGTAGCCAAAGGAAGGAAAGCATGCTTAGTTACAAATTTTAGTGTATGGCTCTTGTCACTGAGAGAGGAGTTGCTCTCCGTGTCTCACAGTGTAGGAAGAAACAGCTGCCTCTGAATCTTGGTATCTCTGCATGGCACAACTTCCCAGAATGCCACCATTCACACAGCAATGCCAGATCCAGGTTTGTCACAGCAATTATTTGTCTTAGAAACTCTAAGCTCAGTTTTGCAGACGTCCACACAGGAGAACATCAGTGAAAGTTGCATAGAAACGTTTCTGCAAGAAATGACTCAATGGCAGAAGTGGCAGAAGCAATGGCACCACAGGAAAACATCAGGGAAAAAAAAGGCTCAGATTTCTCTGCCATACACATTTCATCTCTATATTTTTAGAAAAATCAACTTAAACAGCTTTCCATTTTAACCAAGGTATCTGCTTGATCCCTAAGGACCACACCATCAACTTTAAACCTTGAGTTTATGAAGCTCATTTTTCGCCTTGATTAGCTCTTATTGTCCTATGTGTGCTGCTGCAAGCATCTCTGCTGTTCTCAGAGAGATGGTGGCTTGCAGCCTCCTTGGTCCCTGTGGAGCTGTGCTCTTCCCCACAACCCTATTATTCTGCCACTGCCTTTTTTATTGCACCCTCAAAGGGCCAACTCTCTCTTCACAGAGCCAGACAGCCACAGTTACAAGAGATACATGTCATGTGCTCCATTATTGATTAATTGCATCATTAATAAAAAAAATAATAATAGAGAAGGACCCTTTTTTGTCTCATATCAATGCTAGCAAATGCACAGGCTACTGTTAGCAGACCAAAGCCAGTGAATACTGAAAAGAAGTGGTTTGAAATTTTGGTAAAGCTTTGCATGGAATATGGTTTGCTAATATCCAGCATTCAATTCTGCCTTATGGCCTGTGCCACTGTAAATGTTCAGTTCTTGAGGAGAAGAGCAGCATGGACACTTAGCAGTATTAGCAAGAATGCACTTCAGAGTTTTTTGAAACATTTCCTTTAGTGTAAGAATGCTTTTGGTAGATTATTACTGAGTATCTGGCCTAAATATTTATTAATCTCTTACTTGATAGTTTCTTTATATTCCCTAAGTATTGCATTTTGTATTTCTTACAGGTTTTCCAAATAATTTTTATCAGTGAGAGATTGCTCATTAGTTACATATATTGTTTCATATAACACTTCTAGTACACTAAAGATTTCCAATGTACTTAAGATTCCACAACACCATACAGCAGTGAGTTCCAGAGGCTCATTATGTACATGAAAACAAATTATTTTCTTAGATTTCAAATACTCAGCTTCTTTGGGAATCACCTGCAAATATGCACTGTTAACATTATATTCCAATCCTGCATTAGCTAACAGTCGCACTGTACTTAATACAGATACATAATCAATTAAAACCTGCACATCTTAAGGACTCTGCTTACAAGAAAATAATAGTAAATCCACCAGCACTCAAGAAAAGCTTAGAACACACCACAGAATAAAGCCAGTGCTGCCATTTCAGTATTTAATGATAGAGAACTGTGTTCAATAACAAAGTGAGTTTCACTTTAGATTAACATCATTTAGGTTATTGAAAACACACTGTGATCTGTAGCTTACATTTTTCTGGAGGAAGAAGGCAGTATTAAAAACTTTCACTCACTACTTAATCCCAATTTGAAGGACTCAAGCTAAAAATTGGAGATGGGCTTTCTCAGCTTGTTGGGTTTCTCAGCTTTCTAATTATATCCCTTAATATCCCTTACATTATAAAACATGCATCAGACTAAAGAACCAGAGGAACTGGCAGACTGAGGCAGACTGAAAAAGTCTTAATTCTTCTGACCTTTACCACAATTTTCTTTCTCCAAAAGAATACATAAGTGCCTTTTCCACCTACTGGCAGGACAGCTTGTGGCAGATTTCCATTACGGAAAGCTCTCTGCAAATTCACTGCAGTCATTACTGGTAACCCAGCTCAGCTCTGCAAGGATATTACAATACACAACTCCGTAAAACCCTAATTGTTGGTTGTTTCCTGTTCCAGAAAGCCACAGGGGCCATGCCTGCATACCTGCTAGCTTTCCAGATGTGCACAGAGGCAAAATACCTGCAAGACAGCCAAACATTGCTGCTGTTCCCAGCAGAAACACGGCTCAAGTGTTGCCAGATGCACCAAACATTCATCTAGGTCACAAACTTCACTGGGTTGAGCGATGTCTCAGTCATTAGGCTGCCTGCCTAGCATACAGGAGATGTCTCTCTGACTTAGGAGGTGACATTGAGAAAGTCACTAAACCCCTATGGCTCTGCTCTTTGTCTGTAAAAAGAGGGTGGACGGCATCTCCTCTTCAGTGTTATGAAACTCTTGTAGACAGTGAATCATTTACCACTACTCTGGTAACAAGGTCCAGATGGAGAAATTTGCAGAATATTTTATTTGAAGTTTATAATTCAATTACAGAAAGACAACAAAACATTGTGGGGTATGGTATGCAGGTTTTATTGGTACGAGCTGGATATGTGATTATTCATACCTAGAAAAGCCAAGTGATTCATGAAGTTTGCATCAACTGACTAGCAACAAAGACTTTGTAGCCAGCTGTACCATCCTGGCCTTTGCGAATTTCAGACGTTTATTATAAAACCCAAATGTTTGTGATACTTTTTATATATTTTCACATCTTTTTAATTGAAACTATTTTTACATTGCTCCAGCTGTAAAGCCAGACTCTTTTAGTAACCATGTGTTCAACTACAAGGATCACTGTCACAGAGAAAACTTTATATTTCTAATCCCAAAATAACCTGCACTCTTATGCTTTCTTTCTTTGTTTAAACTAGATTCAATACAGACGTATAGAGCCAGGACAGGTTTATAACATGTCTTGACAGAGAGCACCACAAAGTGAGAAGCTTTTCTGTAACTATATATCCCTTTCTGGTCAGCAAAGACAAAACTGCTGGGGTTTGAAAAGGAGTCAAAGGTAATAAGACTTAAAAAAAAAAAAAATTAATCTATAAATCAATGCAGCAGTTGCATTGAAAGTGTGGGAGTGATATTTGCCTTTCTCATTCAGACTTGGCTTGGGATTTAAAGTACCAGGGGTTTCCATCTTGCATCTTACTGTGGTTTTACAGGGAATGAGCACTGAGAGAGAAACATGAATGCTCAGACAGGAAAACCAACACAGTGAACATGGGAACCGAGCCCCCTTACATGCATGACCACTCACAATCACGCCTTGGAAACAGAAGTGGAATGAAATGGGAATTGAAGAGGCCTGTGATGCATCCTACCAGTAGAGAACTTCTTGAGGACACATCACAGAGACAGCTAGAGAAGTCCTGAGTGCAGCACTCAAAAATTATTACAAACAGCACAAAATATTAAATCTGATATACGTAATCTTAGTGCAAGAATTTCAGGGGTCTGACTATATTTACTCCCTGGGTAAATGTATTCTAGGTTACATAAAATTCCACTGCAGACAATATTCTTTGCTTTGCTGTATTTTGCCACTAACCAGTCATAATATTTTGTGCCATTATGACAGAGAAAAAAACTGTTCATAAAGCTTTGCAAGGGCCTTCCAAAAAAGAAAAAATATACTCCCAGTAATAGCATTCCAGGAAAGTGTTATTTCAGATTTTAAGGCAACCAGAACTAGTGCATGGTTCATGTACTCTAAATTTAGAATTCTACTGACACTACTCAATAGTTCATTCTACGTTGAAAGGAATTTACAATACAGGTATCATTTAAAAATATCCCATGCTTCAGACACCATGCCTCAGACTGGGAATGAACAGTGACTTACAATCAAAATTTAAGAACAGGACAAAAATGCTATATAAAACATACTATGTATAAATTTTAAATAAATATATAGTTATATGTTGCACATAGAAAGAGAAAAGATATTGAATGAAAATTAATGCAGGTATAATCCAGAAAGGAGCACATATTTTAAATCTTACACAAAAATCTGACTTCCCTGTAGAATTCCAACCTGGTTTCTTTTGTTTTGTAACACAAAAGAAAGCTTGGGTAAATATGTAAAGAACTGATTATTCATTATTACTTAGCTAGTGGGTTTGGCTCTGACATTTCCTTCTTTGTTTTCATTCAGACTGCCTACCAAATACTACAAAGCTCCTTTTGACAATGCTAAGCAGGAATAGACATGAAGAAAATCTGTGACTATCTCAGACTGATTTAGAAAGACAGTTTCAAATTTGAGTATTAAAATGCTGGGCCAATGCTGACTAAGAAAAGAAATAAAATTTGCAAATATGAGATGTATAGGAAAGATGGAAGACCAATTAAAAATGATAAAAAATCAAATTAAAAGCATGAAAATATAGACAGAAGAAATTTAGACTAGAAATCTTCCAGAAAGTGAAGAGATGCCACAGAATTCTTATTTATTCTTTCCAATGTTTTTCACAGAATCTCAAAACTGGATCACAAATATAAAGTAACAGTTTCATTTCTCAGGGGATAAAATATCATCACTAAGGACACATAATTAAAACACAGAAGAATGGAAAAAGCAATTGAAAACAAAGCTGTAGGGGCCTCACTGGTGCCAAGAGTAGCATAAAATAGGTTTTCTATTTCTGAGGAGAGTGATTGTAGCAAAAGTAAAAGACTTGCAGCCGTAGGAAAAAGGACGCTGCATGAGAGAGTCTTGGGTTTTTAAAGAAGATGTGATTATAGAGGGAGGATCCTCCAGCAGTAAAACACATGCACAGGACAGTAGAACATCTCTTACACACACCTCAAACCATTCCTGCTGAATGCAGAGACAAGGTGACTTTGCTGAGCAAAGGCCACAGTTTCAGACATATATCTTTTGCTAATCTTTTACAGCCATCTGAATATACCACCAAAATCTGATGCACCATGAAATCTTCAAGAAACTCCTGCTCTGGGATCTTTTGTTCATTTTGCCACTTTTCACATCTGAACTCCTCCCTCTTCAACAACCCAAAGGTGAGATGCTCCCTCAGCCTGTCTCTGTCTGCTGCTGTCTGGGTACTTTGGACTCATTTTGCATCGCAGAAAGAATATACTTTTCAATGTCTGCCATTGAGAGCAATTCTCCTTTCCCAGTCATCCTTCCTCAGCAGGCTAACACATAACTCATGCTAACACCCCCACAGAAGGTGAGACAGATGACCAGTTTGAGCATCCTATGCTTTTTCCTAATCTGTAACTGATAGCCCCCAGTGTGACTCAACTGCTTATCCCTGGGAGAAGGCTAAAAATAAAGCAAAGCTGCAATGGTGAGAAGATCGATAAATAACTGTTTGATTTGTTTGGTTTGGAGATTCTGGAATATTTAGTTACAACTGACAGAAGTTTGCAAGCACCATCTACTTCCTCAACACCTTGGGACTGCATTGAAGTTGTGCTTCTAAACTAAACCAAAGATAAAATTATCATCTTTCCTTGGTTTTGCAGCATATGCAAACCTTAGATTTCACAAAACTGTAGAGATTTCATACAGATCCTAAGAAACCAAGTATTTCCAGAAACATCAAGCTGATATTTTCCACACTGATCCGGGGAAGAGAGTATGTACTGGCTGGAAAACCATAACTACGGCTTTATCTTTACCTTCCCTGGCCTCCGGAGAGGCAACTAATTTTGCTTTCTTCTCCATCTTAAAAAGGGTTTGTTTGCATGTGCATGTGGGGAAAAAGATATGAAGGAAGGGACCTGAGAATAGGAATTTTCAGCATCACAGTATGTCACCACATACTTTGTTTCTCCACCATTATCAAGAGCAGTACTTCATTTCTCCTTTCCTGACAGATTTGCTTGGTAGGATTTGCCACACACAGGCCTTCATTTGCCATATTGTGGCATGGGAAATCTGGGGTTGTCTCTCTGAGGGGCTAATTAGGGATTTCTCTTTCATTCCAGTACCTCTATTTAATGCCTGAAAATATAGACACCAAAGCTTCTAACTGGACGCATCCTTGCTCTGTATTTCCATCCAACAGAGAAAAACGCCCTGGAAAAATTGCTACTAGAGCAAGCTAACATTAAAAAAAGAGTTTGCTTCTCTTCTTCTAAATGAGTTAGTTAGAAACCAGTCAGCTGTTTGCTCAACATTCTGAGCCAGAGCCAAGCACAGATCTCTCCCTTGACTTACATTTGCTTGGAGAGTGCAAACAATAAGCAAGCTGGGGCTTAATGAGCCTGTGTGTGGGGTCAGTCTAGCAGAACAAGAGAGGATGGTCATTTTTTGAGCTATCCCAGTTTGAAACAGAAACTACAGGGGGGATAACAAGAGCAAAAATGAACTAAGCACCTGCAGAGATACCTCACAGAAAGGATTTCATGGAGAGCAACTCCCTCATGGTTTCTTTGCTTCAGCTGATGGTAAGATACTATTTCCCAAGCACTGGCACTGAGCAGCTAACCCAGATCAGCCTGCATCAGCCTTTGGCACAGTGCAGTGGCACATCTGGACTGGGAAGGAAAGACTGAGCCTCTTCCACAGGAATGTACATTTTCTTTTAGAAATTTGTTTCAGATAAAACGTGTACTATCCAACATGAAAAAATTACATGATTCAAAAAAAACCACCCCAACATCTCTAATATTGTAACTATTTCCGAACAACACAAAATAGGACCTTTTGTTAAAACCCAATTGTGTTAAAAAACTTTCACCATCAGAGCCAAAATGAACATCCAAAGCTTCTCTCAAAAACATGCAAGATAAACAATTCTAGACATAAAAACAATCCACCAGCTAGGTGGAGCTGGACAATACATGCCAGAGGAAATACAGAGCCATGGCAGCATCTTCAACCAGTCTCTTGATCCCAGCTTATGCCACAGACCCCATTCTAGGGCACATCTCAATCTCTCTTCTACACAATTTAACAGCCTCCTTTGATTTGTCTGGCCAAGAGCAAGAGGAATGCCAACTCATTAACCCAAGAGGTGCTCAGTTATAAAGGTGATAGGCTGATGGAAAATTCTAAAGGCAGACAGGATTAATGTCATAGACATATCTCTGGGCCACCCAGAGAAGGAATTTTCAATTATTTCAAAGCAAGGTAATTAGCTTTTCAAAAATTTACCATGGTAGAACATTCCCCAAACCGCAAAACAATGATCAGTGAAAACTGAACATCAGACAACTAAATGGTTAAAATCCTGCTTATGATTTGCTGCAGATGCTTTCACTGGGAATGCTTGAGCATAATAGTTCTGCGTAGGAAGAAAGGAACTGTATTTTAGTCATCTGCATATATTTTAGTTTTGGTTGAGTTTTTGGTTTTTTGTTGGCTTGGGTTTGGGGTTTTTTTTAAGGTACACTTAATGATTATTCAGGAGTGGACTATTACAACAGTTAAAAATAATACTCTTACAGATTGTAATCAGCTCCAGTGTCTCTCCACATGTGTGTGGGTAGGAGATGAGCACCATGGCCAGTAGGCAGGGACTTTTTTTGTACTGATGGGGGTGTATGTTAAATCTTTAAAAGTTACTCTGATTAATTCACATCAAGTCAGCATAATTTTCTTCACTGCTTAAGTATTCCAGCTGCCAAGACTCCTAAAACAGAGTAAGCTGTGCTCCTGAACATGATTAGGGTCATGCCTTTTTTTTCAACCAGACTGAGACCCACCAACTCACAACTTGGCTGGGACTTTTCTTCAATCTCATTCTCAGAGCAATATCCAGCAAGGTAATTTCATAGTAAGACTCCAAGTCTCCCTTTCTCAGCAGCTCTCTCCTTGTAGAGTATTGATAGAATTCAAATTAAGTAATTTCAGTTCCCTCAGGTACCTTAAAATACTCTGGCTTTTGACATAAGCACCAAGAAAATGCCTTCATACAAGGTTTTTCCATTAGCAAATGCCCAGGGAGCAGGAGAGGTGGAAAGATTTTGCTTCCCAATTAGTTTTATCCGGGATGTTAAAACAAAGTCTTCCTTTTCTATTCTATCATCCATCCCAATAATGTCTAACTAGGAAAGCAGCACCAAGTTTTACAGAGCAGCTGTAGCTTCTCCCTAACAATGATCCTTTTCTGTCTGTAGCTTTCACATCATTGTTTTGCTGATGCTTTTAACTCTTCTTGGTTTGCATCCATTTTAAATGAAATAACCTGATTAGATTCCTTTTCTCAGAAGACTGAGGTCACATCAATCATAACAAGAGTTTTCTGGACACATGGAGGATGAAAAGAGGTTGGATACCTTTAAATTTTCCATTCTCCTACAAAGAGCCAGATTATCCATTCATATAATAGTCTTTAATACAAGCGTGCAACACTTCATTGTATGTTTCATTCACCCTCAAAAATGCATATGCAATCTAACTGAAACTACTACAAATGAAAATAACATTAAACTGTTCCAGGCAAAACAATAATGTCTTGTACAATCTAAAAAAGGCTACATAGTGTTTCAAAAGAAAGCCTTTACATTTTCATACAAAAGTGAAACTCTCAATTTAAAATGTCTAAATTTTTAAGTCAGTAAAAATAGTAACTAAGCACTTGTCCTAGTCACATAAAGATGTATACTGAAGTATATTTTAATTATAGAGAAAAAAAGCGTGCTTGACTTTTTCCAACACTCCTTTCTATTTCAATCAGCAAATTATAAAAACAACCTTTGCATTTCTGTTCTACATACAGTTACAAAAGCTGCCTTTGACTTTGCTCTTCATTTTTCTACTAATGTATAAAATCATTACAGCTACACCTGTTCTGCAAAACTGTACTACCTTCAACACTTAAAAATTCAGCCTACAAATGCATTTTCCTTCCTAATCTCTTGAAGAGGCAATTGGTTACACCATCTAACTTATTGGAAAATACAGAGAGGCAGTGTAAACTTCTGGTGGTCATGCAGAAGGTTTAAATAACATCTCTCCTGGCTTCAGACATGCTTTCTGACATATATTCTGCCTCTTTTTATTATGTTAATGAGTGACATATAAATGTTTGTACTGCTGAGACTGCTAACATTTACACAGAACCTATTCCATCAGCAGAGTTCTGATCTGTCTTAAACTGTGTTGCTATTGATCCTTGGTCCTTAGCCCCATGTAGAACAGCATACCCACATAATCAACACAGCAGTACATTTGCAACTACTATGGAAAAGTTGCATTCGTTTTCCTCAAGCAAAATTAACACGCTGAATTGTCACTCTGGTTTTAGTAAGTAAACAAATAGGAACTAGGCAGAAAGGGACCAGCGCATTCCTTTTCTCATAGAAATACAGACTTAAGTAACCTTGCTCTGCAGAGGTGAGAGGCTTCTAGACACTGAGATAATCCAGCATGGTAACTTCTGTCAATTTAATTATTTTTTACTGAGGTTGGCACTCATGAAACCATCTCTGATTGACAACCCTGGAGATGATGTCCTGTGTTATCTATGGAACAGATACAGTGCAAGCAGCAGCAATGCTTTTAGGTCTGATTTATTTTCATTTCAGTCTTAAATGTGTCCTTCATTTTTTAATTGATGATAGTGACATCTCTTCCTCACTAGCACCCTTTTTATTTTTCTGAAAAAGACAGTTATTTCCTTCAGCCATATAGATTGTACTTCTAAACTGATTAATTCTCCCTAAATACAGACCATATCTTCATAAATACTCTTATTACCACGATTGCCAAAAAGTCTACAGGTTACTTAATCAGTGACTTAACTTTTAAACATGGAAACTAATCTTCATTTACATTAAACACAAATATCTGAGTAGTTACATTTTAATAAGGTTTTGTTTTATGGAGAAGGAGATCACTAACTGAAACTGACATTACAGGAATGCAATGAGGAATGGAAATTAAGAAAAGGAAAAGGAAAATGAGGAGCAAATAATTTTAAGATATTGGCTGTCATGTGCTGTTTCACCTGTATATATACCACTAACTACATGGAGCAATATAACCACTTGGAGGTAAGAGAATAGCACAAAAACTTTGTAACAGTAACAGAAAATTTTCAACCAACATCTGCAGGAGGCAAAAGAGCAGGAAGAAGGAAAGGATAACCTAGTGAGTAAGCAATTAAGAATCTGCTTAAACCTGAGCCTCAAAAAAGATACAAACATAGAGGCTGGTGTGCTCACAGCCAGTTTCATGAAGCAATAGTTGCCAAGAGTCAACCATTGACATGAAAATGCAGGGAGATTCTGCTGTAGGCAGCAAGGAGGCAATCAGATGCTAACATAAAAGGTAATATCCTAATCTCCAATCTTGATCTAAACCATGAGGTTTAATACCCTTTCCAACTTCCCTGCCCCTGTTAATAGGAATATCCAAAGTTATAGCGATTATCAAAACAAATGTCATCTGTGCATCTGGCTGAACTCCTGTTCTTAATGAAACCCTTTGGCAAATCATGCATTCTAGTACCTAGCTTCAGCTTGTTACCATACCACAGACTTCTTGTGTGTTATATGCAAAAAATCTTTAAAGAAAAGGTTTTTAAATGGAATTTAAGCACATTACGCATCTTTACAAATCTGCAAAGATCTGTTAGATCTTGTTCTTATAATGAGGATAACTGCACTTTGCTGTATCTTACTTATCTTTACATCATCTCCAAATTACAGACAGTAAAAGCATTTACTGCTTGAGTCATGACTAGGCAGGTGTGTAAGGGACAATGTACTTAGTGATGAAATTAGGTAAACTGTCACATAATGGCTAGTCACCAGCTCCTTCAGCTTGGAAGAATTATTTTCTAAAAAACATTCTCTTGTTCTTTGTAAAGTTTTAAGTAAGTGAAACATTAAGACTGCTCAAGATTGCTCTCCATGGGCAATCACTTCCCCCGGCCCTGCTGGCCACACTATTGCTAATACAGGCCAGGATGGCAGTGGCCTTCTTGGACACCTGGGCACACACTGGCTCATGTTCAGACGGTTGTCAACCAGAACCCTCAGGCCCTCTATACAGTCTCAGATCCTTTTCTGCCAGGAAGCTTTCCAGCCACTCTGCCCCCAGTCTGCAGCACTGCCTGGGGTGGTTGAGACCCAGTACAGGACCTGGCACTTAGCCTGGTTGAACCTCACACCACTGGCCTTGGCCCATTTGTCCAGCCTGTCCAGATCCCTCTGCAGAGCCTCCCTGCTCTTAAGCAGATCAATATTCCAGGCCAACTTGATGTTGTCTGCAAACTGACTGAGGGCGCACTCGATCCCCTCATGCCTACCATTGACAGAGATATTGCACACAACTGACTCCAATACTGACCCCTGTGAAATACCTCTTGTGACTGGCCATCAGCCGGGTTTTACTCCATCCACCACCACTCTTATGGCTTGGCCATCCAGCCAATTTTTTACCCAGCAAAGAATGTGCCTGCCAAAGCCATGAGCAGTCAGTTTCTCCAGGAGAATGTGGGAGGCAGAGTCAAAGGTTTTACTAAGGCCCACACAGACAACAACAACAACCTTTCCTCCTCCATTAGGTGGGTCACCCTGTCATAGATGGAGATCAGGCTGCTCAAGCAGGACCTGTCTTTCATAAACTTGTGCTGGCTGGGCCTCATCCCCTGGTTGTCCTCTGTGTGCCACATGATGGCACTCCAGATGAACTGCTCCATAACCTTCCCTGGCACCAAGGTCAGGCTGACAGGCCAGTAATTTCCTGGATTCTCCTTCCAGCCCTTCTTGTAGGTGGATATCACACTGGCTAACCTCCCGTCTTCTGAGACTTTCCTGCTCAACCAGAACTGCTCATAAATTATTAAGAGTGGCTTTTCAAGCTCTTCTCTGAAAGGATCCCTCTGTAATCCTGGGTGGATTCCATATGGCCCCATAGACTTGCGTGCATTAAAATGGAGCAGCAGGTTTCTAACTGTTTTCCCTTGAATCATGGGGACTGCATTCTGCTTTTCATTTCTGTCTTCCAGCTCATGGGGCTGAGAGCCCTGAGGATAGCTGGTCCAGCCATAAAAGACTGAAGCAAAGCAGGCATTCAGTATCTCAGTCTTTTCCACATCCTTTGTGGAAATGTTTCCACCCACATCCAATAAAGGATGGAGATTCTTTATGCTTTCCTTGATAACAGCAAATCTTTCACCTTTCTGACTTGTCAAAAGAAGAAAGGCATCATCACTATGGGAAGATAACTATGACAGAGAATCCCTGAACTGCTTACTGAGCTTTGCCTTGGACAAAACCTACAACAGACATGTCAAGGAGGCCTGCCAGGGACAGAACACGTACACAGCCTCTCCATAGAGAGCTTCTTTCCTTATGTTTAAGCCCACTCCTCACCTTGTTTGCTAAAGCCCTTACTAGGTCAGAATTGGAAGACTTATTCCCCACCATGGCTGCTTTGACACAGACCTTTCCACAAAATCTTAAAGTAATTTTTGTACTTTAGAAAATCCATATTATGAATGATAGAAAAAAGGCATGAATTTTGTATCAGGTGTCAGCAAGACACCCATTACTTAAACACTAATAAGGTCCAGTGAGGCCCTGTTGAGCAGTCATAGGAAGACCATAGGCTAGAGGTAAGGAAGGAAAGAAATGAGTCAGGATGGCAAATTGTTCTCTTTCAGAATTTCTTTGCTTGGTATCTTTGATAATGCAGTTTCAAATCCCAGTAATAGACAGAAATATCTGAGATCAACATTCATTCTCAATTCTACATCTTAAAACAGGGACAGAGAATGCCCTCATTTAAGACTCAAATTCAGCTCTCTCCTACTTGGACCTTTGTGCCATCTTGTGCACTTCTTATGAAAAAATATTTACATGGGAATTGTCAACTCAACAAGCAAAGGCAGAGGAAATTTTTATGTCAAAGGAACAAAGCCTACTGCAAGTTGGCTTTCTCTTTTCCTTCTTAACAAACCATTCTGTGGCATGAGTCAGATAATATGGAGTGGGAGGATCACACTCCAGCAGGCTGTGGTAGAGCAGGTGGAGCTGAGGAGACAGCTTGGACATATGCACCATTTGTGTTTTCTCTGGAAGGACTTGGAGAAACAAGTGCTACAAAGCTGATTTTGCAAAGAAATCTTGGTGGCTAAATTCATACTTTAAAAGCACTGGGATTCCTGAGTTGTTTTCCTCCACTTGCATCAATTATTGTTTTTCTTCTGTATTTTTTTTCCAAAAAAGCCACAGATTTTTCTCACAGACTAGTTGGGAAACTAATTCTGAGAGCAGATGACAGCTGTTTCAATTATCAATGCATAATACTAATGCTATTTTCTGGACACAGAGCAGACTCAACAGTGTAGAAGGCATATTCCACAAGGGGGAATCATATAGTGAAGCTGGATTATTTTCCCTGGCTCCTAATCACTGGCTTTTTTCTGATTCTTCTGCTGTTACATTCCAGGTTAAAGCAGCATTGGTAGCATTGTGCAATCAAATTGTCATGTTAACTCTAGCCAAAGCTTTTTACAAGGATCTGTATTCCTCCAAACATAAGAAGTTTTTAACAGTGCTGAAAGTCCCTGGATTTAACAATCAGTTTTATTCCATTTCCAGGATTATAGATAGCCTGGGTCTGTTTGTTTGCCTTATCAACAAAACTGTCATGAATAAACAATAATGACAGTGATTCCAGAGAAGTCACATTAGTGTAAATGTAAATATCCAATATTTTTAAAAACCCAATACTTTAACTGCTCCTGCCTTTTCCTCTTCTTCATCCCTAATAAAATTATCCACTCTTAGCTTTTTGAGGACAATGAGACTTCTATTTTGGGTGAAGATCAAGAAACAGAGAAAACAAAGGTCCATAGTAAGGAGGCCAGCCCTTGCATTAATGTAGCCCCTCAGCAGCCCACCAAATAGTTTAAAATAAATAAACAATGCGAACAAGACACAGTAAATCCAAATTTGAATACTGTGAACTTAAAGTTAGCTGTTCTTTGGAATATTTAGCTGAACAAACAGTAGCCCCAGCTATTCTCCAACAAGCCCAGCAAGCTCCCTAAAGGTTTGTTAGCTGACTGCTTGCCTGAGGGGGCCACTGGATCTATCACAGTCTTGCTGTACCTTCCTCCTGCACTGAAAAACCCTTCCTGAGTGTCTCAAATCTGGCACCAGGCTAGTCAGTGAGTATGTCAGGAAAATGCTGTGGAGATTCCAGTGAGACATTACTTCCTGTTCCTAGCTTGGGAAGCCAGACTTTTGACATCTCAGATCACATCTCATTTTTAATGTGTGTTAGGAGCTTTTCATCAAGGTGGAGGGAAGTGTCCTCTCTCCTTCCATGGCAGACAGCTCAGGCTGGGCACAACTGCAGTACCAAGGGATGAGGAAAGATCCTGAAGGGGAAAAGTGGTGATGAAATTGGCATGATTGCTAGTGGCTGCTTGTAGGAGAGTGAGCCAGTAATTTGGGAAAACAAGCTTGTTAGAGGAAAACAGGAATGACACCAATCTGCTGTAATGAACAGGCAGTAGAACAGTGCCTTCATGTCAAGCTCTATTCTGGGTTTGAGCCACACACTGCAAAGGTTGTGGCGTTGCTGGGTGTAAATTAACACAGCCTAATGATTTCTCCTCTCTTTTTAGTCTCCCAAACTAGTATCAGTTCACAGTGAGAACAAAAGACAAAAGCAATGCAGCAGAACTGAGGGCAGACTAGGAGATTCCCATCAACCATCCTATTTGGACTTTAATTTGTCAGGGCAAAGGAAACGAAAGACTGGATGCTTTAACCAACTGTTTTGGTCGTGAGGTTAAGCAGTTACTCACCTGGGGCAAGAAGCTTCCAGCTTCCTCCACACTGTGGGCATTTTTAAAAATAATCATAAGACTCCAGAGTACCATGCAGTTATGAGAACATTGTCCAGGGAGTAAATTCTTCAGACGATGAAATATTCCTTTTACAGATGGGAACATGGTTCCACAGAAGGATTAAATTACTTGCCCCAGTATTATAAAGTAAATCAGTGATAAAATAGAGAAAATAATCAGATGTCCTGATGCCCACTTCTGTATATAAATCACTAGCCCATAATTTCCTCTGCAAGATCATCATTTCCTCCTTTCATATGCTATCTTGCTGCCAAGAGAAAGATTATTCTACATGCTGCATGGACTAACATTTTTCCAAGTCTAATTCAAAACCTGTCAAGCCATGGAGTTGCTCTTCAATTCCCCTGGGAAATGATTCTAGAGTTTGACAGGGCAAGGACATAGCTCCACGACAGGAAGTTTTCCATAATATTTACCCTTAAATTTTTCTATTCTCCACTTGTAGTCATCTAATATCTTGTCTCTTCCTATAGTGTTTATGATCATCAAATACTAGCAGAGTTGAATTTCCCCTTCTCTCTCCCAGATGCCACTAAGCAAGATTAACTAACTCTTTCAGTAATACCTCCAAAAGCACTTCCTTTAATTTCCAAAGCAGTTGTAATTTCTTTCCCTAATCTTGCTCCACTTGTCCAATGTTTGACACTTAGTTCCGTGTTTCCACAGTGTATCCTTTGACCTTGACCAGTACTACTTTTCTCCCTGCTGATGGGATAGACTGCAGCAGTACACAGGACGTTGGGAAAATTGGAATTTGGAGCAGGAACTCAGTGAACTCACAAGACCCCTAGGGTTGAGGGATTACTGGAAAGCTCCTGGAGCAATGTTTGTTTTCACCCATTGGAACTGGAAAGAGTGCCAGATCCTACATTAACACTGGGCTAATTTACCCAAAGGTGAGAGGCAGAACTTACTGCTTCCTTCCTGTTCTTTTTACCATTTCAGTCCACAGAACTCAGAAGAAACAGACACTAAATTCTATCATTAAATAATAAAAATGAAATTGCTTGTTTCACTGCTTGGCTAAATCAGCAAAAGACAAACACCAGTACCTGAAACCCCTGTGGTTTCTACTGTGGTCAGAACGAAGCCTCACAAAAATGGCCATCTCAGCAGAAATATACAACCCTGGGCTGCCACATTAACATAAATTACAGCAGACAGAAATTATTGCTGCCTCTAATCTCCAAAGACTCAGGAGCTGAGCTGCGTTCAGTGGAATGACCTGTCCTCCGTGATGCATTGGTGTTTGCACTCTCTCTCCCATGCACACACAAAGCCCGTCCTCTTGAAGCACAGAGATTTATGTTTTCTGAAATAAAAAACCTTATACTTTAACTGCTCCTGCCTGGTCCCCTTCCTCCTCCCTAATAAAATCATCAACTCTTAGCTTTTTGAGGACAGTGGGACTTCTATTTTGGGTGAAGATCAAGAAACTAAGAACAATCCAATGCTTCAATTAGCATCTTGTTACTGCCTCCCAAGAAGAAACAATAACTTCCTTTCATCTCACATTTCTAAACTGAAAGTGATGTGAAATAGTTAACAAGAAGTTACAAAAAACCTGTGTGCAATCATGCTTGTATAAAGTCACATAAAAAACCAACCTGCTGATCTTCTATTTTTTGAATTTATGCCATCCATCCCTCTGACCCATCCCCTATATCCCATGTCTTCTCTAACTTGTCTTTACCACTCCTTAAAAACATTACAATTATGCCTGTGAACAAGCCTGTCTAAAACTAAACTAGGAGAAACTAATATGCACAAGTTCTTATTTCTACTAAAGGCTGGCTTATTTTAAGTTAATAACTGGCTTTTTGTTTGCTTTTTAAATGCTTTTAGTTGCTTTCCAAAAACTGAAATGATAATTAATAAGTTTAAACTAAAGTGGGTAGTCTGGCTTAACAAGGCTGGTAAGAAGCAGTATCTTAAATTTAACCAGTACAACTGATGGCAGAGGAGACCAAAGACTGAAGGTTTACTGTTGAAGACAGAACAACAAAGGTCTGCCTAAAACAAAAATAATAAGCAGAGGTTGAATCACAGTAGAAATGGTAGATTTAATTGTCACCCAGGTATTTGAAAGGTACACACAAGAGAGAGCTGAAAACAAGCTTCCACTTCACACAAAAGGATATCATGCTGTTTGAGGTCTTGAGCAATTAGAATTAAAAAAAAATCCAGCAAACAGCAAAACACAACACACTATAGCTATGCAACTCCTGCAAAAGTCATGTGAGAGCAGACACTCTCCAAGCAGAGAGAGTGACAGAAGTTTAGGTCTGGCTGAACGATGTGACATTTGAGGAAGGATACATACAGAGAGAACTGATGCTCTGAGTAGACAGGAGCATCTATGCTTCATATCCTATTTTGTTTGAGAATGACGGATTTTATATAGCTCTTTAAAATACCAAAAATAGATCAAAGTTTTCTGATGCCATGAAAATCATTTCCTCTTCATAAATGGAATAAACTACTATCCCCAAATTTGGACCAACTGTTGTAGTGAAAAGAAGCACAGTTTTTAATAGGAAGGTGGCAGCAATAAATAACCTGGGATCTATTACTACAATAAGAGCACAGTGCTGACAATGGCTGAGGGTTACTACTCTGAAATTGCCCTACATAAAATGACAGATTAAATCAGATCTAGCTCTATACATAATACAACTCTTCCACACATTCAAATGTTATGTTTTAAAAACCAGACAACAGCAAACACAACTCTCCACATTGCTACCATGTGACCTGAAAACTCCACACTACCCTTCACTCTCTAGGACTGAACAGAATAGAAAGCATGTTAATATTAAGGATCACTGCCATTACAAATCTACCAAATAAAATAACTGGAGTAAAACAGTTATAAATAATCATACTTAAGACATTTTATTTAGGATTAGATGTTACCAAAGTGCTGCAACAGCATGTCAATGGCTATTTGATGCAGGCAACCCACGCTGCAGAGCCAGGAGAAGCCCCAAAAGCTTGCTTCCAGAGAAAGCTTTGCATCTACTCTAAAAGGCCTTTTTAAAGACCAACAGCAACACCAGATTAAATCTGCAACAGAATGGATGACTTTCAACTCTAAATCAGTGAAAGTCTCCCACTCTTCTATTTCAAACTCATCACATGTTCCCACCAAAATAATCAGCTGTGAAAGAGTGAATTATGCCTATATTTAAAGTTCATACTGTTAGGCTTTGGAGCTGCATCCCCTTGAAACAAACAGACATAGTCCTATCATCCCTCAAAGGCACTGCTTATAGGCTGTCTACAGCCTCATCCATCTGCTTGCAAGATATTTAAAAGGATACATATCTATGAGACACACTCTATTAAAACATTGCCAGCAAATACTTCAGGCAGCACCTAGTTCTCCCCTCATTTATACCTCTCCTTTCATGGCAAGAGACAGCACTTTCAACAGTCAGGCCTATCGAGTTATGTCAGAAACATAACCACTGTCCTTGTGTCATCTGTGTCACAGATATCTCTTTTTTCTTCCTCTTCTTCCTCAGATCCAAGTCCCTAAGTCTAGAAAGGTTGTCTACTTCTTTTATGCCTCAACTGAGAAATCAATAAATGCTTTCAGCCTTTCCAACTTTATGTCTTTATTTGACAAGAGTATACAACAACAACGATCTATGTGACATGGTTACAGCAGAATATTCTTAGGTGTACTATTACCTTTCTGCAATTGAACAGGATACAATAAAAGAGATTTAAGCTGTTACCCTGCCTTTGCAATGAAGAGTGTGCAAACAGTTAATTAAAGTAACTTACCTAACACAATATAGTGTGATAAAGCATCTAGATCTCACTGGTTAAATTTTAAGGTGACACACTCACTCTGTGGGAAAAGATCATCCAACTCAGAGTGTTGTCCTGGAATAGCTATTTAATTACCATTATTCAAGTCCATGTTCCCTATTTCAGCAAGTGTAAACTGTGGTCCCTCTTGTCCTTCCTTCTAACCCATTATGGGCTCACTGGACTTTGCACAGACCTGCAGTGCCATGCTACACAAAAGTGCTAAGGACGATGGACATATAGGATTCCTGCTAATTTTTGGGATGCTTTGCCCAAGATTACACCATAGGGATCAATTAAGGATCATGATATGTTACAGGGATTTTCAGGGGTTGCAAGATGGAGATAGACGAGAATGCTGACCTCATGTTCAGAAGGCTTGATTTATTATTTTATGATATATATATTACATTATGACTATACTAAAAAGAATAGAGAGAAAGTTCTCGGAAGGCTAGCTAAGCTAAGAATAGAAAAGGAACGAATAACAAAGTTCTGTGTCCCGGCAGAAAGCGAGAACAGTTCTGCCGTGAGTGGTCAGTAAATCCAAACATTCACCCAAGACCAATCAAGGATCCACCTGTTACATTCCACAGCAGCAGATAACCATTGTTTACATTTGTTGCTGAGGCCACAGCTTCTCAGAAGGGAGAAAAATCCTAAAGAAAGGATTTTTCACCAAAGATGTCTGTGACAATTATATGATTCTTAAAACTTACATGACACCCCATGAAGTACTCCTAGATATTAAGGAGAGATCAGGGGCCCCCACCTTGTCACATGCACATTGAAGTTGACAAATATATTTTTCTTAAATGAGTTCTTCATTTTGCTCATTTTCCTCCACTTAAAGAAAAATCCAAAATGAAACAAAATATAAATGATTGCCAAAAGCTCAAATAAGTAAACAAACAATAGAGATCATACAAACTGATGACAAAAGAAAAAACTTGAGTTTCTCGTGAGAAATATTCAAAGAAGCAAGGCTAAGCTAATCAAGTGATGCCAAATGCAGGAAGGCTGGGATGCCCAAGGCACCTTCCTGCCCTGGTAATTATATATTTGAGCTACATTGCCACAATTCTGGCTTATGGCAGTCTCTTCCCTTAAAAAAAAAAAAAAAAAAAAAAAAAAAAAAAAAAAAAAAACCACAAAGAAAAACCATGGTAAAGAAAAATCAAAGTCAGCTATGGTTCAACATGTCTGCAGTAAAGCCCAGCCATGTAGAAAATAGAGCAGCAGCTGCACTACAGGATCAAAAAAACAGAGTGAGCAAACTCCATCATCAGGCAATCAGGCAAAATTATCTTACTGGATATAAAAAAAAAAAAAAAGGAAAAGAAAAATACAAAATAAATACACCTACCCTTACTCCCCAAATATCTCACCCAAACCCAAGGGATTTGGGTTTCTAATGCAGGATTTCTGCATATTATCCAATACCTGCCTTACAGGCTTATTTTTTTTCAAATATTTGGTTCTCATCAGACTTTAGTTTAGCATTTCGGAAGCAAGAAACAAAAAGCACGTACAAGGCAAGGAAGTCTAACATGTGAGGGACATGACTGTCCTTCAGAGTCTTATTCCATGCACAGGGCTCTTGGGAGAGTCATCCTGCCAAGCAAGGGAGAAGGGGTGCTCCCACATCCTGTCAGGGCATAACAACAACATGGCAAGCTCAGGTAAGGAAAGTGTATCATAGCACCAGCAGACAGCATCCAAATCATCTCTCAGAAACAGGCTTAACCATAGCTCCATGAACAACTATATTCTTAGAGTGTTTGGAATGTTTAATACTGCTAATACACATATATACATGTGAATTCAGAGGCAAATTTTAGATACTAAACTCTCCTCAAGTCTCCCTGAAAAAGCTCAGCCATAAGATAATGGCTATCCATAAGATAGTGGGCATGAGGCAGAGAGCTCAGAAATATTTCTGGCTAATGAATTTTGAGGCTCTAGTATACATTTGCTGTCCAGAGATGCAAGTATCTTCCTTTCTCTGAACCTCCTGGAGCTAAATCCCTGCTTGGGGATTGGTAATCTATTCCCTAAAAGAGCCCTACTTAAATCCTTAGGAGGAGGAGGAGTGTCCTCTTATGCCTGTACAATTTCTGATGGTGTTCTCAGGTGACAGCAAGAAATTGCAATTCCTGAAATACAACCAGACATCATTCTCCATCAGATGTCACCAAATAACATCATCATTTCCTAATTTCCCCTGTCCAGCTCTCACACCATGTCCTGCTCACTTTTTTTCTGCCTATTGGAATGCATTAATCCCTGGCTGCAAAGACTGGCATCTAAAAAGGTCATCCCCAGGTGTCCATGGGACACGTCTACTAACATCGTGGCTGGAATGAATGCTATGTCACTCAAGTACCCTCTTTATTCATACATATAAATATTTGTGACTTGTTAAAAAAAACCCTCAGTGCCTCAAGCAAGTGTTTACAGGACAGAAATTTCAGGAAGCCATGTTAACTAAGGTGTCATTGCATGGGTAGGATAAAAATACATCTTCTAAGTGGTTATCATACAACAAAGGAAAGTGAACATCAGCAAAGAGCTCTGGAATTCTGATGCTCTTTCAATGCCCTGGTATTCAGCAAAAGGTTTTTTACTTATCTCCATCTCCTACACATCTTTAGCCTTTTGGGATTGTCAGTCCTCTGCACGTACAGGAGAAGCGAAAAACCACAGAAAAACCAACTATAAAGAGCAGAGGGAAAAGGTGGGTGTCTCGATAACAGAAAAGTACTGAGGTACCCTTTGATATAAACCCGCACTGCAGAGAAATCAGCTTACCCACAGCAACAGCAGCCAAGGGCAGGGAGCACACCCTTGTACTGAATTTGCTACCATTTGTGAGATGATCACAGCATAAAACAGCACAGATAAATCCTGTAGCTGCAGTAAAAGTAGGTACTCAAGCTTGAAACAAAACAAACCTCACAAGAGAAACAGAGTAATCCAAGGAATTTTCATTTAACCCCCCAAGTCTTTTACATTTAAGGCATTTCTGTCACTTTGACAATTCTTGCTGCAATATGCTGGAAGTGCATTAGGATTACGAATAAAAGGATATATAAAAAGATAGATAAACTCTTGAGGAGCTATACTGATACACCACTGAAACACTAAAACACCAAACTGGACTCAAAAGAGAGTTTTGGTTTTATAAGCACCTCCAGGGAAGCTGAAAGTCTCCACAGGGCCTGCAGGAAGCCAGAACTGCCCTTCCATGGCCTCTGTCTTTCATACTCCAGTGCACTTAACCTGAAGCAAAAATCCATGTTAGCTGCAGATCAGCAAGCTGCAGACTCACCCAAGCCACGGGTAGAGGGATAAATAATGGAAGCCAACATGTTTGAGGGCAACTGGGAAGTGCAAAAGTTTCACACAAAGCAAAGACAAACAGCAAGATAATTAAAAAGTGGCTGAGATGAATGCAAGTGTCACTCATCTGCAAGAAGTGACAGCACAAAAACAACTGACACTGAGCACACTTGGGAGTGTAACAGGTCCTCTAAGGATATGGTGACATGCAAATTATCATCTGCCTCTGGGAAAGCACTTTTCTTAATTCCTAAATTGTGTGAAATTGGCATGGGTACATAATGTGGGGACATTTTAGAGATGTGCCCTTATGAAAAGACTTATTTTGCATTTAGAACAACTGCAAGCCAAGGGCTGTCTGTACTGCTTCAACATGAACTGCAATGCAAGTCCCCAACTGACCTTCAAAATGGTGCCACGAGGAACTGTCCTCAACAGGATGATCTTACTACTGTTCCTTTGAATTTCACAGCCACAGCAGACACAACTCGAATGAAACAGTCCTTAAAATCACCTTGTGAGACCTCAGTGTTTACCCACGAAAATCTAGCTTGTGGATCCACAGAAGTTCTGGGAAGAATGAATGGTAAGGACACAGGACCAAGTTTGAAGAGAAACAGAAATAGAAAGAAGCACAATGCATTGACTTATTTCCTCAAATTCTGAAACTTTGCATCACTGCAGAGATGGTCTGGACTATGTTAGAGCCTTGCTGACACAGTAGATTTCAACAGAAATCTCTCACTAATATACTCAACAATCTGACTGCCGCTGGCATAAAAGAAAACATGCACGTGTGGCAACAGTGTATGAGCACATCTCTGGAAGGTCAAAATAATACTTCTGTGTTGAAGCACTTACTGCACGTCTTGTCAGGAACTACAAGGGTGTTTGCCTAACAGAGTTTCTAGAAGAAAATACAGCATAGGCATTAAAAAAAAGGTGTTTAATTCACATTAAAATATAATACTATAGACAGAAATGTTAACCTACTTTAGCTCTTCTCCAGCAATGGGATGAAAAGAGATTTCAAGGTCATCACTCATCATCATTACAGCTTCAAAAACAGTCCCAACAAGAGCTGTAGATAAGAATTATGTTTTTACCACTGTATCATCTAATTCCTGTAGTTTTCATAGGCGTACCGTGTGATTTGGTTATTTTTGCAGCCTTTTGCATTTGCAGATGTTCTAGCAAATGGTATTTATTAGAGGAATATTCCAGTATTGAAAAGATGCATATTTCAAATAGCATGTTTCCCAGATAATGCAAATTTGGATGGGCTCAATGAAATGGAGAAAAGGTGAAAAAGAGGCCAGATTGACCAAGAAGTATTTGCTAAAGAAGTTCCTGAAGAGCATGATTTAACCAAAGCTTCTCAATTTGTGTAGGCCAAGAAAGAGTAAATATGCAAATGTATTATTTGTTTTGAACCACTTTTAAACTTCAATACTATTTTTAGGATCTTGGTATCTAGCTTGAAAATAATAATGTAGAATACTAATAATAATAATGTAATAATAATAATGTAATAAAATAATAATGTAGAATAATGTATAGAGTCCTCTCATGTCCATATCTTTTTATCATTTTGTAATATATGGTCAGAACTTAAATGTCTCAAACATCCATAACACAAATCAAGTATTTGACCCTGTGAAGTATTACAAACATTAGCCTTTACTTTCACACCTACAGCAGGCTGACCCGATATCAGAACTAGCCTTGTAGTCAAGGAATTCTGACCATTTTGACTACTATCTCATGCATCTCTCAGCCTCCATCACAGTAGCCACACACCCAATTTCATAGTTCTTACTTCTAAATATTCTCCCAAATTCTTCTCCACACAGCCTTACAAGAAAAGTCCATCTAACACTGAAGGAAATATAACAAAACCATCTATGCTGGAGATAACTGCAAGCAATTTCCAATTACACCCTGATAGCTTGGCATCTCTTCATAGTGTCATTTAATGTTATCAGATAATAACTAGTTATTTCTCAGACAAATAGGTGGAATCTAATCCTCTTCTACTTGGGTTTGCAATACTCTTCTTATGAGTTATCTTCTGAGAATTATCTCCTGAGATTTTATTCTCCAATGGAACAGGCTAAAAGACATCAGGTAAGTTCAGAGTTCACCAGGCACTTGACAATTTCTTCACAAGATGTTCACATGCAGAGTAGGTGAGATATTATGCTGAATAATATTGCTTATGCTGCAAATGTCAGCCTGAAAGGGACACATTTCCTTGGAGTAGGCAACTTGGAACTAGCTAGAAAAACAGAACAACTGATGGACATCAACCCAAGATGCACACTCATCAAGGAAAGAAATTACCATGTTAGTCAATACTAATTTCTAGTTCCAAAATTTACACATGGAAAAAGAAAACAGAGTAACTCAGAAGTCCTTGACTTAAGTTCTTTCACTGCTCTGTCACCAGATACGATTTTATGCAACAACCGAAACACACTGGCAAGCTGCAGCTTCTGATACAAAAAATGTTCACATCTCTCTCCCCAAACGCATCATAAAAAGCTTCCCATCACAGGCACTTCAGCAGACTGTTTATGGTCTGTAAAAAATGAAAGAAATTATGTCTCCTTCATTCTAAGGGCACTAGGCCAGGGCAGCACAAAAAGGGAAACTGACATGGTTGCTGATTCACAAAAGATTTATTTTAGGAATTATTCTAGGGTATTCCTTACCAGATGTCCTAGTCCAATTCCTTTCCCAACATCCTTCATTAAAAAAGATAAGATAAATACAAAACAATTGGAGAAACATCTGAGGATTCATCATATTCTGTAAACATCTTTGCAGCATGCTGTTTGTATTTATCTTCTTTTCATTCACCCTAATGTGAGCTGCTTTTGTAGTTCTCCACAGATTTTGTGCTAACATTTTGGGGAAAACAAAACCACTTTAGAAGTCATTTTGAAATGTGCAGATATAATGCAGGAAAACCATTCTCAACCTTTATATTTGTTTCAGAGGCAAAACAGAAAGTACATTAAGGCTGGTCTGCATAAAATTTCTTATGAAGTCAGATTTTGGTGTGAGGTAGAAAAAAGACTTTCTTTGAACTCCGTATTGCTTGCATTTGCATTTTGAAACGAAACTTCCCCTTGAAACTCCCAATATGTTTCTGTTACCTTCAGGGAACAATAAGGGAGCCCTCCTGTGGATAATGCATCAAATTTAAATTCCCATGACCGACAAGGAGACTATGTAACCTAGGGGATAAAATGGCTCTATTTTAGAGCAAAGAGAGTGAGGTGGTAATCCACTGGAGGCTGTAGTTTAATTTAAATGGCTATTAACTTTGTTCCATTGGGGCAGTTATAGCTTAATTCATACTACTTTTCTGAAGAAAAAGAAATCATATAAAATAAAACATCCAGGCTACAAAAGATATTTTAACAAGACAAAAAATAATGTAAGATGGCTTTTTATATAAATTATGAATGTAAAAATATAATTATTAATGCTTCCAGCTCTTGGAAGGAATCTCATTCATGAGGTTTAACTTTAGGGACAATAGTCACATGAGGGCATCAATATTGTTTATATTAGTATAGTTAGGTATTTGCTGGACTCTACATTCCTTAGTACATCACTTCTTCCTTTACACAAGCATAGCAAAAAATAGAATACCCTCTTCCTCCTTTCTGAAACAGAAAAATACTCAGGAAAAGAGAACACCAAAACCAAGTTAACTCTATTCCCTGCCTTCAGTTCTTGTGTTCAACTCATCCATTTTGTTGGCTTTAAACAGCAGCTGTGCTCATACAAGGAGCAAAGTGGACACATTTACCATCACAACACACTGTTGTTTGTTGTCTGCCACTGGCTTCAAAAAGAAAAACAAATGAAAAAAAAACAAATAAAAAAAACAAACTAAAAAAAAAAGTATTTGGCCCTGCTGGGATTTCAGCACTGAAAAAAAATATTTCTGCGGCAACCACTTCCAAAAAAACGCAAATGTCTTTCAAAGTCTTGCATAATCTTACATTATGGACTATAGGTGTTGACCTCCCTCACATCTCATAGGGCTTACAATTGCTCAGCACCCTTACAGGATGGAGATTCTGCTCTGAAGATCATAATTGCCAAGTTCCTGCAGTCCTCAGACTTTTTCTTAGCTATCCTATGAGCTGAATTCCCTCAGCTGATTTCACTTTTGAAGTGGTTGCATGCAAAATGCCAATCACAGTAAAATCCTAGAGCTGTAGGGGCTCCTACTATAGAGGACACTACTGCAGGAATTGTACAGGCAGGTCAATTCACCAGCAGGGAAGAAAAAAGCAGCGCTGGAAGTTAACAGAGCACAACAATATTTTTACAATTACCTTGGCAAGGAACTGAAGAATATTCAATGCAATTGAAACTGCAGGGAAAACTTAATAATCACTTGTAGTCCAATTTGCTCACAACACTGAAACTAATGCTCTATCTAAACTTACTACACAGGTATTTTGGACTGCAAGTAATCAAGACTTGACTTCTGCCTTCTGTCGAAGGAATTTTATCACAGATTTTTATGAAAGTAGAGATAAAATTCAACAATCTTTGCTATCATGAGTTCTCTCTATAAACAAAGAACATTCAACCTAACAATATTTTCTGGCTTTGATCTGCTCTCTGAAAAACTGCACCTATTAGAGTATTTCTCTATCCCAAATGACAAGGCAATAAGGAATAAGACATGAAAACATCCCTTACTTCTTTCTTAGTCTGCCATCACACAAGGCCTGATTTCCAAATTCACAGACGTGACCAGGAAGATTTCCATTTCACTCAACTAAATCAAAATCAAATCCCTAATACAGGACAGAGACATAATATTTGCAAACTCAAACACAAGCAGCAATCTTAGAATTTGGTATGAACAGAGTAAGGCAGTAATATTATAGACTCAGTACCTATATACCAGTGTAAGCACAGCAACTCTGAGAAATGGTCCATCAACAGAACACTATCATGCATATGGCAAGAAAGAGGGAAATGGATTTAATATTTCAGATTAGTAGTAATAACCCCTATGCATGAGAAGAAATATCTTCTGTGAAAAGATGTCTGAAATCCCAATGCACAGTGGTATGCTCAATATTCCCTTTTCCAAAATCCACAAGGAAGTTTAAATTAAACTACATAGAAGGATGCTTGAAGAGAGAAAGAAAAAACAACAAAACAAAAAAATCCCACAAAACCAAAACACACAACTACTTGAAGACATGTAAAAAGAGGAAAAACACTAAAGAAAACCAAACACCGAGATACAAGAGAAGAAAGGAAATACCTTCACTTTGGGATAGAAGTGCTACTAAAATATTAGCAAAGCCAATCAGTGTAAAGTAAGATAACCACACCGAATATCTGGATCCAGAAAACAAATGTGGCTATCTCACAACGACTGATCTCTCCAGATTTTCACACAATTACCCTATTTTCATGAGGCAAAAGTTACAAAAATCTCCACTGCTTCTAGCAGTTTTAGGGAAGAAGCCACGATAGAAGAGAATTTCTAAAACTTTAGGAGTTCTTTCAGTATTAAAAGAAAAATTTTCGAGTCTTGAGAGAACATTCAAAGCCAGCCACATTGCAGCAACTTTGACTCATCAAATTCTCACCTAACACAGCATGAGACAGGAGACAGGATGGAGGTAAAAAGGCATGACACCAAACCAGTTTCAAAGATCTTTGTGACCGGAGGCAGATTTCAGTGAGCAGTTTTGTAATACCTTCAGTCCCTGCCTTTTACTGGAGTATGAGCCAGGGTCACCACAGTCCTGGAGATGAGATACTAATACACAGGATAAGAAGGAGAGGAAAAACAACATAAAAAGAAGATTCATGACAGAATCTGGAATCTTTGCAGCGTTTAATACATCTCCTTAGAGATCTTAATTGCACATCAATCTTCTTCAGCTGGAGAGTGAGAGGTGAACATGCAATTCTTTAGCTTGGCACAGAGGGCAAACTGGAGTTAGAAGAAAAGGAGAAAAGAAGGGCATGCTCAATCGAAACTGGATTTTCTCTCTTCTTACCACAAGAGGACAAGAAGCTTTTCCTTAGTGCTTGCCAATACAGGAAAATTACTTTGGAACAAATAAGAATGTGGCTTAACAGCATTCTGTCTGTAATTCCCTTATTCTATACCTAGAGTTCTTTTGGCAATTTAGCTTAATCCATTTCTAACCCACACAAAGGCTTGTTCAGTGCAGGGTACCCACGCAAGGAATTAGTAGAGAATAAGCATGCTAAAGTAAGAAGACATGAGCACAAAGTTCTTCATCAACCTTCATTGCCAATGTCACCCTTGTGACACTCCTGCTGCCAAGGCAGGAAAAAGAATTAGGTGGGAATTGTTGCTCTCTTCTCCTGTAAATGAAAGACAGAAAAGAATTACCCTCTACTTGGTATACGGGCAAGCCACATCCAAGCTATCTGGGCATATTCAGACTGGCTTATGCAAGATAATACAAGAAGAGAGTAATGTCCAATCTATGCTATGTTTAGATGAACTGGACACAATCCTCTTTAATGCCTTTAAGCTGTGTGCAATCTATGTGGCTCTAGACAGAACTTTAACATTTCTTACTGTAAGTCTTGCTTTTGGCTGGGATAGAATTAATTTTCTTCCTAGTGTCTACTATAGCCCTCCCTTTTGGATTTAGCATAAGAATAATGTTAATAATACACTGATGGTTTTAGTATTTACGCTACGTCAAGGACTTTTCAGCTTCTCATGCCCTGCCAGGGAGAAGGCTGGAGAGGCAGAAATAGTTAAGAAGAGACACAACCAGAATAACTGACTCTGAAATGATATTCCATAACAAATGGTGTCATGCTCCTCATATAAACCAGGGGAAAGCTGGTCAGGGCCCTCAGCTCAGGAGCTTGCTGGGCACTGGCTGGGGAGTGGTAAGCATTGTGCATCACTTGCTTTGAGTAGTCAAATGCTTTAGTTATTATAGTATTATTATATTTCTTTTGTGCCCCATTTAATTGTCTTTGCCTCAACCCATAATTTCTCACTTTTCGATTTCTCTCTGTCCCAGTGGCGGGGTCAGGGAGCAAGTAAGCAGCTGAGTGGTGTTCAGTTTCCATCTGGGCTTTACCCATAATACTGCATGAACAACTCATCTGTTTAACAATAGCAATAAAAACAATTGCTACAGTCCAGAGTTATCAGATCTAGATTGGCAATTTATGTAATCAGCAGATACTTGATAACTATGATCTTGTCTGTATTTTATCCCATAAATTTAAGATTAGTAAAGTCACTAGAGTTGAGATTATTGTGTCAAACTCCAATCTCAAACTCTCCTGTTCTTCAAGTTCCTAAAGGTACACCAACAAAGGAATGCCCTGTAATATAACTCCCATTCATACCAACAATATTTTGTTCTAAAGGCAGCTTAGAGTCACGCAGAAAATTAAAAAGACACTAAAAAGCATTCCCAGTTTCTAATTCAGAGGAGTCACATTTTAAACTACCTTCCTTAAAACACTGTAGAGTTATGCCCCACTTTAGGTTTGGGAATACCTAAAATTTCTTCACAGACCTAAATGAACAGTGTCAGGATTAGAATTATGGAATGTCCCCAGAGGAGCATGCAGAGACACACACCTTCAGACCTCTTTTAAGCCATCTTCCCCATGGTTACTCATGAGACTATCAGAACATGTTAGAAAAATGTAGGTTAGATTCCCCTATTATTTTAATTTAAGATATGCATGCGGCAAGAGATGAGTGGTATCAACCCATTGCACTTTCTTTTCATGCTCTGATCTTTCTTGCTCTTATATTTAATGTTTGAATAGTAAAGAATACAAAAGTCTCTCCTGCTTCTAAAAATAATTATATTTGAATTCTTTTTTTCTATAAAGGGTATTCTAGAATCTATACCTTCTTGAGGTGAAGCATAGGCCACATTCCTTTTTAAAACCAAACCCACATTTTGAATCTAAGCAGCACATTCATATTTCAGGTCTGGCATCTCAATTGTAACGTAAAACTTGCAGTAGCAAAAGATGAAAAGGAGAAAGCATGCTTGTCTTCCCTGGAACTCTGCTGCCCTTAGGCATGAGCCAGAAATAATCCCAGAGGCAGAATGCAAATGAAATGTCTCGTCAGCGTGCAGGCCTTAATGCATTTTACCTTAAACATTTACATTAACAGATGGTCCCCTGCAGTCCCATAAACTCACTCCTGAGTTCATTTCCATCTCACTCCAGGCCCCATTTGTCACTGGTCAGACAGAAAAATGTTGCAAGGGAGTTAAGCCAGAACAGAGCAATGGGACAAACTGTATGAAATTATTGGTGTCACCTACAGACAAGCATTTGACCTCAGTTACAAAGGGAGAAAAAATTGTATGTAAGAGGAAAATGAATTAATATGGTGATGATCAGATGACCTAGAACTACCAAGATATAAAAAAAAAACTTCAAAAAAATCCAAAACAAAACAACAAAATGACAAAAAGCAAACAAAACCAAAACACCAAAACACCAAAACAAACCCCCAAAAAAACCCAAAAAATAAAACACAACAAAAAAATCCCCCTCAAAAAAACAAAACTGCCACCACCAAAAATCAAACAAGAAAACCACACTACTCTTTTTGTGGAGGAGAGAAATGGTATTTTTTAAAATGGAGTTGTAGCTGTGTACTGTGACAGTGGACTAGGTTTTGCTCATGCATTTAAGAAAAAGTGACTGACATCAGGAATGGCCTAAGACAACCAGACTGCTCAGCCCTCACTTGTGGGAGACATAAAACTCTCCAATCAGTCCAGTGCTCGTGTACAACACTTTGGCTTTTGCTGAGTCTCTAAATTCTCAGCTCTGTCACAGAAAGGGATATCGGTTTAACCAGGGGAAGAATAGAATTAAGCCCTGCCATGGTAGGTTGAAAGATAGTAGGTCTTGAGCCACAGCTCACCTGTGGCTTGGGTTTGTTATAGCAAGGAAATAAATTTTGATTTGCTTGAGTTATTTTTATCTTGGCCAAAAGACAAAAAGCAATTGTTAGAACAGAGATACTTGCCAAAACAAAACTCTCAAGTGCAAAAAGAAAAACCACAAATCAGTCTAGTTGAACTCTATGAGGGATAAGAACACAAATGGATAAAAACTGGTGACAAGGTGCTAGTTCTTTATTCAGGTTCTGAAGGATATGAGCAACAGAGTTTGATCTATATTCTCACCAGAGCCTTACACAGATGCCATAGGTGCTCAGACTATCCCAGATGTATAATACACTGAGTTATCTCAGAACATTTCTCTGAAGCACAAAAACATCAACTCTATTTTTCAAACTGAACTACATCAGAGATAAAGAAAATTGTCACTCCACAAAGAATACCCCTAGTCAAAAAGAAAAATCAACTGAATCACTCAAATCTCCACTTAATGTCATAATCATTCAACTCTGCCCAGACCATGCAACTGTTCTTTCTCCCTTCCCTGTGCAAGCAGCAAACAGGCACTGGGATGAACTAGCACTATGCCCAAGCTGCTCTGCAGTGATGGTAAGAAAAAGCGCTGCCAATCCATTGTTCTCATCTGAGAAAGGATGACTTTGTTTCTTAAATTAAAAGCTTACATTCCTTCTCTAAATTGCTTCAGGGGATACAATTTCTACACTTCACATTGCATCCATGGATTTTATATTCTAAATTTGAATACAAGACTCATATTTGAGAATTAATGACAGAGTTCTACAGCAAAGATCGATCTTCATAAGAAAATCACATTGTGTCAGATCACTAAAATATATTGTTTTCTTTAAATCAGAGGAAGCTTGCCTACTTCTACAGTCTATATCAAGTCTTTCAGCCTGAGTCAAAATGTAAGACAACTGTGAGAAATACTGTTTTCCATTCACCAGCAATATTCACACAGGTTCTTTAGCTGCAGTTCACAATTGCCCAATGACTTCACAGATCATGCACGAGAGCATCCAGGTACTTTGGAACAGGATTTTGCTGAGCAAAATTTAAGAACACATTCATAAAGATGTGATTTTTCTTTAACGTCTCACACTTCAGAAGACATTCAGGAATTTGCCATGCTTCCTCTATTTTAGAAGCTCATTAGAAGCCAAGCTTTATAAAACATAAAAACAGAAAAACTGCATTCTCCAAAGGTCCCATACTTGCATTCATGACACTCACACATTCTTTTCTTTCTCTAGAGTTCAACAGCACCTGCCTTGAAGGAAACCTCTACCCCTAAAGTGAGCCAGCAGTATTCATGATAATGAGAAAATTAGAAATTGTGGGTTATCTGCCCAGCTGAAAACCCTGCTGGTACCTGCCAATGAAAGCAAGTCACAGCAGAAAGGGTACAGGGGAGCTGCTGAGCACTGCACTCAGAGCAAATGCCTCTGGCTCTCTCCTTGTTAACTTAGGCCACTTCCAGGGATAATTAAGGGACTGTGTCAGGAGGGGAAGAACAGCCTTGTAGAGATAGCCACCTACATAAGAGCCACCTATATCTTTAAATTGTTGTAAACTAGTTAGAAATATCAGTTCACTTGAACAAAAACTGGCCATGACCTGTATTTTAAGAATTTCAAGTAATCAGTTAATAATTAGGGCTCTTTGTCAGAAATCTCTCTCATTTTTGCCATGTCTCAAATACATTTTGCTTCACCTTTTGGTCTGTTCATAATGAGGAAACAGGTAATGTAGCAGGGAGACTGGTTCTTCAAAGATGTGATTACAAAACAAGTCTACATGACAATAAGAGGGAAAATCATACCATTTTGGAAGTCAGTGGCCAAAAAATCACACTGCAACAATATTCTCTCCCAGCAGTTAAAATGCAAGCCTGATTGTTGCTGCATGCCTTCTACATTAAACTCAGTGAACACCTAGGGGGGTTGCAGCGAGAGGGAATTTTAGGACACCACCTTGTCCCAAAGGCAGCCCTCAGAACTTCTCTAATCTCAAGGCCAGCACAGTGACTGTGAAATTCAGCCAACATGCTTGCAGAAACAATCTCTGCTTTTAAGTCAGGTTACCCTTTTCCTCCTTGTTGCTCCTTGCACTCTCAAACCAGCTGGGGAAAGAACATGCCCTCATGGCTGCAATACTCTAGTTTCTATTTGTTACTATAATTAAATTTTGGTCTTCTGATTTAAAAAATCTGAATAAATCCTACAAGTTTTTGCAAACTACATTCTTGTAAATAGACATGCTGATCATCTTCAAGCAGCCAGACTTTTCCAATAATTACCTGCTAGGATACCACAGTGCTCATCCACTTATTGTGGCCTGAACTGGAGGATTTTTACAGATATCACAGCATGTGCTGCAATGCCCAGAGTAAAGGCAACCACACATATATAAGGTATTTATACACCTCTAGAAAACACCCATACAACACTGCTTTACGCTGCATTTGTGTATATCCTGAGTACAGATGAATTCTACAGGAGCAGCAATCCTCATAGCTCTTCTTGGGGGAAAAAGTTTCATATCCATGAACAGGTAAACTGTCTCCATTGGCTATTGCTGGATTTCATAATGGTGACTACAGCACATTGCCCATAGAATCATTCCCTGAGCCATCGACCAGAAGGAATTAAAATCACCATCCAAGAACAAAACAAATGTTTGAGTACAGGTCTAGTACTTGCAGAACATTTGTGCATACCTTGCTCTCATTTTTATGTCCCTTTGACTCAACTGCAAAGGAAAGAAATCTCCACTTAGTGCTACTGGATGAGATCATGATAGCAAGTATTTCATTTCCACCAAGGCAAAATTTTACTCACTGATTCTTTCTGTTCTTTGAGTGAGTGGTGATTTAAGCGAGCTGTATTTATAGCACTGATGCTGCGAGGGGAGAGAGTGCCCAGTGAGAAAGGAGTGCAAGTGATGGATCCCAAGGGAGCTAAAACACAGATGTCATAAAAATGCATTTCAGAAATTGTGCACAAAGGCACAGCTGTGCAGTGGGAAGCAAAACAGGTGGCATTGGCATCAGGGGCTGGCAGAGGATGGAAATAAACACACTGCCTCGTGTTACAGTACAACATTGCCACAAGATACCATCAAAAAGGACCCTTTAAAAAGACCTCTTTCTCCACTGCCTCTGGAGAAGTTGCTGAGGTTAAGCAGCCCCCTTCAAACAAAGCATCCCCAGAGCAGAGTGCATTTGTCCTCAATCTGTGAATTTACACAAACTACCAAAGACTTGTGAAGCCAGCTGGAGTTAAGAGCCCCTCAGCAATATACTAAATCAGTTCCACACTCAGCCTGGAGTCCTCTACTTAGAAGCAGCTGTTTCTCTACTGCTTTTGTTCAGCTTTGCACCCTGAGGTTGAACAGGCCAGTTATCCCTCTCACTCAGTGTCAGGTCAAGAGACAGCAACTGAAGCAGCACAGGACCCAGGAGTTATCTCATTGCCACTTGCCAGTCTGCCCACCAGATCAGGCTGCTTCATTTCCCTCTAATCTGCTGGTTTGTAGACAAATTCTGTCTGCACAACAGATTTTGAAGAGTTAACCAGCTCTCTCCTCAGTGGTTAGAGCAGATTTAAGGGCAGTGAGATCCTAGCAGGATGCGAGGCTGTGCAATTTACTGCTCTAAATCAACTGCCTCAGTTCAGATTTGGAAGGCGGGAGCAGCTCCCTCCGAGGCAGTGGGGAGCTCACGTAGTTCACTGACACCTGACACCTTGCAATGTTTTAAAAGTGTGTTCTGAAATGCAACACCAATACAAAGGACAGTGCAGAGCTTCACTTTTGTTCTGTGATGCCAGATCAAATCTTCCAAACAGACACTCAAAAATATAATGCAGCCATCCCTATCACACTGCCTCTTATGTCACCAGCCACCACATTTCTGTTTTAGGAACATGGCTGCCACTACTGGTGCAATCATGATAAACATAATGGAGGACCCACTATGTCCTTTGCTTTCCAAAGGTTCTAAATCTAATCTTTTTTGAGAAGAATATAAGCACCACCCAAATAGCTAGCTTGGGACCAGGTTTGTGTCATCTATGCTTGTTTTCACATATGAATTTTATTCTTTTTAATTACAAAAACAGAAATAAATTTTCTAAAGAGTAATAGCCAACACTTATACCTCACTGTTCATCTGTAGAAAGAAGATATTTGTATGCCCAGCTGCTTCACAAAATCACTGAAAAAGATGTCAAGTTGATCATAATTGAGACACCATTAAAATGCAAAGTTAACTTAAGAACGTTAAAGCAGCTTCTTAAAAATGGAAAGTGTAAGGAATTACTTTTGATATCAGGCATTTCAAACCATTCAGTCTTTCCTCTGATATTTTTTGTATTTGTTTTGTTTGAAGGAACATGCCAAGATTTATTATAACTAGAAAATTGCTCATTGTTATTACTCTTCCAAATATTTATATCTTTTGATGAAGAGGAACTTGTTCCACAGTGTTTCCAATGACTCTGGGGTATCCAAGCAGTACAAGGTGCAGCTCAAAGAGATTAGAGGCACCAAAGTTCAAGACACAACACCTATAGAGAAAATATTAACATAGCTGGTTGAAACTAATCAAATTTTTAAAGAGAGTTCAGGATAACTGTAGAGATCACCACAGAAGCAGCTTTAAAAAACAAAAAAGCCTCTCCTGTCCCATGGGTCAACTCCAATGACGCAGTCTCCAGCTGGAATTTGGCCTGCCTCACTGCTGGAACTCTTGCCAGCCCAGCTTCACTGCGATCCCTCCTTTGACCCCCACACAGACACTGCAAGGTTTTGATGGTTCTCAGACAACAGGCATGTGAAACAACCAAAGAAATTTTTAAAATTACTAATAATTGACTCTACTGAAATTTTCCTTTAACAGCTTAAATATGGGGAAAATACAAAACCCAGCTTGATGCCAAGGAGCCTTGCACTCAGACCATCCAAAGACCATGAATGCTGGAAAGATAACATTACAAAGAAAGCATGGGTTGAGGACAATACCACAGTATTGAGCTCAGTTTTCCAACAGATTCTACGAAATACCAGAAAACGATATTCAAGCATTTTGGTACAAAACTAATGATTTAGTTTTATTTATCTAGAAAGATCATTATGGGTACATGAAAAGTTATTGAGCACACAAATGCCTTTAGCATCAATGGGAAGCCAAATATCTCATTGTGACTCCAGGGGTAAGAAAACAAATGAATCAAGCTTCTTACCTCAGTGCATAAATTCAAATTCCTCATATCAAAACCCTGCCCCTGTATTTTCAGGAGAAAGTATAGACAAATAAATAATACTGGATAACAGCTAATTCTTCTCAGCCTACTGTGATTTTGGCTCAGCCCTGCTACAAATGGTTTTCACTCATTTAGCGAACTATGGCCACACCCCCATCTGCATCCAAAGATGCCTGGTTCTACGAATTTTTACATCTTAAAGCACTGCATCTCACTGCAGCCATCAGATTGAGCCCTGGTTATTGATTAATCCTTAGCAAAAGCTGCTACAGTCCTGTTTACCCATAAGCAAATACTATCAGATTCCCCAATTCCTTTTTCTTTTCTCCATTTTTTTTTTACTTTCCTTTCTTGTTTTATTTTTTTAACTCAATTAATTAATTAATAAAGTGTCTGGCAGGGCCAAGGCCCTCCCCACAACCTCCCTTTTGAGTAACATGGCAGAGCACCAACCAGCTCTTTGTAAATCTAATTGAAACAAAAGCTATTGACCTAGACACATGTGCAAGTAAATCCGGTTGGACTTCAATCACAGAGCATGTGTTTGACAGCAAATTATGCTTAAGTGCTACAGCAAGAAAAATTAAAGGACAAAACACATCCCAGCAAGTGTAGCAAATGAGATTCAGAGCAAAAAAGGAGAAGTGCAGGGCTGTTTCTTATTATAGGAATCTAGCACTGAGGAGATTTGTTGTCCTCCAAGAATGCTTGGGCACAGGAAATGATCCTACACTGCTGTGAAAAGGGCAACAACCAGAGACAGGGGCTAAGGGGGAAGTTAACTACATTGCAGAAGACCTGAAAATGTCACCTTGTCTTTTGATTAGGGGTTTTTCAGTCTAAAGCTGAAAATAAAGAAAGCACAGTTTGCAACTGCTGCTCCAAGGAATTATTTTCAGAAAGGCCACAGCAATGCTACAAGTCAGCGTAATGCAGCTACCAGCTCTGTCCTCACCCAGATAATAATCTGCCATGTATTACTGAAACAAATACGAATTCCAGCGGAAACAACTGCAGTAGACAGCTGAATCCCCTGTTCTATAACCTCACACAGCACAAGAAACAAAGAGATCCTGAGCTGGAAGATAAAGGGTTCCTCATGCAAGGAAAACCACAACACGAAACAATCATTGGTTGCTACAATTCAACAGAAATAAAAACACCATGTCCTGGAACAACATGGAGGGCAGAAAAGCATATGAATGTTCTTAGGGGGAAAAACAACCCAAAAACCCCCACAGAACATCATCTTCATTCCCACCACAAAGGGGGTAAGACAGCTCATCATTTTTATTTAACCATGCTCATTTGGGTGTGATACTTATCGAAATAATTATGCCAACACAACCCTAATTTATACTCAATTCTGTATGCCGGCACAGTAATCACGGCAAAGACTGGGATTCTCCGCCTCTCTTCTAAAACTACTATGCTCTGCATTTGAAGCCTTCTTCATGCCTTTTCCTCTTTATCCACTTTAAATCATGGTGAAATGTCATGGTTCATAATAAATAGATTGATTAGAAGTGGAAAATAGTTTACAATACTTTTCTCTTGAGACTAGGAAAATAACCTTCCCCCCTCAAGGTTTAAATGAACTTCATGAATGGACAACCAAGCCTCAAAGGCTGGCATGTCCCAAGGAACATTACGGACATAAATCCTCTAATCAAGCCCTCCTAGTAACGTGCGTGTTCTCTGCTGCTCTCAGCTGGGTTCCCAATGAACAAGGCAGGAGGTCTCACAGATCAGTGGGCAAGTTGTGCCTCTGATGTGTGACTGTCACATTCATAAACACAACAAGCTATGCCGGCAGCAATAGCAAGGCAGCATGGTGAGGGATTCAATACAGCTCACAAGCTGCAGAGCACAACATCCATCGGTGCAAACAAACTCAGTTCACAGCTCCTCAAGCTGGTTTTCACAGCAGGGGCAGACAGCTGCCAGTGCTGCCCTGTGTCCTGCTTTTGCTCATTCCTCAGACCCTTAATCCCCCATGCAGGTGCTATTCTTCTGTGGCCTACTGGAATTCGTGGCTACCACCTAACAAACATTGACCACTGGGGGCACTTTCAGAAGCATCTCAGAGAGATGCTTCACCTCTTTTTTAAGAGGAATTGAGTGCCAAGCCTTTCTCTGAAAAGGGACAACCATATAAATTACACCAAATGTCTCAGACAATTACATATCAGGTCCAAGTAGGTCTCCTGGTACCTGAGCCCAGCAAAGATCATTGTCTATCAGGCCATGACCTCCATCCACATACCATCTCCTCCTAGCATACAAGTGCATATGAAGATATGTGCTTTTTAAAAATAAAGTAGTAAAAAAATTTACTGTGATTCTTCAACACCAAACAATTTTAAAAATGCGCGTTTAGGAACATTTCTCTCTCCTCTCCCTGAAATGCTATTACTGAGATGAAATTGGAGTATTTAACTGCACATTCAATTATGAAAGAGAGAGCAAGGAAAGGATTCTATATTCAAATTTTAAAATAGAAACTCAGGAAAGAAGAATCTTATTATATAACCCATAGTTTGAAAGGGTAAAAGATTGCTCTGACCAAGAAATCTCCAAGAATTTCATCCATTCCCTGGAGATGAGACTTTAAATTTCATGCTTGGTAAAGAATTACACCACCAGTCCCTGGTACCCTTGGCTTATGCTGTGTCCTAGATCAGAGCTGATGGGAAGCAGACTGCTATCTACAGCATTGCTCCAGCTCTTGGACTCTCCACACATCAACAAAGATGAGAACCCAATGGATGGCACCCGGGGACTAAGCTGTGAAGGGAAAGACAGCAAAACAAAAAGAAAAAAATAATTGGAAAGAGAAAACTATGTTGGGTACCTTGACAGATATTGACAAGAATAGAAACAATAAAAAAGTCCCTGCTGTGAAAAACTCGTCAAGTAGGGGATGATGCATACAATGCAGACCTCATGCAGTGTCCTCCCTCAAAGATGTCACAGTTCTCATCAGCTTTGCTACTGTAATATTCCTCCAGGAGAGGAGAGCTTAGCTGACACACTGCCAGTCGTCCCAATGACTGCTGACAGCCTCAGGGAACGTGGGGATGGGAAACTGATGCCTGCACTCAAAGGCTGCTGTCAAACCCAGATAATAACCCATGCTGCAAGGCAGCATTGCCTAAGCATGTGGAAATACCTACAGGATCCATACATACACACACACATTTACATATCCTTGACTGTATCCACAGTGATGAGAGGGATACAGAGTTGAGTCTGCATGATTCCAGCAAGCCTGGGGTGGTGTTGTGAGCACAATGTGAGCTTATTCACATGACAGCTGCACTAATTCCTTTGATCTGCAGTGACTGGGTTGCCTCATTGCTATGTTATATAATAATATAAATTAAGATCAGCTACAGTAAACAATAATATAGCATGAAATACAGTCAGTGTTTGTTCTGTGGACATTACGAGGACAGACCCAGAAATAGCACAGCACCTGGAGAGAGAAAACTCTGCCCTGAGGTTTCAGCATGAATTTACTGAGCAGGACCTAGTGGATGCTCCTTGCCCCTCATCCTCAGAGTCTGTGAGCACCTTGCCTCAGTTTTGGACACATTGCAGAGCAGCAAGCTCTGAGCCTATGCCATCCTCCCCTCACCTCAAAGCTGTAACATACCAGTAACCCTTGCAAATTTGACTCTAGTCAAAGTATCAGTTTCCTACTTGAGTGAGCCCAAATGGGCCCTTGACTACCTGCCACACCTTGCTTGCAGCTAAATCCTAAGGATGCAGCAAAAACACTACCCTGTATTCCCAGGGACTATTTGACTAATAGCAGTAAGAAAACTCGAAGGAAAATGCAATACTAATTAAATTAGTTAATGTTCTATACATATAACTCTTTAAAAGTTTGCTCGAGTGGGTATCACTTTTTTAATTCTTGGCAATATCACATTCCTGAAGATACTTCTTTAATGCACATGAGTGGAAAGGTGAGGGCTGGTAACTTTGAGGGGTGCAGTTAGATGACACTGCAATATTAAAAGTATTCCTAAATTTTTAATTTAATTCCACCTTCTTTTTTTTATTGAAGAAATAGAAATAGAAAAAAGGATAAAAGAACTAAACCCTCCACAATCCAATCCAAACATTAATTTTTTATACAGGAATCCACAGGAATTCATGTGTTTTGTTACTGTCCAGGGCACTGTGGAAGCTGACAACCAAATTACCAATTTATGGGCTACCAAGCCTTAATCCACCTAAGCAGCTATGTATTTCATAGAGTACAGATCTAATTAAATATACATCACTTGGACTGTCATTTGGTCAGATAGTGGTTTACCAAAACTGCCCACCTCCCCAGTAAAACATAAAGCAATACTTAAGTTTAAAAAAGGTGACAACAGTCAATATCATTTGATGGAGGGTTTTCCTCCTACTCTCTTTCTTTATTGCACCATCTGGGTTACCCAGGACTCAAAACCTACAAGAATAATATAACTCACTTTATGCCCTTCCCAAAGCAAACAAAAAAAAAAAAAAAATCAACCCATGAATTCCTGAGGCCCTATGATTTACAGGCAAGCAGCTCTGATTCAGTCCAGAGTGAAAGAGATCAACAAGAAAAGAAACCAGAACCATTACTAAAAGCTAAGTGTTTTCAGCTTGCCACAGCACTGATTAAAGAGGAAAGTGCTTCTCAAAGAGTATGTGGAGCACTCACCTTTCCCAGCACTGACTTTGTGCCATTCCTCAGATCATGACAAGGAATTCTCTAAAACAGAAAGAAAATCAGACCCCTCCTTATCAGGTTGCCTATGTAAAACAGCCATTTTTTTTAATCAAAAGTCAGCCACATACCAAAAGAAATCTTACTAAAGAGAATGAAATCAGAAATTCCACATTAATGCTGCTGTGGGCTGGATGATGGATAGGAGGTGCTTGCTATGGCTCAGTAAAGCCTTGTCAGTCGACACCATCACGTGGGCCTGTCCAGACTTTTAGTTCCTGCTGCAGCACAAGACAAATCTGAGAAACATGCTCAGCTGCTGTCACAGCTAAACATCATTGGCTTTTAGAGCAGCACCTTTTAAAAGATGGCCTGCTGGCCACACTTCTTTTGATGCAGCCCAGAATACAGTTGGCTTTCTGGGCTTTGAGTGTGCATTGCTGAGTCATGTTGAGTTTTTTACCCACCAACATACCAAAATTCTTTTCCTCAGGGCTGTTCTCAGTCTATTTTTCACCCAGCCTGTATTTCTGTTTGAGATTGCCCCAACCCAGGCACACAGGCCTTGGACTTGGTCTTGCTGGATAACACAAGGTTTGCACAGGCCCACCTCTCCACACTGTAAAGTCCCTATGGATGGTATCCTTCTCCACCTACATGTCAACTGCACCGCTTAACTTGGTGTTGTGGAAAAACTTGCTGAAGGGGCAGTCAATCCCATTGTCCATGACACCCACAAAGAAGATGCTAAAAAGGCCCGGTCCCAATAATGACCCCTGTGGAGCATCACTTATCACTGGTCTCCACTTGCATTTGGAGCCATTGAGCACAACACTTTGAGTGCTACCTTTCAGGCAATTCCTTATCCATCAAGTGTTCCACCTATCAAATCTCTGTCTCTCCAGTTTAGAAGCAAGGGTGTCACTCAGAACAGTGTCAAGTGCTTTGCACGAGTCCATGCAGATTACATTAGTGGTTCTTCCCATATCCACCAACACTCTAACCCTGGTCATAGAAGGCCATTCCCAAAAAGGAATGTGACAATGCAGGCTAAATCATAGCTGGGACTGGAAGTGAAAGACTGCAAAGCAGCTGTAAGGGGAGTGTTAAACAGAGACTTTGCTGCTTAGCCAGGGTACTGATGCTAATGCTACTGGCCTAAAAAAACACCAAGAACAATATATAGCTCCATTCTGAGGAAAAGCATTTATGGATGGGGGTTGGCCTCTCCTCCCAAGCAGCTAGCAAAAGGATACCAGGAAATGGCCTCAAGTTGCACCAAGTTTAGGTTGGAAATCTGAAGGAATTTCTTCACAGAAAGGGTGTTCAGCCATCAGAATGGGCTGCCCAGACAGATAGTGGAGACATCATCCTTGGAAGTGTTCCAGATGTGTCACTTAGCATTATGATTTAGTTGACATGGTAATGTTTGATCAAAGGTTGGACTCACTGATCCTAGAGGTCTTTTCCAGCCTTAATGATTCTATGATTACCCACAGAGGCACAAGATTCAATGAAGCCTATGCCCATGGCACCCTTGACAGCAGGCACCCTTCCCTTCAAATCTGAGGAGACTCACCTTCACTTTACTCTCCACCTCAAAAATAACACATAATGTAGACAGGATCACAGCCACTACCAAAAAGCAGATTCCTCTCCACAAAGCATACTCAGTATTCTTCAGAGCTCTCTAACCAAAGAGCTGACCCTGCCCAACCCTGCACAGAGGGGATCTTTGACTGCATGATCTAGCTATGCCTCTAGAAAGAGGTATTACTGTCATATCCATTTACCTTTGCTAGCTCCTGGCAGCACTGGTAGGCTGTCAAGAAAAGAAATGAGCTAATGTTCACCAGCAGACCCTTGCCCGCTTCTGCTCTCTGGACATGACAAGCCCTGTCGTTTCTCATATGTGAAAAATCGGGAGTAATAATGCCTCTCCCCTCCAGGATGATATAATGGTGTCTGCACAAATAGAGAAGAGCAGCAGAAACTCTGACATTCTGTAGAGTGTGCAGTATACAGGTACCAAGGAAAACAACAAAATATCAGAAGAAAACATTTTTTTTAAATGCCATTTTTGATCGGAAGAGGATTTCATACATGGAGAATTGACTCACACTGCTATTGAAGAAAAATCCATTGAAGCTGGTTCCTTACTGCTGGTCCTTTCAACAGCTCTGCCTGTACAAGTCAGAGCTGCCACATTTGGCACCTCCTTGTTTTCCCCGACTGTGAACCTGGTTGAGGCATCTGGAGCTCACACTGCCTGTACTGCAGACCTTTCTCTACTGTTAGAGTTGCACAGGCTACAGGCAAAGACTGCTACTGCCACTCTGTGCTGACACTGGCACTGATCATTTCAACCAGCTGAGGAAAGGAGAAAGCAATGTGAAAGGCTGAGACTGCAGAGGTCAACTCTTCCCCCCACCTTGTCAACAAGGTTTTTCCATGTGAAAAACAAGTACCAAATTTATGCCCTCTTATGGTTCAAATTCTCTCAGAGACCCTTACCCATACAAACTCTCACCTTGACCACTTAAGGGTATTGATGAATACCTTCTCTTTGCAAGTTCAATAGCATCACACAAATAATATGAATGGCATTGAGAAACAGTAAAGAGAAGCCCATCAGCAGCAGCCTTAAGAAGATGCAGAGAGTGTTTAGCCAAAATTATCTTAAGTGCTTATGGACTACTTCTTGTCATTGCTGGTTACAGAGAATCTTATTCCTTGATGAGTCACTTTTCACACTCCAGTGCACAGGTCATTTCAGACCCCAAAAGAGATACTGTGATGTACTGAATAAATTGTGCAAAATCTCTGAATGGCTCTGACACATGCAAGAAAATAATTGAACTAAGGGAGCTTCAGCTGCCCCAGAAATGTGTAAATGTATGTACGTATATACATACTTGCAGGAAAAAAAATGTAAGTTTAAACACTAGGCATATAATAATTTAAGAAACAACGTGATGCAGCAAGTCTGCTGCATAACTATAAGCATGAAGGAAATCTTTTCTCACCATGTACCAAAACATGCAAAGGCACATAAAAGTTCACCTGTGCTGTCACCTCTTCCTCTGCTACACATTGTATACAAATGATTGCCCTCGAGGGCGCAATTTAATTCTGCTCATTTCAGAATTAGCACAGTTGCTATTACAGCAAGGCCATTTTCTCTGCAAGAATTCATAAAACTTGAAGTCCAGAAGTTGATCTGGGTTCTTAAACTGGCAACTGCACTAACACACAGAGAGAAAAAAAGAGAGAACTTAAAAAAATAGGAAAAAATTTAGGATAGAAGGATTGGTGAACAGACAGTGGTCAGCAGACAGACATCAGCAAAAAAGAGAGGAGGAGAGACAAAGGAAGGAGAGAGGTGAAAGAAAGAACAAAAGTGCATTTTTATTACTATATTACAAGTCCTCTGATTGCTCTAATTACACCTAAAGGAAAACAAAATTTGCCTGCTAGTAGCAAGTGAATGAATAATTAAATGGAAAGGAAGGAAGGCAGCAATGCTGCGAAAAGCCCAAACAATCTTAAGCTATAGGCAGGTTCTCTGCAAAGCAGGAAAGCATTTAGTTCCTGGTGTGTGGTGTTATTTTTTTTCCCTTTTCCTCCCTTCCTGTATGTCAGCTGAGCTTTTCTTCTCTTCCCCCACCATTCTTGGACTGTGGTAAGCCACCTCATCTTGTGATGCTTATACTTCTTACTGTGACTTACCACTTTAAGTGTAAGCTGTCTGAATCTACAGACTGTTTGGGTGAGAGCAACTCCTAGGAAAGTCCAAGAGAACACACAGGAAATGGATGCCTTCTTTTTTCTTTTTGGAAAGAACAGCTTAATTGCAGTAGTCCCAAAGGCTCACAGTAAAATCTGAGGCTTCAGTAACCACTAAAAACAGACTCTTTAAATGTAATAGTGCTCCCTTTCACAGCTCTTCTAAACCAAAGGAGTTTGGGCCCCAATGCCTTAACACACCTCCAATCTTCTTAATGGATTATACAAGGAGATAACAAAATGAACCAAAGCAAAATGATGCGGTTTTTATTGTTTGCTCCCTACATGTTCCTTTAATTTGCAAAAAGTAACCCTCAGGAGCTTTTCCTTAGCATTGAAAGTGAAACTCAAGTGTTAGGCTTTAGAATTTACTGTTAAATACAAACCCACCTAACTAACCAATAACATAGGAAAGAGTAGAAAATTGGTTGATCTTGTACAGTAGCATACACAGTAGACAGATGGAATGGAACATCTCTGGAATGAAAAGAAACAAACTAAAGGTGATCAAATAAATATCTCAGATAAAGCTTTTATGTTCAATATAAACAAAACCCAAACATTTCTGGAAATATTAGTAGAATTTTATAAAGTAACTAAAGGGGATAAAGGGGTGCATAAAGATGTTATTAATAACTACAGAGAGAACCTCAGATGATGAAGTATTAATCGTCATTTCATCTATTTTGCTGAAACCTCAATAAAAGAAAGAGAATAATCAATTCCAACAGGAAGATAGTATTAGGACCCAGCAAATTCATCCTGAAGCAATGTCTTTGCTGGTCCTTAGGAATGAAAACATTTGCTTGCAATTAATCAAGGAATTAAAAAAGAAATCTTGACTTAATTTTCTGGCATTCCAAAACAATGCTGATATCAATCACTTTAAGTCTGTGGAGGGCTAAGTGCTAAATAAAGCTACTTCCAAATTATGGATATTTACCAAAATAAACGTATTTATAACATAGTAGGCAAGGAGAAGAAAAAGAACAAGAAGGAGTAAAATAAAGATTTAGAAGGAGAGGCCATTACATCTATTTATTTATCTAATATCTGGAAGTAAAAGCTTTTTGGAGTGCAGAAATCCAATTGCTATATGCACCATGATGGATTAGCTCTGGTAAAGTGAAATAAATAGCCATTCATCTTACTGCTCACATCAGCACTGGGTGTACCATGTACAGAACTGAAATGAAAAGCCTACAAACAACCCTAACCTGGGGATGAATCGACATTTGCAACATTTGGCCTGTCTGCTGCCTGCAGAGAACCCTAACATGCACTACAAACATTTGCAAAACAGCTTTGGTACCAGAGCTAATTCTGAATGCCCTTTTGGAGTCTCAAACCAGTCATATTTGAATCAGCCATTCTGTAATTCTCCTCTCTCTGTGGATAGTTACACGGAGAAAAGCATGTACATAGCCATCCATCCTGGAAGTGCTTGAGGGCTTTCTCTCCCCTTAAAGCATCTCAGGAGGTTTGCCCTTCAAAGACCTTTTGTCTACTGCTGTAATACAACTTCCACACTACCACCACCAAATGCTGTGGCAGCATTTTGTTCTCACTTTTAAAATCTCTTCTAAATATGAAGATTGAAATAAACATCTTGAAACAGCAAGTTAATGTACTTAGGGCTTCTCTTACATGCATTTTATAATGCCTTAATAGTTGTACTGATCAGAGGTATATTTCCCTAAGGAAAACCAGTATTTCTGCATTTATGGCAAGAGAATTAAGAGCAAAAAAACTAGTCTTGCTGGAATCTGAACTTACAGGTTCAGAATACTTTCCATTTTGAGGCTGAGAGCCCTGAGTAATGATCCTCAGTTCAGTACACCATTTTTCTCTTCACTTTGAGAGGAAAAGGCTTAAGCAATCTCTAATCTTTAGAATCCTATTTCAGGGCCTTTAGAAAAATTTTGAGGACATCATAATCATTAGTATAAAGTAGATGCACAAACATAGGGATTCAGTTGAACAGAAAGTTGAAAGCACGGACATTGAGCAACTCAGGCATGGCAACACATTTTCTCTCTGGCACAGCCAGAAGTGACTTGCGACTCGCCAAGCCAGATACTCACTCTCACCTACTCACTCCTGAGGCATGCAGCAAACACCCTGTTCCTACTTTCTTCCCCAACAGATGTAATTAAACACCTTCACAACAAAATTGTTTTGTTATTTGATTGCTTCGGTTTTTTGGTTTTTTTTCTTTTCCCAAAGCATCTTGTCCTCTGTCTCACACTGCTTTTTATTGCTTAGGTGAAAGAAACTTAATGACTTTTCAGCAGTATAGTAATTACAGTCCTGGTGGAGTCTGTAGAGACAGGAGGTCACTAACACCTGAGCAAATCTGATTCCAAACAGCCTATCTACACCTGAAACAGAGAAGAGCTGTAGTTGCCTCAGGGTATTCATTCTGCACTGTCTTGCATGAGTGGAAGCATATGTTTCTCTTCCTCATGAGTGTTAGTTTGTCAGAAATTTCTCTTTCCTAAATCCCCTGGTCAACAGCACCAATGGTACAGCTGCAGTTATTCCATCCTCCTCTTCTGTGCTCTGAGAGCCGAGGAACAAAAGGAGCCCAGATAATAAGGTCAAGGGCTGAGGAAAGACTGAAAGACTTCAGGGAGAAAACCATCCTCTCCCTAAGGCAACAGAAGTGTTCCAAAGCCACATTAGGAAGCAGTAAAAGAGACCCTCTGAGATGCAGAGCAGTTACAGAAAGGAGAGAGTTCTACCCACAAAGAAATTTGGAAATGAGAAGTAGCAACAGAGAAGGTTCTACACAAGTTGTGCACTTGAACAGAAAGAAGTCTGTTTTCTATCTTTCAGCTCCAGACCCTGAAAAAGAGGACGGCATTGTAGAGCCACCTTCAGCAGCACATACATACCATGACTCCAGTCCACAAACAACAAAAAAACCAAACCAAAGTGATGAAATACTGAATGTTTCCTAATGTACAGTATCCTCACATCCTTCTGTTATCCCTCTCTTCTGAATAGAGACTTTTTAATCAGAGTGGCATGCATGGTTGATTTTGAGTAAGATACAGATGATTACTCATATGTGAACCTCCACTTAGGAGAGATAGCTCCTGATAAGCTTTATTAATATTATTTTAATCCACAGATAAACAGTTAGTTGCTCAGAGGGTTTTGGTGTTCACCACCTTCAGTTCATATAGTCACCTAGCATTAATTCTATTAATGCATTTCATCACTGAAAGAGATTAAATAAACTTCATGAACTCTTCCACACATGTTTAACAAACTGAACAAACTTCCTCACACTCACAATCCTAAGGATCTGCGTACAAAAAGCTCCAGGAGATTAATTTCTAAAACTCACCAGCCTCACAATTGAGCATGTGCCCAGCTGTTACATCCTTGTTAAATGTTCTGATTACATGAGCTTTCGCTCAACAGTAGCTTTGGGCTCCTCCCAAGAACCAGGATCTGATGAACAAACATTGATGAAGCTCCTGGGAAGGAAATAACTGTAAATGCCAAATCACCATAATCCAGACTTTACGAGACTGTTCTTGGCCTTTCACTTTAGCTCAGATGTCCTCTTCAGAGAGAGACATCTAAAGAGAATCCGATGGCCGTCCACTCCTTCATGTGACAATAAACCTGTCATTCACCTAGCAGCTTTCAGTGATTATCCAACCTTTTCCAAAATTCATGCAGCTTTGTTGTGCATCATCACATACTTGTCTCATTTCAACCCAGAGGTGGAGTCATTTCCTGACTGCAGCTCATCAATTGCTTCAGGCCCTCTCCCAGTATATGTGCTGGACAAATGAGAGCTATTATTAGCATAGACAGCAGCAGTGTCTAGCAGCAAGGACTGGACAGAGCTGGTTAGCATTAATCTAGCACTTCTGTCTATCAGGGTCCTCCCTCTCCCACACCACAACACCACATCTGTTCTAACACAGGAGAAGCGTATCAAGCCATCTTGTTGCCACCAAAAAATTCAGTGTGATGACCAAAGAATTCACAGATTTTGCTGGGACCTGAAGCACACCCAGAAGCAACAGTAAAGACACACAGAGCTGCCTCATTAAAAAGAGGGATGATCTGAGAAACATCAATGTGCCAGACAGCTGCTAGCAAGCACAAATTGAAGGGTGGCTGGTTTGTGCCAGCTGTCTCCAAAGCAGCTGCTTAGGGTAGGACACAACTTTCTGATGAGGGCAGCTGGGAGCAGAAAGCCTGGCCCAACAGCCCGACAAGTTAATACTTTCTGCAGAAATGCCTCCAAGCGTGCAGTTCAGGCTACTGAACAAAAACAATAATCCATAAGAGAAATAGAGAAGTCTTCAGATCCAAAAGACATGAGGAGGCTACAGTAAGTTCTTGCTGTTGACAGCATTTCTCTGCCAGAAGTTCCATAAAACAAACAGCTCAGAAAAGCTGTTTATGTTCCATCATGTTGCTTTTCTTTAGAATGGATTTCCAACGCATGATTAGCAAAGCCCATTTTTAAGATGGGGAACACTTATTTAGCACCACATAACCCTATGAGCTGTCAGGGGCTATCATATTCCTTTCCTATACAAAGCACTTGACAGAGAGTTTTATAAAAGCATTATCCCCATATTACATGAATGAAAATCAAATATCAGATGACTGATCCAATATTTAAGGGAGCTGGAAAGGTTCCAGGGACATAGATGGGACACCAAAATCCAAACTATAAGGAGAAAAGAATCTCTCCAACAAGCGCATGCAGAACTTTTATTGTCCTTTTTCATCCAATGGCTCCCAACAAAGTGCTGAGGAAAGAAAAGAGATTAAATTTTATGTGATGGATAACAGAAAGAAAAATAAAGAGAGGAAGCAAAGTGGTATTCTTAGGTCATGGAAAGAGTCAATGGGGTGCTAATAATGAGCAATACCAAATTGTGTCTCAGGCTCTGAATAGATCATGCTGCCTTGCTTTGACCTAAATGCTGGAATTTTTTTATTTTTTATTTTTTCCACATCAAATCAAAATCAGAATATGGGTCCTTTTTGGTTTGTTTGTTTTTTGGGTTTTTTTAATCATGGCAGTTGACAAGACTTCAATCATTGCTTTTACAAAAAAAATGACTGCTCAGTGATATGAAGCAAGCCAGAGTAGCTGTATTTGAAGTCCACGGTTCATTCATATTCTGTGACAGATGAGGAATATATAGTTATAATTTGTGACAATCCCTGACAGAATTTATCATTTTTAAAGGAACAAGTACTCTCTAACCCAAACAAATTGAGACCATACTACACATCTATTTCACTCAAAACTGTGTAACTTTAACACAGTACTTTTGGCCAGCTCTGTAACAAAGAACTGAGAACAACAAAGTAAAGATGCTGGCCACTGAAGCAATGATTCTTCATGTCTGATTACTCCCTAAACTGCACCATCTCAAAAGCAGACCCACAGACTTCCAGCTTCCTCCCAGCTCTAAGAAGCATGGAGAAGATGGCATTTCAACTCTGAAACGCATCCAAGCAAGACTTGAAAAAAAGCACAGGGAGAGGGAAGTAAAATTCAGGCAAAATCAAACTTCCAAGTTTCCAGGTTAATCTACATACACATTAGTCATATGCTAGGTCTCTGTGTGCCAGGACAAAATGAAACTAGTATCTAAATAAAGTGACAAAAACAGAGACAACATAACCCTAGTGTGTCTAATGAAAATTCTTCTCTGTTATAAACAGAAAATAAAGGCGTGGACAAGACACTGCTCCATAAAACTACCAGTGATATCCTTTCTCTGCACATAAAGAGATTTAAAGTTTTATAAAGTTCAAGTGGGTGCAACTTGTCTTCAAATTTGAGGCAGCCTCATTCAGAGGACACATTGCATGACTCCTAAATACAACCTGACTTTTATTCTACCCCATTGTCATTACCTCTTAGTCTTAAATGGAGGTTGAAGAAAGCAGCTGCCTTCTACCGCCTAAAAAATAAAAACTGGCTTTTGGCAAACCCAACAACTTCCATGTTACCCATAGACATCATCAAGTATTTCATCATCTGTGCTGCCTTTGGTGGGAAAACAAAATCCTCATATGGTTTGCTTGGTTTGACTATTTCAGATTTTACTCCTTGAAGCCTCATAAAGTAATCTGTATAGAAGCAAAAAGAGGAGTACCATATCTAGGATTCAGAATTACTTATGCTATAAACTGGTAGCCTCACATTTTCTGTGTTGCTAGGCAGGCAACAGGAATAAGGACAACCAGTGGAGAATACAATCGAACCTATACTCTTACGAAATTCTTCTGGACCTGAAATGAATGCAATGGATGTTTTAGCTTCTCTATTGCTTCCCAATTCTCACTTGGAAACAAGATTCCAAATTCATCCCTAACCACACAGTGCTTAGGGTGGCTAATACTTTTAACAACCCATTTCTCCAGGTCACAGCAGTGCCTTTGAATTGCAGCCCTGACATTTGGCATATCAATTGATTCCACTATCTAGTGTTACCTACAAACTTAAAGAGAGGGATTATTCCATCCTGTCACCTCATTTATTCGTGAATGCATTATGCAATATCAGCTCCAACACTGACCCGTCGGAAACACCACTGCCATATGGCAAAACATAGGAATTTTGTTTCATCTTCCTGAAAAAACAGTTCTTCATATGGAAGATATGGGGGTTGGAACTAGGTGATGTACAAGGTCCATTCCAACCCAAGCTGTTCAAAGAACCACCAGTACTGTGATGAAGAAATAAAAAACTGATTAGCTGACAAGTTAGAACTCACCACACCTTGGTAGGGGAAGAAACAGCACAGGTCAGATCCACTTCATATGTTTATTAGTTATCAGACACCAATGTCTGTTGTCTCTGGCCACCATTCCTAAAAAAACTAACAAAGATTTTTTCAAAGAAACACTGAGGAAATCTAGACTCTGACATGAGCCATTATTTACAGAGTTAATAAAAAGGCCCTACATTATTTATTCCAAGATCTGCAGCAGAAGTACTACTTTCTCAACCAACATGAATAGTTTTTGCTTGAAGTGAACACTTGCCACCATAATATCCTTATTCTGAATACATGCTTTACATTATTTCTACATTTTTCAAAGGATATTAAAGTTGGAAACATCAGCAATCAAGTGTCCCTGTGAGGAAAATTTGTGCTGTTAGTTGCAACTGATAAAGTGCAGCAACTTCTAGGGTTGAAAACAATACTTAATTACAGTATTCACACACAACAAAACCCTGATATTACATTACAAGGTCTGTCCAATCCAGAGGCTTATTAAAAAACTCTCATATTTGTATTTAATTAAATCAGTTTATAGTCAGTTAATGAATCTTCCCACTAACTAATTTTGAATAAAGAAGGAAAACCACTAGTTGCAGGATCATCTGGTCAGTTACTGCCCTGTCTGTGGATCCTTCATACTAGGAAAGAAATGGGAAAATTTCATCAAGCAGAAGTCTTCAAGTTACAGTTCAGAGGGCTGAAATGAATATGCATTTTGAATATCTTCAAAAGAAAAGAGAGTATATCTGATCTGACTCATGTACTTGGGACAGTGACAGAGCTGGACTGTAGAATGGAGTCTCACAGCCAAGTCTTAGTTCAGAATACTCTGTGTCAGTATAGTATATGCTGGACCAGCAATTTTGGCAATTTGTGATGCATTTCTTGTATATTTACTGCTCACATATAGCAAATGCTGTGGCTTAATTTTGTTATGTTTCTGCTCTGAAAGAATTTGAAGCAATAAAACATAATTGACTGACATTTTGTCTGCATGCCACAACACTGTGCCACAGAGCCATGCCACCTGTCACCACTGCTGGCTGCAGGAGACTGAGCCCTCCACTAATATTTCCCCTGATTATCCACGGCTCACTGGTCAAAGCCCTCTGCATTTTCAGTTCCTTTAGGGATAATCTCCTCTATAATTGTACTGATGGGAAATGACAGATTAGAAGGGAGACCAAATGATTTTCAGTCTGAGCTCTAGCAAGTTCTTGCTGGATTCTTCTCAAATCTGCATGCTCTAGGCTTTCCTAGCAGTGTCCTACAAGCCATCTCAACATTTACACTGCAGGAGATCCCAGCAATTCAAGGCTGTTGAGGAATCAATTAAATCAGAAAAGAACAGTGATCCCCATCCTGTCACTCATTTACAGGAAGAAGTAGATAGGAAAGCTATGTGAAAGAAAAGGTTGAGGCAACAGATTTGTCTCAAAAGTTGAAAATTATTTGTCAGCTATCAGTGCTTTCTAAAACTACACCCTTGCTTAAAACATTGGATGCCGCAACCAAGAAATTTGACTAGAAAAAACAATGTGTGATCTGTACCTTGGTGAAAAGAGAGATGGGCCAGTCTTGGCATTCTGGGCCAATACGTGGCAAGGGGACTTGGCAAAGTGTCACCTTCTGTTCCCCACCTCAGCTTCCCTAACCACAATTACGAGTTAGAACAGTTAGCAACCTTCCAGCAGCATTAGGAATCTATACATACATAGAAGAAAGCTCCTCAAATTGCAGTTGGAGAAGAACCATACACAGCTTTAGTGCTGGTGCCTTGCACAGGAGCTGACTTGACACCCACCTGGAGCTCAGGGACAGCTGTAGCCCACAACTCTCTGCTATTAAGAAATGTTCTCTCAACATAGAAGGTAGTGACATGAGCTAGCACAGAACAGCTTACTTTCTTTAAAGCCCTAAAGTGATCAAAAGATCTGATGGGCAGCACAGAGCATTTAAAAGGAGTGAGAGCCTTTGGGATCAGCTGGGTGCCAGCCGCTCTGTAGGCACAGCTTGCAGAGCCAGCAGGCTGCCCTTCTGCACAGCCTCCATTCACAGCCCCTCTCTGCCAGACGTCTCACAGCTGGGGGGAAATGCTGGCTCAGACTCACAGGGGACACAATGGCAACACTTAAAAGAAAACAAGGTATTCTGCTTCAGAAAAATGTAATTAAACAATCCTCATGACAGCCACTTTTCCTCAAGCTCTGCATCCATTGTAGAAATAAAAAAAACAAGAAACAAAAAACCCACCACAGATTCTTAGCACCATATTAAGTTTTATGTCCATTAAATTTTACCTGCAGAAAATAAAACAATTTGTCGGTTTCCTGTCTTTTCATAATGCATTTTTATGCCTCTAGGTGTCTGCCTGTTGAGACTCTAGGGGCTGTAAAAAGTATTCTGTACACCATTACCTGAATAAACACCCTATAAATTACATCTGATATTTATCAGCCTCATGGCAATTCCACTACATTAGAAACAGTACAAGAGTGTATTTAGATTGATAAGATATGGGTAAAAGATTAGCATACAGAGATGTCTAAAAAAATCCATGTCTGCTATTCTAGATGAAATACATACACATGTTACTTTAATTAACTTTCCCCGCATTTGGAATTCCACCAGGATACAAAGATAGCTGGATCACTAAATGCAATAATATTTTCAGCCCAGCCTGATACTTCACCAGAACCATTCAAATCAATTTATCCAACAGAGACATTTGTCCCTGGCCTGTCACTATGGCCTACATGGAGCCTCCTGCACTTCTTTATCTTCTGGCAGGGCCATCATAAGCAAGTGACACAGAGGGCGATATATGGGCACTCAAATAAGTTATAAATCCTGCATCCCTTCATCAGCCATCAGCCTAAGTGAATTTACTCCAGTCAGCATTGGCAAAGACTCTCTCTGCTCTCAGGAACAAGTCAGCTCTAAGATGACATGTTCTTCAAGGAAAAAGCTCCTCATTGATTTTGGGAAAAGAAGGCATTGCAATGGGAAGGAATGGCAAAAGGCTGCATCCCTGACAGGTAGTGATACGCCTAAGTATCAGCAAATCTCTTCCATGTATTCAGATGCTTCTCAAATGTTTAGAAATCCAAACTAACAATTTGGCACATAAGAATCCAGCACAGTTATTCCACTGACCAATCTTTGTTTTAAGACACTACCCTTAAAGTAGTAGTAATAGTAATGAAAAGACCCAACCAAAAATACCCAACACCAAGACCCAAAAGAGTGGGCAGCTACCTGCGCTTCAGGATAAAGATAAAGAAAACTGAGCCATTTTAAAAACTCAGATGAGCAGTGAAAGATACTCTCTTTTTTCATAACAGCATCCTAGGGTTTCTTACAAGGTCTTTTTGAACTCCTTTGAGAATATCACAGGTGTCCATTTCCCTGTCACACAGCTAAAAGGATAGTAATTGAAGCATTTACTCACTAATGCAAGAGTCCTTCACTGACAGGGTACAGAGGTAGCCAGATGGCCCAGCCCAGTAGAGACATCTTTGCACAAAGCACTTGAAATGCCAAGATCCAGAACTGTAGGTACATACTAACTCCTTTCCTCCCTGCTGTAACTGGAGGCCTCACCACTGCACGTGTTTATTTGATTAGCAGATACCACATCTGCAAAGCTCCTGGGTCTTCACTGCTTCCCTCTCCCTTTTCAGTGGTATGGATACCAGTTCTACAGCACCACTCTGCACTCAAAGAGCCAGGTCTAAGGAGCTTTGTCATGGCAGGTCAGTCCCTGGACGCAAATGGCTACATAGCTACAACTTCTGTCTACAGAGAGAAATGCAGAGTAGAGAGAGTTTACACCAGTGAAGTCAGAGCCCTGGCCTTTTCCCTAGCAGAGGATTTATGCTGGTCAGCTAAGAACCAGTCTGATTACATGTAAACACAGATTTGATATTATGAGTATCCTGTTATCCACTTTTTTGTGATTTCTAAGTCACAAATCATCCAAAAAACCTTATAAGCTACTATAAAGAAAATATTCAAACACTTTCCCAACAAAAGCAAAATTATGACATTTTGTTCAACAGTGTATTAAAAGTTACAGCAATAGGGTGAGAGAATTAGATAAACAATGGATCAATTCTGAAAGATCTGGTACATGTTTTCTTACCCTGGCATACTGGGGAAAGGAGAGATATGGGTGCTCTCCACTCACCAGCATTTCCTTTCTTTCAGACACACAAGACTTTGGAGCAGTTATGATAGGGGGATGCTTTAGGTTTAAGACACAGCCAATCAGTTCCAGCCTGGACACACAGACTAAGAACTTTACCAATGATTTCCTCATCAACAACCTCACAAAAACAGTTTTCCAGAGGTTTTCCACATACATACAAATTTAGTTCAAAGCACAAAACATCAGCATAAAAAATTTTAATAAGCATCTCAGTTCAGCTAAAGGTAAAGTTTTAGGCATTTAAGGCCTAATTTCAGTTTGGAGCAAAGTTTAGGTCAATGGTTACGACCTAAGACCCTTTCTTGTAACAAGTTCAACTACAGAGCTTTCAAACAGAAATCATTCAGCCCACCCTGCCCTGGCATCTGCCCTCCTCCTCTGCACCCACTCCCAGATGTGCACGTGCAGGCACACTCAGACTCTCATCCCAGCCATTTCACACCATCATAAAAGCAGCAGCCTCTTCTTTCCAGTGCATACATCTCATTACCCATCCTTAGTACACATCTTGAGTAATGCAATTTAGTTCAATGTCACCAAGAGAAAGACATTCCTCTGGGACTGTCATTACCATAAACCACAATCTGCTGCCAGTTCATATGTTCTTATCCACCCCTTGTTTTAATTTTATAAAGCATAACCAAGTGTTTTGCACTCCAGTGCTGTCACTTAGATTCAGAAATCCTTTCCTCTTCCCCCCAAAGTCATGCTTTACATTTTGCTCCCCTGTACATCCCTTAATCTTTCAATCCCAGCCCCGCAGCACAGTTCTGTTGCCCCATCAGCACCCACCTGCCCATCCCAGATTGACTGCCACCTTACAGAACTACTTCCCTGGCCTCTTACAAGTCAATCAACCTCTCAAGACCACATGATCCTACAGCAGCTCAACAGCTCAAGAGAGTTAAAATTGTGCAGGATATTTTAACATCTCTGCAGTAGAGATTCTTTTACTACTTGCTTGTGTAGTCCTCTGCCACCAGCATAGGTTAAGGTGTCATAACAGATTACAGAAAGAAGCTTGAGTCTTGAGGGGAAGAACTCTGGAAATTACCAATATTTATATTTTGTTACAAAAAAGGCATTAAAAAAAACAAACAACCAAACCCAAAAAACTCCAAACTACTAGAAGGAGCTACAGAGGGTTTCAGTAGCAGATTTAACAAGAAAACAGGCTCAAATCAAGTGTATCCAAATCAGAACATGATCTGTGAGGTGGTAGTTAAATACCTGGGTGATGAGTATTGCAAGTATATGACTGTACCCTGTGTCTATTAGGGATAAAAGTCTTATTTTTCATTATTAACTTGAAAAAAGTATGTAGAAAAGAAGAGCAGAGGTCCCTTGTCAAAGGAGACATTTCTGGACTTAAAACTAGAAACACATGAGACTTCAAAATCCTAAAAAGTGGACTTTTATCTACATAGAGATTGAAGCTGGTCAGAAAAGCTAGGAGAATAATTTCATGGAACTCAAGAAAGTATTTACCTTATGCAAATATTGAAAAACTTTTTTAGCTTATGAGAAACAGTTAAATCTCTGTTAGCTAATATATTGATTTGCTTTTATTGTTTCACCAGTTTTAATAAAGTCTCTTGTTCCCTAAGATTTTTAATGCAAACTAATTTTATGAAGATTTTACCAAAAATCAGACAACCTCTGAAGAGAGGTGCTGAAACATAGAGTCAAGAAACTATTCTGTTGCTCAGTTAGAGAGGAAGCATATATTCCAGGCAAACTCCGTTCCCTCCAGGATGCTTTACATGAACACAAGTGGTCCTGGTAACATGGTGAATTGTTCACTGATCAGCAAGCACTGGAGATGCATCACCCCATTACTGTATCCATCTTCTGATGTTTGTGTACATTTCTGTCACATGCTGCTCACACCAGCTCACCGGACTTCTGGGTGGAAAAGCTTTAAAACATGTCTTGGTTATACAACAGCAAATGTCTCCTTAACCCTTCAGAACTCTGGCAAAAAAAGGAGGGCATATGCAATTATAGCATGACCAAATACATTTGGCCCCCTTGGACTCTTCCCCTTTTAGCATGGTGTGGAATTTTCCTTCATCCATTTTTTTTTTAAATGCTGTGAGTGACAGCATTATATGCTGTTGAAAATCCATCAAAGTCTATCTCAAAGGTGTGGAGCATTATCTTGGTATGCAGCTAATAGAAAAAGGACTTTGAAATGAAAGGTGCTACAGGAGCACAGGTGCCAGGGATCCCATGTCACTGAAAGATTCATGGAGACTTTACAACACTTTACTTCTTGTACTTTATGCCTCTGAAAACGAATACATCTGCTCCTTTTTTACTAAATTCTAGTGTCCATGCCTTGTAAATGATAATGAGAGCTCCAGAGGGAGGAAGAGTCAGGCCCCAGAGTGCATGCAGTGACCCCAAACTTCAGCAGGGCAAAGTGACTTGGGAATGTCATTCCTTTAGTGGAAAACTGCACAGTGAGAAAGACAGCAGAGAGAGCAATAGCCTGGTGTGCCGGAGCAGAACGCAACTGCTGATTACCAGCTCCCCTTGCACAGGAAGGCAAAAAATGTCACATGGCTCCAATAGTAAGATTTAAATCCTCCAAGAACAACAAAATAACACAAAAAAGACTGCTAAAGGGGAAAAGCCAGTGCTATAACTGCAGCTGAAAAGCATCATTCTTTGTACCAAGAGATGCTATGACAATAGCATTGAAAATAAATCACTCTGACTTTTTTTGTTCACCAGTGGCATTTGTCTGCCACTGCTTTTAATTCAAATTGGGCTGAAAAACAAGACTCATCCATTTTGAATCCTAGATCTCATGTAACAGTAAGGGGAAAGCCACATAGTTATTAACAGCCAAGCAGTAAGGAAAAAGGAACTTGATAAAGGTAGTACATTGCAGGCAAAAAGATCATTTTGCTGCTTTGGGATTACAGCAAGGATGTGGGAACGCTTATATATTAATAAAACATGATTATTGACATTCACTAAGACTTATTGTTAGGTCTTTCCCTTTTTCTTGTATACTTGTACACTCGTACTTATTTATCACAGTCTATAAAAACCGAACATGAAGTGTAAAAATGTTAGAATTACTTTATAAAGGGTTATACATCTATACAGTGTAATTCTGCAAACAGCTTCCCAATATCTCAAAAGCATTATATATAAGAAATGGCATCCTGTTCTTTAGATTGAGGTCATACTGCCATTTTTGGCATTAGACAACACCATAAAGGCCTTCAGATCTCTCATACTCTATAGCATTCACATTCTTTCTCCTGTTCTATGGACTAGGTTATTCTGAAGATTTTTTTCCTCCTAGGCAGGAAGATTTCTACACTCCAGAAATAATTATCTTATCACTTGATGTGAGTCTCAGTTGGGCAGACTAGAGAGAAATAAATAATCAAAGAAATCAAGCAGCATGCCTGCTCATTTAGGCCCTCTTCTCCTTCAACAGCCCAATGTTTCTTGCTTTCTTTATTTGTTCAGGATTTTAAAGACTTGGGAACCATTTACAGTCATGCCACATGTTGCTTACTTTTACACATCACCCCCAAATATTACTCATTTATACCAAGAAGCAGTAGATTGGCTAACAGGTACTTCCTAACCACTCTTCCTTTTCATTAGCATCCACATTATCTGTTCAACACATGAGGGTCCTTTAAGAGACTTCCCATCTTTTAAATGAAGTGGCTCATAAGTGACCTTATTCTGTTTCTGTGAAATGGTATAGGGCACATTAGCTTATCTCCTAGCTTGTTTCCTTTACCTGTCTCTCCTCAGTAACTTACAAAAAACCCAAAATCTTTCTGTGCTGCTGAGAAGAACTGGCTCATGTTGCAAACCTGTTTCCATGCAATAAATTCAGCATTAGAGCAAACTTCTGAGGCACCCTCCATATGTCAGGTTTCTCCTCTGTACGCTCTTTCAGAAAAGAGACAAGCGCCCCTAATCTGCTGAATCTGTTCTGCCTTGGCTTGCTAGCAAACTTGCCAAGAAAAGTGATAATCACTTGGTCCATTTTAGAGAAGTACAGGAAAATAGATTTTAAAGAAAAGGGAAGTAGCTACTTGTTTTATAGAAAATAAAATTAAACCCTGGATTTCACCAGGACGCCAAAAGAGCACATACTCTGGCACTATGTCCACCTTGGAGTCCTCCAACCCTTTGAGCTGTTGTAGGTTTTTATTCTTCCTTCTACTTCTTTTTGCCCTTTTTCCTTAAGACATGCCCTCAGCTTCCATTAGAGAGACTCAGAATAATCTCTTAGTAGCTGACAGAAACAAGATCTTCCCACAGGCAATCATTCAGCCAGAATATCATTTATCTTCTGCTTTTACCCACCTATCGTTATGCAGTTTGAAAACCCCTGAATGGCCTGACAGTCCTTTAAGCTCATCCTTACCACATACAACTGCTATCAGCTCCATTTTGCTAATATGAGCTACAAATGTGGGTTTAATCAACTAACTGAATGCACAATCCTATTTACAAAAATGTTCATGAGCAACAGACAGTAAAAAACTTAACAGATCTCCATTTTAGAAAGAGATGATTCAGGCCCTGAAGGATTCTGTTGTTCTTCATTTCCCATCTGGGGAGTTTGACTAGTTCAAATATCCCTATGGGGCAGGTGTCTGTGTAAGGTAAGAGTGAGTCTACAGTGTAAATGAATGTGCCAAGGCTCACCAAGGTTTGCTTACTAAGGAACAACTCTGCCAGACCAGCCAGGCACCACAAAGCACCTCTGAAAAGGACACCTGGTCTATAGAAGTTTTCTTCAGCTGCCTGAAACAGTGCTGAGAGGAGAGGACGTACCCCAACACTTACAAACAAGTCTTCCTTTAGTCTTGTGCCAGCACTGCACACAGACATTGCCACCATTATTTATTCCTATTTACCAAGCGTCAAAGGAGGTAAAGCTTGCAAGGAAAACCAGTAGCATAATTCAGATAAGAGTCACACATCCACATAATACCCAGTTAAAAAAAGACCAGAACGTTCAAAAATCCAGGTCTGGGCTTTCTGAACACAAATAAATGCTAATGCATGTACAATACTGGTCAAGGAAAAATAACTAAAACAGATGCAGAGGAAGGCTATCAGGGGACAGACAAGCCTGTCTGGGAAAAAGTATATTAAAAAATCTTGGCTTGTTCAGACCATCTAAATAAATGTTGAGAGGAGATACATTTACTGTGCACAAACACCCAGGGGTAGAAATAGCTGAGGAGTGAAAATGACTATTTAACTAAGGACAATACTGGTACAAGAACAGATGGTTATAAACTGCCAAAGAATAAATTTAGACTGAAAATTAGACAAAGGTTTCTAATCAGCAGAGCAATGAAGCTTTTTAAAAGCCTTTACAGGGAACAGGGGCAAAAAGCTACACTAAATGAGGGATAAAGCTTCATGCATTTCTGAAAGGTATTATGAAATATGGTTCCCTACCAAAGCACAGTACTGGAGGTAAGGACTCCTGAGGTTCCTTGCAGCCTCCTGCTTCTCTGCATTTCACACTAAAATCCACTCACAGCAGCACCAGCATATCAGAAGCACAGTTCTGAAATACCTTGACCTCCCAGAACAGCTACATGAAGAACCATTCTGGCTGGACCCTGCTGAAGGGTAAAACAAGATAGCTTCTAAGGGAAGGACTTCAGGAGCAGCCAAACTTATGAAGAAAGCCTGAGCTGAACTTTTACATTACCTTATTATGAAAGCCACAGACAGAGGGCAAGCACAGACAGAACAAGCCATTTCCTTTAAAGCTTGTAAAACAAAACTCTTTAAAAATTCCAGGGGCTAATGGGTACAGAAAAATTTCTCAACACGCTGCTCCATGCCAGACAGCCCTCCTGGTGACCATCAGTCATTGAAAGATGTAGTTTTGTTGTCTGACCATACAATATCTTTATCAAAAGACCAATTTTTTAAAATTTATTTATTTTTATTAAGGTTTTCCATAAAATACAAGGATGGAGCATTGTGTTTCTGCTTTCTATGAGCAGGACACAGTCAAGTCTTTTGACCCATACACAATGGTAAATATTTGATCTTTTCAACACATGCATGTGCCAAGAGTGATAAATCATGGGAGGAAAGAAACTTCCTGAGAAGTCCTGCAGAATTATAGGGTTTAACCTGTTTGCTTCATTCCTTAGTTATGGCTACATCGTGTTTATACCACATACAACATGTATCATGATTTTAGGATCAAATAAAACCCAAAAAAAACCTCTCAAAAAATAGGAATTTGCCACAAAGACTGTCCAGCAACTGCCTCTTGACAGCCATTTCTACAGTCCGTATTATCAGGGCAGTTGAAGATATTCTAAACATTTCAGGCAAAGGTGCTTGGAAAGCCCTAGACCCTGAGGAGATATTCTCTGGCATACTGAGAAAAGAGGCCAGAAATAGGCCATGGATAAGTTATCTGCCAATTGGTCCTGATAAAGTGAGGAAACACATGAGGTAGTTTTGGAGAACACAAACTTCACTGCTTCTTCAGAAAATCTTCAGCTGACTGATGTAAGACAGTATGCGGTTTTCAGCTGCAAGCTCTGTCCCCTTGGGCAAATTACAAGGGCTCCAAAATTTATACAAATAACCCTAGAAACTGTTCCGTGCAGAGGCCATAACCATTACCACTGTACATCTCCTTCCACAGACTAGGACCACGTTCACTGTGACTGAATCCTCTGATGATGGGAGGTTGTCAACTGCACGCCTGATTAAATGCTGCCTTCCAGAATTCTTGGATAACAGGAATTAAATTTTAATGCCCTTAATCTAGTTGACACTTTTTCATAAGCTCTTCCTCCCCTCCTTCTCCTGTGTTATAAATGACCAATTACCTAATCTAAGGTAATGCAGGCTTTGGTGGAGGCTAATGAAGATGCGGTGGGTGAGATCCTGCTTGCAGCACAGTCCCATTAGGAAAGGTTAATCACCTCCTATCTTACAATCCCACGTTTTAGCTCCAAACAGCGAGGAGGCAGAGAAAGAGGCATCCATCACATTAACCAAATAGTACAGCAAATGCCTGGCACTTGATCAGCAGTAAGGTGCTCTCCTGATGGGAAGAAGAAGACTGCAAAATCAAGACCAACAGTGACTCTCCAAGGTTGCTCAGGGACAGAGATGCCCATGTCGGAAGTAGGAAAGGGAAACACTCCCAGACAACAGCTGAGATTTCTGTTTTAGAAGAGAGGCCTACATCTTCCTTCCCTGAGAAGGAAGTGCATCACTCTGTATATGATGTTGCCTTTCCAAGAAATCAAAAACCTTGTCTCAATGAAATGTGAATAAGCAGCTGAAGGAAACAAGAGAGGAACAGTCCCAACCTACGCAGAACGAAACAAACCTTCAGCATTATTTTATAATTCCAAAGCCTCAGGAACAGCCTAGGCAATGGAGTAGTGATATCTCTTTCTCTACATTCAGACTATCCATTGCTTTTCAATGTTGATCAACAAAAATAATTTATCTGCAGTGAAGTCAGAATGCACGTGAACATAGAGCCAAAGGGTTTGTTGCATCAACAAGGCCTAACCCTGCATAGCTACACCTGCTGCTGTAGATATCTAGAACTAACCTTCATGACACCAATTCATTCCATTACTAAGTCCTTACTCAGAGAAAGAATAATTTCTTTTGTGAAGTGAGGCAAAGGGATGGTTGGTAGGAGGAGAGGAGACATTACTAAAACTTTTGCATTCTGATTGACTACACAACAATGTGTAATTACTACAAAAAACAGGTTTTTGTTTAGTTCTGTTCTTGGTTTGGTTTTTTCTTTTGTTTTGGCTGGTTGTTTTTTTTTTTAACTTGGAAGGTTTTTCCTAGAATTGTTTTCCTTCATTACCACTGCCCATGACCATTAAATTTCCTGTATGTAAACAGTGAAAATCCTTTCTCCTTATCCAGAGATACTCCCAGAAAAATGAGAAATACTTCAGTTGTGAGACAAAGATATTGCCTCTTTCCTGTCTGTCTATCTATCTATCCATCCATCCATCCATGGCTCCAGGTCACCTTCCTTTCTGGACCTCTTCAGCAATTAAGGTCCTTTAGAGTTCTTGCCCAGATCACACAAATATTCTCCCTTTCATCATTTGACATATCTTACAAACCCAATTTATGCATTTAAGAATAGGTCGCATGATGTCAAAGCTGAAATAGGATCCCCTGAACCTGGTAACGTGCACGGCAGAAGATAGTAAACAATTTTTTTAGCTGAGTTTAGTCATGATCAAATTTAGGCTCTTTATAGCTCTAGAGCAACCTGTCATCAGTGAGTGCTCCACTTAGTTTGCAAAGTAGGAGGACGTTTCCATGCAGTCTAAACTTAACCTTACTTAAACAATTTCTGCTTCTCACTAATCTTCATCGATAAATGTTCAAGTGAAACATTTTATGTTAATTTCTTCTGAAGCAGAAAGGCAGACAATAGTAGCAAAAGAATCTTCTGCTTGGAAAATGAACAGCGAAGAAAACATTCAGATGGTGATCCTCCACAGCTGCCTACTTGAACTGCCACCAACTCTGACAGCTAAGGGACAAATTGAGAAAAAATACAAAAGGAAACCCATGCAGACAGCTGAAGTGGCAGGCAGAGTTTAAAATTTGATCTCAGTGATCACTTTGCAAATCTGCAGTGTATGTAAGACTAACATTAGGCACAGGAGAATAAGAAACCTAATTTAGGACTATGAAATTGCTTTTTGAAAGGATTTTGAAAAAAGCTTAGAAATTAGCTTTTCAAAAGCTCCTGTCCCAAAATTGCTTTCAAATTATTTTCTAAATACTTAACCCCTTGTTTTACTAGAATAAACTTTATTTTTTCTTCTTTTTTCTTAAGGATTATTAATGTGTGTCTTGAGATGAACTAGCCAACATTAAACATGCTTGTTTTAAGAACAAGTGATAAACTTGCATTTTATGCCCAGCTAAGTTGAAATAAATATTTGCAGGTTCTCAAGCTGTGTCTACACAGTCATACTTGTCAGGCAATGTGCAGAGACTCAAAAGGACCTACTATCATACCTATTTATGATCGAAACCAGTGTAGTCCAATGAACATATGAATAGATACAGCAAAGACACTCACTCATGGATTGTACCAGTCCAGGTGAAGATGTCCACAACACCCCATGGGCACTAACAAAGAAAAAATTTGCTCCATACAAACTGCAGGGAAAAAGCTCTACATCTTCCACATGGAATGGCTGCAGTTAAACAAAGACCAGCACTAGCATCACATGAAGAGACAGAGCCTGGGTGCCCTCAGACAGTTCCAGCAGTCTCTGCCATAGATGGTTTCACAGACCAAAAAGGAGAAGACAGATTTACTGCCCAAGCCAGAAGGTCCCAGGCACAGAAGGAGTGTGGGCCTTGCTGTGCCCTGCTTCTTCAGGGAGACAGTCATTCACCTTCAGAAGATTTTTCCTTTTCCTTGGTGTGTGAAATAGAATGTAACTCTCAGATGGATTCAGAGTTATCCATAAGTGTCTTTGCATATTGCTGCAGCTGGTCATTCTGCTTGCTAGTTTGTATTGTACTGTTGAGTAAGGGAAATAATAGGATAACTGCTACCAAGGACTTTCCTATTACAATTAGGAAAATTAGGAAGAGATACTTCCATTATCAGGTTCACAAGTTTTACAGGTTTCTGAGAACATCTGATCTCAACTTTTGTTTTCTGAGAGAACTACCACTACCAAAACATCCAGTCAAAAGCTCTAATTGGTAAACGCTAGAGATCATGAACAGTGGTTCAATCAAAATTTCCTGTTGGATTCCCAATTAAAAAATTACAGCTTTCAGCATTTATTCAACAGTTTTCACCTACCTTGGGAATATAAAAATCTTATTCAGCTTTTGACCTCGCTTCTCTGACCACAAGCCTTAATTAGAGTCAAAAGAAAGAGAACTGTTCTGATGTTGAAGCTTTTCCATGAGAACTTTTCAAGATCTTCCAGTTCTCCAAAACATCCCACAAAGTAAGTTATGTAGTGGTCATCACAGCAGAACAGCTGTTATTTTCTCAGAGACAGAGCCATATCCAAACCAGAGGAAGATACATAACTGATCCCAAACTAGCTCATCTTCCCTGACATCTTCCAACTGCCTTTTGAAGAGGAAGCTCTCTTTGACATCAAACTGTCTCACTACCTTCTGTAGCTAGCAGTTCCCAGATTGAAAAGATATATAAGACAGGAGCAACAAATGGCAAAGGAAACTTGGAGTCATTAAAAAACAAAACAAAGAAATTAACAAAAAAACCACAAGCAAACAAGGAGCAAGGGAAAATTTGCTCCATGCTTCCTAGTTTAAAAATTCTGTCTCTGGAGAGTTCAACCCCTTCTGCTCCGATGTGTTCTCCTGCTGTTTTACTGCAAGCTCTGTCAATTCACAGCTGCTGCTCTGCACAAGTCCTGGGCTGCCTTCAGAAAAAAACACATGGCAAAGTTGGAGAGCCATTTCTCCCACTCAAACAGCAAATCCCAAGTCAGAGAGAAGACACCAACACAGAAGTCAGAAATCTGCATTATAACAGCAATGACAAGGCGAGTCAGGGCAAAAGCTGTACTCATCAAACTAATGAGAGTAGCATCGGCTATTTCCCACACAGAACAGGTCCTGCTTTGATCTAGTCTACCTAACCCATGCCGTTGCATTCTTATCCAAAATGCTCTCAAGTGACTGGTGCATTGTGATCCAGTCTAGACCCCAAAGCTCAGTATAATCTATATGCAGTAAACACAGATCACTTAACTGGAACAGCAAGAAGAATTATTTGCTAACATGCATGCTTTTGAGGAAGGCAAAACAAGTAACACATTATATGGAGAAAACACCTTCACACTGTTATTCATAGCATCTTGATCATATTTCTCAATCCCCTAAACTTTGGTGCCATGACTACTACATCAAGGTAAGATAACCCCAGAGTCCTGGGGAGGACTCAAAGACAAAAACCTATCAGTGAAGCCTAGCTTTTGTTGTTTGGTAAATTTTCATGGTAGCAGAGACAGGACACTGATTGAGAAGTGATGAGAAACACAACTTCTCAAGTTAAAAATCCTTCTGCTGTATATCTGATGATACACAGAAGCACTTCTGAAGCTCTATCTGGGAATTAAAATTTGAATGAGAAATCAGAGATGAGCTTTGAGCATTGGAACATTTACTAGCATCTTAAAAAACTTGCTAGAGGTATCCAGATAAGAAGATTTTCTTGCCCTGGAGAACATGCATGACATGGAATTTCCATGCCACAGCTCTTGGGGATTAACGGCTGATGGCAAAAACTGCTGCTTATATCCAAAACATGTCCTGAGGTAAGGGAGTAAGAAACAATCCTCACACAATGATGTCATCAATTAGGTCCTAAGGTTCCCAAGATAAGTGAAAAGTAACAACTGTGAAAATTGTAAGATGTGCATTAGGAGTCCTGCTGAAATGCATTTAGCTATTTGAAATGGAACACTGTTTCTGACTTGCCCCAAAACTGCAGTCACCCCACATTAATCAGGACTAGTCATAAAGAGTTAAAAAGTGGGGAGGGTCTCAGCCTCATTTAGGCATGTAAAGATTTTGTGCCTCTTCTCTACTAATCACCTCCACAGCACTTATGGGGATTTGAGACTAGATATTATAAATCAGGAATTGGCTCTCAGTCAGCATAAAAGCAGGAAAGTGCAGGTTCAAGCTTTTGAAAACTGCTAGAACAAAAGTGGGAGGATAAGTGAGGTCAGACTGTACTTTACAGAAGCATGAAGGAATGAGAGGCAGAGCTGTGAAGACACTGGACACACATCTACAAGACACAAAGATATAAGTGATAATCAGGAAGCTAAAATGGCAGACTCCAGGGACACAACGGATGGAGGGGCCTTTCACTCCAAATCTAACTGAAAACAGGAGAAATAAAAAACAAAACTCCCAAAACCATAAATAGGAACGCATATGGTAGGAGAATGAGAACAGCAGAACTGCTAGTTATTTCAAGTGACAAGACCACATAATTCAAGTTTCCAGGGCTGAAGCCCTGGAACATTTTACACAAGACTTTAATAAATAAATAAATAAATGTGGAACTAGGCAGACCCCTGCAACATGCAGACATCTTCCTGACTCAGCAAGCTATTCACAAGTAACGGCCACACACTGAGGGTTTTCTTTTTAGTATGTCTGCCCTGAAACTATGGCATCTGGAAGCAGCCTCCAGAAGGTTTCCTAATCCCTCAAGTCATGGCAAAGCTGCAGGACTCAATAAATATCAAGGAAGACATAATCTGTAGAGGACTGTACAAAGCCTTAGGTGATTTTGGAAAACCTCTTTTTGAGATTAATTTGCAGAGGAGAAAAAGACAGCTGGAAGATAGAGATTATTTCTAACTTCATTTCAAGTTTTCATAATCCAAATATCCACCAACAACCTGGGAAAACTCAAGCAAAGGATTCCTGGGGTCTGTGGGTACACAGCACCATCTCGTGGAGTAAATGAAACAAGTATAAAAACCAAGGAATGATTCCAGTACTTGAGCCATCTGCAGCTTGGCTTTTTGACAGGCTGCTCTTCTAGAAGGTTAACAAATCTCTCTATCGAATTTGTGCTTTATAAAAAAAGTTCACTGCAGATCTATAAAGAACAAATGAACAACAAACAACTCCCTATTTTTATCTCTCAAACTCATCACCGTTAACATAAACACTGCAGGCCTCTTCATAAATAGAGTGTGGGCAGACAACCATCTGTACTGAATTTTATTTGCCAGCAGGCCTAGCACAGCTGTGAGCACCCTTTTCTTACAAGTCTGAATCTCATGTACTTAAGGTGGGCAAAGAAAACAAGTCTACAAATGCTAAATTTGCCAGGAATAACAACCTATTCTCTCTATTTAGTACTGGAAAAGAAAAAGCCCTTTTCCATTTAGAAAAAGAAGGCAACTCAGAGAAGCAGCTATTCCACCCTTTCCAGTATTTGGTCCCAAATATGGAGGTATGCTAGCAGAGTGTCTGAGAAGGAACAGCTGAAGTCACCCAACAGGTTCACATCTTAGTGGCAATAAATAAGGCTTTCAGGCATTACTTTGAAATCATGAAGACCTGATTAGTTTTTACCTTATGACAGGCAGAAATTCACTTGTGCAACACTTGTGTCCTCACTTCTAAAGGAGCTAGGCAAATACAGGGGTCTCTGTGCAGAAGGGATGTAGTTGCTCTTATTTTCAGCTCTGTCTCAATTATTGTGTTATACCCAACTCCACTTCAGCAAATAATTCAAAATTTATTCTTAGTTCATCCTGGCCTCCAGGATGAAAGTGGTTTAAAACCAGAAAGCACTATGTATATTGTCTATTCATTTCATATAGCTCCCATAGTTATTTTAGTACAGGTCTCTCAAATGTGATATTTGGGCTAAGCATGTTCTCTGGTGTACCTACTTTAAGTTTAAATGACTTGAACTATCTATATTCCATGCATATGAGCCACCAGTAGCAATTCCACAGCCAAGTGGAGATCTCCACAAGGATGCCTCCCTTAAGACAAAACTCAAATTTATGTTTCAAGTGTCCATCAGAAGCATCTCTATTTCAGCATGAAGGGGTAAGGGATTTAAGCCTCTAACCTCTTCCAAATAGGACAAACGCCACTGGTAACAAGTGCAAAAAACGGAGACAAAAGAAAGAGAATAGGCTGGTGGTTTAGGTTTTGGGGTTGTTTGTTTGGTTTTTTTTTCTGACAGTACAAACACTTAACTGCTATGATTTGTGTTAAACAATATGAAGCATAGATAAGTCTGACTGATCTCAGTTTCTAGCATTCAAGAAACTATAACAAGATAAATTCCCAGGATAATCTCCATGCTGCAGCACTATATGCCTCAGCATCATGTGGCATGTAGGATTAACAGGATGCCCTGCCTAGCTCAATGTACTACACAAATGTGCACAACTCAGCAATAGTTCACTCAGGTATTTCAGTTATCTGTGCATGGTAACCCATGTATCAAATGCATATTCTGCAGAGCTGACACTACAGTTACAAGACATCAAAATCATGCCCTATTGGGTAACTTTACATGTTTCCGTAAAATGCTATGCCCATTGAACTCCAGACAGATACTGGTATCTCTGCCTCTCACACACATGTACAGTCACTCAAACAGCAGGAGTGCCTACAACTACTTGCTGGCAATCAGATTCACAGTCACTGCTTCTGAGAACTTGGGCTCATTTGCACAGAGCCAGGTCTGCTCAGGTCATTCTGCACTGGTAACACAACCAATCCAGTGTTACAACAGCAAAACAGGAAAATGAGCCTGCTGATATCAGCAATAGTGCTGCCTTCTGTAACATGCAGTTGGCTTGGATCCATAACACAAACCCTGGAGCACACACACTTTTTGTGACAGTCTGCATATCCAAGTGAAAGACACCTGATGGCTGAAGTCTTGAGTATGAAAAAGAAATAACCAATATTAGCCCTCTCTTCAGCATTTTGTGGTGTTGAGCCATGAAACTATCTGTGACGGATGAACTGTTAAAGACACAGATGCTTCTGTGGGACCTATAAATTGTATGATGGATGGCCTGTGATGATGCTATCTATCTTCATCATTTGCCTGAGATCAGAGGGCAGAAATGTAACAGACAGAAGGTCATTTAGTACAATCTGAAAAAGAAAAAAAAAGAAAGACAATAAATATGACAGATGGTTATGGGAAGCCAGCAAACCTGACACCAGTTTTGCTGTGGTCAAGCACTGCAAATAGGTTTCAGACCAGAGACAAGAGGAAGAATAGAGCCCCAACCACACTTCCTTCAAAATAAATGTTGGAGTCTCTCAGGGAGAAAAATATGCTTTTATTTGGTAGTTATATTATTAAAGGCAGAGTCTAGTCAAGACATTCTGGTCTAAAGGTCAGTTATGTTTTCTGAGACAGTTACTTAATAGGCATGAGCACAACTACTCTCACATGAGGGCTAGAGACACCTGACGAAAAGCTACAAAGATCAAACTCTGCTTTCGTAGGGATGGAGTCAATTTCACGTCTCTTTCCCCATCCTGCTCAAGACCATGCTCTCAAGCACTGCTGGCAATATAGAGAAAGGCACATCCTAGACTAGGGAACCCACCACAAGCCCATGCTGCTTATCTCCAACGCAGAGGTCATGAGGAGCCTCAGGAAGTCACAGCCAGTAGTTTATTAAATAATAAACCTAGGCAGAGGAGGATGAACTAACTCGGGTCAATGCTTTTAAACCAAGATTAGTTGTCTTCTTTCTCAGGATTTTAGGCATTTTCTGCTAACTTTCACAATGAATTCATCCTTATGATGCAGTCAATAAATCCTGAGTTTTGTTTTGAAAATAATGAAACCAACCACATTTTGCTTTTTTATTCCTTCATATTTTCTGTTCAAAGCTATTCCAAGACTTTCACTGAAATATGCAAAGTTTTTCTTGCCCTAAGCGTGCAGTTTTCATCAATTAAACTACCGCCCATGAAAAATTTTCACCAGCTCTGTATGCACCAAGACTTTGAAATGAACTAACATTCACAGATTGGAAAGCTTTTTAATCTGCAGACAGCTGTTAGCTAACTGGGGTTTCAGTTAACACTTACATTCCAACAGAATTCAAGTTATACGATTATTCTTGGGGTTTCCTACTAAAAAGGTTTCTTACCAAAAAGCCTAATTCCTCCCACAATCAGAGAAGTTATTTTGTGTCCCAAAATCTCTAAGGACAGCAAAAGGCAACTGAAGTCCCAGACTCCTCTCCCAGCATTTGCCAAGGCCTCAGATGTCAGCACACAATGAAACACCTCCACAAAGATAAATTAAATCCACCAAAATGTGCTCCCCTGTGCAAAGCTTGTTTCACAGGTACCCAAAGCAGCCAATTTCAATCTGCCCCTCAGGGATCATTATTAAGATAACTGTAATTAAGGTTTTTCATCTAATCCCCAATGTTCTACAGCTGAGATTATATACCAGCTCCTGGGTAACAAGATTGCAACATAATAAAGCTATGTCCCTATTGCAGCTAAACTCCACTGGAGATCAATAGCAGCCTTCTGACAATGACAGGAAATAATTAGTACATTAGGCAGCTCGGATAGTGAACAAAGAATCTCCTTCAAGACCTCTGACTCCTCCTGCCTTTGTTTTTCTGTTAACAATTTCCATTGCAAAACAACAAATAAACATAAAAGATATGTCTCTTGATCCCTACTGACCCCAGCTTACTCCCTTAGGTAGCCCCAGACTTGCAGGCCCAAAAATCAGAAACAAGAAAAAAAGTTTAAAAATTCCAGTACTACCTCTGTCTGCATGCTGGCATTCTCTCAACTACCCACACTGTAAATATTTTATGACATAGATTTGCCCACCTAATGACTGTAATCTTAAAGGTAGCTTTTAGTCTAAGGTATGTAAAAACACTATATATGAATCTCAAAAACAAAACAATTAGGCACATTTGATATGGGGACTGAGAATCCCATAACATTCTGATCTGCAACTATCGGCATAAATCAGAAGTTACCTCATTGAATTAAAATAATTATTTATATTTATAAATGTTACTGCAAACAAAGTCTAGGCTGTAAAATAGAAAACATTTACTTCAATCCTCATCTATTTGTTCTCACCCAATAATGTAGGCTCCTCTTGGTAAAGTGTTCTCTATGTAGACAGCCTGGGAAAAAAGCAATAATCACCTTGAGAACCCTAGAGGAATAAGGAGGCAATATAGTGTGTGTGCTATGGCAAAGAGCTCTATGCTGTCTGGAAAGCACCAAGTGAACCTTACCCCACCCCATTAACACCATTACACCCCACTTCTCACTCATCAGATTCACATCAATGGCTTAAAAGCACACATATATAACTCAGCTGAGTGCTGCAAAGATGGGAGAGCACACAAAGCCCAGGTGGGACAAAACAAAACAGATTAAGGATTACTGCAAGTCAGAGCTTCCATCCAGGACAGTAAGCCCAACATAGAAATCATATTTTCATAATCCACAGTACAACTTACAACAGATTCATAGGAGGTTGGAGGGAATGATCAAAGACAGCTGGGTGTTCACCTGGACTAGTGACTGGGTATCCTGCTGCAGATCAATTGCAACAGCTGAAAGACCAAACAGATTTTTCAAGTTTATTTTTTTCCTTCTCTGTGCAAGAACAGGTACTATCTGCATACCATATGGCACTCAAAATATCTCATGCTGATGAAACCATAGTAGGTGTGAGATTATCAAAAGCATTTGAACAATACAATTGAGGACAGAAGTTTGATAGCATTGTGTGTGGGAAAAAAAATCCATTCAATATAAAAGTCCTCAAGCACAGGGTGATTCTTCCCTATAAAATCCAACTCTACATATATTTTTCATCATCTTCCAAATTCAATTCTGTCCTATCTTCTGTGAAGAAGCTATGATAAGAAAAAAAGAATCTTTAAAGAGTAAAATTGATGGTTGAAGACTTTTTGTATTTTTCTGAGTTTTTCCATTTACTGCTTCTCAAAACAAATATGAACATGTGCAGGATATGACAAAGAAAACGCTAAATTAAAAATTAATCAAATCATTGTTGCAGTTGACAATTTGGAACACAATTTATTATCTTACATTCATCAAAAGATGTGCTTACGGATCATCATCAACAAATGGAGCTTGGGGTGACAGAACAGAGACTCCTATTCTGCTGTACAACATTTCTGTTTCTGCTGCCAGCTTATATCAGTGTCTTATCAGTGATTACACCCTGGGTGTGCCATTACTGAAGGAACAGCTTCTGAGGCTAAATTTCTCATGGGGCAAAATACATCGGACACAGCACCACTTGCTCAGCTACTTTTAAGATGAAAAGTGAAAATTATTGTCATGACTACCAAAGAGCATCAAGTTAAAGAAAAATACTGTCAAAGGGAGTAGAAATCACAAGGAACAAAATTAGGGCAAGAGTCTTCTGTGACATGCTTATGAAAATGGCATAGCTGCTGAACAACACCAGGAAGGGAATTAACTGCTTGAACTGTTCAAAGGCTGATAACAGAGGCTGTAATCACTCCCACCTGCAAAAAGTCTCTCTCCTTCCATGCTATTGAAGTCTGTAGCACGGCTGGACCATAGCTTATGTGCTGACAGCAGCCAGGTGTGCACAGATATCAATGACTGATTACAGCTCTCATTCTAAATGCTCCTTCTGCCAAGCTGTTGAAGCAATCGTAATTAAATTACTCACTAGAGACCTAGCTGCATTTTGGGGATCACAAAAGGATAAAGCTGGCTAGCTTTCACTATTAAAAAAAGGAAACACTTTTATGTCAGGGCACCTTGAGAAGCTGAAAGGTGCAGAAGAAGCAATTCCAAAAAACACCCGTCACTCAAATTCCTTCTTTCTCCCCCAAAACAGGGGCAGACAAATTTCTCCCTCTAATGTTGACAGCACTGCCCGTTCCAGATGACTCCCGAAGGGAACATGGGGCAAACAAGTTCTTGATCTGCAGTCTGATCTGATGTTTAACAGCTGTTACTCAGGGGAGGGAAAATGCCTTTCAGTACACTGAAAAGAATGAGCATTCTTAGATCACTGAAGAGCCAAGGCTATTATGTAGTGGGCTATTACTAAGCATCAGAAAAGTGCATGGTGCTTTAATAAAAAGTAGCACCAGTTCCTTGCCCTAAAGATGTTACCTTTCTTGGACCTGCAGGGCAAATTAAACAGTGCTAAGAAGGATGAGAGCAGGGTTCACTAATCAAATCACTGGTACAATTTACATCATGTGCTAAAATACAGAGTTGCATTTCCCTTCTTTTTTATCCCTGTTCTCAGAGGATATGGTCATTCACTGTCAGAAGACACCAAAGGCTTAAGTTAGAAACTGAAAATGAGCCATCAGCCAGAAAACACTAGCCATAATAAAGGAAAGACCACTAAGTAAGCAAGAACAAAACATGAGGAGAGAACTAAGAGGTAGGCAGTGTCTGACCTGTTGTAATGGAGTATGATTCACTCAAGATAAATCAGAGGTGACTCTTGCTTCATGTAGGATGGATGTCTCTGTAGTATCAAAGGCAAACCCCCAAGCATGCTGATATTTAAACAGCTGACTGGTTTAGCCATGCATAGACTAATGAAGTCTATGCAGATTTATTTTTTACACACTAGCAACCTCTTGCTCTCTGACTCAGTAAGTGAGTAAGCTGGGCACATTAGAAACAAATGGGTGATAATTAAACATGAACAATAAGAGTGTTTCTGTAAGTAAATCAAGCTGAGTTTTTGGCATTGACATTAAAGGAGGTCATGAATTCTGGACAAGAACTGGCTCAGATAGTGAAAAACACAAAATACTGGGACAGAGGGAATAGGACTCATCTCCCAACAGGGGCTCTGAATCCTGCAATGTAGAGCACGAGCTGTAACTGCTCAGTGACTCTCAAAGTAAGTTTGGGGTGCAAATGGCTCATGAGCACATCAGAATAAAGCCATCACCATAAAGGAAGGGTTACTTAGTTAACCATTTGCTCTGCTAGTAGTCTCTTCTAATCCATTTGCTCTGCTAGTAGTCTCTTCTAATGACTATTCTGCTATGCTATTTAAGCAGGTGTGAGGGAAAACAGTTCTGCCACTCCAACCTAGTTTACAGACTATGCTCCAGAAGCATCAATACACTTTCATACTCATTCAATTACTTTGTAGGGTTCAAAAAAGAAGGGCGTTAATGAAGAGGAATGGGCCTGGTCTGACAACCTTGGTATCTCACACATGTGGGGCTAAGACCAGCTTCAATCTTTCTTAATCATTCAAAAATACTCAGTGCTGTACTCTAAAGTATTGGTCTTAGACATTTCTTGCTAATTTTGATATCCCTCCTTTTATGTCAAGTAAAAAAACTATTTTGGCTAGTAAGCCTCACTCTGATTACATAACTGAAGTTATCAAAAGCTCTTCTTGTGATGGCACTAAATTAATGAACAATGGAACAAAGTCACCATAACTCTCTTTCCCTCTAATCCTTCCCTCCTCCAAATGTGATTCACATAAAAACAGTAAAAGCATATAGGTTATTTGCAAAGGGATTGTGGAAAAAATACAACTTGCGCCAAAAAAAAACCCAACAGCCTTGTATACTACTTCTCTCCCAGATAAAAACAAACATCACTCAGCCAAGCAACCTCATTGGAAGGTTACTTTAGAAGCAGGATCCTTGAAAAGCATGGAGACTGGAGGCATTTGAAGATACCAACACAAGAGGGCAAAAAGCTTGGGCTGCTTTTTCTCTTTACCGATCAAAAGGAAAAGTTATTTTTAAACCAGGTGTTTTAAACCAGAATATTACAACCCAAAGTTTATAAAGAAATGAATAAGTAACCCCTTTAAAAAGACAATCACTAGTCAGCAGATGGATTTAACTGTTTCAACAACAACATAAAACCTGTTTGAAAGGGTGATTTATACTCTGCTTGCACAAGTCATTGCTGCAAATCATTGATTTTTCACAGGCAAACACCTCCACTAATACATACTTGTGTCACCCTGGCATTTGTTCTTGGAAAGCTTGACCCTCAGTGTTACTCATGTGCATGAAGCACTGAGTAAAAAGCAGCATTTTCTATTATCTAGTTTGACAGGGATATACCATTTGCATTTGCTAGATTGCATAAGAGGTAGCATTGGCATTCTCTCTTGTGCAGAAAAGGTTATTGTTTCATCAGATACACAAGAATGTGAATTAATCAAAGAATCTATAAAGCTGTTCATAGAAATAGTTTAAATACAGGTCACTTCTCAGGTAGGCTGGAATGCCCAGCTACCATGTTTTCATCACATATGGTTAACATTAGCAGGATGGAGTTGACCCAGATACAAGACATTTCACTAACATCGTGGGTTAACTTTACTTCTGCTACCTTACATGCTTGAAGTTGTGCATTTGAACAGTCTAAGCAAAAGCTTGGCATGCCAAGCAGGCATTATATTTCTAATATTAACTGCAGTACACTAACTTCCTACATCTTAGAGTAGCATGTAGATTCTTAAAATAGGTTGAAAGCCCACACTGAATGTGATGCTGAAATGATTAAAACATCTATAAAGATGGAAGACTATGGAACAACTTCAAAAATTTGAAGATATATTTTAAATGACATGGAAAATAGAACCAGTATATCCTGAATAGCATTATTGCTTCTATTTCTACCTTTCATTGCAGGTGCTAGTACTGGCCAGTGTGAAGGGCAAACCTTTAAATTCACTTTTGTACAATGGACCATCTCAAATAACTTGAGGAGAGGGGGGTGTCTGTGGGTTATTCCTGAGTTTGGTTTTTTTAAACATCAGTACAGTTGTACTAGTCAGAATGAAGCATATTAAAATTGAATTTATGCCCCCATAGCTCCCATTAATTCCTTATTCTGAAGCATCTTGATTACTACAAATTCAAGAACATCTAAAACAGAGCTACAGACAAACAGCTAAAAGGCTATATCATCATTTCCATTAGGAATTTAAATTCTAGTCTTGTTAAGCAATACTGGTGAATGGCTAAACATGTCTATAGGTTTACAAAATGCATCTCTGTCACCTCTGAAGGGTGAAGGGGAATTACAGGTGCTTCCTCTTCATCCTTCAGAAACAGCAGTTCCAAGCCATTTGCATCTGAATTAGGAGGTTTAATGGCCTAGTCCTGGGACAAAACTTTAAACGGAAAAACATATTGGTGCACCAAGCTTTACTCAGCATTGCTAAGACTGAATATCTTTGCAAAGTTTGCTCTAGCAAATAATAAAAAAAGCAAACATAAATCACATCTACCAATAGTTAATTAGGGATAATCTAGGCAATTAACAATAATTGAAGAGAACACCATACTTCCCATTTATCAGTCTCAGAGGCACAGATATATTGTTCATCAAACACACAAAAATGAAAATTTCCAGTGTGGACAATTGACTTGATTAACCTAAATAAAACCACAAAATATGTAAAGTAAGTCAGCCTTTTGCTATCATTTTCATTGGGTAAAACTCTACCTGTTCCATTTACTTCAATACTCCATATTTTACACCTGTGGGAGACCATTTTGACCAATTGCTCATAAGGTAGAAATTCAGCCATCTACTAAATTAATAGAATGGACTGCTGTGGCCAAAAAAAAAAGTTTCACCAAAGAGCCTGATGCATTTCTAAATAAAAGGCCTCAGGTTACACAGAAGCTATCTCCCCCTGCCATTACTTGCACTAAGTACTTGCTTCAATTGATAGGTGCCTGTACTTGGATTAGCAACCACATCTAAAAGGTAGGACTGACCAGGACTTTCGCCTTCTCAACTTCGCACCCACAACGTATCCTTACTGTACCAGGAAGTCAGGAGTAGAAGTCTATTTCCAGTATCATGATACATGGCAAAGACAAAATCAAACAAACAAATAAAACCCACAAAAAAAGTCATACGCACTTTTTGAAGGTCCAGGATGAAGTCTTGTCATGTTCCAGAAGGACTCCACACGACTTACCTTTCCAGATCACTTTGAAGCCCACATCCTTCTACCTGCATTTGTAAATTACCAGCCAGGCCTGATAACTGAAGGCTGGCTCCTACACTGTCCACAGCTCCCCCACTCATTTCAAGCTCCCTTCTCAGCATTATTTCCAGCTGCCAGCTCTAAAAATCAGCAAGAAATCCCCAATTACAGACACAGGAACCTGATTCTTGCTGATGCTTCTGGGCGTGCTCTGAGCCATTAGCAGCAGCTTAACAAGGGAACAGCAATGTTCTGGAGTTGTGAAGCCAAACACATTAGAAACAAACCCCACAGTATCAATAACCTAAGAGATTTCCTGGATATGTATTTAAATGCAACCCAACAGAATTCAAAGCAGTGTTTCTTTCACACATTTGTGTGCCACCCTTAGCAAGTCTAAACTGATTGACTGAACAAGTAACTTGAAAGTGGCAAAGTGGGTGTCCAATTGATAAAAGCAAACCAAAATAAAGATGCAGAAAATTGGCACCAGATCTTGTGACTCCAACATGAAATGTTTCTTCTGGACCGAAAGGAAACATTCTGAATTCAAAAGCAGTCCAAAACCACACATAGCATTACAGTCTGTGTCAGTAGCATCTTGTTTATACAGCCCCTGTCAAAGCATGAATGCTGGTAGGCCTTCCCAATATCTGTTTGAGAGAAATATGCTGGAAGAAATGGGAGACCAACACAGACAACACTACATACTATGAATGACTCAGAAAAGCAGGCATTTTGGCCTTCAGCAGAGACTGATTGTCACCATGTGCTACACAACCTGTCACATGTGCCATCAATTCAATCATGTCTCAAACTTTTAAGGCAAGGTTGCAGATATGACAGTGCTGTGGCACCAATATTGCCATGGACCTTGTTGATATCACTAATTAAGTCTACCACAAATACCTTAATGAAAAGCAGTTTTTTCTGTGTTTAAAATTTACACAGTCAGTGAACCAAATTATTGAAGCCTACTCTTACACTTACTACAGCACTCATGATGTATTCCTTTGTTCTCTGCCTTGGAGCAAGCCAGGGAGAAGGGGGCAGTCACCTCAAACAAAAAAAGCAGGCAGACAGTAAAGTTGAAGTGATCTGCTCCCTCCAGGCAGGAGCAAAGGCCAAACCATGATGAGCAGAGGGAATGTCAAAAAGCTGATTAGCTGTCCCCTAAAGGCAGACTTAAGGGGTTTGTTGAATTATTTTACCAGAGATTCTAGTAGTACTTGGCCAAGAACATTCAATGTTTTGAGATTAAGCAAATCAATACCAAGAAGCACAATGGTTCTGCTGTGTATTTAACTGATTGCTGGTTTTAAGTAAACATTCTCAGAAACATTACTCAGCATTTCAGCATATAGCTATTATTTCAGTAGAAGACTAGAACACTACTATCTAGAACACTACTCATTTTACATGCATTCCATGCCTTTTTCACCAAAGTTTGAATGAAAATCTCAAAGCATAATTCAGTACACAAAACCTAGACATTTTTACCTATGAAAATATTACATACAATATCTGCAAAGTCATTCCTGGTTTCTCTAAACCAGGAATTCCATCAACATCAATTATCACCATTGGACTGGTAAAGTTAGCATTCAAAAAGAAGCAGAGAAAAAAAAAACACACGAAAACCAGCCAAACAAAACCCATACATGCTAAATTGCATATTTTCATTTTAAGGTGAAAAAAAATATAACCTGCTGTAGGTTTAAAGAAATTTCCAAGAAAAAAAATTTGGATTTGACACAGAGAAAGTTGTATTGCAATTGAAAGAACAATGAATCATGTGTTTTCTGTACTCTCATGTATCAGAACTCACAGGTCACCAATGCACTGAAAAGTCTACTTACGATCATTGCACTGGCTCCCAGAATATGAAGTCATGGAGCAGTCACAGGTGAAGCCTTCCCATTGCTGATTACAGATGCCCTGATTCGCACAGGAATCTTCCTGGCAGGTAGTGCTCGGCCCTGGAGAAAGGATGACAAGAAAAGAGTGAAATAAAGCTGAAAGAATCACTGGGTCAGGCCCACAATATCTTCAATTCATCACTATCATGACCATCAGGATCCTCATGCAGAAGAGAGAAAGCACTTAACCAAACATTGCTCCATTGCTGGACGTGCAAGAAACTCAGGTAAAAAGAGCACAAAGACAGTGTTCACCTCACAACAAAACATCAAACTGTAACACAGAGAGAGCAAGGAAGAGGGAACAGCAACATATTCCCTCTTAGGCAGGCCCAACTCATACGTTCCCAACTTGCTCAAACAATTTTACAGTGAAACAGGGGTGATGCCAGGCCAACAAGCATGGTCAGGTTGTTGTGCTTCCCTAGAAGTTTGATCCCCTTACAGAAATGAAAGCTAATTAATAGGTCCCTGAAAAATGCCTCATCATACCCAAAGAACACTGACAATGTAGATTCAAACTGAAGTTTTGAAGCCTCAGCTGGCTACAACTTGCCTTTATAGGTTAATAAAAGTCAGCCAAACAAAACCCAAACACTCTACCTATTATATTGGTTCCTCTGGAAACATGCTAATAAAGTCCTCAGAAGTGCATGACATTTATCCACAACACTTCTCTTTTTTGACTGCTTTCCATGCTTTTGGTGGAAGCAGAGAAGGAAGCAGCCACCACTATCAGAACAGCCTTTCATTGTTATGTGATTTGCAGCTAACAGTTGCTATCCTACTCAGGTAAGCCTTGCAAAGACAAACTCCAAGAAATAGGGAAAAAGTAATCTTCAGATCAGAGAGACTCTGAATTACAGCTGCTGTAATCCACAAGGAGGTAGCTGGATTCTGAATCATCTGAGAGCAGGCATGAAGCTCCAAGTCACAGATCACAAGAATATGAGTTTACAAGTTACCTCCTGGGTAAGTATTTTATATTCAGCATTCTAGACAAAGATATGTCACTCCTGTTGTGCAGGTTTTTAAATAAAATGTACATATACGTTTGACATACCTACTATGCTATATCCTGTATGTGTTGGAAAAGAAGAAATGAAAGAAATAAAGCAGATAATAAAGTACCAATTGGCTAGGCTGCCTGAGATAAGTTCATTAGCCACTTTTGGTCTAGGAGAATACCATAAGAACAAAGAAATAACTGTTTAACCCATTCCAGCATCTTTCTTCAGTCTTTGCTAGCAACAGCAACTCCACAAGACTCAGTCCTTTCCTCATTTCTTCATCACATCAACACCACAATCTCTATTTTATAGATTAGATAGAACAGAAAAGCAGAAACAGCATTTTAAAATATTTTAACATAAAATGAAACCCTTCAACCTCCATCAGATACCATCCATAGTGATTTCACTAAATCCCACCATTATTCAGCATCTTTGATACTGAGATTACAGACCAGGGCGCTTCTGTATTTACAAGTCCTCATAGAACCCACATCTAACTGGATGTCCCATGTCAGGTCACAATGTTCCAAACAATTCAAAGACCAAGCCAGGAATGGACCCTTAAAGCTTTGGTGCAGAGTTTCGGCTCTCCCCACCAGACCACCTTTCCTCACTGAAAGAACAGAATGGATGAATTTCAGTAGTTTTTCAGCTATCTGCATTTCTTTACATCTCTCCTGTAATGAGAATGAACATGTGACTAAGGAAGCAGAGTTTGACTGAATGTTAACAAAAACCAGAGCTTCTTCCAGAATTCATTACACTGCTATGAACATGTGACTAAGTAAGCAGAGTTTGACTGAATGTTAACAAAAACCTGAGCTTCTTCCAGAATTTATTACACTGCTATAAGAAACCAAACAAACAAACCCCAAAACCTCTAGGTAGAAGCATAAGTGCAGTTAATAGAGGATGACAACAAAATCCCTAAAGGAAGGTTCACCTATTGAAAAGAAGTGACAGCAGCAGCCACAGCACGAAAACCCCTTGTTGCCATGCTGAAATAAAGTTGAGCAGCATTTTTCAACACTCTTCTCCTCCCCTCCACCTCTTCTTCCCACCCACCTGACTCTCATTTGCAGCCATATGAATCCCAGTGGTCTCAGTGGCACAGTGTGAAATTAACAGATCACTTCTAGATTAGAACAGAGCTGACAGACTTTCCAGTGTGGGCGGGCAGGCACATGTATGTACAGGCCTTCCTCCTGCCTTTACTCTTGTAAAAATCATGGATATAAATATATATACCTGTGCATCAGTTTGTGGTCTGATACTTGCTGCAGCCTTACTCTGGCCAAGAAAAAGAAGGGATAACATTTAACAATCTGAAATAGAATGTTAGTTGTCATTTTCCCTAAAATGTCTAAATTATCTGAGGAAAAGGAATGAGGAACAGATTACCTCTCCTGCACATTACCACCCCACTATCTAACCTCTAACTTCAATCATGAACGCCAATACTGCTAGAGGTATTAACAAGAAAGCTATCTATGCCTATATTTTAAAAATTAAACCAGAAGGCAGCTGTGACTCTATGCAAACTTGCTACAGCCTCAACTATAAAGACCATTACAGAGAAGCAGAGCAGAACACCATTTTCAAAAACAATTCTCCAGTTTTCCTACATTTTCTGAGAACACTTTACTCGCTAACTAAACTTGACAATGGACATATCCTTTGTCTAGATGCTGCAAGAGAAAAGACTCTAGTCAAGGAATAAGACTGCATGAGGCCCAGTACCTTGGCTTGAAGTCTTCATATGATTGAGCCCAGAGAGCAAAGTACTTGAATTCATGGCCTGCATTATGGTATCTGAATTGTATTTAGCAGAAATCAACTGTGAAGATGGGAGCAGCACTTTCAGCAGCCAGGGTGGGGGGGGGAAGGAAAAAGGGAAAAAAACTACAATGATGAGGAATTTTGAAAGCCTGACAATACCACAAGGAAGCTTGAAGCCTGATCTGCCATCTTTAGAGTCAGTCGTGACAGCACAGCACAGATGCTGGGTACTTGGCCTCACTTCTTAGTACTATGGGCCATTTGAATCATAAAAGGCTCGTTGTCTCACAGAGTTCATCTACTCCTGCTGCTAACAGTCATGGCCTGATGTCATAATCCTCTGTGGCAACAGAATCTTCTTCAGAGCAACTAATAGGGATGTCACAGGGAATTAGGATTTTGGATTAGGGAGCAAAGTGACAGAAGCACAGGAAGGATTATAAAACATGAAGATTGTGCTACCACGCACATGCCCTTTAGTGCTAACGAACAAGGAAAGAAGATGACAAACAACTTTCATATAAAGCAGTAGAATTGTTTCTAAATTACCAGTGCCATCAGGACCCAGGTCTATTTTTAATCTCATTCCTCTGGCAACACTAAGAGCAGACAAAGTATTTAAAAGCAAAGTTTCAGACTTAGTCTTCACATAATAATCTGAGATAGCTCTGATTTTACTGTCTGTCTGTAACTGAGCTTGGTGCATTGCCTTCTTCGTGCCACACGCACAGTGGAAAGAGGAGTAAGTGGGCAGTAGATATCAAGTAGAAGTGGAGAAGTCCCCAGAAAAGCAATGCCACTAGCAGAAGCATGGCTTGCTGTGTCTCTTCCTGTCCAGGCTAAGCCTACCAAGAGAGGCCTCTCCTTTGGAACATGAAATAACAAACCAGGATTCTTCAACAATATCCTTTGTATCTTTATATCCGGATCTCCAATTTTTACTGGAACAGCTCAGTATCCAAGGACTTGCAGGATCTGACATTTGTTGGGTTTCCCTCCCTGCGAGGGAGACCAGTACTACACTTTTCTACACCTATCCAGATGTATTGTTTGCTAATTTTTCTAATAAGTATTTGAAGAAAATCACCCTTGAAGAGTATAATAGCCTGATTTTTTATGTGTATTCTGCTTAGACAAATTGGTTTTTCTGCCCTCTTTCCTAAAATCAGTTGTATGGTATGTTTCTCTTTGCCCTGAAATTAAAAAAATTCTACTGCTGCATGTTGCTAAAACTTCTACGTTTCACTGGCAAAAAAAGTCATTCCTTCTGTATCTTTTGAAAGCTCTTAACAGGAAAAGGAACTTGAGAAATAAAAGACAGCATTGTGTTTACTGTTCTTTCAAGTTACAAGTGGAATCAGTTTATACAGCAGCTGCAGGATTATAACACAACTGCTTCATGCTTTGATCATAACTTGCAATAAATATTAAGATAAATATTAATAATAAACCATTGCACATAATACCTTCCTCCACACATCAAAAATTCACTCTTTTGGAAGGGAATCAACCATTTGTGTTAACCTTATTGTCTCAATAAGATGAAGATGAGCAACAGGGGAAGTTCAATAACAGTATGGTTCTATTTTCATTCTTCACCTCCCTAAATGCTCTCATCTCTTCTCCTTTATCTTGAGAAATGGTACAAAGCAATAGGAAAGTAACACACACAAGGCATCTTTAAAGCCTTTGCAGAATAAGGTGCTTTTTTAGTCCTGTAGTTCCTAAATTACAAATGTCATGCAGCACTGAAATATCTCTACTGTAAAGTCAGACATTACAATCAATTTACACCTTTCATAAATCTACACTCTACTTCTGTCAGCATTCCTCTTTCATAACCAGAGAGCATCAGCCTTTTTTAATTCACTCTGCAGTAGCAGTTCAGCTCAGAAAGGCATCAGGTCTTGGAAACCATATGTACCAGGTAGAAAATAAACCTGTTCCAGGACTCACTCCTCCTTGCAGGTTAAGGAGGAAACAAAGTTATGCCCAATAGTTTTCCAGTGTTAGCATAATTTGGAAAACAAGATTTTTCCTCTTTAAAAAGTAAGCAAATTAAGGGTGAATCTCATGGAACCATCAGTTTCTGGGACAGACCATACCATGTATACTGTTACTGCCAAATACCTATTGGTGGTATGTCAGCATTTACTTTGCACTAATCCAAGAAACTAAATTACAGTGAGGGCTCAGTGCATGATTCACAAAGCTAGATTTTGTATTTTGAGTCACAGATAGCAGAAAGCAGGAATATCACGGACTAATATAGCAAACCAGAACCAAAAACCAAACAGATTTTCAACGATTGCAAGGCCAGCTCTTCAAGCTCTCAGTTTCATACTTTGTTAAGAACTCATCATCCCTTTCATCACCTAAATAAGGTTAGGCATCTGTCAGGTTCCATATTTAAAGTTACTTATTGTCAGAAATAACTCAAAAGCCAGCATTCTTCTGTCCTCTGTGAACTGTAGCCATTTTTTTCAGTGCCTCAACAGAGCCTGAATGCTTCATCCACCTGATATAAGTCATGCTGCCGAGTCCTTTTGTTCCAAATAAGTGGCTGGTCTGAAAACTTCAGGAACTGGGACTAGTTAAAACAAAAAAAACATGCACAAATGTGCTTTCTCCCACAGAAAGCACATCTATCTCAAGGTTACAGAAGAAGAGAATCTAGAAGCAATGGCAAATCACAGAAATGGATCTGCAAAGTGCTGGAATTTCCTTCCCCTCAGAGAAAGCTGGCATATACCAGGCATATACCTGTCACCCTCTCCCTTGCCACTCTTCCACTTGCCATTTCTAGGTAACCTAAAAGGTCATAAGCAATGTCCTTATACACATGCTGGTGAGGAAAGAACCAAAAAAGGCTTAAAGAATAAAAATCCCAACCAGAGAACAAGAAATCAACTGCATAAAAGGGAGTATGTCTGCACACAGAATGCAACGAGGGACAGGGAGATACAAACAAAGCAGAGGAAGGAAACAGCATTTGGACATTCAGACACAGAAACTAAAAGCATAAAGGAAAATTGAAAGGGCGGTACATGAACAAGAAAAAAAACCAGAGTACATTGGGAAAACATCCTTCCTCACTGCAAATCACAGCAATATAAAAGAGTCACAGAATAGTCTGCTTTGGAAGGGACCCATGAGGGTCATCAAGTTCCAGCCCTTAAGCACAAGGCATCATGGCCTATACTGAAATAGCCAAACCTATTTAGCAAAGGTTGGTTTCCTGGAAAGCCAATAATCCACTTTATGCACTCAAGTCAAATGCTTCCCCTTAGGCTTCAATGTCTCTATCTGAAGGGCAAATACTCCAACAGGGTTAAAACCTCTGTAAAAAAATTGAGCATGAAATTGAGATGGAAAAATCTTCACAGGTGTATTATGCCTTTGGTTCTGAGAACTCAGGAAAAATCAAAACAATAGATCTCTTTCTTCCAGGACTTCCTGTGCATGATGCATCCACTTCAATAACATCAATAATTAAGCTCAGGAATTCCTGAGCATGAATTCTGATGGACACATAGCTGACTACAGAGAACAACAGTGGCTGTGGCAAGAGAGACACAATACTTGCTGATGTCTAATGTAAGTCCTAAAATCATTGCTACAATTTCAGTGGATAGCAGACAACATATTAATCCTAAAGTTATTTATACTCCAGTGTACTTCCAGAATGTTTTTTTTCTTATCACATCAGTCTCAGTCCACATATATTTCCTATTTTTTCCAATCACATCTTTTACCTCTTATTAACATAAACTTTAGAAATCCCCTAGGGGCAGCACCTCTCTATATCACTCACCTCTGTAAGACAGAGCACTTCAAATGTTACAGTTGGGAACGGGTCAGAGATGCCAACAAAACATAGCTGCAGTCAGAGGCTCCACACGCATAAGGCAAAATACATTGCATTAACTTCTGTCTACCTCAAGGCTGTCAAATATTTCAGATTCAATGTCTCATATGGATTCACTTGCTAAAATTATCTCAGACTGTCAGTATCATTACCTGCTGGGTAAGAGGGTATCTCTTAATATGCTCCTGTCAGCAACTGCTACAGCAATAAACTGTTAAAACATCCTTATTCGTCCAAATTTATTTTTATCCTTTTCTACTGAGCCACAGAACACCAAACTCTACTTAAAAAACAGAGACGATATCCTGAAGGAAAGATATACCTGCCTATACCTGGAATACAGAACAAGAATATTTTAATTTGAAAATGGCAGGTATTACATTAGATGACGTCAGCAATATCACCACGTCTTCACAGTAAACACAGTGAATAGAAAAGGAGTTTACGGATCATGTGATTAAAGCTACAAAATCTTAATTCCAGAGATATGTAAAATCTCAGGAAGTCTCTATCTCAGAGAGTGAAACAGGAATATTCTATGTTTTGCCTCACAACAGAACCTTAGACATTAAGTGGCTTAGACATAAAATTTCAAGGTGACTAAGATGATCCCATAACAGAGGCTATCTGTGGCTTCAGGACTGCTAACAGAGACACATTGTTCAATTCCTCTGACTTCCCTTTATACCTGAAACCATTATCTCCTTTCCCATTAAAAAGGAGTACCAATTTTTTGAATTTCGTGGCATTCCAGAATACATTAATTTGTACTCTATATTGCAGTCTTTACAGATGAATTGGGAAGTACATTTTCATTATCATATTTAAAGGATTCACTTTCAACACCATGGAAAACATCTGTTTATACTAGTATCAAAGACCTATTAATCTCTAATAGGCACATGTCCTTACTTAAGTCCCAGGAAAAAAGTTTACAGGGGCTCTGAGAATAACTGGTTTCCTTCTTATTCTCACAAATGCTACTGAACCAAGTGCCTTTCTCAAATAACCCCTTGGCCTGGTGGCACAGCTCCTGGAAAAGGACACACCTGCAGGGGGGATGACTCAGCCCCAGCTTCTTGGACAGGCACTCTACCACCAGGGCCTGAAGACGTGCCAGAAAATCTCTTTAGGGGGAGGGCTGTGACATCAGGTGCGGCAACAGCCACTGAGGAAGGAGCTTTGTGGCACAGAACCAGCACAATGTTGGCAGCACTGACGGCTGAGACAGGGACAAGGGAACTTCTCGTCCTCCTCAGTGTTAAAAGCTGCTCCCATGTGCTCCTCTCTGGTTGTGATACTGTGCTGACCCTCAAAAATGGAACCTTTCCTACCCTGACTATGGCTTGTAAAAAACCATTTTAAATATTGAAGGAGCTTGTAGTTTAGAGATTTTTGGTTTTGGGTTTTTTTTTTTTATTTCAAAATTGAAATTCCAGAAAGTTATTTCTATGTTTTTGGGGCTTTTTTTCAAAATCTACATAAAAACAAAAAATCAAAACACCACAGTTTTTACCTCCTGATCTCCCTCCTTAAGATCACTACTAAAGAAACTAATTTAACTTTCTGTTTTTTAAAGCTCTGAGGGCTTTCTACGTCTTGATGCACAGCAGGTATTCGCGTGATCATTAGGCTTTCCAGGAAATCAGCTGGTGCTTTCATGGCTATTCAGAGATTGATACAGTCAAATCCCCCAGGTCAACAGAAGCAGCTCCATTGTTTGCCATGTTCTTCTTCAACTCAGAATCCTCCTCCACATATGCTGGGGTTTGCCATTCTGTTCCTGTCTTAGAGGTGTGACTGCACCCAGTAAAAGGCACTAAATGTTACACAAAAGCATCTTTCATTGAAACAAGTAATGGAGAAGAACAACCTTCACTACCTTGCAGGTCAGCTTTGGTCAACTCAACTTTGTTAGCAAAAAAAAAAAAAAAAAAAAGCAAAGACAATAAACAACAGGTTAGTATAAAAGCAGATATAGCAGGGCAACATCACTTTGAATAAATAAATAAAAGCAACTGGTATAACTATCACAGCCAATATGCATAATCAAAACACAGAAATGACAACATAAGCAACAGAGGGACAGTGACTACATTAATACAACCAACAGATAACAAAACCAAATAGAGAAGAAATGCATTTCATTCATGTAAACACAAAACCACAAAGTTTATAGATAATACAAAGACAAGAAAAAACATCACATTCTTCAACCCATCTCCCAGCATTAACAATAATTTTAGACAGATTTTGTCTTGTTTGAGAAATACATAGAATCCATTTAAGCAAAAAAAAAAATCTATTTGACTTTCAGTACCTCCATCAAGCATGCATTTAGTTTATTTGGCTTTTTGTCCAAAGTGGATTTATTGCCAGAAAACCATAGAGGACTGATAATTCTATAAGACAAAAATTTCTGTTCATGCAAAGAAGTGAACTCAACACTGGATATAAGCGACAGTAGCACCTTGCCCCCTCACAAGCTGTCACCTGCTCATAGATTTCAACACGTTCTTAAAAAAAACTTACATCAACAGGCAAGCAGACAGCTCAGGCTTTAGACCCATATAGTCTTAATGAGTCATTGGAGCAATCAAAAAACAAAGAGTACCAGTTCATTATTTCATCTAGGTTAGAATGATCTTGTTATCTGTGGTCAAATCATAGTCCACATGGAAAAAAAAAATCATAGGTCTACTAAGTCTGACTGTCTAAAGATCCAAATACACTTTCTGAAGACTGAAGAGCATCAAAAGCAAAGCAATACTTGCACTGATGCTCTTCCATGTAGGCACAGGGTTTCTTTCATTTTTGTTGTTGTTGTTGTTTGGGCTTTTTGTTTCATTTTTGTTTATTTTGTGTGGTTGGTTTGCAGTTTTTTCTTTTAATGGAGTCAGTTACAAGGAAGCCACATAGATTTTTGGTGTATTATACCTTGATTCTAAGTATTCTCTTTCAGAATGGAAAAAATAGAGGACAAAGATGAGAGCACAGGCAGCAGCTCATGAATCCCCTGCCTCTGAAGGTTAAATATTTCTATTACACAGCACAATAGGAACAACAAAACACCAAATCATCAACTTCATTGCTAAAAAGATGGTTATTTAACAAGTGCATACTTACCATCTTAACCTGTTCTTAAAAAGGTCTAATATCACAGCTGATACTGAAGAAAGATTGGTAGTTCTCCTTTCCCCACTGTCTTCTTTTACATTTACAACCCAATAAATTAGAACTGACACATGCAGATGCCATTTCCTGTGCTTCCTAAGAATTTTAACATTTTAAATCTTTGCTGTTTCACAGCCTCTGAATGACTCAAGATAGCAATTATCCTCCCTTTTGAGATAGTTAGAATTTTCTCTCCACTTTTGAAGCTGCTTTACTACATAAAGCTATAAAATCCCATTTTCCTTAAACAAATTTCAAAAGAAAGGAGGAAGGCATAGAAAGAAAAGGATGCACTTGTCCGTGTATAATTTTCAACACTTATTCTAACAAAGTAATTTCTCTATAACAAACAAGTACTTTTCCTACTTCCCTGCACCTCATTTTCTTTGTAGCTGAGAGAAGAAGCTCATATTTGTTCCATAAATCCAGCAGCATTATGAGAATAGAATACAAAAGCAAGGAAAAGGAAAGATGTCAAACCATCATGGAGCAAATTAATGCGCCACTCTTCAATGGACAACCTTTGATTCCAGAGAGAAAGTGAAGTATGACCAGATTTGAATTTTCTCTGCTGAGCAGATGAAGGGTGAAATCCTTTTTGACATTACCCTGCTGTGAGATTTTAAGCATGAGATTAGATTTTCTGTTTTCCACATACTGCTTAGTATGCAAAATGTGTTTCTGATTATCCAGCCTGTATGTGTCATTCATGCTTTTCATGCACCAGTGAATTCCAAAGGTTAACTATACTATTTAATGGAAAGTAGCAAAAGATTATGATTTTACTGTGGGATATGGAAAGAAGATTAAATTAGGACCAAAAAAAAAAGTCCCAAAACATCTGGACTAGTGTCAGCCAGTTTAATAATAATCAGTCGCCTTTGTGAGAAGCTGTTAGTGGAACAGGTGAGGTAGAAGCAACATCACTAAAGCACATAGAAAACTTCCTTACAGAAGAAATAAAATGTTCTTTAGATACTACTCTTAGGGTTTTTTGGCTGGGCACACAATGGGGTAGAACATGCAGCTGAATTTCAGATAGCTCTAGTGCCCATGGGAAGCAATATAACGATGTCCAATTAAAAGAAAGGAAAACATGTGAGAACATGTGGCAAATTAATAAAGAGATGAAAAAATGCCTCAAAGGCAGAAAGTACTCATCAATATTGAGGACATCCTCTTCAAACTGCACAAAAGATTGGACATCTGATTAACTTATTGAAGGACCAGTGAGGAAAAAAAAAAACACTGAATCACTCAGTCTAGATTTTCATGGATGGAATAAATGGATCCATTTAGCTAGTAATAAGACCAGGAATGAGGAGTTCAGCAATAAGACCTCATTTTAAAAGTCACAAAGTGAGAGAAAGCTGAGGTGAAGTTTAAATTGTTTAAAGAAGGGAGATTAGGTCACCTGATACAACTTCTTCCATCTACCAACTTTTCATATGTACCATAGTGCAGACATCTTCTCTCTCAAACTGTGTATGTTTGATGTAGAATAGTCTGTACTGCTCAAACTCAGGAGTAAAAAGTTTCCAACCACCCTTCATAGGCTGTTGAGCTACAGACTGGAGACTGTGTCCTGATACAAGACTTTTCTTCAGTTTCTAATGTTTTGCTCACGTCCAAGAGCCTCCATCCACATTTTAAAAGTGGTTTGCAAGACATAGATGAATTTCATACTCGAATCACAAATACAAGAACACCTGGAAGATTAATTTCATGGGTGGGGAAAGCAAGGCCGAAAGTAGGTGGCAGACTTGCCTTCAAGCTTCCACTAGAAGAGGCCATTCCATTTGAAGACCTTTCTGAAAAGTCATTTTGTCTCTTCAGTGTGTTTAATACCCTGATACAACACTGACACAAGGACCATTTAAGTCTTTACCTCTTTCCCACTTTTGGTAGCTTTTCTCAGGCCCTCTCACCAATGCCCTTTTTGAGGTGGTGGTAAAAGAAAGGGCCCTTTTGTTAGGTCAGAGATAATGGTGAAAGCTGCAGTGAGCACAAGAGATCAAGAAACTGAAAAATGAACAAATATATTGGTGTCACGTCATTCTCGCCAAGATTTTTTCTCCTCAGAGCTGTGTGTAGCACACCTGAGCATAGCCCAGGCAGCAAGGTGGTTTCTGGCTTTGCAACATCCCTTCCAGGGAAACACAAGCTGCCACTACAGATCTGACCAGACTGTCAAGATCCATGAAGAGCTGCCTGTCAGTCCTGAAAAATGAGGAATGCAGCAATTGCAAAAGAAAAAAAGGTGTGTGTGATATGAACCTTTAACTTCATAAAATCATTTGACATTTCACACTCTTGGGTTCTCTTCTTCCAGATAATCCCCCTCAAAATCCTTTGCCAAAAGCAATGGTACTACAGGATACACTCAAACACAAAACATGTCAGTGTGGTAGGTATCTTGTCAAACACACAGGCGATTGAACACTTCAAAAGCTGAAACCATAAGCTTCTACAGCACACAGGAAAGCTGCATGGTGCAAAAGGGAGCTGATATGCCACCTAACAAAAACTATGAAGAGGTTATTTAGTTGTGCTAGCCTAAACAAATCCCACCATATATAATTTAAAGAAATTATAGCGATAGAACCAGTAGAATATCGGAGGTAAAATAATTATTGCTTCAAGTCTTGAAGTGACTTTTTTTAGCACTACTATACACTGCTAAACATCAGCCAATTTCAGTCTCAAGGATGCCTGCATCTCAAGAGTGACATATATATATTACTAAGAATGTTTTGGTAGGTTCCAAAGAAAAATATGTCCTATAAATACAAATTATTGAAAGCACTTCCTGTTCAAGTAGAAGCCTTACTCATCACTGGAACACAGATAATTCTGTGGTAAGTGTGTGCTTTGGGGCACAGGGAGGCTGAATCATTACTTAAGCACACAAGAGGAACAACGTGGTCAAGGAAGTTCAATGGCTTGCTCAAATTGAATAAAAGGAGGCAAGACAAGACAATAAGGAATACTATTTTCCTATCAAAACTTGTGCACCTTAATTTGTGGTACGAAACAGGGTACTGAAATGCATGAACAGAGATAAAAAACACAAACAGGATGCAACAATGTCACCCCTTTGCAGCAGTACTGGAGCATCTTAGCCAGGATAGTGCTCTCTGCTGACCTACATGTCATTCTACTGCTCTCAAGGTCTTCTTCTTCTAAATATTCTTTGATTTTGTCCTGAGATGAAACTGACAGTTTCTAAGAAAACAGCTGCCACATGGTAATCTCTGCATCTGAAAGCAACGTGTCAACAAAAGACAAGCATTATCAGAAATACTTTTCACATGACCTTTGGAAGACAAGATTCATTGTGGGAATGGAAAAACATTTCTTTAAGCATGCATGTTCCCATCACATATGTGGTCCCTCTGCCCCTCATGATACAGAGATGTCCAGCAAATCAACACACAGCATGACTACTCCAAGAAAAAGCCTGCATTAAAAATGTATTTAAACATCATGAGGCAGCGAGGACTACTTGGGACTTCTGCCCTTAAAAACATTAAGACTGCACCCAAAGTTACGTAAGATGGAAACAAACTAGCGAGACATAAAAAAGGACTGAACAACCTTAGAGTTTTTCTTTCCTTAGAGAATGGGAGATAACTGTGACTTTCACTGGCAACTGTAAGAATAGGCCCCAGCAGGCAGCAAGACAGATCTAAGATGAGGCTTTGAGGATTGTTATAATTCAAAAATTAAGGAAAAAAATAACCAACAACAAACGTAACAGCTTTACAGTAACCAAATTCTCAAGTTTTTACTAATCCTGAATATGCTGGCAAAAAAGAACACTTTCCTCTTCAGCAGTTTCCTTGGTACTGAACACAGACCATTTGGGAAGGTAGCAAGGGCACAGCTTTCCAAGATCAAGCTCTTGCAAAGGCAGAATGATGACCGTCACTGACCTTATCCCCCAAATTTTTAGGCCTCTTTCCAATTCTGAGTCCTGTTTGAAGGACTTTAGAAGAGAAGGGGAACTTGCTTTCAGGAAACCAAAGCAACCTCCACATTCAGGCAGCAGTTGTACTGGTACCACGCTGGCACACAAAGTGGTTTGAGAGCAGCACTGATGTTACACAACCTCAGCAATACAACACCACATCAAAGAACTGCACTGGGTACAGGAGAAGGAAACACCACAGCTCTAATGGGACACTCTTCAGGGCAAGCCTCATGGCTGTGCCCCTGAGCCACACACAGAACAACAGGATGGTCTGACTGGGTGGTTCTCTGGATGAGGAGGGCTAGTAGAGTTCACATGCCAGCTAAAGAGCCAGTGGGTTGCAATAATTTTAAAAAAATTTAAAAAAAGAATTATCAAAAAAACCACTAATACTAAAGAGCTTTCAGTGCATCTATACAAATAGAACAGACTTTTTCATAAACCTCAGATGCATTTTTTCCTTGAACCTTTTAAACAACAATACAGAAAAGGGGTACTTCTTTTGCTGGCTCTGCCCCAAACAGGCAAAGACACAAGTTCTCCACACTGTGCTCATTTCCACAAGGAACAAAGTGGTTAACAGACACTATTAAGAAAAAGAGAGAAAGACAGACTAAAAACAGCCTACTGTTGTCATCTTATTGCAAAAGCTCCATACCTTCTCAGTGATTGCTCATGGACAGCTCCTCACAGCACTGACTCCTTCATCTTCACAGCACAGCCAACAACCCCCATCTCTCTCCTCACCCAGCTAACCCACTCTTTTGTAGCACTCTGCTTCTTATTGGACACAGCTGTGGCCTACTAAGGGCAGGCCTGTTCCTAATCTGCGGTGATTAGTGCAGCTGCAACTCCTCAGGTGTGATACTACCTTCTGCACTATCTTTATTTTCTTACATTCTATCCCTCCACAGCCTACAACTGCCCACCAATGCTATGAGATGGGAGTTGACATGGAGTGAGCTCCTGTGAGAAGACACAAAATTCTTACAAACCAGCATACCATTGTGGGAGCATAGAAGGAGGGCTGGGGCACAGGAGCTCCCAGCCAGCCAGAATACTGAGACACAAACAAGGGATCAGACCTGACTGGATGGTCAATTTGGTAGTCAAAGTTCTCTCTCGGATGATACATTCAATCTTAAGACAGAACAGTCTTGACAAGCAGGAGGGCTTCGTCATGATGTATCTTGTAATCTTGACACAGTAGGGAAAGATGATCAAGGAGTCTTTTCATGTTGTGAAATTGTTGAAGGATCAGTTTGGGACATACATCTTGTTTTAGCAAACGAACATACAAGCTTCACAGACAAAGCTATCTTCCTGTAGTGACTGGTAGCCAACACAGCAGACTGGTGGTACTGAGTGATTCTAGACATAATGGTGATTGTCATTTAACCCAGACAGCAAAATTTTCTGGGTGGTAAGTATCCCAAGTGCTTTGGGAATTGAAGGCATATGCATTGTACTGAGTCAGTGATGCTGATGTCAATATTCTTTTAACTAATGGGAGCTTACAGGAACAGCAAATTATTTAAAGAGGCTTCAAGAAATCACTACAGTTTATAATGCTGCAAAAAGTAACTCATCCCACTGAGTTCTAAACTGGCTGGAAAAGACAGACAACTGAAGAGAAATATTTCCCAGGCAGAAGAGGCAATGCTTCCAGTGCTTTCCCTAGAGGTACACCTCATCAAAAATTAACTCCTCTTTCAGTCCAATCTTTATCATTCAGCTCCTTCTACCTTCCATTTCCCCTGTCTCTACCTATTCTTCCAAATACTTACTTCTGTGAATCCCAAGAAAGGCTGCTCTGAAGCAGAAATTAACTGAATGCTCAGAACATCTTCCAAAGTATTTAAAGGCTACTGCAATGCTAATAAACCACTCTGAAAAAACCACTAGTAAGTAGTAGTTCATCCCTTAGTACCATCCCTTCCCACTAGTAAAGGTACCAACTCACAGGGGAAAGAGCACAGAGGCAAAGAGCTGCTAAGCCACTCACAAAAACTGGCAATCCATAAGCTGCATTTGGTAGACAAAAGTGTAATAAAGAATATTGCCATGGAAACAAACAAATGAAATGGACAGTAAAGTAAACAAGTAGTGCACAGAGTGCAACAAAGAAATGTGAAGTGAGTGCTGGAGAAGGGAACCTCTCTGAAATCAGTCATACCTTCACAGCCACGCTCAATCTGCCCACTGCGGTGCAGAGCATCGTTGATAAGGTCAGGCAGACGCCCATTCAGGTCTACAGATGCCAGGCAGCCCTGAAATCCATCACGAGAGGCCACAAGCTTTGGGAGGTTGCTATACATGCCTTGAGCCAGGCCAGCAATGTAGAGATCACCTGGAGCAGAGAGGGGTAACCACAAGGAGGAGGAGGTTACACACCTTCTAGAGTGACTTTTCTTGCCACCAAATGCAAATAAAGCAGTGATCACACATTCAGAAAAAAGTTAAAAAGAGAGCAACATATTGTGCAAGAAGTCATTTCTGATTCCCTTAATACAAAATACCAAAACAAACCCAAAAACTGAACAACCAACTAAAAAACAAAACCAAAGAACCCATCACAAAATCCCCTAAATAGTCTTAGTTCTCATTGCTACCTAACTAGGGAAAAGTAAAAAATGACAATTTCTGAAAAAGCAAAATATGACAAACTATTTGGCTACATAAAGTTGTTAAACCAAAAAGATAAATGAATTTGAAAGCCAAAATGTGCAAAGTCCAGATTACTCTCCTATAATGCATGGTTACTCCAAGCTTTCTCCTGTTCACAGCCTTGCAAGAACAAAAGCGGGAATTTGTCAATCTTATAGAATTTACCTTTAAGATCCAGATTTTTGGCACCGTTGATAACCTGAGTGACCACCTTAGTGTCCACTTTCAAGCTGTGTGTGTTACTGTTATCTCTGGTAATGACGACATTGTGCCACTGGTTGTCATTCAGAGGACGATCACTGTTGCCTTTGATAACATTAGGTCCATTTCCAAGGTCAAACACATAGTGTATATACCTGCACAAATAAAGCAAAAACTGGTTAATATTCTGGAAGAACTCCAGCATTACTGAGCCGTATTCTAGCCAGAGCTGGTAAATTAACTTTAACAAGTCATGAAGGGAAATATCTCAGGGTTAGAAAGTTCTAATAATCCAAAATATTAGCCACTGCTTTGAAAGAATATAGTTGTTTCCTTTCCACCAAAGTGTAAAGATTAGTATTTTGAGATGACAACATTTCAAATAATCAGATTCTAATCACAAAACATTCCTCTTTTTCACAAATTTCTCTCAGATCCACAAAAACACTGTCTGTGCATATAATTTTTTTTTTAATTGGTAATATTGATAAATGTACTGGGGAGTAACACTAGATATGCCTATTTGGGGCATATATTCCCTAGGTTAATTCTGAGTTTTGAATAACTCCCATAAGAAGTTAATTAGGAAACTCACTTGAAAAATTGTACTAAAATTCTCATGAGATCCTAGACTTATTCAAACAGCTGAAAAACAATTAGTAAAGCTTTTGGCAAAAATAGAGATACTAACAAAGACTGAAGTCATGGGAGTGTTACCCTGAATTATTTATATAGTTCGAACAGAGAAATCCACCTGAGGATGGAAGAGAAGTATTCTACTAAGAAAAGAAAAAAAAAAAAAAAAGACAACAAAATTCTGCTCTCAACAGAGCACCAGGAGATCGTGACTGTTGCTTTTTTTATTACTCAATGTCCCACTTAAAGAAGTACGTGTAAAGCCAAAACCAAAAACAGACTGAACTGAAATAAACAGGACTGGTAAACTGTGGAAAACATGTCTACCGTGACTAAATCATCAGAGATCAAAATTTGTTCAGCTAACAAGGATTTTTTTTTTTTAATGAGCTATAGGTCTTCTGAAAAGAATACAGCAGCTCAAAAGCAAGCTGAGTTCGCTTTTTATCAAGCATCACCAGCAGAAGTACAAATTCAGCAGCCCATGTGCTTTTTCTTTTTCCTTCACTGGAGATGGCAGAAAAACAGGTATTAGAATGGAAAAAGAAAAGGGAGAGGGAGTGGGGAAGAAGAGACATACAGAGCCCTCACACATCTCCTCTTCTGTGCTAATCTGCAAGGTTGAAAGGACAAAATATTTGTCTAACTATGTCCCAATGACTTAAAATACTAATGTTGCGCACTGTAAAAATGTCCCTCCCACAGCCATAGGAGGAAGTCAGTGATAAAATCAGGAGTCTTAAGCTTCAGTGTTTTTGTTTAAACACTTCGTCTTACAGCTCAGCAAACAGACAAAACATGAGTATCAGATGAACTTCTCTTCATGTAAGCTTTAAATGCTTACACCTATAAGTAATTTATCTATAAATAAGCTGGTAGAAAACAGAAAGCCACTTACCCCTTGACTAGTTCAACTGCGATAAAGTCATTGCCATCACCACTGTTAAAGAGGATGAAACCATCAGCTGAGGTGGTCTTGAACTGAAAGAAGAGGTGCATGGATGTATAAGCCTGCAAGGTGGCCAAGCTCAAGTAGCTGCTCTTAGTCTTGAACGTGACAGGGTCAGCTATAATGTTGCGGAGGCCAAAGCGTGCCTTCAGCTCGCAGTAGTCAATGTCGCCGTTCTTGCACAGGTCAATGTAGAGCATCCCATTGAACATGAGGCTCTGCAGGTGCCCGATGAAGCTGGAGGGGATGACGGAGATGTAGCGCTTCTCTGTCATGATCCCTGTCTCAATGTTGTGGAACTCCAAGCGGGTGTGATCACCAACCATTGTGCCTTGAAGGACAGAAGCAAGGAGAAATACTGGGGATCAGTAATAAGTTATATAGAAACTCCAGTTTCCAGACTGATTTAGCAGAACTAAATCCTATCCAATCACTGTTCAGTAGCTTGCATAAGAAACGATGTACAGAATCTTGGTGAAGGCTTGGTGGAGATGTGTGAGTCTAGCAGTTGCCAAAACCTGGCAGAAAAGACAGGCCTCTAAAGGGCCATGGGCAGCAAGCTCTGTCCTTTTCCCTGTGCTTCACAGACTTTATTGTCTGTGAAGAGGACCAGGCATCTCCCTTAAAGCTGACGGTGATCTATTTGATGCAGCAGACCATCTGCCAAACAACTCGAACACTTCTGAAACAATTTTTCCAAGTGCATCTCCTGAAAACACTTGTTAAACATAGATTAATATAAATAGGAGCAATGAGAGAAGTGAGAACAGTCATAAAATTGCTGATATTTATTCCTTTGTTCTCTCCTTGGCCTAATGTTATTTCTCTTTTAAGATCATGGCAGGAGGGAAACACACAAAATGCAACAGGTAAAAAGCCCTCCATCTATTTAAATCATCAACCTACCACTTGGGCTATTTACCACATCATGACAAGATTTTAACCTCTCAAAACATCCAAGTATGCCAAATACTACTGTCAGACTCCTCATACAGCATATTTAAATGTTTCACTAAGTGTGCTAGGCACCAGTGCTGACACAGAACCCATACAGACGGATGAAATACAACAGTATGCTATAAAGAAAAGTTGGGCAACATCAGCATGAAAACCCTTTCAGCCAATCTTATTTTAGCTCTCCATAGTTCTTCATTAAGGTAGTTCTCACTATTTGGTCACATGTGCACAGTGTTTTTTGACATGAGCCTTGATCCACATAGTAAAAAGGAATGAATGAAATACTAAGAATTTGGTTGTTTTCCTATCGTTCACTGTACAACTACCATTCAAATTCTGCTACATGTAGGCCATTATTTTTTCTCACAAAATTTTCTGCAGTTCTCATTGGGTTTATGGAGCATGGTGTTGGCTGGGGGGTAGCTGCAGGGCAGCCTTAGTGAGGAAAGGTTGGGACCATCCCGTGCCTGAAATGGCCAGTTCCAAATGGCTCCAACCCATCCACCACAGGGCACAGCCGAGCCCCTTGGATAAGATGGTGGTACCTGGGAGAAAATGTGTGAGAAAGGACATAATGCTACTCACAAGAAACAAAGGGGGGGGAAAAAAAAAAAAGCCAAACCAACTCAAACCCCTATGAACATCAAGAATTGAAAAGAGGGAGGAGGCATTCCAGGTGCCAGAGTAGAAATCATCCACCATCCACAAAGAAGATTACAGTGTTGCAGACATTTACACTGCAACTCATGGAGGACTCTTGTGCTAGAGCAGGTGGATATTTCCTGAAGGAACTGCAGCCCCTGGAAAGCCTACACTGGAGAAGGTTTTCCTGAAAGCACATGGAGACACCCTCATACTGGAGCACTTCATGAAGGACTGCGTTCCATGGCCAGGACCCACACTGGAGCAGGACAGAAGTGTGAGGAGGAAGGAGCATCAGAGAGGATCTGTTACAGGCTGAGCACAGCCACCATTCCCCAGTCCCCTTCTCTGCCTAGTGGGGGCAGGTGGGAGAGCAGGGAGGAGCAAATCCAGTAAAAGAGAGTGGCAGACACTGTTCTACTTTTTGTCTTTGTTTCTCACCATTCAACTCTATTTTTAATTGGCAGTAAATTAAATTAATTCTCTCCAAGTGAAGTGTGTTTTGTCCATGATTATAATCAGTGCACAGTCCTCTCTTTTAGCAGGTTTTCCAAAGAATACAGCCACACTACCCATTGGTCCCTCTCATAAGATTTTAACATGCTGGTAAAATTCACCAGGTTTAAAATCCAGAGGGAACAAAGATATTTAAACTCATACTAGCTTTGTGAAATTTGACAACTGGATAAAGACAAGAATAAATATTTCCAGTATGCTATAGACAGACAAAATTTTGCAACAGTATCTGACTTCACTGCATCTGCTGGTCAGCAAGCATATCTACAAAACTCTCAACCAGTCACTGCAAGAGATATTTGTCAGTCATTGGGGTATACCTAGGAATCATACCAATCACCACAGCTGAACCCAGAACAAATTCCTCCAATTCCCCTAGGTTATATCAACTGGGGCTTAAAAGCTTTCTCATATTCTGTGCTATCTTCTGAACTCTCCTAACATCTCTCACCATAACAACTTCCAGGCATTAAAAGACAAAAAACAAAAAAAACTGACAAACAAAAAACCATTAGGCCTTTCAAGACTTTTCCTACGAGTTGTGACTTTGGCTTTTTTTTCTCTGTTGGGGATGGAACAAAACCTGAACACGCTTTTAAAGACACATGGATGATACATCCTGGCTTGTAGTGTATAGAGTCAGTTTACATGAAATGATGGTCATTATCTTGCTTAGACATTCTGGAAACTCTGAAATATTTCTAACTCCCCTCATGCGGTCACGTACAAACTGCAGGTTTTCAGTTTATACTTTGTCCAAATGTGAAAACACGTTTTATTCAAAGACAGCAAGCAAGCACAATTGTTATTAGAATTTTTTTTCAGCTATCTACTTCAAATATGAAGAAAAAATATTATATAAACCAATTCACCTTTTTTACTTATTCCAAATTTTACCAGTGGATCTAAATATCTATACAATTATACAAAGACCATGGAAAACTTCAGTCCAAGCAGACACAGCTGATCAAACTTAGAAGCAGCTGAAGGCAGTCACAAATTTCTGACTATTTAAAAATTCAAGTGTCAGAACCAATGCAAATGTTTTTAAATCCTGAAACAGTTCTTTACCAGAAATAATATTATTTTAGTTTGAAAAATTGAAGTTTCCAGAAACTGAAACAGTACATGGGGAAATTTGTTTAGACAGCTTTCTCACTTCCGCTACTGTGATCCTCAGAGTTTCAATTTCAGTGTTATAAAATTTATGATTTTTTCCAAACCAGAATTGTATTTTCTTAAAATTATAAAAGTCACTTTAAAAAACAGCCTGGTTTTTTTTACTTCAAAAAATTAGAACAATAAAATTAAGATATGTCAGTTCTCAAAGGCAAGAAAACTCCTGCCTTTTTCTTTTACACTTAAAAAAATAGGAGGCAATTGTGGCCTGAGTAGAAGAAAAAAGCCAAGAACTGGGGAATCCAGAGCACACTGGGATAGGGAGCCCAAATATTGGGGGCGTTAAAAATGGAGTGAGCAAGTTTGGAGAAGGTGAGCCCAGAATCTCAGAAAAGGTGAAAAATAAGAAAACTGGGGCTGGCTTAATAAAAAAAAAAAAAAAAGTGCTAGAGGCAGTACTGTAGAAAGTCAGGAGTAGTTCAGTGAAAAGCTGCAAAGGACATGGCAATACAAGATCAGAATCAGGACAGAGATGTAATTTCCCAGGAAATCATGGAGTGCAATCCAGTATTTTCTGATCTCATTAGCTATCAGCCCCACCTGCAGAGTTCACCTCTAGTTCCCCACTGTGCTCTATAGAGTACTGTAGCTACTACAGCAATCAGAAGCTCTCTATTTCAAGTGGTAGCAGACAGAAAAAATTCCAGCCTCCACTGTGGTATTTGGGTGCTAGGAAGATGCCACAGAGAGGAATATGTCTGCTGTATTTGTGTCTCATTTACCACTGATGTTCTGACATCTGTTCTGAGGTCAGGAGGAATGTGGGACAAAGGTTTTGTGAACCTTTGCATAAAACAGTAAAATGCTGCCCAGAATTGGATTCTGTCTCTGCCTTGGATGTTCTACAGGAAACCAAGTCAGACACTTCATTACAAATGTTTCATAGGTGGTCATTAATTGTTCTATATCTAATTCTCCAAGGGGCAGGGTTCAACTAATTTACAGGATGTAATTTACAGACATGCTGAATCTTTCTGATGAAAATGACTAGAAGAACACAGCAAATTTGTACCAAATACATCCAACTATAATCTGGTTGTTCCCAAACCTGTAAAATGGGAAAAAGGATGCCCACTCTCTTCACGTAACATAGACATGAGAATAAATCCAGTTAAACTTTTTAGTTCTGTATAAACATGTTGATGAGTAGCCTACAACACACACACACAAAATAAAAAAACTAAAAATTTTTTGAAAATCTAAATTTAGAGCAAAATTCAGCTGGCGTGCATTGTTCCAAACAAGCAATAAGAAAACAGAAATCAGATAGGCTGTTTATTTTTACTGGAGGCCTAATTTAGATTTCTGATCTATGCCTAAGACAGCAAGAATCCTGTGGAAAAATCTATGTGACCACACCACTGAAGACTGTTATCTCTGCCCAAGGAAGTGGGATGCAGATTGCACAAAAAATCTTAACTCTGGCTTTTCCGACTTCTGACTTTGCCATTATGGCATTCTTTTAACAGATATTTTTAGCTGCAATGCATCTTTAATTATGTAATTCATATACATGTACATATGCGTATCCTATTTTAGTACAGGATTGTATCATTATTATTTATAAACTGCTTCGTGAAAAAGACTTCAAGAACAGATGGCTTTGGGGGATCGGTTCGGTAATGCAGAGAGTGCCACCCCGTGGTGCTTCCTAAAAAAGTACATCCAGAACAATTGTTCTCAAATTTAGAAATAATCGGGATGAAGTGTTTCTTTTAAGTTCCCTCCTAAACAAAATTCATTTTTCCTGTGAGCTGATTTTGACCAAGCCACTACCAAGGCTGAATTTCAATGAGGAGAGGGAATGATTTTTCTTGCATGTTTCTTGTTCTCTCTTGCAAAATCACAGTCTATATGGGACAGTACATATTTACTTCAGAGAGAAAACTTATTTCAAACCATTTTCCTGTAAGCCAACTTCTTTGAGCATATTTAAGATTCTGACTCCTGGCTTTCCAAATTATCTAAATGACCACAATATTTAAAATAATTCACATTCCTACAGAAGGAAAATACTTTTTTTCAGAGATAGGTTACAGTGTTCTGGCACTGTGTGGCAGCCATTACTCCTAGTTGCATTCTGAGTAGAAGCTACTCAGAAAAGAGGATTTCAGCTTTTTGGCAAACCAGCATGGGTGTAAACTAACAATTATGCCTGCATCAGTTTTGCATCCAGGGTTCCTGGTTTTGTTTTGGTTTGGGGTTTTTTTGTTTTAGTTTTTGTTGTTGTTGTTTTATTATCATCAGCCTCCAGACTACTGATGTTTTTCTCAAAAGCCCAGTTCCTAAAGTTATATACAAATATGAGAATTTAACATCTTCAAAAGAATAGAAAAATAGGATTCTGGCTCTTGCAGTCATGGGGAAATGGACTTGAAAAGTATAATCTCTTAAAATTCTGCAATTACAAAAGGATCAATCTGAAGCACTTTGATCATTTCAATGCAAATCTTAACTTGGGACAAACCAACTTTCCTGACTGATCTTTTCTTTCCTCCCTTCAACTACATTTTTCTGCAACAAGAAGTAGGAGCTCAAAAAGCTGTCTGAAAATTCAGAAAATTATTTTAAAAATAAAATAATTTAAAAAAAAAAGGACTGACACACTTTGCCGAGTCAGGATCCTCCCTAAACTCTAAACCAAAGCTGAGAATAAATTTCTTTGCTTGCTTTTTCTTCTGGATGGCTCTGAACCATGCACACAAGAACTCGGGAAACTAAAAAAACATAAAGAAAATAACCTATAATGCCCAAACTACAAAAAAAAAAAAAAAAAAAATTTAAAAATGGAAGAATAACCAAAAATGAGCAGCAGAGAAAATCTGTGCTCTGTAACACTCATACTTCATGCAGGTTTATCATCAAGGAAAAGTTTGTGCAGAGGAATGGTCCAGAGAGCCTTGGCCTTGATTCCAGAGCATTGGAAACCACCACACGTGCAACTCAGGAATGGAGTGTGTTCAGTCTGCCTGGACCAAGAGAAAGTTCTGCTGAACCCTCTACAGTCTGAGATAAGTACAAGCTTATCTGTCTCCTAAACCCATATCTCAGGTCATTACAGTTGTCACAGAAGTTTCTGGTGCTGGCTGAGTCTCTCAGACCTGAACACTCATTTTCAACACCGTAACAATAATAATACACAAGTGCTAACAGGAAGGGGTGGGGGGGAGACATACCCAGAAGAACAGGGAGAAGGAGCATAATGGCAAAGACTAGGAACAGAGACACAGTGATCAAAAAACACTGATGCATCACACTTACCCTCAGCAACATCATCATCCACGATCAGCTTGAGGCTCTTTCCTCGCCGCACCACCCGGACAGTGTGCCACTCATTGTCGTTGAGCTTCTGCCCAGCATAAAGAGTTTCAGGTCCCTTGCCTGGGAAGGGTGATAGGTGCAGCAGTTAAAGCCAGACCCACAATTGCTTTAGTACTTTCTCAATGGGAAAAGTCATGAAAATCAACTTGGTGTGATACAGACCAGTAGAGTGTACAGGTATATGACAGCCTCCAATCAACCCTCACACCTACACCTTCCCAGCTCAGGGAATCACAACCCTTCCACTCAGTCAGGTGCCTCCCTCCACAGAGCCCTAAAGTCACACACATTAAAACCAGGTAGAAATCTCTCTTGTGCTGTGGTACTAATTTCCAAACATCACACTGCACAGCACACTACAGTTATAGGAAAACAAATTGATGACTGAAATGTCTCAAAGGGGATCCATTACAGTTGCATTTTGCTCTCCTAAGAATCTAGATTTACAACATCCCCAAGGTACTTGGGATTCTTTTCAAAGTTAAACACACTGGTCTTTCAACACTTCAGTATCAAACACCAGGTTGGTTTCAGTTTCAAATAAAACCCAAAAACAAAAACTCCACAAACCCCCCAAGAAAGCAATAAAAAAACGTCAAAGAACTTCGTACCCCACCTTTATAAATATTTTTTTTTAAAATTAGAATCTCAAAGAAAACCATTCACCAACCTTGTTGATTGCTTTAAGGTTCTTTGGCAAAGCAGCCTAGATTTGAGGTGCTTACTTCACCCCTTGGATTACAGCCAAAAGAGAAAGAGGAGCCATGTCTTCTCCAAAAGGTTATACCATAGTTGCCCTTGCAAACAATGCTCCTGGGGAAACAGCACTAGTGCTACCCATATTTGTCTGGTTTTGCTCACCCATCACAGTTGACAGGCAATTAGTTAAAAAATTAATTGTTCAGATTACAGGACCGGAACATCTCACTCATGTCAAATGGTAAGTGAAATTGAATAATGGTGCGTGCTAAATTAAAAGCATCTATCCTCATTTCAGTACAGTATTAAAGTGGGGGGTTTTGATCCAGGTATACCAGAAAATGTAGAATTAGCATAGCCAAACTTGTTGCACACTGGTCTGGACCCACTGCCCAAACTGGGAAAAGGAAGACCCAAGGAAAAAACCCCAATGAGAGACATTGAACACATTAACAGAGGTGGGGTAGGGAAAATGAGGCACTGCTACAGCTCATCATACAGCACTGGTAAAACTCGTGTCAGACAGTCCACAGCCCCAGGATGCACAGTGCCTAATGAGCAGCATTACTGTAAATTCTTCTCACCAAAGAAGGAACATGGGTAAAGAAAATGGTGTCTCATTCAGCTAGGATTCTATCTGTAGTACAGGAATTCTCCAGAAGAAGACCAAAGCAAAATAAATATTCCATTACTCTTTTTGAAAAAATCATGCAGTTCATGCTAATAAAAAAGAAGATTAATACCTTTTTCAAATAAAGACCATTGCCAGCCAATTTTATCAAAAACTAAGATGAAAAAAATGTTTTCCAGTGACTTGAAAGATAGATGTCATTCTTGTATTAAAAGGATGGGGAGTCACATATTGAAGTTACAGAGAATATTTACTTAGCAGGAGAAACCCATAACTTCTGCTGTCCCTCATCCATGTACCAAAGTCACATACCACACGTGTAAATCCAGCTAGACAAGCAAAACAAGAATCCAAGAAAGTTATGCTACATATACATCAGTAAGTACATTTTATCCCAAAGCAGAATTCACAAAATTATAGGTCTCTCTGGATAGACAGCAAAATTATTGTCTACATCAAAATATACAGCATCAGTTACTGTAGTTCTATACAGGCACTTCCCAGGTAGGAAGATGAAGGAGGTCACCTGGAACTGTGTGTTTATATAATGCCATCTGGAAGCAGGGGAAAGGGGGGAGGGGTGGCAAATGCTTTCTAAAAACCCAATTTTTCCCACATATCCATTAGAGCTCTGGAGGGCTCAGCCAAGAGAAACAGTCAGGTGTGCAGGAGTCTGCCCATTGACAATGCAATGCTCTGTGTTTGGCATGGTTGAGTAACTCAGTTGCTGTTCTTCTAGTCCCCATTTTTCAACCCTAGCCTGACAAAACAGGGATCAGCTAAAACAGTCTAGGGTTTGGCTTGTCTTGATGGCCACTGTAACACTTTCAAAACTTCTGCAACACCAACAGAAGTTATACAAATGTATTCTTAGAAAATGTAGCTTAACCAATTCACAAATAAATGAATAGAAAGTTGCAGCACTCCCACATCTTCCAAATGAATAAGGTTGTCAACTTAGAAGTACTTGGTTAATAGGTTAGCCTAAAAATTTGAAATTAAGCACTGCAGGTATGAATTACTTTATTATTTAAGTCCATGTCTTCCTCAGCCAATTATATATTTGATCAGTAGAAACCAAAAAAAGTGTTAATACTTTTCGTCACTTACCACCCTCCCTTTTGCAAAAATGGGCATTGGCTTCTTTTAGTAGGGCTACCCAAACAAAAATTCGATACTTGAGCATGCTTAAGAGCATTCAGATAAGTTTTTCCAACCAAACATATCTGATCTTAAAAGAAAACACTAAAAAAATTTATTTTACTCTATTCAAACTGGTTTATTTTCAAATGTTTTCAAGACATTTATGCAGCGGAGGGCTGACCTGAAAAACAGCAAAATTGTGTCCCCATTTCTCCACTGAGAGTGTGCAAATAAATTGCGCTCTTTGCATAAGCTCCCATTGAATTATAAGTAGGTCCAAGAACTGTGTATGCAAGGACTTTCACAACTGGATACCAAAATTGATTTCATTGAGCATGATTACTACATGTGCCATTACAATAGAGACATTTAAACAAGGCCTTGAAGATTCCTAATCCAACAGTTTCTTATGCTGGGGAGAATAGAAAGGAAATGGGCCACGTGTTCCTGCACCACAACACTGTCCCTAAGAACAATCTCCTGCCAGGCATTTCTGTAGTCCTATGTTTTGCAGTTTTATGTTTTTTCCTCCTTTCAAGCTATCTGCACCTACATCATCCTTCAAAAAAGACAACAGACATAGGAGGAAGCAAAACAAAAGATCAAATGGACAGAGAAAGAAATCTAGAGATTTTTATGTTCCCTTTGTATAACATTCTTTTATGACAAAAGACAAGAAAAGGCAAAGAAGAAACTCTTGCAGCAATGAATGGTTCATCTGGAAACATTTTCTAGTTATAATACTTTGGGTCACTAGGCATTAGGTAATTTCAACAATCTATTTCTTTTTATGCATGAAAAGAGTAAAGGACAACACAACAGTAAACAGAACAAGAAAGTTTGTACTACTGCAATAATATAACAGTTAAGCTGGCAGACCCTCACTCGTGTTGGTGTCTCTGATCATCTTGGTTATTCCATCCCTTTCCTAATCCTGTCTGAGGGTCTGTGTATCATATGGAATTGATCACCACGTTTCATTTTCCAACTCAAATGAGGCAGGCTAGCATATATCCCTTTTATGCTTTGCAGTGACAAATACTACCTAATCAGAAGCAAAAATATCTGTCTCTCAGCATCCACAAATTCTGGACATGAGTTCAGCTGCAGTTCTGGCTTCTTGAGCAAATTTAACTTGATTCAGCCACAGTGACTCCTCCTCATTCTCCCATGAATCCTCCGACTTTTAGGCATACTGTTCATGAAAAAAAAAATAGTATATGCTTTCAAACATGGAAGAACTCCATCCAATCTGCCCAAAGTGTCCCAAACATGATCTCTGTATCAAAGGTGCGCTGCTGCTAATTAATAGCTTGGCTCAAATAACCTATATAAAAGTTCCAAGAATACGCATGCCAAAGTATAAAGAATCAAAAAAGCAGATCGTGCCTTCTAAAAATGCTGAGTTGCTTTCCATGTGCTCCCCAAGAAGTCATTTGGTTCAGAACAAACAACTGGTCAGAGGAATGCAGTTCTGACAATACCGCCGAAAATGCACTGCTTATTCACCCTCAGTGGCTAACAGCACACAGAAATTTCCTCTGTGAGATAAAGGAGAAAGAGGTTTAATCCCCTCTGCAGTTTCTCACAGGTGGATCGAAGTGTGCTTTTACTTTGGTGCAGGCTGTCATCATCTGATCCATTTATAAGATTAAATGGTCTCGCATGAAACCAGGCTATCTTTATCACTGCATATCCTATCCAACACTACAGAAGTGGAACACTGAAGTTCTGCCGAGCACCTCAAGAGCTGTACAGAAGGGACATTGCCATATTGGTGAGAATGGACAAGGTGCTTCCCTCCGCACAATTACAATGATAAATAATTCTACAGTGATACTAATGCTTTTCAAAGAAGACCCTGGGTAATGATAAGGTTTTCTCTGCTTTTAATTTTTCACTAAAATCCTTAGCTACCATTTCAGATTTTTTCAGTGGAAAGATGAATCTTTGTGTCTCTTTTATACAGGACAACATCCTGTCAGAATGCCATTAGCATTCCAAGGAAAGGAGGGGCTGGGAAGGGGAAGTTTCTCTGGCCCCCATCCCCCTTTTTTTTCCTTTTGTGATGGAGGAGGAGCATTGGTTGTTTTTACTTCCCCCTTTAAATAATGACCCGAGAAGTTGTGGTTTGCTGTATAAAATGGGCACACAGCGATTTGTGAAACACGACAATGAATCACAAGACCTCAAAAAAGGAAGAAATAGATGCAAGGAAAAAGATGCTGGCAATTTTTCACACACCTTTGTGGCTTCCTGATGTGCAGTAAGTTCTTACAAAGCACAGGTCAAATATCAAAACACAAGAATGGCTCAAAAGCAGAGCTGGGAGCTGCTCTGAAAATCTTCAGTAATTCTCAGTCTTAGTTAAATATAAACCAGAAGCATAAATTTTGTTGTTTCTTTCAGGCAGCACTAGTATGGACAAAGTGTTTTAGGACGGTCTTTTCTTTGACCCGGATTTGCTGTTCAACACCAGGAGCATTGTTAATTGCTAAAAAACAAGTGGCAACCCCAGACTGTACCTTGCAGACATTTATTTAGATAACCCTGTCAAATCAACCTATATTTTCATACACACACACTTGTTTTGCTCATATACAGGCTTTAGAATTCCTCTTTTCAAGAAAATGTTGGCTGCCAACAAGGAATAAGCAGTTGCACTCCCCCTATAGATACTCAGTATCTCCACTGGGGACCTTACCTGCAGCAGTCTTTCCATTTCCTCAAGGAGCAGGATCATGTCCATGTACTACCCCACAAGTTTAAACAAACATAGCATGCACTTAAGAAACAACCTTCCTGTGAGGCATGCTAAAAACTTTTATGTTTACAGCTTTACACAGTGGCTTTACTGTGAAAAGTCAATAAAGTTGAGATGATTTACATCAGCCTACCCAGAAGCAAAATTTAATTATTGACATCCATTCAGCAGTAAAAAGCATATACACAAAGTCCTTTAAACACCCACAGAGTCAATTAGCCTCACAAGTGCAAATGACAATTCCCTGAAACACCCAGATTAATCAAGTGCAGGGAATTAGCTCAGCAACTAACTGAAAACTAGCAAGATCACCCTACTAAATCTCTCAAACATACCCCCATCTCCAAATAAACATGAAAAAATTAAGCCAGGTTTAATTATTTTGTATACAATCTATTTTAATTTTTAAACCCCTTATTAAAAAGAAAAAAAAAAAGCCAACCAAAACCAAACCTAACAAAGCACAACATAGTTCCTTGCTTTTGCTATAAATACAAATATCACCATACTGAATAACTGTGATTTGCACTGCAGACACCCTGGCCAATAGCTGTAATAAGGTTCAGCAGAGATTCAGGCAGCATTCAACACAGCTGCAGCTTTTTCATAAGACTCTGAAACAAAGCTTAGTGCAGAAATTAAGTTGCATGTCTTTCAGGTGACATGACTGTAACTTGTGATTAAGAACAGGGAAATATTTTGATTGCATATATCGTACAGGTCACACATGGCACAACTGTACTGTATTTATATGGAGGTTTTTCCATCAAAGTTAGTAGGTTCTGCTCCTTGTTTACTTCAATTTAACTGCTGCTGAATTTTAATGCCTTAGACACTACATTGTGTATCAAAAGCAAAATAATTTCTTAACAGAAAAATGTTCATCTTAATAGAAACCTGATCCCCTCAAAAGGGTTTAAATAGAAATTTTAATGAAAGGGTATTTCATTTCATCCAAAAATAGTTTTATTCTGACTTAGAAAACATCCAAAATATTTCAACTTGAAGCTAAATGAAAAAAAAAATCCACTGTAAAAAAAAAAAATCAAGCATCATTATCTATTCAAGATAATCTTAATTTTTAATGGTACTAGATGGTTTCCCATTTTTATTGAGTGAGTTTTTTCCACTTTTAATGAAAGGGATTTTATTTTATATTCACAATCAGGGAGGAGGTCAAAAAAGGACACGTAAGTATGTAAAATAACCTCAAGTAATCATGCTTTTAAAATTAAGAACTACAAGAGTTTAATTAAATTAACTTCAAAGTGATTTCAGTCACACTGACTCTATGTTTGTTTTCAGATAAGGCTGTCATATGAACCACTTCACATTTGCCTAACGCCTTAAACTGCTGTCCCTAACAGATCAGGGCCACAAAAGCTTCAGTGTTGCTATACCAAGGAGTACAAAAGCTGCTATATTGTCACTCATCTACAACTTGTCTAAGGAATTATTTGTACACATTAAATTTTCACAGAGCAAAGCTCAAGACTACTCCTGGTGTAAGTGGGACAGCCAGGCAATCCCAGGAGCAGCACGGGAGCAGGGAGCACCACTAGAGGGAAGCCACATTCGCTGAAGCCGCTGCTCAGACTGTGCTACGTGAGTACAAAGGAGTTACAGTACTCTATGCTGCTTTCCAGAGTTTCACCCGCTGATATATTTTGCTTTGAAGACTACTCCACTCCAGCAATTAATAAAATAACTCTAGAACTTCAATCCAGTTTCACCTCCAAAATAGCAACTACCCATTGCTTTCAGGTATATTTGTTGAATGGGTGCAATTTGCCACCCAAGAAATGAGTATATGCAGAAATTACATGAAGTTTTACCATAAGAGAGAGTTTCAAAGTAACCATTACAGCAACAATTATTCATAGACTTTAGCACACCACAATAGTAATAAAGAGGAGAAGACATTCTATTTAAAGGAAGCTTAACATTTTATTAGCATTTTTTTTATTAGTGATGCAGTAAAATCAAAGCAAGATGGAGGAGTGAAAAAGCTGGAGATTTAATTCTTCTCTTTCTTCCTATATAGATAAAATAACAGAAATACCAAACCCAAACAGCTTCACACTAATCCTATTCATGTACCTTACTTGAAGCATAGATAGAATACGTTACCAACAGTAAGACCACTAAAGTTTCTCTGCTTGTTTAGTTCCAAATCTCTCCATAAATGCTACAAAGCAAGTAAATTAATCATGATGATAGTGAGAAAAAGACACTGGTGATGAAGCTGAGACAACTGGAGTGAGCCACATGCATTAGACAGAGACACATGTAGCAGCAATGAAATAATTTGACTGTTAAGTGCCTGGATGAGATTCAAACCACTTGGAGAGAAAAAAAATATTAATCAAATATACGAGTATTTAAATCAAGAATTGACCCCTTTCCCTCACACCCCTTCTCAAAGGTCTTTGCTTTTGCTATGTTACTAAGTAACAGGAAGGAAAGGGCTGGAAAAGCTCCTATCATCCCATTTAGTGAGTGTTCCCATGCTCTACTTGCCTCTATCACTTAATTTGAAAGGATTATTTGAATTTTGGAATTATATCATTCCTAATGTAGAGGGGACGTTTTGTGCCTTTTAAAAGTACAGTAGGAACTTCTCATCTAAATCTGCAAAGCAAGGAGATCAGAAAGATGGATAAATCACACAGTACATGGCAATACAGCACCTTATGGTAATTGCACGTGTCTTTCAGAAAAGGATCTGAGAACACTTCTTAACAACAGGACAGCATCTTTGTCCCCCTCTTTCAGAACACAGAAAATAATACCAAAGAAAAGGTCTCCTCTTCCCAAAGGCACATGTAGCAGTTGAACAGAGAAACAAAGCTGAGTCAGAGAAACAAAAAGCTCCTTGAAGCTCCAGTCCCAAATATTGCAATAAAGGTTGGGGTTTTTTTTCTTTTTTAATGATCTTTAGAACACGCTGCACAGTCCTCACCAACAGCATAGCATTAGAACAGAAGCCAGTCCTTGTACCAACACTTCTTTACCCAGATATGGAGGGCAAAGAATAACATCATCACATGTTCAAAGAACCTAAACGCTTCTCTCAATTAAAGTACCTCTGCCTGTGGCACCAGGGTGCCTGAGGTGTTACAAAGGCACAGAGAGTTACACCTTCATTGCTCCTAGGAGTATGACATGAACCAGCTTCAGCCTCCCTCTAAGAGCATAACAGCATCATACAAACTATGACTAACAGATCACAGAGCCAGCAGGATTCCAGTCTCCTGCAGGGGGTACAAAACACTGTATATGCCCTTTAGCTTTAGCTCTCTTTTTACTACCTCCATTCTGAAGGGTGTCACTTTTTTAGGATCTTTGGAGTTTTTTAACGTGCATATTAACCAGTACGTATAAGCCTATACGGACCCCCAAGTGTATTGATTGGAGGAACATCAAAGTGCACAAAAATCATACTATTAATAAGTACAAACAGCAACCAAAATTTGCGAGTGGAGACCCTTTGTCTTCAGATATTACAGGCAAGCAATATGTCCATAACTAGTAATGCACATTGGTCCTCTCTGCCTGAAGTGAGAAACTACTGAGAGAAGGATGGTAAGTGGAACCTGGACCTAATATGGAAAAGTCTTTTTATTTCACTTAAGGAGTTATTGAGGAAGGATCAAATGCTTCTGGAAAGCTGAGGGATCAGGAGTGCAGACTGGAGTGTTTAAAGCTAAAGGCATTTAAAAGCTTACCCACCTCAAAGAGCGGCTTTCACAGGGAACAGAATAGAGACCTCAGCTGCTGTTACTTTTTTGAAGAGTCTTTGAGTATTTTCTCATTTCTTAAATAGGAATGGTTAGCACAAGACAGTGACCATATAGCAACACAGACAACACTATTGTGACTGAAATTTGTCCTGATATTTAATAACAGCAGCATTGGTATGTTTTTTACCTATTTAGATAAACCACATTTCCAGGTTACATAGCAGAAAACAAGTGCAATCCAATAAAAACATTTCATGGGGAAGTCCTACTGAATCTACCTATACAAAGGGTAGAGACATAGAAGACTCTCTCAAAATGCCCCCTTATCCTTTCTCTTCTTGAACTGCAATTTAAGAGCTGCCATCCTCTAAGCTTCTGATTTTCTTCTCAGTATTTGTAGAATTTTTTATTTCTCCAGGTCACTACAACACCAATGCAATCTCAAATTTTTAGGAGGCAGAATGTGCAAAGAGCTGTGTTGCCAGCAAAAGCTTGGACCCTCTTGTCTAGCTGTAAATAATTTGTTTAATGACACATTACCCTTCTATCTCCAAAAACCTTTAGCAGTAGTCATAATGCATTCTCCCAAAAGAACTGGGACCCTGATAGCAGAAACCCACCTCAGTGATAGCAACAAGATCAGTATCCACTGATGAAAATCTTCCTCAGGTGCCTTACAGACACCACCAATCTCCACTCTCCTGATTGCACTGATTGCTTCCTTTCTACCTAAACCGAGAAACCCAGATGAGAAAGACAAGTGGTATGTAGACCTACAGGCAAGAGCCTCCTTATTTAGCTTAAGGAGCTATCAAGGAAGGATCACAGGCTTCTGGAAAGCTGAGGGATCAGATGTGCAGACTGAAGGATAGTAGAGGATTTACAGATAAAGATGACATCTGAGGCAAATATCGAGAACTCCTTTGAAATTCAGATTTAAAAAGTCACAGCTTTCATGTCAGCTAAGGAGCATGTAAAGGAAAAAAATGCCCTGGGAGAAGAAGAAGGAATTATAAAGTTAAGCACATAACTTTAAACATATCCATATCTGCGTGTCCTCAGTGCTCCCAATAGCAAACAGTGTCAGATCCAAACTGATGCCATCCCTCTTCTCAAGGGGATGCCATACCTCTTGACTCACTCCATTTCATATGTATAGCTTCACAAAAATCCTCTATGCTTCATATAACATCTACATGTAATCCTAATACTGTTAAAATTAGATAGGAGTACACCAGCTAATTAATTGTAAGGAGTCATCCTTAAGCAGCAACATACCAGGAGAAAGAGAAAAGAGAAACAAAGCAGATCTCTTCCACAGAAAGCATACTTACTCCCGGAAAGGTACCACCAGCATTTGGGGATCTTCTTTTGGTGCCCAAGACAGGGAAAAGTAAATGATCACTTCAAAAAGGCTGGAGCTCTGCCAGCAACATCGGTGTACAAACCACAAGCTGAACACAAGGAAGGAAAGTGGTGACTTTATGGACCCTGAGCTCAGCTGATGCCTGTGCATCTTCATCAGCCCTCTTGGTTACAATCAAGGTTTATCAGTCTTTGTGCATCACATTTGAAATAGCAGGAAATTTTTTAAAAGAAATTTCTAGGTGTGTTGGGATTACATATTAGTTCAAGCTCTTTCAAAGACAATTTAAGCAATAAGGTTTCTTGACTACCAAGTAATAGTATATCTGCTGACCTCTGGCTAAGTTGTAAAAACTGCAGAATTTGATTAATGGCATAAGCTGGTCAGAAACATCTCTCTATAACATCTAACTCTTTCCATGTCTCATGGAAAGCTTAGTGATAAGCATGGTTGGTTTTCCATTGCAAGTTTGAAAAGACATCCTTTTCCTTTCAGAAAAGGTTAATTTGTGTGCTGACTTTTCAAAGACTCAAAAAAACCCTCAAACCCACAAAACCTAAACACAACTTTTTCTCCTTCTCCAGCTGCCTGTTAAAAAAGGAGGTAGCAATTTTTACAAGGATGGGTAGATTTTACACACCTCTCTCCCAATATATTACTTCTCACAATGTCTGTATTTCTAGCTCATGAACAGCTGGTGTGCTGCAATGCTCATCAAACCAATATTTTTCTAATTTCTATTGTTCACAGGAGCACTTTGAGAATGAATCTGTGCTTGTTTAGAAAGCATTTAGATTCTATGCTGAACAAATGCTGCATAACTACCAGCATTTATACAGTCCAGACCACCAGCAAACATAATTTTAATAGTATCACAGCAGCAGAACATTTACAGATTCTATTTAAAATGTGGATCTTCACATTCTACAGTCAGTGCAAGATAAACACCACAATAAGCAGAAGAGACCATCAAGTCCCATGGGTCAATCAGTTGAGGAAACTTGGTTCCCAGGACAGCACAAGACTTCTAATACAGGCTATGATACAAATGACTGGCACAACTGTACAGCACATGAGTTTTAAGCTCTCTACAGTTCCCACAATTTCAAGGGGAATAAGTACTCCTCTCAAGAAGGGTTTTGGTTGGGTGGAGGTGTTGGGTTTTTTGCTTTGTTTTAAAATACAAAAGGATAAGGCATTTCAGGATGATATATTAAGAATCACTGCAGAATCAGTCAGGAGAAACAAATGCCATCATTTAGCTCATCACACCCTCAAGAACATTAATGATGTAGTGAAGCAAGAGTTTGATGGAATATTCAAAGCAATAGTCAAGCCTGGAGAATGAGAATTAGACCTCAGAAGACTCCTGTTTCTAAATCTTTAAAGTACTGGTTCTTCAGAAGTCAGGTTTTCATAAAAATATTTTTATCTGCAAGTGTCACATTAGCCTGATGTCACTAAGGTCTTCTAAAACAATGCACTGGGTAACACTAGGACCACAGGTCAAGTTTGGCATTGTTTTTTTTTTTTCTTTTGGTTTGTTTGTTCTGCTTTTTTTTAAATTTGTTTAGCCTGTATTTCTACTTGATGCTTTAGACTACTGGTTGTAAACTACTCCCTCTTATTGGTTTGTGAGCTTTTATCAAGTGAAGCATTTCCATCCAAAGAACTGGATGGCTTGTTGGAAACCTGAATTTCTTGAGTGACAAGCAATTATCCCCAGTCACCAGCCTGGGTTTGTCACTCAATAGTTCAACAACCCCACCTCTGGGCTGCACTCCTGCTAGGAAGAGGCCTCAGGGTTCCCTTCACTTCCTCTTTGATTTACTCTTTTTTATTTAAGAAAGAGATGTAAATTAGTTCTGACCCTTTTTAATTGCAAAGACTAATTAACAGTATCTCCAACTGACAGCAGTTCAGTTTCAACAAATGCATGTGCACAAATTCAATGGCAGCTTGATTTTCAGAGGTGCTGAAAGGAAGCTATAAAGCACATCAGTCTGGAAAATCAGATGAACTGATATATAAGTTCAAAATCTCAACAAATGTTAGAGCAATTTTATAGGAAGGGATGTGTTTATAGATGTGTCATCTCTCATTCACTCTCAAGTCCAGTTTTAAAAGTTGCTAAACATTGGCTTAATGCAAAGCATGCTTAATAGCAAATTGGCAGCTGAAGTTTTACCTAGAAACCAGGCCACATGTACAACCCTGCAGGCAACTGGGTCACCTTCAATATCCCTTAACGTCACTGTCGCAATTTCACACAGGTACAGAGTGGAAAAAAATGTGTCAAGTACTACTGAGATGAGTTGGTATTAAGGAACTTCTAATTCAACATCACTAGTATCACACAGCAAAACAGCTTCTAGTTTTATACCAATGCTGCCTTTAATGAGGTGTCAAATAGACACACATGGTTTCATGAAAAGAACAATTAAAAGACTATTTCTACCAGAACACCAATCTAGGACAACCATCTGTATCAGCAAAATTACTCTTTTATATTTATAGTCAAATATAAGCAATAGCCACATAATCAAAAATAATGCAAAGAATGTCTGCTCTCTCACCAGCACAAAGAAATATCCCTTCAACATTTAAATAAATGCAATGGAAAAATGCACCTTTTCTGTCACCTTTCTCTTCTGCAAGCCACATCTGATTATCTGCTGAAGAATGCTCACTGCTAGAACAGAAATAGCACGTATGTCAGATTACGCCATTAAGGTGAATATTAATCCTATGTACAAACACATGTTTGCAGAACAAGAACTGGACCATGGAAATGCTGCCACAGCACAGATCACATTTGACATCCAGGAAATAAAATAACAGGAGGCAGTTTTGATTCACTGAACAAATTGGCAACATTAGCAGAAGAAAGAGAAAATAATTTCATGCAAATCAGAAAACATCCTCGGTTTTTGGACCAAAAATTGCCCTGTGAAAGCAACCCAAATAATGTTCTGCATGGAGATTTTTTAAAATTTAAATAGGGCTGAAGTACTCACACTATGCCTTCTTTGCTCTGGCATTCAATGGTAAGGTCAGGCCTCCAAAGTTTCTGACATATATAAATAAATTCATGGGACAAGAAAGGCTGCATCCAAATGTACTGAGGGAGCCAGCCATGAAAGAACACCTTCAATCACATTTGAAAGGCTGCAGTCACAGAAGGAGGTCCCAAAGTGACAAACATATTTTTTAAAGCTGCCCTTGTTTTATGCAGGGAGTTAGACCACAGACCTCCAGAGACCACTTTCCAACCTAAGTTTTTCTATGAAAACATTTTATTTCACTGGCAACCAGATGTTTTTGGTTTCACTGACTGAGAATATAAATAATTTTTGAATAAGTTAAACATTGAGGCATTGTGCAAAATGAAAAGTCAAAATATTTTTATAATAAATGTCATAATATTTTAATGTTTCCCATTTATTTTTTCATAAATGCTTGCCAAGTTCAAACTAAATTGAAAAATAGGTGCAGTCAACATAAATCTGCATATTTCAGCTAATAAACTGTTCAAATGAAAACACTTAATCTAGTTGTACTGGCAGCAATACTACTCCTGGAAAAAACAAAATATTTGTGAGAAAAACCTCTATTCAGAAAAAACTGCATATAAAATTAATAACCTCAGGCAAGGCCTATAAACTAATGTCCCTCTTTGCATATATTTATTAATATAAAGCACTGACCAACACAGAAAAAACTATTAGCATCAGACATGAAAACAACTGACCCCAAGTCTGTATCTATAAACTCAGGTCTGTGAACTCAAGCTGACCAGCACTTCTGCTTTACCATGAGCAGCAATGCTCTGAACACACTAATGGCAGCTGCCTTTTACATCCAAGTTATTCTTTTAGACTGCACTCTTAAGACAGTAGAGATGCTTACAGTATGATCCCTTACAGAATGATCCCTAAGGAAACAGGCAGATTTTGCATATAATTATCAGTTGGAAGTTTGCCCTTATCAAAATGATTTTGATTCTTTTTATGTTCATAGAGAGAGATTTGTCAAAAATGCTTCCCACGCTCCTCATCTGTGTTCACGGCAGAGATGGCTCCTACAGCCCCAGTCACTGACACCACAGCAAAGCAGCACAGAGGAGGAAATCAAATCTGCCCTGAACAGGCAACCATTCCAAGGCAGCCCCATTCTCTCTGGGTGCCTCTCATCACAGCAGTGACTCAGTTCAAGCCCTCCTCAGTCTCAGTCATTAGGCATGAACAGAGCAATCCCCAGGGCCTCTCAGCAGGAGAAAGCCTGGACACCTCCACTTCTCCATGTGCTCCCAGAGAGGGGGAAATGGACTGTATTGCCCATGCACCTGATCTGACAGCTTTCCTCTGGAAAACTAAAAAAAAAAAAAAAAAAAAAAGCATGCAGACACATTTCTCCTGCAGCCCTCTCACCCCGAACAAACACTGGGAATGAGTTTTAATGTCAGACTGCAAGACTGTGCAGAAAAATGCCTGAATCTCCTTACCAAGGTTTTGTTTGTGGCAGTTTTCAATTTCCTTCCTGACAGTGTGAACCCCTTCATTAACATAACATGATTTATGCAAATAACCACAGCTAGCATAGGAGGCATTTATTTTGTTATGCCCAGAATTTACATGCATTAAAGGAAAGATAATTCTTTCTGTCTGGTTGCAAAATTGCCACTAATATTACATAAACACTTCTCTGGCTTTAGGCCAGAACCCCTGCTTTGCATGCATCATATATTCAGTTAACATCCAGTTTCAGGAGAGCAAGGTCTACAGCTAAACTAATTCTTGGAATAGGACTGGTACCACCTTTTGTCACTGGCCTTTGTAGTGTATCATGAGGCTGGCAGTCTGGATTTCATCCATACAAAGGTTTCTGCTAGCCACCACTCTGAAGCAAAGGAAGCATGTGTATGTGTGTAGGAAGGCATGGTGGGGAGATACAAATCAAAAAATTTTATTTTTCCAATGTGCTGATGCTGAAAATTTCTCTTCCATCCCCTCCTTCTCTGGTGTTTGCATGTCTTCTGTCCATATGGGCAACACACAGAACCACAACAGGCCAGAAAAGTCCGGCCTTGCAGCCTCTCTCATTCAGAAATGACAGAGACCAGACTGAAACAGTAAAGCACCTCAACAAATGACTACAGATCAGCAAGGCTCATAGAGGCTTTAATTTCATTATAAACCTTTAAAGTATTAGAAAAAATTTGGGAACAATATTTGCATTTAGAACAACTTTGATATCTTTGAAACTTAACCATAGGTAGTCTTACAGTGGAAAAACAGGTCCAGAATTTCTTGGAAAGAATGCCGACAGTAACAAGGACAAAGCAATACCTTGAAAATATATGGATAAGAATCTCTGATTTTACTAACACTTTCATGTGGAATGACACTGAGCCAGTCCTATATACAAGAGGAATCAGCTTAATATTAGCCACTTAAACAGCTTAAACTGCTTTCTAGCTACCACCTAAGTATACCAATTCTAAGAAATTAATCACCATCAATTATATTCCATGTCAACAACTATCAGAATCATTCAATTACCTTGTAATTTCAAATGATTTTACCATTTTCTTTCCACTTTCTCCACTCACCTATCCTGTCAAAAGAATTAAATGCATCAAATAATAACAGGGAAAAGATGTATTTCTAAAGGCTTAGAGGAAAAAACCTCAACTTTACAAATAGACTGCAAGAGCCCTTGGGAACATTCAAAACGTATTCAAACTTGCAAAACTGAACAAACACCCAGAGTTATTTCCAGCTGACACCTTACACTGTCCTGTCACAACAGATATATAACAGATATAAGAAGAAATGACCTCAAAGAGCTTTACACTTAAATAGCCATAGACTAAATGAGAGGAATTTCTCTTTTTTTTACAGAAGCTTTACAGACCTGAGGAACAGAAGAGTCTGAAGTCCTCACACTCATACTTCTCTGGATATAACAGATTAACAGTTTTTTCCTACATTACAGCAATATTTAGATACATCTTGCAAAATATTATGCCTCTCTGTAATGGGTGTTTATCAAAAGCAAATGGCTGTTTATCAGTCTAAGCACAAGTAGCTTATTTCTCTAGTGCCATCAGTGTTATTTTTCTCCACAGATAATGGCTGGTAACCTCAAGGTATGTTTAGGCAACATTGTAACTATCATGGCAAAGAAATAACTCATAAACATGTTGGGAGTTTCCAGCTGATCTGAATTATCTCTTTCTTGATTTCTCCTCTAATCCCTGCCAGTCGTTGTGGAAAACAAGGAAAAATCTGGTTCAAAATTATTTCTCTCATTGACTCTGTGTCACTTTCTGTATATCTGACTCTTTCCCTGCAAGATTCCTGAGGAATAACAAGTTTTACCATGCTAAGAAAGCCTGCCTAGGAAAGCAACTACTTGCAACAGTGTAAACATAAATTTCGTGCACACATGCAGCTCTGGGGAGGCCATGTATATTTGCAAGAGCCAGTTTGTCCTCAGCTTATGTATTGCTGGAACTAAATTAACCCCATCGATATATCTTTGTGATCCAGGAGTACCAATCTTGTCAGGACTTCACTCGAATTAGGTAGGAAACACAAGAAAGTTTTTATGAAAGTAATTTCTAGAACAGCCTACTCTACAAGCAACACAAGTGAGCTGGTACCAAATAGTACTCAAGACATCTGATCTTCCTTCGGTTGCTGTGCTTCTTATTAAACCTTCTTCAGCTACTTACTAGAGCTGTCGTCAGCCACCCAGCCTTACATTAGCCTCTATAGAAAATGGAAGTTCTCCCTGACAGAAATTAAAAGTAGTGTCTGGTCAGCAGCAAACACAGCCCAAACATCTTGTATTCATAAGCAGTTCAAAGTTTCATAAGGAAAGAGAAGTAGTACAATATAAACTTGTATTAGAACTTCTCAATCAACTAGAAAATTATCTGAAAAATGAAAAGCCTTCTGCTACCCCACCCAATGCCTCTCTTCTTCACCCAGAGAAAGTCTGCTTGCAGAATAAGTTATCAAAGATGAATCTGCTTGTCAAAAGAACTCAGAAATTAGTGATATGACAAGGAGAAAAAATGAAACCCCAGTTGCCAGAAGATCCTGTGTCCACAGATCCCTTGCATTCAAGCCCAGAAGTAGAATCTCAGACACCTTCACTGTCATCAGCTGCCACAATGTCCTAAGGGAAGAGATGCAGTCTTAAAAAGCCAGGATCTAACAGCTGCAGAAGTTTGAGGATAGCACTTGGAAAGTAAAGGGAGATAGGTACCACTACAAAGTTCAGAGACAATTCTGCAACCTGAAGGAGCCACTGGTACGAGTTACAGCTGAAATGACCCAGAGCAAATAGAAAGCCTTCAACATTTTGACTAAACATAGGTTATTTATATGCACTACATGGGAAGCCAGGAGGAACTGAGAAGTTACAAGCCGAATATAAAGTTTGTAACAGCCAAATCTATCTATTAAGAAGGTGGCTCTTCTTCAAGCATCCTCCCCAGCTTGCTAAAATTCAAGCAGATCTCCTTTGCTTAGCATCTGCTTGTGTCAGGGCACAGGAATGAAAGCTGCTTCTACCTAACACACCAACAAACTGAAAACTTTTGTAAAACCTGGAGAGTTCTGTCAAGACTTGTATGCTAAACTATGTAACTGTGATGCTTGCATAACAATTGGGAAATTCATTCAATCATAGCAAATAAGTCTGGTAAGACTGACACATATGATCAGGCATTATTGTTCACAGTTCACATTAACTAAAAACACTTAGCAGTGTACTTAGAGATTGCATAAAATCACTGATAAAGAAAAATGCTTGCAATTTGGACAAGTCAAGTTGTCATTCCATGACTGACTACACACAGATGAAGACTTGCAAAGAGAAAATTAGTGAAACTGTCTACTTTGACCAAAATTCACAACAATTCACTTTCAACATTTACAAGAAATATAGCACAAATAGTAGGAAATGCAGTATTTTTAACTCATTTATGGTTTGAATAACCATGTCAATAAGCCTCCTGATTTGCAGATCTACAAATGCCTGAAACACTTCCCTTCACTGAGAAAGATAACCAAAGACCCTTTGATTATTTTTTTGTTCTGCTTTTGGGGTTTTTTTGGTTTTGTTTGTTTCAGACATTTTTCTTCTGATGTCTTCACTTTCATTTAATACCTTTTCACTTTTGGTATATCACACTTTTTGTCCTAACAATGTTGCATAACTTTAGAAGAGCAAGGCTTGCCACTGCTATGTTTAATCCCAACAAACATAAGAGCAGTATTGTGTGCTATTACCAAAGACTTTCTCACAGAACAGCCAAAGCACAAAATTTTCAGTTGATTCTAGAACTGTGACTGTCAACACTGTTTCAAGGTACACTCCTTGACAGCTCCCAGCATCCTTTCATCATTTTTATGTGATGTTTACATCCAGTCCTCTAAATTTTATCTCTTGTATTACCATTATGTTCTACTTTGATTAGATTTTTCTCTAATAGTAATAGCAAGGTACTCTTACATAACTGTTGTATAAATGTGATGAGTTCCTTATGAGACAGCAAAACTGTATAATTTTACTGGAGCTGCAAGGCATGTTCTCTCAGTTGCTTATCTCCAATTCCACAGGTACTCATCCAAATGCTGTGGAGGATTCTGCTTGCCAGGCTCTGCCACTTCTCACAAAGCTGAGTGCGTGTAGCACTTGATCTCACACCATAGCAGCTGACAGTAATGTTGTCAAGAGAGAGAACTTTGGTATCTGTCTCTAAGGTTTTGAATAGTCTTTTGATGACATAAGGGTGAAAATCACAAGTTGGTGAGTTTTTTACTGATATTCAAAACTTTCTTGGGTAAGGCTCTGCAGACTGACCTAATTAAACCCACTTCACATAGCACCCCAGCAGAATGGCTCAGGATATCCTTTTAGAGTTAAATCATTCAAAATTCTCTTCTCTTGTCTCCCAGAATCATAGAATGGTTTGGTTGGAAGGGGCCATAAAAATCATCTAGTTCCAACCTCCCTGGCATGGGCAGGGACACCTTCCACAAGACCAGGTTGCTCAGAGCTCCACCCAGCCTGGCCTTGAATACCTCCTTGACCACAGCTTTCCTGGTCAACCTATTCCACTGTTTTACCACACTCACAGTAAAGAATTTCTTCCTAATATCCAATATATATCTATTGTGTTTCAGCTTAAAGCCATTCTCCCTTGTCCTATCAGTATGTGCCCTTGTAAAAAGTCCCTTCCCATCCCCAGGCTCCTTCAGGCACTGGAAGGCCACAATTAGATCCCCCCTAAGCCTTCTCTTCTTTAGAGTGAACAGACCCAATTCTCTCAACCTTTTCTCACAAGAGAGGTGTTCCAGCCCTGTAACCACCTCCATGACCCTCCTGTGGACTTGCTCCCAACAAGTGCATGGCTCTCTAAGAGTTGGACACAGAACTCTAATAAGACTAGGGTCTCTAGAGAGCAGAACAGAGTGGCCCTGCTGGCCACACTGCTTTGGATGCAGCCCAGTTTGGCTTTCTGGGCTGTGAGCACACATTGCTGGACCATGTCCAGCCTCTCACTCACCAGCACCTCCAAGTCCTTGGTAGGGCTGATCTTGATCTGTTCATCCTCAAACTCTGTTGATACTGGGGTTTGCCCTAAGCCAGGTACAACACCATGCACATAGAGGAACTACTTGTCCTGGCTAGCACAGAACTCCCAGCCACCCAAGGCCTGCACACTAAAATGTTTTTTTAAAACAATAATCTGTAAGACTAATGAGAAGCTGCAAATCAGGAGAGACACAATAAGTTAGCATATGGACAGATAAAAGATGAGATGATATGTTGAAACAGAAAGTGGTGTAGAATGAAATATTAAACTAGAACAAAGGAGAACATGCCCAGCAGGAAAAATCACTGTAAGAAACAATAAAGATAGGCTTTGAGGTACAAAAGAGGTACAGAATAGGTGACAGGAAAAAAGACTACATAATTTGAAAAGACCCTAGGGAATAAAGCAACTGAAAGACTGCTAAAAATAATTGTTTGCTAGATACATGGTCCAAACATGATCTTTGAAGAGGGAAAAAAAAAAAGACAAACACAAAGATGTAGAGAATTGCTTTTTTAAAGCACAAAGCTGAGAAAGAAAAATAAACTGCAGGCCTTTATGCTGAAAATAGCATTTGCAAGTAACTTCCAGCTTTTCTTCTACAGAAAATATTTCAGAGCACCAAACAACAAAGGAGTATGGCAAACAGCATCCTGGGCATTTCAAGGCAGGTCTACAAAGCACAGCTCAATGTTCAATCAGCTCTCAGATGGAAATACCGCCCTCGCGCTCACATAACACATCTAAGTACAGCCAAGTCACTGTAACCTTCTCACATGAACAGGAGCAGCCAAAGAACAGCTAAATATTCACAATCTGCATTATCACAAGCATGCATATTTTACTGAAATGAGGAATGAAAGAGAAGGTTGTACAGAGAAGACTAACATGTAGTTGTAATCCTGTATTAATTGCTGCATTTAACAATACTTGCATGGTTTTAGGTACATGGATATTTATATGAAAATTGTAGACAGACCGACTTGTTTTCCTAGATACACACTTGAGGAAACTCAACAGAAGTAAAGCAACTACAGTTTCTGCTCAGATGGTAACTTTCACAAAAGTGTTAGATGAAAAATACATTTAAATCACCTATAACTCCTGCTCTTTTTCCACAAACTACCCAGTCATGAATCCATCTTCAGCCTTTGTAGAACATAAGTCATTTTACTGAACTCTCCTGAAACACAGTTGGCCTCTTCACAGCAGGCTAAGCAAAAAAACTGTATTGGAGTTGGAATCAAGCTCCAATTTCAGTGAAGTTGCATTCAGGCTTAATTGGCCTCCATATATCTCTCATAAACATGATGAAATGACACAGCAACCACAGTCACTGTGGTACAATGCCACCGAGAACCATGCAGGAAATACCTTGCCCAGAACTCATCTGTCCTGGTAGTGATGTTCATTGCAGATTCCTATGGCTTCTCTAACAGAAATGTAGATGCTTTCTTGGGCCACAAAGATCTATGCAATAAAAATAATCAGGGAAAAAATAGCAATGATTTTTTTCCCACTATTAAACAGTCCACTATTGCTATATTTTATATTTGTCACATGGAAACCATATTGAATGAACTTCAGAATGTAAGTGGACTCACCATGGCACAGATAACTTATGAAGAACAGATAGTATGATTGCTTAATTTACTTCACTAAGAAGCGAATGAGAGGCTTCCTTTAGAGTACTGAATTATTATATATGGAGGTAGAATAATAACAACAAAAACTGGATTGCACTTTAGGAGACTAAATAAGAGGTTACTCTGTGGGACAGCTACAAAATTAACATAAAACCAACAATATAAACATTGAAATTAAGTGTTGGACTGCTACCATATTATTGAAGAGGAGTCACAATAAAATGGTGTTTGAAATTTAACGAATAAGCTGATTTTAATTCCAAACACTCTTCAGCATCCAAAGCTTTCAAGTCAGGCAGACACCTTGGGAATGTCATGAAGCTGACTGAGTGACAAGTTTCTTTGTATTTTACATTTTGAGATGCTAAGTAGGGACTATTTAGGATTTTGTGCAAAGCTCATCTGGTCTTCTATTTAATATCGATCTTTCCAAATACCTGTTCAACATCAGCTCTTCTAGGTCTTGCAGCTTATCATCTACATGGCACAGAACTGCATCCAGAATGGACTACAGTATTGTACTAGAGATGCTAAAATGCCCAAGAAAAGTAGAAAAAGGAGTCATCACTCCTCCGCACTGCAACAGAACATTTTTCCATGGAGCTCCAAATCCAAAAGGACAACCACACTATAATGGAAGCTGAAAGTGAGGGGTTTTGACACTCACATGACAGCATTCCTTTCAGGACTTGAAGGCAACTGCCTCACTTCCCAAAAAAAAATTACTGTCAGAAAGAGACACCTCAAAGAGAGACCCTAGTGATGAAGAAAAAAATGAAAAAAGCATTGTGCAAAGGAAGCTGCTTCATGTTCACATCTTTGGACCCAGGACTCCTTCACAGCAGGTGCTTCATTACATGCACTGCCTCAAAAGTCAATAGGATTGAAGAGCCTGAGCAATACAAATCTCTGGGCTTTACACAAGTCTCCATGCAACTCTCACGTTCACTCTTTGAGGGCTCTTCAGCACTTTGTCCTGCAAATCTCATTTACCTGTCAGCTTCCCTATCCCTGGAATTCTCATGAGACATCTCTGATAAAAAGTAACACATTCAACTGCACACTGAGCAAGTATCCAGCTCACAAGGGTATTGAATGCAGCCCAAGCTTCATCATCAGATGTAAGACTGCCCTCCATGGTACCTAATAACACTACCTGGTACCATTGTATACTTTTTGGAGGAAAAGTGGCTGGTTTAAGCTAAATTGGTGGTATAATAAAAAACAAAATAAAACCAACAAACAACAATCACAACACAACCTCCCATCCCAACACATTTACCAGCACCACTCATAGGAAATAGGGAGTTTGACATGTTAGTCTCTGCTTCTACAACACTTATTCCACACAATGGATGGAAATATTTTTAGGCCTTCTGAATAAAATGTGAGGAAATTGAGAGGTTCTGAAAACCCCTCATAGCCTTAGAAACAGAGAAGCAAGCAAAGAAGTGTGAGAGTAACAGTAGAGACTGTCAGAAAGAGACGGTTCATAACTGCTAGTTTGGGCCTGGTTTGATCAATTCCAAGGATTGCCTGCAAGCTGAAAAACAGATGAAAATATAATTGAGGCATTACGGGACACTGAAGAGCTCTTTCTAAAGGCCTTTGAAACACAGTCAGTGAATAAAATGTAACTATAACACTTAAGTATAAGAAATGTAACAGCCTCAAGTCATGACTGTAAGTTGTAACTGTTTTGAGAAAATAAGCACAACAGAAATGTATCTGTCAACTTCCTGAGAGAATGAGAATGAATTCACGAATTGGAAAGCAATTACGAACAGAAGTAAACTGTGATAAAGTCCCACTGCTTTCCTACACATGAAGAAATGAGAGTCCCAGGAGAAAAGCCTCCAAAAAGGAGGATAACATGGATCACTTATAGTTTTTGTTTTCAAAATAGAAGAAGTTGCTACATAAATAACTATATTATATACCATATAATGTACCATATAAGGTGGAGGAAGTTAGACTATCCTATACTTGAAATGTGTTTTTTCCTTTGGTTTTCTTTCGGGGTTTTTTTTCTTAAATTTCTTGTAGCAGCAAAGCCAGAAATTCCTTTTGCAGGTTACCCTCATAAAACATCAGAAGACCCTTAGATGATTGTATAAATCCTCATAGCCTGTCATATCAGAGAAGTGACAAGTAAGTTTCAAAATCATAAGCAAATTTTTTTGGTTTTTGTTTTTTGTAAAAGAAAGCAATTTTTGCTAAAAGCCCAAGCTATTTCGGGATAAAATGTAAGGGAAGGGAAGCCCTTTAAGTGTTATAAACTTCCTTCCCAAAGGAATAAAGTCTTTATTCCTATCAATCCTAATGTTTGTTTGGTAATAACACATTGACAATTTAATAGAAAGATTAAAGGAATATCTGTGTGCATTTGCACACAATCTCACCAACCCCTGGATGGCCATTCTTTGAACAGTCTATTCCAACATTCATTCAGTGCATATAAACTCTTCAAGGAGAAAGAAAACAGCAGGGACATGCCAAGACTGGTTTAGATTGGGAAGGCAGAATGGCAGAATACAAACAAATCTTTGAAGAATGTGGGCTACTTGTACATGGAGCTTCCCTGTGTGAATAAGCAATAAAACCTCTTTGCTTACCTGTAAATTAGCTGAGTTCTAAGGCAACTCCCCAGTTCATCACTGAAACTGCAATACTGGAGAGACTATTCACAAATATAGTATATGGAATATACCAAGTTAATTAACATTACTGTCTCTTTGATTAACTTTCTGCTGTTCATAGAGTTGCAGCAATACTACAAATAGTAGCAATGATAGAATGTAGTATTATCAAAATTACTATTGAGCTGCTTAAGGACCCCAAAGGAGTTAGCATCAACTTGTATACCATGATTGAAAGGAGATAAGATTATTAATTGATTTTATTTAAATTTCAAAACAGAAGCAGTAGCTTTTTTTTTTTTTTTAATAAAAAGACTGCATATTGACTGCATGTTCAACAGTTATTGTCTTTGGGCTGTTCTGTAAATAATGAAAGAAAAGCAAAGCCCACAGCCTATATCATCCTTCCACAGCTACATAATGTGGACCAGAGATGCTAATTCCTTGCACCATCTCACTAAGGCACAACTAGGTAAGTCCTATCACCACAAATCCACATCACAATTTCTGATTACACTGTAAAATGAACTTTTTCTTTTCTTTTTTGTGGCAGCATTTGGAAGTCTAAACCAAGACAAGTTGTAGGCTTCCTTTATCAAACAGGTTTCTTCAGTAAGAAACTTGTATTGGAGTATGCTCACACACATGGGTGTGGAGTGTCCAGCCTAGAGTGTCTGAGCGCCTGCCTTCAGCTCAGCTACTGAGTGCCAATCATTGTCCCACATAATCCAGGATTTTCCAAGGCATCATGATACCCACCCACAGTATCCATGACATCAGATAGTGTCAAACAATAACATTACATGATTTTTCTTTTCAAAGAAAAATTACCCTGCTGTAGTGCTACTTCTACTTTGACAGCTCACACTGATGTTTGATATGATGGGTGGAAATACTGGAAACACAGTTTTTCCCAAGGGAAAATTTTCAAATGTCAGCTCAAATAAGCAATGCGCCTGAAGTTGAATATTTCATTTAGAATATGTTTAAATGTTGATTTGAGCAAACTGAGCTATAGCAGAAAACAGCAACATGCAATTCCTATCAATAAATTAGTATAAATTACATTCAAACCAAACCAAACCAGTCAGAATTTTTGCCATTGGTTCCCCCTTTTGTTTAGAAAGCTACGCAATTAGAGGGAGAAGTTGTAGCCAATTACCACAAATATCTACCACTCTACGATTCTGCTTTAAAAAGATCAACACAGAATCACTTCTCCACTTAACTCCTGTCTGCCAGCGTAACATATAATGACAGAAAAAAGGAAAAGCAACCTCTTTCCATTGACAGCTAACAATTTTCCTTACTCAGAGTATAAAGCAGAAGAAGTGTCCTAATATCTTGACAGTCTAACTGAACTGCTACAAAAATGTCAAATTGGTGACTACCTATTCGTAACTAAAAGGCTTTGTAACCTCTTTCTTAATGAAAATTGGCTTTCACACAAGTTTCTGGTATAAATTTTTACTTTAATAAGGAAAATCTTCCTACTTCTCGATAGAGAACATGTTAACACACTTTTGAAACCTCACATCATTCTTTTTTGATGGGAACGATAACTTGTGTTATCACTAAATACTAGACTTCTTGAGTCATCTGACTATCTTTCTTCCTATTTATAAATACAATTTTCAGCTACACTTGACCATCTCCCCTCTGAGTTAACACCACCTCTACAAAGTAGAACTCAGTTGAACTCCCATGTCCCATTTCAGTGCCCTGTGCTTTTCCCCAGCCCACCTATGCTAGATTCTGAGGTGGGATTGCAGGCTTCACTGACTGGTTTCCTGCAGTAGGGTCTGTGAGCAGGAGAAGCCAGGCATCACACACAAAAGCAACACAGCTTACAAGCTTTGCTTGCAGAGAGAATAACCAGAAAGTAAAAAGAGAAAGAAAAAACACAATGAACAAGCAGGGGGAATAGTATCAGTGGTTATTATCAACAGCAGTCCAACATGAGAATTTTTAGAAGCATTTTTAATTAGCTTATGACTGACAGAAAAGGGAACTGTCCCAGACTAGCTTCCATGCATTGCAAGGAAATATTTTATGCTATTACTTCTCTAGCATTGCACAGTGGCCTTACTTAAATGTAAAGACATTCTGTTTCTCAATCTATATAAGAACTATTGATGGATGACCCTTAACTACTTTCAGATCAAACTTAAGTTCAATGTTTGTCTGTATGCAAGTAGACCACAATCTTCAAAACAGGAATACAATCTATTTTGCATAATATTACCACCATTATCACTAAACATCAAGTAACTCCTTATCAGGTGAAAGAATGCCAGTTACTTGGGAATAATGACCTATAGATGACCAAAACAAAAAAAAAAATCTACCTTTTACAAGATATTGTCATCATATATCTGAAGGTAACTAGATGAGGATAAGGTGCAAAGATATTTTGGTAAATAAAGCAACCACTCAGATGGGTCACATCACAACAGAACAGTCAGTCACACTGCAGACTACATCTTTCTTGTCATTTACAGCTGATTTCCTCTGTGACATCCTTAATAGACCTACAAATAGCACTTCTGATGTGTAAATCACAAAAAGCACTTTGCCTGAACAGCCCACAGGCAACATTTTATCCGAGACTCTGTGCATAACTTAACACCATACCTAGATTCTCAACTCTGTTGGAAGCTTCTTGCTCCCTTCAGACAGTAAATTCTACATAAAAGTGCAGCAAGCAGTGTGTGCTTGTACACACATATACACATCTACTTTTTGTATTCTTACTGCAATTTCAACAGGCATTCAACTGTACTTCAGTTTTCTGGGGGTGGAAGCTTATACCTGTGTTGAGATTTTCTGTGGGCTAGTACCTGCTGCAAACACTGATAAAATAAAACTTCAGCAGATTAGACATCATAAAATCTAGAAGCAAGTTTTGAAGCTGCTTAAACATTCACAGTAGTTTCCAAAATACATTATCTCACCATAGATCAATCAGATTGTTCACACCAGCATTTTTGCTACTCAAACAGAATACTTCCCTGCTGAGAGATTCATAGGCATTTATTTTAAAGATCACTTTGTAAGTAATATCAGTTTTTAGCAACTTCTGAGAGCTCTACATCATTTTACACCATCTCCTTAAGATTTCAGAAAGTTTGCTAATAGCTTCTAGAAGCTGCTGACACCTCGGGAACATAAGAAAAGGACCTAGAAGACATCAACATTTGATGTATTAACTATTTTGTTGTTTCACTTGCCAATAGAGAACTTCTAGAAAAATAAACTCACTGAACAAGGTGCCATGTATGAGGCTCACATGCATGGAGAAACATGAGTGTTATTTCCACACATGCATTTCATGCTCACTTAACCTGGGTACAACATTTTCACTAGAATGAATTATGTACATACTCATTTGTCAGCTATGAAACGTCCTGCAGAAAGCTGGCAGAGACTTCATCTTGCCTTTTCCCTCCCCAACTTCAGCACTGAAATTACACTGAGTGGTTGCACAATCTGCTTCCCAACAACCAGCCATATAAAGTGCACTTTAGAAGAATACAGAAAATCAAAATATGACCAGCCTAATATAACAATATGGCAGACACACAAAAAACAAGCACTGTTGTGAGACTCAAGCTTTATTACCATCAATATCAACTGATTTCAGTAGTTACCAGTGGAAATTGTTTCCTAATTGACCATCTGTGCAACTGCTCTCTCCTTTACTCCAATGCTACCAAGATGCATTTCATCACGTCAGACAGTAGCTCTTCATCAGTATTTCGTAACCTCCTGCTCTCACTCTTCAATTTTCTTCGGGAGTATTTTATAAAAGCTCTGTTCTAAGTATTCATGACAGCTTTCTAAATCCCCAAACTACTCAAATACAGTTACTCCTTCCAATCCCCTAAGCAGTCTACAGAGAACAGGCAAATTCAATCAAGTAGTGGAATATCACCAACAATGGGAGCAACAGCACTGCTTAGAGACAACAAAATTATATTCATCAGCATTTTAGGATCCCATTGGAGGAGGCCAGTGGATAAAACACCAGCAGCAGGTTTCATTACTTTGAACAAGCCATCACCTTCACACTATTCATCAAATTAAGTAAAACACTGAAATAAATAAATAAACAACTAACCAAAAGTACTCAAAATAATGAAAAAAGTAAAATTTTGATAGGTGAAGAGAAAGAGAAATAAACAAATGCTTCACCTGATCCAAGCTATCCAGTGCAAGTAAAAAACTCATCACAGCACAATGTGTACCAGCACAAATACAATTTTCACTTTTCCCCTACAAATCTGCAAGCTGCTTACATTTTCATATAGATAACAAAATGTCTTTCCTATGAACCAATATCACTTAATGCATCTACCATAAAAATCTGTCTTTAGCTAGCTCAGCATTTGAAAAGTCTGCACAGGCCTCCTTTCCAAAGTTCAAGTTGTTTATCCAAAAACTACACTCATTTTCCTTTGTTTAATCCAACCTAAGCATTTTCTTTCCACTTGCCATCACAAAAAGGGTACATATTCCTGAAAAGTGGTGAACATAAAAAGAGGGAAAAAAAAGTAGCCCCAACCCTTTATTAGGCATTTCTCTAACCAGTACCTCAATTATTGCATTCAACAGTCAGTTTGAACCTGTTCCCATTAGGCTTCATAATTGAAGTCTTCTTTAAGCAGTCATGAAACCTCTATATACAGGCAATTACTTCTTTTCCTCTTCAGCCTTCCAAAGCAAACATTGATTGTATAAGATGTCTATTCATCCTCGCATAAAAATGAAACTTGCAGGAGGCTAGGACAGTCCTTGCCATCCAGTCCTTTTGTCTGCTTTTTATAACCTGCATACACGGTTTTCTTCAGACTATTCAGACTCTGTACAATGTGGACAATCTCAGATTTCTGTCAATAACTCCAGTTTACCATTATGCCAAGACTTGTTGCCTCTGCTTTACCCTCAAAGCACTTATCTATTCATACATTTAGAAAGCAAAATTAAGTTAGTGAGGCACTGGAACCTTAAAATAAAAACAAACAAACAAAAAACCAGAATAGTCCAAGCCACATCAATATTAAATTGAGATCAGTCTGCATTACTAAAATGCCTTTCAGACCGTTCTTTCAAGTATGAGGAAAACTAAACACTGCATTAAAAAATATCTACAAAACAAAAATGCACAGATAATGAAATCATTACCTCCACTTTTCATACCTAAACTCCCATTTCCTTCCTCTGCCACTGCTCAACCATTTTCACCATACCTATAAAAAGCAGCAAATACACAATGCCCAGCCAATTTTGTGTATTTTTTAAGAATTTAGATGTATTAGTGGCTTATTGCTCTCAGCATTTCTTTTGGTTTTCTCACCACAGTCTATATGCATCCAAGCTCTGATCTTAGGAAGCTGCAAAAGGGAAATATCTTCACATAAGAAAAAGTGTTTCTGTCTCTTTCTCAGGCCTCATTCCATTTGTCAGAAGGTGCACTGTGGGAGGAAGAAGGTGGCCCTGGAAGGCTGGCACACCTTTAATTTCTAAAGGATATATTCCACAGCTTTTCTTTTCCAAATTCCAAAAGTGGCTTAGTAAGGAACTTTGAAATAAACAAACCTTAATTAGAGACTGATTAAGTACATTAACATAACAAAAAAGCTAATAGCCTTAAAACTACACAAGAGTAAATTTAGATAAGATCAAACGAAATAGCTTCTTAAAACTCAATATAATTTCAAAGAGAAAGCACTAATTTAAAAAGTTGTGAAAGGACAAAACCAGGACTACTAACAGCAAGATTAAATAAAAATTCCAGGGAAGTAGCACCACAAAAAATGTGCAGTAGTTCCAGCACAAGTTTGACCCCTACCAACCATAACCCCTCAGATGTACAGACAAGGAGTGACAGCACTGGGGAGGAGCATTAGTTTGTTCCTCTGTACCCATTTCTGTGGAACACCTTTTCACAAAAACATTTCGGTCAGGAGGGACCTCTTGAACTCATCTAGTCCAATAGCTGTGCCTCAATCAATGTGACCCTCACCAGGTTGCTCAGGAGGATGTCCAGTCAGGTTTTAGATATCTCTAAACGTGAAGACTCCACAAGCTCTCTGCTTCCATTCTTTAAACAACCTCTCAGCGAGGAAAAAAAAAATGTTTTTCATCTGATGTTCTCATGGAAATTTTCTACTTTTTAAATTTCTGGGCACTGCTGAGAAAAGCTTTGCTTCTTTAGTCCCCCTTAAGTCCTGACTCTCTTGAGCTCTTCTTCCTTCCCCTGCTACTTCCTCAAATCCTGAGATCACTTAGGAGGTGTCTGCTAACCTGTGCAAGCCTCCTGCTTGGTTTTGCTCCATTTCCTACTTGTTGGGACAGATCTTGCTTAAGCTTGGAAGGACAGCTTAGCATCTCCATCAGCTCTCCTACAGCCCTCTTTTCAGGGCTGTATCCCATGGGATTCTTCTAGGTAAATCATGAAGTGGGTGAAGTGCGCTTTACTCAAGTTTAGGGATGTGTCCTGCTTTTTCTTCTACTCCCTCCACTTAGGATCCTGAACTGCACCAGTTCATGGTCAGTGCAGCCAAGTCTGCCTTCAACCTTCAAACTGTGGCCACTTCTGCCTTGTTTGCAAGTACCAAGTCCAGCGAGGACACTTCCTCGCTGCCTCCCTGATCATCTGTATCAGGAAATTGTCATGAACATACTCAAGAAATCTCTTTGAGCCATACAGTTGTCCTCTTAAAAAAATACAGTGGTTACATATTGCCCAAGAACCAGGGCCTGTGAATGAAATTCTTCTTCCAGCTGTTTGAAGGCAGTCTAAGCTCTATTTTCAATCACAGACACCTACTCCAACACCACCCACATCTTCACCCCCAAACTCCTGCCTGAGTCCTGGCTGGTCTCAAAGAAGCACCCCATGCATACAGCTGCTCTCACAGCAAGGGCAATTCTCGCTCTCCTCACCTTCCCAGCCTGTCCTCCTTGAAATGCTGTCTCTCTTGATTATAGCCCTTCATCCTGTAAACCATCCCACCACGCCTCCACAATCCCGGTGAGGGCACAGCCCTGTTACTGCTCAAGGACTTGTAACCCCTCCTTTTGCTCTCAAGCAAATGTGCTGCATAACAGAAGCTCTCCACACCTCCCCACGAAGCTGCAAGAGACTTGGATGCACAACTTCCATTGGCCCGATATGACATCAATAAGCACGTTAAAAGTCTATGATTTCAGCAGAATTGCACAAGAAATATTCCCTTTCACAAGCTACTGGCTCAGTCAGAAACATACCAAAAAAGAAAAGTAGCAGCATGTATTATGAATGGTTGCTAGTACCTATAAATAGACGAATCTGACAAATTCAAAAGCAGAAAAAAGAGGCAATAAGACAAGATGATGAAATGAAGAAAGTTGAAATCTAAAGCTTAGCAAAAAAAAGTGATAACATAAAATATACTCCACAGTCAAACATAAGTATGTGTGAGGGAAAACAGTTAAAATATTTGGTTTATGCAAAAAATGTGGCAAGATGTTAAGACAGTTTAGGGAAGCCTTCTTCCTCTTTTAACAGACAAAGAAGAATTGTACAGATTTGGGTGGGTGTTTGTACATGTTCTCTGTTAAAGTGAGTTAGTAAACACAGAATTTAAAAGGACTTTCTGCTGCCCTTCTGCAAGAGAACACCTCTGTTTTTACCTCCAAGGAATATTGTAGAAATTGCATTAAAGGACAACATTAAAATTGTCAACTTGAACAGGATAGCTGGATTCTTCTCTTATAGCAGATGGTGTATGGGTTATAAATAAACTCTCTTCTACACACTATTGTAATGAAAGTGAAATAAAAGAGAAGGAGGAAAAATTGTGTTTGATTGATACATTCTAAAGAATTATTTAACTGTATACACCTCTACTGTCTGATCTCTGATGTCAGTTCCATGCAGAATGCCTAGGGAGTGACTGTTACACTGCATGATGGGCTGTACATTTCTTACAACAGAAAGTTCAGTTTTCCTTATCAAAAGTTTTCCTCTCTCACTTTTGAGGCTATGTTGAGACTACAGTTCGTGTTCTAATCATCACATCAGGGTCATGACCATTGCCACAGGTGCTGGTAATACTGAGCAGTAGGCTGTTTGCCAGAGACCAAAACCCTGCATAGCGCCTGCCTTGCATCTCAGGACCATTCTGGAGCCAACACTAAGTCCCTGCTGCCCACTACCATGTCTTTTATCCCATGTTTTTTATCCCCCCCAAAAAAACTACTTCCTGTCAATGTCTCAAACCATGACAGTGTGTCAGCAATATCCAAGCTACCCTGAGTTGAGCTAGTTTAAATCTAGCTTGGGAACCTCAGGGAATGTATATCCACAGGGGCTGGGAGGGTCTTTGCCACTCAGAAGTGACTGAGCTTTGCTACCCCTACTATTCCCACAGCAACTGCTACAAGGAGATCACCTTGCACACAGCCACACAGCTTCTCCAACTAATCTGCAAGGCATTTTCTAAGCAGCCTGTGTGCTTCCCCAGGGGGTGAGGTACAGAAAGGCATCCTGCCACAGCTGGGGCTCCACAGCTTTCCTCTGTCTGAAGGCTCAGCATTGTGGAGCCCCAGCTCCTTACCTGGGAAAGGAGCAGGACTCTTCTGCTAGCTTAGTTCCTAACATAACCAACGTGCAGGAACATCTTTGTAAACTAACCTGGCATTCTGTATTCCTGCTAAGAGGCACAGTGAAGTCAGCCCACATTATTCTCACATAATAAGCTTCCCCTCTGTGGGAGCAGCAGCCAGCACAGACCTCATATTTCTGCTCTGCGAGTACAGGTTTCAGTTAATGAGCTAAAAGATATGCTCTATTAATTATGAATAATGTACAGAACTCACAGTAGAGCTGCCCAAGAGAGTGTGCACATGAAAGCATTAGACCTCTCTGATATTTACACAGTGTGGTGCTTGCAGCCTTGCAACAGTAAAACCCCTGAACGGCTACTATGAAAGGTGAATTTCAGTTTCTGTTGAAGATCATTACAACAGCTAAACAACAGTACAGCAAACTAGAGGGAAAAGCTCCAAGTGATTCTGAACTTGCAAGTAATGATCAGTACTAATTTTTGTATAGATGATATATAGACATAAATATGAAGCTAAATTAAAACTCAACATAGATTATTTTTATCTCTTAAGAAAAGTATTTTTTTAAGGCACACATAATATCTAAATATATTATATATCTATCTAAATATTTGTACATATATATACACATTCATATATATATGCACACACACACATATATATGTATACATAGCCTTCAGAGAATTATTTCACTTTTTCCTACGCTTTTCTCCTGTGAATGCCCTGGCAGCGCCCTTTACGTGTGTTTTAGAGCCGCAGGGAGTGGCAAACAGCCGATGCCCAGCGGGACAGACAGACAGACAGACAGGCGGTGCCTCCATCGTGCTCAGCGCTCCCGGCAGCAGCGCTAAGCCCGGGCGCTGTGTCACTAGATGGAGCTCACCACCCACCAAAGCTACGCACGGCACAGGATCATAAGCGGGAGTTGCAGAAACGTTGTAAATCAACCAAATTTATATTCAGGCAACCTATTTAGTTGGTTTGCTTTCTTGTTTCATTTTTCTAAATGGTCCCGTGAATTCTTAACCATAAATCTCAGCAGATTGACTGGATACGGAGAAATAGAGGAGGCACAAGGTAAGATGTTCTCTGCACATTCTAGTTTATGCATAAAATCCCCACAGTTACTGATCCCCATATAAAGGAACTCAAGCCTTAACTGTTTGTTTCTGGGGATAACCTTTTCACTGAGGTAAATCCAAATTAAAAATCTTAGTAGATGAGTAAACTGAAATCTAGAAAGCTCAAGGCTGAACATAACATTTGAAATTGCTTTGAATCAATTCTTTAGTTGCAGTATTTACTTAATATATTCCAAGCTTGAGGAAAAACTACCAAATTTTCATGTCCTACAAAAATTAAACATCAGTAGGCCAATTCAAACAAATTTACAAACTCTCTTCAATTTCACTGCCAGCCAAATATCAATAACCTTTGAGGATTAAAACCTAATGATCTGCCTGATTTTATAGCTTTGCTTGTCTTGCAAAAAGATGCAGGTTTACAGTCCTTTGCCTAAATCAAAAAGAATTTTTCATAATATTAACAATGATAAATGGCTCCAGAAAAAAAAATTATCTACTCTTAAAAGACCAGGATGCAGTGTAGTAACACTTTTGAGAACCAGAGCTTCATCCCCTTTCAGTATGTTCTTTATTAGTGGGTGCTGGAGAAAAACACAGAACTGAGCAAGGGTCTTTCTGCTATTGTGGACTGCAAAGAAACAGAAGCACGAGAAGCAGAGAGAGCTCTAAAATAAGATGACTTTGCTTAACAAGTTGGTGCTGTCAGAAAGGTTTGCAAACAGCATTCTTTGGTTCATGGCAGCTTTGCCAATGGTTACGTGGCCTCACTTGCAGTTTGCACATGTCTTCTCTAGTGACCTAAAGTGGAAAAGACACACAGTGCAAGAAGGCAGCAATGTCTTTATTCCCCATGCATTGCTTTCATAGCAAAACATTCTCCAAACTGCAAAAAATGTAATCAATAGTGCTTGAAACACGGGCGACTCTTCTCAAAAGCTGAAAGATTTTCTGACAAAAAATTTCAGACAGAGCTGGCTTTAAGCAGTTAAGGGAAGAAAGGTGAACAACACTGAAAAAACCTTCAATAGTGGACCCCTCTCTTGATCTGGTTTGTCTGCTCACAGTTCCCTGTGCCTACAAACAGCCACAACAGAATCCCAGTGCAGGTACAAAGGAAAATAGCAGTAAGCAATCACAGAGGAGTCTGATCATCAAGAGGGGAATCTCTGGATGTGAGAAGTATCTCCCAAGACCCTAGGATGGAAAGACTGAAATAAAAACCAAATGAGTGCAAGTCTCATATGTCCCCTATGTATATTCCAATCTATGAAAAGAAAATTATAACCTAATCCTAGATGTACTTTTATCCAGATGAATTTTCTATTAAATAACTGCAGTTAAGCTCTTTTCCTTGATGCTATCTTGCAGTAATGAGTTTCACTGCCTAGTTACAAAACATGTCAAAAGTATTTTATTTTATCAATTACTGTTAAATCTGCTGCCTTTCAGTTCTAGTTCCATGATTTAGGTTCTTTTTCTCTTGAAGTAACAGAAGAGCAATCCAGGCATCTTATCACCATTCATGACTGAGTAGCTCTGTCATTGTCTGCCACTCACACCATATCTAGCTGATATATTTTTGATTTCTCCTAGGAGTACAGCCTGGTTACCAACCATTTATCACTTGCTTGTGAAAAGAGAAAAAAAAAAAAAAGGAGAAAAAAATTACAGTCTCAGAAAGAATTTTCCTATTGCACTTAAATTGTACTTAAATAGGTATATATATTTAGAAGCATAGAATACTAAAGATGAAAAAGAGGAAACCTTCTACCACCAAACAGAAGGAAATGCCTCACTGGGAAACATACACACAGTGAGTAACAAACTACAATCGAATCTTAAGTACAGTGAGAGTCTATATCTTACAGGGAACTTGCAGCTAAAAAACAAACAAGCTCTAATCCACTTAATCCACTTTTCTCTATTTTCAACCGTGTCTGTTGCCAGAGGCAATGGCACAGATATAAAGAAGAACAAGAGTGGGACACTGTTCTCTGCACCACATTTCTTCACAAATTTTGTGTTGTTAGAGGTTGACTATGAAATTGGGCCATAAAGCTCCCCTCAAACCTCTATGACAAACAGCAAGATAGAATCTAACCATCTATACAGAAAACTGAGAACTTATTGAGGTTTGGAAAGCATCAATCTGAATGATTACAACAGTTTATCAATTGTTGGAAAAGTATTTTCTTGTAGTAATTTTGCATTTTCTATCCCTCCATTTCTAACAGGATTTTCTTAGGGTCCTATTAGTTTCATAAAACTACATTTCCTCTCTCATTTATTATTTTAAGTATTTTGGTCCTTCCTTTGTTTCTGCTAAAAAATAGAACTTTAAAATTTGAAAAATTATTTCTCGCATCTTATCTTCACACAGTTCCACACACAAAAGTTCTTTTTTTACCTAGAAGGGCAATCTTGAATTTTTCAGGAACTGAGAACCACGTATTTGTAGAAGCAAAGTTCATATAGCTCTAAAATTAGAGAATCCTTTGCTCAATAAGTATTCCAAGCAGCTGGATGCAATTAACTTGAACAAAGTCAGTGTGCAGCTAACTAGAGCAAAGAAACTAGCGCTAAAGATTTAAGAAGTAATATTATGTTTTAAATGCCTTGCATCTCTCAAACCCTGCAAGTTTTGGAATCAAAGTCTGAAATGCTGCATACAATTAACTAGATAGAGTCTTGAAGAAGATTTTTTTTCCTGTCTTTTCTCCTCTCATGTTTAAGCTGAAACCTGTAAAGCTTTCCCAAAGAACAATTTTGATTACTCCAGCCCCAACTAATATTTTTTTCCTTCTATTTCCTTATCCTCCAGGGAAATAAAGGGCAGAGAATAAAGAGCCTTTCTTGGGCTTTATTTCCACTCAAAAAGGAGAAAATTAACAGAAGACCCTAGAGTGCTTTGAAATGGAGGGGAAAAGAAAAATAAACATTGAAGTGAGGCAGTAAAAACCCCTTAAATTCCTGTTGGCAACTATGCAGCATCAACATATGCAGGAAATAGGGCATTTGAAATTTAAGTAATATTTTAACATTACTGCTTTTCAGTCTATTGTTCAGTTTCCTTTCTTCCATAACCTGTCTCATTCTATGTCAGAGGCACATGAAGAGACATATTCCTGCTGTAAATCACAAGATAATTTCTGACTAAGTTCTCAGTTCCCAGCCTGCATTCAGGGTTGCCTGTGACAGCTTGCCCTCCCAGACATCAGATTCTTCAGCAGCAGAGTGCAGGGAGGACTTCCTGACCAGCTCATCCCACAGCATGTCATTCCTCTTCCAGAAAAGTGTCCATTTAGATGAGAAGCTCACTACAAACTCAATTACTTGAAACAAAAGCCACAAATCTAGGTAAAAGCTTTATTTCCATCAAAATTAACAACTATATTAACCGTGAACAGATATCACTAGACATTAAATGAATTCCAAAATATTTATACTCCACTGGTTAAGTACACAAATTGTTTCACATACTACTAAACTGCATTTAACTCCTAAGTGAAGCATAAAGCAATACTAGAGCATGGCATAGCAAGTAAAGACTGTCACATATAAGGGTAGCTGAAAATGAAAAAACTGAAAATTTGGAAATAAGGGGTACCACTTAACATTCCCATCCTCGACAAATGCCAGTTGAACAGAGCCATGTTTGCCTTCTCAAGCTACACAGTTTGCTATTGAATCAGAGGACAGTCAGATGTATATCACCATACAACCTATCAAATCGTACTAAAAACATCATTAAAATTTTGAGGTGCTATTACTACTTAGATTTCTGAAGAATGCTCGACAAGCACATGCTCTTCTCACCAGCAGCTATAGCCCTATTTATTTATCTCCTGTCTGCCCTAGTCTTGCCAGGCTCATAAAGTTTTACTTAGCACAACATACTGCTGCCTAAGCTCATACATCTGCACCACCTAAAACACACTAGCATTAGCCCAGACACGCACACAGCACTGGCAAATATGACCAGGAAAGATTTCCTTCCCTGGAGTGCCAACTACAGGCCAGGCTACTACCAAAGGAGATTTAAAGTGTCACTGTACATGACCCCAGAGTCAGTTGAATCCCATCCCTATTCAGCCATCCCAACCCAATGGTTTGGAGAGGCTGGAGGCAGCCTGCACTCCTCCTCTGCTCCCCCAGCCAGCAGCTCTTCTCACAGTAAAGCACTGGTGAGAAATATTGCTGCTGAACCAGTGAGAACTGGGCTTTGGGAAAGCATCTCATGGTGGGGGATGATCCAAGGACACCACTGATGTTGATTATTGCTTTTGAGAGGGGGAACCCAAGGAGAGATGAATGGGGTCCTCCTATCCATACTTCAGTCTGGGAAAGAATTACCCCAAGAACAGGCTTCCAGCAGATGAGATCCACTGGTGCCCAAGAGGTCTGGCCACAGCTGAAAGATAACACTTTTCATCTAGGCCAGAACTCCAGATCCCCCTGATGAAATTTAACTTGATGACAGCACAATGGATTTTAGCACTGGTAGGATGAAACAACCCATGCCTCCACAGCTGAATGGGAAGCAGTCAGCAGCAGCATCACCAGTAGCCCTGTAACTTACAAGAAATACAAATTTTTAACCATCTCTGCCATGCTCCCAGACTACCCAGTCAGACAAGATACACCTACAGTAGGAAGAGCTGTAAATACTTAAATGGGTAAAAATATGCAGGTTTCCATTCTGAAAACCTGGCTTGGAAGGAGTCACAGTGAATTTCAATATACCTACATACTTGAAATAAGGTGAAAAAGACTTATAAAACCACAGGTTTTATAGAAATTCTAGAGAATTTCCTATATTTATTTAGGAAGGGTTGATTTCTTTTGATTGTTTTGATGTTAATTCCTTTAGCCAGTCAAAATGCAAATTAAAGTTTCATTTTTATCAGCACCAGTCTGAAAACAAGCACAAACTTATTGCATTTCAGTCTTTGCACTTTCAACTTCCCCATCTCTTTTTTGAAGTCTAATCTGAAGATATGAGTTCTCTACTCCATAGGAGAGCTCACTTCTAAAAAGCATTAAGATGCAATAAATTCTCCTGCCTGCCACACAGATTCTTCATCCAGTTTTCCAAGAACAGTATTTTGTTGACAATTACTTACAAAAGAGTTCACCTTGAGTTCAGGGATCACCTCATGCATGGGTGCCATCAAAAGCTACTCTGGTGACAATGGGACTGGTAAACAGAACTCTGCCTAAATGGGTACATATTACCCATCCTGAGGAGTCAAGGATGGACTTTATACTATCATTCTTCTCACAAAAAAGAGCTGAGCTATTAGAAACAAAGTTTGCAAGTCTTTTACACATCTCAGGAGGAGCAATTTCCAAGTCTCTGGGATCCTAGGGCAAGAACAAGGACATGGCTTTAACAACATCCAAACTATCAAAGGTAAGACATAAATTTGAGCCTACTTCCTCATCTTACAGAACATGTGTGCACAGGCTAAAATCCAGATAACTCCAGTAGGTTATTTACTGATGTACCAGAGACTGAAATCTCCATGTACTACACTGCCACTGCTAAGTTTAACTGGCTTGTACAAATATTAATTTAGCTGTATTGTTTTGCTGTTATTCTCATGTCAAATTAATGAACAGCTCCAGAGATTTCTGGTTTTGTTACTAGCAATTAAAAAGATAAAACATTAAAATATAATAATAAATAAGAACAAGGAATTTCTTTTTTTCTCCCAAATGAAATTTAAACCAAACAAGAGGCAACAAAAGAGTGCACAGGGGAGTCTCCTCTTATATCTGGAAGAAAATAATTGTTTAAACACCCAAACACTGTCTAATGAAAAGGATATGGTATGCCTAGTAAAATCATAGACAATACCAATGCAGTCATATATGAGAAGATGAATGTTCCAGATAGATGTACATCCCCCAAAGCTATGCAGTGTACAGATCGTCAATGTATCACCAACCAAGCAGACACAAAACCACTTCAAAAAATAATAAGCAATGTCTGTATAACCCTATAACTTAGCTACATTGACAGGGAATGTGACTTGGTTCTGTACAACTTCTGTGTGTCTCCACCACACTCCATGTCATGGCAAAAATATTCCTTCAACCAAAGCCTCCCTTCCATTTCTGCAGGTTTTTCACACACACTTTGACTCAGAGGTAAAAGTTATTCCACATAAAATAAACATTTCTGAAGAGAAGCCTGTGAAACTCCAAGGCTGGTGTAGCGGGGGAAGCTGGGTTGCCTACCTTAGAGGTAAATATTCTAATTGGGTTTCTGGTAAGTCTTCAGAGAACGGCAGAGGCTTTCACTGCGTGATCATGAGGTAATGGTGAACTGCTATTTTTGCTCAAATTACAATTTTTTAAAATGGTCATATGGATTAGGCAGTGAATTGAGACAAAAATATGGCCCAGGTTCTTTCCAAACCCTTCTCCAGCTTCCCTTTAAACCTCTATCTGTTAATCCTTAATCTATTAGTTGAGACAATACTGTCTCTCTCTCTCATGAAATACCAATTATTTTCAATGCATCAGAAACATGTCGACAATAGCTGTGTCAGAAATAAATGGCACAACACATGAAACTGAAGCAGGAGATGGTCCCCACCATTCAGGCATCAACCTGAGTGCTGAAGATGGCGTTTGCATGTTTTAGATGGCTGAGCAGATCCTGGCTGGGGTTTTTTGGTAACAGAAGTTAAGCATTCTGGATCATATATGAAATTACGCTGACCAATTCAGTTGAAAACTCTGCTCTTCTAGTCCCTGATTAACTATCAAGGAATGGAGATCAATAATTTTTTGAACAAAATACATACAGAAAATGGCTTAAAGCCAGGACTCACCAAGATCTTCTGAGGCTTTCATTCGCCTCTACGTATTGTCAAGTCCACAAATTCCAAAAAATGCATCTTCTTTGCTTTTAGATGTTAGGAATGAGAATGGGGGGCAGGGGAGGAATTCACCTTACCGTTTTCAGAAGCACCATCTGATGATACTTTTCAAAAGCATTTTATACAAAGTTTTCACCATGGAATATTACTGAACACATACTTACTTTAGGTGCATGTGTCCAATCCTGCATCACCTACCATAGATATGCTTCAGGCATAAAAATGCACCAGGAACAGGACTTCTAACCAAAGCAGAGAAAGTACCAGAAAGATCCTTTAACAGGAATAAACAGGAACCAGCATAAAGTGACATTTAATTGTGAGGCCAAGCCCACAGATACCCATAGCAAAACATCTCTTTCTTCAAGGACGTATTCTTTCTCATCATAAACTTCCAGTGTCTTCAAGCATGACTTACCAAAACCTCAGATGTTGGGAGCCTTTCTGCTTTTATATTTTTCTTTTCTTTAACAAAGTGAAAACAAAAGAAATCCAAGCTACATAGACAAGCAGGACAATTTAATTCACAGCAGCGCAAGCTGTATCACTTAGTCAAAGGAATGTTCTAAACACCTGTTTATGAGCAAAACCAGTCATGAAAACAGCTGTTAGCAGCAAACAGAAGCTAACAACAACAATTTCCCATCCTTTTCCAGACACATAATGACATTTAAATCACATAGCATCACAGAAGAATTGCAAAGAGCTGATGGTAATTGACGTAATTACTTGTATGCATTTCTCCACTACATAGTGTTGTGCTGTAAACCCAAGCATGTTAAAAGTAAACAGAGCTTTTGAAATCCTAAAACAAGAATACAACATTCCCTGCTGGATCCTTTTAACTTGTAGGTATAAAGAACACAACTACTTCAAAGTTTTAGACTTCAAAATGCATAATTTAAACCCCAGGCAGACACTGAAAAAATTAAAACTTTGCCAGTTCCTTTTGGTTAAATGGGTTCAGATCAGAGCGGAGATGACACACAAACAGGTAATGAATGTTTATGTGATTAAAGATGAAGACAAAAAGAAACCACTAGGGAAAATATGCATAGTTGTATTTTTCTTCTTTCTTTCAAAAGAACCAAATCTTTCACCTGCAGATCTTTGACGGATCAGAGCAAGGGAAAAACACATCAGCGAATGTGAATCACAGAAAACTCTCCTTCCTTGAGTATGCATTAGCATCAGCAAAACCATAAGGGAAGCAATGAATAACAACATACTGAAGATTTCCTCTCAGAGGAGACTGTTGTTAGAAAGACTCCAAAAAACCTAAATGACAACAAATTTTACTAACAAATACTTGAATCCCAAGTATCTGCCACATACATGGACTTTGAACTGGTGCTACAGGTTGGGAAGAGGAAAGTAGCTCTGCAGTCTAATGTGTCTCTAGTCACATGCAGATCTGTGGGGAAACTGTGACACCATGTGGAAAAAAAAAGTATCTTATAAATACAGTTAAAGCATCCAATGAAGAACATCACGGGGAAAAGCCACCCATCTCCCATATATTTATATATATGCATATAATAAATGCATCACTCTGGATAATGAAACTCAACAGGTTAAATGATGAGCCCAGGTGGAGAATTGATATCAATAGGATATCCTATAATAAGCATGGAAAAATGTAGAGAGGAGACAGCATCCTCCATACACAAAGAAAGAAGGTTCCAAAGCTATCTATTCTCCCATACATAGAAACTTTCTAACAACCATTTCTCAAGAGATTTCTTTTTGACTCTCCATTTGAAAATATTTTTGGATTCAAAATAAAATAAACAAATGGCAGTGGGAAAAAGCCTACTGGCCCAGAGTGTAATAAAAAAACTCCAAAAAAACCCCCAACCCTACCACCCCCAGGACATTTTACTTTGGCACAGCTTTTACCAGTACTCCAGACAAGGCAGAAGGATGCTGTGGCTGTATCCAGAACCACAACTGTTGACAGATGGGAGGTGTCTCATAAGTACTTTTTAAAGATTAAAACAACTGGGTATTTTATTTCTCTGCATAGCCCAACCTGAGATGCATCTTACTAGCTTTCAGTAATTAATGCTTAATTCTTGTTCTCTGTGTTAGCAATTTATGGGGACAGCACACAAGATGAGATAACTTTCATATATCAGATGGCATGTCAACAGATAATCAAATAGTGTGTTCTCTGTTCATTTGTAAAGCAGCCCTTCTGTTAAGCACAGACAGAGGAAGCCCAAGTGATGTTGAAGCTACACCAGTTGGGCACTGATTTTTGCTCCACAAGCACAGTACCTGGTGTTTAGAAAGAAGGGAACAAGGCCACATGCCTCTAAAAACCTTTGCAGGTTCTGGTCTCTTGTTACCTGCATATGGCTATTGAAATAACACCAAGAAAATCATGAAAAACTGTAAGGAGTGGAGTGTAACAAATCAAGGATAGCGACTGGGGGACATACAGAATTTACATGATTTAACACTTAACTTAAACTGTACCTTAATTTAGCTGCTATAGTGTTTCTGGATCAATTGCAAGATAAGCTAATTAGAACTGACAAAATAATGGAGCTTTAAATAAAGCATGTCTTCCTCCAAAAATAGTCAGAAAAGCACATTTTCTTCTGCAGAAGGATCGTAACAATCTGGATTTCCGCAGATTAAAAAATGCTTGTCTTCCAAGATGACCTCATGACCTATATCCCAGACAATTTTAAAGTACTTTTAACTCTACAGTCTAAGGATAGCTCATTTTCCTACTTACTATTCAGCCTAAGATATACTTCAGACCTTTTCTAATATAGTCAAAATCCAATTTATCTATCCAGCACTGGAGCAGGTAACTCCTGTTGCAGTTAAATCCCAGCCAACAATCAAGTGCCACAAGCTGCTTGCTGACTCCTGTCCTCACTTTGTGGGAGGAGCAGAGAGTCAGAAAAAGGTAAAGTGTGTGGATGGAGGTAAGAGCAGCCTAATAATTGAGCAAAGTAAAATACTATGATAAGAGGGAAAAGATAGAGAGGACCAAAACCCCAATGACATTCGGGCTCACAATCCTAACCCACCGCTCACCACCCACTGACTGATGCCCAGCCAGGCACCCCCAGCAGCATCTGGTCCCTCACAGCCAAGTCTCCCCAGTTTAAATACTGAGTGTGATGATCCATATAATGGAATATTCCTTTGGGCAGCTCAGGTCAGCTGTTCTGAACATGTCCTGGCTTCTTGTGCATTGCCTCGCTGGCAGAGACCAGGAAACTGAGAAGTCCTTAACAGAAACAACAGTAACAACTAAACCCTGCACAGCAACAACTAAAACTATCAATGCATTACTGACACCGTTCTCATACCACATCTAAAACACAGCTCTGCTCCAGGTACTAGGAAGAAAACTGACTCTATCCCAGCTAAGATCAGGACAATATCAAAAGTCAAACCAGCATTTCCACCTGCTTCTGATTTAACTTCTCATGAGAGCAATTCATACTAGTGAAATAACCTGATCTCCATGCATTACAGTCTTGGTTATCAAGTGCATATTTGTAGTAGAAGCTCTGTTTATTTTAAAGCAGATGCAGTTTGCATATGCATTGAACCTGCTGTTTAAGAATATTAGGCAGAGGCATATCATTTCCTCAAAAAATCCAATGTTCTACAGCCAGGAAAAATAAGAAAAATATGGATTAATTTTCTAATGCTTTGTCAAGCTTTTCATAATTTTGTTTCAAGGGGTCTTCCTGATGTTCAGCAGTGTCCTCACCTTATTGTGTCACTGAAATCCACATCCTTGGCAATTCTCAAGGCTTAGCATGGAAGTCTTAGAACTGTGACATTCTAACTCAAAGATCAATTTCTATCATTTTTAAATCAAATTGTTTGTTCCTAGCAGTTTACAAGCAGAGTAATATAAAACGGAGAAGCTGTGGCTCATACATACATGCTCTGTTAATAGCAAATTTGTAAATTAGAACTATGTAAAAATGTAAGGACAACATAGTAAAACTAACTCCTAAATTTTTCCCAAAAAAAAAAACCACCCCAAAAAACCCCACCAGAAAACACTTTGTGTTTTTTTTTTAAAGCTTTCAAAAATGTTTTGGGTAGTGAGACAAATAATTTATGAGCAGCATCTTCAACCACCAGAAGATGTTCCATATGTTGAGCATTACAATCTTACACTGACATAAGAAATGGGCAAAGACACATGAAGCAGCACTATACAGGGTCCCTAAAATTACAGTATACTGCTGTGGAAAAGCAAACTGCCAATGCTGACTGCTGTCTAATATAAAAGCAGTATAATTTTAAAAAACCCAATACAGAAAGTGAATCTACCCTGCATAAGCATGCTGCTGTCTTCTGTTATTAGAGGTTTGATGGGCCACAGACAAAACCATAAAAACACAATCAACAGCATCTACAGGGTCTCTTGTGTGTAAGTTCAGGAAATCCTAAGTCAAAATTTCTAGGCTATATATACTTAGATGTTCATAATTTTAAACTTTTCTTAGAATTTTGTGATATGAATGAAACAGGCAATCAGAAAAAGTAGTAAGGCTGTAAGTAAAACTACAGCAGACACAGACAGCCTGTTCTTCTACTACTAGTTATGGCTGAATACACATAAAAACAAGAATGGAGTGCATCTTGGCTTTTGTTTCTCATAAACCATCCAAAATATCATAAAAACAATAATCTCAAATCCCCTGCCTTTTTTCACTTCGTTGTCACAAAGTTTTCCTGAGTAAGTAACTCTCTAAAAGTTCCTATGTTAAGACCAGCTTCAGACCAGACATTGACTAACAAAGCAGTACTCCTTGCTTTCTGCACTACAAACACAACCTGAGTGAATCCCTAAGCCTACAGAAGCGCTTCATCTCTTCTTCAGCAAGATCAGTGCAGGATACCTCTCTATGCTGTTAAGAACCCATGTTGGTGTTTATACACCTTCACACAAACAACCAAAAATCCAGTGTCCAGCAGGGGAGTGTCTCCTCATGGATACAGGACAGGATGATCCTTTCCACCATTTGTCTTTTCAGTGAAAATATTTATTGCTGTAAAAGTAATCCACCCACAGAGACATACAGCAGTATTTGTAACAGAGTGCATCCATCACGTGTTACTGAAACACTTCAGGGAAGACTGCATAAAAGAAAAATCAAAGTGCTTTGAAGAGAACTATCTCCTCCCTGTCACCATGAAATCTCACATCAGTAGCATTCATCTCAGCTTTAAAATTATAAATATGCTTAGAAGCAAAGATTAGTTTCAGTTAATTTCCACTCTCAGTTATTTACTAACACTCAAAACATCAATAAAAATTTCTAACTTTATAAAGCCTTCTCTTAGAAAAATTCAAAAAACACTAAAAAAAGGTAACCGTCTTCATTTTATGACATGGGAAACTGAAAAGTGTTAAGGTGCATGTAAATAATAAAATACTGCCTGAGCTAAACTGAACTCAGCTGCTTTGTTTCCTGACCTTTTTCCCCAACCATCAATGTGTATTCCTCTCAGAGTGTAATTCTGAGTTCTCCCAAAATGACTCTGCTTTTCAGAAAGAGGAAAGAGCTATCCAAAACTCCATTTTTCCACAGAAACAAGGACAGTGTTTAAGCATCTAGGAAATAGGTTTAGGAAACAACAAGTAATACTTGTGGATTGTTTACTAACAATGAGAACTGCCAGCCACATGAATGCTCAGAAGAATACATGATATAATGAGAAAGCTGTGCCCAGTCTATGGAAGCCATTCAAAAGATCACGCACATCAGTCTGCTGAGCTAAATGAACAGCTCTGCACGGGGACACACTTTGAAGTAAAGGGAAAAAGCAGGAACAAAGGGGAAAAAATACAAAATTACCAAGTATAAGAAACTATCTATTGGTGAAAGCTGAAACCAAAGCCAGTGACTTTCAGCTATAGGAAGATACATTCAGTTGGATTAGAATGAAGAATGAGACAAAAGAACAGAAATTAATCCTGAGACTAAAGGTCAAGAAAAGTTCCAACTGAGATTAATTTAATTCGTAAAAAAAGGAAGGGCAGATAAGAGGACCTGCATGTCACACTAGAGTAAAAGAGTAAAAGCTGTCACATGTTCTGCAGCAGACAGGCAGTGGGTGGTGGCAAGCAAAGACAGTATCTGTTTAATTGTGTTAGCACTGCCCAGCAGTGGAGTGCTTTGCACACTCTGAAGTGCCAAATAGTGGTAAGTATTAGAAATATAAAGATCAAAGGCTGAATAGGAACACTGCAAAACAACAATGAGAATTACCTAGCACAAATCATTATGACAAAGAAGTTCCAAGTGCCAAAAGAAGTTGCACCACATGATAATGTAAGCAGTTTTGGAGGAGACTGGTGGGAAGGACAAAAATTGAAAACAACTAAAGTGTAGATGAAAAGGCCAATTACCTGGCTTCACTTAAATGTTCAAATTGAGACAGTCCCCCAGTCACACCTGCTGAAGTCAATACCTTAAAAAGTGCTCATTCTCACTAGTACTAGTTGAGTTCAAAAGGAAATAGACTTCAAGCACTTACAGTACCAGCTAGATCACCCAGTAAAGGCATTACAGGATAGCAATGAAAAAGCACTGAAAGTGAACATTACAAAAACCTAGAAATGTGACTGTAATGAACAGCTGTTTATAAAAGGAAAGTTGAGAGTTTTTACCCTCTAATAGCTTTTATTCCCCAGAAATGCAAACTCAACACGTGTAAGACACTCAATAAACCAAGCTGGCTAAACTACGTATTTGGTGGGAAGGTGCAGCAGAATATCAAGACTTCAATTTTCATATAAAGAAAAACTGGCTTTAAGTACCAAATTTATTGCAAACAATACAATAAGATTGGGGAGAAAATGGACTTCTTATAAGCTCATCCTACTCCTCAGTTGTTCACCTGATTGGTTTTGGTTATTAATTATTTTGCTCCAGTTGAAAATGATTGCTTCCTCTATATCAGACCTGGAGCAGCTGTTTATTCCTTCAGCCTAGGACATCTATTAGCTTCATTTTCATTCATATGGTCATTCAGACATTAGTCACCTGCTGGAGAAGTACATTTTTACATAAAAGCTCTCATCTAATGTCTGTTCAGTTTTGCACTGTCTGTCACACCAGAACACTGTAGCTGCATCCTCAGTCTATACCAGAAAGGTATCATCCAATTTTTGTGAGAAGTTTCTGGTATCAATAGGAAAATAAATGGCTAATCAGGCAGAGGCTTGAAGAGGTAGTGCCATACCCCAGAGAACACTGAGAAGATTGAGGACCACTTGCACTTATTAACAGCTGACCTAGATTGCCTCTTGGAAGAGGGGTACCTCAAATGAAGGAAGAAAGTGTGCTACCTGCAAAACTACAAGATGTCACCACAAAGAATTGTTCAGTTACTAATTATCGGGGTGCTGACAGGAGAAAAGTCCCATCTGGTTTAGATAAATTCCAGCAAAAGAAAGCTTTGTCCAAATGCTCTGACAAAAAAAAAATTGGAAATTTCAAAAACGTTAAGCATAAAATAAAGCTAGTAGAGTGTTGACAACATTGTAGAGAAAGGATAAGTTAGGCCTAATAGTCAAAGCAATAAAACATGTCAAAAAAATCCATCATTCCAACCTTTATTTTAGGCAAGTTCTGCTCTAAAAATAAAATCCAATGTGCTTCACCTTTAGCCAAATGTCCTGAGGAAAAACTATTTTAACTTTTGCATCTGCCCACTCAGTTTGGTAGTAGCCCCATGGTTATGATGGATTCTTTCTCCATCGTCTCAGAAGGGGGGCAAGACATGAAAGTATCATGAGAGTCTCACTCCTCTACAAACACTCCTGCAGTTCAAGAAAGAAAGCAGCCCAGCAGTATGGAAAACTTCTGTCCCTCCTGCACACATCCAAACTGCCCTAAGAGTAAGCACAATACAAACACACAGTTCTGTCAGTCCTGCACCTTCAGCAAGAACTCTCTTATTTTAAGCAATCTCAATTAAAGAAAATTGAAATTAATTTAGTTCTGTACTGTACCCTTTTGACCTCATTTAGGCCTTAGACCTCACAGTAGCCCACAGCAAAACGCACGGGTGGCAGCAGTACTGGTCAGTAAGTGTTGGACATCAGTGCCTTCAATACTGAAATAAGTGCCAGTTCTACAAAGGGCCATGCCCTGGAGAGGATGGACCACAGAGGCTCCAAAATGGAAGTCAGGACTTACAGCAGCAAACAGATATAGGTTTCTCTCTTCTACACACAAAACTGTCTTTCCTGTGCAGGTAATGTATTTTTTGGCACAGGTGGGACTAGGTTTTGATTTGCAGATATAAACTGAACTATTTCTCAACTTGGTGAAAGGCTTGTTTCTGCTATGTATAATGTACAGAGAAATATAATGATTGTATATATTATACACCTGCTAAAAGTCAAAATACTATGCTCTTTTTTTCCAGCATCATGGAAACCATCTCCCATGGACATTCTGGACCTGCACAATACAGAAAGGTACTACCTAAAACTAACGGTCATTTTCTACACCTGATAAAATGTGAGTGAAATTTCAGAGAAAGAACCAGCAGCAATTACAGAAGCATGAGTTCTGTGACTGAGTCTTTAGAGACCTCTCTGCCTCATCAGAATTATCTTGAATATTACAGGGTGACACTTAAAGCACTTCCTGACAAGAAGATTCGCTTCTTGCGAGACATGAGTGGTGTTTAAACATCAGAAGGGCACACCACTCAGAGCCCAGGATTCACTTATTCATTCACTATTACTCAAAGATCACAAATTATAGTTTAATACCATCATCAAAAAGAATTACAACCTTTCTTTCTGTCAGCAAACCCTGAACCCTGACAGAAAATTTCTGATTTCCAGGTGCTTACCATTATAGCTACACCACTGAAGTGATAAGAAAGTCAAAAGTGACTGAACACAGACTTAGGCTGACCTGCCCTTTCATATCTAAATGCAAGCTTCTTTTTAGCAAAGCCATAACAGCACTCACATCTATCATTAATGCCGCTAAATTGCAATTAGAGCTGGCAAGTATCTAGTTCAGAGAGAGCAGCAAGCAGCAGGTGTACCACCAAGTGATGCCATGTTCCCACCTTCCCTTCAAATAGTCTTTGCTACAGAAGCTCCTGGCATTTTTGGGCAGGGGCAGACCAGAAGAAAAGTTCTCACACAATTTTCTCTCACTTCAGGGAAGCTATATATACAGCCATACCAGCAAAGAGACCACAATTTCTAGTTCCATATGTTTCCTGACGGTATTTCTGCAGCCTTCACAGCTTCTATTATTAATTAAGGTCTTGTAACTTCAGGGAGGTAGATACCACTCATTCATTTACACACAAAATCACCAACTTTGAACAAGGTCAGTTGCAGGAGAGCCAGGAATGGATTAATACATTTTTCTGGGCAGAATAAGTACTATGATCATATGCACTGACCTCCTGCACAGTGCAGGCCACAGCATTATAGCCAGTAATTTCAACACTCAGACCATAACTTCAGTTTGAACTAGAGCTTATCTTTTAGAGAGATATTGAGCCCTGATTTAGAGATGTCAGGTGATGGAAAATCTTCCATCCAACTTAAAAAATTGTTCCAGTGATTAATTACCCACACTTAGAGATGGGTTCCTTATTTTAAGTCTCAATTTGCCTAGCTTTCACTTTAGTCATCAATCCTCATTACACATTTTCTGCTCCAAAAAGATTAAGGAGCAGTCTACAATCAGAGATCTCTTCCCTGAACAAGTATCTGTAGGCTGTCTTCAATTCCCCTCTTGACCTTCACTTCTATAAACTCTAGAGTGAGTTTCCTCGTCTCTCTACTCAAGTTATGACACTCTAAAATACACATCCTTAGGAAGTAAGCTATCACATCATTTTTATAGCCTCCTTCTCAAAACTTCCAAGTTTACTATGAAATGCTACTTTTGATGCAAAGGACAAAACCTTAAATCCTTACTTTGTTAATGGTCGCCAATGTCACATCCAAGGCAATTCCAATGCATGAATATTCCTCTACTTGTACAGCCCAGTTTTCCCAGCTAAGAATTAGAGGGAGCACATACTTAACTGGCTAAAAAGTTTCCCAGCTCCCTTTTCAGAGCTACTGCTTCCAAAGTCTTTGTTACTAGAAGCAGGAATTTGCCACAGGCTGTATTAAGAAATCAATTACCTAAATGAGCCCACCTCACCAGCTATTAAAAAAAAATCTAGGCTGATTGATTTTCCCACATCAGTATTTGTCTCTTCATGGTAATTTTAACAGCTGTGTCCTTTATCTGCTCATAACATTACACCCATTACCTCTTCCATGCTCTTGATGAAATAAAGGGGTGCATGTACGGCACACATCATCCACAGTGCCATCTCTCCCCTTCCTCAAGGGTGTCACTGCCACAGTTATTAACTGACACTGCCCTTTATTTTCCATTGTCTAGGCATCACTAGAAATCAGAACAGATATTTTACACATCAATTGTTTCACCTTTAAAAATATTTTTGGAATAAATATTCAGGTCTCAGAGGCTTAAGACCCATGAATACAGTACACATTACACATGCAGGATACTCTATGATCACTGCCACCAGACTATTCTGAGATAACAACTGGCACTTTTCCAAATACAGAGTAAGGAATTTGCTGATGACTACTCCTTTCTTTGCACTACCAGTGGCCATTTCAGATATTCATCACTCACACTCCGTAAGGGAATGTTTTTTAATTAAATAAATCTTTCAGAATTTAAACTTATTCACCACAGCCAAGTTTATGGTGAACTATTTTTTTATTGTGATTGTTTGATTTTGTGGTGCCTTTTTTTTTTGTTTTAAACAAATCCACATTAATTCCTATAGTTTTCTTTTTCAATTGCTTGCACTCAATCTCTCAATTTCTATTTCCTTCCCCTCAACCCAAAAAGGACCATGCTCTGTAACTCTATCACACCACATTTAAGCACCACACAGAAAGCCACGAGGACTTTCATATATTTCACTATGCACAATCAGTCTCAAATAACATGGTACTCCATGACCCTTACATGTCCCAGCCACATAAAGTAAAGGAAGATGCAAATCATTTTGACAAATATATTCCTTCAATATAATAAGAAAGGATCATACATAGCCCAGATATATTTGGTTCAGAACTCAATACTGACAAATCCAACACTGCCTGTTATCTCGTTTTGTCCAGAGAGAAATTCTTCAGCTTCCAAGTCAGAAAGTGATCCAGGGAAACTGATGGCCCAAATGCTTAACAGCTAGCTACCAATGCACATACAATATATTCCTCTGCAGGAAGATTTTCCTCAAATGCTATCAAGCTTCAACTACCTCATGCCTATGGATTAAAACCTTAATAACATTATCAAAAAAACCTCAAAAATAGCTGGGATACAGGTCCAGTTAACAACTAGATCACCAGTCTCAATACAACAATTCAGAAACTGCAAGATATTCCCACTAAATACTCAGGAGAGCTACAGAAAGTACTTTAGTTTTGACTTCCAGATCCAAACTATCATGTATTCCATTAGGCTGCTCTAGTCACAGTACCTGCAGAAAAGAAAGAACCCTTTCTCCCTGATGGTAAGGGCTCAGTAAAGCTCTACAGGAAGAACTCCCAAAACAGAATCTAATTATGGAGCCCATTATTTGCAGTAATGGGCAAGAACAGCAGCTTACCATCAGGAAAAGGTGAGGGTAAGTACAGTTACCTTTGGCAGCAAACAGATTCACACTGGGGTTCCCATTTAAGACATGTTTTTAAACTCAAGGAGATCTTTCTGAAACCAGGTTATCTTATTTCCTTCAGGATAAGCTTTAAAGCAAAGAGAAAGCAATTCTGAAGTGTGATGGCCTATGACATACCAGAGTTCAGGCCACAGTCATAAGGATTCCTGCTGCCTTTGCAATTTATGAAGGTGGGTTCACAGCCACAAATGCTGTTTACACACTGAAAAGGGGGGCACTTCCCCCCAGAGATGGATGAAATCAGTGTTTCATTTTCTCTCCCTTTTAGAAAGCTGAACAGATCCAGTAATATTGACCTTTTCTATTTAGCAATATTTTACAATGTTCACAGCTTACAAATTTTATTCTGTTAGTTTTCTTCCCTCCCTATGTTAAATATAGCTTTACCTGCTTCTTGGTCACCTTCTCATTCCTTTTCCCTCCTTGTTTTCCTGCATTCATCTCCTTTGTGTTCAACCACCTTTCCCACTTTCAAGAACCATTTCCCTAGACTCTTCATCCCCATATACACATGCTACTTAGATGGGAACAGCAGAGAAAGGAAAAATGCATTTCTCCAGAAACACTGTGAGTCAGCAGGGCTGGTTAAAAAAAATACTTCTACTGATAACTTGGCACAGGAGTCTCTCAGGCTACTGTCTGTCCTAATGAAATGAGTAATAAATGAAAAGGAAGGAGGAAGAGGCAGTTTAGACTTCATGTTCTGAGGTAGGGCTGCCTCTTCTAAAACAGCCCTCTGAAATATACCATTTCAGGTAATACAAAGAAAAATATTGTTTCATCTGTGTGCCTCACTCAAGTAAATCAGAAAGTTTCATTTGTGCTGGGACAGTTCCAGTGGTGCCAGTCTGCACCCTGAGGCATAAGGAATGCAGAGCTCTGAGCACAAGACCAGCTGTGCAGCCCTCCCACATCAATGTGGAGAAAATCCTCTCTGCTAAGTGAAAGTTATATAAATGAGAGAGCAGATAGCAATGAAACATTCAGCCAGGAAAGTAGGAGAGACCTGGAGAGCCTTATACTGGCTAGGACTTTTTATAAGTTCAATTGAGAGGGCTGGAAGAGTAAATTCAGTTATATTCAGGATAAGCAGCCACAAAAAAGTCTCAGAAGTGCAGCACTGGAGCTTAATGAAAGTAAGTAGCCTTAGACAATAAAAGCAAACACCAGGTTTCACCCATCTAGCATCCTAGGTTATTAAATGTTTCTTAAAAGTTGCATGGCAGGAAAGATTAGCATAGGCTAAAGCTCTGAATACAAGAAGGCTTTAAAGCCCCACTTGCACTCCCTGTTTTGTCACTCCTCTTGGAAACCCCTTCTGTCCCCAGCATGTGCTTTAGGCCTGTCCCAACCTTTCTGTAAACACACAATGGACAGCAAAATTTCCAGTCTAGAAGGCAAAAAAGGGAAAATTTTAACTAAGGCAGGTGATTTATTCTCTCCAAACCAGAAATCATCAGCACACCCTCCTCACATACTTACTTTTACTACAGTTTAAATTCTGCACAGAAAAAAAAAGAAGGGGGAAAGAACTGCACACAGGAGAAAAACCCCACACATTCCCAGCAAAGCCAAGCCCACAGACCCTCCTCCAGCCCCACGACCTGCAGCTCTACAGAGCCTGCCCACATCTCTCGCTCCTGGTGAAGAGAGCAGAGGCCAGGAGGAGGCAGACCCAGGGCAGCCGCCCCAGCACAGCTCTGCCCCGCTGCAGCCCCCAGCACCTCCCCAAGTGCCTCAAATGGCCCCACAGCAGCTGAGCTCCAGCACTTCAGTGACTGCACCTGCTGCCCCACTCCATCTGTTACTTATCAGGAGAGAAGACTTTTCAAATGTAGTATTTTCTTGGGCTTTTAATAGCAGAGATACAATGAGCCAACAGACCTGGAAGAAAAGGCCTCAGTCTGTAAAAGCAGAGGCAATGGCTCGTGCTAGACAGTGGGGAGGTATTACTGCTGTCAAAGGTAAGGGGGAGAAGACAGAATATCACAATGCAGAGACTGGTAGAAGCTCCCACAAGACACATAGCCAGTCACCTCCAAAGAAAAGCCAGCCCTGGATGGCTGGGGACAGAAGAAGGGTGCCATGTCATGAGGGGAAGGCCTTTACTGGGCAATCACAGGACTTCAATCTCACTTTCCCAGCTGCTTGGGTCACACCTTTGGGAAAGGAAATGCCTACATAGCTTCTGTCCCTATCACTATTGAGTGAGAGTATTCTCTGCATGGTCTAGCCATGCAAAAATGGTACCAGGTTCCATCTGTCCCACCCTGATGTCAAGACATATCCCCTATATCCCCTGACATTCACTCAGAAGAGCTAAACCAGCACTGGTTTCCAGCTCTCTCGGGGGATTCCAACTAGATTCAAGTTACTTTCCTCATACCTTGACAATATCTTAGGTGGAAACCAACTCCCATATTCCTGCAGCAGGCCCAAAGTTTTATGAAGAACCTCAGGAAGGACTGCAGCTCCCATCAGCCTCTATCTGCTGAGGATGCACATAGTATGGGACAGGCTGGTCCGAGCTGAAGACTGCACAGCTTTTTGCAAACTCCAGTTAAAAAAAAAAAAAGGCACTGAGATGGTCTATCAAAAGGCACTGTCTGATGTCAAATGACTGATGTATCAAACCACCAAAGTGTTACAATTCAGGGCACTGCCATTCCAGTAATACTACCAGAGGATCCAAATAATGCCAAATAGGATGAGCCTAACTTTGAGCACTGGCAATGAGGTTCAGTGAATATTGGTTCTGAAAAAAGGTGCATACAAAGGATTTTAATAAATTTGACTAAATTCATGGCTTTACTACGTATATTTCACGTATAATTGGCAAATGCCCCTTATGATTTAAACGGATTTGTAAATCCTTAGTGAAGATACAAATTTTAAGACAAATGTACTGAATGGAGATGCATCCAGATAAAAAATATTTCAACCCAGATGTTTCGTAGATCAGAAATCAGTTCTGAGTCATATGGGAGGTCAGGATAGATCATAATGGCATCTTCAGGCCTCAAAATGCATGATGTAAGGCAAATGATAATACCTAAAGATGTACTGGTAAATCTGAACTCTTGAAAACAGATTATCATAGACAATTCAATGTGTTTTGCAGAAGATGTGTGACTCTGTGGAGTACTTAAATTTGTTGTTCATGAACTGTGTGTACTAATGTGGATTCTATGACTTCTGTGATCATTGTCCCAGCACTTCATATAGGGCACCTTACTTTCTCCAGTGAGGAGCTTGTACCACACTGATTGCTGTTTCCATGATTTTCAAATCAAACTAATAATAAGTCTTCAACTAAGCATTTAAATTAATATATGAGCATAACATCTGAATTTGAGGTTTGCTATTAGTCACATATTCCCATCAGGGTGACAGTTAACAATTCAATTACCAAACCTTCAAGGCCTCTTTGTAGCAATACTTGTCATAGAATCCCACTAGCAGTGATTCACATCCTTCCCAGTCCTTCTCAGTTTGTGACTAACACTGAAATACTGAAGTACAGGCTTACAAGCAAAATTGTCTACTCAATTTGTATGACCCTCTAAAGCAGTGACACGGTCAAGTCTGCAGTGTGACACAGCAGACTGTCCTCAGTGCTTCTTCAGACAAGCTTAGATTATCAAAACTGGTATTTAGTTTTTGACATATATAGCTTTAGGAGTATTGAACACAGAAAATCTCCTGACAAAGATGGGAGCTGGAAAACCAACCCCACATTTTGGAAAATGCTGATTCCCTGTCAGATCCCCTCTCTAGGTGGAATATTTTTGTATTTTATTTTTAATTTATTCAACATCCTCTAGGCGCTGCAAATGATAGATTAGATGGCTGTAATTTAAATATTCAGTGTCAGTATAAAACAAACAGCCTGATTCCTTCTGAGAATAAGTATTTCTTAGCAGCAGTAGTTCAGCCTGTAGATTATTTTTTCCATGTTACTATAAAGGGGAAGATGCTAGCAGATATCACAGTTCAGTGTTTAGCAAGCAACAGAGTGCCAAGAATTGTCACCAGATGAACTATTATAATGAGGGAAGAAAGAAATGCTAGATCTGTCAAGTGGGAAGGAGATGCTTGTGGGCTTTTGCTCTGCAGAAGGTAGACAATTGGTTCAATTTAGCACTACCTGCTCTGAAACTTTCTGTCCAAAAAACCCTTGAGAATTCTTGGCTTGGAAGAAATATCAACACAAAATCAATTAGCAGCAAAATTGTACTTTCCCAACTGGACCCCTTTTGGATCAAAATTATTCAAATTCATAGGATTAATCTCTCATGACTCAAAAATCAGGAATTTGAGAGTAGGATCAAATGTAGTATAGATGTAGTATTTTTGAGGGAACTAATTCTCTTTGTGGGGAGGCTGGAGAGAAGAGCTTTTGCATGACAGGATACTTCCACATTCTTTCTTCTTGACTTTTTAAATCCATATGTCAAAAGTTATATATCAATTTAAAAAATCTGAGCCTATCTGAAAAAACATCAAGGACAGTCTTCTGTCTCACACGTCAGATTTGTCTTTAGAAGGTCATAAAGATGGAGCAGACAATTCTGTTCATAAAGTCTGTAATTCCCACAATTAAAATCCTCCAGAACACTCCAGTAACAAAAAATAGTGGACAGAACCACACTCCAGCAGGCACAGTTTTGATGGTCTTACTGGTCCAGAGTAAACCTGCTTGAAAAGTGGAAGTGTAGAGCATAGAGAGAGTGGAATTTCTGAACACACAGGGCTCAGCTGGCAGCCTGAGCTTGGGTGTGAGTGCTGGCTCCCTCTGCAGGAGTGTGACAGCCCTATGGCCAGTGAAAGAATAACATTGGAAAAAACAGAAAAATTAAATGGACTCCTAAGTCTCTTCTGTTAAGCAAACCAAATCATTTCTTGTTAGTACTGAAGAGCAAAATCTCCTTTGAAATGACTGAAAGCAAAGGCTTGGGGAAAGGGCACTGGACACCAGCAGTCATTGTGCTGCTGATGACAGAGCATGGAGGACAGCAAGGATCCTGGATAATTCAGCTGGTGGAGTCACATTTCCTCTTATTTTTACTGGAAATCCAAAGCCCTTGTCTTTTCATGTGACTTCATGTACATCCTGTACCAGCATTTAGTTGCCTGCATCAGCACCCCAACTTTTGTCTCAAGCTGCCACACAGCTGTAGAAATTAAACTTCACTGACACTCTCATTTATATCTTTCCCTCATGAAAAAGCAGGTAAAGTCATGGAAGATGCAGAGTGCCATGGAGAAAGAAAAATTTAGCAAGCAATGCTAGGCATAGATTTTTAAACCTGGTGCTTATTTTTATCTCAGCAAAAAAAATACTTGCTCCTGTTGAAAATCTCTGTCTTAGCACTCACATTTTTGACAGTGGTTTTGGTGAAAGTAGAAACACAATCTTAGATCTGCCTTGAAAAGATAGGACATGCAAGCTCAGCTGGCTTGTTCTAGCTATTTACAAAGCAGTTAAAAGGGTTTCTTTCTTCTATACCCTTGGCATGAACAAATCAATAAAAACATAAAAAGATTGGACAGAGTGAGAGAAAAAATGACTGACTGGCAAGATAAATAGATTCTGTAAAGACACAAAACCATGCAGAACCATTAAGGCCCATAGGCCAATTGATAGATGCACTCAGTAAACATACACTGTGCAAGAGTGTTCAGCAATTGCAGCTGAGAAATTCTAAAGACAGAGGCTCTCCCAGAAGTCAGGAGGCAAAGAAAAATGGCTCCAATCTATAACAAAAGATTACATGCACACACACACTGTAGTTTTGAGCATGATTTCCTCTTTTATATTCCAAGGCTTGGACATTGCTTTGTATGTTCAGATCAAAGCAGCAGCTGTCAGAGCTCTGGCATTGTTTGGTGTTATTTATAGAAGGGCAGAGAACAATTATTTTCAAGGTATATGAGGGCTCCAAAACAAACAGGTTAAGACCAAGCTGAAAGAATTTGGAAGCCAATTTGCCACATGTTACATATTATACACCCAGCTCAGAAGTGCAAGCCCTCATTACCTCTCTGCTCTGACTTGAGAATAGTTGTTCACTTAAAAAAAATAAAATTAATATTCTCTTCTCATGAACAGATGACCCTCCCTTCTCATATATTTCTCATGCTTTCCCACAGTGAAAAAATGACTGCACTCTACTTTTAGACATCTAAAATCGACCTTGTCAAAACTACCATGTCTTTCATTATTTTTGGATCTTTCACCCTCTCTTGTTATTTAAAACTAGTCTCTTTTCAATTTCTTTCTATCCCCTCACATATAATTTAGTCTCTTCCAATAAAAACTGTTCTTCCTCTGCATTTCCTCCATGCCTTGTTTACCTAGCAAACATTCCACATTTTTTCAAACATCATCCAAGAACTTATTTCATTCTTTTATATGGGATGCACATTAAAATTCTTTTCCTGATAATACTTGTCTTTCTGCTCTGACTCAAATTCAAAAGGAATACTGCCTTCTTATGTCAGTAGGAAACTGAATCATATTCCAATCATGTGTGTCACTAGGCCTTGTATGTACATACATCTCTCTCTCCGTAAGTTTATATGAAATTAAATGCCAGGAAACACAGATAAAAACAGAAAAATTCTGATCATATGTATAGAGCTGATAATCACATGAACACTCCTGTACTACATGAAGATGTCTATGACATAATTGCATAATTAGAAAAAAATTTCAGAAACAATCCACTTCAGTTTCATCTCAGATTCCAAAACAACAATTTCATCAAAGCTGTGAAGTTTAATGCCAGCAGTGTTTCCTGACCTCCTGCCACTTACCAAGGTAAATCACAGGAGCCACATCTCTAGACATTTCCATGACTGCAAAGAGAAAGCCAAGTCTACAGGCACAGCTTCAGTCACACCTGCAATGACATTTCCCAGTGCACGAGCCAAAGGGAAACCACACTGACATAAAACCATCATAACATTAACAGGGTAAGTAGATCATACTGCCATGGGACAGAGGCAGCATCATCTCTGCCTTTATCTAAAGAATTAATAATTTTTCAGCACACAAGCAAATTTTATCTTTAGCATTTCTTCCCACAGCAACTAAGGCCATGTCTCTAAGGTAGCTATCTAGTTCTGGTATATAGTAATGAAAGAAGCAAAACATCATATATGGAGAGTGTCATAAAGCAGGTAACCTGTACCCAGTCTGCAGATACTGCAGCTATGCAGAGAGAGATATGCAATTATGTGCAAGCCAGTATAATTTCTTAATGTCAACCACATCATTCTGGCCTAATTATTCTGTCTTTTTTATGGAAATTACAACTGAATCTGAAGTACAGTGCATAAATACCAAGCCTATAAACCCTTACATACTAACCACATTTACAGCAGTCCAGTTATTGTTGATGCAGGAGACTGAGCATTTGTTTCATTGTTGTTTAAGGATCAGATTCATCATTTCACACTGTTTCTGGAGATGAAGGCACTGGTGTAGGAAACACAGTTATCTCCTTCAATGTGCTTTTCTCAACAAATTCAGAAAAATCAAAGCACAGAAGAGAAACAACTGCTAATAACACTTTAAAATTTCACTGTAAGATTTGATCATGTATGGATAGAACATTGCACACACTTATTTTTGTAAATATTTCCATATCTTCCTGCTAATTTAAGTTAGTTTTCTTTATTGCAGTTTAATCTGGCTTTTTTACTTCCATTGGTGTGGCATTTTTCATGGAATTGATGGTATATCTATCTAAATAACTACATCTAAAATTAAACATATGCCATGGATTTGATTTTTTTCAGGAAACTAATTACCACACATAAAAGAAAAAAATTTGCTTGCTGTGATTCCACCAAAATGAACCAGCCGGACAATCTGGCCTTTAACATTTTGAAAAACATTTCCTCTTACTCCCACTTATTACTGTAATGTCATGGGTAATAAACAGAAATTCTCAATTCTTTCTCATAGGCACTAAATATGTTTGCACAATACCTTTGTACTTATGATATTAAAGCCTTTACAGACATTCATAACTTCAGTTCTTGAAGCCTTCTGGCAAGAAGGTCACTATTATTATCTGCACACCACTGAAAAGATTAAATTCTGATAAATAAATTATTTGCCCAGAGTCTTGATACTGCAGAGTTATGTAGAGACAATGATGATGATGATTATTATTACTATTACTATCTGGGGACTCTGAGGTGATGTTGATTTAAGAAGCCTCTATCAGGCAATGCTCCTGACAATTACCAGGACGTGCAGGTGGCTCCAAATTGCCCACTGGAGGAGGCTGAGTTAGCTTCCAGCTTCAACCCATTCTCTGGAAGATCTTAGTCCTCTTCACTGACTAAAGAGAGATCAGTGTCAACAAACTAAATACTGCTTAATTTAATCATTAGTCTAAATATGAATGCCCATACACTCCCTCTATGCCTTTTATCCTTGAACACATTTGGACAATAAAATCTTCAGAAGAGATTCTGTCTCTAAGACATCCTGTAAAAATCTATGGCTATCCATAAATAGGTATTATTCCTATCAGCAAGAATCAAAACTAGGTTTTTCTTCCTACAGACCTGAAGCACTTAATATCAAACCAGAAGTAGTACTATCCTGTGATGTGAAGGCACCAAAAGGATGTTTTTATCAAAGGACAGGCTACCTGTCTACTATGTCAACATACTGGTATTCTCTGATATTAGGTAGCAATAAGGTTATGAATGTAAATTAATTCACCTACCAAAACTGCCTCATCTTTTTCAAATATAAGTATTCTGGTCTCTCTTGCCTGTGAACATACAAGAGCTGGCCTCTGCAGAAGGCTGTGGAAGTGAGGTAGGAATAGGGATGCTAGGCCCTGTCTCTAGCTACTATGGAAATCCCAGAAGCTATAGACAGAATTCTCAGTACTCAAAGAAAGTAAGTTTGAAGTTTGGACCAACCAAACAGGAAGAGAACTGGGGCAGTGGACTGGTGATTGAAGTGATTTAGAAACATCTGTCTCTCTAGATTAACAGTTCCACAGCAAAATGAACCATTATGGCCTGTTGACTAATAGTATTCTGATAAACTAACAGTAAGCAGAGCAATGTACAACACTAACCACCTGATCTTCCACTGCAAGATTTTCTACACTCAGTAAGAACTGACTCAAACTTCCCTACAGTCTCTGATGCTCAGAAATTAGAGTTTGAGATTGTTTCACCTCTGTGTTTGCAGAGAAATTGTACACCAGTGGTTTTGTTAGTACTTCAGATAATTTTCTTCACAAAGTGCTGATTTTAAAATGTGGTTTCAATGCTCTTGGGAGATTTCTTCCTAGATTTTCCTCTGCCCTTGCAAAATGTGAACAGGATTTACACTGGATCTACTACAGTTTCAGAAGACTGACTGCTATTTAGAAGCAAAAGGTCTGAAACTATTGTCACATGAGACTGAATGTGAGGTTTATTCCAGTAGTGATGCAATTAAGTGTTCACATTTCATGGGTAGCATTTTATCCCTAACTGATCAGTTTGAGGTATACTTGTAGTTAGCAGCTAAGCACTTTTCTTTAAACCAGCATGCAGCCTGCAGCTTTCCAAAAAGTGCACTGGCAAGAAATTCAATCACATCTCCTTCTCGCAAAAGTTGGATCCCTCCATATACTATTGGTGCAGTAAGGAAACAAGAGCGAGTAAGAATGCATAATCTTTCTTTTTGCTCATATTTTCCTCTCTACTAAAACTTGTAGTGTCGCACCAGGGTTGAATGGCTGCAACAAAGCTGTCCATCACTGTCAGAGGTGCTTGAAGAATGGTACCATATTAGGGCAGGTTTGAAAGCCCATAATATCACTGCTACTGCTTCTGCACAGTTTGTCCTTCACTAATTCCATGGTGACAGTAATTCCGCCATTATTGCAGCCTCATAAGTATTAAATCATCAGCATCAGTATAATACTCTAAAAATAAAAAAAATGCTGAAGAACTCTTCAGAATTTTAGGCTCAAATCTTAAATTACTATGAAACAGAATCAAATATTCTTTCAGTAGTGTGATCAAAAAAGATGCCAAAATAAAGCAATGCTTTTGCCCATTTTCAGATTAAGCTAAGAAAAACCAAACGCAGAAATCTTACATGAAAACGTGTTCATGTTTACCCATGGAGTCTCAACATAAAACAGGTCCCCAGAGGTAAATACATTAAAACACACAGCTTTGCATTCAAAGCTGAGTGACTGAGATCCTCAGCCTTCTCAGATCTAAATCATTCAGATCATGGTGTTTGAATTAGGCAGCTCTCCTAACATGAACACATATCTATCTGTTCAAGAACTCAGATTTTCTTAATTTCTTTCACAACAGGAAAAATATACAGAACCTCTCATGTGTCATCATTTCAGTTCTGAAAATTTCCCCATAGTATTTAGGAGTAGATCTCTTAAGGCCTTAAGGTCTGATTCTTCACAATTGCTGAAATCCTGTGAAATTTAACAGCAGTTGACTACATTCAATACCTCTGCAAAATAGAGCTAAAGTAGAAAAACATCTTAATAACCTCCTAATAGACTACTGAAAACCATAGTTTCAGCAATCAGAATGACAGAAAGCTGGCTCTTTTCCTCTTACAGTACAGAAATAATTGAAATTTGAAAACTATAAAAAGTGATGCAAGGAAGAGGAATAGATTTGTATTTTAACTCCATTTGAGTGAATTGGACAAAAAGGCTTTGCTTGGAAGGGCAAAGAAAAGTACCTCTCTCAAAATAAGGAAGAAATATTTTTTTATGATGCAACAAAATTTACCTGAAACAGGAAAGTATCTTTTACTTTTCACTTTTCTATTACCCATAGTGAGGGAGGTGGCTGGCTCTCATTCACAGTAACATTTTCCCACACTGCACCTTCCACATTGACACTTTGCAATTTGAAAGGAAACATTCTCCAGCCCTTTGTCTCCCTAAACAAATTTCAGAGCCCAAGTTCTTTATCCTGTTTTTCAATAGCTCCCATGCAAGAGTCACTCTTTGTGCAATGGTGAAACACACATATTTTTCAAGTTTATCTTGGCTCAACTCAAAAAGCATCAGACTGAATTTATAGTAAAGAAAAGCACAAGATCTTGTGGAAATTTAAAGTCAGAGGGGGTTTTTTATGAAATGAACATCAGATGCAGTTCCAATATTAGCTTAAAATGGACTTCAACTTTAATTGCTCCTACTCAGAATTCTCAGAGAGGTTCTGGCTGCTTCAGCTGAGGATTTGGCTTTAAAGTAACATCATGTCTTCCATGTATGGAAGCTGCCCTGGGTTTCTACAGCCTAATCAAGGAAACTCCTTTCTGAATTCATGCCTAGTTAGGAATGGCTGAATATCAGCTATGACAATATGACTGAGTTTAATAAATATTTTCTGTACCTTCTTAGCCTAGCTGCCCCACATCCACACTTGGCTGTTCCTAGTATGAAGGATTATCCACATTTCTGTATGAATTATTATAAAACACTTCAGCTCCATAAGTATTCTACAAAATTTCCAATTTCAGGAGGTGTTAAACATTTCTACAGGTAGCCCCACTGATATATGTTATTAAGGATGTTCTGTACATACTTATCCATGCATACTTATTACATCAAGCCTGATGTTAGATATCATCAGCTTTCCTGAACCCTACTTTTGGAATCAGATGCAAATGGCAGAAACAAATGTTTTAAATGCAGTACAGTATCCACAGTATGTGAATGTGATCTCTAGGAAAGAATACTGAAGTCAGGATAACCTGATTTGGTGCAGCTGTCAGAGACACAGAACAGTAGTTTCTGCTGTGGCCTGGCAGCCCCTTCAGTCTCCATTTTTGGGTTTATAGTGTTTAAGGCACAAAGTTTCAGCTGCAGGGCATCAGTTTTTTTTCATCTGAGGCAAAAAGAAGTAACTCCAAGGAAGCAGAGCACGCAGTTGTTTGCTGTGCTGATCAGTGCTGGGCTATGGTACAGTCCATGCTTTGTCCATTACTTGCTTCCTATAGAGCACAAAAGATTTGGAAGCCCAGTGCTACTGTCAAGCACCTGTTTGCATTCAAGTCTCACACAGCTCTGCCGTGAACAGAATCTTCATCTCTGCTGCTTTCTACAAAGCACTGTGAACATACCTTCAACCCTTTCACAGGTAGAAAACAATAACATGGCAAACACAAAATGATCCCATCACTTTGGAGATGTATTTAAGTTTCTCAGCACATGAACTGAGAGGAGACTACAAAATCTTCAGCTGCACCACGAGATGGTGCTCAGCCCCCTCTCTAAGACACACATGGAATACACAAGAGTCAGGAAAGTTTGCTTGAACTGGGTACTGACATTGCCAGCATAAGCACATACAGACATGATTCCTTCCATACAGCCCTGCTGGATACAGCATTCCCTGAAAAATACTGTTGTGCTACAGAAAAAAGAGAGAGAGACAGAAAGAGAAAAAAAGGCTCTGCATTTTTAAATGTTTTTATGCTGCTCCACCTTCTCTGTTGCATTTTATTATGCTTGAATTAAGTCAACATGTGAGTAGTGAGTGAAATAGTATAAACCTTTATTACAACAAGAAATGGTCGATTTTAGTGGTGCTGCTTTCAGTGGCAATGATAATTTAGGAAGCAAGTTTCCTTTAATCTAAAATTAGCCTAAGCAGGAAAATATTATAATATAATAAATTGCAAGTAACCATCTTTCATCCTTTCTAATATAAGAAAGCACAGAACTAAATGAGGCTAGTTTCTGTCCATCACAAAAAAAAAAAATATATTATCCACATTTTTGGCATCAATATTTTGGCAATTCTAGGACTATGATCTGTATTTTCATGAGATACTGCAATTTGATGGCAGAGCAGACTACAGTAACAATGTGTTTGAGGTATATGCAATAAAAGTCACAGTATAAAGGTAAGTACTAGTGTATGGTTTGGGCAGCTGAGTACTAAACTCTAAAAATCTCTGTGGCCCTCTACAAATATACTTCTACCATCTTGCATTAAAGTTCAGAGTTGCTCCATGATCTCTGATGCAATCTTTCACAGCAGAACTGGCTACATATCAGCAGCAATGAGTATTTAATCTGGAAGAGCCCTTATAAACTCCTGGCTTCATTCACTACCCCACTAAGCAAGCACTCCTTACTAGCCTGCAAGGAAAAAACCTCTCACATATTTATAGCTCTTACCAGGGGCCTCTTTGCATTTAAACATTTTTATATAATTTCTGTATTTAAAAAGGATTTATGAAATTCCAGCAACATTTGCACCAAGCAGTTTTTTCTCTTGCACTGAATGTGCAAATCCACTTTTTTCAAATTAGAACCTGTTCCATTATAAAATCTACACATGTTAACTGCAATGTAGGGAATCTGTTCAGTATCTGGAACTCCCATTTGAATAAATGAAAATAGATTTAGGTCTGGGACCATGAAATATCAAACTTATGACATCTTTCCCCAACTCAGGTAAAAAAAGGCTTGTGGTTTTGCTTGCAGCAGAACAATTTGGCAAATTCTGTCCCTTCTCTTGAAGCTAAGAACTGAACTCCAAAAATTCAGGAGGAGAACCATGCTAGATGGAATACTGCAACTTTAAGTTGTTTAAGTGCTTTGTTTAACAGCCTGGTAAAGTAGCAACAGCTTGAAACCTGAAAGATGCTCTTGTAAGTCAAAAGCAACACCAGTTACATTTCTTCTTTTCCCTACCAGTTCAAAACAGTGGGCTGAATAACTTCAAATAAGATTCTGCTACAAGAAAAAGGGGAAGAGAAAACACATTAATCCGAATTATGTCATCATGCTAGCAGTTCATTAATAAACAATTAAATCCTTATCTGAACCCACTCTTTCATTAACATGTAATTAGCATAATAACTTCTCTATTTTGTTTTAAGATTTCTGGTGATTCTGTACTAAAATTTCATGAGCAAAAAAAAAAAAAAAAACTATCCTTAGATGATTAAAACTCTACCTGGTGATTTGATTTCCAGTTCATAGTCAGGCCTGGACACTGGGAAATCCACCAAAAGGAAGAAATTATTTTTCCATAATGAAGTGAGCTCACATGACTGTTTAATACAGCAGTCAACCGAAGTGACACAAATGGAAAGGAAATTTTACTGGGAAAATTACTTGAGAACTTCTCTCAGGCTTTCTAATTTTTCACATTCAGAATGAAAATGCTCAGCATATTGCATTTTCCACTAGGTAGAAAATGATTTATGGTGACAGAATGAATCTTCACCACTGATCAGACAGACACATCTGTGGCATCTTGGTCAGCTTTCTTCTGCTATCAAGGCTTCCAAATATTGTACCCCCTTTGCGCAAAAGAAGGAAGAAGGCAACTACTGTCTTCTTGGCCCTGAAATCTCAAGAATCACCTTTTTTTCTTTTTTTAAAGGAACAGATGACAAGACATTAAAAAATATTACTGCTGAAAGTTTTGCTAAGAGCACATTTCCAGAGATGCAGCAGCAATGCAAGCTTGCCATATGCATCATAGCCCAGTGTGCACCAGCTTGACCAAGCAAGGCCCTCTCTGGGAGGAAAAGGGTTCTTGTTCTCCATTATTCATTTTGTCCCTGCACTAACAGTGAACATTTCTAAGCTGCTTCTTCCAGAGACCACAAATCTGCAGCTCACCTTCCCCAGCTCACTTCTTAGCAAACAATATTTAAGCATAGAAGCACCAATGGATATTTTTTAAGTGAACTTCTTACTCCTGTGCACAACTGCAGTTCTCTGCTCCCAGAGAGAAATTTTCTAGGAGCAGTGCCCTTTGCCAGACAAACCAGCCTGGCAGTGGAAAATACAGGCAATGTGATGGCTCACAGTGGCAGGACAGTAGCAGTCACTGCTGAAAGAGGTGGGATGGGTGAGGATTGTTAAACCTGGAAAAAACCTCTCAGCTGTGGAAAGGCAATTGTTCTCTATTATCAACCTTCTCACCATTCATGGAAAGAGTAGCTAATACTGAAGTCCTAATGCAGTCACTATTTGATTTTAAGATAATCAATAGCCTGACATCTTAATCCTGGAAATAATATCTTTCATACTCCTACACAGCTCCCTAGTGCTACCTCTTGCACACCAAATTAGCTCAAATGTAGTGCCTTGTGTAGAAAAAGAAAGTAAGTGAAATGGAAAAAGAAATTACCAAATACTTGATGGCTGGACACCATAAATGACATTGTTTCAGTCTACCTTTAGCCATCTAACTCACTGTATGGCAGCAAAAGCATTGCCTTTTTAAGTTCTATATAAAAATATTCACAAGCTTTCAAGGGTATGTTCTCCTTCTGAGTGTACTGGCTCTGGCTGAGAGGGAGTTAATTTTCTTCAGAGCAACACTCATGGTGCCATGTTTTGGATTTGAAAGCAAAACAGTGTGGATAATACACAGGCAGGCAGAGAGTGAGAGAGCAACTGTGTGCTTCTTAACCACCTACAGGGGTTAAACCAAAACACTGAGGAAAGTACAAGTGATGACAGCTGATCTGAAAAGAAAACAAATCAATTTATACAAGGAAAGTGGCCAAAATAACAAATTGAAGTGCTTACACATTTTTCTATCAAAGCCTTTTTTTTTTTTTTCCCTCAGGCATCCTGGCTGAGATCCTGCAAATATTGCAATAGAAAAGGAAGAAAGGAAATAAGACTGTTTTCCCCAGACATGAGAAAGGAAGCTGATAATATAACAGCTGGTGAATAAGAGAAAAATGTTGCTGTCCACAATTAGTTATTCAATGTACCTTTACACAAAACCTAGCATAACAAGCTTTCTTCTTCAGTTACTTCAAGCTTCACCAACAGTATCTTTTTCCTCTAAAAATAAAATAAAAATAAATATATTTTAAAAAAACCCACCTCAAACTTTTCATATTTCATTATCTTTGTTATAGCATCCAGGATCCCAATACTTAATTAGCATTTCTAACATTAAGTAATGGGTATCTATTTTAGTGACTGACAGGATGATTAATATAATTTGCTTTGACCTTTAAAGGTGTTCTTTTTTTTAGCTATAATCCCACAGAAGGGGTGAGAGGCTAAAGGAATTGAAAATTATATATATATAAATGTACAACAAACACAACCTTTTCAAAATCAAAAGGAATCAGGAAAAGCTGCTGGGGTAGGAATGACAGCCAGTAAACCAGAAGAGCTATTTTCCAAAAGTGGGTCATTGATTCCTTACAGATAACTGCTGAGTTTCCAAGGTTAGTTTTCTTTCTTGTTTGGTCTCATCAGAGCAATTTAGGTAAGAACAATGCAGAACACATTCTGCCAAGCTCTGCTTTCATCATTGCCATCCCTCCATACTGATGACCTATCTCTCTCTGCATACTGGAACTGAAGACCCAGAAGTGAGACTTTCAAAAGGACAGTATTAGCTGGAAGATGAAGGCTGACTGCTCTTAACAAACAGCTGGGCCTAGCTGAATTCTAGCAAACACAGACTTGTGTTTGTAGCCTACATCCGTGGCCCCTGCAGAAATATTCTGGGATAGAGGGACCTTGTGACATAGCAAACTGCAGTTTAGGATTGCTCAAATCAATTGTGCCACAGCAAAACCTTAATCTCCATGGTACTGTCTGCATGAGGAGGATTAAGGACACTGTGAAAAGCCTGTGCTCATTAAACCCAATGTTCTGCCCCCAATAATGGCAATCACTATTACCTCTTGAGCAGTCACTCCTTATCCAACATCCACTGATCCTTAAAGCTCACTGATTTGGCCTTAAATTTACAGAACAGGTAGCATCCACCATAGCAAGCAATGCTTGTGCTGATCGATTTTTGTCTTTTTCTTTATAACTATTTAAAGCCTCATTACAGATGCTCTCTCTGAGCTGTTCTCAAACAAAATTAATAATATATAAAATACTCACTTTCTCCTAGATCCAGAGGGCATGAGTTTTTGTGCCAATGTTCTTGGAATTAAAAAAAAAAAAAAAAAAAGTGGATATTCTGGCAACTAATTACACAATGTAATCTACAAAAGACATATTGTCTAGACATCCTTGAAGTGGACCAGTTTCTCATATGTTCTTTATGTTTCCTCTCACCCAGATGGAAGATGTCCATGTGGAACCCAGCCTAAAAAGGGATTTATCCTCTCCACTGCAACTGATAATTGCATGGATTCCTCTGCTATCCTTGTAAAACAAGCTCAGAAGCACTGCTGCACTTTGTAGGGGTACCAAACAACCTCTGAGTTAGAAAACGTGTCCTGCTTTAGTTTAAGGACAGGGTTAATTTTTTGCAGCAGCCATGAGGATGGGGAGCCTGGAGCTGTGTGGGCATGGCCAGGGTCCTAATACCATTCAATACCATTTCATGTCATTGCCAGGACAGGGAAAGGGACCCTCTTTCTCTGTCTTTTGGGAAAAAAAGAGAATTCCTTCCTGGTCATGGGAAAGTGTGGTGGGTGGAGGGTCTGCCTGCCATTGTTTTCACTGTCCCAGGCTTGGTGGGCATTTTGCATGTAAATCATCCTTTCTTTGTACATTTGTCATTATTGGTATTGTTGCTGTTCATTTTCTTATCTCATGGATGATTCCAATAAATGGTTCTTAACTTATCCCTGCCTTTTGTCTCCCACTGAAGGGGAGGGTAAGGGGTGCAGCTCATGATTTTCTTTTCAGTGGGAGTACTAAATTGAAGAATACCATTCCTAAACTACAAATTAAGTCAAGAGGGTATTTTTGCCACCGGAGACTTGGAATGGGCTTGAATCAATAAAGTGAGACAAAAGAGGTCACTTTTTAGTAGTTGCCACAGGGAAGAGGAATTTGTTGCATTATGAAATAAAGCTCATCTCCACATCCATAAAGGAGCTCAGAGAGACCGCAACAGGACGGGGAGCACAAATAATATCTGTCCGGGTTGTATCCAGGGCCATCAGCCCACCAGAGCCCCATACGCTCAAGCCCAGAGGAGTATGGGGCACAGCAGCAGGTGGGAGCACAAATCATGGACTCCTGAGCAATGAAAACCTTTCCAGGTCTGTCCCAGGGCTGTTCCAGCAGAGCCACTGCTTCCAGTGCCCAAGCATGACACTCATCACTACATGACAGCTGGATCAACTCTTGATATCACCTTTTGGATTAAGGGGATTGCTGCAAAGGGTGGGACATACGCAATGGTGGGAAAAGCAGTTTGGGGTCAGACAGACTTACTATGGGATCTTTAGGGGAGAAACCAAAAGTACAAAAAGAGAGAAATTCAGGTGATTTTGCGAGGAGCAATAGTGGGAAAATAAATACAGGGGTAAGGGTATAAAAAGGGCTGGGCATGTAAACAGTTGCTGATGAGTATTTTTATCTGATCAAAACAGCCTATCCTGTCTTCTTAATAAATTCCTATCTATGTCTTTCCTGGGTGAGAGCCTTTTATTCTCTGTGCATGAGGGTGTATGAGGCTATGAGTGCTGCAACTGGAGTCAGACCATGGGCTCAACAGGCCCAGATGTTCATGGTGCCAGAGAGTGGAAAGGATGCGGGTCTGCAAGCAAGCGTGTGAGCTCTAGCAATGGGCCTGCCAAGAACACATCTTCAGCTGGCCACAAGCAGAACCTGGAGCAAACAGTGGCAGTAGCCTCACCTCTCTTGGGTTGTCGGATCTAGCAGGTTCTCCTCTAACAGAATTTTTAACTTGCTGCCTGACAAAACATCTGGGAGGATTGCTTTTGATCCCCTGAGAGAAGAAGCCTTCTAAAGACAGGCTTGCTCCCTTTTCTCCTGCAGCAGCAGCACAAAGCCAGACCAGCATCCCAAGTGTGAGACTGCTCAAAAGTGGAATCATTCTCAGCTGAGCTGTGCAGATGCTACAGACAGACACCAGCTTTGCTTTCACCACTACAATATGACATACTATCAACTTGACACTTTTCAGGCTGCATAAGTATTCATTTCTTCCTGATTATGTTTAAATGGAGCTAGGAGACACTACAGTCACAAATATGATGTGGATGTTTAATCATATTGCTTCACTTTCAAAAGAATGTTTTCTTGTTAGAGTACTATTAAGATTTTATTAAAATGACAGCAATATAACTAGGAATCGGGTAAGTGCACTTGGTTTTACAATATTTTGATTAGAGTTAGCACAGCTTCCTATTTACTTACGATGATAGAGAAAACAGAGAACTTTAAATCTCTCCCAGAAAGTTACACATCATAGATTCAAATTTTATGCTGTTACAGTGGCACTTAATAAAATGAATCATTAACACTGCACTGAATAAGGCACTAAACACAGTAAGCATGGCAACTGAAACAGGAGAACCAAACATATTCTAGTTGTCATTATTGTCAAAAATTATTGCATTTCAAACAACATGTTAAATGTGAGTCTCACAGAGACACAGAATCAACTGTGCAGTAGTGATTAGACTGATTTTTTTTCCCCTTTATTTATGCTTTTAGCAGCAGGTAAGAGAAGAAGATATGGAACTTTTGGAGGCATCAAAAGTGACATGAAAATAGATGATGGCTTGTCTGGCAAACTTTAGTGAGAAGAAAACGCCTTATTATGAAATAACAAGCAATAAGACAGAAGTGTTCACTGTCCCAAGGAGCTACTTTTGGCAGATCTCTCACAGTATTAGCATCAAAGTATGTGACTGAATAATGACACACCACATAAAAGGCTTGTGAGGAGAGAGAACTAGACCAAGAGTAGTATCCAAAAAAGAATACAGAGTGAGAACATCTCCAAAATCTAACAAATCTATAGCACACACAGCTATGCCCTCCACACTTAATACTGAGTAGAATGCTGAAAACTCTCCACATCTAATCTGATATGAAGTGGGGCCACTGGATATAGAATAAGGAAATTAAGGAATAGATACCTTTGAAAAAATGAAGGAAAATCAGAGCACCAGACATGATGCAAACTATAAAATAATCACAACTTCAACTTTCTTCAAAGTGAACAACGCATTTCAATAAACAGTTTACAGGAGAGGGACCATTTTCCTAGTAAATCCTATTTTAAATAAATAAAATACATGTAGCCAAAAATCCAAGAGATTTATATTAATATACCTATTCTCCCCATGAATCCAACCAACAAAATTGTGCTATCCATTATGTCTGCATTATGTTGAGGAATCATTCAATGCAGTTTATTCACAGAGTTTGTTTGGAGATCCTCATTCTACTTTTGGTTGTGCTGATTTCTCACTCAAAGGAAAAGAGAGTTACTACACAGCTCCATATGTGTGAGCAAAAGCATTGTTGGGTCTTCTAAATGTGCAGAAACAGAAAAGCTCAGTTTAGGTATCTTCAAGAGTGAAAGGAAAGGGTGAGATGAGTATTAAAATAAGCACAGAGACAGTAAAAAGCTGAAATACAACAATTATGAAACAGAGAGAGAAGGTAAGATGAAACTATGGAAAACAATATTTTCCACCAGATATAAAATAGTCCAAAGATACATAAGAGAAAAAGCCCTCAATCTTTTTAATGAAAATTAAGAGTAAGTATAAATGCTTACCTGGGACAATATGCAAGACTCCTCTCAAACAGTATGAGCTTCAGTGTTTGAAATAGCGGGCTCTTAAGCTACATGTTCCACAAAACTCAAAAAGTACAGCTCTGTTTACCTTTAAAACCATTCACTGGGTCCCTTCTATTCAGTTACCAGTGGCGACTGCTTGACCTGAAACTCTTCAACTGTTGGGAAGCCCATTTGTTAAGCTACTTTAAAACAATTCTGTCCATTTCAAGAGAGCCCAGCAGACATATCTGTATGTGGATAACTCCCTCTGCACAAGTAAATGTCAGTGTGCCTGCAGGAATGCTTACAGTGATATTTGGTCTGCTTCTGCCTAACCATATTTTATTCATTCAAGGGTACAGTTTTCACCAATCCCCAGCAGGTTCCCTTGTAGGAAACAGGACAGATGACCTGGGTTATTGCAACAGGCAACAAAAAAACCAATGTATTGGAGGGACTAAGAGTAGAGACATTTGTTTTCAGCAAAGCATCATAAAAAATAAATTAGGAAGATCCAATGTGTTTTAAATAAAGAAATAAATCTAAACCTTCAGGGGAAGACTGTATTTAAAAATGCAACAGGCTCAACTATTAAAAATGCATGGCAGCAAAATGATTCAAGATGTTTTGATGCTTATGGGGAAACTAACAAAAACATGGAATTCTAACAGTCTTTCCACTGCTTTCATTATATGATTCTCTTTTTCCTCTCTTTTTTTCCTTTTTTTTTTTTAATATTTCTTCCAGTTAGTGCTAGCTATTTATTTGCATAAAACCCAGACGATTGCTACTTGCTACCAAAGCTGACTTCCTACCCGAAGATAGTCTTCCAAAGCTAAACTTTAACAGGCAGCTGTCATCAAAAGTTGATGTTGACATTAGATTGCTGTCCAGTACCAGAGGAAATGGATCCTCAAATAACAAACATAAAGAAGAACTATGGGCAAGTGTTTTGATGGAGTTACAGATGGCTAAGCAGCAAGAGCATATGAACTCTTATGAAGTAAAAGATCCTATTTTTATGTAAATGCCCTCACCACTGCTGTGTAAAATCTGGCAATCTCAGCTACCATATTCAAGACACTTCTTCCTATTGCACATTCTATCTTGAAATTTAGCGTGAAAATTTCGAAGAGCAAAAGGAATTCAACAAGACCTTTCAAGATTTGAGTCATACACTGACTAATCCCACTTGTAGCAGTTTAATCCCATACGATAACTACGCACCGTACAGCTGCTTGTTTACACCCTTCCTCCCATCAGTGGGATGAGGAGAAAAATCAGAAAATGGTAAAACACATGGGCTGAGATAACAATTTAATAGTTGAAATAAAGTAAATTATCATGAACAAGCTTCTATGGCATATCAGGGCTTCTCCCCAGCTACAGGCTCCCAGGGACCACTTCCCAAGTCCAAAAAACAAATTGTTCACACTTTCATGCAAAGTAGGGTCTCAGTCAGCTGGCATTTGCCCTTCATAAATACTTCTACATAAAATCTAACACAGAGGACATTCAGGCCCTGGTAACAAGATAAGCTCAAAGCACACTTGAGAGCTAAGCAGCTCCAGTGTTTGGGGAGTGCTTTTTACTTTGAGGCCTACATCAAGTTTGATCAGCTCTTCAAAGTAGAACAGAAAAGATTTGGTTTGCTCAGTCAGTCTAGAAATGGATATGATCTTTCACTATTATTTCTCACAGAAATTTTATAATCCTTCATCCCTACTTCTATATATTGAAAGGAATTTTAGATGACTCACAGGTTCAGATGGAATTTCTTACAGAAACCTAAGAATTGCAAATGCCATATACATATATATATAAAGTATATGTAATATACTCTAAATGTAAAATCTAAGTTTTCTTTACTCTATACACAAATAAAATAACTTTGAATAAATATCCTGTTAAGTTGTCACCAGTCTGTAATAAAGCAAGAGTTTGAAGCTTGTTTTCTTTGTTTTTAAATATGCCTGCCTTTTTGTAGTGGAGAAGTGCATACAGTACCTGTTGTTATTCTTACGTTGTTCCTTAAAGTTTTCATAAAGACAATAGGTTACCAGTGAAATATAATATCAGCTCATCAGGTTCCTGAGGCGCTCTTCTGCAAAGCTATGAAATAACAACTCATCTCCTCCTTGGAGAAACCTAATATAAAATTTTCCACATACAATCACCTTAAAGTCTTCCCTCCTCCCTCTCCAGCTTCATATCCCACCCAAGCCCTTCAATTTCAAAAGATTCTTTTAAAGAAAAGAAAAAAAAGAAAAAAATAAAAGAAAAACAGCTTATAAAACAGCAAAGAAAATAAAGTTATTTTAATATATATAGAAAGAGAACAAAATGAAACTTGAGGGAAAACTTACTGGCGTTACAGTTTATCCTGATACAGTCTAGATGGGGAAAAATAAATGAAAGATGAAATTGCATCCTTCAAGGTAACAGCTGCAGACATCCAAAAACAATCAGTCCACCCTTCCGGGGACAGACACACGCAAAGAGATGTGGCCATTTTATACTTATACACAGTCTGTACAAGTTCAGGAGTGGGTGTATATGTACAGTATATTCAATGTAAATATCTGTTACATAAATATATATATATATACACATATATATATACATATATGTATAGAGAAATATACCAATATACATACATAGCCACATGTTGCTACAGGAAGTTCTTTTCTTTTTATAGAAACCTACAAATCTAAGAGAATCTTCCACTCCAGACCATGACTTGATATGAATTACAATTTAAAAAGTTATAATTAAGGCATTAAAGTCTCCCTCAAGACACAAGTCATACTCAAGTGTCATTTTGCTTTTTGGAAACCTTTAGCAATTTCTCTAAGAAGCTTGAAGCTCAAAGTGAACCTTTACACTTGGTTTCTTTTAAATTAATTTGTATTGTTATTGCATAAATACACCATCTGTCAACAGAGAATACCTATAAAATCAGCCGATGAGATTTTTTGTTGCAATATTTAACCCTTTCCAGCTCTACCAAAGACAGACCCTCTTCTAATTCCCCCAAAGCCAGCCCAAAACACTTTTCAATATGTGCACAGACACATTTGACGCTGTCTGCTCAGGTGAGGAAAGGGTTAACATACTGCCCAGTTGTGTCCTATCATAAAATGGCCACTTGCAAACAGCTAACCGCACGAACGCCCAGCCCAGATTTCAGCTACTTCTGGAGGTTGGGAATACTTTTTGTCGGGCTTGGCAGGGAGAATGGGGAAGCCTTTCAAAGGTCCCCAGCCCTGCCAGCTCCTCAGAGCCCAGGCTCATCTTGCTGCCTGAACGCCAAGGCTGAGTGGGGTTTCGTAACGTTCAGGGAGAAGATGAAACGAGCACTGAAATGGCAGATCTGGGAACCTTTGCTGCCCTGCTTCATTCAGAGGCCACAGGCAAGGGAGGGACAAAGAGAGGTACAAGGAGAGAAAAATAGAGTTATGCTTGTGGAATCTGATAAATGGTAACAGAGGAGTCACCACAAAGAAAGCAAGTTGAGGTTGGAGAGCCTGAGCTAGAGGGCTTCTGAGCATTGCTTCTCTCTTTTAACACACTAATGCTCAGCATATCTCAGGATATGATCCATAAGAGGATCTTTCATTTATAAATGCCTATTTACAGCCTTGTGAACATCCACTGCTGTGATGTCTAACATGGGCAAGAGCTTTCATATCAGTGCTATTACATGTCTTGGGCTATGCTGGCTTTCTTGCAGGAAATCAAGGCTGTGAGTAATAACACAATGCAGTGGACATGTTGTCTGCACAACTAGAGCTTTGATCACCAGGAATGGTTGTATTTATTACAGAGATATGGCCCAGCAAGGGAGATTATATAGAATGGCTGAGAGATATAATGCAGTTTGCTTCTTAACTGGACCAATTTTATGTTTGCTCAGACAGATGTAGGAAAATTATTTCAGTAGCTAAATCCAGTTCTTAAAAAATGAAGGAGGGGAAAGAACAAAAGTCTATAAATAATAAATAAAGAGTTGTAATGAGCAGGGACATACCAATCACGAGTAACATAGCCAGAGAGAGTCTGTTTTCAAGCAGAACTTCTCCTGAGAAAATCTGGGTTTGGTTTTGTGCGATTAGGTTTGTCATGTGTCGTCAACCGCAACAGAAAAGTGGGAGCAAACAGCCCTGGAGCAACTGCTACGATCACCATACAGTGGTGGCCATACCCCTTACAGGAGTTGGGTGGGGTAAAGGGAGCTCTGAAGTACATGCAGGGGAACTTCCCTCTCTGACCTGATAGAGAGTGACAGCAAGAGAGACCCAAGTCTCACCACAGGCAAGTGAGGTCAAGGTAGTTGCTATAGCTGGAACATGGGAATATCTTACAGACTAAAGAGCAAGTGTGCTGGAAAGGGAAACATACATGGCTGGTCCTCAGCAACATTCATCAAAGAGACTAAAATCACTCTTGAGCTATTGATGTCTGCAGAATTTTTTTTGGTTTTTTTTAGTGATACCAAAAAACTATTTGTCCTAGGGCTTGCCCTCAGGCTGAAACACTATTCAAGATAAAGGGATAGATGTTTCAAACTGAAAACCAGTGTAGACCTTATCTTGGCTGCAAGATTCCTATTTCAAAGGATGAGAGTCCAGGACTGCCCTGAGAAGTGCTCTGACATGGCAATACTACGTCTCCAGACTGTGAGCACAAAGTCTGCAATGCCATGCAATTGGGAGCCAGACAGAAACACCCAGGTGCACTCCAAAGGAAGCAGCTCCCCATGCACGTTTCATCTCACTGGTTTGCTGTGGATCCTGCAGGGCAGCTAAGAGAAGGTATCTGTTTGCACTGTTACCCCAGCACCACCATCCAAGAACGTGCATAGGGGTTTCTTGTTGCCTTAATTTTGAGCCTTGCCCAAAGCAGTCCAAAAATTTTCCAACTATTAACACATGAAGTTGTTCTCTCTCTCTTAAATGAGTTTTTGATAAGGAAGAAAACCCTAATGTTCCTCTAAACTAGTAAAAGAGTACAAATCCAAAGCAGAGGTTTGTCCTGGAAGTGAGGAGGCAGGAGTAGTTTGGTGTTTGTGCTCTGAACAGCAGCATCTGGCTAATTCGGGAATAATTTTTAAAACTCCTTGGGATTCCTCCTGCACAGAACCAGGGCAATAAGACTTCTGGCAATCATCACCTGGGGCACTCAGCCCTGTAATCAGTATTTACTTCTGAGATAAGTTTTGGAAATGAGTATGCCTGAATAGCTGTAAATCCAGTTACCTGCCAGTTCAGCAATAGGATGAGGAATGTGATGGGTAGTAGGCAAGTGAAAATAGAGTCTGTTACTGCATGGGGAGCAGGATTAGCTGGGAAGACCTCCTGAATTAATTTCATTAATTCACTAATGTACACCAGAAGTTTCTTAGTGCTCAGATGAAAGGTTTTCCAGAGCACATCACCTGAAAAATGGGCCAGAGACATTCTCCTTTAAAAAGGTTAAATAACTCGGCTGCAGTTAGCTAACACAAAGGATCCATTGTTTGAATGGAGGTATCTTTAGCAGCAAACAGGGATCTGAAATCTTATCATTTGTATCATTTTGTCTGAAAATAGTAATATTTACTTGATGCTGCTAAGGCTTCAGGCTGTTGAATCCTTGAATAAAAAAACAAAGTTACCTTTACTGTGTGAGGACAAAATGGTTTTTCCTTTGGATGAGCAGCCAGCCATATGTGGTTGTGGAAGAGTACTTTAGGGCAAGAATAGGACAAAAAAGATAATCAGGGCACAACTTTTTCTAAGCTCACACTGAGTTTATTTCCCATAGGAAAACCAGATAAAGTCCTGTGCACACTTACCCTACATTATATTAAGGCTCCTTGCCTATCTCCTATTTGCAGTATTTTTATGTAGAAATGACAAAATAAACTTTCCCTTTTGGATAGGCAAATGTGGCTCTGGCACCTTCAGGATTTATCTTAGTAAAAGATAGGTGAGAGAGAAGATTATACCTCCTTAAATGAGAGGAGGAAGGAAATACTTATCCTTGTCACCAGTGACCTGAAGATATGCCAGGCCAGGAAGAAAAAAAACCCTAAAACAGTCTTTAATAAAAGTCAGTATAACATTATAACCCTGCCACTTGTAAATGGGAGGAAAAATGTGAATGTGGCTCTCCCTATCAGACCAGCCATTTCTTTCCCTTTCTGCACATCATCTCAGCATCAAAAATAATTCCCAGGCATGTTCCAAGTTATGATTTGCCTAATATCTCTCTCTCTCCTTCCACTCCAGACCCATTTCTTCAAAATCCTTCTCAACAGAGATATGTATCACATTTGGATTTCTATTCTTCACACAACAAAAAACTCAAATTACTGAGTCAACTCATGTTGACAGCAGTCAACATGAAAATTTGCAATGTCTCAGGCACCCCCACTGGAAAGGTCTGAAGCAACTTCCTTGTCCCTTTCCTTAAAGAATCATTCATTGCTGCTCTTCCTTTCCCTCCCACGTTCCAGAGCAAGCCCCCAGCTGCCCATGCCCACTGCATCTCTCTCTCCTGGCTGGTTTGGACCCTGGTTGGAGGGGTGAGAGGGATATGCCAGCCCCTGCAGGCTGCTCCGTATGCTCTGTTCTCAGGGCTGTTTGCCGTGCGGGCCGCAGGCTTCAGGCCTTTGAAGGGTCGAATACCATCTTTTGATTTACCATGGCTGATGGGTATGGGAAAGCTTTACAACTGAAACACACAGAAGAGTCAACAAAAAAAAACAAAAAAGGGAAAAGAAAAAGAAAAAAAAAAAAGTAGGGAAGACCTTAATAAAGACACAAATGGTAATAAGTAATCAAATGGAACAGATCACAAAAGAGAAGAAAGAGAAAGCTCTTAGTAGTAGTATTAAATGGCATAAGAAAAGCACAATTAAATAATGCACCCCTCAAAACAGTCCTTTTTCACACATATCTATCATGGGTTAGATGCTCAGGGGATATTGATATACAGCTAGTCAGCACCAAGCACACTCAGATCTTCAGAGGTAGTGCTGATGACTGTTTCTCACTGGTAAGGAGATTTTGGCAAAGTCAGGTAAAGATTTAGTTCTTGTTTGTGACATTTGGGCTATGAGTAGTCTCCGTATAGAGTTATTGTGACTTAGAGTAAACAACTGGAAATGAATGGCTCTGGTAAGGTGATTCTTCCTCAAATTCTGTTCTTCAACAGCAAGGTAACTGCTGTTTTGGCAGAAGGAAAGTCCTGTTTCAAGGACATTTTCTGACAGTTTTATAAATCTGAATAAAGGAGAGGTGAAGGTCAGTCTGGGTTCCAAAACTCTAAACTACCCCTCTGTTGAGTTAGACACAGGAGAGTGCTGACAGGTTTCCATTGACCCAGCCTATAGTCACTTCAGGGAAGATTCAACCTCACAAAACTTTACAGCTGAAAAGCTGACAAAATGTGGCATATACATTGCTTCAGTCCCTGCTACTACACAGAATCAGCCTTTAGTTTACACAGGGGTTTGTTTAAAGATGTTGTCCCTGCATTAGGCTGTCAACAACACATCTTTTCCCAACATGTGTAGACCATCTGTCAAATCTTTAGCCACATATTTTAGGAGCCAGACAGAGTTGAACAGTCCACCTCTAGGCTAAGTGATGGCATAACAAATCCCAGTGAGTGCCAAAAGTGACCAATGCCAATCAGACTTAAAATGTTGACAGGTCCTCAGGGAAAATGCCAGCACGATACAATGAAAACTAGAAAGGAAAAAGTAAACTTTAAAAAATAAGTATCTTCAGGGTGATATAAATATCTCCTCCTCATATCCACTATTCAGGGTCTAAGTCTAGGAGGCTGCAAACACCCAAAATGAGCAAATTCCCCTAATTCTCATTCGTTTTTAGGAAGATCTAACAGAATCAAACAAGTGGTATCTTTCTCAGAAGAAAAAGTGACAGTTTTTTATGAAGTCTGGCAATTTTCATGCTGTAGTACTTTTCATGTGGGAATATCAAAGCTGATAAAAGCAGTCCTTACTAAAATACTAGGACATAGCTAGTCAGCACCAAGCATACTCACATCTTCAGGGTGCAAAGAATTCTCCTTTCGACAAGTAGAGGAACTAGGGCTTGAAAAGTAAAAGAACTGGGCTACAGGAGCATATTGTAGAGTTAGGCAGATACTCAGTTGCCCCATCACTTCTCCAACAGAAGCATGCCACTACCAATCTTTCAGTGATTAATTTTATTTTCTGAGAAAAAAAAATAGCCATAATTCTCAAGAAATTAAACAGGGGAAATAGAATCTTATTTTTCTTGATTATTAGCAACTAAGTAGATAAGAAGAAAATGCAAACACATATAGATAGACAAATGCTCTGGGGTTTTGTAGAAGATTCTCATTGCACATGTAAGGAGGCTCAGCAACAGATTTTCTGAGCTGCTCTCCAGAGAAACGCTGCAAATGTATGAAATTTTCCTTCACTTAGAGTTAATATAGGCAGAGATGGCTACCATCAGAGTGCTGTTTCTCTTTAATTGAGGAGTTACTGACACAGCTGAGGTTCATCTATTCCATCTGTCCTATAGGCCAGTCTGGATAGCACAGCAAGTGCTCTTATGCAGCTACAGACTCAATAGTTCTTTATGCTTCTTCAGTCAAGCTAAGTAGAGCAAATATGCAAATACATGGGGGGTTTTTTTTGGTTGGTTTTTAGGTTTTATTTACTAGAAGGCAAGAGATTCTATAGACTTTTAGATGGACACTTTTCATTTAAGAAATATGAACTTGTTTGATGCATCTTCTTCATTTTCTTATTCAAAAAGTAAATAATAGGGACTGCGTTACAATTTCAAAGCCAAAAAAACCCCAACTATTAGATGCAAATTTAAAAAGAAAGCTAATTCCAGAGGACAAAACGTTTTACAAATAAAGCTGCTACATGGTTTGCTCCTGGTAGCCACAGCAGGGCTCTGAATATGGTGATACTGTTAGCTAAAATAATGTGAAACTTGTTCTAGTGGGCCTTAGAACTTTAAAAGTTGACAGAAGTTTTCACAGACCATACACAAACCTTCATATGAAATAACCTACACATTAAGAGGGATAAGATTATGCACTATTATGTTAGTTTTGCCTCTTTGAGTCAGATCTCTTTTTGTTTATATTCTTAAATTCACATGAAGCAACAAGCTACATCACTGGAAAGTGAAACAAAGCTTCAACTCATCTATCTACATTCTTTAAAAATCTGTCATTCTCTAGCATACATAAAGACTGGCAAGAAAACTAATTTAGGCTAATCCAATAGCACATTCACTCCCAATTGTTTTTGTATTGTTGTTATTGTTGGACTTGTTTCTAATGGTCTTTTTAAATTATTTTCTAGGAAAGTGTAACTCTAAGGAGACAGAACACAGCCCTTTGGGATGAGGGGGATGCACTTTTATTGCTGTTAATTTCTTTTTTATAAAGACACAGCAAAAAGACCAGCCTTTTTTATCAGATGTATAAAATATAGCAAGCTATATCAAATGCTGACAAATTATGCAAAGGGCAGGGGGCTCACAGGACTTCTGCCTGCCAACATACCAATTTTTATTCCTTTCCATGCTTGTCTCTGACTGTTTTGAGTGATGCTGGGTGAATGAGAGATGTAACTGATCAAAAGATGGACCAAGTAGCATGTTTCACACAGAGCTCACCAGTCCCAGACCAAGAAAGGAAACTTAAAAACTTAAAGACTTAAAAAAAACAACACTGTCCATTAACAAAGAACTGACAGCAAATCTTCATGCAGCAATGCAGAGGAGAATTTCTCTCCGCAAGAGACTATAATTATAAAAGTTTCAGCAGTTATTTTAGAAATCAATCCAATCCAATCAAACCAACAGAAAATAATGAAATCATTTTTTAGAAAACACTAATCACAAGCCCAAATTAATAGTGAGGAGGGCAGTGGGAGGTGTTCATACGATACCTAAATTGACCATGAGTTTGACCCGGCCTCCATCCAGCTCGAGGCGCAGAGTGTCAGCAGAGTCCCGGGACGTGGTCGCCATCAACAGCCCGTAGGCACGCTGGGACATGAAACGGAAGGACACATCCTCAGCTTCTGTGTGCATGACCATTGGCATGATGATCTTCATGTACATGCTGCCATCATAGCTCAATATAGAGGCCTCTGCAAGGAATCAGCAAACAATTGCAAAAAATGAGAAGTTACACCTCTGAAGAGCCCTCACATCTACCACAGAGCACTGTGTTTACAGAATCCATAGCACTTGCCCCAGAAAGGTATGTAACTGGGGAAAAATGCAACATTTAACTGCACCCAGAAACCCTGCCAGGCAAATATGAACAGCAAAGAAAGATGTGGTGTTCACTGCAACTGCTGACAGCAGTACCTATGGACACATAATTCCCAAGGCCAAGCATGTTAGGACAGAGCCCCTTTGTGATTATAAGCTAGCAAAGCCTTTGTTTTTCACATCTCCTTCAGTGCACTGAAGTCCAGCCTTCCCAGGACTAGCAGTAATGACTAGAGCAACTAGAGTTCTAATTTCTGGTACTCTTGTTCTTATCTAGAGAGGAACTTCATTTCATTTATATCAGTTTAAAGACAAACAACTGTATAAAGTGAATTTCCTAATAGGTCTTTTCTAAATCAGATTTGTTCCATTTTTTGATTTTATATTTTTCCACTACTTAATAACAACCAGTGTTGGTAGAGCTCTGCTGACACAACCAATGCAAATGAAGAAAGGAACAAACTAAACTCCATTGCAAGTGCCATTCAAATGCAGGAAAAGTTAGAAGATAGAGGCACAATGAAAGCCAGTAGGAGGGGAAAGGAGTGAAGAAAGAAGTTATATTTTTCTATCATCTCTGAAGATGTCAAAGAAAATTGGAATTTCAGCTGAGGAAAAGAGTTAAATTTAGCATTTTCTATTTGTTCAGGATCTTGCCTGCAGAAAGTGATATTCTCCTCTAAGGGGTAGAATTAAAGCCTTGTGTTAGAACTGCTGCAAGCACTACAGCATAGCAATCATTGTTTCTTCACGGAATATGCTCAAAAGCATTTTATCTGCAAACTTTACTAATCTACATAAATACATTAATACATGAATCAGAGCATTTCTATTCCCCACAGCCAACCCCTATGAAAGGCAGAGCTGTAGACATTGCTCCATATAGGGCTTCTACCATAAAACTACATATCAAAATCCCAGAGTTTAAAAGAAAAAAAATAGACTGGTTCAGCTTCCTAGAAACATGGATGGATTGCTCTAAAGCTCTCATACCAGTACCTCATCCAGTTCAGTTCAGCTGGAGCTTTCTCAAATGATTGACTGGGATTCTCTCCAGGCACCACCACCCAGCCCATCTAATTTAACCAACTGGAAAACATGTATTTGGAATGCAGATGTTCTCCTCATGTTTTCCTTAGTCCCATTTTTCCCAGCCAATGAGAGCAGAACTTCCACCAGGAAACAGCAATCTTGGCAGAGCCAAACCTTACATCCTCTCAATGTCTAAATGTCAGATGCTGCAGTAGGGTAAATGGGTGGGAAACTGAGGAACAGCCAAATGTCCATGCCATAAAATACCCATGGCAAGTTCCAAAATGGCCAGTAACAGAACTGTTAATGCAATGCAATAAATATATAAATGAGGTGATAAATAAATATATAACTATTAAGCTGATAAAGTGACAGAGAAGACCTGTATATGGTTCAAAAACATTTAGTGGGAATCACTAAGTTGTGCTGGTGCAGCAAACCACCATATTAATAAGCTGGTATGCAGCACATCTGCAGTCACAGAACATACAAACATATTAAGAAAACTTTTCTTAATATGTTTGGGTGGATGTTTGGGTGCACCACTAAGATGAGCAACATCCCTACTCATCAGTTTTCTTAGCTGCATTCATCACACATTGTCATGATCTGTACAGAGAAAGCTTTCTACACACATCACCCACTCAGCCATTACACTACACACATCTCTGGTACCAGCTGCCAGTGCTCCCCTGGGGTCCCACATCTTCACTTGGCCAAGAAACAGAGAAGGAAAGAAAACTTCTTTTCCAAGGTGGAAGAATACTTTCTTCTTTTCAAAGTGCAATTCTCTTCCCCCTCACGTTTGCAGCACTCACTTGCCACCCACAGCTGCAAGCTGGAACTAAACGTACTGTATATTATACATACACTCAAAGGCAATGCCTATGTACACACAAACCTTTCCTGCTCTCTTTCCTCTCTCTCTCTTCAGATTGTATTAGAAAATGCAGTCAGGCATGAAATGGCTCTTTTGACGCCTTCAGCTCAGATGTGCCTTGCATGAAACAGTTGCTGGCCCTGGCACATGAATAGCTGGGAGAAGGGGGTTGGAAGATATGGAGACTGCGAGTGGGAGTAGCTGACACAAGTGTCCCAGCTCTCTTGCTTCCATCTCCACAGTGCCATGCATTGGGTGCTTTGAAAATATGAGTTTTCTGCAGTGACTAGAACAAACCAAAAGCATGGTAATAATCAGTCTCTTCACTTCAGTAAGAACTTGCATCTTTCAGCTTTACTGATCCCACTGCCAGACAGTTACTGTTCTTAGACTAGAAATCCCAACCCTTAGTATTATACTTATGTAAGGAGGACCTGAAGAATACTTAAAATTGTTTGCATAAAATTCATCTTGCTGAAGATGACATAAAACTCTCAACAGTGTTTCAGCTGACATCCCACAGCAGCCTAAATCAGGTATTACTGTCCCTTCTCCAGCCAGTCTGCTACAAACACAATGTGATGAAACCTCTTAACAATTAAACAGATAAAATTAAATATCTTTAAACAGTTGAAACAGGCTTTACACAACCCCAGGAGACAATGTTCTGTTCTTGTGTGTGCCCTATGAACTTGATGTATTCCAAAAAAGACATTTCATTCTCACTTTGCAAACCTTCACAGTCTGCAGTATCTGAGAGCTTTTCAGCACATCTTGCAAGCAGAATATTCCCTCCAGCTATGAAAACACCCCTTCAGAGAAGGGTATTGCCTAGTAGCAGTCTTACAAGTAAAACCTATTTCCTTTTCCTGACAGTCAGTCCTCAAAGCTTGAGAAAAGCATGTTACAGTTGAGCAGCACATACAGCAAATCTGCTCAGGGTTGGATGTAACCTGGCAACAAGTGCATGACCTGAGCCTCCCAGACACCTGTGCTGGCAACTTCTGCCTGAATACAGGCATCCATTCAAGTGTCCTCAGCCACCTGCAGCAATGGGACTGTAATGCTTTGTTCAGCACCATAAATACAGGCAGCAGCACAGTTATCCAAGTTTTATATACATGCACATTTCTGCCACCCTTCTACTTTTAGGGCAGCTATTATATTGGATGCATAGGAGCAATATGTGAAATCATGTTTGAGACCCCCACAGATTTGTAGAGACAAAAACATTGAGTGGCATTTATTTGTGATCCCAGTGCCAGAAGCTCCATTGCCATTAGCTTGGAGATGGGAAAAGGAAGAAACCAGGTGCAGGTTCAAAACTGCTCTGACACAATGCCAGAAATCTGTGAAAATCAGTATGTTATTAGGAGCAATTAGCTTCCCAGTCTTGTGCTCTCAGACCCTGCCAGTTTTAATTTTACACTTAGCATCCAAAGGAGCAATTTATTGCTGCTTCCACACAAGGCTCTGCATAAACCTCCTAGGGAGATGGAACAGGCATATTCTTAGCATACAGACAGAAAATTATTCAAGCCCTCTTCATGCTTTTTCTCCTGCTTTCAAACCACTCTCCTGTATTAATCTCCATTCCTCACCTCTTTTCTTTCTCCTCCCTTTTAGTTTTTCTGTAGTGTTTTGTTCTTCCTATGCCTCCCAGACTACAATACAGTGTAGTTTTTTACTGAAATTTTCAGAAAGGTGACAGTGCAAAAATAATTAAAAATATCCACACTTCATGAAAGTTGAAGTCCCCAGTGACAGGACTTCAGGGCACAGGACATTTTCCCCAGCTGCATTTACAAGACCAAAATGCTTAGACCAAAGATTTCCACATTCTTGTGAATTCAAATAGCCCTAAAGTGCCTAAGCTTTGTATTCACAAACCAAACACTTTCCTGCAGGCATTGATTGCACAGCTCACCTCCTGCCCTCACATATCCACTAGCAGACACAAGGCACCAAATAAAAAATAGATTTTCTTAAAACCAAAATTATACATTAAAACAAAACAAAAACAATATTTTTTTTAAAAGAGCAATAAATCTTCTTTCCTGAGTGGATTCCATACAGATGAGTTTTAACAAAAGAAGCCTGACAAGTGATTTGGGAAGCCTGAATGTAATCACTCAGACTGAATCTCATGACAACCCAGGAGAAAATGCTCCTGTTTTGGTGGAAAAGATAAGATGGGAACTTTAAGTGCTCACAAGAAGTTAGGACCTTACATATCATCCAGCAGGATGGGTGTCAGAAGCCGTGGAGTTCCCTGTGCCAGGGCCTTGCTGCCCGGGGCTGTCCCACACACACAGGAAGGTGAGAGGGACAGATGAGAGCCAGCTCCAGCCGAGAGCCAGGGAACCTGATGGTGATGAGGCAGGTCCATGCTCAGGCCAGGAAGTCAATCTGCTGGCCAGGGTTCAGGGTGATTGCCAGGCAGGGCCAGAGTGCCAGGGCTGAACCAGGGCCAGGCTTGGCACACCCAGGGCCAGCACTCAGTGGGGCCTGGGGACTGTTCTGTCACAGCATCACTGGGCGGGAGGGGGCATGGGGACTGCCATGGGGTGCTGGACCAGGAGCAGGGGGGAGCCCCAGTGGCCCGTCAGGGCTGGGGCTGCCTGGTGGTACTGTGCTCTGGGACTGCTTCTCATTGACCCTTAAGAAAAGTCCATGTCTTCTAAATGTGCTATGACACCTTCTGCAGTAAATTGAATTTTCTCTGGATGTTTCCCATCTCACTGTCATCAGACTTTACTTTGAACTTAGCCCACCAAACAGGAAACCAGTTTGAAGGGATGTAAAGGTAATTCACTAGCACTGAGAGGGAAAATAACAGAAAACACAAAACCATCATTAAAAACCTTCCTAAACTGAAGCATTGCGTTAGAAATAAGAATGCTATTTGTTAGTCTAGCAAAATACCATGCAAACAATAAATATCACTAATATTTAGACAATGATAGGGTTTACTGTGCCAGTAAGGACAAAACTATTCTGCTTTAGAGATTTCAAACTGACAAGATGTCAGTAGTATTACTATGAGTTGTCATCCAAAGGAAACTCATGAAAATAAAACAGTAAAAATCTTGGACACGTACAGCTACAGAAAAGTAAAGAAATCAGACTGGTTTTGCTGGTACTTAATCTCTCTGAAAGACCAAAGTATTTTTTCAACATCAATCCAAGTTCTTCTTTGCTTCAAATTAAGATGACACCTTCCTTCTCCACTCCCAAGGGGGTACATGGCCGCTTTACAAAAGGATCTTTGTATCCTGAAACTCAGTATAACATTATTCCAGCTCCCTCACTCTATTTTAGACTAAGTAAACTCATTTCTACTCAGCTTCTCCTAGCTTTTATTTTCTAAAACCTGCCACTCCTGCTTCTCATCTCTGGCTTCTTTCTACTGTATATACTATTTTCTTAAATTCAAGTCTTCCAATTTGAATAGCATATGTCAGTTAAGACCAAACAAGCACTTAGAGTAATTACATAAAACATCCTTATCACTGCGCTGTGCACAAAATAGTTCCAAATGAACAGTAAATGGGAAACATAATAGAGCAAGCTCCAAGGCATTCATCACATTCTCAGGGATGCAAGAATACTGGTGGAGCAGTAGTAATAATTGTCACTTATAAGGCCCCTGCTATAGACAAAAATTGCTAGTAGATGTTTACATAGGCCAGATGACATCCAGATAAATATTCTTCACCAAACATTTTTTTCAAAACCTTGCAAAGTTTATTTCATAACATTAATTAAAACATTTAATTTCTGGGCCTGAAAATTACTGAAGAAACCTGAAGTGCAAACCACATCTATTTATTTATTTAGAAAGTCAGAAGAAAATAAATAGTCTATTCACCAATTTTATTTCTATACCACTGTCTCCCCCTGTTCCAGTACCTTCTACCCCTCTGAAGTCTTCCCAAACACATAACCAAAGCCTGCAGATAATATTATTGACTAAGTATCCACAAAATTGAAAACATAAAAAAACTAGGTAAAGAAGGCAAATAAAGAGCCCTAAGCACACAGTGCATGTACTATAATGTCCTTCAGACAAAAACAAAAAAAAAATCTTAATTCATAGAGTTTAGACTTTGAAATTACTTTGGTTATGAACAAAAGTAATTCTGATTTTCCTTTTTAGAACAGCATCAATTTTCTTTTTTGAGTCCAAAATTAACACCACGCTCTTCTGCTTTAATATTTTTCCAAAATCCTGTAAAACCGTCCTGAGAATTTTCACCTTAAAGTAGACTAAATCCCAAGGAACGAGTAAAACTCTGAGGCTTCTACCAATGTAAGGTAAAATCCCACAATATTTTTGCCTGTCTACAACAAAATCTTCAAATGAAGACTTTCCAAATTTTAAACTGACCTAGGGAAGACATATTAGGGACATGGCTCCCAAATCTCTCTCCATTAGTAAACCTCTCTAACATTTGTCATCCAGATTCTAGATTTGCTTAACTTCTGTATTTAATCAACTCTCCAACTTCCCAGATTAACCTGTGTCTTCCCTACAAAGCGATATGTACCAGATTCTATCAGCACCAGGCTTGCTATGCCCTTCCTACACTCCTGTGTGTGTCACACACACAAAAAGAGTATGAGTTAATTAAGGGGTGCTGGCAGGTGGGGAGTTACCAAAAAAGTAAATTCCTGAACTCCATAATAAAAGGCAAATAAACTTTGCTTCTCCTTTCTCTGGGCTGCAATCACGAAGAACTGGCCTAGGGAGGAGCTGTAAGAGCACTGAGTACCACAGTGGAAATATTTGCAGACAGAGGAAACTGTAGCTTGTAAATGTTATTGCTAGCCCTGGGAGGGGAGGAGTGAGGTTATATTGCCATGCTGAAGCTTGGCAGAGACTCAGGAGAACCAAGAAGGAACACATGTGCTTTTCAAATCTACTCCAAATGTCACTCTAACATTTACAGAGCTGTGTACAACTATTTGGGAAGAAATCTCTGGCAAGAAGGCTGAGGGTACAAGAAAAATTGCTCCTCAATGTAAAGGAGCGTAATGGGGAAACACGATACTAAAATGAGAGTTTGCATTAAATAGTAGCACTTTAGAAAGTGACACCACTTCTGTTTAGTTCAAACATCTTTGAGTCCTCTTCATGCAAGCTACATGAAGCCTTTGATCACTACCTGCTAAATAATGTGCAATGATAAAGGGAGATTACAGCAAAAATGTTTGGTTTACCTCAGCATAAAGTGAAAAAAAGAGGTAGCAGACACAATCTGCAGCAAGGGAAAATCAAGAAAATGATAAGAAAAAAAATTATACAACGAAGGTTGCCACACACTCAGCAGAACACCTGCAGAAACCCCAATCTTCAAGTTGGTCTCCCTTGAAGAAGGTGGGGGGGACAACTTCCAGAGATCTCTTTCAACCATGGATATTCAGTGTCAAGTGCCAGAATGCCCTGATTTCACTGGATATTGCACCTTTTCACAAACATCACCTTACACCTGCAAACTGCCACTGATTTGAGATGGAAAAGGGTTCCAGAGTCACCATCTCTGGAAGTGTTCAAGGGGCATCTGGATGTGGCACCTGGGAATGTGGCTTAGGGGTGATTATGGTGCTGCTGGGTTGACAGTTGGACAGATGATCTTGAAGGTCTCTTTCAACCTTGATGATTTTTTTATTCTGTGGTCATCCGTCTACCATTTTTGAAAAGCATGGCTGTAATGTAAACTACATTCATAACCTTTTTAAAATCCATAAACAACCTCTTCTCAGTTCTGTTTTTCAAATATGGCAAAGAAAAACTAACTAGTATTGCCTCTGGCTGTTGGTTTAAGGAAGGTTCACAGCATTAGACAACCCTCAATTTAATTTTCTTTTCCTCATCTGACAGCCCCAAATCCCTGAAATTTGTAAATTCCTAGAAGTACTTTAACAGAACAGGGAGCAAATGGAAAACATTGGTCTAATAACAATAGTTCAAAATTGTCCATATCATAGTGGTTTTGAAAAAGCAAAAATTCTTCAAACCAATCAGTGATTTAGGAAGGGCCAGAAGTGAGACACTGATGTGCTGAAAATAAGTAAGCAAAGGAACTCAGTAACTATTTATTAAATTCATACAAGGCAGGCAGCTTTGGGGAAACAAGAATGTCACACTTGCAAAGGATGGAAAACAGGTCATCTTTGAAGGGAAGCGCAACACAACAGAGCAGGTAGCAATTCGGAGGGTAACAACAGTAATACATGCTGTGGAAAAACACAGAATAATGTGTAATTTGGGGTTCCAGCCTACAACTTCCAAGCTTAAAATACAAGATAAACTAAGCTGAGTTTATAATTCTAGGATCTGGAGGAAGGTTCCTTCAGAGCCTTTTCTTCTCCTATCACAGGTCTGCTGTCTCCCTTAAAAACATCTCAAAACCACTAATCTGAGAGTGGTCTCCATCTGAGATCAATGCTCAGACAGTGCTGAAATGGTGACAGATTTCCAGGCATCCCACAGACCCTGTCCATTCCTAATGAAGTCATCAGCAGAGATGCAGCAGCCAGATCTGTTCACCCAGCTAATTGCAACCACTGTTCAATTATTGGAACCAGGACAAAAAGGCAAAGAGAAGCAGAAACTAGTTGCTGGCATGGAATGGCAGTTGATATTGCCAGGATCATGAAGGCTCAAGCTAGATGTACATGTTCATGCCTGTAAATTTCACTAGCAGATAAAAGAAATTTAGTTCTACTTTCAAGTAACACACACTGCCTTTTGAAAACTATTGTATCCCAGATCAAATTCCACTTTACAACTCCAGTACTCGTAGATGACTGTTTATAGAATAAAATTAATTTCAGATAAAAAAGGAAGAAAAAAAAATTGGCATGGATATGTAAGATGTTTATGTACTAATGATGACCCAAATTACACAGAATTTCAGTGTTTGGACAACTACAGAAATGTCCATGAGCTGTCCTTCTCTGACTCCAAACATGACCAAGTGCAGTTTCTGTCTTACAAAACCAGTATCTTTTGGTAAGGACCCAATTAAAAATTCATAGTCCTTAACACTGGTTATAATTATCACACAATTATTAAACTGCCACAAGCCTATCTCAAATGCTAGGTGCTGTATTGCAGGATCTACAGTGCCGGACTGTGTACTGGTCCAACTGCCTAAACTGGCATTTAATTAATGCATTTCCAAATACCAGTAGCCAGTACAAGCCCTTAGTTCAAAACTCAAAGATTTGGATTGATGGAGAAGAGCGTTCCATTAAACTTTTTCTTCTTCTCTGAGCTCCAAGAGCCTCCAGTCATCTTGATGGGAATTGTAAATGATAATAAATCCTGCTTCATGTTGAAGCTGAGAAGATTTAGTCAGCATTGGCAACTGATAGGATTCTCCAGTCAAAAGAACTGTAGATGTATAAATTATGACAGCAGCTGTGATCCTAAAACTTTCGCATTCACCATTGTGCAGCCCATTTTATTCTCTTAGAAATTCAGGGTGGCAGTCAGAATGCAGGGAAGAGTGTCATACTCCGAAAGCACCAGCATGAGGTCACAGTGAAGCAGAACTGGATTTTCTTCAGCTGCTTCTATCATGGATTTCCTGCTGAGGCCAGAGACTATTCCTATTCAAAACAAGATCAACCAAATCTTGAAATCACCAGGTATCTTAGACTGAAAATGTCATTTATGCGCAGCAGATTTTCAGATCGCCTTCTGTGGTTGCTATCACTTCTACTGAAATGCCTGGATCTCTCCTGCTCCTAACTGAAATTGGAAAGCTGTCACATTGTCACCCCATATCAAGACACTTGCATCCATTACAGATAAGATGTAAGAATTTATTGTTCTCTTTATACTAGACATAATGAAAAACTCCAAGTCAGGAGAGGTCTAATGGTGAACAACTGGCTATTTATCCTATCTAAAGCACTTCTGTCCACTCTAATAGAGTCCATAGGGACATTTACTCTCTGGATTGCCAGCAGTAGATTAAACATAGCCTATTAGGGAAGAGGGTCCCCTCAGACCTGTAAACTGCCTCAAAAGTAAAATTCAATATCTGTTTATCAGTGACTGCACCTCCTGATTGACATCACTTTCCATACACCTTCACTCAATGCTAGGCAGCACACCTGCAGAATGAACTTCCTGGGAAGGAACTCTGCCATGAGTGGGCAGTAATAAAAAGCTTCACTTCACTGTGGTCTTCCCAGGTTCTCCAGGTTTTTGAACAATCTGTTTATGAGACTGAGAACCTGAAATACTCACAGAGCAATAGCACCCCACCCACATCAATGTTAGTCCTGGTACTGTTCAGAAAAGCATAAAGGATGGTACAGTTGATATCTGTCACATGGGTGGGGTAATAAATTCAAAGATCAACCATTTTTTCCTAAAGACCAGAGTTCAGAAATTCCTTACACAGAGAAAAATATTAATTTTGTCATTTTAAACTAAGACCAGGTTTTCCACATCCAAAAATCACTGTTTAGAATGACCTGCAGGGCTGCCTGTGCTCTGAGGATGTCTGGGACAAAGGGAGAAATAAAGCTACTCATCACAAATATGACATATTTGCTAATCTGGGTGGCAGACAGAAAGTGCAATCTCTAAGACTGGATTCTGAATCCTAATAAAAACTTAGGTGTTTGATAAAAACATAACAGCCACAGTCTTAACACTCTGTACAGTGGAAAAATAGTTTGCTTTCACCTTAAATGTCTCCCAGGCCCCTAAGTGCAGAAGAGATGGAATTGGAGACTAAATTGCAAAACTCATCCCATTTAGATAACTGGGATCACATGTAAGGTCAGGGCAGTTAATCACTCCCTATTTGCTGAAAATTACCCATAAAGGCTATTAGATGCACAATACTTTTACAGCAATTAGCTCTTGTTGATATGAATATGAAACAGATACCTAGTAAGAGTTACCTAGGTAACAAAAAGAAGGAAAATAATCAGAACAAAGATGGAAGACAAGGTAAATTTCGGCAATGGCCAGTTCAGATACATCTTTGGAGGAATGGAGAATGTTTTCCCATGTATTATTTGGCCAAATCTCCAAAGTGTATCAGAGGAAGTGAAATTATTAGAACAGAGTCCAACACAATTTAACAAAGCATGGTATAAGTAGATGGGAGCGTGGCTATCAGATTAACTTTGCATAAAAGCTGTGGCAAATCCATCATGAGGTTTTCCAGGCTCTCAGAAAGCCTGACCAGAACTGGCTATACCAGCAAATTGTGTTTATTTCAAGGATGAAAATTTTCTCTTCTCTCATTATACAAGGACAAAAAAGTAGTGGGGGAGAGAGTCTGACATGTCCTACTCTCAAATGGTATTTCTCTATAGAGATAAAAGCCATTAATCATTACTAATCAAAATTGGGGGGAAAGGAAAAAAAGTAGTTACATCTGAAGGCATTCTTTCAGTTTTTTCCACTTGTTGCTAGCTCCTTCTCTTGGGCTGTCTGCAGTCTGCACCCACTGGAAGGGGTTGAGAAATCTGGGCTCCAACTCTGCAAATGCAGCCTTCAGCTGCAGGGAGAAGAGTCTGGCTGCTGCCCTGGCAAGCAGGAGGAGTTAGGAACAGCCACACAGATGTGCTCCACACATCTGCCCACATTTAGAGAGGAGTCGCACAGTCCAGCCCAGAAGATAAGAAGCACTCCAAGTTCCACAAGGACAGAGTGGAATGGGGGACCCAAGAGCTGCTACCTGTGGCTGAAGCATGATAGTGGAACCTCCTGTGAAACTGCTATAAAGCCTTGGTGTCCCAGATGGTCTCTGATTTGAAAAATATTTGGGACAACGTCCAGAAGCCTTCCCACAAGGGATGTAAAGTTGAATTAAAGCCAATATAAGGAAACAGAAGAACTCAGAGTCTGGAAGTTTCTACATTCTTAGGGATCCTGTACAATTTCAGAAATTATTTTGACAAAAAATATTTTGTAAAACAGGATCTGTTTGAGCCTGATTGTAACAGCTGCCTATGGGGACACCTTTGGTTTCAAACTGAGTACATTGCAAAAAATAATCTAAACCCAACTATCTGCATGTACTTCACCTGTCAGATTTTCCCCTCCTACTGCTCATGGCATCAGAATATGGTATTTCTTTTTTTCATATCTTTCATATTTTTCTTTCTCCTGTTACTGCCAGTACAAAGAACATGAAAAACAGCAAGCGACCTGCACCAGGAAATAAACAAAGCACATCAGAAAATTACTTCCTGTAAACTGAAATAAAATTTAATTATATTTTTTAAACCTGTTTTTCTTTCAATTTCCATCCAGCATTAGAACAACACTATCAGAACATGCACAGTGCTTCCAAATACACAATGCCATAATCTTCAACGACAGTTGAGGGCTGACTCATTTGTAACAGCAATTTTATCAAGTCAGAACAAGATTCTGCAGAATATCAAAGCAACAAGGGTTGTATTGAGCCACATTGCACCCTTTCCCCTGGGGAACACACAGTTACAGCCACAGCACTTGGCCTTACACAGCACATCACTTCTTTACACTGCATAAACATCCTCCTGTGCTGGCCAGACCAAATTCCACAAAGGGAGGAATACAGCAGAAAAATACATAACCAGAGGAGGACAGGCAAAGCCCTCATTCTTCCAAACAAAGTCAAGCACTGAGCAACCAGAACTCAAGAGACATTTGGACAATACTCTCAGACACATAGGATGGTTTTTGGGGGTATCCTTAGCAGGGCTAGGTGTTAAACTTGATGATCCTTGAGGGTCCCTTACAGCTCAGGATATTCCATGATTCTGTGAACTAGGGTGTTAAAACTGCCATCTAATGGTGAAACTGTAACTTTGAAGTAGGCAGAGTAGACAGCACACAAGGAAATAAATCCTGCTTTGACCTGCAGTTCTTGGATTCGGATTGACAATCACCTCTTTCAGCAACATTTAATTATATGCTGCTTCCTCCAGCACTAGCTGCTGGTGAAGCAAAAGTGTATGTTTTAAGTGACAAAACACATTTTCATCAGGGATGTGATTACTGACTCAAAATGCCAGATTTGATTTCCAGTTTTGTGCCACACATAAGAGACTGCACAACAAAAAATATAATAATGCCAAAGTTCAGGCTTGGATCTTTTGAGGACTGATAAGGTCATCTTAATTTCTGATGAAAAACCCACCAACATTGAACACATGCAGAAATGCTGAGTTAAACCATCTAAATTACTCTAGTGATATAGATTTACTGGATATTTCAGCTATTCCAGAACCAAATCACTGTCAGTCATCCATCATTTACTTCATGATTTGGTGGTACAGGCTCCAAATCACTTTCCTTGTGACTCAGGTATGGGCAGAGTTTTTGGCCTTGCTGTGCACCTAAACCAAAGGAAGCTAGTTCAGACAAGTCAGAATTTGCCTTTCCACTTTGCTTAAACTATAATTAATAGTACCTCTTTATTATGCTTCCACTGATCCACTAATAATTGTAGAATCATAGAATGGTTTGGTTTGGAAGGGACCTTAAAGATCATCTAGTTCCAACCTCTTACCATGGGGAGGGGCACCTTCCACTAGATCAGCTTGCTCAGAGCCCCATCCAACCTGGCCTAATATCTAAAGCAGAAGGACACAAATTAGGACTCCTGAGACCTATTCAACAAGTCACTTTTTGATTTTCCTTATGTGATCTGAAAGTAGGAAGGAATGTCATTTACCTCTCTTCAACAACATGTTTTAGATTCTCACTTAAGCAATCACTACAAAGTAAGCCAAATATATTAAAAAGATGTCACCAAGGGAAGAACAGAACCTAATGAACCCTTGTATTGAAGGTACTGTATGTCAGGCACAGACACATTTGGAATCCACTTCTGACAGGTTACTGACATCTAATTCCATACTATCACCAAAGACACCTCAATTTGCTCCCCCTTTTAATGTGCAAGTGAGGGCCAGTGAAACTGTCAGACTCGTGATGAAAGACAAGTTCCTAGGATACACAGAGAAAAAATGGTTCCTTCATAAAACTCTCTCCAAGTCATTCAAGAGTTTAGAACCACAGAGCTTAATACATGAGCCATCATTCCCCATATCACTGGAGAAAAGGGATGTTAAGCTCTTCACCCACAAAAGCAGACATGTGGCCTCTTTAGCAGAAAGAGAAACATTTCTATTTTCAATATAAAGTGAATCACAGGCTCTTACACTTGGGCTTAATCATGATCCTGAATGTTCAGTACAACATCTGCAGTGAACATCATGCTCTGCTTTCTCCTGAGGGCTCCTGAAGGGCTGCAAGGGTACAGGGGAAGCCCAGAGGTGGAAAAGCTGTGACTATTAAGGAGTTAATACACTTCAGTATGTATTTCAAGTCTGTTTGAAGACAAACACAGTGTCAAGCTTTTCCCCAAAAGGGTTGCTAGCAGGAACTTAGCAAATCAAGTGAGCCACCAGTTGCTAGGTAAGCAGAGCAGGCGATGGGGATGCAGAGGCCATGGGTCCCAGGGACTGGTGCACTTGCTCAGACACTCTGGGGGCACAGTGAGGGGCAGATGTCAGGGCTGCTTGAGGCCATTAGATGGTGAAGGAGGCTGTAATTGTCTCCTCACCTGTGCCACTAGTGCTGAGAAGTGCTTGCTATGTGTTTTTTTCAAGGGACAGCAGTGTGGCTCCTCCCTGGGGTAGAAGAGAAAGCAGAGACACACAGCAAATCCCAGTCAGTTTTCTGTGTAGTGTCACTGCCACCAGCTCTCACTGTCACTTGCTGGACAAGGTCCCAGGTTTCCACTCCCATCTGCACAAGTTCTGGATCAGCAAGGGCTATTTCAAAAGAAGCTTTTCCTAATGTACACCTGGAAAGTATAAGACACAGCTCTATACCACAATACAACCACAAATAGCTGTTTTTAAAAATAAGCAGCTGACATACTCTGATCAAAGAGGAAAAAGAGTAGGTCTCCTCATAGGATGGTTTTCCTGTCCTCAAATCCTGTTATTTGAAATCCTCCACATGATTTCAAAGCATTAAGATGCACTCAGAAATGTCTTTTGAACTGGCCTACTTTCACAGCAGAAACTGAGACAGAAATAGAAGACAGCTCATCCACTGTCACCCTGCAAAGTCAGGACTGTGCAGGGACACAACTCACTGTCCACCACAGCTGGGCTGCTGCCCTCCCTTTTCTGGGTGATCCAAGAGCCACCTGTACTTGTCATCAGACAAACCCCAAAAAATTCTCAGAATATCAAACAAGCCAAAATAATGAAGAGGTCAATAATTCCTCTGGAAACTGGAAAATAATCCACAAGCCTAAAAATAATCTAAATCTGTAACGGAAAAGGGACTGATCTTGACATCACTTGAAACATAGATGGTAAGACTCTATAGATACAGCACCTGTTTTTCTTTCAATTTCTGCAGATAGAGAGAGACTCAAAAGGGGAAGAATTGAGGCACAAGACAGTTTTTTAAGATTTCAATTGGCCTGTTTTTTTGGACTAGAATTTATTTACTGCAGAGTTAAGCATCTCTCATAGTTACAGATTCTCTATTTATATCTGCTAACTGTGCAAATTTCCTGGTTCTCTGATTCCAGACCAGCTGCTGGGCACAGCTGTGCTCCAACAAAGGCACCAAAACCAGCGGGATTGCTGTGGGACTGTCATACTTCCCTAATTTCATCTGCATCTGGAAGAGGAAATCACAGTGCTTTTCTCACCCACTCCTGACACAGCTCAACAGAACACCACCAATGTAATTAAAAAAAACCCCTCAGTGATAGATTGCCAGTGTGAGAAGCTCCCAAGCTTCCACAGCTTTCAAACATTGCACTAAAACTTCCTGCACAACATACAAAGTTGCTAACACAAAGAACACAGGAATCTCAGCAAACAGTCACCTGCAAACCAAGAGACAGGGCAGTGGACATCCTGTAAGCAATCTGACATGTGGAGAGATGAAGGCATAGAATTGCAAGCAATATAGAGTCTGGCATCAGAGAAGCCTCTGTTGAGTGGGAAGAGGGGGAAGTAAAAGCAATGCAAGTAGGCAGAGCACCCAAGGCCTCACAACACACTGGAGGCTGTATGACCACACACAGCTATGTGGCATCTCAATCTTGAAGCGGGTTTTTAGAATGCAAATTTCATATTTCTGTGGGCATCAATCTCAAGGATGCAGCAAGAGCAAGGCTGCACCCAGCAGAGGGGACTGGCACATCCTCCTGGCATGCACCACTGGCTGTCTGAAGCCTGTCCCTGTTCCCCCACCCCCTGGCTGCCCTGAGCACATCCTGACTTAATGGCTGCTTCACACCTGAGCACCTCACTTACAGATTTGGATTTTACTCTAAGAGCTGATGGGCCCCTAAGCACTACAGGGGGCAACACTGGAGTTTGTCAGGATTTACTGCTTTTATTCATCAAAACCTAATTGATTTGCCAAAGATCAAACAAAGTCTGCGACAGAGCAGGACTAAATGCAAGTGAAATAAATAGTGGACTATGTTTTTGTTGGTGTTTCGGGGTTTATGCAGATGAATAATATTTTGGAAGAGAGCCTGTCAGTCAGAAAAGCCTCTTTCTTTCATCTGCAACCAAGATGAACACTTAGCAGCATACTAACACGCTTCTGCTTATGCACTGGCTGGAAAGAATGAACCTTACAGTAGGCTCTCCCCACCAGCAAACTGGAAACAACATTCCATGCTTCTCTTTCTCACATGAGTTTGTGAAGACCTCATCTAACTGAGATTTGAACTTGGGATCTGAAGGTTTTTTGGCAGCAGCTTTTCCCTACAGTGCATTTGACAAAACCCTCTGAGCAACAGTCTGTTCTCATCTGATACTGTAACACGCACCACAGAAATTGTTTCTGGTTTGCCCAAACATAGAGTTTGTTCCACAATTCTTTGAGACCTAGCAAAGAAGCTGAAATATCAAAATGTTGTCTTTACACCATTAACTGTTGTACCCTTCCTGGTTCAGTACGAGTTGTACATAACAAGCAATTACATTAAGAATCAAACAAAACATACTTCAGTAATCAGTGTCTTGCATACTGTATAAATTCATTTGTCATTCATACTGTATAAATTCATTTGTTTTCACTAATTAGGAAAACACATCCAGTCATTAACAGAGTTTAGTGAGGAAAACGGGTCTTTTGAAGTTGGAAGACATTTCCAGGTTTTGATTCTGGGCATACATTTCCCAGATTGATTCAGGCAGAAGAGCTGGCTAGATCATGGAGCTCCTCCCCTTCCTGCCCTCATACTGAGCATATTGCATAGAAGTGGAGAGCAGCCTGGCCTTGCTCTGCCATTTTAGCCATCCTAGTTTCCAGTGCCTAACAGATGGGATTTCCACCCTTTTGTACGATTCCTGCTACAGCAAAATGAAGGAAAAAAAATGAAACAAACCAAAAAACCCCAGCTCATCGTTTTGATACTATGATATTCACCATTTTCCTTTCTTAATTTAACCCAATATTCCTGTCCTGTGAACTTCCTTAAACAAATTCCTTCCTTGTGAAGGCAGTCCTCCCTCCAGAGCTGATTCGCCATTCTCTCCTCAGGTTATCATTTACCAATCAATATGTACTGAACTCTTCTAAACTTTCTCCACAATTCCTGCCTTCAGCCTCCTGATTATATTTCAACTTATTTTGCCAATTTCCTTCACATTGTTGGATTTTACTCTATGCTGCATAACAGTGCTTTCTTTACACCTTTTATACTTTTATTTCTTCAACATACGTTTCTACTTGTGTGACTAGGAATAGTTCTAACTAGCACAAGTGTAGCTGAGTACCCAATGGCACTTCATTAGTACACAATTTAAGTGCTGAGGAGTTGATATTTAGGCTTTATTATCTTGGCAAAGGTCAATGGGTAAAACTATTTAAGGCTCCTTTCTTGTGTGCTCTGTAAATCTCATACCACCATCGAGTTAAATACATCCAGCCAATCACTGACACACTATACAAAATTTCATCATTTGTTTAGTGCCTTATAAAGGGCAATGAATAATTTTACCTTTTCAATGCCAAAGGAACAAGAAAGTTTTTTCCTCATGAGTGGCTCAAGTACTACTACATTTTATCTATAAAAGGTTGCTTGTGTATCTCAAAAAAATACATCACTGTGTCTCAACAACCACACAAGGATTGCAATAGCACTGCAGGTGTAGAAAAGTAGAGAAGACAAAGTTTCTGCTACTTCAATAGAAAATAGCTGTCAATAGAAAATAGCTGACCTTTACAGATTTTTAATACACATTGCTGGTCTAGGCAATGTTGTTCTTCTGGGGAGATGAACTCAAATTATTAACACACAACACCAAGAGTGGCCCCCATTTCTGCACTGATGAAGAATAAAATACTCTGTGTCAAGTAGTTATAATGGGAAAATTAGTAAGCACAAAAATAAGTCTCATTCATTAGGTTAGGTTTCTACCTGTTCTCACGGCAGGATGTCCATTAAGATTAAGAAAAACTATGAAACAGAAGGTTAATATTAGAAAAAATTATAGATTTTGCTGGTCTTCAGCTTTTTTCATCCTAGAATCCGAAGTTCTTAGTGATTCATGAATTTTTCCACATTGCAACCTTTTTATGATTTTGAAAAGTCCTAAGTATCTGGCTTTTTGGGGAGGTTTTTTTGCAGCTGGGGAACATAAGGCACAGAAAAATGAACTTGCCTATATTTATATAATCCAGAAATAGAATTCCAAGGCATGTCTACATTGTATACTTTTGTGAAGCACCAGATCAGTGAAGTCCTATATATGTCAAGGCCTGTTTTGTGAGAAGCCCTGATGAGACTCACACTCTCCAGCCTGGCAGAGATGCTGAACTGACGTGACACAACTTCCTATTCATCTGCAGGTACTGCCACTGCAGCAGGCAGCAGATGGTCCTGCAAAGCAAACAGGACTACACACAACATAGCACAGGATGCTCTGTGCCCACAACACAGCTTCTGAACAGCATCTGCAGGGCAGCTTTGCAAAGATTTCTCAGTAACAGCATTTCTTGTGCTTTTACCCTGGTCCATGGGAAATCACTGGTTTTTAGCTCCCACTGTCAGATAACAGTTTTTTAATCTTTACTTGTTCCTTAAGTTAAGGCTTATGCAACTTCAATTTGCATTATTAGCACATCTACTAACTTCTTTCATGTTTTAGTCAGTTGGACACCCCTGGATTCTGATCAGACACACAGGGAGTGATAGTTGAGCAAGCAAAGCTGGGCAAGAGAGAGGCTGACCCATGGGGAGCTGTATGGTAATCAGCTTTTCATTACTGCACGCTGAAAGGCCAAATTGATTCATGAGTGCTCTTCTGAGTGGGAAAAAGGGGAGGAAGAGATGGAGGAATTCTGACTCTGATATCAATTATCTCTATCCTATAACAATAAATATTTATCTCTAGAAACTGCAAACCAAATATCCCAGGACTATATTATCATGTCTGCAGAGATCAGCAAGTATTATTTTAGAGATATCAGATAGCTTTTTCAAGGTGGAAAGAGTAGCTTAGTGCCCTAAGAGTCTAATGACTAAATTAGGCAATATCTTAGATTCAGACACTTAAACCCCAGTAAATGAAATTTTCTCAGAGTCAGGGTCTGTGGCTAATTACATTTGTAATCTTGAATCTTACTGTAGGTGCCTTAATAGTTCTATATCACAGTTTCCCAAAATATAAAATTATGATGATGTCAATCTCAAATACTCTGCATATGGGAAAAAATGCAACTTTTTTGTATAGGATTATCAATCTGCATCCTTATTAACAGTTTAATGTGGACTTATTTAGCATATTCTAATAGACCAAAGACAGGTAGGGATGCCCACAACTTCCTGGCTTTCTCCCAGCTATGACCTTGTCCGCTTATTTTAAGTTTGAAGGGTCCTCCATGAATTATCTGTATGCAGAGGTACGAAAATTCACCCAAGCCTCTGTCCCTGGCTTCTACAGAGAGAGAGGTAATACTGTGAGATTTGGCAGGTCCCACAACACTATGGCAGAGAACAGCCTAAAGTTCACTGCCAACCCATGTTTCAAATGGATTACAGTTCACTGCCAGAACAGGAAACATCTCATTTCCAAACACAAACAGCCTAATGCCAGGACCCCCACTCCTGGCTGTTTCTGAGTGTTCTTCCTTCCTGTCCTGAAGCTCCCCTAGGCAGCCTTCACCAGGAAACTGCTCAAGTGGGTAATCCAGAAGCAATGCTGAAGCAGAAAAAAGCACAGTTACCTGCAGGCACCCAAAGAGATGCTGAACAACAGTTCCTGACATGCACAATCTCTTCAGTGCCTAACAGGACACTGCCTTCCAAGGGATTGACATGGGAAAAGAAAGTTATGGGTGCCACCCAGTTAAATAGGATTTTATTGACCAACACTTTAATGGAGCACACAGATCAAGCATCTCTCCATAATCTGAGTGGAAGGTGTCTAGGAAAACCAATTCACAGCAAAAGGGACATGGCAGCTGTTTCAAAGCTGCTTCTCCTTGAAGATTTATTGACTGAGCCTTGGCTGGTGGCACAGACTAGGGTAGGAACTGTAGGCAACACACACATAGAGACACAAAGAAAGGTAAGTGATCTGCGTTTTGATTTTTACAGCTTCTAGAAAAAACAACAGTGTAAAAGAATTGATGGGCTCAGCAAATTGTCACCAGCCAAAAGGAAAAGACAAAAGAAAAAAGAAATCACAGCAGTGTAAATCAGTCAGGGAGAAATGGCTAAATGAGGATACTGATTGCTAATCTACATCCTGTCACTCTGACTTTATAAACAGGTGAGCTCAAGAGGCCATGTGTGCAAAAGCAGCCCCATAAAAGCACTGTTTTTCCCAATCTCATCTGTATTCACAGTGGGCCAGGTTTTCACTTTATGGCTGCAATGTTCCTGTTTCTTCTGCAGGTCCATTAGCACTGTGCACATTGCACAGTCAATACCAATTCCAGCCTGCACTTTTCTGCTTTTTTTATTTGGACACAAGTCCTTCTGTCTGCTGGATTCATTACTCTTCGACATGGCCATTTGTAGTCTCCCTTTATGTTTTGATTATTTTTTCAAGCAGCCCAAGTGCTTTGACTTAAATACAAAAATTAAAAGATAAAGTGAAAACAGTGAGGCATTTAAAAATGTCATGATAAATCATTTCTGTTTCTAATTACTTTAATCCTTCTTATTTTCCATAATTACTTTACCCAAAAAACTTGCAGGCTGTAAAATGACTCCCACCTCTCCTCCCCCCCCAAAATACCATCCTTTTGTTCAAAAAAGCTCTATTTCATTTCTTTTCTTGTCCCCTTTTCCTACATCTCAAGAAATCTTTTAGGATATTCTTAGTTCTTCTGCACCAAACAGGAATGTGAAATTTGATCAAACTGGAATCTGGCAGAAGGAATCTGGCAGGCTTAGGGGAATGGCATACAAGAATTTGAACAAGATACAGAACCATGATGTCACCTCAGTAAAAGGCAGGCAACAGCCTGAAACAGGAGTCAATCTCCACCCTGATGAATTCTGGACCATCTCCACCTCCTTCACCAAGGAGGCTAAAGGCAGCTCCTTCATACCATAATGGTGCTTCCAGCATCACACTGGGACCAGTGAAAAGTGAACCGCCAACTGTTACCTGTGCCTTACTTTATTCATACCCTCAGATGACCAATCCCATGTTTAAAACGTGAAGAAAAGATGGAATTATTAAAACTACAACTTTGAGGCAAGTACTTTGGATGCAGTGCTAAATCATACTCCAGTAATACTTGGCAGGGAAAGAAAGGTTAAAATTCATCATTAGTCAGTCCTCCAGGAGGACAGAACAATCAAATGCAAATGTAGAAAAAAGGAAATTTGCACAAATTGGGCATGAGAGCTAACCAGCAGAAATGGGGTAGCAGTGATTTGTGGGGCTTGCATCAAAAAATCAGACTGCAACAGAAAAAATCTTCACTGAAAAAATGGTAATAAAATGGTGGAAACCTGAACATTTGTGTGACTGGGTACTGAACTATTAGGCTTCCACTTCTAGGAACCAGAATCAGTACAATAAGATTCGTGCAGAGGTTCTAGATATTTTGAAATTCCTTAGTATGCCAAAAACCTTTCCTTTGATCTATTTTTTTCCTTTTTTGTCACAAAGATTCTCAACAGAGAGATTAAAAAAAAATTACAGAACTATAAAATATTTGAGACTACTTCTGCATTCTTGCTTCCTTCCCATTCTTTAGCAAACTCATGCTTTTTGCCAGTCACTTGCTCAGGGGGAGATCTTGTCCTGACGTGGCAGATGATACACACAGCACAATCTCCATTTTGTTCTGCTTGGTTCCAGCCTTGCTCTGCTCCCCAGGCTGGGTGCACTAAGCTGCCTCATGGGTCTCTCTCTTCAGCAGTTTCACACACAAAGGAAAGGAAATCAGAGCTAGAGAAGAAGAGTTCCTCCTTTCACCTTTCTACATTGTAGCTCTACCAAAGACCAGACAAGTCAGAAAGACTGACCTATTTCCTAATCTCTAATGCAAATACTTCTCCAAGAGATGACTAAGGTATATAAAGGAGAGGTACTCTATATATTTCTCATTCTAAGTACAAGCCCAGGGCTCCAAGAGCTGTCAATGTAACATGCTTTTCAACTGAGGGGCCGCATTGTTATTTTCCATTTTACTGATTTAATGAAAGGTAGTGGATAAAAAAAAAAAAATCACTGTTTAAAATACCATATTTTTTTCTTTCTCAGCAGTTTGAAATAGGGCCTGTGGGTATTGGGGCAGTCAGACTGAACTAATTCCGCATGACTCTGTTTGCATCCTAAACTCTGGTGCTTTGATACAACTTCCAACAGTAATCTCCTTCAACCTTCCCTGTCCTTTCACTCCCTTCAGCAGTACCACAACATGAAGAATTACAATTGCTCCTTGTTCAGAAATGGAAAAATTCTGTTGCTCACAAGAACACAAGATTAGTGTGGTAGGTAACCCAAAGGGCCCAGGCTGACCACAAGAGGACCTCACCCTAACAGGCAGAACTTCAGAAGTCAAAAACTGTACAATATAAAAAAATGGAAGCATCATGAGACCAACAGCACTTATTATGGAGCTGATTTTCTTGTACACCCTCTCTGCTACTGCATCCTTTTAGTGGGAGGAGTTTTGCCTCAATGTGATGGATATCTCCTAAGTTTTATCTTTTATCTATTACCAACTCACTGCCTATAATCATCACTGAGCAGAAAGTCGCTCTGAAACTCGTATTAGGATTTGATTCAGCAGGATGCAGTTTCCCTTTTCTGCACCTTATCTTCCAATTTTAACCTCTTGTTCTCGATTACCCAGGAAAAAAAAAAAGGATTCTAGGAAGAAATAAAAATGATTACTATTATCTTTCCTTTACACATTCTCAGATGCCTTAGCAGTGAGAGTGAGAAGGGTTTCCCTCTGGAGGGCCATGCCTTGGAGTCTGGTACCTAAAGGCAGTGGATTCACGAGGACCACCCTGTGGGCTGCTCTGTGAGATAGCTGCATTTGAGACAAGACAGACAAACCAAGCAGACTGGGGGCAGCCAATATACACCACCAAATAAGATCTTTCTATGCTTGTGGTGATGGCTGTGCTGCTGCATATCCTTTCCATATCACATAATAGCCTCATCCAATCAATCAAAGTGTCCAAGGGATGACTGCCTATCTCCACATGCAGAAAGAGTCAATTAAGGGAGCATCATGAATGCCAAGTCTTTGCTCTCCCCCTGAGATGAATAGAGGAAAAGAAATGAGACAGAAAATGCACTGTGCCAGTGCCTGCCTTTAAGCATGATGGCTTTGACTAGGCAAAGCAGGGAGATAGAGAAAGCTAATTTCACAGATAACATCTCCAAGGTCTATATAGTAATTTTAAATATTGGAAATAATTTTTCATGACAAATGAATCTACTTCATCCTGGCCTCTCCCATCAAGATATTCCCTTTAATTGTATGGACAATTGGTAGTCTCAGCAGAAACACAAACTGGTCTGATTGGAGGGTATGGAAAGGAAGTGGGGCATAAAGCCACAGGGACTGAGTTCAGCCACTAAGCTGTAAGAGACTCAAAGACAGAGGTAGTCTGAAGCAATTCTTGAATCCAGTGTCAACAGTTAGCCTCTGGACAAATCACAACAGATGTGGTGCATATTCATACTCAGTTCATTCTGGATCATGCAAGCGACATACTGTGAGACTTGACTAATAATGATTACTAACTCAAAACATTTGCCCATTTGGGGAGGTGCCACGGTGCTTTGCTGAGGCAGGCTGGCACCCCTAGAGGAAGGAGGGGAGCTTTTGGCTGTGTAATGCCTAATCTGCATAAGATGGAGAGGGTGAACTGTCTCTGCCTGGCAGCTGCAAACTAGGCTTTGAGGCTGACCAGAGGCAGACCTTGTGGAGACAGGATGGTGTCTTTCATCATGCCAAATTGCTCTCCCTCACACATCCCAACCCCTCCTCCAGGGGAGGGTCACATAGACACTTAGACCTATTGATGTCAGAGACAGCTCAGAAGGGAACATAAACCATCAAAAACCCTCAAAGCATCCCCAGACTCATTTCTGTGGCCTTCCACCAGAGGATTGTAACCTCCTCCTCCCAGAGGAGGTACCTGAGTATTCTCATGAAATCAGGGTGTCCTTTACTTTAACCCATTGGACTTTGTGTTTTGTTGGTGTCTTCCCCAATATCCTAACAGATCAAGATGGATCAAGATCATTATTTCAAAAAAAAAAAAGAATTTACAGATGGTGATAATGTATCTTTTTACTCTAATCCTTTCTTTCTCTTGCTTTCTTTTCCCTATTCATTTTCTTAAGTAATATTTTTATGCTTTCATGCTGGTATATTACTACAGATAATAATAACCAAAACTGCTACATGCATATTTTCAAGCACTGACCATTCAGTGTCCTTTCACTGTAATCCACCCAAGAGGGTCTATTAATAAGAACCTGTGTTATTCTTGCCTTTGTGGGGGAGAATCATAACACACCATTCACGTGTCTTGCAGGGAGTAACGCAGAAAAGATATAATGAAAAGGTAAAAATGTATTTTCCTTCCTTCATGATAAATTACCTCTTCATATGATCTAAGTTTTTAGTAAACCTGCCTACCCCTATGTTCTAGTTTTTGCTGGGGTAGAGCTAATTTTCTTCACAGTGAGTAGTGTGGAACTATGCTTTGGAATGGTACTGAAAACAGTCTTTACCACACATAGATGTTTTTGTTATTGCTGAGCAGGGCTTACACAGAGCCAAGACCTTTTCTGCTCTCTGTCCTGCCACACCAGTGAGGGGGCCGAGCGTGCACAAGAAGCCGGGAGGAGACACAGCCAGGACAGGTGGCCCCAACTGGCCAAAGGGACATTCCAGACCATGCATCATCATGCTCAGAACAGAAAGTGGGAGGAAGACAGATTTGGAGTGATGGCGCTTACCTTCTCAAGTCACTGTTACAGGTGATGGGGCCCTGCTCTCCTGGAGATGGCTGAACACCTGCCTGACATGGCAAGTGGTAAACACATTCCTTGTTCCACTTTGCCTGTATGCGCGGCTTTTGCTTTTCCTATTAAATTGCTTTTATCTCAACCCATGAGTCTGATTATCTCCCTGATCCTGCTGGTGGTGGAGTGAGTGGCTGCCTGGGGCTCGGTTGCTGGCTGGGGTTAAGCCATGACACTGTGATATTCAGGCAAAACTGACCTGCTGTGACAAGTTGTCTTTCAATCTGAGTTATCTGAACAACATTTTGTGCCTTGACTTATTTTGTGGCTTACATTAAGGAGAAACCATTGTTCTGAACTGTCATTTATAAACCACGAGAGAAACAAAAACATCACTATAATACTGGCCCTGTAGAAGAGGCTTATACTAATAAAAGTATCATGTTCTGTAAGCATTAATCAAATGTTCTTACCTACCCATCAACATCTCTTTTTGTTGTTGTTGTTCTAGTGTTCTTTACAAGAGTTGACAGTACACAAAATCATACAGCTTTGGGTAAGCATATTTCTTGAACTGGAAGGACCTTATGAAAGTTACACTCAGCAATAAAGAGCCAGAAGTAGAGAAGTTTAGAAGAAAACAGCAGAAATTATCTTCTTCTGTGCCAACAACTAACATATTCAGATGAGATGAAGAGCACCTGGAGTGTAACAAATTCACATGCAGCACGGAAGTCAATAGTGGCCTTAAATATCAAAAGCATACGATGATGGAATCAGGATGAAGAAACAGGAGGAACATATGGATTAAAAAATCATACCCGTAACATTATACGATACAGGAGAGACAATCAGTCGGTTTTTATACGGTCTCAGATTTTCCAGCTGCTCAACAGATGCTGTTGGAGATTGTCACATCAATGAGACTCTTCGAAGCTAAAGTTCAACTGCATAAAACCCATGAAATGGTCTTTTCACAAGCAGATGTAATCACCCTGACTGCAGAATTAACTGCACACTCTTCTGTACCATGGATACCACAAAGGCATTAGAGTGCAACAAATGCATTTACTGGTCCTGGAAAGCACATACGTTCAGAGTGGCTTTTGACTGAATGTATGTATCTATGGACAAAAAATTATAATGAGTGGTAAGGATCATAATGTAAATCCACAAAAGTGACAGACTTTTAAATTACTCCTTTACATTGTTTCTCCTCCCTTACAAGCCCACCTTGGCCCACCATCCTTATTGGAGTCAGCACAAGATCTAATGAGCATCTTGGGAATTGCTTGAATGTTAGCACAGAAGTATCCCATAGAAGATAAGAAAAGAATTACAAGATGGAGGATACATAAAAGCCTAATAAGCAGAATAATCCAGCACTTATGCAACAAACAGTTGCCTTCTGGTCAGTCAGTTTCTAAGCAGAGATACAAGGGAGCTAATCACATAAAGCCAGGTGTTTCTTGAGCAGGACTGTAAACAGCATCTTCCACAGTAGTAACTGTCTGGGCCAGCCACAAAGGAATCAGCCACAAAGTGTTACAAATGGATTGATGGCAAGTGAGAAAATAAACTTCTCACATAAAATGCTCTTAGGAAAGCCAACATTCTTCAGATCATGTTTAATGGAAATTTTACCATAAAATTAGTGAGAAACAAATTGAGATGGGTGTTGAAGGGATTGTATGGAATTTTTTTGCTAAGTTTAGATGGAATTTTTTTCTGCAGTTTGGCAACAATTTGGGAAACTACAATAGGGACCTTTCTGGTACTAGTAAGTCAGTGAACAGATGAGGTCTAGAACAGACCTATTTTCTAACATCCTACTTTATATAATGAAATCAAAAGAATTATTCTGATGTTTTTATTTTCTTAAGTCTTTGACTGCTCAAGATCAAACAAGAATTAAAATAATTAAAAACATTGCAGCAAAGACTTTTCTCCTAATGTGTCCATCTCTCCTGGGAACCATCAGTCCTATAGGAAAATCTATTCTCAGCAGTTATCTAGCATTTCACTGCATACTCAGAAGGTCTGGACAGTCCAAAAAGCATCAACACTTATGAGTTGCTTTAAACAAACCTTTTAAGATGTGATTATCATCAAACATCTTCACTAAAATTAAAAAGAAATCTAACCTGCTACCTGTGCTTGAGACAGCAAAGTCCACAGCACTTTTCCTGCATAGTAAATGGTTCTGTAGTATTTCTTATTACCAGTAATTTTACAACATCTCCCTTCATTGCATACATAATGGGAAGAAGTGTATTGTCATTAAACTGTTCTTAGTAAACACTGCTGCAAAGGTACTTGGCAGATAATGAAATGTGCAGCCCTATGCTCAACACCACCGTTGTTAACAGCAGATGTGCTGCTGCTCACAGAGAGTTTACCACAAAACACAGGACAAGGCTGCTTTGCTCAGGATGTTAGCTGTCCATCTGTGAGCCAAGAGAAACAAGCACTGGTTCCAGCCCCTGGGAGAAGAACCAGAATGGAATATTTCTGTCTTTCTGCAATAAACATCGAATGCAGCTCAGCAAAGGAGATGGCTGGAACAAGCCTTTTTTTCCCCCCTTTCCCTGGAAAGGACTCAGGTTGGGTCCAAATCTGAGCAAATACTTTCTCAGGTTTAAAATCTAAACCTCAATGTCCTTTATTTCACTCTTAAATGATCAAAGTCTCAAACCAGCCTGCCTTTTCCAGTATTATATAATTATTTTAAAAAAATCCAAGCAAACTGCAGTCAAATCATTTAAGTAGGAGAAAATGTTAAAAAGTGACTGATCAACAACATTCGATTCGTATTGGCCTAAAATTATCTGATTTTCAGTTGTTTTTGCTCAGTGTCCTTCCTGGGCTCTTGTCTTCTGCAGCCACTCTCACAATGTTTCAGTAGAAGGAAAGGGTGCAGAGAATTTTCAAGACCCATCAAACAGACCTCATGCATCCTTTCGAGCCCAAAGCATTTTCATTGTAGCTATAGAAAACAGCTAATTTGAACAGAACTCACATTCCCCTCCTCCTGCTTAGTTAATGCCAGGGCTTTGAGGTCCTTTTCAGAGAAGTCCAGGGTACTTTGAAATCCCAGCTAAGTAGTACATCATCCTTCATGAGCCAGATACCAGCTCCTACCTCTAACATCTTAAGTGCAATTAACAGGGAGCTGTAATGACCTGATGCAACTGAATTCAAACACTAACAAATTACAAGGCAAAGGGTAAAGACATGAAGTACTTAAAAGGACCCACCAAAGACCCTTCACAACTGCTGCACAAATCCACACTTCCCACCCTCCTGCATGCCTGCAACAGTCCTCCAGCCCTTGCTGACACGACCTGCAACTCACCCTAACTCTTCTTAGGCTCAGTTTGGACAGGCAGCTCACATGTAACAGAAGGAAGCATGGCATCCATCACATTGGAGGAATCTTTTTGTCAATTACCTCAAAGTTAGCCCAGCATCTGATGGTTAGAAAGCATTTGGGAAGCATTCCCATGGGATTTCAGATATTTTAGACCCTTTTTTTTTCAAACTGACCAGCAGAACAGCAGATCTGTTGAAATCAGGTACTCCAGAAGAGAGAGGCTGCACTGCAGACACTGTTCACTGGTACTCTACTCTTTTTAAAACTCTAGGATGCAAGAATGTTTCAGTACTACCAACAGTACAAGCACCTGTTGCAGTGTGATCTATTACCCTGTTTCAGCTATCCCAGCTCCTCCCTCAGATGTGCCAACAACCTGTCCCTTCCCCTCCCCTTTGCCAAGGGATGTCCATCAATCTTAACTCTCTAGCAAGGGCATCATCTGATCAGCAAAGTTCAAAAGATGCTTCTCAGCCCTGGGGACATTGGGCTATCCAGGTGTCACTTGTCCCCTGAGACTTCCGCCTTCCTACCTGGTTGGTGGCATGCCTATCCCTTCTCTCCCCCTTCCCCCAGGCTTAAAAGACCCAGCAACCATGCAGTCCTTGATTCTGTTGGAGCTGTTGCTGCATTCAGAGGTCTGTGTGCTAGGAATAAAACTCTGGATCAAAACTCTCCAGCAGGACCCATCTCCTTTTTCCTTCACCATCACCTAAAGCCTTTCCACCAGAGGTAAACCTGAGCTCCTACTTGCCTGGACTCGTCCCAAGCATCCAGCTGCAACATCCAGCTAGCCAAAGGTGTCTCTGAGGTGAAATCACCTCAGCTGCCACCCTTGGGCAAGCAGCAAGAGCCAGATGAGCCCAGGCACGTTCCATCTGGCAATATTGGAATTTATTCCAGTAAGCACAAAGGTTTGGGGTTTTTTTCCCTAATGCCCAGCACACCACAACCCAAAACTACCAAACTCAGTAAAAAGTCTCAGCATGCACTTGCAATTATAACTTTCATCATAAATCCACTTCACTGTGCCTGTGATTCATTTAAGAGCTATCCAAAACTAAATTAAGTTTAGGAGTCTTTCTGGCATGATTAAATCTTTCTCTTCACCATATTTAACAGCAGTGCAAGAGAGCTCAGGGAGCAGGGGAGGTGAGATCATTACCACATTGCAACGCAGTCAGAGCATCACTTGCAAGGGGAATTGTGTCCTGTCTATCAGCTTCTTCTCTTTTCCTTGCCTTTCTTTACTACATTTGCAACACAGTCACACTGAGTTAGACTGCTAAGTAGAGAACCTTTATGGAAAGGTGACAGAGGATGAGAAGCAAGGATTTAAGAAAATAGCAGTGTGTTACCTGGTCATCACAGTCTCTGGTGGAAAGTGAAATGGGGAGCATATCAAGATAACTGCCAGCATTTGCTGCTGCCTTTGCTCAGCCTCACAGCCTGGCACTGAGCCCTTAGGGCCCATGAAAGCACAATCTGGTCTTTTCCATGTCTTGCCCCATCTCTTCCATGAAATTTCAATAACCCAAGGAGAAACCACATTACTATAAGAAACTATGGCACTTTCAGACCACTAGCACCTTTGACTGCTTACATCACTGCCAATACCAAAATAATGACTAGATACTGGAATTGTAAGAATGAATTTGAGGCCTCGGCAGCAGTTTTCTGTTCTCTTCCCTGTCAAACTCCAGTTAGAGCAATGTTTATCTGCACAAAAGCACTGCCTTGAGCAGAGCCCTGTAACCAAAGTCTATGTTGCATCCAGTGTAACTGGCTGAATACACAGAGGTATTATTTCATTGACAGGAAAACCCCCACAGGCTTTATATAGAAGTGACATATTGAATACTATGTATTTGTATTGTTTCACCATGAATAAAAGGAACTCTGACTTCTTTTCTAGCTGACACAATTAATGTCCTTTTTAGTCCCTTTTAAATGTATAATGTCCTTCATATCACAAAGTACAAAATTTATGAGAAATACAGCATTATAAATGTAAAAATCCTATACCTGGAAAGTGGGAGGTAGACTTTACCATCAACAACAAATTAATTATCTGCTTCTCTTCCAAGAGTTGTACATATGTCCTTCCTATTTTTAGTACTTTCACTAATGTTAAGTATGTGCTTTGTGATAAAGACTGATTTTCCTGATAGTCACCACGCACAGGAGATTCTTTATTCTAGAATCTCCTGCCCCTTAACCCTTGATCATACATCTTGGGCTGCAGGAGTTACATTTCTCTTTTAGCAGGACAGAAGTGTAAGAAAACAGTGAGGGAAGGCAAACTGGAAAAGTTTGCCATCCCTCAGTTTGGGATGGCAAATTAATCACAGCAGCTGTCCCATATTAGAAGATCTAGCCTGCTCCTCCTTCTTCATTCCTACCCTTGTGCACCAGCCGAGCTGCCCCCCAGTCCTGTGGCAGCTCATCAGTCATTACACAGCAGTGGCACTGTGGCATGGCAGCATCCTTCACTTTGATTCCCTTCCCAGGCTCCATCTCAACCTTTCTCCTTCCAACAGTGTTAGAATCACAGACCAGATGTAATCAGGACTTCAAGTAATCCTTGGATGTCAGACCAGGAGAATGAAAAGCATCATTGGTAGCCTGCAATGCTTTTTGTTTACGGAGGCAAAATCAGTGGGCACTAAGGCAGCTGTCGATGTTAAGCATTTATATCAGAGCAGTATGAAGCTCCTACGTAACACCACATAAATATTCTGGACTCAAATGTACTTCAACTTGTACAAATTTTTTCACTTACCCAGTCTCAAATATTTATTCCCTGTGAGCTCCTTCTTACATTGCCAAGGAGCATCAGGGATTATAGTGCCATGTTTTGCCTGGCACTGGACTAAAGCAGTGGTTTAGTCCAGTGCATCTATTGTTTGTAGTTACAGACAAAATTAGTTTCTCAGGATTAGAATATTTGCATACATCTTTTTTACTGTCCTGAACTGTTTCATCACAATTTTGTTCACCTTAAATACACTCAGATTCTGAAATATATTTATTATGACCTCAAGTTCCTGTGCTAGACATTAATTCATAAATGTATCTCCCTAATTCAGACTGATGCACACCAGAGCACAGTCAAGTTACAGATCTCAGGCCTGACTTGATATTCATTTCTCCCAAATTAAAATGCTTACATGCCTTTAACCTACTGATTTATTTTCACTGACAATAAAAATAGTAAAAGCTAACAACATCGCTATATAAAGGTTCATGACATGAACCCTGTTCTTTATGTCACTGTTAGCTTTGGATTCTCTTCTGAGAGCCAGGCCTAGGAGATGGACATGAGACAGACTGCACAAAGCCCTGAATCACAGAGCTGGTCACTCCTAATACTAAATAGAGACCAAGGGCAAACACATGCAATTTTTGGGGGAACGATACATTTATGGTAATGCTTCCTTTTATCATGTTTGTATAAAACCTAATCACACAACAACTGGCAAAAACAATTCCAAGGCTAGGGCCGAGGAAACTTCTATCTGAAGTTTCCCAGAATTTTCAAATCCTATGTATTCAAAAGAGAGAACGGCTGAGCTGACATTGGCATAGCTGATGCCCATGAATCTTACATTTTCATCCAATCTTACATTTTCCCAGCATGGATGGCAGTGTTGATGCTTCAGCTGTTTTAAGGCCCACTGGCAATTAACTACTATTGCTGCTTAGGGCAGCATGCAATGAATTACTGGTGGTGAGCAGTTTTATAAAAAATCACGGATCTTGTACTTCAAAACCTAAAAATCCTATCCATATGTGGTGGTTTGACCAGGAAGAAGTGGGAATTCTGGGATGCTGTGGTCAAACCAATGGATGTTCGGAGTTTGATACTGACACCTGGTGTAGCCAGTGGGGTTTGGACACACCTCCGAGAATACACAGGGGTTAAAAAGCAGAGCTCTGGCCCTGGGAGGCTCTCTTGGGACGTCGAGGCGAAGAGGTCAGATCACCCTCCCCTGTCCAGCCGCTGCTGCTGGGCGGGGGAGGGGCTGCCATGCGGTAGGCCTGGGGCCTGGACAGAGATGGGGGGTGAGAAGGCCCTCGAGGATGGAAGGGTGGAAGAGCCCAGGGAGTCAGCCCTCGGGCAGCCATCGCCCCCCCAAGGAGGGAGAGAGGAGAGCCGGCGACACCGAATGTGATAGCAGCCGGCCCAGGAGGAGAAAGGGGGAGAAGGGTGCAGCCCGGCCGGCCGCAGCAGCAGCGCGTGTGGGAGTATCGTCGTTCTGAGACAGGCAGAGACTGAAATTTTTAACCCCTTTCTTTCATGACTGGGGCCTTGCAAGAATGCTGATCCTCCTCGGAGCTGACTAAGGGAGATAAGAGATAAGATGAAACAAGGACCTGGCCCGAAGGACGTAGAGAAGACTGGCTGAGTGAAGAGAGAGATGCTTGGAGTGGCCTTTTGGCTGGACTTTTCTTGTGGCCATGGACTCAGTTTGTTCCTGTGACACAGAGACTGCACTTAGGGGGAGGCAGTGCCTCAGAACCAGGAGGGTTCATCGTGGGGACCCCTCGGCCCCAGGGGGTTGGAAAAATATGGGGGGGACAGATGTCCCAAAGCAGAGACTGTGCCTTTTTGGAGTGAGACAAGGCATCCTTGAAAGACAACCCTAAAAGCAGCTCTGGTCCATGCACGGTGGTGAGAGCACTGGGCATGGAAGGAAGATGTCACAAGCGGCAAAAGGACTTTCCGGGCGGTGCCAAGTGACATTGGAAGCACAGAGGTTTCAGCGTGTTTCCAGGGGAAGCCTATGGAACAAGAAGGACTCCTCTCCTCTTCATGAACTGAAGTTTGAGTATACTAAAGTGTGGTGCCAGGCTGGGCAGTTGGTGATTTGGGAGAATGTATCGGATTGGGAAATTCAGGTAGTGGGGAGGAGGAAAGTGGTTTTTTTGTAAGGTTTTCCATTTTTTTTTCCTTTTCCTTATAGTTTTTCCCTATTTTCCTGTAGTTTAGGTAATAAAGTGTTCTTTATGTTTAAGCTGGAGCCTGTTTTGCTTATTCCTGGTCACATCTCACAGCAGACACCAGGGTGAGGGCATTTTCATGGGGGCACTGGCTCTGTGCCAGGCTCAAACCATGACATTTTTTGGTCAAACCACCACACCATATAGGAAGGATTTTGGTCATTGACAAAAAATTTCTGCAGTGAAGAAAATCCTCTGTAGAGTGAATAAATTCCAAACCTCAATTATGCCTAATATTTTATGCAATGTAGCTAAATTTCATGTTTTTCCTCATAACTGGCATGCTACTATGATTAATGTTTAAAAATGCACTAAATGGGAAAGGTGTTGCTCAAATATTTATAGCGCAAGTTCAAAAATATCTGAATTTTGAGTTCTAAGACACATGCTGTCACCATGGTGCCAAGTGAGGTGATATAAAGAAGGGACTGAAAGTCCTAAGACTGTTAATGGTTTACTGTTATTTCTTGGGTGTACTGTGAATGCAGTTTAGCCTGAATGCAATGCTAATGGCCAAATATTAACAGAAATATAAAAATAATATGTAAGAAAACACCTTCTTGGGAGTTGGGAGTGCTTTGGAACTGATCTGAGCCCCATCTTTTTCTGTAAAACCACTCATCTACTTCTTTCTGATGGTGCCAGCAACATTAAAAAGATAACAACAGTTAATGGAACCACCTATGTACTTGAGAAATACATAGTTCAAGTATCTTCCATTGGTAAATCCTTTGCATGTGATCTATAACACATAGAAAATGTGCCTGCCTACACGAGCATCACCTGGGCTTCATATCTCCAAATCGTCTTTAAATCACAATCTGTAAGAGTATCAACAAGATGCAGAGACTCTCCCATGAATCTCTTCCAGATTTGCCTTAACAGAGATGGACTTGGAGACACACTGCTTGTAACACTATCCCATTAGCTGACTTTACTCATAAACAGCCATCAAGGAAATTCTACTAGACAAAAAAACAGGAAGCCCAGATAGAACTGGGATTCATCTCATGCAGGAAAGAGCTACATAACTAGATTTCACACTTGGTACAGTTTCCAGTAATTTGTTTGAGACTTCTCATATGCAGTTGCATTTTCCACCTCAGGAGACAAACCATACTTAGCTAAAGAAACTCTGGAACCTGAAGACAGGATCTTCAGAAGGCTTAGGGAGGGAAGTGGCCAAGTAAGTTCATGAAATGAGGGTGGAAAAGACTGGAAGGAAACAAATCAGAGAAGAAAGTTTTTTGACTGTGGGGACTGGAACTTACCATTAGGAAGACCAACAAGGGCAGGGAATAGTGTTATGGAAACACTGGATTTTGTTCTTGTTGTCAGCTTTGTGTACCTGAAGTCAGAACACACAACTTACCTCGCTCGCATGTTCTACCCCAGTAGCCAGTGCCAGTGCAGTCACAAATGAAGCGGTTCCAGCCATCCTTGCAGACTGCATTGTTCTTGCAGGGGTAGCTGTCACACTGCTTGGTGCTGAGGCGGGAGCAGGAGGACTTGACCCCGGCGGCATTCTGCGCCTCTGCCAGCTGCCGGATGTTCTTGCTTCGGCCGTCAATGAACAAGTCTCGGATACAGCCCACGTAGCCATAGTTCAGCATTGCTGTCCAGAGCTCTGTGGGAAGGATGAGTCCTGCCCGGTTCTCTGGCAGCCCACCCAGGTACATGTCACCTTCCAGATCCAGGATCTCACTCTCCCCGCTAGCGGTGAATGGTGTGCGTCGGCTGTTCACTGATATGGTACCTAAAAGAGGAAGATAAGGAGACATCAACACTTTCAACTACAGACTCAGTTCAGTTCATTTTTTCCCAATAACTGAGTGAGGTTTAAAGTTCAGCACAGGAGAGTGAAGATTCTTTCCTACCCAAATGGCATTTTAACAGTGTCTTTCTCACAGCTCCCTCTCCTCCTGATCCACAGGTCCTAAGTACTTCTGTGCAGCAACTGTTCACGTGTCTATATCCAAATTGCATTAGAAAGTCAGAAGCATAATAATTCAACAGATAAATAAGAGCATTTAAAATTTGAGCATTATTCAATGGTATTCATCCAGCAAAGCAAAAACTTATTGAGAACACACAGGAGTTCGATGGCATAAAGACTGGAGAGAAAAAAGATATGCAAAATACCCCACTATACAGCTCTTTCAGAAAACACTTCACCAATCCCTCCAAACCTGGACCAACATAGACACGTTTGTAAATGACATGGAGAGAATGGCTGATGCATTGGAGGAAGCACTGGGTTACCATTTAGAGAAACCATTGCAAGGTGGAGCACAGGACTGATAACAATGTTTGCTGTAAATCAAAACCAATAAATACAAAGTCCTACAAGACCTGAATCACAAAAGTCTCACACATAAGTAGAGGCTAATGACCAGCTGGCTAAGGAGCAACTCTGCAGAAAAGGACTGGGAGATATGGCAGACAAACAGAAGCTTGAACAAGAATTAGCACTGTGAACTCGTAGTGGCAAGAGACACAAGCTCCAGTAGGGTGTCCTGGTTCCAGCCAGAACAGAGGGAATTCTTTGCAGTAGCTGGGAGCGGCATGGCCAGGGTAAGCAAGAGAGCAATGTGATTTGCAGAGTCTCAACAGGACCACTGAATGGGAGAGTACCTTTCCTAAGTCACAACATAAGGGAATCTCCAACTCCACAGAAAATGGTCAAACACAGAAAGAGAACCTCAGAGAGGTTTACCAGACAGAAGGCATTCAAAGCTCAACTGTACACGATCCTGAAGAAAGTCTAAACTGAAATAGAAATCTCCAGAAGTTTGTCACAAAATAAAATATTGTATCGCTTTACAAAGAAAGTTTTCTAGTTTCCATTTTATACAGGAAAATTGAGAGAGACAAACTTATATGTGAACAACAGTTATTATTAAAACTGTGATAATTTCCATATGTTCCAAATCAAATGTGGGCATACTGCATTGAGGGCATTCTCATATATTTCAAGAAATTGCCCCAGCACATAAAATAATCAGAACATATAATACAGAAATATAATCAGAATATTTAAAACAGGTACAGAAAAGCAAAGTGACTTGTTTAAGGTCGGACAGTGCATCCAAAGAAAAACAGGGAACATAATGCACATCTCTCACATTCCAGAACAGTGTACTCTTCTGAAGAGCATTCAGCAGTTTCTGTGATAGGGATATCTGCCCACCAGACACTCATCTAAAAATCAGCAATTCGCTCTCCCTAGCTATAAATCATCACATTGAATTGCCTTGTCATTAAGACAGTCTGTCTTCAGAGACACTATCCAAGCTTTAAGATTAATTCCACATCATTGGATTTTTATCAGACACCCCTACAATAAGGAAGGAGAGTTAATAGAGTTAACTCTATTGTCTCTGTAAGAAAGTACAGTTATGTACATACACCTTTTCTTCAGTTGTAAGAGGTATCTTCTTAGAGAAGTGCATATGTGACACAGACACAAGATATTCCATCTGTGTGATTTTCCACAATAATTGAGGAATAATATTGGAGGCAGCAGAGTGTCAGAAGCAACAGAGGCATTACAAATTAAAGGCTCAAAGAGAACCACAGTTATTTGATGAATCATTTTGTATCAACAAGCTGGAGCACCACAGGCATTTTCTCTTTTATAAAATAAGGAAAGAGAAAATGTGACAATACACATACTGTCACACAAGAGACATGGAGCCATGGGAACACAACTCTCTTTCCATAATCTCCACTGCTATTTGTCAAAAGCAGCCTGTAGAGTACATATCACTCTAAAGCTTAGAGCCAAAACACCAGAGGGCTGAGCTCTAGACAGATGCTACTGTGGAGAGAACGAACAAAAATCCCACAAAGATAAAGAAACCCCCAAAGGACAAGAAATAATGGATAATATGGCATGCAAAACCTGGAGAAAGATGGTGAACAAGAAATAGGCTAGACAGCAATCTAAATTTCTGAGTGTTTTGTACCCTGCAATAACTCCTGCAAGGAGATGGCAGTAGTTTGGATGAACAGTGTGTTTAAGATCAAGCTGCTGAGATGGAGAAATCCTGTATTGATCCTAGAAAGGAAGACTTCCATAAGCTGACATCTTTTTTTTCCCCCCCTCTAGAATCCCCTGTTTTTAACTCTGCTTGGAGTAGATCCAAGTCCATCTTGAGAAATCAGAAGCATCTAAGCATCTCCTCTTCAGTGCCGTCTCCTCTTGGTGCTGGACTGAAGAACAGATCAAAACACTCCCTGAGGGCAGAACAGGCACACCAAACAGTGCACTGACACAACTGTAAACCAAACCATCTAGTAAGATTTTTAGTGCCGACTCAGGTGGCAAGTCATGTATGTCTTGTAGCTGATGACTACCTACAAACATCATCCTGCATAAAATGCTCACTGTTCCCCAGCTAGAAACTGTGACACGTTTTGTGAACCTGCTGGGGGCTTTCTGAAAGGACAGAAAGGTTACAGGAACTTTAAGAAAGGACAGAAAGGTTAGGTGTCCATGTCCATGCTGCCAGCTTCTGTCAGAGTACAAAGATAAAACCAGGTTTTGCTGCTCTGGCAGACAACACAGACCAAAGTATACACAAGGCCTAAGGGGACTAGAGATGCCAGAGGTTATCTGAGCATGACTGCCAAGCTTCCCTGCTTTAGTGCACTGTAATAGTGAAAATTTGGATTTTTAAGCTATTTTAGATCAGCAGAACCTGAAGTTTTGGACTGTTATAGAAATGGGAATAAAACAGAGAGAGATGACCCCTAACATAGGCCTTGCTGCTTTAGTAATGAGAATCAGAAGTTTCAAGTTACTCACTCATTAAACTCAAAAGGGTGTTTTTAGCCCCGCTTAAATAAATTAATTTTTCAGTTTCCAAATTGTAATCATCTATACAGAGAGGAGAAAATCTTCAGGGTGTAACCATTATCCGGTCCACATGTGGAAGAAAATCCAAGGACTTAACAAGAAGAGCTCTTGAACTCCTTTCTCACACTTATCCAAAGTGTCCTTGGATAATAGTGACTGAAAGTATGTGAAGAAATGTGAAGAAAATAATGCCAGTACCCTGGCATTTCTCAGGACACAAGACGTTGGTCATTGGGATCATTAATTAAGTACTCATTGTGAACAGAGAACACAACAAAATAAAAAGAAAAAACAAAAGGAAAAAAAAGAACAAGACATCATACAAACACATTTTTTCTTGTTGAGAGAACTGTTTCAAAATCTGTTACCTCTAATCAGTGTCCAGAATATCATAAACCTCCCTGCCAAGGGAAAACAAGTCAACCCTACAGTGTCATCCATCAAGTAGCAATGTGTCTGCCACACCCTCCCATGAATGTGTCCAAATTAACATGTGTCCTTCTTGGTAGGGCTTTGCAAACATTCTTTGCACAGAGCCTCTGTCATTTCTGTCTCTTCTCCCTCTGCAGCTGCTTCTTCAGGGATGACACAGTTCCCAAGGGAGCAAGCAAAACTGAAGTCAGTATGAAACACAGCTAATTGAGTTTACCCCTGGAAGTTAATTAAATTTTAGCAATTCTAAAGAAATCAAAGCTCCATTTATTTATTTATGGCTTCCTTTGTAAAATGCTCCTATCGATGTCTTTAGGAGATAGCAGCATAGAACCACACATATTAAGTCCAAGCAGAGCACCATGCCAAATACAAAGAAACTACTCACATCATCAAAGGAAAAAATAGCTTCAGGCAAAAACCTGTTCAAACAGCTAGGCCTTGCATGGTATCTCAAAGTCAGCTCTTCTAAAAACTCAAGGGAAGCAAATTCTAGCACTGCATTCCCTATACTGATGGTGTTCAGCAACTGGAAACATAAAATTAGGGACCTAAAACTATCATCTGGAGATCACCAGACAAATCCCAAATCCACTGGCAAATGTAAGCAAAATTCCTTTTGAAGTGAAGGCTTTGAGATACCAACTGCTCAGAAAAAATTGAAGTACAATTGTTATTCTCTAGATGAAGCTACAGTAACTGAGCTTTTTTTTCCTCCACAATTTCAGAGTAGATCATGAAAATGTTAGCTTGATATTCAGCACTGGAAACAATAAAAATATCTCTTGGCAATTGCATGGTAAATGTATTTTTAGAATACTAAACCCCATATTTGAAAATGAGAAGCTGTGAAGAAAGAAAGAAACATCCACTGAATGCTGCCTCAGATTTTAAGATTAGAATCTGTCATTCAAAAGAGTAATGAAACCTAGCTTAAAACTACAGGATACTAAGGGAAACAGAACAGGATGAAAATGTTCATCTGTTGCCATAATTTTGTTACTGATTGTGCCCATTACTCTTATTTTTCTCTTAACAAGATCTCAAATGCTGAATCCCAAGGTAGATCAGGAAGAAGTTCTCAAACTGAGAACAATGGTACTGAAGGACCTTAAACCTTACCATGGCCCACAAAGAAATCATCACCCTAACTACGCATGCAATTGCGAATATATGTCCAGAATATCTGAGGATTGTAAATAAAATATTAATTGATAACCTCTGTGATGTGCTATTCAAAATTCTCCCTACACATTTAATGAAAACATTTAACAAAAACCATTCACATCTTTGCCTTGCTGGATAAATACCACTGGAATAACACTATGCTCTCTTAAGGAGGTGACTCATATTTAACAGGTTTTGAATGTTCTGAGAATTAATACATAGCCCAAGGTCTGAATCTGAAATATGAATCTATTTAAGAAAAAGTTATAACTCTACCCGATCTTCCATCTCGTTGAATATCCACATGATACCATTCTCCATCATTGGCTTTCTTCTGGGTGGCCTTGACTTTAATGGTCCCAGAGCCCATGTCCAGCAGCAAGTAGAGGTTTCCATCTAGAAGCTCAACTGCAAAAAAGTCTACCTTTGTATTTTTTTGGCTTCTTGTATCTTTCCTCTCCTGAGGCTTGCCATGGGTGAAAAGGATCAGTCCATTGGGTTCAGTGGTTCGGAAATCAAATGAGATGGAGCCCATCCTCTTGGTATTCCATTTAGGCAGACTAATATAGGCCTCAGGTGTCTCGAAGCTGATGGGGTCCAGTGTAGCCACATTTTCACATATGAATTTCACTTCTCCATAGATCTTCATCTTAGTATCACCAATCCGTGCCAAGCGAGACAGCTCCAGACGAATGTCATTATTCTTATAAACAACCTGCCAGACACAAGGAAAAGTATCATACATCAATCCTGCATACAATACAAACACCCCAATTACTTTCAGCCATGGGAGATAAACTTTTCCCAAAAGGCAGTGGGGAGAGGAAAGGAGAGAGTGCAAGAATCTGACATCCTGACAGAGGGAGCAAGTTGAACCAGAAGAGTGTATAGAAATGATAGCAACGGGTACTTTGCAACGACTTTAGATCAGATAAGCAGTCAGAAGACAATATTTAACTGAAGGGCAGTGAGAACAATTAACTCTACTACAGGCCCGCTTGGCTGTAAAAGCTTCTGTACATAAAATGCAGTGTGTGTTTGGTATCATGCTGTTATATTTGCATAAATCCCATACAAAATACGTAACAAAGTATAACTTCCATGTCCATCTCTACTAGCTACAGCAGGGAACTCAGTACCACTGTCATTTCTCTATTATTCCTATAGCCTTCTTAACTACCAGGAGAGAGATGCAAAAGAATTTCAGCAAGTTGCTGTGAACTGTTAGTGACTGCCCTGTGGGTCCTGAAAAAAAAAAGATAACAAAGACTTAAAATTTCTCTGAGCAAGAAATTTTAGATCACTACTGACACAAGCTTGCCATGGTAATATCTCTACAACTTGCCCTTACTTCCAAGAAACCAACAATTTTTTGTGCTAACACATAAAAACCTGTACGTTTTCAGCGCCTGGACTTTCACATTCTCTGAGTTAAGGACCAGAACTCTGGGGTCTATTCCTGCTACATGGATTGAAATTAGCCAAGAGAAGAGTCTCAAAACAGACAAGCACTCCTGAGCATGCCTCGCTTACTCAGGAGTCCAGACCTCCTACTCTCCTCTTTCTCTCAGGTTCAGAATGAATTCCTGGAAAGCAAACTCTTCTCTGGCCCATGTCATCCTCACATAGGCAGGAGCTGGAGAAGGCACAAAATTGAAACACTTGTAAACTGTACTTCCTCTCAATCACCTTCCACACTTGCTAAATGCAGAGCTGGCATGTACAGCAAGTAAAACTGCTTCTGCTACTAGCACAATTTTTATTGAATTCTTGTTCAGTGATACTACTGAAGACTAATTTCTTCTAAAGAGTTATTATTCTAAAATACTTTGTGTCTGTCACATATAGCATTTATATATACATATTTGATTTCTGCTTTCAAAATCTTACCAGGATGAGTTGTCAGCAGTTTGTTACCGAAATAGAAGGGAAAGGAGATATTCATTGTTACTTCTTCTACTATTAGGACAGGAAAGTCAGAGAAATGCGTATGCAGTAAATATTAAAAGGCAAATGAGAGAAAGAATGAGGGATAAGCTTATAAATTAGGTCACTTCTAGATTAAAAAAAATAAATTAAATCATGATTCGATACATTCATAGCTGGCAAAAATTCCAGCATTCTCTAAGCATTAAAGGAGAATTTCCCAAGTGCAGTCAGATTTTCCTGTTGCAAAAGCAAAACACTGAGTGAAAGGCGAAGCCAGCTGTTAAATCCCATTTGGAGAAATGGCACAAAGCTCTAGATCTTCCCAGCAGAGGACAGTATTGACCCACAGTAACTGGGTCCAATTCCTAATAATGTGCTCTGCCCTCACACAGGCATCAGAAACATCAAGGCTATTAATATCTGCAACAGGGATAAAATTCATTTTCAATTTATGGGACTGTAGTAGTTTTATTCTACAGATTAATCATGTCAAATGCTCTCATTAGAGAGACCATACACCTCCTTCCACTGACACAGCAAGGGGGTGCATTAGAGCCTCCTCTCTTCCCAGACAATGAGGTGCAGCTCAGTCAGACTTTAGTTCCGAGCACTGCATGAAGTCCTGTCTCTGCTTCTCAAGGAGAAAGAGGAAATAAATAGACCAACTAAAAGGATGGAACAGGATGCTTTATGAGGATAGGTTGAAAAGGCCAAGCTCATATTTGGAGAGGACTGAGAAAAATATGATTGAAGTTTACAGAAGATGGAGAAGGTTAATGTGGAACTGCTCTTTGCCAAACCCAGTAATAACAGAGTTAGAGGCACTTGCTGAAACTTGTATGAAATCAGCATAAAATGGATTTTTAGAAGTATTTATTTACACAGAGGGTAGTGAACTTCTGGTACTTGCTGCCAGGGGAGGTCATGGAAGTAGGGTACAACAGAAGACACAAAAAGAACCAGAAGTAACAATGGACAGCAAGTCCACAAACTGATACTGAAGGAAAAAGGAAGGAGTGCATCTTCTAGCAATTGTAAACCAACAACAATGGGTGGTGCAGGAACGTCAGGGAATGCACCACTGACAGTAACCATAGTCCTGTGCTCTACCTAAACACCACCTGCACCCTCCACTATTGAAGACACCATCCAGGGTGCATGGATTGACCATTCTCCAGGCCCATGAGGGCTTACAATTCTGGTGCACCGTTGCATTTTGGTTCCCCCACAGCATGGAGCTGCTTTGGTGGGCAAGAGAATGCCAGGCCTGAACGAGCTGTGGCTTTAATGATTCTAAGGAAGGAGAATTGCCCTTATAAGATACCACTAACAACTGGTCAAACCAACACTCCTCTAAACTGCATCTTGACCCAGTCTTCCCATACATGAGAGGAGCAGACACTGATTGATGGGTGGTGCTGGGTTGTATCTAGCCATGACTCTGAGCTGTTTTCAGCAATCTCTGTGGGTTGCTGGTAGGGGGAATGTCATATGCACACAAGCAGCTCCCACACATAGCTGAGCCACGTGCAAGTTACTGTATGTGTATATAGTCCCTCTTTGATGTATTTGATACTTGAGTAATAGGTCTCATCTTTTCCGGGGAAATGCAGAAGGTTTGCCTCTGAGTTTATCTGAGGTGTGATGCTGACTGCTTTGTGTTTCATTAATCATACAAGTACCACAGCTGGAGAATCCTTGTAACAGAATGCTTTCAAAAGAACCAGAAAAAAATTACATAAAGTTAGTTGTAATCAAAAAAGTGACTAACAATGAAGAATCTGTGGCCAAGGATAAAGAGACTAAGAAAGCAAGTAAAAAGGAAGACCTGGGGAGGAGATGAGGAAGGCTGCTGAATAGACACAAGAGCTCTGAATTCAGTCTTTACAAATAAACATATCCACCCCAATCTGAATCTCTGTTAGTCAAAAGAGGCTCTAAATTATTTTCTTTTAAAAAAAACCCAGAACAAAATACCTAGCTTGAGAAATCTAATAAAAGCACCTTTATGGAAGAAGTGCAAGTGTTTCCATAGGTGACTTGAAACATTATTGACAGACATATTTGGACATCAACATCATGATGTATAATCAAATGCACCAGAACTCTCATAACAATAAAAGAATAGAAATAATGGTTGGGTGTAAAATCAATGTGAATCCTTGGCAGGAATGGAGAAATGCTACAGCAGCTTCTGATAATAACAGTTCAATTGTCAAACCAAAGGTTCAAGATTAAGGAGGGAATAAAATTAAATGACTGGTATGCATGTCCCATAGTGGAGAACATTCAAATTCAGTCTGTTTAATAGGCAGAGGTTAAAATGTGATTTGATTGCAATCTACAAGTACCTGTGCAGAAAATGGAATTTGGCAAGAGAGGGGTCTTCAATGCATGTGACAAAGGGACAATGAAATCTGGGGGCTAGACATTGAAGTTAGAGAAATTCACATTTTAAAATATTATGACTCATTTTTACATGAGAGTAATTTGCTACTGAAATAATTTACTACAGGTTATAGTGTGTCCTCTGCTGCTGGCAAATTTTAAATTAAAATACTATCTTGTTTTCTCTAAAAGACATAGTGAGACAGGAATTAATTATACAGCAAATCAGCCTAGATTATCATAATGGCTCTTTCTGGCCTCATAACCTATGAATCTTTGTGTTTTAATGAAACCAACAGAGGCTTCAGTGCAGTTTGCAGGACAGATGATGCACTTCTTCCCAACTGCTAAATCTGCCTGGTAAAGGAGGAGATGCTATCATCAGTTCTGGTCTGACCTGTCATCAGTGTGTTCAGTGAAGCTTTTTTTATATTTCTACATGTTTGGGATCCTACCTTAAAACATACCACTAAAAAGGAAGGCAAGCAAAAAGCCTTGGACAAAAAAGCCTGATTCTACAACTCAAATATATAAGTTTCAAGAAATAGTTTCTTAGAGTCACCTGCTGCAAGACAGAGAAGATACATCTGCATGTTTCAATGAACAAGATTTCTGCTAGCAGTAGAATCTGCCATCTGCATAGCACTTCCTATCTTGTAGTCTCATTTTACGAGCAACCTCTGAAGTAACTTGAAGGCTCCTCAGTATATGCCAAAATACCTATTGAAACCCACTGCTCTAAATTCAAATGAGGTCATGACTGTCTCAGAATGCTGCTCCTCTCGAGGACAGCCTACTAGGGCCACACATGGCTTCAAAAGCAAATCAGAAGTAAGCAGAGCAATGAAAGCAGTGCCCAGAGACTTTCCATTTACGTCAGGTGCCTTCTGAACAATGCCAGTCTTGCCTGTTAAAGCTAACATAAGCTTGAATTCATCCCAGGTCTGATATGTATATCAGAGAAGGTCCAAGGGAGTCAAGACATTACTCCTGATACAGACATAGCCACCTTTATTTCAGGAATAAAGGTGGAAAAGAAAAAGGGGAAGAAAATTATTAGCAAAAGCTATGCACAGAACGTTTAAAAAGTAACCTTCATTCCTCCAACTTTAAAATCCCTTTATATTGCAAAAATGAAATAAGAATAATGAAAACAATGTTTTTTTCCTTTTCCATGGGGACTGTTTCTAAATACACTTTAACCAAGGAATGTTGACCATTCAATGCCTCTGTCTAATGAATTAGACTAATATAAATGGATGGTCAGGAAGGGGCAGATACACACTGTCCTAATAATCAGCAGTAGGATTTCATGACATCTAAAACATTCTGAGGGAAAAAATATATACATTAAATCACGTTTCCTATAAATCTGCTGAGAAAGAAGAGCTTGTTTTAACAAGAGCTAAAACAAATTTGCAATCTAGTTTTGAGGTTTCTTTAAAATGGCAACTCTGCAATTCTGAAGCATTCAAGGAATTTCTCCAGCTAAACTTCTTATAAGTTTCACTCATGGGTTAATGACAGCTCTAATCAGATGGCTTTTCACAATGATGAAAAGCATCTCTCTGCAATCAAGTGAAGCTGCAGATAGAGAGGGAGCAACAAAAAAGGAGGGAAAATTATGTGCTAAGTTTGGCCAGTAGCCAATATAAAAATTCCTCTCCAAGTGGGTGTTATTAAGCGGGAAACATGATTTTCAGTACAGGCTGGACACAAGCATGCTCCAAAGGGGAATGGCTTTCAATAGCCTGGCAAATTAGATGACTACCATCATGAACTATCACAAAAAAGAGTAATAACCTGAACACTGCATATGTTTAGCTAGCTAGGAAGAGCACCTCTGAAGGCCAGCCAAATTGTTCACCTATTGCACCCTGGATATTGCTTTTTTCTGTCCCAGGCTGCACCCCTTCACCAACTGCCCATATCAATTCTCACAAAGGATAACTGCTAGATATTCAGGCTAGTGCCTAAAACTTCTTTAAAGGCATCTACAAATAACCAAGCAAGGTCCTACAGGGAAAAAAAAAATGTACAGTTTATCCATTGGTTTATTAAACCTGTGTTTTCCTAGCCCTCCCTGACAAGCAAGTAGAAAAAACTACACTGGATTAGCAGCACTCTGTGTCTGGGACAGACTGTGTATCAAGTGACCAAGTCTTCAGCAATGGGTAACTAAAGCTCCTACACTTAAACAGCACTGTGTGAACTGTGGATACCTAGTATACACATACTTGATGTTCCACTAGGATGACAATTGTATTCAGGTAATAAACACTATCACCTTTACCCACACACTGAAAGAGATAAATTTACCTATTGTGTAAAGCAATTAATTGAATATGGATGAAAAGTAACTAAAACTAAACAGTCAAGACTCAAATACAACTTGTGCAATGTTGACTAGAGCAATGCAAGTCTAGATTTCATCTGAATTATTTTTAACAAAGAATATGTGTTCACTCAGTGTTTGTCTTTACTGCTAAAGCTAAAAAATACCCTAAGAAATTAGATTTAGAATTCTCATTCTGTTTCTAAAAATCTAGCTGATTATTGTTAATACAAAGGTAAAAACAATTAACTGTCTGGTATTTGACAGTAACATAGTTCACCTTTAAGTCATAGCAAAGTCTTTAGAGCACTTCACTGTGGATTGAGAGGCACAAACTGAACTTTCCTCTATTTAGGTTCTAGTCAACCTCCATTTGGCCTAGTAACAGAGGAGAAAAAACCTGCAGGACAAGGGAAGCCAAGACAGCCAGCTGTGATGTTCCTCACTTGTGCCACAGACACAGATATGCCTCATTCTATCCCTAAAAAGTAATTTGTACCATAGATGTATTTCTATATGTAAGGACATAGAGAAGATATGTCTGTAGTTTAAAAATATGGATCCATATACAACAGTGAAGAAATTCTGTTTTATACTGAGCCTAGTGCAGAAGTAAAACAAAATAGAGGAAATAAACAGTTAGCTACACATAGAAAATCATTCATTGGATGGGTTGAAAGATGCATGCTGGAATGTAGGGAGAAAAAGAAAAAGATAGTGCTGAACTCTACTGGAGCTCATGTTCACTTTGGAGAATTGCACTTCAAGAAAGGAGTGCAACTATTGGAAAGAGTCCTGACTACAGCAATTGAAATAATCAGGGGTCTGGAAAATAGAATTTTGAAAGTAGACACTATAAAGTTTTCAAATAGAAAAGGTCTACTACAAAGCAGAAAGGAACAATGTCTTCTTTGTACCCATGCTGAAAAGGACAAGAAATAATTGGCAAAAAATTACAGTAAGAAAAGTGATAGAGAAAGGCTTTTTTAATTTAAGAACAGTGAAGCACTGGAAGAGGTTGTCTGAAGAGCAACACTTACTGGAGACCTTGAATTTCAGGCAAAATATTGCTGTCAAAACTCACATAGATGTCATTGTTTTTTTTTTCGGGACAGTGGAAGTGCAAAGGATTAGATAACCTCTAATGGTCCATTCTAGTTGTATTTTCTATGATTCTGTGTTGGGGGGGAACAGGAGAGTAGAGGAACATGTGAAAAAGCAAATTACTGTCTATTATGTATCCAAACACTTTCCCATAGTGTTCAAGCACAGGAAGGAAAAATAAACCTTATATTAATAAACCTTAATAACAGAATATTGACACATCACAAATTTGAAGACCCTAAATTTACAATTCACCTCTCTAGCAAATGAAGGCTTGAGAGTTAAATTAAAAAATTACAATTTTAAATAAAAAAACATTTAAAATAAAAAAAAATTATTATCACAGTAGCTTCTTTACCAGTATGCAGGAGTTGACTTAAATTACATTCAGTCCTGTAGTCAGCTTATACAGACATTAGCCAGTTACAAAATATTTTGCTCCTCCCAAACGTATCCTGAAATCTCAGATTTGTCTAGCAAGCACAAGCTAAATCTGTCAAGCTTGGTTCAGTGATGATTAAGTGAGGAAATGATTACTGTCAAGTGTCTTAAGAATTTCATATCAAAGGCTGAGAGGAATTATTTTAGGATGGCCCCATTGATCATTTAAGGCTTGAGCCTTATTACACTGAAAAGTCTATCAGACAATGACTTAGCAAATAACACTCCATTTAGTGATTTCTTTGTATTTTCAATCCACCTAAGATTGTGCAAGTACAAAAGACCCATCACAAGGAAATAAATCTGTTTAGTATGGCTGGGTGAATGCTTCCATCAGGATAACTTTTTAACAGAGAATTCCATTTCCCTTACAGAGAATTAGTAATGGAATGCTTCACTCCAATCTATAACAAACAAAAAATGGCAAGTTTTGTTTTATTGAACTTTACAGAAAAGTTTTTGCATGAACTTAACCAAAAGATAAACCAGTATTTTTCAGGCATTGCATTTCCTTTCAGTAGTGGTCCCCATTTTTACCTCTGGACTCCACTCCCTAAGAAAATACTTTGACAGACACAGTGTTAGTGTCCCACCTGATATCAGCAGAGATACATGACTGGTTTTGCCAGAAAGCAGCCTAACCAATATTCTGGTCCTTCTGGGAGAATGGACACAAGGGCCCTATGGGTCACATGAACTGCACTGGAAAATATAGTTTGTGTTAAACTGGCTCCGGATTATTTGGGGTCAGCTCAATCAACATGAAATAACTTGATTCAGAAAATACCAGAATGTTACACATGCACCCAGTTCTGAAGATTTCATGGATTTACATTTTTAAAAAATTCATCTTACCAGCAACAGTGAAAACAAATGTCAGCTGGAGGAAACTCCTTTGGAACAGAAACTCTTAATTTCACTCAGCTTTTCACTTCAGTGGTAAAATATATTTTAATGAGAACACTAATGTGTAAAGTCTTCTGTGAGAATACTGAATAGATATTCCTCACTCACAGATAAGGAGTTTTTCCCCACAACCTACCTTCCCTAGCCAATATGCCTCGAGCCTGCTTCACTAGAATACCTCTGGAAGGTGCAAGAACCAAGTCCAGTCTCCATATGCCAGGAGTCTCTCTGCTGAGGTTTCCAATGAAAGCAAAGCAACTGCTCAGCAAATTGTGCCAACCACAGCAGCGTCTTCTATGCTTTTGTCACTTGCCCAGCAAAAAACAAACTGAAAATATTTACCATTACATATGGGAGAGCACATGCTCGAAAGTGAGCACAGTTCGAGTAACAATGAGCTTACAGCCACAGAGGAAGCATTTAGTGGATTTAGTACTGTACAGACTAAGCCTGAAAGTGGTGCCACTGCAGCAGGATGGTGTCACTGTTTGTAGCTTAAAGCTGAGAGTGCTGCATCCCAGCATGTGTCCCTCCCTCAGCCTTAGCACAAAGGTCTCAGGGGCACTGACATCTCCCACCACCTGCAGTGTCAGCCAAAGAAGGAGGCATCCCTCCAGCTAGGCTCTCCTCCTGTGAGGGACCAAAGACACTCTGGGCCTGCTGAAGAACTCCCATTGCAGGATGATACTGTCTCAATATGCCTAGCCCAAAATACTATGGGATTTTAAACTTCATTTTTAATACCCCTCTTTTTGCTCTGTGCAAAAACTTGTAAACACTGACATCTCTCCAGGATCTCTCCTCTCATCTCTCTTGAAATTCTATAGCATGGAACAAAGTTCAAATCCTCCACGGGTAGGGTTCTCCAAAGGTTTATCTGCACTGGGCCTTATGTTGTGTGAAAACAGCGACATCATGAGCTCACTATTTGCTTGAATATTTGCTGTAGAGGGCAGGGAATGTAGTTAATTCCCCAACTGAAAGAAGCATCATCAAGAGAAAAATACTGTCATCTTATAACCCCCAACCTGGTGTGAGAAAAAGAACCAGAAGCTCTTCTATATCTTTCTCTCATGCACATCTAAAACTCTCTCATCTATGACCTTCATCTCTAAGCTTCCAACACTAATAAAAGGAACAGGGGGAATTTTTTTTTTTTAAATACAATACTGTCTTCTGTTTGGGACTGAGCCCTAGTTACCACAATGCCAAAAGGTCTAGCTCATCTGTTCATCCAGAAGCCACCCAGCTGCACCAGCCACAGCTTTAGCACACAGCACAACAGTGAGAACAATACACCAATAAAGAGAGGCTTGAGTAGGACAGTTCCCTCACAGCTGTTCATCTGGTTTTATCTGGCCTTCAGAGAAACCCTTACTTTAAAAACTCTCCCGTGCCCACCACCTTTACGGGTTTCCTGGGGAAGAGTATTAATACATGCAAAGAGCCCAGTGGCACAACCAGGGTTCACCAAGGCTATTGACAAAACTTCACCTTCATCCCTTGCTTTGACCTGGAAGCTCTGCCCATGGAGTGCAAGTCCAGCAGCTCCTGGGGGGGATAGGGGAGCATTCAGCACAGTGAGAGCTGCTGCCACAGTGAGAGAACTTGAGGGAAAGCACATGGAAGCAGAAACAAAAGCAAACACAGGTGACATTTTCCAGTGGAAGCACTGAAATGAGAAGTAGAAATGGGAGACAGATGAGAACCTCAGCACCCAATTCAGCACCAGATTACGCTTCCTTCCCAAAGTAGGTGGGCTGCTGCAATCAGCAAGAGAGAGCCCTTCAGAAAGGGGAGATCAGAAATGGAGTCAGCACTAAACACCAGGCATAAAAGACACCTGATTAGCTGGTTCCCAGCACAAAGGGAGCTGGAAACAAAAAGATCACGCCATTGTAGAAAGACTTTCTATGAGAAATCCCTACAAAGCAGTTTAAGTTACTCAGTGAATATTAGTGTCTTTGCATTAGTTTATTTAATATTGTACTATTTTCCATTCCTTCATTAAGGGCCTCTATCCCTGATTTTGACAAAGTGAAAGAGGGAACTGAATTCATACAAGTCCATAGATGGCATGAAAGAATATTCCTTCTTCCTAGCTACTACCTTGTGCCTAAGCTGGAGAAAATATTTTGGTAACACTACTAATCTCTTTCAGTGTTTGAATTCTATAATAGAAATACTGAACAATAATAAACCTTTCCCTCGGCTTAGTTTTCCTACAGTGCCATGTTAATGCACCCAAGCATGGGGTTCCCGTCTCCTCTTTGTGGAGCTCAAGGAAGACTGATCTCACATCTAAGAAAGCTTCCTTGATACAAGACTAATTGACTTAGATTTTCTGTTTAGTTCAATACTGTCTTACTGCTTAAGAATTATCTATACCAGATCTTAAGCAGAGCAACAGAGCAACATTGAGCAACATTGCTCAAACACTAACAGGCAGAAAACAAAATCTGCTTTAGCCACATTGGCAAGAATTTGCCTAAACCTTTCCGTTTAAGTGGACTTCCCATGCACTTTAGAGGTTTAAGTCCCAATAACCTTTCCAACCTTTACAGAGCACTGAGGTACTACTGTGACAGCAGCAGTTTCAGAGCATGGTGAACTTCCATTTCTGGAGATGACTCATTTGGAGGAAGGGGTTTAGAAGAAGGCTCTGCTCTTATTATTACCCAGACCACGTTGACCAGAATACAGAAATGATTGGTCTGTCTGCCTAGTACTCAAAGAACCCACTGTTTCTCCTCTATAGCAGTTTTATTCTCCACTGAGCAAGCGCTGTCAAAAATAGCAAAATACATAGAAATCAGTCAGCCATTCTTTTGCTAATATATCAAGAAAACTTGTCTGTGTGTTTTACTGGCAGCTGAAGGGGGGAAAAAAGGAAATAAGAGAAAATGGCTGACATAGTCACAAAGCTTGAAAAGAGATTCCTGGAAGCAAGGACATATTTATTCCTCAGTGCAGGACAGGTTGAATGTTTGGACATGTAATCACCCTACATGCTATATTTTTTGCCTAGGTGTACTTAGATATATTTACATATTCATATACTGTACAGAGATGCACAAGAAAGCATATGTATTTATGTATAGATCTGCACTACAGGCTTATATATGGGTTTGTATGCATTTTTAAGCAGTACCTGCATGCACTCTACTGTTTGTGCATACATGTGTACTCATCTCTTCACTTGTGATTTTTAGGCTATGCTGTTGTGATTTAACCCTAGCCAGCAATAAAGTACCACATGGGATGGGGAAGAGAATTGTAAATAAAAGGTAAAAACCTGTAGGCTGAGATAAGAGCATAATAATAATAATAAAAATAATAATAATAGAGACAAAAAGGAGAAAGTAATAGAAACCCGAGGCAGACAAATGATGCACCATACTATTGCTCCCACCCACTAACTGATGGCCAGCCCATGTTTATCCAGGACAGTAAAAGAGGCATTATAAGAATGCACATCATCTGCATGCAGATCCTCACAGTCTACTCTTATGCAGCTGTATGACCAACAAACTGCTTGGCGTCCTGGTAACTGCTATCCTCTTCCCCTGAATGTAGCTCACAAAGCAAGAGCATCTCTTATTATTGAACAACTGTGCTCGTTGGGGCTGAGATAGAGTTACTTTTCTTCACAGTGGTTGGTATGGAACTGTGTTTTGCATTTTTGCTGAACACAGCAATGGTAGTTTAGAGATGTTTTTGTTATTGCTGGGCAGGGCTTGCACAGAGCCAAGGCCTTTTCTGCTTTCCGTACTGCCACACTGGTGAGGAAGCTGGGGGGAGACTCAGCGGGGACAGATGACACCAACCGATCAAAGGGATATTCCAGACCACGTGGCATCATGTTCAGTATAGAAAGTGGGGGAAGCAGGAGGAGGGGAGGGATGTTTGGGGTGATGGAGTTTGTCTTCCCAAGTCACTGTTACAGGTGATGGGGCCCTGCTGGCCTGGAGATGGTGAACACCTGTCTGCCATGGGAAGCAGTGAATCGATTCCTTGTTTTGCTTTGCTTACATGTGTGGCTTTTGCTTTTCCTATTAAATTGTCTTTATCTCAACCTACAAGTGTTCTTAGTTTTGCCCTTCTGATTCTCTCCCTGACCACTGCTGGTGGCTGCATGGTTCTTGGCTGCTGGCGGGGGTTAAAGCATGAAAAACACCACACAAGGATGGAGTTACCATTAGAGAAAAGACTGGTGGAGGTGAGATTACACTAGAATCCTTTCAACTGAAAATTCAGCCTTTCTACACCCTCCAGTATATCCAGAAATAAGATATCAGTTCAGAAGATGCAACTAACTTTGCTGTACATGACATTGGACTGTGTGCTCAATGAGACTTTGCAGGACCTAACCATGCTCCTTCATACATTTCTTTTTCTTTCACACTGGCATGGTCAAACCTGAAAGAAGCACAGAAAAGGGAGGAGGCAAAGAAAATGACAACAGGGGCTTTTAAGTGAAGTATTTCTAATGTAAGCTGTACTGGATTTGGCACATTATTGCCTACAGTTCTGTTCCAATTCCAAATAACTCAATGTCAGCCCTGGCTATTGTATTATTCCAAATACACAATTAAGGAAAAAAAAAAAAAACAAAACAAAAAAAAACCACACACCCAAAACAAAAAAAAAACCTGTAACAACCACATAAAAAAGCCCCATGTGCAGAATATTAAGAGGAAAATGCTGAAAAGTACAATGTTAGAGAACATATGTTCAGCCCATAATGCTTCCCAGCATCAGCGTCCCTGCCATTCCCAGGCAGTCATTGTTCTGCTTGGCTCAGGTCCTTCACATATAAGGCTCTCAAAAGGAGAGAATTGGTGGTGATGGTTGTGGCACACTGAAAGTGCTGCTGGTTTTTATACTTTACTATACTCTCTTTTTCCTCTTTCTTTCCCTACAGCAATACACTTGGAAAGGGTTGCATTTTTCAGCTACCCCATACTTCTCCATTTTGCTTTGGGAGCAATGTAAACAAAAGAGGCAAGTTGTTTCTCTAACTCCTCAGTCACTCTGTCAATAAGGTCTCTATGGTTTTATAACACAGTTTCTTTGCCCTTCAAAGCACAAGAACGTCACACTGTTCTGGCATCCACAAGCCTGATACCTCTCACTGCAAACCCATCATTTGCATTCAGGTCTGTCAACAGGTATTACTAAGGCTAATAATTATTTCCCAAAAGCTTCTAAAAGGAAAGATGGCTTGCAGAAATCTGTTCCAGATTCTACTAGTCTCTCACAAAGCCATAGAAGTTCAGAAGCCAGAAAAAAGTTCTTAACTGTTGTTTCTGCACTGCGCTACAAATTTGTTTTGTCCTACATAGCTAACATGCCTCTTAAAGGCAGATCATCACCCTCTTGCCATTTTCTTCCTTGTTTATGCAGACGTACTAAACCCTGAAATTCAAACCCTAAAATTAGTTTGAAGCAAGAAAATAAACCCCCTCATGTTAATCACATCCTACAAACTTGGCTTGCATGTTCCTGTAAGAGGTATAAGATGCACAGTCACTGCCTTCTAAAACCAAGTTTCATTTTGCCAAACTGAACATATAATCTATGACACAAAATGAACATTACTATTACATTATTGCTACTATTACTACAATTGCTATTGATTATTACATGTTGAAGACACTGGTATAGACAGGGAAGTGAGGAGGTAGCAAGTGGCAGGTAGCAAACTGCAAGTGACAGTTTCTACTGACATGGAGAAATATAAGAATCATCCTCATCTATCAATTACCAAAAATTTAGGACTGCAGGCCTATTTCAATTGATCTCTCACACCAAAAAAAAAAAAAAAAAAAAAAAGGCCAAGAAGAGGAAACACACAAACAGGTATATTTTCCTTTGAGGTTTCCTCTAACTTTATGGAAAAAGTGTTAATAATAAGGCTTTCCAGGTGCCAGAGAGAGACAGACTGGGGCAGCACCCTGAGGAAAGTGACACTGCCCAGAAACACTCTGTCCTACCTCAACTGAGCTACAACCACAGAGCAACCTCCAGGTACTTCAAAATAGTCATGCCACCTAAGCTGGCTTTTGGAAAAGAACAACGACATATCTAAAACTCAGATTACTTATCACTTTGACAGGCATATAATAATATATACTCAGACACATTATTTCAGTTCAGGTCATTGCTAGATTATAGATTTAGGATCAAAGACTCTAAGCAACTCTCACACAATGGAACCATATCTAAGCCTTCCAAATAGTGACTATGAAAAGAGCATGCATGCCTTGGTGCATAACCAATTGAACATGAAATGCCTTTGTAAAGCAGTTCTGAAGAGGACTAATTGGGATTCTTTAGTGTCAAAGTAGGAAACTATCAAGAAAGTACAAACAAAAGACTGATTAAATATACAGTACTAATGAAACCATTTTGTAATACTGTGGCCTGTTATCTTGCCTATGCTTTAAAAAATGTTTAAAACTATCAAAGAACACAAAAAAACCTTAATCTTATACTGTACTGGGTGAGCTATCCATTGAATTCCATCTATTTTACCCAAAGGTAGCTTATAAGCTGATCCAAATCTACATGCTACAGGGATCTCTATCTGACAGAAGAGATCTGCTTTAGTTTAGGAGATAAAAGCATAATGATACAGCCAAATCACAACTATTCAGGTTGGAAGTAATGTGCAACATGTCCTAGTGATCCAACAAAAAAATTAAGTCTTTAAATCACTATAGGATGCACTAATGGTTAAAATGCTGTATCTTGATACAAAAGTATATCATAAAACCAAGATGGCAATTGTTTATTTAAAAGGTTCAGCTTATATAATTTATTAAGCATGCAATATTTTTCCTCCGTCAGATATAAATACATTAAGAACCTACGTGTTTATATCACAAGATGACAAAGTATTTTGCAATCCATGAGAATAAAAGAGGATGTTGATCAGCTACCAGGAATAAATATGCTTTATTTTTAATTTCACAGACTTGGGTCACTTGTTTCAATTTCTTAAAAGAGCTGAATGAGGAGATTTATTATCCAGTGGGTTTTATTTTTAATCTTGGAATAACAGAAAGATAACAGAAGAATAAAAGAACAATAATGTTCTGTGAATGTTTTAAAAAGCCAAACAGGACAAGATGTATAACTGTAGAAGGGTTTAGCCTGGAGGAAACATCAACCCTGGAGGAAAGAGCGCAACAGCTTCTATCTGAAGTGCTTAATAAAAACATTAAAGGAGAGGAATGCAATACTTACTGTCATTAGACCTTCCTGTGTGAAAGGAGCTTCTGTCAAATAAACTGGATATAATTCTAATGACAATGGTGAAAGAAGAGATGAAACATTTTTTAAAGTATTTAACTGAACACCAGAAGACAGCTCTGCTCAAATAAACAGCATACAAGAACAAAACAGGATGTAATGATAGATAGATAGACAGACAGATGTATCATCATTCCTCAGCTAACAAGTCTCACAAAGTATTTGTCAGTGGGGCAGCATAACTGATAAGAGGCATTTCTAATGCACCATAAGAATCTATGTTTGGTGCAATAGTATTAAATATTTTGTCAATTACCTAGAAGTAAATATAGAAAGCACTGAAGCTGATGCTTGAAGCTAACACCAGGTTTGGCAGACCACTGAACAACCTTACTGACATGTCAGTCACACAGAGTTATTCACAGAGCATGAAAACCCAGGCCCTTTCATTCCAAGCAGCTTTTAAAACATTTGAATACTCAAATATAGAACCTTACAAACATGAAAGACAGACCATGAACTACAGAACCACGAAGGGGAAGCTGCACTTTTGAAAACAATTCAGAAAACATCAGAGGAGAAAATGCAAGCTTCCAGTAAAACACTATGGGCAAAAGGGCCATACAGTCCCAGGACAAAGGAACAGAATAAGCAATATGCAGCATTGATACCATATGCACTGCAACTTTAGATATAATTCCAATGTCTACATTTTGTTAAAGGACTCTAAAGAATTGCAAAGACTGTATCAAGCAGCTTGAACATAATTTGAAAACTAGAATAAATGCCTTAGAGTAAAACACAAGGAGCTCCATTGGTTTAGTTTTTCGAAAGATGAATAAAGACTTGATTACAGCAGATAAAGGAAAGACAACAGATTTCTGAACCATCTTTGTTTCAGTAGAAAACTGCATCAAAAGAATCCACATTTAGGGGCCATTGTCAGACAAATTCCAAACGGATTAAAGACCCAATTGCTTTTGTAGTAGGAGGTGGTTAACCAGCACAACAACTTAAAGAGGTCCAAACTATTACATTTAATGTGGGGGACACATAAGAAAGTGAGGCTTTACGTTTGTTGTTTATGACCACTCTGAATCCACACATAAGTGGGGATGAAGGCTGAGCTACCTGGGTATGGAGGGGATTTGGGGCCTCAAAATTCTCTGACATTTTGAAATGTTTACATGCCACAAATCACTCAATTAGGAAGAGAAAATACAAGCATGGACACAGTTTAAGTAGCAGGCATTTTTATTCTGCTGAATTAAGCAACACATCAGGTGTTATGCCTCCTGGTTTTTATTCCTGATCCTGCCACTTATCCATTAAATAACTTTGGCCAGGTTTTCATATGATTTCTTAGTTGAAAAAGTCTTTAAATCGTGCTACTACATGTAATTCTCCAAATAATTCTTTTCAATGTAGTCACTTTTTATTTTCATATATGTTTGCTGTTAAGTCCCCAGTATCCAAAAAGCAAAGAAATCAAGGTGCAAAGAGAAGGGTTTACTTGTCCTTAAGACATCTTTAGCAGCAGTAAACAGAACCCAGAAAATGACAGTCACAGTCCCACGGAGAATAACTCTTTGTAGAAATGTTTCCAAGTTAATACACTGAAGGGAATAATGGCACTCCTGGCAGGAGAAGATGGACAAGGTGACCTGACAGATTTCTACTACCTATTATTCTCTGGAGTTTTTCCCAGTAGGGTAAACACTTATTATCCCTTTTTTACACGCCACCAGTCTCCACCTTCCTGAGGAAGCAGAAAACGCTCCTTGGGTTTTAAGTCTTCTGTAAAAGACAACTCCAGATGAATTCAGTGCTCAGAAAAGGAGTCCAGTTGGGCAGTAATAAACCTTCTTAACAGTTACTTCCACAGTTACAGCCACAGGGAAAAAAATACAAATGATCACTGTCTGACCATTAGTCATGGATGGAAAAATCCCCAAATCCAAGTTAAGCCTTGAGAGCTGTCTGCAGCTACCACAGCCTGTAGTGATCTGGGGAAATTTTCCTATTGGAAATCTCCCTCCAAACCTTTACAGAATTCCCAAATCCATACATAGAAAAATCATCTTTAATGACAGACAAATCTTTTTACAATGCAGCTCAACAAGCAGAGCTGTAAAACTGCCTTTAATATCCTCATTTCCAATGAATTGTTTTGCAGGCCACTTCCCTGCAAACATCTGGGATTCATCTAGCCCTCCTTGTTTTGCTTTTCATTTAAAGCAACCTCCACAAATGTAGGCTGACTACACATATGAAAACCAGTTTTCATTCAAAGGGACATCATTACACCTCCTGCCAACATGGGGCACTCCAACCTTTCTTAACCCTTGTGCGCCTGTTCCTCCAGCTCTTCCAACACATGACACTTCCACACCTACACATTGCTGCACAAACCTGTGTGCCAAATTTCACACAAACTGATTCTCTGCTGCCTTCCCCCTCAGCTGTGCACAGGCCTTCAGCAACATAACCTTGCTGTGCAATACTTGCAGTGAAGGGAGATCATGTGTACTATGGCCTCTGATAGGTTGTGGTAGTTAATAGAAGGCAAAGCAAATGGAATATCAACTTTGAAATACTGCAGGGAGCCTAGGAATGGCGTAGCTGTACCAGGAAATACTTGAACACAAAATTCTCCAAATTAAATTGGATCAGTATCCTGTATCTGAAAACCACCTCCTCAAATACTCAAGCAAGTCAAGCAGAGCATCTGTGTGGCAATACCCACCCATAAAACCATTTCAGATTCCACTCATCTGGGGCCTGTGAGGGTCTGCAGAGACAAACTTGTGTCTTTGTATCTCATACACCATCAATATTTTTTCTTCTGTGATTTCTCCAGGCACTGTAACATCCCAATGCAAAGATTTCCATTACTTTAATTGCCATCATATTTCTTTTTGATTGTTCTGAAGTTTGCCCTACCTCTGTCTTTTGAATTTACACTTAATCCCTGTATTCAAAAAGAAACAGAAAATACACTATGATTCCCCACTCCCATATCCTTTTTCCATCAGTTCAGTTACAAAGAGCCCCAGGCTGTACTGACAGCTCTTGTATAGAAGTCTTTCTAATGACCTTTAATGATCTTTGTTGCCCTTCTCCCCTTTCTGAAATTAAAGCAACAGGATAACACTGTCCAGTGTGGGTATATTTAGTGACATCATTATATTTTCTGTTTTGTTCTTATTCCCTTCCTAGAAATGCATAATATTAGATGTGCTTATTTGCCCAATATTGATCACTGAGCAAATGTTTTAAAATAATTATTTAATAAAACATCAGAAACAACTCAAAGTCCATCATTGCATATGCATAATATTGATTCTTTTCTCTCCCTCCCAATATAAACACCTCAATTTGTGTTTACACACATATAATTTAATCTGCTATTTATTTGTCCAGACATTCAGTATTAGTAGCTCATGCTCTGCAGTTCTGCACATAATCCTCACGCAAAAATTTTCATTCTCAGTAAAATGTATGCTGTCTCCATCCACATTTCTTTCCACTAAATACCACTAATGAATCTTCAGACCTTGGCATGGATCCCAGATGACTTTCCACTTTGGCCCTCCCACGGGAACTATTTAGTGCATTCTGTTTATTCCATTCTGGTTTTTACCTTCCAACCAGTTCTTCCTCTGTGCCCAGATCTTTATCTGCCATTGCTTTTTCAGTTCCTGAAGAGCCTTTTGGCAGGACACATCACTAGAAGACTTGTGAAAGCTAACTACATTTGCCAAAACTCTCCTGACCATACAACTATTGTGGCCTCAATAAAACCAAGGAAGATGCTGCAACAGCTCAAATACAATGCCAGTATTCTTAAGTCCTTGGCACCACCGTCACAGATTGTCTGCTGCACTTCCAAAGAACTGGAGTCTGTGGAATGGTTTTAAGGGGAGTATTGTCACAGAGCTGATGGGTTAGATGGCTGTTTGAGGAGGCAGCTTTCAGATCTAGGCCTTTGACATGGCTTTTCACATCAAGCCCTTCTCTAAATTAGAGAAATACAGATTTGATAGATGAGGAATTGGTTTTATGGTTGCACCCAAAGGGCTGTGGTCAATGCCTCAATGCCCAAATGGAGATCAGTGAATAGTGGGACTGGGACTGTTCAGTACCTTCATCAATGACATAGACAGTGCACCTCCCGCAAGTTTGGAGATGACACCAAGCTGAGTGGTGCAGCTGACACACCTTGAAGAATGGGATGCCATCCAGAGGGACCTGCACAGGCTCAAGAAGTGGGCTCCTGGGAACCTCATGATGTTTAACAAGGCCAGCTGAAAGCCCTGGAGTAGATGCAGAGGAGAGCCACAAAGATGAGCAGAGGGCAAAAGCACCTTTCCTATCAGGACAGCCTGAGAGAGTTCAAACTGTTCAGCCTGAAGAAGAGAAGGCTCTGCAGAAACTTCATTGCAGCCTTTCAGTACATAAGGAGAGCTTTTAAAAGACAAATTTTTTTGCAGAGCCTGTTGCAATAGGGCAAAGGCTTATGGTCTTACACTAGAAGAGGGTAAATTTAGATTAGATATAAAAAAGAAATATTTGATTATGAGGGTGGTGAGGCACTGGCACAGGCCTTCAAGAGACGTGGGATGATCCCTGTAAATATTCAAAGTCAGGCTGCATGGGGCTCGGAACAGCCTGAGCTAGTAAAAGAAGTCTGTTCATTGCAGGGGGGTTAGATTAGATGACCTTTAAAGGTCTCTTCCAATTCAAACCATTCAATGATTCTTACCAAAAGGTGCCCTCATACATACCAAGTTTTTCCCTTAAACTCCAGTTGCAAAACCTAAGACGAGACCAACATTTAATTGCCTTCCTCTGCTGGATGCACAGGCAAATCCAGCCTCCAGGAGAAATGTGGAAACAGCTGGAATCAAGTTTTTAAAAACCATCTGTGGTTTTCACACAGACACAAAACTCATAAGAAGGGATAGAGTGCTTTAGAAAACACACTTGATGTCAAAGCTGTCCCTTGAATTATTAATGCATAACTTTAAGTGAAGCTCACAATAAGATGAAAGTTATTAACCTAATAAGTTACATGCATAATTAATTTCTCCTATGATATGTGATTTGTGAAGTTCTAACAAAATGTGTCACAGAGGTTGTAAACATGAAAACTAGCCTGAAGCCAGAAAAGCTAAGCATATGCTAATTAGAGAACATATGAGAAATACACAGTAAGTAAAAAACTGAGAAGCAAGAGGAAGTGACAGCACTGCATATCTATGTGGCATACTAGTGTCAGTTATGAGCAGGAACTAGGCTCAGACAAGGAGGGAGAAGCAAGCACAACAAACCAAAAGAGAATGGAGGCATTCAGTGTTCTCATTATCTTAGATGAGGCTACTTTAAGACAAATCAGCCCTGAAATATAAATCAGGGAAATAGAGGAAAGTGTTCAGCTGACAGCTTATCTTGTTAGCTGAACACTGAAGCTGCAGAGGAGGAATCCATTCTTAAATATGAACTCTAAATATGAATCCTACTTTCTTAGAGCTTCGCTTTGTAACCAGTTTCAGTACTGCAATTGACTGTTTAGACACTATCTGGACAAAATAAATAAAGTGGGTATCCCCAGTAATATCAACTACTTGAGAGAGCTAACAAACACAAAGGCCTTGTCCCATACAAGTTGTAAGTCATCAGAAGGATCCTAGCTTATCGAAGTCTTGAGAAAACTTTTACTTTCTATATGTGGTTTTCCTTACAATCCTTTACATCTTTGAGAAGGGTGGTATGGCAGTCCCCCTCCTTTGGGAGGCTACAACCAACATTCCATTTAGTCACCATAAGGGATTATATAGGGCAGCTGCAGAAATACACACATGGTTATATGGGCAGCACGAGGAGAACTGATTTCACTTTAGCATCTCACTGGTCTTCTCAAGAAAAACTGTTGTTTTGAAGACAGCCATAAAACAAGTAATAGAGTGTGAACTGATCTTAGTTAATTGTCTATTTGCTGGGAGGTTGTCCTAGCATCACTGAAGCTGAAACACATGCTAGAAACCCGTGTCAGAGGTGTGAGAGAACCGGCCTCTACATAACCAGAATAACCTCCTCTATCCACTCAGATATTGAGCTCATAGTACCTAAAACCTCCAAGTACCAAACCTCTCAGGCTCTGCTGAACTTTTAAGTCAGCAGTTAACATTAGTGAAGCACTTTGCTTCCCCATTTTGCTGCTCATACAGTAATCTTGTCAGAGATGGGGAAAAATTTTGTCATCAGAGCCTGTTTCAGATTGTTGCAGTGGTTTGTCCAGTCCAGCTGCAAACATGAAAACTGTTCTGCCCTCCTAGTGTTTCATAGCAACGTTTTAGTCACCTCAAATGTCTTGCATTCCACAGTCAGATCCTTTCTCTGATGGAAGTTCAGAAAGCATCAGCATACTTATCTTCACATCTGTTCAGGGCTTGAAACCCACTGCAACACTTCACAGACAAAAACAAACTGGAAAAGGAACACTGGAAGGCAGCTGAGAAGCAGAATCAGAATGGTATGGACTTGACCAGCCTTCTGCAAAACCATTCCCTGTTGCTGCTGCTGACTCACATTGGTGAGTGCATGCAAAAGCAGATTCTCCGCCCACCTCCTGCCCCAATCAGGGGAGCATCTTGCCTCTGGCTGGCATCTCCCTGCATTCAGCTGGAGTGAAAAAGGGAAATCTCAAGGACAACCAATCCAGCCAGGATGTTCTGCCAAGGTCCTGTTCCTAGCTGAGGAAATAGTCCTCTCAATTTTTCTCAGCCAGAAAGAGAGAGAGAGAATGTACACACACCCCCACCCCCATTATCCTAAAGCCCGCAGGTGCCAGCAATCCAAATAAACGTAGAGCAATTAACAGAATTAACACAGCTTTAAATAGCTTGGCACACCAGATGCGGACTCCTAGCAGGGTTCTATAAAATGTAAAGTTATTACAGATAAAACCATTAATCATCTGTTCAGAGACTTGTTCTAGATGCAAAACCCATTTCACTTAAAATGGCTAATAATCAGAAAGAAAGGCACAGATTTAACAGGAATGATTATGCCATTCTCAAGCCCCATTTCCAAATGCCATTTTTCATCTCTGCCACCGTTCCCAAACCTCTGTGTTCTCTCTGCTTGCTAATGCTGATACAGTAAGAATGCTTTGCAGGCATCACTCACAATTACCTCTCAGGGTGCTGAAAATGGGATGCCAGCTCTAAGTCTCTTCCATTTGGGACAGAGGAGGTTAGTGACTTGCACACTACACATTGCTGCTTTCCTGGATGCAGTTGCTACTATTCAGTTGTGTGTCACCAGCCCCATGCAGCTCACAGATAACTGGTGCTCACCCTGATAAATTAAGTGTTGAACTGCTAAGATTTATGCTTAGAAAATAGGAGCACTTGAATATTCCCCACATTGTGGCAATGTGAAGTCACCAGTGGCCACCATATGCAATGTCACAATCCTCCTGATATTCCCTTAACACTTACTCAAATAACTCCCATTTACTACATCTATGTTTAGATGGCTACAAGAAGCAGAGGTCAGGAGCTGACCCTAATTCACCTTTGAGCTCTGATGTTACCATTTCTAACACTTCCACTTATGGAACCATAGCTTAAAGAGCATTAAACCCTGTTAAGTAGCAATTCAGAGCTAAAATTGTGTCCTTCTACATATCTATATTAATCCCATTGATTTGCTTAGGAATCTAGATACATACACTGTTAATTCCAACTAAATGAATCCTGCCTGTGCAGCTTGCAAAAAGGATGGAGCTAAAACAATACTAAAGCACAAATATTCAGTGCAACAGTAGACCAAAGCCAGAGAGCAGCAATGACAAAGAACTAGAAGAGAGAGCATATCAGAGAGTATACAAAACCTGCTTGTATTATACCAAGCCTGCTGCCTTTTCCATGCAGTTCAAATAACAAATGCTGCCCATTAGCTGCCTGCCCACTCCTGTGCTCCTCACACTTGACAGCTGGCTCACTGCTACAGAGGAGTGGCAGACCTGGGCGGAGTTGTTCAGCCCACTCACTCAACATTCAAACTTCATCATCTTTTCCTGCCTCCCTTGCTGGCACAGCTGAGCAGCCTGGATTTTTGCAGTGGATAACAGCAGCTCAGTCATTCCCCACTGCCCACAATACAAATTTCATAGCAATACTCCAACTTTCAGGGTGAGTTTGCTACTCCCAAAGAGGGGACACTTGTCAAGTAGCTGAAAATGCCTGTTTGATACACATGTGTATATAAAATAGAAGAGTCTTTCAACTTCTCTCATGTAATTTTATCTTTATTGGCATATGTCTGTCCTGACTCTCCAAAACTACTCCTATTTGTATTTCTGTCTGACAGGATAAGGATGGATCCTTAGTCATCTCTTGAGTGCAACATAACAAGCAAGAAATAAAAACATATCTCCTATTTATTTTCAGTATTCATCCAAACCAAGAGTTTACTGATCTCAGTGAATGACAAAGCCAGGTAAAGCAAAAGAGGCTTATTTACTTTCAGTCCAAGATGAGCACATCAGACTTTGGACAGCTAAGTTAAGGTCACAGCATCCATGAGGATGGGACCATGTTTGGCTAACAGCATATGAGAAAGACAGCCAGAAATCCTTATCAGAGTAATCACTAGAGTATCATCACTGCTCTCCTGATGACTTTGGACTCAGCTATGTTTGTCCATCAATATATCCTTAGTTTGCTCATCCTTCAATGGGTAGAGATTAGACCACAATTTTTTGTAAGTATTTTTGTTTTAATATTGAATAGTTACCAACTAACTTTATTATATGCACCAAACACAGCCTATATTGCTCCAATCCCCATTACATTTTCTGAATTTGTTGATATAAATATAGTTCTACACCTGTAAACACGCTCATTTTCCGAACCACAGCACATGGCACACCCCTTGCAGCCACAGAAGCTCAGCAGGAGTTAGGTTCATTATGCAGCAAAGAAAGCCTGATCCTGATGATCCTACTGCAAAGCAAGCACAGACAGCCACAACACCAAGAGCGAGAGTCACATGCAGACTGCTCAGTCAGGATTCAGTGGAGTGCTCCCCTACTGGTGTGACACCACTACACTGCCCAGTGGCAACACCAACCTCTGCTGCTAGTTTCCTCCCTAGGCACCTGTTCCAGTGGCAGCTGAAGACAGGTGAACTCAGTTAGACAGTTGCTTTAGTTCCATAGATTCTCTTTAGCTTGCAAGTACATAGTTCAAACAGCCCTGCAAAAAGAAACCTCTTACACCTCATGCATAGAAAGATCCAGTTTCTATGTTTGATCATCAATGCTTGCTTTAGAAGGTCTGCTCAACCTACATACATATCATATTATTCAGACTTTGGCTATTAATTACTTGCGTAAAATTTCTAACAGTGCAGTAAGTTTAGGAGTGGCAGTTTCTATGCCACTGAACTGTTGACATGTGAATTATCCTTGAAATTAATCCTCAAAAAAATGTGCACTCAGGCTGACCTAGAATGCCTACAAGATGCTGTTTGCTGACTGATAGGAGCTCCAGAGAACAAAATACTACAATGTAATAAATGTGACCTTAATAAGAACCTATATTACTTTAATTTGCAAATATAACTATAAAACCAACAAACAAAGTTTTTACTTCTAGATTCATTATGGCTGTAGGACTCTACAGCTTTGCTACATGAATTGCATTAAAGAAAGAATTTTAGAAGCCTAGAGCTTTTTTCAGTACATGGTTTATAAAATAACATCTCCTCCATCTTTTGTCCCAAAGCTAAAAACTCAATTCCTGTCTTTGGACTTCCCATGTTTTACTGATTGAAAAATTATTCTAGCACTTCGTTTTCCTACTCCATTCACTAAAGATGAATTTCATTAAGCCATTTAAAATTGTTTTCCTCCTTAAATGGAATACTTTTCATGGATCCATGAGATAATGACTAAACTTTCTACAGTCATGAGTACATTACTCTTCCACTTTTCTATGTATCTAGAAACATTTGATGAAAGAGATTGATCAATAACTGGGCTTAGCTAATGTTATTTTGCAACAAACACTCATTTAATATCATTATGCCAGCAAAGTTGTTGTTACAGATGCACATGAGCTAAGGTAACCAAGTTCTTTCAGTGTCATGCATGAAGCAAGTCAAAAACACTATCAGAGACTTCACTTTGGTGGAGTAGGCAAGAGCTAAGCTGCATAAGGAACAGAGGATTTGAATAACCCCTTAGCTAAAGCAAAGCTGCAGCTAATAGAGAAATATCAAATGCAAACCAGGCCAGGACCTAAGCTTATAAGCCTTACCCAATGAAAAGACACTACCGTATTTCCCTCCCCATCTATTGGTCCACTCAGAATTCTCTCAGCATCTTGCCTCCTATTGCATTGCTCGCAGTTTTCAAATGCCTCCATTCCCACCTCCAAATTAAATCTTTCCAGAAATAATTGGGGATTTTTTCTTATTAGCTTAAGAATGTCATCAGCAGCCACTCAAAATGCTGGCCTGCATCTCCAGTGTTTTGTGTTGCTACAACAGTGGTACTTGAAAACCTGATGAAGGCTTTGTGTTGGATGCTCTGCAGATGCACAGAGAAAATGACTGACATTCCTGACTCCCAAGACACACACTGTACAGCTGCAACAGGATACTGATCCCCCACAGCAGCAGCAATGCAACTGGAAGTTTCAGAGGCAACCAACAACTTTACAGACCTCTAGATCTGGAATCTTAGGAATCAGGGTCATAATCATCATCCAGTCTATTTTGAAGGCTCTGGCAGAGAGTATTAGTGAGAGACCAAGACAAGAAGAAGTAATATTTTGAGGAGTAGAATAATATTCAACCTTTGGTTGTGCTTTGTCTGCTCCTACATAGTGCCATTTGCCTCTCCCTTTCTTTTTCAAATGTTAAATTTATTAAATAATACAGATAGAAGTAGGCAGGCCCAAACACAGTTTGGAGTAGCAGTATTGGATTAACTTATGTGGGCAATTAGTACCATTCATGTAGTAACTTCCTCCACTGTACCTCAGTGCAATCCCTACACTGTTGATTCCTGATTCTCCTCTTAGGCATTCCTGGGATTCTTTCAAGTCTCTTGTGGAAGGGAATCTTGAGCACCCAAAGGCCTTTAGGCTTAGGGAGGGGCTTTTACAACTACAACTTTGTCTGTCTGCCTGTTTTCCTCTGCCTCCAGTTTTAGGCTGCCTTCCCTCTGCACCTGCAGCCTTCTCCCAAGTGTGACACTGCAGTCAGAAAAATTCATCCCCAAACAGAAACCACATCATCACTACACATCAAATAGTCCTGAAAAAGATGTGGCTTGCAGATAGTATCTGAGATTTACATACAGCAACTGGGCACACTCATGGACCATTTTGAAATCTGGCTCCTAGAAGTTAAATTGCAGACAGAAATCATCTAAGCTTTCACAGCTTTCTCCCATCACAGACAGATGGTGCCTGACCCCTGTAATAATTTCTGCCATATTCCACCCATATGCAAGCCTCAGTGCTTCCATCAAGCTGTTACTACCAATCAACATTTTTCAGAATTGAGATTTTAATAAAGCATTGATAGAAAAATGTGAAGATTTCATAAATTCTCTCATCAATATCCATTCTATAGGGACCACCTTAGGCTCCTCTAAAGCATCTCCATCTGTACCATTTAAGTCCTGCTCCAAGTAAATCAAATCTCAGTGTCTGGCTCCCTAACCCCAGGAAATATTCTGATTCTCTGCCTTCCCTAGCAACTGGATATTGAAATACCAATTTCCCCCCTTTGCCCACACAGCTAAATTCCTACCCTGCCACTTTCCATCTCCATCCTTGATTACTAAAAATTCCTCCCTAAAGGCCCTGATTACACACAAAACACAGCTGTTTCTTGTTACCTTTCTTGTCCTAACCCTTTCTGGCCATGGAAGTTCCATTCAACCCATTATTGTAGTCTCTTCCCTTTCCACCTTCAGTCAGTGCTTCTCCCTTTTTAAAAATCACTATCTGTTAAAGCACTGTTACACCTTCCTTCCTTGACACCCATTAAAATTATTTCTGCTCAATTGTCTCAAGATGTGTTCCTGTATCTTCTCCTATCCCATCTCTATCTGTTTCATCCATGATGGGAAATATGCCAGCTTCCAAGATTTTCTCTAGAACGATTCATCTTAAGAATGAAGGTCCAAAAAACCTTAGATTCTATGCAACTATATTCAATGCAAAAAAAACTTACATTCCATGCAATGTCTGTACTTCATGTATGTGCACTACCCTATTTGCATACCCTGTATGACTATTTTCCAGTCTCCTTGCCTCATTACAGTGTCAGGTAACTGCAACACTGCCAGGATGGCTATGGAGAAGTGCAAAACAAACATGGTTCACCACACATAGGGAACTCTTTCACTCTGATAAAAATAGAGGAAAAATCCCAACCTGAACTACACATTAAATACTTGTATTTATGATTTAGGTATATTGCTGCTACCAACTTAGTGGAATCTGTTCAGTCAAAACCTATAGCCCCAAAGGAAAGAAGAGACATGAGGGGATCTATTCTATGGTAAAAGGAGGTACCATTAGGTCAGAAATTGTCTGACCTAAAGAAAACATTAGCTAGATAATTAGGTATTTAGATTACTTTTATGAAATATTATATAGATAGTACGGCAGAGGAGCCCCGAGACTCTTAGTTCCTTGCCAGGAACACATTCTTAGACACTACATTTCCCTCTAGCCAAGGCTTACACTCTGCTTACATGAAGTACCTACCCTGCCAGAGCTGCCCCTCCTCCTGGCACCAGTCTGGGCTGAGTGGGGAAATCCCTTCCTGCTACAAAGGGGCAGAGAAGGTCACCAGGCACTCTGCCCCCTGCCACTTCAGCACATGCATGTCCTCTCAGAGGAAGTGGGAAGGCAACAAGCCACTCAAGGAGCCTTCTTAGCCCCATCAGTGTACTCTCAGACTGATGCAGTCTAGAGGAAATAGAAGAACTTACAGAGGAAAGGCTGAAAGTTTCACCTCAAATTTTGCAAAAATCCATTTACCTTCCTAGGAAAGTAACACATGCCTAGAGCCAGTCTTGAATGAATGCAGAGACCATTCTGCTGTAACACCTTCAAGAGAACAGCACAGGGCTTGGCAGGACATTCTCCACCACTAAAAACAGCAATCCACTCAGGGGTGTGTTGTGTCTCTAGTATCAGCAATTACTTAGTTAGGAGTTAACTATGAAAGAAGAGCTTTGCTCTACTAGAAAGCATAAACTCAAAGGAACAATATTTTGTAATAGTCTAACCTACCACTTCAACTAATTTGCTTAGCTTAGGAAATTTTCGTTAAAAATCCAAGCTCCTCCAGTACTGGGTATTGAGAGACTGAGCATCCTTTTTGGCTATGGAGAAAAGAAATGTAAGTTTGAACCATAAGCTAGGGGGAGAGATTTATGAAATATGCTGACAAATGCTATTGCAGGGGTTCCATACCCTGGTCTCCTATCACAAAAGTTTCATACCTTCTTAGTGTTTCTCATAGGCAGCTCATCAGAGCACTGACTCTCTCTTCTTCACCAAGTGGCCAACTGATTTCAGTTCCCTTCTCAACCAGCCACCCCACTCTTTTATAGCATTCTTCTTCTCATTGGCTACAGCTGTGGCCTGTTAAAGCCAGGCCTGTTCCTAATCTTTGATAAGTGGCCCAGCTGCAACTCCTGAAGAGTAAGATTACTTTCTACACTATCTTTATTTTCATATATTCTATCCCCCTACAGACAAGCTACACAGAAAGCCAAGTAAAGTTCCCTGCAGCCAGTTCTGGGACCAGACACATCATAAGCACACAAGCACTGCACTAACCCAGTTCTGCTCCTCCAGGATCAAAGCTCATTGAAAGCATTACTGGACCACTACTATAAGTGGGTTGGTTTTTAGCAGACCATAGCTCTAAAGCAACCATCAAGTCAAGACATCTGTTCATACACATCTCCTATCATTGCCTAGTCAAGTGAAGATTACAAAGCACATTTTGATTATCTGTTTTCTTCCTCATGCTTAAGCGGTTCCCTGGGTTTTCCTTCTCACAGAACATTATGAGCCTGGGATGACTATGTTGGCAGCTCTTAGCACATTGTGCAAGCTAACAGAATACAAATGATTATATAAATAATAAAGCTGCTGAAGATTTTCTTGTCACTGCTTTTTTGCTCCATTGGCTTGACTTAAAGCACACATAAAAATGGCCTCTGCTAAGTGTTATGTTCAGAGCATCCATTAATAAAATTTAGATCCTGATTTAAAGAGACACTAAGAGGCTGTATCTCCTCCTGATTTCAATCAAAGTGGGATGCTCAGCGCCCAGGAAAATCAGACCCAAGGCTCTATAAATGTAACCAGAAGGATCTGATCTCTGTATGGCAGTTTGTATTCAATCAGCAAAGTTTCATTTCCTATATAAGATGCTCACAAACTCTTCTCTAGCATGTGTGTACCCCTTTCATCCAGAGGTCAGGCAGGAGAGCAGCTTCAGACCCTAACAACTCTTCCTTACCAGAGAAGAGGAAGATAACACATAACATACAAACCCTGACACCATGAGTTGAGCATCAGTAGGATGATGACTTGTCAAGGCAATTACAGCCACAGAACGACATCTAGCTCAGCACTGCTGCTTCCATGACTCCTATGTAAGCCTTTTATAACACTTTGTGGAGACAACAATATCCGTATCCCCATTAATCACAGTGATAATCACAAATTGCATTAGAAGAGAGAAGAAAGAAGACAAAAGGTGACTGCAAGCCAAAATCAAAACTAAACTGTACCAAGTTTGGGATTTGGACAGAACTTATCTTTTGTTTTGTTTAAGGTTTTTTTTATCAAGGATCACTTTTTTGGTTCCTGCTGCTATCCGGGCAGTCCAATCTCTATTACCCATGTTTGAATTTTCTCAATGCTATGTGGAAAGTACAGCCAGCCAAAGCATGACAACAGTTTTCAGAACCAGCTAGCTCTTTCTGACCAATGCAGCCACTCAAGTGCAGCAACTTAGCAACCTAGTTTAAGGACCTAAAGATCACAGCTGTCTGTCTCAAATACTGTTAAGGCCACAGAATGACTTTGCCATGAGATGAGCACAGAATGGAGTGACAGGATAGTGCTAACTCCAGGCAGAGGTGAGATCTGGTCAGCACATCCTGGGTAATGCATCCCGACAAAACTTCCCACTGTGGAAAATTTTGTATATCACTGGTCAAACAAAGATCCCAAAGATCCCAAGTTATGGGACAAATGGCATCTATGACCACTGAGGGACCCCACCCCCACCTCCCAATCCCTTCCCCAAATATGCCTCCATGGATACCGGGACCTTGGACTGTAAATTAAGCCACCATGACCAGGAACTTGAGATAAGATAGAGGTGATTCTATTTTCCAATTGTTATCTCAAGCCTAGGGGGATGTAAACAAAGCTGTGAGAGCAGAATGTATAACTCATAATGGACATAAAGAATGTAGAAATTATGGGCCATAAGGGAAGCAACTATGCTGAATCAGCTTGGACTGGGTAAAAGGTAATTCCACCAGGGGGAGATTCTGACTGCTGACTCACAACCCACCAACTCAAGAAATCCACCAACTGCAAAAACAGAAAGACTGGGCATGGGACTAATTACCATTGGAAGCAAGGGAATTATTTAACCAACAGAATGAAAGATGTGTGCAACCAATGAGCATTAACTCCTTTGTTTGAAAACATATATAAACAGTGAAAAGTTTTGAGGGACCTCAGGCCCCCCACCACTGAGAAGCCTAGGTGAAGAAGGACCAATGGGACACCACTATGACATGGGTGGTGACTATCTTCTGTTTAGTCTGTCTCTCTTTTTCTCTCTTTTCTACTGCTTTTCATCTCTCTACCTCACATTTCATTGTTCAATAAAATCCATACTATTGACTTCAGCATATGGTTTTGTTTGCACTTTAATTCAGGGAGAGGCATCTCTCAATAATGATGATATAACACACGGTACACTTCACGTCCACATGCCATGTGATTGGCACACCTCCCTGACACACCCTCATGCTGCATTCTCCTTGCAAAATTTACACTTTTTATGCTACCTTCTACTTTCATTTTGCTGTTTTATTCTATTGCTGTATCTTCCCGGAAAATTCAGATCTAACTATACTCCCAGGTGAAATCCAGGACCTTAAAAAGTATTCTAAATATGCTTCTGATTATGATTTTTTTCATCTCAAAATGCCACTTAGCAATCAAAGGCCATTTGTCTTTTTATGATGGCTATTGCCATCATAAATGGTGCCTAGAAGATAGTAATGCTTTCTTCTGAAGTTCAAACAGCTTAGAGAAGAAACCTCTTCTACTACCATGGGTATTTTTTCTATTATCCAAGCACTAGAAGTATGATTTTTTTCCCTTAAGTTCATGAGATTTCCAGCCTTCTGACCAACTAAATGACAAGTTTATCTTTACAGAGCTGTTGCAGTTATCAGTATAAAATTAGGCATCAGGGAAAGAATTAATTGTGTAAGGCAGAAAAGAGTGATGACTTTAGCAAATCAAAAGCACAGAGACAAGAATTAATTTCAAATAGTTACCTCTTTGAGGCAGCCCATGAAGTTATTGCTTACTGGAGACCCAGGTAAATCAGCAGTACTGGGGCTCCCTCCCACGTAAAAGAAGTCATCTGAGCCCAGCATGGTGTAGTCCTCCTGTGTGTAGCCCGTGGTGGTAAGGATGCCATCCACAGAGATTGTCACCTGTTTGAGGGACACAATGGACAAAGAAAATCCCAGCAATGACCTTACAATCCAGAACTGAACAACTTACCTCCCCTATAATTTTATGCCAGTTTTAGTAAGGATTTTGTTGAGATTTGGTATGCTTTTTTTTTTTTAGTTCAGTTGAGCTCTATTTTCTGGTCTGATTTTCCCACAGAGAAATGCTTCAGCATCTGCTTCTTCCCTTTCTGGTGCATCAGCACTCTCAGGCTTACCCAGCAGCCTATCCATCCAGATGCTTTCCATCTATTCAGGCCAGAAAATATAACTGTCCTTGAAAGACATTTCTCATATTAGCTGATTTTATGATTAATTAGAATTTATTTTAATGATTACAGTTAGTTATGGTTGTTAGTAAAAAAAAAACACTAATGAAGACGAGGTTGGTATTTTTTATTTTTTAAGTTTCTTTTGCTCACAGCACACTGACAGTCATGCATTCAGGGATAGGGGAAGAGGGAACTCACTTTCAATACATTATGGATGTGCATGCCATGTACCTGGAGAGACACACACCCACCACCCACCACAAACAAACAAAAAAAACAGAAAGAAAAAAAACTAAGAAAACTACTTTTAAATTAACCCATAACCAAAATATAAGAAGAAAATAAATCAAAATAAAATAAATCAAAATAAATCAATTGCACACCAACAAATGTCATAGAAGTGGACATGAGAAAGAAAGCAAGAAAGAAAGAGCTACAAGGCGTGCACACACTGCACTTTGACCTGTCATGCCAATATATCTGAGGTCCAGAAAGACGACAGGAAAAAAGCAAAATAGAGAGAGAGAAGGAGAAGAAAAAGGGAGAAATGACCATTTCACACTCACATGCAATCAAAAATAAAAATACCAAACGAATTCTATAATAACAAAAAAACTCAAAACTAAACAGAAATGTCCCCAAAATCTCTAACCACAAACACATGGAGGGTGAAGGGTGACAGAAGGAAAGGGTGGGAGAGGAGGAAGTGAATTTGATGTGTTTTGCTTGATGTTGTTAGTGGTTGCAAGGGAAGATGGAGGAAAATAGATCGAGGCCAGGAGGAGACGGGCGAGTCACCAGACGTGGACATGCCATGCAGAGTGTGTACTGAAACAAACAACCGGCTGAGCTCCTGTTGGCCACGCAGGTAGAGGTCAGAGAGAGAGAGAAAGTGAGAGAGAGAGCAAGAGGGAGAAGGAGGAGAAAAAGCAGAGGGAGGGAAGTGGGGGAAAATCATGAGAAAGAGGACAACTCTGGCCAGTTTGCCCATAATAGCCATTGTCACAACAAAAGGGTGAGAGAAAAAGAGAGCCTTCACCACCATGGACTAGAGGCCCTGCAATGGTTCTGATCTAGAAACCTTCAGAGTAAAAAACCATACTAAACTAAAAGCCAAGAAAAAAAGCCAAATGAAAACAAAAGCAAAAGAAAGAAATCTGAAGTCAAAAACAAGGGACAAAAAAACCCAACAATTTATCACCAAAAAGAAAAAGAACTGAAGACAGAGGTGAAGAAAACAATGAAAGAAATGTCCAAACCCTATTTCCAGAAGAGTTGTGTTAGTTGCTTTTGATACTCATTTTTCTATTCAAAAAGAAGAAATGAAAAAAAAAAAAAAAGAAGAGGGAAAACAATGTGTTTTCAATGAAATTAGAATAAAATTAAAGGAAGTGGTAAGTATAAAGGAGGGGGGAAAAGAGCAGGTAGGGGGAGGAAAAGGCAGGTAACACACGGCAAACCCAAAAAAAGAGACAATAAGAATGATATCTACCAGACAATGTAGTTTGTTTACCATAGCGTGTCCAATGCCTGAGTGCTTTGCGGAAAAGGGGGAAGAAAGGAAATTAAAAAATCGTGAACAGAACGATTGTTAATTAAAATAACTAAAAGCAAAGATGAGTCGTTAGGGTGTTAGTACATTAGTTGGTTAGTAAAAATGACACATTGCATGAATGATCTAGTGTTAGTTTTTCAAAAAAAGGCGTGGGGCACCTGAGACACACAAAGTGAGGAAGAGGACAATATGACCAGGACTCTATGGGGAACCATGCCTTTTAGACTGTAAAGAAACAGAGGGCCGCCTACTCTTCCCACCCTGGTATTAGTCATTAACTTCAACCCTCATACACATTATCCAGACCTGAAGCAAAGTTAAAATAGTGCAATACTTACTCTTCAAATGCTCATCAAGGTGCTTCCCTCAAACAAGAACCTTATGCTCAGAGATATACACACAGAATACACAGTTTGCCCCTTCAGCACAAACCCAGCCATGATTCCCTTCTTCCACCCACCACCACACCAGCTCCTCTTCCAAGCTTCACTACCCTCAAGTGCTGCAGAATATCACAAGGCCAGTATTTCCTTTGGCTGGAGGATACAGCTGAAGATGAGTCCAAGACTCTGTGTCTTCCTTCCAAGTTTCCCAGTCTGCAGGTTTCTTTACAGCAGCTGAGTTTGTGACTTTCAGGAGAAGCACATAACAGTGCCTGTGCTTGGCTGTTTGCCTGTAGCTCACTTCTGTCATCCAAGACACAGGAATTGAACCTCTCCTACTGTAGGAAGAAACGTGTCAAGAAATTGTGTAGAAAGAATTGTGTCCCTTGTGTGCAGGCTGAAGACTGAATATTGACAGGACTTAGCATCCCTCCTGTTTCACTGCATCTCTATTACACAGGAGTTAGGAGAATTTACCTGCCAGTTTGGTTCAGCAGAACTTTTTTACCCTGTCCCAAGCATGCAGATGTCAACTGTTAGAACCTGCCCTTTGCTTTGTGTTTTAGCAGTTAAGGAGCTAAAGATCTTCATAGTAGATTTTGCACTGTGACTAGCTTTAGTGTTTATAGGGAAGGGCAGCCTATGCAGACTCCAAGTCCCTGTGATTGAAGTTGGCAAGAATTATTCTAAATTACACAAGCAAGATCTACACTGTCTCATGTAAAAACCGTCTGCTTGCAGGCTTCAGAGTTGTGCACTGACTAAGGAAATAGGTTTTTGAAGACTTTGTGGCACTGAGCATGAGGTCCCAAGGTTATTTGCCAATGGGAATGAAATCATAATAATAGTCTGTACTTGGAAATAATGAGCACAAACTCCTGAATTCTTCACCAAGGAAGTCATAGAGCAAATTGTTGTGTTAGCAAATTATTTTTAAAAACAAGGAAGTTGAAGTATGGGACAGGGAGAAGAGCAGGCTAGAAACGAGATGGAGTGTCAGCAGCAGACCTGAAGACAGACACAGCAAGTCTGACCTTCAGTTTCCTCTGCTTGTCCTCCCACAAGACCACACTGCCCCAAACACACTCTGAAAGCTAGGGCAAAATTCAGCCGTGATCCTATTGCTAAGTAAAGGTTTCTCACAAGGCAGAAAGAGGGCTTAGTTTTAACTGAAATAATAAGATAAATAAACAAGGAGATTTGCTTTGACATTAACAATCACTACTCAAGGGAATCTGTGGATTCACTTGGTTTGTCTCTAAGGAGATTAACTGCTGTGATAGTCATTTGATCTAAAAAAAAGCAGCCCTTAGTACTCTCCCAGCTTAGCTACAAAATATTTAACAATTCCAAAAACCAGTAGGCAAAAGTCCAACTATTTAAAGTTCTACTCTAATTCTAGAAACAGCCAAAAAATTATGCAAATCCTCCTCTCCCCTTTCTCTTAGCCCCCAAAAAAACAGAGGAAAAGATTAAATGGCATCCTGAAGCTGCTGATAGTCCATTTAGCTGGAATTGCTTAGATTTAGATAATATTCTTGGAATGTCTAAATTATTGCTTTTAAAGTTCATGTTAAAGAGAAATATATCTACCTCCAGTGCAATATTTTCAAGCAATTACAAGGAGGCTACTGATTTTCTTATAAAGCTTCAACATTCAGAGGCAATATATTTTATTGGGGTTTTATGTTTGGTTTTGGAATGGGTTTTTTTCAGGAAACATGAGCACAGCTGGAAACAAGACGTTCTAGTAAACTATATTATACTGCAACATTACAGGTGAATTTATGTCAGGAAACACATAGAACCGAAAATCTTTTTCATACAATATTATTTAAGTGATACAAAATTATATTGAATGACAACTTTTAGGACTATCATGACTACTCTGCCTCAAGGCCTCATCAGTTCCCATATCTGGGCAGCTTTAGGTTCTGGGTCAATGTCTTGATTTTGAGACAGATCAAAAGTTAAAATGCAAGTATCCAGGGAAAAGATGACTAAAAAAAACTCCATCCTTATTGATATTTATTGGTTGAACTGTATTCTGTCATATTTAACTATAGAAATGGACCCCAAATCACTTCTGCTACTTAAATGTAACTTGATTTGAAGACAGGCCTTTCTTTGCAAAGAGCCCATCCATCTTATTAAAACATCTTCTCTCTTGCCCAGTCAAGTTGGACCCTTTAAGAATTCAGGATCACTTAGAAACATTCACAGTGAATAGATCAGGAGGCTTAAGATTTTACAGTACTGCCTAATTGGCAAGGGACTACCTACTTTCTAATAATCACCAAAACACTGCCCTGGACTCATCCAATATGAAAAGCCATAGACAGATTTCCATTTTCTTGGTCCACTTCTGTAGACCAATTAAAAAATCACTAGCTAAAATATTAAGAAAAAGAATGTGACAGCTTCCCATCCACAGTTTTGTTTGTGACCCTTCACCTTCTGCATCTTCAAGATCCAAACCAATCCTGGCATGAAGCAAGGATTAATTTTGCTTCTGGCACATTTGCCCGCTGAAATTTATTTCAAATGAAAAATAAAAATACAATTAACTAAAATGGCCAATAAACTCTACTGAAATATTCAAGGACCAGCTGTTCTGAAACTACCTAAAAATGAATTTTAAAAATCACGTCAAATAAAGCCATATATTCTGACCTTTCAAGACTGACAAACCTAGACCAGTTAGTGTATCTCCCTCTGCTGTACTGATGGGAAAGGTTAAACAAAGTAGGATCATTAAGACCCATCCACTGCATAAAAAGTGAAATTTTCATCTGTATATAAACTATTGAAAACAGATTGATTTCTTCATAGGCAAGAATTCTGTAGTCTCATCAAAGTTTGATGACGGATTATTTTTTTCAGACCCAGCTATCCTAAGCATGTAGAAATACAGGGATTTACATGGGAAATACAAATAAAAATCTTCAGCCTCAAGCCCAAATGTTGAAAAGACATGAACTCCTGATAACAGAAAAATTATCCACTGATCTCTACTAGTAGAGACTTATTCTGATTCCTGGCACTGATTATCCTATACTCACAGAAACCTTGCTCTTAGCTAGTGTAAAATCCTACCAACAAATTACATTGTAGAAACTTATATAAAGCTATTTATTTGTGCTACTATTGGCATTAATGAGAAAATAAACAGGTTACATTGTATTCACAAACTGATTTTTAATTTAATTTTAAATCTTAGTTTACAAGCTACTTCTGCTCCTCTACCAATCAGCAAGACATCAAATAGCTCCTATTCACCATGTAAACCTCATTTATTATGCAGCAGATAGCCCTTAGTGACTTGATATATTTACCAGCTTTCAGAGCAAAGTTACTTAATTTTATCTTATCTATTTATGTATGAATTTATATTTCATGAGAAAGGCTTCAGGATTTTAAGACTAGCCTACTATCAAATACGTCACCTGATATAGTTGTCTGCTAGGAAAAGCAGCATGTAGATGTGCAAAATTACAGTGGTAAAATCAGAAAAACTTTTCCAAAGTGGAATTGTAGGGTGCTGGATTGATCTGAGTTTGCATGGGGTTTTTTGATCCTTCAGCTTTTCCAGTCCTCACAGCAAACAGAAGAGTCTCAAGGCAGAGACAAGAAATAAAGTAGAATCTCATTATAGAAAGAAGGGGAAAAAATCAAAAAGAAGAAAAGAAGACGAGAGAATCAAGAAGACCCAGAGAGACTCCAGCCAATTAATTCCAAAGCTATAAATTTAAAATAGTTACACACATACCCACCAGCCTGCACACCTGCACACTCATATGCACACACAAAAGAAAAGGAAAAGAAAAACAAAAGACTTTCAGAATTAGAACTGTGACATCATGGCAATGGTTAAACCAATTAACAAAACTGAGAGAAAAAGGAGAGAGGTGTAGAGCGTTGGCTGTTGGCAATAGACTCTATTCCCACAGTAATTAAATGCAACAAGAATATTACTGATAAGATTGAATAATAATTAAGGAAATAATAAAATTTAAAAGGGAGAACAGAAAAAAGGAAAAGGGAGATGAAAGTAAAGTTATGTCACAAGTTTTTATTATTAAATCAAACTGGGAAAAAAATAGAAAATTAATAAAATGGAAACGAAGATATTGCCGGAGGGATAAATTCCCATCAACTAATGTTTTTTTCACTGTCCTTTAGGCACCAAGATCCAGAATAGGTGGAGAAACTGTAGCAATAGCACTGAGCTTCCCCATTTCTCCATTACCCTCTCCCATCTGCCTATCCCAACAAAACAAAACTCTCCCCAGCGCTTTCTCCCCTTCACCATTACCTGCCGCAGGTTGCGTGTCACCTTAACGTCGTGCCACGCGTTGTCATTGAACTTGCCATTGACCGGCTCCACAATGGCCTCAAAGGCCCCAGACCCCAGGTTGATGACCAAGGACACGGCACCGTCCTTCAGGGCCAGGTTGACGTAGTCGGCTGACTTGCCCGTGTGCAGGATGAGCCCGTTGCGCTGCCAGGTCTTGAAGGAGAGCGTGATCTCATCGCTGCTGCTCTGGATGGGGTTTTGCGACAGGTCATAGCAGAGGTACTCGGAGCCACGGAAAGTGGCCATGTTCTCATCTCGCGCTGCAAAGAAGGGAAACAAAAGGTCTGTTCAGCACTCAGCCAAGAAGAGATTTAAGGTCATCACGAAGTTTAGGCATCCCATGGCAGTGTCAGCTCTAGAGCTAAATATCAAGGTATGCTAATAACTGTGGAGCTCTTTTTGTAATATGGCTACCAAGAGAATTAACTGCAGGGTCGTCAGTAGCGATGAATTTCAGTGCTGTGTTTTCAGTTTTACTGCAGCACTGTCTCCATAGGGACCATTCAACAGTATGCAGTGGTGTCTAGGAAAAGCACATTTAAGGATTGTTATAAGACATTTCACATCCTTTTTAGGAGAAGGATGGAAAGCTCTATTATTCACAATACAACCACCACATATGTGTCAATTAAAAAAACCCAGCATTTCATAAAGATCAGTATTCAGATTCAGCACTACTGCCATCTGAACTTTAATTAACCTGACAGGAAATTTAAGAAAGACACCAGAAGGTAATCCTAACAGAGCTGCCCCTTTCTTTCAACTGAATGAAAGACCAAGCAAACAAGAGACCCACATGAGGGGTCCTACAGATTCCTTCTCTGAGAGCATGAGGGAAGTCCACATAAAACATTTGGTCCATAGATATAAGTAATGTCGCTAATAAACACATCTGAGAACTTTGCCTGTATTATCACCTTTTCCAGGAAATCTGTACTAGATTAGCACATCTTTTTCAAACAGCAAAAATAAACGTGGGGGAATTATTCTCACCACATGACATTTAATATTTCTTCACAAAGAAAAGAAATATGTTCAGTAACGAAAGCCACTGCACTTATTTCTCAGCAACTGGAAGCAGTGTTTGAATACCATGAACATCCTTTGTGTGAGCTAGAGGTCTGCTTCCCAGTACCTGCGTTCTCAGTCACTCAAAGCCAGTTCTGCTGCAGTATTGTGCTTATGTGACTTGAGCCAGCTGCATACCCTGATTTTATCCCGTGGAAGAAATCCAGAAGAGTGATAGGAAGGCTTGGAGGAGGGCTGGTTAGTGCCAGCTGGAAGGAAATGGTACTTGCAATGGAGGCTGTATAGATCCCACCCCCCACTCCATATTGCAGCACCTTTCTGACTCCCAGCTGTGAAAGCAAGGCTGAGCAGTAGATAGCACAAGCAGTCAAGCTATCATTGCTTACAAATCACTGCATAAGGCAAATGTTGGTGCTATTTTCATTGGTATTATTAGTACTTTTCTGCTCCATTTTGTACCATTTAGTAGTCTTAATAAGGATTAGCCAGAATTTATTAGTACAAGACTGAAGGGAAAATACTCATTACCATAGCCATTCTTGGAGACTAACTACATGGTAAAATCTGTGTTCTCACAGCATAAAATAATGGTGAAAAAACAGTATAGTATTGCAACTTGTACATATAACATTTTCAAGTGAAAGGTCTGATTTAAGCAAAGACTCTTGCAAAAGCAATGTGTGTTTGCACTTCAGTAAGCAAGCCATGTGTCCAGATACTCCTGCAAGCAAACAGCCACCCAAATTGCTTCATACAGCAGCACTCATTGGGAGCCAACTGGCTCAAAAGCAGCTTTTCAGAAGAAGACTTGTGGTCCCAGCAGACAAGCTGAGCACACGTCAGCAGCTCCTGCCCTTCCAGCACAGGCCAGCTGCATCCTTGGCTGCATTAGCAAGAATCCAGTCAGCAGGCCAAGGGAAGTGATTCTTTCCCTAATGGAAACTTATGAGATCACACCAGGAGTGCCCTGTCCAGCACTCCATCAGGAGTGCTGGATCTCATAAGTTACCATATCCCTTATATGAGAATTACTTCAAAATACTGGAGTCAGTCCAGCAAAGAGCTACTATACTCAAGGTACTGGGGTAGTTTATGTGTGTGGAGAGGCTGAGGGAACTGGGTTCATTCTTTCTCAAGGAGAGACAACTCAAGGGAAACCTTACTGATCTCTTTAATGACTTAATGGAAGAACACAAACAAAACAGGTTCAAATTCTTCTCAGAGTTGTGTAGAAGGATGAGAGGCAACAGATGCAGTTGAATACAAAAAATTCTCCTTCTAAACAGAAAAAATGTTTCATCTTGAGGATGGTCAAATAGTAGGAACGGCCCAGAGAGACTGAAATCTCCACCCTTAGAAGTACTAAAAACTTGATTAGGCAGAGTCCTGAGCTGTCTGAACTAACTGGACCTTCCCTGAGCTAATGGTTGGATTACACAGCCTCTGGAGGTCCCTTCCAAATTATTTAGCTTTTTGAGCATATTCTGAATACATTTAACTACCACCAATAAGTGTTTATGCTTGTATCAGTGTTAAACCAGCCTAAGCACAGAGGGCTGCTACTGACTGCAGTTCTGGAAGTCAGAGCCAAGCACTTAACAACCCTCTCCCAACACTGACAATTCCCCTGCCTGGTCACTCCTGATCCATCAGAAGAGAAGGTGTTTCAAGCAAGTTAGACACATGCTCCATGTACCTGCAGGTAATTCCCAACAAATAGCCAGTGTCTGAGGGCAGGAGTCAAACACAATCATTGTGAGTGAGCCTTTTCCCTGCAGCTGAAGATGTGCAAAGCACTGAACACACATTTGTGAAGGAGGACACTCGGGCTGATTGTTCACTCAGTACAAGACATAGTAATAGGGCTCATTTACACTTCCTCAACCAATTAGATGAAATCTCACTGATCCACTCAATACAAAGAGGAAGCCAAAGAGGAGATTAGAAATCTTAACAGTAATTTAAGGCAACCACTAAAGACTAATCAACACAGAGCTGAGTAAGTTCAAAGGGATATTACTCCTACTTGTACCACTGGTTTTAATATAGGGTGCATTCAGCTATATCATCTGCCTGTCTCCTCCAGTCATGTGCAGCTAGCCCTTGTCATAGATGGGATTCTGTACTTTATCCACCTTTGTATCCTTCCTGTTCTTAGAAGAATGTCGGCAATTTCTGTGTTATTATGGGGTTTTTCTTCCTCCTGTGGCTGCTCTGGACAGACATTCAAATTTGCACATCACCACTTAATAAAATATCTGGGGTTCACTGTGAAATCAAAATTCATTCCTGTCCATGATACATCTCATAAGGACAGCTCCCAAGGTAACACACTCTGTAAGACTGTATTTTCCAAATTGCTGACTCCTCAACAGTTTACCAGTGGCCATGTGTTTTGGAGTCTCATGAAAGGTTTCAGCAGTCAGAGCCTGGTACGTGCGCTAAAGAGCCTGGCCATGCATCCCCCGAGCTACAGCAGCTTCAGTCAGGCCACATGAAAGGCTTCTTACCAAGCATGGCCTCTCCTACTGTCCCAAATGTTAGCATGCTCTAACATACACCATAGCTGTGGTCAAAAAGCACCTGAAAATTTCCAGAGAGCATGGAGGGGGGAAAGGGATACAGGTTCTTTCCACAATGAATGAGGATAAAAAGCCCCGAGTAGGCCACAGGTCTCCCAGTATTTCTGCTTTCAGACATGGTCTGGTGACACTTGGAAGACCACAGAGCAGTGAACCACTTGTTACTGGTTAGCTCACGACCCTTGTGCTGCACAGTTTTGAAGGTTCCACAGATTGCACTGCGATATTTATATCTTCTGTATTCCTTAAATAGTGGTAGTGTACCAAGCAGCTTCTGCAGAGCAGCACACAAACTAACCTTAGGATCCAACTCAAAGTTATCAGGGATCCTTGGTTCATGTTACATGAAGCAATAGATCAAACCCTCATTTTTCTGTTATGTGAAACTCTGTATATAGGCACTGATATTTCATTTAATTGATTATCTAGTTATTCAAGGGTGGCAATGCAACTGCATAAATTAACATTTACTTAAAACATGTGGGATATGTTCGAAACCTATTGATTTTTGTATGATTCGCACGATTTAATTTTTAACTCAGTTAATACTAAATAGATACACAAAAATCAGAATCTGTCAGCACATTTAAGGAATCAAATCTTCCATTCCTCTTGTTAATATTTATTTAAATCCATTATTTACTTGCTAATTCATTCACATAAAATTCTGGGATTTTCAAAAATCCAAGATTTGTACAAAATTCCACACTTGGACTTAAACTTTCACATATTCAAGATGCAAAAAAATCACCTGAATAGAAGCAAAACTCAGAATTTTCCAACTAGCACAGATATTTTCCTTGAATTAATGGAGTCATGGATCACCTTAATGGGCGAATGTTACCCTTTCCTGACCAATCCCTAGCAGACACAGCCAGCACATTTCGCAGTTATCATCACCACCACACTGCAAAGCCAGTTTTCTAAGTCTCAGACTTCTATCTGTTTAAAGCCCAAACCAGCCATCAGCACATACCAGAGGCTGAGTGCAGAACAGAAACAAAGGCACATCACACAAATACCTAAGCCAAGCTCCTGGCTCTTCCATCCCTGAAGAAACCCCAGCACTTGCTGAGTCTCAGGTCCCTGGGGAGGTACAGAGCCCAGGATCTTCCCATACAATGAATACTTATATTGCCTCTTCAGGAAAGCCAGATGGCAATTTTAGCTTCAGTTTTTATGTGCAATGTTGTTACTGTTCCTGTCAAAGCTCCTTCTATGAAGAATATCCAGAACTCCCAGTCTCACTAAGAGGTGAAAAACTTGGCATTTTGATTTATAGATGAGGAAACCAATGCACAGACATTTTAATGGGTTTACTTAGAACCACCAAGAAAATCAATGTTTGAGAAAGAATTTGAGTTTAGGAGCTCCTATCTTTCCATCCTGGGCTCATTCCAGAGGTTCTCATATATTTGTGGAGGGAAATCAACCTCCTGTTTTTCTCTAGTCCTTTCAGGATATCATCCTAGTTATGGTGTGAAGAAAGCAGCCTCCAAAATTTGGAATGATGCTTGAAAATAAATACTTCATGACTGCAAAGCTGAAAGCAGCAAACTCTAGAAGCACTCATTTCACTCAGGGATGTGAAGTTTAACACTCAAGAAAAGCAGCATCTCATGTAACAGCAATTTTGTCCCCAGACACAATTAAATATTTAGAAACATATAAAATGGGCAGTGACTTTCATGAGGTCTCCTGAAGCAAACCTCAAGTAGCTCTCCTAAAACCAAGGGTCAGCTGCTCACCCCTCTTCACTGCATTACAGATGTCCTGTGAGGCAGTCCCTGTCTCACTGGGGTTTGGTTTACAGTCAACATTACATGACTGAATGTTAAAACTAAGGAAAGGCCTCAGAAGTGGTTAAAGCACCTTGCCCAGATCGATGTCATTAAAACAAACCTCCATGCTTAGTAGTTTAGTAAAAAATTAAGCTGTTATTTTAAAGACATGGTGACAGAATCCAGTAGCAGCTAAAAGCAGATTACTGCAGCCTTTATTTATCCTTCTGCTGCATTCCTCCTTTCCAGCCTTTGAACAGGAAAAATAATACATACAAGTAATTGGTTTTTTCTAACCAACCATTCTTCATATCACTTGAACAGATCAGTAATGCCACTCGTCAGGCTCTCTCATTTACAGACATTATTTATTTAAATACATTAAAAATAGTGTACAATACATTCTTCAGTGCACGAAGCATCTTACAAGCACCACCAACAGCGATACTGATATGTGGAAGCTGTGAGAGCCATATCATAGCCTGCATTTATATTCCAAATTGCATTTATATTACAAACTGCATTTATATTACAAACTGTCAAGTAAGAACATATAAGTCATATTTATGTCATAATGAGATGATTGAACTGATTGCATTGATTAGATCTTGGAAAAAGAATATGACTTCTAAACTCAAGGAAATTATAGGAATCATTTTTCAGAAGAAAGAGAATTTTTGTTGTTGGAAAAAAAATTGTCTGTAAAATCACAGAATGATGTTACAACAGATAAAATTAAGTGCTGAGCTGGAGTCCTATAGTAAAAAGAATAGTCTTTTAAATGCTTACTAAGTTTAAACCATTCTGGGAAATGGTACATTTTTCAGAAATAGGTGTCATTTATTGTTTTCACAGGCTCCTCATGCTCATTTACTCCATATACATAACTTGTAACTTGGAAGTGGGGAGGAATCAGCATTACCTCATCAGAAACAGTGTGGAGAAGAATCAATGCAAAACAACAATTCCCATCCTGTTAAGACATGCAAAGATTCCACAGCAAAGGCTTTGGCCCAAAGCAAAGGTGAGATGCACTCAACAGCCCATCCTCTTTCAATGCCAAATTCAAATTTTACACGTAGAGTAAGAGCTCTAATCTTATGCAAAAAGCTCTCTCACCTCACCAGTAAGAGCAAAGGAAGAATTAATGTTCCACCAGAGAACATCAAGTGCCTAGCCTGAATCATGCCCTCTACTCTCTTATCTGCTACTTTACCCATTACCCTTCAAGTCTAAAGCAGAATGCTTGTTAAAAGGTCATCAAGTTTAAGCCCAGAAGAGATCAAGGAGACTTGGCAATACAATGAACGTTCAGGGGTTTTTGTCAAACCTGGCTAATCTATTATTTCCCTGTGCAGCTAAGCTCTTAATGAAAACAAGAGGAAGAACTGCTTTATCTGAAGATACTGCATGAGAGCTCTGGAACTGCATGTTCCACCTCTGCTTTTGTCTACCTGTGTCCTTGGATGATGCTCTTTGGGCTGGCTCCAACACAGACGAGGCTCTGACCCGTGGAACCGCAAACCATCCCTAAGAGGTCCAGAACCAGCCCTGCAGAGTGATTTATTTCACCTGATGAATTTGGACCACTACACAGCAAAGACTGAATGCAAAGGGGAGGAAGAGGCATAACAGTGCCTGAATCTTTAGCCCAAAGAAAGGAGAAATTTTCCCTAGGCTCCTGCTCCTCAAAATAGTTGACACATACTAAATGTATAAAGGAGTTTCCATATATCACTGTCACATAAACATGGCAGAACTAGTAGCCTGTTAGAAGTACAACTGCCCTATATTTATGAAGCACCTATTAAATATACAGTTAGGGATCTTATTACCTAAATAAATAAATATTCACCCAAATGAAAAGCTATTTTGCTTGTCAGTGCTGGGAATCTCCTTTTCACTCAACAGTATATTACAGTCATCTGATAAAATCTCTTCTGAGAGGAAAAAAACATAAATCAGTTATACCACACAAAATCTCCTAGTTAGTCCACATATTGAGCACAGGCAGATTTTTTAACCTAGTTTTGCCAATTATATGATCCACAGGTTCCCTACTCACTCTCTAAGCCACATATTGTCTTTTTTTAATAGAAAAGCAAGAAAACAGAAGTGTCTGAACTCCTCCAATAATGCACACAAAATAGCTGAAAAACACAGCCATAAAAACCTTTTTTGCTAAAATGTTTTGATGACAACAGTATTAATACTACAATAATGAAAATGAATAAATGACATGTCTACAAAAGATTATAGCATATGTCTGATAACACCATTTCTTTAAATTGTTCATTAAAATTGATCTAAATGACAAAGGCAAGGCGTAGAAGTCAGAACCACAGCTTTTATCCTCAACTCTGTCACTGATTCACTGTGCAACCTGAGGCACTTAATTAACCTTGGCTGTCTCCATCTGTACTATAAAGATAACGAAAACATAGGTTAAGTCCTTCAGACCTATGGGAAAAGAACACTGTATGAGTTTAATAAAACTCTGAAAACCAACAAATGTTCCACATCTGTGGGCAGACACCCTCTACCAAGCCAGAGTCTGTGCAGTGTGCAAAGTGTCCTGAGAACCCTCTTCTCCACATATTTTCCAGTGTTTGCTAAATACCAACTGTACTAGTATCAGTGTGTGATGTTGCATTCTCTGTCAAAGAAATTATAAACTCCAAGTATTGGTCTGCCCATGGCTCTATGTACTTACAGCTGTATTTGTTCTTTATGTTCTGATCAGCTGACCATAGGGACTAAAAAATAATTCTGTGACAATGTCTTCCTTAACCCAAAATGAAGCTTAAAAATTTTGGTTTACACACCCTGAAAAATATAGTTCTTAAAAAAAACATACAGCTCCATTTTAAAATGAAAGCATGAAACACGTTTATTTTGAAATGAACTATGCTGAATAAATCAATTTTTAAAATAATTTGCCTGAAAGAATTTTTTATAGTCATATAAATTAACAATTTCTTTTGGTTGAACAATGTATACTTTCTCTTTTCATTTCTCTGAACAATTTTGCTACTCTCACTCCTAGTTCCAGAAGGTAGAGAAAAAGCAAAGTATTGCTACAAATTTTGTCAAGAGATACGATGATGATTTGCTGAGCATAAGACCTCCTCTGGATTCCTCAATGCTAAGCATGGGTGAGGGCAATTCCCACTGCTGCTGTATTTACTTTTTCTTATGTTTTGATTTCACTCTGCAATTTTTATAGCTTTCTTTTTTTCCTGCTGCATCACTCTAAAGCATAAGGACGCCAGTCACTGAACACATCACCCTGTAGAAATGTTTCCTCACATGCTGAATGTTCACAGTACCATGACCATAAAGTTCCAGGTCTAATATTCACCAGCCCTGCTCTCACAGAGGTGTCTCTACTGCTAGGTTGCTACCTAGCCCATCTACGCTTCTGTGCAGAGCACACATGACAGTACAGGTAAGAGTGTGGAAGCATTCAGCTGAGCTCTAAATTCACCAGCTTTTCATCTATGTATTCTTGACCAAAACTGCTGTTAATTTACACAGACCAAAAAACGAAAATAAAACAACAAACTGAAAAACTGAAGCAACTTGCAGGCCAACAAGCAACATTATATTCACTCACTAAGAGAGATTTACTGTTCTTCAGCAGCAATCTGTATCCCCCATCTGCAATTCCCAATTTCACACTACCTTTACTCTTCAAGCCTATTAAAAATCAGAAGTCAAACACTTATTATTAATCTTGAGTCTAAGCATTTAGACCTGTTTATTACTGGCTGCAGATTCAAGAGCACTAACATTCAGCTATTAAAACAGTGTGCACTTGGCATTTTTGTTCCTTTCCACACTGAAGACAAGGTCTCTCCACAATTTTCTGACCTTAGCAAAAAGTCATATCATTGGAGAGAAGAACATTAGGTAACTATCACAGTCTTCCCTACATGTGTGGTATGATTAGTCCTGCTCGGGAGAAAAAACATTAATGCTGTCAGAGAGAGTCTTCTAAGACTGATGCAGGAATAAACAGAATTATTTAGACCAACACCGAGAGGAAGTTGAAAGGGCATTCAGAGCAAAAGCACAGGTAAGGAGCCCGACAGGAGGCAAAATTCCTGCTTCTGTTGAACAGCACTACTTTAGAGCACTGCTGGAAGCTCACAAAGAAAAGGGCAGAAGGGAGAGAGGCAGCAGTGCCAGAGGTGAGCCTGTGCTGCTGCATGCCCGTGGGTCTGTGCTGGCAGCAGCCTTCCAGCAAGCGTCGCGCTTGCTGCTGAGCAGGGAGCCCCTTGGGCATCCTTCCAGCGGGAAGTGGGAGTAGAAAAATAGTTACCGCTAATCACTGTAATAACACAATAATGATCCACAAAATTATCCTTTTCAGTACCACTGAGCAGTACTGAAAGCCGTGCCCATGGGAAAGGGGAAATGCAAAGGAAGGTGAAAAGCAGAAGTGCAGTGGAAGAGAGAGGAGAGCGGGGCAGAGCAGCACCAGTGGTACCACGGAGACTGCGGTAATGTCAGCTTCCCACGGCTGCTGTGCTGCTGGAGAGTGGGCACATGTGGAACCCCAGTGCTGCCAGGATAGCCAAACACACTGCCAAACACTACTGCTGCCCCTCATTTAGGCTCGTTGTGAGACATCATTACGACCATTTTTGGAAGTAGCAGTATCCAAACCCAATTTGAGGCAGAACAATTCTACTCAAACAAAGCCACAGGCGAGAGACTTACAAGCTGGCAGAGCAGCTTTGGCCAGTAATTATTTAGGGGTAAAAACGTGTGCATTTGTATGCAATGAGAAACACGCTAGGCTTCTGCTATTGTACACAGCAGCAAGTTCCACATGTGTTTACCAGGGCGACGGACACATACGTACCATAGGAAGGACAGTTGCCTACACAGCATATTTCTGTGGAAAGGCAGACAAAGTACAGCTGAACAAACACAACAGATCTGAAGAGGAGGTATGCCCTTTGTTACAGCATGAACGGAAGCGACCTTACTGTCAAGAGATTTACAAGAGCAAAAAAGAGAATCAGGTAGAAGTGGATGCACTTGCATACATGCAAAATGTGGGATAATTAAAATCCTTATACAACTTGCAGTACACGTCTGAGGGCAGGAATGAAATGCATTTTCGCCATGTAACTGCAGGGCACACACACATGATGTACACAGAGTGTGTGTCCTGGCCAGGCCTGAGTACTGCAGTGAATACACCCAATCTCAGGGCACAAACACAGATGTCCCACGGTGCCCGAGGATGCAAGCATGGTGGGAGCGTACGGAACCGGCTCTGTGCATGGGCTGAGAGGGAGGGTGTGCCAGGGCTTCTGGCGCATGCTCCAACTTCATCCTGGGCTTTTTTCATTCCTGATTTAGTTTTTTTTTCTGCGGCAGAGCAGACTCCATGTCTACAGGGAAGGTGCTTAATGAGTCAAATCCAATCTCTCGAATGTCTTATCAGTTGTGGACAGGCCCGTTTCTGACAGCTGACCTTTCTCACTGCACGCAGCTGAAAAACCCATACACTACAAACAATTAACACAATGCTGAAAACACAAAGCTGAGGGAAGACTCTAGATCACTATAGACAGCCCTACATCAGAGGGAAGAGAGTGATGCACATAAAAATGACAAAAGGCATCTATAAGGGTTTCATTTCACCTTATTTTGCCACGCACACACTTTATTACCATCTTTACAACTTGGCTGTAGCAAAGTTATGTGTAAAAGCAAGGGTCATGTAAAACAAGAAGCAAAAGCCTAGAGAACACGGAACATTTCTGTGATGTACATGACATTAAGCCCATGCACAAATAAATACATGTCCAAATAAATACATCCAAAACCGATAGAAAGAGGAAAGTTCCTTACTATAAAACAAAAGCATACAGAGTAGAGGAGGTGAAGATAAGCATCAGCCTGACCTCCTGTACTTATGCTGTTATGGGAGTAGTTCCTAAGAAAACACACAATAACATATTTACTAACAAACCTAAACTGAATATTGCCTCAATCAGAAACACCAGAAATAAAAACATTTTCAAATAGTCCCTTCAATAATGACAAGGAGGTTCATCCCATGATGAGTGCAACTCCAGTTCCAGGTAAGCAGGAGGTTGCATCTTTTGGATGGCACAAACACCTAAAGTGGACTGTCTAAGCCAGTTGCTCAAGGGATTTGTTGCTCAAGAAAGGGTCAGAAAAACCTGCATGTTCTCAGCTCTGCTGCCAACTCAGCATGAGACTTGGGCAAAGCATAAACATTGCATTTTCTGAAATCTCTCTTCACTATCAGAATTTTCTGCAGTAGGTACATGACACCAACATGCTTGAAGATCAAGACTCATGTATCTCAGATTTCAGGAGTAGATCCTCGGCACACAGATTTCACATCCTGATTTGCAAAAATCTTTTGTGTAGTAGTCTCCCTGTATATGAAAAAGGAGCACAGCCCACCATTATCACATTTTGGTTTTTTACTATTGTTTAATGCAAAAGCATAACCTCCAAAAGAAACATGTTCTTTCATTTTAACAACTCCTTACATATTTAAAATAGGAGCTAGATGACACTGAGGAAAACTCACAGAAAAAAAGTTTGCCAGAAGCTCCACAGAAGTCATCTGGATTCAGCATCTAATTCACCTAGACACCTGTGGAAAACTAAGCATCTTTTGAAAATTTGGCATGCAACCCAGACAAGACTGACACAGTAGTGGTTTAAAAGGTACAGAAGTAATTTAAGGTCAGAGAGTGGGGGAAGCTCAACAGCAGTGCAAAATGTGTGTCAGTTTAGCATGACTGGCTGGTAGTGATGCTGATGAACAGAAAAGGTATTCAGGCATAAGTACTCCAGTTAATCACTGGAAGTACATAAGATCTCTTCAAAGCTCAACAAATCGAAAAATATTTCAAGAATAAATATTTCATCATAGTAGAGGCTTTTTGAATTCAAGTGAAAAAATTATGTCAAGATTGTAATCCTTTCTTAGCTATTTCCATGTGGTCTTTTCATATATAGATATTATATCTATTTATTTCAATGCAATAAAAATTGATGCTTAGTATATACTGTAATTATCTTTAAATACTTATCTGCTCATCTGTTTTCATAAATTTCTGAAATTATCTATGCTATTTGGAATAATAGATAACAGCTATTCTATCAGCTCATCTAAAATTAGTAACTTCATATCATCAATGAAATGAATTTCATATCTTGATGTGACAGCACCAAAAATGAGCCCAGCTGCTTTCATTAGTTCAAACTACTGGGTAGCACAATCTTATTAAAGCCTTGTACACATTATCAAGACTGTATATCAACTAAAAACAATTTTTTAAAAAAACAGTCGAACCAGTGTTTCTCTTCAGTACTATAAGCCAAACTCTGAACTCACTGGCCTTGATAAAAATAAGGAGCAATTTCATGGCAATCAGTGAGGGTATACTGCTGGATGTAAGACAGCGATCATGCTGGTATCCGTGTTCGTGTTATTTTTCCTAAGCCTGTTGCTAGAAGGTCAGAACTGATGTAATTCTTACTCTTACAAGCAAAGCCCAACTGCTATAAAAATTACTTTTCAAATCTCTCTGCAGGAGATGTGACACTGCCCTTGTGCTACAACTACTGTTGAAAAACCTGTGTTTCTCCTTCAGTTCAGAGAGGTGCTGCCATTATTTTCCTGGAGATGAGTTCGGCCTGGAGGTCTTGACATCTGTGGTTTTGGGGTTTGGGACTTGGTTTCTTTTTAATAGCAAAGATTCTCATTCTAATCTAAACACCAAGGGTATTTGTATATTTTATTAATATTTTTCAACTCCTGTTTCACTGAAGTGCTGTCCCCCTTTTCCCCACACATTAACAACTCCATTAACCCACTGACACCACAGTCCTGTCATTTTGGAACTGAAAGCTGGTCAGAGATTTTGGGAAGTTAGGATGGCAGTTTTGGTCACGACCCATAGAGCAAACCAGCAAACCCTTGTGCATCCCATGCATGTGGCCAGCATGAAGGATCATTGAAGCCCTTGCCACGTGAAAAACATCACTGTGCTTAAAATACAAGACAATTCTGAAAGAGGACTCTGCCAGTTGGTAACCTCAAGAGCCTCCAGATTACTTGTCTCTTGACAGCTCTCTGGTCAAACATGTTCATTCCAACAAAAAATAAGTGTTGGAGTTTTTTTCCCCTGTAACTTCTATATCTACCACTACTCTGTAGAATCACAGAAAAGCTGAAATCTTTTTTCATGCTGCCTCTAGAAACAGAATTTTGTCAAAACAAGTTCTACACATACCTTCATAACGCCATGATCTATTATGGGGCTGCTGAAAAAGGACTGTTGGCAAAATTTGGCCTTCACATTGTAATTTTAAGAGCTTTTCTGTTAAAGCATATGTCAGAACAAGGTATAACATTTTCTCACAACTCTGTTGGCTCTGCAGAACTAAAAAAATAAGAGGGATTAAATTATATAACATTAAATTAATTCATATAGTTGATCTATCTAGATATAGATATACATGCAGTTTTATCATTACACACAGATAACTAGACACAAAGAAGTAAATAAACTTCAGTAAATACTTTTTTCCTGATTTTACGCAATTTTTTCTTGCTTGCCGCTATACATCAATCCCACAAAGGGACTGAACAAAAGAGAAATGCATAACTTAACTAGTCTGGGAAGACAAAGGAGGAAGAGAACTCATTGCATTTAGTATATAGCAGGACTGAAAGCTTTTTTACAATTATCTGACAATTTGCAGCATTAAGCGTTACCATCTGCAGCCCACAGAGCATCACAATTGTTCCTGCTGTTGCCTTTACACTTTCTTGGAGCACCACTTCGTTGTTTCTTTGTCCTATAGATGAGCAGATTCTGAACTTCTGTGATCTACTTGGCTTGACCATACCATGAGGTAAAAACCATAAGGCACAGTTGCGCCCTCCTCACCTGTGAATGTCTTATTGAATGGCCTTCACAATGAATGCTAGTTTAAAAAAGTTCTCAAGCTGCAGAGACAGCAGCAGACAAATGTTAGTGCTGACCTCTGTCCGGTTTATCTCGGCTGTTTGAGGGGCCTGGAAAGGCCCGGAGGTGGCCTTGGGGCAGCCCGCGTATCGAAGGACGAGAAGAGGCTTCAGTTCTTCTTTCTGGTTTTATGTTTATTAATTGTTTATCTAAAAGATGTTCTTTCAGCCAGCAGAGATCTGCTCAGCAGTCAGCCATGGGCACACTGTCTCTCCCTCCCGGGCAGGCACCTATCTTTATACCCTTTGTGACGTATACAATATTTATCATTTTTCCCCAATACCATCTATTCTTATAACTCGGTGTACTCTTAGTAATAACCAATAGAAAGGTGCCACCGTGGCCAAAGAAGATGGAGGAGAGGAGGAAGAAGAAGAAGGACAGGACACACCCCAATTCCTCCATCTTACTCCTCTAAACCCCCCTGTACATAAATCCTAAACCTTGTGTCTCACTCTCTAATTAACTAATCCCTTCACCATTCACCCGGTGAAGCCCTCATCCTTGTCGTCTCCTGTGCAGGGTTAAAGTCCTGCCACCAGACACTTCTGGCAACATTCCAGGAGTCCCGAGACCCCCAAGCTGGTCTCGGAGGCTCAGCATCTCAGGACTGAAATCTTGAGATCCGACAACCTCAATATTTCATAGCATCTAGTAAAACAAGATTGTTGGCCCCAAAATTCTGTTTCTCAGTGGGGGTAAATTAAGAACTCATTTTCAAGCTCTTACAAGAACTGCTGCAACTCCACAAAGTTCCTTTAGTTGTGGGTGGTTTATATATATATATGTGCTAAAATTGTTTCATCTGGCAGAACTGAAGCTGTTCAGCTCCAAAAGACAGAAATGATCCTTGACAGAAACTGTAATTTCCCACCAGCTACAATTTCTGATAGTCATGCAAGTACCAGTCAGAACAAGCTGTGGTCAGCCCTGCTGATCCTTCAGGTGGTTACAGCCTTGCAGGCTTACAAACCTCCAGACCCCACCTGTGCCTGCTTTTTCACCTCTATAAAAGAGAGCTCTGTCTACTGGCTGTAGCGATTACTCTTCCCAGAGTAGAACATACCCTGTATGTACAGCTCTGCATCAACATTCCATAACCACTGAGGACTGAAACACAGTTGGGACATGACCTTTCTTAGCTGCAAGGGGAGTTTTAAAGGGGCAGAAGGACATTGCAGCAATGGGAAACTTGGCTTCTGCACATCAAGGAGCAACCCTGGCTGGGAGGGCGGGGCACTCCTGTCTGTGCACTGAGCAAGCATGTGGAATACATCACATCAATTCCTTCATGGCATCTGCCCGCATGCATCACCTTACCCTTCAGTAAACACAAGGCAGCTCATGCCTCAGTGTGAATGCACTAACTGGCTTTCCCTTAGAATTAAAAGAGTACATGTGTTTCTTTTTAATAGGCAAATACAGTCTAGATTGCTTTGGAGTAATTTGTTATTACAGTAATAATCTAAGCCAGCAATCTCTCTACCAGCACCACCCACCTGCTATTATTTTAAATTCTTTCTGCATGTAGGTTTTTCACTGAACCCTTCTTGGACTCTTCCAAAATTCCCTGAATATTGCTAGAGACTAATGCACCATTTCCTGGGTTGAACTCCAAATGTCAATGGCTCCAGCCCTCCTTCACCTCCCTGGTTGCATCTACTATGAACCACTACCTCATAAACACAATCTATAACCTGTAACATCAGAGTTTATCAGTTATTTTCCCACTGCTGCATCTGCCTGCCTGAGGTGTTAGGCTTCCACTGGGATCGACATACACCTCTGATAAAGGAATGTTTGTTTGTTAACTGCTTCATATTGATGTGTTTACACTGAACACTAGCACAGAGGGAGAGGGAATAACAGATTGGGACCAGTTCAAGTTATTTTAACAACACTTATAATATGCACGTGATGACAAACAGATTTCACGGCTTTATTTCAGGGGAAAAATTACAATGAGAAGGTTGTTTTTTTTTTTACCAACTGGCATCACACCGCAGCAATCAGCTTTAAACGCAGATACATTGGAAAAAACTCCTACTTGATGTTCCTGCTTGCTTCTAAAAAAGTTAAAATGCCCTTAACACAGTGATGAATAAAAGCTCAGATTATAAAATCAACAGATGACCACAAGAAAATACATCCAGCTAGTATTAGAGCATCCACCTCACAGCAGATTTTGCCAGTCAGTTTGTCAGACCTTACTAACAGTGTCCTAGAGGTCTCCAGCTTTGCCTTCTGCTGACTAGTGTTTCTGTGGCCCACCCAGTGCACCAGGTGCGTTACTTCGAAGCAGTCACATGGCTGTGTGGGAGCGCATCACCGGATGGCCAAGCTATACATGGCACATACGTGATAAATACGTATCACAAAACAATCGGCATAACCCAGACACTTATTGTCTCAGCAGAAGCCAGCAACTGAATGAACTATTGATACTAAATTCCTCTCCAGAGCAACTTTTTGAGCCAGGCAAAGCTCTTATACACACCCATTAGCCATCTGTATGGCATTTCAATCAAAGATGGCTCTCTCAGCTTCAGACTCATCTCCACAGTCTAAGTGGTTTTTGTTTAGGCTGGCTAATGACAGATAGAGAGCATGAAAAAAAAAAAGGGGGGGGGAGGAGAAAGGGACAGAAGAACCTTTAGTGATGGAAGACATTTTAAAAGCCAAAACTGAGCTTGCTTTATCCTCCTAAATATCAAGCCAGAGGAAGGGCTCCCTGTAGAAGAGAGTCTCTGTTGTTCCACATGTGCACACAGGACTTCACGCATGCCAGCACGCACACAGCGGGAGCCTCCCCTCTGTTCCCCTCCAGAGCAGCTCTCCCTACCCTGACATTGCTGTCACACTGCACTTGGGGGCTCAGCAGGGCAGGCAGCCATGAGGGATCCCACATGCACACACGTACAGTCCTTACCAACACATGCAAAGCAGGGTTTGCAGCTGCACGTGTGGCTGTCTGCACATGCACATTCACACACCACGACATACAAGCCCTGGTGCTTTCAAACGTGCATGCGCACACAGCGCCCATATGGGCTGGGCAGGATTCCCTTCTCCTTCTCTCTCTTTTCTTCATTGAATGGGAAAAGGCTGTCAGCAATTTCCTTCTGTCAGCAGCTGGGAGACACTTTTCTGCAGTTAGCTGCAATTTGTTTCAATTATGTGTATTAATCACAGCCTGCTCCTGATGGGATTCTTCATAAATGAAAAATTTTTAAAAATCAGAGCTTTTCTTTTTAACAAGACGATTCCTCTCTCATGATGGCACTTAATGATTGCAGATTTGTTGGGAGAGTGGGGGAAAAAAAAGGAAAAAACAACAGGAAAAAAACAACCCTTAAGACACTTCCATGTTTGCTTATTTCATTAATAAGCACCATGGCTCAAGAAGCTGGCAGGGCATGCAATTGAAATGGGGGTCAGTTCACAGTCATTTCAACTGTGCAGAGAGAGCTCTGAATAGCCTTTATACATAAAAATCTTCTGGTTCAGAGAAGTGGTAGAATTATATAACTAAGGATTTTTGGACTCCAATTTGCTTTCTTTGAAACCTAAAGCAGAAATCACCTTCCTAGTGTTTCAATATCTTATAGCAGGCATTAATTTTAAAAACACTGGAAAAAATAGTGAAAAACTGGGAAACCTATAGCTGCCTAAGGGCTGCTCCCAAAGTCTACTGGAGCATAACCAAAGTATCAGTGAGGATGAATGCTATGCAGTCTCTCTCAAAGTTGCCTATTTAATCTGTGAGTCCTAAGAGGACTCCTGAGGAGCATGCTCTACATTTGCAGTGAAGAAGTAAATAAAATCAGGTACTTAGGATGTATGCTGATGTTTTAGAAATACTCTGCTTAAATAAGCTCCTCTGCTGAGATATGAGGGTGTATCAGGATATAAGCCAAAAGGATCTTTCCTTCTTTCTCATTATCTATTTTCCCCTAGCATTTATTATCTTACCTGCTATTGTATTAAAGATTCCCTCTGCCCTGATTTGTCACAAATCACAGTGGGGGCTGATGAACTTGGAAAACTTAGGAGTCATGGTACAGATTTTATCCAGTGGTATAAATATTTCTAGGAAACTGCTAGGATTCAAGCAATGGGCACTTACTCCACAACCCTGGAATTTTAAATCAAAAATTATCCAAGTACCAAAAATGTAGATGGTTTGCCAGTCATGATCAATGTATTTTATCAAAGACTGGGTTAGAACAACAAAGCTGTGATAGAATAACAAGGGGTCCATAAGACTGGTAAAGCTGTCTCTAAAGCTGTATTGCAATGAGTCCTTCCAAAATTTGCTTTCTAAAAATCTGCTTAGCTAGATTTGCTCACTCCATCACACTTAGGGAAAAGAATAATGATCCTATTCTAGGTCCATATGGCACCATGTGTATAATACATCACTTAGAGAATTTTAGCCTAGTCCTACCTTATGATTTAATGGCACACGCTGTTTGGGTGTACAAAAAATCCACCCAATATATCCGCTGAAATCATTTCAACAATGACAAAATCATTGTGTGACAAAATCATTGAGTGAAGATGTCTTTACACTGGCAGAAAATACAACTTTATTCATATGTTTTCTTTTCATAAGGGCCCAGATACACTAAGAATTTATAAAGTATATGGATATGTGCATGTATATATATAAAATATATATGTATTATACATTTATATATATATTCAAATGAGCTCTTTACATAACTAGGTTAATGAAGTCATAGGTACAAGCAAGTCAAGTCAAACAGGTTCTGCATCAGACATGTTTTCCAGGACAGTGACATGAGACTGGGATTGATGTGAAGTGATTCTGGACACAGCTACAGTGTTAGCTACAGTAACTAGGGACTGTGCAGCTGCCAGAGCTCTGCCACATCATGGTGTAGATTTTGTGGGAGAAGATGATAGTTCCTCTGCTCTACCCATCAAATGCATGTCTAAACCCTGCCAATCTGTGAAGGTCACTGCCATGGATGCAGCTACACCCACACGACTCTATGTCTATGAGGATTTCATGGCTCTTTGCAAGAAAAGGTGGAGGAGATAGTCTGTACTGAGAAGAGCATGCCTTCGCCTGCATGAACTGCATCCACAGAGGGCTCTTCTACTGAGGTCAGAGCAGCCTTTGAATCCAAGCAAGGAGTTTCTCAGGTCTCAATTTCTTCCAGCTTAAAGGTAGGTACCTGAAAGATAATTGTTTACTTCAAAGTGTTATCTACAGAGGGAAGGGTCTTAAAATCCTGAGACAGGATCACTTGCCATCATCAGTGCCCCTTGTTCTCATCTCAGATTTACACAAGCAGGATATTTAGGGAAACTAAACCCAGAGCAGTTACTAAGTGAAACTAACTGTGAATAATTAAGATGTGGAAGAGTCACAACATTAGGAATCATTTAGAAACAAACATGCTTTACAACCTAGATTCAAACTACCCAACCTCTGGGCATGCTGTGGTCACCAGCTGTGGCACCACAAGAAACAGTACATCCCTTCTACTAGAGCTTTGCTCTATATTTCCATCAAAAATTTCCATTACATTGTGCTTTATTTGCCAAATTAAAACACAGTCCACATAAATGTGTTGGTAGAAGGCTCATCCAGAAAACTTCATCCTTAGTAGAGTCATGCTGACATGTGCACAGACAAAAGGGAGAAGAACTAGGAAGAACATGGGAAGTCTGAAAGGTGCAGAAAGCTTGGAGCTTCACAAAACCCTTCGGCTTCAGACACAGCAATTTTCAACACCAAGAACAATAAAACTAGAGAACGTGATAGAGAAAGCAAGAGAGGAAAGAGGTGGGGAAAGGAGAACAATAAGAAAGAAGGAATACAAAGAAATAGAGGAAAGCAAAAGGGATTAGTGGAGAAAACAGGCAGACGAGGGAAAGAAGGAGAAAAAGAAAAGGGAATGAGAGAAAGTGATAGACAGAAGGGGAGAGAAATCTCTGCTGGTACAGTAACAAATAAATCCCTGCAGCATGACAGGCGTCTGCTGAAGCATTTCATTTCCCCGCAGCATAATGGTGTGTTATTGCCCATTATCTGTTCTGTCAGTGCCAGAGTCGATATTAAATGAGGGGCAGCTGCATTTAGCTGCCATTTTTCAGCTGTCTCTGTTACCATGGAGACACACTTGGTTTTTTTTGATGAACCTGGCTGCGAGCAGAGGGGTGCATGCGCACGAGGGGGAGGCAGGAGCGCTGCAGAGCAGTGGGAGCAAAGGACCAAGACAAACAGTGAAGGGACACAAGCAAGGGGAGGGCAGGTCTCCTGTACCCAGGCACCACTGAGACAGCCATTTCAAAAACCCTCTTAATATGCAGAGGGGCCCACAGCCGAGCATACAGACATTGCTGTGACTTTCACGGATTCTAGCAATTGCTCCTTCATCCCTCTGCCTTTCTTTCCCTGCACCCTCTGCCTCATAATGGCAGCAATCCTCCCCTTCTGTCTGGTATCTCTGCAGCAACATCTCTAAGACTATTAGAAGTAATGATTAATTAAGCCTCTTAAAGACCATGTAGCAAATTGATGAGCATTAATATTGCTAAAATATGAATCAAGAACATAAAGAGGGGATGCACCCCTCTTTCCCAATAAGATTTATGCAGGAAGCTGCTGCCACAGCAGTGGGTGCTGAAATCTAGATAACTTCACTCACCGTTTTCCTGCTTCAAATATAAGGATATTCCCTACAGGGAAGTGGATGGGAGACATCTACACAGAAAACTGGAATCAAATCAAAGAGATTTCATTTCCTTTTCTTAACTTCTTAACACAAAGCTTCTTTAGAGGAGAGATGCACTGTGGTCTGTAGCAGGCCACAGGCCTGCAAGGGCCCTGTGGCGATTAGAGGCCTAAAGATAGGAAATGCCAAGTCATGGTGAATAGGCCAGAAGCCCCTATTCCGCCTTTGGACCCCTGCTTATGTCTCTGTAACCCTATAGGTCACTTTCTCTTAACCCTTGCCATTGGACCATTTCTGATCCTCCTGTACCCTATATAAAGGGCTGTTTTAGCCCGGTTCTGGTAGAAGAGCTGGGCATCTCAGAAGATTCAATAAAGACACCACTGCAGAACTACAAATAGCCTCCTCCTCTCTCTCCCTATGTCTGCCTGCCTATGCACCTAGCAAGCTAAGAGCTGAAATCACAATGAGCTGGTGGTCACTGAAGAGCTGATCTCACTTAAGCTTGCTAAGGTTGCCTGCGGCTGAGAACTGCTTGGGGACTTGGACAGTCCATCCCGGAGGGGACTGTGCTATCCAGACCCATGCAGCCTGCTGGGGACACCCTGAACCCAGCAAGGCCCATTTAGTGGTCTCCATGCACCATTTACTCGATGGTGGCAACTTCAAACCCTGCATCTAGCATAGATTTCATCTCTAACACTGCTGGCTTTAGACCCACAGTCAGCATACCTGCAGTGGCTGGGAGAGCCCATCTGTTCTCCAGTGGCATCTCAATTCCCAGTATGAGAAACTTCTGCTTCAAGTGTTGACCACCCACAGCACTCAAACTAAGCAGTCAGTTCCAAGAGCACTTTCAGTTTACTTACATCACTATAAGCTATTTATCTCTGCTTGAGGGCCTTGTTTTTCTGAATTGCTTGTAAAAGGTTTTAGGAACATTGGAGAGACTGACATGGTGAAAGTCAAACTAATAGACTATATACCAACACCAACAAATGAAATGGAGCCAGGGTGTACTCCTGGAGTTTGGAACATGGCAGTTTGCAATTCTAAACTATTAGAACTCTCTCCAATATAATTTTCTCATTTTACTAGCAGTCTTACAAATTATTCTGAGCACAACTTAGGGGTTAGGATATGCCCATGACTATTCCCAATGCCCATTTGTCATACAACCATCTTGTTCTGCATGTTTATGAGCACAGACAGACCATCCTGCAATGGTCAGTCTCAGTGCCAGGAAACATTTCCACACATGTTTAGCTGATTAGTAGAGACAACTAGGCAATCCAGCTTTGCCACAGCCAGACAGTACTTTGTGCAGTCCAAAACTGCAAGGATAAGGGTCTTGTTGACATGTCCTAGCCCTGTCCATCCTAACTCTCTGTCAGAGGGCTGACTTGTACAATTCTGCTTATCATGCAGCTTGAATGGACACACAGAAAGATGGAGTCACATTTCCTCTGTAAGCCACTGAATACTTGAGCCATAGATCTGCTGAGATTCATCCTGCTAAACAGATAAATACAAAAAGAGGACTAATAATCCCACTCAAGCTGACAAGGATAATAGGATGCCTGAGAAGTAAATCACAGCCTTAAGATACATACCAAGAGCACTTTTGGGGTCTCAAAATTCCCTAGCAGTAAATGGGAATATTCTGCTGCTACACTCTGAACTTGCAGAAAGCCTCACCTCTACATAAACTGTCACAACACTGAAAGGAATTGTTTGATGTGCAATGCTTATTATTAAGGCTAAAAATGCCCAGAGGACATTTACTCCTGAAAGGTGAATTCATGATGCAGATATGTTGTCAGACACTGAGAGCATTCAGCTTTTCACAGCTGAATGTTTTAACAGCAAGCTGCTGTTTGGTCTTTAAGTGATATCTACATTTGCTTTGAATTCTGATTTGCAGCTTCCCAGTCCATCCTCAGATTATGTTTCTCAAAGTCCAAACCTTATACCTCCTCCCATCCTGTCCCTTTGCCCCAAATCCCCAGTCTGAAAAGCAACCAAGTCAAATGTCTTTGCTAGGAAGTTGCAAGCAGAAGACACAAAGGTGCCCAGGCCCAACTCTGGTTTGCAGTGGAGTGACCGATCTCTCGCTGTTTAATCTCAGCGCAGGTAAAACTGAAGATATACTGATACATAAGTAACACCAAGAAACACAGCAACACTGAGTAGTCTTAACGTTTAAAATTGTAATTTGCTGCTTCCTTTTAGCTTAGAGCACCCTCTTTTCCATACCCCCCGCTTTCCCAATGCGTTACTTTCAATCTCCTCATTTATTTGTTCATGCTGTCCAGCATCACCTAACAAACGTCTCAACACTCACTCAAGTAGGAAACTACTGTTTTAATAATTGTAAAAACTGCAGTACCTTCCAATGATCCACTGCACTGTCTTCCAGCAACCTGCTAGTACAGACAATTTCAGTGTCTGTCTGTGGAACAGTCTTCTTCCTTTGTTCAATTATTTGCTTTATAGAAGCCATTTAAAAGTCACTATTTCTCAAGTGAAATAGCTCTCCCCAGCTCTCCCTGCTCCATGCTAAGAGACAGTAAAAACAAAGGATCCAAGTGCATCACTGCATATTAATAGGTAGGTCCTCATCTCATAGTTCCAATGTACCCATATCTTGTCATTTTCTCATCACTACCCCCTACTCTGATGTTTTCCCCCTTTGGCCTTCTGGAACTTGACAAAACTTTTAAAAGCAGATTCTAAAGAAACTCCTCAAGCAACATTTAAATGGCACAATGCTGTTGATCTTTCTCCCAACTGATATCTGCTCCCTTTCTCTACAACAGTTGCACAGAACTGCTCATGAACCTTTTCTTATCTTGCTGACCACTGATTTCTTTAAAATTTTCAACTGTCTCACATTGATGAAAAAAGTTCTGCCTGAATTGCTTACATGCTATTCCTTTCTTTAGCTTTTATCCACTTTCATAACCTTTTGCTTTTTAATATGGAGCTATCTTAAGCACCACAGAGTACCAGACTGACATTGGATTTGCAGGATCATTTTTCTCTGGGAGATGCCTCCGTTCAGAGTGTCTGATCAAAGTCATCTTTGTAGTCCAAGAGAATCTTGCTTACAGTAGTGGAAACAAACATCTGATATACACGATTGAAAATATGAATGCTAATGAACTGTTTAATCTGTTAGGTCAATGACACTGGTTTTGAGTTCAATGAGTCAGGGAAGCTAAAGAGAAGAAAGAAATATGCTCTAATACTATGAGATTTTGTTTTAATGTAATCTCTGGTCAGCAAAGAGTATGACAAGAGCAATAACAGAGCAGTTTTTGAGACAAATGGGAAAGCAAGGGGGAAATTATCCTGCAGAGTTCTCATAAACAATTCTGTGGTCATTTCAAGGAGTTTCTAGAATTGTGCCAACTGCGATTGAAATTAGTTTATATAGCACAGATAAACTGGTTCCAGAACCTGCCTAAACTGTCCCATTTGAGTTAAGCAATACATTCAGAAGAGCAAGGGAATTTAAAATTTATTCCTCTGACCACATTCCCCACACCCCACAACTCCACTTAACTGAGAAACAAAAAAATGACAACAAAGATGTAAAGGAAACCCAACTGCTAGATACTACAGACAGATTATATTTCTTCAGTAACAGTTTCTAATCAAAAATATTGATTTCTAACTCAGGGATTCTTTGTGGAAAGCTTTCAGGTAGACAAAACTAGCACTTAAATTTCAAGGAAAGAAAGAAAGATGTATCTATCTTTTGATGTCTTTGCATCTTTATTTTCCCCACTCTTTCTTTCCAAAGAACAATAGCCATCAGTTTTCTTCCTACAGCCTACTCTCTCAATTCGGTCACTGAAAAATAGGTATGTCATGTTTGGCTCTAATTATTTGCATTCATGTAGCACAAAGCAACATACCTGAGGATCAAACCCTCAGTGGCACAAAGACTGCCCCAAAGGTGCCCCTTTAGTTCTGGCATTAAGGGGATAGTGCTCCTGGTGATGGTATTCCTAAAGCTGATTCCTACTACTGGTGAAGGAATGGTGCACACCATTCTGCTAACAGCAGGTCTGCTTTTTTGTGTATCAAAACAGGATCCAACTTTGAGTATTTCAGTACTCCAACAGAAGCTTGGAACAGCTCAATTCAGAAAAATACAGGTCCAAGGGGCAGAAATGTGAGAAGGTCAGAGCCCAGCATCACAGACAGCTTTCTATAAAAACATGGCCTCAGTTTTGACTATTCAAGAACAGATTTCAAACCTCAGCATCCCTGATGCTGAGCGCTCCTTATGCCTTGCCTGTTTGTAGGTCAAGTCATTCAACTGCACAGCTGGGAAAGAAGGTTGAGTCCTCCAGATGCAATCTTTTGGCACTGAAGTCTCTCCTTTCCACTCCACATTGCCCCAGGAGGGGATACTGTGTTTTGCAGAACACGAAAACATTGTCATGAGGAGTATAAGCAATGAAGTGTATTTCCATGTCACAACAGACTTTATTAGCATAATTCCTAATTGTGACTGTTTAGAAGCCCCATAAGAGCAAGAATAATTACATTTAACAGGCAAAGTGATAAAGAGACAAGATAAGTCAATTCTCCATCCCCCTCCCCTTCCCAATTGCTACAAAATACTTTTTCTTTCATCTGCCTTTGGGAAATATGTACAATTGAATGTATTCTACAAGAAAAAAAGGGCCATTTCAATTTCTAGGAATCTTATACTTGTGACATCCTAACACTAGTTTCGTTGGGTGGGACCTTAAACACACTTGTGAGCGGCAGCGTAAAACAAAGACAAAATTTGGAACCCCACTAGAAGACAATATAAAGGCAAGGGCAAGATGTAACTAAGCAGAGGGAAGTACTGCAATACTTTCCAGAAAAGCACACTGTGAAAAGAACCCATCATTTCGATACAAGTTTGCAATTTCCACCATGTTTAGTACAAACATAGAAGACAAAGCATTTAGTGCCTTATCATGAAGCATCACATCCTAACCTGCCTCTGGGATCTGAAGAACCCATCAAGCAACTCTGAGCCCCTGTGGTGCAAAACCAGTCAGAGCATAATCCAGGGAGCGCAGAGACTGGGGCACAAAGCATATCTTCTGTTATGGCAGGAGAGGACAGGCTTGCAATGGGGACTTGCCAAAAGTACCTGTCTGCGAGGGCTTATGGATAGAGGAAGCTCCTCTCTGCAGAATCCAATTCAATCACTATAAAGATAGTGGCCCTCACAAAAGCAACTCCTTTTGGGTACAGTGGCCTATCTTGGATATTTCCAACTTCCAAAAACATGCAGGAGTCTGTCTTGGTAATAAAAGAATGTCTAACAAGGACAAGTCAGGGTCCTGAGCACATCAAGACACTGGGCTGGGGATCACCCCCTCCCTCCCTGCTCTCTCCCCCACCTGCACAGTGTCTCTCCAGAGCCAGTGGGACACGCTCTGGCTCACAAGGACCCAGTCCAGTCAGTCCAAGGGCTTGCAGTCGCCAGCTGTCAGCCCCCATGGTGATCTGACACAGCAAAGGATCTTTAGATGCCAACTGGTACCATCCACAGCAAATCCAGACCTGCTGTCCCAACAAACATGAAATGATGCAGCTATTCCAGCTAGCAGCTTTAAAATACCCTTCTAATATGCACTAGTTACATTCATTAGAGCCCAGGGATAGCCAAACCATCTTACACCTCTCCTTTTGTCCTTTAACTCCTCTAAATCTTAAAAGAACATTTGTTTTCAAGCTGACTTGTCACGTAACTTCATCCCCTCCCAAAACTGTTGGCAGTTTCAGGTTCAGATCAGGTCTAGAACTGTCACCACAACACAAGGAAAAGCACTTCCCTCCATTTAAACTGCATTTTACATAACCAGGATATTAGAGCAGCCAAAGGCTCTGGGGTTTAATTCAAACTTAGACTCTCAGGTGTGATTCTGTTTTGCTGCAGGTATTTTAATTTCCATGAGAGAGAGCAGAGGAACAGAATCTTACATGGTTTCATATGCATTTGTTTTGATTTTTATAGTTGGCTAAAGTGCTATATTAATAGCACAGCAGGGGCTGCACTGAAACCAAAGACCTGGAAAATAAAATATTCTCAGCATTCATTATTTCAGTACTTGCAAATTCCAACAAGATGAGACTTCTATATGCTTATCATGAAAGAGAAAAAATAGGCATGGATTAAAATAGATTAAAAAAACACATTATTTATTTACAGTACATAAAGCAAATATACTTGCAAATTGTAAAAGCATTATCCTTGGCATCCTCAGAGGTTCAAATGTATTGGAACAAAAAGTAGGTATATCCAAATTAAATGCTCAAAGAGAAACTGGGAAGACACTTTCAATCTGATACGCAACTGCTGAAGACAGACAACCCAACACTTAGAGCCGAGCTCTAAAGGCTTGAGTCATGAATCCAAATTTCAGACATCTGAGTTTTCACAAGATGTCTGTCATCTCATCTTAAATCTCACATGAAGCTGATGTACAGACATGGTTAAATCACCTGATCCTCTTTTTCTAAAAATTAAGACTCTGATATTGAGCCATTTAAAAGTCTTCTGAGATAAATTGCCCATAGCATTACAAAGCAATAATATTGGCACTTAGTTTTGCCTAGTATTAAACAAAAACTCTTTAGAAAGCACACACATACTTGTTGAGGTCTTAATTCCAGAAAGAAGAGCAAGTGTCACACACAGCCAGAACAATCAAGAGTTTTCAGTAACCCTCTCCCATTCCAGTCTTTAGTCTGAGTAAATGAGCCTCTTCTGACCTAATTACACCCAAAAACAAATTTGAGTCCTTTAAACAACTATTCAAGAAAACAACAAAGAAATATAGAGTTCCTCAAAAAAAAATAAAAAGAAAGACACAACTGCCTAATAGTAAAGGGCTTCTGACATCCAGCATGATGAGCCCCTACTGACCTCATAGACAAAAATTTGGGGTGGAGGGTATGTAGGGCTTCACAGACGATGTCCTATACCACCATGCAGAGCTAAGCATGTGTGGTGCAAAGGGCCAAGGCTCCTGCTCAGGGCACTGCCCCATGGCTGACCCTTCACTCTGCTCCTGTAGCTGCAGCAAACACACCCACAGCCTTGCAAGTCACCCAGTGCAAGAGAACAAGGGTCTGAAGGGCCCTTCTGGGGGCTGAAATGTCTCTGCAGCTCCAGAAAAGGTGTTGTCAGGACCAGGACAGTAAAAGATCATGACTCCTCAAATAGTCCCCTTTGTGTGCTGAAGGGGTGGGAAGGAATCCCACCCCCACAGTCAGTCTGCACTCCCCGTTTTAGTAACAACCAACGCCCAAGCACCAAAGACAAAAGTTTTGGTAAGGGCTTGAGTCATTTAGAACTGATCTGACACTTCCCCAGCTTGTTTCATATAAGTTCCAATTTCATAGAGAACCTGCTATTTAAATGTCAAATGGGGTGCTAAGTCTAGGACTGTGGCAGAAGCATGTGTTCAGTCTGGCCCAGGGAAAGGTACATCCCCTAGTGATACCTTGCAGCTACAGTAAGTTTAGTTCCTAAGTGAACCAAACACAGGGATAACAATGGCAAATACTGCTACACAACCATAAATAAGAAAATATGAAACCCAGTAACAAGCATAGTTTTTCAAGATTATGCTATCAGCTGGCTGAGAAATAACAGTCTCCAGCTTGTCTATCAGACAATTGGTTAGTGATACAAGGCTGTGTGACTTGTAACATAAGATAAATATGTGTTCACACTTGGCCCTGATGATATGGAAAACTAAAGGGCAAGAAATACACAGCAAGCATCTCCCTATATGAGATTTATCCTCAGAAATATTCTGCTGACAGTTAATGAAATAAGTATTTTGGGGGCAAATGTTTAAACATGAATGAAGACCAACTTAAACTGAACATCTAATCAACAGCAATGAAAACTGGTCTCTTACAATGTCTGCCTTTCACCTTTGGGTAAATCACAGCTCTGCATTGTAGAGGCTCTTTCATTTATTAATTAAATATTCAACAATGAGAAGAGAAGCATTTTTGATTTTTCAGTTGTTTTTAGTTAAAAACATACACAGTTCCCTAACAACAGCATAAATCCAGTGTATTTCTGATGACCTCTTACAAACCAAGGTTTATTTGCTAAAAGAGATTAACCAATAATTTCAAATTAACATATTTCAATAACATTACAATTAATTTGCCAGCAGCAAAAGGATGGAGGAAAATTTAATGAAAGCATTCAGTTTCTCCATTCCCTCTGCTCCAGATGGAGTGGTGGAGCTTCAAATTAATGGAGAGATCTCCAAGGTCAAGAGGGAATGGTTACCTGATGGGGTCTGTGAACCTGACCCCTCTCCCCAGGTCCCTGCCCTTCAGGGAGACTGCAGCTTTTGCCATGGAAAAATTATTTCAGCTGTTAATTTAGTCTCTCCTTTTGTAAAATAGGCCTAATAGTACTCACTTATCTACTTCACTAGGATGCTTCAAGGATTAAAATTGATGTGTCCCTGCTGAAGTAATGTGCTATAATTACCTTGTTAATGTGCCCTCTCTTGGATAGAATGAAAATTGCTTAGCTGCGTGTCACAGTCCCACACTGCCAGAGACTTGGGCCCTGGGCGAGCTCAGGCAATTGGACAATGCTCCCTCAAGCTGATTTCTCTTGTGCAGCTGAAGGGAAAGGAAAATGGCAGCCCTGCAGAAAGTACACTGTACGTGAGTCTGCTTCCTCAAAGTCACTAATTATGCAGAACAGTGCTACCTTACAGATTAGTAGGAGGCAAGGACTACATTTTCTGCCTACATTTGGGTGACAAAAAAAAAAACCCCAAACCTGTTGACATCTTCCTTTACACAAACTAGATCCTTTCCTGATGAAAGCAGTGAAGCAGTTTTTAAACGTATTTGCAACATACCAGCCGCTGCCTGCCTGTGCTCCGACCACTTTTCCCCTGCTGTATGATTGTGCCCAGCAAAGGGCCCCTTTTCCTTCAGCTGTTCTAACATCTAAAAATGAGAATAACCCTAAGAAATTATGCAACACAAAGGGAGAAGGTCTAGCATTTTATTTCTTACAGAGAAAAGTAGTCAGAAGTACCTTTATTACAGATGCACTCTGGCAACTGCAAGTCTGTCTCACCATCCAGAGATGTGCATGGCAAACATGGGGGAGTCCAGAAAATCAGATATGGATAGCAGTTGGCATTTGTGGCAATGCAAATAAAAACAGCACCATTTAATAAAGGGCAGGCAAGAGCCTGACACGAGTATCTTCTGGCTTCAAAATTTCACGAAATAAAGAGCAGAGCAACATTTACACACTGAATAGCATAATGTCCAGATAAATAGGTTTTCTTGTTTTCACAGCTCTATTACAATAATCAGGAATAAGTTGACCCTCCTGTCTTAGGAGAAGCATTTCAGGGGAACAATTTCAAACAGGAACACAAACAACAGGGTTTCAGACAGGCCAAGGCCTCCTAATTCACTATATGTGGATACAAAGCTAAGATTGCAAGAAACAAACCCCACTCATTTGCCCTTGGAAAATTCAAACATCCAGCCTAGTACATGAGAATCCATCCTAAGCAACCCTGTTTCAGAAACAGCCAAGTATTATCACTGCAGGAGTCTTAGAGGGCCTGCATTTCTTACAGATGTTATTTTACCCAAAGGATTTTCTGCCAAAGTTACAGTGAATATTTCTATTGTACTCTTTTAAAAAATAAAGACACTGTTATAAAACTTCATAAAGTATTCAGCACACAGCAATCCCTGAGCAATGATGACTCCACACATTTGCAGTGCACACGTACTGTTTAAAGCACTGCAGACATCTAGGACTGGTTCTCCTGCTGGTTTTAAAGGTGGTCAGAAAATGCAAGCAATACCAATGAGTTGCAAGATGCAGGAGTTTTAAGAGTCACAGCTGTGTTGGGAACCAGCTGGGACCCCAAGACTGAACTCTGAACTCTGCAAAGAACAACTTTTAGTTGAAACAAGCTCCAAAACGGCCAGAGGAAAGCTCAGCTGACAGAATTGCTCTGACCTCCATCTATCAGAAAAGCTGTTTTTAAACAAAGCCATCGTATGGCACTGAGCTGCAAACTCAGTGCAGCATCCGGGGGCTCTCATGGTTATCTCAGCCTGCTTCTGGGTCACTAGAAGCTGTTCTGATTAGCAGCCCATGCTGGAGGAGAGAACAAGATTTCCAAGTAGTTTCACACAGGATTATTAATCAACTATGAAGATTTTACTCATAACCCACACTGTGTTGTGACATATGGCTGCCTTGCTGCCTCTGTGAGTAAATCTGGTACATTATAACATTCCCTGTGTGCCAAGTGTTTAGCAACACACATGTCGGCAGCCAGAGTATTCCTGGAAAGAACATGTGTCTTGAAATGAAGCTGTGCCAACTGCTGCTCCATGTCATAACAGAGAAAGTGCCCTAATATCAGAGTTCAGCAGTGCTGGCACAAAGAATGACTGTCATCCAAAAAGCAGAGTTGGAAAAGTGCCATGAAAAACACAGTCAAATTAACAAATATGTGGGTTTGAGTACATCTGCTTCAGAAGTATCTTCTTCTCTTCCCTTAATTGATGGAAAATAAGAGATTTCCATCAACAAATACCTTGGAAACATTTGCCCAGAGGTCAAAGGGATAACAAAGCAAGTGTAACAAGGCAAAGAATGTCAAGCAATTGGTATAAAAATATTGAATTGCTGCCCAAAAGCCATGAATGCAGGTATCAGAGCTTCACACAGATCAGTGACCAGTATGACACATGCACCTCTATTATATATAGCTACCTAAATACTAATACACACTTAAGAAGTTGATGTCTAAGAGAACCTAGAAAAACACAAGTGGCAAGAAGAAAGAAAATATTTATGAAATCCACAAAAATTTATAACCAGGTATTTGGATTGCAAAGCACAGTCAGATCTTAACATGATGCATACTATAGAAACAATAATCTCAAGTAAGTCCAAATCTCAACATTTGTGGATCTTATTTTTCTGGACTCATTTGGTTGAAGAGTCTCCTTCTGGGATAATCAGTTGTCATCCTCCCTTGTAAAAGTTGATTCCTGGTATTTTCTGAGTATTCTGAGAAAAGTGTATATTAAGAAAATTACAGCTGCTAAAGAGCTCATCATTTAAATTTGTGTGTATTTCACCAATACTACACACTCTGAGCATTTGGGAAATGTTTGGAAATAACACCCACCGGCTTGAAAAGGACAATTCCGTGACCCTGCTTACAAAAAAAAACAAAAAAAAACAGACCTCCCTAATAATCAGCAGCACAAGGATAGTGGAATAGTGGACATGTGATATTTGCAGCTCTACTCCATCAGGAACTACAACGAAACACAAGCATCAGCTAGGACTTCGCAGTTTTATAGCACCAACTATTGATATTATTGAAGAACTGAAACGAGAAAGAAGAAGCTGTTATAGTGGGTTTTTCTGCATGAGACAAAGTGGCAGAAGTGATGTGCAGATTGTGGATAATTTTTCTGTTGAAGGGTAGAAGATACATTCTTGCCTTACCTAAATTATGTTATTCTCTCTAGACATTTGCAGCAAGTTGTATTAAGTAGCTGATAACAAGTTAAATGCTGCAAAAAACATCTATGTGCAATTTTTGCCTGCCATTAGAGAGTGACTGACAGGCAGTTACCTGCATTTCAGCACACATAACTGCTGGTGAGTTTTAATTGGGGCATTTATTTTGAAAAGCTGAGTGATAACATTATCAAGAAGGAAATACTCCAGAAACAATGAGAGAAGGGGAGCTGAAAGGATGGTAAACAGTGCCTATCCAAACCATCTTCATCTCAGATAGAAAGTCATTTTCTGAATCTTTTCCCTCCAAAAAGGGCTATCATTGGGTTTCTCCTTTCCAGCTGCCACAGGCAGCAAACCTCCGTCTGTACTGCCCATTTCCAAATGTGTTATTCTCTCTGAGATTCTTTTAATTACAACCACTAAAATTTTTCATCAGAACTTTTAACCCAGCCTATATATTTGTTTAGAACTCAGAAATCTCTACCGCCTAAGTTTGCAGTTTCCCAGAAGCCTGTACCTGATGCATGTGGCATGCTAATGCAATTAAAACTGCATGTCAGATTTAAACAGTCATCCAAAACCCATTAGAACCACATTTCTCTAACAAAAAGAAGAAATTGTCTAATGGCTGACTGTGCCACTGATCAAAAACCTCCTGCTGGTATCATCTTTACCCAGTGCACCATAGGATGCTGCTGATTTTACCACCTAAATTGCACCCTGCCCTCCTCCTTAAATAAAGGCCAGTAAATCTTACCAGAGAAATGCAGGTATTAATCACTTGTGCTTTCCCATCCTTTCCACTATATATGCAAGTTAACTTCTCCTGACATTTTGATTGCCAGAGAAAAATCCATAGTTTCAAATATTCATCTAGACATAAAAGAACACTTAGAGCACTAAAATTTTTATTTAAAAAAGCCACCACCTTTAGAGGAGGTGAAAAGGAATAAACTAACTAGTCTCACATGACAGATTATAGGGCTGAAGGCGAAGTCATTTTTAATCTGAAGGTGCCTGTCTTTCAACAGCACCTTCCAACTGGAATATTGCATGCACTTTAAAATATTTATTCATCTAGTTTCATACAATTTACACTATCTATGGGCTATTGAAGGTCAGTGAAAGTATTCACACGTGAAGCAAAAGGATACCAAAATAGCTATTTGTCCGAAAGTTAAAGCAGAAATTAGCCAGAAAAAGGCAAATCTTTGTGTCCCAGAATGGGCCTTAATGACTGTCCCTACACACAGCTTGGTCCTTCACAGGAAGGATTAAATAATAATATCATGTTTCCTGTATTAAGTATCTTTCACTGCAATGGAAATTCATTGCACACACATCTGTAGGTAGAGGCAAGTTATAAATAATTAATATGATTACATACAATATATATCAAGCCTGCAACAGCTTATGTATGCTGGTCTCATACCGCATCTGCTGGGAGAGTGTAATGTGATTTAGTAGATAAAACACACTTATTATTTAAAAGGGTTATCAAATTTTGAAGCTGCATTAAATTATACATTGAGTCATTGTGTTTGTGGGGGTGTATGTACTCCTATAGTTCCTGTGTACAAATCAATCATGTTGCCTGTTAATCCCCTACATGTGCACAACCCAGAGCACCAGACTGTAGGGAGTCAAAGCCCAGCACAGCACAAAAATAAACACGTTTTAACATGCACGCTGAGCTCGGCTCTAAAGGCAGGATAGCCATACCATGGACATTTTGTAGGAAGGAATACACAGTTCAGGATTGCTTTATACCCCAAATCTGTACAGCTTGGCTGCAAGGTGAAAGAGCACCTCAGTGTGCGTGTGCACACGTGGAACGCGCCCGTTTCTGCTGCAGGCATTCAACATCCCCTCAGTGCAGCAGGTGCTTTGTCTCTTTGTCTTCACTGAGCTGTTTGGCTGCCTTTCCATTGTGGAAGCAGCATGTCAGTGACCATGCAGGAGAGAGCAAGTGCTTCAGACAAAAAAAGGGGAAGCAAAAGAGCCCCCTTTCCTTGTGTCACCCATCTGTGGTATTTCTGGTCCATCTCACTTAGTAAGGCCAGGTTAAGGCTTTTACACACAGTTTTGCCCATGCTCTGCAGTCATAATCTCCATGGCAGTGCCATTTCCTCTAACACAAGGCCTGTGAGCAAAGTCTGACAGATTTCTAATATATGCCACCTGAGACTCAGCAATTTCTTTTCCTTTTTCCTCTCACAAACAAGAATCTTTCTGAATAGTCAGGTCTTCTGATAATAAAACATCTAGATCTTTGTGATACTTCATCTTTTATGCATCAGGTTGAATAAATTAATATCAATCTAGTCCATTCACGTTGTCAGTACAAGAGTACATGAAGGCTTTCACCCTGAAGAAGTGTTAAAAATCTTTCATGCACGACAAAGGTTCTATGTACAGCCACTGCAGTATACGCACATGCACACATCCCTACCATAATCCCATTAACTCACAGAACAGTTTTCTTCAGAGTATGACTGCATATGGTCATTCAATTTAAGAAGGCATCAGCAGAAACAGAGGATTCTTAGGAGCACAGGGTGGCAGGGAGGGGTAGGAGTGGGGAATAAAATAATGAGACAGAAGAGAGAACTTGCACACAGAAAATCCTTGATTTAACCAAAATAAAGGGTAAGGCAGAAGCACAAACAATGAAGCATCCTATAGCATCTGTCACACCTTCACATTGCAGGAACAAGAAAACTGGGATGTTTTTACACAATGCATAATAACCTGTGGCATTCACTACCACAGAGTAATACTGAAGCCCAGAGGCCCAGCAGCACATAAAATAAAGCCAGGCACTTAGGCAATAACAGAAACTGTTGCAGTCACAGCATGTACTTATTAAATTATGTTTACACATTTCTAGAAAATACACATTAACCCTCTAAAACATGTGCAGAACTACTAAGTTAGAAAAAACAACTGTCAATGGAGTTGTCTGTCAAAGCTGAGTGGAGCAAGAACAACCATCTTCAAATGCCCTTTTACATGTCAATTGTAGCAGCATTGCTAATATACTAATTTTGACAGCAGTCTGGGAAGTGTCACATTGATACCAAATTGAAAACCAACATTTTTCCGTCATGAATGTTACCTTCGCTACTGGCATTTATTCTGTATTCCTCCATATGACAAATGAGAATGCCAGGTCACAGCAGTGCACCTGTTTTGGCTCCCTGTTACTTCCAGGCTCACAGAGAAGGCTCTCCTAGTTAATTACTATGCAAAGCGAGAACAGAGACAGATAACAACAAGCAGCACAGAAGTTAATATATTTGGCTTTTTTTGCTGCACTGGGAGGGTCTGAACTATCAATTACCTTTTCTGCACTTGAGCTCAGCTCAACCATGCCCCACAACAGATCCCCCTCCCTTTTTCTGCAAGAGCCCTGCCTTTATCCTTACAGCTTTTCCTATAACATCAATACTTACTTAAAGGAAAATTTGAACAAAAGTTACCTAGTAATTCCCCAATCGACAAGCTCATCCCTTAAAAAAAAAATAATCATAATCTCATAAAAATTACAGGCCAGAACCTCGAGATTCTGTTATCTGCTAACATTGATCAGGCAGGGCTGCTCCCATAAATTCAGGCAGGACCTGATGAACAGAGAGGATGATACACCATTTCTTTTCCTAGATCAGCAGCTAATTGCTCCACCTCCCTTGAAAAACATTTACGCTTGTATAGGAAAATAAGCTTGATCTATTACCCAGCAGAGATCATCATGGAGAAAGAGCAAATCCACTAATTCAACAGTGGCCTATATAGCCAAAGGTGAGTGGATTTTAATTTTGCTTAGGGACTTTTGGGGGAGAGGGGATTGGGAGTTCAAGTTGGGTTGGGAGTTTAGGGTTGTTGGGTTTTTCTGTTTGTTTCATGGGGGTTTATGGGGGGGGTGGGGCTTGGGGTTGGTTTGGGTTTTGTTGTCATTGGGGATTTTTTTTTAATTTTGGTGGTGATGGTAGTTTGGGGGTTTTGGCTTGTTTTCTTAGGTCTTCTGTATCCTCTTTATAACTCGCTGAAATCATCCACTCCTGTATTCCTGGATGAAATCTTGATTACTGGTGCTTGGCCCACCAGTAATCTATGCCCCAATAAAGTAGCATCAGAAAGCACTATGGACCACACTCAGCAAGTTCTATATACCACATCTCTCCATATCAATATCCCTATGCATTCCTGAAAATTAATTTCCAGAGTTTTACATTCATTCAGTGGTCAATTATCTTGCAGAGATAGTAGAAAAGAGTTTGAGAATACATAAGGGTAGCTGAAGTTATGTGGATTTAGAATACTTAACGGTGCACACACAGCCTGTCAGAAAATAGAATTTTTAAGTTTTAGAAAATTACTTTTTGGTAAGAATTATTATACCGACATATTTACATCACCAATTGTTACCAGAGAAAATCACTGGAAGTCAGACCCTTAAAATTCAGTCTTAACAATGGATTTCTGAAGTGTGTATTTCATGATACATCACACTGTGTCCCCCTGGCAGTGAAACTTGGAGTCAGCAGTCAGAGTCAGCAGAGAGATGGATGAAGTCTAGCTGCCAGTCTAGAGAGAGCACCAAGATCGGAAGCCACCAAATACCTGCTGCTCTAGGGGCATTATCATGCCACTCTACAGTGCAGAAACTACATTATTAGTCAAAATATATGTATTTTTAAGAGATTATTTCACACTTTCCATGACAATCTGGTTTTGTAGCTTTTTCAACCAAAACATAAATCATGGGTCAACCATGAATCTTTTTACTGCTTTGTCTCATATTGAACTTAGGTGTGAGCTTTTGACATGCTGAAAGAAGCTGATGGATGATTCAGCACCATCTCTGGGTTCTGTCCCACTCTTTGGTTCATTTGTGGGTTTGCACTTGAACAGGGGGAAAAGTTAACTTGGTGAAAACAATGAGCACTGTCCTCCAGAAAGTTCTAGGAGCACTACTTCTCAAGACCCTAGGAATAAATTCAACAAAGACAAGGAACAGAGGCAAAAAAAGAAAAAAAACTATAACAGGTAATGCTAATAGCTCTGCTTGGCACTTGTTTGTAACTCCCTGGTACTTGTACTCCCCTGCCCTTCACAGCCATGATCCTTCCACTCCCCTCTGCACAGACAGTCCTTGCATCTCTCTCAAACAATCATGCAATGAATTACAGTGGACACTGTAACTTTTCCTTTGAAGCTACAGGCAAGGGCATGGATCTTCCATGCTGCTGGTCAGGGTACCAGCCTCTTTTAGGAGCATAACCACATACATCCCTGAAGGCAGTCAGTAACTTTTGCACCCTTTAGAAATACCATACACTGCTATTTTGGCCATCATAGAGAATCTCAATATAGAGCCCAATCCACTGAGGTAGGTAGTCCTAAGTGCATGGTTTTCCACTGAATACAAAATAAGTTACCTGCTTCCTCACTATAATGTTATTTCCATGTTTGTAGAGATATGCAACAGGAATTAAGGGACTTGAGCTTCACCGAAGAGAAGTATGGCTTCAGATCTTTCAGGTTCTGTGGACAAGAACTAAGTGTCCTAATTTTTGTTTCAGGATGAACAAATCTGGGAAAATTGGCAAGAAAAATAATAAAATCCCCCAGGAAGAGCTAGATAACACTATTTCCTGCATAGTAATCTAAGTGAAGACATTTTAACTATTGAGTAATGGACCCAACCCTTGAAGATTTGTCCAAAACCAAGCTAACCACTGGAAATTCTTGTTTTAACACAGAGCATCTCCCTTATGCTTCTATTTTGTACTTTATAACTTAGTTCCACTCTTTCTGCTATGCTCCCTTAGCTGAAACATTGCCCACGATTACAGAAATGCTATGAAATGTCCTGTGGGTCAGTTCATCACTGGGGGACATGAGGAGAAAAAAATCCACGTTCTCTTGAGACAATGGCAACTTTAAAGAAAAGCTTTATTAAAAATTCAGGTTAGTGCAGGGCACTGGACATTCCATTTCTGCTTTTACAAAAAGCTGTATGGGACTTAACAAATTTCAGCACAAACATATTGCACATCTTATCCAATCTCAAACTTTTTTAGCACATAATCACAAACTCTGATTAATCATCTCACTTAGAGACTGGAAGAATTATTTTTGAAGCCTGGAAAGGGAAAGTAGTTTCATTATAAAAATCCCAGAGGCCCGTGGCAGCATCTGAACCGTTATGTCTACCAAAGCCTGACAGAGACAGCTTTATTTTTCTTCACAGCTAGTGGCTGGGATTTGGGTTTGCTAATTAATGCTGTGACATTTGCTCTTGCAATGCTGCAAAAGGCCCAGGTTAAGGTTAGAGAGTTCAGCATTCACACTGCACAGCATGTTGGCATTCCATTGGAAATCTGCCCAAGTATTTACTGTGCCAGGAATCTACTCAGCATCATAGATTGGGCACAACCAGTGTCTTCAGTATGATGAGAGAAAGACTACAAATAGTACCTTCTATGAATGCAAAGGTTTCCATCTGGAAACCAGGAAAGAAATTTATACATAAATTTGAAACACTATGCAATAAAGCAATCCACCTTCAGTGGAATTTAGCAACTACAGCTCTGTGTCAGGAGAAATGGCAGATATGAAGTGCAATTACCTTTTTCTTCCCTCCAAACTCAGTGTTATACAAACTAGGACTGACAAGTGAACAAAGAGACTGAAAAAAGCAGGTTTTATCACCGCAGCTTGTTTGAAAACCCAGCCTACAACTAGCTGGAAAATGCAGGGGCTGCTAGCCTATGAAGCAGACCCAAATTAAGAGAGAGCAATAGCTAAAATGCTCTGCACAGCTAGTTCACGTGCCTTTTGCAAAAGTTTCTATGCTACTTGTGAGAAATAGATATGTCCATGGAAACAAAACTGTCAGCACTATTCTGCATCCAAAGGCCTCATGGCATTTTATGAAAGAAATGGGGATATTAACTTACATTTTATAATGGAAAAAACCTAAAGCATAAAGATTAATCTCATATCACCAGTACCAGCATTTAGATCACACAGTCCTTGCTCATGCAGTTGTTTTCAAATCTCTCTCTTTTGCAAGTATGAAGAAAAACTATTTTTTCAAGGCTTCAGTGGATGTGACCAAGAAATAAATTCTATTTAACCTGAAGAGGGTAGGAGGCAAAGTCTAGAGAAGCTGAACCTGTTAATAATCCAGAGCATCACCAGCAAGCCACGAGAGGTGATCGTTCATCTCTACTCAGCCCTGGTGAGGCCACAGCTGCAGTGTTGCGCCCAGTTCTGGGCTCCTCAGTACAAGAGAGACTTAGAACTCCGGGAGCAAGTCCAGTGGGGGGCAACAAAAATGATTAAGGAATTAGAGCATCCCTCTCACAAGGAAAGGCTGGGGGAATTGGACCTCTTTGGCCTCGAGAAGAGACAACTGAGAGGGGACCTTGTCATTGCACACAAGTATCTGAAGAGAGGGTGCCAAGAGGAAGGATCCAGGCTTTTCTTAGTGGTGCCAAGCACTAGAACAAGAGGCAACAGGCAGAAACTGATGCACTGTAAATTCCACCCAAACATGAGGAACAATTTCTTTACTGTGTGAGTGACTAGGCACTAGAACAGGTTGCCCAGAGAGGGTGTGGAATCTCTGTCACTGGAGATACTCAAGAACTCTCTGGACACAATCCTGTGCAATGTGTCCAATGCTCTAGGATGACCAAGCTTGAGCAGAGAGGTAGGACCAGATGACCTCACTGCTGTCCATTCCAACCGTACCCATTAGGTGATTTTTTTGAAACAACCACCTGAGTCACCAATGCAGGAATGCATTTAAATAGCTGTTTAATATATCTTAGAAAATTATAAAATAGTCTTTGGGAAACCTATACTAATGACACCCACTTAAAAATATGCATTTAATACAACATTGAATATGTTCTCCACATGATTTGATCGGGATGGTGAAAAGACAATGTTAGTGGCACAAACATGCATCTGCTGTGTTTAGAGAGTAAGTATCACGACAGACCACATAGCTCTGCCCTGTTTTCTCCTTCTCCATCTTGCCTAATTTGGACCTAAATAGACAGTCTGAGAGTTGCCAAACTCTCAGCTCAAACAGACTGAGCTGATATTACCATACATCAGTTTCTCTTCACCCATTGTGAACAGCTCAGCTTAGCATGTTGCAAAATCAAGAGTTCCCCAGTTTCCTCAATGAGCCCAAACAGCAGCTCAGGAAGGCAAAAGAATTATCAGCTCTTCAGGACTATGTTTGACCCATCCCTCACTATGAGAAGCTACTATCAGTCATTTCTCAGTTTGTCTAGTTATAACACCACAGCTTGGTGGATTCTACCATTTTCTGTGAGGAAGCTCTGAGAACTTGAAACAAGAACTTGAATTTAGCAGATGCACAGCATGGGTACTCAGGATGCATATAGTAGGCCAAGTTCTTGCATTAGAAAAATCTTCTTGGCAAGTACTACAAGTACAATGCTATTAATGCTCTGTAGCTGCATTTTAGGATGGAACTCTCACAGATTTGCCCTGGCAAAATGAAGTATTTAATAGCTTCTTAACCAGAGAGAAAAATTAAGATAGTGTTTCATATAGACTCTTGCCAAAAGTTACTTGTTGTAGGTTTCACCATAAATCTCTACCTCCCTCCTCTGTAGAGGATCTAGCAATTACAAGGCTGCCATAAACTAATTAAACTTCAGATCCTGTTAAATGCAACACCAAATCTCACCAAAAATCTGAAGTCAAAAACTCAGATTGCTTATTCAGTACAGTGACGACTGAGGCCAAATCTGTTCCCTAAACTAGGCAAGATATCAATGCTCTATATGAGATGGATTACAATCAATTTGCTTTTCTAAGGAATAGAGTTTATGTCTGTCTCTCACTACTTCAGGTAAGCATGTCTGCTTGTCTCTAACTTCTCCTTTGCGACAATGCTAAATAGGAACATTTCTGAAATTTCAAACAAATTTAATGGAACGACAATCTTGCTTCGCACCTCATTGTCTGCAGTATTTACAATAGATAATCTGTGGAAGCAACTGACAATGCCAGCCAGACAATAGAAAAGAAAAAAACTAGTATGACAATACCTGGGAGAGCATCTTGGTTATGCATATCTTTTCTTGGTAATTAAATGCCCAAATTCACCACCACCTTCGTGCATCTTCACACCCTGGCTCCTAGGTACTCAAAAATTCAGTATCCCCATTTCTGCTTAACTCCATTACAGAGTACCCTCTGCACAGAACTGGAAACATAAATTGACATTTACATTGTCTTTTTCATGGCAGTGTAATGGAGTGCTTCAGTGAAGACATCAGAGAGCCACAGAAGCATAAAATGGCTCAGGTTGGAAGGGATCTTAAATATCATCTAGTTCCAATCCTCTGATATGGACAGGGACACCTTTCACTAGATCAGGTTGCTCAGAGCCCCTTGCTTGAACGCTTCCAGGGATGGGGTATCCACAACTTCTCTGGGCAACCTATTTCAGTCTCACCACCCTCATCCTTTCTTTCTAATATCCAACCTCAATCTACCTTCTTTCATTTTGAAGCCACTCCCCTTTGTTCTGTCACCACATGCCCTTGCAAAAAGTCCTTCCCCATCCTCCTTGTAGACTCCTTTTAGGAACTCAAAGGCGACAATAAGGTCATCACAGAAGCTTCCTTTTCTTCAGGGCATAAAATCCCCACTCTTTCAGCGTTTCCCTATAGGAGAGCTGCTTCATCCCTCTGATCAACTTGGTGGCCCTCCTCTGGACTCTCTCCAACAGGTTCATGTCCCTCCTGTGCTGGGGACCCCAGAGCTGGATGCAGTTCTCCAGGTAGAGTTTCACCAGAAGGGAGGGGCAGAATCCCCTCCCTGGCCCTGCTGCCCACACTGCTTTGGATGCAGCTCAGGACACAGTTGGCTTTTTGGGCTGGGACTGCACATTGCTGGCTCATGTCCAGCCTCTCATCCAGCAGCACTCCCAAGTCCTTCTCACCAGGGCTGCTCTCCATCTGTTCATCCCCAGCCTCTGCTGATACCAGGGGTTGCCCTGACCCAGGTACAGCACCTTGCACTGGTCTTTTTAAAACTCATGAGATTCCCATGGGATCTGTATTAGGCCCATTTCTCAAGTTTTTCCAGGTCCCTCTGACTGACATCCTGTCCTTCAGGGTGTGGCAATCACACCACTCACCGCTGATGTCCACCAGGACTCTGAATGACTGACCACCACCTTCTGGATGCAATCATTCAAACATGTTATCTACCATGATTCTGGCTAACTTACACACAGAAGCTTTTCTTGTTATTCTTTGAGTCCCCTGCCAGGTTTAGTTCAAGCTTCATCTTGGCCTTCCTTACCTCCTCCCTACACAACTGAACTTCATCTCTTCCCAGGTTACCTGTCCTTGTCTCCACTGTCTGTACATTTGCTTCCCTCCCTTTTGTTTGACCAGCAGTTCCCTACTCAGCCATGGGAGTCTATTGCCTTTCTTGTCTGATTTTGTGCTCCTGGAAATTGCTACCTCCTGCACTCTAAGGAAGACTTCCTTAAAGACCTACCTACCAGCTCTTTTCCACTCCCTCCCCTAAGGGCAGTCTCCAAGGGGATGCCACTGGCAATCTGCCTGAAGAGCTGTATTCCTTACCTGACTCAGGACTGCAAACTCCACCAATGCATGGTGACTACATCATTCATAGTTTATAAAGCTGAACTAAAACACAGGAAAAGAAAACCTCTTCAGTAAAATCACTTAGTTGCCAGTGGTGGCCACAGAATTTTTTTCTCTGCTGTTACTATTAAATTATTATTATTAATGCAATTCTTATTATAAGGATGCAACTGCAATTCATGTGGTTAAAAAAAAAAAGGCAGGAAGTATTTAAAATGCTGCTGCAACAGTAAATATCACCTCTGGCATATTTGTCCTGGAAGAACAGAGCACGATTTGGAATACCTAATTGAAATGTGCTACAGGAGATAAGACTGGCTGCAGAGACTGACATTTAAAAGCGGGAGACACCAAACAAGACATAAAATATCACTGTTGCTGCCTCAAAGCAGAAAGCCACTTTCACAGAACTGAAGTTTTCTCCTACTCACCCCCTGCCCCTCCCCAACTGACAGACACAGCAAGCAATTAACCCCTTCCCTGATGTCACCAGTAATACCACCCCCACAAAAATATAAAGGTTGCTACAATTTCATGTAGTTATTTCCTCCTGCAAATCACGCAGCCCTGCATGAAGCAGCATGTCTTCCCTCTTCCCGTTCCTTCCGTGCAAAATCTTGTTTCTTCCTTGACACATGAACATTTTGAATTCCAGCACACAAGATGCTGGAAACCAGGCTCTCCTCCTGCCTAGCCCTGCATGGCAGCATGTGCACCCTGTGCCTACTGGCTTCTGAGTAGAAGAGCCAGTAAACTCCTCCTCAACTGGAATGGAATCCAGGGATAATGCCAGAATACAGAGCTTACAAAAAAATCCTTGGCACACAAGGGATATTAAGATATGTTTGACTGCTCAATCCTTTGCTGCCTTAGTCAGAAGGAGCACTGGTGCCTTTGAGTCATCTGATCTGGCGTTGTGGACAAGCAGCAAGGGATATAAATCCAGCAGATTCCATAAATACACAGTTTGCATCCATAACACTTCAAGCAAGGACTTAATTAGAAAGTTACAGTTCATTAAAAGAGCACCAATTAGCTTTTTCAACTATGAATTTTTTTCCTATGCCAGGATAGCAAGGCAAAGATTGGGATGCATATCAGAACCAAGCACATTGTAGTGCTCAGTGAAACATCCCAGTCTTGTTGAAGGAACAGCCCTGGTTAAAAAGATGGGTTTGAAATAGATGTTAGGCAACATGCTGTGAAGTTTCTGAGCCATTAGACTGTTCATGCCAATAGACTGATCACTCATCTTGAGCAAAATGAGAAATCCTAGCCTGAGAGAAGATATTTTTAAATTTAAAAATTAGATTTTTCATTTCAAGTTATCAATCAACACTTGTTTTCATATAGTACCAGGTGGTATCTCCTTGCTTCCCTGAAATAGGATGGGCCAAAGGAGGAGGTTCCTCTTCGTTGAACAATACACCATGTGGAAAGGCCCACGGTGCAGCCAAGGAGACTCAGCAGCCCTGTTTTCCTGGAGCTATTCTAGTCACTCCTGATAGGCAAACAATAGTTCTATTCTCCCTCTGTCTTAAAATCAGACTTGCTGTGTAGGGTGTCATTCTTTTCCATATTGTAGCACACACTGTATTTCTCTTCCATTAACTCCCTTTGTCAACTCCTGGAGCAATTTTATCACTAAAACCCAATACACTGAATTAGTAAACTCTGGACCCTTGATTAGTGCTTCCAGGAGGAAAGCTTGATACACAACAGAACACAGAAGATAAATGCTCAGAAGGCTCATCAACCCTTATCAGTGTTTTAAATAAGCATGATAGAAAGATTGCTTAGATGAGAACTATCACCTATAAAGCAGCCCTGCCTCATATTCAATAGGGTCCCAAATCAAGGGAGGTTTTTCTTGAGAATGCTTTAGCTATATCCCAAGAAGATATGCAAAACATCTACATGCAGACCAGATTGCAATGTCAGATATCCAACATGTGCCATTCTTTTCATAAACACCTACCCGGTCATTTAAGGACTTGTACCAGTAAACAACTGCCCAACATTTTGTTTTCTTACACTTCAGTGACATGGGTTATAAGATTCCATTAGAAGTTACTATTCAAAGCAGGTGGCCACCTTATCTGAATGAAGCCCAGCCCAACCAGAATCCCTGCTCTTCTGCCCTTCTTCACACTACAAACTTAAGTACTCCTGAAACAGAAATATAACAAAAAAAAACCAAAATAATCAGTCTGTGCTCTGTGGTTTGAAGCATTTGGATGCGTTGCCAGCACATGAAAACCAGGAAAGGAGGCTGAAGGCAGGGGTTCTCCATGTGTCACAGTATAACACTGGGATGTTTGAGATGCCTCTTAGGTACCATGCCAACACCAGCGCTCCTTCAGAAGCAACTTCTGCCACCATCAACTGGCACCACATGGACCACACTGCAAGAATGGAAAATCTCTCTCCAGAGACATTCAGGTCAAGAGCCAAATGCAGGAATTACATTGATTACACAGGAAATTGGACACAGGACAGAAACAAAATGAGTGCAGTGCTATCAGTCAAGTCAGCAAGAAAATACTTCTGAAGTCGTTTGTCCGGGTGAGCTCACCTAAAGAAGCAGAAGTACTAGGACGCGTGTTAGAAATCTGAGACCCAAGTGTAGTTTTACAACTGGAAAAGAAGGAAGGGATGAGGCTGGGGTTCAGATACCTTAGTAGGTTGACAGAATCCTAAACTGACTCCAGAGTAGGCATACAACAGGAACAAGGAACAATTTTTTTTTTAATTCAAAAATTGCCTCTTGCCAGTTCACTAAAATGTCTGTTATTTTATGAATGGTTTTGAATGTGTCCACAAACAGGTCCTTCCAGAGAATCATGGAGAAAAAAAAACATGTTTTAGGTACCAGTTTGAAATAAAATTTACTTTTTGCAGCCCCTACTTGACTTGGCATCTTGTAAGATCATTTCACATTGGGATGATCTCAGCAGCTGTATCAGGCTGACACTTCAGTGGGTTAGTGAGATTAATATCTCCTAATTTTAATTATTGAATGGTCTGGGCCAGAAGGGACCTTAAAGATCATCTAGTTCCAACCCCCTGCCATGGGCAGGGACACCTTGCACTAGACCAAATTGCTCAGAGCCCCATCCAACTTGGCCTTGAACACCACCAGGGATGGGCTATCTAGCTTCTCTGGACAACCTGCTCCAGTGCCTCACCATCCCCATAGTAAAGAATTTCTTCTGATACTAAACCCACCATCTTTCAGTGCACAGCCATTCCCCCTTGACCCATCCCTACACGCCTTTGTAAAAAGTCCCTCTCCAGCTCTCTAGTAGGCTCCCTTCAGGCCACAAAACGCTGTTCCTAGAACCATTTACTTTCCAGGTGTACAATCCCAACTCTCTCTGAGTTTTCTCACAGGAGAGGTGCTCGATCCCTCTAATCATATTGGTGGTTCTCCTCTGGAATCTCTCCAACAGGTCTATGTCCCTCCTTTGCTGGGGACCTCAGAGCTGGATGCAGTTCTCCAGGTGGGGTCTCCCCAGAGGGAAGTAGAAGGGCAGAATCACGTCCCTTGTCCTGCTGGTCAGGCTTCTTTTAACGCAATCCAGGATACAACTGGCTTTCTGGGGTGCAAGTACACTTGGCTGGGTCATGTTGAGATTCCTGTCAACCAACACCCCAGAATTTTTTTCCTCAGGGCTGCTCTCAATCCATATTTTGCCCAGCCTGTATTTGTGCCTGAGCTCCCAACCCACATGCAGGACCCTGCACTTGGTCTTGTTGAACTCCATCTCTCTGCTAACTGTGTAGGGAATTAGGGGAAGGTTTGAGAGGGGCAAACATGCACTGTGCAGCGTAAACCTGTCCAGTTTATTTCTCAGTAGCTTCCAGCAGTTCTTCTTTTTTTTTTTTCCTTTGGAAGTGCTAATGGATGATGGAAGAAAAGGAAGGGAAAAGGAAGGGCAAAAGAGAGAATTAATCACAGTTATGTCCTTTTTTTCCCCCTCTTACTAACTGAAATCCTCCCCAGTGACTCCGTTTTCAACTGCTATGGCTTCAGAAACAGCCTGGACAATTAAAATGCTCTCTCCAGGGTACTTCCTGCAGCTTCCTCTTGCCTCCCAACTTGCACTTCATTGAAGAAGTGACCATCCCTCTATACGAAGACAGCCTAAACCAACAGGGGATTAGATTAACTTCCATTACCCAGGAATTGTCCCTGTTCCCACATCTCTCTACTCCACTCTCCTAATCATTTTTAAAGAGACTTCTTTCAGTGTGTCTGACTAATATCAGCTTTTTCACTGCCTTTACGGAATATTGGATATTCTCCCAGCTGTGCAGAGCCATTTTAGGTCTACACAAAGCACTCCCCAGCAAATTAACTTTTAGTGTATTCAGTGAATTGCTCTGGGATACGACTAATAGAAACAGTACAACAGAGGAAGGAGGGAAACTAGGGGACTACCAGGCATGACACGAGCGTGGAAGTCCCACAACGTCGGACAGAAAAGAGCCAGGGGAAGTCCCAAGGTAACACTAAGAAACAATTGACTGGATTAGTGATTTTTTGTTGGGGTTTTTTTTTTGACTGGGTGATTCAGTGGTTCTTAATTTTTTTAATTACATGGTATAAGATTCAAAGCAAGCACATTTCTGTGTGAATTAGCCTCCCCATTAAAATATACGGAATGTTCGTCTCTCACAGCCAGAAGCTTAAATATAACTAGTATTCACAAGTTAGCACCACTATGAGGTTGAACCACATTGTTATTTAAGGGATGAAGTGGTAGGATTGGTTTTCTAGTCTCTCCAACCGAAAGGCTAAGCATCAAGACAGAATCAACAGATCTGAGATGGACATGGCATTAAGTCTCTTCTGGCATGAGATGACCTTTCAGAAAAACACATTGGAAACACTGATAGTCACTGAGCACAAATGCAATTACATGGTGCTGCCAGTCAGAACAAATACACTGTATTGTGGCCACTGTGGCCGGTGAAGCAGAACAGACCCAGCCCTGGATGCCAGGCCTTAACCAGCAACTTCAGAATTCCTATTGCTATCCAGGCTCTTCTTCCACTCCAGAGTGGGTTTTTTTATTGCTGGATATCTTTTTTTGCCCTGGGTTAAGCCTGTGGGTTTGCTTTTGCATACTGAGCTGTGCCTATTAGCATATTACCACACTAAGACTAGGGAATGTCTTAGCTCCTTATTGGAGATGGGGAGTATTTGTTCAAGAACAGAAAAGGCGATGAAACACATGCCCAGCCCTTGCTTTCATCTACGCTCTGCAATACATAGTCACTGTGCTGTCTGTGACACCCAATTTGGCTTGGTCCTAAAATAAACTCAGGTACAACCAACCTTTCAGCAGGAGGTAGGGGCAGCAGCTGGTAAAACAACACAAGGACACAAACTGTCCAAGATGCTTCCCTACATCACCCACAAGCAGCTGCTAAACACCAGCTCATGACTATGACTGCTAAGCTTAGCAAGATTTGCTTCCTCAATACTCAGCAGCCTTCTACCCATTATCCTCCTATCTACAGGAAGATGATTTACAAGAGAACTTTTGGTTGTTCATTATGTATCATTCTCCCACACTTCTTTGCAAAGTCTGTGGCCAAACAGGGTCTTCCTCCTCCTACCCTCTGCCTCTACATCGTTCCCACCACACAATCACCTTTTTCGCCAGCATTCTAATCTCAGCAGTGTCTGAGCCAAAGCTTGCTGAAATTAGTGAACAGTTGAGATCAGTTAAAAACTTCAGAGACTGTTGAAAAGAAGAGAGTCATGCAATGTGCTCAATAGAGCATGCTAGTGTCCCAAAGGATGTCTGACAAGCAGTTGTACAACCATGGCCTTCCTCTAAAGCCCAGGACTGGGTACTAGGAAATGTGGTTTTTATTCCTGGCTTGTCTAAAGACACATATGATGACAGACAAGCCATTTAACCTCTCTGTTGCTTTTCCTGCCTAAATAATACTAAAAAATATGAAAAATGATCAGCTGTGATTCTGTGACTCAGTTTTTTTCTATAAAACAGAGGCTCATGGGAGCAGTCCTTAGTCTTACTGCTGGAGAAAACACAGTGATTGATGTATTGTCAGACAGCTTCTCCCTAAGTCACCAAAGTCTTTACAGTGCTCCAAACAGCTGAAGTTAGAAGACAACTAATAACTCTACTGTGGGCCATTACAGGGTTTCTAATCCTATTTCCTCCCAATAAATCTTTCTCAGATCTGTAAGGGTCTAATGAGCACTGTCAAACTGAGGTGAACTATGAGCAGTGCAGCTGGACAAACTGGACCAAATGGCTTCCAGTAATGAGCACACTGGCCATCAGGGGACAAAGTCTCTAGCCAGTGTTAGAAACTTCAGAGAAACCCTGAGGTGAATGTTAGAGCCTGCCCCTGAGTAATATCATACAACAAGAGCCAAAACTGCTAAAAAAATGATATGTTCCTTTGGAGCCTCTTCTGAAAGGCCAAAAAGCTTGTGCAGCATTGTGAACATGCATGTCATCACTTCCCTCTGGGAAGGCAGTGCTGCATTTTGTTGTTTTGTTTCAGGTTTTGCTGACTTCCCTGCCTGGAATAATAAGCCAGATGGAAGGTCTGATTTTATAGGATGAGAGCAGTGTGCAGAAGTTAACAGTGGAGACAAAACACCATGGCAGCAAAGGGAGAAAAATGATGGGGTGATGTTCAAAGGAGGACTCCAGGCTACAAAGGAGGAAGAGTTGTCAGAATCTGGGGTAGAGGAATGCAGAGCATGGAATGAAGACAGCAGGATATCCAAAAGTACAACACAAGAATGAATGCATAAAATGAAGAAAAATCTCCCTCTGAAAGGACAGCAGCTTTCAGACACAAGCACTTTTTTCTGCTTAAAAGAAAGAATATCCAGACCCATTCAAGTAGTTACAACTCTGTCCAGGACTGAACACAGGTTCCCTCATGAGGTGGCTCCAGCTGGGTCTGTGTCCCCAGCACCCAAAGAACACCTCAGCAGGAAGGTAGAAAGGATTTTTCAGGTTTCTCCTCTATAAATAACATTTCATGATACTTTTTCATAATAACGTAGTACAAACGATGAGTAAAAGCCCAGCCCTTTCAGTAGGTAGTATACAAAAAAAAAAAATGCTTTGTAGTTCTAATCAAGTCAGACTACCTGAGAGTTATGCAAATACAATAATTGTATAAACCTTTTACAGAGAGGATATTTTAAAGAAACATAACAGAGGAACAGACACAGTACCAATATTTTTAAAGACTGAGTGCCCAAACTCAGAAGTCCATACAATTTTCCAATGTCAACAACAAGCAAAGCTCCAGATGCTCCTACACTCTGAAAATGCAGCTATCATCATGACTGCCTCCTTACAAAAGAGCAGCACCTCCTAACCTCATCTAACTCACTCCCACATCCCTTATAAATATTAACAATTGGAATGTCTACAGGACACTCAACTTCAAAGAGACTGAGATAGTACATAGGACTCATTTAGTCTATGTAAGAGGGAGGAAAAAAGTTACTTTTCAATTAAATGATAAGACAAACATTGTGAAGAATTGAGTCTTTTCCTTAAATTATAGTCCTAATTCAGTCATTACACATAATTATTAAATTTGCACAAAATGATTAGATAGGCTTTACTTACAAAAGAGAAATAAATGGAGCTGCCAATGTTGGCATATATCACTATTTAAAATAAAGACCAGAAGTCCTCCTTGGTGTGCAGGCCTGTTTGTGGGTGCATCTGCAGCAATATCCATTTCAGACAGCTCCATTTTTCAATACACCAAATACCTAATGGAAGATACTATCTATATTCACCTTAGAGCTTTTCATGTGTCCTATTCACAGGGACCATCATGGGTGATGTAGAACATATATTTGTGTTCAATTAAAAAAAGAAAGAAACACAACAAATGAGCAGAATTTGGAAAAATAATTGAGTTCTTTCAACAGGGAAAAACAGCAATGCCGCAAGAAATGCAACAGCACAGTAAAATGTTCTGGATAGAACAGACTACAAGGAAATTTCCAGAACTGATCAAAGCTCTGAGCTATCAATAAAAAGGGATAGTAAAAACATCTTCCACTATGTACTTGGCCAATAGGCCATATGCAATAACACATTATTCCCCTTACTGGGAACTATTTACTTCACTGGTGGTAACAATTGTCACATCAAAAAGGTGAAATCTCAAGCATGTCAGAAATTTTATTTATCAATTACCAGGAAAAATAAAGCTACTTCAAAATTCAGTTTTTCTTCCTCTACCTCTACTCTGCTCAGCATGATGTACTTAAATGTGAAATATGGTGTAGTTTAGCAAGATTTTATAAAAGAAGTAAAAAGAACAGCTGAAGAAGGATGCTTGCTGTGCAGAACAGCAAGCTTTCTAGGTCTTACAAAACCAGACTTACATATTCACTAGAACACTTATCTCTGGCAGTATTTATGACTAGATAGAGGGAGGCTTCTAGGTACTCCTACAGATCTCAAAGCAAACATTAAACGCTGCAGAGCCCTCCTGCACAGCAATGGCTGTTGCTGTTCACAGAGGAGCACACAGCACTGAAGTGACAGGAGCTGTACCAGGGGCTGCAGCTGTGCTGGGACAGACAGCACAGGAGGACTGACAGCCACTGCAGCTGGGAGCAGGCATGTCTGGACACCAGAGGAGATGACCAGCCTGGCATTTTGAATTCCCAATACCAGCCTGCACTGAATTAAGCAAACTATTCAGCAGCTGCAAAACTGCAGAGGCTGCTGAAAACCCTGAGTGATAATCCTTGTTTATTCAGCAAGGCCACTTAACTGGAATGGGTAATACACCAAGGCCCCACCACAATTAATTGACACATTCATTGACAAACCATTGCCTCCAGCTTGCTTGATGCCAGATGCTGACAGTTCTTGTGGGCTCCCTGGCTGCCCTCTGCCCACAGACACATCCTGCTGCAGCTCAGGCTGTCCTGGGGACACGAGCACTTTGCAGGAGGGTTCACCAGAGAACTTGCTTGTGTAACATAACTGTTTCAGCCTCTCTGGAACCAAATATCAGCCTTAGCTCAGGATTTCTGCAAAGGGAAAGCAGCAGGCTCCATTTGGAGCTCTGGGAAGGCAAAATGGAGGTTCTACAGCAGCTAAGGACCAAGGGAGAATATTAAACACTCCATGCCTAATCGAGCATCTTTTCAAATTAGCCTGACTGCCTTATTTGCTCTATTCAGACAGAACAATGAGCTGAATGTTACAAAGCATCTGCAGTGGTGAGCCCCCACAGGCACCCTCCCCCTCCTACTGTGCTGGGCCATGGCTGTAATGCTTTTGCAGAAAGAAAACCTAGGCAGACTGGGCTTGAGAGCCTCTCTTTGCCCATCCTTCCCCACTTGGTGCTGGTAACATCCATTGCCACGTACCAGTTGCACAGGAACCACTCCCACCTAAACACATTTTGGTGGCTACAACACCTTGTACATAAAACTCTTAACTCAAAAAGTAAGGCTTCCCTTTTAAATCAAGAACTAGTAAAGAGTATCTCACCAGGTAAACAACCTCTAATTATTTTAAGACAAACAAGTCTCATTTGCAAATAAAATGGGTACAAATGTGTTAAATGCACAGGGATGGTTTGACTCCGTGCAAGGGTAAGTCTGTAAAAATCTATAGCTCATGATGTATATAGAAGGCCAGAGGCTGGAATGATCTCATAGGCCCTTTGCAATTGTAGATTAAAAATTTTATAAAACATTATTTCTCTGACTCCTCACTGCTCCAACCTACATCCATGCCCATCACCCCACATAGTCACTGTGTGCCTGCCCTCAAACCGAACCACGGAAACTACTGATCAAAAAGAATGCATGAACAGCACTCCCTATCCCAGTGCCTGTTCCTCCCAGCCTTGCTGGGTCACCAAAACATCAGCACTGGAAATTAAAAAGGTTTCCAGTATAAACTGAAGCTAGAGAGAGCTTTCCACAGAGCAGCTGTAAGAACTTTTTTGCAAATAGGGCAGAAAAGTGTAATGAGTTCAGAGCAAGCACTGTTTAATTAGGGCAGTATGAACAGTTGTAGCTTCTTCAAAACCCCACTCATTCCAAAAGTCCCCCGCAGAGCAGCCAGGGCTGAAGCAGACATTCTCTTACCTGTGGAATAAGAAAGGAAAAAACTCTTCTGTTTCTCTTTGTGCATATTTCCACAAAATGCTTGTGGCAGAAAGGCCCAAAGAGAAGGGAAGGAAAGACTTCTTCAGACTACCAGACCAAATTTGGAAAGGTAACAGTGATTTTCAAATCAGAGCAGTCTTTTGCTCACCTAAACAAAACCTAAAGGACAGGCTGTTAGCCTCTGCTATTGACTCAATACCGAAAGTCATGAATTTCAGGAGTAAGGACAAAATAGCACTAGCACCAGTGATCCAATAATTAAGGATGTAACCTCCAGTTTTTGGTTTACCTGGGATCTAAAGAAACCCATTTAAGAAAATGCCTGCTGATAAGCCCACCAAGCAACACACAGAGGATAAGCCAAGGGGAGACTTTGATGTGCTTCTCCATTATCTGCACCACTGCTTCCTCGCCACACCAACATGCTCCAAATTCCCCTTTTCTTCCAGCTCACCACCTTCCTGGTACATTTTAGAAATAATTTTGCTTTAATTTGCTTCAATTAAACAATCCCCACTGCTGCAAAAAGAAAAGCAGGAAGGACTGTGAATGTCTGCCTAGTTTAGGAAAGCTAATGTTGATTTAGACAACATCATGTGCATAAGGCAGGCCTGTTTGTTTACATCCTGAACGCTGCTTGTTACTCATCTTAACAGCATCCCACGTTACTGGCTGCACTGCAACAGCCTCAAAATCTTCACAGTGTATTGACTCTATCTTGAGAGTTGCCTTATGCTTTCTCTAACTGTTAGATTAATAATTTAAGATCTGACACTGATCAGTTCACAGCATTTGTTCATTCACCTGAAAAACAGGTGCTGCATAAGAGCTGCTATGGTTTACTTGCAACAAAAGCAGTTATTCATACCTTTCCTCTTAAAAAAAACCAAAACAATAAATTATCTAACACAAAAAAAAAAAACAATGAAAAAGTACATATTTTGAAAGACGAAGTTTTGGTAAATGCTGTTATCTGATGCATTCAGAAACACTTTTTCAAAACCATGTTTGGAAACATGATTAATGAAACAACTAAGGCAAGATGCCTACCAAAGACTCTTTGAGCCCACCAGAAACCCATGTGTCAGCTGTCTGGGTTTGCAGTAACAGTTGTCTGTCTTTTCAGAGAAATCGGTTGAGGACCAAAATGACTTATTTTTGATTGGTTATCCATATGAAATGAAAATTTCAGATTCCGAAATAGATAAGACAGATGACCATACAGCCTAAGCAATGTTTTCAAGAAATAAAGGTTTTGACATTCATACTAAGGAAGATTCTCAACTTTATTTCAAGTTAATCTAATGTATAATTTCCAGAGAAGAATCCCATTTTGAAACAGCATCCAGCATTAAATCTTGGGAAATCTGATGCAATAAAATTAACATAACAGTAAGTATCAAAGTAAATGATTATTGCTGCTATAAAATTTTGCATGTGTAAGATTGCTCTGTATTCTTAGTAGACAGAGAAACATCCAGAAGATATAATTTCATCCTCTATTTGTCTACTGCTAACCTGTGTCTGACATTCTTCTAGGCACTTCCTCACTTTCTCATAAAGCAAGGGAGAGTAAAAATGCAGCAGACCGCATTTCAAAAAAAGAAAATCCTATAATAGTTTTGAATCCTCTGTTATTCACATCAATTTATCCCCTCAGCAGTAGGACAGCATTCAGCTGTCACTGATATGACCTACAGTCTTCCTCCATTCACAATGGGTAGCTCTTCCCTGCTAGAGTAAAAGGCCTGCTAAAACTGATTTATCCTGTACTGCCTTCTGTTTGGTTCGTTACGGTGCCATTCAGTTTGTTACAAGAAATTCCTCAAGCTGCTTCCCTAATTCACACATGCACAAGACCGCCAAAAGAGACTCTGTTGTCAAGCCCATCAATGTATTAGTTACACCAAGTCCCAGCAGCTTTTGCAAGAACCAAACCATATAGCAGGTAATGAAAACAGGCTCAGACTTCTCATAGGCCTCATGATATCACTTGATGTACAGCTGTAAATCAGTTTAAGCAGTCTCTGTATTTTGAAAGCTGTAAGACAGACAGCCAAGAGTGACTGAGTTCACAAGGCAGAGAAACAAACAGCCCTTCTTTAGCTCAACCTTCCTAAATACTCTTGCCCCAGAGTACCCAGCCCAAATACCAGCATTCAGAGATGAACCCTCCCTTGTTCACCACCTAAAATCATCTGTCTCCAAGCTTTGATCACTGCCATGAGCACACCCCTCTACACTAATCAGCTCTGCAAACAGAGTTCACTCTCACACGTAAAATACAGATTGAAGGAAGTCCTCAAGCTGCCCCATGGAGATCCAGGTTCACTCCTGACACCAGTGCTTCAGCTTTCACATCTGACTTCTACAAAACAGCCTCTGTTCATGGGTGTCTACTGCTCCTGGCACAGCTCTATCACATGCTGGAGGAACTAAGACTTTAATGGCACACAGATAGTGTTCATGCTTGTTTCCCATGTTTGCCCCTTGTGAAGAATCTCTCAGACAGCAAACACCACCAAAGGCTGTATGAAAAGATGTTCTTCCTTTTCCTCAGCAAATTGCCAGTGGCTTTTAGGATAGCAAGCACAAAATAAGATAGGCTCTCCTGACATTGCATCCCCCAGATTCAACTGTGTTGAAAAAGGAGGCCAATATGGGACCTTTTCCCTCCCACGCTCAGCTGGAGGCTGGAGACAGTGTTGGGCAGAAATCATCACAGACCATGTTGGGCAGAAATCATCACAGACCATGTAATGCAGTGTGCCTGGCTTCTATTCTCTCTCACAGACATGCACTTTTGGATGCTGTTGGAGAACAGAAACATGTTCTGAGTCATTATGGCAACCCATGTTCATCTTATGATGGACAGTTACCATCACCTACTCTCCTCTTTGAGCAAAGCCTGATGCAATTCCTCAGCTGAAGCAGGAAGCCCAAATGGGAGCGCTGCAACTCTTTGTCCTGACCTGGGCAAGTGAAATGGCAAACACTGACTCTGACTTTCAGAGTAAACTGACAGGAACATTACAACACGAGGTCTGTAAGAGCCTGTGGCTGAAAACAGACAAGGCTATTGCAGGAAGAGATTGGGAGCATCTTCTGCTCCAATCAGCTCAGTGTGGGATACTGTACCATTTGTCACGTTGAAGGAAATGCAATGCTTCTGTAACTAGGCAGGCAGCACTTCCTCATTCCCTTAGCCTCAAAGCCGGAAAGATCTTTGCTATTTAATGGAGATAGGAAGCAGAGAGCTGGAGAGAATTTTAAGGTGGGTGGTCTTGTTGGAGCCATTCTCATTAAGCTGTATAAATACTCAGCCTGGCCAACCACTGTTTTCACGGCTGTACCAGCTGGTCACAAAAATTAAGATAAAAAGAAACCAAATGAAGTTCTTTCTTGTCTGTGTAGAAATTTAAACTGATGGATGATTCACAAATGCATGAAATAACATACCTCTAAGTCTCCCATCATAAGCATATGTCTACATGTGCTGGCATTTTTCCACAAACAGCTGCACATTCACATGAACTTATCAGAAAACCACCAAATCCTATATTGACAGGTTTACTCTCACATTTGCACATAATTTCACTTATACATAGTATGACAAACTCCAGCTCACTAATTTACACAAGCAGTGATGTAGACATGCCCTCAAACACTAAATCTGCCACTTTCCCTTCTCTTTTTCCTCCCCAAACAGGCAGAGGCACAGTTACAGGCATATACAATTCCCATGTGCATTCCTAAAGACCCTTCTGAGATTCAGCCACTCCATGTTTGTCCTGAAATGAACTAAAAGGCAATGCCAAACCCTGAAAAAGCAATGAGCATAGCTGTTAAAAAGATATTCAAATACATCTATTCTCTCATAATCATAGTCATTCCTAGTTAAATCAAAAAGGACAGAAATTTGCAGAGGAACCAATGCTAAGTAAGAACCTTGTTAAAACAGTGATGACAACAGACTGGCTTTGCAGGAGAGCTCTTGAGTTGGAAGGAATCTGCAAGAACATTGCACAGTATTCAATTTTAGACCACATCTCACTTAAGACTCATATTAATCTGACTAGGCACAGGACAGGAATGCGCTAAAGTAATTTATTGGCATTCAGGAAGGAGTTTCTGTTAATACAAAGGAGGATCGCAATATCCCAAGGATGGGTTGGATCATCATTAGGACTGGAAAAAAACAGAAATAGTATGTGACATAATATAGTGCTTATTTCTGACAATGAAATGCCATATCCACATCCCTCCAATGGATCCTTAGCAGCAGCAACAACAGCTCTCCAGACAAGCCTGGCAGGCTGCATCCCCTCCACAGCCACTGTCCTCTAGGCACTAAAGTGCTCCCTGGTCATCAGCGAGGATGGCTGCCATTGGACTATCTCCAGGCTTTCCAATATCCTAAAACTTGCATTTTCTGTGGCAAATTTACCCCAAAACCTCTAGCTTTGTTTTGCCTTCATAGCTGAAAACATTGCTATGCTAAAAAAGAAATAATAGCCAAGCAAGTTTCCCTTTACACAGAAATCACAATGATGCACCACAGTGAACCTGGTGCATTAAGGAAGGAGAAGCCCAGAATAGTTCCCCAGTTATGCTGGATGATCCCCAAATCATGACAACTCTCCTGCCCATCACCTTGTTTCTATGCTGTCCCTGCAGATCAGGATGCTGGAGCCCATGGCCTTTGACAGGTGATCAGTGCTAACCCCAGAGCAAAGTGATAGGGGCCTGCTGAGTGAACTGGAGAGCCTGGTAACACACAGGGACAGAGGACAAAGGGACCTGCAGGCTGTTTGGCAGGTCTTGGGCTGGGAAGCCCACTAATACAATGCTTCAGGAACCACCTCAACCCAGCCAGGTATGGCAGAGCCTCAAGGAAACAACACATCATCGAGGGCACTACACAAAGAACAGTTGTCTTCTGTGTCTACACTCCCCTGAACCCAAACCCTCCAGTTCCAAGAGCAGGCACCATGAGCTGCTTTCACCATGTCATACCTGGGGAAACTGAGACAACGGTTGAACAAGTGATCAGCAAAAAAAAAAAAATAAAAGGCATCAGGACAGAAACAGCCTCATCTATTTCACTGACCACCCACAGCACTGCTTTAGTCAGAAATCCCTCTACAACTGATGATTTGTCATACAGGAGCTCTCAATAATTTCTCTGGTATGTGGCCTGTATTTATTTTTGCCCACATCTCCTCATTAGCATGTCCTTGCTTGTTCCTGTGCCCCACTCCTCTGGCCTGTATCATTATACTTCTGTGTGCCATCCACAAAGCTACTCCTGCTTCTCTAAGCAGCACATTATTCATCCTCCACCAAGCTGGTTCTCACCAGCATCAGGATTCAAAAACAGCAGAATGGGAAAAAGCATCCTTGGAACCACAGAGCCAGACCTCCTTTCATACCATAACAGAGGACCTGAGAGAAATTAATTTAGGAAGAGCATAGGCACAAAGGCAAAATTCACGAGTCTTCCATTTGATTACATTTCAGAGACAAGATTTGGTTGGGGTTTTTTTTCACTTCCCCTCTACCTCAAATACATAGAAGAATAAAAAGAATAATCAGGTGCTGCAAACTATTTGAGAACCAAAGGAACTCCAAAGGAAATTAAAATTAGTTAAATATTTGTACAGTGCAGCTCTAATTTAATTAAGAGGGCTGCAGATGTGCTGAGGAGATCAGCAAACTACTTCCTTCACCTTAACCCTCTAATTCAATTATCACTGCAAAAATTTTAGCAAATTACTGACACAACTGAAACAAACAGAAATAGTAACACCTTGCAAAAAAAAAAAAAGAAAAAAAATAATTGAATCCTCCTTCTCAGAACAGGTATCATGCAGTAAATATTTAAGAGCAGCACATATCTTTCCATATAAAGACCCTCAAGTTCTTACACTCCCTGAGAATTCCTGAAACAGGATCACTGAGCAAACGCTGACAAATCAGATGTACAGTTACATTCACTAAGTGTAAGCAGTCTCTCTTTCAACCATTCTGCCAAACAATCAGTGTTCTCACCAAGTGCAAGTGACAGATCTGGACAACTCTGTGTGTCAAACCCTTACTCTTCACCTCTCTGCCATGTACTGGAAACTGCAACTCAGAGTTAGGCAGTAACTCCTTCATGGATACACAGAGTTGAGTGTGAAAGAGTCAATCTGCTGCATTCAGACATTAACAGATTCCTCTCTGTTAGGAGAAAACTATGTTCCTGCCCAGTGAGTATCCTAAACACTAAACTGCATATCCATGTTTATGCTTTTATGCTTGTTTGCTCCTACTTTGCTCTGTAACATCATGACTATTTAATTACTTCAAGCACAAAAGAGAGTCTTCAGAAACAGGCAACAAGAGTTATACCTTCTACTGCAAAATTATCTGCTGGCTGCAGCAGCCTGAGAAATGCAACATAAACAGTGGCTCCCATAGGCAGGCTATGTGCTGCAGCCAGACAAAAAGGGTGGCTCCCATCATTTTCATGAGCAGGCTGGGACTGTACTCCTGAGAACAATTAGTGCCAAGATTATGGATCCCAACAGACACAAGCTACACACTGGTGCTGAGCAGCACTGTCAAGAGAAAAAACCCTGCACGGAGTTTTAGGCACTTCAGAAAATAGAAAACAGCAGCCTAATGACCTCCAAAATAAGTCAGTAGTGGGGAAAAATAAAAATAAAAGGACTTGGAAGATCTGCTGAGGGTTTGAGCACCTGAGAAGCAGTTAGATGGCACACAGTCACGTAATTTTCTTTTGTGGATATAGTTCAAAGTCTTATTTGCTGATGTTTATCCCAAAGCTCCCAAGTAATTTTATATGACCTCACATGTTGTCATCTTATTGCAGGGGTTCCATGCTGTTGTCTCCTTATTGCAAAAGTTTCATACCTTCTTGGTGTTTCCTCATGGACATCTCTCCTCAGAGCACTGACTCTCTCTTCTTCACAAAGCAGCCAGCTGACTCCAGTTCCCTTCTCAACCAGCCACCCCACTCTTTTATAGCACTCTTCTTCTCACTGGTTACAGCTGTGGCCTGTTAAAACCAGGCCTGTTCCTAATCTTTGATAATTGGCCCAGCTGCAAATCCTTAGGGGTAAGATTACTTTCTACACTATCTGTATTTTCCTATATTCTATCCCCCTGCACTCAGAAGAATTCCAGGACGTAATTCCAAAGACAGGGGTGCACACACCCAAGATTCTAGATATCCCTTGATAAAAAGCAAGAACATGTACAACTTGTGTCAGTGCCCAAATTCTCCAGATCACAATGCACCTTCCAGTGTCTCACTGGCTCTCACCCTAGAGCAGAGAGAACAAAAGTTGTTCCTTGATACAGCATTACATGGAATTCCCAGAACAACCCTATGTGTAAGGCTAACCTGCAATAGAGAGTCTCCCTCCTTATCCCAAGCTGAGATTAAATTAAGCTATATGCTCAAAATCATATAGACACAAGCAAAAACAGAAATACAGGCAATACCTTTCAACCCCTATTCTGGCCATCAGAGACAAACTCTTCTGGCATCTTCGTGCCTCCCTGTTTCTGACCTAAGATACTTAAGTGCTTCTTGAGTGCAAAAGTATCTGGATCACCTACTTGCCATGGATATTGATGTGCCACAAGTAACACAACTCCTGTGGTTTTAATTCAGGAAGATACAAAACTGCCTTGTAGAGAGAAGAGGAGAAACAAGAAAGCCTTGCAAATTTTTTACAGTACCAATTAGCTCTTCCTGTTCTAGTTCCAACTCTAAAGCTTGCCACTATTTCCATGGCTCTAGCAAATAATCCTCCACATCAGATCTCAAAGGGCTACTTAGATCACACCACAGGCCTCTGTGCTGTACCAAGAAGAAATTTTCCATTATCACTGTCCTCAAAGAGAGGCCGAGATGCACAAAGGATACAAAAGACAACAGAAGGATTTCAAGCAAAAGTAATAAGAGTATTGTGAGAAAAAGATTCAGAGACAAAAACAAAGTTCAGCATTTCCACCATCCATGTATCAGGAAGCAGAAGTTAGCCTTTTTACCAGCTCCAAACTAAACTAGCTACACTCCACTCCCCACAAAGTATAATTAGGCACTGGTTAGCAAAGTCTTCCTGCTCTGTCCATAAGACCTAAAAGGCCCAGAATGCCATGAACTACTTGAAAAATACCAAACATCACAATCACTGATTAATTAAAAAACAAAAAAAGAAAAAAAGGAATGGGTCCAAGAGAAAGTGAAGTGAGGAAAAGTACTCAAGCATAATTTGAAGAAAGTAGAGGCCAAAGGTAGAAAGAGAAAAGCAAATATCTGGAGACACTTTAAAACAGGACAGCTGAGCGAGACTGCTTTCTGCCTTGCTCATAAAGCCTCCCAGCCCACCTCTTTGCACTGACTGCTTCTTTTTGCCAAAGATCTTGTTTTCCTCCTTGTCATCATTGTGGGCTTTTTCCTCCTTTCTCCCTCAGAGCAGCTGTCACATTTACTCAGGTCTCATGAACTGCTGTGCTGCGGGTGCGTGTGATTAATTATTCCGTTAGCCTTCATTAAGTCAGTGGATTGGCACCCTGGTAGGGAGGCAGCGGGACCAGAAGGAGAAACTATTGAGAGCCAGCAGAATCTGTGTCCCACAGTTTGTGTGGTTTTTGGGCGTGTGAGCCTTTTGTCCTCAAAAATAGCAATATCTGAGTGGTTTTTTTATGCTTTGATCAACTACAAAGATTCTGCCTCAGTGCATGCCAGGCTCAGGAAAAAAAAAAATAAAATCAAACCACCACGACCACAACAACAACAAATCAAGGTCCTGGAAAATTTTACTACCCCAATTATCCTTTTGCTGTTGCCTACTTAGTTTTGTGCACTGGAAATCAAAAAAGCTAGTGTCATTAGCAGAACTGATCATTGTTTTTGTCCTCATGCCACTTTAAAGAGATAAACGAGAATTCCCAGATGGGGCAGTCCACTTTCTTTTAGGATCACCAAATACACCTAAAATGCTTCCCTTCCTACTTCACAGAAATACTGGTTGGTCTTGCAAGAGCCCAGGGAAAAGAGCATTATGGGAGGCAAAACAGATTCCATTTTGTTTGTTCCATGGCATTAGCTTCTCCCACAAAAGGATATGGGACATGTTCTCAATGCTCAAAGATCAAAAAGACAGCTCTCTTTCTATTCAAGTTGCACATATTCATCTCAGCTGTTCCTGCCTGTCTGGAGCTTAACCAATAACTGAGACCAAGCTTTCAATACTTCATAAGATATAATTGCAGCCAAAAATCTTCATCATTCTGCTAGTAACTCTTTACTCTGCACTAAGAAAACAATTTCTACAAGTTATGACATGTCCCTGTTTTCTTTGGAAGGATTCACTACAGATGTTGTTGGAATTTCTTCTCAAAAGCTCTCCAGCTCAAAACACAGAAATTCAGTTTTTGACATGATGATATTGTGTTTTACTAGTCATACATGAACACTCTGTGGAAGAGAACTTGAATTTAGGAAATAGGGTAGTTTGATCACTCTAGTTATATCATGTGGTTTAATAAACAGAGAAGCCAAAAACCAATCTTCTCCAGATTTTCTTTTTGTTTTAGTCACCATTAAAAAAAATCCCAAATGAATATAACTTACAGCTCATTCTTTGCAATTTCAAATCTCAAAAATTTGGTTTACCGCCATTGTAAATATTGCTGTACAGCAGAGAACTAGGGGTGTCACAGTTGCCAGCTACACCAAATCCAGACGACTGAAAGATGTACCCAAATTATGGCTTAAATTACTCCAGACTAGCCTCAAGGACCCCAGAATAAACAGAATCCATTGACCCCAATTGAGGAAGAAGATACCAAAATGTCTCTCTGGGGAAGGGGCACAAGTGACTCAACATGGGGAGCTTCAACAGATTGTTTGAGACAGAGAGATCAGATAAAAGTCCAATAGAGCAGATGCTGTAAGAGGATTAGGGCAAGCGGATTAGAAGCCTTGAGAATACAAAGATCATCAGACTCATGATTCCTCTTTAAACATAATCAGGAACAAGTATCTCAACTTCCCCTACCACTAACAATGCCCCACGTCCTTATTTGCTCTCTCCCTCCTCTTCTGCTTCCCAATCTCCCTCTCAATCATTTTATGTTCCTGAGAGGTTATTAACATCATGTGACAGATTTGCGTGAAGTCAAGTAGAAGTTTCTAGAATGTGGCAGGATCCTCTTAGGCTAGGAGCAGCAGACTATGAAGCTGGCCAAGGACATAGCAAAAACCTCAGGTCCTGATAAAAGTTGATCTTAGGTGGGTGGCAAGCAGCAATGCCAGATACCAGGGAGAATGCAGGCCCTAAATGGATGAGGCCAAGAATATAACTGCTTTCCAAACATTCTACTGTCCAAAAACCTGCTGTTTACATGACAGCATCACCTGTGTGTTACACTACCTTCAGATCTCTTTCAAGTAATTTAGTTATGGCTGAAGAGCCCACTAGCATCCACTGAATAACCTTCATCAAGTTACACAATACTGCTCTTTACTCCCAACCTTGTATCCACCCAGTTTGGGCTGTACTGAAAGCATCTATCCACAGGATTTTTCCAATTATCTTCTAAGAGTGTTTACAGATCTAAGTGTTGCGAAAAGATCACTATGTACTGAGGACCAGCAGAAGGAAGCTATGAAATGTATCCACAAAGTATACATGTTTGACATTTGCTTAAGTTGTCAATATAAAGCCACAGGCATCCAAAAGCACAGCAGGAAATATCATGCTATTCACAGGACCAGCCACACTATGGAAAGCAAGAGTTTAAGTAAAGAACTGTGCATATGCTATAGGCTGAAATAAACAATCTTTTCCAAACAATTTATGAATCCACTTAGAGTTTGTATGTAATTCATTGTGCTGTAAAAACATCTGATTTAATCAAATAATTTGAGGCACTATATAACAATTCACCCAATTCCACTTTAAGTAAATCATGTCACCAACAGTTTTACAGGGCCTACAAAAACCCCAGCCAGTCTAGAAGCCCTCATTATTGAAATGAATCATCAAGTCAACCCACATTGACTCCATGAACATAAATACGCACACCCATGGTAAAGCACCTCTAGCTAATGTCACAGGTGGCAAACCTCCTACATACTAAGCCATAGGCTCTGGAATGGGAGGGTTCCATCTTCTAGAGATCAATTGCATTTTGACACACTATACTTAGCTCTGGGTATTGTCTCTGAACTCCTCATGACCTCTCCTGAAGCTTTCCAGACTGATCTTGCAGTTCAGGTCACACAGAGTTTTCCTCACGGCATAGGCTCCAGATCACTGTCTTATCAACCTCCTCTCCCAAAGCCTGGTTATTGTGTGTGTTTTGTGTTTGTAAGCAAATATAAATAGATCTTTAATTCCATGTTCAGTAGAAGTCATAAATCACCACCTCCCTTTCTTCACCAAAGTTCTCCAACTTTGGTGCCAAATGAGAAAAGTGGTAAAACACCCATCAGGATGTTTCTGCAATCAGCAGACTTGGCCCATGCCTATCCCTTATCAGAAGGAATTCAACTGTTTACCACAATGACTGAAAATATACACGCCTCACCTCAGCTTTGCACATGACCTCTGCTTGCTCTCCTCTTCATGACAGCTCCTGGTGTTTGGCCTTCCTCCACAGAACAAAGAAAAATCAGGCATCCCGGTTTTCACTAACCAGCCCCACCAGCTTGGTGGGTTTTCTTTTCAGTCCCAGCAACAGGGCTGTGTGGCTGCATGCCTGCAAACCCTGGCGAGCTTGCCCCTCCAATCCCTCACACCAGCCTTCAGAGAATTTGCCATGACAGACTGGACACCTGGCTGAGGCCAAGGGAAATCCTGCCCGTCACAAACAGAGCCCTCAGCCAGACACATACTTCTCTTCCAACATGCTGAGAAAGGAGAAGACCCAACCCCTGCTGTACACGTGTCGCCTCCCCAAGATGACCCAAGTTTCCTCACTAGCCGTAACACTGTCACACACATCCATACAGCACTCCAAGGACTGTACAAAACAGCAGTGTTACTATCACAAATGACAGGCTGACAACAGAGAAGATTTCTCCTGTCTAACTCTTACAACATCTGAATGGACAGTTGTCCATTCTGCAGCCTTGTTTCAGTCTCTCATTCTGATGAAAAAGGGGAAATAAGGAGAAACAAGGATAGCAAATCAATCACAATCTGATAGAGTGCAAAAACTTGCTGGATGCACTGCAAGTAAATTCAGCTGTTATACAGGGATATATTATAGCTACCTACCCAAGAAGTTATTCCTTCCAGTGCAAAAATATAAATTAGATGGTCTTTCATTAAGAATGAGATTGTGTTAAAGTCAAAGGTAGACAGCAGAGTTTTACAATGCAGGAACGCCATGATGCCCTCAACAAAAAACTACAATAGTCGATGTACACAGAATTTGAGAAGATATGTCCTGCTAGGGCAGCTGATGAGGGACCAATTAGAGGAAATTAAATGAGATCTGAAAGCAAAAGGCCATTTAATTTTGAACTTAGAACTCTGGAAACCGCTTTGCCAATGTACACAAACCTGACCCACTCTTTGAGCCTTTGATAATTAAGCTGGCCTATACACTCCTCATGCTTCAACTTAAATATCCCTGCTAGCAGAGCAGTTTAGACACCTGAAACATCCACCAACTGCTGAACTACTTAGTGATGCATACACCATGGCAAGTATGAACTTGCATTTAAGGAACTAATATTTGACCTGTGAAGGCCAGCACCTCAGAGATGAAGTAGTGCAGTATCTTATCTACATCTCTGCTGATAATCTGGTTTATATCCTCCAGGAAGCTTGTCTCTTTCTGGATGCAGTGGGAAGTAAATTAAAAAAAAAATAAAAGAGAACAGAAAATAAAAAATGTTTAAAAAATGAAAAATAAAATAATAAAGAACAATGTGTTTAACAGAGGGACTCCCGAACTTAATAAACTTAGAAGAGAGAACAAGACAGTAATTGGCAAACACTAAGAACACTGTCTCCAGTGACCTGCCATGATGAAGGGGAAGTAAGGATCCATGAGACCCATCTGAACTCATCTGCTTTTAACCACTGTGGAAGGAGCTGTGCTGACAAGACTCCCATCTGCTGGTGGATCAGATATTACAAAATGCACATTGAAAAGAGCCCACATTATTAGGAGAAAGTTATGCATGTGGATCTATATACACAGATCTCATCTAAGGCTGGCAAGCATGCTAGGGATTCCCCAGGACATCCTGATCTGTCCCCAGTACTATCACTTTGCAGTTGTCAGATGGAGGGCTTATTTACAGCTCAAGGGGAACACTTTGATGAACAGCTCTAAATAACTTAGTGAACCATAAACCATTCTCCTGAAGCAAAACCCCCAGAATCTATCCTGAAGCCTAGTCCATAATAATAACTGAACTTTCCTACAAAAATTTTTTGCTGTTCCATTACTCACAGGGGAGTGAAATGGTTGCAGCTTTATCACCCTGTTGCTAAACTGTCCTTCCATAAGCAGTTCTTATCTCAGAGTCTCTCCCCCCGCAGTGGTTAAGTCTCTCAGTATCCTGCGGCCTTCACTCACATCAGTCAGGTTAATAAATCCCTTCCCAGAAAGCCCCAAGTCTTGTTTGATAGCTCCCTCTGAGGCATGATGCACATATAAACTCCAAAGATTTTCCACAGGAGACCATAATGGGAGATAGGCTTGCGGAGAGTGAAGGATTCTTTATTGCCCCGTTAAAGACAGAAATCTGTGGCTGCAATTTACTGAACAGTAAGACATGCAAGAAATAAAATTTGTCCAAACACAACAAACAGCAAATGATCCAATCTGGGCACCTATCAAGGGAAAAGAATACTTCAGCTCAACAGCTGTCATGGCAGGACAGGAGCTATTCCTGATGAAAAGCAACCCAACCCTAATAAATAAGTACTTCCTACGCAGAGGCAACAGAAAACAGAGAAGGACATAATAAACACATAGGGACAAGTACTCCTTTGGCACAGGCAAAGACAGATCTGTAATAGGCTGCAAATTACATGGTAATTGTGTATGAGAACGGTGTCTTACAAACTCAAACCTTTGACAAAATCCCAACCAGATCCCACAATCTGTTACCACTCTGCTTAGTAGTTTGTACTGAACTGAAGCAGTAGAACTCAATCTAAAGGGCACAGAACAGTAAAGCAGGCACTCAAGACAGTTCCTGCAAATTTGCTGGAATATTCTGGCTAAGCCAATTCCTCTCCTTGCGCTTGGGTTTCTGTGCCTGTACAGGGAGCAGGCTCACAGCACATTTTACAGAGTATTTTCTATCACAGGAAAGTTTCTTATTCATTAGAGAGTTAAGAAGTATGATACTTCTAGGTTTTTGTATCACATGAAGCATTATTCAGCTTTTTTATTATCTAGTTTGTGAGCAGCAAAAGCAGAATAAATACAGCAAACACTTGACCTGCCCCCTCTGTACAGGACAAAAAAATCCCAAGCACTTGCATTTATGAAAATTCTCTCTTGATCAAAACAATCTGGACTCTTTCCTGTGATTTTTTCATTGTGTGGTAGGGTCACCTGGCAACAGTCAGAGAAAGCAGGAGCTGAGCTTTCTCACAAGCCATGGCTTGGCATGGTTGTGCTTCAGGGGAAGCATTGGAGGGGCCAGGCAGCTGAGAACAAACCTGGTCTTATCCGAGAGGGGGCACTGGTAATACACAGTAGCCAAATCTTCAGGCTACCAAGCACCAAAATGACAGAAAACTATTTTTAAATGAAAATAATTAGGTATATTGTCTTGTTGTTCTAAAAACTTAATGATTTGACAAAATAAGCACTGTATTCTAAACTAACACAGGTAAGCCTTCTGCACTTTTGTATAACAAAGCACATTTCCTAGCAATAGATCTGAAAAAGCTCCCAGATACCAGCATTTGGCCAGCAGTGAGCAGGCAGCAGTTTACTAAATATAGATATCATGGCTGCTGCCCACAGAGGCACTCGATAAACTCTGTGCAGGTTCCTTGCACAGACACCACATGCAATGATACAAAGCCTTTCCATGTCACCCTCTGTTCCCAAACCAGACAGCCTGGAGGAGACATCACTATGAGCACCAAGACTGCTAAAACTGAAACATCAAAGAAAGAAAACCTGGACACAGCAAGTGCTGAGGGACCATGATGAGATTTCACCTTGCAGAGCAGTGTACCTCAGTGTGTTTTCACCAAATACATGGAGCCTCTGGATTTTCCTCTGGACTCCTCCCATGTTCCTCATCCCTTACAGCTGTGGGCTGTGACAAAGCTTATTAAGGCATGAGGTCCAGTGAACATCTACAAAGCAAACTTCTAAGGGAAAACACCAAACATGCATGTCTACAAAAATATGTGTGCTAGAATTTGGGAATACAGACTTCTACCAGCCAGTTGTTAATTTTGGTTCATCTTTCTATGTTGAACTCTGTGGAGCTGATCCTCCCTTATTATCTCCTTTCTTTCTTTTCTTGATGCCTGAAGCCCCTCAGGCCAGAATAATTTTGTTGCCTCCACTGCAGACTGGAACATTTGAGTTTGGCCTGTAAGCAAAAATGCCTCAATCCAGTGCTAGGCATGGGGGCTAGCACTCCTGAGGGGGAGTCAGGAGTGTCAGATTTTACATTAGGCTAGGGGTGACTTAGAAGTGATCATCCAAGCAATTCAGGTGTAAGCTACATATGCCCAATGCTAGTTCTCCCTAGAGACTGCAACATCTCACTCCAAAGTACCTGACAAGGTCCCAAAAGCAAGGCTGCTGTGGAAGATAACAGCGGCCTCATCAGTTTGCCCTGCTCCCAGCAGATCTCAGACTTGGCCACAGAGGAGCTCTTTCATCCTGGGCCTCTGAGTCAGCCCCAGCAGCCTCACTTGCCAAACCTTGCACTAATCAGCTCCAAGTTTCTCTGCTCACCACACAGGAGAATGCAGGAGTACAGCTCCTCACATATAGCCTGAGCTACCAACACCCAGGAAATGTTTAGGTTGTCACGCTGCCATTCAGGAGCTCAGATGTGGATACCCTGAGCAGCGCTCCTGATGTCGGCGGTAGGGATGGCTCCTCCCTGCTGTCAGCCCAAGGCCCCAGAGAGGAGGGAAGGCCGATGATGATTTCTGCCGACAGCCTCAGGCCTGAAGCACAGGTGGGCAGTTTTGATTTCCTCCAGCAGAGGGCAATACTAACATAGGAAAGGAAAAGTAAACCACAGTACGATTGCACTAAAATAAGCAAGCAAATGAATTAAATATCCTGACCGTGCAGCGCTGAACACAGAACAAAGCACTCGGATAGTACATGTGTTCACTCCAGACAAAATGCTTCTGCAGCCTGGCCCTGTTTAGTGAAAGCTTGCCCTACACAAAATTTTCAGATGTTCCAAGTAAGATTTTTACTGTTCTGATTAAAACAGACAAGAGATGGTTTGTATTGGTCACAACAGAAATACAAACAAACCTTTTTTGTTATTCATTAGTAAAGAAACTTTTCCATTCCACAGAACTTTAGTCTGCATATATGATAAGGCCCAAAAGGTCAGAGCTTCATCATCCTCCCTGAACTAGCCTGTTTGATACAGACCATTTCTTGCAGACAAAGAGATAAAATTTACCAGCATTCAATTGTATTTGTAATGGAATTGCCTCACGCTTGTTAGGACCTGAAATTAACTTTCTATGACCAAAGCTGCCACACATATACTCATCACACATTTCTAAACGCTGTGACAGTACTATCTCAATTTGTACTATGATAGCATCCTTCCACAGTAAGTTTGAGAAATTACCTCCTTGTATTTCTTTTATAATATTTTCTCCTCTTTTACAAGTAAAAATCTCTGCTTCTATACCTTTTCCATCCCATGATTTCAAAATAATTTAAAAACATATGTAAGTCTCAGAAGCTTCTCTTACACTCTAGCAAACATCCTTCCTTAGAGACTGGGAAGTTGAGGTACATGATGTGACAGTGGGTCTCCCCTAGGTCATACATATCTGCAATGGAACAAGATGAGAACCTTTTCTGTAGCTTCAGCCTTGTATTTTAAACATTTACCCACGGTACTAATCATGCTTACTGGCACAAGATACCTTTTTTTTTTCTCTGAAGTCATCTATTGTCCTCAGATGATGGAGATGACAGATGGAGAGAAACTGTTTTCCTATTCACAGTGTTCTGCTATTATGTTTATTTGCTTATAAACAAGATAAGATATTTTCTACTCTTTCATTCCTTTTGTTTAGTTTTCCTTTCAAGTAAACAAAAACCACGCAGAACTATCTTCCTAGATTTTTTTAAAAATCAAATAATTTCCTCCATAAGTATTTGACAAGCCAAGTCACACCATGACTGATCTCAATAATTAAAAATAGCATATTACACACAACTCAGAGCTAGCCAAAGCTAAGGTACAGAAATCTGTACACAAAGTGCAGACCAGAAAAAACACATCTTTTTCACCTAGGGAAATGTACCATTGAACTTGCAGATCTTGGCCCAAATTTCTATATGGATGCTTTCTATACGGTGCCCAGCTTCTTTGGACCTCTTTGGAAGTTCCAACACGTGGTAGCACTCAGATGATGCTTCTCTGTAGATATGAGGCTTACTTCTTTCCTGTCTCCCTCACAGCCAGGCAGGGCCAATTCCACCCAGCTCCTTCAAAGGTGTGAACTCTCTCAGTCTATCTGCCCTATGCAATGGTGACCTCTATAAATTATGACCCTGTTTATGGTCATAATTTGTTCTAAGGCAGAAAAAAAATTGTTTTAGGCACAGGGTTAGGTATAGTCAGGCACCAGGAAGAACACACAGTCACAACAAAGCCTATTCTACACAGACACAGAGCTCCTCCCAGTTACAGAACAGTGACAGCCTATTTATCATTACTCCCTGCATCAAGACTGAAAATTAACAATTGCACCACCTGTTGCCATAGATAATTTCTAAGTTATTATCACAAAAGCACAAAAACAAAGGATCCTAAATATCTAGGAAGAAGGTGGTCTGCATTGTGTCCCATGTCTGACAGCTACCCCTAAATGCTTGCCTGAACTTGTCACGTTGACTTTAACATCTCCTTTTCAACATGGGAATAATGACATAACCTCCTTCCCAGCAGTGGCACTCAGAGTTTGAATACTCTAGCTTATTACTGCTGACGTAACATTATGGAAATAAGACACAACATTAAGGACAGACTGGACATGGCACTCAGCACCATGGTCTAGTGGACAAGGTGGTGTTTGGTCATACACTGGACCTGATCTCAGAGGTTTTTCTAACCTAACAGGATTATTATACAATCAGAGTGAAGCAAAGACAGCAGGTATAGCTCTCACAGTCACAAGTGACCACTACACCAGTTTGGCCACCTTCTTTTAAGGTTTGACAGAAAGATCTTTCAGGGCATAGCCACATAAAATTCTGGAAAAAATTTTTACCACTAATACCCCTGAATCCTGCCACCCTGTACTTGTGATCAACACTTTGACTCCAGAAGGCAACTAGAGCAGGGATTTAGTGATAGCACTGCTCATTCGAGTGTGACAGGTTTATTTATAACAAAAGTAACTTCTTATTAAATAAGGTATTTTCCTCCTAACACAAAAGAAAACCAGCCTGTAGCATCAGCACTTTCCCTGCCAGTAAATTAAAGTTCCCTAAGTAAGGCTGTAAGGATAGGATAATTGTGTTATCCTAAGAGAAGCTGAGAGACAACAGCACTTCGTGCACTGCTGTATGACATGGGCTGGAGAGAGAGGAACTGTTCTGTGTCCTCCTGACCCTCTCCAAGCTGACATGTTTGGTCACTGTCACAATTGGAATTATCCTCATTGTCATGCTCCTGCAGCATCAAGCTGTTAATTGACAATGAAGTAGCTGTAAGCTGGAAAAGTGGCTCAGTCTGAGGCCTGGAAACATAACACAGGATATATGGGGGAGCTTCTATGTCACCCAGGAAAGCAAGCAGCTCCTAAAACTAAGTAAGGTGATTGCAGATAACAAGCAGTCAGGAAGCTTTCTGCATGCAGTTCTGCAAATGCATCTTGAGTGAAGTACAGAGCCCATCACCCAACCCCATGCAGGACATAAGCACCCTTCCTTCACAGGGCAGGTATCCTAGAAATGAAGCTGTCACCTGCCACCCCAGAGCTGCATCCTCACACAGTTCAGAGACCCTGACAGCCCTGGAGCTTTCCTACCCATGCTCCCCAGCCCAGCCTGCACACCTCAGCCCACACAGCCAGTGCTCTCTCCAGCAGCCTGATCCCTGTGCAGCACCCCATGCCCACTCCCCAAGGGCCAGTAACACACTGGCCAAGGCAGCCCAAGCCAAGCTCCCACCCAGCACACCCCACCAGCAAAAGAGACTTCACTCAAACATCAGCTGCAGCAGGGAAATTTGAGGGCTGTATTACAACAGGGCATTTCTATGAACAACTCACAGGATCAGTATGATCTTTTCATTTGCGCTTTTTCATCTCCTCTCTGTACAAGATATTTTCTTACAAACCCATTACCATTTCCTGAACAAATACTACCATGTTTTTAAGCCAAATCACTTTCCAGTTTTCTTGTCTGCCTAAACATAGTGAGGCCTCTCTGTACATAATAGATGTATGTTCAATAACTATTTTGAAAACTGCTCCAACCTTCATTGCTTCGAGACAGATCATGCAATTTGTGTCCTACATGTGCAAAACCTAATGCAAAGACTGACTTAATCAGACTCACATTTCAGAAAGCTGAATTCACATATTACCAGGGCTACCTAATGCTAGCTATAAATATTACCTCGAAAGCCATGTTCTGAGTTTCAGGTGAAGAGTACATCCAAAGTCATGGAGGTATCTCATTCTGTGAGCTTCTTTGAGTTTGTATTAAAGAAACAATTATGTTTACACGTATACACAGATATAAAAAGATTAAGTGTTGGATATATTGCCTTAACTCTGGATGCTAAGGCAAAACAATATTTTGAACTACTACAGAAAAGAGATCAACAACTGAATGAAGCTGGAACAAAGGACAGGTGTCCACAGCTAATAAAACACATATCTTAAACAAATATTGTTGAAAGGCTCTTTGTGTAGCCTTTGTCTTTTAGTGTTTTTCTTTAAACTGCCTATAAAGCCAAGAGGGACAAATAGCAGGGTATATTTAAGAAGCATGATTTATTTCCCTTTTAATTTTTAATTTCCCAGTAAAAGTGACAGTGTTATTGCTAGAAACTCACTCGCTCAGGGGCATTTTTGTAGTCTCCAGCTTTGCATGAATTGTCCCTAGAGATCTCAAGTTCCCCTGACTCTCATCTAGTAAACATCTGACTAAACTGCCTATTAGACAATAATGCCCTCCAGGCAAGAGGGGAAAGCACAGCTCTGTTCCTCTGCAGCCTTCTCCCTCCACCCTCCCCAGTCCCAGCATTGCACAGACAATACTGCAACAGCCGTCTGTTTCAGGGGAAAGGTGACACAGGGTGAAGCCTACTTAAATGGAAATTTCTGTTTCCTAATGTTTTAGGCTACTGCTTTTCCTTCCTCTCTGGCTAGCAAGGATAACCCAGACTGGGGTTAACCATTTAGTTCCTGTAGCCCACCGGGCATTCTACAAACTGGCAAATTCAAAGCCCTCTGAAAGGGGCTGAAGATGACACAGCAGGAAACAAATATCAAACATGCCCTGAAAACAAAGAAACCAGCCTTGCATGCCCAGCATTAAATGTTCTCTGGCAAATCCAGCCTCACACACAAAAAGGATTCCTGCTGGCCTCTCATCTGCCAGGGCTTATGTATCAGCACAAGAACCCAGCAGGAAAAAGTCAGAAGGTCTCTCCCCATCTTTTACCCTCTTGCAAAAATAATAGTTCTCCAATGGGCTGAATATTTTCACGAGGAGGGAAAACCCCTGCAGGAGTGAGGACAACAGCAATGATTTTTCCACAGCTCTGAAGCAGTGCATGGGAGATTTATCTGTCAGCAATTCAAGCATTTGCACCCCAAACCACACTTACCATCACCATTCCTGAGCATCCTGGTTCTGGGTGCCTTCCCTCCTTGTGTAGATATGCACTTTCCTTCATTCCTGAAGAGAAGTGTTCCCCACCGAGAAGAGAAGCCTCAAACAGAAAGCTTTAGAATTCGTGATTTTTTTCTTCTTCTCTGCCCTACCTTGCTGGAGAGTATCCAGGATTTACAGGGCTGGGGCTGAATTCTTCTCTCTAAAGTAACAGCAGTGAGGATAAAGGAGCAAGACCCACAAAAGTGAGCTTAGAGTCTAGCTTTCTGTGCCCTGGATGAACCAGGGACACAAATGCTGCATGGAGAGTCACTTTGCTCAACAGAGAAAAGAGAGTGTGCTTCATGCAGCAGGAGCATCTCCAGCTGGTAGCCTCCAAAACAAACAGTACTGGGGATGAAAGAACTGTGCCCTTTACACTGCTCATGCAGTACACACTTGCCATAATCTTCCCAAGACACACTTGCACTAAGCCCCACATAAAGAAAAGCATTTAAGACATCTCAAACTCAGCAAAGTAATATGCATATGCATTACAGTGCAGCAGTTTGGAACTGGACTGGCAGTGAAACAGACTTACTGGATCAGTTATTTTCTATCTGATTTCAATTATTCTGCTATGCAAGGAGGTGAAGGTCACAGAACAATTTAGTGCCAGGGCTGCAGATCGCTCCCAGGTGACAGACAACTAAGCCCTCCTCCCCTCCAGCCCCGGCCTATCTCTGAACTACCCAAGAGCACAGGAGTCTCTTATCAGCTAATGACAGATGCAACTGGGTCCCCAGGATGGGAAAAAAAAAAGAGAAAAGAGGGTCCCCCAGGTTCTGGGAAGGATGAGAGGTTGTTGGGGATATCACTTTTCACGATCTACTACTCTTATTTTTCATTATATTACACAGAACAAACACACTTGGCTATTAAGCAAAAAGGCACCAAGGGACCCAAAGAAGACAAATTAATTCCTGATTTATGAACAGAAAATGCAATAACCATAAGGGGAAATAAGCATATTGCTCATGTACTAAATGATCATTTCATAGACAAAACCGGGAATAAATCCAAGAATGAAGAATAAAAGCAGCAGGGCTGTGGTTGTAGTGTTGGGCATCTAATCCACAAAGGAATATTATGGAGAGCCCTATTAATTCATTTACCTGGAGGAATAACAGTATCACTGGAAAACAGAATACTTGGATTCACTGTAGAGCAGGGCTAACCCAAGCCAAAGGTATTCATAATCTTAATATCAAAAACAACTTTGGATGTATGTACATATACTTAAGCATGACTACATGTAAGCATAATGTTTTTAACCTCCCATAGCATCTTCTGCTTCTCTAGTTCTCACCCTCTCACACCTCCACCAGTGAATCAAAATCCTGTTTACAGCCTTCTATTACTCCATGCTCACTTCCACATACAGATCTACTACAGGGACCCTGCAATTCTACACCAAGGCTGAGCTATGCAAAAATTAAGTGTGATCTAACTAGATAGAGCTAAGTGCCAGGTAAGCAGCACAGGGATCTGGGAAAAGTACTTAGCTCTTACAGCTGAAGGACTGAATAAGAAAGAACTCAGGGCTGAGGAAATAGGAACTACATCAGTCTTACCTGTGTCAGCCATGGAGAGACTGTCACACAGTAAGAATATTGAACAGTACCAGTCCCAATACAGACCCCAAAGGGACACCACTTCTTACTGATCTGTATTTGGATATCTATATCTTGACTGCAACCCTTTGGATGCAGTCATCTAGTGAACAGTCCACCCATTAAATCCATATTTACTGCTTCAATCACTGAAAACCTTTTAAAGCTAAAACAAGAAAAGAGGCAATTAAAAATAGTGCAAAACACTGACTTCTATATCATATTTGAAAATCATTTAGAGCTGGCATAGCCCAGCAGGAAAGATCCTTTGGGCCACATCTGCAATGACCTCACCTCTTTCCTAGAAAGATATTAAAACAACAGTGTTATATAGCACCAAGGGAATCAAATCAGATGTGGGTATCAACTCCACATCTGCTCTCTTGTCCCTAGGTCCTTTCAGTAGCCTTTAATACCCCATCCTGGATCCACACCTGTCCTCAGACCATAGCTCCAGCCATGCTGAATACAATTATTGTAATTGATGTGCTGCTTTTGTTAAAACCACAGTATCAATAAATGGGAGTAAAACAAGCTGCTATAGAAGATGCAGGAAATTTATTAGAATGAACGTATGCAGTGGCTGGCATAATAACTGTTGATGGCCATTTCATAAATCACAGCTGGATTCTTTGGGAGACTTGTAACTCCCAGGCAGCTTCTCTCATAAAATAACAACAGTATGAGGAAACAAATGACAAAGTGCTGCTAAAGCCAGTGAAAAACCTTTGTTATGCCGGTCACAGCCTCAAAACCTAACAAAAATCCATTAGCCAAAGTTACCAGGCTTAGAATCAGCTAAAAAACTACCAGGAAATTTCACACAACAAGTTCTCTTACCTTTTTTTCCAAGCAGCCAGTCACAACTCAGACCTCTAACAACTCACACCTCTGACCTCTCAAGGCCTGAAATTTTAGGAGAATCCGGAAGTTTTAGAAAGAAACCAGCAATTCAGAAAGCAACCCAGTACCCTCTTCAAAGCTTACCAAGCACTTCAGAAGTGACCAGTCCTTGCAACAATACCACACACCTAGCCAGCACATTAAGACTGCTGCACCAACCAGAGCAACTCAGGGCACTGAGGGAGCTATCACAGCACATGGCAGACCTGTCAGTCCTGGTGGGACTGCGTGCAGGGCTGTGGAAAATGACCCAAAAGCACAGCCATGGGGCTGAGCAACTCAACCAGGGAAACGTCATCCTGCAGGATCATCTAGAAGCATGTTTTAATCTTCTCCTATGGCAACCCTGCAGCTTGGCTGGCAGACTCTTTGCAAGAGATCAGAAGCAGAAATGCCATACCGTTTTGCTTGCCCCATGTTCTCCACAGGGCACAATGGTCTTGTTACAGGCCTCTGTCCCAGCACTCCCTAAAACAGAAACAGGGTGGTGATGTCCTGGTCCATTCCCTCTGGCTTTTGCAAAAGTCCGGGATGGGCAGGGTCCCTGATTACAAGATACTGGTAACCAACTATTCCATGTTGATCCCATGGGTGAACTGACAAACCAGGGCATCAGTTCGGCCTCTTGTCTTAATCTCTAGAGCCCTTACCTGTTGTGCACCCCCATTCTCCCATACTGATCTGTGGTGTCTGATCCCTGTCAGTGGTGATGAGAGGACAAGGAAATGGCCAGAAAGGGATGTACAGATAACAACTGCTCCATGTAAATTTATAATGGCAATAAACAGGATTTATTTTTATGATGATTTATTAACATGCTTATAAATGTATAGACTAGCCTGCAGCAGCATTCCATTGTATTAGAGGTTGGTGCTGCTTGCAGCTGGCATTGATAAATAGCCCCTCCTATGCAACAGGCTCCAGAGACCTCGTTATGCTGTTCGCCCTTTAGGGCACTGCACTGCTTTAGGACCAGGTCTGTGCACTGCAGCCTTACAAGCTGTAGCTGCTACATCCCACTTCCAAGCCTTCTCCTTTCCATAGGGTACTGCCGGCAATCTCTCTAAGCTTATGCTGCAGGTTGAGGATCATGGCCAAATCTCATTTCGTTCTGTAGTCACAAGCCAGTGTCCTAACTTGAGGGGTCCATGTCACACATGACCAGTCTGGCTGGCTGGCTCCATGAGAGCCATGCAAGTATTCCCAAGTGTGCAACACTGTTCACCATGCTGCAAAACACTGGCCAACCCAGCAAGACATGAACTTGCTCAGGGCTGCCTGTTTCTCCAGCAGGTGTTACAATAACATTACTGTTTTGGTACTTAAACTGCATCTTTAATTTAGGAACCCCAGAATGCTTTTTAGCGGCGTCATTATCCATAGCTTTCCTTGCTTCATATGAAGACATAATTCACATAAATCCAAAAAAAGTGCAAGTCACAAAATAGGAATGGGAAAAATTTTTTTCAGTAGATCTGCAGTTAGGATCTTTCTAGATTATCCTTCAGTATATTTCAAAGCCAAAAAGGATGCAGAGGTCAAGGTGCATACTCTGAAAATCTCACAGCACTTAACCACCATGATCTTAATCCAGTTTTATAAACCTTTATCCATGAAAGTGAGGCACAAGACTGGGAACTCATTTAGCCAAGGTCCCACAACTGTTTAATGTCATTTAGTTTGAAAACACCCTGAGAAAGATAACCAACACCACCAATGACTTTGTTGTTACAAACAAAAAATTCCAGTTAACAATAAAAAGCTCAGGAACTAACTGCTGTAATTTTTTATTTACTCGCTAAGCAATGAGACCATACATCCCACTACATCCCTGATAAAAGGGCCTTTTGTTATTTTGGGGCTTTTTAAAATAATTTTTGTTCAGAGATCCAAGGTATGAAAGAAATTTACAATTTCATTAAGGCAAGAGCAATAGGCAACAGTTGCAACAGAAACACCACGAAAAAGGACACAGTAAATAATGATGCGTATATATTGACAGAAAAAGTAAGTGTTGATGCCACAGGCTCCCTCCCAGGTGGTTAGTTTGTGACATTTGCATGTTGAGCACACTCCTGACATCCAGTGTGTAACTCTGGCCTAAAAGCTGAGGCTCCAGAGGCAGTGGCTATAGATGCTGTGTTCCTCATACAGCCCCAAAGAAGCAATCTGTACTCATTCAATAATAAATAACTAATAGATTTGATCAGGCTTCAAAGTGCTCAGTCTTTAAAACCATGCCCATTTAACTTGAACTCTAATCCCTCTGGTTTGTTTTTTTTCTTTCTTTCCATGATGCTTGCTTTGATGTCAAAAGCAGAGGAATAAGGGCTTCCAGTACCCCTGTCATCAAGGTAATAGATGTGATAGGCTCAGGCTTACCACTGACTAGGTTATTGATTAAAATTTGTCAGAAGACGCTTTGGAAAGGCTGCAAGAGGCTTCAAACAGGGCGGGGGGAGGGCAGGAAGAGAAAGTAAAACGTATTTCACTCCCAGAAGTGTATTTCAAATGACTGAAGGTCAATTATCCCAGCAATTTACAGCCAGTCTCAACAATTTGGTTTGATTAGAGCCTATAATACAATAGGGGAGTTCTAATCGCTCTATCTTCCCTTCTTTGGCAGAAGGTTTCAATGGCAGAAATAGCAGAAAGCACAGGGCACCTATACTGTGGAATAAAGCATCAAACAACCATTTGTCCATGGATCTTGGCAAGTTCAGACTTAGAAAACCTGTTAACTAGAAGGCACTGCAGAAGGGTTTAAAAGCTTGAAGGACTGGGTTGGTGACAAATCAGCAAACAGGAGAGAGATGCCTGAATCATCAAGAAGATAACTTGATTGGTGGGGATTATCAGTTATTGGAGGGAGAGAAACAGATTTGGCAGCTGGAAAGTAGGTTTGTACAGAAAAATTGATCATTTCACACAGTCTGTTCTTCTCTTACAATCTCTCTCACCTTCTGCACTGGCCTGCCAGAGCCATGATGTCTGCCTTTCCCAGGCCAAATCTCCACTGCCAGAAAGCAGAGCTTTGCTGTTTTTCCACTGCCACCATGCTGTGCCACACACCCAGCCTGATACCATCTTCGCCACCAATATCCAGGCTTCTCCAAATTTTCCAACTGGTTGCTTTAACTACTCTCAAGGCAGGTAGTAACAATGGGTAACATGTTCTGGATGGGTAAAGCAGGACTGCTATTCTTAGCAGCGACCAGACACACTGAAGGATTGTGAGTTGGTATGTTATTTGCATCCAAGATCACTCTGAGAGGGTTGGTACTTTCCTGCTACCCAGGCAAAGCATTCTCATACACCCGTGTCAACCTTAGAAAAGCCAATTCATGCCTCTGCTTTGTCTAGTGATTACTGCAAAACGTGCATGCATCCTGCCTTCCAAACTGGCGGGGTTATAAACCTGTTAGAAGTGCCTCTGCCTGCCCCTGTGCTAACAGGCTGGTGAGAATTTTCTGTTCATTCTTTCATCTCATAGGTTACCAGCTGCTCACTTCACTGCTTCTCAGTGCAAACAAGAACTACCAAGTCTTTCTGACCCAGAGCACACCAATGTTTGATTTTAAATTGTTTCAAGCTTCTATTCTCCCAAATGCACAAAGCTGTCTTCATCCCACAGGGGAGCAGAAGGGTTAAAAGCCCATCCTCATTCTCCTTGATGGAGGCCATCCAGCCATGACCCTGGTTGAGTGGCAGACACATAGGAAGTAGATTATCAATAACTCTTTTTTCTACTTTCTTTCACCCTCTCTCTATACAACGTCAATGAGCTGGAAAATGAAAGGAATAATGCAGGTTTAAGAGGCCAATAATTAGGTCACAGCTGATCTCTACTCAGATCAGCTGACAGCTGGTGCCTATCCTGCCTGAGTGAGCAGGGGTTTTTCAGGACTCACAGGTTTAGGCCAACCTCCCCTTCTCCCTTCGCTCTATTTCTTTGTCTCCACACTCCTGAAAAGCAAAAACTGACAAGTGTAATGCAAATGTACTAGGTTTCCATCCACTGGAGTTTACAGGGAGAAATTACTTTGCTTGCTTTTGTCGTAAATTACCTTAAATCCTCTTCCCTGCTGCCTCACCACCACTGTGGCAGACCAGCATTACAGCCTGAGTTACTGCTTCTGTGTTGTCCCTTTCCTCCTGCAACTCCATCCTGCCCATCCCCTAACATAATCACAATGTTTGCTTGTTTTAGCTTCCATAATCCTGTTGTCTTGCAAATCTCCTCACCATAATCCTGCTTTTGTCTGTCAATACAATTTGTTTGCAGTGGGGAGGAAGGGAGGTGAAATGTTGCTTGGAACACAGAAAGCTTTGGCTGCTATATTTCAAAGCTCTATTCGTTTTCAAACACACCCTGAGAGCTTGGCACTGCTGTCCACAAAACATCTGAGAAGGGTGCCACAGCCTCCAAAATGAAGAGTTTGCTGGGTCAAACCAGTGGCTACTACAGCATTAATAGCATGACAGAAGGATGTGCTGTTTTATGTACCTGCACACACTAGAGGGAGAGCAGGCAAGAAAAGAAAGTAGAGAAGAAGAAAGAAGCTCCACTTTGCCTTGTCAAAGAGCTTGCACTGTCAATTTTATCTGGATAAAGCAGTGGCAGAAGCTGCAGAGCAGGGCACTGCTGTAGGCAGTGACACTCAAGGGATGGGATAACAAAGCCTGTACCACTCACACACTAACAGAGTGGTAATGGGCAGACACACAAACTAGTAATTGATTGGTAGGAGCTGTGGCAATTCTGTGTGTTTGCATGAATAAAGAATCAGCTTAATCAGACTAATTCCTTACAGTCAAAACACAACATGGGCTCCAGCACTCACAGCAAAACTCTGTTGCACCAGCCAAGTTTCAAACCAGAACAAAGCAGCTAAGAATTTCACCCAATTTGGATGCAAAACTGAGTCAGGCCAAGTGCCCAGAAAACTCTTCTGAATTCAGACAACAATCAGCTGAAAAAGAACAACAAATCATGAAACTACAAGATGCTCATATGATTTGGGGTTTGTTTGCAAACATTTCAAAAGAGATATAGTACCTGAGCAATTTGCTCCTCAAAAACTGCTGAAGTGGATAAGAAAAGAGGGGAATGCATGTCGCTCCAAGAGTGAAAGGAAACCTTAAGCAATGCTTTCAGGAGATTAAGAAAAGTATCATTAACACCCCTTTCCTTATGTCAGTACCTCAGGTCTCCTACTAAAAAAGAAAGTATTAAAGCATTGCATCCAGAATATCCCTCCTCCAGGGGAAGTCTGGCTCAAGCTCTTTGCAGAGAAAAAGGATTTTTGGATTTACACTGAGCTAAGCTTGAGACTCAAGCACTTGGGATGCTCAAAGCATATTCAGATCAAGCTGCAGACATTGTTCATCCTGAACTTCCCATTGCAGGCCTTACTCTACAAAAGTTTTTTGTTCTTTTTTCCCCCAAAATGCATCATCTCAACGAGTACATTCTGTGTAGAACTGCTCGAGTTTTCGCTACCATCTATGTAACCTTTCGATTTCTGTCTTTAAGGTTTATTTGGAATATTAAGTTTTAAGTCAATTAAGCATATAGTTCAATTTATTGGATTTGTTAAGGCAGAGGAAATACACAGAACCCATAAATAAAACAGACCATCAAAGACCAGAAAACATTGTAATAAACTTCTGCTCTCTTGATGCAACATGGACATGATTACCAGACTAAATGTTACTAATGCAGAAAGAATGTAGGAAAGGTATAAAGACTCTAGGAAAGATGCTTTATGAAGACGTTTATAAATTCACATGAGGACAGTAAAAGAGTGGACTCATGCTATGGGATGAGCCAAAACCAATGCTGCATAACCACTGCTGTCCCCAAAAGGATAGGACTTTGAGGAAGGAATTATATGAGGAGCTTGAAGCAGCATCTGGGACAGTAAGGAATGCCACTAGAGCAGGAGCAGTCCCTTCCCATACTACTTTCAAGTACATCAGGAACCTGTTATTCACCAGTTTATTCTAGAATATGTTGTGGTTTGTCTTCCTTTAAGTGGGAGAGCTCCTTTAGCTTCAGCTAAAGATAAATATATTCACTCATACTCATCCAATAACCTCCCCCATCAAGACTTCCAGACATAACTTTTATCAGCAAGTTTATCCCCCTTTCATATACCTATCCTCACCTACCCAGGAATTCATGGCATTTATCATCTCACAGCAGTGTATCACACTCCATTTAGTTTCTGAGCAGTCATCATCTAAAGATATGCAGCTCGACGTTGTGTGTCTTGAATCAAATGGAGTATTTCCAGACAAGTCACAGTATTTCACACTTATTTGGTTCAAAATCTAGTATAGATTCTTCCACCTCCTGTGGTAGGCCAACTAGCACTATTGTGCCCAGTGCAGAGATGTAGAAGTTTGGGTCAGAGTAGGGAAGAAGCTCTTCCTCTAGCTGCATCAGAGTTGGTAACCAAGTGATAAGTAAGCACCTGATCCTGGTTAGTGATTTTTATTGTCACCTACAATACTCTCTCTATACTTGAGGATATATACAAAACCTCCCTCAGAGCTCACAGTTTAAAACACTGTCATGTAGAAGAAACTTTCTCCTCAAAGGTAACATGCTTAAATGACCAAAAAAATACCACTCTCTCTGAGGTGGAGAATACCGCACCACAGGAGATGAATCACCAATGCCCCCATTCCACACATCCAGAGCGGCTTCAAATCTCATCCAGACCCCTGGTGTGCAGAGGCAGCAGTGACATGAAAAAACACCTGCTGGAGCCAGGTCTTCCTGTCATGGATGGCACAAATTATACTGCAATAAACGAGGTCTGAGTGGTTTGTTTACAAAAGGGCCCTTAATCTAATATTTCTTTAATACTTAGGTTCCTAATACTGGTTTACAAGAGGCATCTGTCCTGGTCCTGTCCAGGAGAGCTATTTTTGCTGTAGGTGTGGGAAGACAGAACCTGGAGCTGGGTGTGCATGTCTAGGAATTCACTCTATACCACCTCACACCAACTACCAGGGACAGAGGTGAGGAACTATCTGGCTTTGGGGAGGAAGGAAGTGATTTTTCCAGTGGGGAACCTGTCCACTCTTGTTCATTGTCTCTGGCTCGATGAGCATTTTTTTTTTGTGTGTGAACTGCTCTTTTTTTGTATACTTTAGTTATTAATATTGTTGCTGGTACTGTTCATTTTCTTATCTCATTGCTGTTTTCATTAAGTTGTTTTTATCTCAACCCATGATCTCTGCCTTTTCTGTCTCCCATTCAGGGGGTTTGTGGTCTTTTCAGTGGGTGTACTAAGCTGGATAATATCATTCTAAACCATGGCAGCATCCTATTCATGTAAGATCTGTAAACCTGCACCACCAGCCTCCTACTTCCTCACGCTTTACAACCCTAATTACCCCCACCTAGGATTCCAATACAATAAACGTGTCCAGTTTCGAAGTTTGAGGAAGATCAGCTTCTCTCCTCCACATCTTCTCACACAACACCCACGCCTCCCTTACATTTTCCCATGGCAGAAGCTTGTGTGTTTCAGAGGTCCATGCATAATTTCCTCCTCATGATCAGAAGCAAAAATCAACATAAAGCCATGAGACAAAGAGTGTTTTAAGGAACTTGCCCCTCCTTCCCTTCCACCCACAAATCTGTTTGTACAAGAAGGAAGATGGTGAGGTTTGATTGCAGGATCATCCTGCGAGCACTTGCTGAGGACTGTTGAGCTCTTCGAGCCCAGGCACACAGTGCTGAGCAGCAGCTGTGAATAGTGCATCCTGCATCTAACACTGACAGCGAGGAAAAAGGATTAAATCTACAACTCCATCCACTCCTGTGTATTCTGAGGCATTTTGAAATCAATGTAAATCTTCCATATCATAGAATGCAACCTTCACCTACTTTGAGAAATGGCAGCTGATCAGTTACAATATACAAGAGTTCAGAGCACGGGAGAGAAGGGTTCTGCATGGAGTGGAGAACATAGGCAGAGAAGCACTAAGGGAGGTGATAAAGGTGCAGAAATTACCAAGACAGAAAATCTAACAATCACTATTAAAAATGTGATATTTAAGTCAAAGAGCTCAGTTTTATACCCAGGCTGAAAGCAATTATGGGAAGACATCCTTCTTCCAATACTTTATCAAAAGTTGTACATAGAAATTGGTATCACCCTTGACTTCTGGCAGATGCATTTTTCAAGACTCAGTAACAGCTAAGCCCTCACTTCTGAAATGTCAAAATTTATGATCAGAACAGTGCCTGACCTTAAGTTATCCAAAATACAAGAGATAAATCAAAATTTTGTTGGATTGTTTTAACAATCCATATATCCAAGTTTACTTCTGTACCTGTTTTACAACTGCTGACACCTTTGAGTGAAACAATCCCCACTAGATCAGTGTAGCTCATGACTTTTCAGTTCAGAAGACATGAGGCTGAAACCCTATAAATGCATCAGCAGAAGCCGCTTCAGGTTCACTGCTGCATTAGACTGGATATAACTTGCTCTGTAATCCACTTAACTGGGACATGCTTCCCCAAGGAAGTATGTTTACCTACCAGATTCCACAAGGAATTGATATAAGCCAGCAACACTTAATGGCAATAACCACAGTATAACAGAGACATTAATTCTGCTCTTTGGGGACAAAATGCATCTGTTAAGGAAATTTTACTAAGACCTGCCAATGCATAATGTTTACTCAAGATCTCTGCAGGCTTACATAAGTTAAGCATTTTCCTAACTGGGACAAACAGTCGCTCCAGGTGCAACATTCAAGCCTGCAGTTTTGCTAAGACTGCACGACTTACATTAAAGTAGACAAGGATTTCAGGTGGTCCATAGCTGCCAAGCAGCTCTCGGAAATTAATAATCTTTACTCCATTAGCATCTCTTCTACTTCCCTGAAACGAGCAGCAGCTCAGACATTGACTCCAACAGGAGGAAGCTAAGCTTTTATTTTTCCTTATTTATCTCCTGCTCCCTTTTTGAGACACAGAAGGTTTCAGTAAGTGTATGTTACAATAAAAATGCCAACAACATTGCTGGGAATTTTTATTTTCTGCAGAGCTGTGAAACTGAGCATGTACTTCAAATTCTCTATCAAACCATTTATGTTGGGACATCTCTCACCCAGCTGGGAAACTGTCACTGCAAACAGCAATGATGATCTGGACTGTGATGCCCTCTCTTATGAATCCCAGGAGGAGTACAAAAGAAACACAAGTGTAATTAGAGACCTTCAATATACCCAAGAAAGTAGGTTTGGGTGTGGGGGAACATTAACAAGCCAGCACACAGCAAGCTCTGATCCAAATACAGTGTTCCACTGTTTGCTTCTCCACTGTGTTTTCTGCACTAATTCACAGCCACTGTAACATCAAGACAAGCTTCCATATGCTTCATTTACTGACAGTAATTAATTTCAGCCTCTCCCCACATACACATACACATTCATTTTATCTGACAAGCAAGTCATGAAAAGCAAGTCCATTCTCATAGAAATACAGGGCAGCTACCAGAGGTTGCCTTTCCTCTTAGCAAAGAAAATCTAATTGGTGCATCTACTAAGTCACAATGCCTCTCTCACCCTCCACTCTTCACTTTGCATCCCCTGCCCAAGCTTAGGTCTGTTGCTTCTCACAGGCTTCCCCTTACACCAGAAAATGATTTTTATTAAAACACTTTATTACAGATGAAAAAGGAATAACTGGCTAGAGAAAAGTCTGGGCACCCATCTCGTTGTCAAAATAGTGAATCTATTAATGATCATGAGGAAAGGAATAAATGTTTTAAGAGGCTTAGCAAGTAACTCAGAGAAGCACGGCCTCTACCCTCCTGCTCCCCCCTTACTCACTGACAGTTTAACCCATACCAGCAAGGCCAGTAAATTAAAAAAAAAAAAATTAAAAAAAAAGAAGCACCAGGTAATTGATCCCACTTTAAAATTCTTTATTAGGAAGAAAACTAATTTTTTTTTTTCTGAAATCCACTTTTAACTCACTTGTTCTCATGCCTTCCGCAAGCTGCTACTCTGTTATTATTCTATGGCAGTATTATTTATGATCTCTTTGCTACGTTAGTATTCTTTTATGAAATTTGGTAACTGTGTTTTTAGTTCTCCAGCATGTCTCAGTATTGAGGTGGGTGAGAGAAGTAACCATGTGATGCTGACAGAAGATATCACAAGTCAGCAACTGAAATCTAGACACAACTACCTCAGAGCTGAAGTCACCATTACCTAATCAAACTAAATCTTCACAAAACAGCCCAAGTGCAATGTGTATATCTTAAAATTTTGACAAGAAACAAAAGACAAAAATAATACAAACTTTGAAAACTGTTAACCCAAATTTCACTATATCACACAGGTAGAAAAGAGGGGCCCAAAATGTCCTCAGCAGACACAATGATGCCTTGCTTGTCAGTCAGGATGAGACACCTAACTGAAGAAATAATAAATACTTTAATTTGCTATTATCACAGAGCAAAGAAACACAGACTTACCGACATGTACTTCTTTCTGCCATGCCAAATGAGTGAGAAAAGAGATATGCACATGAAGAAGAGTCTTGAGTTACAGATTCACTGTATCAACTGAGAAACCAAGAACCAAATCTAGTCCCCGCCACCTACCAGTCACTAGGTCCCTTTCTCTCAGGGGAAGATAATGGTATGCTTGAATTTTCTTTAGACACACTATTTTTCACTTTCTTGACTTTTATATAACAGCCAATCTATGCCTTTTTCACTCTTTGATGATATTTTGAAGAGTCACTGCTATCTGGCAAGAGTAAAGCCTATTCTGCCCTCCACAAGCCACATCCAAATGTCTTCTCACACTAAACAATGTGCCCAGTTCTAACAGCAGCTATCCCTCTGCCAATCTACCTACTCTTCTTAAAACATCTGAAAAACAATTAATTCAGCTGAAGAGTCATTCCTTTCACCAAACAGATGAGAAAACCAAGCACAGAGCACCTTCAATCAATTTTTCTCATGTATTCCTTACTTTAGCTGCTTTCTTTTAGAGCTGTCCAATATAAGACAGCTGGAACTCAATTTTCACAGCATTCTCAATGTATTAAAAAGAAGCATTAAAGCCATGTAGGAAACAAAGATCAAGCCCAAACTTAATAGCCAAAGTCATTGACTACTTCTAGTCTGAGATCTGACAGCAAGTCTGTAGAGAAACTGGGAATAAAGTTCACAAGTACTGAAGTCCTCATTAATGACTAATCTACCAAAAATATCAATTTCCTTCAAATTTCTGAAATTTGCTGCACTATGTCCAACACTTTGAATTGACACAACACTGTCTTTGGGATTTAACCTGTAGGAAAGGCATTGTACATGTGAACTTATTCTTCATATTTATAAAGAAAGAATTAATCAGCCAATGGTTTAAGATATGACAGTCCTTCTCACAAATTCAGCAATAGAGAAGTGAGAATCAGAACATAAGTAGCTATTCATCCAAAAAAGGAGCATAAAGGTTAAACATCTCCAGCTGAGCCTCACACATAGAAATACAAACCTAGTTGTCTAGCACATGATAGCTGAGAAAATTCATGTCCCTCTTTTTGGGGCCATCCCACAAAATAGCTGACCCATGTGCATTGATCTGCCCTTTTTCTGCTACAATATACACAAGATGAAAATCCTTTTGGCTGACCATTTCTTAGCTCCACAGTTCAGTACTAAGGAAAATGTACTTCTTGTCTGTAGAGCAAATGGTTATAATACAAGAACTAAAGGCAGGAACTGGCTTAAGACGGAATTCCCTGACCCCTCCAGAAAATACCCATCAAGAAAAAGCTGAACCATGAGGACACAAAACTGCCACGCTTTTCCCACTTAGTCAAATCAGAGCATCAGCCATGGACTCTCATAACTAGATCTTCTCGCAGTTGTTAAGTTTTCTACAGAACATATTATACTGGCACAGCAGATTATGTTGGTAAGACTTCTTAAGCAGATGTTAGTGTGGATTTATCCCAGGTATGCAGGATCAAAAGGGCAGCTTTGCAATACAGGAGAGGAAAATGGCTACCAGATAAATGGGACAACAGCACGTCTGACAGCTACTGCAAAAGCTCTTGAAAATTTCTTTGGTCCTTGTCTGCCAAAAAAGAGATGATGGTCCCTTTCATTCCTATTTTCTACACCTTTTCTCTGCCTTCCTACCCTGTCTCAATTCCAGCTTTTCTGCCCATACTATGTTTTTTTCCATTTGTCCTTTCCCTCTTATCTTCTCTCATAAAGCAATTACCCTTGTTTTTCTCCTTTATTTACTTTCCAGCAAGTGAACAGCAGCAGTGGCGCCTGCTTTGCACGCTGTGACTCCATTCCCTGTCTTCATTTTCCTCCCAGCTCAGGCTCAGCAGTTCCACCTCAGTGCTGCTCTCCTGAGACTCCCACAGCAAGAAGCAGCCTCAGCTCTCAAGCCTCAGTAGATTAGGGAACATCATGGAAGGGAGGCAAGTGGACACTGCAAGGGGAGAAATGTGTCACACCCACTGCAGTCAGCCATTCTGAAGGTCATAGCACAGAATCCTCCCCTCTGCCTGCCAACTTGGTGCTGTCACTGGTATTGTGAAAGCCTCTGAATGAGGGACCGATATTCCCTGCAAGCCACTACTTCCTTAAAATAGGGCCAAGAAAATGAGTAAGCTCAGCTAGGAGAAAAAAATAAATTTGGAGGAACAGTCAAGCTCTCAGCCAGTACATGCTGACAGTGAGAATGAAACATGGGAATGGCAGACCAACCACGTGCTAAATGTCTCACTTAAATACCTCATATCCCTAAAGAAACAGTATGATAAGAATGGGCCCTGTCAGCTCAGGTCTCCCCCATCCCAGAGCATTTATCCCATTATAGAGAAAAGAACTGAGCACACTGTGCTGCCAATACACACCTGGCAGTGTCCCTGGTGGAGGGGCACACTCAGCCACCTTTCCTATTAGGACATGACCAATACACACAGCTGTAAGTCAGGCATTGCACAAACAATGAATAAAAAGACATGTTGTTCCAAACAACATGTAACTAAAATATAAAGCAGGATGCTGCAGAAATACAGAGGACAGTGCATACCAGACTGATGCATTTTCCATATAGTGGCTTGTTTTCCCTTCATTATTTCATCCTCATTATGGACATTAATCAACTGGAATAATGGAAAAACTCACTGGCAATGTGATTACCTCTACTCATAGATTTACTCTTAAAATTATCCTCCCTTGCAAACAGCTTACACAGCTCCTCCATGTAGCACACCTACTGCTGTCAGATATATTCCTACTCTCTCTCTGGCAATTTCTGATGCCAATTCATTGTGTTCTGTCTTGGCTTTAATTACAACTCCTGGTGCTCAATACACTGGGGACAGGGGAGGCACAGGTGGGCAGGGAACACGTTAAGTATGTCTTAAGCTGAAGGCCAGAAACACACCCAAACAGAATCAGTGACTGCTACTGGAAACCATGCCCAAAGTGACCCATTCACTGCTCCAAACCAATAGCAGAGCCAGTGGTGGGATATATGAGCTCAGTTTCAGCTGCATCTTTACTGTCTGTGCTGTCTCTACACATCAGTGAAACTTCCACATCTCATTACTCTGTCAATTTCAAAACAATGTTCTGGAGCTCACAAGGTGTGAGCTGTAATCAAGACCTCAGAGATTTCTCACAGATAGCAGAACAAGTTGAGAATTATTAACTCCCAAAACTGTCCCAAATTGCTTGAAAATTTATAAAGTAACTCAAACCAGTCTCCTGAATCACCATCATAATCTCTTCTTAGACGTTCCCTATGCAGCTGCTGACCAAAAATGCATTGCTACTCAGGAAAAATACCTGGTAAGTTCCCAACAGCAAACCATATACTGGCCAAGTTCATGGCCAGTACCAGTTTCAACTAGTTGTGCAGTTCTCCTGGCAAAATTCTGATCTCAAGCTCAGCACTGAAATCACTTTATTCTAAGAAAAATCAACACAAGAAAGATATGAAAATGTAAGAAAAGGGGAGAGAAACAAACAGGGGCAGTCAGAACTTGCAAATTATCATGGACAAAGGACAGTCTCAAAAAAGGAGTAATTCAACCATGTCGAACACCTTTCCTCCTAATCAGACAAGAACACCCTCATCAGCTGGGGAGAAGGCACACAGCCAAAAGCAATTCAGAGACAGGAGAAGGTTAAGACACCAAAGCAGTCAAAACAGCTGCAGGTATTTGAACATTTTTGGCCAGGTCATTACATATTGTAGAAAGGTGGCCTTAACAGAACTACAGATCCTACCTCTGTCATTTTGAAACAGTAAATTCCCTTCACCCTTATCACTGACTTGCCAAAAAAAGTGAACTTGAAAATGTAAGTCTCATGTACTTTGCCTATGCCCTTTCATAATGGTTGGGTAAAATCCCAAAACTAATGAATTCAGAAATTTTTTTTGTCATTGAGGTGAATGGAGCCAAGATTTTACTCCTAGCACCTTTAGAAGTTACTTACTATGCTATCTATTATCACATCCCTAAATCTGTTTCTCCACTGTCTTTTACCTGTAACAGACATTAACAATGGTATAACTGACAAATAACTGTATTTCCTTCTCTTTTCACTATTGCATAGCACTGACAAGCAACAGCAGAGCTCTGTGAGCCCCTCACACCAGGACAGAAAGGAAATGCTCAGGGTCGTATCACACTGGCAGAAACACACATACCACTGAACTCAAAGCATCAAGAGGAGTTATAAATAAAGACTGACATGTGTTGACAGAGATGCAAATAATTGGATTTGAAGAACCTGTACCTAGCCCATGGCAGATGCTAAATACATTTTCATCAAGAATTCACCAAACTCTCCTGGACATTAAAAACAAAAGGATGAGGGATACATGTCATTTATCACATTTTGAGGCCCATATCCTGTCAGGCTAGGCACCAAACAGAGTGGAACAAAAAGATGGTCTTTTCTGCATACAGCTTTACTCTCAGTAATGTTTTGGGTACAGATGGCATGTTTCTGATAATAGGCACAAAAAGACTGACCAATCTCTGAGACCTATGGACAGCAGTAACAGGAACCAATCTAAGTCTTCCACTACAGAGAAAAAGTTGCTGAGCAGTTCCTGCCCAAGGGAAGAGAAGGGAAAGAATGAAGAGACAGGCACAAGCCCTGCAAAACCAGCCTGCTTCTGTCATAGCTGCCAGACACGCTGGAGCAGATGCTGGGGAGCACACAACTGCTGGCAAGGGCTGGCAGCAGTTGTGGCAGTACCTCACTTAGTCTGCTCGTGTGCCCTGAATTCTGCCCCAGGAGTGGCAGTCTGGCTTTCCCAGGCCCTGCCAGGGGCACAGAGCCGCTGTGCTGTCTCCCAGCACCCCAGCCCCACAGAATCTCACACTGGCCAGACTTAGCCCTACTCTGTGGCCATAAATATAGCAGTCCTTCAGGACAGAGACAGCTCTCCACACTCACACAATGCAATCATTAAGTATGTGCCAATTAGATAATGTGACGTCAAAAGCGAGGGTTCAGAAATGAGCAATATGAAAGATGAATAAGCTGAAGGGACTGATTTATAGAAACATTATCAGGAGGTGGTTTTTCTGCTTCTTGCCTAAATTTGTCTTGAAAAACAGGATTACATAAACCAATAGCAATGTAGAGTCAACTCTGACTTTTGTATCTGAAATTAGACCCAAACTTTTCAAGGCTGCCCCTGAAAAATTATTACAACTCTGCATGCAAAAGACAGTCAAATAGCTCAGAAGTGACTTGTGCTGGCAGTTTTCCTGACTACTAGGAGGAACTGCTTGCCCAGACTACACATGAAAAAATTAGAATATTGACCTAAAAATGTTCAGTTATTTTATTCTAAAACAGCTCCACTCAATTTCAGTTACAATAAGAGCTTTCATTAAAAGTGCTGAAAAGAATACATTATTAGACTATACAATTTTGTGTTGTAAACTCAGCCTCCTATTAAGCTACTTCTCCACATTGTGATGAGAAAACTACAATTTTTACAAGGTTTTTCCATGGGGTTTTAGATTTTTGTCAGATAAAAAATTATTAACAAAAAAATTTCATTTGTCAAGAAACACAGTTATCCCTCATTCTCAATTTCAACAGAACTAGTTGTGGTTTTTAAACAGAAAACTTTCTCTAGAAATTGATCAGGATCAGCATTTGTGTCAAGCAACGATTTACATGTTAGAGCCAAATCTTCACCTGTATGTGCTCAATGAAATGAATTATACTGATTTACACAGTGGGGTCTTTGGTCTACAGGTTTGATTATCAATAGCAGCTGATTCTGTATTGCCATACACTAAACTACAGAGACAAGATGTGGTGTACTGTTAATCCAAGACCCTTCAGATGTACAAATTACAGACTCTGCTTAAAATCAAGCCATTCAATTGCCTCTGGTACATTTGCTCTTTCATACTCAACACATCCTGTGACAATTCATGGATCTATGAAACAAGGGCCTGCTCAATTTGCTCCTTGCACCTCACTAAACCAAAAAGTAAAAGCATGCATGTAGTCACAGCTGCACTGGTGTAAATGCTCTCTAGAGACAGCAGGGCCTTGTGGTTCTCTCCTCTTTCACCTTGCAGCATGCTAAATTGATCCAGAAAGCAGTTCATCTGAAAAAAACACCTACCAACAATTTGTTTTAAACAAACACTTGCAGCCAGAGCCCCCATTCTCCATCAGCATGCAATTGTCTCAAATCACAAAAGGCAAGGAAACCAAAATTGAAAATTGATCTCTCTGTGGCCACGTAGACAGGAAGAATGATTTCCTAGATGTGATTTTAAATAACTCTTTCTTCTGTCCCCTCTACTCCCTCCCTATACACATTTACATTTCTTCTCCTGTATTCTCCATCTTTTGTCAAACAGGAACAAAGACTTCCACCATCTCACTCTCTTTCCCCAGCTTTCTCATCAATATTCTATTATCAAACAAGGCTTTAGCTCTTTTTTTCCTCTTTAAATCAATAAGAAGCAAAGCAATAAAAGGGAAAAAATTAAAATCACCAGCAGATAAAGGGTCTTTAAAAAAAGTTAATCACTGCTAAACACTGACAGCTCGCTGGAGTGTCACACACAGCCCTTGCTACATTCTGTTTGGTCCCAACACTGTCATAAAGGTAAACTACCTGTACCTGCCTGCCAAAGCCAACTGAGACAGGAGGGAAAACAAGAATAAAACTTTCAGAATTGGCGTTCATATGGATGATTGCCACCCGAAATCTGGAAGAGCAAGAGTTTGTAATGTGTGACCTCTGAGCGAAGGTAATGCTGAGGAAGCCCCACGAGTACCTGTCATTGACACCTACCTTAGCTCCCAACTGGAAGCAGGGGCAGCCAAGCTAGCCTTGGACCCTTTCTGATATTGAAGCTCTCCTGCTTCTCTCCCAGGCCTAAGACTTTCCCCCACCAACACATCCATGCATGATGCAGACAGATTTCAGGTGTGCTGCTATACATATACATGTATATGCATTCAAATATATATATATATACACCCAAACACATAAAAATTATGTGTATGGGATATTCCATACCTAACATCTTCAAATTTATTGTCACACACATTTACCAAAAACACCCTTACATTATTTGGAACAGCAGTAGAGGGAAAAGCCAATGCAAAAAATAGGGAGAGACAGAGGAAGAAATCTGGGTGTCTGATGCCAAAAGTGCTGACAAGAAACAGCATTTTTCTTAAGCCATATGCCTGTACTATTATTGCTAGTACTTCTTCGTGATCAAAGGACCTTTCAAGAGTCACAGCTGGACAGAAACTCCATGTCAGTGGCAGGAAAGAGCAGAAGTCCCACCACAGTCCACAGTTCATTTTTTTCAGGAATAGGTCTTAGAACTAGAAAGTATAGTCAATTCAAAAATAAAGGAAATAGGAAACCACTCCATTTTGACTCAAAGTAATTCTACATCTTTGGGCAGCATACATTGTTCCTCTTCTGCCTGCTGACAAACGCAAGTTACAGCTCTAACCTCACATACCTGCCCCAGCACAGATGACACCTCCATACTCTGTCACAGTGCCTTGCTGTGCTGGACAGCACTGGGCTGCACAGCTTCTCTCAAACAGGCAGTAAAAGAAACCACCTGACTTCCCACAGAGGGAAGTAAAAAGCAGCCCATACAGGGCTTCCCATATTCCCATACAGAGGGCTTCCCATATTCCACTATCCCTGTGACAGTCACAGGGGATTGCTGGGGTTCTGTGTTCTTATCACACCAGGAGATGCACACACAGAGTCTTAGTGAGGAGCAAGCTAAACAGAGGAGTTTCCTGTTCCAGACCACCAGAGAGAAAAGAAGCAGCAATGAAATTAGGGAAAGTTTGACATGACAATCTGTCTATCCTCAAAAGATGACCACGAGACAAACCTGCTTGCTTATACAAGCATTGATTCCATCATCATTCCCAGTCATCAAAAACAAATTACAATCATCCTTAATATTAGAAGGGCCATATTTTGTCATTACCTTTTAACAGAGTAAAATTATTCAGGGGACAAAACAGTGAGTCAAACAGGAGGCCTCTAAAGATAGTGTTTGTATCAGCAGGACAAAACTGGGATGACTCAGGAAAGAGCACATCTCCTGAGAAGTTGCCACCAATCACCTCCAAACCTTGCTAGAGACCATCATGATGTAACACAAAATGGATTCTGCACTTCTGCTTAAGCACAAAGGTCCTCAAGCATTTACAATGAACAAAAGCTTCTTTCCCCTCCATACTGCTGTAGAGCACAGTGTGTTCTTTCCACTTGGTGGTGACGTGTTCTTTCAGGTATGAAGAGAATCCTGCATAAATACCTTATAAAACACTTTGGATCTATGTGTGCCATAGAGGAAAAGCTTGAATTCTTACTTTAAAATATGCAGTTAATTTGTTATGTTTACCTGGAACAAGAAGATAAGAAGGGACACAAGAACTTGGGGAAAATGCACAGTTATATCACTCAGTGATTCTAAGCAAAATCACTAAAACCAGAATCACAATGAGTTTAAAACTTGACTCCATCCCTGTAGTGAAGAAATACACTCATCTCTTCTGATCTCTTGGATTTTCCCCAAAAACGCCCAGCTATCCATGATGCCAAAGCTAGGATTCTTCCTCAGAAGTTACCCCATTCTCCTGCATTCACTCTTCCCTTTGCTTTCCTGTACAGCTAGCAAAAAACAGGAACCTTCCTTTTCTCTCCTAGCAGCATATGGCAACAGAAATTCCCCATAAACCTTTCAGAAGCATTTGTACTAAATTCTGTGTTTAGCAGCTATACTAATCAGAAGGGCAAACAAGAACTCAGGAACCTAAGACTTTTGTTACACAGTGAATTAATGGGTAAAGAAAGTAAAACCAGAAATAATTTGAAAAATCTCAGTTAAAAAAAAAATTGCAAGCTGAAATATCAGCCGATATTTACCAATGGTGAACTACAGAACAGTGTCCTCAGTTAATGGCTTGCATCCTTCTCCCCTAGGGCTTGGCATGCTGTTTCAGCAGCTCCACCAGCAGTCATAATCAAGCACTCCCTCACTCCAGCACAGGACTGCTGTCTTGACAACTGCCCATGGCCTTTGTGAAGGCTGTCTGCACCCATGCTGACACCTAGGAGGCTCTTGGGAAGACACACTGGATGTCTGCTCACAAAACTGCTGTCTTGCAGAGCCAGCAAGTTTGGCCCTAGGAGCAGATTTGAGTGTTAGAATATATTCAGAAATTGCTCTCCCCAAAATACAGTGTAAGGAACAGTCAGGTGGGGACAGAATGTATGAATAGAGGAGGAGATATAGTAGACCAAATACTCCTGGATCCACCACAATAGGAATACAACCCATAACATGCAGCTCAGCACATGAACACCTGTAAATGAGCAATGGGCAGCCCATCCAACACCTCCAAGTATACAAATCTGGGAGCAGTGTCCAGGACTCCAGCCTATGCAGGAGAATAGAAACATGCATCCCAGGAGTCCCAAGCTGCAGCAGGAATCCCAGGCTGACAGGCTAGCTCTATGTGCACAGCCCTAAAAGCAAAACAGCAAAGCACACTCAAACACTGCAAGTAACATGCAGGAAAAAAATTAACAATGTGACACATTCAGAAAGAAAAAAAATGTTAGCAGAAACCAAAATTCACTTTACAACTCCCTAAAAGAAATCACAGAATCATAGAACGGTGTAGGTGTGAAAGGACCTTAAAGATCATCAAGCTGTAACCCTCATGCCAGGGATAGGGGACCTTCCAGTAGATCAGGTTGCTCAGAGCTCCAACTAGACAGGTATTGAACACTTTCAGGGTTGGGGCACTCTCAATTCCTCTGGGCAACCTGTTCCAGTGCCTCACCACCCTTAAAGAATTCCTTCCTAATATCTAATCTACATTTATCCTTTCAGTTCAAAGCCATTTCCATTTGCCCTATTGCTACATGTCCTTGTAAGAAGTTCTCTCCAGTTTATTTGTAGGTCCCCTTCAGTACTGGAAAGTGCTATAGGGTCACTCTGGACCCTTCTGTTTTACAAGCTGAACAATCCCAGCTCTCTCAGCTTTTTCTTAGAAGAGGTACTCCAGTTTTCTGATCATTTTTGTGGCCCTCCTCTGGACTCATTCCAGTAGGGCCACATCCTTTCCATGCTGGGGGCCCCAGAGGTGGATGCAGAACCCCAGGAGGGCTCTTCAAGAGGAGAGTAGAGGGGGAGAATCATCTCCCTCAGCCTGCTGGACACACTTCTTTGGATGCATTCTAGGATACAGTTGATAAGGTAGGGGAAGAAAACTATTGTCTAAAAAAAGGACTGAAAGGAGACAAACACCTCGAGGCTTCCTTCATCTCACACAATTAGATTATTTTAATTTTTTCTTTCATGAAGCCTAAAGAAGGTATCTCCCTCTTCCACTGAAAGAAAACCAGATTCAGATGCCCTTGTCTATGATTGGTTGGAAGCTGCCAAGCAAGGATGTGTCTATATTTTTACTGCTGAACAAGGATCCAGAAAACCTACGAGATGAAAGAGGGTGTCCAAAGGCGCAGCAAGTGAATGCAGATGGATGAAAGGGCCAGAATTTGTCACTCACCTCCCTTAGTCTCCAAGCCACATGGGAAAGCAAAAGGAAAAAAGAGGCCAGTAACCATGGGTAACCACTCTCAGGTTAATCTCAGATGGGGAGGGGAAAACGCTTCTCAAGATTAATAGCTAAAGTACTCAGGGATTAGAGATTAGGAGGAGAATCCTGTTTCCTAGGATTAAAAGGGCTGCATTCACATGAAAACCTCAACCAGTGAATTGCCTCCAGCAAAACAGTGGGTTTTATTATTATAATTATTATTTTATTCTCCTCCAATAAATGAAAAACATCAGCAGGAGGGCAGCAAAATCCATCAAAGGTTTAGAAAATACAATCTCTGAGGAAAGGTTAAGGGAATGCAGTCAAGATAGAAATCAGATATTAAAACCAAAAATCAGCCCATGTTATTAGTAGCACAGAAGATTATAAAGAAGAAGAGATTTAAAAAAAAATCAACTTCCCAGAATCCATGTGGTGTAGTCTATTCCTTTGCTCTTGGCTTAGCTGGAGGCAGGTGAGCTACAAAAATGGCAAAACTTACACAGTTTGCACATAAGGGAAGGTACAGTTTAAACATCCAATGGCTGGTATTTTCTAGAGTGCTAACTAGGAGCTCCATTTTGACATCTACTCTTAGTTGTTTTTCAATAATGCATCATTAAGGTATTTAATGGAAGTGTACAGGAAGGAACAGAAAGAATAGGACCATGTTCTATCAGAGCGGGTTAATAGAAGGGGAAAGACATTAATCCTAATCATCAAAGCAGGCATTCAAAACTTTAGTTAAGCAGCTTTTCTGAAACAATTTTCAGTGATGGAACAAGGGAAAAACTTGGATCCACCACAACAAAATTGTCTGAACTAGATTCTACTTCACTTGACTCAATCCTCATACAAGTAAGAATATTCAGTCTGGATTAGGTCAACAGACCTGCAAGGCAGCTCATGGGGTCAGCACGGAGAGGCAAGGCCACAACACTGCCCTGTAAGCAAGGACCACACTACTGAGTGACGTGCTACTGCAAAGCACATTCCTCCCTTGCAGCCCAGTGCCACAGGCCCTCCACATAGCCAGATCTTCTCTGTAGTCCTGTGTCAAAAGTGCCCTGTCAGGAGACTTGGCATCAGTCTTCTTGAGCACTGAGAGGAATTGGGAAATCTGATTACTCCAGCACACTTGGCCTTTCAGGTTCACAAGAGCAGCAAAATTGCCACATCCCTGCAAAAGGGATGGAGGTTGCTGGTAATAACGCCACTCCCAACAAAAGCCATAGAGAAACAAGGATTGTAACAGGAAAGAAACTAAAGAAGGTATTCTTAAACACATGTGCTTGGCTGTTTACAAGAGACGTTTAGCTGCAGAACAGACCAGAACATCCTCAGCTTGCTTTAACAGGGAGCTGCAAAACCATCTGCATACCTGTCCCTCAAATCAAATGCACAGGCATAGAGGAAAAACTGGTTCCATCTTTTACTGGGCAAGAGCTCAAGGGGGAAGCTTTGTCTGTTGCAGTTTATTTGGAAATTTTATTAAACTGCATGTATATAAAAAAAACAACAAACCAATTGACAAAGCCAACCCTTGCTTTGTCTGATGCCAGATGGTGTCACTGCCAGACTTCCCACCACTACTGGCAAAGGATTCCCAAGGGACCAAAGCTCAGGAGGCTGGGGCACCACCCAGGACAGGAAATCAGTTTTCCACTATTTATTCCTCTGCATGAACCCTCATCCTCTGGGGCTCCCAAGGCAGTAAGCAGCAGGTGGAGATCAAGGTGATTCATGGGGAAAGCAAAGTGCAAGCACAGCAGAGGCCGACACGCGTTCTGAACTATTCACATCCTGGAAGCACCACTGCCTCCTCCCACCTCACCAGCATCTGCGTCTCCTCTCTCTCTAACCTGCTATTTTTGGAAACTCAGTGACTCACCTTCCTGATGAAGCCAGGTCTAGTTGGCTCTGTGCCCTGACACTTTTTTGTACAGAACAGAAATGGCAATTTGCTTGAACCTCTGCTTCTACACTCAGGTAAGCCACCATGTCTGCACAGGATGATAGCAATGCCACCTTCCCAGCACCAGCAGCATTTTTGTGTGAGCAAGGAACACAAACACTGAGCTTCAGAGAGACTGTATACCAGGTTCACAGTCTAGTTGCTTGCTTTCTGTTGAAAAACAGACACTGGAACGTAACACAAGGTCTAGGAGGGGGCAAAGTGAAGAAGAACCTGCAGTGAAATAAAGTAGAAAGTAAAAGCCAACGTATGATGCATACATAAGTGACCAAGGTGCACAAAATCCCTTCTCACTACTGATCTGTGGCAAGCATTATCTCAAACACTTTAACTCTGGATACCACAACTTAGGGGGTAAGAAAGAAAAATACTGAGAAAGATAAGGAAATCGCAGGAATAAGGAATTAGTAAGTACTAAGAATTAGCTAGCTTTAAAAAAAGCAAGCCAAAAAAGCAAGCAGTGAAAATAAGGAGATATGATGGAAAAAGAATATTGAACTAGAAAGGGTATGCAGGCTATGCTCCATTGCTAAAGGGAGAAACAAGACAATTAGATACTTAAAATCTTCAGTTTACCAACATCATGATACTCCCTTGCAAATAACTTCCCACTCTCCTCTCTCTGGACTGCTCTCACAACTATTTCTGTCCCATCCCTACAGGCAGAGCCTCCCCACTGCCACACACAGCCACTGAATCATGCTTCACTTACCCTCTAAATCAATACTTGGTCCTACCTGTGCCACTTCTTTCACACTCCTTCCACCCTCTTTCTTTGCCATACTGATTTCTAGTGCAGGTTAGAGATTAAGTTCTCTGTTACAAGATATTACATTTCCCATAAAAGTAATATTTTGAAAAGCCAAAATTGACCATGCTTTACTGTACAGTAGAAACAGCTCTACTCCCCTTCAGCCAACACAACAGGGAGAACACAGAGCTGCCCTCTGAGGCAGGCTGAAGATCCACTCTTGGAGACTAATGCCTTCAAAGACAAAGACACATCAACTACTGCTGCTGGTTCTTTGGTAGGGAATATCAGTTTCAGTATAAAGATTTGTTAGGGCCATGTTCCACAGATAGAGCAGCCACTTCACAGCTCAGATTAAACTGAAAAACTGATGGTGGACAGTGGTGTGAACAGTGTTATGCTCACAGTTAATAACACAAGCACACATTGCTACAATGCCTTCATTCACTGGCTTGTAGGTGATAATCACAACCAAAGCCAATGTGCGGCTCTTGCCCTCTGGTACGGTTGTGACAGACAAAGCACCAGCACATCAGAGGGCAGCAGCAAAGCCACGTTCCCTGGCAAAGGTACATCAGTCCTAATATAGCCTTGTGCTATAAAAAGACACAGGAATTTTACTGTGAATGGGGAGCTGCCCTGTCCACCATAATCACATCATTCGGCAAGAGAGATAGAAAAATGAGAATCAGTTCCTGACAAGAAAAAAACAAAGCATTAAAAAAAAAAAACAAAAAACAAAGAAAGAAAAAAAAAACCCACCCCTCCTTTCAACTGAAATCATCTAAAGAGAAAAAGCAGTAGACAGCAGAGCTTGATGTGTTTGGCTGAGAAGAAAGTTATTTACAGCAAGGTCTGGCCTCTCACTGCCACCATGTAATTCCAGGCAATTGCACTTTCAAATAGATCTTTTTGGAGAAAATCAACAGTGGCTTTGCTTTCAATCTACTGGAAAATGAGGTCCTGCAAATGCGTTACATAAAGCTGCAGCAGAAAGAGCAATGTGCACACAGGCACATACTCTCAGGTGGAGGTTGGTGGGCTTAAGTACTCAACTCTGCCAGGCCCACCTCACATTTCCCAGCTCTCACATCACACTCTGGATTTCCTGTAACTAATGATGCCAGCCAGATACCATGGCAGTGACAAGTTTCCATAGGCCTGAGTCCTGTCTCTCCAGGTCCAAGGAGAAGGGCCATCTCCAAGGCTCAACAAAGCTGTAAGCCTCCTGAGCAAGGCCCTCAGCCATTAAATATACAGTCTGTGAGGCAAAGGATCATCCCAAAATTCACCACTGATTACAGTCCACATAATTATGCCCCACTGTCACCTCCATTCAACATCAATGTCTGCCCAAGTGTCTACAAGACAATTTCCCAAGCCTGCAGTGACCAGTACTGCCTTGATCAGTGTATCTGCAGCTCTCCCCTCCTACAGAGAGCCTGTCCCACTAGTGTCTTGTCCCTCAGAAGCAACAGACACTAGGCTTTGAATATTTTATGCCATTGACAGCATAGCAAATATTGTAGAAAAATCATTCCTGACAGACAGTACAAATACTCAGAAAAACTTCAGAAGGGTGGCAATTGAAAACAAAATGCATGTCTTCATGCAGAGAGGGCTGGGGGCTGCATCATTATCAGAGGTCAACAACACAGGAACACAAGGGTAGCACAGTCAGACTCCACAAATCCTGTCACCACAAGCTGTTACTGTGTGTCACCCTCTCCCCCAAGCCCATCCATATACATACAAGTGTACACATGCATGCCAGCCCCAGCATCCATTTCACACAATGGTCAAATACAAATTCAGAAACAATTTCAGAGCAAGTCAGAAGGATGGAAAGTAGAAGGCAAACCTAGGCTTTGAATTATCTCAAACTAGCTCAGATACCACAACCTTGTGAACACAGCAAAATAAAAAGGTTAAATTCTCATTATTCATTCCATCAGGGATGATTTTGAATGAATATTTTCCTTCATTTAAAACACTGAAAAATTAGAAGAGACAAACCTGGAACTAGTAACTCTAAAACAAGGTAACCTTAAGAAAAATATGAACAATCCTCCTTGTTTTAGGAATACTGGAGCATAGGTTTGGAAACACCTGGGTCATTGAGTAGGTTCTGCAAAACACCCAACCACACATTTCAGTAAGTGTATGGCCAAAGCTTCACAGCAAATTCCACTCATGCCCAAGCTACTCAGGCCACAGAACACCTTCAAAACCTCACAGCAAACCACTTCCAAAAAACTAAAGCTTGTCACTGTAATATGGAAGACCAGTGGAGATTCAGGATCCCCCCACCCCCCAGGTGCCCCACCTCTCTCACACAGACCATATAAAAGAGAAGTCTCCTATAATCTCCTGAAACAAACCATGCCTGTTTCCACACTGGAACGTGATAAAAAAAATGAACCAAAGCCTGACAATCTGACCAGAAAAAATTGCATTTTCTCTCCCTGAATCTGGCCGTTGCTTTAATCCTGACATCGTGAAGGGGACATGAAATCAGGCATCTGGGATAATGCAGTAACAATGGGAGTGCTGAGAGGCTTGCTGCAGCCTGCAGGCTATCTCTAACTGAATCTAATCTGCCCTGCTCCAGAGAAAGATGGAAAAATTATCAGTCAGAAGCCTATTTGCACAAAGGTGGAAAACATTCCCTGCCCTTTCTAGACAACTGGTCCAGGAAAGCTGCTTTACAGGATCAAGCTGACTGCAAAGCACCAGAAACCTTTTTCACTTCTCAGTGCTGACCCCCATGCAAAGCACCCGCGAGCAGCAATGCCTGTGCACTGGTTATTCCTGCTGCAGTGTAGAAAACAAAAGAATTTAACGCAATGAAGTAAATGCAAAAGGGGTTTCTAGGCAGAAAATATTGTAGCTTTTTATAAGAAAGATAAAATTTAAAAAAAAATAGCAACAGCAATTGCACCATGAGGCTTGCTTGCTGTTCCAGTGCCACATAACAGTGAGTTAAGACTTCACAGAAACAGCAGGGAGGAGAATTCAGGATCGTATCCAAAAGTACGTGCCTCTGCCACCCACACATCAGAGGAAGCGCTACTACATTTTTTTTTTTGTTTTCTTTTTTTAGCTCTCTAAGACGCTCAGGACTTGATGCACGTAGCCCAGCTTTTCCGAGAGCCCCCACTAGAGGACTTCTCTTCCCAGGAGCCATTAGTCAGATTACAAAGCAATAGGTGTTTCACAGGAAACCCTCTCCTTACACTCTGAGCCTCCCGCAGGTGGAAATGGTAGCAAACCAAACAGCGACACACCCTACACATGCATTTACACTCTCCCGAGCACAAAAGGCTTTAATTCATTAATTGACACACGCCCACCCAGCATTTCGTGTGATTTACCAAAACCACCAGCAGTGTAACAGCGGGACCCTGCACTATGTCACAAACAAGCCGTGAGCCCTTTCTGGAGCAGCACTGCGAAAGAGTGCCAGGCCCCTCAGACAGCAGCAGCTCTTCCTGGCTCTCCTTGTCCAGGTTCCTGATCCCTTCCTGCCCCATTCCCTTGCCCTTGCTCCTGCTGCCCACGGGGCACTGCCATCCTCCAGCCCCCGGTGCATCACTGCCAGGTTCTAAACCCCCAGCACGCTGCAACAAGGGAGTCCAAACAATATGGGCCTTGGGGAATAGCTGACAGCTTTATCTCCGGAGCCACACCACCTCCTGCAGCCTGTGCACAAATGAGATAACATCCTCCTGCATCTGAAGGATGCCCCTTTTAATCTTATGACTAAAAATCCTCAAAAACATTATTCAGAGAAAGCGTTTTAAGATAAATTAATTTGAAACATAATTTATGGGCATAGACTGAACCACTACATCACTGGGCACACGGGGAAGTGCTATTCCATTTGTTGCCCTCACAAACAAAGACACAGACAATCTTCACTTGGAAACATGCTTCTCAGCACACTGAGCACAGCTTTTCTAAAGGTAAAGCATACAGACCTGTAATTAAGATTCTAATGCATCATCATGGACACAGCCTGTGTCCTAGACAGTGATAAAGCCATGACATTTACAGCATTCAGAAAATCCAAACAATCAATTTGGTACACCAAGCTACATAAGCTTGCAATAACATAAGCCAAAACCAAGCAAGAGTAGCAATGAACAGATTACTATTTTTAAGAAGTTTCTGTAATGTGGGTTCACAAAGGCGTATAATTCAAGGCTACAAATCAAATCACAAGCACCATCCTTGCATCTCCCTTCTCTGAAGGAAACAGCAGCACTGCCAGGATGTTACATTCACATTTTATTCAGTGTCCAGATCCAAGTGCCAGATAATCACCATATTTAGTTTTTTACAGAAAGGTTAAAACCTTAATGGCCTGAATCATCAGAGCATTACTTGAGTCTGATTCTAATGTAAGCCTAATGCTTTTAGCAGTTGCACTGGGGGGAAAATCAGTGACGTGACTGCAAAACTGAATGGCCTAAGCATCTTATACAACCGTTATCTCTGTTCTAGTGAAAGTGATATAGAAACAGAAAGATGTAGGAAAAGCTTGTCTCAAGATACACTGCAAGTTAGCTAGAGAGATGTGAACAAACCCTGCCAGCCTTGGGACTCCAAGTCACATCTATTGGATCAATTTTTTTAAAAAAACTCCTTTTCTCAAAACTACTCAAAATAAAAACCCAAAGTCACTGCTTTTCTTTCCCTTTACTGCTACTACTGCTACCACCTTCTTTCACTTTACTGCTACTACTGCTACCACCTGGACTATGTGGACAGCAGCCTCTCACTACCTAAACACTGGCCCTCAGTTTGGATAGCACCGATTCATATGGAAGGACAAAAATCCCTGGGCTCAGGGGAAAGAAAATCTCTGCACCCTACACTACCAGTGCAGCGAAGACCCATCTAGGAAGCTGCACCAAACCCTGCTGCCTCTGTTGTAGTAAGACACCTGGCTATGTAGCATGACCTTCTGTACCCAAACCAACAGCTAAACAAGGTCCAGACTCCCAGTGAACTATAGTGACAGCAGTACATAAGCAGCATTTCTGCCTAAGCTGTTTGCCTAATTTCTGGCTGGGCATATCCTTAAGTATTGGCTGTGACAGTCATGGTGCCAGACACCTGCTTTTCACATTTCCACTTCTTTAGGATGCAGGCTAGAAACCATTTTCTGTGATGCTTATGCCTGCCAGTGTGGTGAGGATAAGCAAGGGTCACTTCACTTAACATGAATAGTTCTGGATCCTATAAGTTTGCCAGATAACATTTGGACAGGAGAAAGGGAGACTCAAATAAGCATTTAGATCAAAAGGTGCAGAAACAACCATGGAAATCCTTACTCAGCTCTAGTTTTCAAGCAGAGGACTCCATTCTCACCAATATTTGCTCTACTAATGCCTTGTCAAGGCTTGCTTTAAAAAGTAACAGTAACAGGATTTCTCTCTTCTCTTGGAAAACTTTATTAAAGTGAAAAATTCTGGTAAATAAAAAAATCTTCTTTCAAGTTCTTCTCCGCATAATTTTGCTCAGAAATGCATGCAGAATCCCTCTAAATGCTCTGAAGACATGAAATAATAGCTAGTGTAGAGAAGTCTTTATTTTTCATACTAATGAAACTCTCTGGGGAAAAATTGCTTTTGAGTAATCATCCAACATGAGTTTATGTATAGAAAGAGTAAAAACATTTTTGGATGCTTTTTTAATGCAAAAATGAGGCACAACTCAAAAACAGAATCCACATATCTACAGATATTTACAAAATATATGCCACCATTGTGTGTAGCCACTAGAGCACGCTTATGTCAGGTTATCTTGAGCTCAGGTTACCTTTGGTAACAGTGAATCCCACTCTTTTTCAAAAGTCATATAGTACATTCACTTTCCCACAGAAAAACCCATGAGACAAGGGCAGAGAAGAGGAGATGGGAGACTTTACTACTCACATATCTGAAACTTTTACCAGAAGTGAGAACAAGCAACCGAAAGATGCATGAACCAAGTTCTCTCTAAATCGAAGTACAAAGGAAAATGGGGCAAAATGTTAATTATTGGCAACATTTTAATCACACCCAAGCAAAGGGTTTTTAAATCATAACTCTTCCTGCCACCACATCTTGATCTCAAGGCTAAGATATTATTCCTTTCACAACATTGTCAGGTTTATTTTCCATGTCATCCCATTCTCACTTTTTATCTTACCTACATTTATTCATTCTGCAGAATAAATATCATCTTGAAAATAAAGTACAATGTGTCTTTATAGCTGAAATAGCTGTTTTCAAGGAGCAAAATAAGTTTTTTCTCACCTGTGGAAAAGTTTCAACAGCAGAGAGACTAACCAACCTATTTCTTTAAGTGACAAATGACTGGTAATGTTCCCTACCTTCAACAAATGCTTCCACAAATTAATTTCCTTCAGAAACAAATCAAAGCAATAATCAAAGAACTTTTCTAACTTAATTTATAAATTCCTTAGGATTCATTCCCCAATTTGGGGTTGAAAGTAAGATGAAGGTTTTTTAGTAAAAAGTTGTCTTAGAACATGGTCAGCTTAGATGGCCACAGAGCAGATAACCAAGAATACAGAAGACCTCTATCCTTCGAGCCTATCTAAATCATGATGTGTCTCAGTGCTTCAAGTAAACACATAAAAAAGAAAAAAAAAACAATCACCAAGGTTATTTTTTTGCTCATACATAGTATTTCTCATAACCAACAGATTAGAAGAACCCACAGAAGAGCCACTGCCTATTTTAAAAATCCTACCCTGTAGACTCTTTATCAGCTCTGTTGTCTTTCAGTGGACTCAGTCCAGCACCTCAATGTCCTTCCTGAATTGAGAGATCCAGAACTGGACACATTTCAGTGTCCAGTATGGTGTCCATGAGGTGCAGAGCAGAGGGGGACAATCAGTGCCCTTGTCCTGCTGGCCACACTATTTCCTCACAGGCCGAGGTGACATTGGCCTTTTTGGCCACCTGGGCACATGCTGGCTGGTGCTCAGCAGCTGTCCACCAGCACCCCCAGGTCCTTTTCTGCTGGGCTGTTTTCTATCCCCCCTGCACAACCACATCCTGGGCTGCATCAAGAGCAGCATGGCCAGCCAAGCCTGTCCCTCTGCTCTACCTGGAGTTCTGCATCCACCTCTGGAGCCCCAGCATCAGAAGGATGTGGAGTCTTAGAGGAATTCCAGGAGGGGCACAAAGATGATCCAAGGGCTAGAGCACCTTCATGTTAGAGGAGTCTCCAGGGAGCCTTCCAGTACATAAAAGGGGCTTATAAAAAGAGAGAGCAGGTTTTTACACTAGCATAGAGTGACAGGACAACCAGCTACAGTTTTAAGCTAGAAGAGGAGAGATTAAGGAATTTAGGTTAGATGTTATGAAGAAGTTCTTTACTTAGAATGTAGTGAAGCACAGGAAGAGGTTGCTCAGGGAAGTGATGGATGCCACACTCCTGGAAGGGTTCAAGGACTCTTTGTATGGGGTTTTTGGTAACATGGTCTAGTGGAAGCTACCCCTAAGAGCAGTCAGAGACAACAGAGTGGTTTCAAATAGGGACCCTCCTTGGGACCATAGACGAATCATTCTCCCCTCAAGCTTCAGCTGTAAATTTCAGCAGCACCAAAGTGGTGCCAAATCACTAACAGATCTATCCTCATAAACAACTGATCAGTGGGAAACTCTGCCCCCAAAGATCACCCTCATCAGATCTGTCTACCAACTACCATACTTGCCAGATTTGTGTGTCACAAATGCCACATATTTTTGGTATTCCAGGTTTCCTTTTTGACACATTATCTCTCTCATTCACATTACACTTAAATGGAATACAAGGTAACACTTAAAATAGGAAAATATCTTGCTTCACCCAATTTCCTCTCAAAACAGTGTTGGAAATATTGGCTAGACCAACAGACCTGCAGATGTTTATGTTATTCCGGGATGGATAACCACCAGAGCTCTGATTGACATGAAAAGAACTGCAAGTTTCTAGAAGCATTTGTCTCTGAATCTGTAATAATCTAATACTTTTGCATGGAAATGTCCTGCTGCAGTAAACAGGGCAACATGGTATCAGTTCTCTGATGGTAAACTATGGTGATTATAATTACTAGAGGCTGCAGCATCCCTGGAGAGGACATACCTGAAACAGACAAAGTGAATGTTTTCCCAACATGCTTTTTAAAGATCTCATGAGCAACAAAGTCACTTATCTTGGCTACTTTCCAACATCAGTAAGTGTCTCCTTTGAAGTTACAATCAGATGGGAAATTTTTCTTCATTCCTGTACTTAACGATGCAAGTTGAATTAGCGTGCTGTTAAATGACAAACATCAGTTGCAAGCTAAATAAATCCTCCTGTCTGCACAATTCTGAAAGTACTTTGGGGATCCTTCACAATGAAAAATGCTCAAGAACAATCATGGTATCTTGCAACGAGTACTGCAGTATCTTCATTTATTCAATAATAAATTGATTTCTTCCCTAGCGCTGATTTTTCCCTTGTGCCAGTCTCCAATATCCTTCCTTGATGTAGCAGTAAAAGATTAAATTGCTCCTGGGGCTAAACTCCCAGGCACACAAGTTCTCCAAGGATCAGACTTTACTATTTTATCATTCAGTTCAATAGTTGGTCTTCGTAACAGCTGTTCAACTGTGGAGTCCCGAGACTGCACTCCCTTAGTTCAGCTCTAGAAGTAACTTCCTACTTCGTTTAACATCTCAGGGGGCTGCAGAGAATTCTCAGGTCTCCACTGGTGAGTGGGGGTTCATCTAATAGCTATGATGCACTGATAAATTGTGAACCAATAAACACAAAAGGAAGTAGCATTATCACATCCACCTTATTTCAATACAAGAAAGAAGTCTGAAGCTTAAAGGAATTCAAATACAGCAGTGGAAGGAATTTTTCACCCTCCTTGACTCTGTACAATGGCAACCTTCTTCCAATCCCTTCCTGAGAACTTCAAAATACGCTAGTTTTTCTGGGCTTACTTCCCTCCTAGTTCTTAAACTCAGATGACCTGAAAGGGCTCCTTCACAGGCAATGCCCTCTTATTTTGGGTGCAACTGTCAGCATGCAGCCCTGCACAGGGGCTGCACAGAACCCCAGGAGAGTCCTTCAAGAAGCAAGAGGCAGGTGCTGGGCACAGCTTACAGCGATTAAAGGAGTCACATTTATTTTGGACAAGATGCTTGTTCTCTAGTACAGACTGTCGTGCAGGCAGTCAGACCTAAGAAAAGCTTGTCTGTGAGATCCAGCTGCCACGTGGAGCAATGACCCACCACCCACTGCAGGATGGGCTGCACATTTCACTCAGCTGCACCAGGGCTGAGCACAGTCTCAGCTGTGCCACTCCTTCTGCAAGCCTCTGGTTTGCAAGCACCGAACTCTAGGAAAGGAAGCTACACCAAGTACAAGGCAATGACACTTGAAGCCCAAGATGAGCCCTTAGAAATATGGGCAATTTGACCAACCATACTGCAACACAAGCATTACTGCATGGAAGAGTAGCTGCTTTGGGCTGGGTTTCTTCCTCACCACCACCCATTTTCTCTGTACTGGTCTAATTCATCCTCTCCTATCTCACTTAATATAGCATCCCTTTCCTTCAAAAAAGTCCTCTCTGTCCATAAAACTTTGCCAGAGACACGAAAACTGCTGAGCATCTTGTGTATAGAAGACAGCCACAAAATTAACCCTGCTTTTAAATTGTGCAAAACTTTACCTCACAGAAAGCAGCAGTGTCTCTTTCTGCTCTTGTGTTCCTACAGGGAACACAGACAACAGCACATCTGCTCTCCCGAATTCACAATAGGCTTCCTGACAAGGAGCTTTGTCTATAAGCTATGACAGGTTAGTTGGTGCCAGTGCCCTTCAAATACCTGGCCAAATTCACATACCCACCCTCAGCCAATGCCTAGCCAAGCTGCCCACGCTTCACCATTTAAACTTCTCATCAGCTACTCCATCTGGTCCCCTAGGCAGTGTAACGAAAGGCTCCAGTCCTCAGGTTACTTCTCAGGCATTGCACTCCTCATGCTGGGAAACACAAGGCCAGCATGGACCAACAGGATGGTCACATCTATACAGCTATCCCAGGTTTAGCAACAACACCAAAACCGAGAACATACATTAACAAGTACTGTGAAGAGGCCCTTCCTCAATAAAATACAACATTACCACCTAAAATATCTATTAGCAGTGATTTAAAAGAATTGGAGTGCTATTTGGATTTGACACGTGGTAAATGAATGTTACTGGGGAAGGGGAGAAAAAGAGGGGCTAAATTACCCTCTTGACAGCTCCTGAAGAATGTTTTGCCTTGTTGAGCTACTGATGCCTCAGAAGGGGTCTAAACACCTCATTTCTCAACATATAGCAAATTTCTCTCACTGGCTACCATGAAAGTAGTATCCTACTACTGCCTGCACTAGAATACAATAGAGAACTCTAAATAATCTCTGAAAAGGATGGGACTTGTACATGGAGACATCTTGTGGAGATATCAAACTGGGACAGGAAACAGACTGTGGCATTGCTGTAGTCTTCCACCTCAGCTAAATCTGTTTTGAACCCAGTTGGGCTGGCTTTTTCGAGGGGTAATGGGCATGAGTGTGGCATATATTGCATTCAACTCAACAGCTACTTAGTTCCCTGTTTGTTGCTCTATCTGACCCTTGCCTCTTGACAAACACACATACACTGAGTCAACTGACAGCCTCAGCAGCACGTGTTTGTATCCCCATACCTGAGCACTGGAATCAACACTGTAAAATCAAAATGCTCTGAGTAATTCAGTGGAGCACTTCAGCTAACTCCCAGACCCATGCAAATAATTGGAGAAGACTTATTTGACCACTTATCTGATATTCTCTGTACCAGCCCCTCCAGCCCAATCGCATTGGCTTTGCCAGTTATTTCTTTGCTGTCTCAGATAAGCTCCTGACTCCTTAGTAATGTAAAGGGTCCCACAGCTTGCAAAGGGCTTTTTAGTATTTAAATGTATAGTGCTATGCTCCGTTTCCTATTATTGCAACTCATTACATTCTTCCAAGCCTTCAGCAATTCTATTGAAACAGCTTTTTGAACTATTTAGAATCTCTTAAAGGTCTCCCAACAGACTTTTTTTGCCCACAGTATCTAACAGTTCCATATCCTCTGGTGATCTGGCAAAGGGAAACCAATTCCTGTAGGAGTGCAATACATACACTCTATTCATAGCTCTTCCTCCAGAAAGAGATGGCTCACTTGTAAACTTCTGGGCTGAAATCCATTGGAAAACAGTCAAAACAAATTTTTCATTCTGTTGCCATTGTAAATAAGAAACTGGCAGTACCACACAAAGGTCTAAGAAGAGTGAACTAACAATGCTGTCTTCTTCCCAGAGACCATGCCACTAGGACACATACAAAAAGGAAAAGGCAACACATTTGGTCTCAGACAAACGATAACCCAATTCATCTTGTGAGTGGTTAAAATGAACCAGTTCAGGCAGCCACAGAGGTGAACACTCCCTTCCAAACCTCCACACCAACTCTCTGTAAAAATCAGATTTTGCCTAGCTGTACAGAGCTTTCACATCCTTGCTGCTCTGACACAGAGCAGCAGAGGAAGAGTGTTCCTCCTTATAGCAGGTGCCTCTTTGCATTAGCTGTAGTGGATTTCAGTTCCTACAGGAATACAGCTTCCTCCCTTCCCACTGGGAGGATTAACACTTGTGTTCTCTACAAGCAACTGCTTGTCTTGCAACTCCAAAATAAGCGCCTTTGAGGTGCCTACAGGATACGCACTGCCTCTGGCTCCCTGTGCTCTTGTCAAGCTCTTGGGGCAATGCAAGCTGTCAGCCACACGATCCCAGAGCAGAGGAGGAATAACGCCGGTACTATCCATGGATGGAGCAGGCTTGCTGTAATTGCTTCTTAAAGCAAATTCCACTGGGCCCAGGGGAGGGCAGAGACTGGCACGTGCCTGTACATACTCACACAGAGGATCTCTTACTCCTTTCAGCTTCTACTGTGCAAGCTTACTGACCTCCTGCAGTATTAATGAATTCCTCTCACCTCCTTGCTCTGACATCTGCTCAGGAGAACGGATGAGTAAGCAGGTAATCCAATTGGGCAGGAGCAAAGCAATGAGCCAATTCTCCCACACAACTGTGTTACCCTACTGCTCTTTGGCACTGCCTGCCCCTACAGGCCCTGTATTCCAAGAAAAAGCTTTTGGGCCTCCTGCCCTGAGGATGGCTGAACAGACCTTCCCCAGCTCCAGCTTATTTTATTGCTCCTGTGTAAATATGACATAAAAGGCTGACTTCTCATTTCTAAGATTTCAACACTGACAAAGCAAAAATGAAACCTTGATTTCTCTTCATCTCCTCCTCGCTTTCTGTAAAGCAAGTTAACAAAAACAATTGCTCCCACACACAGGAAATTAGACCAGACAGATCAACAAAGCTTCTGCACAACAGAAACAAATCTGATCCAAATCAAACACTTTCAGGAAAACAAGTTCTCAGGTAACCTTTAGCAAGTTAAAACAGGCAATATTACTAGACGGCTGGGAATTAAGGCCAGAAAAGGTTCATAAAGTTACTCCAGCTCATGTCAGGGCTAGGACAAGATAGGCTCTTGTAAGTTGCCAACCCGTGCTTTTCTCTAGGCTTGCTTTCAAAGGCATCAAACAAACTTTTATCGACTCCTTTTCAATATACATTCTATTCAATCAGTATAAACATGACAATTCTAACTGATGGTCAGATTAATGCTTCTTCATCCAGGCATTTCTGCTACCATTACCTAATTTTCAGATTCACCCAAATGTTCTCCCCATGCTTAGGATGCCTGTTTGGCTTTCCGTGTTTCACAGTCTTGCAGTGGAGCACCTCAATGTAGGAAGAGCAAAGATCATCTCTCCCATTTCTGCCATCTCCCATTCATACCATATCACTAAAGGATCTGCTAAAAACCAAGGAAAAAAACAAGAATGTAGACAGCTTTTCTCATTCACTATGAGAATGTGTTAATCTCTGCTTGGCTCAAAATAGTATCTGACAAGAGTGAATCGCACAATTCTGAAAAATTCACAAGAAATAGACAAAGAAATCTAGAGCTGCCTTCCTCAATCTCACTCCCTGACTGTCTTATTGACTTATGCTGCCTGCATCGACCATTTGCAGCTACCTGTCTGCTTTCTCTTGCATTGAGGTAGCTACCAATACAACATGAGAGGAATGGAGAGAAAGGGAAGCATTGAATTACTGTGGGGATCTTCAGCACTGCCTCTTGCTGAGAGAGATAAAGAGGAGCCAATGAGGAAATACACAGCACAAAAATCATTTGCCTTCATGAGAAGTCAGTGAGCTAATTCAATATGAATAAAAATCATAGAATAGATTTTACTTGATTTACATAAAAGCCTAAAATATCCCAAAATATCTTGATCAGTCGAGTCTTAGGGAAAAGAAAGGAGACAACCTTATAGAGCCTCTAAATCCAGGATGCCATCAACCTCCAGAGCTGGGTATGGAATTAAGAGGACATCTATCTTCAGGAGAGATTAATCTCCATTCTCCCACTAACTCACACTTTCAACAACTTGTTCTCCACAACATTTCTTGCTCCAGTCTTCTCTCTGATTTCCTACACCTACTGACACTGTTCACATGACTAAATATGCTAACCTAGATATGAGGTAAGTTGCATTTTTATGAAAAGGGGGTCCTTTCATGAAGGGGGTTGCATTTTATGAAAAGTACTGAAATGAAGCAATAAATGAAAATATGTTGGAAGGGCAATATCCATGTAATTCCAAGCCACAAAAGTACTGGTATGAACTTGGCTCCCATTTCTTTTCAAGTCAAAGAGAAAAAATTATATATACATTTCTCCAAGCATTTTACTTTTTCCTCTATCCTTTTCCTTCTCCTTACCCTTTCTATTTTCTGTTGCTTTAAGCTTCCCTCCTTGTGGACAATCCTGTGTTGCTAAAAAGCTATAATTGATTTGAGAAGGAAAACAAAGAAAAACATTAGCTTTTGTGTGTATCTATATTGAAAAAGGCTAACAGCTGAACTAAATGATCTTGAAGGTCTTTTACAATCTAAACAATTCTATGAGTCTGTATGTTGTCATCTTACTGCAAGGGTTCCATACTGTTGTGTCCTAAAAGTTTCATACCTTCTTGGTGTTTTCTCATGGACAGCTCCTCAGAGCACTTTTTCTTCTTCACAAAGTAGGAAACCAATTCCAGTTCCCTTCTCAACCAGCCACCCCACTCTTTTATAGCACTCTTCTTCTATTGGTACAGCTGTGGCCTGTTAAAGCCAGGCCTGTTCCTAATCTTTGATAATTGGCCCAGCTGCAACTCCTTAGGGGTAAGATTACTTTCTACATTATCTTTATTTTCCTATATTCTCTCCCTCTACATCTATAGACCTGTATTTATAGATACATACACGCATCTTTACACAAGCGCATAGATGAAAACGCATGATGTTTGAGAACTCTGCATTAATACGTACACATAAACAGCCTTAGTCCCTCCCTGGAGCACTGTATTCCTATGAGTTTTTGCTTGGCAGAAAGCAAACACATGGAGAAGGCTGCTCATCCTGGCCTCAGCCCAGTGCAGAGTCAGCAAGCACCCTGTGGTCACATCCAGACCTGACAGCTGGAAAACATCTCCAGGTTTAAGTGCCCACAAGAGGTAAGGAGAAAAAATAAGAGAGCAAACTTTAGAAGTTATTTTAAAAAGGATCTCTGCCAAAACAGAGAACATTATGCCTCTGAATATATTTTTAAAGGAAAAAAGCTGAAATACAAACACTGAGCAATACTAATCTTTAATCACAGAAAAGTTGTAAATTTAGCCTGTGTAGAGCTCCAAAAGGAAACCAACCAGCCACAGTATTATAATGTGAATTTTTTTGAAATATCCTGAGAGTCAGAAGAAGGCTACTAGTAAAATTTCCTCAGAGAGCACACCTGAAAGCCAAAGTCTTCTTAAAGATCTCAATTTAAAACATCTTGCTTGCATGTCATCATGTCTGACATGCACCAAAAAACCCTCATGGAGGCTTAAAACATATGTCATTTGGTCCTTAAATGAAAATGCAAGTCTGCAGATTATTTTCTTAATATTACAGAGGATATTTTAAAGCTATATGTATATATTTCAGTTACATGCCAAACATACAGATTTTTTCAACACCATAACTGTCATTTTTTAACTTTGTTTTTTTACAAAGATAATCAAAGATAATCAAAGATTTATGTGTTTCAAGGCCCACAATCACAACCAAACCGTCACACTTCCATTCTAAAAAGAGTCTCCTTAAAACCAAAACAAACATGTTGCATCCAGCTCTTCCAAAAAACAAGGCTACAAAAATTGGTAGGCTTTTGTGTCACTTATAACTAGTATTCCTGCTAGCAGAGGGGAAAAAAAAAAAACAACCAAACAACAAATAAACCAAAAAAAAACCCCACCAACTTTCAAAATAAGCATACCTTTGCTACAGAAAGACCTAGTGCAATGGGAAGTCATTTTACAGAATAGAGTGGAAATTCCACTGCTGAAGGCCAGACACAGGATCAGGAAGCCCACAAGCAGAGAAGTTATAACTGTGTGAATGGGAAGCTCAGCCTTACTATCTGTCTCCTGTTTGCATCCACAGCAGTAAGAAGCATCTGTCTTCCCCCAAGCAGCACAGGGAAGGGAGGAATCTTTTTGCATAGAGAACCATCTTGAGCAATACACTGTGGTCAAATTAAGTCAATGAGTCACACCATAAAACCAAGAAAAATCAGACATGTGCTTACTTTTTCCTACTATGACCTTGATTTCATTCATGCAAAGCAAATATTCCTAGAAGAAGCGGAAAGCCTGGCTATGAGTAAGGAAAGAACCAAAGTAAAAGAGAACAATTAATAGGATTTGCTGGTTTGGTACACTGGCACACAATTGCATTCCCCCAGACCTCCAGCATCCATCAAATCCATCCAAGGCTAGAACAAGGCACCAGTCTCATCCTGCAGACTAAAAAATTCAGTGAGCATTTCCTTTGTTACAGCATACCCCAAGTGCATCCCTGCAGTCTCCACTAAGCAGAGGCACTATTTAGTAAAACTGGTCTTACTTATCAGCTGACATGACCTTAGATATAAGACAATTGCTTAAAAGAAATATTAGGAGGAGGATCTTCTCACCTGTAAGGAAGCTTGAGATGAGAAGATTAAGTTACTTGGAGGGAAACCAAAGTAACTGAAACAAAGTTATTTTGTTCCTCATGAAATGAGGCAGTTCCTCATTTCTTTTATATAGTGGACATTAGACTGATCTCAGAGCTCTGACAGGCTAAGACAAATGCTTTGGAAGAGGGAATACCAGTGAGAGGATTCAGCAGCACCCAAAGAGGTGGCCAAATCAGCAGGCAATTAACCAGTCATGAACAAGCTTCTCAATCAGGTTCTTGATGGAACATACAACTATAGGAAGAGTCAATCCAAAAGTCTCAAGTCACCTAATTCACATGATGGACAGATGATACACTCCCTCCTCCCAGCCCAACAATGCCCTGGATGGCAATAACTTTCCTCTGAGCAATGTTGCTATGTCAGTGCTGCTGGTCATGCTCAAATCTCATGGTCTCACCCAGATGGCAGCCTGGGGTCTGATACTGTGCAAAAACTCAGCACAGAGTGTGTACAATAAACCAAATAAATCCAGGAGCCCATTCAGCACCTATGTGCACATGTATAAACATAATCCACTTCTTAGAAGACAAAAATCATTACATGACCATTTTGTGACCACAGAGCTGCTCTGGGCCTTGCTTCAAATTGGACTCTGTGACTTTAAGAGATTATAAACCACATTCTAATTCCTCACAGCCAGACACGTGCTTAAACAAGAGTCAGGCTGGAATATAAATTTTGCATATCTCCACTGCCAATGCTTCAGAGTTGTTGAGTTCCCTCAGATGGGAGGTGGACTGAAGTCAGTTTGAGTGAAGGGTCTTACATCTGGTTCACAGATCTCTTGTACTGCAACCACAACACTTTCCTCTTTAAAATATTTTATATGAAACACGGTCTCTACATCGTCTTTTCTCCTCTCCTTTGATCTAGGCAGGAAAAAGTAGGATAATCATATTTTTCTTCAAGATTAAGAAAATCTCAATTTCTGATAAAAAATGACTCGTTTAAAAAAGGCAAATGTACGATGGTTGGAAAGCAAACTGGAGGAAGACAGAGACAGTGGTCATAACCCCATGAATCCACTGCCACTGTATTATATTTGAGTATCAGAATGGAATGCTTTGCCTGAATATTGCCCTCCCCTCTCCCCCTCTCTTTTTTTTCACTTCTCTTCTGTTTCTAGTAATCTTAGCATAGGGAAAGAGAAAAAAAAAATTCTTCCAAAGCTTTTCCAAATTATTGATCCATCAGTTGTTCTGTTCTTCTCAAATAATGAGAAGTATATAAGCAACATACATATGACCCAAATCCTGTACTTCCTTAAATTCTAAATCTTTAAAATATCTCTGGATCTGAAGATGCAATTACTGGTCTGCACACCAAAAAAAGCAGGAAAATAAATTTAAAAGAGAGCTGATATCAGGAGAGATTTTGATAGCACAAGGGAAGATTTCATCATGCAGAAAAACAGTTCTAGATAAAACAGAGATCTTGCTTGGCTTGTGATCACACAATGACCAGATTATATGAAAGCTCTGCAGCTGTTTTGCTAGTTAAAGAAAGAAATAGCGGGAGGATTTTAAAATAAAATGCATGTAACCCTAAAATGAATTACAGACGGAATGGAGAGCTATTAAGCGATTTACCCAAACATAGGATTTGACCATCTTTCTTGCTGTGCCCAAGAAGGCAGGCTGAACTCATAATGGTTATGGAAAAGCTGGTCCCAGCACACTCCACGGCCTGGCAAGTCAGGCCTTGGCATCTCACCAGAGGCAGGAATGGCACTAATGTAGAGGATGTATCACAAAAGGAAGGACCAATTTGTATTAGTCATGGACTTTGTGGCAAAGGTGGCAGCAACAAAATGTGAAACAAGGGAATAGGAAATTGCATGGCACTACCTTTAATAGCATATTACCAAGACCCAGCTGCCTACACTGGCTTCTTTTCAGTTTCTGTTCATTTCTTTCATTGACAAGCATGCAAAGCAGCAACTTTACTAGTTCATCTTCAGTAAAAACGGGATTTGCATCCTAACCAATTCCAAAAGAAAAAAGGTGTGTGATTTCCATCAAAAAGGCAAAGACAAGAGAAGCACAGCCACACCCCCCCATCCAAATATCATACATCCCACCCCCAGATTCTTCCTGTGGGTATCAGGTTTATTTCTAATTCCTGCTTTCTGCTCCTTATGGAATATCTTTCTCAGTCTGGTGATGTGCAGAACTGATCTCTCATCCACACATGACACGCTCACATGTACTTGCAGTACCAAAAAGTATTTAATCTAAAATGCCCAGATGTTAAAGAAAAAACGTTTCTGATCTTCTGTTGTAGCTCGTGCAGGTGCTAGAAGCGAGAGGCCGGCCAGGTGGGCACTGGCTAGAAGAGCCAGAGGCAGCAGGGCAGCACAACTTTAGCAATCCTTGACATTGGCGTTCTCACCATTAACAGTTTCTTTGTGTCAGGAATACATCTGACTCACTGAAACAGGTAAAATAACTGCAGGATACATGTACTTACTATGTGAGTGTAGCCGTTCCTTTCCCCACCCACCCCAAACCTTATCAATTCAACTGGAGATAGCATTAATTTGTGAAGGAAAAAAAATAGTAGACAATTTATCTTCTAAAAGCACTGTCTGATTGTGAAAGGACTGCCCAAATTTAAAACAGGATTGGTAACAATTCTTGCAACTGAAAGTGTTTAACCCTAACCCTAATGCTTATCCAAAAAAAAATTTTTAAAAGCAAAAAACCAAACAAACAAACACACCACCACCAAAACACCAGCATTCACATAGCATTTGGAAAACTACATAGATAATATACTGGCCAACATAACATCACGGCCAAGTATTCTTAACTTAAAACATTTCACTGCACTGTTTACATAACCTAAGATGGTCTTCAGGCCAAGACAAACAAAAATTCAAACAGTCTCAGCTTGTAAAATATTTATATAAAATGTTGCATAATAGAAGTGCCAGACCAGTGAACCAACAAGCATAAGAAATCCGTAACACTGAGAATAATGGCACAGAATGTACAGAATCTACTCTTTTTTTTCTTTTTTTTTTTTTTGCTAATCTTCCCTGTTAGATTATCCAAATACAGGAAGAAGTACAATAACTAAAGACTTTTTTCTGTGTGTAATAAGAGCCCAGCCCAAAGGCAAGCCAAGGTAATGTTGCAAATGGGCACTGAATTATATTCACTTTAACAATAAACAAAATTGTCTTAATCAAATCTTGCCTCATTCTTCATAATATTTCATTGCATTATGGTTTAAACTATGCAAATTTAAATGTATTTCTTTCTAAAGAAAATTAAATAAAAATTCAGATTAGTAATACTTACCTATAAGCTTCAGAACAAAATTTAAGACCTCAAGAAAACTTGAAAATAAACACACTGCTTCTGAGGATAGAGAATTCTAAATATCACTGCACTAAAAAGGTGATTTAACATGTCACAGAAGTTTTGAGAAAAAATTAATTTCTTTTAAATATTAAAAAAAAAGGAGATCACACATACAGATGTTGTTCTGTGCTATTTATTTTTATATAAATCCACTCTTTTATTCTGTCCAAATATTTTCCATGTGTCACAAACTTCTGAACTAAGCAAATCCATCAAAGAAAATGCAAGGAAACCAACTATGCTTTAGCAGCTGACAATAGCACGTTTTGACAGTGAGGAGTCAGGAAGGCAAGTTCAGATTGTGGGATGTGCTTCTTCACAGCAGCTCTTTCTGCTACAGTGGTCAACAGGGGGAAGGCCAACAGTGCTGACCTAAAATGAATAATTTTAGGTTCAACCACTGCTCATATGAGACAAGCAGTCCCATTCTTTTGAAAGCATCCCCTTCAACCAACTTGCAGATATAGGCAGGCATCATTCTCTTGGTTTTCTTTGGGTAGCTTTTGTAAGGTTAGCATCTCCAAAGATCTAAAAAAAACATCAGCTAAATTTTCAACTGATGAAATCAAGGCAGGCCAGGTTAAAACAATTCACATAAGATTATTAGCAAGGCAGTTTTACTAGTACAAGAGCACAAATTCTGTGTTAAAGGTATGAGACACCATGTCTTGATTTGTGTTCTTGTAATATGTCCTACCTCTCCACAGTGGTAACTGCCCTTCCAACACAGCAGCCAGCATATGAAGCTTTCAGCCGGGTCCAGCTGGCAGCAGGGCTGGAGGTCCTGCTCTCAAATCAGCAGAATTTCACAGTGGGATGAAATCCAGAAGTCACTCAGATTTAGGCAGTCACATTTTTCCCCAGTTAGCCAAAACAAAGAGATGGGGGCTTCCACAAAAGAGATGGTTTTCCTCTGGCACAGAGTCATCTCCATCTGGGCACAGAACAAATACCCTCAATTTCCTAGGTTTTACATAAGCTGTGGGCTGCTAGGAACATAATAACTGTGTATTTTCAGTTTTATTTGTTATTAATCCTGATGAAATTTTCTGGTCATGGATCAAAGTTCTTTAAAAGCATGTGAAGTTAAATATGCCATATCTCAATGTGTTGTTAAAGCAACTGAATACTCAAAGTTACCAGAAAATAAATATTTTTTTAGCTTCCAGTTCTATTATTTTTGACCAGAATATGACTGTATTCTCTCCCACTCAACTAATTTTTCTTTTTGATCTCAAAAAGGCCAAGACAGGGGAGGCAGAAAGGGTTGTTTGCATGCTTTATCAAAAAGAACTGTACAAACTTTCCATGCCCAAGGACAATTAAAGAAGGGTTGCAGACATACAAAGTAAATCAGTGCCCCCCAGTATATGCTCCTCCCAAGACTTTCTCTATTGCAATAATGCAAGCAGATCAAAATGCATAGAGAAGTCAAAGCAGAGGAAAAGGAGCTGGGATTTCTCTGTTCAGCTCCAAACTCTACCATAGCTGGCTGGGACAACAGGCAAGTAGCTAAGTGCAATATCTAAATTTTTTACTATTCTCAAAATGGCTTAACTTATACTTCTGATTTAAACCACATTAGTCCTGAACCTTAGAGGTATTTATTAAATTATGCATGTAATCCAGCAAGTGAGAGGGGAAGCATGATTTCTTGGTTACTGCACAAAAAAGAAAAACAAACCAAACAAAACCACCTCCACTAGTCACATCACAGTAAAGATGCAAGCCAGTAGTTATTTTTGACAGCTGTCTTTAATCTTCCCATACTTTGGATTCCCACCTCCAGAAAGGCTAGTGACACACAGTCCCTGTTGAACTCATCAAATTGCTTTTCCTTAAAGGAGCAGAAGAACAAAGAGTCTTTCTCTCCTATTTATATACTAAAGCATAATCCAGGGCCAAGAGGATCTACTAATACAGAATAATTCTGACAAGCCTTATCTCAAGTCATTCTTCTAATTAAAGTGAAACAAACTAGAACTATACACAATTATAATATCATTCGGCTTTCCATTTAGTAAATTTACAACTACTCCTGCTTCTGTTCTACTTCTGGCCCTATTAAATTCTAACTTGTCTTCACTGCAAAATAATAGTGTACATTTCTCTATATTCCTGTTCTTGAATCTTTTTCATTCTCTCACCTGATCACTTCATTTCTTTTCCTGTCCATCCATGTTCTCCTTTTCTTCACTTCTAAATCTATCCCTAGCTACTTCACTAAGTCTCTCTTCCTGATTTCTCCTACTTGCTTACATCAGAGACTCACTCTACCATCATTGTTGGCAATCTCAAGCTACATTCAGAGCCTGAGAATGGTACCAAGACCTTATGACTAGGAAATTAAATTTAATTCAGTATGGAGATGGAAATGTAGCAATCTGGGGACTCTCCTTTGGAATCAGGTCTTACAAGGCACTTTCCAGAGAATTTGCCCACGAAACTTTCAAACATAATTCTCAAGAGACTTCTATGCCCATTTTCCCAGCCCAAGAACACCACACCTAAAAATCAAGTTAAAAATCCCAAACCCTCTGAACTTCAGCTATGACTGAATTGCAAGTGGCTGGAAGAGAGCAGATGCTCAGGCATGTCCATCCAGCTCTATAGTCACACCTGCAAATCTTCTCTAGCTGTCACCACTTTAAAGATTTTCACTGATTAATTCAATTTCATTCAGAAATAACAAAACAACCCCCCAAAAAAGTATAACCAAATTTAATGCAGACAAATTTCAGAAATATATTGAATTTTTTTAGGCTACAAACATTAAGCAACGAACATCATTCTGTCTCTGCAAGCTGTCAGTCTTGATTCTATCAAGGACAGCTAGCTTGCTTTCTTTAGTTTTTCACACAGGCAATTCAATATAGGTAGGTAGTCCCTTCCTTTCTCTTATCACTCCTATTCAGCCAGTTCTGCAGGAACTGACGACTATCTCATTTTCAGATTCCTGCACATTCTTTCTCACATTCTCTTGCACTGCAATTCTTTCAAAACTGGATTGTCAAATGAATAGTATTTATCTTGAGTGATCTTCCAAGAGGAAACACAATGTAGACTCCTTCTCCATTAACTATTTTTGTTATCTTATTCTGCACATTAAAAAGTAACCAAATGATTTTGTCCCTCTCTGAAAAAGGAATTTCACTGCTGAATTTTGTATTCAGGCAATACATAGTCTGTTCACATTGGCCATTCAGAGAAGCAACACTTCTGAAAAACATTAAAAAGTAACTCCTTGTCTGCTTCCCATTCAAACACTACCCATGACTACTGCATTTTGAATCCTCAATTACTACAAATCCTGCTCAGGAAACAATGAAAGTTTTTACTGGGACAAATCTTGCTGCTGCTATTCCAAGACTGTGACTCATGTCAGTTCTAAAAAGACCACATAATACACTGGATGGAAAAAATTAATAAAGACATATAGATACCAAATATTAATGTAGTAACTGAACTGTGCTCTGAGAATTTATGTATACAAACTGTCTATAGTTAAACAATGGCAATTTATACACTTTTTTAACACACTAAACATCCATAATTATATCTAACAGCAGAGACTCACACAGGTTGTAGAGTTACTGTGCTAGTAAACAAAGAGATAATAGTATGAAATAAAAAATGAAAATCAACAAGAATTAGGAGATGTACATCATATTAATTTCATTCATTACAGAAGTTCTATCTACGCTTGTCTTTGTAGATCTGGGGACAAATCTGTGATTACATGTTTCTGTTCTGCAAGCAAGCCCTCTCACCCATCAATAAGAAATGGACAGAGTGACTGCTGCCTCCCACTAAATGAGCAAAGGCCAGTGATACATTTGATGTGCTTTCAGTCTCTATAAGAGTAAATAAGATCTTCACAATAGTTTCCCTGGGAGACTGTATATGTACAGATCAAGTACTGCTAACAGCAGGAGGGCCAAGCATACTGATGACAGGAAGAAAAATGCTGAAGCTGCTGTGGATGAGCCAAATTCAGCTTGCTTGTCCTTCTACCCTTGTGCAGCTCAGATAGATCTCTTCTACTCCAGAGAGGGTCAAAAAATAAGATGGATGCTCAAGTAGATTCAGCTAGGAAATTCAGTCTTTGGACTATCCAACTCAGTAGCCAGTTACATTATTCTTATGCTTTTTATCACATAGTTACCAATTCAAGTATAGCCCCCATCCAGTACCATAAAATAAATCAGTTTATTATAGTCAGATTCTTAGACAGGAAGTCTCCATTGCAATACAGCAGCAATATTACCAGTTCCTCTATTAGTACTTTATTCTTTTCTTACATATATATATGTATTGGGAACAGTAACTTCCAGCTATCCACAATAATCTCCACCTCACTAGACAAATGTGCAGTATAAAAACAACAGTGACAGATCTACCAAACCATTAGTTTTCCATCTAGAGAGAAGGAATTCACGAAAGTCTGAGAAAAGAAACTTCTGATCAAATACCAGCTATACTTCAATTCCCTAGTTTTGTTACTTAGTAGGTAACTACAGCAGGAAAAGAGTTCAGGAGCCAAGACACCTCACCTTAGTTACTTACACACAACAGAACATAATTGAACATAATTGACCTAGGTACTCTAACAATACTTCCTGGCCTCAAGCTTAAATCCAGTCTGGAATTTAAATAATTAAAAGATAGTGTGGCAGATAGCCTGGCTGGACTTCTACACTCCTGGTCTTTTCCTTAAGATTTGTCCTGGGGTCTCCTAAATATAAGAATACCCAGACAATAAATGCAGGCAACTGATTCTACCCTGAAACCCTTCAGACCAAAGTCTCCAAACACCCTGTACAGCCCTTTGGGGAAGGGAGCAGACAGGTCCTCCACAGCACTTCTTCACTCCAGCCTGGGCATTACACAAGTCTGTAATGCTATTTGCAGCTTCAAACCCTGCAGATTCATCACATTCCCATTGCTCAGGAAAGCCTTATAGGTCTCAACTCTAAATCCCACCTTCTCTGAATCATAACTCCCACCTTATCCCAAGAAACCTAAAGATAATTAATTTAACAGTAAATCAGGGATTCCTGCTGGTTCTCATTCAGTATCAGGGGACACTACAGGACTGCCTTTCCTCAGCAGTGGGAACTGAGGGGAATAATGTGACCAGCAAGACCAGAGCCTTACTGGCCAGGGTCTGTCCCAAGGTACACAAGGAAGACAAACCTGGAAACAGCAGCCACATCCAACCAAGAGTCCAGATCTTAAAGCAGTATCATTATGACGAGGCAGTTCCAAAGCCAAACTGGGAAAGAAATCCATACATTAAGAGCAAAGATGAGGTCTTGCAATTGCCAGGCATAACCATGGTGATGAAGCTGGGCCAAAAATCAAGCCAGGTAGTCAAAGGCCACAAGCCAAAATCCAGATGACACTATTCTATGGCTAGGCATTGGCATTGCTGCAGCTAATCAAAAACCAGCAACCCTTCTCCATCACAGCTCAGAAAAAAAAGATTGATGCTCCAATGCTGAGTTTAAATAGAATTCCTGGGCCACAGGTGTGGGCTCATCAGGACTATTAGGGGTTATTAGTGTACTCAGAGCTCCAACACACCTGCAGTCTCCAGCCTGAGGAAGCCTGAAAAACAAAAGAGAACCGCAGTACCAGTGCCCAACCTTAACAGGACCCTACTGTCCAAAACTCAACTTAAATCTGGGAGAACTTCTTGAATTCTGTGTAATCTTAGCTAAGAGATTTATATACCCTCAACCTAACCACCTACAAGTCCCAGCTACAGTTGCCCTCCCACACTACAAATCAGCCAAAAAGGAAGAAAATCTCTTTTCACAGCTCTGGTAGCCACATTCAGTGGTGTGTTCCTGCTCCAGACAGCACAGCCCCATCACCAGGGGTCTTAAGCCCTGCCCAGCGGCAGGAGTCAGTCCAGGTAGCACATGACTGAGCTAATACACCTTTTTTTTTTTGGGAGGGTGGGACAACCCAATAAGATCTAGGTCACTTGGCATTCTTAACCAAACATATTTCTATTGTTGACTCTCAATCCTTAGCAAAGATACCTTCTACCGCTTTAACTGTGGGCACAGAAACCATGCTATGTAATAAGCAGTCATTTTCCATTTCATGAGAAAATCTCCAGCCTCCTCAGCTGAGTATACCAGGGTATAGCCATTGTAATGACTTCAGTACAAACTAACAGGTCCAGAAATTTTAGAAATCACTTGCAATAAATATGGTGAGTACATAGGGAAGGCAGGGGAAAACTACAAGGTAGTTTTACAGGGTGACACTTCATTTTCTCCAATAATAAGCAGGGAATATTCTACAGAAATATCTGTAGAATTCAGATGCAGAATCAGCCTGCAACTCTTAGCAACAGCAGTGGAGCCTCTGCTCCTCACAGTGGGGAACAGCAGAGGTTGGCAGGGAATGGAGGCTACACCTCTGATGAACTCTAGACAGAAAGGCTTAAATCTCCAGTTATGTTCATCACAGACAGGTCACCAGTGCCTAGTCCACATAAAAATACTAATATTAACAACATTAAAACAAAAGGTTGAATATCAACGTCAAAGTAACAGTAGACAAGTTACAGTGGTAAATGTCCCTTGACAGCATTACAGCTGAGTGCTGTATCAATAGACTCCACAGCTCAGGCAGGGGAAAATCCTCCTGTCTGCAAAACTAATGCCTTTTTATTCACCCAGCCACAGTCATGCCCTAAAAAGTTAATATTAGATTTTAAAAATCAAATATCTCACCTTCCAGAAAACCTTGCACTTTCTCAACCTCCTGGAAGTGTTCCTCAGCTATTCACTTCAGAAATAAAGACCCCATCCAGGGAGCTGAAATATGTGGGTTATGCACTGAGAAAATATATTAACATCTTTATTGGCTTCTCCATCCAACCAAGTCTTTTCCCATAAAGAAAACAGCCCCCATGACACTAATTCCCCACTTTGAGCTGAGTGTTCTGTAAAAGTCTGTGGCTCCAAAGCAGACTGAAATGCAGCCACACTGTCAGGGCAGTGCCAATGCAGGAAGCCCTCACATGGCCCTGGCACCCCTGGCAAGCCCTGCCTGCAGCAGCCCCACTCCATCAAAGCCCATTTGCTGCCTCTCAACCAAAATATGGTCATTCATCCCTCTCTTCTTTGAAAAAAATTTAAACCTGTTCTTCCATAGCAAAGTCTCACACCATAACAGACATCATGATAGGGGTTTATCACATGTCCAGAACTGAAACCTAATCTGAACCAAGACAGACAAGGCTCCCCTAATTTGGGATTTAGGGGAGAGATATGAAAGGCATTAATTGATAAGTTTTTTCAACTGGGAGCTTATTTTTACAGACACTTTCTTATAGACTTTAGTTAAGCAACAAAGGAAGAGAAGGGAAAATGGAGGAAGATGACAAGGATATGAAGAGGATTGTGTCTCAGAAGCCAAAGCAAAGGGGATAGAGATAGGATAGAAAGATAGAAAGATAGAAAGATAGAAAGATAGAAAGATAGATAGAAAGATAGATAGATAGATAGATAGATAGATAGATAGATAGATAGATAGATAGATAGATAGAGATACATACATATATATATATAGAGAGAGAGAGATAGACAGATATTTATATCATGCACCCACAAACACAGGACCAGAATGTGTCCACATCTTTCCACTGGGTGCTCTTCCACATTTACATCTTGTATTGGGCAAGAGAATACTCCTAAGTATTCTTATGTAATGTTCCAATAGTGCTACTGTGAGAAAAGCTTCATTTTACAGTGCTGATCCCTTTCACAGTTGGCTTTTGTCTTGCAGCAATGAAAGTGGTGGCTCATGGGCAATCATTTTTCTCATGCTTCTCACATTTCTTACAGTTTTTACAAAAAAATCATTATCCACAGCAAAAGCTCCTCCTTGTTCGTTACATAGGAATACAGAAATGTTGTACTCTACATTTATGGTCTGAAACTCTCCCTTCACAAGAGTCACTGTCAGGTTCACCTCACAGTGACTCCTATCAGACCACATATCTGGAAATGCTTTTGCCTCTTTGAAGCCACCAGCTCAAAGTGCCTTGCCTGGTTCTGCATCTAAGCCCAAATAGCAGCTCAAAAAGTGCTCTTGACCGTCTGGGTCAAGAGTAAAACCTAAGAATTTATATATATAAAATCAATTTTTTTCAATGGAAACCACTAAAATAAAATAAACAAAAAAAAATCTGGCTTTTTCATATTTCAACTTTTAAATACACCTGCACTTCGATTTTCACTCTCCTTTCCTCCATGTCCCAAACCAAGGAAAAATTAGCATCACCCTTACACCCAAGCAAAAAGAAGAGCAGTCTCTGGTTCTATCTATACATTCTCAGAGTCAGTTCAGGGCATAAAACACTGTCCAACATTTTCACCTACATAATTTCACATATATATTAAGTAGCATGCCACTGCCAAACTTGAGAAGTAGGTATCTTTTAGGGCTTCATGATAGAGTCATATTTGGACCTCTCAACTACAATGCTTTAATGACAGTCATTAAAACAATGTGGGAAATAATCAAGTGACAGTTTTAAATTTCCCTGTTCTGAAACAAGACTAACACTTTTGAAGCAACAAAATAAGTGAGAAAAAGGTAATTTTTTTCCACTTGTTCAGCTGAAATCCTCCACACTGTGCAAAAATCAGGTTGGGAATTTCCTGCGAATAGTCCTGAATAAAATAGAAGGAGAATTCCCTGAACTCACTATATCAATTCAGTACAAAAATACCACATGAAAAGCCTTTTGGGCTAGGATCCATGCACACAAAGACTCAGAATAATAGAAGAAAAGCATTTTTACTTTCCCAACCTTGGGACAAGTCTGAAGCAAACTTCAAACTAAGTTCTGATTAGGTTGTTTATTTCTCAGAAAAACAGAATTTGTCGTCCTTGCTGCAATAAGAGGGAAAAGACACAGAACACAAAACTTCTACAGCAGATACAGCTATTAAGTTTTGTACAGCTCTATAAGAAGTATTAAGGAATTCGCATTACATGAATGAAATAATTATTTTGCTAACAAGCTCAATGTAACTATAAACATAAAATTTAAAAATACTGTCTGATTTAGCCAAGGCAGTAAATTAAGTGGTATAGTAGCTACAAATGCTATTTCAAACTCATTCCATTCTCCCAGAAGTCTTTAAATAGTAGGAGCAAACATGATGTAATTTCAGGAAAACATGAACAGTTCAGTATTTTTGCAGGCTCATCTTGGCCCCAGCAGTCTGAAAAAAACTAATGAATCTGCAGCTCAAAACTAAGAACTGAAACACTGATGACTATCTTAAAGGATGTCAGCAAGCATTCATCAGTGAGAACCAGCCTTTATTTCCTATTCACCCAATCTGGATTGAAACGACGACATGGAGTTGAATGGCACCAATAGCAATGCCCTGCAGCCTCTGCTCTCTTAGGTGTCCCAACATCAGGCACCTGGGGAATGAGGCTGCTTGTTCAGAGAGGTAAGTTCACTTTCAAACACTGTTTCAAATTTCTTGGAGCTTAAGGCATGTTGTTCTGCTCTCTAGGACTGAGAAAAAAATCTTCCTCATTCTTCAAACTCCCTCCAATCAATTGCCTAACCCCGTTTCATTAATGAAACCACTAAAACTTAAATAAAAATAAGCATTTACCCTAACCAAGAAGGAAAACATGATTTACTTTTCTCCCTTATCAGGTGCCACAACTTAATTTAAACATATATCCTTGAGATTACCACTCCTCTTTCTCTGTAACTACTCCAGTTACTGTTGAACTGCACAAAACACATGAAACACCAGCAACTGCTGCCAGGACACCAACTTTTCTACTACTGTTGGCAAGTCAGCCCTGACTGACTTGGGTCTCAGTGCACCCTTCTGTCTATCACCATGAGATATTACATGTCCCAGTACACAGGCAATCGTCCCTGAAGGTTGTCTCAATACACAGAGCTTTCCTTCTTCAAAATGGAAACTGGTAAAGTAAATGAATTCCTGATCTGTTTTTATCAGAGAACAAAATTCCTTTCTGTTGTCTGCAAGTCAGCAGCGTTGCACCTAGTTTTTCCCCACACCATAAATATAATGATGGTTATTAGGGACTCAGAAATGGTTATCAAAATTTGATAAGAAAAGCAGTATAGACAAGTCTGGACAATGCCCCAAACCCTAGGCAACCTGGTAATTTATGGAACAGTGCCTCATTTTTTTGTCTTGGTATCTTCTCTGACACAGAGGAAACCATGAACGACCCATCAAAAATGCATGTATCAAAGCAGGCATATGAACAACACTTGGCAGCTCTGAAAATATGAACATCAATCATTGTTTTGTATATGTTCTACCAAGCTGTGAAAATGAGCCTCTCAAAGTAAGGTGTGGGGAGAATATATGTCTATTACACTCCAAGACCTCAAAAAGCAACAACAGTCTACACTGCTTTCTCATACTATAATAATCATTGAAATACATAAATCTGTAGAAAAAGAAAGGTCACAACCAAATGATGTCCCTACCCTCTTATCTTTAGATGCATTACCTATTTATGTTTGACATTCAAGGTTAGAATTTTCATGATGAAGTTTCAGAAGCCCACAAACACTAATGGTCAGCTACATTCACCTTTATCAGAAATCTTTTTAAGATGTAGGAAATCTGCATTTCTAACTCCTTATGGACTAAAGAGGTCAAGAAGTCAAAGGGCTCACAGTACCTGTATTCTTTCCCTTTTTTAAATATAAGCATGATCTTATTTATGGAAGGAAACTGCCACATTAACATACAGCAAATTTACTAAATGAAAATAGATAAAGGAGTCTCTTCAGGTTATTCCAACACCTGTCTCACATTTACACACTTAAATTTCATTTTTAAAAAAAGTCCAGTTTATCAACTAGTCTTTTAAGCCTTTCTTCTAGTCTATGTTGATCCTTTAAATTCACGTTGTCAGAAGCAGTATTGATAAGGACAGTAGAACAGAACAGCATTTTACTCTGATAAGGACAGTAGAACAGAAGAGCACAGCCTTGGAGAAGCAGATAAAGGATGTAACCTGGGCAAATAGAAGTCATGCAAAATGCGAATGCAAGCAGGATGCCAGCTCAGCTCTGCAAGGCCCACAAAGCAGAAATTATTCAAAACAAAAATATTGTGCTTACTCCAAAGCACAGGTCAAGCAAGAGCCACCTAAGGACACCAGACACAGAAGACAGACCCCCGAAGAGCCACATAAGGACTTCCAATAAAAGGTGCAACTATGTAAAATAAAGTTATACAAATACATCAAGTATGGGGGATAGCTAATGAATATATAATCAGTGTGCGTGATAAACACTCTGTTTACCCAATGCTTGAGCCACTAGACTAGAAGAAGGATCCTCTGAGTGACCAGCACACTGTAATAAAGAATGCCTGCCTTCTAATACTCAAAACCGTGTTAGAAAGTTTCTATCTGGACAATTTTGGTATCAGCATCAACTACAAAAGGGAAGAAAGGCACTTTCATTGCCCTGTCAGTGGCCTTCACCAGGGCTATCTGATCATGAAGTTTATCCAGTACTTTCCAAGGAATGACTGTGCATTAGCAGTGACAGAAATAATAACTCTGTGTCAGCAACAACAGAAATGTACAAACTCAAGTAGCCCATTCCTATACAAATATTTCTGCTTAGCGTTTCTGCAAAGAATTTCACTATTTTTTTTCTTTTTTTTTTTTTCAATGTCCAAAAGACCACCACCAGAAAAACTTCCTAAGTATGTCAATGCAATGGAAAATTCTGGTGCAAGCTGTAGGTCCCCCTAGCAAGGCTAATTACACCTCGAGGTGAATCAGGACATCTCCTCAGTTCCAGTCTCTTCTTCCTGGATTCATTACTCAGCAAAAGAGACACAAAATGGCAGCTAGCACGATCACATCACTCATACAAGACAAACTCAGCTGCTCAAATCAATATTTGTTAGCAGGCAGAACAAGCCAGTTTTGAGAGTGTTCTAATTAGACAACAGATATTATTACAAAACACCTGCAATGTTTGTAATTGTTTAAAATAATAAGAATCAGTATTAGCTTCCAAAGGCACCATATGGTAAATGCTCATTCCAGGCAGGCGGTCCCTCATAGGCTCTCAGTGCTCATTAACATTTTTTTTAATCTAAATGAACTTGTTCTCAGTTAATGCATGGGCCGCAGCTTTGTCCTCTGCCCGCTGACCGCCCCCAGAGCCGAACTGCGGCGCCTCCTCCCCTCCTGCTGCGGGACGTGAGGCGGCTCTCTCGGGAGGTGTCGCCGCCACACGGGCGGCTTGCCTGCTCTGCCCTGGGCTCCGGAGTCTCAGAGGCCTCCGAAGCCATTTTCAGGCAAGAAGTGCTGCTCAGTGTTTGCTCAGCCAGTGGCACAGACCGAGCCTGGCACGCAATGCCGCCCTGCAAATGTGTCTCACGGCAGCGCCGTCCCCCCGGGCCGGCAGCCGCGGCCTCCGAGCGCCGAGGGAGCCGGCAGAGCACTACAGGCACCGCCTCAGCAGCAGAAATCCACACCAATGTGTTCATGAATGGGAAAAATGAAGCTTTACATTCATACACACTGCTTAATGTCATTGAAAACAAATACGGTATCTTATCTGTAAGTCATATCAGCAGATCTGAATGTTTCAAGTCACTGATTGTATTTTCTAATTGTAAGAAAAGCAGGTTAAACAGCCACAGTGTTGTAGAAACAATACATGGTAACAAATATAAAAATCCCCATAAGGTAGCTATTGACATATCTCTTTTACAGAAGGATAAATTCAGATCTAGTCTGTCCACAGCAAGATAGAAATTATGACAGAGAAAAATCTTCCTGTGTTGGTATGCAAACAGGCCGGTGTCTCCCCCAGGCACACTTTGTGCAGTGACTCCTGGGAGCTGCTTGGGAAAGGAAAAGAAGGAAGATGAAGGAGTTATTTCTTTACCTCTTCCCCTTAGACAGCAAGAAAAAGAAACCAGATTCCAAATAAACGTAAATATACTATTTTACAACTCAAAAAATGTATCATTTAAGGTTCTCACCCACACTCTTTGCAAGCATAACTATTCAAGGCGCCAAAGAGAGAAAAAGAGATTCAGGAAAGTGAGGAAACAGAGATAAACAAATCTTGAGATTATATAAGCCTAAACTTAGATAAGTTTGATAAGGTTTTGCTACTAGGCAATAATTACACAGAACTGTGTTTACCTATCAACTTCCATGCCAGGAGTCTCCAAGCATGTTACTTTAAAACTATTAAAACATTGTTCCCATCCCAGATACGCAGACACCATTTTTACAGTATAGAGGCTGCTTAAATGCACCCTACAGATTATATAAAACGGGCATACAGACTACACTGTAATCAATTCAAACAGCAAGGGAAATGCAGAACTGGAAGTGAATCACCTGAGTTTGGAATTAAGACTCTGGGGTGAGAACTCCAAGACTTCCAGAAAAAATATCACTGGATTTTTAAAGATTAAAAGTAAAAAGGGCCTCCTTTGAAATAGTCAACCACCAGTCATGGTACATTTAGCTGTGGCAGTGGACATTAGTTTTGAGTAAAACTGGGAAAGGAAAAAGCCTGACAAAGATCAGATGATCTTTCAAGATCCCTTCCAGCCTGGGCTATTCTATGATCCTACTAAATCATCAGGGCAGATTCTGCTATTTTAGAATATGATCTCGTTATAAAGACAGTGATTTTTCTGCCTTTATTTTATTGTTTGAGATTTTGAGAAAGGTCAAAACTTCAGAGAAATTTTTTCATCACCAAAATGTACCAAGTGGCTTTTTGAGGCTGCTACTAGAAAAATAAAACTAAGCATTTGAATTTAGACATCCAAAATTAGAATTTTTTTTCTGGTTTGCTCACCTTCCCTTGAGAGAAACTATATTTCATTAAAGAAATACGTTAAAAATATATTTTGCTGAATGTTTTGATAAGCTCTACTTTGGCCTTGCTATGGACTTCTTACAATAGAGAACCCTGGGAAATATCAATAATGCATGTGTCACTCTGATGCCTTTTCACAAGCTGCAGCAAGTGATACACCAAAGGAGGTGCAGATGAAAAGAGAGGGCATGGCTCCTAGGTCAAACCATAATCAACAGACCCCCCAAATTGGGCAGCTCTGAGCTGCTAGATCAAAATACACAAGGCAGTCTTGCCACCCCTCCACCATGAGGTGTTTTAAAACCTGGAAGCACAAAGGTGGTGCAAAGCCATCATTACTGTTTTACTTATGGTTGATGTTTCCCTGTTGCTTCTCCTGAATATGTAGCCCTGATTTGGACCAGTATTTTGTCAGTAATCTTTTCCCCCAGCTTTTTTCCCCTGTTCATTCAGCTTAGAATTGTATGACCACATCATATCCCAGAAAGGGATAGATAGCACCAGGAATGTTTGTTTCATGAGACAGCAAAGCCAAAGAACACAGTAAGAAAACCTGAGGCAGGATTTATTGCAAGGTTTGTCCTTGTCCAGGGTTTTACACTTCATCTTCCTTATTCATTTTATTTTGAATATATTTGGATTGTTGCTCTGAATTGTTCTGGTAAAGCCCTGCCTGCTAAAGAGGCTGTGATCACAAACTCTCTGGGCACTGGCATTTGTCACCATGATTGCAATTCACAGCAATACATAAACTTTTTAAAACGCTGTGAACATAGCTTCAGGGGGTTAATAAAGCTGCTTTCCAGTCCCCTAGCTCCTTCCATTGATAACTTATTCAAATTGTAATTGCTTGCAGTGTGCACCCTATATCACATAACTACTTCTGTTACATGTACTCCCTGGGGCCATCCATCACCCCTGCCTACCAGCAGAGTCCTTGTTCTTGCCCAGTGATGGCAGCCAGGGTACCTCTAACATGTGTGGGTTTGTGCCCAACCTCAGCTGACACCCTCCAGCCACAGTTGACTCTATCCTGCATTTAGCATTTCAAATTTCTTTTATCCTCAAATCCAACTCAGTGCATTGCTTACAAATCAACACTTCAGCAAGTACTTCCAACAGACCTATATATGTTACACATGGAAAAGAAGCTTTTTTCCCCACCTTTTCTCCCCTGGAAAACTCAAAGGCCAAGTTTCCTCTCATTCAAACAGCAGTTCCATCAGCCTAACTCCATATTTCACAGGTGGAAGTAACTGCTTCCTTGGCCTGGGAGTACAAATAGCAACATACTGTCAAAGGGCGTAGTAATGTCCTTTCCATTCAGGAAAAAGCACTAAGCAAAACTACATCTTCACAGCAGTTATAAGGCACAAAAATTTGAAAGGAAAATATTACAAAGGCAGATAAAACTGGGTAATCTTCCCTTGCCCACACTCCTGAGTAGTACACTTCAAGACTTACTAGTAGTACATGTTTTCATCTTTGTCATTAATTTTATAGCATTCAAAGTTATAGTAGTTTTTTTTCCTTAGATGCATAGGAGTGTATGCAGTCTGAAGACTTCCCAAAAGCATTTTAAATGAGATAGACTACACTAATAGCAAGGAGAGGCTGTGTCCTGGGGCAAGGAAAATTCAAGCTTGACTCAGATATGCAGCAGAAATCTCTGTGCTGTGTAAAGACACAGTAAATAAAATAGTGGGCCTTTTTCAACATGGCCTTTTTGGCTTTACTTTTGAGCCCCACACTTATCTCTGGCAGAAGGTCTGTGATCTGACCTGCAGCTTCCAGGCCTGGATGTCATAACAATATTTTGATACATCTTAATTGCAATACTTCACACCCTGAATTTCTAGTGAAGGCCTTTCTTTAGGAAAAGAATGACAAAAAATAACAAATACTGTAATTTAAAACTATCAAGATGCCTCAAAACATGTTGGTGTTTTGAAGGACCAAGGTGCTTCACCAAGAAAACAATTTTCTAACTGTTCTTCTTTACATACAGATCTTCATAGCACTGCATAGTGAGTTTTGCAAGCAAATCAATCCTCAAAGCATCCCAGAGTGCATGTATCAGGTGAACTTCACAGACCAAAAAATGCAAAAAATCAAGAGGGTGGGTTGTAAGGCATGCCCAAAGCTATACAGAAAGTGAAAGATCTGGTACTATTACTCTTGCAAGTCTTGATCTAACATCTACACCCAAGTACTCTCAAATGGTGAGTTCAGCCTCACAAAGGGGAACAAAACTAACAGAAACTGAGGACACATTTACCTGGTCATCAAGAGGCAACCCCAAGTCGCAAGCTGGTTAGATGTGAGCTAGTTCTGCCAAGAAGCAGTGTGGTCACCTTACCTCAGGTGTGGTGCTACACTAACAAAAGTCAAATTAAACTCCTGAGCATCAAGTGTCAAGATCTATTAACCATCCTGAAGAAAATTCTCACATCTGGATGACTTAGATTAGCAAATTGTGTGCCAATATGCTTGCCTATGCCAGAATATACAGCCATGCACTAGAAAAGCTTAGTCCTGAAACACATTTACCCTCACATCTATATGACTTCAGCAGATATTTTTTCAGTGATTCTGAGACAAGGTTAAGAAGTGGTTGGGATATACACTGGGACAGACAAGTCCCTTCATTTTCTGTATCTCTTAATGACCTGTCTTTCTCCTCCTCTAACGCCTGTTTGCTCTGTGGGTTTACATGTTTTATCTCAAGGATTGTCTCTCACTGAGCAGATGGATAGCACCAGGCTTAACACATCATTATAATTTCCCTAGCTGAATATTATACCAAAACATCCCCCCCTCCTCTAGTGACCACTCACTGAAATGGCTCAATTTAGTACTATAATATTACATTTGTTCAGAAACACTACACTGGCTTTTGGTACCGATATTCTTGGTGCTCTGCACATGTACTGAGCCAGCAGAGGTGCAAGCTACAAGGAAAATGTGGTGGGTCTTAAGCCAAAGCACTGTATTACTTTTTAGCTCATGGCTGATTAATTTAATGTATAAGAAAGGAAGAGATAAGCATTTAATTGTTACTAGAAATGGGGAAGCTGATCAGGGCTGAATTAGTAGAATCTGTGACCTAATTTCATTATTGTTCTAACATTCTAAAAACTCAGAGCCTGTGCTCCTGCCAAAATGAGACAGACTGCTCTTCAGACTGCCTTCTGCAATGCATTGTCTCTTCTTCTCCCTGTCAAAGTCATCATTGTTTCTAAAGAAAGGTGACCAGCCCATTAGGTTGCAATCACTTCTATGCTGCCAAAAGACACTCTTCCCTTTATTTTTTGTGCATTCAAACACTATTTTTCCTGGAGTATCAGACTTGAGGTTCTAGACTAATTTCATCCTAACAGTGACTGACAGCAGCTTCTCCAAGTGTCCCAGAATGTGCATGTGTACAAAGCACATGCTAGATATTGTATGCTATGTATTTATATGCTATCCCAAAGATATGTATGTTATCCTACGCAAGTCTTCAGAATAATCAAGTTGTAAGACCTTGGAATAACTGAGACAGGGTCGGATGCGACACTCAGATGTCCTAGCAGAAATCAACCTAGACCTCTGTTCCTCCAAACAGATTTTGTCCAGCAGCCTACCTCTAACACTGGGGACATGCCTTACTTTAGGGTAGAATCAGTGTTTTTTCCCCCAAAAAAACAAATATATTACCATCCCTTTACCTTCTTCACTTCCCTTTGGGAGATCATGCTCCACATGAGGCCAAAGGGAGGAGATTTTTTTCATTGTGGGGGAAAAAAGATTAGAAATAACAAAAAGGGAAAGGAAGTGGAGTAGGGAGAACAGTTTAGTCTTTGTTTCCTTTCCCTACCTCCCCCTTGCATGGGAAGAAGTCTGTTTGGAAAGCATTTGTTTGCAGTGGTTTCATTCAACAGGAGACCAAACACCTCAAACTCTTTCTGACACCAGTGGAGTTCAGGTTGCTTAGCTCCTTTTAAGTTAAAACCCTAAATATGAGAGAACCTGAGTTATTGTTTAGGAAGAAAAATAATAACTGATATTAGACCTGTCCCCTATCTGCCCCATCATTCAAGACAAATTATTTTTCTTCCTGGAGAACATCAAGTGTACCAAATTCTCCAGGCTGCTTATCCAACAGGAAACTTAACACTCCCGAGCAGGACTTCTTCGAAACAAGACTGCTTCTCCTTTGCAACTTATATTACCAGAGACTCTGTGATTAGCCTGATATTTTATCTCTGACACTGTGAAAAATATCACTGCCATAAACCCTGCAGTCCTTAGTAAAAGTGGAAGTACTTGGCAAAAGCTAATAAAATGAGGAACAATGACAGCAATCTCCAATGAATACCTGAGGAACAAATGAGCCAGCTGCCCACGCATATGCACACACACTGAAGTATTTTTTCTTCACATGGGGCATACACCAGCAGAAAATGTATCATAAGGACACTGCTATTTTAACTTCATGCCATACAAAGCACCAGCAGGGAAATGGATGAGGTGCTTTCACAGATCCTTAACTCCTGATTCACATTCCTCTTTACAAACTAAGTTTAGTATCTAGCTTACTTATAAAATGGTTCTGGTTTTTTTCTGGATTCTTACCAATGAGAGCAAGAAGAGGAGACTGTGTCTAACATTGTACAAATGCAACAAAACTTTCTGTTCTCTCTTTTACACCACATCTACTTTTCTTCAAAGTTTTGAGCAATAAAATAAAACAGCCGAAGAGTAAGGAAATAGGAAGTTGAAACACTTAGGGCTGTTCCAACCACTGGTGATGATCAGGGAAACACTTATGACAGTAGTTCCAGCTCTGGAAAAAGAGAAAGGGAAAAACTAAGCTATCTCAGCAGAGGAAACAGATATAGGCCTCTAATAGGCCTACTAATTCAGCTGGGACATCATGAAGCATTTTAAAGATGAGAGAAATTTTGAACCGTGGAAATACTGCAGCAATAACATGACCTTAAAGAGCTATTATTCAAAGTTCCTGAGAAAAATTGCTCACTGTTCTCTTTCACTGCTGAGTCTCTAGTATCAAAACTCTGAGAAATTCTGAAAATACAGGGTGTAATATTCAATTCTAGAAGTTACCAGCTGAAATCAATAGACCTGCACAAAGCTAGAAGACAGCATTCAGATTCAAGGAAAGAATATTTTGAAGGGATGGTGTCAAGGTCCATTCTTCCATTTCTTGTAGGGTTGGTCTTGCAGTGTTTAAAAGGGGCACTTTGGGGCATGCTCCAATTAAAAACATTTCTGTATCCAAGTTGTTGTTCCAGCTGCTATGCCTGCAGCATTTTGGCTGTACACTCCATTTGCTGTTAAGAAAGGTGTTTAATATCACAATTAGAAATTTCTTCAGTTTTTGGAAAATGAAGTGTAGTCTGACAATATACTCATATGACTACTTTTAATTCTATTAAAACACTTTTAACTCAAGAGTTGTGTGGCAGTACTCACACCCATAGGAAGCCTTGTTCCTCTTATCAGTAAATCAAGAAAGTCTCTTTTCTTTGGACAGTAATTCAGCAGCATTTTCTCACAGCTCTGAATTCTCCATTCTCCCTTCTTCTTGCAAAATCCTACTGATGATCAATCTCACTAAGCGTATTAATATGCTCACCATATTTGGCCTTAGCTTATTTACATTACTCTACAGCTTCATGTGATCCAGTTTTGGTCTGCTCCTTGAAAGATAAGTCAAAGCCTCTGTACAGATGAAGTCATTCTGCAGCAATGTCTGTCACCAGAGTACCTGTCAACATATTTGCACAACTCACCTACAGATGCTCATTCTTAATATTAAGCCTTCAGTTGCTTATTTTTGCAGATTTCAGAGAAAATAACTGAAGTTGCATCCTTTAGCTGGAACTTGCCTGTATTTAATACTCCTACACTTGCTTTCTCGGAGATCTAAAGAAATTAAGGAGAAACAGTCAGCCATGCAGTGCCTGAGCTCCTTTGAAGTAACCAGAGGCAAGGACCTCTAATGAGACCACCCATCCCTTCCTTTTCACAGCAGGACTGAAATCCACCACCTAATTTTGCTGTCAGAAGAAAAGAGTAATCAGTCATTGCCAGCTAAGGTAACTATTCATAGTGATGACCTACATGAGAAAATGTAAAGACACAATTTTCAACTCCCCAGCTAAACAGATCCTTCCATATAAATCTGCTGCCATTAAAAAATCAAGAATTACTACAGTGATGAGGATGGTACATCCAAGAATTATAGAATGGCTTAGGCTGGGCAGGACCTTAAAGACCATTTAGTTCAACCTCTCTGCCATGGACAAGGACACCTTCCAATAGACCAGGTTGCTCCAAAACCCATCCAACCTTTGAACATTTCCAGAGATGGGGCATCCACCATTTCTCTGGGCAACCACTGTTCCAGTGCCTCACCACCCTAACAGTAAAGAATTTTTTTCCTAATATCCGACCTAAACCTACTCTCAGTTTGAAACCATTCTTCCTTGTCCTATCACTACATGCCCTTGTAAAACATCCCTCTCCATCTTTCTCGTAGGCTCCCGTCAGGTATTAGAAAGCTGCAATTAGGTCACCCCAAAGCCTTCTCCTCTCCACGCTCAACCATTCCAATTCTCTCAGAATTTCTTCAAAGGAAAGGTGCTTCATCCCTCTAAACATCTCAGTGGCTTCCTCTGGACTTTCTTCAACATGTCCATGTCCCTTCTGTGTGCGGGACCCCAGAACTGGATGCGGTTCTCCAGGTGGGGTCACATCAGGACCAAATAGAGGGAAAGAATAACCTCCCTTGACCTGCTGTCAACACCTCTTTTGGTTATTAATAAATAATTCCATCGTTTTTGAAGACATAATGTCTCTGTTGTCTCACAATCATAAACCTAAATATAAGATTCATCAGTACTTGTGGCCTTCCACTTTCTGACCTTCCAACCTTCTCTGAACTACCTGCTTCCTACACCATTCATTTATCAAGAAGACTCTTCTTTGATATTGATTATCCTTAGTTCCCTGACTCCAAGACAGTTGTCTTGATACACCCCACCACAGAGTGTGGCCTCTGGGATTACACAGGGAGGCCCCAGTCAGCTCCTGTCCCAAGACCTGAGATTTATCCATGCCCAGTCTCCTTTTGGCTTGGCATTATCTGCTGTGCCAATGGTCTGAGTCATTCCCTTTAAGATGCAACAGCCCCAAGGTGGGACTGACAGACTGTGATGAAGAGGGACAGAAGAAGGGGATAGATGCTCCCTTTATTTTGTCATTGCATTTACCCAAGCACTGCAAGGGAAATGTTACCAGGAAGCTGTTAAAGGGCAGCTTTTTCTGGAGTCACCGATACATCTCCGTGTGACATTTACTCTGTGAGGAATGATTTATCCCTTCAGAAGGAAAGGCCTGAGTCACAGCTCAGCAATAACAAGTAAATCACCTTCTGGAGGAAGATAATGGCTCTGCCTACCATAGGGCTCTTTAAAATTTATCAGACAAAACTCTACCCCATTCTTGATGAATACTTAAATTTCATGTTTAGAGTATGTATGGTATTAATGCCCAAAAATATCTCAAGAATATCTCAGATTTATACCCTCCTCTGCTACTAATTCCCTACGGGACCCTCTTCCTCCTCTTCCCCTTGGAAGACAAGACACTAATCATTCCCTAGCCCACACAGTAATTGTGGGAACACAGCCAATACTGACAAATCTGACTCACAGATTGGAAGTGCCATTGGGAGAGTAAGGAGTAGCAGCCTCTCACTTTTCTACTACTCCAACAGAAACATAATAGAAGAGCCAGGATCAGGAGAACAGACTGATCTGTACTGAGAAACTTCCTAGCACAACATTCTTCCTAGCACTACAGAGCCTGACAGAAGAAAAAAAAAATGGAAAAAAGACAGAACATAAACGCAACAGTATTAATAAATTATATTCACTATTAGAATGCTCTTTAACACCTTTCCCCATGTCTTATCAGGTTACAACAACTTATGTTCTGCCCCAAACTGCCTGCTATTCACTATAAGATTATTCTCCAGTGATGTATTCTCATTATTTAGCCTAATCCACTTTGAAGCGATTTGAGCTCCAGTTTCTGCACAGGTTTAACTTTGATCACTTACAAGTGGAATCCTCCAGATATACACAACATCTATGTAAGTACAAGAAAAATCACAGAAGAAACACAAGGTCACAGCTAAGCATGTACTGGAAAAGCTCTACAGTGTGACCTAGACAGAATTACCAGAGGAAAGAAGAGAAAGATTTATACCTATTTACATTATCCTTTCAAACCAGGAGCAATTTCCCCTTACTCTAAAACACTAAAATTTCCCATGAGATTTGCTCATATAAAAGATGCAAAATGAAACTTTAGCTGCAACCCCTTAAGCCTAAAACATGACAACACAGCATTAATGGTGTCTTGTTTTATTATTACTAATAAACCCTCTCTCAGACAGGATTAAATGCCAAAGGGAAGTCCAGTAGTTGTACCTCCACAAGGGAACTTGAGTGTCCAGGAATTTCCTGGCATTATTCACTGCTGCAAAGACAAGAGTCATAAAAGACCAGCAGAGCCTGAAGTCAAATATTCTCACCTGCAGCAATGGTGCTTGAGAGCCAGCATGTACACCCTGTAGTCACTACAAAAGTTTCCTTAAAGTTATAGGATCCTGATGTGATCAGAGCTTAAAGGTACATCAGTCCATGCTTGTATATGTGGGTGAAGCATCACAAATACTTTACTCAAAATTAAGCCAAATATATTTTTGGGGTGGACAAAATGAAAAGCAAGGACACAGGACAGACTAGGGAAAGTAAAAATTTCAAGTTATCCACCCTACCTTTTTTGGTGGCCTTTTCTCCCTCCTGCCTCCCACTTTGAACATGCAGTCTCATAATCTTCTGGGCTGCAGTACACCATGCCCACTCCCAGCAACATCCCTGGGAAAAAGGTCTCTCCTTCCACAGCGTCCAAGATCTGGTTCTTTGGTTACTCCTGTCAGTATACTCCCATGGCCACATTGTGCTGCAAAACCCCTCTCTACTAAAACATTATTGGGCCCCCTGCACACTCCAGAAGTCTTCTTCCTCAGCCTTATGATCCAGGTCTCCCAGTGGAACACATTTTCCTTGTGTCTTGTCTGAACCCATCCATTGAAGGAGAGAATGAATTTTAAGGAGACAGTGGCATTGTAAGCAATAAGAAAAATCCTGTCTGCCATCCAATCATTAAAAATTCTGCTTAAGGAAGAGCAACTGCATTTGGCTGGGTATCACATGTCACTATAAACACTGCTCTCTTCTAGGAACAGCTGCAGACTAACTGCACTAGCCTGTGAAAAGCCGTTCTCTATCAGAAGTAGCCCAATGATGGCCAAAAGGTCAAGAACTAGAGAAAAACACACCTTCCTACACTTGGCCAAAATGCATACCCTGCAGCCAGTCAGATCAAGAGTTCTTTGATTACACTGTGAGATAAATCCATCTGCAAAAAAAGACCCTATTGCAGGGGAACAGTGTCTTGAGAACAGACAAAAAATAACTGATAGAAGAAAATCACTGTTCTAGGCAAGTGATGCCATGCTGTCACTCTGTGTTTAAGCATACATATACCACTTGGCTGATGTGAAGCTTGCATTTGGTAAGAATGAAAAGAACAAATGGGAAGCATAATCAAATCCAAAAGTGGCCTGGAAAGAATATGCAATACATACCATTTGCTTATTTGCAAGTGGACCCGTCATGTCCCCCTGCTCAGTACTTGCTGCGGTACCTACTTAGGCAGCTTTTATGGTCTTCTGGAAACAATAACAAAAGTTAACAGACTTCAGATCAACACAGAATTATTATTTTTTTATTACAGTTCATCAGTGGTAAATCACTCTTATTCCCCTCTTAAGAGACAAAATCTGATAATATTTATTCTGGGGCATGTCTCTAGTTACTTGGAACAATCGGCTTCTTGAAGGACAATACAGGAAGTCCTTTTTCCTGAGGAGTGTTGGTAATAACCACTGAACAGGTCAGAAGACACGCAAAGGCAGCCATGACCAGTATCACTACAGCAGAAATATGCATTCCCATTAGTAACACTGGATGACATGATCCACAAAGTTTATTCTGATATATGATTTCACTTCATCAGTGAGGAGGCTTTCAGATATTCATTCCTTTCTAAACCAAAAGAGTATAAGGATTAGTTTTTTGCAACTACTAGAGAGCTCTTCAGAAAGCAGTTCTTTGATATTGGCAACCAGAAGAGCTGCTGGCACTTTTGGGGGTCTCAGAACAAGGTCACTTGGTCATAATGCTCTTTTTCCATCATTGTTCCTTTTTATCATTGTAAATATTTAAGAGCTTCTTTGTACTGATCCACCGAACTTATCTCTCTTCGCCTGCCATTGCAAGCCCTTGGATGCTCCATGAATCCAATGTCCAGACTGTTTGCTCCACTGCACAGAAATGCCATCATGCTGAGAGTCGTTTGGCAACACCTGCCAGTGATGACTCTGTTTTATAACAGTCCATTAGCACGAAGTTCTTAATGAAAATGAAAGCTGGTAATGAAGCCAAAAGGCAGCAGCAGCCTCTAGTCTGGGGAGGGTAATTAAGCTAGAAGAGATGGAGTGACTGAAGAACAAAATCAACACACAGAAAAAGAAAAAAGAGACCTGGTAGTGCATTAGCACTAATGTAGTTATGGCAAACCATCCAGTTTCCTTTATGAAAGTATTTTGTTTGCATTTTGTGGACTATTTTTTAATTGCTAGCTGATACAACAACAGCTTATTGCTCCCTTAGAGATACACATGTCACCTAGAGCAACACACACACAGGATCTCAACATGGAGCAGATGAAGAACCTCTGGAAAATTATGGAAATCTATATACCTATATTGTGATACAGCTGAGGTTTGGAGAAAGGAAAAAAATTTAAGTTATCGTCCTCTAAGTTGCCATCTCATGTTCACTAGGTGTGGAAGAGAAAGACTCCCCAGAATGGCTTACTTTCAATAAAATTGTCAGAAGTCAGTGGCTTGCACCTTTTCACTTGCTAAAATACTCTATAAGCTGTTGCTGTAGTGCTCATTGCTAAGATGTTCTCTCTTGCTACTGGACCTAGAAGACCTTTAACCAATTGAACAGTAACCTTTCTACATAATTTCTCTGAGATAACCCCAGGATAATTCCTACTTCTCCTGTGTATTTATGCTCCATATGTGTTTGGAGATAGCTTTCATATCTTGCCACTTTCTCAGCATGAAGACCTAGCATACATACAAGGCCTTTGTCTGCTCCCTCTTAATCAAGTCATGCACAATCTTAATCATCAACCCTTTAACATACTTAAAATTTGCTTGACATATGTCCACCTTACAGTATTTAAGGTCCTTAAAAGTTTTGCCTAGGTGCAGTTTATCAGGTCTCTTTACAGATTAATTATCCACCTACTGCTTCATGAAGGATGTCATGGCACTTAGAAAACAGCATAAATGTTGCCTGTCCACACTGATGATTGCAATTCTTCCCATTCTACTCAAATCTACACATTTCATTAATATGTCATTTCTTCCCCTCTTTGTGATCACTAAGGAAAGCCCTGGACAGAAATGACAGTAACTTCCAAATTTTCTGGCATTCTCAGTTCATGAAAATGCTGTTGCATTTTGAATTACTAATTTATTTTAGAAAACTCATGTTAAAGCCAAATTTTAATTGTGAGGTTTTTTTAAAGTAGGGAATTTTGTCAAATAACACATTTGAGTTTAAACAATCATTATCTTCTGTTCATCCACTAATTTTGTAACTGAGTCCAAAAGCAATCAAATGTCCTTTATGAGTTTTGTTTATTAAATGCTACTGATAATTGCTCATGGTTCTGTTATTCCTTATAGTTACAAAGTCATTATTTTTAATATTGTTTCCATTATTTTATTAAAGGCTGATAATGCTTTTAAGAAACAGTTTGAAAGTTAATTTATTTGATAATTCTTTGTTTGGGGAACAACTCAAATTAAGCCATGCACAGAATCTAACTGTTGAAAAGCTGCCATAGTTTTTGATTCTCCTAAGAGTGTAATATAAAGACCAGAACAACACAAGCAGACAACAACTAGAGGTTGTATTATGATCATTATGCTATTGTAGTACAATTAAGGCATACACACCATGTACCACAACTTCTAGAAAAATCCAGAAAGGTTTAACAGCCTCACAGAACAAAAGACTGATGATCCCACTGTCTGTGGGCTTGGCTAATTTTTATGTACTTTATTATCATCCCATACAGCACAAAGGTATCTCATAGACTTCACAGCCTCACACAATAGAAATCATTATAGGAAAGGTGTACTTAAATTTTTTCTTTGAAGTAATGCCTGAAAGGTGGCAGGGAAAGAGTTAGAAAGGGGGAAATACGAATCCCCAATGCCTTGTGATAGAACAAGAGGAATTTTCACTTTCCTGCTCTAAGCAGCCCACCATGCCAACACATGACAGCAAGAGGTCCTAGGAATGGATTCGAGACTCTGACACTCCCTGCTCCATCCCCAAATTCATATGAACATTTCTAAACATTTCCAGCAGGGGCACCAGCAGAGAGCTCTGCCAGATAGCAGAACAGCCTCCTGCCTGCTTTGGCTTGGATATCACACCCTGGGAAAACTGGGATCTACAATCAAACCTCTTTAGGAGTGGATTGAATAACTGGCTCTGTTTACAGCCGTTCATGTGGCATCCCAGCCACCACCAGGTAAACACCTGAACCTAGGGAGTCACTGGCCTGTAACTGGAGACCGGCCATGTAATAAATATACTGCTCAATAAAAAGACAGATAATCTTGTAATAAGAGACTCATGAATCAATCTTCTTGTTTCAGTGTTTCCTTCCTTTCTTCAAAGCACTCTCTTAACCAAGTGAAATCTTTATGTACAATGAAGTTAATCTCCCCATTTCCTGGCAAGCCAGCGTCTCAAATGCAGTAGGGACTTTTTCATTATTATATGCCTATGAAAGACTAGGGAAATGCAACAGTAGCAAATTCTACATTGCCTAAGAACAATATCATTGCTTAGGCCAACTTCTAAATGGGGCTTTGATGTGACTTGCTGTACCTAGAGTGTTCAACAGCTCTGTGCCAACAGGAATCTGAGTCTCTGGGCTCTGTTCCCAGACTTAGTAGTTCACCCTATCTCTGTGGAAAATCAGGTAGTCTCTGTCCTTCACTGTCTTCTGTTAAATGGAAAATACTAAGTGCTCTGAGTGACTACACAGTACCTCCTGCTCACAGCTCTGCCAGTGTATCTTGTTTCTAGCTCTGCTACCCCATAACTTGCTGAAGTCCAGAGTGCTGCTAACTGTCCCTCTACTTGCTGAAGGTCCAGAGTGGTGTGCACTAACCTAATGTTGAGCCTGAGCAGCAGGATGGCATCAGTGGCCTAGACCAGGGCACCAGCAGGACCCAGCACTGCATGGCAAGTCAAAGCAAGGCACAATTGGGGCTTGAGTGGTAATGTTGTAGGACAAAATAAAACAGCTGTACTACAGCTCCAAGTCTAGTCACACAGGCAGGGTAACATAAGGAGACACTTTAAAATGTGTTTGGAATAGATGGAAAGATACTGACAGTTATTCTGATAAAAATGTACTTGGAACAAAATAGATTTTTTTAATCATAGCTATCCATCAATACAAACAAGGTAAAGCAAACTGACACACTGAGAATAAAATCAGAATAAAATATACAAGAGAAATAATGACCACCAGATAAAAAGAGAACAGAAGCTTAGGCAATCATCATCATGGAACTGCTGAAGGAGAATACTGGATTTATCATGGAAAAGTTTTATTCATAACTTCTGAAAATTCATATTCTACATGGTCAAAGCTCTGGGAACTCACTGTTCCTGTCCCCAAGGTGACCCATGAGCCAAAGAAACTCCAATCAAAGGCAACAAATGCATTATAAGAGAGAAAGAGAAGCATTAAATGAATTATGTGAAGGTTTAATAAAAAAATATCAGAGCTCTCAAAAAAACATTCAGCAATGCCCATGCAATAACTCCACCCAAATTCTTTGTGTGGACTCAACAGGGCACCATATCCTCATTTCCACTTATACCCCATCTTAGTGATGCCTGACTGTCAACTTACAGTAGGGCAGAACTGCTCCAACTCAGAACCACAATAAGAGTAAAGTCAGGATATGTCTGATCCTTGTCACAAAAGCCATGACAACAAATATTAACTGGCTCTTTTTTGGTACATGTACCATAGAAGGGGAAAGACCATACAATCACAGCCATTGTTGTGACTGTGGTCCCTAAGAAGAGAGTTGAAAGATTTGAGTGAATGGGGGCAGCACACACAGTGCTAAAACACAGAGTGAGAGCAGTAGCAAGGGTAGGACAAAAAAAGTCTCTGCCTGGGTCTCGTCTGTGCAGAAGATCTCACACTAAGATGATATGTTAGGTGTCTGTCAGTCATGGCTGCTGCTTGGGGAGCAGCCAGCAGTGACTTCCAAAATCTGCAGACTGCAGAGGAGAGCAAGCAGCAGGTTCAGAGGTAAGATACAGCCCCAAGGTGGGAAGGCAGCCCAACCAATATTAACTTGCCTGTCTCTGGCTTCAACTAGCCTGCGTAGAAATAGAGAACATACTTCTGTTGCAAAGAGAACATCCATTTCTTTCCTGGAAACTATGTTCCTTCAAACAGTACAAGCTGCAGCTAATTAGTCTCAGGGACAGACAATTTAGTAGGGCCTGTATTGACAGGACAGGGAGTAATGGTTTTAAATTAAAGTAGGGTAGATTTGATTTAGATATGAGGAAGAAATTTTTCACAATGAGGGTGATGAAACACTGGAACAGGCTGCCCAGAAAGGTGTTGGATGCTCCACCCCGGAAACATTCAAGGTCAGTTTGAATGAGGCTCTGAGCAACCTGATCTGGTTGAAGATCTTCTGTTTTCCAGCGCTATTTGCTTCCTCAACACCACAGCAGAGTTTCTCTCAGGATCTACAGGCAGCGCTTCACTGTAAACCCGTGCAGTGCCAGAATCAGAAGATGTGAACAGCAAAGCTAAAGATGAACTCAACTCTTAGCCTAGGGCTCCTGCCCAAAGTCCAGGCTCCCATCAGGGGTGACTTGCCAGGCCCTGGAAACACAAGCCAAACTCCAGGCCAGTTTGCAGGTAAAGTGCAGCATCACCCAGCCTTGCAAAACTGTGTTGCCCCCACAGTCTGGGCATGCCAATCCCATGGGGCAGTTTCTCTTTTCACCCCAAAAGGGGGCTGGGCCCCCATTTTCTACCAGCATTGTGTCTGCCCATTACACAGAGGGAGAAGTAATAGAAGGACAGAAATTACTCAAAACATCTGAAACCATTTGTGACCACACCGTGGGGCATAAGAATACAGAGAATCCTTTTCTTTTGTACTTACTACCCAAAAACCTAGTACACTTACAGAGTAATTAATTTAGTTTCATGCAACATTAGACAAGAAACTTATCACCACTTCCATTTCACACATGGACAAGCTAAGGTTCACTGTGGGCAATCAGAACAGCCTGAAGCAAAATCAGAGCAACCAAGAACTGAACTGAAGACTGTAAATCTTGTGCCTTAACACTACCTTTCCTTTTTCAGCATGACCTCCTCCCAAGCTGAGATGCTACTTTTCCATATTCAAAGGTATTATTTTCCTCCCTAGAGAGACCTGAAGGCTGAGCTGGCTTCTCTTCTTTCTTTCTGCTTTTAGAAAAAAAAAAAAAAAAGAAAAAAAAAAAGAAGAAAAAAAAAAAGAAACCATATCCACAAACACTCCAAAGGCAGTCTTATTTAATCCCAATGTAATTCCCACTGCTTTTTCTTAATCCTTTCACCTGTGAGATAATTGCCAGCATTCTGGGAAGAACTCAATGCTAATCATAGACTTGCATAAAAAGAGACAAAGAACCAGATAAAAGAGTCTAAAGGAAATCACAAGGCCTGATTTAACCATGCACACACATATCCATTCCAGACACCCTGCTGAACTAGCCTCTTTCACAACAGATGAAAGGTCTGCTAATGGGCCTGGAGGAGAAGGCCATAAAAAGCTATCTCAGTAAATAGAAGCTTTAGTCTTCTCCTACTGCATTGTGGAATGAAACATCACAAAAATCAAATACCAAAATAGGCTACCAATTTTAATATCTGGTTGCCTAATACTCAGCAAAAAATATCTTTCCATCCTATTCTGTCCAGAAGACCAATAGTCACACCAGATTCCTCTTCCACCACTTTAGCTGGGACTCCCAGATAAGAGTATGCATGTTTCTACTACTCTTCCTCCTGCTTTCCTTCCCTCTTTCCATTGCTGATGCACTTCCTTTCACTGAAAAAACATTTCCACTCCTTGAACAATTTAAGTGTCTTAATTCTTTTCCACTTGCCCTTAAATTTCATGCCTTCGAAGAGAAAGCCTCATTGTCTCTGTGTGCTCACATTTACTTTCCCAACAAAATCCTTACACAGCACACTCAGGGCACCTTTGCATTAGGATAGGTTATTTCCTTCTGTAGAATTTTTTACAGAGAATATGTGTCATTTCCCTTTGTAAAATATGACTGCTATGTCTGTGGTCATGTACATGTTTATCAACAGGTAAATACAGTTTTAATCTTTTTAGAGTATTGCTTTAGCAAGTGGAATCTAATTGGGAGAGTCCTTGGTATAGGAGGCAAGTTATGTGGTGGTTTATAAAATAGATTGCACTGGTGCTTAGAGAAACAGGAAAGGACAAGAGAACTCTGGCATTTATTGCCTGTTCTTCTCCAGCTCTCTCCATCTCTGTGTGGTTCTGCTCATTCAACTGTAAAACAAGGAAAACAAATAATTAACCTTCTTGCTGGACGGATGTGAAGCTGAATGATAATGCTCTGTACTGGCTGTGTATTGTTTTCAGGACACGCTCTAGGTGTCAATGCAGCAGCTCCTTGTGCAGTGGTGAATGGCTTCTGTCCTCACTCCATTGCTGCAGAGGCACAAAGACCCCAAAAATTCACAGGGAAAGTCAGCTGCAGAGCCAGGAACACAGCTCTCACTTCTGAGGCCTCTTCAGTAAGCATGATGCTGAGCAGGAATGTACTCCGAGTATTTATAAGACACCACTTCAGGAGGCGAACTGTCAACATGCTACATGTGCTCTGCTGATGACAAACAATCAGCACACACACAAAAAAAGCGTTTTCATGAGATTCACAGATAGATATGGCTGGAAATAGCACAAGGGAAGAAAAGCAATCACTCATTAGAGTGGAGGCCATAATTCAGTATCTCTTCAGATGAACTGCTGAGAAATGGCCAACTGGAAATCCCAGCAAATAGAGCTGTAAAAAGCTCAAGGCCAGAAAGAAGGGAATCAGTGTTTATCCACTGAGCTCATCAATGTGAAAACTTGTAAAGAGGTTTCAAGCTCCAAAATCAGTCAGATGGGAGGAGAGTCAAAGACAAAATGATTTCTGAAATAAATTTATTTTCAGTTATTTTTGGAAGACAAAAAGAAGGGACGTTGGTACATTGGAAAGCTGACAAAAATCATTATTCTCTATAAATTGCTTTGACATTGTATATGCAGTGACCTTCACAGCACTACCAGTTTAATGGCATTTACTTCAGCAGTAGCTGATTTCACTATTAAACAGGGATGCATAGCACAAGATTACACAACTAAATCACTCTTGTAAATATTTAATATCATTGCCTTTCTTTTTTTTCCCTTTTAACAAATCACTACCAAAGGCAGAGCACACAGTAGAAAATACATTTATTTATTCTATCCTGGAAAAAGCTTAGTGCTCATGCATTTTATCTATCTAGTTCTCCAAATGACTTTGACACTTGAAAGCCCTTGTGATCAAAACAGTCTGAAGGAAGGCAATTTTGCAACCATTTAAGAACTGATTTCATGCACTGATCAACATTTACAAAACTTGCCTGATGGAATAGCACAAAGTTTAACCCAGCAGATTGATAGCAAACACCTGAAGGAGAAAATTAGTAAGAAAACTGCACTGGTTTAAATAAAAGTACCTTAGAAGACAAAAAGAAAGAAAATCAGAGATTCTCTCTCCACTCTTCTCTTCCCCAACACCAAAAAAACAGCATTTGGGAAATCAAAGGGAACTCTCATAGAACTCTCATTCTCTCATTCTGCCTGATAATACAATAAGTGCATCCACCACATAATACTTTCATACCATTATGGATGTACAGTGCAGCATAGCAGGAAATTGTGTCCACAGATTTCTCTTAAAATATATCTGTTTTAAAGACAGAGTCAACAGACAGAACAAATAAAGTACAAGAATGTGGCAAAGAAAAATTACTAGTGTGTATAGTACAATATCTTGTCTCTAGTGTAATAATGTCTCTAGAATAATATCTTAATATAAAATTTACTGATAAATTTAAATGCCCAGACTGGAATAGAGTACTTTAAGTATAGCAAGTAATTTCTAAAGAGAAACTTACAATCTGAACATTCTGATTTTTCCAACTTTAGGTAAAGATTTTTTCCACAATCTGGCACAAATGGTCTGTCACAGTGTGGCAAAAATGATATTCTGTTCAAACTGCCAATGATCAGTGACATAAAGCTTTCTTTGTAACACTATTTCATGAGACAAGTAACAAAGTTATGGTTTTTTTCAGCAGTTTAACAACGGGGTGAAAAATCAATGGATATTTACGAAGTGAAAAAATTCAAGGGAAAAAATAGTTTGGAAAACCGAAAGATAAAAAACACATGTAGAATGCAGCTTGCACACATGCCTACAGACTTCTCTGAGACTGTCTGCAGAGTAAGACTAGCCAAAATAAATATGAAAATGGTCAGATAAATGTGTTATTTGGATGATGGAGTTGGCCAGTCCTGCAAGGCACCGGTGCCTGAAAGGTGTGTGCCCTTTGTGAGAGCTGGGAAATGCAAATGCACAGCGATGCTAGGGCTGCCCTGGGTTTTACAAAAGCTTGCAACATCTTTAATGCAGAGCTAAACGAGAGCCTGTAATCCCCGTGCTGCGATGCAGCAATGTGCTCTCCCCTCACAGGACAAGACAGCAGCCATGCAAGATCCTTTTATCAACATTCAGAGGGTTGGAAAATAACTGTTCACAGTTTGCTTCCCAACATTAGCGAGTGAACCGAGAATTGCTCAGAGAGCAGGCAGCTGAATACACATGTAAAAGACAAAGGTTCTTCAGTGATATTTATTCTAGCCAAGTTTTAATATTTCAAGGCTTATAGCAACTAACTCTTTACATAATCAAATGTAATTATCTGATCCCAGCTGGTGATCAGAACATTCATCATCAACCTGGTCATTATTAATATACCAGTAATTAAGGGAATAAAGGTGTATGCTTCATAATGCTGGCTTAATACAATTCACTATACATAATAAGACCCCAGATCCCTTTAAAATACAACTATTTTAACATATTATACATTTTTCTTACTACTACTAACAATGAAAAATCACAAAGATATGGTATTTTAGAGCAAATACTGATTTTTTTTAAGTCTTCAATAAAAAGAATTTGGTAAATTAAAAGGAATCATGTGTTGTTTTAGAAATAATCTGACCCATTAGCAGTTCCCCAATCAAACTGATTGATATGAGAGAAAAGCTTGATTAAAATGCATGCAATTGACAAAATCAAATTGTAAACACTTACCTACAAATATTACATACCATCTTCTTGCTCTACTGTAGGAGAGGAGGTGATTTCTCAGGCACCACTGTGTGGTACTGCTTGGCAAATGCTACTGACTTTTTAATGGTGACAACTGTGTACACAAATCCTAAAAGTACCAGTTCTGTTTAAAGCCTTTCCCCACAAAGCAATGCTGGTAAAGAACCATTTCTATTAAATGCTTTGCAGTGTTTAACAAGAGAAGTAAGGCCATAATTTAATGAGAATTATCCAGAGTCCCTCAGGATAGTGTTGGAACAGTTTTAGAGTCAGATTCCTCCCTGCACTATTTCTTTTACATTAGTGCATTTCCTCTGCCTCAGTATCAGGTATACCACAATAAAGTGCTTCCAAAACAGTGAAGAATGTGGCTCTTAATATCATTGCATCAAACCTCTCAGTATAATAAGCTCATCTAGTATGAGACCAGTATCTCACAGAAAATCTTCTATAACAGGCTCTGGGGACTTTATCCCTCCAGGTACACAACACATTCCCAAGTGCAAAACACCATTAATTTCTATAGGGTTCTCCAGCTGTTTAGGGAATGCAGTAGACTCAGCACAGCAACTTGCAGGGTAGGTTATCAGGAACCAAAATTTCAAAACAAAAATGCTTTCAAAAAAAATGTATATGCCACAACCTGTGATGGCTGGGTTCACACCTGATTCCTTGCTCTCTGCAGTGGTATTTTCTATTATCCTCCCTTATTTCATAGCCTATCAGCACTGATTTCTATACATGCACTCCAAACTATCAAGGCTCTTGAAACAAATGAGGAAATGAAAGCCAGCATAAGAAGGAGCTCTAGCTCCATGAAAGCATGAGTACAGCCAAATAAATGAAGAGTTCTGCATTTCACAGGAAGATATGCTTTGCCAAAATCAGACTCAAAACCCACAATACTGATGTGGGCAAAATCACACACCATTAGGCATGAATTAGTAACTGACACACATGACCTTCTTCACAGTAATACAGTTTTACAACCATTTGCATGGCATGTTATTCCCTGATCTCTAGTCAAAATATTTACCAGCTGGTAAAGCACAACAAATAAGGCTGCTGTTTGTAAGCTCTTATTTTTAATGTACAAGATCCAGCTTACACAGCACATATTTTCTAAACTGTTCAATACCATAACGTTATCTCTCTAGTCCACAGAAGGCCACAAGGAGCCTTAAAGCAGGAAACTCCCCTCTTTCACGGGGTTTCCTATTTTTGCAACTGTCTGATGTGTGTGACAGGGTCTATTTTAGTTCCTGCTGGCATTATCATCATTTTGCTGCATTACCATAAAGCCCAGGAAATAAGCTATTACCCACCACACTCCTCCCAAACGTTATCAGAGACAATCATGCACTCACAAAACAGCATTAACTGTGAGAATTAGAGTCCATTTAAACAGCAGCTGTTCCTTCATTCTTAAATAGGTTCTTAGATCAAAACTTCTCCCTGACTGGTCTCATTACTGAATGTCCATTTCAACTGGAAAAAAAAAAAAAAAAAGACCACTCTAAAAATTTTTAGGTTTTATAGGTAACATTCCTTCCCTGTAATATGACAACCAGGTAAGTAACATTAAAGTGAAGAATTTTTCAAAAAATGCAGTGGACATTTTAGCTTTCAGATTTGTAGGTTGAAATTTTGCCTTCAAATCCTCTCTGGCAAAAGAAATAAACCTGGAATTTTGATTTTCTGTTTCTAGTTTCTCTTATTTTCAGAATCAATCTCAAGCTTCAATTATTTAAGGGAAAGATGCTCTATTTATTTTTAACAATACTAACTCTGCATCTGCTGTTAAATGCAAAACTTAAATCTTATATTTAATATACAAGCCAGTGTTATTTTCAGCTAAAAACCCATGCCCTAGAAAGGCCCAAACCACCACAACCCTGTATTCTGCTATTATCAAAAAACCCCCACAGATTATTATGTTCCATTTCCTGTTCTGTTTCTTTGTCTCTTTGTTACCATCCATTGGAAGGGCTTCAATCTGCAGAGGAGAAACACTTTCAAATCTAAACTGAAAAACCTAAATGTCAGGAAAATGCACAATGTCTCTTTAAGAGTCAACAGTAAATTAACTTGCCCATAACAGTGCAATAATTAGCAGTTAGTAGCTTATTAAATGGATGGCAAAGGCCAAGCTGCCATCTGGGATCTCCAGTTTCTTGTGATTGTTATTATGTCAAGATGCACAACTTGCATTAGCTTTCATGTCACTGCACTTGCCCTTACTTTACATGTAAATTTTAATGAAACATACAGCACTTTAAAAATCAGAAATCCATCAAAAGTGCTATTAGCCTGCCTTTTACAAAGCACACGGCCTGTTTTGCTGCCTCTGCATCTCTACATGCCACCAAATGCCTCAAATGAAAAAACGGGGGGTGGGGGGGGGTAAAAGACTTTCAATTATATCAATTAAATACTCTCTCTGGGTAGAGAGAAACCTGAGCTTCGTTGAAAACAGGAGACTACAATACAGCCTAAGACGACAATATTCAATATTTTAGCTCCTGTTTACACACAACACAACCACAATGCCTTTAACTCTCACAGGAATCATTATTCTTAATAAAAATGAAAGCCAGCAAAGAATCAGCTGCTTATTCACACATCAGAAAGACCTTTTTAAAACAAGGCAGAAAGAAAACATATAAAAAAATTAATTACCTATAAACTACAAAATACTTAAAGCATTATTTAATATCTTATGCATACACAATATTTGTAAACTCACATGCTCATAAGCACAAAAAGTAATTTACCAGTCCTATTATGTTTGTGTTCATAAATGTATTACACAAAGAGGTATAAAAAGAAGAATAAGACATCTATTCCTTTGCATTAGCTGATATTGAACATTTAAGTGACTTCATTCCCCAAAATTTAGAAAATGTCATGACCACTGGAATATAAAGAAATAGGATGAATGCTTTGCAGAAATGCCACCAAATACTTTCCATTTGAAATCATCAACTATCAATCACCTCTAATTAGAGACTTCAACAAATTACATTAAAATATTTCTTTCTTCCCTAAACAAAATATGAAACCAGCAGCAAAAATTCACTTACAAAAAAAATTTATTCCAGAAGAATAACATCTTCATTCAAGGGGCTTTGATTCTATTGAAGAGGCTTTGCATATTTGTTATTTGCTAATCATAAAATAAAATGCTTGATTTTTTTAAGTAGTCATTAAGAGTAAAGTTAGAACTGAAAGTCACCATCCTTATAAAAATGTAAATTTTTTTTCTCACCAAAGGAAAACAAACCCACTACCACACATATTTTAGAGTCCTTTCATTAATACTTTTAATTGTAGAAACCAAAACCATGCAATATTCACATTTAAAATCCAAATATCAAGATACTTTATAGGGCAAAGCAGAGCCTAAAAACCACTGCCAAGGCTGGCAAGACAAATGTAGTGTTGTTTTTCCCCTTGTATAATTAGACATTTAGAGAGCACAAACGATTTAATTTGTTACTGGTGTTTCACTTCAACATTTGCATAAACTCTTGGCCATTCAGCTGGACTTTTTCACATACAACCATAGAACCATTTAGACTGGAAAAGACATTTAAGGTCATCAAGTCCAACTCCCAGCACTGCCAAGTCCATCACTAAACTGTGTCCATGAATACCCCATCTACACATCTTTTAAACAGCTCCAGGACTGGCAAGTCAACCACTGCACTGGGCAGCCCATTCCCATGTTTGACAACTCTTTCCATAAAGAAATTTTTACTAATATCCCATCTAAATCCATCCCTGGTGCAAACTGAGGTCATTTCCCTTCATTCCATCTCTTCTTACTGGGACGAAGAGGCTGACCTCAACCTTGCTGGGCTGGCCTTTCAGGTAGTTGTAGGGGGCAAGGAGGTCTCCCCGAGCCTTTTTTCCCCAGACTAAATACCCCCAGCTCCCTCAGCTGCTCCTCATCAGATTTGTGCCCTGAAGCCTTCTCCAGCTCTGCTGCCCTTCTCTGCACCTCAACACCTCAATGTCTTGCTTGTAATGAGGAGCCCAGAACTGGACACAGCACCCAAGGTGCAGCCTCCCCAAGTACAGGGGATGACCACTGCCCTGGTCCTGCTGGCTACGCTATTTCTGAAGCAAGCCAATACAAATCTTAATGGTATTACTGGTGAAAAAGAACTTGAAAATATTTTCCTGATCAGTAAGGTCCAGTCATTTCCTTCTATTCGAGCCCACAAGTGCTATTTTATTTTTCCTGTGCCATTACCTTCAGGTCAGTATTATTGAACATCTCAATGAAATAAGAACCTCATTCTTTGAGAGCAATGCTAAACCTTCCAAGACTTGAAAGACCTACTTCAGTTAAGAGCAGGTAGGACCACAGCAGATAATCTGATTTTGCAATGCTGATTATTAAATGGCAGAATTGGCAGTAGCCTTTGGTCCACACAACATGCATTTTAAAAGATCCCACTGTTTCACTTCTCTCTGACAATTAAGAAGAAACCTACTTCATACTGGAACTGAGAAGGCAGCTGTGTAGTTCACACTGAGCACAAGAAAGGAAGTGGCGGAAGGGGGGCGGAAGGGGCGGAAGGGGGGAAGGGAGGGAAGGGGCGGAAGGAAGGGAGGGGGGGAAGGAGGAGGAAGGAAGGAAGGAAGGAAGGAAGGAAGGAAGGAAGGAAGGAAGGAAGAGGAAGGAAGGAAGGAAGGAAGGAAGGAAGGAAGGAAGGAAGGAAGGAAGGAAGGAAGGAAGGAAGGAAGGAAGGAGCCACATGCCTTGGAGAAGAGCCAGCAGTCTGCAGACTGCACAGCTGCTACAGGGTGTCCCATGCACACCCAGAAACCACCTCCCTGGTCATTCCCTGTGTCAGAGAGGGAATCTTCAGTTCTTTGGGTTATTGGCCCACTCGCTATTGCCTTCAAGAAGACCAAGGACTTAATTCACTAAAAATAGCAGATTCCCACCAAGAATACAGACATTTTTCAAAGGCGATATGAGCCTCAGTAGAAGTCAGATCCAAACCAAGAGTGATGGTAAAATATAACCTACATGGTGGAAGGTAACAAAACGGCAAATCACCATTTCCTTAACAAAGATGTTCAAGAGAACAAATTATATGTAAGAAGGTGATAACACATTAACTCCAGTAGCAAATTAAAGTTGGATATTTGTCATTTCCTTTGATATCATTTACTTGTGGGGAAGCATTAGGGAAGTAAACTTAATATAATTGTTCCTTAATTGCCAGTGCCTCTCCAGAAGAGCAGTCATATTCAGAAATTCTTGCCAAACTAAACAAAAGTCCTTGCTCATCACATATTTACCTCACCTCCATGACCAGTTCCATACCTCAAATAAGAACTCAATGCATTTAACCTGAAACCTCAGCTCAGGTTAAAATGCAGGTAATATCCAGGTGCTTGTCTGTATCTCAACTACTCCAGCCATTACCCCAGAACACCTACACTTCATCTTCTTCAATTTTCCAGGAACTTATTTAAAAAAAAAATTAAATTTCCTGAACTTTTTTAAAAGGATAGATGTAGAAAAAGCCTATTTACTACAGTGGAAACAACTAATCAAGCACTTGCTTTAAATGATGAATGCAAGGTCACAGATCGCTATATGCTGTAAAGAAGTTTTATGAAATCAAATACATCATATCCAAAATTAAATCAAATACATCATATCCTTTGGCTATATACATGACATGAGACAGAGTTGTTGCCAGTTTTTACTAAAAACTACAAGAATGCCAAAAAAATATGAACCTTCCATGCAAGCACTAAAGGCATCTGGTGCCACTTTCTCTGTGAGCTGAAGGCCATGTGTGGGTTCAAAATTACAGTCTGAGCCCTCTGAAAGGAATGCCATTTTTCACACAGACTGATGGTTCTCTGACAAAGTCACTTGCTATAACTAGAGCTAAAAACTACAGATAGCTGGGAAGTGAAATGATATTGTCACTCAATGACACAATAAATTAAGTTTCAGTACATATTAATTAACTGTGGACTATAAGTTATAATCTTCATGCCTACCAGCTCAGTTAGAAGATTTGCCTTGGAGAAGACTTTCAGCTTAGTCCTACACAGGCTGGCCTGAAGCATAAATACCACCCAAGAAAAGAACATGAACTAACATCACACAAGATTTGCCCTGATCTACACTGACCCTTAAACCACACTAAGCCATATATCAGCTAACTGAATTATTGGCAGCTTTGTTGAGGCACTGACATTTTATATGGTCTGCTTAGAGCTTCAGGTTCTCATACTTTTTTCACAATCTACATATGTGATTAATATGTTCTGATGTTCACCTCTTACTGAGAAGATAGCTCTGAGTACAGCTTAGGTATTACGCTCCATCACCCAAGTTTGGAGAGAATAGAAAAACTATGAAATTAATTATTGGAATATTTTTTCCAACCTCAAAATAGAACAAATAATATTGATTACATAATGTAGTCCATCACAGGGAATTCAACAATACAATATTGTTAGAAGAAAGCTGGGCATCAGAAAAAGGAATCATACAAATTAAGGTGTTTAATATGCCTTTGTGCTCCCTAGAATTCAGAAGTAGTAACTATTGAGCAGAGAGTGCATGTGCCTCCAAGGAAAGTTATTATGAACAAATCCTCTGAGCTCATATCCCTCCCAAATTCATAGCTGCACAACTAGTCATTTCATTCCCCAGTGTCTTACTGGCATGGACACAAGCAACATCATCCAACATGTTCAAATCATGGTAATAAATATATCAGATTTTTCAGTAGTATATTCATTGGAACAGAGTAAGCCTCAGCATAACAAAACCTTTTAATCTTTCTCATTGGAAAATAGGATCAAAACCAAGATTTTTCTCAAGCCATGTTTCTAACTTAACAATCAATCTTTACTTTTCCTTCCAGTCCAACTAAAGGCCCATAGCAAGTTTGCAGCATTTTGCCTTTTTGGCAGTTTTGATAAGGGATGGATGACTGCCCACAACATGCCTAAGCTGAGGTGTGAGCTGCTGAAGAGCAAGTTGGAGCCCCAGAGCAGACTAGCATGCCCTGTGCTTTACTGGGCTGCAAAGAAAATGCACCTCTCTGCTTAGCAGTGCTGATTATTTCTGCTTCCTCTGCAGCTTTTCTGCAACTCAATTTCTCTTTGAAAAACACCTTTGCACTAACAGGAATGATGGGAAGCAGAGCCAGGGGAAGAAACAACAGCTCACAAAACCTCCATTGTTGGGTGGTACTGGACATGCCCAGGTTCTGCTGCCACTAACACCAGTAGAAAAACTACCAGCAGCAGCACCACCCTAGAGCAAGTGTCAGCAGGATGAGCCCACTGGCCTGTGGCTCTGTCCTTGGCTGAACCTTTTGCACCCCAGCATCACCAACTACACATGGCCCGACACTATAGAGCCCACATTTAGTGTGAATAGGGAGAAAATAACATCTCTTAGCAGGCCTCAAAACATTAATCTTAATAAATATTTCCTCCATAATTCAATACAAAAGATTGTTAAGAGACTTTTAAAATTAAAATATTAAGTTCCAATATGAAACGCATTCATAAAAATACACTTTGCCCATCAAGAAACATTTTACAAGCAAAGAAGTGTTAGAAAGAATGTGATCTCTACCTTTACTTCTACCTACAGACAGGAAGGTGTGCATCCAGTTAAGAGGAGGAACAAGAGAGGTGTCCACCACGGAGGAGGCAAAAGAGAAGAGAAGAAAAGGAGGAAACATAAAAAACCCAGAAAAATACATCACCAGCCATACTTAGAAAAACAAGGAAACAAGCAAATTTATCTAGCAGCCAAACCCAACAAAACACAATGTCAAGGGAAAAACAAGAGACACACCACAACTAAAGCGCAAAGCTTAAACCACTGACAGTACAATCAGCAGCTGCCTGGTTAAGCTTTAATTTGATTTTCTACTGAGAAATGCAAACTGCTCATGCAATACCACGCCAGTGATATGCCTCAATCCACGTCAAATTCAAAACAGCAAAGGCAACAACAGACTAGGACAGGAAAAAAATAAATCTCATGGTAATATATTTGCTAAACACATCTCACCTAGCAGAGCTAATGTATTTGTACATAATGTTGACATTGCATATTTACTCACACATATACATTTACATATTTTTATATCCATAATATTTTTATAGACAGTAAATATTTATCAAAAGGCAATATCTGTGAGTTTGCTGGCAAGAAAAGAGAAGCCACTGTTCCCTGATGTGTTATAGATAAACAAGGGTGGCTGAAGTTGCCAGAAGCCAATACTTTTTACATTTTTGCCAGATAAGGGAGTATAGAAAGTGCTGATGACTGGCCTGAATAGGTCATATAAGTCTTCATGAGCCAGCTGGGTTGCAACTTGTAATTTAAATGTCCAAGTGCAACTGTTTACACAATCCAGTGCTAAATCACAGACTACTACAAAGAAATGTTCAGTGGTTTTCAGAATGAAAGTGGCCATCAGCTGTTCTGATCACTTTCCAACATGCCTTCCTCTGCCAAAACAGCTTGCCATACTCAACTGAATCCTGAAACTCAACTAGGTCATGCTGAAGGGACCTGTCTGCTGGATGATCCTTCAGTAAGCACAACCTCTGAGCCATGAGCCCAGCTGAACAGTAAGTGGGGACACAGAAGGAGCTCAATGCTTTCCAGAGTTTAGTGAAATGCTCCACATGCCAAACACCATGGTCTTGACACACATCTATAAAGAGCCCGATTTTCCTACTATTCCTACTATACAAGGATGTTATGCAGTACAGAAACTGTTTAGTAAGCCTCTACTTCACTTCTGGTTGTTACCTAACCTTTCATGACCTCAGAGCAGATATCTGTCTTGAAAAATAAAATAAAAGCTGATTATGTCTCAAGTCTTTCTACATTTCACTGAGATACATAATGAATCTTTAGCCTACAATGGCACTATGCACTATCTTATTCCTTGGACTGTCTATCCTCAGATAAATGCTTACTTAATGGCAAAAAAGATTTTGCATACATCTAGTCTAAGAAAGCCTCATCGGGCTTTAGAGTCAAAACTTACATTTTCTTCCCCTAGGCCAAACATTTGGTCTGGTTATCCTTAGTATACCACTACCACTTGCACACACCTTGCATTAAGTCTTAAGTTGTTTCACTTCTGCATTCACAAGAGCAGAAGGCATCGGGAGTGCTGCTCACTCCTGTGCACCCGTGTCAGTAAGACACTGGCACTGTCAGAGACAAACAGAATCACAATTCTCCTTGCTTTGCCTGCTCTCACCAGCTTCTTACTCCACATCTTCACAGTGCAAAATGGGACTAATTATTACATCCTGTCACAGACTATAGATCTGTACCTCTGTGCAGGCTGAAATATTAAAATGTGATCTTTGATCTGGGCCTAGATCCCATTTGTAGCTCAATATGGGGTTAGCCCTGTTGTTCTTCTCAACCATTTTGTTCTGTATGTATTTGAGTAATCTAAATTGCAGACACAGGACTTGCAGGCCATTATATGCAAATTTCCTCAGGATTTATAATGAGTTAGGATCATGCCACAAGGGTTATTAATATACTTTTTGTAATAATTTTACTCTTAAAATAAAGACCAACGTTGAGGTCTACATTTAGTAAGCAGAAGTGGGAGTTATTACAGCTGGCACAAGAAGAAAGAAATGGCAAGATAAAGTAGTTGGTGGGCTGCATGGAAGAGGGATGCATAAATTTTTACCTTCCATGGAACCATTTCATGCTCCCTCCTGGGCCACTGAGTCCCAGATTGACAAGAAGCCTTAGCTCATGGGACACAGAGGCAAAAATGCAAATGGCTTGACTGGCACTGTATAAGTTTAGTTGCTTTTGTTATGCAAAGCCCAGCCCAGAAATGCAGCAGGGACAAAGCTTCTTCATGATCAGTGATAGAAACAAAGAAAAAGTGGAAGGACTTACCTTGTTCACCCATCATCAGGTGTGAGAGGCCTGAGAGAGAGAGAGAGAGAGACAGAGAGAGGAAGTAAGAGAAAAAGAACAAAACTGAAAAAGAAGCAGTAATATCCATGCACACTGGTCACAGTCCAATACCTGTCAGGATTGGAGCTCGCATACTTGAACTAGACCAAGTATGGTTGTAGCACACAGGGCACAAACATTAGCAGGCACTGCTTCCCACACTGAGCAGGAAAGCATCTGCCACTGGTAGAAAAAACCTGCTGCTCACTACAGAATTGTGTCTGAGGTTCAGCACATCCCTGGGGGTGGCTCCAGAGGCACTGCACACCACTATAGCTAAATGGGCTATGGAAGCCAAGGTCTGCAATGACAGTCTGCAGTGAGCTGCCGTTCCTCTGGAGAGATATACAGAAATAACTTCTCCTCAGCTAAAGACTTTAAATTCAAGATTGCAGTGGTCAGTAAAAGGGATGCCATGATCACACCACACCTGCTTCAGATGAATCCTCTGGTCTAAATGCATACAAACACACAAAGCTATCATTATTGAACATGTGGCTTCATAATGTATTTTTAGGAGCCTATCAACACTGCTCACACTTACTAATTAGACACCAGTACACCAGACATAGCAAGGATTAAAAAAAAAAACACCTGTAACCTATTTAAATACACCTCCACACCCTTTCTGGGAAGAACTTCAGTTTCCTCAGACAGTGTGCTACTTTATGGCTCTATAGCCAAAGCTACTCTTCTGTTTCATTTCTGAAGGTAAAGCCAGAAGGCAGCACAGTTCCTCTAAGTAGAGACAGTCATTGTCAGCTCTGCAGATGAGGCTTTAGTGTTTACTTGGGCTGCTCCACTCTCTGATAATTCTTTCTGGCACAAACCTTGTTTGTTCCAATCTAATTCTATGTCTAGGTCAATTTTCAAATAGGTTTACTGTACTGTATTCATACAAATATTGTTTAGGTATTTCTGTGTATATATCCAAGCCCAAGACATTTAAGCATGAAGTGACCCATTAATCAATTTTGTGACACAAGACATCACAGAAGTAACATAACAAAAATCAAGTCCTACACACTCAAGCCATGAGGGACCCCTTTCATACTTGGTTCCCTGACCAAGTTCCCTTAGCTTGATTCCTTCTCACATCTCCTACCTCTCATAGCACTTAATATGGCAGGGCCTTCAATGCGCATACGCACCCCACACCCATATTTTAAGTCAGTTTCTTAATCAAACAGGGCTGTCACTTTTTAATTTCACGGAGGCTGAGAGGTCAAATGAATTTATTAGAATGAGAATTTTCAACAAGCAGCATGCTGAGTTTGAATTTGTTTATTCCTTTCTCTTTTATGGTTTTCCTTTGCGTTGGCTGAAGAAATCTAAAATCCAGATCATCCTAAGAGTATGTTCACCCACAGAGAACTTCAAGCCAGATAAGGGGATTAATAATTGTACAGTCTAAGGAATGCAAATACCTTAATGTTCTTGAAGATTATTGTGGATTTAGAAAAATAATCAGAAACATAACATAGGTTTAGATTCTTTTTGGTCTTTTAGCTATAAATAAACCTAGCAGATTTGATACTGTAGGACACTTCTGGTTTAATTTACAAGATATAATTCAGTGAATCATTTGCTCTGCTAGGAGAGTGGGTTGAATTTTTGTCTCTATTTATGGCTACTGACCCCATCATTCTTGACAGGCAAATCTTAGGTCTGATCAAAGGGACACTTGAAAGTCACCATAAAAGGCAGGAAGACAAAAGTATAATTGTTAGGGACCCTTAATGCACAGAATCCCTGTACCAATGCCAAAAAAAGTGAAAGGGCTAGAAGGTGTCAGTATGACATGCAGCAGAAGCTGGCTGAACAGGGAGGGGACATCAGATCCAAGGTGGAAATGGGGATCCTGAGGCCTTGTACACTGTGGGAAAGGAAGGTCACACCTAAGAGGCCCAGCAACAACAGGTGCAGCTACTGGGGATGGCAGGGAGTTTGTCCACTTGGACACAAAGAGAAACCCCCAGAGAAAGTTCAAAGCAAGAGTCTACATTAAACACCATAAATCACTCCAGAAAAAGATCCATTTTCTCTCCACCAGCCACAGAGGAGCCTTAAAAATCTCAAAAGGTCAGGAAAGTCAACACCCCTTTGTGTCCTTATCCCCAGAAGGCCAATGCCACGTACCCTGTCTGTCAGGCACATCAGCCAGATGCATCCCCACAAGCCCTCTGCCTGAGCTGAGGAGTGAGCACACCCCCAAAGAAACACAGTGTTGTGGTCCCTAATTTGGCCTTGGTTCAAATACCTGTAGAAGAAAGTATCCCTAAGAAATATTCTGGCATTTTCTGCTTCTTCATAGATGTGAAATACCACAGCAGCCGTGGAACCGGTACTGTATGTACCTCTTGCTAGAAGATACCTCTTGTATCTTCTAGTCCCAACTCGACCATGAAAGCAGGGAGATTAATGAAAAATAATGCCCTCCCCCCCTAAATGGCTATTTTTTTTTCCTTTTCTAAAATAGGAAGAAAAAGGAGGGTGGACTTGGAGACAGAACAAAAAACCAGTATTGTATCATACATTGTCCATAGACAGAGACCCTTATTTTCACAAAGAATACCAACAGAATTCCAGATTCATTACTAGATAAAATAATGAAATAAAATATTAGCTTTTCTGATCTGAAAATATTCCTACTTTGCATTTTAAGAAAGAGTGAAAATGAGTGTATTTATCTCCAAGTAAATGTCATTAACAACCAAAACCTTCAACCACTGAGATATAAAATCTGTGACATTTGCAACATGTGTAACAAAGGCCTCAAATCAGTCAGAGTAAAATCGACGTGGAAAATGTGAACTGACATATTGTCTCACCTTTACATCAGTTTCAAGACACGACAGGATACTAAAACAATTTTCAAATCATAAAAGTCAAAGCCACCTCGAGGTGGAAAGCAGTAACACTTGCTATTGGACTGTAAGAAACTAATGTGGCATCCAACAAACCAATGCAAGAGCTGCACAAATTGTTCAGACCTGCAAACTAGACCAGCTTTTTCCAGATCAATGGGGACACCTATCACCATGCTATTTGGGCAGCAGTCATAAAAGACAAGCCAATTTTTCAGCAGGCTCAGGATACAAATGAACTCATTAGGGCCCGATTATTCACATATTCTACCTTCAGAATGTTTGTGCCAATAGGCATCCCATTTCAAAACAATCCTATAAGAAAATCTGATTTTCCACCTAAACCCAGGTGAAACATGTTTTCCTTTGAATCTTGGATTTTTTCAACAAGAAACTTTGATTATAGCCTCAGCTATAAGGAAAGCCAGCCAGAGCAGAACTTGGAAAAGGCTGATAAAAATCTGCATGAGCTCTAGTAGCCAAGGGGTTTCATGTTTTTTCTAAACCAATTTAGTCGTCTTTATAATAATTTACTGGCTGGACAGAACTGCTGCCCAACAAAATTGATGTGTAGTAAGTAGTCTGGAAAAGGTTTAGGAAAACCTCAGAATAAATGGCTTATCTGCCTGTAAAGAAATTTTATGTCCAAGTCAAGAATATGGTGACTTTCTATTCCTGAACTTCAAACATGAGTGGCAGTAAGGACAAGCGCATGGCTTCAGAAGAAAACTCTTGACAGGTTTTTTAGATAAACATCTGCTTGTACTCAGCCTCTCGAGGCCCAGCTTCTTTGAACATTCAGCAGTAATGTGAAGAGAAAGCAGTCTGTTTCTTCAGAACATCAGTTTGTTATTAAAATAATATGTCCATTGCTGAGGGCAGACAGACCCAAACTCTGCTCTCTGGCCATGATTTATGCCTGCCACAACTGACTTTTCCTATTTCGGTCTGGGAGGTTTTTTAACATTTCTTTAACCTACTACCCAATCAGTATTATTTTCTTAAAGTTTAAAATTAAGCTCCCTTGATTTCAAACATTACAAACTACTTTAAAAAAAATTGTAAACCATCTGCTTTCTATATCAAAATAGTAAAATTAAGTGGCTCTAATTGTACAAAGTACCAAGGGCTAACACTGGATACTTAGGAAGCCAGAAGGACATTTTTAAAAGTAGCTTCAGAGTACAATGATATGAAAGAGCAATGCAGTTAAACAGCAGTCCTCATCTTTAAGGGTTTTCTAGGGGCAACTTTGCTAGGGGATATGAAAGAGCAATGCAGTTAAACAGCAGTCCTCATCTTTAAGGGTTTTCTAGGGGCAATTTTCAGTGCGGAGGAGAAAATATGGGAAACCTTAGGAACAGTTTGAATCCTGCTCCGTCCCACCCCATTACTACTTAGCACTTAAAATGGAAAATAAAGCTACAAAACATAAGAAAGTGAGGATAGCACAAAACACAGCTGAGAGTGACAAGTGATTGCAGCAACAAAGGAAGATAGACTTGTTCATCTAGTTAATTATAGCTTGTCCTGTGCTACTGGGCCCATGATCTGGGGGTGTGCACGTGTGCGTGGGTGTGCACGCACTGCTGAATTGCTCTGTTATGGCAGGCAGCCTCAGTATTTCCCTTTTAATGATGCTACCAAATTATTAGCCCAAAAGCTCTTAATGAGTGGGAAAAGAGACTGCCAGGCAGCAGCAACCCAGATCGCCCCTGGGGCAAGTTTGCCCAGAGAGGATTTTTTTTCAGGGTGTCAGGCTGCATGACCCATTCAGACAACAGCAGGGCCAGCTGCAATGTATGTCTGAGATAGGACATCAAATCCTCTAGTCCAGGACATGCACAAAATCCTTTATGCCAAAGATGAAGAAAGAAATCATACAAACCAGGGACTCCTCCAGAAACAAAATGACATCCACTATAGAGAAGAGCACCCAGATGAGTACTGGAGTCTGTTGTTTTCCTCTCCTTTCTGAATATCCTAAAATTAGCAGCTCCTTAAGAAATAGGCTTTTCTCTACTCTGAACCTCATACCCCAGCTCTATTGTTAGTTCCCTTTTCTATTAGGGAACAGAGTTGACAAGATCTTTGTCTTCTACATGGCCTTCATAAAATAGGTATCTTGAGGTTCTCAAAAACTAAAACTCCAAGGAAAATTCCATAAGAATCCCCAGGTATCAAAAAAGAGGACATTCCAGCAGAGCCAAACGATGGGACTCAGAGGAAGCAGCAATACTCTTATCTCAAGGGATGTGAAGAATGGATAAAGAAGCAAAATCATTCAGCAGCCTAGTTCAGACCTTTTACCTGCTAGACAGGTCAGCTCTGCCAAGAGGGTAACATGATTTCTGGGCTGCTGCTGTACATGGGACATTTTCCTTTTAAGCCAGCACAGCAGCAGCACAGGCTGGGGAGGTCAGCTCTGTTTGGCTCAAGCAATACACACACAACAGCCAAGGGGCTGCTCTCAGGCCCCAGCAGCGAGCCCAGCCGGGAGTGCAGTTTGTTATTGTAGCCGCAGGCCCACTTCCAATCCAATTACACACAACAGCTGTGCTAGCTCCTCTTTCCCATCCCCTTTGCTCCCTCTGCTATGTAATTCCAGGATAGGTTTTGTCACTATCAGGGGCAGTGAGTCAGGGTGAATGGCATCTACTTTGAGTGATCAAAGGAATAAGAACATGAGACAGAAACCAAAGAGAAAATTGTTTACTCCAAGTCTATGGAAGCAATAGTGAAAAAAACATACTATCCTCTCTCACTCCCAGCAAAAACAGTATTCTCCTGTAAGTGTTTGCATAGGAAGGGCTAAAAACATGGTGGTGTATGAAAACAAACATGAGAGTGTTCGCAAAGATGGCCACATGCACAAGAGAATGTGAGAGTGCATGTGCAAGACCTGAGAGTGAATGAATTTTATCCAATCCACAAAATGTGCATCACTGCAAATCAGAGCATCTGATCAAGTAGGTGCAAAAGTTGGGAAAATACCTGTTAGACGTGGAATACAATTCTTCAGCTTAGCGAAGATATCTCTGACAATACATATGATTGAGATAAAACCCCAATTGAGACAAAGCAGGTGAACAGGAAATAGATTTTTCTTTATTTGTGGGAAACAAAAAAAAAAAGAAGTCACTGAATGAAATTCTCAAGTAACAGGTGTAGAAACAACTGAAATAAAGTACTTTCCACATTTCAATAATTAAACAATGAGACTTGTTATCACAGGATACAGTGGAGTTAAAAAATACAAGTGGATTAAGAAAAACAAAGACTGGATATATCCAGAAAAAATATGCCCATCAGCAACTTTAGAACACAATCTGGATGCAACATAGGTCAGAAAGTCCTTAAAATAGTAATTACCAGGAAACACCAATGTATTGAGACAAGAAATATGCTATCACAGTTTCTTAAAATTCCTCCAAAGCATCTACTTTCATAAAAAGACACTTCCAGGATAGAGGAATTCTTGCTCTCACCCCAGTGATTACTACTGCCATATTTTTGCAAATGGGTTTGCATGCAACCAAAAACATTCACATTCCAGTGTAAGAAAATCACATTAGGGGACAGTACCTGTGCAAAGAGCATGCAAGAATCAAAATAATTGGTGACACCTATGAAGAACCTAAGCTGATATATACTGGCCTCAAACTCCCAATGAGTGGCACTAACAGTATGGCACAGATGGATTCTGACTCTGACCTAGTACCTTCTGCAAACAGGAAACTTCAGATGGGCTGAAACCCATCATTTTCATGGCCCAAAACCAGAGTTCTTCTTTAAGGAAGCAGAAGCCAGCATACAGGTACTGCTTACATGACCCTATGACATGGAATAAGGGAGACCAACAATAACAGCAGACCTGAGATGAAGAAGGGAAAGAAGCATGTAAAGAAGGCATTTGGAAGATTAAAGACCTGGATCAAAAATATGCAAATATGCTTATGCTTTCAATGATATCTGTGTCTTTATGAAGGATTTGTTCAGGTAAACAGGACTAATTTTTCCTCTGGGAACTACCCAGGCAATGTCTACTTGGTTTTGTCCATTCAATTATATGCAAATACTAGTCAGCAGTAAAATCATAACAGCTAAATGTCCAGAACTTAATCTCTTAGCCTCCTCCTCTTTAAAATCTCTCCTGCAATAGGAATAAGCATGATATGAATAGGAAAAGCACTGTTTAAACTCTGACACCACCCTACCTAGGTATCAGTAACAGCCCCCATAATATCAAGGAACCATATTTAGTTCTGTCTCCTGGATATATTCTTCCACTAAAAAAAAAAAAAAAAAAAAAAAAAAAAAAAAAAGAGAGCGAGGGAGAGACAGAAGCGTATAACTTTCTCTTTGATCTACTGGCCTTTTTCCAACTACTTATCTTGCAGAATCTATACCACTGGTAAAGAATAGAAGGTGCAAAGAAAGAAGCAGATACTATGCAGAAGTGACAGAGGCATTCATTCTGGTCTGTGCTGCATGCCCCTTCCCAGCCAGGCACTTAACCTCTGTACTAAGGCTCTTAAACCCCATAATATTCAGCCCCAGCAGTTCATACCAGGTTGTGAACGAGAGGTGAGGCTGTAGCTATAACCCCAAAGGGAAAACTGAAGTAGTGAAAGAAGGTATTTCTCCTCTACATGACACTGAGTCAGTGACCCAGCCGAGTGCAGACAGCAACAATCCCAGCTCTGTGGCACTGTTCAAAACGTGGTGGTGGTGTTTTATTACACTTGCAGGAAAGGTGGGCTGACATCTGACAAACTTCTTTTATATGTGAAATAAGCCAGATGGGATCAAGTTGGCTCTTGAGAAGAATATGGCAATGAGCCCCTGTTGCTGGAGTGTCCTTCTGCACAAGCAGAGACTTCACAGCCAGGAAAGGCTTATGGTACACATTTCTGTTTACTTTAAAAATAAACAACCTCTTTGCACCTTGGAGCAACTGCACCCAGCAGAACCCTGTGGTGCCCACTGCTGCCAGCCCCAGCCTATTCACAGCTACCTCCTCTTAGTGGGGAATTAGTTCGAACCAGTCTATTCAACAATAATGAATACTTATTTAATCAATGGGCTCTTTACAGCCCTTCTGCTGCCTGTGGGTAGTTACCACAAGCACATAAAATCCCTAATTTGTCTTTCAAACAGTAGATGGTTAAAGTAACCATTTAGATAGGGGCCTGAGGCTCTGTCCTTGCAATATAGATAGCTGGATGGCCAAATAGGTAGAAAGTGTCTGCATAGCTTGGCAGAGGAGAAGTGCAGAGCCAAACCCCCCTGGAGGTCCATGTCACTGCACAATCCCACAGCAGTGCTGTGCCCCCCCGAGGGTGAGAGGAGCAGAGATATGAGACTGCCCAGGAGTGAACAGTGACAGAGCCTTGTAATGAGGTATGGGTAACTGTCAGAGTGGAAATATACAGATGATTGACAGAACACATGAAAAAGCTTTCATATGTCACTAGAAATCCACATGTGACTAAAATGCCACATGAGAAAGCACATACCAGTTCTGAAAACAACAACATGTGTATGAGCAATGGCAAGAACAAAAAATGCACATCCAAGCATATAAATCATGAGACTACAGGGCAATAGGGCAGAAGAGGACAGTCATAGAGCAGAAGGATTTACTGCTCCATGGTGCCCACACTAACAGCAGGACAGTCCTGTACTGAATGTGCCACCTCTGCTTGGGCTCCTACCAGTGATGCTCTCAGCTCCTGTACACCGGGAGATGTCCCTGATATTAATTGATATATATTATTATTATATGCTCATTACTGGCATAATATCATGTGTCCTACTGGTAGAGCATAGCAAGGCCATGCTTTCCCAACTCACTCATCCTCCTCTGCCACACACATCAACATCTTCAGGATGCTGTGGAGAGAACTGTAACTCAAAACCTTTGGTGTGTGTCCTGTAAGATCCTGCCAAGACAAGAGGAAACAGGAGTTCCTGGACACCTCAGACTGGGGCAGAGCTGGTACAGTTTCAGCCTCATAGATAACTGAAAAGATTGTACATCAAAGTTAACAGAGCCTTTCTTTCCAAAGGGTGCCAGGTGACATTTGCCATTCGGCCACTTCTGTTCCCCCTGCTGTTGGGTGAGATGCACACAGAATGCAGAAAGTCTCAGCAGAGCAAAAAGGTGGCTGATAAGAGAAGCCAAAAGGCTAAATATGCCAGGAAAATACCCAAGTGACAGGCCCTCCCTGCATCTCTCTGAAATGATGCACAAGATCTGATTATCCAAGTGTAGAAAATAAGCAAATTGAACAGAGAACACATTCCAGATCCAGATAACTCGTTCCAGGTTAGGTTTAGCAAAAGTTATACAGGAAGCTGAGAAGTAAAAGAGCTTTGACTTGCCCACTATCCCATTCCAGTGAGGGCAATGATAGGTGCTTTCTTGGGCTCTCATTTCCATTTAACATAATGATAAAGCAGGTGGAACTGCCCAAGTGTGAAGAAAAAATTCATTTCTAAAGTTTCATTGGCAACAAAATGTGGACTAGAGTAAAGTAGCCTACTCCATCTAACACTTGTAGCTGAAGTTGAAGGACCCTGATCCTCTCAACAATGAGCAGCAATCTGAGGAGGGAGGTTTGGAGTTCTCTGTGGTAACATATGCTGTTGTGGGAGAACTGCGCATATAAACAAGCATGTGAAACACTCAATCATTTTTCCTTTTAAATCATTTGTGCTTTAGTGGGAATGAAATTTTGATATCTAAATAAGATCACACATTCAGATTCAGCCAGAAATATACTCACTGGTTTATAAAAATGTAAAATAAAACAACAACAAAAACCCCTTTTGTTAGTAGAACTGAAATTCAACATGTTATCAGTGGGAGTAGCAAATGGAGTAGACTGCAGTAGGAGAAAGAAAATTACTAAACTAGATTTTATGCCAGACTACACAGAGATGTAGCAGAAATAAATGGTATATAATGCAGTTTTCAATGCCAGGTTCAACTAGTAATACAAGCAACAATTCTCAATGTAATTTCATTAAGAAAGCATCCCTTTAACTGACCAACACAATGTAGTCTCTGGAGAGGGAAGTTTGTGACCTTTGCTATGATGAAGGCCTTCTTTCAGCAAAGCCTGTGCAGTCCAGACCTTGTGATGTCCAGCAGGGAGCAGGATGAGACCTGCCTTGGGAACTTACCACCACTCCTTGAGGAGCAGCCTTTCAGCTCAGCAAAAGTAACACTTACCTGGAATATGATTGACATCTGTCGAGGTGTGTTCATGGCAAGCAGAAGGGAGAAAAGAAAGAGAAAGAAAGAGAAGAGAAAAAAAGCCATTAGAGATGCACACAGCAACTCAGCATCCTTGCATGGAAATCAATTTCATGCAAAACCAGAAGTAATTAGGTTTGTTTGAAGGCCACCCATCTGCATCCAAGCACGCTGCCATGCAAGGGAGGAGGCACTGGCTCCCTCTCCACTGTGCATGTAAAAGTGAATCCAGCACCATATCTGTCCGGAGAGAGAGTTCCTGGAATCAGATAGAACCAAGCCACATCAGTTCCTGCAAGAATATTAATTAAAATATTCTATGTTTTTCACACACACAAAAGCAAAAGAGAGAAACAAAAACCAACCTGCCTGCAGAAGGCTTCTATAGCACATAAATTCAAGCAAGTTTCCAGAAAAACAGAAATAACCTGCTCCCCTTTTATAAGGGGCCATGTGAATTTATGACCAGGTGTAAGACATACAACATAGTCCCAAAGTTTAGAAGAGAGCCCATTCCTTTTCATTCTTTCTGCCTACCATCTTCCAAAAAACATCCTTCATTGCAGACAGTAGTAGAGGTGGGGGAGAAGGAAGTGTGCCAGAGCTCTGTACATATTGTCTTTCTCAAGATGCTAAATTCAGGAAAAGTGTAATTTGGTACCTTTTCTCTCTGTGGTATAAGACCACTTTTCAGAATCAATCACATAAATTTCAAAATAAGTCATTTAAAAAGGGAGGAGCAAGACTCTGTAATTCATAGCATTGATAACAGGGAAGGTATATATTTGAATGTACTGTCTGTTTTGGGCAGAGCCCACCAATCCCAAAGAAAGTACTTTAACCAAATGCTTCTCATAACTTTTTTAGCATCCCAAGTTTAGTCTTCCTCTGAATAAGCTACACTTATAATAATACCAAGAGGGAGGATCCCATGAAATCTCATAGGATTAGATTGATATCTTCCTTACAAGAAAGCCCTCAAAAAAAATAAAAAAAAAAAAAAAACTTGCTGTGGAAAAGAAACAGAGAGGCCAGGTCCATAGAAGTCCATGGATGACATTCTCCCCTGGAACTTGTATCCTTGTCCAGGAGTTGGGCTGGTGGAGTTATCACCTTTGCAGTAAGGCTTCCAAGAAATACAGTAATGATTTGGACTGCAGATCCCAGACTACTTCTGCCACAAATCCAGGAGCATGACATACTGAGTGCACTGGCTTCACACCAAGGTCTAAGGCTACATTCTCCTTCTCCCAGTGTGCCCTCCAATTTCCATCAGTATTCCACCTTCCTGTCCAAACCCACTGTGTTCCTGTGAAACTGGTGCCACTTGTTCTCCTGAGACACTTTGCCATTCAGTGGTGAGTGATTCCCTTGCATGCTGCTTCCTGCTTATCACTTTTTAATGACTCCAAAACCATTTGAGGAAAAGTCTCTGTATAGCATCATACATATATCAAGCTGTCCTTTTCTAAGGAGGTAACAACCCAAATAAAACAATGCACAAAGAGGGGAGGGACTGTTGCATCAATTTATTTAAATTCCATAGCTTTTACTAAACATATATGGCAGATCTGATGTGGATTATTTGCTGCCTTTCCTCTTTTAGCCCATAATTACACCTAAGAACCAGTGTCTAGGCAGGCCTAGAAGGACACTAAGCACTGAAAGTTCACCTGAAAGTAATTACTTTTAGGTAGGAAAAGAAAGCAAGTGTCAGGTAGCAATGCATGCACTGAGGACGGAAAGCAAAAGAAGGTGATAGCAGGGGCAGAAGGAAGGAGGAGACTCTTAAACACCACTCCAGGATGTGAACATGATGACAAAGAATTTACAAGTCCAGGAGCAGTCTTAAGTTGATGTGCTGCTTGGGGAAATACCAGTGGCAGTTAGAGATGATCAGAGGTAGAAGTGATTACCATAAGATACTGCAAATGTTTCTGATAATCCAGCATCCACTTTGAATGGTATCCTAAGCAGGTAAAAAGTCCTTGACCCATCCCTGAGCCTCCCTGCCCACCTGACCATGGAGCAGGCACTGCTGCAGTCCAGGGTACCCTTGGGGGCCTGGAACAGCAGGCAGCCTCACCAGGGTGTCTGTGCTCCAGCAGGAAATCTGGGGGGTGGTTGGGAAATAAAAACTGTCAGCAGATAGAAGGGGCAAAGGAAAGAGCTGGCCACGGGTTAGCAAGGGATAAACACACTAAGCAAGTAAGAGAAGAGGCAGTGGGCTGTAACTGATACACTGCTTGAAATAATATTTACTTAACTGTCTGAGAATTAAACAGGTCATGAAGGTGTTAACCAGGGAAATGATGAAGTGCTAAAAGCTAACATAAGCATCTCTAAAATTTAGTTACTCAATGGCAAGTAACAGCAAGGGGATTTCTTTTTACCTGTCTTTTTTTCAGTGCCAATGTCCCTAAGAGCAGGCATGCCCCATCCTGACTGATTTAACTCTTAGGGTTTTTTGCTGTACCTTTTTTTGTAAAGTTTCCACCCAAAAAGATTTCTCTATACACTAGTTGCACCACTGAAGTCACTGTTTGCATCTCTGTGACACTTCCACAGTACTTACCTACATGGCAGCCCAGGTCATCAGTCTTACTTCCCATACTAAATGCAGAAGGAATTTCTTGTATTGCAGACACCCCCCCATGTGGTATCTGCTGGCAAATGCTGATTTCCAAATGGTGAAACTACTTGCTTTTTAGTTTTAAACAACAAGAGAAAGCACTGCTTTCTTTGCAAAGACAAAAAAAATTACACAGAGCCAGTCAGTTGTCACAAAAGACCCTACAATAAATACCACTGTGGCATACAAGTGAAACTGCCATGCAAGTCACAGACTCACAAAGCACAAAATACACTGGGTTAGAAGTGACCCACAGGGATCATCAGGTCCAATTTCTGTCCCTGCGCAGCACCATGCCCAAGAATCACACCATGTGCCTGAGAGCTTTGTCCAAATGCTCCTTGAGCTCTGTCAGGCTTGGTGTTGTGACCACTTCCCTGGGGAGCCTGTTCCAGTGCCCAATCAATTTTTTTCACCTGGGTGAAAAAAAAGTTTTTAAATATTCAATAAAGTCCCCATAGGAAACACCACCCCACTTTGCAGTGTGGAGTGTTATTCCACTTTGGTTTTCACAATTAAAACTGTGGTTGCATATATTGACAAAAGGGACCCACCATACCTTATGGCTGGTGGCTCTACAATTAGGAGACATCTAATGCCTCAAGAAAGGTAAATGACAGATGGCATATAGCTAGTGTGACCAGATTTGGAGACCTGAGATGACTCCCGTTCAGACCCTGTCATCTGAGATATTCTTTCAAATTCTCTTGATGTTTTTCTGTTTTTTTTACAATAGGACTGTTTAAAACATGTCCCCACTCTCTCCCTCTTCCATTAGCACTACCTTCCTGCACCATTAGATCTCCTCCCTGCCACAGGCACTGAGGAGGCAGAGCATTCCAATGAAAGAGGGGGCATGCAGAACTCATGGCCAACCAAAAAATTCAGTGACCATGGGACTGTAGATGGAGGTTTCTCCACTTCCTTCAGCTCAGAGCAGTGCAAACACAGAAAGGTCTGCCTCTCCACGTAAGACAAGGCAGATCTTGCTTTATCCTATACACAGGAGTCCATTTATTGCTCCTTTGTAAAGGGCTGAGCCACAAGCCAGCAGTGTTTGCTTTTGTTCTTTGGTGATAATAGCTGTGTTGAAAGAGGGATCAGCAGGGCTGCTGCCTTTGTCTGGTGCAGCCCCAGCCATCTATCTGGGTGGGGTGGAGGATGAAGGGGAGCAGGGGGAACAAAGCAAATGTTATTATAGCTCAGATCATTTCCATGCCTGAACAGGAAACATCTGAGGTATTTTTCACTCTAACATTTTTAACACAAAGTTTAGCAAAAAAGGGAAGGCATCATGACTGCACACTTCTCTCTCCAGCTGGAAGACAAGGACAATACAAACTTTTTGAAGGCACAAGCCCTACCAATACTCATCACCCTGACGAGTGAAGAGACCTACTTTCACTTCCATCTCTGAAATCCATTCAATCTTGGCCCCTGCTTTGATGCGCTGTGGACACCTGTCTTCTGGCAGCTGAACTGTGAGCTACTGACTGAATTCACCAGTCATAAACAACCTGGCAGGCAGAGGCATCCTAGGTTAAGTGGAAATAAGCACCTAGAAGTGAATGGCACTAAAGTTCTCCAGCATTGCTCTTCAGCATTCTCCTATTACTCTCACTCTGAACAGCAGTGTACAGAGAGGACTGGGGAGCAGGCAGAAACTGGAGAGAGGAAGAAGGCAAAAGCCATAAAACTTAAGAGGTATTTTTTGTCATGGGAAACCCACTCCCAAATGAGAGGAAATCCAGCTTTTAGACACAAAAATTACCATATTCTGAAGATTATTCAGATATTGACACCTGAAATAGCTTTTCTAAAGTTAGATTTGGCTCTTATCATTCTGCAAATACAGAAATGGGTATGGGTAGAATCTGACAGAAGCATGACTGGTTGAGAACTCAGGCACTTAATTTGACATATTTTATATATATACATACATATACACACACACATATATATATACGTGTGTGTGTATATATATATATGTGTGTGGGAGTGTATCTATACATATATACATAAACATAAACCATTCAGACCATAGAGTGATGCATCTATGGCAGTCAGTGAAATGATTCAAAAGATGTGTGATGAGCCAGCCTGAACTCCTGAAGTGTGGTAGTAAAAGATGTCACCCAGTGACTCAGAACTGGGTGATTACCTCCTAAGTGAGCTCTGATGGAACATTTTAACAATATGAAAAGCTGCATTTTGATTCAGCTGGAAACACCTCAAACTGGCAAAAGCAAATTCCTCACTGATTTGATACTTCATCAAACAAAGAGTTAATTTCACATGCTGATTTGGCAAGTCTCATTTGGTCTCATTCTATCCTAACTTGGTCTGTTAAGGCACAGATAAACACATGGTCCTACTTCAGACCTCCTACAAAATCTTCTTCTTTCTCTTCAGAACACAGTGGTTCAAAACCATCAGGGAGGGTTACAGCAACTCCAAAACAAAGCATCTCCATTGTATAAACACCTTATAACAACAATCTGCTTGGGTAAAGATGGGCTCAGTAATGAGATAGCTTCAAGTATTAGCACATCCCTGGGTACAGTGCTCACACTGGACACAGACACTTTGAAGACTGTTGTATTTATGGTTAACAAAAGCTAAAATCTTGGCTCCATTGAATCCATAAAGGACTTGAAAATTACTTTAAGAGTGTCATGATTTTCATCCTTCATATTTGCTTAACATCTTTTGTTTTACACTGGTAGTAGGATGCATCCCTGGTGTCCTTTCATGGGATTAATTCCCTAAATATTTAAGTTGCTAAATGTTTAGGATACTGAAACAAATCCAAGACCACTCCAGCCTGTGATGTCTGTCACTGAGCAACACACTGGGATCATAAAGAACTTCACAGTACTAGCAGGTGTAGGCCTTATTGTCTCACTCCAGAAGAATAGGACCCTGTAATTTGTGTTAATGGAGTGTTGAACACTTCTGATTTTATTCAGTAGAGATAAGTGGTGACACATACACAAACAAGTTCATTACAATCAATTACATTTCTCTGTGTTCTTTGTCCTGTGGGATCTCTTAGGCTGCCAGCCTCTTGGGAATAGTATTCACTTGATACATTGCATAGAATTGCATACATTTGTGGTACTGTGCCTTTGCACAGCTAATACTTGGGATCCCAAAGCACTTATTAGCTGTGAATATAGGACTCATTCATCCAGTACTGAAAAGCAGCCAGCTCTGAAGTGAAAGAGACAGATGTTTAACAGCTTATAGGAACACCATACAGCAGTTTAGCATGTCAGAATTAGAACAACAAGAATTACTTAAAGAGGCAGAATGAAACTTCGCTGATTCTACTAAAAGTGCTGTGTGATTTTAAAGCACTCATAATTTAAATGAGGTGAAGAGATTTGATTTCAAAAGTTATCTGGTTTCAGATCTTATGTGAATTACAGTGATTTGAGGCTGCCAATCCTTTTCTCCATACTGTACACGCTAATGTTGTGGGCAGCATCCCATCTGCTTGGGGTCAAATGTGAGCTCAGCTGACCTGTGTCCAAGTACATCACCTTCTAAAGCACAGGAAATTTGAGTGGAGCCTTTACCTTAGGGGGCCAAGCTTTTTCCCTCAGGGAACCAAAATACTCAGGCAGAGTGTGTGCTCAAGCCACCTGGGAAGGTATTTGCAAACCACTATGGCTTTGCTACTGTTATGTGGCCATATAGAAAAGGGCTTTCATTCCAACATGGTATGGACTGATTAAGTATGCTTGCTGCTTTCAGAAACCAATGCACAGAGTTACTCAGTTCCAGTAAAACAAATTCCTAATAATCCCTCTAATTAACTCTGTATCATTACTATTCTTAGAAAAAGTTGCTTGCTGATTTCACAGTTTTCAGTGACAGTACCATCCTCTCCCACACATCCTAACAACTATGCTCACATACATTCCTCAGGGCTCAGGCTACATTGCTGGGGGAAAGTCAATAGTAGACCACTACTAGCAAAAATCCAACTGGAATTTAATTACTCAGTGCCCTCCAAACAATCTGTTGATTTTTACTTAAGCTGCCTAGTGCCTGAGCACTCCAAGAGGAAACTTCTCTATGTTTCATCCTAGGTGTTTGGGCACTGGACAAAATAGAGGATTTGCTCCCTGCTACTTTGCACAACACCCTCATGCATCTACATCCACCAGTTATGTTCTCAGTTTTGTGAGGAACACAAAGATACATAACTATATAAATTCTGAAGGGCAGATGCAAGCAGAAAAAAGTGGTCTTCATATTCACCACAGAGGGAATGAGAAGAAACTTATGATGATGAAAGAGAAGGTTTGGCTTAATGTCAGAGAAATTTGGTAGGAACAGGGTAGTGAGGGTCTGGACTATTTTGGCCACTGAGAGCTTGCCAAAAGCATTGAAGACTATTAAGAAATTGCCAAGCATTGAAGATTAGACAAGTATTTCTCATTAATTTTTCAGATTCACCTGATCTTGTCTTGGAAAGAGTAGTTGGCCCTTGTGACCTTTTTCAATTCCATTTTCTATGATTTTATTATTCTAATTCAAAAGACACTCTACCCAGACGATCCCATCAGTAAAAACTGCCAGGCATCCTAAGCCAGCAGCTTCACTAATGGAGCAGGCCAGACACCAAAGTCAAGCCTCTGACAGCATCAATGCTCAGGTACTCAGCAAAGAGTCAAAGGGACCAAGAAAAATCACAGTACCATTATCAACAGCTTCCAGCAATGAGACTGGTGGAGGTTGCATCATGATCAAAATGCTGATCATTCCTTGATGGACTTCTCCCTCCTTGAACTTGTCAGGTCTGTTCTGAAACATGTGAAACTGGTTTTCTTTCTTTATTTAAAACCTGCAACTGGGCATCTCCAAACTGTTGCTTTATAAAATACATGAATAAGCACTTTGTATTCAGCATCACCACAGCATTCCTGATTATAAATATCGACCTTCACCTCCTGCTTTAGCCACTTCTTTTCTAAATTGAAAAGTGTTGGCCTATCAACATCCTCTGCAGATGGCAACTGTACTTCACTTGTCGTGAAAAGGCACCAATGTTACCTACACCAACACCAGTTTTGATGTTTATCCTGAAGTTAGTTGTACCAGGCCATTTGCATAACTAGTATATTTTAGCACAGGTCTAAACCCATCAAAAGTCCTTCCCTCTCCTAAGTACCAATATGACCAAAACTCCAATGAGAAGAAAGTTATTTTTCTCATCAGAAGCACAGACTGACAGTTTATGAGTAAGAAATGCAGGCTGTGTTTAGACAAATCAGACTAAGATCACCCTACTGCTCCAGGAGTCCTTGTACCTCACCAGAGGCTGGTGCAGATCCAGGCTCCTTCTTCTTTCTCTTAGCAGTATCATGCCTGCAGTCCTATAAAGAGCATTTATCTGCCTTAAAATCACTTGAAATGCTTGGGCCAAGAACAAGCTATAGCCCCTGTGTGCAGAGAACAAAGTATGTTACAGAACAACAAGGACATTTCTGATGGCATGTGCCCAGGTTAGGCACACACTCCACACTGCCTCCTCCATGAGCACACCATTTGTCCTTCAATGTTCCATGCAAACTTCAAAAATCACCATATGGTTCATTGTGCTACACGTTGGAAATCACAAAGATTTTCTACCTAAGTGGCCACTTGCAGGGGAAAAAAAAAGGGACTAAATGACTTTCCATCCTTTAGCCACAATATTTGTTAGGCATTCTTATATTAACAACAGTGGCATGGTCACATAGAAAGATGTTTTTCAATTTTCTTAGGTAAAGAGAGGAAGATGATTTCTCTTTACTTCCCAGCTTGGATGAAACCAGAACCTACCATACAGGCATACTTCTATGTCACACTTCTATATCATTACCTAGGCATCTCTGTATCTGCTCCACTCTTCCATCTCTGTATCCAGAACATACTTATGGCTGGAAACTCCTATCCTCATTCAGATTTCCATTCATGGTGAAAAGTCTCACGCTCTTTGAAAAGCCTTTCAAAAACTATTTGCAACATCCCCATGGGCAGTTGCTTCCTCATGTTTTAATTACAATTGAAACTATCTTCCCATTACAAGCCAAATTTTCCCTTGACTTTAACAAGAATTAAATCAATTAATGTGACATTTCAGGGGCCACATCATGTCATAGTAATACTTATTCTTGTAAGCTGGAGGTGACACACAGGAGATCTTAGGGATACAGGAGTATTTTTTAAGTAGTCTTGTGAACTTACATGAAAAATTGAACTAGCCATATGACCCAAGAAGCTAAAACTAGTTTCACTGCTGGCAGTCTGCAATCTGCTCAAAACACTGCAACCAGGCCCATGGTGTTTGACCCTTGTCCACATCACCTGCAAGGCTGACACAGAGACTGGAAACTGAGGCATTGCCCACCATATCCCACAGGAGGGGAGGTCTCCTCCCATTGAGGAAGAGCCTGCACACATGCTAAGGATTTTCATATTTGTCCTGTTCTCAGAACATCACCATGACAGCTACAAAAGGCATTTACTACTGCCAAATCCATTGTAAATTGTGCTGCCTCTGTTCTTTTATAATCTAAAAAATGACGGATGGAAATGAACTTTGGCCATATTTCCTATGACATATACATCAATGAGAATATTCAATAAATAGTAACACAATGAACAGAAAAAGGAGTTAACCCAAGGAGATTTGGGGGGGAAAAACCATAAGTAAACAGAGAAAGGTTTGTTAAGCCTATGGAATGATCCAAGTTATAATCCATTTTCTGTACCCAGTCTTGGAATTAGTAAAACAAATCCCTTGATATGTCTGACAGAGTTATTAGAGGGTGTTAATATTCCTCTCAGAGCAATCTGAAAAGGTGGAGCTGGAGGCACAGAATGCTGTGACTAGCCCAGTCAAGCAAGGGTGGAGAGAGAAGAAAGGGATCCCTTCTTCAAACTCACCTGACTCTCACTGTCAACATTGCTTATTCCTGTCCAGCCTACTCTAGAAAGCATTAGAAGCTGTAGAACAAAAGGCAAAACCTTTTGGGTAAAACTCCCTATCCCCAGTTCTCAATCCTACACGAGGCAGGAAGAGAGACAGGCACTGTGCCACTGGCTGAGCCCTGGGATGCCTGGGCCCTTCCCTGCTCACAGCAGGCTGGGGGCTCAGGCCATGGCAGGGAGGACATCCTGTATCACTGCCCTCAGAGGACAGCCTGAACTCTGAAGGAGGAGCAGCAGCTCGTGCAGGCTTGGAGGGCAAGGAATCTTCATTTACCTGGTTACACGTACTAGTGCCATGTGCCAACGCTCTTTGTGCTGCATCACGGCATCCCAAGGCCCAAATGCCATATTACATCCATCTGCAAGACTTCCCAGAAAAATCAAGAGGTGACTTTTTCTGCCTTAAAAGGGACCTCCAGCAGGCTTTGTCCAGTAGCCCAGTTATTATATTGTCAGTGTCATGGTACCTCTTTGTTGGAAGGTCTAAGTATAATTATTAGCATTTCACCACCAAATCCAGATGATTTAATGTTACACACCTCACCAGCATTCCTGAGGATATACATCTGTTCTTGAAAAACAGAGCAAGCAGCGGGATAAAACTCCTACTTTATTTCTCAATACTGATTATAGCTAATAAAAAATAAAATCTAGGTTTGTTACAGGATTTAGACAGCATTAATTTGGAATTCAGTTCTGTATTGGGTGCCTTGCAGAAAATATCATATTCAAGGAGTTAGTGAACTCGAGCAGACCATGTCTGTTGTGTTGATCCTTGTACTTGGGGCTTCAGAAGCCCACACAACAGCAGCAGCAGTCACTGCAAAAGCTTGCTGGAGTTCCCTGTGCCATGGGATGTTACAACGGAAACAAAACCCTAACCCATCAGGAAAAGGTAAATGATTCCATTTGCTACACAAAATAAAAGGTACTACAGCATGGGAAGGAGGAGGAAAATCCATTCAAGGTGGATGATATCCAAGGTCCATTTGATGGAGCATGAAAGCAGGACTCCAAGCCTCTGAAGTGACAAAAAAAATACTTACTACCCATATTCTTCTTTTTATTATATTTTATTACCATGTCTGTTTTATTACACCATTTGGTTTTAAGCCTTTTTATTTAGATCCAGCAAAATCCCTGAACACTATCTCACACACAGCTGCTTCCAAGCACTAAGGGAGGGACTCGTCAAAAAAGGCAGGCACAGTTCTGGTCAGTCACTTGGTGCCATCAGGTGCTAAGATTTGTGCTTCAGCAGGCCTCTTCACCAAGGAACCACTCAAAGTCTCCTGTTTTAAACACTCATCTCCCTGAATTGTTTAAAACCATTGTCTTGAAATTTACTTGTGGTCTATAATGCACTAAGAATGCCTCTGGTTTTGGTGTAAGTATCAATTATTGATTTGCTCACTCCAATTCCAATTAGGATGGCGTTCCAGTGTGCCTGAAAAGTGAGAACTCCATTTATTACACTATAAAATATATAGTGCATGCTCCTCCAACGTACAAAAATCATCCTAAATACAGCAATGAGTAATCAGAAGAAATGCATCTTCTTTTCCTCTCTTTTCTACACTTACATATAATTTTTAGAGTATGTGTTAATGGCTTTTATATTCCATGTTATTGCTGTATTTGCTGCTACAATATATATATTTAAATTAAACAGAAGTCATCAGGAGGTTCTATTGGAGGCATTTGCCTTGTTTATTGTTGAAAGGCACTGCTTGGAAAAGAATAACTGCTGACTTCAGTAAATGTGAAACATAATGACAGGAAACAGCTGCATTCTGCATCTTTCAAAATGCTAAATTTTCTTGTGTGATTGTCTAAATGTAGACCTGCAGCCTAATGCAGAATCTATGCAGATGCAGGCCCAAGTGCATAATCACAGGACCTCATACCCACTGAATTCAGCAGATGTCTCTCTTCATTGAATGGACTAGGCCCAGGCCCCTAAAATTAACAGCATTCAAACACAGGAAAAAAATTGTTTGTTTTTTTCATTTGATTAATGTGTTAACGTAATAGATATAAGCTCATATGCAGAAAAACAGAAAACAGAGGGTGTAAGAAAAAGGTGTACATCTTTTTGTACTGGGTCAGGTGTACTGAAAAAAATCAGGGTTTTTTTGTATATCAGGTGTACTGAAAAAAATAATGGTTAAAAATTTCTACTCTTTTTAAATCTGTGAAAAAGAGTGCATGCAATAAATAGCTTCCATGCTCATTATCTCAGATTTTTTATATAAAAGACACTGCTGAACAGTATGAAGCTTCCAAGCCACCACTTCAATCCACTGTAAGTCAATAAAGATTCAAAGTTATTCCCAACTAGCAGTCTTTCCATAACCTAAGTAGAAACAGATGAATAGACCCCTCAATTCATCTGCTGGCTGATTTCTGAATCCAGACAATCCACTATCAATAACTGGCTTCCAACAGTACACAAATGTGTTGAGCACTGTCTCAACTGTGAGAGAACAACCCCCCTTCCCACCAAGAAGGGTGCCAAACACAGTGACAGACACTAGCACTGTTACCTCAGGTGGGTCTCAAGCACAAAAAGAATGGATTTTAGTCTCTTATTTCTAAATGCCATCCCTTTGCAGAAAATTTTCACCAGATGCTTGTTACATGAGTAAAAGCCAGTACCTCTCCTCCAGGAACTGTTATTACTCACCAGCCAGAATGCAGCTCTATGTGCTCATGCACTAAAATCATGGAAAAGGAAGGTCTTACAATCTGCAGCATACATGAGACTATTCCTGAGTGTCTGTACTTCCATGTCTGATGAGTTCAAAGAGAGCCACAGCCCCTTTTTATTCCCTGAGCAATTCAGGGTTTGTAACTGCAGCATGAACCAGGAAAAGCCATTCAGCTTGCTCTGATTATATCTTAAAAAGCCTCATTCACTGCCAGGTGAGTAATCAGTCCCACACTTAAAGAGCTAATAAAAACTTCCTTCACTAGGAAAACACTGCCCTGAAATAAAACAATAGCAATTAGAGAAAAGAGATGCAATTCATCTTTGGATTTCAGTGATAGTCATAAGCACAGTTGCTGAGGGATTTGGAAGAGGGATAGTAGCTTCTTTTCTATGCCTTCTAATTACAAAAAGGGTAATATCTCTTCTCTCCTCTTCAGGAATATGGATCCCACTAGAAATTGCTGGAAAGCAGTAGCCTTCCAGGATGGTAGAAGAAAATATTTTATGTCCATCAAGGAGTGATTGTAGGACAGTATTCCTGAAATGGCATGTGACATAGCTGGGTTTTCAAAGAAAAAACAATATTTAAAATTTTGATCAATCTGTATTGTCACCTCATAACATGATGTAGAAACAGGTACTAGTATGGTCTTTTGAGTTCATAGAATTACAAAGTAGTTGAGGCTTGAAGGGACACTGATGACCATCAGTTCTGACTGCCCAATCCCCTTAGGTCAAAGTAGACCAGATTGCTCAGGACTTTAACTAGTCAGGTTTTTACTGTATTCAAACATGGAAGACCTTGCAACACCTGGTGAAGTGAGCCTGGATATGCAAAACAGGACATACATTTAAAGAGAGCTGATAAAATCTGGTACACATTCATATAAAATGGAAGAAGGAAAGAAGGGGGAGTGGGGGGCATTGAGACATCTAGACCAGTGTGACAATCCAAACACTTTCATTTGGTAAAAGATGAGCAGGTAAATCATTGCCTTGTACCACCTAACCCTGGATATTAGGCAGCACACATAGGGATGTAATAAAAAACTCCACAGTTGCAAAAATAGGGCAATAGAAACCTGGCACATGCAGTACATAGAGAAGCAGATGAAGCACTTGATATCTTCCCTTGTAACAAGTCGGTCATGGAATATTTGTATTAGGAAAATGTACAGAAGGAGATTTATAAGGACTTTTTTCAGCAGCCACCAGCTGCTGGGATCAAAAGTCTGGTGAGGAAGCTTGCCAGCTTGGAGGTATAGAGCAACAGGATTAATATTTGATCCAGATACTGATGACTTTCCAGTGAGAGAACAATTGAGTGCATCTTCCTGGCTACTCATGTCATGTAGCATTTTAACGACATCTTGCTTATCAGCCATGCCACAACAGAACTGTGGCAGGCTGTGTAGATCAGCCCTGAGTACTTTCTAATCCAGGATGTTATTGTAGCTTCATCTCCTTCCCAGAGCACACCACTCACCACTGCAGACAGCTCAAATGTCTATCTGTGCCTTACAGTGATATTGCCCTGTTCCTATTGCCCATGGAGTAGTCATGGCCATTGTCACTGCAGTGAGGACAATAAGGAATATTCTTTTTCTCCAGGATTAGCCATAAGACTTTGAGGTAAAAACATCTGATCCCATTGTTTTATGGTGCCTAGAATATATTGAATATATTGACCGTGGTCAAGTTCTAGAAGGCCAGAGGTGAACTCTAACAAATAGCACCAGTTCTGCACACCATCATTTGAGAAGCACCAATTCCTTCTCAACAGCGTAATACAACTTAAACCCTAGAGAAAAAGTAGCTATCCAAGAGGGGATATTGCCAATCACCCATAATGTCCATGAACTTGATAGCTTGTTATGAGTGAAAGAGAAGCTGTTGTAGCTTCTGTCTACCAGGGAAGTGGATCACTCTCTTACTCCAAATGCTGAACCCCTTAAAGTAACATGAAGAGTAAGGAAAAAAAAAAACTAGTAGGCCTTATATGAGGAACACTGAGGTCAACAGGATCACTCCAAGGTATATCCCACAGACTTAAGCTTGGTGAGGTCAAAGACCCCCTTCACGAGTCTGTACCTCAGACAGAAGACAGTATGTATATGTCTGCTGGGTTCGTTCAGACCCACAAGAGGGAAACAACCTCCCTTATTATTTGGCATAATGGAGCATGAGCAAAAGCCACTTCTTCACTCCTACATAGTCTCTTGAATGACTCACAAAAAAAGCAACACCCACTTCTATTGGGGCAAGCTTTCTTAGGAGTGACACCCTGAAAAGGAAGGGGGGGAAAGATGTAAAAGATTAAACTGGTCGAGTAGCTAGAGCCATACTGAATTTACAAAGGAGGGTGAGTCTGTTTCCAAAGATTTATTCACTAAACTCTGAAAGTACTCCTAATCACCACTGAAAATTTGCAGGTGAATAATGTGTGTGGGCTGTATTATCAGGGAAGAAGACAACTCTCATCCACCAATATCTGACTGAACTTCAGGTTGGGAAGAAAGTTTAATCTATTGACCTGAGAATTGCATTCACTGCAATTCAATGATAAAATGCAAAACCCTAGAAAGGACAAGTTGGGCCTTTTGATATTTCAGAACATTCAGTCCAGTTCTGAATTACAGCTATGAAGTCTCATGTGAGCATTAGCAGTGCTTTCTCACTAGATTTTACTCTTCACAGTCTTTCTCCATACCAGTATGGAAAGACATTTTCCATTGTCTCAAATGCAATGACCACCTTCTTACTGACTTCAGATCCCTCAGCAGTGCCCAGCCTCATGGCACACAGAGTATCACTGGTTGGCTGGATACTGGCCAACTACTGGCTATTTCTCTCAAGGTCTGAGGCAGGACCTTTGCAATCATCTTAGAAAATACAGGACTTGGCTCCACTACCAATGATGACCAAGACAGCCTTGGTGCTGCTGTGTCAGCCCATGAGTGACATCAGCCCTGGCTGTTTTCTGCCTGCTATAGTTTCCACATGAGTCTTTGCTTTCCTGTGTGCTACACTAGGCACTGAATGAAGCCACCTCATTTGGGAGCAGGAGCCCAGAGCTTGTCTCCAACAGGACCTTCAAAAACTGCTCCAGCAGATGGAGCTTTTACCTTGTATCTTGCAATTTACAGTTTTGTGGAAAATGACAAGTCAGGCATCTGCTCTTTTCTGAAATTCCACACAAAAGAGAAACCTTTTGTGTTCATCCCCTGTAATGATTAACCCTGGAAAATACACAACTCTTAAAACTGGCAGGTCTTTGAATCCAGAGGAGTCAGGAGGAGTCAGTTCAGACAGATGGCCTTGGAGATAAGAGAGATAAGTATTTTCTCAGAAATTAGTTTCGTTTGAGTGCATTAGCAACGTTCCATTATCTAGTTCTCTGTCCTAAGGCCTGGAGGGAAATGAAAGAAGATCACACCATCTTTCCATCATCCTATTAAAAGAAAGGGAGACCCAAAGTTCCTGCATCTCCTCTAATTTCATTTATGAGGAATGTGTAGGCCAAATAGGATCCATATGACATCTAAAGACCTAGAAGACTTCACTCCTCAAAGCCAAGAGCAGAGGAATGAGAGGAAAAAAAAAAAAAGAAGATTCACGCATCACTGCATTCTTTTCTTTGGCAAAGGCAAATTTGACACATTTGTCAAGAGCTAGGAAGGTATGAAGAGTGTGTCTCTAGTTCTCTAGCATCAGATGGCAAATTACAACACGGGAATCAGATGTCAAAAGGAGGGAGATTTAAATTATGTTCATGGAAGAGAGTGTCAAAGATGTGGACATTTGACCCATCTGAAGACAAATACTAGAATGTAAACATGGAAGTGCAGCTTTCCCTTCCAACTGAGTGTCTTGAGAGCTGATCAGTTTTCCATGCTTGGACAGCTTTCCTGCTACAACCACACAGCAGGACTGGGTTTTCCCTTGCTGACTCGCTCTCTTTTTCTCCAGTTGCAAATCCCAGCCCCCAGCTTTGCCTCAGAAAGACAGCTTTGCCTCCCAGTGCCAGTATGCAAAAGCCAGCCTGGCCAGTCGCAGCCAGGAGGCTCTTCCCCTGTTAGCCATGATCATCTTGACAGTTCTGCTTTCTCCTCACATCATCCGTCATCTCTCTGACTGCACCTCCCGCCCTGGAAGCAGCCTCCTCCATCTACCACTTCAGGGTTGGGGGCAAGAACAACAATGATCAATGCCAAAGTCAGAGCACATACTCCTTCTTTCCCTCTCCCACTAGAGTGATAAGGCAAAAAGAGCCAGGGTCAATTAGAATGGAGGAAAAGCTGTGAAAAGCAACAGAACCATAAGCTGCTCATACAAAAAATCAGCTCATATTTCTGCTCTGAGAAAGGAACAGCTGGAGTGTTGATGTTTAGGTGTGATTTGGCTTAGAAAAGACTGCCAGAAAGATTTATGGAAAAGATCCGCATAGTCACAGGTCTGCACATCATTTTCCAAGCATCCATCATGGAGATAATAGCTGTACAAATACATCTGAGTCTGGACTGGCCACTCGCTTCTGTGTGCATATCTTGGGATCCAGTTTGACAGCGCTACCAACAAATGTCACTCCTGATCTTGGGATTGCCCATTTGTTTAGATCTGTTTCCTTCTGGCCTAGTTCTGATGATGAGTTTTATTACAGACATAAAGGAATTCCACTGATGTGGTTCTTCACAGCACCAACAATTAATTTGTTGTGCATTGCACTAAAATAATTCATACATGCTTAGAGCTTCAAACAATTTAATTTAAACAGCTTCCACAATAAATGCCAGTCAGAATTGTTAGTTACCCTGAAGAGAAGAGTCCTACTCATACTCCTGCATGCTATGCAGTAAAATAGAGTACTGCTGGAGGACAGCATGGTTAAATGCAGTTAATCACAATGACATAGAAAATAAGAGAGCACTTTTGGGCTAAAGAGCATCTAGTCATGTTTTCTCATTATGTTATTGTTTCCAACATAAGCACAATGTCATCATGCCCCATCTGCCACCATCTACATTCCACACTGAACTTGCTGCTCACTCGGGTAACTGTTCTTTGCAAGGCAACTTTGTTTTCAAGGGTAACATTAGAAATGGGGCATACTGGAACCATTTTTAGTGTCTAAAGAAGAGATTTTTGGGCAACAAACACAGGAAAAAGAACTCTTAAAAAAATTTAAGCTGCTCAAAGTGAGTAAAGCTAATAAAAGGAAAGGTCTTTTCAGGAATCCCTTTTTCCATGGGACTTTCTCTCTGCTCCTGTCTTGGACAGGTGTACCCTTTGCTAGGTAAAAACCTGGATGGCCAAGCTCCAAGAGTGGGAGTGAATGGAGTTACATCCAGCTGGTGGCCAGTGACAAGTGGTGTTCACCAAGCTCTGTATTTGGACCAGTTGTGTTAAATATTTTTATCAATGATCTGGATGAGGCGATCAAGTGCAGCCTTACTTTGCAGAAGACACCAAGTTTGGTCGGGTTGTTGACCTGCTGGAGGGCAGGAAGGATCTGCAGGGGAATCTGGATGGGGTGGATTGATGGGCTGAGGCCAATGGTATGAGGTTCAAAAAGGCCAAGTCTCAGGTCCTGCATCTGCATCTCAACAACTCCATTCCTCACTGCAGGCTGGAGGAAGAGTGACTGGAAAGCAGCCCAGAGGAAAAGGACCTGGGGGTGCTGGTCAACAGCAGCTGAACATGAGCCTGCATGTGCTCAGGTGGCCAACAAGTTCAGCAGCACCCCAGCCTCTATCAGCAATAGTGTGGCCAGCAGGAGCAGGGCAGTGGTTGTCCGCCTGTACTGGGCACTGTTGAGGCCACGACTCAAGTCCACACTCACTACAACAAAGACATTGAGGTGCTGGAGCATGTCCAGAGAAAAGAGCTGCTGAAGGTCTGCAGAGCAAGTCTTTGGAGAAGCAGCTGAGGGAGCTGTGGGAGAGAAAAAGCTTGTAGAAGAGGAAGCTCAGGTGAGACCTTATCCCTCTCTACTACTACCTGAAAGTAGATTTGGCCAAGGGGAGAACTGGCCTCTTCTCTCAAGTAACAATTGATAGGATGAGAGGACAGAGTCTCAAGCTGTGCCAGGGGACATTCAGGTTGGATATTAGGAAAAAATTTCTTTACAGAAAGAGTTTTCAGTGCCAAGCACTGAAACAGGCTGCTGAGGAAAGTGGTTGAGTCACCATCACTTGAAGTAGATGTAGCACTTACTGGCATGTTAGTGGTTGGACTTGATGATCATAGATGTCTTTTCCAACCTAAATGAGTCTATGAAAATAACCAACAAAACAAAAAAGTCAAATTGAAAACTCTTCTTTCTTCATCACATATGAACAACCTTCTACAGAATCAGTTCTACTCAGCTGGAAGTTCAGCACAACAGAGTCCTGCCTTCAGTGGTTCATTGGAACCACTCCACTCTGGAACAAACTTGCCAGTGAAACTTACTGTTTCTATGGACAATGAAGGCCGGACAGAAACAGAAGGTTACAGGAGAGCCTAACCTTCGCAGGTTTGAATAAATTCAGAAGGGAGGGGAAATGTAAAGCCATACTGTCTCCTATCACCTTCTGTCCAAGGGTATGTTCAGTCACGTATTCAAATATTTGAAATTAGTCTTACATTTTGGTATTTTAAGTGAAATCATAAACCCTTTCTCTACTGGAAACATTTAGAGGAACTGGATCCTGTCTTGAAAAGTTGTATCAGAGCACACATAAACCACAGACAGGCAAAACCAGCTAAAATTTTTATTGCTACAAGTCTATTTTTCCTTATTACTAATTTGAAAAAAGCACTAAACAGGGGAATCCATAAAGCATAGCCCAAGCAGTGCTGCCTACTGGCACGAGGTACAGAACAAGCTGGTTCAAGATGGTTTCAGCGGGCAAAGTTATGAGACAACAGCCCCAAAGGCAGAACCCCTGGGTTATGGACAATCCAATCCACCAAAAAGAATAAAAAGAGTTGAAATTCTTTGAATTTCAACTGAAATTTTACAAGAATCCCTAAAATCCAATGCTCTGGTTTTAGCTTCATATTCAATGTATACCACAGTATTTTGTGGGTTTTCTAGCACACTTGGATAAAACTAGATAAACTACTACATCGTTTAATACTTAGGATTTAGCATTCTGGATTCCAATTTCACCTCAGGCAGCTTCTGACTTGATACCCTTCAATAATTCTCATTCTGCTTGCCTCTCAGTTTTGCCATCAGTAAAATGGAGATAGCATGCATTCCACAGTGCAGCAGAGTGATGTGAAGGATGACTGATTTATCAGTAGTTGTGAGATGCTTAGGAATACTCTGATGAAATGTGCCACATGTATGCACAATTTATTATTAACCTGACAGCGTTTTAGCTCTTTTATTTTCCTGCCTTGCACACAATTCAAGTGCAGGATGCCTGAAGCACATTTGAATGGATGCCATGTGGCATTTTGATTGCAGCAGGTACTACCATTTAATTCTGAAATTCACAACTTTAAGATCACATTTAAGCAGGATTTTTGCAATTAATTTTCCTTCTCCACTTCTCTTTTAAAAGAAGAACATTTGATTAGTCTTGGTTTCCATTCAGTATCAGATCATTAAAATTATTAAAGGCAAACGCAGGCAAGGATAGAATCTCATGGAAGAATGTGATCTTTGGGCCAAATCTTTAGAGGTGAAAAAGGGCAGAAATAAATACAATATGAAGGTAAAATGATCAAAACTACTATTTTGAATTCAAGATCAGTCACAAGGCTTCAAGATGCCTGAATCATTTTTCAATATGGACTTAAAAGTAACTTGACAAGATCAACAAATCTAAGTAGATTTGTGTTTAGTTCTTAGTTAAGGACATCTTCCATCAGATGAATGAAAACTTTGCTTGAATAAAGAGTAGTTGGTATATGAAGTTAATTTTGGGTATTATTTATGGGACCAGATGTGCAAGAAAACATTTTACATAATGATCCTTACATTTTATATTTTCACTACAGAACAGCTCATTGGTGACACAGTATCTGCAAGTTCAAATAATTCACATGCCCACATTGCAGCAGAGCTGTGCAGAAGGAAAAAACAGCTGGGCAACTGTAAGGAGAGACACTAAATAAGATATAACCTACATTTTGTTTCACTCCCAGACCTGAAAAGTGGCTTAAATTGTTTTAGTCAGCTTTCCAACAACAGCATTTTGTCAATTAACTAGGAGGAAACTTAAGCAATTTCAGCTCTGGAAGAAAACTAGTGGAGACTGCTACAAATGCCCCAAAATAGCATGATATAGATTCATAGATTTTTAAAACCAGAGGGAGCACTAAACAGACCTACAATATAGCAGTGACCTCCACTGTAAGTGGTAGCAAGGCTATAATTAAACACCACTGACAAATGAGTTCTGAAATCACACCCAATTGTTCTCCCGGGACAGAGGATCTGTTACTTAGTGCTTCAGTTTAGCTATCTTTTGCCTCAGGCAAAATGGGAGTCACCACACTGGCAGCAGCAATGACAGGGAAAACATCCCAGAGCTCAAGAATGACTGTCATGCCATTCTGGTGCAGATCCCAGGTGATTTTCATAGGCAGAGTCTTGTTTATCCAGCCCAAATTTCAGCTTGGGCTAGCTGCATTTCAGAGAGCATTTCTTGCACAAAGAGATATTTGTTAAGCTCTTCTTTGGGAATGCCTGCTGCCCAGTCCTTAGGTTTGGCTGCATTGCAAACTACTTAGGTTCAACCAACATGCTAAAAAGCTAAAAAACAATCTGCTGACAATCTCAGGCTCTCACATCAGCAGCTGTGGTGCTTCATTAATAAACTCAGCCTTGCTGCCTTCACTGTCACTGTTCAGTGATACATATTAGAAGTCAAATGGGAAAGAGCCCACTAGAGTCCTTTCCACTCATAATTATTCCTCGAGCCTTTCTTTTAGTGGAGCTCTTGACAGACAGCAGTACCTATGGAGCTGTCACTTCCAACAAAGTGAAAGGATAACAGTGCTTCACACCACTCTTCTCTCCTGGGAGGCTTCAAAGGGCACCAATCTGGTCATTGCTGTATTTGTGCTCCAGGCTCCACTTGCTGTCTGCAAGCTGGAAATCTGTTCTCCTCTCTGATTAAGTTTAACCTATCCCTAGGTCTCCTCTTGCCTGCTCTTCTGAATCTAACAGTTCCCACAGGAGCATGGTGGGGTTGAATCCATGGGTTTCCATTAGTTCCATTTCGTCACTGTGGGAGTAAATGCCCCTTCCTTAAAACACTTCAGCACTTTTGTGATATACTACAGTTCATCAGTAGTAGATCCATATTTGGGCTAATCATGTTGGTAAATTTTAAAATAAACTATATTGTTATGTGTAATAGACATAGAGTATTTCTTTTAAAAAATCAGGATTCAGAAATTCTGCAAATTAAAAACACATTGCTTTTTTCTGCAGATTGTCATCCAAATCAGTTGGGTTTTTTTTCTTTTTCTAAATATTTTGATCTGAATGAAACAACCATTTTTCACAAGGAAAACATTTCCAGTCTGTCTGATTCTGATGTGTCTTAGCTGGTCAAAATGCAACTTCACATGTCTTTCATTCAAACATGCCACAACATAGGGCAGGCAAACACCAGGCTGCCTTAAAGATATATTTCTGTGTCAGATGCAAAGCAAAGATAATGTGTATAGGTATATAAACCTCATGTCTGTTCAAAACCAACAGACTTTGGAATTTGTTGTAGATGTGTTCATTGATGCAGCTGAGACACAATTGAGCATTTCAGCTTAAGTAATGAAGGGAAAGAAAATTTAGGAGGAGGCAGCCAGCAAGCGAAATTACAAATTGATCACTTCAGCCCTACTTTTTTTTCAATGAAGAAAAGAAGTCAGATCTCCAACAATACAGTGCCCACTAGAGGAACTCTGAAGAAAGAGGATTTTGCCATTTTCTGCAGCATCCAATATTTACTCAAAAGGTCTTCTACACAATAAACTTATAACAATATCATCATATTTCAAGCTCTGGGATCACACAGCTACCAGTACCTAATCTGCCAAATTTTCAGCTAGATATGGCTGTATGAGTTTTGCCCCACCTTTGACACTAATATAAACCTACCTCTAGCTCTGGTTATGCTGAGGGATATAGCAATGCTACTGCTTCACAATGGCAATAATATCCATCCATAATCTTTCAGGTTCACTGATCTCCTGTTATCTTCCTTGAAGTCAAAGCTATGTGAATTACAAGGACCTACACAGAGTTCCCATTACACCAGAGGTCTGGTAGGCTTCATGCAGGGTAGTTACTTTTGCACAGCCCCCTGCCTCCTACCACACCAAGTTACAGAGAAGACACAGAGTAAAAGGCTAAAGACAGAAGTGAAAATACAGAAATTCTGGTTACTTTACCAGTTTTTTCTTTTAGGTAGTCCTAGACAAGAAATTTAGTCACCTTTCCTCTTCACAAACGTCATCTTTTTCTTTTTCCTTTTATTTTTTTAATCAGTAATTTATTAAGGAATGACTCCACACACTTCTTCCCCATTTAAAAAAAGTCTTTGAGAAATATAAGAAATTTTAACCATATACAGAAATACTCTTAAGGAGTTCAGCTGCAAACACAACTGAACTATGAAATTTGCAGATCACAACACTAGCCACTCTCTTCATAGCTAGCCATTCCTCAACTCTTGTTCCTGACCAGCCTGACTGGAGAAATGTGCCTTTAGTTCCAAGGATTTCTCCTGCATTACCTTGAGGAGAAAGGTACTGAGAGGCTCTCCAACCCTGAAAGCCAGACTTGCAAGATGGATGCAGCAGGAATAACCAGAAAATCAAACACAAGCCTGTGAAGACACACAAGAGGTTCGGAAATCTCAGGCAGTGTCATTTTTCTCAAGTACTAAGGCAACAAACTGCAAAGAAATGAAAATCCACCCAAGAGACTACAGAGCCCAAGAAAGGCTTCTGAATAAATACAACAGCCAAGCAAACTATGGAGCCTGCCAGCACTATTAGAGATTGAAGCCTGGTTTTAACCTACAGCTCAAATTCCTATATCTACCAAGGAATTGCTTCTTCCTTTTGTGATAAAGATCTCTTGCCAAATACTCAGAGCCAAATTCAATCCATTATATTCAATCAGGTTACTTAACTGGTCAAATTCCATGAGTAAGAGGAGGAAGATCACACCTCAGAACAAAATCCTCTGAGTCAAGCATACCTTTCCTCCTTGCCCTACATTGCAAACTGCAGACAAATATACCTGCTTTATCTAATAAGCAGTCAGAGCTTTGATGAGAGCTAACAGGAAAAGCAAAGTTTTTACACACCCTTTCAGTGCCTTAGAACCACAAAACACTGGCCAGTTTTGCGCTAATTAAACACTCGGAAATAATCCAGTGGGCTTTCTTTGCTATCCTGCTTTTTATGCATAGAGGAACAGAGGAAGGGCAAGCGATGCCATTCTGCTTGGGTGGCCTTTTGTGCTCTCCTTGCTTCCCCTGAGCACAAGGTGGAGGCGAGTCTTGAGAATGGAGGGTGAAAGGGGCAGGTTGAAACCAGCAGGGAGAGAGCCAATGCAGACAGGTAGGCAGAGGAGGGCCACAGCACAAGGAAAAGCATCTGATCAGCATCTGAGGTTCACAGCAGAGGACATTTGGGGCAGGTCAGTGGAGCACATGGGTCAGATACACCCAAAAAAAAAACCAAAAACCACCTCTCTTTCTCATATTGCTTGTATCAGCACCCTGCAGTGCAGCATCTGCTCCATGTCACCAACAGGGAAGAGGCTGCACTGCTGCTCAGGTTCTGTCTTTACCAGCACAACTGCAACCTGGCCTGGGAAAGGTCTGCCTACTCACAGTGTGACACTGCACAGAGCAGCAGGAAACTGGGAGATTTCTGTTGAAAAGAAAGATGAGGAGCACTCCTCAAAGATGGCCACTTAACAAAAAAACCCACCTTAATTTCTAACTGCAGGTCCTAGCTAAAAAACTGATTATCAAACCAGGTCATTCTACTGGGTGTTCGTGCATTATCATCATTTACTTGTCATGCTAAGATATTTATATGTCTCTATCACTGTCATACAGAAGCATATGGGATTCTTAACACCTGGAGTATAGGAAGCCCCACTGGCTACATATTTCAGATATAGAAACTGAGACACAGGGGGTAACCAGGTACATATCCTCTGCAAAGAAAGGTCAATTGATTCAGTCTTGAGTCCTTCAGTCTGCCAGCAAATCACTCCAGGGACGCAAAAAGACTGTAGCAGAAATGGAAATCAGCCTCTTAGGTGCCAACACTCTTATGACCAGACCATTCAAGTTCTGCTGCCCTGCTCCACTTCCTTTATGCGTTATACCTTGGTCTCTTTTCAGAATAATGAGGTGAACAAGCGTACATGCAGGCAGGGCCTGGAGAGCTGACACAGCATAACTGGCAAAGGTGTCAGTAGCACAGAATGTGAATCCAGCGTACTCAGGTCTCAGCCCCATTTCACAGCAAACACATTCAAATACAAATGAGTCCTGCTTCAAGTAGATTCTGACATCCAGAGTCCTTCCTACCCCCCCACATCTACTTCTCTCAGCCCTTGGGCTGTTTTGCACCCAGTTGTCAGCTCCTGGACCTGTTTACAGATGGAGAAAGGGCATCTGCTTTGCTCTGCAGGGTGGGTTTACAACGGCAGTGAACCTGTCTGCAATGAAGGATTGAGCAAGAGACACACACATACACCAGAAGTCACACTGCTGTTTCTGGACAGCAATAACATGGCAGCTCCCTTGCTTTCCATAGGGAGAGAAAAAAGCTTTTCTGTCCATCAAGTTCAAAGTTGGTCAGCAAAGAAACAATTAAAATCAGAAGTGAAATTAGAAGGTAGCCAAGGACAGGTGGGCATTCTACCATTTCATCACAGGGATTACCACCTTCTCCTGCACCAGGGAGCACTCAGTGCTGATGTTGATGTGCAGAGGCTCATCTTCTTTGAGTAGTGACAGAGTTCACTGGACAGATGTGCTCCTCCTCCGATCCTCTCCCTGGAGCTTTGTGGCACCATTTCCAGCATCCTCAAAGTATCTGGGAGGATTATTGCCCTCCACTTTTCACCAAAACATAACAAAAATTACCTTGTGGCAAATGCCCTGCACACCTTCGTACCAGAATAAGGATGAAAGCAAAAGGTACAGCACGTGCTGTCTTGCTTGGGGCTGCATTTACTGGTGATTGACCTCCATGACAAGCTGCCTAGCTCAGCAGAAGCCTGCCCAGTAATAATAAATCAATTCTTCCCCCCACTTTTATTTTTTTATGGCAAAACCAAAGGAAAATAAACCTTCTTCAGAAATCAAGTTGGAAACCCCTACATTGGAAAGAGAAATTTCTGACTTCGCTCACCTTCACATAATCATTACCAGTTACTTTAATTTCAATGTTTATTTAGTAATGCCCAAAAATTCCAGTTTAGATCCAGGCTGAGCACACTTTGGGACAGAGCAGGAGCCAGCAGGTTGGTCTGTGGGTTTACAGAGAATGCTGGTATCCAAATTCCATCTAGATTTAGTCCTCCAGAAGCTTGGTCATCACATTGCCTTGGCAAGAACTAAGAACTCTTCTTTTATTCTATCAGGCAGGTAAAACCAATATGGAGCAGCTACTATAAACAGTGTATATGAGCCATGGTTTAAACTTCTATAACATTTTATAAAAGAACATTTTCATCCTGAGACTTTTTCCCCCTGAGTTCACTCTTCCCTGTGCCCACAAATTATTGTCACTCTTCATCAGTTCCACCTTACACCAAGCAGCAATCTCCTTTGTACCCAACCACCACCTGCTTCACTTCATCAGAGGAAATGTCCAAGCTTGGCCTAACTGAGGGGTTTAACATCTCTTTTACCCAAGGTCTGTAGCTGACCTGCAATCCAGCAGAAAAGGATTGTAGCCCCATAGTGATCTATAATACAAGAGAGGGAAACTACAAGAACATAGCTGTCAGCATATTCTGCAGCCCGTATTGCAGCCAGACTATTTGAATCAGTGGCACTCACCATATACAGGGTCCCACAGTCGTCCTGCAGCTCCCCTGCTTTTAAAGCAGAGGAGGCTACAAAACAAATCCAGCTAGCTCTGGGAAGGGTTTGCTTAGTCCACACTTAGTGAGAGGGGTCCTTGGCATCTTCTGTGAAAGAGTATGTAGGATCTAAATTCAAATCCTGTGGCTCCTGCTCAGTTTTAATATTTATCATTAAGAATAACAAATGGTGCCTAAACTCCACCTTGAAGTTTCAAAATGCTTTATAAACATTAATACCTGAACACATCATCTTTCTCTGGTGCTCATCTGGCATTGCATAAAAAAAATTGCAACCAGACTGGAAAAAATATTATGATTTTAAATACAACAAAACAAACGTAAACCAGGAAGAATGAGCAAGCAAAAGAGATGGGGGAAACCGGAAGTGCTGCAAAATGAACTATGGGCAAAGTTCTTACCAGCTTTCTGCCCAGTGACCAGTGCTGCGACATAAGAAGTGACATAAACCAGCAGATTTGCCCCTTGCAATATTTACTCCACAGACCTTGGGGGCGATCATTCTAGAGTTTTGCACTGGTGAGTGAAAATCTGAGCCCATCCAAAGCATGAGCCAGAACTGCCTGCTGTCCTCCAGAACAGCAGAGCACAAGACCAAATGGAGGGTCTGCAACTGTTTATTGCTGGTGAATTCAACAACCAATTTATATTCATCTATCAAGGAACATGCAAGTAGAAGCAAATATTATGGTCATGTTCATTTGTTTCTGATTGCAAGATGTATGTAAATGTATATGCAAATTAAGTGCAAGCATCAGGCTCGTGGCAAAGTGCCAAACTATTCTTTGGTCTTACGAAGACTGGGAGATACAGGGACTGCAAGTGAGGCTGGGCAGTGCCTTCAGATACAGCCAAGGCTGGGCTGCTCTGAAGGGGCAGGAGGAGAATAAATCCTGCAGTAACTTGTCACTTTAAACGAATCTGAGGGGCTATAGAAAAATCTGTTCCCGATGCAGTTACAAGTGTGATAATTACAGAGCAATGGGCTCCTCTGTCATTCAGCAGGCAGCATCCCCAGGAAATCTTGCTCTGTAATCAAGGGAAGAGCTGCAATCAAGCCCGTATTCAGCCTTCGTTTAGAAACAGCCCCTGCAGGCAACACAAAGGCTTCAGCATGGTGCTTTGTGAAGTTGGTGATCAACGTCTTGGTTTCTGCAACTACAAGCAGAGTTAATGCATTTCTAAGCACATCTTCTGTTCACCTTTCCTCACAAAGTCCAGAAGGAGTCTTGGAAGAAGGGTGAGGGTTTAGCCCAAAATACACTTGTACAAACAGTGTTGCATTCACACTGTCCACATTTGTGAGCTCACTCTCTACACATCAGTGTCAGAGAAAGAGAAAATTCCTTGCAAACTGACAGCGTGGTCCTGAATGAGCAGATATGAATAACCCCATCTGGCTTCTACAGCACCTCAGCTTGCAAAATATGCATGGGGAAGGGTTTTCTTGGGGTTTTTCTCCAGATATTTGAATGTATCTGTGATTATCAAATTCTACAGGAACCTCATTCTCTTGGCAGCATCCTGATTCCACAGAGACTGATGAGGTTTATAAGAGGCGAAGATGTCTCTGAGTTCAGCTTTCATGTCTAATATCACCATTGCCCAGAAACATACAAACTAATAGCTACTCAAATCAGCTATCCTTTGTACCCTACAGAGCTGTCAGATTCAGTGAACCGGTTTACTCCGACTGCAATTAAAATTGTCTCACATTTTATTCAAAACAGTCAAACTTCCCAAAGTGCACATATTTCCACTCCCACTGTCTAAACTCAGACACAGAAACTGTACCTGCTCAGCTACCATCTGGGCATGTGACTGCCTTGATGTACACAATCCTACCAACTCTGGGTGCACATGAAGTGCCTACATTTGTTTTGCACACTGGGGACACATTCTGGACAGGATTCACAGTTTCATCTCAGTATGGAATGGTTGTTGTCTGTTGACATCCATCATAACTGGAACTGCACTTGGAGTTACAATAGCCTATAATACTGTAAATGGAGCTTCATTCCATCATAGTACAGAACAGCAGCTTCCACTCTCGGTTTACTTCTTCTATCTCTGGCCACAAAATAAATGAGTTTGCTATGGGTTTACCATCTGCAGACATAGGAATCAGTCAATAGCCAAGTAATGGCCTGGACACTGTCAAGAGAACTCATTATTAAAAAGGTACACATTACATTTAGCTGTTCAAACAGAACTCGTTATTGATCGGATCCATCAGTTCCCAGTAAAAGAGCCAGCTCTGATGATGAAATGAAAATATGCACATAGACTACAGATTAGTAAATATTGTAATGGAGTGAAGGCTCCCTCCCCAAAAAGGGAGTTGTTGTATCCAGCTGAGAGACCAATCTTTTTCAAAAGTGAGACTGGGAATAAAACAACCATGTTACTTCTGCATATATTCAGAGGCATGATAAACGTACAAGAACAAAAGGGAACAATTCTGACAATAAACATTTCAGTCTCTTGGGGGAAAAAAAGCAAACAAAGAAAATACAAGTTGTTTAATGGCCAATCAAGCCGCAAGCAGGAAGAGCCTGTAACCAGTTCTGCCATTCCTGCCACATCCTACTGTTTATCAGTGGAGATTCTGCCACACTTGCAGAATTGAAAGACAACATCTTGTGCTTTTCAAAGTCAGACAAAAAGGTAGCTATACTTAATTTGCTTCCTGTTTTTTTTCTTGCCACTTTTCTTTGTCTGCTTGTTTCCACTTACTAAACAGCCTTTTCTTTTGGTTTTCCCACTCATCTGCACAGACACTGTAACATATTTTTCAATGGCAGTATTTAACACACAGAACTCACCACTGCTGCAGCACAAAGGAAGCTGAAAACAAGGCTGATTATAAAATTCTAACATAAACAAAATATACACCATTTAGTAATACATGAGAAAACAAGAAGAACCAAACAAGGTAATGACTGTGGAAATCTCTACATTTGATCCACTGGAAAAGTTCTCCACACAGCATCTTCTCTGAGAGTGAAAAGACCCCAGCTAACAGTGAGTTAAAGGTGTTTGTTTAAGAAGGCACATTGTGACAAACTTCTTTGCTCACCCTTAACAGCAGGTTGGGCTGGAAACTGATGAATCACTACAGAAAACAAACACCAATGGTGACTCACGGCTTCAAACAGTAACAATAGCATTGCTTTATCCTTGGTGTCTACAACAAAAATATCCCTGGATTCATTAGAAGATGTATTTCAGATTGTTCCACCCACCCAGGAAATGCAGAAAGTCCACCCCCCAAGCCCTGGTTAGAGATCTTACAACTGCCCCACAGGTACATGGAATTCCTGCTCATTTACGGTACTTCCTCAAGAGGTTCACTGAAAACCATACACTGTTGATGTCTTGAGCAGCTCCCCAAGGAGTCTGGATCCATTAGCCCAGCAGCAGACAGAGCCTGGCATCTTTATGTTTCAGGGTCCTCATGCCTGTGTGGCACTTGTAATTTTCTGTCACCACAGCATTCAGACCTGAGGTGTGTTTGCTCCCTAAGTGTATGAGGATCAAAGCTGGCCCAGCTCCTGAACTGCCCGGTCACAGTGTTGAACACAGAATTCTGCCCAGCCCCACGTAACTCATGGCTCAATAGCTCTGGCTCATTAATGGTTTGGACTAATCAGGTCGGACCAAATAGCCAGGAAGAGTTCTGGGTTCAGCATTTCACAGACTCACACATCCTGTCTAAGGCTAATGTACTGCTACTGTATTATTTGGATATAAAGCCAAATTTTCCGTTATTATTAAAATCACTCTAAAATTAATGCACATATGGATGCTATGTTTATTTTCCAAACCTTCCCTTCCTATAAAAACATGTTTGCTTCTCCATATAAATGCAGATTGTGATGTGAAGCTGTGGGGCTTTTTAATTAGATAGCAACTGTATAAGGACTGTTTTCACCACATTTTACATTGCACAGGCTAAACTCTGGTTAATCTAGTTTCATTGCCAAAAGAAGTGAACAAATAGTAGTCGTGAAAATATATTATTGTAAATATTTCCATTTTGACAAAATTTCAGGTTGGGGCTTTTTTCCTTGAGATTGGACCCTTCTTGTCCAGGTTTCATCTTTGGTTCAAGCTCAAACTGTGGTGTTTAAAGCCAAATGGCATAAATAATGTTATGATGAGATTCTCAAATTCACACAGGGATTTTCAGTTGACTTAAGTCTCCTGCACATACAAAATCAATTACCATCACATTGCTAAACACCAAAGGAAAAATCTGAAATACACTTCATCATGTAGTTGGCATGACTTAAAACTCTCAAACTCAAATTCAAAAAGAGAGTACCAAACAATGAGGAAACATTCAAATCCCTCTTCCCTTTGCCATACTAAAATCAATTTTAAAAGAAATTTAAGCAATTTAATCAAGGATGCTAAAAAAATCAAGGTGCCATTCAGTGATTAGTGTGCAAGCAATTGAAGGGAAGCATGGGGCTTCCACAGGCTAGCAACAGCTAACATCAAAAAAGTATACAATGTCCTTTCAATTAGTTATGTTAGTGATTTTTATTTATATATATGGCTCCTATTTGCTGACACTTCACTCAGTTCTCAGGGACTACTGAAAAAAGCCAGCCATTTATTTTACCAACACCAACCTAAGATACTTCTTAGTTTTATTTACCAATTTATGTTCTCTACCCTTATTAATAAGTTGCTGATGAAAATCTCTCCATACTACAAGTGCAGCATCCTTTCAGAAAGATACTTTCTTGCAGTTGCTCATACTCTTTATCTACTCCTATTTACTTGTATTTGGAAAAAGAATGGTAGAACTTGCATTCCTTTGACAACAATCAGCAGGAATAAAAACTCTGTCATAGCTCTGCTAAACAACAAATTAACTCTGGATTGTGTAAAGGTCAATGAGAAGCAGGGAAGTACTCTCTTACCTTCAGAACACAGCTTGCCAGCATATCCAGTGGCTGAGCAGTCACAGTGTGGCTCGCCATCCAGAAGGAAGCAAGTGCCACCATTTTCACAGGGGTTTTCTGAGCAAAGTCCTTCCATTTCCAGTCTGACCCCTTGACTGCCCAGGAGCTGCGGCTCAGAATTGCCATATTTAAGATCCAGGATATATCCTTGAAATGGAGGCTCACTGAGAACACCATCAAGAGTCAAGGCAGCAGGACGGATGTCCAGTGGGACTCCCCCAATGAAGAGGTCACTGACGATGTTCATGTGCTGGCGCTGCGGACGCACCTCCCCAGGCTTGGCCTCGCCGTCCAGCACCAGCACGGTCCGCAGGTGGTTGCGGCTGACCATCAGGAAGTGCCAGCTGCTGTCGTTCACCTGCTTGTCTGTGACCACTGTCGTCTCCGCACAGTCCACACTGAACTGCAGCTGGACGCGCCCATCAACCAGGGACACGCAGAGGAAGTCACAGACACCACCATCATCAAAATAGAGAAGCAGCCCAGCAGAGACATTGGTCTTGAACTGGAAGCTGAGTTCGCTCCTAGTGCTGGCATCCCAGCGGAGGTAGCGGGCCCACTGGTTGGGGATGCCCATGAACTCCAGACCCAAACAGAGACCCAGCAAGGAGCCCAGCAGCAAACTCACCTTCAAGGTGAAGTAGATAGAATGCAGAGTGAAGCCCATTGTTTCAAAAATCTGCTCTTCCCTAGGAGAAAAAAAGAAGCCACACTACTGGGAGAACCTCAGCAGTCAACACCAAATGTTAAATCCAAAAGGAAGAGGAGCAGAGGGAGTGACAGAGAACAGGAGAATAAGTTGAAAGTGGCCAAGAGGAAGTGTTTCCTCCCAAGGAAAGATCTCAATTATCCTTAGGAACCAGAGGCTTCTATCTCAGAAGTACAGGGTACATGAAGCAACTTCTCCAGATGGTATACTTCTCTGAAGGGCAAAATAACTTACAGTGACTTTTTTTGGTAGAGCACAAAGGTGTCACTGGTGTTCCAGGAGGAAGGAAAGGGAGAGCCAAACCCCAAGCCTCAAATTCTTGTTTTCTAGAAGTGGTGACAATATTGACGGAGATGGCAGTGAGATAGAAGAGAGAGTGAATTCATAAAGCACATGAACTTCAAGAGGGCAAAAATAAAGTCAATCTTCATGATGCACTGGTGGATACCCAGCCCATAATTCACTGCTTGGCACTCACGGAGCTTGCAGGACCTGTGGGGTCAAGACAAAAAAAAGAAAGGGAAAAGTTAATCTTATTACTCACAATATCTTTACTATGAAGCTTATTAGCATCTTGTCCAATAAGTTATTTACATTTATTGGTACTCTGGACACTTCTCCATGCTTGCAATTGGCTGTACAGATCTCAAAAGACCTTGCAAGGACATCTACGTCCTCAAAAATAAGAGGCCAAAATAGAGAACTCATCAAGTCATCTGCACACATAACAACGAGCAATATAAAAATACACCAAATTATTTAACTCCTTTGATGGATGCAATCTCATTGACTTTACTGGGAAATGGTGGCGGAGCTTTCCACCACTAACCAAACTTCCTATTCCATCGCTTACGTTATGCTTCCTAGCACACCAAGAAAGGATTAGAGAATACAACCCTGCTGTCGGCCTGTCACACAATAGCTGCTTTTACTTTACATGTCTTGCATTCTTCAGAGACTCTACCACGGACCTCTGCAACCTGGAAACATGTGTTATGCAAATTATTTATGGCAACCTGCAGCTTAGATGATAGCAAACTTGTAGCTTAGATGATAAGAACTGTCTAAGCAGTCAACCACTTACCCTGGTCTAGTGGTTTGGCAAAAAGGCCAAATTCACCCCTAATTAAGAACAAAGAATTCCAACTGCCTTGAATGAGTTACATCTGTTCACACCAGGAATTAAGTCACTTCTGCATACTTGCATGTGGGTGACTGTATGCCTGGTGTAGGAGGATGTTTTAAGTGACAAGTAAAGGCAGTACAAAGCAAGGCACATTCTTTGAAAATTCTACCCAAGAAGAAAGTAAGTTTTCTATTAACACAGGTGTTTGTTCACAAAGATGGGTTGGACACAAGAACAGCTCTGGGAATGGCTAACATTAGCATTGATACAAAGCAGGAAGGGAAGTGATGAGAATCAAAGCCTTCAGCCTCACAGAAGTTAGCATAAACACAGCTTCCACAATCTGGAACACAAATATTGTGGGGCAGTATTTGCTTGGGAAAAGTGTTTAGTGCTGTGGACCATGAGAGTTGCTCACAGCAGATGCACTGCAACCCCATCATCCATCTTGCTGTAAAGGAGAAGGCACACAGGCACTGCACAAGTGGGCAGTGCTGGAAAGCTTCTGTTTGGTAGGGACAGAGGTTGAGCTGGAGGAGAATCACTAAGAAACAGAGAGGAGAGTTTACACAGGCACATCCTCACCTGCCCCAGGGACCTGCAGAAGCCATAAGTCTCCAGAGCTGTCAGTCTGACAAATTTAGCCAGCATAAAACACAAGTCACTTAGAAAACAAAAGGGATCAATTAAAAGAAAACACGCAAGTTGGAGAGAAATGTGAGCTTTCAGTGCCCAGTGGAAACCAGGCTTGTTTCCTGCAGCTGCATGTTAGCTAAACTGCTATAAACACAAATAAAATCAAGTCAAAACCAGAGAGAAGATAATTCCATTTAATTGTTAACAGCTTGGCTGAGAAAAATGGAAGGTGGGAAAAGGAGGTGTTAGGAGAGGTGTAAAATGAAGAATTAAACACAGAATCAAATTCCTCAATTTGTTTGTCTTCCCAATAATCATAACTGGGACTGTAATTGTTCATGGGGTTGTGTTGGCTAAGTTAAGTTCATGGGGGTTCTGGGGGGTTCTGAAAAATGGATTGGGAAAAAAATTATGTGGTTCTTGTCCATTTACCTTTCTTCTCTGTGCTCCCTAGTGGATCCACTAAAATAGCCCATGATTTATAGAGAAGAATAGAGTGAGAGAAAGGTAAGAGAGAAAGTGATGACCCAAGCCTGGAATTGCTGATGAGATGGAAATAGGAACATCATAATGTGTGTAAATTAGCCAGTGATCTGCTTCCAGCAGCTCACAGCTTCCTGGACCATTTACTACCACCATGGCAAAATTCACTACTCCATCAGACGGCTCTGTGCTCAGCCTGAGCTGAGAAGGGTGACAAGCCCAGCATGGCAGCAACCATCCACAGAGACCCCAATGCAGCAGGGCTCACACCCCACCTTTAAATTGTCCTGGGCAGAGTAGGTTGCGCCATCTGCAACAAAAGCAGCCTCAGTCTTATACTCTTCTCTCCCCATTTTAGAAGACCAACACTTCGATAAGCAGTGAAAGATGCTGTAAGTCACAGCAGCAGGTGTGAACACTATAGATAACCACAGATGAGATGCCTATGTCCACACACAGTTCAAATTCCTGTCTGAAAAGCGTATCAATCTCTCCCAATCCCAGGATGCTGAAACCCTGTTTTACAGAGACAAATCCCAGCCTCTGTGGATCACTTCAATCCTTGGGATATTTCAAAGGTACAATAATAGGAGTAGGCTACCTCTGTGGTGCAAATTTCTGTAATGATACAAGTTCATTAGGGCAGGACAAAAGGCATAGCCAACAAGGGAAATTAGACAGAAATGGTTAAACAAGAACAGCAGTCTTGACTGAGGGAAGCCATGGCAATTCTTCTTTCTGTTTTGATTGAGAGAAGCCGAGGTAATCCCCTTCTAGCTGTTTTGAAAGAAGACAGTGCCAGCTCTGTTTCAGAAGAGGAAGACAATGCAAAAGCCATGAAATATAGGTGTCATTGCTGGGTGCTTCATTGCCATTTAGACACTACAGCTCAGATTTTGGGAAGGCTGCCCACACCCAGCCACTAGCAGGCGAGGGCCATCTGTGACTCCCCCAGAGCTCTGTCAGCGCACGTCAGTCCTGACTCACGGTGCTTCCCATTACTCCAGATTCACGTCTCACACAGTTAAGTCTGTGAGAGCAAATCCTACCACAGCAGCAGGGTCTTCATGAAGAGCTCCGAAGACCCTGTACCCTTTATAGCAGGAGGCAGGATCTCAATCCCAACCTTGAGAGAGTAAATCCTGACACACCAATTCTGATTCTCCAAGACATGCTGACAATGAATAATTTTCTGCTCTTACCATTTTATTTTTAGCATAAATACTACCCTACCAGCCTCATACAGCACACTGCTACCATAGCAATACATTACAGTTTGGGACAAAAGCTACAGAATCACAGAGTATTGTCTTACATATTTTATCTCTGAGAAATCCCATTGTCACAACATGACCACATCCTGCACAAAAAGGGTCTTCATGATGGACAGCAGCAAGCAAGTTATCTCCACTGCACTTCCAACAGCTTGTACCGCCTCCCTGGCCCACCTGAGATCTGAGGAACCTTCACAGTGAGCAGACAGCTCAGCATCTCTCACATGCCAAACCCACTGCAGGAAACACCCACTGGCACCACTGAAACGTCCCACTCACAGGGCTGACAGAGCTGCACAAGTTCCCTGGCCAGGGAAGGGAGGCAGCCCCAAGGCGAGCGCTGCCAAACCACTGCACACTTGCCCAAGCCTGACAGCAGCCCATTAATGCCAGGTCAGAGCCATCTGCTCAGCAGCCCACGGAGGGGGTCTAGCCCTTGCTTTGAAGTGGCTCTCAACCACTTATCAGCTGTATGCGGAGAGTGAGTGACATTATCTAATTGCCAACTAATTTCCATAATTACTGACTGGCACACTCTCTATGCTGGGTTAATATCTTTGCAAATGTCTTGAAATGCACCTGCTTAGGAAAGGGGGTGAGAAGCTGTTGCTCTGCAGCTTATTTACCCAACTGCACAGAAAGGTTGCAGGAGATGGGTTTGTCACTCCCTGTCCTCCCTCCTCCACTACCTTCCTCTCTGGCTGCTTATTGCTTGGGGATGGACTTACTTGTATTTGAAAGTGTAATTTTCAGCAGAAAAAAGAACAGAGTTAGATTAATTCAAAGACAGGCTGGCTTCTCTTGCAAACCCCTGCCTCAGCAGCCCAGTGCAAGCCTGTGTAAGTCCTGTTATTCCACTTCAGGATGCTGGACAAAATCCTACTGACACACTGTTGGGAAAAGTTTACAGTCCACCAGTCTTAGATCCTCTTCCACAACCAGAACTATTCACTATGCCACAGTTTGTGCAGAAGGAAAAATATACATTGGTCACCTAAGATCCATGTATTTAATACCCCACGTGAACTCACTTTTGTCCTTTCCTTCACTCTAAAACAAGCAAAATCTAATTGTTTTCTTTATTCCTCAAGCCCTAATGAAGCAGCAGTTTTAGGAAGGAGTAAGTAGGATCCTAATTTGGCTCTGCATCCACGTGTCTTCCCTCAATTGGCAAAAAGTACAGCAATTAAATCATTACAGCTCTATGACATATGCTGCTCAAAAGGATACAGTAAAATTTACCCTCAATAATTGATATTAAAAGTCCAGCTTGCTAGCAGAGAGAAATGAGGAATTCATAGTATTTATTCACTCATCCACTTTGAAACAACAGGCTCCTTTTGGCTAATGCTTTGAAATCTTTCTGCCTGATCTATCCCCAGCTTAATTGTGGCAAAAGACAAAGGGTCAAAGCATAAAATAAAAAAAAAAAAAAATATAACTCTTCCAATAAAAAATGCAGATGTGAAAACTGTGAGTTGCTACAGTGGAGCACAGAAATCTTCCCATCACACAAGGTCCTCAGCAAGGATGCATGCAGGGATGTTTACAGAGAACTGAGAGGGGACATGGAGGGTTTGAAATTCATGAGACTAGAGAAAACTGCAGGGGCTAATTTAGTTTTTAATTCCTCTAGTAGCATTTGCATCTCAGTAATAAATCTGGACACTGCCTCATAGCCTTGCTGGGATGGAGAGGACACTGGAGTGGTGTCAGGGAAGCTGAGCTGAAAGAAGTAGGATGAAGACAGAGACAGAGAGCTTCTATTATATTTCAATTCTATTATTGTTTTACCAAGGGAGATTTCAGTGGCAGTATACAGCTCAGAGGGGTCACAGGTAAGGCAAGATGGGCTCTGCCCAGTGAAGAGGCTGGAAGTGAGGTCCAAAATGGGAGCTTTGCTTTGCAAAGAGTTGAACACACCTAGGTTGTGCTGAACTTGGCAGAACTTCATGGGATGCAGCGTTTACATTACAGGCTGGCTGGCTCTAATGAGAGAAGCAGTGATATCTCAGGTTTTATCCTGGATCTAGAGATATGGGCATATGAAGACCAGTATCTTAAAATTAGGGACTGAGGGTGACATGGAGCACCTGTTGACCTCTTCTGCATGGTTTTCAGGGAAATAGAATTGATGCCAGTCTCTTACATCACTGTGAAACCACACATGCCTTTGCCCTACTCCAAGCCCAAGCAGAAATCGTTCTTTGGTACCATGTTCTTTGGTACTTCACACTACTGATATATCTTGCAAGCTTAACTTTTCCATTCTTGAAAACTGATATTGAGTTACTTAATTCTTATCTAAACTCAGCACTGAGCTCCCTAGGAGACAGCTGCAAACAAACTGTATCAAGCAGAAAGCAAGAGAACAGAGGTACAGAGTTATAATTTAAGAGTGTCCTCTTAAAGTTAGAAAAAAAATAGACTATAAAGCTAAATTAGTTTGTCTTGCTTCCCTGTAGTGGATTAGTATATGCCCATGCACATGCATTCACCATCAATTGTAACCTGTAGGTAGGTGGTTGGTTGGTTTCCTGGTACCTGGGCATGTGATTTGCAATCAGTTTAAGCCCACTGCCCTTCTCCCCATTCTGAGTTCTTCCCCGGGGAAGGCAAGAATGACTGCTTATGATAAGGCTAACCTTGGAGCTCAGCTCCAGAAACACTGTGTAACACCCAAACCAGGCACCTATGCATGGGAGAGCTGAACTCACCTGCACTAGCAAGTCATACCACTGAAATGCCACCAGCAGCCTCAGAAGGGATATGAGCAAACCAACAAAATGCTCAGTTCAATAAACAGCATAAGACCATGGCAGCACAGCCCCACTTCTGACTTCTCGGGCAGGAAAGTCATCTGACTGCTGAAAGAGTTACTGTTTTATCATAACCACCCTTCACATTTTTACCTCCTGGGCCTATTTAAACAAACTCAACTCAGAACCAGAGCTCTACAAATCTATCCTGGAAAAAGAAGGGTTAAAAAAGCCACAAGGGACATTGTGACTCCCTTCTTAAACACTCTCACCACCCCACAGAGGAGGCCATCTAGTCCATGAGAGTGACCTTTAACTAGCCTACCTAGGCCGGGCTCAGCATGAATGCAATTTACAGACCATTTCAGCTCTCCAGCTTTCTTAACACAAAGAAGAAAAATCAAAACCCAAGCACAATGGAAAAGAAAGAAAGAGAGAGGGAAAATAACCCTGCAGAGCAATCATGTCTGGGGCTGCTCTGATGGCTTTCTGTTCCCTTCCAGGACACAGAAATGACTCCCAGTGTGTTAATTACCCCCATTACCACAAACTCTCCACTAACAAGGAGTAGCTAAAAGGAAGCGTTGGCAGCAGCTGAGCAGTTATTGCTCTGTTCTGCCACGAAAGAGAAACCAGACTCCCCCATCTCTGAGCTGGTACTAACCAGGAGAGCGATTTCTGCAAAACTCAACAGCCTTTATTGTAATTCCCATGGCAGCTGCACTGGGAACACTGGCCTTGCCTCAATTCCACCATCGTGAAAAGAGAACAAAGAATACCTGCTTTTCTGCAGACTTTGAAGCTCAACAGTTGGAGAGCTCTGAATCATTATCATTTATTTTACTCCTCCTGTAGATGGTCTGTCTCCATCCCCCGCGTCCTCTCCTTCCTGCCATCAAAAAGCTCGGACAGATCTGTAGCATTGTTTATTCTACCAGACCCTAATACACCAAATGCAGTCAGTAGCTATACACATCTCAGCAGGGAATGTTAGTGGGGAATTTGGTAGTACCACAGTGCTGGCATTATTGATAAAGCAATACTTCTTCCAGAAGTATAAAGTATTTCCATTTTGTTTTAATGCATGCATACATAGTATTTCCATTTTCATTTAATAAAAATTAAATCTCTTGAAAATGTGCTTATCATTACCAAAAACCAAAGTTTGAGCACGTCACTAATTCCTGAAAATAAGGCTGCTTCCAAGATTTTCCTAAGATTAACAGCGTAGAATGGGCTTACTTTCCCCCCAAAGTGTATTGATACTACAGACACAGGCCAGCATTAGACACTCCTCAAAGGGGACACACAACTGGAGTGTAGGGGGGACTCCTGACTTTGAACAAGAGGAAAAAAGTCACTGATCCACTGCTTTCTCAGTTACCTGATTTTAGAAAAAGATACAAAGCACAAAATCAACAACAAAATAAAACAAATGGCCAGCATACTAAGTAACCCTACTAATACATTGCTTTTCCTAGCTGTCTGTCATCCCATCTGCATCTTCCTTGCATATGCATTTTAAGTTCTTCAGGAGCAAGAGCATTTTCTGTTCTGTCTGACAGAATCTAGCACAACATAGTCAAGAGCAGAGTTATGAGGCACTACACATGTACACATTAATAATTGTGATTTTATGTACTTGAGCTAGCACTAAAATGCCTTTATATTCCAGCTGATGTATAACACTTTCTTTTAAAAAATGGAAAAATAAAAGCTTAAAAGGACTATCAGAATGACTATAGTAAGAACAAAATTTTAACTCACTTTTTGTTTCACTTACAGATCACAGTCAATTCACACATTCTCAACATATTTTATACTCCTGGACCTATTTCCAGTAAGTCAGAGCAATCTGCATGTTTTTAAATGTTGTGACAGTATATTATAAAGACAGAAGGCAGGTGCAATCCAATTTGTTACTGTACTAAAAACATAGCATGTATAGAGGGGACACTGAACGTGGCCAGATTTCCCTGTCATTAGTATGGCCAGGAATTAATTTAGATCATTCTCTTAGTCTGCTGGTCCACAGGAAAATAAGCACATCCACTTAAAAAGGAAATAAAGGACCCATGGACATCTTGAAATCTACAGTGGATTTTTTTTCCATTATGTAACATGTTAGCACTCTCTAATAAGTGAACTCAGTTCTCTGAAGTTTTATTGCAACTTAGGAATCTCATGCAAAAATTTCTACTCAGCTTCCCACAAAGCAAACACAAACACCTAAACACAGCACACAGATGTGAGAAGCTGTCCTGAGTGCAGGCAATGCCCTCAGTTCCTAAGCCCTTTAAGCAGCCAAGGTTCCATTTGTGGACCAAAGGCCTTTCAGGGAGCCCAGTTAAACACAGGAACTGAAGTGTGGCTGGTCTGTAAGCACCCAGCTCCCAGTGCCTGATGCTGACCCACACAGGCAGCTGCCACTGCCACCCTGCTAAGTGCTCTACAAGTCTCAGCCACTGTGAGGGATGTCTGCTTTCTGAACCACACTCCTCTCATACCATTAGCCCCGAAAACATGTTGCTTTTCGTGGGTGTACATACAACAGCAGGCTGGGAATCCTCTGCCATGGGAAATCAATGCATTGTTCCAGCTAACTGTTGTTTTCATCCTCTAATACACAAATTCCTGCCAAAATTCATTCCACCCCATCCCTCTCCCCACTTCTACCTCAGAGTAATTGGGTGAGCATGATGAGAAGCTATGCATAGAGAGGTTTCTCAGTTCTAGCATGCTGGGGAAATGGAAGTGGAAATCTTTGCCAACACAGACTTGTTGCAAAAATCTTTAAGTGTCACTGTCTTGGCTGGAAAAGGATAACACTTCAAATAGCTAAGGATATTGAAAACTTTCCAGATCATCAGGGAAATTACTTGTAATTTTTCATGATAGGTGTCAGTTTCTAAACTGACCAGCAATTATGGCACAGGTAAGAAATACACTAAACACACTCTGCTTGCATGGAGTCATTTCAGCCTGGCCTGTGCCTGCAGCACTGCATGGTGATCTATCAGAGTGCACCAAGCAATCCTCCACCTAACCCAGACTGCCTGCAGGCCGGGCTGGAACAACAAACCTGCCACTCTGCCACAGCAGTGGCCTCACAGCCAAGGACTGAAACAGCCTTGTGAAGGCTACCTAGGCTCTGGAGCCCTAGGGACCCTCAAAGCAGAAACACAATGCTTCCAGCACAATGTCTTTTGAAAGGAAGGCTGTTGAACAGGTAATCTTAGGAGTCCTATGGGCCCAGACAGTGGGACAAGTCACACACAGAACAGAGTTCTCATTTTTGTTTTTTAATTCATTTACATCTTCCTGCCTTTCTATGCTTCAAACTGTTTTGCCCTACAAATTTTCTCTCTAGTTGTCTTTTCCTCAGAAACTTCCTGCTCTGAAATGTAGAACCAAACATTAATATGTGCAAAACAAAAGGATTTTTGCAAAATTCAAGTGTAAAGGATTCATCTGCCTATTTCAGTGGAACCACCTAATAATGAAATTACATTTCCTGGAGTAAGCAACACAGAAGATGTCAAAAAGGCTGGGGATGCATCCATGTGGCAAAGCACAAGAGGAATCATCATACAGAGCAACAGAGAGGCAGACACTAGCTAAAACAAGAAGTCCAGAGGCTGGACAGTCCTGGGCTTTCAAAAGTACTTGGGCATGACTGCAGAAGGGTGGAAGAGCAAAACTGCATTTTATTTTAAAATTAACTTGAATAAAACCACTAGGAAATAGTGTAACAGAGGATAACCCTTCAAACACCTGAGAAACAGGCTAGGGGCACTGCACAGCACTCTTCTATCTTCTCTCTATTTTAAAGCCCCAAATGCAGGAATGTGCAGGGCCACAGACCCAGGAAGCAAAGTCTGTCAGCCAGCTTAATACCTCAAGTGAGCTCAGGGAAAAAGCTAACTAGCAGCACTATGGAAATTAATGCCTTTAGAAATTAGTTCAAATTTTCCAATGGAGCATTTTAACACCACTGGAAGAGACACACCTCTTTATCTAATCATTACTGGCTACATATTGATAAATCAATCACACTTGGTAGATTTAGAGAGGCTTAAAAAGGAGGGAAAAAAATATATATATATTCTTGCAAATGTTCCTTTAAAAGTCAGATGGTATTTTAAAGAGCTTCCAGCCTTGGGACTCACAGTGCAGTGCCCTGGAAGACAATTGACATTCTGAGTGACTGGTCTGCGAATTCAAAATCCCAACTCAACCTGCTCAAGCCAGGATTCAAACTCACATACTTTAAAAATAGGAAAGGAAAAAAAACTACAAAGAAGAAAAGAGAGAGCAAGGAAAATACCTGAATTCCTGCAACTCCCCAGACCAGAATTTCTAAGGTTACAGATGCAAGAGTGGCTCTGGGAATATCACTATATGGTATTCCATAGCTGCATGGGACGTATTTTCTGCTTTGCCATACTTAATATGAATCTCTCTATGGTTAGCAATACAGCTGACAAAGGATAATTGTTTGTTATGAAAGCCACTAGTGAAAATGAAAATAACATTTGTTATATTGAGGGGATTTAATTGAGTTTTCTATTTTTAATTTAAAAATGAAACATTCTAATTTACCTGGCTTTGGATATAGTAACTTCCAGTCATTATTTGCAGTTTATTTTTATTTCTTCTGGGAAAGAAGTATAGAATAGGGAAGGAGTATAGAAGTGGGAAAACTGAGACTGCTATATAAATAGCTTCATTCCTAGCAACTGCATAACTTTTCATTTCAAATCAATTTTAAATGTATTACCTTCCCTCTCAACAAAAAAAAAAATCTGAACATTCTGAATAATACATCCTTTCTGCTAACATTGTTTTCACAGTCTGAAAAGCCATTATTTTGACAAAAACATTATGAGCAGTTCTTGCTAACAGCACCCACTTTTTCCCTTTCATACCAAGCCCTGCACTCAGCTCACATGTTGGGGAACTTGTGCATAACTCCAGAGATAAGTGATGAGGCAGTGATAGGTCTTGCTCCTTTTTGGTCCCAATTTTCACCTCCTTTTTCCACATACAGGTTTTGGTAGCTGATGGCAAACTGGAAGCCAGTGAGGGAAATGCTGCAAGATTAGCCCCACTTTCTAAATTAAACACCACAAACCCTCACAGTGATTTTTCTGTGGTCCACTGGTAAGGGAAGCAAGGAAAGACAAAACAGTACAACTCCTCTCTATACCTAAGGAGACACTCTGCCTAGGATGTAGCTAAAACATGTGGGTAGAAAAAAAACCTCACTAGTGAGAGCACTCATTCCTGGGTAGACTGAGCACTCCAGTCTCCCACCCCACACCTGTCAAGAGTACAAAAATAAGTCTGGGAGAAACGGGGAAAAGCTTTTCTAATCAACACTTACATGGAAGATACCTGATGTGCTTGTAATAACCTGGCAGAATTTCTGCTTCCAAATTACGTTGAGTTACTGAGATTTAGAAGTAACTAATGAAAATGATTACTTGATACCATCGGCAACAGATGGTTCCTGCAACCTGCCAGTTGCCAGATTCTAGGCCAAACCTCTCCCCATGTAACTTCATCACACATGACTTTAACTCATTTTATCTATAGCACCTAGTTTTTAGCTGCCAATATTTTGCTGCTCGCTAGTAAGATTGATGCAATGAACTTCATGTTCTTGCAGTCAGAGTACATGCAAGAGTCAAAATAAAGAGGCTCATGACTTGTTTGGCCTTAGGGAAAGTGCTCTTTCTGGAGATATAGCTAGGACTACAGCAGCCACATTGTAAAGTTTAATTAGTCATTGTGAAGCGCTCAAAACACTCAAAAGGCAAGCTAACAGAAGAGCAATCTATCTTCTTTTATGGCATTAAGAGACTGCTCTTGAATTAAGCAAGGGAAGATGTATCTATAAAACACAGCATATTTTCTTCCATTATTCCTGATGTATCAGTGCCAAAGAGGCACAGGTTTACTCGGCAGGCAGAGAGAAAGGCAGGGCAGTGATGGGGGAGTGGGGAAGCCTTCATCTGCCTCAACTCCTGACCTACCTGCAGCTGCCCCCTCACTCCCCTGCAGCAGACAGCTTTGGCAGAGCAGAGCAGCTCAGTCACAGAGAGCTGACATGGTCTGCACCTCCCTGGGGCTCCTTGCCCAGCCATACAGAACCTCCCTCCCGTGATACAGCATAGCCAACTGGGGCACTCACCTCCCCATTTAAATACCAACCTAATGAATCTGTACAATGGCTGCTCTGTGTTTTAAATGGCAGTCATGGCCCACAGTCCATGTACTGCTCAGTCAGGAGAACTGCAGCCCCTCTTTTCCTCCCCCCAAAACTCCCTAAGGGAGAACTCATCTCTGGGGCTCCAGAAACAGGCAGTCAATCATGTGGGGAAAAAATGGGTACGTTTAACTCCATTTTTGGCCTGGTCATCTTAAACTATCTGAAAGGCTCAGAGGAAGAGAAAGACATAAATCCAGACAGGCTGCTTGTATGCAGCATTGCTCAGTGCTAAAGATCTGCTAAGTACAGCTATTTCAACTTGCTTCCTCCACTTTTCTGGGGCTTTTAAAAGTCAAAAATTAAGCAAGTTAAAAAGACATTAATCTAACAGAAGAAAGTCCATCTATGCATTTAATTAAGATCTAAATGAAGGGAGGTATCTACAAAGTCTGTTTTGAAAAAATATGGCGTTTTAGATTCACTTAATTATGAACATCGTTTAAAAAAATGAAAAGCTGCTTTCAAAGTAGTTGGTTTTCAAACATGTGCAATCTCCGCTACAGCAAAAAGTAAAAGTGTCTCTATAGTTTACAGGAAAGGGAAGACATACATCACTGTAAGCTGCTTTTGCAGAATCCCTAATGTAGGATTTCCTACAGAATTAAATGAAAAGGGAAGAGGATATGGAAAACCCATGAGTCCATGGGTCTTCTGATTACTACCTCACAAATACAGGGTAGAAGTAGTCACCTGTTAAAAAATACATGTCAATAAAGGTGTACAGTTACTCTGCAGCACTGAGCCAGTCTGTTGTCTTGGACTACAGCTCACTCTTGGCTTTCTGTCAGATGCCTCCCAAGAGAATCCTTTACAGCTTCGCTATAGCAAACACTGCTCGTCCAGGGCAACAGAATTAGAGACATTCAGAGTATATCTCCTAAAATATCTATTCCCAATAGCTTTCTCTGACTAGTGGGAGAGATTAAGATTGCAACTGTACTATCTACACCTGCCATTCACTACACAACTAGTTGATTTTAAGCCACAGGACTGCAGGCTGTTTCATGAAGATGAAAATAAAGTCTGAGGTAACAAAACCATGGAGGCAGGAACGCATGATTGAGCAGAGGAGGGAGGGAATGGTAGTGTTCAGCAGAATATTTGGTATTTAGGTAGGTAATAACAATCAAGTCAGAAAAAATTATTTAAGCAGCACTGCTGGGGAAAAAAATAAAAAGACACCCCACTGATTCAGTTGATTTCACAGACTTCAAGAACAAACTTCCCTTAATCTTCACACTCATCATAGCTAAGAATCCCACAGGAAATTCCCTTTTTCCTCCTGAGACATTAATCCCCAACAGACTTTGCAACAGTAGGCTGAGAAAATTCTGCTGTAGAAGACAGCTGGTCTTTTTCCTAAGTCCAGCCACCCCACCCACTGCACATCCTCATTCAGTAGTTTCACAATCAAAACACAAGACCCTGGACATTGAAATCAGCCTGTCTTACTGCAACTGTAATGTAAATTTGCATTAAGAGGTTCTAGTGTGTGCTCCTTCCTTTCCTCCTCCCCAGAATCTTCCTCCAGCGCCATCTCCTACTGCCCACTGTGGACTGGAAGTCTGCTTCCTGTTCAGTCATTTTACATCCCACTTCTCAACACCTAAAGACACATTCACACAGTTTTAGCCAAGCCATCCATCTCCTCTCCACTTCAGCCTTGGCTATAACCCAAACTGGAGGCCACATCCAGACCGCTTCTCCAGAGGACTGTGGCTTTTACAGCACTCCCTGCCCTAGCCCTCTTCTCATGAGCTGAGGAAAGGGAGCCCTTCCATCTCTTCACATGGATACCACTTGGAGTCTGGGGAATGTTTTCCATGTTTCTAGGTGGGATCACCAGAACTGCATGAAGCCAAGAAGCTGTATCATACTGAACTGGGATATTGGTGGGGTTTATAGTGCAAAAAGAAAGCAAGTTAATTTAAAAATAGGAGATGGTAAAAAAAGAAAACAAAACACCAAAGTAACCCAGCATACCACTCAGTTTACTCTGAAGTCCCTACTAACCTGGATTCTCTTCTGGTTCTTTTATAGCTTACATCTTGGAGGAGTGTTTTGCTTAGTGCATAACACTAAGCAATGCGATTAGAATTGATCCAGTGAGTCTCCTATCCTGCCCCAAGGGAACAATCACACTGGATTGTAAGGACAAAATTAAAGCACCTGATTGTGGACCAGAGATCCACAGGTGAAAAGCCATGCTCCCATCCTTGTACTAAACCTCCCAAAATATTTATCCATACTTACTGGATAATAACTCTTTGAGTACACATTTTCCACAGTTATCAAAACATTCACCAATCTGTTCAAGGTAATCATGTGAGGGTTTGGGGTTGAAGAGTTTTTTTTCTATTTTTGGGTAAGAGATTAGGTGAATAAAAGATTTTTCTTTGACCATGAGCTTTCTTAAACTTGCCGAAGGGGAATGGAACTACATTCCACTAGCGAAAGAGATTTTCAGAAAAAAATCCAAAGTGGGATATAAAAAAATGACAGTAGATTTGGGTATGTCAAAGCTGCAGCCTCTGTCAGAGAGCAGGATGGGGAAGGAATGTAAAGAATAGAATAGAATAATACAAGGCCTATAGTCTCCTGTAAAACAACCATTTTTACTCATCAGGTTATTAAACATTTTATTATTTCAGTGACTACAATAACCCCATTTCATGCTCCTGGGTTCGTGATTTTCCATTATCAAAATCTGGCCAAAATACCAATGGCTCAGAAAATAAATTAGTTGATTCCCTTTTTTAAAAGCTGTGTTTGATTTTAATTACAGTGATACTTGCTTGGGAAATCAGACTTCACTCTCAAGAGGGTAAAAAGGGGGAAAGTGAAGGAGAAAAAACAGACACAAAGAAATAGAATAAGAATAGACAATGGTAAGTCAGATTAATCAAATTAAAAGTTTCTAACCTCCTATCTCTGAAATTTCAGCCAATGCCCCTACATAGGAATATGGGGAAATGAGCTTTTAAATTATTTGTTAAGTTTTCTTTTATCAGTCATCAATTCAGAAAATTCTGACATCTTCAAGCAGACATGGTTATCAATCATTAGAAAGTGCTTTTCTCTGGAACTGCTCATAAGAAACTGAAGACTTTCCAAGATGAGCTTAATGCAGAAGGATAGTACTTCAAGGAAGAGGAAAGCACACACCATGGGAGAAGTCTGTTTACTTTTCTTTCCATGTGGGTTAGTACTTGAGACTGAAAAAACAAAGCACTGCAGTGAACAACCAGGGAAGATTCTGCAAAAGTGGGTAAGATGTAGTTGTAACACAGATTGCTCCACGGAAGATGCTTTTGCTTTTTTCACTTATTCCTTTCATCTTTTATGACTGAGTTTCTCAGTGGCACAACACCATGTTGCTTGTCCAAGCTGTGTCCACAAGTGCCAAAATATCAGGCAGCTATTTCACAGCTGCTGATCAGCACTCAGCAGCATGGTCAAACCTTCATCTTTCATTCCTTTCTCACTCTCCTGCACTCCATCTTCCTCTCCTTCCAGCCTTTCTTTCCTCCACTCTTACCCCTTCTCATTCCATTTTAATCAAGGTTCTTTCCTAATTAAAACAAACAAATATGTGGAAGCAATTAACGTCTTGAAGGAAGCAGATGGTGGAATAGTGCCATTTCGTTATTGCATTAAGCCTTAACTTGCTATCTCTTCAAACTTTGTGCACTTTAATTAAGCGCTGTTACAGGCAAGTTCAATGGGCTCTAGAGTAGAGTTTATCCAATTAGCTCCTGAAAAGCTGATGGTGCATGGTGGCAGGCTGAGCATGCTGTGCAGTGTGCAGCTGGGAGGGCAACTCCCAAGCCAGAAGGGACTAAGAACTTCCTTTACTCATCCAGCAGGCAGGAAAGGGAATGAGAGAGAACCACATGTTGGTGATGGGGCAGAAATATAAACTAGCCCTGCCCTGCCATGTTCTGGTGGAAGTTTGCCAGTGCCCATGTCAAAGGATCAATTACCATGAATTCTTTGTGCACATATTTTAATGATGACTTTCAGTGTCTATGCCACCTTCCCAGAGACAGGGAAGAGATGAACTTGTCAGAAGAATTTTCTATAGCTTTCATGCCTATTTACTGCCCTCTCATCTTCAGCATTAGCACCACTTCAATATTTGGCTTCCATTATACCCCCAGATACAAAGGACTTATGAGAAGTGGCAGTTAAAGATCTTAAGTCACCTAGTAAAACACACTCAGAAACAGAAGGACTCTTTTTTTTCCCTTGCATTTCTGTTTGCAGTCAGCCCAACACTGCGGAACAGAAGCTTTTGCAGCTAAAGGAAGAAGTGAAGAGCAGTTGTGTCATCCAGGTTCATCCTCTCACTGTGCTCCACAGACACATGCCAGTAACATGGACAGTCAAAAGATGCAGTGACCCAATCTACCTCCACCCTACCCCATTCTGGTCAATGATACACTTCTATTCAACACTGGAGACAAGTGTGTCCAAATCCTACTCCCAAATATTTAAGGAAAAACAGCCAGTGTAACTCAGATGGAAACAGCCTGATAGATCCCAAGCTTCCCTGCACACAAGTGTCTCAATTCTCTAAGCCCATATAAGGATAAATATACATCTATTTTATGCCTAGAATGCAAGAGAGACAATTTTTGTGATTCCAGTGTCATACAGGGACCATGCGGAGCAAACACTTTCCTGTGTCTGTCAACCACAAAAAATACCCTTTTTGTATAACTGAGGTTGAAATATGACTTAAGGAGGATTCACAAATTACATAGACAAGAACCATCCCTGGAGGTCATCTAGTTTGAGAACTTCTCTGAATTAATTTCTGTTTGAAGCAGGGCAAAAAAAATCCACTCCTGGCCTAAAGATTTCTATTAATGGAGAGTTCATAACAACTCCTAGAACATTTTTTTCAGGGCCTAATTATCATAGTTGTTAAAAATGGGCACTTGATTTCTAGTCCAAATTAATCTATTTCAGCTCCTAACCACCCGTTCATGTTATATACTTTTACCTGCTCAAATGGAAAACCCTCTAGTGTAAAAGGCCCTCTTCTTCTTAGGATAAAAGACAAAATGCAAGATTTGCTGAGGGGTAAGCCTCACATCATGGTTGCCCTGGCACCTCTTCATTCATCAAAGATTCAAACTCGAACAAGAAAACCATCACAATATTAAGAAATGCAACGACAGCATGCTATAAATTTTTTTTTTTTTCTTGCAGACCCTTTCTTTTACAGTTGTGCAATATACAGTGCAAATGTATTTACTGAATATTTAATCATGCAAAATTCAAAGATTATGATCATCCAGTTCCCATCATAACCATGATGTAGCCCCAAGAACAGACATAGAATTTTGTGTTTTCCTGTGGATTTTATCTTAATTGTGGCTTGAACACATCACATGGAAAAGAGAGTTTATTAGTGCTATGGAAAGAGAAATTCTCAATTTCCAAACTTTGGGTACTTAAACTGTTATATTATCACACTATGAGGTGGCATGCAAAAAATAATAGGGCTATAGAATAAAGAACCACAGAATCATTTAGGTTGAAAAAGGCCTCCAAGATCACCGAGTTGAAGCACTGACTCAGCACTGCTAAGTCCACCACTAAAGCATGTCCCTAAGTGCCACATCTACATCTCTTATAAATACCTCCAGGGATGGTGACTCAACCACCTTCCCTGAACAACCTGTTCCAACGCTTGACAACCCTTTCTGTAAAGACTTTCTTTCTAATATCCAATCTAAACTTCCCCTGGCACAACTTGAGGCCATTTCCTCTCATCCTCTCCCTTGTTACTGGAGAGAAGAGGCTGACCCCTCCCTTGCTACAGCCTCCTTCCAGGTAGTTGTAAAGAGTGATGGGTCTCCCCTGAGCCTCTCCTTCTCCAGGCTCCAGCTCCCTCAGCTGCCCCTCCTAAACCAGTGTTCCAGACCCTTCACTAGCCCTGCTGCCCTTCTCTGGACATGCTCTAGCACTCCAACATCTTTCCTGTTGCAAGGTGCCCAAAACTGGACATAGCACTTAAGGTGTGGCCTCATTAGAGCCAAGTACAGGGCAGATGATCACTGCTCTAGTCTTGCTATCCACTGCCCCAGTCTTGTATCCTGTTGCTGATCCAGGCCAGGATGCCATCTGCCTTTGTGACCACCTGGGCACACCCTGGCTCATGTTCTACCAGCACCCCCAGGTCCTTTTCTGCCAAGTAGCTTTCAAATCACTCTTCTCCCAGCCTGTAGCTCTATGTGGGGTTATTGTGAACCCAAGTGACCTGACACTTGGCCTTGTTGAACCTCATGCCATTGGCCTCAGCCCATCAATCCAGCCTGTCCAGATCCCACTGCAGACCCTTCCTGCATGAAATTAACATTCCTGCCCAGCTTGTTATCGTCTGCAAACTTACTGAGGGTCCACTCGATCCCCTCATCCAGATCATCAATAAAGACAGTAAGCAGGACTGGGGCCAGGACTGAGGCCTGGGAAGCCTCACCAGTGACCTGGATGCACAAGCTGTATCCACCACCATTCACCAACATGCTGTAGGCCTGGCTGTCCAGTGTTTTTACTCAAGGAAGAGTACATCCATACAAGCCATGAGCAGCCAGCTTCTCCGGGAGACTGCTGGAGAAAATCTGCTCTAGGAAACACTGTCAAAGACTTTACTGAAGTCCAGACAGCCAAAACCCACAGCCTTCCCCTCATCCATGAAGCGGGCCACTTTGTCACAGATCAGGTTGATAAAGCAGGACTCTGCCTTTCCTAAATCCCTGCTGGCTGGCCTGATCCCCTGGTTGTCCTGCACATGCCACATGATAACACCCAAAATTATCTGCTCCATAATCTTCCCTGGCACCAAGGTCAGGCTGAGAGGACTATAATTTCCCTGGATCCTCCTTCTGGCCCTCCTTGTAAATGGGCATCACGTTTGCCAACCTCCAGTCAACTGGAACTTCCCCAGTTAGCCAAGACTGCTTACAAAATGATGGAAAGCAGCCTGATAAGCACTTCAGCCAGCTCCTTTAGTACCCTTGGGCAGATCAATCCAGCCCCATAGACTTGTGTGTGTATAAGTGGTGTAGCAGGTTACCAATTTTCCCCTTAGATTATGAGAATTTCCGTAATATTCATTCTCACAATATTCATTCCTAATCATCAACAAAATATTGAAACAGTTTGATATGTATATGTAATCTCACACTACAAGTGCACGTATAGGTAGCCATCTCATTTCTATCCTTACTTAAGGCATACTTAGGTTCATATGTGAAGTATTACACATAACTATACCATGTTCTCAGAAAACAGATGTGTTCAGATACACATACTATCAAGAAAAGTGTTACCCTCAACTACACTAAAGGAGGACCTATTTTGCACTATTTGTATTGTCTATCTGGTTATTTGACCTCATAAATCAATTTGGCCATGAAATTAAATTAAGTAGATGCTTAACATAGATGCACTAATAGGAAGCAGCAGATATGCTGGCTTCAGAATTACATTCAGAATGCTGGCTCCTGAATTAAATCTGACTTGGCCAGTTTACATCTTTATCACCAGCTATAGGCATGAGGAAATTCCAATCTCCAATGCCTCTGGAGCAGAAGTTGAGTCCAGATTGCCACAAGGACCAATATCCATCATCCATGCCATGAAAAGAGAGATCCTTTTTCTTCACAAACATCACATGAGCTAACACAGTTTGCGCAGACATTTAAAATGTGCTGTCCGTCCAAACAGGTGGATCTGCACACAAAGCTGGTGATGAGCTGTCTTAGAGCAGAGGTCCTAAGCACATCACACTGGTTAGATCTGCTCTATACTATTCTGACCACCTCTGCTCATGATGGAGGAAACCAAGTCTTCAGAAAGCCTCTGAGGATGAACCAGGAAACCCTGAGCCTATTTCACAAGAAAAGACTAAGACAACATAGCACTTTTAGCCTAACAAGAGGAAGGCAAAGAGAAATGACTACTGACTATAAATACTTTAAAGACAGGAAAAAAAGGAGATTTATTTAATCTGAAGAACAATACTGACACCAGAAGAAAGGTGCCAAACTGGCTGTAAGTACACATACACTGGGAATTAAAATACCACTTCTAACAACCAGCAGACTGAAGTTCTGAAATGGTCATCCACCCAGAAAACTGGCAAACATAAAAAAAATACTGGGGATTATTTTCTGTAGAGGACACACAGCTGCATGCCACAGGGCTCAGGATGTCCTCTGCAGTCTATGTTCCTACCCTGATGAAGGTAAACATTGTAACACAAGCACAAAAAAATGCACAGTCTGAGTTCTAAAGAGCCAGTAAATATCAGAAAGTATTTAAGACAAGGCTGAAAGATGGTAAGGGAGAGAAACTGTCCCCAGTGTACTGTTCCCAAAAATGTTTCAAGTCTCCAAAACAGTTTCAATATATGAGCATATGCTGTAGCTCACACAGTTTCCATTACACAGGCAAGTGGAGGAGATCATCATAATGGCCACTTCTGGCCTCAAAATTCATGGATCACAAGGCAAGGTAAAAATGATAGAACATCAAGAGAAAACCTGAAATTCTACTCACATTTACTCAGCGCTTAGAACCTGACAGCTGACTCAGATCTCAAGTCTTCTCCCGGGCAGGTGTTGCAGTTTTACCCAGCAGACAGCTAAGCACCCCACAGCTGTTCACTCACTCCTCCCCACTATGGGAGGGGCAGATGCTCTTGTGTTAACTAGCCACACGGCTTTTGCTAAATGTATACTGCAATGTTTGAAGATCCCACCACCCATTACTTTCAGTGTAGCCTTTAACAGTCCATTGTATCATTTGATTTCCCCATAGGCTGCTGCATGATAGGAAATGTGACTACCCAATCAACAGCACACACTTTGGCCCATGGCTCCATGAGGCTGCTTTGAAAATGAGTCCCATTGTCTGACTCAATTCTTTCTAATGTGTCATGTCACCATAAGACTTGCATTTCAAGGCACAAAGCTCTTTTGGGTGGTGGCATGTGGCACAGGTTGTGTTTCCAGCCAACTGGTGGCCATTTGCACAATTGTAAGGACACAGAGCTTACCGTGATGGGTTTGTGAGAGTGTGATATAATCAGTTGCCTCCCCATATTTATATTTTGAACATCATTCACCACACCACAGAGGCTTTAACAACTTGGCCTGCTTGATCATAGCACACATTTCACCTTCATGAATAACCTGTGCTATAGTGTCCATATAGTGTCCCCTCAATCACAAGCTGCATCTCTTCCTTGGTGACCTGGTGGGGTGTCACAGACCCACCAAGCTGGAAATAATTCACCCTTGTGTTGGCAGTCCAGGTCTATCTAAGCTATTTCAGTCTTAGCAGCCTTATCCATGTGCCCATTGTTCTGATATTCTTCACTGGTCTGACTCTGGGGCCATGGGCATCTCCGTGACATACTTTCACAACCAGGTTCTCTCCCTAGGGAGCAACATCCTGCCACAACCCAGCAACCCAAAGGGGTTTGTTCTGTCCTGTCAGTTGCTCTGCTTTCACTGCTGTAGCCCCCCCCCCCCCCCCCCACCTCAGTATCCATGAATCAGTGACTATTAAACTAATATAATGAGTTTGTTTTAACATGCTGTCGTGTTTGACAGGGTCGTGGTTTCATGGGGGCACTGCTCTGTGCAGGCTCAAACCATGACACATGCTCTGGTCAGCTCTGTCTTTATTTCAACCCTCAGTATCACACATAGGGCACCAAAAAGGACTGTTGTGGTTTAAAACAGCAGGCAGCTAAATACCACACACCCTTTTGCTCAGTACCCCACAGTGAGATGGGGGAGACAATCACAAAAAAAGGTAAAACTCCTGGGTTGTGATAAAGACAGTTTATTAGGACAGAATAGGAAGGAAGGCAAAAATAATAATGATGACAAAAGAATATAAAAACAAGTGATGCATATGCAATTGTTCATCAGGCACTGGCTGATGCCCAGACAGTCCCTAGGCAGCAGACCAACACCCTGCCAGCCAACTCCACACGGTTTTATTGTCCAGCATGACACCATCTGGTATGGAATATTTGTTTGACCAGTTTGGGTCAGCTGTCCCAGCTTCTTACCCTCACAGCACCTTGTGTACCGCTGGCCTAGTCACTACTGGGGCAGTATAAGAAGCTGCGAAGTTCCTGACCTAGAGTGAGCACTGCTCAGCAACAACTAAATATCACTGTGTTTATCCACATTGCTCTCATCCTAAATCCAAATCTCATCCTATGTCAGTGGAAACAAAGACACCAAGAAACAGAATCCTGACCTAGGACTCGTGCAGTGGTAAACTGTAAACTCCAAAATATCTGATCTGTATTAGGTAAGAGCCCAGAGACACCTTCACAGCACCAGTTTCTGCATTTGTCATCATTTGACATGACCTGAAGACATGTCAGTCCCTAGATGAAAAATACAAAACTAGAAGTCAAAAGTGCAAAGTAAATATAGTAAACATAGTTTAACATAGCATTAAGGGGGAAGAAGCACTTATGCTAAGAAAGCATTAACAGACTATATATTTGCAGTCTTATTGACAACTTTCAAAGAATAACCATGCATAATCATAGGTGTGACTTTTAGAAGCTCTTCACAGGAACAGGCAAGGCACAATCCCTGCATTAATCACCCACATTTCACCTCCTGCAGCTATGGTCTGCCCTACCAACTGCCCTCTTCATGTTGGTAAGGGAGTGCTCTGCCCAGAACTCCCTTCAACGGATCAGCCCCACCCACTCCAGGGACAAAATACATTGAATCCCCTAAAATACAAGAAAAGAGCGAGTTGAGCTTCTTCAAGTTGAGTGAGTTGAGAGGTAGTTGAGCTTCCTCTAGAAAATGCCCCCAGAGAAGTGCAGTCTCTAATGTGGGCAAAGTGAGCAAAATAATCAGAATGGGCAGTGGCCAGAACACATATGTGATATTAATTCAGAGTATCTTCCTTTTTGAACTCCCAGATGAAATTCAAACCTTTCTTGCCTAGAGGTAACCAAAGAGAGTGCAAGAGAGTGCTGACTCTTAGAGGCAGAATTTACATGCACACAAGTCCTCTGTGTGACTGAACAGATGCCAAGTCAGTCTGAGAAGAACTAGGAGGATGTTCAGATGAGAGTATCTTAAACCTGCACAAAACAAATATTTATGGTCTATAAATATACACAGGCACATTCCTTCTCCTTCCTCCACAGAGCAGAAACTCCCACTACAAAGTGTCTTGCAACATGTCAGACATACTGACAAAGCAAGCAGAAACTGTGTTTTTTCCTCTGCTCCACATAGCAAGGCTGTGTTCTTTATTCCTACTCTTCTGATATTATCCCTCCCTTTCTTCTCCATTTTCTGCCTCAAGCCAAAGGCTTGTCTGCTGTCTCTTCATATTGGAAACATGCAAGCTTGTTTGGTTTAAAAGGTCAATCACAGCCTGTTTGTACTAAGTCTCTGATGCAAAAATCTCTTTGTATAAGCTAGGAAAAACACTGGAACAGAGAGTGCTGGATGGAGGACTGTGAGGTGCAGGTAACATATCAGGGGCATGGACACAGTTAAGGCACTGTGGCATATGGAGGCAGCACCCATGAGCTGAGGGGCTCATGGGTCTGTGTCCTTGGTCAATAGAAAACAATGCAATTAAATTCAGCTCATAACAAGAAAGGCTTAAGTCAAACGAGGTTACCTTATATTCATCATAAACTAATAGTGTCCACAAGGATGGTGATTATCTACCAACTGGATTAATTTAAAGCAATTGACTGTGTGTTGCAAAATTTAACTCCTCAGGAAAGGGGCTAAACCAACACAGCTTCTGTTTTACAGATGGATAAAGCCATTAAGCTTGACACTTCATGATCAAGGGTCATGATACAGGCCAGGACATTTTAAAGATGCACTGCAATTGGTTTGAGAGCTTTTTTTAATGCATATAAAAGCTCTAAAAAATAAAAATTTAAAATGTATGTCATTGATGGGTTGTTCTACTTAATTTAAAGGCAACAGTCATCTTTCAAAATAAACTGGACATAGTTAACTCTATCCAGTTTAGCCATGCTGAGCTGTGTGTCATTAAGTTCTCCAGAGGTAACACAGAAATTCCATGATCAAAACTTCTCAAAAGATAAAAGAGTGAATCCTATTCTTCACCTGCTTTGCCAATGGCTATATTATATAGCTATACACTATCTACCACTTCTGTCAAGTAAAAAAAAAAGAAAAAAAAGGTTGCAGTTTTTTCCTCTTTCCCTGGCCTGCCTAACTATTATTGCAGCACTATCTCCTACTGTGCTGATAGCTGGTGGTACTTCTGAGGCAACCGCACAGGAATTACCTCTTGGCCTGAATCAGATGCAGTGAGGATAAACACTGTCCTCCACCACTAGAGGAGATGCTGAAACCCAGAGCTGGGTTTTACCAGCAGTAAAAATGGAGCAGACTAAATGCTCCCTCATATTACATGCCCCACAAACTACTTCATGTCCAT